>NC_067195.1:28407786-33207786 GCF_000699445.3 Schistosoma haematobium | reverse complement strand
CATTCTCACTCATTATTAAATAAACAGAGATCAGTTCATTCCGTTCCTCTTAAATGTTAACGTAATGGTGCTTCATAATTGAGGGATATTTTACTACGCTTATTGGATCGTTGACTCTTTCATCAATAACTAATACTGTTACATTCGTGTGTAATGTATCGATTAAACGTTTCTCCGTTAATTTGTTCAGGCATATTAATCTCATACTATCTTAGCAAAAGATGTGCTTAAAAATTTCAAGGTTAGTGGGTTGTATTTTATGTAAATGTTTTTAGAAAAGATATAAAGCCCACCTACGTGCTTTGGTAATAGAGTCTCAAAGTTATTTTTTTTAGAAGCTGTGAAATTGAAAGCTGTTGTTTCTTGCATATTTAGTTTATAATTAGTTAGTGTTCATACTCAAGTAGAAATAGATCAACAGAATTATTGTATCCTGAGCACCTGTCGACTTCATATTATGCAAATTTGATTAGTTTTGGGTTATAAATAATTCTCATGTAGTCGGTTTCTAAGAAGTAACGTAAACAGTTTTCTACATGCTTTGGTGTAACTCCCGCTACAATGGATCGTGAGAATAGAATGTTTAAATTCGATTAAATCATATATTCGTGTCGTCCTCCTGAAAATCAATGCTATTAGTAAAGTTGTAGTTGTTGTGTGATCATCCTCCAATGAATTTTTCTTTCTATCATTCTCAGAGAGATTATTATTCACCCTCAGTAAAAATTCCTCTACGGTCTTGAAATAAACTTATACCGTTGTACGAAATGAAGTTAAATAAAACATCCACCTTTCATTTTTTGTGAAAATTGATACCACTAAACCGATTAAAAATAAAAAATAAAGAGGATAGAATGGGTGAACGAATATCCCAAGGATTTAATATTTTGTACACTTAAATCATGAAATGACATACAGGAAGTCATTGAGTCTAATGGTCTGAACTGGTGGTCAAAAGTACTCAGTGCTACATATGACTGTTTTGTGAAGAAAGGTGAGATGAGGTTTTGGTTTATTATTTAATATTTCTCTGCCACTGCAATTAGTGATAGCGTAAGTAAATACAGTTTCACGATTGAAACTTTGTGAGTATTCGAAGTAGATGGGAAGGATTAATTCTATTGATTGTCGTTAAATCACAGTATCTGACTACAACTCAGGTTTTCTTTCCGCAGTAATTTTTGCGTTAATGTGCGAATCTGTTTAGTTGTTCTGTTTACTCACATTCTTATTGTGTAAATTCCGGGCTGAATTTGTCCATGTGATAATTAGTGCACACTTAGGCATCAACGTGAAGACGTAGATGCGTAGCCAACTCATGTTTCAGACATAATTTCAATAAACTATTATTTTTTTGATTTTGTGAATTTTGAAGAATGTTATCACAGTTAATCTGTGATTAAAGTTTTTCAGTGAAGTGATTCACTACCGCTGTTTCGGCGTTAACCCATTCACTTCTACTTGTTAATTATTTCCTCTGTTGCATTTCCAACTACACTTTCCTATGTTACTTCTAGTGACCACTTGTAGCGTGCTTTTTACTATCTGAGCTGTATATTACCTCGAAACACTGGTCTAAATTCTAGATAAGGTGATTCTAATTTAAATGTAGTAGCAAATAAGGCTTGGAAATAGTATTTAATATAGCTAGTTTTTATATTGCCTTATCGTTCATTGCATTTTCTACTATATATAGGCTACTATACCTGGAATAGTATGTGGTCCACTGACTGCCGAATTAGTTATCACATCTGGTGGAAGGTGGTTTCCTGTATTCATACTAGCTGGTTTTATAAATGTAGTTGGTGCTGTTGTGTACATTAGCCAGAGTTCTACAACGCAAGTATTGTAATCATGCGAATAACGTGTACAGATGTCCATGTACATTCACTTTTTTTTATTCTTCTAGCTTTGTATCTGACTATTTTCCTACCCAAGTCTATAATTTCTCTCCTTACTTAATTAATTTATCATGAACTGTGCCTTCAACTTTCTGTTTGACGAAATTCGTTGTCAAATTTACGTATCAACCATCCATGGTATCTTCGCAAAGATATAGCCAAGATTTATCTATTGAATTTATTCGGTTAAAATTATTCACCCTTTACTATAATGAAATCACAATGTTTCGTTATAAATTAGTGAATCGATAAATCATTGTTACTTATCCCTTGCTTTTAACAAATAATACTGAGTGTTAAAAATGACTTAATACAGTCAGTCAGTAACAACGTAGAACCTCGTACGTACGTACATCAGTTCGAGTTGCCACACCACATTAGCACAGAGATGCAGTTGTCGATTCAAATCCCGTAGTGGTAGAGGTAATAAGAGTATAAGCAGTAATCGGGAAGATTAGGGTTTGGAGATGTTATTTAAAGAGTATAATCCAGTGAAATAAATTTGGAAAGAGGAAAAAAGGGACATGAAGAATTCAGAAGATTAGAATTTGGGAGAACACAAAGAGTGGATGCACCTGCGCCATTGCAAACGATTTTGAGCCATGTCATTCAGGGTCTCTAATCATCGGTTGCTATCATCTCGCGGTCCCCAACCAAGTAGTCTACACCTACCAACATGACTCAGTTCACTTGTCAGTGACTTCATGGACTTGTGCCATGTTTTGGTTTGGCCGCCCCTACCTTTCTTCCAACCTACTCCTATACCACTGAACATAGCACGTCGAGGCAGTCGGTCGTTGGGCATACGTAACACATGTCCCAGCCATCTCAACTGATGGAGTTTCACTACGTCATCAATTGATTTGCCACCCTTACCTAGTACCCGCTTCCTAAAAACTGCGTTACTTACTCGATGGTCCCAGGATATACGAGCACTGCTTCGAAGACACCTATGATCAAATACTAGTAAAATGAGAATATCCTCTACTCTTACCGGCCATGTTTCCCTGCCATAAAGTAGGACGGAACGAACTGCTGCACAGTAAACACGTCCTTTGGTTGATTGACAGATATCTCACCTACACCATAAATGACGCAAGTTGGTAAAAGCTAGTCGAGCTTTCTGTATCCGTGCTGAGATTTCGTCAAACACCAGACCACAAGGGCTGATGAGACTTCCAAGATAAGTGAAGCAGTCGACACACTCAACTACTTCACTCCCTATCACTAGTTCGTGTGTCGATGTAACCCAATCCTGAAGCAACATTTTGCATTTCGAGGGAGAGAATCGCATCCCGAACATGCTTGCATTGCTGCTTAGAGTGGTCAGAAGACTCTGCATTTTGTCAGCGTCTTCACCAAATAAAACTATGTCATCTGCATATTCTAAGTCAACAAGTGAACCTCCCGGTACAAGTTCAACCCCTGTAAATTTAGATGAGGAGAGTGTTATCTCTAAAAGTACGTCGACCACAAAGTTGAACAAGAATGGGGAGAGTGGACAGCCCTGACGAACACCACTTGAGGTAATCAATTCTGATGACTGTTCGCCACAAGCTCTCACTCTACCAGTTGTGTTCGAGTAGAGAGCCTTTATAAGGTTAATGTACTTCTTTGGTACTCCTTTCAGTGACAAACAATGCCATAGAACCTCACGATCTACAGAGTCGAATGCCGCCTTAAGGTCGAGAAATAATACGATTGTGGGGCGCCTGAATGTGTGTCTGTGTTCTAGAACCTGACGTAGTGTGAATATCTGATCTATATAACCACGTCCAGGTCGAAAACCAGTCTGGTTTTCTCTAATCTGCTCTTCACGAGCTTTGATTAGGCGTCGAAGTATTATTGAGGCTAATATTTTAGACACTATATTAGTCAAACTGATCCCTCTGTGATTGTCACAAGAGGACTTTTGTCCTTTCTTATAGACTGGCACAATCAGTGATTGAAACCAGTCAGATGGGATTACGTCCAGTTCCCAAATTCTACCTAAGACCTCGGTTAATCTCATTGCTAATACTGGACCGCCATCCTTAAAAATCTCAGGAGTAAACCTGTCAGGGCCTGCTGCTCTCCCTCGTTTCAGATTTCCTATGGCTTTTTCAACTTCGTAAAGGGACGGAGGACCTACATTAACTTGCCATTCAGGTTGACTAGAGATCGTGGGAAACCGAAGTGTGGCTGAAGGCCAGTTGAACTGATCCCTAAAGTGTTCTGCCCATCGATCCAATCTCCTGGATTGAGAATGAATAATATGTCCATCTTTCTCTGAGATTGTTTCGCTAACAGTCGGGTTCCTAATTCCGGTTTCCTTAACGAGTCTGAACAATTGTCTGCTATTACCTATTGCCGCTGCCTTTTCCATCTCTCTTGCTTTCGCCACCCACCACTGTTCGCGATCATTGCGTAGACTTCTTGTCAGCTTGCGCTTAAACTGACTCCGCTTTTCATTATGTTCAGAGCCAGGTGGAATGAGTTTCCGAGTATCTATCAGTGAGATAGATGCTGCTGAGATCCAGTGTTGCTGCCTAACCTTCTGGTTTACCTTACTAGCAGATATCACTGCTGTTTCCACAGCTTTTCGGATATCATTCCATGCTGCCTCGGGGTGGGCATCACATACATGGATGCCTAACTGTTTTCCTAGTTGTTCCTGAAATATACTCTTAGCTTGACTATCATTAAGTAGGCCCCTAAGAGGTTTCCTTGCAGCGTCTTTCCTACGTCCAGTAAGACGCAAGCAAATACGCGCTCGCACTAGAGCATGATCTGAATCTAGGCATGTGCTCCAGAATGAGCGAGTCTTCTATCGAGCCCCTCCATCGGTGGCTGATAGCGATGTGATCTATTTGGGTCCAACGTTGGGAAGAATTAGGGGGTCTCCATGTTAAAAGATGTTTTTCCTTATGTTTAAAGTTAGTATTTGCAAGGAACAGGTGGTTATCTGAGCATAGCTGCAACAGACGGTCGCCATTATCTGTTCTTTGAGCCACGACACCATAAGATCCACCTAGGTGTCTTTCCCTATCGCTTAGTTTACCTACTTGAGCATTAAAGTCACCGGCCACTATTACTACATCCGAGCGCTTAGCTTTTCGGAGAAGGTCCGAAAGCTTTCTGTAAAACTCATCTTTTACATCATCTGAGCTGCAGTCAGTGGGAGAATAGACAGAGACGACGAAGAGGCAACGACGAGTGTCCCAATCTTTCCGAGTCCTTATTGTTCCGTTTAGTCGGACAGCGCACAAACGACTGTCTACTGGGATCCACTCTAAGAGAGCTAGTTCTGCCCTAGGACTCAATGCTATACCTACGCCGGCGAGGCCACGGGAAGCAGGATCAGGGCTTCCAGATACACGAAGCGTAAATCGAGTCGGTTCTTTATTTTGGTTTTTGATTGAGATCTTGAACCAATTGATGTTAGACCATCACAATTGCCATGTGCTCTGTGACTAGTAACTTTAGGTCCACCCAGTGAAGCAGAGGTCTGTCCAGAGCTACGGATCCCGGAAAGTCATCAGGCCTAGAAGATCTATAACGAACACCACAAATCCTCAAAAGCATCAAAATCTGAATGTATGTCTAACCATTCCATCGCGACGCCAATGAGTGTTTGAATTATGGTACGAACTAGGAATCCCAGGAATAACTCCATCTAATCAAGAAGTATTAGATGAGCACGAATAAACATATTTTGTTTGGAATTCTAAATCAAGCAATGAACAAGTACAAAGGAATCTTTAGTTTATAAAAACACCATACGAGGCCATGTTTGTAACTGTAACGTTTTCGTTCATTTATTTGTTCATAATACTACCTTGTCCACCATATCATCACTATGTTTCCACTCTACTTAATTGACACTATTTTTGGTTTCCTAATATACCGGGGTTTATATTCATTCAATAAGATAACTAAAAATGTGTAAATTCCGGTAAGATATATTGAATTGTACCTTATGAATATGCTTACTTGTAGTTACATTATAATTACCCTATATTGTTGTTGTGTCTTGTTATTGGGGTTCAGTTCGGCCCATGATGTTACGGATCTAAAAACGGAAACGATTGAGCCTTTCTAATACGATCCACTCTCTTTGGAACTGACAACAGTAAATTATACTCAATACATTAAACATCGATGGCCAAGAAAAGAATAAGATGGAATTGCAGATAACTTGATATTTGTGGTAGAACAAAAGTTGTCTCTATGTTAGCGGAATATGATATTTGAGCGTGGATCAATTTAGCGATCTAAGAAACATAACAATCAGTCAGAGGGCAAAGGTCATGCGGAAAGTCGAACTATTTCAGTTTCAATTCGGAAAGGACAGGAGGCTAGGTGGTCTGTGTTAGTCCTGGCAATGATGGTCTCAGTCGACTCAACATTTTTTGAAAGCGTCGATAGATGGAGATAATGAGTTACATTCGTTGATGATTCGACCGAGTTTGTTCTGGACTTGTAAACTTTTTTGGAGTGCTATTATAAACTCTTTTTTGAAAACAATATATATTTCTGCCACGGCAGCTACACGCCATTTTCACAGGCATGATCTACATATTACAACATTAGTTTCCTTACAGTATGCTTCCCAAGCAGAACCGTAAAATAAATGAAATCAATATATTGATTCCCACTTTTATAAATGTAAATAACAGTACATTCGTGCAGATATCTTGGAGCGCTAATGATTAGGCTTGTGCCTTAGTATTACCCTGAGTACAGTCTTCAAAATATTTTGGTATTACGTCCACGTTACACGCCAGATCTAATCTCGACCTAATTTTTTTAGAATTCTGGTCGTTTAAGTATTTATGCAATACAACTTTTTAAGTTTATAGTCTCTGTAAATTAGATTTTTAAAGCGTTTGGTGTGAACTATGACCTTGAGAAAACGCGTACGTCAAGTTTGTCCCAGATGGCAGAAGTTCCATAGCTGTGACCTTAGAGCAAGATTTTGAAAAAAAGAGAAACAGTCTATTTCCCCAGATCTGGGGAATTTCCCCTAAATTTTGTGTTTTTCCCCAGAAAAGTCTGGCGATTTAATAATCAGTACCCAAAAGTTCCTACTCATGAATTGCATTTTTCCTGTCAACTTCTAACAATAAACGCAGTGCAAAAGCAATTTAACTACAATTGGTAACCAGAACCAATCTGTCGCCGTAATTAAAATACTGACACGTTTGACATGGTAATCTTTATTCCAGTTTAATAAAGTACAGATTTTCAATCAATATATTAATCCTTTTAATGCTTCACAATTGCCCGTATTTTAAATAAGTACGTTAAATTGATGTTAAGCTTTCATTCACTGTATTCTACAAAAAGAAAAAAAGTACTCTTTAGTAATCAAATGCCATGGCAATCATCCAACTTAAGAATCCTGAAAGTTATGTAAAAGGTTGATGACGTACCAACGGTGTAACAATATTGTAAATAATCGGGATAAAAACACTTGCGAATCCAGCTGAAAATAAGATGGACAAGAGATAATTGTTTCAGTATCAATGTTTATCACAAAGTAATATCAAAACAAAAACCAGTATTCAATCAAAGATCTAAAGTGCATTTAGCTCACCCTTTCTTTGGACCGCCATACACACTGACTTTATCTCTTGCGTCGTGCGAGAAAGCCTGGCTTGCGTTACTTCTTTCTCTGGACCGGTTGCACTTCGGGACCGTGAACACAGAACACCGACTGTAATGTGAACTTACTTTGAATCGTCCTTTATAATTTGTAATTACTGCTACCCAGTTTACTTTAGTACAGCGTATAGTATATGTGGTTTCCAGTTCCGGCATCAGCATGTAAACTAGGCATACTTTAGTTGATTTCTGAGGACCGTCACATATGATCTCGTAAAATCTGGCCACCTAAAATCTTTTCAAGCACCTTTTATAACTTACGAACTGACCACGAAACTTGAGCTCCTTCAAAGGAAAGCAATTCCTCATGTGTTTTTTTATTGGGAATGAAAAACTTGAAGTGTCTGTGTGGTCGGTGCACTTGTTCTTCACACCCATGGATGAGCTTTTAATGTAAGCAATCACTTTATCAATCTTGGTAGACAGATCGCTGATTGCTTTCAGAATCACTTTGTCAAGATTTTGCTATCATGGTTACATAAACTCTAACTTACGGTTGACTAAGTCCCGTTGAAGTAGATGGAAATGGTGGTGGAAAGAGCTCTATTTTCGATTAACTGTCTCATTAAAATTCATTCAATAGGTACTTACTTCGTTATAGGTGAAAAGTTCCCAGTCAGAATGTTGACAACCGGAAAGTCGACTGGGACTCATGCAGCCTCTAGTTCTCCAGAAGTGCTCAAGAGTAGTTCATTTTGCGTTTGACAGTCCTCACAATAAACTAATTGCGTACGTTTAGCAGTTTGCCTTTTCGGCTTCTCCGTTACACACAGTGGCGTGTCATCTTCGGGTTCATTTATGCTTTTGCAACCGAGTACTGTAGCAAAAGATACTTTCAATCCCTCGGCTGTATGGTAGTCATCTGAAAACAATGAAATCAAAGTGATTACAACTTACCACAACGATGCAATACTGTGCATTTTCTGAAACAAAAGCTACTGTTGCAGCCGTTACTATCACGAATATCGGTTACAGTCACATCATCATGATAAACAAACAGTTGGCTTTTCAACAGCCATTTGCTAGGGATAAATATAACTTGCTTTTTCTCCTTGTCGTTAACCATGATGTATTGCCCTGATTGATGCTAAAAATCAATGCCATGGTGTTAAAAATTGGAGGTTTATTACATTCATGGACATTCGTACTAAGTTCCTGGTGAACGAGGTCAAAGCACTAACCAACATGCATACTGCACAAACTACTATATTTTCGACAGGCCTTGAGAAATTATGTCATTATCTATTGAAATGTGTGTACCAAGGAAATGATAACCTCATAATGCTGTGTCATTATACTGATACACTTGCAAAGTATATCTGTCAACCTAATCCACGTACACTCGTAGCTTACGGCAGAACACTTGAATATACCTATAGTACTGGAGGGAAAGTCGTCAGTAAAGAAATCTAAAAGGTTACAGTATGCCCTAAACCTAAGCCTTCCTCCATCACTAATTTGTGTGATGAACCCCGGTTGACCGTTGGCAACTACTACATTGTCAGGCCTGGCAGTTAATAGCTTTGAGTTTCTGCAAGTGATGATTTCCATAGATGAATCATAACTTACCTCAGATTCAGTCACATTGTCTGACATGCCCTGATTCAGTAGACTTTGAAAGTAAACTTACTCGGCAACTTTTTTAGCCGCCGCGAATCTGCACTGTACTGAACGCCTAATTTTCCGCATGTACGATTCAAAAGGAAAGGCAGAAAATGACTCGGGACTGCCATATTCAATCACGTCTTCAGCAATGTGCTTTAAACTATGAGCATTATCTAATAAGTGTTCCCTACCTTAACAGCAGTAGTAACTCAATAAGTTGTTCAGATTGACGCGAACACTGCTATGAAGGTGGTGTGTAACTTTGGGTGGGATAATAAATATGTTGACAAAGATAGGCACTGGAAGTCCCTGTTCATTGCTAATAGTAACTTATCATAAAGAACTACAGGAATTAAGTATAATAAAAACCTATATTCAGTTGCTTTCCATACAGAAACTTTGTATAATGAACGATATTTCCTTTGAAAATCGCATGTAGTGTGATTTCTACATAAGTCTAATGCTACACTGATGGATGCGAAAATATATTGTGTCGCTTAATAGCTTGATCCTTCCATAAGGATGTCAGATGAAATTAGCTAGGTCGAATGTCAGAAATTTCTTCATCTCTCCCACCCATTGTATAGTAATTAATGTCTTTAGTATTAATAAGGTATTTACGAATAAGAGAAAATCTTGATTTATGGATGAAACAATAAGTAAGCAGCAAAAGTATAGTGTACCAATTCTGTATGAAACTATTACTTTGTGTTTAGTTTAGCTAACAAGTAAAAAATGTATTTGTTACGATGGATTGATTTATTTGTCATATTACATAAATGACCAAACTTCTATCTAATGATGTGACTAAATGTATTATTACTAATTAAAAAATATAACATATTTAAATACAAATATGCGATTGAAATAAAATGTCTGTATGTTATTCGTCTAATGAATAATCAAGGACAAGTGTAGATATTACAAAAAACTTAGTTATTGATCTTGACTTGTGAAGATTAAAAGTTATTTGTCATTCACAGACAAGACCGTGCAATAGTTTTAAACCAGAAATAGGACTCTTGTCTACTCGTCTGATTAGGGAATTCAGCGAAACGATACAACTGGCGAAAAATTTACAGTTGATAATTTGAAAACGTTGAAGAGCAGGTAAAGCTTCATATTTTTTGTAACAATTTCATTTAAATAAGCAATGATACTTAATAGTTCATTTTGACTACGATTTTCTAATCATAAGCTCGGTTCGAATTCCTTGACAGCAAGTGTAGTTGGGACAAAGTTTACTTTTAACAAGTCATCGCTCTTTGACATCTGTATTTTACACATCCCATTTATATTATGTTCACTCAGTGGATGGTCTCAACCATTCTTTCTTTGGTAACGTGGATAAATAAGGTACATTGCAGTTGATTGCCCAAGTTAATTTAACGCCTCTCCCATAAACATCTGTAGAATTATGATGTTTCACATAATATCAAAATGAAATAAAATTATCGTTTTAACTCTTAATTTTGAAGCCTATTTGTTTGAAAGCCACAAGCATAAAAATGGTTTATAAATAAAATATTTAAATAATGTAGCATTGAGTGGGATAATATTTCCACATTCTACCAAAATCTTCTTTTTTAGATTTAGTCATTAATGCTACTGTTAATCCATTTTCGTTTAACATATTTGATTTTCCTTATATTCAATTTTCTTTCAATGACATGCAGCATGTTCGGTCATGTACTTTGTCAAGGTAATCATTTACTACATACTGTATGGACTGTTTTTAAGAGCATTATCCGATAGTCAGCGATATATTTTATCATACACCTCAATAGTGTGATAAGTTTTATCCATCTAAAATGAATTTTGGTTTCTTATCATCCTTCCTTTATCCAAAGCCCGGATTAAGTGAAGTAGTAGATTTTATAAGTATTAAATGTTATCTGGCTAATTCCCTTCTAATTTAAGATATGTGAACCTGAATTTTAATGGACAATGAGTACGTTAAACATAGGATTCAAAGGTGTAGATAAAGGTTGCGTCTTATGTACCCTGTAACGTTAATTACAATTATGAAAGCTAAATGGAGTGTTAATGGCCCACAAATAGGTAGGATAAACAACTGTTTCATTCACTGTGAACTTGGGTGTGAGCTATACTCTAGTTGTTAGCGCTAAAGATATTACCTGGTTAACTAGACAAAGTACGTGAGCGAGTTCGAGCCTAAGACTTAGTAGTGACACTACTAAGCTTCCCAAAAATAAGTACAAACCTGTGATTGGAAAACGAATAACAATTTGAATGGTGAAAACCAAATCCTATGGTTACTTCTTTTAGTGTGTTCAGTTTATGTAACTCACACATATCGAATAGTTAGTATCTTTAACACAATACTAATAAAGACTGTTTATTCCAGGGTCATGTATGCCTACAATATTATGGGTTTCAAGAACACTAGAAGAGTTATTAGCTCGCAATAATCGCTAAGTATCAAAATTACCAGCCATCCCAGAAGTTGGATTATATAGATAAGATAAAGAGCACTCATACCTCTGCACTGAATGAAGACCATTGTTGATGTATGTTGGCTTTAGTTAAGTATCGAATGATTTTTACAATTATGTTTAGGAAATTTATGATCTATAATTCGACATTTAAGTGATATGAGAATAAAATCGTTATTCACCTGTTTTGCTGCGATTTATTGGACTACTTAGAACTAGTTGTTAACTTTTGGTAATTAGCAGACATCATAGATGAGTAGCAATCAGATGTACAGAACTAATAGATCTTCATATATTTTCCAATTTATTATTAATTCAGCTTAAAATGCTCTGTATGTCAAGCATTTTAAAATGGTAGAATATGTTCAATATATTATTGAAGTGCAACAGCATAGACATTACTAGATATTCTACATACCTGAGCACTTTTGTTATACATAAAAATGACTACGTTTATACTAACAAGAACTGGACCACTTAACCTATCCTATTCGAACAATTTCTGATTCTAGAGAAATATCGAGATCACTGTATAGCTCCCTTTTAGTGATCCGCAAGGCCTTGATGGCGAATTTCTTTGCATAAGTGGATTTGTACTGACCTATGTTAGTAGGAATACGATACGTCAACATAACATCTTTTGGCAAACCTTGAGATGCCGATAACAGTGAATAATCAGAATTTTAAGGAGCTTCCCTTCATCCCAATTGCTGCGTTTCAGCATAATAGCTCCTGGTCGCTAATATAAATGGGGAATTGTAGCATTCGTGTGAACCAATCATTCCTTTGTACTCGGTGACTGTCCGATTTCGAATTCAAAATACAACACGTCCCTTTATGCTCACTTAGTTCCATTTGGCCTTAATTGTGTCGTTTCTGAGATTTCTAGTTTGTATAATAATTCAAATACTTCAAATTATCACAGGGACTTCTGAAGTTCGTCTCAGTACCATTTTTAAAAGATTTTTGTGGTTGTAACAAGCTGTGAAATCAATCACAAGAAAATGACTTAGTGATCATTAGACATCACTATTAGAACAAAAAGAATATACAATCACCTAAGACTCGTTATCTTGAACTGTTTTCACTAAAACACACTGAAAGTAAGTTGTCAAGAGGATAGAAAACATCAGAAGAAATACTTTGAAGCCAAAATTGAAAAAGAAACTATTGAGCTCGTTCGCTTCTATGCATTGATTGTTTGACTCACGGATACCCAGGCACAAAGATTATTATTATTATTTGAACACATGAATATTGGTACAAGAGAGCGCCAATATATATGCGAATATATATAGGCACAAAGAAGCCCTATATAGGACTGAGACGAACGTCAATCCTAGCAATCAGGAGCTCAATCTATTTTAGCTTTGCTCCAAATACTGTACAGCTCTTAGGCAGGCACGCACACATGTGTCAACTGACCCGGCGGAAAAAGATTCATTCCTTTCAACTCTCAATAGCAAGACAAGCATTGTTTTACCAGTGTTTTGCTACGCACCAGACAGTGAACAGCAAAATTGTTTTTTTTTAAATAAAGATTTGGATAAGCTTTTTATAATCATGTCAAGTAAGCACTTAGAGCCGGATTAGCTCTCTATGAAAGCTAAATGGTGAATAGATTAAATATTTAACCCTATCCAATACTTAGTTTATGTAAGACTTGACTGAATAACAAAATTTTACCTTATGAGCACCAAGTTCAGAAAACTTTTCAAAGGTTAACGAATTTAAATTAACATAAAATTTATCCCGAGATGTTTGTAGAATTTCGTAAGTGGAAAACCTAAGCAAATATTGTGGATTTTTGTGATCCATTGACTCTACTGCCTAGTTTGATGCAACGTTCACTACTTTTTTGCAGGTCTTTCAAAGCGACAATACACACCTCGAAAGCAAATTTCTTTTAGAAAGTGATTGAAAGTTTCCAATCTCTTCGAGTGAAGGGGCACTGACTGATTTATAAAATTTCTAATAAATGAAATATTTAATCCCTTAATACAACATTTTAATGACTACTAGGACCCTCTAGTATGACATGTGAGTTCTCTTCAGAAAATAGTTAAAGCCTGCTCAAACTAATTAGATTAACATATACATATTTTGAAACACTAATGCATATCACTGGCTACTGGTTGAACTTCTTATGCGGGAGTCATAGGAATTAAATAAACCCGTACTGACTCACTAAAGTACACATCAAAACATGCAAGCTTACTACACAACAAATCTAATAATGTCAATAGTTGAAGTATGGTGAAAAGAGTGCACCGATATTCATTATGGCTGATTGCTTCAAAATATAAACTTAACAATGATAATTTAGAACTAAATTTGAGATTTCTCCCTATTAAAGTTTAGAGATATTAAAAAAAGGTAATAAGCATTACGCAGTCATGGGAAACAATTAGACATACTACTAACTTGACTTCACACTTTCGTAGACGAGATTATACATCATGCATATATAAATGGCGAATCGAAAACAGTTCATAAAAGGTCCAACTACCGCTCACTAAAGGCGATATTATAGTTTCCATGGCAAATACTATGCTTGGAAGGTGAAAGATATCGCGATCAAGTTGCCTAGATCCTTAAAGTGAAGTGATGAATCGAGTTAGGGAAATAAACCCCTGGTTTACTGTGAGCACCTGAATAATAAGCATAAGTGTCTTACGGTTTATCCAAATTTGTTTGAAAATTCAAGCGAGACGCCATCTAGTCAAACACAAGAAACAAGCATAGTTGTATTCTAAAATGTGACTGGTTTGTCATCCAAAGAGGAGACCGCTTTTAAAAACACTTCTTGAGAAAAAACTCAACAGGAACGGAAAAAGGCGTGTATCAATAGGAAAATAGTAACCAACTTCTGAGCTGTGAGAAAAAATAGTCCGATTTTAGTAGAAAGGAAAGTGGGAAAAACATTTAAAACTAAACACTACTAATTATTGTAATATAACAGCTCTTTGAGTTCTTCCATCTATGCACATATTTCTTCTTTTTTTTCGATAAATACTCAATAGATAAATAGACATACACACATACAAGTGAAAATAAATGCTGCATTGAAGAAGTAAGGAAGGAATCACAACGGCATTTCTAAAACCAAAGGTACAACTTTCATTGAACCTTTCCGAACGTAAATAAACACATGGAAAAAACTAGCCAACAGATTAAAAGAATCAACAAATAAATGAAAAATTCTAAATTTTGATTGTCTCTGGCTCCTTTTTCCTCAATAGATATATTTGTGTGATTCTGCTTCTTCTATCAGTCTCTCGCGTAACCAACTGGTTGAATAAGAGGAATAAGAGCGTTAGCTAGTTCTGGAGTTCCCGCACATATAACATTTCTCGCCATTAAATCTACAGGTTTACCTAAACAAAATTTAAAAAGGAAATATGTAACATTACTGAATTGTTATGACACAGTAATTCAGTTTGGTTGCTCGTTCACAAATACAACTGACACATGCAATTAGGAGGAGGATAAAAGTTTGCACATATAAAACTTATTTTCTAGGCGGATAGTAACAACTGGATGTCCATGTTGCCTTTTTGAATAAATTTATGTAAACTGATGTTGAAGTTATCACGACCAGAACCGAAATAAAAGGAATGGTTGTATTCAAAGATTTATAGATGAAATTTCAGACTGAACTCTACAACACTGGATGGATATGATAACGTGGAATTAACGAAATAGCTTTGTATCCATTAAAAACGCCAAATTACAACTAAGCTTGAGAAAATAAAAATTTGCAAAGATAATACATTCACTGGTGTTCAAAGCCATCACAAATAAATATTTTCTAAAGTGAAACTAGCTGTAATTTTTTTCGAATAAAGTGTATCGATATGCGTTTGTTACAAACTCGATTAGAATATGAACATTCCATCACCAACCATTTATAAGATCAAGTTGAGTTTACCACCGGTAAGTCGTCCAGTCACTATCAATAGTCCGATTTTGTGGTTTAAACAAGAAGTTATTGTTCCTACAATGTAGTTATTCTTTCCTGTAGACTTGTAGAAACCACTAAATGACGTCGCTTTCTAAAGTTTACCTTTGACTCGCATATTCATCATGTAAGAAGTCTTTCGGTTCAATTATTAGTACTAAAGATCAAAATGAAAAGGAATCATTTAGGTACTACTATTTTCCAGAATTTTTGTGTAATTAACATCAAAAGTGAGCCTAGAAATATACAATCGGTCATTTTTGGAACAACGTAAATTAAGTCATTAGTTACACTTACATGATAGAACTAAGAAAAGAGTAATATTAAATCATCAATGCATAGTTAATTGTTTTGGTAGTACAGCTACCGAATCCGATATCGTATGGTAATTATGTCAATGCCATTTAGCGTACAAAATGTCAAGATACTAGACTTTACAAAATACGTGTTACTGACTTACATTGAGCTAAGTCACAAGTCAGAATTCCGTTTAAATGAGGAGATTCAAAGGAACTACATGCTGCGTAACCTTACAGTTTCAAAAGACACCTCGACAATCGGCATAATTTTGCTTGGCTGATAAATATTTCATATTGAAACAAACGAAAATGACACATTCAATACGTAAATATGCATTATTATAAAATATGATTATTATTTACATCGTTTATAATTTAGTATTTACAAATCAGATTGATAAACATTCGGAAATATTGGGACTTTCACTGTACAGCGGATGGTGGAACCGTATAAGATGGACGTAACGAAAAATGTTAAGACTTAAAATCAATATTATTGTTGCAAGCTTGCCAGAAGCTTTCATCATAATTTATTCATTAACAAATCTCAAACTAGAAGTGTTGTTCACTTAATATACTTCTTACCAGGATTAAGATATACACAATGAACATATCATGTTCATAATTCCTTCATTTACCTTACCTTTAGTTATTACCGAAAGCAATTTTGAATTTTGAGACAGGACAGGATCACAATATGAGTCACTCAAATGGCAGAAGTGGAAAATTCGTATGAAATTTCACTTTCGTTTACAAACAGAAAGATTTATCAGCCTGAGTATTCATGAATAAAAATTGGAGGAATAAAAGTAGACACCATAGATTTAAACTGTGATCATCACTATTACGAATTATACTTAAATATTCATGTGAAATATAAATAAAAATGTTGGAACTCAGGAAAATACATAAATTCTAGACTTCCTTTTCTCTTATGTGAATAACAATAATTTCTTATTCGGATAGACAAGTAGCGTGCCGAAAACACAAATTAAACGCGCATAATTCACTTAAAACTTTTGTTTTACTCAGTGGAGCAATTAACCCAAGAAATTGTCAGCGAGCTCCCATACAACCAGTTGAATACCACTAACGTGATTGTTAGAGTTGAGATGTTTATGTACAAAATTACAACTTAATTGTCAAAAATAAGTTCTTTTCAAACAATAAATCATTCATAAGACGATGATAAATAAACTAGTACTCAATCACGGTATGTAACTTAGGTCAATGGATTAAGAATTGGAATTCTGATCCACATTCTTTATTCTCACCAAATAATTACAATCACAAAAGGAAGTTATCTGCCTAATTACACAGTGGTTTATTACCGAATTCTGAAAACTTATTTTTCGGCATAATACAAATGTATAAGCTCGATTTGTTGAAGAAACGAAACCAAAAACTCTAAACCACATAACGTACCGTCAAAATTACAACAAAAACCTCCTGCTTCACGAACAATCAATACAGCTGCGGCATAATCCCAACAGTGAATTCCAAATTCGAAAAATATATCACCATTACCGGCAGCAATCTGACACATATGCAAAGCTGCTGAACCCATGGTGCGTACTCTAAGTTGCAAAATAAAAAATTACTCAATCAAATAACTTTCAAACAATAGTTTTACGTTTGAAATACCAACAACTAATTTCGGCAATGCTAATTTTTGAAAAAAATTAAGCTGAATGATTTCCAGACTTTCGTAACTTGAAAAGCTCCTGGATTTCACACTACAGGCGCAATATTGGCAATTAATACTGATATAAATAAAACAGTAAATAAAGGATGGTAAGATATTTCAATATGATTCTAAAAACTTCCGTGATTTGTGACAAAAATCACTATCCATATGATTCGATTGAGTTTTAACGTCCTGTATGCTACAAAGAACTGTTTACACAAGTTCCTGAGACTAAAGCGAACCTAATGCAATGTTTTTAAAACTACTGTGTAATCCCATCATACTGGGTTTTTATCCACTTAAACACATGTAGTATTTACAACGCGATTTCGAAAATTACTGCCAAAAATGGTTATTAAAAAGATTTAATCAGGAACTGACATCAGTTGGAAAACTGTCGAAAGCTATGGAGTATTAGACAAATGTTTTGTCGTCTGCACAGCACTTTTCAGTAGTGCACACTCATGATACAGGACTATCAATTCTGGTGTCGAGGACAATAACGTTGATCCATTAAGTAGGAATGCAGTGGTTAACAACCCCTATTTGAGACAAATCTGTGATATAGTACAATTACCACCAAAATCATCTAAATTTATATATTTTCACGATCATTCTCGGTAAAAACGATATTTTGGGAAGCAACTCCAAAATCAATGCAACTCTGAACAAATGTTCTGTCTATAAGTTGAATAAATTTACATCGTAAATTGCTTTCATAATAAAATAATAAACCCAGATTATACTGCGTCTCTCACAGCACATTGGGAGTAAAAAAAAGCTTGAGAAATGTAGTGAGATTACAAACAAAATCAAAAAGTACTGTTCATGTCCGACGCCACATAATTTTTGGAAACGAAATCGCAGAACACAATAACGGGTGAATTGCGAGTTTGGCGTAATAACAACAAACAGTATTATAAATCTTGGACCATGCAGTTTTAGAAGTAAAGTCTCAGATAGATAGTTTTGTGACATCCTAGTACATTTATCAATTTATTTGGAATCCCGAAAACAATTATAAAAGGATATGAGATCGAATTAAAAGTTGTTTAATATAAAGTGGACTGACTACTAAAATCATATAGTATTGTTATTGGTTCATTTGTTATTAAAACGCTTTGTGGGACTGATTACTCTGAGTGGTTTGTTCAAGGGTACATTGTATTAACCTTAAAATTTGAATTATTTGTATCAGACAAATTTAAAGTTGTATGTACTCCATGTTTCACTAATGTATTCTGATCTCATGCCATTGCATAAAACACGTAAAACTATGGTGGATTTCTAGTCCAAATCGCCCATTTGGAATGAGTTTAAAGTATAAGCTGTAAGTAGAAAAGAATTTGCAAAAGCTTTAAAGTAAGTCGCTATGCAGGACCCACTGACGAGAGACACAAAAATATATTGAAGTTGATTGTCTGTCATTCTTAGTTCCAACGAACATTTAGTGATCTATAGTGTCTGCCTCATAATCTTGATTTCGCCTATTCTCTAAGCGACGAGAAAATAAATCTTTTAAATCCAGTCAGTAAGGCATTACGTGAGTAGGAACTGGCTCACCGATGTTTCGAAGTTACATAAACACAGAGATGAAAGCAGTAATAATAAGTGTATTGATGACTAACTGATGGTAAATATGTAAATAATTAATATAGGATTCCTCACTACCTAATCAGTGAATATTTTAGAAATATCTAGACTTTTATGCTATCTAGTTTAAATCAGTGATTCTTAGTCATTTGTGATCTTTGACTCGTGAGGTCTCAGGAATCACGATATCAGTTTCTTAGTGTAATGTTAAAAATTACATAGGCAAATCAAATTCGGTATTTATTCATTGAATACCTGTGGATTATGTAGTGACAAAATGTGATTTTATCTCTTATAAGTTAATGAATTTTCAGTGGAATAGTATATCGAAGGATCGACATAATTATAGATTACACGTTAAAATTTAAGTGCTCAGAATTCTCTCAGTGAATTATTAGCGGGCAGCATTCTTTAGTTTGAGGATACCATGTCAACCGTAAATGCTTATTTTCTTATACTTATATGTGGATTTTGGGCACAAGTTCATTCGGACGGTGATTTCTCAAAAAAGTACGATTTATCATAATTTAGTTAAATTATTCTTGGGAATTACTTTTGATACAAACTGAAAGATATTTCATTGGTAAATAAACTGGTTTACATTTAGAAAAATATGGATGCTGTCACTCACCAATTTTATCATTTATTTACGACATTAATTTGGCCCACTTAAATAACCTGTTTACGGGGATAGTAGATGTTCTGTTTCAACATCAACTACTGAAATGTTGGTCCATTTAAAATTTCTCATGCAAACTATTAGTTCTGATTAGTAAGGAAACCATCTACTTAACAGTTTGCTATAAACAACTGAACTATCCTCGTTTCTGTTCTTTGAGTTGTTTCCTCTCCAAAATATCCACTCAGTATTCTTGGTTCCAAAGAACCTTTAATGTCTGCTCTACGACCACGACTTCGCCTATTCTCTAAGATATCTCTGAAATCTAGTCGGTAAGCCATTGCCAGAGTAAGAACTGACTCACCCTACGTTTCCAAGTTACATAAACGGAGAGATGACTAACTATAGGGGACGTGCTTAAGAATAATGACAATTTGCGCGAAATGATATTAACACGAGATAAAAAGTGAACCCATATGTGCCACTCCAACCACCAATTACGATTGTCAGGCGCATTCCAGCCACGTATTTCGTATCTACTCACATACTTCGGACCAACACTCAATGACTTTGTAGGCTGGTGACATGTATTGCTTTGATCGCCCCTACGCCAAACACCATCTCGTGTCGAGGTAGTCATTGGTTTGGCATATGTAACACATTCTAGTCACCTCAGTTGAAGAATATTCACAGCCTCATCAGCTGACTTGCCATATTTACTTAGTGAGTTGTTTTACCACACACGAAGACCTCTATGATCGAATATTAGTAGTGTAGAAATGTATTCTACTCTTGAAAGCCATACTTCATAATCATAGAGTAAAACCCAGCAAACTTCTACATAGTATACTCGCCCCTTAACAAGTAGATAGGCATCTCTCCTACCCCATAGGTGCGAAAGCCAATCTAAATTTGCTTACTCTTCACCCGATGGTCACACTAGGGTTGGATGCAGAGCGGTCCTGAAACAGTTTGCACTAAGAAGTAAAGTGACCCGTCTCAAGCATTCGTGTATTGTTACTCAAACTGTTCACAACACCATATATTGTCGGCATCTTCAGCAAACAGAACTACATTAACTGGACACTAAAGTAATTAATGAGTCAAATAGTAGGTTAACCCTTGAATGTCAGGCGGATGAAGTGCTATTTCTAAGTGTATAGTCGTGGATAAAAACTGAATAAATGTTATTATCTATTTATTTATTTATTTTAACACATAGATATTGGTACAAGGAGGCACCAAATACATATGCGCCACACAAATCTCATTTGATATGTGCGAGGGCTGTGATACTGCGCGGGTGCTCAAACTGAAGCAGGTGGTTCTCTCGGGGGACCACACCCGGAGCCTTCGACCTGAAGGTCTGGTCCACAAGGCAGTGGAGCAACGTAAGGAGATGCAGTCGCATGGTAGCCGGTGACCAACGATTGGTTCATACACCATTTGTTCCTTTAGGATATTGGAGCCCATGTGCACCATTGGTTTTGAATCAGTTTTCCAACTCCCCTAGGTAGACTCTCCCTTTCCACCAACCCGGTTAAAGCACCAGGCATTCGCTTTTCGTCCTCTCAATTTCGTAAACAACACACCCGCCACGAGAAGGCAGTAGTAGAACTTCCCTGGCAGAGGCTATATACGCGTGGCCATGTGCGAGCATTTCGAGAGGGAGAGGGGACTCTCCCCACTCTTTGCCGTACCAAGGCATTTGGAGTCTGTATGACTTACACTTTTTGACGCTTTTCCTGGGACCTTGATCAAGAAATTAGAATGTCGAGCATGAATTAGAATAGACCCTGGTGACAACTCTGTTGTTAGTTATATCCATGACCAACCAATCAATTTTTTGCTTAAATGCCTACCTGGCCTAATGTGTCTGTAGAATATCCCTGTTGCATGTGACCTACCAAATGAAGGAAATTATTATCCTATTAAATTATTGTGACTCATGATTTTTATTCATTTCGATAAGACACGCAATACTGGTTGGCATGTTTAGGTGTTTCACTTAATGACTATAATTCCTTTAATTATTATACTAATCGGATTATTTTTACATTTAGAAACATAACGTTGTCCTTGTTCTGACTATAGCTTTCACATAGACTCTGGGGTCGCCAGTATCGCGTTTACAGTTCTAGTAGAATATCTGTAGGACAAATTAAATCCTACATCTATTATCCTTAAAATTTAAATACGGCTTCGAACAGAATGAAAACTTTTTTATTTTTACTTGGACTTCGTCATTTCTTACTTCTTATAATCTCTTTTACCGATTAGCAATATCGTTTTTCGTCTCAAACAGTTCATTTTTTGGTGACTTATATCAAAAACGTTGTTCTAGAATCAATTTAATGTAACTGGACGAAACAACACTCAATGTAGTTGAATAAGTTAAAGTCAGATATGATACCACTATATTCTAGAAGAAATCTGCTTGATAGCCGGAAAGCATAAACCGATAGTAATTCAAGACTGAACAATTCAACTTCTGTCACTGATGGTGGCATTTAGGGTAATACTCTAAAAAAACGTTTGCTATACTACTGATTTTTATGTTCATACAACTTAAATGATTGTGAACAATGATAGTATAATATGAACATTATAAAGACTGGTAAGCATAAGTCCCTAATGACTATGAAAACAGCATAAATTTATAACTGATGAGTATATTATCTTTTGATAATCATTATTTGGACCACACAGTTTCATTTTGATAATGGTCAATTATTCGAGATTGTTTGGATTTGTTATCAGTTGGGTTTGAATTGTTTATTTTAGTTGCCCGTATGGTCAGTACTCCGATCTCCAGAAAGTTCGAATTCAGTGATTCATAAGATAGATACTTCAAATTACTTGAATAATGATATTAGTGAATCAGTACTTGACTACACTCAGTATGTCGTATCGATTAACTATGACAAAAATTGTTTTATTTATACCTTTACTGTTTACATTTATCAAGACTGTGATTTTGTATATTTATTTCAAGCTATGGTTTGCAATACCTACCTACTTTATGTTTCCTAGTGTTTTCCCTCTGCAACATTTCTAGCCAATTAACACCTATTTTTAGTACTAACACGAAACCTCAGTTAGCATATTTGGTGGACATAACTACTGCAACAACTACACATGCTTTGCTGAGATTAAAACCAATCAGGAAGGAAAATGCAGAGTAAAATGAACTTATCACTATAACCATTTGTATATCTGAGACTATTTAGTCTCAGCATCAATTATTGAAGTGCTTAAGTCTAGTTGCTCCACCAACTACAAAGCAGTAATGCATAAAGAAGCGGATGACTGAATTATTGCTTGAGCAGAAGTTGTGTGAATCTGCTGAAAACTGGCAAACTATATCAAGGCCACAGAAAAGTGCACTAGTCACATTTTAGACTACTCAAATTTATAGATAATCATTGGGGATTCTATTTGCCCGAATACAGCGTATGAGAAAGAAAACCTACCTTGATTTCGCAAGTAAAACTAAGGCGATCTTTAGTCAACACTGTTAAGTCATATCAAATTATTCGTAGGAAATTCTGTTTATTAGATTTAAGATGTAGTTACTCATTTGATTTTAAATACATTTCCCTGTACAGATTACTTAACTGGTTTTGTATTCAGTGATAATTACTCAGTTAATGGTCACTGAATAATCATTAAATTAATAAATCACTGGATTGACTTTGATACAAATCAATCTTTGGTTTTTCCTAATAAGTCTTTGTGAACAAGATTCATCATTTGGTGTATCTGGGCCTAAAATAGAGTCGTTATGTACGGTATCGATGTTGTCGTCAGGGTTATCACTATTATCTTGCTTCATAACGAGTATCAAGAAATGAGATTTAGAAATACTAGAAAATTAGGTGAATTTATAAATTATGAACGACCTGTGTGAGACGCTAAAGTGACCTTGAAGATGTCCACCTAATAACTAGGACTAAATGAGGGTTACAAAACAGTGTGAAGAATTAGAATTACGATCCAGAGTTGATGGTTAGGGCTAGTTATTACATTTACGGCTTCAGTCACGAACTGACATCAGCTAAAATGCAGAACGCTACTTAGTCAAATGTATGAATGAATTTCGCGCCAAAACCCAAGACTCGTCATCTTATATCTGATTGATTCATCCATAAATTATATTCTCGCCAAAAATTGTTATCACTAGACAGAACATTAATAAGTATAAATGGAAGCTGTCTACGATTTAAAGACAAAGCACTAACATAGTTGTGTTATTGTAACTTGTTCCAACCTAAGTTATCAACGACGGTGAAACTAATTTATGGACTTTTGGGCGGTGCTAAAATGAACTTGGGAATGTTCGGCTACATACTAGTGCTAAATGATGGTTATAAAGCAGTGTGAAGAATAAGGATTACGATGTACAATTGATAGTTATGATTAGGAACTAGATTTACAGTTCTTATCACGAACTGAGATCAGCTAAAATGCAAAAACGCTATTGACACAAATGGGCGAATGAAGTCCGCGCCAAAATCCGAGACCTGTTATCCTAAATCTGAGTGGTTCGTCCATAATTTACAGTCTCGATACAACAAAAAATGATTAAGTATCAAAAAATTCGTCATAAGACGGACGGCTTACCCACGAGCTTTCGATATTATTTGGCGAATATTGTTTGACTTAATATCTAAAACACTTGGATTCCGGTCACCTCCCCAGTCGGTCAAAACCAAAGCCTGAGACAGATCTAAAAAAAAGAAGCCTATCAAAAACTTGCTTCAAAAGACGTCATACCACTGAGAATTCATACATATTAATGGTATCAAGGGTCGCATTGGTACTCTTTTGTGATAGTCAAGAAAAATAAGTTTCACAGACAACCCGTCTGCGTTGAGCCAGATATTCACATTGTTTTATACATTATTTTCTACATTATATCTCAACCATTGTTGGATGTCTTTGTCAGGTAAGATACAGTGGCATGATTTACCGTGATCTTTTCGCGATCAAATATATAAACACTTGTCATTCTGAAATAATATTCCACCATATTCCATGTGAACACAATATGATCTGAAAGGTAGATATAATTTATATCTTGATGTATTCAAGATTCAAAGTGGTTCTAGTCCTTGATTCAGCTTTCCTGAGTCTAAAAATCTCCCACTGACTCATACTGAATAACGAGGGTGCCTGTATATATCGAGTGATACATTTACTATCTGACAATGAAGGATCATATCGAGAGTCACTTGACAACTACATTCGTACTCATTCAATACAGATACTTGCTGTTACTGACAACTTCCACTGAAACATACTCTTACCCTGAAGTTTTGATGTATGAATTTGTTTGTCATTCAGAAATGCTCCTTGATTACGAATTCCATGAAACAGCCATTTCAATATCGGATTATAAACAACAGCTAGCTCGGGCTGTGAATCTGAAAAAGCATGTACATCAACTAACCTCTTTGTTAACATAGTAAGCAATTGAAACGCAAACAAAAGGGAACCTGGGAATTACTTGAAGGTGATATTACCTGCTAACAAAGTTTGAAGTTCCATCAATCGGGTCGATTATCCATGTAGGCGAACAAGTAAGCTCGGCGTTTCCAGAATACCCTTCCTCTGCAATAATTCTAAATATAAGACGGAATGAAATAAACACTTTTACTTGTGAGTAGGGAACGATGAAAGGATTTCTTGACAGATATAATTCTCGACAGCTTTATCCACTTCAGTTACCAAGTCAGCATATGATTCTTTCTTGTCATACGGAATACTTTTTGAGAAGCCAGCTTCAATCATCTTTTTGTTTTAGAAATAAGTATAAGAGTAGCGTACCTTCCCGGCTTTCACGGCTAGATTACTAACGAACAAGATGTCAGCCATGACTTTGAAATTATGGAAATTTCTGAAGGTTGCATGTTAGTGAAACTGGTGATTTCAAACACTAATCACCAGATATCCACAATGAAACTGTAGGTAGCTTTGAAAATAAAATTTGTCTTTCGGATGATAATTTTCAGTTGATTTATTTATAGTGAATCACCTGGTCCTTTCCAAAAACATGATGATGAGAACCTTGAAGAAACCCAGTAATTAAACTTTATCAAATGTATCCAATATCCTTTTGACGATCTTTCATTGACCGACATATTTACGCTTGTCTTTCGTTGTTTCGGCATGGTTTCGCTTCTTTTACGATGTCTAATAGGCGACGTTTAGCCAATTTATTTCACCAATCCTATTTGGCTTAGTAGTTATTTATAGGCTTGCATATCTTGTAATCTGAGTGATTGCATTCGTGTTAGAGCAGTGAAGTTTTTTAACAAGCAGCTGTCACCCGCCAGAAAGTTGACTAGTTGGCCTTAATGTGAAACATTTCAAGGCAAGAATTAGAGTACTAGGAGAAGACTATTGTTTCAAAAGATAAATTAATAAACAAGTCAATTGATTAGTGGTGTAGTGTGAGTAGATAATAATTTAAGCTTAAAAAGGAAAGCGTATATGATAGAAACTGATGTAAGAATGAGTTAGTGATATATGATAATGACAAAAGTAATTTACGTAACATTCTTAAAACACGACTAGACCAAGAGGCAGATGGTGATCAATGATAAAGTAAGTGTTAGTTAGGTTTCCTCTTGAAGCTAGCTGTCAACAGAAGTTGCCGTGTGCACCTCGGCTGGGAGACCATTCTAAATGGGGGCTACTCTTTATGAGAAAAAGTGGGGGCATCCCTGAATTTTTTCCTCTTTCATCTGCAATGTTTTTAGGGTGCCTCTAGGAAAATGTTCGGGTGACTTGACGTACTTAGTATGTCGTGGATTATTATCAGATCACTTCTTCTATTGTAAGAATAACTTCAATTTTCGAAGCGTATTTCGTAAGACTTGTTTCTTAGTTGTATCATCTACTCAGTCACTCGTCTCTGCATTTCAGAAATGTTGTGGACAGCAGCGTGAGATCATGAGTATACTTTAAAGTGCCAGAAACACTTCTGGAGTGATTACGCCAAGTTATCTTTGCATGAGGAAGTTGCATTTGCTTTACTGCTTCCTCATAGTAGTTTTGACAAGTATTTAATCTCTTTGTGATTACTAGCAATTGATCTTGCTCTGAGGAGACAGTCAGGAACGAATTTTAGTAGATGTAAGTTATTTGTGTCCCACGGACTTAATGTCATGACATTTTGAAAGGTTAGCTTGTGACTCACTGTCTACTACCTGTTCTTCTACTGAGCAGTCCTTTCGGAGCTCAGGCGAATCTTTCTTGTTTCTTATGGACTTCAATATCCTTGATCCGCCATCATATATTACTACATCTGAACTAATATTACCTAGAAGGTCATTGGAAAATATTCAGAAGAGAAGTGTTCTTAAGTTGGTCCCCTGTGGAACTTCTGGTGTTTAAACCTCCGGCACCTGCGAAATCTATTTACCTTAGTGCGGAGCATCCTGACTTCTAGGTGGTCTTGGTAAGTCAGTAAAACCCACAGTTCTATCTTCGCCATAGGAATTGTGCGCAATACCACCTGAAACGCTTTCGTGAATTCGAGGGATATAACACTGACCTTTTATTTTAGGCTTCGACAAGCTGTCCAACTGTTCCTTGAAAACGTGTAGGACTTTTTTGTCCCGAACATGAGCTGCGCATTATGAAGGAAGTTACTTTCCCACGTATTCATTTCCGTTTCTCGTTATAGTACTGACAGTCATACCTCTAGTCTATAGCAGACTGTGTCTTACCGATAGTTCTGTGCCTCGTTTAGGCCAAGATCTTTTCGCATGGGTTTATTTTGCTTGAGGAGCGTTTTGCAGATTAGCTTCCTGAATAATGTGCCTCACTTTATCCCAGTAGTCGCCCATTGTTAGCATCCAACACTCTCATGGCCACAAGGCGTGTTGAAGATTTGCTCTCGTCGTTGTAAATAATTTATATGTATTCGGAGCTTGACAACGTCTTTACACTTAACACCTTTATAATCGAAGTATAACAAACCGGTTAAATCAGAAGTCGAGAATGAATGAATGCAAAGATATGTAGTGGCATTGGACCATAACCACACAATCCTCAAAGTTGGACACGAGACTACTCGGAAAATGGATATTCAATATTTAACGCGGAGAAATAACCAACGATGGAGAAGGCGGGAACAAGGAATTTAATTAATTGGAGTTGATTCGATGGCATAGCTCGGCCATGCAGGCGTAGTCCCTGCTGAATGTTCCCTCATATCCTTAATTCATATTAAATATATTGTCCTATCTCTAACCTAAGCTTGTTCTACATCATGGACTGGTGATTGTTACGATACGATGAGTTGGTGTAGACGATGGTATGACTTCTACGTAAGATCTTATAGATTAGGCAGTTATATCATGACAAGTCTACAATTTTGGGATTAGTTCTATTATTAGCGCAGTACTAATATCATAGTAGACCATAATTCTACAGATATACCGATATGTCAAGAAGCGTTTGATATAAGCTGACCGACTGTTACAGGGAATGTTTCACACAGAGTATCCACTCATGATATATCTAACACCATTAAATTCGGGAAACCATAATTATGTGGTGATGATCTCAAAATAACATACAGCCATAAGCCTGAGACTCTAAGTGTAAGTGTATCCCTGATTCAAAATGACCTCAATCTGGAGCAAAAAATGGCAATTACCATTTAACCCCAACAAGTGCGGGGTCATGCACTTTGGAAGGCATCCCTATGAACTGTAACTTTACCTGAATGAATGTAGAGTCCAGACACCCAAATCAGTACATGATTTAGGAAATAATTACACAGAAAGCCTAAACTTTGAAGAAAATGCCTCCTCTATTATTTCTGAATTTAGACAGCCAATTGGTTTTATAACGAAACATTTCTTCACAACAGACGCTAAGCTTACTCTCTACAAAATGTGTACGGCCCCCCTTGAATACTGTTCTTTTATCTTCTCTAATATGAGTACCACAGACAAGATAAGAGTAGAAGATATCCAAAGGCGCCAACTGCTAAGAAACGACTCTACTCTCGATCACACAGATAGATGAAAGAACCTCTTTTTAGAACCTTTATGGCACCGTCAAGTAAGGAACAATCTAATATTTCTCCACAAAGCAATATATGAACTTTCATTTCCAACCTGCTTGACTATGATCTACGATCCAGCCTATAGACTAATAAACAACGCATATATACTGCTCACCGTAAAACACCAAAAACAAATGCGTTATAAGTTTTTTACAGTGCGGTATAGTTTATTGTGGAGCAGGTTGCCAATACTTATCCGTAACTGTGACACTTTTATCAGATTCAAAAGTCTAATAACCGTGTTATTAAACTTTAAAAAGCCTCAAGTTTTCCTTGGACTCCCGCCCACCAATGAGGCACTTTATTATGGACCGCCTAATATCTAGGTGGTACAAGAATATACGGAACCCTATTATTAATAATATGAATATAACTAAATTGCAGAACTTATGATTTGTGTTTTCCTATTATTCGTTGTTTATTATTCATGGCCTTATGCTCGTAACCCTCGCTTTCAGATCCCACACCTCTCTAAAGGTAAAGATACATTATTCTTCCTAAGTGTCATACTTATTTCCTTTAACATATTTAAATGCTCTTGCCTAATAAATATCTTAATAAAAGAGAATTAGACTGAGTAGTTATGGTTTAACTATTCTTTTATGAACATTGTCTGTTCTGCTTTTCGTCCTTTCTTTTTCTTAAACCCTTTTTCAGCCCCCTTGAGATATGCCACCGAAAACAGATATGAAACGAGTGACTTCGTCTTGCACCATCATCAAAGCCTCAGATAATCCAGAGGGATATGAGGTTGCGATTTCTAGAAGCCCCCAACATCAATGGACCTATTCTCGACCATCAGTTACACGTCGCAACGCAACCTTCATAGGGCGCGACAACTGTGATACTGACACTACGATTCTTACTAAAACCATCTACATTCATATATCATAAAATACCAACCTAGCTGAGTGGTTTACTACAGTAAAAAATGTATCTTTCGTAGCAGTTTGATCTTGCCTGTAAACTGGCATACCTCATGTAACAAACTGTCAATTGAGAATAAATCACTATTATTACTGATCCAACTTATAAAGTTGCATTGCATTTACTGTGCAACTAACCGGTGGAGAAAATATTTGTGAAACCGTAAGTGCTAAATAGAGAAAACTGTGGAGAAACAACAATTTTTGTGGAAATAGTTAGCAGTCAGATTATCAACTGATTTGGTTCTTAGTTTTATCGTTTCGATCAACAGTATTACGTGGTTGTTAAATGGTAACAAAGCCTAACGGCAATATCAAGAAACAATTACTAATAGCTACTTAAAGTTTTGATTCGGCACTAGCGATGAGAAAAAAGGTAGGGCTGCTTTGGATACCAAAGATTTTCATAGTTCATATATCATTCACATTTATTGATTCGGAATCGTCAGCAATTAAAAGAGGTTGTTATTGCGAGGGTACATTGTCTCAGTTTATGGTACTCAACGGGAATTTTCTCGATTTTTACATCCAGCTTTCCAATTGTCTTCCTCTGTTAGCGAAAAATTCTAGATAACCGATTAAATTCATACGCAAAGACTGCTCACACTACTCACCTCAGTCAGAGATTCTTTGTTCCTTTATGACACCCCTTCAAACACACAAACTTTTCAAAATGCAATGTAAAATATTGGTAAATATAATCCATAGACAAATATGAGTGTGAATGAATGCTTGAGTTTTAATGTTCTGAAATTTACTAAGATGTTTGCGGTCAACTCATAACCAATCAGTCTAAGTTGTTACAAACAGAAGGGTAAATGGTAATTACGTACCGTGTATTTTTTACTCATGTCTAGTAAAGTGTTTTTCACTGATCAATAATCGGAAAATATGTTCATTTTGAATACAGCGGCTAATCAACTTGGCTTACATCTATGTAATTTCCTTCGCAACCAAGATGACATGCCTTTTCCGAGTGACTTCAATGAAGTGATTTGTTCACCATAGTCTTTTCGTATAGGGAAGTAACTCGATTTTTATAAAGTGATTTTGAACGACCCTTAGAAAATATGGTTAGGGAATTATTGCATCCTACAAAGTCATATAAATTCATGCATGCAAGTAGAGAGTTAAATAGTTCGCGAACGGCGACTAGTGAAAAATGGTCTGTAGGTCTGTCATTCGGTTAACATACTTGCCTGAAAGTATATCTTACTGTCAGCAAACAGCTTGACTTGAAGATATAATAATATATTTCTGCATGAGCAGGTACACGCTATTTTTACAGGTATGTTCTTTAAATTACAACATTTGTTGGCTCGCTACATGCTTCCCAACTCATTAAGTTTAAAGTTGTTATAAAGTATACTCGTAGAGCGCTTGCTGTAAACCGTGACCTTGAGGGGACGCGTACGTCAAGTTTGTTCCAGACGCCAGAAGTTCTGTAGCTGTGTCCTCAGAGGAATATTCTGAAGAAAGAAAAAAGGGAAACAGAATAGCAAAGAGGCACTTGGATATGAATGCCAAACGTTGCTTAAAATTTTGTAGCAGAACAGACAGAGGTATAATAAATTATAATAAATTCATATTATCTCTTGCTAGAGTCAAATGAAGTCAGAGGCTCCATATAAGAGAATGTAGTAATAAAGAACAATGAGTTGTGTCGTTTAACAAGTTGGAGTAAGCTCACATGAAGGAAGGGAAGTCATGGTTGGTACAAGGAAAGCGGTATATTAGAAGAGAGTGTGCATATAGTGCGTGGTGTTAAGAATATTAATGACTATATCTTTTATTTCACAGATTGAAATCATGAGTCAACTGAAGCTAGACCACCATGGAAATTCTGGAAGCACTGGACGACCGTTGCGTCCCAGTATGGGACTCCTCAGTAGTGCGCATCTAGTGCACCCAGGTTTCCCATGGTGGTCTAGCTTCAATTGACTCATGATTTCAACCTGTGAAATTTTTAAAATCTCCACAAACCCCTTCTGATATATCTTTAATTGTCTAATTTTTTCTTTCTTTTCCTTCTTTTGTCCATCCGATGCCAGCCACACAATCTTAGTGTAAAAGTCTGAGTTAGCATGTTATAGGTTGTCTTAGTAGAATAGCTAATCCAGCATAATTTCGGAAACATGAGTCTGAGTGGTGGGCGTAGGAAGACAATCTATATCACAGATTGATTGGCTTATTCTCAATCATGAGGAGCCTGATAAATACAAAATGTTCTGTCCCCACAAACACGGGTGGATTGAAGTTATCGCCCTCACCATCAATGCTTGCTGGTCAGTAACTCCACCCTCCCTCCTTTTGTGATGTTAGGCTCATTTAGGCTTATTTTTGTTTACACGCCATACCTCACACAATCCTCTGTTTCACAACCTGTTGGAAAGCACTATTTCTATAAGTACCATTTTACAAGCTTATCAGGCAGTTACAAGCTATGGACTGTGGGTAAATCATTGATGCAGTACCTCCGTTGACTATAGTATAAAGTATAGTTTGCCAGAGTATAAGCGGTAAGAAGGGTATAATGTAGGATAGTTGTTTATTCAAGCAGGCGGAAAAGTATAGAAGTATATTAGTTGTGGATAAGGGAACGAGTGGAGAAATAATATTAATTGCTAGCAAACATAGTGTACAGAAGAGTAAAACGCTAGTAAAGAATAAGCAGGAAGAAACTCACATTAACTTGGTGCCGATGTCATTTTGTGTTGTCCTAACCATTTGATGGGTAACAGGATACATAGATGCAAGACCACTGATAGCAGGCAGTTGATTGTGCGGTTCTCTCGACTTTTGAGGGTGGTAGTGAGTGTCCCTTAGCGACCCAGTTTAGTTGAACAGTATCGATATGTCCAGTGAGTTACCTGTCTACTTCAAGTGAAGAAATAGGATGGAAAAAGTAACTGATACAGCTGCAAAGTAGGAAAAATAAGGCAATTGAAATTGAGGTCTGTTTTGGTCTAGACTTAGAGAGAGCCTATGATGTCTAAGTGGGGCGCAGATGTGTTCGTACGTGCTAAATCAGTGCAAGTGAGGGCTTGATCTAGCAGTTTTACAAACGTATGTAGTTCATCTGCCATGCGTATATTTCGGAGGGAAGACTGTTCCATATTATTTCATACTTGATGAGGAAGAAGTTTTCCCGGGTTTTCGATTTGTATTTCTCAACTTTGACGGTAGATACGTTGTTTCGAAGTTCGTATTCATGTGAATCTCGGGCGAGAACTATTTTACATGTTGAATAATTAAGGTTTTTGAGTAGTTTAAAGTAGAGAATCAAATTAGACCTAGGCCTTCTCTCCCAGACGTGTGCCATTCCTAAGATTTGGCATCGGGAATTTATGATGTTTGAAAGTATTTGAATTATAGCATGAACTAAGAGTCCCAGAAATAACGTGATCGGATCAAGAAGTACAAGACAAGCACGAACGAATGTATTGTATTTGGAATTCGAAATCAAGAATTCAACAAGTACAATGGTATCATTAGTTCATTCAAACAGCACAGAACTGTAGTCAATGACTGATTCAGTCTTAAGTATTTTGCGGGTGAAGTCTTGTTGTATTCCTTTCACCTTTTACTATATCAGATAGGCGTAGGTTGGAAAATAAGAACGAGCATTATTCAACGATAGGTCTTACACAAACCTTATAAAGAAGGATTTTAGATTCAGATGGTGGTTGGAGGTAGTCAACAGGAAAACCTGGACCCGGGTTTCGTGCTACTTGGCACTCGTCAGCAAAGTGTACCTGTAATCTTGCGGGAACTGGTGCTCACTGGCCGATTCGATCTCGTGTCACCCAGCTTCACAGTCAGAGACGTTACCACTGAGCTATCCGAGCCGTGACTAACCTCCCGTAGCACTGAGATGTAATCACAATTGATTGATAGACAAGCATGACATTGATCACCACCCAGTGATCAATCAATTGGGATTTTAGATTCATTTTGATAGAAATTACAGAGAATGAAGCCAAGCAATGTCCGCATTTTAGATGCTTTGGCTGAGATGTGTTCAGTGAAATTAAGACTGTGTGAGTAATTTACTCCTAGGTCAGTTACTGATGCCGGTCAGGGCAGTGTGTGATTGTTAAGTGTTAGTTTTATTTTAAGAGACGTGCCTCCTATACATAACCAGCCACATTTCTCTGTGTTGAGCTGTAATCTCCAGCATTTGCACCAGTCGCCTACCATATTGAGTTTATGTTGGATTGTTTGCATAGTACTACGTACATTGCAGATGTCAGTTTTATAGATGACTTTTAAGTCATCGGCATAGAGGTAGGTCTTACCTGTGCTAAAGCACTTGTTTATGTAGATTATAAAGAGCAATGGACCCAAGACACTACCCTGCACAACACTGGTTATTGGTTGAGGTATAGATGTTGTAGAGTTAATCTTGGTTATTTGGTATCTGTTCGTAAGGAAAGACTTGATCCATTGCAAAAGGGGATTTATGATTCCAACTGACTTAAGTCTGTTGATTAGAAGATCATGAGGTACTTTATCAAACGCTGTCTTCATATCGAAATATAGTATAGCCACTCGTTTCTTCTGGTCATGCATGCGAGTAACCTCGTTAAAGGAGTCTATCAGACACGTACCGCAGGACCTTGTTCTAATGAAGCCATGTTGTGACGGGTCTATTGATTCTTCCTTAAACAAGTGGTCAGATAGTTGATTTTGTATCACTTTTTCCATTATGTGTGATATAACTGGAGTGATATTTATGGGTCTGTAGATTTCGACTAGGTTTCTCGGTCCGGATTTGTGTTTGGATGAACATACGTTACCTTCCAGGATTCCGGATATGTACCTGTCTCCAAAGATAATATGTATATTTTAAGTTATAGCGTCTGTATCCGGTCCTGTTATTTTATAAATGATTGGAGGGATGTCATCGGCGCCAGAACTCTCATTTGGCTTAAGGGTTTTGATGGCGGTATGTGTACTCCTAATGTCGAAGTTCATGGTACTAAGATAAGTTTTGCTGATGCACCTTATGTTGATATCTGGGACATAAGATATATTCCCATTATGAGAAAACCATTCACTTAATGGATCACCTATGATGGTTCGGTCATTATACGTCACTCCATCGTGCTTTCAAAGCACAATGGACCAGAACGTGCCGTCCAGTTGATGGTGGGAGGGTTGAAATCATCACATACAATTTTGTAAGTGAATTCAAGCGAGGCAGCCTGAGCAAATGATCCACTTATGGTAGTATCAGTTGAACTAGGAGTGTTAGAAATTCGATATATGCATCCGAATAGTATTTTACATTCATGAGTGTGCACAGTAAGCCATATCGAATCGGGACGTTTGCTGAGAACATGGTCGCTACAGATTTTGGCTCTCAAATTTTTTGGTACGTAAAGAAGACAACAACCACCCTTCTTAGTGACTCGATCACAGCAGAAGAGCTCACAGAAGTCTGTTTGTAGATATGTGTCTGTGGTATCGGAGGACAGCCAACTTTCCGTTATTATAACAAGTGAGCCTGAATAAAGCGCCAAAATTAGTTCCACTAAAAACAATCGTGAGTCTAGACAACTATTTTTTCTCCTGATAATAATTTACGTAGAAGTCATATCTGGCCACTAGAATAACTATGTGCCGTCAAAGTAGTGATGGACGAGCGATGGAGGAGTTCTACCAAGTCAATCACGTGCCTCAGCTCTTTCTATTTGATAGCTGATTTGTGATGAGTGTCTGAAATGTAGCCGCTTGTTTTCGAATATAGAACGTTGAGACTGCTTCAGCCACTATGATTTCATTTGTTAAGACATTTTATAACAATTTATGTCTGAAAGTGCATATTTTGAGACAACTATTCACAGTCGCTCATAGCAGAAGGTGTATTAAGTCGACCTGAGGGAGAAGACACATCTATTAGGTTAAAAGAAAAATCTATCAGTTTCATTCACATGTCAGTTTACCTCAGCTGCAAGGGGTGTGTACACGGTGTCTTTCATGCGTGATCTGGTGAGGATGTTTTACCCAGAGCCCTCAGCTAGGGTGTGTCTAGTAAAACAAACGAGACCAACATCAATGTTGAGGACTGGCAGAGCTATTTATTTTTGGGAATTGTTTATCGCTATAGCTTAGCCTAGTGGAGTGGAGGTGACCCTGAGACGTGGCCAGCCAGAAGTTTAGACCCAGCAAGCTCGTCGTTGGCAAACACTCTCCTGATAGCTTGCCACTTTCAGCAGCATCTGGTCGTCTTTCACTAATATAGGGACCATGTGTTCCAATGTAGCAATGAAAAACAGGTACAACGATAATTGCTAGCCATCATACTCTTCGTCAGTTTTTCATCTTTTCCTGCTGCCCCAGAAAAAAAGAAATTATATATGCATTTTGAAATACACTCGAACATGGTTAGGGACACAGCGTGGTAAAAAAGAAAACTGGTATACGCACGTGTAGATAACATGTGATAGAACAAACATATTGCACAATGCTTATTTTGGACAACTTTTAGGAAAAAAATACACTCACATGAGCATATTGGAGGGAAAACACTTTTATTACAGTCTGTTTTACACAACAACAGAAATAAACGAGAGTGAACAGATATTGTGCAGTATCCTACTCGCATTGGTCCTTTAAGTGTTCTGAAACCCTTACACTTCTTTCAAAGTGCATTGCTTTTAGCCGGCTGTCAGGTTCCAGAAAAGTTTCTTTGTTATTGTCGATTATCTAGCGGGCTATTGTGATTGTGAGACTCATGCCGTTCAAGTGTATAGGGGAAAACTCAAAGTTTTTAGGGGTACTTTCCAAATACGCGACTTCCGGACAGTCAATGCTGACGTTATCGTTAGTTCCGTTCCCACTGATAATACAGTATTCAAGTTTGCGATGAAAGACTTTGAAGGGTCTTTCGTATGCCATTTCGAGAGGTCGACGAAATGAATCGCGATCTACAAAAAGGAGTGTACTACATCGTAGAGTAGGTTGAACGAAAACATCAGTCAGGTGGTTGCTCGAATACCTAGGCTAGGAGGACTGTGCGACGCATTGAAGACTCTGCGTCGACTATGTTTCGGAACTATTGGACGATGGAGATGTCACATAGTAAAGTTGAACATACTTAAGCGTTTGAATGTGGTCATTTCCGGGTAATCCAGAATGGTAGCCACTTTGCTTTTCAGAGGGAGCATACGTCGAAAAGCAATAGTTCACCAGGGAATGTTCAGATAGTCGGTTCCGGTCTGATATTTCTGAATATTTACAATACTGCCATATTTTTGTGGTCATTCGAAAACAAGTTCCAGATGATGCAAATGAGCAGTCATCAACAAACTGTCGTCTGCGCACGTGTGTACGGAGTTGTGACATCGAAAAACGTTGTTGATGAATCTCTCGAACGTTTGTGCAGCAGTATGGTTTAACCCGATTAACTTTCGAAAAAAAACGGTTGCATATTTTAGGGTAGCTATGAGGTCGCGGGTTTGTGGCAGAGGTTAACGGTTGGCAGTGGTATTTTTTGTATTCGGCCGTTGATAACCATCATCTAGACAACAATCCGTGCTGTCTTTTGTAGAGACCAGATGTAAAGGAGCTGCTCACGGATCTTTCGATAGCTGAATATTTCCAAAGTCTACCATATGCTCAAACAGGTTTTTGACTAATCCCAAGTTTTCATGGGCTAATCGGATCGCTCTCGAAAATACATGTGGTCCTGTAGCCGCGATGGGGTGCGTAACATTCCTGGCTACACACAGCAGTTTCGGTCTCGTTTTGTAAAATCCAGAGTATCTGTTGGATATCTGTTGGAAATATGGATCATTCATATGTTTAGCCGTGACCGGGCATATCCTTTAACCAGAAAATAAAGTTCTACAAACAGATTATTTGGTATTTCCGTCCACTTACCTCCATTTGATCGGGTTAATGAATTGGTCATAATGTTGTAGCAGGTCTTTACCAGTTGCTGATATAAAAACACGTGCAACAACAAAAATCCAGGTAAAAGGGTTTACGTAAACTCACGTTAAGATAAATATATCGCTTACCGTTTGTGCTCATCGGTTTTCCACTTGCGGCCTGTAAACTGGAGACCAGTTCACCCAGACAGTCGTTAGAATCCGTAGGAAGAACTCTTATTTCTGCACCAGCGTCACTATTTCGTGCCTTAAAGTAACCCTCGTGCTATTGATAGAAGAAACCAGACAAGTAGTGAGTAGGTCTTTATTTCGATCTTAGCGCGGTCACAGTGGAGCGTGGGATTATCTGTTCAGACAAACAAAGGCTCTCAACATTCAATATAAGATAATAGGGAATATAACGCTTATACAAAACAAGGAAGTGAATGAATACTTGAACAATACTGTTTTGGCATATGCTTGGTTGTTTGGGGTCAACTCTTAACCAACCAACCTAAGCTGTTACATTAGCTTCCCCCTAGAATCGACTTCCGTAGGAACGTCGGTTCGATTAACCTAACTATCGAAAACACCTTAGTTCTATTTCTCATCTCAAGGGAAAATTATCAACTCCCTCACTGTTTGACTTACAATCAGTGACGACTGACGCTGTCAACGATAGACCATGGATGTCTCTTCTTTACTAGCTTGTCATCTTATTTTGTAGCATGTGATTTCTTCTACAACTATCGCCGACGGTTTGCTGCGTGCTTTCAAGAGAAAGAGTGTGAGAATGTGGAATAAGAATATCTGAGGAAGTGCCGCGAGCGGGCTACCCAACACCATGTTGGTGAGGTACGATTTTTCCGTGCTCAGACCGGCTATCAGGTGTTTACTCACCTGCCTCTTTAGTCGCCCTCAAGTAAAAAGTAAAGAAGAATCTACTTCGAAGGTAATGGTGAAAATCAAGCAAACCTGAAGAACTGCTCCACTGCCTGCATAAAATAATAAGATACAAAATGGAAATACATAAATGTAATTGATAATTGTTCGGTTCCATGTAAGTGCTTGGTCTCCAGAACGGATTGGTATTCTGGAAGAGAATAGACATAGTGTAGATATCTTGTGCACGAAAAACCATGAAAACAAAAAAAATACTCTTTTGTAATGCATATATGTAAAAGGGTGAACTTGCTAGAAGTTGGACTCTTTAACAAATTCGATCAAACGCGTGACCCTGAGTCTGTGATGACCGCGTTTTACAACTAGGTGCGTAACCAAGGGTGCATCAGAGTACTCCACGAAACGGAAAAGAATATACGGTTAAGAAGCAAAAAAAATTGTGTAGAGTATGCGGATCAAGTAGAGTTGTGTCAAATACCCTTTTCTTGTTTGATTCAGGTATGCATGATATATTGAAGCAATATATCGTCAATTCATCCAAGTAACGAATTGGTTTGCACCTCAGAAGTGTGTAAGTCCTATTACTCATTAGTATTATGAGTGATTAATTGGTGTAAGGAAATATTGAAGTCACTTCCTCCGTGGTCTGATGTGGCTTAACGGCTAAGCACGCGGTCTAGCATTCAGGAGGGCAGAGGTTCGAGTGCGTGTGGGGCCTGCGTTTTTGTTCACCAGACCCACCTTCAATACGATGTTTGTTGCCCGTAAGTCGCGCACATATGAGAGAAAAAATGACAAGAGGACAGATTGATATATCAAAGTGCCATATTGGAAAAGTATAAGTTCTTTGTTTACATGAATATTATCACTATAGAAAAAAAACTACAAGTTTAGTAAATTTCCATTTTACGTTATATTTAAACTAACGCAAATATATATATATATATCAGTTATTGACATAAAATGTCTTTCTTATAACGCTAATGTTAAGTTCCAGGACTTTGTATGGGCCACTAATAATAATTGGTTTAACGTTAGCATAGTCGTGATATTCATATTGTCAGTTCAATGTTATGATTACTAAACAGTTCCCTTATAAGTTGTTTAAAATTAGGTATGTGGAATCAATGCGGCTGACATAGTAACCTTACAGTAACGCACTGTACTATATATTCACGGTTATTGATTCTTAAATGTCAGAAATTAAAAAAAATCTGAATATTGCCAATAAAGATGGGTTATATGATCACACTAAAAAGCATGCTACAGGGAAACTGGTTAAGTCATTACGTAAGTTTCCTAAACATGAAAAAAAATGATGAGAACTTTAATAAGTACTTGACCATGGTTTAATCCAAAATGTTTTGTCTAGAAAACTACTTATTAATGGTAGTATTAATCGTATCAAGCTACTAAACATATCCTCAACCGAAAACTTTTAGAAGTAGTTCATATGGTATATATGTATAGCCAGTCTACGTGAAAAATGTATATAAATATATAAGAAGTACAGCCAACATGGTTAATTAACCAGAAAAAGAAATTATAAAACTCGCCTGGGTTGCTTTTTGAATTCGTTGTATTTGCCAGTGTTGTATGAGTTTGATTAAAATCCTCAGCCATCGTTTCGGAATACCTAGCTTATGTGTCCAGTATTTTAAAAAAAATATTTAACATAACATGTATATATCAAAGGTAAAAGGTCTGGGGAGTTGTCGGTGAGGCGGAATGAGGAAAAAAATATATTTTTAAGTAGATGCAGGGTGTGATTAGCTGCGTGGTTAGATTTTATCCTGCAGCCGAAACTGTCAACATCCTTGACTGACTAATTGGATGAGCCCAGCGAACCGTTTTAGTCATTTGTAAAGATTTATCATCTTTACGTTTCGATTCCGTAATGGATTTGTCAGTTAAACGATCTAACAACACGTACGGTGGTTCATGATCTAGATAAGCCGGCTTTAGCCCATCAATACTTACGGTGTCGGTGTTTCCATGTTTTTCTATCACGAAATATTTAGATTTTCTTGAGACGACTTTGAAAGGACCTTCAAATGGAGGACTGAGTGGTGCTTTTATTTTGTCACATCTTATCCAGACGTGTGTGCAATTGCTTAGGTCTTTAGGTATATATACGGCGCGCGATTGTTCACGAGTATTAATCGGCTTAATTTTAGACATGTGGTCCCGTAGTTGATCTACATAACTTTCTAAATTAAGTTTTTGACTGTTAGTATTAGGGTTAATAAATTCACCTGGTAGTCTCAGAGTTGTTCCAAAAACCAGTTCCGCAGCTGAACACTGTGCGTCAGTTTTGACAGATGTTCGTATTCCCAACATAACTAATGGTAGGAATTCTGTCCACTGATTGGGGTTTGAGTGAGATATAAGGGCAGTTTTTAGCTGACGGTGAAAACGTTCTACCATCCCATTAGCCTGAGGGTGATATGCAGTGCAGCGTATCCTATTGGAGCCTAGAAGTTTAGCCAAGTTATTAAATAGTTCGGATTCGAATTGCGCTCCTCTATCCGTCGTTATTGTTATGGGTGTACCAAAAATGGTTACCCAGTTCTGCATGAAAACCCTGGCTACTGTTTCCGCTGTGATGTCCGCTATCGGGATGGCTATAGGGAATCTGGTAAATCGATCTATGCATGTAAAAAGATAATTGAAACCGTTTGAACGTGGTAAAGGACCTACCAAGTCGATATGCACATGGGCAAAACGTGCATCTGGTTGCGAGAAAACACCTATGGGTGAATTTGTGTGACGATTAATCTTTGATTGTTGACATGCTGAACACTCTCTAACCCATTTGTGTACATCCTTCTGTAAATTCGGCCATATATATCTGGCATTGATTAGTTTTGTTGAAGCTTTCGCGCCAGGATGAGACAAAGAATGAAAGTTATTATATATTAACTTTCGCATATTTTTGGGAACGAAAGGTCGCGGCATTGCCTTGGTCGTGTCACAATAAATTAGAATACCATCGATAGGTGATGGGAATTGTTTTAAATTAAGACTTGAATTGTTTGTTTTAAGTAGGTTTTGTAATTCTAGGTTCTGCTCTTGTTCGTGTCTTAACGTCTCGAAGTTTACTGTAGACTGCTGTAGCACGTTAATTTCTAGCCTAGATAAAGCATCTGCCGCCTGATTGTCCTGACCTTTGACATGTCGGATATCGCTTGTGAACTGTGATATATAGTCAAGGTGTCGGACTTCTCGAGGTGAGTATTTATCGGCTCTCGCTTTCAATACATTCGTCAGAGGTTTGTGATCCGTAAAGACTATAAATTCCCTACCTTCTAACATGTGTCGGAAGTGTTTAATGGTCAGGTAGATTGCAAGAAGTTCTCGCTCGAAGGTAGAATACCTTGTTTCGGCTGGAGCGAGTCTTTTCGAGAAGAAAGCAATTGGTTTCCAGGCGTTTTTAACCTGTTGGTTAAGGGTACCGCCTACTGCTTTATCTGAAGCATCCACCATCAAAGCAAGTGGGGAAAGGGAATTCGGATATATCAACGTAGTTGCTTGAGCCAGTTTATCTTTAAGCTGTTTGATAGCTTCGATGGCGTCAGAAGACAGTTTGAATTCTTTTGGTTTTCCTTTCAGTGAATCTGTCAAAGGTTGCATTAATTGTGCACAACCTGGTATGAATCTGCGATAAAAGTTAATTAGGCCTAGAAAACTTCTCAGTTGTGTTAGAGAACTAGGTACGGGGTATTGTTTGATGGTATCCACTTCTTTTTTGATAGGTTTAATCCCTTCTGGGCTTATTGTGTGACCGAGAAATTCTAAAGTTTGAACACCGAAAACACACTTACTTTGATGTATGTCTATTCCATGTTCATCCAGTCTTTTCAACACTGCTTGTACATGCTGTTCGTGTGATTGTGTTATGACCTTGCGTCTCCCAATTATTTTGTTTTTGCCAAAATCCCCGTCGCCAATTGTTATGACCTTGGATGTCTGACTTTTCGATCACACGACTTATCTACCAATCCGAATACGACTTATACGAATCTTCGCACTAGGCCAACCAATGACGTTCAACCGGTGTGGGCAGTTTAGTGTCCTTATTGGTCCTATGTCCTACGAGCCCTTCCACTTGAGTCCAGAACAAGATACCAGCTTCCGAATCAGAGCAGATCAGACCAGAATCAGAGCAGATCGTTTATTTCAGGCATACCTAGTTTATATATCAATCACACAGACCGCAACGTACCATAAAATAGGAAATAATATTTGTACACAAATAAGCCCAAAAAGTGGCTGTGAATGTGGGAGGCAGTAGTTAATAAACTGAACATAACTTAAGAACCGTAAATCGTACAATAATAAATTATAGGCCAAAATAAAGCTTGTCATAAGAGGGATATAAATATACATAGTGTAATTGTTGAGTAGTTATACAATAAGAATATTAGTCCATGAATAGTCCTCGGAAGTTACCTGTAATTTAATCTCCACTCGGATATAACAGATTGCAAATCAGGGCTGGCAATTAACAAGTCGTCTATATACCCCTGCGCAAATGGCATATCTCGAAGTAGGTTATCTATGAATCTTTGAAATGTCTGTGCCGCATTTCTCAGGCCGAATGGCATGCGTACAAACTCGAGTAAGCCAAAGGGTGTAGTAATAGCTGTCTTGGGAATATCTTCATCAGCCACCGGGATATTGTGATATGCCCTGACTAAGTCAATTTTAGTGAATATGTTCATACCCTGTAAACCGTTGGTGAAATCTTGGATATGAGGTATTGGGTACCTATCTGGTACGGTTTGACGGTTTAGGGCTCTGTAATCCCCGCACGGTCGCCAGTCACCTTCATTCTTCTTTGGGACCATATGCAAAGGGGATGCCCATTGACTATCAGAGGGACGGATAATACCCAATTGTAGCATATAATAAAACTCGGCCCTAGCTATTTTGAGCTTATCTGGTGCTAGTCTCCTGGGTTTTGCAAACACCGGTGCACCTTCGGTTTTGATAGTGTGACTCACTTTTAGTTTGTCTTTGGAAGGCTGTGGGTTTGGTTTAGTTAAGTTTGGAAATTCCGCGAGTATATCTTGGAATTTCGCTGTTGTTACTGGAGGAGTTTGAATCAAGTTAAGAGAGCTGATGTGACTTTCTTTGCCTTTTGTGTAATACGAAGTTTCTTTTAGTGTTAATCGCCGTTTCTTGGTGTCAACTAGAAATTCGTATCTCTCTAGAAAGTCCATCCCCAGTATTGCTAGATCTAAGTCGGCTACCGTGAAAACCCAAGGGAATTGCCTCCTGAACCCCAAATCTAGGGTTAAAGTTTTCTGCCCAAATGTCGCAATTTTAGTTTTATTTGCAGCTTGAAGTGTAATTGATGATATTTCTCGACTAATCTCAGTTTTATTTCGAGGGATGATGCTAAGAGCAGCGCCAGTATCCACCAAGAAATTCAAGCCAGAGTTTCTGTCTCTAACATAAAACAAGCGACTGTTTAGGCGCCCCTCCTCAGTCGTCGCGACCTGGGGAGGGGTTACTCGTTTCCCGCTGTCTTAGAACTATGCTTAGGCCAGGCGCATGGTTGCATGCACTTGGTTGAGTTGACACCAAACTTCCAGTGGTACCAACAAAACTGCCCAGATTGTCTGGACATTTGTGACCTGTTTTTGACTTGGATCGTGGTCGTTGTGGTGACCTGCTCCTGTTTCTATGACCCATTTGCATTCTGGTGACAGCCTCAGTGAGACTCTTAACACTCGCAATGAGTCCTTCTATGACGGGGCCTTTTGCTGATTCTACTTTTTGTGTGTGATTTATTGTGCCTGATCCAGTTGGAGGACCTCTTTCCATTATTCTGTCGGCTATACGCGCTAAATGAAATAATGAGGTTTCAGGATCTTGTGCATCCAAACAGTGTTGGACGTAGCATGGGAGAGCTTGTATCCATCCTTGTTTTAGGACTGCTTCACCCACTGTGTTATCACCCACTAAGACTTGGAGGTGACGTAAAAACTGTGACGGCGACCGATCACCTAGTGTTTCACCTTGAAAAAGTCTTTGGATTCTTTGACTATCTGATAATGATAAGCGGTTCATTATCTCTCGTCTTAAGATGGTGTATGGTTGTGGTGATGGTGGACTTAAAATCAAGTCACGGACTTCTTTGGTGACTGAAGGAGGAAGGATAGAACACAAGTCTCTATAGTGAATCCCTTCAGATTTGATATTGTGTCTCGTGAAATAATGCTCTAGTTGAGCAAACCACAACTCAGGATCACTACGATCAAATTCTGGAAGTCGGGATTTCGTAGTCATAACAGTGTCTATCTCCACTGGCGACAAATCCTCCTGATTATGGGTTTCTATTGAGTCTGACATGAGGTATGTGACAAATATAGCAATAAAGTTAGCACAAGAAGTGGTTACTATAACACGAATAACTTAAGATAATACGGAATAAACTAGTTATATACTCAAATTAGTTTACGGATACTCAGGTCTACTTTTACGATTAAAAAAAATGTTAATAACAGAAACGAGGTTAAATTTGTGTTCAAAAAGGGGCTCACCAATTTCGTGCCTTAAAGTAACCCTCGTGCTATTGATAGAAGAAACCAGACAAGTAGTGAATAGGTCTTTATTTCGATCTTAGCGCGGTCACAGTGGAGCGTGGGATTATCTGTTCAGACAAACAAAGGCTCTCAACATTCAATATAAGATAATAGGGAATATAACGCTTATACAAAACAAGGAAGTGAATGAATACTTGAACAATACTGTTTTGGCATATGCTTGGTTGTTTGGGGTCAACTCTTAACCAACCAACCTAAGCTGTTACAACTACATCAGTGATGTATAACGGACGTTTGTTTTCACTAGCTGCGGCTGACGTTAACGCGTGCCGGTAGGGGAGTTTCCCGAAAATGTTTTCGTATTGGACAGTTTAAAGATTAAGAAACTGCAGGGTTTTATGTAATTTCTAGAAGACATACCATCGGTGTTGTGGTGCCAACAGTAATCAGGATCATTTGCCTCTCGTGATCTCGAGACAGATCGTTTTCTTAGCCACCTTCTTCGAGGGGTTCGGGAATGTCTGTGTTTACGATGAATATTAAGGTAACGAGTGGAAGCATTACAGAGATCTGCATTGTCATTTTGTGTCATCTGAGGCTTTTCTTTAACAGAACAATTCTCACTTCATGGAGTCTGGTAATCTCCGGAATCTGACCGTCAAGTTCAGCTAGACCGTCCACGGCCTTATTTTGGAGTGACACAAGAACTGTCTGCATCTGTTGGAGAGGCTTAAACAAGAAAAGCTGCCTCAACAGACCCTCGTCAAAAGTCTGTAGACCAATGACCTCCCTCCTTTGTGGTAACATTTCTGTCTCTGAGTCATGATAAAACTCTATATTGCGTGATAGCTGGTCTTATCTTCGTCGGTTGGTTAGGTCTCTACGTATAAGTATAGCCTTGTCGAAGTGTCATAAGGTTCGAGGACATCACTAGTAAACGTACTAGGTGTGGCATACTTGCTGAAACCGCGTAGTGGTACCTTCACTACCGTGATGTTATGTGCACGTCTGTCTGCCACGCCGTGCTCGTGGAAGTCAACTACTGAGTAGCAGAACTGGTCCTCTATGTTGTCAGGCCAGAATAGAATGAGTTGAAAGGCAGGGGGGCTAGTCTTGATCTTAAACACCTTAGGTGTCTGTTCCGTCATGATGAAGATGAGATATACAAATAGGCCAGAAAAAAAGTACCTGAAAATATAATAACAATATCATTTTGTAAAAATGGGAATTAAAATATATATTACCTTCCAGTAAGAATCAAGGAAGGCTATTTATATGTTGAGAAGAGTTTGATCTGTGCTGGCCAACAGGTACACATGCTTGATCCGGTACGGATTCACGATAGAGTCACCTCATCTAAAATATTTCTGGTAAAACTAATGAGGTAAGCATCAATGCAAAAGACTTACAGGACCATTTATTTTGGCGATTTATTTACCATTACAAAATATTGTGGTGGAAATATGATCACTTTTCAGTACCTTTCTTCTCGTGGATTATTAACTCTGGAATCAGTTACAATCAGTGTCTACTATCAGTGTTTTTGCGGAGTTAAGTTTCATTCTGTAAGTCTTCGATATTGATGCTGGTCTCATTGTTTTACCAGACACACCCTAGCTTGGGGCTCTGAGTAAAACATCCGCACAACACCACGCATGAAAGACACCGTGCACGCACCCCTTGCAACTGTTGAAAAGCTTAAATCAAACAATTACGATGCATCAATAGCCATCCAAATATATCTTCAAACCCCTTATCCCTGTCGTTTGGTTTGACCGGTTCGGTATACCTCGATTATAAAGGTGTTACATGTAAAGGCATTATCACACTCCAAATACCTGTGGCATCTTTACACTATATTCTGTCTGGTGGTGTCGACCCCATGGACTGACTTATTCTTTTCTGAACTTGATATATCCTAGAAAGCATACCTCAAGCTAGAGACGCAGTTGCTTCGGCTTATGTTTACATCATACTGATGTAATAAGTTGAAGACTATTTTCATACGATTTTCATTTTATTTGAATCAGAACCAGATAATTACTGGGGATTGTCTGCTACCAAGTGTTCGACCCTTAAATAACAACCACTTATAGTCCTTGTTTAATAACCGCAGATATCGATGGGTCCTATAGACCTAAATCTTGACAACAATCGGTTATTTATTTTGAAGCTAAAAAGTTCTGACAGTATATTGTGTAACCTAGCCTTCCACACTAGGATATTTTGTACCAGGCTCTCATAATCGATCTAACTCTATAGGCCAAAGATATGACCTTAAGGTGTTAGATGTGTTGGCCATGGTTACAGGTCCTCGCGTCTCTGAAAGGTCTAATGGAACCGTTGCTGTCTCTTAATATGTTGCAATAAGCACCCAACGCTACAGTTCTTCAGTTATTTTCTGTTCGAAAGTTTTAATATTTGATTTGTTAGCAGCCTGATGCAAAATTGATAAGGTTTTCATTCCAGCTGGGCTTTATATTAAGAGATGATGGCAAGTCCACCAAATACTCTACACCGTCGCCCTAAAACCAGGCATCAAATGAGTGTCCCTTCAACCACTATTTCTGTGTACCCCAGTATGTGGGATAGAATTATTACTTTTTCAAACTATTAGATGTTGATTCAAGTTAAGTGGATGGTCAGGCATACTTGGCTAACTTAGGAACAAATTTTTGGATAGTCCAGGCAAACTTTCTCAGAGCTCTCGAACTATCCTGGTTAGCCCTGCGGTTTTTGCAGCTTACGGAGTTTTGAATCAATCCTTTTTACAAATCCTAGTCATATCTAAGCATCGGTCTCTGTGAGAAATGATGACTGGTTTAACTAGGACTCAGTTATATTTCATTAGCCCTACAGACTGTAAAAAAAGAACCCAATAAAAACAAGCTCCATTATTAGGATTTTTATTCAAATATGAGTTAGAGGCTTTTGAAAAATAGTAACTGGTCATAAATGATACATAAATTTTATCCAACCAACTGTAGCGTTACTTCGAAGTCTATTGTTGGACGTATTTGCGCGGGATTGTATATCTGATCTCGTAGTTGTTAGGTTGGCGGTTAGCCAGCCTGTCTGATAGGTGTTTTATCTCCCTCTTTATATTCAGCCCTGGTCAGAAGTAATATGGATATACGTACCGGTTCTCAATAATTTAACCAGAATATTGCTGTATATATATGTCACGTCGGATATGTATGCCACATCCAAATTAATTATTCCACCCAAACCTGCAAGGGATACACCTTTTATTCCGAAGTTAAGGATTCGCCTGCGCCACTCACCTAGCAGTCATTGTGGTGCTCGCGACCAGGTTTACAATGTCGCACACAATGAGTCTCCACATTTAATTGGAAATTTTGGTGATCATGATTCATTTCATACAAACATTGAGTCTTTGGTGGGCGTTTGCTCTTTTTCAATGTTGAGAAATACTGCTCAAAAAGGTCCTCATCCCAACTCTTTTGCTAAGCTAAGCAAATCACGACAAAGACAGTTGTCTAGTTTTACTTCTGGATGTACTATTAGGAGAGCCACAAGCAAAAGAAAACAGTCATCTGCGTTTGTAGATACACTGGATCTGGAGAATCCTGATTCACTTTTGACGAAGGTTAATCTAAAAGTAAGTTTCGATGTTTTTTTAAAATAATACTCTACTGTCATACCGCACTTATATGTTGTTTGATTGTCCTCATTTCAATTTCTTCGTAGAGTTGATCGACAACTTTAGTATCAAGTCAACTGGCATATGATTCTCAGATGTTATTATATCAAGTTAGGTCGCGTGGCTGCTTGTGATGTCTTCATCCGAATCTCCCAATTTTGGGGAAAATTTGGTGAGACTATAGTTTATTGCCGAACTTTGGGCGACTCTGAAGTGACCATGTGGGTGGACACCTACTGATTAGGACTAAATGGAAGTTATAAAGCAGTTAGAATTCTCATTTTCAGTTGATGGTTAGGGTTAAAAACTAGATTTACGGTTCTCATCACTAACTGACATCAGTTATAATGCCAAAACTCAATTTAGCCAAATATATGGGTGAATTTCGCGCCAAAACTCGTGACTCGTTATCTTATATGTGGTTGGTTTGTCCATAAATTATAGTCTCTTCGAAAGTTTTATCCGTTTTGGGGATGACCATTAGACTTTAGGGGAAGCCCTGAAAAACGCCTTTTTACTGTTGTTGGTATGAGTGCTTGTGGCAGACCTAAATATTATTGAAGGAGGCCTAATGAGAATGATAGCCGGAAATGCGCCTCGCAGATATAAACTCATCCACTCAGTCTACATTTATCAGATGTTCACATAGGTGTTTGGATATATTCCACTCAGATATGCATGCGCACGCAGTACATGTGAGTCGCTATATCTCTCATTACATGCTGTGACTTCAAAGACTAAGGGAAGTTGGAGTGCCTTGTTTATCCACACTTCGTAATAATATGAAACGAAAAGCTAGGGGTAGAAATGTACCAAAACCAAGGGTATGAGCGCCAAATGGCAAATAGTTGGTACTAAGATATTCATGGTTTAGATGGAGATTAGGCATGAACTCAACTGTATCACTGACAAATTTTATAGCATACTGTGAGTTGTTTTCGATACGTAATATTGAGTGTTTCACTCAGCAGGCTTACTTATGTACAACTTTGGTAAGAATTCAGTGAACTCAGAATGATCAGTCCTTGAAATAGCTGAACAAGTGTGAATATAGTTAATAATAGTAATAAAAACCACATGGTAGTTGAAAAGTCTCTGTTTCTAAATAAATATACAACTTTAGTATTTTTCAGCTCACACTACCAAAACACTTCATTGTGTAGTGTTTAGTGCTTCTCTCGGTGAGACTATAATTTATGGATGACTTTTGAGCGATGCTAAAATGACCTTGAGAATGCCCACCTACTAACTAAGACCGTAGCCGCTACCTTGACGTGGTGGTCTGGCTTGCCTATCGTGATGACCTAATCGAGCTATATTGGCTGCAATATAGGTTCCTGTAGGTTCTACCATGTCAGTCAGGTTGATTAAATAACGGTAAGACTAGAAACAGTAACCCAAGGTCTGAGGGCGAAGTCGTACTGCTGACTGTATACGGGTGTGACAGCAGTAAGGTGTTTCCTTCGGACAACCAGCATTTGCAGCGGTGTTGTCCTCTCACAAAGAAGGAGGAGGTCAGAAAAGGTCGACCCTAAAAATATCACACCTCACCTTACCTCACAGATTTCCGTCTCCGGCGGTAAGGCCTTTTAAAGAACGGAGCTAATACGTTAGAAACTCCCTACAAAAAGGCCGTGCGTGACCGGCCTCAAGCAGTTGTCCCGTGGGCTCTGCGGTCAAGCTCTCAGGTCGTTAAGACCAACACTAATCTAACTTTCTTTTCAGGTTCCACAATAAAATACCCTCCCACGGTGTAGGCGACCAGGAAGTGACATCCCTCATACCCGTATCAGCACACGAGAGCAAGTTGGTCACAATCAAATCCTTCCTACACCTCCTAATAACTCTTATCTCCACGACTAATCCTTCTCACGTTCCTTTATCACCTCACACTGCAGTCAGTCATTCATTTGACCTCATCATATCAAAATAACGAACCAACTCGATTCACGCTTCCTGTATCTGGAAGCCCTGATTCTGCTTCCCGTGGCCTCGCTGATGTAGGTATAACATTGAGTCCTAGGGCAAAACTAGCTCTCTTAGAATGGATCCTAGTAGACAGTCGCTTGTGCGCTGTCCAACTAAACGGAACGGTAAGGACTCGGGAAGATAGGGACACTCTTCGTCGTCTCTGCATACTCTCCCATTGACTGCAGCTCAGATGAGGTAAAAGATGAGTTATGCAGAAAGCTTTTTGACTTCCAAAAAGTTAGGCTCTTTGATGTAGCAATAGTGGCTGGTGACTTTAATGCTCAAGTAGGTAAACTAAGCGAAAAGGAAAGACACCTAGGTGGATTTTATGGTGTCGTGGTTCAAAGAACAAATAATGACGATCGTCTGTTGCAGCTATTTTCAGATAACCACCTGTTTCTAGCAAACACTATATTTAAGCATAAGGAAAAGCATCTTTTGACATGGCAACCCCCGAACTCATCCCAATGTTGGACCCAACTATATCACATCGCCATCAGCCACGAATGGAGGGGCTCAATAGAAGACTGTCGCTCGTTCTGGAGCACATGCTTAGATTCAGATCATTCTTTAGTGCGAGCGCGTATTTGTCTGCGTCTTACTGGACGTAGGAAAGACGCTACAAGGAAACCTCTTAGGGTTCTACCTAATGATTGCCAAGCTAAGAATATATTTCAGAAACAACTAGAAAAAGTTAGGCAGCCATGTAAATGATGCCCACCCCAAAGCAGCTTGGGATTATATCCGAAAAGCTGTGAAAACAGCAGTGATATCTACTAGTAAGGTTAACCATATTTATTATTTATTTATCTCTTCGAAGTATTGGTACAAAGGGGCATCAGATATATATGCGCCACACAATATTAATGAGAATGTGGGGATATAAAGAATGTAAGGTGCGTATAAAAAAAATACAACACTGAACAGAAATTATTGTATGATAGTGAAATAACAATAATGCAAGGGCCAGTTCAAATAGCAAAAGTACAGTCACAGACAATTCTTCCACTTAAGGAGGTTACGTCTTTCTTTTTATGAAGGAAGTAAAATAAAGTTGCAGCAGGATCTCCATTGGCTTCTATTCTGAGCCATATCTGATAACGTCTCTAGCCACTGTGTTCCATTCTCTCAGACCCCAACCAGGGAGTCGTGAAGAACCAACAGAAGCCAGCCCTTTGCAGCTTTCTTTCATACCACAACACAATGTCATACATTGACCACCTCTTCGCTTTTCCCAACCAGTCCCAGCGTTGGCAAATAATGCACGACGTGGAATTCTCTGGGACGACATTCGTAGAACATGTCCAAGCCACCGAAGTTGATGTTTCAAGATAGTGACACCAATTGAATTATCGTCTCTGTGCGCGAACACACGATGCTGAACCTCTGCAGTACTAACATGGTGTTGCCACTGGATGTCAGAAATCTTTCGGAGACAACGATGATCAAACACAAACAGTCATCTAACATCCTCAACTCGGAGAGGCCAGGTTTCACAAGCATAGGGCAGAACTGCTCTCACCGACGCGTTGTAGATCCGACCGTTTACAGCCAGGCTGACATCACGAAGGCACCGAAGTCGGCGAAAATTGGCATAAGCCTCTCTGGCTTTCACCATACGTGCATTGATCTCATCACTCACACCACCACCAGCACTTATGCAGCTACTCAGATACACGAACTTCTCGACTACTTCTATCTGCACACTGCCCAGAGTGAGTGCAGAATCAGGGTCCTGGCAGTCTTGTAAAAGTACTTTGCACTTCGAAGGTGAGAAGCACATACCATACCTACAGACATTAATTGCTAACTGTTTAAGTGTGGATTGCATGGCTTGGGTATTATCGCGCGGTAAGACAATATCATCCGCATACTCAAGGTCGGGAATTCTTTCTTCAGGGAACAGATCCACATCGCCATTACTTACATCCATCAGAGCTGTTTCTAGAACGTCGTCGATAGCAAACTTGTAGAGGAATGGTGAGATTGGGCAACCCTGTCTAACCCCACTGCTTGGATGGAACAATGGAGAAAGGTGGTTGTATGCGCTCACTCTACCTGAGGTGTTTGGATATAGGGCTTTTAAGATGTTAATAAACTTCTCAGGCATACTCTTTTTCAATAGACAATCCAAGAGAACAGTCCCGTCCAACGAATCGGAGGCGGCCCTGATGTCAAGAAACACTACGATTGCTCCTGGAACTACTCTACCCATCGTGCAAGACGTCGTTTGATGTTAGTGATTAACATCCCTTCATCCTCATAAATTGTTTCGCTCACACCAGACTTCTTGCTGCCAGTGTCTTGGATGAGTTGAAAGAGCTCCCGGCAGTTACCAGATGCAGCTGTTGCTTCAAACTCATTGGAACGCTCCGACCACCAGACTTCTCGGTCCTGACACAAGCTTTTCCCAATTTCATTACGTAACAGTCGTCGTTTGTAGTCAAACTCACGGTCACCCAGAGTAGACCGACGGGCTTCAGTGAATTGTAAGGAGTCAGGAGAAACCCAGTGCTTACAAGCGGGACGTTGCGCGAAGCCACAAGCGACTTTACTCGCCATTTTCATGGCGTCATGCAATTGCAGCCAATGTTCATCTATACGTTTTGGTGGATTGCTAGCTAGCCTAGAAGGTAGCTCGGTTTGACATTTAGTTGCAACCAATTTGCTGACATCGATCCGTTTAGGACGATGAATTTGTTGACCACTGAAAAGTAAGATAAGATTAGCGCAAACAAGTGCATGACCAGAGTCCTGATAGGTAAGGAGCCTGTAAAAGACTCAATGCTTCTGAGCAGGACGCTTCACGAAACCAAAAGTGACTTTGCTCTCCATTTTCATAGTGTCATGCAGAGCGGTCATTTCTTATCCATACTTTTCAGTGGGCTAATACCTAGCCTTGAATCATGTTTGGTTTGATATTTAGTTGCAACAGAAGCTGTAACTAGTTTAGTGATAACGATCCGTTTAGGACAATGAATTTGTCGGCCACTGAAACGCAAGGTAACACTCCAAAAGGAGTGGCAGTCTTGTACCTTGGGATTTATTCTGTTTTCATTTTCGAGGTATTTATATTTCCTAAATATCTCGAGCGAATGGTGAATAATCCGTGCTGAACGTGTTCCCCAATCATTTAATGGTAACAAATTCGGTTTTACCCGTATAACTAAATAAGTCTTTGAGACAGTAACTTCCATCTTTCAGTTGTGTAAATCTGTAGATCGTGGTGGCTAATCTTCATTGTTTATCCTGTCGAGGTCTGTTATTCTGAATTTAGCTAATACAACCAGGCAATGTTAGACTTTTTAGTTAATTTACCAGCGTACTTAGGAATTATACTTAGGGTTTCCTAATGCCCATCTCATAGCCCCAGAAAATCTTAATTTTTTATTTGTGGTCCCATTACTAACAATAAATTCATATAAACAAGACTCTAAAATTGTATTTATCTTCAGTACCAGCAACAATAAATAAATAATATATTCTGGAAAGAATTACATAATGCATGGTGGCTTGCAGTAATGATGCAGATAGCGACATTTAAACAAGGACAGGTACAAGATTTTAGATTGTTTGACGTGTTACAATTCAAAAATTGTTTGGCGAGTACATTTTTTTCACATGAATTACAACAATGTAAGGCATCACTTGGAAACCACTAATTCCGTGTAAGGGACATCCTGTCAATGTGTGAATGGTGTATCCAAGGTCATTAATCACAAAACTAGTGAAAAGAAAGCGGAAGTAGAACAGTACAACAGCAACCAGTCAGTCATCTACAACGTAGGACCAGGCACATATGTGCATCAGTCCAAGTAGCTGTACCTCATTAGCACAACAAAATGAACAATAAATTCATAAAGTAGCCTCTTCAGTGGTAATAATGTATAAAAAAGACTGTGTATGAAGATATGACAAAGGGAGAAAGAATGTGTTCGTGGAAAGAAAAGTATAAGGTAATTTTAATCTCATCGTTTAAGGCAGACAAAGAGTGTATACACCTACGCCATTATGATCGATCCTGAGCTATTTCACCCGGTGTCCAACCATTGGTTATGATAGTCTCGCGGACCCCAACAAAGTAGTCTGCGTCTACCAACATGGTTCAGACTAAAAGTTAGTGACTTCAAGCACTGATGCCACGTTTTGGTTTAGCCGCCCCCAACTTTCTTCCAACCATCCCTAACACTAGTCAGCATTGCACATCGTGGTAGTCGGTGGTTGGGCATGTGTAATACATGACCCAACCATCCCAGTCGATGAAGATTCACAACCTCATCAACTGATTTGCCACCACCCCCTAATACCCTGCTCCAACCTCACTACTACATACCTGGTGATCCCAGCAGATATGGGCTATATTTCTAAGACATCTGTGATCGAATACTGTTAACTTGCGGGTATCGTCTAACCTTAATGACCACCTTTCCCAGCCGTAAAGTAAACACAGCGAACTACTACGCAGTATATTCGTCCTTTAATTGACAGACAGATATCTCGCCTTCGCCATAGGTGACGTAAGTTGGCGAAAGCCAAACGAGCTTTCTGAATCCGTGCTGAGATTTCGTCAGACACCAACCCATTAGGGCTGATCAGACTTCCAAGATAAGTGAAGTTATCGACACGTTAGACTGCTTCACTCCCTATCTTTAGTTCAGGCGTTGACGCAGGCCAGTCCTAAAGCACTAATTTGCATTTAGAGGGAGAGAAGCGCATCCCAAACATTCTGGTATTGTTGCTCAGTGCTACCAGAAGACTCTGCATTTTATCAGCGTCTTCACCAAACAGGACTATATCATCTGTATATTCTAAATCGATAAGTGAACGTGCTGGTAAGAGATCAATTCCCGAAAATTCAGACGACGAGAACGTTATTTCCAGTAGTAGGGCAATGATGAAATTGAACTGAAATGGCGAGTGGACAGCTTTGCTGGACACCTTGAAATTACAAAATCAAATGACAGTTCACCACAAGCTCTGACTGTAATGATAATGTTCGAATAAAGAGCCTTCACAAGGTTTATGTACTTCTGAGGTACACCTTGCAATAACAGATACTGCCACAGAACCTCTCAGTCTGCAAAGTGCTGCTTCTAAGTCAAGAAAGACTATCATTGTCGGACGCCGATAAGCATGCCTGTGTTCTAGAACCGAACGAATGATGACTATGTGGTGAATGCAGCTACGATCAGGTCCAAAGCTAGCCTGGCTTTGTCGTGTTTGCAGTTCACCAGTCTTTGTTAGGCGCCCGATAATTATTGAGGCTAGCATTTTAGATGCTATATTGTTCAAGCTAATTCTTCTATGGTTATCATAGGATGATTTCGATCCTTATATATTGAGACGATCAGTGATTGCAAACACTCAGATGGGATTATGTCCAGTTCCCAGGTTTCAGTTAAAATATTAGTCAACGTAATCGCTAATGAGAGCCCCCAAATGCCCTGGTATGGCCAAGAGTGGGGTGGGCCCTCCCTCCTCGAAATGCTCTCACACGGTCACGCGTATACAGCCTCTGCCAGAGAAGTCCTACTCACTGCATTCTCGTGGTGGAGGTGTTGTTTACGAAAATGAGAGGACGAAAAGCGAATGTCCGGCACCTTAACCGGATTTCAAACCAATGGTGTACATGGGCTCCAGTATCCTGAAGGAACAAATGGCGTATGAACAAATCGTTGGTCACCGGCTACCATGGGACTGCATCTCCTCACGATGCTCCACTGCCTTATGGGTTAGACTTTTAGGTCAAAGGCTCGGGATGTGGCCCCCTAAGAAAACCACCTGCTTCGATCTGGGCACTCGCTCAGTATCACAGCCCACACACACAAATATGGTGTGGCGCATATATATTTGGTGCTCTCTTGTACCAATATTTATGTGTTCAAATAAATAAATTAATAAGTGAGATGTGGCAACTTGGACCGTTGCATATATGTGCCTAGTCCTACGTTGTAGCTGACTGACTGACATCTGGACCGCCTGCTCTTAGTCGTTTCAGATTAACTATAGTTTTTTAAACTTCAATTAGAGTCGGTGGACCTATTTCAATGTTCTATTCAGGCTGTTCGGAAATGGTGGGTAGCTATAGAGTAAGTGAAGGCCAGCTGAAATCCTTCTTAAAGTGTTCCGCCCATCGTTCTAACTGAGAGCAGATAAGAGTGTCGTCTTTTTCCGAGATTGTCTCACACTTGACTTTCCGATTCCCGTCCCTTAGTCTGAAGAGCTGTCTTGTGTTACCTACAGCTGCTACCTTTTTCATCTCTTTTACTTTCGTTGCCCACCACTGCTCATGATCGTTCCTTAGACTTTTGGTTAGCCTGTGTCTGATTTGTCTCCGCTCTCTATCGTGTTCGTAGCTTGATGAGTAAGTTTACGTGAGTCTATCAGTGCAATAGATGTCGCAGAAATCCACTGGTTTTTCGTGACCCTTCAAATCACTAATAGATGTCTCTACTGTTTTCACAGCTGTCTGTATCTTTCCAAGCAACATCTGTGTTAGCCTCGTTTTCAAAATTGTCCCTGGGGTTCACCTTTGCTTTCTCATGGCTGAGCTCAACTCTAGTGGGTCTTCTTAATTTCGCAAGCAAATGCGTGCTCGTTTTAGAGCATGATCAGAGTCTAAACATGTATTCCATAACGAGAGGCAGTCTTCTACCGAGCCTCTTCAACGATAACTGTTGGCACCATGGTCGATTTGAGTCCATCGTTGGTTTGGTGCAAGGGGTCGCTGTGTTAAACGATGTCTCTCCTTGTGCTTAGAATTAGTGTCTGCTAAAAATAAGCGATTGTCTGAGCGCATTTTCAGCAGACGGTCACCATTATTTGTTCGCTGAAACAGAATATCAAAATACCCACCTAAGTGTCTTTCTGTTTGGTTTAAGCTACCTACTTGGGCAACAAAGTCACCTGCTACGAGTACTATTGTAGTGGCTTTGCTTCTTTGATCAGTCATCTTTTGTAACCATTATTATATCAATCTCAAAGGTGTTTGAAATCAGAAAGCAATAAGAAGCGGCAACTACAGTTTATTAGCGGATAGCACAGACAACAGTTATGAGCACATCAAGCGAATTCGAAACAGAGAAGTGAACGTGTGTGTACGAGCAAATACAGAGGCAAATATATAGTCAAATCGCATAAGGGCACAGAAAGACTAATAGCAGGATTCGCGTACATATATACATGAGGAAGACAATGAATCATCAGGCGGTATTTATGCTATCAAAATTTTAGCTAGAGTCTGTCATGTGATCAAGCTTACATGTTTATGCAGACATGGTAGGATTACAATGGTACAAATAATTATGCGCATTGTTACTATACGGATAACGTCTGTTAAGGTAAGCTAATAAAAGGGTTTAACCAAAACGTAACCATAATCAAAATTGATTGTAGGAGAGTTGCTATACTATGTCTGAGTGTTCAGCTTTCTGAAGAAGTTCAGTAAGCTGTCTGTAAAATTCATTTTTCACTTCATCCAGTCTACAGTCAGTGGGAGCGTAGGCAGAAATGACGAAAAGTCGTGTGTGCCTATCCTTCCGAGTTCTTACGGAGCCATTTAACCGAATAGCACATGGACGACTGTTAACAAGGATCCACTTTAAAAGTGCTGATTCTGCCCTCGTACTTAGTGCTATACCTACACCTACCAGTCCACGAGAATTTGCCGTCGGGTCTTCACGGGAATCCGTGGGTAAGGCGTGGTGTGTATTTTTAGGGTCGGCGGTTTTTAACCCCACCCTTCCTTTGTGGGAAGACAGCATCGCTGTTATGCTGATTGTCTGAGGAAGACATACTACTGCCGTCACATCTCTGCACAGTCAGCAGTACGACTTCGCCCTTGGACCTTGAGTTTGCTCCTTTTAGTCGTACTAGGTGAACTCAGTCACAATAATGATCAAACATTTGAAGTTCCTATAATGTCACTGGTGAAATAGAATTTGTTTAAGGATTCCACTGCATGAGATCGTGCTCTGATATAGTTTCTTTCTGCCCCTAGTGTAGAGTTTCATATCTTTGTTATATGTCATGGTTTTTAATTTGATAATGTTAACCATTCATTTGTCACTGCAAAATATTCGTGTATATATAATCAAAATCCCATCTCACAAAATAAACTTCCAATCTGGAAGTATTGCCGTGGAATAGTGAACCATTTTACCATTTGTCTTATTTTATCAAAAGTTTAAAAAAAAGTAAAAGGTCAATTTTGTATGTCTTCAGTCTTCTTTATTTCTCTACTAACCCATTTTGCTCTTTTTCAGTTGCTCATTAATAGGGAGACATTTTATTCTCTACCTTTGGATGTCCAGCAGATGCTGTCTCAACTTTTACCACTGTTTGATCATTGCAGAGAGATGTCTCTTAATAATTCTGTTTTAATTGATGAAAATGATTATAGTCCATCACTTTCTTTATCTTCTGGGATTGAATCATCTGAGCAGTCAAATACTGTATGGTTACATCCTACTGCCCTCAACAACGAATTTTTTACAAAAGCCCTCCAAGACTTTTCTGATCGCCAAGCTAAAGGTGAATTCACCCCACGTATCCGTAACCGAGCTGGTCTACGAGCCCATGTAGGCAACCGGTATAGATACACTTCTTCCAGTGATATGCTCCAATCAAATACAAACAATAATAAAAAAAAGACATTTGTTCATGAAATACGTACTAAGAAATCGGTAAGTACTGTTTCTATCAAGATCCAATTTATCAAAATCGATAAATATGATCCTGCCAACTTATCAGAATTATAGCTATTTGTTACTTGATTTTAGGGATACGTAGATTTTATGGTAAATACACTTTAAAGATGGTAGTGTTTAAATAGTTGAAAAACATGAACTTCTTAGATTACTTTTCATATTTGTTAAAATTGAATGATTCACATAAACTTTCCGGAGATATTGAGCTTGAATCAGAACAACAGACACGTTAATTGTCAGTTGGAACTCCAAGTTACAAGTACAAAGAACGTTTTTTTCCAGAGGACTGAACAACGAAGTAAAATTATTGCTATGGTTATGTGATATTCTGACGATGTTTTCTAAGCAAAGTAATGAGTTTTAGGGACTAAGTTAGTTTCATTTTCTAAATCATGAGTATTTCCATACACTGGATATCTCTTTGCTTATTGGTGTTCTTTCTTCCGCCTCCTGTCACGTAAACCTGTGCATTCTAAATGAGCATCATTAAATCATTCCACCACCTATTGGGAGGTTATTTTTGTTTCAGTACTATCAGTCCCTGTATGGTGCGTCGTCAGTTTTCCCGTTTTATAAATGTCTTCGTAATAATAACTGGTTTCACAAAAGCAATTAAAACTATCGATTTAGACCTGTAAAGTTAATTCTCGATGTGGCATATCCTACTTGTTTTTATGTTTTTTTTCTTCACTAGACGTTTATCTTATGGTAAAATTAATTTACGTCCCCATATTGCTTAACTCTGCTACGTTAATTGATCAGACAAACCTTTTGAATGAGTTAATTTATCAGGTTTGGATCTCTAACAGAGTGTATTTTGACCATCATATCAAACATCTGATTCTGTATTTTGTTTAAAATTTAAGAACTTGGCACAACAGAAGCTAATATTGAGAAAAAATGATAATTTATTGAAGGTATTAACAAATTTTAGGTTAATCGGAATTGTGATCAAACAAGCGCTCTTTATATGAAAAGCGACAGAAGTATGTAGTTGGATTTTCAGTAGTCTCAACCATAAACTATGTTTAAAAATGCTATTATCTCTATGCAGTTCACTGGCTTAAGGCATCATCAAACATGGCTCAGAATATAAGCTTTCTTTTAGGTAAGAGAAACTCGCTTGACTGGAAGAAGTCTTTCTTGATCATGTTAAAAAGGAAACGAATATATAATTCAGGGAAGAATTATAAGTAAGTCTTCATTTACAGTCTTGTTTTCTTCTTTGCGTCGGCATAGCGACCGTGTTCCGTTGCAGTAAGCAGCAGGTAGCAGTTATCCCGCAGTCATACCAACACAGCCTTACTGGTAGCTGTAGCAGTAATCGGCGTTTAGTTCGAGTCGCAACAGTGACATCTCAATCTTCTCCCAAGTCTTTACAAATGTTATTTTTATCAGCTGGATCTTATATGCCATTCTTAGTTGCATCTTTCTCCTCATCCTTCCCAAAATGAGGCTGGTTGTGTATATGGTTTACCTATAAGGAGGTTATACGTGCTTCATTCCTCCCAATTAAAGTTACTTTACATAGACAACGGCTAATCTGACTGCTTAATCTATATGCAATCACAAGTAACAGTCATCATTTTCAATGACGTCTTACTGGTCCTGGCAATACAACACTACTTTCGTTTGTTTGTTCCAAACTGGTCAAAAGCAAAATTAGAGGGAAGTAGCTTAGCCAATCAACCTTGCCTGACCCCAGTACAGAGGTGACAAAAAACGGTAGTCCCTTTAATATTAAGATTTTTTGCAACCGAAGGTCCAGGTAAGTCTGGTACGATAATCTTTTATCAAAATACGGTAATAGCTAAAACAAAGGTTTCGAGTTGCTGTCACTCAAACACCGTTTGGAATATTCTGTCTCAAAGTGAATACTGATCTTGTCACGTTTTCCCCTAACTAATTATCTACTAAATTCCTTTTGGATTGAAAAATATGTACTATTGTGTCTCTTGTTTAGTACTTCGAATTTGTGAGCCACATAGTTTTGCTCATTTGTATAACTGGTAACCACTTTTTTGTTTTCTTAAAGTCTGGTCAAACAAATTCACGTCGTTCATCCCGATCGAAACCAAAGAATTTCAATTGCAGCGCACCCAACAACGATTTTCATCATCCATCACTTTTTACCAACTCACCACCAGTAGATACCTCTCTTATTTCTTCAACACTTTCTGTTTCTGGTTCATCTGTTAAGAATTCTCAAAGCAAAAGAAATCGAAGCACAAGACCTTCATATTTGCAGAGTGATGGTAACAATGAATCTATGGTAGTCTGCTCCCCTTCAACAATACAACTAAGAGAAAGATTGAAAGAGAAGTCAGAATGTTCTATGGAATCCAACGACATTGAGTTTGAAGGTAGTATTGAGAATAAAACCTCGGATTTGTCAGAACTCTGCACTTTTCCTCTGGATGATACTTTAAATAACAGTATACCCAGCTCGGGCAAATCATTTTATCCAGCTGATCTGGAAAACAGTGAATTCACAGATTCTGTTTGTTGTTTATCAGATAGAAATCGTGATGATCGTTCTCTTTCATTAAGTCCTGCCTACAACGGGCCATTAGTTTCACCTTCATCTGTAGGGGATTCAAATAAAGGTTTAAAACTTTGTGATAAGACCCTTAAGTCGGAAGACCTTAAGTTAACAGATTCTCCAAACACGAAGCCAGTGAGTCCTAGTATTTGTCGATAATTCTTATGGCACTTACTATTATAAATTTTTTAAACTGAGCAAGTTTTTGATTCAGAACGACATGAGATTTTATTTAAATTGAACTACCGAACATTTGTCTTGAGTAGCTTAGTAAGGTATCACTTTGATATACACAATCTTTCTGTTTGTTTTTTACTTAATAAATAGGAGCTTAGCACCATAAGACATATAGGTCAGATTGTAGGTTCTATCGTTAGATTAGTTTGTGATCTACAAAGCGTTATAACTTGTGACCCTTGTTCTCTGTTAATATATCACGCGATGTGATCGTCAATTCAAGTCACTGACTTATTGACAGGACCAATGGCACATAAACCAGTACGAGCAGTCTAGATTTCTTATTGATCCTTGAGATAGTAGCTTCTCGTCTAATCCAGCCGATTCAGTCCAGAAGGCAAATATCAGTCTCCGTTATATCGAATCATATCTTTCAAACATACAAGCAAAATCAGACATCACACCATAAAACAGAAGATAACATTTGTACAAGATCAATAAAAAAAATGGATATGATTGTGAGAAACTGTGACTAATAGGTTGAGAATAACTTGAGAAGAGTAAGTCATATAACAGTACCAAATAGGTCAAATAAAAGCTTATAATAAGAGGATTATAAATCTACATGGTTTGGTTTCTTAGCAGTTATATAATAGGAATATGTGTATAGTATTAGTCCATAAATAGTCCTCAGAAGTTACCTATAATTTAATCTTCACTAGGATATAACACATAGGTGTTCCTCTCAAATTGTTTCACGTCTGTAATAATTTGACTAAGTGTAAAATGTTACTTATCATTTGTAGCTCAATAATATATGTGATTATGAACTTGCAACGTTTGCGGTTATCTATTCACGGTCTATGCTTATCAAGCTACCGTTTGTGGAAATTAAATGTAGATGTCAATAAGTTAATGTGACCAAATTTAGCTATTTCAATCAGTAAAAGCTAATTATTCCGCTGACTATCTGATATCAGCATTCTTTGTGGCATGTTTACATAATTTGTGTACAAGACTTTGAGAAGTGAACGAAAATTGACTTAAAACATAGATCATATCTTTTGCTATTGGTTTTGGTTCACAATCACACGTGATAAAACGCGTAACTATGCTGAACACTATAATTAGCAAGTGAATATTTAGTTTAACCTATCTGTCACATTAATAGATAAGTAGACAGTTGTATTTATACTGGGTTTTAAAAGTTTTTAAGCCTGTTTACTCTATCCATCGTTGCCCAAGTACAGTAAGCCGTTAATTTGATCACTATTGTTATTGATACAGACTATCCTTGCTATATCATTTTAGTTGTCAGTGGTCTAGCTCATGAACTGAGTATACCAAGATTTTCATTCAAGTAATAAGGGACTTTTAGATTCTGTGCTTTTTGGTTCAATAGAAGTTGAAGCCTACGCTTGAAGAAATGGTTTAAGAATAATCTCAAAATACATAACTTAATTCAAACGCAGCGAATGTTTAAAAATACTCAGTTAGCTGGCATCCGTTACCATAACTTGGAGGTAAATGTAATCACAACTTGGTTGTATTTTTCACATTATCAATAAATCATAGAAATTACCACTTTCACAGCCCCTAATCATATAGCTAAAAGACCAAACGTGCGGTATTAACTGCTCTAATATTGTAATCCACAGCTCACGTGATTAAACAAGTAAAATACCAGACTATATCGTACCACAATTTATGAATCATAATAGGTACGTAACTAAAACATGTTTACTACTAAATCAAATAAACCATTGATAGTTAACTGACTTTTTTTGATCAGTAAAAGTTATAAGAGGGACTACATAAAACTACCATTGAATAACTCTGACAAATACGACTTAAATCTATACATACGTACATACTAACTCACCAAAGAGTAACTGTGCAAGTTTCATGTTTCCTTACTTTCCATGTTTTCATAACAAATATAAAATAATCATTCATAAGATAAGTGTATGCATATATATTTTCCTGTCGATTCGAACTATCTTTTTCTCAATTAATAAAATGTTTATTTATAGACTCATGCACGGCGACTTTCACTGGATTCAAAGCTAGTGAATCCCTCTCCTAACAGACAAAATAGCACCAGTAATTCTTCACGTTCTGCGCGACCATCACGTTCTTCTAATTCCAATAGTTCTTGTGGGTCACCGTCTATGCCTCCACCTCGACAAACAAAGACGTTGGCTGCCATGAGAGAGAAGCTGCGGGCAAAACGTATGTTAAAGGAATCTGAACGCAGTATAGTAGGTCAGCGTTTTTATGGTCTGCCGGGCAGTATGACTCCACATCCTTCGAGTGGTTCAAGTGGGTACTTCCAGAATCGCAATTACTCCACCCCTGTCAATTTTACCCCTTTGGGCGAAACCGAAAATAAGCAGTCACCGTCTATGTCTTCGCCTCCACTCAGAACTCCTATCTCTCCATCAGCAAATGATGGAAGTGTTCATTCTGTTAACGTGTCATCTTTGCAAAGTGAAAATCAAGAGATAACTAGACCTAATTTGGCATCTGAAAGCCCTTGTTCCCCACTTTCTGCTCCTAGTATTAATGTCATGTCTCCACTACCTTCTGTAAACAACGCCTCTTCCGAAAACATTACTACTACTACTAACAACAACCTCGATAACTACACTTACTGCTCTAATAGTTTCGCTCAGTCGTATCCATCTTCTCCTCATCTGTCAAACTCGAATGCTAGCATTGTTCTACAACATTCAGTTTTTTCACAGTTGCCTAGTCCTATGCATCCCACTAAAACACATCGCTTCGAACAGAGTGTTTCCGCACCACCTACTCCCTCTAATGTTCAGTCAGGGCAGAATTTTACAAACTACCTACATCAACCGGGGCATTCTTTTTCATCTATAGGACCATGTTCCAGCTCTTCCGCTCCTTTACACACGTCTCAAGTAAGTCCAACTGCGTCTTTTGGTTCATACCCATCTCCAGTGTTTGGCGGTAAGTCCTCAGTACCTTCCAGTGTTCGAGCTAGCACTTCTGATTCATACTCTTCACAAATTGTAACTCAACCAGTTTCAGGTAGTAGCTGTCCTACGAGTAGCATAAGTTCTGTAGTCTCAGAAGCTATAGTACCGTCAAAGTCATTTTGTCAAGCTCTCCCTATTCTTATGGAACCTACAACTTGCCCAGTTCAAGCAACAGTAAAATCTATTCCATCCTTGGACACCATTTCTATCAGCCCTTTGACATCTGTTTCTAGTGTTACCAAACTACTTACTTCTAATTCACACCAAAGTCGCTCTTCCACAACAACCCGCGCATTCTTTGTTGATGGCGATAATTTATCTGAAGCCGTCGCGTTCCTCCAGAGTTTAAATCCAAAAGCTACAATTACTCAACAACAGTTTTTGCTCATCCCTGGTGCAAATAAATCTCAAATGATTTTGTGCAGAGCACCTGTAACCTGTTCATCCGAAATTATATCTCCTGTTGCAACGCAAACTTCAGTTTCTGTATCACGTGCTAATTTAACTTCTTGGTCCAAAAACGTGTCTCATATAACAACTTCAAGTACAACAAGTGTGGGGAACACACATATTACTGTTCCTACGTCTGTTGTTCCGAACGATGTTTCACTACCGACAAACGTTACTGAGAGGAGCTCCACGTCATGTAGTACACCATTTTTTGAACCCTACCGATCCAACAACTTCTACGCAACCCAGTGCAGTAGTGACAGTTCATTTCCAAAATTAATGAAAACTTCAGAATTACAAATTCCTCGTTCTCTAGTTTATTCCAAATCAATTAATGTTCCTTCATCAAATGGGTCATCATTTCCTCTCAATATTCTAATTTCTCATCCTAAAGCATTGGAAGCCAGCAGTGAGCGTACGTCCCTACTTCAAGTTGTAAAATCAGTTTCCTCTCCTTCCAAGGTAGCTATTCCATCGTCTGCTAATTCTGTTTCATGCTCATCTCGCACATCTGTTCCTACTGTTCTTAATTACAAGCAACCTGTGTCCCATTCACAGCTTAATGTATCGTTGTTAACCCCTGGACCTTCCGTAATCAATAATGAAGTCCCTATACTTTTTGTCCAGGATCGTAACCAACATCCTATAAGATCCCAGACTCCAACTCGACCTGTCAACTGGGTTCAGCGCAGTTCATTCGATCAGCATACGGATCTTACCGATCGATCAACCATCAGTTTACCCATTTTGTCTACCGCAACCGTGATAACAACTCATGCAAACAACACCGGTGAATTTCGTTGTTTTTCCCATCCAGTAGCTCGATCTGGACCGTCCATGCAACTTTCTAACAATGGCTCTGTCTCCAGCCACTTTGGTTTCCAACCAATTCAATCTGTGCAACCGTCTAACCCTACAGGAAAATCTTTGGATTGTACTCCATTCTTATCCGGTCCAACTGCAACTATTATGTCTCCATGCCTACCTGCTGTCATACTTTCACATCCTATAACAATTCAGTCAACTAGTAATATCACTCCCTCCCAACAGAACATTTTTAACCGATCTCTGCCCTAAGCAGGGTACTAAAGGATTTAATTGATTTTTCTGAATAATTATTTACCAGTTACTTAGTTGGTCGCTTATCAAATGGGAATATTTGGATAGTATATGTTTTGGATACATTAGGAAGCAGTTCAGTCATTTTGCAGAACTCAAACATGGATTTTATGTTTTTTTCTAGAGCTCGTTAGTTCTCGTTTATTATTGAGTTCCTACAAATAATAGCATCATCAAAATTTAGTTATGGTGTATCACTTTTGCGTTACTTTCTTTCAATTACATTGGGATGCATTCTTTTCCGTTTTAATTTAAAACCAGTTTATCCCCATCAATTGCTAGGTTACAATTGTTATTTCAGCATACTGCCTTCTTAATCTCACTTTCTGAAGCAAAACTAGTCCCTTTTTTCCTTTATACATAAATATATATGTATGTCCTCAAACTTGTTTGCGTATGGACGTAGGGCATGGCATATTATGTTTCTTTTTTCCTTACTGTTACCTACGTTTTATAGGTCCTTTGTATCTCCCTCTTTTTACAACCAGTTTCACAAATGTGAATTTCGCTGTTTTTAGCAGTCCATTATTTTTAAAACATTGGGTCAATTTCCTTACACTGCAATGTTTAAAATATCTTTCCTAAATCCTATGTATTTACCTTCATTAGTCTGCTTCAAATAAATGTCTCCTATTTACTTAGAATACATATTGTTTTGAAAGTAAATTCATGGCTGTGTCCATTTAGAAATCTTTTTCCTTGACCATGTTTTTGCACCTTTGTTCATACTACCTACTACTTACGCTATCTCCGCACATACCAAGCAATTTTTAAATATTCTGTCCCATAATACTTATTTTATCTTCTTATTTAAGGCAAAACTAATCGTGTTCGTTTACTTTTTTTATTGCCGTGCTGCTCATTTTTATACCTCACCTAATAATTAACTCGATTTTTCACGATGTGTGGTATTTAGTTGTACAGTTTATTTGTTTATTCCAAATACCCTCCACACCATTATCTTACTATTTCACGTTGCTATCTAATTGATCATATATATATCTTACTACAGTTTTACTACTTAATATATCGTTCATTTATCAGAATGGTGAACATTGTGTTTCCTACATTTTTCAATGATCTGTTTATCTAGAGCCAAAATGTAAGTGTGTACAATATGTTGGTGGCCCCTAAGGTAAAAAATTCTTTATAATACTGAAATTCATATGCGGGATACTGAGTAGATGCATAAAGTCTTTGGTTTAACGCGTAACAGTAATTGTGTACATTCTTGTCAATTTAGTCAACGAAGTGTCGTTTGCTACCTTAGTACAGATGTTTGTTCCAAGATTGTGACTTGGTATCGATATCAATTCACAATCGAAAACCATTAGATATTACAGCTATGATTGTTTCACTGAGCCATTGTCACAGTTCTAAGTTCAAATTTTCTGACTTGTATGATTTAAACTATCCAATCTGTCATTTACTAAACAAATATGTAGGACATACAAATATAAACACGTGGGACTCATGAATAGTAACTGTAGAACATTTATTTTTAGACGAATCATTTACAAGAGCCAAAGTTACCCATTCCGATTTACATTTACTGATGGTATAAATGTAAATAATTAATATAGGATTCCTCACTACCTAATCAGTGAATATTTTAGAAATATCTAGACTTTTATGCTATCTAGTTTAAATCAGTGATTCTTAGTCATTTGTGATCTTTGACTCGTGAGGTCTCAGGAATCACGATATCAGTTTCTTAGTGTAATGTTAAAAATTACATAGGCAAATCAAATTCGGTATTTATTCATTGAATACCTGTGGATTATGTAGTGACAAAATGTGATTTTATCTCTTATAAGTTAATGAATTTTCAGTGGAATAGTATATCGAAGGATCGACATAATTATAGATTACACGTTAAAATTTAAGTGCTCAGAATTCTCTCAGTGAATTATTAGCGGGCAGCATTCTTTAGTTTGAGGATACCATGTCAACCGTAAATGCTTATTTTCTTATACTTATATGTGGATTTTGGGCACAAGTTCATTCGGACGGTGATTTCTCAAAAAAGTACGATTTATCATAATTTAGTTAAATTATTCTTGGGAATTACTTTTGATACAAACTGAAAGATATTTCATTGGTAAATAAACTGGTTTACATTTAGAAAAATATGGATGCTGTCACTCACCAATTTTATCATTTATTTACGACATTAATTTGGCCCACTTAAATAACCTGTTTACGGGGATAGTAGATGTTCTGTTTCAACATCAACTACTGAAATGTTGGTCCATTTAAAATTTCTCATGCAAACTATTAGTTCTGATTAGTAAGGAAACCATCTACTTAACAGTTTGCTATAAACAACTGAACTATCCTCGTTTCTGTTCTTTGAGTTGTTTCCTCTCCAAAATATCCACTCAGTATTCTTGGTTCCAAAGAACCTTTAATGTCTGCTCTACGACCACGACTTCGCCTATTCTCTAAGATATCTCTGAAATCTAGTCGGTAAGCCATTGCCAGAGTAAGAACTGACTCACCCTACGTTTCCAAGTTACATAAACGGAGAGATGACTAACTATAGGGGACGTGCTTAAGAATAATGACAATTTGCGCGAAATGATATTAACACGAGATAAAAAGTGAACCCATATGTGCCACTCCAACCACCAATTACGATTGTCAGGCGCATTCCAGCCACGTATTTTGTATCTACTCACATACTTCGGACCAACACTCAATGACTTTGTAGGCTGGTGACATGTATTGCTTTGATCGCCCCTACGCCAAACACCATCTCGTGTCGAGGTAGTCATTGGTTTGGCATATGTAACACATTCTAGTCACCTCAGTTGAAGAATATTCACAGCCTCATCAGCTGACTTGCCATATTTACTTAGTGAGTTGTTTTACCACACACGAAGACCTCTATGATCGAATATTAGTAGTGTAGAAATGTATTCTACTCTTGAAAGCCATACTTCATAATCATAGAGTAAAACCCAGCAAACTTCTACATAGTATACTCGCCCCTTAACAAGTAGATAGGCATCTCTCCTACCCCATAGGTGCGAAAGCCAATCTAAATTTGCTTACTCTTCACCCGATGGTCACACTAGGGTTGGATGCAGAGCGGTCCTGAAACAGTTTGCACTAAGAAGTAAAGTGACCCGTCTCAAGCATTCGTGTATTGTTACTCAAACTGTTCACAACACCATATATTGTCGGCATCTTCAGCAAACAGAACTACATTAGCTGGACACTAAAGTAATTAATGAGTCAAATAGTAGGTTAACCCTTGAATGTCAGGCGGATGAAGTGCTATTTCTAAGTGTATAGTCGTGGAAAAAGACTAGATAAATTTATGGATACGGTTAACCTTAACGGACACCATGTTTGATGGGCAATTCCGTTATGAGATCTGTCTCGACTACTAGTGTCCAGTTAAAAAACTTTCAACTGCTTAATGTTACCTCTAAGAAAATTACCTGTATCGCAGACTTATTGTTTTATTTTCGCTTGTCTGGTATCTTGAAATAATGGGCTGAGCATCATATTCTTTAAAATTTACCAGTCCGCTCCATATGCTTCTTCAATTTGTCTCACTTCCAATTTCTTACTACTGTTTATGTGATTATTTTATCTTCGAATCCATCATCTGACATTAAAAATTGTGGTATTTCTGTCGACCTACAGGTATACAATTATTATATAGACCATCTCCATACATAATGGAACCAATCACAGTTTTCATTCTATTGTCAAGTAATAAGGGATTTTTCATATTTTCATCCTATCTTATTTGTCGTTCGTGTGAGTCAGGACGTAAGCGACTTGTGCACAACATTCTACGTTTGTCTATACATTTGTTACCTTGTTGTATATATATGATGGTTGCCACCTGATATAAAACTAACTTATTCATTAATCATAAACACATGATGCAGAATCCTTGAATGAATATTGAGCGTCTTTTATTTCATACAAGAAAAATTCTTCTAATATGTGTGTGCAATTATCACATGGAAATCTTATTACCTCTAATTAGTGAATTATGTCATTCAATTGCTGACTGATTTCTCTGTTGTAGGATATTTAACATTAAAAAATTTGAAGTGTGCTGTGAGTAGGTGACATATACTTTGAACAAGCGTTTCATCACTCATATTTATCAAATGAAATAATTTTTTGTATATTTAACTTTACATAAATATAAACCAGAAATTATCAATAATATATTAGTGTACTCATTCATATTTGTAAATCAGTGACTGATAACAATGCTACCAGTATTTTCAAACTATGGTCATACATATAAAACATAATTTTTGTTATTCACACATTTAAATTTGTGGATGTGCTTTGGGTTTTAATGATCTCTGTACGTGTGCTCAGTGAAATAACAGGGACAGTTTCAAAACATTTGGGGTTAGTTAGGTATTAACAATTAAACTCGGGAAATGAACTAATGGAATCCAGAAAAATACATTTATTTTAATTATTTTGTTTTCTAGTAACTTGGATCGATCACTAATTGCCTAGTAAGAAGAAAATTGGTCTTCACGATATTCATCTGATGTTTGTATCATAATACATCCTACTGTTCTATTATTACATGAATGAAGTCAACGTTATCATAACAACTACTGTTGACACTTGATCTGAAATATACTTTACACAATATACTGGTTAGGTTTTTCCATAAGACTCAAACAGCCTAGTCTGATATACCGTTCAATATGTAAATGATATCCTAATTATCGGCAGGTGATCTTTGATATGTAAAATGTGACTCACTGAAAATATTTTTATGCCTGAAGTCCACGTTACGATCATATTTATCAGATCACGTTAAGCTGCAAAAAGGCTTGTGTGTTTTTCCTATAACTTCAGATTAAATTACTCAGCTATCTTAAAATATGTCATTTGTCTAGATAAACCTGTAAACTAAACTAAGTTTAAATTCACTTGGTATTGTTTTACTTGAATCTTACCATTGATGTTTAGGACTGCAATTGATCAGTCTCTTGTTGGCATATGTACATACTGTGTGTATTACCTCGATATTGCCTTAATTCACCAGCATTATAAGCATGGGTGGATAGTGGATAATGGGAAGATTCAAGTAAAACAATACCAAGTGGATTGTATTTACTCTTGTGTTTGTAACAACCTAGGTTGGTTGTTTAAGAGCTGACCGTAAACATCTCAGTAAATGTCAGAACATTAAAACTCAAGCATTCATTCTATTGTGAATCGCGAGTTGGCTACTCTAAATTCTACCGATTGACAAGCTTCAGATATCCCAGTTCGACCCCAATACTGTTCCCAATCTCCAATATATCAGGACACGAACCGTAGATGGAAAACCGTTTACGGGGTCAGGAGCAGCAGAATAATGATTTACAAACAAATGCATATTTATACAGTTAGGATTACTATAAATATTGACCAACAGAAAGATGACACGTTAAATAATATTGACCAATAGGAAAATGACAAGCGAAATAAATATTGATCAGTAGGGAAATGACACCATTTAACGTTCAAGGGTAGCGTTAGACTTAACCGGATAATTGTTTTTGGGATATTTTTCTGAGTATCCCAACACATTCACGTTCTTATTTCGTATAGGGATTATATTCCTTATCATTTTACATTGATTGTTAAAAAGCGTTGTGTGTATTGCCTTGATATTGTGAATGAAGGCAATACACACAGAATGCACATACGCCAACACGCGACTGATAAATTGCAGTCCTAAACATCAATGGTAAGATTCAAGTAAAACAATACCAAGTGAATTTAAACTTCACCCCGTTGGACAAGTAAGTGGCTATCAGAACTCAGTAAATAAGTGGGTAATGCGATGGCGTTTGAAGCGAACGGTAGTGAGTTCGAGTCTCAGAGTGAACATCAACTCTGAGGTGCAGGTGCATCCACCTGAAGAGTCCCAAATAGGATGAAACGCACGTCCTGGATTCCACTGCTAGCCACTATCCATCTTGGCTTAAACTAAGTTTAGCCTAGTTTCCTTTCAGAATATCGTTAGAATGCAAAATTCCAGTTTATAATCCTATTATCAGCTTGCTAATTTTTTACTTAAGGTACAGATTTTTCTTTCAGTTTGAAGTCTTAAGTTGTATCAATTTCATAACATATGCAATACGCGAATTAATGTTTGTGTAAAATGATAATTACTTTGTGCTTTATTGCCCGGTTTATTCGAGTTACAATATAAAACCTGCACGTGTGTTCACAGTCTTACTTTTTTTCTTGGTTTCTGGTCTGTTCGTGACTACGAAACAAATCTGGGAATTATTAGTTTGTAGATAACATTCAATATGATTACTATTTATATTTATCATAAATATTCAGTCAGAAGCGACCTGTAAAATTAAAATTGCTTTAAATATATAGTAGTCAATATGAAACTTACATTCTTAGAACTATTGAAAGATATTTGTTGAGTTTTCTCTCATTCTCTTGTCTCTTACATTAGGTCAGAAGTCCATAACACTATGTAAAATGTTGACAAGTGACAAGTTCTTACTCTCGTACACCGCAAAATTTCATTAAGTGGTAAAATTATCCATATTCAAAGTGTTAAACAAATCATTGTTTATCTTACTCAATTTCTAAATGGTCATGAAAACAAACATCATACATAAATAATAAGTTGAATGGATACAAGTATTGTGTCATATCATCTGAACTATATATATATATATATATATATATATATATATATATATATATATATATATATATATATATATATATATATATATATATATATATATATAAACTATTAGTATGTCTAAAACTATAAGTTTCCACGTGTTGGGCTAATTTGGGGAAATAGTTTACTGATTGTTTGTATAGAGAAAACAGTGTCCAGATAAGCCCGGAGACTTCGAACTGCCAGAATCGAGTAGATAGAACAATATGTTCAGTTGGTGTAATATTTCCAGGTTCGTTGTTGATTTGACTCGCAATCTATTTCTAATAGACGTCTAATTGATTAACAAATTTCTCTAATATCCAGTTTGATTAGATTTCTGCACTCTGACATGTAGGTTACTTGCTGTCTGTTTTTTCCGTTATTCAGTACAAATGACTGATTAACAGAAATTTGATGTTGTTCTTTTTGTACATGTGTAAGTGCTCATATTAAAAGTTTTCATCAACATATTCGTCACAAAATAGTAGCGAATTTCAGATGTGTAAGGATTTATAATTACAGTTGCTACTTGTAATATTTATAAAAGACCAAATAAATGATGCAACTCCGCCTCCAGCTTTTCCAGGGTTAATGCCGGTCCCAACCCGGCTAAAGGAGAGTTGGGCACGGGGTCACCAACCCCATCCCGTAGAAAACAACCTTACTAACAAAAACGCTAAGCAGATTAAACAAATCAAACCATCTAAACTATGCCCTCCTCGTTAGAGCGTCTTCATTCAGAAGAATTGTGATGACTCACCATGAAAACCGAGATTCTTCGGAAGTCACAAGGCAGATGCCTCTTCTAACTAATAGAGCAACAATTTATATAGATATATGGGATGTCTGGACAGTGTGGGAGACCGGGAGGTCAGTCAGTCAGTAACAACGTAGAACTTCGTACGTACGCACATCAGTTCGAGTAGCCACATCACATTAGCACAGAGATACAGTGGTCGATTCAAATCCCGTAGTGGTAGAGGTAATAAGAGTATAAGTAGTAATCGGGAAGATTAGTGTTTGGAGATGTTACTTAAAGAGTATAATACAGTGAAATAAATGTGGGAAGAGAAAAAAAAGAGACGAGGAGGAATAAGGAGATGAAAATTTGGGAGAACACAAAGAGTGTATGCACCTGCGCCATTGCAAACGATTTTGAGCCATGTCATTCAGGGTCTCTAACCATCGGTTGCTATCATCTCGCGGTCCCCAACCAGGTAGTCTACACCTACCAACATGGCTCAGTCCACTTGTCAGTGACTTCATGGACTTGTACCATGTTTTGGTCTGGCCGCCCCTAGCTTCCTTCCAACTTACTCCTATACCACTGAACATAGCACGTCGAGGCAGTCGGTCGTTGGGCATACGTAACACGTGTCCCAGCCATCTCAACTCATGGAGTTTCACTACGTCATCAATTGATTTGCCATCCTTACCTAGTACCCGTTTCCTAAAAACTGCGTTACTTACTCGATGGTCCCATGATATACGAGCAATGTTTCGAAGGCACCTATGATCAAATACTAGTAACCTGCGAATATCCTCTACTCTTACCGGCCATGTTTCACAGCGGTAAATTAGGACGGAACGAACTGCTGCACAGTAAACACGTCCTTTGGTTGATAGACGGATATCTCGCCTACGCCATGAATGACGCAAGTTGGCAAAATCTAGTCGAGTCCTCCGTATACGTGCTGAGATTCCGTCACACACCAGACCACAAAGGCTGATGAGACTTCCAAGATAAGTGAAGCAGTCGACACGCTCAACTACTTCACTCCCTATCATTAGTTGGGGTTTCGATGGAACCCAGTCCTGAAGCAACATTTTGCATTTCGAGGGGGAGAATAGCATGCCGAACATGCTTGCATTGTTGCTTAGAGTGGTCAGAAGACTCTGCATTTTGTCAGCGTCTTCACCAAATAAAACTATGTCATTAGCATATTCTAAGTCAACAAGTGAACCTCCCGGTAGAAGTTCAACCCCTGGAAATCTAGACGAGGAAAGTGTTATCTCTAAAAGTACGTCAATGACAAAGTTGAATAAGAATGGAGGAGGACCAATCATCTATCAACAGGAATGAGGAGATACAACTTGACGGTTTTCGGAAGCAGTGAAACGTATTGGACCCAAGCTGGACAGAAAAGCGGAGATGCTGCTGTACTCTGATCACGAAAAAAATGTTCCTCACATTCAGAGGGTTTCTGTGATGCTGTCCAAAGAAGCACACAATGCCCTTATCGGATGAGAATCTCATGGACACAGGATCATCAAACCATCCTTGAAAACAATGAAGAAGAGGATCAAAATGAATGTTACCCAATGTTATGCACATACCAATTGTAGCAGTGAAGATGATAAAGACCAGATTTAAGAGGGTCTGCAGTCGATCATAGCGACGTTCTCAGGAAAGAACCTGACAGTGTGGATAGGAGGACATTATAGGAAGTATAATATACCTAAGAAAATCGTCAACATCATCTCAAATTCATACGACGGATTATACTACAAAGTGGTGCATGGCGGTCAGCTGACAGGCGCATTCCAAGTGAGGATCGGATTCCGAAGAGGCTGCTTACTCTCTCCCTTCCTCTTTCTTCTGGTGGTTGATTTCATCATGAAGATCTCCACATCTGAGGCGAAGCATGGAATACAATAAACAGCTTGGATGCAACTGGACGATTTGGACTTCGCAGAAGACCTAGCCTTTCTATCCCATACACATCAACAAATGTGGGTCAAAATAACTAGTGCAGCAGACGCTTCAGCATACACAAGGGAAAAAGCAAGATCCTCAAATACAACACAGAGAACACCAATCCAATCACACTTGATGGTGAAACTCTGGAAGAGGTGGAAACGTTCACGTATATGGGCAGCATCATCGATAAACGTGGAGGATTTGACGCAAACATGAAGGCGAGGATTAGCAAAGTAAGGACAGCATTCCTACAGTTGAAGAACATAAGGAACTCAAAACAACTGTTAACCAACATCAAAATCAGAATCTTCAATACGAATGCCAGGACAGTTCTATAGTACGGAGCTGAAACTTGGAGAACTGCTGCAACCATTATCAAAAAAGTACAAGTACCTATAAACAATTGTCTACGCAAGATACTGAATGTCCGTTAGTCAGATACCATCAACAACAACCTACTGTAGGAGAGACAAAACCAGCTTTTAACTGAAGAGGAAATTAGGAAGGGATGCTGGGAGAGGATAGGACACGCATTGAGGAAATCACTAAACCGCATCATGAGGCAAGCGCTATTGGATTAATCATCTCAAACTTGAAATGAATGGAATATTATGTAGCTGAAGGTAATGAGAGATGTAATTATATTAATTTTGGCCTAGCCATTAAAGTACTACACTTTTAGCTAATCCAAATAACTGTTGGGAGAAGATAAATTCATCGTGGTATGTTTTACTCACAAATTCCGAATACGTACACCTCCACCTAGTGGGTAAATATGTTGCAGGATTGACCCAGACAAAAATATGTAGGGGTCGATCGTAGCTAGGTAAATAGTTCACATAATCTCAATAACCCGTCTACAGTTGTAACTCACTTTCCATGCAGTTTTTGGAAATTACATAGTCTGTATGGCTTTGAATGGAATTTCATTGTGCCTCAGATTTCTCTCTAATATTTTGTAGCATGTTATTTTCGAATATTGTATTCGCGAGTTTGTTGTACTGTCCATTGACCGTTGTTAGTGTTTAGATGTTTAGGTCAAGCAATCAGATTTTGTTTGATGCCGAATTGCTTTGTTTAAGTTATAGCGATGTTACATAGTTTGCATTAACATCCAAGATTTTCTGGCCAACGTTTTTAACAAGGTTCCCTTTTACTGAATGGGGTAATAACTCCATACTCAAACCTCCTCCTTTTCCTAGGCTTGGAACCGGAAATAACCCTAGAAGGGATCCAGGAGTAGTTACTGGTTTCACAGAATGCAGTAATGTTATAACTTGTGTCCTATTAATATATAACATAATGATACCGCCAACTAGAAAACAGTGACTTATCGACCGGATTAGTGACGCACAAACCCGTACGAGCACTCTAGAGCCTTTATCGGTCCTTCCTCCTGCCTAAACCTGACTTTTGAGTCCAGAACACAAGCCTCCGCGATATGAATCATGTATTTCAAACATACTGGGTTTGTATACAAACCAAATAGATCACAACACACCATAAAATAGAAAATATTATTTGTACAAAATCTAGCCAAAAGTGGATGTGATTGCGGGAGACTGCAATTAATAAACTGGGAATATCTCAAGAATGGCAAATCTTATAATAATATTTCATAGGTCAAAATAAAGCTTATAATAAGAGAAATATAAATATACATAGTTTAGGTACTTAACAATTACACAATAAAAATATACGTATAGTACTAGTCCATAAATAAATCCCAACAGTTACCATTGATTATTCTTGTCGGGATATATCAAGTAACATTTGCTTGATTGTTACTAACATACTGTATACATAGTGTTTTCACATTTAAAGAATAAAATATGGTGATACCAATTAAAAAACGTCACTGCTGAAACCTTTATTATTTTTCTTGTTTAAATTAAGCTTCTGGAACTGAAGCTCAATGCAGAAAGTAGGTTCTGCTTTAAGGCTCACACATGAAGTTACTGTTTTTGATATTAGTTAATCCGGTTCTACTCCTATCGTCCCGTTTATAAATTCTACATGGATTTGAGTTTGTTTAGGTGATAGACATTTATTGTAAAAAGTCCATCATAAGATCTTACAGAAATTGTTAGATTTAGACAGCTTTGTTTCAACCATAGATCGACAATGGGAATTCAGTTTGTAGACGTCACAATATCTATGATTATTTCAACTTCGAATACTGTGTACTTCGTTATAATTTATATGATCAAAATGGATCACGTATTATGTCCATACAGGTATGTGTATAATTCCTTGACTGTTAATGTTATTGGCCCATGTGTTCTACACCTGATGTGTGGGCGAGAATGATAATGATTGGTTGTTCGCTTAGTCAGACATGTAGATAGTCTGACAGGTGTCAGATGAGTTATATATTCCCCTATCCTTATTATTATTATTGCTCACTTATTATTGACTGTTCATTGTTGTTGGATTGTGTCGGGTTTTGGTGTGGAAATATATTTACGTTGTGGTCAGGCTAATCACGTGCCCTTGATCTGAGTTATGTTGAAGTCCTGTAGAATAAACACTGGGAGGGAATCTAGTGTAGGTATTCGTCTGAGGTAAATTGACGTCCCATAGGTGTAAACGTGGAAACCCAACCGTCATAACATTAGACGAAGTAAAACCGAGCGTTATAACAATACCGTTTTCTCTTTTCATGAAATATCTACTAGATATCTACTAGAAAACCGAAAACACAAAATATTCTATCATTTTGACAAAAAAGACTGGTTTATCGACAAAAAAACTCAGAATAATTCACACATGAAAACTGTCGCTAAAGTATTCAGGGTATTGTTGATTACCTGCGTATCTGAAGTAACTATAGAACGCCGTCCCGGATATGGTGAACAAAGCCACTTTCTAGTCCATCCTTTCGATTGGATTTGTCTAATACATTTCTCTTCAAAACTTTTGGACATTCGCGAACAAATATCGCTCACTGTTATATCTTACCCAATTCTTATGATAGAAACAAGTTAACCGTATGCCAATACTCTGAAGCATTCCAAGCGTATTCAAAAAGCGTTCATTATTTATTTTAACACTATGTATTTTACTCAACATTATTTCCTCACGATTTTACGTAATATCACTAATAATTTGAATTTTCTTTATGTTTGATTAATATTTACAGCAGTGAAATCCCGGCAGGCTTGGCACTGACTAACTTATTTGTCAAACGTTTTCCCATTTGTACAAACTCACCTTGTACCTTTGGTTTTCAATGTGAGTTTTATTTGACCGGTGAGACCATAATTTATGGACGACCGTAGAGTGACTCTGAAGCGACTTTGAGAATGTCCACCTACTAACTAGGACTAAATGAGAGTTATCAACCAGTGTTAAGAATTATGATTTACAGTTGACGGTTAGGAATTAGATCTAAAGTTTTCATCACGAACCATTATGAGCTAAAATGCCAAGATGCTATTTAACCAAATCGATGAATGGATTTCGCGCTAAAATCGAAAACCTGTTATCTTATATCTGATTGGTTCGCTCATAAATTATAGTCTCGCCGTTAAGTTTTTGGGAACACGAAACTGTAGTTCGTTAAAATGTGTTTGTAATTTGTTGGTCAAAAATGATACTAATTAGAAGGAAGGTAGCTGGAAAGGTCTATATTTCAACTGATATGTGTTTAGTACTTAAAGACCGGAAATGCCAACTTTATCAATAGTTAGTTCAGGTTCAAAATACCGAACTCGTTGTTGCCTATATAGAAGGAAACAGTTCAACATTAGTCACATACAACTTTTATCCTCACATATGTTCTCTTATCTTGCCATCGGATATTTCAACAGTCTAACATTAGGTTAGATGGCACTGAATTTCCTTTACCATAGAAATACAAAAGTTCTGATAAAGTGGTCTATATTTACTAGCCATATCAACAGCAGAATCTGAGCCGAACTAAAGTGAACGAAAAAGAACTTATCACAGAAAAAACTATCCTGAAAATTAAGGAAAGCGATATAGAATTGATGAAGGATTATAATTCAGATGTTGGTTGGAGGTAGTCGACAGGAAATCCTACCAGGATAGCTCAGTGACATCGTCTCTGACAGTGAGGCTGGTTGACACGGGATCGAATACGTCAGGGAGCATCAGTTCGCTCAAGATTACAGGTACAACTTACTGACAAGTGACAAATAGAGCGAAACCTCATCTCATTTCAACACAGTGCAAGGAATGCCGAGTCACCTAGACTAGTGACCACGTTGCAACTTGGCCGATAGAATTCGATCTGCACTAAAAAGGACTTGACACACATGATACTGATAACTACCAAGTGACCAATCAATTGTGAAAGATTATAATTATTCATCGTATATATTAATAAGTTAGCATTCACAAGATATATGTCTTTTACAATCAGTTACAATGTAAACACTGCAAAAAGAAGCAATTTACTCTAGATTTTAGCATGAATACATTGATTTAGCCCTTTGAAAGTTCAGTCTGGGTCTATTGAACAACAAATTCACTGAATATTATAATTAAGTTTGTTAACACCACCGTAGCAACTGAAAAAGATAACTGCTGAGGTAATCGGATTAGACACTGTTAGATCAGACTGAACCTCTAGCTCAAATAAAGAAGTAGTGTTGAAGGTACACTGGAGACAAAAACGTACTTTTACGTTACTTGCCTCACATACCAAAATTTCTGTGGTAATTTACATGAACGTGTAAATCTAGGTGAAATTCCATTATTGAAAAGCGATTGTTTCGGGCACTAGATCATATTGGCATTTTATGCATCCTTATACTGGTAGTTTAAATGTAGAAAGTCACAGTGTTTTATTTATGCATTAAATCCTATTCTCCGTTATGATCTAATGATATTCAACGTTTGACACTAGATAATATTGAGAAATACAGACTGGTGTACTTTAAATAAGTATTTGAATATTATCGTGTTTAAAGCTAAAAATGAGTCTTCTGAATAACCTTGATGAGAGACATTGAAAACATACAAAATTAGGAAGAAATAGCCGTCAAGAAATCGTTTATCTTCAAAATATCACCTAAAAATGAAACTTACCTTCACATAAATTAAATCACTCCAAAGTTCCTAACTAAATGGTATCTTTAGGTTCTTTTATTCTGTTCATGAACCGATCTTTGAAGCACAATATTGGTACCGTATTAAAAACTCATGGTCATTCAACCAGTCTGTTGTAATCTGTCAAGTTATTTTATTTGTTTTCACCCTAAATTATTGATATATGTAATCACGTGTACCGCATCATATAAAATTCTCTGCTTATAAAATGATTTTTTTCGTGGACGACAATGACATACAGTTCATTACAATACCGAGATAAATTTCGAAAATAAGAGAACATATGATAAATAATGTCGTATAACACAAGCAAAAGGGAATTAAAGATTATCTCACTAAAATATCTTTTTCTTTTCATCAGTTTGTCCGATGGCTTTTCTTTTATTTATTTTGGTATTTTATTAGATGAACTATATCAGGTATCACTTTCTAAACCAGTCGAATTTCACACCCCGGGACGTAGTTTGTGGATGTACGAAGGTTTGAGCACCAAGAGGATGTTATAACCCAGTGAAGATTAAGTTACAGGTAACTTCCGAAGACTGTTAATAGACTAATATTCTATAAATATTCTTATTGTATAATTATTCAATAATTAAATTATATGTATTTATATTCCCCTTATCATAAGCTTTATTTTGACCTATAATTTATTACTATACGATTTACGGTTCTTAATCTATGTTCAGTCTATTAATTACTATCTCCCTCCTTTACAGCCACTTTTTGGCTTATTTGTGTACACATGTTATTTTCTATTTTATGGTACGTTGTGGTCTGTCTGATTGGTATATAAGCAGAGTATGTTTGAAATACATGATTCATATTGTGGAAGCTGGTATTGTGTTTTTTTGGACTCAAGCGGACGGGCTAGAAGGACCTCGGACCAAGAAGGCGCTAGACTGCCCACACCGCTTGAACGTCATTGGTTGGTATATAGAGTGAAGATTTGTATAAGTCGTATTCTGATTGGTGGGTAATTCGCGTGGTAGACATCAAGGTCATAACAGAGGATTAAAACCAGCAGCCTCCACATTTCTTGAGTGATAATCACTCAACCGATATACAAAGTTCAACTGCTTCTGAATTTTGCTTCTAAAACATAGAATCTTGTTTGATAAGTGCAATTGTTGAAAGTATCCGAATAACGAGAGTTTGTTTTGTCATACTAGTAAATTACCCAATAGCATTTATTCATAATCTTCATGCAAAGTGGTGTCTATAACTAATATATTTAACTGTGAGTTGTACTAGTTAGAGCTTTTCGCCAAAACATCAGGCTGTCGTTTCTTGTACTGGTTATTATTGATTATAGTGAGTAAGTTGATTAGAGTTTGATTAATTTGATCAGTATATATATGCTACAATAGACCTTAGTCATGTATCTATATCGTCTCCCTCTCAGTGCAAATATTTAGCAAAGCCAGGGTCAATGAGCAACTATCTCAAACCCCATAAACAAGAGAAACTAAAATGAGGTGTTAATTACCAAGCCTTCATCTTTTCAGAGTTTAAAGTTCCTACCATGTTTAAAGACAGAGAAGCCTCCAATAACTTTGACTTAGAGTATCAGAATTGCCAGATCCAGCATTACCCCATTAAAGAAACGCAAACCTAGATAGTTCCAGTTTACGTGATTAGGGAACCCTAACATCAAACTATTTCTGGGCGATTAGAGTTTTCCATTTCAATATTACTTATTTTAGTTGATTAATACCAACAGAAAACCTGTTGCTTTTCGATTAGTGCTGTCTGTTTTAAGTTTCAATATTCACATAAACTATTTTTGTCCATAATACAGATCACATGTAGAGTAATAAAATATATTGACAAAATTGGGTTTGCGTACTACAAATATTTGTCTAGATATGTTTGCTTGTATGTCTGCCATTTAAAACACTATCAGTTTTTACTTTTTTGCTTGATCCTATGAGCTATTTACTATATTGTATTTTTAGTTTTTACTGAGGAAGTGTGGTAATTCTAGTTTCCAATGTAACGTACTGAGAGCTCAGAAATCTTCATTGGTAAATATGTTTTCCCTTAAGGAGGAGGTAAAAACAATGAGACGACCAGAAATTGTGAATTTAGTGTAGATGGAAATACGGAAAATTCACATTTAATGGATACCAACAGATAGAACATTTGGTCAGTAAAAATTAGTGAAGGTATAAAATATATATCATAAAATATATATTAATATAGGTCGTTGTAGAAAAAATCTTTGTTAGTCGTTCAATAGTTGATGAATATAAACTCTGACAATCAGTTTTAATTTCTGTCATTGATATCATCTGCAAACTGTAAAATGGTGAGTTTCTTATGTAAAGAATGATCTATTTCTTTTTACTTTCTATCATAAATCTATCTGGGACAGACTCGGTTAAAAGAGCTAATTCGATAGATATAATCAGAGTTCAGTTTTAATTAGTTCAATCATGTAAAATAATCTGATAAAAATTATAAGTATGTTTTGCGAACAAACAAAGAAAATGGATCCGTTTAATAACGTAATTTATACTTACATACTTACTTACACCTGTTATCCCTCATGGAGGAACATAGACCACCCATTAGCATTCTTCATCCAACTCGGTCCTAGGTAATCCTACCCAGTTGTTTCCAGTTGTTATTCATCCTTCCCATGTCTGCTTCCAATTCTCGACGTAGTTTGTTCTTTGGCCATCCTCTTTTCCGTTTCCCTTCGGGATTCCAAGTTATCACTTGCGTCATGATGCGGTTTGGTGATTTCCTCAATGCGTGTCCTATCCTCTCCCAGCATCCCTTCCTAATTTCCTCTTCAGTTAAAAGCTGGTTTTGTCTCTCCTACAGTAGGTTGTTGTTGATGGTATCTGACTAACGGACATTCAGTATCTTGCGTAGACAATTGTTTATAGGTACTTGTACTTTTTTGATAATGGTTGCAGCAGTTCTCCAAGTTTCAGCTCCGTACTATAGAACTGTCCTGGCATTCGTATTGAAGATTCTGACTTTGATATTAGTTGGAAGTTTTAAGTTCCGATCGGTTCAACTAAATTGCAGTCTGAACATAATTCCTGTCATAATCAGTAGTTTCTTGTAAAAAAGCGATGACCTAGGTGCACTGAAAATTAATTTTTGTTTATTCCGAGACTTCACTTCAAAACTAAGAACTTAGACCTCCTGAGGAATACAACTGAGAGCAATTGGTCAGTGGATCAAGTACATAGTTGATGATATCGTAAAAATTCATTCAGTTCATGATATTTTGTATGACATCAGTTTGGTTGAACTTATCTGTCACATACTCCCTGTCATTTAGGAATTTGAAAATCTATTAAGAAAATCAAATGTAAGTACATACCTTTTTCCCAGTAGATGATTTATGAGAAAGTTCAAACAGTTCTTTTTACAGTGAATGACGTCAGTATAAACTTCTGTCCAAACCAGACAATATCAAAAAGTTCATTCAGACTTGAAACTTGCCACTAACCATCATTTTATCATTCTTTAAGAGATCTAATTACGTTTTTTAGGAGTATAATATTTTAGATTTGCAATTAGATCACGATATTTTCTGAAAACGTGAGTGTATTATTCGAAACAAAAATCATCGTCTGTGCTAAAACGTGAAGCTATATATCTTTAATTCTCTTATTTCTTATTTTTAGTTCACTAAATTAATCCACATAATAATTATTCTTGCCATCCTATTGTTAATACTATCTCCTGTTTATACATCGCTAACTTCTGAATAATTGGTTTGGAATGTTCATTACTTTTACGTAAAACAACTGATGTCTTCTTATATTTGGATTGTTAAGATATCTAAAACGTTGACCAATCATTTAAGTTAACGGACAAAGGACTGGATGAATATAAATATGTAAAACGATTACAGAAAGAAGAAAGTTAGCAGATATTTGTGCAGATTTATGTTAACCTACTTTCTGAAATGTTTCAGGATTTGACATGATCCATAATGTACTAGGGTGTTCGTAATTTTAAAGCATTCATTACGCTTGTGGAGTGAATTAATAGAGTTAAGTCTGAAAAGCAAAAGTCTAGTGAATTACGTAAATGTAACAAATGATATTCCATCTGTTAACTGGGTTGAATAAATGTGTGATCTAATCTGAAGAAAAAACATATAAGTTGAACATAATTGAAATCGCCAATTTGTAAGAAAAATATAGATGTGAAATCAAACCGTTGTATATTAATTGTTCTATTGAATGATTCTCAATGACCTTTTGTCGATTTGTATGCAGATGATATTTACTGACCTGTAATGACATTTTGTGCTGTTTTTTCTCATGCATTCAATTGAGTGCTTTGACCTCGTTCACCAGGAACTTAGTACGAATGTTCATGAATGTAATAAATTTAAATTTTTTTGCGCTATGACATCGATTTTTAGCATCAATCAGGGCAGTATATCTTGGTTAACGACAAGGAGAAAAACAAGTTACATTCATCCCTAGCAAATGGCTGTTGAAAAGCCAACTGTTAGTTTATCATGATGATGTGACTGTAGCCGATATTCGTGATAGTAACGGCTGCAACAGTAGCTTTTGTTTCAGAAAATGCACAGTATTGCATTGTTGTGGTAAGTTGTAATCACTTTGATTTCATTGTTTTCAGATGACTACCATACAGCCGAGGGATTGAAAGTATCTTTTGCTACAGTACTCGGTTGCAAAAGCATAAATGAACCCGAAGATGACACGCCACTGTGTGTAACGGAGAAGCCGAAAAGGCAAACTGCTAAACGTACGCAATTAGTTTATTGTGAGGACTGTCAAACGCAAAATGAACTACTCTTGAGCACTTCTGAAGAACTAGAGGCTGTTGAAATGGAAGCTGCATGAGTCCCAGTCGACTTTCCGGTTGTCAACATTCTGACTGGGAACTTTTCACCTATAACGAAGTAAGTACCTATTGAATGAATTTTAATGAGACAGTTAATCGAAAATAGAGCTCTTTCCACCACCACTTCCATCTACTTCAACGGGACTTAGTCAATCGTAAGTTAGAGTTTATGTAACCATGATAGCAAAAGGTTGTAAAATGTGATATGACGGGATGAAAAGTCAAAATTAGATTGGTTTACTCATTGTGATCTTTTGTTCAACATTACTTCTTTTTAATTCAATGTGATAATTACTTTGTGTAGTATTTGTTTTGTTTCCTGTATGATATTTTTGCATTAAATTAACGTGAACTATGGTCAGTATATGTTTTGTTATAACTAAGTATTTTTCATACATTTTATTTTATTTTAATTATTAATCAAAAATGGGTGTATGGATCAATATATAAATGAGTGTATTTCCGACTATACTTGTCGTGGTTGTTCGTGCTTCTGGCTGCTTGTGGAATATACTTCCCTCTTCTAAACTTGGACTTCTATCTCTAGGTAGCGGGGCTGGGACGCGTCGGAATAGCTAGCTTACCTGTCATTGTGTCACAGAGTCTTCGTTCCGTTCTCGGATTAGGTGAACTCGTAATCTCTTCAAACATAGCACAGTAAAACACTGAGAATGATTTTTAAGCAGTCAATGAATGTATAGTAAGATGGATAAACGAACCGCTTACATTGAAAGCTCATCCATGGTTGTGAAGGACAGGTTCAGCGACAACATTGACACTTCAAGTTTCACATTCCCATTGAAAATACTTGGGGATTTGCAAACTTCTGAAGCTACTTTGCAGGAGCTCAAGTTTTGTGATCAGTTCGTAAGTTGTAAAAGGTGTTTTAAAAAATTTTACGTGGTCAGATTGTCCGAGGTCGTATGTGATGATCCTTGGAAATCAACCAAAGCATATCTAGCTTACGTGCTGACTCCGGAACTGGCAATTACTTATACCTTAAATGGAACTAAAAGTAGACTAGATATCAGTAATTACAGATTTTTCAGGACGAATAAAACTTCACATCACAGTACTGATTTATTTGTAGATGTTTTGTTTCCACGGTTCCGCATGCAACCTGTCCAGAAAGTGGAAAAGCAAGCCATGGATATTGCAAGCCAGGCTTTCTTACATGACACAAGAGATAAAGTATATAAGCGTGGATGGCGATCCAAAGAAAGGGTGAGCTAAATGCACTTTAGTTCTGTGATTAAATACCTGTTTCTGTTTGTAAATTAGTTTCTGATAAAAATTTACACTGAAAGAATTATTTCTTGTCCATCTTGTTTTCAGCTGGCTTCGCAAGTGTTAACAGACGTAAGTTTTTTATTCAGAATACATTATTGTTATGCCTTGGGTACGCAATCAACTTTCTACATGGCATTCAGAATTCTTAAGGTGGATGATTGCCATGACATTTGTTTATTTACCACAGAGTAACTTTTTTTTATTTCCGTAGAACATTGTGAATGAAAGTTCAACATCTACCTAACGTACTTCTCCAAAACCCATGATCAATTATTACGAAATGGAAGAAGTTATGTATTAATGGATAATTCGTACTTTATTAAACTTTAATAAACATTTTCATGTGTGACGAATCAGTTTTTTAATCACAGCAATGCTGATTTATCGCGGCGGATCGGTTCTTGTTACCAATTGTAGTTAAATTGTTTGGTACTACGTTTACTGTGCGAAGTTAACAGGAAGAAAATGAAATAAATGAATAGAAAATCAGATGGTTTTACTTCACCACCATGGATTCCAGCTATGAATACTTCACTAAGTAATGGATTTACTATGCGACCTAGGATTGGTCACAACTGTTGGTTAGAGCTTTTGAACAGAGACAGTCCGTCGTAGCTCGATTGGAGCTTCAGTTCGCTTAAACTGATTTTTCGTAGCCAGTTTTCGGAAATCCTCAGCAAACTTGTGTGGTGTTTGTATGAACTAAAGATTCCTTTGTACATGTTGAGTGTTTGATTTCGAATTCCAAATACAGTACATTCGTTCATGCTTATCTAGTACTTCTTGATACAGTTGCGTTATTTCTGGAATTCTTAGTTTGTACTATAATTCAAATACTCATAATTATCATAACTGGTTTTTGATCTTATGTGGTAGTAGACTCCTGTTTTCAGAAACTTCGGTTCTACATTATGGCAGCTACGTAGTACACTTTTGAAAGACATGAGGAGTTATGGAATGTACACCCAGAATTGCGTTTGCCTTCTCCATAGTAATGTCACCTCCTTTCACCATCCTAAATACAACTCTGTTTAGCTGTTGCTTCATTGAGAGATGAACATGTGGAAACCTTTCGTTAGTTGCACCCTCTACAATTCGTTAGTAAAGAAACCTAGACTATACCATTCGCTGTACTCTGTGCACACTGGACGTAACTAGATGAGGCAGTGGCTCTTTATGGGGCAGTATTGCTGCCCCACTTTGCAGCTACGTTGCTCGCTACTTCTACGTCAAGTGAACTGTAGGTTTCATAGTCATTGGTCGTTAACTGATACTTGCTCTCAGATTCAGGTCTTAACTTCCTCAACCTCCTGTAAAAGGTTGATCTGGGGCAGCTCATCATGTTTAACGTTCTACTGACTGTAACCCGTCTTTTTTCGCTTTCATTAAGCTATGCATTAATAGTCTAAAGAAACGATTAGCTGTAGTTAAACTGAACAGAAGCATTAATCAAAGTTATGAACAGTACAAATAAATCACCTGCATAGCGTGAGACTTTCGAAAAGGTGGAGTAAAGCCGATGACTCATTATCTCGTGTCTGTTTGAAATGCTAAAACAAAACCTTAACATTGGTAATGTAATCGTGGCTGAAGGTCGCGATAATATTCAACATCATTTCCATTGATTGTAATTTCATCTTAAAAGATTTAAAAAATGCACCGGTTATTGACTGTTTGTCCAGAAGACTACGTAACAAAGACTTTGAGGTTTTTCGCCAAAATTTCCCCAAAACAGGAAGACTGAGTTAATTAAATTTCCAGGTTTTTCTATGACATCGGTTGAAAATTATGGAGGAATACTGCGTTAAAACGAAAAGTGTTGGGGAGTTTTCCCAACATTTGTCGCAATTTTGGGGTTTTAATAATAAATATAGATGGATTTCTCCAGTGTCATAAAATTATGAGGAAATATTGAAGGAATTCCCAGATCTGGGGACATATAGGGGTTTTGTGCCACTTCCCAAAAATTTCCCCAAAACGCGTAGAATTTTCCGTAGAATTAGGAGATTTGGAACATAAGAGTTTGAATTACGGACCCTTATGGAAAAACGTGTTTTATAATGATAATTCGGGTAAACCTGTAAATAACAGAACTTTAATTCCGAAAATAAATCTTTCCTCCCAATAACCTGATGGTGGATATAATCTCACTGATTAAAAGAATTAATGTATCTGTAGAATTAATAATTGTAGGATTATTTTCATCATGATAAACAGTATATTTTGCTGCAAACAAATGAGAAATTGAAGCTGCTAATATGAATTACTGGTGTTATAGTTTATTTGGTGTTACTATTTAAAATGGCGAAGTAGAGGTTAGTAAATGTGCACATAGCTTCAAGTTACTACGACCCACTGGTACAGCAAAATGGACTGTCAGGACGAATCCCAAGGTAGCCTAGGTAGTGTTAATCTTAATGATAATGGAGTTGACTAAGCATCAAAGATAAAATTCAAGAAGAAGGTGCAAATTGGTAAATCAATAAAGTAAAAACAATTATGCAGAATTTAGAAGCTAGGGGTTTCAAGGAAGATAAATAGTGAATGCACCTGGGCCATTGTATAAAATAAAAGACGCTCAATATTCATTCAAGGATTCTGCATCATGTGTTTATGATTAATGAATAAGTTAGTTTTATATCAGGTGGCAACCATCATATATATACAACAAGGTAACAAATGTATAGACAAACGTAGAATGTTGTGCACAAGTCGCTTACGTCCTGACTCACACGAACGACAAATAAGATAGGATGAAAATATGAAAAATCCCTTATTACTTGACAATAGAATGAAAACTGTGATTGGTTCCATTATGTATGGAGATGGTCTATATAATAATTGTATACCTGTAGGTCGACAGAAATACCACAATTTTTAATGTCAGATGATGGATTCGAAGATAAAATAATCACATAAACAGTAGTAAGAAATTGGAAGTGAGACAAATTGAAGAAGCATATGGAGCGGACTGGTAAATTTTAAAGAATATGATGCTCAGCCCATTATTTCAAGATACCAGACAAGCGAAAATAAAACAATAAGTCTGCGATACAGGTAATTTTCTTAGAGGTAACATTAAGCAGTTGAAAGTTTTTTAACTGGACACTAGTAGTCGAGACAGATCTCATAACGGAATTGCCCATCAAACATGGTGTCCGTTAAGGTTAACCGTATCCATAAATTTATCTAGTCTTTTTCCACGACTATACACTTAGAAATAGCACTTCATCCGTCTGACATTCAAGGGTTAACCTACTATTTGACTCATTAATTACTTTAGTGTCCAGTTAATGTAGTTCTGTTTGCTGAAGATGCCGACAATATATGGTGTTGTGAACAGTTTGAGTAACAATACACGAATGCTTGAGACGGGTCACTTTACTTCTTAGTGCAAACTGTTTCAGGACCGCTCTGCATCCAACCCTAGTGTGACCATCGGGAGAAGAGTAACGACCACGAAATTCTAGGATATGCACACGGAATTTCTAGGCCTCATCAAGTCGAGCCTTCGGCTTTCCAAATGTAAGCTAAATATAAGTCATATTATCAAGACTGACATCTTATAAAGAATTGATGGGATGTCATCTGCACCAGAAATCGCTTTGGCTTAAGGGCTTTGATGGCTATGTGTATACTACTAAGACCATTGTTAATGGTACTAAAATAATTTTTGCTGATGCACATTATGTTGATATCTGGGGCATAAGATGAATTCCCATTGTGGGAGAACCATTCACTCAATAATTTACATGTGACGTTTTGATCACAATATTTCACACTATCATGCAGTAGGGAGTGGATGTTGTCACCTGAGTTCTTTTTTTCTGCGCTTTTTAATTATATGACATTTCTTAAACTTGAGATGCGGTAGGGGTAGCAGTACGTTCCTCTGTCTGAAGTCCTTTGATATATAATACAGCTCAGACCTAGTCTTTTGGTTGATATAGGGAGTAATTGTTTTAAAGGCAATTTTAGAGGGGATGATAGTGTCTAGTGCAGATTTGATGGTAGCATCGAATATTTCCAATGTTTCTAAGAGCTGATCACTGGGAGGAAAACTATTCGAGTCATAGTGCTTTATTAGAAATCAAAAGTTTTCCCATCCAGTGTATGCATAGTCTCTATATTGGGAACATTTATCTACTGTCTCCAGTTTGTTGCAATTGGCGAAAATCGGGAGGATGGAGAGAACCATTTTATAATCGTTGTCGTGAAACTCTTCGCCAACCACCACAGATGTTGGTGTAACATTATGGCAGAATATTAAGTCGAGAGTGTTGTGATTTCGTGTAGGCAACTGTTTATGTCCAAAGACCTAAGTATACTTTCAAAGCACAATCGGCTAGAATGTGTCTTCCAGCCGATGGTGGCAAGGTTGGAAGCATTACAAACAATTTTGCATGCAAAATCAAAGGAGGCGGTCATAGCAAATGACTCACTTATAATAGTGTCAGTTGAACTAGGAGTGTAAAGAGCTCTATATATAAATCCAGTGAGTGTTTTGCATTCACGAGTGTGTACATCAAGCCATATAGAATCAGGTAGTTTACTGAGGATATGGTCGCTATATATTTCCGCTCTCATACTTTTGGATGCATGTATAAGACTACCACCACCCGTTTTAGTGACTAAATCACAGCGAAAGAGCTTATAGGTATCTATTTGGAGGTATGAGTCTATGGCATCGAAGGACAACCAACTTACCTTTATCAAAATAAGTGAAGGTTCTTAGAAAAGTAACAGGGTGCGTAGGTGAGTCATCTTATTTTGTACAGATTGAGCATTGGCTAACATAAGTGTTAGGCACGGTACTTGTCTAGTAGAAGAGTGTGATGTAAGCCTCGTGGATTATCTGTTTTGTTATTATGAGAAGAGGAGAAAGTAGGAGTACTGACTCCATACTCATGTTCGTTTAGTTTACTACTGACACAGCTAATGCGTGAAAGGTATTCGGATAGTAGTTTGGTGAAGAAAGTATGTTTGGGGATTACAGGTAGAGTTGAGTGGATAGGTAGTGTATTTAGGAAGTGGTCAGGAGGTTTAGTCAAGAGGCTTTTATGACTAAAGACATTCATTGTTTGAGAGAAAGATGGGTTACTTCCCATTAGGTCGGAGCATACAGTAGAATTGTTGCTCTTAGAATTTGGAGACCCCATATCAGCACTGTTGGTGGGGAGAGACAAAAGGTGGTGAACACGTCGAATCAGGGGGTATCAAAGAGTCTCATGATGTAGCTTGACTTTGGTAGTATCTAGAACCATTAGGTGGGTGCCAAAGCGGGCCAACCTTATATCTTCTTTGTATGCGGTGGGAAATTTTGATCCTGTTATGTGTAGTTGGGGAGGTTGCAAGTTTCAGGTAAGAAATAGAGGATTGCCTGAGATTATTACCAAGAGTGGTGTTCGTGTAGTGTATGGTTGTGTATTGGTTCCTAGAGGTTGCACGGTTTGCATTATAAGATATACTTGTGTGATGTATGGGTGTGGTTTTAGTCGGGTTTAGCCTTGTAGAATTGTGGTCTACTATGATATTAGTACTGCTCTAATAATAGACCTAATCCTAAATTTGTAGATTTGTCGTGATATAACTGCCTAATCTATAAGATCTTACGTGGAAGTCACACCATCGACTACACCAACTCACTGTATCGCATCAATTACCAATACATGATGTAGAACAAGGTTAGGCTAGAGAAAGAACAATATATCTAATATGAATAGAAGATATAAGGTAACATTCAGCAGAGACCACGCCTGCATGGCCGAGCCATGCCACTCGATCAACTCCAGTCGATCCAATTCATTGTTCGCGCCTTCTCCATTGTTAGGTATTTATCCGCGTTAAATATTGAATATCTATTTTCTGAGTAGTCTCGTGTTCAGCTTTGTGGATTGTGCGGTTATTGTTCAATGCCATTACACTACTCTCCCACCAGAATCAACGTGATGTTGGTTCGATACCGAGTCGTGCGTTGAAGGTTACCAAGACTAGGAAGAATCCCCGGGTAATGATAAGCTGAAAGATAATTCAAAAGAAGGCGGCAGCATCTGGTCGGGAAATACATGTAATAATTTTTCTTAAAAATCTGCCTTCACGCTTGACACGCTTAAAATGACAGTTTGGGTGAAGATTATTTGAGCTATAAAAAATGGGATTACAGTAATAATAATAAAACAATGCGTGTTAATAGCCGTTGGTTAATAACTTGACGTATAGGTAGTAAGTATTTTGTGTTTAGAAATATTAAAGTAATGAATATTGTAGAAATGTTAATATTGGTATTAGTTCTGGTTTAAATTATGAAACCAATTAACAATTATGCCGGTAACCCGTCCATATGTGATTTCCAATTGCATCTGTATTAGTAGGCTAACTGAAAGAACAAAAGTATTACCATGGAAAAGAATTCCAACTAGTGTTCCAGTTAGTTTGATACGGTTTATTTAGTTACGTGGAGATTTTCTCAACCTTGTTTTTACTTGACCGTGATAGAATTTATTAATACTACTAATACACATGAATGGTTATTAAAACAAAATTTCAATACATGAGTGATAATTATATGAGTTTTGGACAGATAGCTAAGAACAAATCGTTAAACATGAGTGTATTCGTAAGAGACATGCTCTAGACTCAATGTTCTGAGTTGCCATAGACTATTTATACATATTTATACCTGACGGCTGATGATGCATACAAGTTAGTTGCAAGTATGCAGTTTATCATAAGGCGGAATACGATTTAATTGAGATATAGTGGTTATAAGTTATTGAAATCAGTTAGGCCTGTGTCATATTACTAGGTGATGTGGTGCTGCAGGATGTATTCGGCTAAATAAGCTTTTACAAGATGATTAACAGTGAGAGATGCTCATGTGATTATCAGGAAGAACACAAGTTGTAACCAAGGGGAGTACACTCCCAACTCATGTCTATGATAATGGCTTGAACCTTAGTCAGTGTTGGGGTAAATTCGACATTGATGTTTTCAGTTTGCAGGAGATTTGCTCGACTGCTTATATTGATTATTTGCATGCATTATTGTGTCGCTAAACCATCAATTAGACTGACAAGGTTTTGAGATATTTACTGAATGAGCAACTGGTAGAGAAACATACTGTAATCATCTGTAGTGAATGAAGATAAAAGAAAAACAACACTAGTGATAATTATAAGTCGATTTGATGACCGGTTATGTTAATAGTTTCATTAATTTTATCAATCATATTACGTGATTGTCAAGTCATGACAATGCTTTATGACGATATCCTGAAACTATTACGTTTAACTAGTTATAGTGTTGATTGAGGATTAGTCAGTAGAAAAATAGGTATTGTTGCTTTAGGTGATTCGAAATTATCAGAAATTTATAACGTTAAAGAATCCGAGACGCCTAATTTAATTATAAATTTTAATTCAGAAAGATTCGTTTAGTGTTAATTCTAGTAGGCTACGGAGTTTTGATTTTAAACGTTTGTTTAGCTAACAGCTACCTAGGGATTTAGTTATTTTACTAGTGCAGTTGATAGTACTTAAATTTTTAATCTTATTATCTAAACTATGTTCGCATTTTAGGCTGCTAATATGATAAACCAATCCATAAACCCAAATACGATTAGCAACAACGACTATTTCGGGTTTATTGATAAATGTTAAAGGCGATTCAGATGATTCCTAAATTTAGGAGACATGAAGATATAGTGTAACGTATGTGCGGGCCAGGTTAACAAGCAGGTTGTTGACGTATATGACAATTTAAAAATAATGAACATGACCAGATAAATAATTTTAAAGTTAAGACTGCTTGTGAAACTTCAGGCAGGAATATGATGCGTTATAAACCTTCCATAAGAAGTTACTGCATTTAGCTTAGTGACACTTACAAATATATGGCAAAAGCAGCTGAAAACATATACATCTTAAGTACAAAAAAATCATCCAGTAAAATAGTTGAACTCGCCTGGATTATTTTTGAAAATTAGATTATTCAGTGGACGACATATATAACGCCATTCGTGAGTAGTATTGATCCAAAAGCATCCAGAATAAAACATGCAGTATGGCAATTAATTCCAGGGTGCTTGATGCTGTTGAGGTTTTTGCCACTCGCTCGGATCAGAACAATCGAATGAACCCAGATAATTGTGTGGTTGTCATTGAACGAACCATCTAAAAATGACCTTATGATTGCAGAAAACCTATAGCTGGAACTCACCGTATGTTTTTGGAGAAGTGTCATCCTTGTTGTTTGGCAATGGAACTCGAGAATATGAAATTAGGCAGGCAGTGGTCGGAAGAAAAGATATTACAGGATAGTGCATAGTTTAAAACAGGATGAGGTGTTAAGCGAAGGAACACTAAGAATTAGATCCAGATAACTATTCAATCCTTGATTGCATTGTTAGTCAATGTATATTGACGCTATTTACAGGTCATATTTGCTAGAGCTTGATGTTTAAACAAGTCTATGTCGCTGAAGCAGGTAAATGCTATTAAAGCTTGTTAACGAACCATCAAAGCTAATTAGTTGATATAGATGATCAACTTTTATCATCGATTGAGCTAGTAACTTATGTAAACTGATAGATATAACATTACGATAATATGTGTGACCATTAATCAAAGGACTATTAGAATACTGGGTTTACAAAAATAAAAACCGATTGAGAAGGTTAAGGTGGAAATAAAGATCAACAATAATAGGTTGCGTTTCTTTAGTTGGGCTCACCAATGTAGATTTATGGTCTACTATGATATTAGTACTGCTCTAATAATAGACCTAATCCTAAATTTGTAGATTTGTCATGATATAACTGCCTAATCTATAAGATCTTACGTGGAAGTCACACCATCGACTACACCAACTCACTGTATCGTATCAATTACCAATACATGATGTAGAACAAGGTTAGGCTAGAGAAAGAACAATATATCTAATATGAATAGAAGATATAAGGTAACATTCAGCAGAGACCACGCCTGCATGGCCGAGCCATGCCACTCGATCAACTCCAGTCGATCCAATTCATTGTTCGCGCCTTCTCCATTGTTAGGTATTTATCCGCGTTAAATATTGAATATCTATTTTCTGAGTAGTCTCGTGTTCAGCTTTGTGGATTGTGCGGTTATTGTTCAATGCCATTACACTACTCTCCCACCAGAATCAACGTGATGTTGGTTCGATACCGAGTCGTGCGTTGAAGGTTACCAAGACTAGGAAGAATCCCCGGGTAATGATAAGCTGAAAGATAATTCAAAAGAAGGCGGCAGCATCTGGTCGGGAAATACATGTAATAATTTTTCTTAAAAAATCTGCCTTCACGCTTGACACGCTTAAAATGACAGTTTGGGTGAAGATTATTTGAGCTATAAAAAATGGGATTACAGTAATAATAATAAAACAATGCGTGTTAATAGCCGTTGGTTAATAACTTGACGTATAGGTAGTAAGTATTTTGTGTTTAGAAATATTAAAGTAATGAATATTGTAGAAATGTTAATATTGGTATTAGTTTTGGTTTAAATTATGAAACCAATTAACAATTATGCCGGTAACCCGTCCATATGTGATTTCCAATTGCATCTGTATTAGTAGGCTAACTGAAAGAACAAAAGTATTACCATGGAAAAGAATTCCAACTAGTGTTCCAGTTAGTTTGATACGGTTTATTTAGTTACGTGGAGATTTTCTCAACCTTGTTTTTACTTGACCGTGATAGAATTTATTAATACTACTAATACACATGAATGGTTATTAAAACAAAATTTCAATACATGAGTGATAATTATATGAGTTTTGGACAGATAGCTAAGAACAAATCGTTAAACATGAGTGTATTCGTAAGAGACATGCTCTAGACTCAATGTTCTGAGTTGCCATAGACTATTTATACATATTTATACCTGACGGCTGATGATGCATACAAGTTAGTTGCAAGTATGCAGTTTATCATAAGGCGGAATACGATTTAATTGAGATATAGTGGTTATAAGTTATTGAAATCAGTTAGGCCTGTGTCATATTACTAGGTGATGTGGTGCTGCAGGATGTATTCGGCTAAATAAGCTTTTACAAGATGATTAACAGTGAGAGATGCTCATGTGATTATCAGGAAGAACACAAGTTGTAACCAAGGGGAGTACACTCCCAACTCATGTCTATGATAATGGCTTGAACCTTAGTCAGTGTTGGGGTAAATTCGACATTGATGTTTTCAGTTTGCAGGAGATTTGCTCGACTGCTTATATTGATTATTTGCATGCATTATTGTGTCGCTAAACCATCAATTAGACTGACAAGGTTTTGAGATATTTACTGAATGAGCAACTGGTAGAGAAACATACTGTAATCATCTGTAGTGAATGAAGATAAAAGAAAAACAACACTAGTGATAATTATAAGTCGATTTGATGACCGGTTATGTTAATAGTTTCATTAATTTTATCAATCATATTACGTGATTGTCAAGTCATGACAATGCTTTATGACGATATCCTGAAACTATTACGTTTAACTAGTTATAGTGTTGATTGAGGATTAGTCAGTAGAAAAATAGGTATTGTTGCTTTAGGTGATTCGAAATTATCAGAAATTTATAACGTTAAAGAATCCGAGACGCCTAATTTAATTATAAATTTTAATTCAGAAAGATTCGTTTAGTGTTAATTCTAGTAGGCTACGGAGTTTTGATTTTAAACGTTTGTTTAGCTAACAGCTACCTAGGGATTTAGTTATTTTACTAGTGCAGTTGATAGTACTTAAATTTTTAATCTTATTATCTAAACTATGTTCGCATTTTAGGCTGCTAATATGATAAACCAATCCATAAACCCAAATACGATTAGCAACAACGACTATTTCGGGTTTATTGATAAATGTTAAAGGCGATTCAGATGATTCCTAAATTTAGGAGACATGAAGATATAGTGTAACGTATGTGCGGGCCAGGTTAACAAGCAGGTTGTTGACGTATATGACAATTTAAAAATAATGAACATGACCAGATAAATAATTTTAAAGTTAAGACTGCTTGTGAAACTTCAGGCAGGAATATGATGCGTTATAAACCTTCCATAAGAAGTTACTGCATTTAGCTTAGTGACACTTACAAATATATGGCAAAAGCAGCTGAAAACATATACATCTTAAGTACAAAAAAATCATCCAGTAAAATAGTTGAACTCGCCTGGATTATTTTTGAAAATTAGATTATTCAGTGGACGACATATATAACGCCATTCGTGAGTAGTATTGATCCAAAAGCATCCAGAATAAAACATGCAGTATGGCAATTAATTCCAGGGTGCTTGATGCTGTTGAGGTTTTTGCCACTCGCTCGGATCAGAACAATCGAATGAACCCAGATAATTGTGTGGTTGTCATTGAACGAACCATCTAAAAATGACCTTATGATTGCAGAAAACCTATAGCTGGAACTCACCGTATGTTTTTGGAGAAGTGTCATCCTTGTTGTTTGGCAATGGAACTCGAGAATATGAAATTAGGCAGGCAGTGGTCGGAAGAAAAGATATTACAGGATAGTGCATAGTTTAAAACAGGATGAGGTGTTAAGCGAAGGAACACTAAGAATTAGATCCAGATAACTATTCAATCCTTGATTGCATTGTTAGTCAATGTATATTGACGCTATTTACAGGTCATATTTGCTAGAGCTTGATGTTTAAACAAGTCTATGTCGCTGAAGCAGGTAAATGCTATTAAAGCTTGTTAACGAACCATCAAAGCTAATTAGTTGATATAGATGATCAACTTTTATCATCGATTGAGCTAGTAACTTATGTGAACTAATAGATATAACATTACGATAATATATGTGACCATTAATCAAAGGACTATTAGAATACTGGGTTTACAAAAATAAAAACCGATTGAGAAGGTTAAGGTGGAAATAAGGATTAACAATAATAGGTTGCGTTTCTTTAGTTGGGCTCACCAATGTAGATTTATGGTCTACTATGATATTAGTACTGCTCTAATAATAGACCTAATCCTAAATTTGTAGATTTGTCGTGATATAACTGCCTAATCTATAAGATCTTACGTGGAAGTCACACCATCGACTACACCAACTCACTGTATCGCATCAATTACCAATACATGATGTAGAACAAGGTTAGGCTAGAGAAAGAACAATATATTTAATATGAATAGAAGATATAAGGTAACATTCAGCAGAGACCACGCCTGCATGGCCGAGCCATGCCACTCGATCAACTCCAGTCGATCCAATTCATTGTTCGCGCCTTCTCCATTGTTAGGTATTTATCCGCGTTAAATATTGAATATCTATTTTCTGAGTAGTCTCGTGTTCAGCTTTGTGGATTGTGCGGTTATTGTTCAATGCCATTACACTACTCTCCCACCAGAATCAACGTGATGTTGGTTCGATACCGAGTCGTGCGTTGAAGGTTACCAAGACTAGGAAGAATCCCCGGGTAATGATAAGCTGAAAGATAAATCAAAAAGAAGGCGGCAGCATCTGGTCGGGAAATACATGTAATAATTTTTAAAAAAATCTGCCTTCATGCTTGACACGCTTAAAATGACAGTTTGGGTGAAGATTATTTGAGCTATAAAAAATGGGATTACAGTAATAATAATAAAACAATGCGTGTTAATAGCCGTTGGTTAATAACTTGACGTATAGGTAGTAAGTATTTTGTGTTTAGAAATATTAAAGTAATGAATATTGTAGAAATGTTAATATTGGTATTAGTTCTGGTTTAAATTATGAAACCAATTAACAATTATGCCGGTAACCCGTCCATATGTGATTTCCAATTGCATCTGTATTAATAGGCTAACTGAAAGAACAAAAGTATTACCATGGAAAAATTCCAACTAGTGTTCCAGTTAGTTTGATACGGTTTATTTAGTTACGTGGAGATTTTCTCAACCTCATTTTTACTTGACCGTGATAGAATTTAGTAATACTACTAATACACATGAATGGTTATCAAAACAAAATTTAAATACATGAGTGATAATTATATGAGTTTTGGACAGATAGCTAAGAACAAATCGTTAAACATGAGTGTATTCGTAAGAGACATGCTCTAGACTCAATGTTCTGAGTTGCCATAGACTATTTATACATATTTATACCTGACGGCTGATGATGCATACAAGTTAGTTGCAAGTATGCAGTTTATCATAAGGCGGAATACGATTTAATTGAGATATAGTGGTTATAAGTTATTGAAATCAGTTAGGCCTGTGTCATATTACTAGGTGATGTGGTGCTGCAGGATGTATTCGGCTAAATAAGCTTTTACAAGATGATTAACAGTGAGAGATGCTCATGTGATTATCAGGAAGAACACAAGTTGTAACCAAGGGAGTACACTCCCAACTCATGTCTATGATAATGGCTTGAACCTTAGTCAGTGTTGGGGTAAATTCGACATTGATGTTTTCAGTTTGCAGGAGATTTGCTCGACTGCTTATATTGATTATTTGCATGCATTATTGTGTCGCTAAACCATCAATTAGACTGACAAGGTTTTGAGATATTTACTGAATGAGCAACTGGTAGAGAAACATACTGTAATCATCTGTAGTGAATGAAGATAAAAGAAAAACAACACTAGTGATAATTATAAGTCGATTTGATGACCGGTTATGTTAATAGTTTCATTAATTTTATCAATCATATTACGTGATTGTCAAGTCATGACAATGCTTTATGACGATATCCTGAAACTATTACGTTTAACTAGTTATAGTGTTGATTGAGGATTAGTCAGTAGAAAAATAGGTATTGTTGCTTTAGGTGATTCGAAATTATCAGAAATTTATAACGTTAAAGAATCCGAGACGCCTAATTTAATTATAAATTTTAATTCAGAAAGATTCGTTTAGTGTTAATTCTAGTAGGCTACGGAGTTTTGATTTTAAACGTTTGTTTAGCTAACAGCTACCTAGGGATTTAGTTATTTTACTAGTGCAGTTGATAGTACTTAAATTTTTAATCTTATTATCTAAACTATGTTCGCATTTTAGGCTGCTAATATGATAAACCAATCCATAAACCCAAATACGATTAGCAACAACGACTATTTCGGGTTTATTGATAAATGTTAAAGGCGATTCAGATGATTCCTAAATTTAGGAGACATGAAGATATAGTGTAACGTATGTGCGGGCCAGGTTAACAAGCAGGTTGTTGACGTATATGACAATTTAAAAATAATGAACATGACCAGATAAATAATTTTAAAGTTAAGACTGCTTGTGAAACTTCAGGCAGGAATATGATGCGTTATAAACCTTCCATAAGAAGTTACTGCATTTAGCTTAGTGACACTTACAAATATATGGCAAAAGCAGCTGAAAACATATACATCTTAAGTACAAAAAAATCATCCAGTAAAATAGTTGAACTCGCCTGGATTATTTTTGAAAATTAGATTATTCAGTGGACGACATATATAACGCCATTCGTGAGTAGTATTGATCCAAAAGCATCCAGAATAAAACATGCAGTATGGCAATTAATTCCAGGGTGCTTGATGCTGTTGAGGTTTTTGCCACTCGCTCGGATCAGAACAATCGAATGAACCCAGATAATTGTGTGGTTGTCATTGAACGAACCATCTAAAAATGACCTTATGATTGCAGAAAACCTATAGCTGGAACTCACCGTATGTTTTTGGAGAAGTGTCATCCTTGTTGTTTGGCAATGGAACTCGAGAATATGAAATTAGGCAGGCAGTGGTCGGAAGAAAAGATATTACAGGATAGTGCATAGTTTAAAACAGGATGAGGTGTTAAGCGAAGGAACACTAAGAATTAGATCCAGATAACTATTCAATCCTTGATTGCATTGTTAGTCAATGTATATTGACGCTATTTACAGGTCATATTTGCTAGAGCTTGATGTTTAAACAAGTCTATGTCGCTGAAGCAGGTAAATGCTATTAAAGCTTGTTAACGAACCATCAAAGCTAATTAGTTGATATAGATGATCAACTTTTATCATCGATTGAGCTAGTAACTTATGTAAACTGATAGATATAACATTACGATAATATGTGTGACCATTAATCAAAGGACTATTAGAATACTGGGTTTACAAAAATAAAAACCGATTGAGAAGGTTAAGGTGGAAATAAAGATCAACAATAATAGGTTGCGTTTCTTTAGTTGGGCTCACCAATGTAGAATTATGGTCTACTATGATATTAGTACTGCTCTAATAATAGACCTAATCCTAAATTTGTAGATTTGTCATGATATAACTGCCTAATCTATAAGATCTTACGTGGAAGTCACACCATCGACTACACCAACTCACTGTATCGTATCAATTACCAATACATGATGTAGAACAAGGTTAGGCTAGAGAAAGAACAATATATTTAATATGAATAGAAGATATAAGGTAACATTCAGCAGAGACCACGCCTGCATGGCCGAGCCATGCCACTCGATCAACTCCAGTCCATTCAATTCATTGTTCGCGCCTTCTCCATTGTTAGGTATTTATCCGCGTTAAATATTGAATATCTATTTTCTGAGTAGTCTCGTGTTCAGCTTTGTGGATTGTGCGGTTATTGTTCAATGCCATTACACTACTCTCCCACCAGAATCAACGTGATGTTGGTTCGATACCGAGTCGTGCGTTGAAGGTTACCAAGACTAGGAAGAATCCCCGGGTAATGATAAGCTGAAAGATAATTCAAAAAGAAGGCGGCAGCATCTGGTCGGGAAATACATGTAATAATTTTTCTTAAAAAATCTGCCTTCACGCTTGACACGCTTAAAATGACAGTTTGGGTGAAGATTATTTGAGCTATAAAAAATGGGATTACAGTAATAATAATAAAACAATGCGTGTTAATAGCCGTTGGTTAATAACTTGACGTATAGGTAGTAAGTATTTTGTGTTTAGAAATATTAAAGTAATGAATATTGTAGAAATGTTAATATTGGTATTAGTTTTGGTTTAAATTATGAAACCAATTAACAATTATGCCGGTAACCCGTCCATATGTGATTTCCAATTGCATCTGTATTAGTAGGCTAACTGAAAGAACAAAAGTATTACCATGGAAAAGAATTCCAACTAGTGTTCCAGTTAGTTTGATACGGTTTATTTAGTTACGTGGAGATTTTCTCAACCTTGTTTTTACTTGACCGTGATAGAATTTATTAATACTACTAATACACATGAATGGTTATTAAAACAAAATTTCAATACATGAGTGATAATTATATGAGTTTTGGACAGATAGCTAAGAACAAATCGTTAAACATGAGTGTATTCGTAAGAGACATGCTCTAGACTCAATGTTCTGAGTTGCCATAGACTATTTATACATATTTATACCTGACGGCTGATGATGCATACAAGTTAGTTGCAAGTATGCAGTTTATCATAAGGCGGAATACGATTTAATTGAGATATAGTGGTTATAAGTTATTGAAATCAGTTAGGCCTGTGTCATATTACTAGGTGATGTGGTGCTGCAGGATGTATTCGGCTAAATAAGCTTTTACAAGATGATTAACAGTGAGAGATGCTCATGTGATTATCAGGAAGAACACAAGTTGTAACCAAGGGAGTACACTCCCAACTCATGTCTATGATAATGGCTTGAACCTTAGTCAGTGTTGGGGTAAATTCGACATTGATGTTTTCAGTTTGCAGGAGATTTGCTCGACTGCTTATATTGATTATTTGCATGCATGATTGTGTCGCTAAACCATCAATTAGACTGACAAGGTTTTGAGATATTTACTGAATGAGCAACTGATAGAGAAACATACTGTAATCATCTGTAGTGAATGAAGATAAAAGAAAAACAACACTAGTGATAATTATAAGTCGATTTGATGACCGGTTATGTTAATAGTTTCATTAATTTTATCAATCATATTACGTGATTGTCAAGTCATGACAATGCTTTATGACGATATCCTGAAACTATTACGTTTAACTAGTTATAGTGTTGATTGAGGATTAGTCCAAGTATGAAAAATTTATTTTTACTATGTACTGACAGTTATATGTGATCAGAAGTTCACTGTTGATTCAGTTCAAAGTGCTGGTGAATTGTATGTCTCACAAAAAGCAGTGACCTAGCAAAATGGCTAGAGTTAACTGTCATCCGTAGTCTTGAACAGCTTGAATCCACAAAACGTGAATCGGTGTGTTACAAGAGGTAAGAGCTTGAATACAATACTTTTTTCAATGGGGTTTTTATATTGTAGGACTAGCACTACTGTTCCACTTGTAAGTTCAAATTTTATTATAAATTCCTGGAGGATAAGCAACTGTCTCATATAAGAAGTTTTCTTGAAATCAGCAGGAAAAGAAAACATCTGTTTAATCTTTCTTCTGAGCTTCAAAACTTAAAAGCAAGTGATTACCTTTAGCTCTTACGAACTTTTTGATTCTAATCGTTTTTCCCATTTTCCAAATTTGTCGTTGAGCACATATTATTCTGGTAGTTACTTTGTTGTTGTACAAACTTCCGGTCAGTACATATTTTCTGACTACTCTGAAGATTCAGTGTGAAATTTTACTGACAACCAAAAAGTCCATTTACCATTAAACATGCTTCGTGATTTATTGTCCAGAGCACGATTTGAAACAACATGAATGTAGGATCTCTGAATATTGTAAGTTGGCGTCTATTCATCATATTTTCGTCAATTTACACAAACGTATATATAACTATTAATTTAAAAGATGTTAACTCAAGGTATTGGTAGTAAATGTTTGAATACATGTGTTCTACCATATTATATTAAGTGGATCGCGTCACGTCACTTGTTTCTAAGGTTAAAGACTAAGAAATGGTGACAAAGCTGCTCATGTTTTCTTGCTTTGGTTAGTAGATCGTGAGCTGTTTAGTTGCTTATTTGATCGCTAGATAAAGGTGGGTTATATCCTGTCGTGCTTATGATAACACAAGTAAATTATCTGTCTGGCATTAAGTTACAATATAAAGAATGCTCTTGTTATCATTGTAATAAGTAGAGAATCAAATCTTATAACCGGTGTCATCACAGTTTTAACTGTTCGTTTTTATCTTTTATCTTACCAGCGCATTCAACTACAAAAATGTAATGTGTCAAGAGACTTTTTAAATGCTGAACTTCAATTATTAACGCTACAGACAAAGGTCCACTACATGAAGCACCGTATCGGGAAGTTAAAGTTGGACGTAGAATGTAACAAAACAAACCTTTTTGAATATGAATCACTAGGCACAGAAATAGTGAATATTGAAAGTCTTTTGGTGAGTAGAGTTTAGACATATTTACAACCAACTGCTAGTTTTTGTACTTTTCAGAGTAAATCGACTTTCATTAAATTAAATAAATTTTCTTAAGAATCGCAATAGGGCTGTGAACTACTAAAACTTTGTCTGGTGTTAAAATATATTTGGTTAAACTTACAAAGAAATGGAGAGGTGAACTATTCTTTATTTTCACTCACGTGGTAGATTCCGATTCAAATGTTCAGAAGTGTCTTGTACTATCGACTGGATAACATTAAGAGAGTATGCAGAACAGATATTAGGGTGCAAGCTACCGATGCCAGACACAAGTTGTTTGGGTAGCTAATAATAACCAGTTGGTCATAGGTCAAATAATAAAAACTGTCTTAGTGTTCGTATTTTTTAACCAATCTAAATTTCAGTACGGTCATCACACGTGTTACCTTAACCTAAACCGATATTACCTACATCCTTACGTTTAATAAAAAAGACACACCGCTTACATTAAGAAATCCTTATCACTAATAGGTAGCTATCAATTTTCTGGAGTAAATGCGAGGCCTTCTATGCCTTCAGTTATTAAAGTGTATTGGGGCGCTAATTATCCATTATCAGGACATATAAAATTTCTTCCTATTCTGCCAAGTCGCTTGTCTGTCTTTTCATTTTGCTCACCATCGTTGTTTCCTGTCCGTTTATCCCCTTATGCACATGTACACCTAAAAAGGATATCTGGACTCTAGAAATCTGAAGATTATTTTCGAAGACAAATGCACTACTCAGAAGTTTGCTCTGTATCGCTCCTCGATTGTAAAAGATTATCTTTAAAAGTAGGAGTGTGGTCGTAAGTAAATGATCATAGTTATTGTTAAGGCATTGCTCGCGTTAGGTAGGACGACGGATTGAGTTATTTTGAGGTTAGGCATGTAGGTTCGAGTAAGAAAGTTAAGTCAACTGAACGGGCTACTACTCTTCATCAACATAAGACCTGACTTCATAGATTAGGCATATTGACAAATTACTTAATTGTAATAACATAAAAAATGTGTTAATTTTAATAATTATGCAGAAGTTAGTTCTCGCGATGCTCATGTGCTATTTGCGATGCATTGCCATCAGTTGTAGCAATGGTGTAATAATAATAAAACATTAGAGTTGTTATCTACTATAAATGTGAAACATGGGACCTTTTACAAATGAATTTATTAAAACGAAATGGAGATGTCACATTTTTTACACAAGGTTTAGGAACGTGTTATCTAGTAAGCATATGGACTCAAATCCACGTTCTAATTTCAGATGAACTGACAAAACTCAGTAATCTCAACACAATGAAGTTTATATTCATCAGTTATGAGTAGCAGTAACAGCAATGATATGACCATGTTACACAACATAATTTAAACGACTCATTTAATCCTTGATTTCGATTTCCTCCTTGCTGTATACATTAAACAATATTTAATCGAATTCGAACTGTTTCGTGGATGTAACACATACTCAACTCTAACTTGTTAACCAACCAGATGGATTTCATTATTTTCGAAAATGACTTGAGCTCTCAAGTAAACATAATTGGCCAAACTTTAGACACTTAGTGGGACTTTTGGCGTCCTACTCAAGCAAACAAATCATCAACCTGTTGCAAACGTTTTCAGATAACCGTTTAGTCCTAGCTAGCACCAATTTTACGCATAGAGACGTATCATTTAGCCTGGTAGCTCCTAACACCGTCAGATCGAGATTAGTAACAATACTCTTTTCACTTCTGTCCAATTTGATCACATATTTATTTGGTTTATAATATTTAACATGGGTAAAAATCTTAAAAACGAACTCTAAAATAAAAAGTAATGAGTGAAATTGCTGTAGTCTTTCTCTTATCTTGTAATATTTAAAGAGAAAGGAACGGGAAACGATTCGCCGTTTGCATGAAGAAAATGAAAAGCTGTTAGATAACCTCCCTTTATTATGTCGTGAGGTAGGTGAATTTTATCTTAACTTCAATTGACAAAATGCTCATTTATTCGTTTACGTACTAAAAAATTATTATTATTATAAACACCTGCTTGATGATATATGGTAAAAGTTTGATTTGTTTCTTATCAAACCTATTAATCCTGTAGAAATTCTCACTATTAAGCTCAATAATTATCAGGAAATCGTAACACCTCAAGGAAGGCGTCACTTTCATGATACATATATACCTTAAATATATGTGTTTACAAAGCAATACACCTTCGAACTCACAAAAATCCACATAGTTGGTGTGATGCGAAAATAAGTCATCTGACTATATGATGATATATATCCAGCTTTGATACCTTAATGATAACCTACCTTGGCCCAGCTTTGTTCAAAACAACAAATATTTCTCAGATTTTTTGAAGCGGTAAAAGTCGATTGACCCAGGTAAAGTTGTGAAATGGGAATATATCTGTAATGACCTTGAGACTAGATCGAAAGCGAAACACACTATATGGAGGAATTCGGCAGACAAAATGTCAGTGATGCTTAAGTTCCAAAAGTATTTTGAAAAGCTTTAGCTGTGATTATCTACTCACTTAATATGATTATTGTTTTTGACGATTGACTATTCCAATTGCCGCTCTCGTAAAAAATATAATGGGTTTATGAATGATCTATCGCTTGAATTGATGTATAGTGTAGCCAAGTGATAATTCACGCAACTAGGATGCAAAGTCTGTGACTGTAAACTGAGTACAAGAATCTGTGCTTAAATTCGGAGTTCCTTCACGCGGTCAGGTACCATGTTATTGTTCACTTCTACTTAAACGATGTTTGTGTCTAAATAATTTTTTTCATTCGGTCATATTCTTAACACTCATAAAATCCCTTTAAATTAGACGAAACAAATTAAGCAACAACTATCGGGTCAGATAATTGATACACATAAAATGGCGCATGAACTAACAAGCAACAATCTACTGCAGGATTTTAATGAAAGGATTCAAGATATTTCATTCGACAGAAGAACATTTACCAGGTAAATCTTTGTAGGGATAATCTATCCACAGATTCCTAATGCTGATATCTACATACTTACCGCAAACATCGTGTTATTTTCCTTTTCAATGTGAATAATTATCGGATTAGATACTTCAAAATGTATTTATAATTTCTTTCTTGAGTAGTATATCTATAATACAGCTATTTAATACAAGTCGATGATGCGTGAGCACATATCACGATAATTTAAAGTAGCCATAATAAGTCAAGATATTCAAACAACAGGTTTCTAAACTTGTACGTATGCAAAGAACCAGCAACTTAATCAGACTGATAAACAGCACTTTAGCGGATTTCATAATGATGAGTACATTGTCTCTGTTACCCAGTTAAAAGGCATGGAACTTAATGCTTGTGTTTATACTAGTTGTTTCCATAGGTACCTTGACATCGTGTTCGTGTTGCATATCTTGATGGTCCAACTAAATTATATTAGCTGGGACGTTTTTTATTGTAGATCCTACCATGCCAAACAGATTGTGGAGCGGTGGCTTGATGGTTAAGATGTTCGGCTCTTAATTACGATTTCTGTGATTTGAACTTCGCTCTACATACTTTGATATGGGCATCCGGGTAAGATTGTTAGCCTTCATGCATAGAATGTGGCTCATATCCAAGCACCTGATGAATGAGTTAGCCCAAATAATTAGGCAGGTCGATTAAAAACAGCGACTTCATGTTCAAGGGCTGAGGTAGTGCTAAGGAATATACATAAGCGTGATGGCAGTAAGGTGTTTCCCTAAACAACGCAATGCTGTGACTAGGCTCGAACAACCGTCTATTCTTAGCAAACAACATCTTTAAGCATAAAGAAGAGAATCGTTTAACGGGTGGCCTGTTAATTCGACCTAATTTTGAACGCAAATACATCATGTCGCTATCAGCCATACAGTCGATATGGTCCGGCAACTTGAATTGATATATATTCAAAGTTGTTTGTGAAAAACTTGATGCAGAACGCTAACAAGAATGAGACGAGTAAAACGGTGTACAACTTTTAAATTTGATAATCAGCTATAGATCCGAAGATTTATACAAGTTTGAAGGCTTAATGCAAATTTACTTACCACGTCATGACGTTAAAAATTCACAGTCGACAAGAGTAACTAGATGTATAAGTAAAGCAATTTTATTGTTGTACTGGCTGTTTCTTGTCGCCATTTGTTTAATTATCGCTGTTATTTCAGGATAGATTTTATAAACTTAGTACTAACAGCCAAACATAAAAGTAAATAAAACCAAGCTATCGTTGTCTTGAACTTCAGTTACATGTATTATCATTTATTGTATTTACATAGGATTAAATTAAAACAGACCTTGCAGTGGCAAAACAATACCAAGTGAAGTGGCTAACTCAGTTTTTAACAACCTGTTTGAGCCTTTTGTGTTTTTCATTAGCAAGGGGTTGCTAGCTTGTATTCTAAAGTGTGGCATGGTGGAAATGTGGACTAAATTACTAGTTTTCTAACGAATATTTGAATTACCTAGTCACAATTAGATGACCGTTGTGGAATAATACTGTATGATTATAATCATAAAGTCATCAGTGTATACTTAGGTGGATTGTGAACGAACACATTGATACGAAATTTTAAAGAAACAGATAGTAAGTAAAGTTATTTCCGCTCAGTAAAATAACATATGCCTGAGTAATCGAAGATTATATTTATGTATAGCATGCTTTATTGGGATCCAGTAATGTCAAAAGATCATTGACATTGAAATGAATCTCGCTTTTCGGATATCAGCCAGTTGTAGATATGCTTGTGTTGACCATGTAGGTACTACAATTCTCTTGACTAAGAGACAAGTCGGTAGCATTTCCAAACTTGCACTGCCACATGGCTACAACATATTACTGTAGGATTAACCACACTATCACCAATGCCTATTAATTTTTTATAGAATTTATCTTCCGTTTTACCTTTTTCCTGCAGTGGTAATACTTACGTCGACACTCTACATGCTGACAGTCTATACATAAATTGCTGTAATTTATATTCTCTTGATCCTAATCTTAAGGTAAGATGAAGTAATTCTTGATTACAACTACTACTAGAAATATCATATTTCTACAAACTATAATTTGTAAGTCTTTTAGCATATTGCTTTCCCGAGTTCCACAAATTACTTTTTGTCTATCCACGTCTCTACGTATATTTAACCAACAATGCTTTTGAGACTTAATGTTTTCTTTGAGCTGGATGATTTCATTAAGAAGCTTTAAATGTTTTCTGGACCATATGTTAAGCGCATACTTAAAAATCAAACCATATATCTAAGAGGAACCATTCCAACAAAAACATGCACCTGTACTGAAGTTTTAAAAGCTTTAACAGTCAAGATACGATCCACGCTATATTATAAATCATCGGATTTTAGACACTTGGATAAAAATGTTGCCTACCAAGATGTTTATGTATTGGTGATTGCGACGAAACTCCGCTTGCAGCTACTCCCGATCTCAACACCAAGGAAAGCTTAGCACACCCACTCCGTAAAATAGAACCGCACTGGAAAAACGTCAACCAGAAAAATAAGTTAAATAAATTAAGGTCTTTCCTAGTAGTCTAACGGTCTTCAGATGGCAGAGTTGGCTTTTCATGGCGAAAGCCAGGATGGTCATTCAAAGTCAGAAGATACAACCTAGCCGTGCTTGAAATAAGTAGAACCCGCTGGACACAATGACGCTCTCCGAAGAAGCACGCAAACACTCATAGAACGCAAAACCCATAAGTCCAGAACCATCAAAGCATCTCTTAAAGAAAAGAATTTAAAATAATGTCATCCAGTGCTACCCACCCTCATATGATAACAGTAAATATGTTAGATGCCAACCCAGAGAAATGCCCACGGAAACATCTAACGACCATGACAAAGGGAGCTAAAAATCAAGATCAGGATTGACAAAATCGGGTACGGACGCAGATAACGACTCAGATAAATGAATAAACATAATGCGAGACTAGTAAGCTGTGTTTCCAAAAACATGGTTATGAGTGGCAGCATTTTCTCCCATATGTGCAGTAATAAAGTTACATGGGTTCCACCGAACCACGCTGCAGAGAGCCACATCGACTACGTTTAGATCAATAAAAATTCAGGTCCATTGAAGGCGTTAGATCAAATGGAAGAAGTGATATAGCTTCAGATCGCTACCTGGTGAAGACCAAGCTAAAACTAAAGTATTGAACGATTCGGCAAGCGTGAATACAATGGTTTAATACAGTTTTCCTTCGACATACTAACGGGTTAAATGAGCTTAAGATAGGTAAGAGCAATAACGTACCAAATCTACTGTAAGAAGAGACCATTATTGCAAGCAACTCAGAAGAGATTAAGGAATTAATAACTCCGACAGCACTGAAGTCAGATTCAGAAGCAATATGTTCTGTTTCTCACCAATATACGGAAAACAATGATCTTAGTGCATGTGGGACCTGCATAGATATTACGCTGATGCCAGTACCAGGTAATATTCTCGAGTTCCTAAGCCGAATCCGGAGCCTGACAATCCTTGTTGAACAAACAATTGGATGTAACTCATCACTTATACATGAGTTTCCTTAATTATGAAACAGCATTCGACAATCCTGCATAGGAAAAACTTGTGGGATTATCTACGACACTATGGAATACCTGAGATCGTTACCGACATACAGAATTATTAAGATAGACTGCAATGCAGATACATTCCAAATAAAGCCTAACTTTTGACGGGTGCATATTGACGAGTTTTCTCTTCTGTTTGTTGACTAGATGGAGTATAATGGACACAGCTAGATAATTCGTACATTAAAAATGAGTTAACCTCCCTATTGTATATGCAACAACTAATGCACACGAATACAGCCACTATAGCGGTGGTTTCAGCAGAATTACGCGGCAGTGTTTACAAACGAAAAGCGAAATTCAGAAGTATAAGGTAGACAGCACCAACCAAATCACACTTGATGGGGAAGTTGTGAAATAGGTGCAAGTCTTCATGTATCTGGGTAGCATCATTAGTAATCAAGGAGGATCTGATCCAGATGTGAAGTAACAAGCTAAAGAGTAGAAGGCCTGAGTCGATAAGTAATCAGAACAGAGAACTTGTGAATTCTTTCGCGCCTTCAATCTGTCCGAGGTAATTTTATGAGCACGAACACGGAACAAGATAATTGGGAGTCCCAGAAGTGTTGATTCATGTAAGGATACTGGAAAATGACATAGTTTCGCAAAATGGTTTTTGCTTCAGAAGTCGGAGACTCGTGATTCAATAGAATTTTGCGTGCGAAAAAATAATTCGTGAAAATACTTTTTCAGGCTTTTGTCTGGAACTATGACAACGAGTTCATTTAAATATTTAGGTATTATTGATGTGTGCTGTATATCGTCACTAAAGGTAACACAGAAAACAATATTATATTTACATCGAAAAACGTTCATATGTTACAATCACATTCTATCAACAAATCTGTGCAATAGGGAACTTGTTTATAGCAACATTCGACCATCAATTAGACTGACAAGGTTTTGAGATATTTACTGAATGAGCAACTGGTAGAGAAACATACTGTAATCATCTGTAGTGAATGAAGATAAAAGAAAAACAACACTAGTGATAATTATAAGTCGATTTGATGACCGGTTATGTTAATAGTTTCATTAATTTTATCAATCATATTACGTGATTGTCAAGTCATGACAATGCTTTATGACGATATCCTGAAACTATTACGTTTAACTAGTTATAGTGTTGATTGAGGATTAGTCAGTAGAAAAATAGGTATTGTTGCTTTAGGTGATTCGAAATTATCAGAAATTTATAACGTTAAAGAATCCGAGACGCCTAATTTAATTATAAATTTTAATTCAGAAAGATTCGTTTAGTGTTAATTCTAGTAGGCTACGGAGTTTTGATTTTAAACGTTTGTTTAGCTAACAGCTACCTAGGGATTTAGTTATTTTACTAGTGCAGTTGATAGTACTTAAATTTTTAATCTTACTATCTAAACTATGTTCGCATTTTAGGCTGCTAATATGATAAACCAATCCATAAACCCAAATACGATTAGCAACAACGACTATTTCGGGTTTATTGATAAATGTTAAAGGCGATTCAGATGATTCCTAAATTTAGGAGACATGAAGATATAGTGTAACGTATGTGCGGGCCAGGTTAACAAGCAGGTTGTTGACGTATATGACAATTTAAAAATAATGAACATGACCAGATAAATAATTTTAAAGTTAAGACTGCTTGTGAAACTTCAGGCAGGAATATGATGCGTTATAAACCTTCCATAAGAAGTTACTGCATTTAGCTTAGTGACACTTACAAATATATGGCAAAAGCAGCTGAAAACATATACATCTTAAGTACAAAAAAAATCATCCAGTAAAATAGTTGAACTCGCCTGGATTATTTTTGAAAATTAGATCATTCAGTGGACGACATATATAACGCCATTCGTGAGTAGTATTGATCCAAAAGCATCCAGAATAAAACATGCAGTATGGCAATTAATTCCAGGGTGCTTGATGCTGTTGAGGTTTTTGCCACTCGCTCGGATCAGAACAATCGAATGAACCCAGATAATTGTGTGGTTGTCATTGAACGAACCATCTAAAAATGACCTTATGATTGCAGAAAACCTATAGCTGGAACTCACCGTATGTTTTTGGAGAAGTGTCATCCTTGTTGTTTGGCAATGGAACTCGAGAATATGAAATTAGGCAGGCAGTGGTCGGAAGAAAAGATATTACAGGATAGTGCATAGTTTAAAACAGGATGAGGTGCTAAGCGAAGGAACACTAAGAATTAGATCCAGATAACTATTCAATCCTTGATTGCATTGTTAGTCAATGTATATTGACGCTATTTACAGGTCATATTTGCTAGAGCTTGATGTTTAAACAAGTCTATGTCGCTGAAGCAGGTAAATGCTATTAAAGCTTGTTAACGAACCATCAAAGCTAATTAGTTGATATAGATGATCAACTTTTATCATCGATTGAGCTAGTAACTTATGTAAACTGATAGATATAACATTACGATAATATGTGTGACCATTAATCAAAGGACTATTAGAATACTGGGTTTACAAAAATAAAAACCGATTGAGAAGGTTAAGGTGGAAATAAAGATCAACAATAATAGGTTGCGTTTCTTTAGTTGGGCTCACCAATGTAGATTTATGGTCTACTATGATATTAGTACTGCTCTAATAATAGACCTAATCCTAAATTTGTAGATTTGTCGTGATATAACTGCCTAATCTATAAGATCTTACGTGGAAGTCACACCATCGACTACACCAACTCACTGTATCGCATCAATTACCAATACATGATGTAGAACAAGGTTAGGCTAGAGAAAGAACAATATATCTAATATGAATAGAAGATATAAGGTAACATTCAGCAGAGACCACGCCTGCATGGCCGAGCCATGCCACTCGATCAACTCCAGTCGATCCAATTCATTGTTCGCGCCTTCTGCATTGTTAGGTATTTATCCGCGTTAAATATTGAATATCTATTTTCTGAGTAGTCTCGTGTTCAGCTTTGTGGATTGTGCGGTTAATTTTCAATGCCACTACAGCCTTACGTTAGGGTGAATGGTTAGTACCAATCCACTGTGTTTGTTGCTGGGCGTTCTACTGATATGGACAGGTGAATTTTGTGTCACGGGTGCTGGAGTACTTTTGGGTTTCCACTGAATGTTTAGTATTATTTCGTAGCGCAGTGACCGAGCAGCTATAGTGCTTAGAATAATTCGTGGGAGGATTATTTATGGACTTTTTGGCTATATCGGAGCCTCTAAAGCAATTCTGGGGCAGTGTTGAGGTATAAATTAACTGAGATTCGTAAACATTTGAGTTTGGCCCAGGATGAATGGTTGCTACCTCTCTCTTAAGGGTTTTGTCCTAAGGACTAGTAGACACACTCGATGTTCTCCCATTTTTGTGAGGTATAGGTAATGAGGCTTAAGGGTTTGTGCAGTAAGCAACATTGTGTCTGTCGCTAGTGCGTGGACGGAGTGACTGGTTTACAATTTATTGAAGATTCAACTCTGCATATCAGTCCTGTCTTGGATGATTCTAATATTTTTAAATGTTAGAATACGTCTCAGTAAAGACTGGCTATTCATGGAGTGGTTGGCTTCTGTGCTACTACCAAATTGGAAGAGAATGAGACAAGAAGCTTTATTCCATGTTTTGAGTAATCTTCTTGATACACATCAAGGTTGCGACAATACACATTCCCATACTACAGTATTTTTAGTTCAGTTTAAGTTCGCACTATTGATTATATTATAAACAATGACATTCTGCATACACTGTAGTCTTTTCAACATTTCGGATGATATATGGTCAATTATTTTTCAGTGTTTTTTATAATTTCGAGACCGAAATCCCTCTGGAACAGTGATTAGATATTTGTACTGTAGAAATTCTTGAATAGTTTGGATGTGCCCAAGTTCTATCTGACTGCTCTTAAAACTACTACTGGTTAAATTACTGGAGTTTAAACTAAAACTGTTAGGGTCGATACGGTTGAATATAGACTTCTTGCAAGTGTCTATTAGGTGGCCACCTTGTACATACTTCGTTGAGAAATGGAGTATATGTCTGGGTGAGTAATCGAGATATATGTCACATGTATATGTATTCAGACTGTTCGAAGTGCATTGCACTAAAATTCTACATAGTTCGGATAATCTTTGTCTTCTTAACACACTATTCAAATTTTTCACAGCGGCTTGTCGCCTTAAATGTCAAATGGTATTTCAGCAAAAGTGTTTCGTATACAGTACCCAGAATTGCTGTACATACTCACAAAAGTTTATTAGTGAGAAGATTTAGTAGCTAGGACTTATATTGTGTTGACGATCTAACGATTTTAAAGAAAAGATTCTCTAAAAATTAAATTGGTACTTCTAGAACTAAGAGGTAGTTTAATTACGTAATGCTGCCCTTGTTAATAGTGTGGGGAGACAATATTTTTAAGGTTGAGCTGGCTGCATTGTAGCAGTTAAAAAATGTAAGAACTTGTGATGACTAGAAGTATCTGATTCATCGTACGAACTAGGAATTTCCGAAACAACGTAAATTAGATGAAGAAGAACTGGGTGAGCACCAAAAATGTACTGAATTTGGAATTCAAAATCAGGCAGACATCGACTACAGAAAGATCAACAGCCCATACAGATACCACAGAACGGCTTTACACTGGTCTTTTCGGTTGCTAAACAAATAAGGTTTGAATATTGAATTCCTCAAATATTATGGCCATGCTTCAACCACCTTAATCCTATTATCCCATAGAATCTCAGTAGAGAAGCTCGCCTATTATTTTGAACTTGTGTAATATGTTCTGTTTATGCACTTTACCCAGATGGTGAGGAACAAAGGCAAAGAATTGTTTTGTTGTTAAAAAATTAATTGTATGGAAGTATAAAACATTTTCAATGGTCAATATTTTCTCTAAGTGAGAGCAAAAGGCAGTGATATATGGAGTAATTATCATTTTTCAGCTAAACATACTCGGGATGCTTACAGAGAAAGCATTCTTCTTTAAAACAATTTATTCCGGACCAAGTTGCTTCTGGTTAAGACTCTAAATAGTTTCGTACACTAAAAATGATAATCATATAACTTAAGTAAGAAGCATGTTGTAGCATCATGTACTTACTGTTGATGTGCCTAGATAAGGTTTATGGACGAACAAAAATCAAAACTATAAAAACCCTAGCTTCTTTTTAAAGAGAGGATTATTGTCAAAACACTTTATACTGTGGTTCTCAAAAAACAAGGTTAGTATTACCGTAAGTAACACTGACTTTATACGAAATAAGACTGTATTATAAGCCCATTGTAATAGGTATTCTTTATTTGAAAGCCCCACAGTTAAATACCGGCAAACATACTTTAATGTTCAATTTTTCACAAGTACGTAGAATAAATTTCCGTTTAGTGTAAATGTTTAGGCCACTAACTATGATGATTTAAAAACCTAGTAGCTTAACTTCTTTTTTCATGAACCCCTGTTAAATTCGTGTTCCACACCGAATCGCTCTGAATAAGTAGACTTTCACTATTATGATCAGTTTATTCAGATGTCAGTATGGTTATGATTTGTTGGAAACTTTTTGTTTGAAGGAGCTAAGGTCGCCAAATCACGCAATAAACCCTCAGTATTGATCTCAAGAAGTACAAGCAAAGTGCATCGTTAGAAAACAATCGATTCAAAGTAAGTCGTAGTATTAATCCGTTGATATTCAAATTCGCTCCGGTAATTCTCAGAATTACATTTGTCATGTCACAATGTTTAATTACGTTTCATTGAGAAACAATAATTAAGCGTCGTAACTGGTTTATATATACTTTTCATGACCTAGATCCCAAATAGTAGTATTTGTAGAAACATGGTCTACTTCGTTATCAGTACTATTCTTATAATAGACGTAATTATAAAATTGGATATGTGTTATGACGTGACTGCCTAATTGTGGTGTTTGAATGAACTAATGATACCTTTGTACTTGTTGAATGCTCGATTTCGAATTCCAAATACAATACATTCGTTTTTGCTTGTGTCTCACTTCTTAATTCAATTGCATTATTTGTGAGACTCTTAGTTCGTACTATAATTCAAATAATTCAAAACATTATACTAATCTATAAGATCTTGCGCGGAATTCATACCATTGTCTATTCTGACTCATCGGATCGTAACAACTGACAATATAATACTTCTGAGGAACATACTTAGGCTGAAGAAAGGATATATTTAATGTGAATAAAAACAAGTTATACATAATGACCACGTCTGTGAGGCTAAGCCATGCCATCCGATTGATTGAATGTTCCGGCGTTCACTATTCTTGACCTTATTTTGATGTTTCACGTTGAAAGTGAATCTTCCAAGTAATTATATGTTCAGCTTCAAAAATCGTGTGGTTAGGGACCAATGCGACCATATATTATCGGTTGTATATAAACGCAACATGGACACAATTAAACGTGAATTCCGATAACACCAATAATAACGGTGTAACGAATCACAACCTACGGAATCATATGCCGAAGAATGTTAAGCACTTATGAGTTCCCTCGAAACTCGTAGTTTCGTGCCATAAAAGGGTTTGACTACAGCACATCCAGTTTGTGCTTCTACAACATCACGAATTTCGAGTGAAACAACTGGAAAAGCGTCAGTCCATTGTGATACATTCGCAACTGAGGGCAGGGCTTTTAACTACCGGTGAGGTATTTCCACTAAGTCATGGGCTCTTAAGTGATAGGCGGTAACTCAGAATCGAGTGACTCTACGATGTTTAGTACTAATGAAAGAGTCCGAATTTCAACTGATGTTCGTGGTCCGTTGGGACGGTCAGAAAGGAAATCGGAATTCGCGACACACTTTCCGACGAAAACGTGAGCCACTGTTTTAGCAATTATATCCTTTATAAATTCACTGCTTTTGGCCATCGTTTTTAGCGATCTACACATAAAGAGATGAGTCTAATCAAACCAAGATGGAATTTGATGTAAAATGTATCAAAGGCTATTAAAGAACCGAAAAGACATATCTGTCCAGTCACTTTAGTTCTTTTGTAGCTGACATAGGAGAGTGCCCACTCTCTCAATTCTTTATTCATACCATGCCATCTAAATCATTTTATGATGAGGTTGGTGGTAGTTTGAACGTCTAGACAAAATGTTATGACGACACTACTTCCTAATGACTAAACGACCCCTACCAGCAGATGTATCACGTAGCAAAATTTCATTACTTGTGTCTATTTGTTCAAATAGCAGTTTTAACATTGTCAATGATAACTTGTACAGAAGATCAGTGTTGTTTTCTGACCGTGATCGAATTTAAACAGGCCAACTTCTCGCAAACTGTTCAGGGAACTTATATGGGGCAGGTAGTCCATAATCAGGATGTTTGTCCCAGAAATATCGATATTTCAGTTGGGTTTTTCTGTATGTTGGTAATGTTTAAGGTTCTCAGACTTCCCACTATTTGTCCAGTAATATTGTATATAAGGAAAAAAATTTTATGAAGATTTTAAGGCTTTCGAATAAAATAACTAATGAGTTATTCTGGGGAGATATTTTCGGGCTAACCAAGTATGAAAGTAATTTAATAAGGTACTGCATTCTATTATATCACTAATTATCAAAGAATAGCATCAAAATAATGAAACCATCACACTCTCTTAATCACAGAAAAAATTTAAAAATGGACAGCTATGATATTTAAAACCTTCTTGATTGTAAAAACCTTGAAATCGAACCACGCGACGTACTGTGTGTGTCACTAGTTTAATCACAATTTCAAGATAGATATTTTGAAGAAACAACTCATCATTATAGATTTTTGTGGCGTATTTAATGAGAAGACAAACGATATGTGAACATTTATTCACCAAAAACTGACTATTATATCGTCTTCCATAAAAGTTTGCTGTGACAAACCCATTGCTTAGAGAAAATGCATTAACTCATACACGTAATGCGCTTACTCAAATTATCTGTATGAATCGTAAGGCAAACGCGATTAAACAAATCGATACCACTTATACGGAGGCCTGAAATTATAAATAAACATCCAGATTTAAGCTAAAAGTAACAAGACCGCCTTTATTAAAAGTCATAAGAATACTAGGTTTATTGGACATTGAGGACTGTATTTTAAGTTTTTAAAGTCGAAATACTAAGAAGAGGTTGAATTTAAAGTATTGAAAGTTTATTGTAGGGACGTGCCATCCGGTAGGCCAGGGTCTTCGCGCACACGTTACATATTGTCGCGGATTATTTGTGTCGTTATTTATCAGCTATTGTCAGCCTTTTTTCCGTCACACGTCAATTTTCGTAATGTGTGTGCTTATTACACAGCTTTTATTCCAGTTTATTAGTAGTTTGACTTATTTATTGTTCACAACTTGAGTGAATGTTTAGTCAGCCTAATGTGGTTATTTGTAACAATACAAAATCAAGCCAGTAAAATTCTCCATTTGTCAAGTCAAAAATAGATCGCAAATTGAGTTTTAAGGAAAATAAGCTTTAAAAAATTTTACATTTGGTTCACCTCCTTGATTATGGTGATGATAAATATGGATGTTGGTAGTTGTTTATAAAATGTAGGTTGAGGCAATTAAGCGTTAAACTATTTATCAATATTATATTGCTTGCTAATATACAGCCATAAACAGTTATATCCACTATAAGTATCACTTTTTTATACTGAAGTGATGTATTATTATTGTGTTGTCTGTAAAGTCTTCGGCGTCGTAGAATCCTTATGTACTCATCACTCCGTCTCGGTGATGAACTTGTTGTGTTATTTTGTAAGTTCTGCGTATTATCTAACTTCCACCTACTGCAATGCCTAAAAATTTGATGAGCTATACAGTTTATGTTTCGTATTCGATTAAGCTTACCTGTAATGGTTCGTTATTTAACATAAGCCAGTAGTATATGGCGACAAGGATATCGGCACGTTTGCACGCATTTCATTCTGCGTCCAAGCAAATATAGCAGGACGTCCTCGACCAAAATTATCCGTCACTACCAACAGGAATAAGAAATATCTACAACGTGCAATATAATAAAGAGCATCATCACTTTCTATTGTTGATATTGTAAGTGGAATCTATGCAAACAACTTCTGGATATTTATTGTATAACTGTATCTGCTCATGAATACTGAAGCAGATTCTTGTCACATATCCGTTTTCATAATGCTCTCTCACTTCAACATTCTGTTGCGACACATCCGCCGCTTGCTTTCGCATCATAGATCCTGATATGTACTTCTATACGCTTAACTATGGAGAGTTTAGCTTTCATAGTCTTCACATCAGCAGCATTGACCTGCTTAGCAGTTCTATCCGTGATAATTTCTATTAGTTCATCTGTTGATTGGGACTGCAATATGACAGGATTCCAATTTTCCTTTTCTTCGGACGACAATCTTCTGGTCCATGGGTCACAAACCACCCATGAACTACGACAATGATGATTATGCAGCATCTGGCATGAATTTATAACATATCCTTCCGCTTCCAATCTTATGCGGGACCTCGATTAGCAGTTAAGATGCTTAGGCCTTAAACGCTACATATTAGTTAAAGTTCTCACGGTTCTTTATTCACTGTTAAACCTCCTGATTTACGTTTATGACAGAATGTGCAGTGAAATGTCCTGAAAAGTTATTTGAACCTGACATACATGAGCGATTTGCTTTCTGTGTGGATATAATGGGTATGGGTAGTCTGAGAAGGGATAAAATTATTCTTCCATACTTTTGGAACTCTTTTAGCGCGCTATCAAAGGCATCCCAGCTTGCAAAACGCTTGTTCAGTATGATGCGTTGAAAAGCATCGCTTTTTGAACGGGAAGTTTAGTCCTAACGTGATTTGCATTTATCAAACTTTTGCTGTGTTCTTACGCAGCAAAAGTACCATTTCAGTTCTAAAGAATCTATCCTGAGCTATACGTTCGGTAGATTACTTTTTTAGTTTCACCATATTTAATAGTTACCTGTGGTTTTGCCTCAGCTTACTATTCGTTTTTTTTTGTTTTTCACGTATAGACTAGTTTCAGTTTATATCACTCGTTTTATCCATTTTTGTCCGTTTTCAGTGTGCTTTTTAGTGTTTTTTAAAGGTCTTAGGCTTTTGCAAGCATCTATAACATAGTTTGCCTCAACATAGTCATGAAAAACTCATGCAAACGTCCGGGATGCCGTTTTGCTGTTACAACTGGCATGCAGTGCGACAACTGCTAAGGTTGGTTCCACGAAGCATGCACAGATCTAACAGCAACTGCTTACAACAGACTCAGCAAGTCAGACCGAAAGTGGGTATGTGTCACGTGCAGCACGGACGCTGTAGTCTTGCTGAGTAACATCATTGTCCTACTGACAGGTCTTCGGAACAAGTTGTCAGTTAACTTGGATAACGATAGTAAAAACCAGTAGACAAACAAGAGCGTGCGACGGATACAAAAATAGGGATGTCGACAGGTGTACCATCGATGGAGCATCCATCAACACTAATGATGTCGTGTCGAGGCTCAGCACCATCATTACGTCGACGGTATCAGACTCCCGAAGCAAACTCGGGTCCCCAGCTCAGGGTCTCTGAACACAACAGTGGTTCCCAGAAACCCTGTAGGTGATTCGACCCATGTTAAGAGAGCCCAAAAGAACCAGGCATCACCGCCTAAGCCGAGCAACCCAAGTGTTGCTGTACGGAAAATAACTGGTGATTTGGTCGCACAGTCTACTCCCAAGACTGCTCGTCCGGTCAATAAAGAGCCCAAGACTCAAGAACGCGCACTGACCTCCAAACAACAAGTTATTAAACCTGAACCCATCGTGAAACCTGGTAAATTAACAGCAGTTCGTGACGATTCTCTCATTATCATGAACCTCGTTGACAATCCTGACCTTCCTCTCAGTCTGCAGGACAAAAATGACAGGATGCTCTGGGGTGTATTGAACAAGAAGCTCAAACTTCCTAGAATATAGCCTTTGACGGTCACCCGGCTCACTCGAGGAAAGGAATCTAGGCATCTAAATCACCCGAGGATTCTCCGAGTAACACTTAAGAATGCTACCGACGTAGAGGACGTCTTGCTAGCAAGTCACTTGCTGAAATCCGATGGTAACGTAAGAATATTGCCCGACATACCGTACTCTGAGCGCAATATCATACGGAACATTCCTTAAGAATCTCGCGAGAAGTTTTTCCGCGGAAGAAACAATTGTGCAAGGTATGCCGGAATATACTGACCCTACTCAATCAAAGACTGACATCAGGAAATGGAAATTCATCAGACAGTCCTTGAGGCTCAAAAACATACTGACTCAGCATGTGACGAGACTAGCCAAGAAGGTGATTCTAGACCCCGTCTAATGAAGATAACCTTCCCATCTTCCCATATGGTGGCTGAAACTCTGGAAGCATTTCGTACCAACAGATGTCGACTGCCACCTGGAATCCACATGCACTCGGATAGGCCATACGAAGCTAGGACCAAACACAAAGGCAAGTTGGAACAGACCATTCCACTTATGGACTGTCTAGACGATAAAAAGTGTAAAGGACAGTGCCTACCACCTCGGAAAACCTCGTATAGGTGGGCTACCTGTCCATTCACGTAAGGCTCATACAGAAAAACAGGACGAAGCTCACGCGTTCCAAATTGAAACATAAACTGCTCATATATGAGCGCCGCGAGTCTACCAAACAAACTGGATGAATTACGTGAACGTAGCAACGCTAATAAGGCCCATCTGATAGGAATATCTGAAACCTGGATGTCTTCTCAGTTCTCGGACCAAGAGTTGGCATTACCTGGGATGACTTTGTTCCGAAACGACAGAAAAACAGGAATTGAGGGCGGAGTAGCCATATACATAAGCTCTTGCTTGGAGGTGCACCAAGTTCACAACCTCGAGTTTAACAATCTTGAGGAATCCATATGGTGCTCTGTAAGATTGTCTAGTACTTCGAGGTGTCTAGTCGGAGCCATTTACAGGAAGCCAATTGCCGACATCGAGTACGATAGTCGTATGCTGGAAGGACTATCCCGCTCTACCCGTCTCGGTTTCACACACATCCTGATTCAAGGGGACTTTAAACTCCCTAGAGTCAACTTCGCGGAACATACGTACACTGGAGGCGACAACTCAATTGAAGCTCGGTTCTTCAACCTCATCGATGACTTGGGCTTATACGAAAATGTGAGGTCGGCGACTCGTTGGAGAAACAGTCAGACACCATCGCGCTTAGACTGTGTATTCACAAACGAAGAATTCCTAGTTGACAACCTCTCAATCCTGGCTCCTCTGGGAAAAAGCGATCATGCCGTCATAGCCTTCAGTTTTGTCATCAAAACTAAGCTAAGGTATCCCAACAATAACTTGCGTTGGAATTTTAAACGGCTGAATGTGGCAGCTCTACATGACTATCTACAACAGGTGGTTTGGGATGTTCACCCCGAACTCGATGTGGACGGTCATTGGGACTTCCTACTGCACACGCTCTTATGTGCCACAAACCATTCAGTTCCTCAAACGGTTCCCAAAAGCTGCAAGCCACCTACAGTAATCAAGAACCGTACCCTTCGCCTGCTAAGCCGCCAAAGGCACTGTTGGGCGGAGTACAAACGAACTGATAACGACGGAGCGTATAGGCAATATAAACATATAAGGAACATATGCACAAAGGCTATAAGAGAAGACAGGCCTCAGTACCAGACAAAGCTTATGGACAAATTTGCCTCTAATCCTGGAAGCCTATTCCGTTGTGCAGCCTCTCTTCGTCAAGCCAAAACAGGAGTTTCTCAACTGGTAGGTCTTAACGGCCCGGCCAACAACGATGGCGACGCCGCTAACCTTCTGGCGGCACATTACTCAAACATTTCAACCGGCTGACATCAACTTTACTGACGACAGTTTCATCTGCAATTCCACAGGACTTTCCGAAGTGGACCTAAGCGCTGAATTGGTATTCCGGAAATTGCAGCACTTAAGACTAGATACTTCTGCTGGCCCGGATATGGTTCATCCTGCCATACTGAGGGAGGCAGCCTCAGTCCTGGCAATGCCGCTTAGCGTGATGCTTTCACAGTCGCTAAGCCGAGGCAAATCACCGGAAAATTGGAAGTTGGCTCACATCACACCAATTTTCAAAGGAGGTCGACGCAATGAACTTCAAGTTATCGGCCGGTGGCTCTTCTGTCATTACCTTCAAAACTCATGGAGTCCCTGATATGCGACGGTTTAAACGACTACCTACTGTCCTTAAATTTCTTCTCACCCCAACAGCATGGTTTCAGGAAGGGTGACTGTGGTATAACCAACCTGCTGACTGCGGTGGACAGATGGACAAGCATCCTCGATTGCAAGGGAAAGGTTGATATCATTTAAATTGATTTCTCAAAAGCTTTTGATAAGGTTAACAACTTGTGTCTTATCAATAAGCTCTAACGACTAGATATCAAACCACCTCTAATCGATTGGCTTACTTCATACCTAAAAATCGACACTTTAAGCTTAGGGTTAATTTCACTTTATCTCAGGCTATGGAATGTCCTAGTGGGGTTCCCCAGGGCTCAGTACTAGGGCCTCTTCTCTTCTTGATCTACATAAATGATCTTTCTCAACAGGTAACGTCAGACTTATTACTTTTTGCCGACGATGTGAAACTTTGGAGAGAGATACGCAACCAAGACGATATACAGCCACTTCAGGAGGATCTGACTCGACTTCAAAGTTGGGCAGACGATAACGGACTTACCTTTAACACTTCAAAGTGTAAAGTAGTCCATCTGCGACATGTCGCAAACTACAGTTACAACTTAGGAAACTCCTCTCTAGTAGTATCCCAAGTAGAAAAAGATTTAGGAGTCCTGGTGCCCCATGATTTAAAGTCTTACGCTAACTGTGACAAAAATGCCTTCCGAGCAAACCTTGCACTGGTAACGTTGAAGCGCATTTTTGGACAGTTTGACGGACGAACTTTCCATACAATCTTCAATAGTTTCATCCTTCCCCATTTAGAGTACGGAAACATAGTACTCCCCCTCACTCCAAAAGGACAAGGTCACTTTGGAGTGTATCCAACGGCGAGTCACGAAATCAGTTCGAGGACTCAAATCTAAACCTTACGAAGAACGCCTCCATTCACTAGACCTTTACCTATTAGAGTATAGGCGTCTTAGAGGTGATTTATTAATGGCTTATAGTATTCTTAACACTTCTGGACATCCTCTTAAACACCTGCTTAAGCTTAGTTCGAACACTAACCTAAGGGGTAACACCCAGAAACTGGAAACACAACATAGCAATACGGAATGAAGACATAACTTCTATTCCTCAAGAGTTGTGAAATTCTGGAATTCGCTGCTGGCCGAGCTAGTCTAAGCGACTTTTCAGGAGTCCTTTAAGAGGCAACTTGACCTATTTCTAAGGACCAAGGACAGCATCATACGATGATTTGCCAATTTCTTTCTCCTCTTCTATTGTTAACATACCTAGGTTCCTGCCTGGAGGATTTGATGATCCCCTGCTACTAGACACGGAAGCCTGTTAAGCGAAAGCTTCTTCTATTCCGTCCACAACCATTTGAACCATTTAAGTCGACTGAAATGTCACTTGACAATGAAGCACTACAAACATCAATCATTAATTATAAAAAATTACCCCTTGAAACAAGAGTAACTGAAGGGAGTACTATAAATATTCAAGAGTTACCGGTGACTTGATATTTGGTTGAGGTTTACTACAGCAGTTTCGATCACAGATCAAGTTATGAAGCAACAACAGAGACAACTTGTACACTACAAGACAGAGCATGCTAAATTATCGCCTTTGACAGTTATTTTTTGCTTTTCAACGCAGGTAAGGATGACTTAAATATGAAAAAACCTTATACTCATTCAACCAACAAACCCACGGCAATTGAAATACGGAATGACCGCCTCTAGTCAAGCCGTTCAAGGTCGTTGAAACGAAAAGGCGGGTACATTTCAAAAGGACCTAACGTTTAAACCTTGCCTTCTTACCTTGCCGTTTCCCCGTGCCTGTATTGTATGTTCACTTTTACCTACTGTCCCGACGTGCTAGTATGACCTCACTCTATTTTTAGCACAATGGAGGATAGTATGAGTCGTTTGCTTATGCAATCAACTTTAATGGGGACTATCGTCACAACAATTGGTAATCATTTGTCGAAACTACAATCTAATTCACGTTTGCTTGAAAAGTTGCTATGTTTTCTGTTCAAAAATAAGTAAATCGTTTTCTAATCGTAATTACTTTTCCACTCAAGTAATTTGGAAAGTGCTCAAAATGTATCGGTCACGGAATTGTTAAACCAAGTATGTTTTTTATTTTTACTATGTACTGACAGTTATATGTGATCAGAAGTTCACTGTTGATTCAGTTCAAAGTGCTGGTGAATTGTATGTCTCACAAAAAAGCAGTGACCTAGCAAAATGGCTAGAGTTAACTGTCATCCGTAGTCTTGAACAGCTTGAATCCACAAAACGTGAATCGGTGTGTTACAAGAGGTAAGAGCTTGAATACAATACTTTTTTCAATGGGGTTTTTATATTGTAGGACTAGCACTACTGTTCCACTTGTAAGTTCAAATTTTATTATAAATTCCTGGAGGATAAGCAACTGTCTCATATAAGAAGTTTTCTTGAAATCAGCAGGAAAAGAAAACATCTGTTTAATCTTTCTTCTGAGCTTCAAAACTTAAAAGCAAGTGATTACCTTTAGCTCTTACGAACTTTTTTGATTCTAATCGTTTTTCCCATTTTCCAAATTTGTCGTTGAGCACATATTATTCTGGTAGTTACTTTGTTGTTGTACAAACTTCCGGTCAGTACATATTTTCTGACTACTCTGAAGATTCAGTGTGAAATTTTACTGACAACCAAAAAGTCCATTTACCATTAAACATGCTTCGTGATTTATTGTCCAGAGCACGATTTGAAACAACATGAATGTAGGATCTCTGAATATTGTAAGTTGGCGTCTATTCATCATATTTTCGTCAATTTACACAAACGTATATATAACTATTAATTTAAAAGATGTTAACTCAAGGTATTGGTAGTAAATGTTTGAATACATGTGTTCTACCATATTATATTAAGTGGATCGCGTCACGTCACTTGTTTCTAAGGTTAAAGACTAAGAAATGGTGACAAAGCTGCTCATGTTTTCTTGCTTTGGTTAGTAGATCGTGAGCTGTTTAGTTGCTTATTTGATCGCTAGATAAAGGTGGGTTATATCCTGTCGTGCTTATGATAACACAAGTAAATTATCTGTCTGGCATTAAGTTACAATATAAAGAATGCTCTTGTTATCATTGTAATAAGTAGAGAATCAAATCTTATAACCGGTGTCATCACAGTTTTAACTGTTCGTTTTTATCTTTTATCTTACCAGCGCATTCAACTACAAAAATGTAATGTGTCAAGAGACTTTTTAAATGCTGAACTTCAATTATTAACGCTACAGACAAAGGTCCACTACATGAAGCACCGTATCGGGAAGTTAAAGTTGGACGTAGAATGTAACAAAACAAACCTTTTTGAATATGAATCACTAGGCACAGAAATAGTGAATATTGAAAGTCTTTTGGTGAGTAGAGTTTAGACATATTTACAACCAACTGCTAGTTTTTGTACTTTTCAGAGTAAATCGACTTTCATTAAATTAAATAAATTTTCTTAAGAATCGCAATAGGGCTGTGAACTACTAAAACTTTGTCTGGTGTTAAAATATATTTGGTTAAACTTACAAAGAAATGGAGAGGTGAACTATTCTTTATTTTCACTCACGTGGTAGATTCCGATTCAAATGTTCAGAAGTGTCTTGTACTATCGACTGGATAACATTAAGAGAGTATGCAGAACAGATATTAGGGTGCAAGCTACCGATGCCAGACACAAGTTGTTTGGGTAGCTAATAATAACCAGTTGGTCATAGGTCAAATAATAAAAACTGTCTTAGTGTTCGTATTTTTTAACCAATCTAAATTTCAGTACGGTCATCACACGTGTTACCTTAACCTAAACCGATATTACCTACATCCTTACGTTTAATAAAAAAGACACACCGCTTACATTAAGAAATCCTTATCACTAATAGGTAGCTATCAATTTTCTGGAGTAAATGCGAGGCCTTCTATGCCTTCAGTTATTAAAGTGTATTGGGGCGCTAATTATCCATTATCAGGACATATAAAATTTCTTCCTATTCTGCCAAGTCGCTTGTCTGTCTTTTCATTTTGCTCACCATCGTTGTTTCCTGTCCGTTTATCCCCTTATGCACATGTACACCTAAAAAGGATATCTGGACTCTAGAAATCTGAAGATTATTTTCGAAGACAAATGCACTACTCAGAAGTTTGCTCTGTATCGCTCCTCGATTGTAAAAGATTATCTTTAAAAGTAGGAGTGTGGTCGTAAGTAAATGATCATAGTTATTGTTAAGGCATTGCTCGCGTTAGGTAGGACGACGGATTGAGTTATTTTGAGGTTAGGCATGTAGGTTCGAGTAAGAAAGTTAAGTCAACTGAACGGGCTACTACTCTTCATCAACATAAGACCTGACTTCATAGATTAGGCATATTGACAAATTACTTAATTGTAATAACATAAAAAATGTGTTAATTTTAATAATTATGCAGAAGTTAGTTCTCGCGATGCTCATGTGCTATTTGCGATGCATTGCCATCAGTTGTAGCAATGGTGTAATAATAATAAAACATTAGAGTTGTTATCTACTATAAATGTGAAACATGGGACCTTTTACAAATGAATTTATTAAAACGAAATGGAGATGTCACATTTTTTACACAAGGTTTAGGAACGTGTTATCTAGTAAGCATATGGACTCAAATCCACGTTCTAATTTCAGATGAACTGACAAAACTCAGTAATCTCAACACAATGAAGTTTATATTCATCAGTTATGAGTAGCAGTAACAGCAATGATATGACCATGTTACACAACATAATTTAAACGACTCATTTAATCCTTGATTTCGATTTCCTCCTTGCTGTATACATTAAACAATATTTAATCGAATTCGGACTGTTTCGTGGATGTAACACATACTCAACTCTAACTTGTTAACCAACCAGATGGATTTCATTATTTTCGAAAATGACTTGAGCTCTCAAGTAAACATAATTGGCCAAACTTTAGACACTTAGTGGGACTTTTGGCGTCCTACTCAAGCAAACAAATCATCAACCTGTTGCAAACGTTTTCAGATAACCGTTTAGTCCTAGCTAGCACCAATTTTACGCATAGAGACGTATCATTTAGCCTGGTAGCTCCTAACACCGTCAGATCGAGATTAGTAACAATACTCTTTTCACTTCTGTCCAATTTGATCACATATTTATTTGGTTTATAATATTTAACATGGGTAAAAATCTTAAAAACGAACTCTAAAATAAAAAGTAATGAGTGAAATTGCTGTAGTCTTTCTCTTATCTTGTAATATTTAAAGAGAAAGGAACGGGAAACGATTCGCCGTTTGCATGAAGAAAATGAAAAGCTGTTAGATAACCTCCCTTTATTATGTCGTGAGGTAGGTGAATTTTATCTTAACTTCAATTGACAAAATGCTCATTTATTCGTTTACGTACTAAAAAATTATTATTATTATAAACACCTGCTTGATGATATATGGTAAAAGTTTGATTTGTTTCTTATCAAACCTATTAATCCTGTAGAAATTCTCACTATTAAGCTCAATAATTATCAGGAAATCGTAACACCTCAAGGAAGGCGTCACTTTCATGATACATATATACCTTAAATATATGTGTTTACAAAGCAATACACCTTCGAACTCACAAAAATCCACATAGTTGGTGTGATGCGAAAATAAGTCATCTGACTATATGATGATATATATCCAGCTTTGATACCTTAATGATAACCTACCTTGGCCCAGCTTTGTTCAAAACAACAAATATTTCTCAGATTTTTGAAGCGGTAAAAGTCGATTGACCCAGGTAAAGTTGTGAAATGGGAATATATCTGTAATGACCTTGAGACTAGATCGAAAGCGAAACACACTATATGGAGGAATTCGGCAGACAAAATGTCAGTGATGCTTAAGTTCCAAAAGTATTTTGAAAAGCTTTAGCTGTGATTATCTACTCACTTAATATGATTATTGTTTTTGACGATTGACTATTCCAATTGCCGCTCTCGTAAAAAATATAATGGGTTTATGAATGATCTATCGCTTGAATTGATGTATAGTGTAGCCAAGTGATAATTCACGCAACTAGGATGCAAAGTCTGTGACTGTAAACTGAGTACAAGAATCTGTGCTTAAATTCGGAGTTCCTTCACGCGGTCAGGTACCATGTTATTGTTCACTTCTACTTAAACGATGTTTGTGTCTAAATAATTTTTTTCATTCGGTCATATTCTTAACACTCATAAAATCCCTTTAAATTAGACGAAACAAATTAAGCAACAACTATCGGGTCAGATAATTGATACACATAAAATGGCGCATGAACTAACAAGCAACAATCTACTGCAGGATTTTAATGAAAGGATTCAAGATATTTCATTCGACAGAAGAACATTTACCAGGTAAATCTTTGTAGGGATAATCTATCCACAGATTCCTAATGCTGATATCTACATACTTACCGCAAACATCGTGTTATTTTCCTTTTCAATGTGAATAATTATCGGATTAGATACTTCAAAATGTATTTATAATTTCTTTCTTGAGTAGTATATCTATAATACAGCTATTTAATACAAGTCGATGATGCGTGAGCACATATCACGATAATTTAAAGTAGCCATAATAAGTCAAGATATTCAAACAACAGGTTTCTAAACTTGTACGTATGCAAAGAACCAGCAACTTAATCAGACTGATAAACAGCACTTTAGCGGATTTCATAATGATGAGTACATTGTCTCTGTTACCCAGTTAAAAGGCATGGAACTTAATGCTTGTGTTTATACTAGTTGTTTCCATAGGTACCTTGACATCGTGTTCGTGTTGCATATCTTGATGGTCCAACTAAATTATATTAGCTGGGACGTTTTTTATTGTAGATCCTACCATGCCAAACAGATTGTGGAGCGGTGGCTTGATGGTTAAGATGTTCGGCTCTTAATTACGATTTCTGTGATTTGAACTTCGCTCTACATACTTTGATATGGGCATCCGGGTAAGATTGTTAGCCTTCATGCATAGAATGTGGCTCATATCCAAGCACCTGATGAATGAGTTAGCCCAAATAATTAGGCAGGTCGATTAAAAACAGCGACTTCATGTTCAAGGGCTGAGGTAGTGCTAAGGAATATACATAAGCGTGATGGCAGTAAGGTGTTTCCCTAAACAACGCAATGCTGTGACTAGGCTCGAACAACCGTCTATTCTTAGCAAACAACATCTTTAAGCATAAAGAAGAGAATCGTTTAACGGGTGGCCTGTTAATTCGACCTAATTTTGAACGCAAATACATCATGTCGCTATCAGCCATACAGTCGATATGGTCCGGCAACTTGAATTGATATATATTCAAAGTTGTTTGTGAAAAACTTGATGCAGAACGCTAACAAGAATGAGACGAGTAAAACGGTGTACAACTTTTAAATTTGATAATCAGCTATAGATCCGAAGATTTATACAAGTTTGAAGGCTTAATGCAAATTTACTTACCACGTCATGACGTTAAAAATTCACAGTCGACAAGAGTAACTAGATGTATAAGTAAAGCAATTTTATTGTTGTACTGGCTGTTTCTTGTCGCCATTTGTTTAATTATCGCTGTTATTTCAGGATAGATTTTATAAACTTAGTACTAACAGCCAAACATAAAAGTAAATAAAACCAAGCTATCGTTGTCTTGAACTTCAGTTACATGTATTATCATTTATTGTATTTACATAGGATTAAATTAAAACAGACCTTGCAGTGGCAAAACAATACCAAGTGAAGTGGCTAACTCAGTTTTTAACAACCTGTTTGAGCCTTTTGTGTTTTTCATTAGCAAGGGGTTGCTAGCTTGTATTCTAAAGTGTGGCATGGTGGAAATGTGGACTAAATTACTAGTTTTCTAACGAATATTTGAATTACCTAGTCACAATTAGATGACCGTTGTGGAATAATACTGTATGATTATAATCATAAAGTCATCAGTGTATACTTAGGTGGATTGTGAACGAACACATTGATACGAAATTTTAAAGAAACAGATAGTAAGTAAAGTTATTTCCGCTCAGTAAAATAACATATGCCTGAGTAATCGAAGATTATATTTATGTATAGCATGCTTTATTGGGATCCAGTAATGTCAAAAGATCATTGACATTGAAATGAATCTCGCTTTTCGGATATCAGCCAGTTGTAGATATGCTTGTGTTGACCATGTAGGTACTACAATTCTCTTGACTAAGAGACAAGTCGGTAGCATTTCCAAACTTGCACTGCCACATGGCTACAACATATTACTGTAGGATTAACCACACTATCACCAATGCCTATTAATTTTTTATAGAATTTATCTTCCGTTTTACCTTTTTCCTGCAGTGGTAATACTTACGTCGACACTCTACATGCTGACAGTCTATACATAAATTGCTGTAATTTATATTCTCTTGATCCTAATCTTAAGGTAAGATGAAGTAATTCTTGATTACAACTACTACTAGAAATATCATATTTCTACAAACTATAATTTGTAAGTCTTTTAGCATATTGCTTTCCCGAGTTCCACAAATTACTTTTTGTCTATCCACGTCTCTACGTATATTTAACCAACAATGCTTTTGAGACTTAATGTTTTCTTTGAGCTGGATGATTTCATTAAGAAGCTTTAAATGTTTTCTGGACCATATGTTAAGCGCATACTTAAAAATCAAACCATATATCTAAGAGGAACCATTCCAACAAAAACATGCACCTGTACTGAAGTTTTAAAAGCTTTAACAGTCAAGATACGATCCACGCTATATTATAAATCATCGGATTTTAGACACTTGGATAAAAATGTTGCCTACCAAGATGTTTATGTATTGGTGATTGCGACGAAACTCCGCTTGCAGCTACTCCCGATCTCAACACCAAGGAAAGCTTAGCACACCCACTCCGTAAAATAGAACCGCACTGGAAAAACGTCAACCAGAAAAATAAGTTAAATAAATTAAGGTCTTTCCTAGTAGTCTAACGGTCTTCAGATGGCAGAGTTGGCTTTTCATGGCGAAAGCCAGGATGGTCATTCAAAGTCAGAAGATACAACCTAGCCGTGCTTGAAATAAGTAGAACCCGCTGGACACAATGACGCTCTCCGAAGAAGCACGCAAACACTCATAGAACGCAAAACCCATAAGTCCAGAACCATCAAAGCATCTCTTAAAGAAAAGAATTTAAAATAATGTCATCCAGTGCTACCCACCCTCATATGATAACAGTAAATATGTTAGATGCCAACCCAGAGAAATGCCCACGGAAACATCTAACGACCATGACAAAGGGAGCTAAAAATCAAGATCAGGATTGACAAAATCGGGTACGGACGCAGATAACGACTCAGATAAATGAATAAACATAATGCGAGACTAGTAAGCTGTGTTTCCAAAAACATGGTTATGAGTGGCAGCATTTTCTCCCATATGTGCAGTAATAAAGTTACATGGGTTCCACCGAACCACGCTGCAGAGAGCCACATCGACTACGTTTAGATCAATAAAAATTCAGGTCCATTGAAGGCGTTAGATCAAATGGAAGAAGTGATATAGCTTCAGATCGCTACCTGGTGAAGACCAAGCTAAAACTAAAGTATTGAACGATTCGGCAAGCGTGAATACAATGGTTTAATACAGTTTTCCTTCGACATACTAACGGGTTAAATGAGCTTAAGATAGGTAAGAGCAATAACGTACCAAATCTACTGTAAGAAGAGACCATTATTGCAAGCAACTCAGAAGAGATTAAGGAATTAATAACTCCGACAGCACTGAAGTCAGATTCAGAAGCAATATGTTCTGTTTCTCACCAATATACGGAAAACAATGATCTTAGTGCATGTGGGACCTGCATAGATATTACGCTGATGCCAGTACCAGGTAATATTCTCGAGTTCCTAAGCCGAATCCGGAGCCTGACAATCCTTGTTGAACAAACAATTGGATGTAACTCATCACTTATACATGAGTTTCCTTAATTATGAAACAGCATTCGACAATCCTGCATAGGAAAAACTTGTGGGATTATCTACGACACTATGGAATACCTGAGATCGTTACCGACATACAGAATTATTAAGATAGACTGCAATGCAGATACATTCCAAATAAAGCCTAACTTTTGACGGGTGCATATTGACGAGTTTTCTCTTCTGTTTGTTGACTAGATGGAGTATAATGGACACAGCTAGATAATTCGTACATTAAAAATGAGTTAACCTCCCTATTGTATATGCAACAACTAATGCACACGAATACAGCCACTATAGCGGTGGTTTCAGCAGAATTACGCGGCAGTGTTTACAAACGAAAAGCGAAATTCAGAAGTATAAGGTAGACAGCACCAACCAAATCACACTTGATGGGGAAGTTGTGAAATAGGTGCAAGTCTTCATGTATCTGGGTAGCATCATTAGTAATCAAGGAGGATCTGATCCAGATGTGAAGTAACAAGCTAAAGAGTAGAAGGCCTGAGTCGATAAGTAATCAGAACAGAGAACTTGTGAATTCTTTCGCGCCTTCAATCTGTCCGAGGTAATTTTATGAGCACGAACACGGAACAAGATAATTGGGAGTCCCAGAAGTGTTGATTCATGTAAGGATACTGGAAAATGACATAGTTTCGCAAAATGGTTTTTGCTTCAGAAGTCGGAGACTCGTGATTCAATAGAATTTTGCGTGCGAAAAATAATTCGTGAAAATACTTTTTCAGGCTTTTTAAATGACACAAGTAGACTATTATAAATAACAAATGTATTCTGAAGATGAATATTTTCAGATTTTATGTTTGTATTACAGATTCCAGATGTCCTGCTGAAATGTATTCTAACACAAATCAAAGAAAGCTGGCTAGCTGAGAATAGTTTAAAATTGTTACACTATCTTTTGATGAATTTAAACAAAGAAATTCTCATTAGTGAAAAACTGCAAAGTAAGATGTCTGTCTCTTTGTAATGCAACAATTATCATTATAATTTGATAGGATGAATTTTTCTATATGTAAATATAGTAATTTTCATTCCAGGATTATTTTTACAAGATTTCAAAAAGTCGCAATGCTTCATGGGTGTCACAATTCTTACTGAGATTTTAAATCTTTATCAATTGCAAATAACCGTGCTTACTTCACACTTTTGTTCCAGTAGTTTTGGTCAATATGAAGTAATAAAGTATTCAAGTGTTTATTGACACTGAGTAATATTCAGTCGAAATTATCAATAACTGACCTATTTTTTTAAATCAATCATTTGAACAAAAATTTACAACTTTTTCAGACTACGACGTGACGTTTAAGGCTAAAGAGCTAAAACATTTACTTCCTTGTGTTACAAATTTGGAAGAATTATCGAAAGAAATAAAACAGCGCATGTCAGTATGCAATGAATTACTGTCCGACTGGTAAGTGACAAAATAAGATCTACTTTATTTTTTCACACTTACAGGAGAGAAATACCGATTCGTCGAATGTTGCTATAAACAAGTTCCCTATTGCACAGATTTGTTGATAGAATGTGATTGTAACATATGAACGTTTTTCGATGTAAATATAATATTGTTTTCTGTGTTACCTTTAGTGACGATATACAGCACACATCAATAATACCTAAATATTTAGATGAACTCGTTGTCATAGTTCCAGACAAAAGCCTGAAAAAGTATTTTCACGAATTATTTTTTTGCACGCAAAATTCTATTGAATCACGAGTCTCCGACTTCTGAAGCAAAAACCATTTTGCGAAACTATGTCATTTTCCAGTATCCTTACATGAACCAACACTTCTGGGACTCCCAATTATCTTGTTCCGTGTTCGTGCTCATAAAATTACCTCGGACAGATTGAAGGCGCGAAAGAATTCACAAGTTCTCTGTTCTGATTACTTATCGACTCAGGCCTTCTACTCTTTAGCTTGTTACTTCACATCTGGATCAGATCCTCCTTGATTACTAATGATGCTACCCAGATACATGAAGACTTGCACCTATTTCACAACTTCCCCATCAAGTGTGATTTGGTTGGTGCTGTCTACCTTATACTTCTGAATTTCGCTTTTCGTTTGTAAACACTGCCGCGTAATTCTGCTGAAACCACCGCTATAGTGGCTGTATTCGTGTGCATTAGTTGTTGCATATACAATAGGGAGGTTAACTCATTTTTAATGTACGAATCATCCAGTTTAGTGTTCATGCCCTTAAAATTACCTCGAACAGCTTGATGGCATGGAGGACTGCACAATTAAACCATTTCCAATGACCAATTCATAAAAATATTGTTAGATAGCATGTATATTTTTGGGTCTAAAACATGTATTATAGAGTATAGCATATTTTGATGCGTACAGAGACTGCATATTGATCACCTCGTCATGCGGGTGAAGAGAGCTGTTGTTCCGAAAATGGTCAGTCAGTTGTACATATTTAAATGTAGGTCGAACGAGATATCAACTATAAAACTCATAATTAGTGAGATCGTGGGATTATCGTAAAGTAGGATGCTCACGGGAATGCGAGTATCTATGATATTCAGATGCCCATTTCACATAATTCAACTAAGTTGGTTTCGCAAAATGATTCTAAGGTTCATTGATATAACTAATTAAAACCTATCACTTTATAAATATTTTGGTTCATACCCATAAACGTGAACTTCAAGAAGGCCCATACTGTTAGTTCGCTGACATATATGGGTCAATAAGTGGGTCGCGAATACCATATAGGAATGATATCTAATAATAAGTGAGAAAACACAATTCGTCCAAGCCTCACTGTCGCAGAACCCTATGCGAATTATTAAGCAGGCCAACTAGATTTTCAGCTTCGTTGTTCAAAATAGATATATGGGACATGACTGGAGTAATAGGGAAGAAAATTGTTACTAAATTCGGGAATTTACAGTATTTGTTGAAAGTAAACTATACACTGAACGTTTGGATAAGTGCGCTTCGGTTGGTCAAATAGACGAAGCGATCAAATTTTAAACCCTTGTGTGCTTAGTCCCCCACCTAACTTGATCATCGCACTTTTTAATATGCGCCCATCAACCTGATCCGAAGAAAAGTATTTGTGGGTGCTAATGACATTATAGTCGACGTATAAATAGTGTCCCTTTGTCGATATTCCTGTATAAAAGACAGTTTTCTAAGCACAGAAATAATGGATACAGTTTTTAAACATTCGAATCATGTATGATTTCGATAGTTCGATTACTTATCATTGTTTAACTTGGTATATGCATGTTTTCCACGAGAATGCAGACGTCCACGTATAATTTCTAGATGTTGTAGTAAATAGTTTTGAGGTTTTGGTTCCATGGCTATAGCCTCTAAAAGGCATGATTCCGATTTTTCTAGATCATCTTCATCTGCCAAAGCAACACAAAGGTTATGTTTTGCCTGAATGTTCTTTGGGTCCAATTTTAGCGCTTCTTCAAAATACTAAGTAGGAAAAAGGTAAGTATATGTTGACATATGTTCAAGATGAAGTAGCATTAACAAATTCATAGATTTACAGTTAAAGGCTTACTTGCTTTGCTAATTTTATGTTCGCTTTTTCAGTTAATTCTATATCTCCGAGAAGTAAATAAGACTTTATATGTGAAGGATGAACCTGTAAAAGAAAAAGTCACACATATGAGAGAAATAACAAATTTTTGTCACAAAGTACATCAATCATTGCTCTTTAGATATGATCACACAGATAACCAAAATGAACAATGACAAAAGAGGTTTATCAGTTTTCATCCTTCGTTTAATTCTGTTGATGTGGTTTAAGCACTTAACTTTCAGCTGTAGTACGAAGCACTAAACAATTTTTTCAGCCATTTAACAAGCAGAATAACAAAAATTAATTAAAATTAAACTAGTTAGGACTAAAATATTTATTCAATCACTCCAATAATTCACATTGACTGAATTAATAAAACAGTAATCTCTGTCAATGGTTTTCGGTGCATAAAACTAATAAATATAAATCTAAATTTACCTTGATAAGATGAAGTGCGAGATTCCTTGCATCATCTGGTTTTCCAAGATGATTCCGATAAAGTAGAGCTAGGTTAAATAATGAACCTTTATGATCAGGATCCAGCTTAAAAACGACAAAATAAAAAATATCAGGTAAAAACATATCCGGATGAGAAACACGTATGTAATCTAAAACGGACAAAATGTTATAATCATTATGATTACAAATCAGTAGATTAATGATTGAAAAAACGAGTAGACATAATGCGGCTTGCACTTATGCGGACAAATATAGGTAGTATGTAGCACGAACTAGAATGTTTACCAGAAAGAGTGAAATAAGAAGAGGAAAGGAAACAGACAGAAATAAGAATGAGAACAACACGATCGCAAGAATGATGAAGTATGTAAATGATAACTGAGGGAAGATATACAAACGATGTATTTAATACGAATTTTACAATGCCACTATGTGATTTTGCATAAAAAAAGTAAATTGGTTTTCCCCATCAAGCCTTCGTTCACTACAATAAAATAGACGAGTTAAGTGCTTTTGGAACAACTCAAACAATAATTACTTCTTTGCAAATGCTACTGACATTATCATCAGCATAGGCCAGCCAGCACCAGTTCAGTTTTGTATGTTTTTGTACATAATCCGTAAAGTGGTATCTGCATCTAGTCATATGTAGTCTCTTATAATCTTAAGACCTGCTGAAGTGTCTAATTTCAAATAAAGGTTACACGAATTCTTTGTACGAAAATGAGTACGAGTCGCTAGCAAAATTATAACTATCTTGGTTTTCGACGATATAATTCATGTTATGTTAACAGCATATATGACACAATGCTCGAAACTAGAATAGTAACAAAGAAATAGGGTTAATCAAAGTACATTTGGGACAAAAAGTCTTCTATAGAAAGGCGAATACCTGAACCCTACACGGAAACACTGAACTTAATAAGAGATGATATATCCGTATATAGAATCTAATTACATTGCATGCATCATTGGGCAACGTTGGTATTACTTTTGAAGATCAGAACGTTCATTATAAACTAATGACATGATGAAAAAATCCAAAACGGGCTACAGTACAATAATTCAACTATAAAGAATGATGTAGTAAGAGGTCGGTAGATGCACATGAAGAGCTAAGGTGGTAGTCTAACCTTGATTGGTCCACGATCCGATTGAAACTAAACAATCTCCACAACGCTTTACTGACAAGTAACGTGCTCACTGGGGAAATTTCAGGAGTTCTAGTGAGAAGCCATGACCAGTGTAGTTCAATCGTATCTGGTGTGAGGCAGTTCCCCGCCGTAGACGATAAAAGATGGTCGAGCAATATATTGTGGACTGATTGAAGTTAGTCACTAAAACCGTTAGATTCCCGCCCAGTGGTTTATATGTCAAGTGTTTGCGCGCAGGACCGAAGGTCCTGGGTCCGACTCCTACGTGCAGAGTTGTAGTTAGCGCAGAGCTGAAGGGTCCCATGCTAGGACGAAGCCATTATCCAGTGCTTCCAGGCTTTCGATGGTGGTCTAACATTGATCGTTTTATGATTTAAATAAGATGGTTAATATTGTAGTATCGGGATATACGGTAAGTGCATAAGATTTTTTCGTTTAGAAAGTAAAATTCTGTGTCTCTTAAATTGCTCTGAAGTAATAATCATACCTGTTTAAATAAATCACTTACAATAATAACATTCTGATAATGTTTAGATGCTTTGATATAGTTCTTTTTATCAGTTTGTAACATACCCAAAGCGAAATGTACTTTGATCGGTTCAAAATTTTGTTTGAGAAGATGTTCATAGCTATAGATAAAAAACAGCAGTAAATACAAACTCGATGAGTTTTTGGACAATAAGGCCAATAGATTTGATGCTCATTTAAAATTAAATAATTAGTACAGAGACTTATAGAGAGTTAAGATAGTGAAAAATCTCTTTAGTGATCAGTAAGTGGACTTGATAATCTGCTGCTCATCTCAAATTTTAGTACATGGTCTACCAAATCCAAAACAGTATGACTTTCAGGGTGTCCATCGGTTTTCGCATTTGAATTAATTAAATTCAGACATCTATGTGTTTAAAGATAAATCAACACTTTGTTCTAACAAACATCAATGAAAAATCCCTAACATTCTGATTCTTTTTTATTTCTTAAGAGGAAAATGATTTCTGTAAAAGAATCAAATTATCAAAAATTTGTTTAACTTGCATGTTTATTGCTCTTAGCTGGTCATCAGGATTAGCTGATTCACCAAGAGTTGATGCAACAGCAAACAGGGAAGGCTGAATATGATAAAATAAATCGATATAGTCAGTGAGAACTCACTTTAATAGTCATTACTGTTAATTTTTTCTCTAAAAAAAGTTATTGTAGTGAAATATTTACATGTTCACGTGGCTTTACATTCACTATAGATTATGTTCTATTAACTTATCGGATCATATATTTTTTTCTAGTGGATTTAGAGTTTCGCGTCCGAGCTTTAGCATGTATCTGTGCGTTTAAAACAAAATATTGACAAAAAGTGGAGATATTTATGGACCTGGTACTTCCATTTTTGTAAATTGCATATCCAATGAAAAAGACAACCCTGTGACTAATTTTATTAGTAGGGAATTAGTAAGAAGTACACGCAGTATCTTTAAGGGTTTCTATAATAATGGATTTCAGTGGCCTTTTAAAATCAAAGGTTGTTAACATTGTATTTGGAACTGCTCATTTAAGGAACTTACCATTCGTATTTTTCTCAGGGGAAATTGTATGTTTATCAGAGATAATGTATACTACTAACAAATGGCCATATTTGGTATTGGTCAGCAGTGAGATCTGTTGTAAGCATTTCGTCATATGCTGAAACTCGTATCCGATCCCGAACTCCTTAGCACTATCCTTACATCGATAGTAGGCTAGCCAGTTCTGTTCAATAAATGAACAAATAACACTGAAAATAATAATAGTGACAGCTCTGCAGTCTATTGGTTAATGCTTTGTTCTCTCATCACAACGGAATAGATGCTCAGTTCGCGTTTCATTGGTGGCCCTTAAGTTTACTGATGCAGAGAAACTCAACAGATAAGTTTCAAATATCAGTAAATGCACTTACTGAATCTCACTACCAGTCTCCCCACAATATAATAGCGATACATATACAAGCAATATCTGGTGGTCTATTTAATGTGTATGCCAATAGTAACTGACCTAACCAGTTCTACAGATTAACAACTACAAAACACAAACCTTGGCAATCAACATTGGAAGTGTATTTGTCAAAAGTCACTCTTATTCAAATGCTATCCCACTGACGTAAGTCTAATTTAAGGAATAAATAATTCGAATATTTGAGAGCTCAAATGATTTTAGTAAGAAATTTGTTATTTCCTAAAATTCAGCTGAATGAATAATATTTTTGAATGAATAGTAATACTATTGATATTCAGCATAAAACATACCTCATGTTGTGGATTGTAAGTTAAGGCGGTGTTTAGATAAGACAAACCCTCTGATTTCTTATGAGACTCCAAGAGGACAACTCCCAACTGAAAGAGAATGTTAATGAAATGTAAAGAGATCCAATTTAGCAATTATTCATCACGGTGAAAACCATCAATTAGTCAAAGCGACAATGCATACGAACAACCAGTTTGGTTACTGTTTCCATGAGGAAATAGTATGAATACATCATATTTAAAAATGAAAAACATTTGCTTAATAACGTTCTAAAACTCTGGACCTTGAGACTAACTTTGTTCCCAAAGAAAATAAACGTGCAAATTTGTTTCTTGTGCTTTACCAGTAAAAAGCTATTACAAACATCTTATATTAAGTTTCACATCGCCCAGCACATTTATTGATTCAATGGCGAAAAGAGGAAATTGGTATTTAGATTGTATTGGGGGACGCGTGATCGTGCAATCATTACAGTAGTCTTATTCTATCTATTCCAGTTATCGATTAGTTCGTCTATATTACCAGTAGGACCAGTGACCTGTTTATCAAATGACAGCGAACAACAACCAAGACCTTGACAATTATTTATCTTTGAGCACTTAACCCAGTATCCAATCAGTAGGCGAAGATAGAAAGCAGATTAATTCCCTATTGTACTCTGTTTTAACCAGGACTAAAAACTCACAATATTATAACTGAAATGTCTGACCACATAGCAGCACAATTTGAATATCACAATATGTACATGAATTAACCCTAATGGACATCAAATCGTAATAATGGGAAAATGATTAATTTTAGTAATGAGGAATCTCGTACTAATGTCAAAAAGACATCCAGTGCTTCCAGGTTCTCATTAGTGGCCTAACTTAGATCAGTTCATAATTTCAGTGAAAACAATTAATGATAAATCTGAAATAATGAGACGGATGACAGCTACTTGTCGATAGGCGAATATAAAAATAAAGAATACACTGATTGGTTCATGATTTCAATGAATAATACGATAATCCAAGCGGCTACTAATTATACAATAATATAAATAATAATCCCTCGTATGATAGCCTCGGAAGTTATATTTCCACACCATTTACCTCATTAGATCATTTACAATATGAACCTTCGACACCGTCCCTAAATAATATTCGTATGCATCTTAGAACAAGAATGGACAGATTGTCAACACAAATGTGTTGGTGTTGTAAACCATTTTCAAATAGGAATGGCTTTAATTTTAATGAATGAGAACTATTTTGTTATCATCCAAATAAAACTTTCTTTGAACTGAATAGATTCTGACACGTTTCTGGTAAATATCTTAGTGGTCTCACAAGTATTAACTGGTATAAGTATTGTACTACAAGGAATAATGTTTTGTCAATTTAATTACTATTTAGGTGTTAGTTTACTTTTACACTATACTGGATTTACTTCTTTCGCTTGGATTTAAAGTTCTTGATTTCCTAATAAATCGGGTATTAATGTTCGTATTGTAAGTGGATGTTTCGGAAACTGCACGGTGACAACAAGCGATATAAATTTATTAAGCAATATGATGCAAGATTCCAAGCATGGTATATGCACGGTGATGAAGTAACAATATATTATACTTACGTTGTAATTTAAATCTGGGCTTTTCGGTTGGTACAATAAAGCATTTCTATACGCTTCCTCAGCTTCTTTATACCTAGAGTTTTGAGTAATAAAAGAAATAGACAAAATATTACTGTGGTGAAGTTAACAAACCAGAAGATGAATAAGCTGAGATTCTAAACTACCAGAGAAGTTACATTTTAGTCATTATATTCTATTGACTAAGAGAAACTGAGATAATATTGATATTAATTAACGAACAAATAGCACACAACTGGGCATATTACGTAACTAACTTCAACGGACTTGTACACTTTTGAATGTAGCAGAAGTATGTAAAAAAAGATGGCCAGTTTAGATCATTTGTCTTTTACTGATTGAAATCATGAGTCAATTGAAGCTAGACCACCATGGAAAACCTGGAAGCACTGGACGGCCGTTTCGTCCTAGTTTGGGACTCCTCCGCAGCGCGCATCCACGATCCCGCACCCCGCGAGATTCTAGTCGGTTAAGCACCTGGCGCGAGACTGATAGGTCCTGGGTTCGAATCTCGCGGAGTGCGGGATCGTGGATGCGCACTGCTGAGGGGTCCCATACTAGGACGAAACGGCCGTTCAATGCTTCTAGGTTTTCCATGGTGGTCTAGTTTCAATTGACTTATGATTTCAATCAGTGAAATTTCTAAAATCTCCACAAAACCCCTTCTGATAATTCGTCTTTTAGTTTCGCTGTATATCTAGCAATTCAACTGCTCCTGTTCATAGATTTGGTTAATGTTCTATCAATTAACTTTACTGTGCTGATAAGCACCCTCCAGAGTGAGTAAGGGTAAAGGTTTATATAATACTACCAATGGTCTGATCTTTGAGAATCAAGTTCAGACGGACATTAGAGTTAACATCAACCATTCTTTTTCAATTATCCACTTAGTTAAGAGCAATCTGCCAAAAGTGGTTAGGTTCCGAATCCTTCTGATGACAAAAAAGGTTACCGTATAAATTAAAAAAACTGAGCAGAAGACCTTAGTTTATTGGGAGGAGTATTGTTTGCCTATATACATTTGAGATATAAATCACCAACCAAATACAATGTTTTGAAAATGAGCATCTTTTCTTGAGCTCAGATTGGGGACTTACCTTCCTAACTTGATAAGTACACTACCATAGTTCTGGTAAGCGTCCACAAAATCAGATCGCAGTGAAATGGCTCGACGAAGAAGAGTAGCAGCATCCTCAAGCCTCGGGGGTGATTTAGTGATATATAAATTGGCAAGATTGATAAAAACCATTAGATCTTTGGGAGAAACACGAGCATAATAAGTTTGACCTATGAAATGTATAAATCAAACACTGAATAGTATCAGCGTACGTCAGCGACCAAATTTTAAAAAAGAATTTAAAGGAAGCCTGAAAAATCGTAAACCAAACATCACTCATAATAAGCTCAAGAATGTGTTGGAAGCAAGGTTACTAGCCTTATATATTTTTAATAATTAACTCCGATTTGTTATGATACAACATACAGAAATAAATTGTCGTCGCGCTTCAAGTGTGTTGAGAAACCAGAAGCATTTGTACTAGAAATATAGGGAATCTTTTAAGTAGACGACCGAGCTAAGAGAAACGATTATGACAAGCAAATACAAATCAAAGTCCGACGGTGAACCCTAAGAAAAAGTAAAGTAAAACCATTATAATGAGATAATTTCTCGGATATTTCCAAATAAAGTCGCTAATCTCAAATTTTTCTCTAGATTTTATAGTGCAATTCAAGTAACTGTATATAAGTTGGTATACTAAAGGTCATATTTATGGTGTGCAACTTAGTAATATTACCTTCTCACAAAAACTTTGTGAAGGAAACCCTTTTAAAACACTTGATATAATTGAGTTTAGGGTTGGGTACTTAAATTGATAAACCGCAACATAATAGTGTTATTCAGCACCTTTTTTACTCATCATAATTACTGATACGTTTAGACTTAACAATTAATTCTACTTCAACTGTGTAACAACATTTTCTATCAGCTAAGGAATTCTTTTCATCAAACCATCCAACTACATAATCCATGAAAATATATTTTACAACATTCAGATTACACTGACAATAGCCAATACCACATTAACTCGTCGAAAACTGTTATAACGAGCACAATTGAATAAACATTGGTTTTTGAGACAGTTACTTCCACTTTTAGTTATTTATTTTTTACGTGACAAGCAAATAAAGGTCATACGATTTTGTTTCAGTATTTTTTCATATACATAACAGCTCCAAGTACTTAATATATCTATATAGCTAATTCTTCAAAGGTTCTACATTTTAAAATCTCAAGTGTAATATGGATGAGCAAATAAATGGAAACGGGAAACTTAGGAAGCTATCTTCCAGTGCATCAGTGTATACAATTCTAGACTGTACTAGTTCTAAAATTCTATCTGACACCAATTATCGCCATATATTTTTTCATACAAATTACTGTTAATTAGTCATAAAACTGTTATTCATATTTGTATCTTAAATGTATTAGTTTTGTAAGTATTGTGCACCACAATTCTGCATTTTATGTGAATAATCACATGGACGTTAAAATTCAAACAGTCCAGGTTAGTATGGGGTACTTATATAGTCTTCCTAGGGTTCTGATTGGTAGTTGGGGGAAGGAGATAGAAGTTGCATGGACTATTGATTGCTTTTAAAGTATACAGCTTAGTGTCAACAGGTTCGTAGTTAGTAGAGCACAAGAAGAAAATTTATGAAGTTGGTATTTGGTAGTTGATCCTTTCAATAAATTATCAGTTCGTCCATGTCAGTCGTTACAATATTTCTACAGATTAATTGGGTTAACAAGCGTTAATCTTGGTTTCTAGTTATTTTTATTACTAAAAAACAGCATACATACCTTTCTTTGGTTTAGGGAAATATTCAAGCGCTCCGTAATACGCTTCTTCTGCTTTATCTGGCATTCCCAGGTTTACATATGTGCGGCCAACATTAATTCGAGCGCCCATATCATTTGGCTGAACACTACAGAATATGCATAATTTAGAGGTATACAATGAAATTATTATGTATAATTATTCTGCAGATTTTAAGCAAAGTAGAAAGATTTTTATGATGAGGAAATTTCCGGCTACGAAATTTAGTATACGTTTGATATGACGGGAAGAAAAGTCAAAATTAGATCGATTTACTCATTGTAATATTTTATTCAACGTTACTTCCTTCTTAATTCAGTGTGATAATTACTTTGTGTAGTATTTGTTTTGTTTCCCTTATGATATTTTATTCTGTATGACATACGATATTCTTGTATTCAATTGAAATAAACCATGCACAGTATGACATGTAGCATGGGATACTTCTAAGTATTTTTCATATATGTGATTCGTACTAATTAATAATTGAAATGGATGAACAAATCAATATATAAATATGTATTTTCGACTACGGTCGTCGTCGTCGTGTTACGGGGTTAATAAATCTTTACTTGTATCAGTTGTGGTGTTCTTACTTTCGCGTCGTGGGAATTGCAGTGTTTCCTCGTTTTCGAGTATAAGTGATAAGTGATTCCGACAATAATCCGCGACGATCAAATATAATAATTAGTGTTCCATTAGAAGACATGTCAACGTTAAATGCATAGAAAGTTATTAATACGGTTTTAGCCAGACGGAACATGTCGGATTGAAGTGAGATTATCGAATTCGAAAGACGAATTGATGTTACCTATAGAAAATAATATTTACCCACAACCCCATCTCGAAAAAAACATTTGGTTACAAAAGGAAATGAGAGGCTAGTATAAAAAGTATATGTTAAGAAATTACCAGGTTAAATTAAACATTGCTAAATTGATGACTGAGTTAAATCAATTAAACATGGACCAAAAGTCAGAGGATACAGCTGACACATTTGAAAATATTGGATAATAACCTTCCATGATCAATCTGAGGAAATAAATGAAAAGCTCGGAACAGAGGTTTTTTATTGTTATGGCAAATTCACAAGGATCGTCTGAAACCTCGAGAAGATATGTGCCTATTTAGACAACTGAAATGCATTATGATTACATCAAATTATGTTTATGGTAGAGTAAGTTAATACAAGGAATTGAAGCGAAAGTATTTATCAGAGAAAATATTTGCTATGAAATGATAATTATCGACCACAGGCAATATTAAAGTCAATGACAGATATCTATCTTATACTTAATGGTCTGATATAAAAGATTTGCTAGGCACAAAAGAAATGTGGGCTAGAGAGAATATGAAACGTACTTGACAGCTTTTCTAAAGTAGCCAAGTGCTTCTGAGTACTTTCCTTCAGCTTCCAAAGAATGCCCCACATTATTCCACATTTTGGCATTGTTAGGATTTACTTTTAACGCTGATGTAAACAGATTGTATTCGTTCGACCTAGAAAATCCAAGATAATTAAAATTTTTAGCCTCAAAAAGGGTGAAGGCACACAGCAGAAGATAAGAATAACTTAAGGATGATAGAGTTGTATTACTCAGCACAAATGTAATTCATTAGGAGCCTCATTCTTCTATTTTGAATCTTCTTAACGTTACAAAAGCGGTGTTGATAAATAAAAAGCATCCAACCACAACAAAAACCAATGTATTTTGACCACATGAATCGAGTTTCACATCACTTTATTCTTTTGGCAAACGATTATCATAATAGTGAAGTTTGAGTCGTTAGACTTGATACCGAGATATTCGACAATATGTAGCGTATGCTAGTTATGCGGACATACATAAGTAGTATGTAATAGGGATTGAAAGTGGAATGCTTGCTAGCAGAAGATTGAATCGAAGAGAACAAGGAGGGAAACAGAAGGCAATATGAATAAAAACAGAATTAGAAGAATCAAGAAGTATGTACAGGCCAACTGATGGAATATGTGCAAATAATGTACTTAATGTATGATTTTCATGTTTTACTGAGCCACTGTGGGATTTTTCATCAAACAATAAATTGGTTTTCTCCACCAAGTCTTCGTCCACTATAAATATTTCCATAATTTCCATATTTTCATGATCTTAACCATTGAAATTACTACAATCTCCACAAAAACCCATCTGATATTAATCAAAAATGTGCTCACTAGTGACTGGCTTCACGAGGTGTATCCTGGAGTTCTAGTGAGAAGTAGTGACCAGTGGAGTTCAACCAGGTCTGTTGTGAGGTAGTAACTCACTGAAGACAATGGTGAATGTGTCGCTCAATTTCGTGGATTAGTTGAAGTTAGACATTAACGCAGTTGGATGCCGGCTCAGTGGTCTAGTGGTTAAGTGCTCGGGCGCGAAACCAGTAGGTCCTGGGTTCGAATCTCGTAGGGGGCGAGGTCGTGGATGCGCACTACTGAGGAGTCTCACAATAGGATGAAACGGCCGTCCAGTGCTTCCAGGTTTTCCATGGTGGTCTAGCTTCAACTGACTCATGATCTTAACCATTGAAATTAATATCAACTTGTTCAACGGGTAACAAAACAATTTAGATGTCAGGATAGAGAGAACATTTTATCCATGCTTTATTACATATATTAACAAAAAATGAATGATATATACTGACAGATATATTCAAAGAAGCATACCAGTCTGTATTGCGTCTAACAGTCTTACAAACGAATGCGATAATGACTAGTCCCATTGAGATTCGAGGATATTTTCGAGAGTGAAGACCATTTTTGAAGCTAAAAACATATATGGAATCCAAAATTAGAAGTTTAATAAGTTGTTTTAAAAAGTATGTGCAAACTTACCACATTTAGTTTACGTAATTGAATGCAAAAACTTTGATAAAATTTCTGACTCTCCTTTATTCACCAAATCAGCCATCGTGACCACGGAGGAATAGATAAAAATGTAACAAGAAATCTCAGAAGAATTGACTGTCATATGACACAAGTTATAGATAGTCAGTGAGCAAAGTAATGTCTTGAAACATCGTTCACTTTGGTGAATTTAGTACATAGTTCAAAGAATTGGTCGCAGGCAAGAAGCTTCCCTGTCATGCCAGAACGAATACCTAGAATTCATCGTGGACTGATATGCAGTAGAGAATTAATGATGTCAGGGGATCGTTGGAAGAAAGTCAGGGGCGCCCAAACCAAAACTTGGCATCAGTACTTGAAGACACTAACTTCTAGTCTGAGCCATGTTGGTAGATGCAGACTAGTTGGTTGGGGTCGGCGCCACTATCGTAACCAATGGTTGGAGTCTCTTAGCGACATGGCTCAGAATCGATCACAATGGCGTCGGTGTATACACTCTTTGTCTTCCCTTAAACTAAGAGATTAAAATCACTTCATATCTTTCTTTCTACGACCTAATTCTTTCTTCCTGTACTATATGCAATTATATGCAATATTTCTTTTATATATTACCACTGAATTAACTACTTCTATGAATCCGGTGTTCATCTTGCTGTGCTAATAAGGTATGGCAACTTGGATCGATGCATATATGCGTCTGGTCCCAAGTTGTAGCTGACTAACTGATATACAAGCAGACCAGACCGTATCGCACCATAAAAAATCAATTATACATGATCAACCCTATATATATATATATATATATATATATATATATATATATATATATATATATATAATGGTCCATAGATCAATCCTGGCAGTTACCATTCATTTAGTCTTCTTCCGAATAATAACAATACTAAGACATTTAAATGTTCATAAAATTTGTATGAGTTAATAGAGATTAAGACAAATTTGTTTTATGACTTTGATCAGGGGTTCTGCTGTTTTCTTTCATCTAAATGGGAAAAAAAGAAGCATACAATATCTAAAAACGCTCTAGAAGGTCTGCTTTTATTCTGCCATCTGGTTGTAGTGAAGAAAATAATTCAAATTTGGTAAGATAAATCAAGTATGCTCAAAGACAGTTATCACTAAAGGCTTACTATAGGCGGGGCGATTTAATACAAATTACATGTTGTCTCAAGGGAACATAGAAGTGAGGAAGGTAAAGCCCGGCAAGGTAGTATGACTGTGATAATTATTCACCACCTATATTTCTTAATCTGAATCATTCTAATACTATCCACGCATATAATTTATGTACATAATTACTTAGTCTCTAGCACAAACCTCTCAACATATTTTTAGTTTCCTTATCGGTTCGGTCAAGCGTTTAAAAAAGCTTATGTATTGTGACTGGACCGAACTTGTAAATCCCAACAGTTACGACAGCTTGTGTACACTTAAAAACTAAAGTCTGTCGGACATTTATTTTAGATTTGAAAGGGCTTATCGTAGCTAACTATGGATTCTGTATGCAATCAAACCCGTGAGCTAATGGTCACACGAAGGGTTCCGGCTGTCAATTGAGACCTCTGTGCTTAACTAGGAAGTGAGTTACCGTATACTGAACAGACTGATATTGAAATAATACTGAGCATTTTGGCCTTCATCGACCAGCAGTTTAGTGGTCACAGAAAATTAATAATAAAAGACTTGTCACGATCCCGAGAAAGAACTCCTTATTAGGCCCCATACAATGACACTCAGTGATGTCTGATTCTCAATAGTTGATAAACTGGTTTCGATTAGTAGTAAAAACTATCATATTAGTTGGATATTCGCTATAAACTTTAGATGACAAAATAAAGTTTCGTTCAGAGCTGCCGACTGAAATTAAACATAAAAACGAATCTCTCTTTGAGCATAACCAATGTTGAATAAACCTAGTGTGGATTTATGAAAAAGAATTTCAGTCAGTGTTTAAAAGCCAACAGAATAAGTCTTGAAATTTATATTACCTGCAAACTTTCTTTACTTCAGATGATTTTGAACTTGTCATAGTGTTTGTCTGGACAAACTTAAGACCAATTAGATTTTCAAAACCCAAACCAATAAGTAGACAAAAGCCCAAACTTGGTGTGTATAAAACACGCTCAGCAACAACGAAACCAACGGGAAAAAATAAATTACTGGCTGGTATAAAGGGAAATATCATCAAACTCAGAGCCTGTGAAAAGAATGACATATAATAAAACCTTGGTTAACTGCAGTCCAGTATCATAAATTAACCAACAAAAATAAAACAATCAGGACCTAATCTTAAGCTGCTTTAGTTACAACAAGTGAGAATAAGACGCATACTGATAAATTATGCATCCTTTTTTCACACGCAAAACTTTCTCAAGAATAAGTGATGAACAATACGCTATAAAAATAACATACCATACATACAGCTCGACCTTGATGTAAAGGTGTTTTCCAATTAACAGTAATGAAAACTAGCAATAAGATGAAACTGAAGGCCATCAGCGTCAAAATATTACGTGGATCTGCCCAGCCTTGAATAAGCTTTAGACTTCCCAAAGTCCAATCAGCGCATAGATTAGAAGGGAATATTAATAAGCCTAGATTAACAGGAACCAGGTAAAGATGAGTGAGGCGACGAGTCAGTGGAGGTGCATGAGAAGCTGGGTTATCAAACCTACATACAAAAGATACAGTAGTTTAAGAATCATAAGTAAGTGCATACAATGATCAGCAATTACCCCTCTACATATAAGCGTTAGAGCCCAGTGACAGGAATGAAATAGTCTACTCTAATAAAACGTAAGATATGATGTAAGTAATAAAATCAAACAATTTTGAGTACATTAACAACTGCTAAGATTATCAAAACCAAGGGAATATGAACGAGCAATGTTAAAAATACAATCTGAACAGAAAGGTTTTGATGCAGCTAAACATATCAACATTTCAACTGTGTATAGAAGTGAATGGATTTGACAGCATAATAAACGAAAATCTAAAGAGAATGAAACAAACAAAAATATACTAGGTGAGAAGGTTGAATGAATATTTTTAGTTTTACACCACGAAAGGACTTCAGTTAGATAGTCAAGGACAATGGATATTACTGAATTATTCAAAATTTAAATGAGGATTAAGTTCATTGAGTTTTATCACTTATAGTCTTGCAATTCTGATGCCTATCATCCCAGACAAAGAAAAATTCTTATTTAAACTATTAGGAAAACCCAGTGATACAACAGAAAATGTTGAGAAATGCTTCACAATTAGATGCGCTGAAATATGTGATTAAATGATGAATCAACAAACCACACATCTTTCAACGAAATAACAAACTTATATACGCACGTACAATGAGTGTTGGAAAGCACTATCAGTACCATACCATTAAAAATATGGGGGATTACAAACGTATTAGACAATAATGATTAATAAAAAATAGTAAGGAAAAAAGTATGTTAATCAGTGCTACCTACTCTGTAAAATGTGGCAACTGTCCAGCCATTATTTTAATACGTGCAATCAATATAGCAATGAAAAACACTAGAAGAATGAACATTCTGTAGACGGGTGCACATGAAAACCACGCTGGTGAAAACAACTTAAACTGAATTTTTTTATAAGCAGATGAAACTATATCCTTGAACGTTTTGTCTTTTTGGCAATTGTCTTTGAAACTATTAGACGAGAAGTCATGTCCACTTGATAAAATTTTCTAGAAATATGGGTAATCAACAATGCGGCTTACTTGATAAACGGCATAAAGTTCGTAAGCGATAAAAATCCCGAAGACGGTGATACACTGTTCCTTGCAAAATGTTCCTACACATATTAAAAAGCCCACTGTGAGCACGTTAATCAAATTCGCCCAAAAACCTATGGAGAAATGTAGAATACCTTGTTAAACAATGCTGTTTGAAAAACAGACACCTACGTTTGCGATTGAATACAAAGATAAACCGAACATCCAGGACAGAAAATAAACGTTACGTTCACAAAGCGAAAAACACAAAAACATCCCAACTTGATAATTATTCAGATTTATATTTTTACGAAAAATGTATACGTTGAGCATTTTTTCATACCTAAAATTGTGTGACCTATAGAGAGTAAAAGGTTAGTTTATTGACGTGTTACATATTTACTTGCTTACTAGTCATGAAAAACACTACACGTATCCATAGAACAGTAAAAGCTACTAAATGAGATAATAGAAATTGACAATATGTGAAACACAGTTGGAAAGAATAAATCCAAGATATCATTGTTAAGCTATTGACTCAGTTAGTTGTTACATTCTATGTTCAACTTGTCTATCATTTTACAAATGTAACTATATTCAATTTATTTCTTACAAAAGGCTTGCAAACAGTAATTTATGAAGTGAACCATTTTTGACCATTTGAGAAATATCACCCCGTTGATACCAAAGACCGTTAACCTGAAGAATCAATAGTAATAAGGTATAACTGTACATAAAACTTTGTTAATTGTATTAACATAATTAGTGTATCAATGTATAAGCTTGGTTCAATTTCATGCCAATTCAGGTAGCCCAATTCGACAAACTACGCTGTAAAAGATAAAAAGAATAGATGAGCCGAGAGGGATGGAAAATACTGCAGGAATGAAGTATTTACTCTACGGGAAGGCAAAATATTATTTCGACTGGAAAACTATAATTAGTATTATTATTGATCCTTGTTGTTCTTCAGAACGAGGACTAAAAATTTTTTGGGGCGTCCAGGAACAGTTATTAAGGTAAACTACAGTTACACTGTTTTTTGTTTGTTAGATAATAATGAATTAGTGACGTGGTTACAAAAACTAAACAAAGTGGATTTTGAAACAAGAAATTATTCACTACTGTAAGAACCATCTAGTAGAGAATCAAAACATGGAATCCCAAAGTCATGGTTTCAGTGAACATCTAGGGAGATTTGAATATCATTTTTTATCAAGATTGTAGCAGTGAATAAATCCCCAAAATAAATAGTCAAGTCTTCGACACTGATGCTGACCTTGGTTGGTTTTATTGGACACCACCCAGATGAAGACACTCGGTTACGCATCCGCATCAGATTACGATTGAGTACGTCGTGTTACACACCTCTCGCAACTGCTAGCGAGCCTAGATCAAACGCTTCTTTATATTTATATCTTCGAACTCACTAATCCCTGACTTCTTATTTGACTGGGTTGGTATCCCTTGATTATAAAGGCGTTAAAGACAAAATCTTTGTCAGGCGCTGAATATCTGTCGCATCATTAAGACTATAAGTTGAGGAATACCCATTCATGTTTATTTTCTCACACTTCCAGGCGCAAAATAAGGGAATAATGAATTATTATCGGATGGTAAATCATTTAGTCCTGTGGATTATCATTTATTTGCAAGCTATCAGTGACTGAAAAAGTCAGTAGATTTCCTCTCGTAAGTATATTCTTCAAATTGTGTGTCACAACTTAATATGTATCAATATAGATTTTATTTGTTATTCTCAGCCCAGAGGTTTCTTTAGGAAGTACACCCTAATCCATGACACTCAAGACAGAGTTAACGAATGATCGTTAAAATACCGATTGTGAATGATTAATAAAGCCCACTACTCCATCAATTGATAAAACCAGATTATAAACTCATTAATATACTGTAAGCAGACTTCCGTTCAGTATCGTCCGAAAACTATTAAAGATGCCATATTTCTCCTTTCTTTTGCTTTTATCAACCACCACTGCATATGATCATTATTACGCAAGCTTCTTACCGGTCTACAGTTGAATTTCCTTTGGGTTTTCCTTGGTTTTAAAAACGCCGGTCAATATATCCGTAAATCTAGCTTTCTAAGGGAAACTAGAAAATTATGAGTAGAAATTGTCTTTTATTTTATCTGAGTTGCGTGAGAGGATACGGATAGTTCTGAAAAAGCAGAGACAGCACTTCATAACCACGAACTGTCAAACCTAGGAGGAAAACTAGAAGGGTAGGACGGAGCTAAATACAAGAAGTCTATAGAAGAAGTAAAATAGGGATTCGAAAAATGAAGAACTCATAAAACAATTATGAAACCCAAAAGAAAGTCCTAACCATACAGCGTACTTAGTCACTTTCGCCTTTTACAGATAATGCAAAAATCTTACGAAGGGTTTGATAAAACCAAACAAAATGCATGCCAATTTAAGTATAACGCACATCGTTCCTTAGGGATACATGTCTGCTGTCGAAACTCATCATTTCATTTGGTTTCTTGATAAGGTCCCAAATGATACAAACCAGAAGCTTGTGAAAAACTACTTTGATTGAAAGTGAGTTCTGTAGCTCCTTTGTTTTGTATTCTTCACAAATTTTGGGGGGATTCCAAGCCAAATGGATTTTATCTTATTTGTGTCTGAACCACATTCATTAATGTCGATTGTTTTTATTTCTTCATGTACATCTTATAACATTTTATCAAGTATCTTCATCACAGCCGATAAACATAGTCATATAATTCCTTTAACGTAAGGACAACCGTGAAACATATGTGTCACTGATCAAAATATTTTAATGTGGAATGACAAAAACGCCTAAGGACGAACACTGGCTAAGAAAGCACATTATGAAAACCGTATATGAAACTTACTTTGTGCAGAAGCATTCGAAACTTTTATGTAAAGCAGCAAAGCAGATAAGAAAAAAACCGAGGATAGAAGTTCAGCTCTTCCTACAACTCCAGTAACCTAAAAATATTTTTAGCTAATTTCTTCATACAGCTTCCGTGTGAACAGGATGTGCAGAGAATAAAATAGAGCTGAAAAAGGCTGATTCCCTCTGCAAATAGCACAAACACAATCTAAAGTGTTATTCGGAACCCAAAGATACTTGAAAAACAAAAACACGACGACAGAATGAAGGACGATATTTGTGGCATGATATCCTGTAGGACTAAGTTCATGAAACAAATAGTTAACTCTAAATGTGAGGACAGTGAACGGCCTATATGACTTATGGCTTCTTTCCTAACAAAATAATACTTAGAACGATTTCCATCAAACCTCATTCATAGGAGTCCCCCAGAAATCATTTTTGAAAAGCTCTGCTAAACTTGTAGACGGGCGTAAATCTCGGTTGTCTCTAATAGCAGACACATCATCAAAAACGAATCCGCATCCCAAAGAATTAAAGTAAATTGCTGAAGAAAACAGGCACAGTAAAACCTCCGGCCACATAAGAGTGCGGCGTTACACTAAATTAGTGCGTTTTCCAAGGTCATTAGTTCCTTACTTACTCAAACGTTCATGAACAAAAAATGGAGAATTATAAGTCCATTGAGAACTGCATCTCGGTTGATGAATTGGGTTTTCGGGTGCGTAGATAAATAATTCTTGTTGTGATTCTAAATGCCAAAGCTTTCGTGTTATTTTGTTCCGACTCTTTCGTGACTCTCCTTTTATTTTAGTTTATTATTGGATCGTATTGATAATCCAGTTGGAAGAAAATTATCATAAGCGATATAATGCACCATGATCAGATTCCATCTAGTTGTTCACGGCTGCACAAATTGCATTTGTAATGTAATCTGAATCTAATGTCTGTATGGCTAGTTAAATGTCACAACTCTGCTTATAGCTCTTCAAGAGTTAATGCCGGTCCCAACCCCGGGTAAAGAATGGAATTGGGTATGAGGTCGGCAGCTCCATTCCGTAGAAAAAAACTCCCTGAAAAACACCAACCGGATTAAACAATTTAAACCATTAAGTGAAATGTCACTGAGCCTTAGCCAAGTAATCCGGCAGTTGGGTCACTGAAAATCGAACAGTTTACCGATCCTCATCATTTTCAAGGACAACCAACAATCATCAATTAATTGCAGTAGTCACAATCTGCTCTTAGTGTTACTATTGCATTTCTCTAATAACGTCGCTTGTGTTTCACGATCATCAAACGGACCATAGTATATGGACAGAGCAAAAGGGTTATCCGCGTTAGGCTCTAACCGCGAAACATGAACTCGTCGTTAGCTATTTGATCACTTCATTCCCGTCTGACTAGAGCAGGCCCCCAAGTCATTCGACAAAGATCATCTACGTAAGTGAGCTGCATATTCATTTAAAGTACTTTTTAAAGTGGTTCTAATCTAAAAGAGTTATAAAGGTCTTGGGGTAAAAAGACATGCCAGAAGGGGTTCCTCAATAATAGTTCTTTAGTAAGCACTCAAAAGGTTCTAAATATTTTGTAGGTCATGTCACCTAAAGTTCTGGGAGAAACACAGCGGCAAATTATTCCTAAGAGACTGAAGAATTTCAATCAGAAAAAACGTTCGGTTCGTTTTACAACAATATCCATGTACATTCTATAATAATGGTGCATTCCTATCTAAATTGTTGTGAAGTCAAGAGTGAATTGAAGAGAAACTAATACTTACAGCTTTGTCTAAACGGTAAGTTTGTGTTAAATATTTGTTATTATTATAGCTTCACAAACTACACTAATATCAGGAGAAGAAGGCTTAGTGATAAAACCGAAATGTCAACAAAGTAAAATCAGATAATATCATTATTTCGACTGAGGAATAGCATACTTCGTACATTGTATTCTCCCTAATGTGCAAATTTAAATGAACTGGATGTTAAAACATTGAATGATTTACTGAACTTTGTCTAGACTATGGATGTTAAATCATATCGCGACATATTACCAATATGGGCTGCCCTAAAGTTGTATGCTATACATAAAAAGTTATTTTTAGCCCGTCATATCAGCAAGGGATTTTACTGACCAGGTCCTGTCAGTTTAAGGCCTGGCTACCGGGTTTGGACTAATTAGGCTGAAACTCGCCAGATGATGTGGCTGAAATGTTATTCATTTCAATCCGTCAGTTTGACTACATCCGGCTTAGTTAGATTAAAATTTAAACTCCCATCCAAAAATTGATTTCTGAGAGTTGTTTCCGGGATAATATATTTTAAGTGGTTCAGTCTTATCGTTTACATCAATGGGATATTACCTTTCCTTAGACGAATTTCTACACTAGACACTGTGCCAGTATGTACTCTACAGGACTTCAATGAAACTCTGAACACGAACACGTGATTGACCTCACCAGAACGTGAGTATGGTTCAAAACCAGCAGCCGGCGAAAATAACAAAAATCAGGAGTCGGAAAATATAAATCAAATCTAATAACTGTCAGACTACCTACTGGCCTGACTTGGGGGATAACCAATAAGTAATTTTATCGCCCACACATCAGTGATAATGTACACTTTCAATCCTATTAAAGGGCACTTTGTCAGTTATATAACCTCGTCATTCAAAAGTAAATTCACAGATCACGTACTTGTAGGGTCAGTGATAAGTCACCGAGTGTTAGACCAGTCAACAATCAAGGTGGATAGTAGACACGGTACACTGCAGATTGTTGAACGTTAGACAGCTGTCGAAACACCATTTAGATCAACCCTGACTGGTCACTTGCACACTGTAGTCTGGCGCATGCACTAGCGATTGTACTACGTACTTCTGCAGCTTTTCCGTATAATAAATTTCGTTGGTGAGACCATGCTCGTTCCACGCAGCCAACAAGTAGGTAAAAAGCCTTGATATCATAACAAGATGGAACAGGTTGGTCCTCAACCGTGAAGTGTGACTCCGATATAATTCACACCACAAGATTTCTGTCCAACTGGAATAGATTCGTTATCCAAACAGATAAGTTATGTTTGTGATTTGCACATTTAATTTGATTTAAGGCACTATTCGTCTCAAGCAGACTGAAAGTTAAAACGTTAAATCTCTAGTTATGAACCATTTTATCGAATTAATGAACTACAAAGTTATAATAATCAACTTCGATAAGTATCACGTTACTAAAAATGCACCCCATTACTTTTTTAACAGTATCTGTATAATAACTTCAAGAGTATGAGACCTAGTTTTGTTTGAATAAAAAGACAGTATTTTAAATCGTATGAAGATTGATGTACAAGGGAATTTGGATACGGCTTATCCAACATTCTGACTATAAAAGACCTTAGAAGCTTGTGTGGTTGTCAGAAGTAATCGAACTCGATATGCTAAATGGGTAATTTTCAGAGCTGTTCAATTCGTTTGCTGATAGTCATTTATGGACGAGTGTTCTACTCTTAAAAAACTCTGTGTGCACAAGCTAAGGCATACCATTTAGAATTCGAAACAGGCTCTCGGAAGCCACAGTTCTTACCCGAATAAACTAACTCTCAAGGAGTGGTGTGGACTACCTCGCTGAATATGAATATGCAATTTACAGCCGAATGGTATTTTTTTTATACTGACGTTTTGTAGGTTTTATTTGTTTGTTATCGTCTAGCACAACATTTTCTTAGTTTTTCGCCCAGTTTAGTTATTATTGAACAATTACATCTTGGTTCTATTTTTAACTGTTTTTGAGTTGGTTTATTTTCGTTGGACTGTGTAATTAAAGGGAACATACTCTACCGCACACCGTCGTCTAAATCAGTCGTATAGGATATCATTGCTTGCAATTCGGCAACTCCACCCATACCATTGTAATTTTAGTCTCATTAAAAGTGGTTTCCAGACAAAGTATTATGTCTCACTGGAGGCTCTATGTTTAATATTCTGTTAGGACACACTGTTCCTACAAGTACTCTATTACAAACATACTAGACATTTGCAAATAATGGAATGGGGGTAAGGCATCGACTCAATCCTTTAAATGACTATAGTATAAAATATGGGTTTTGAAACAATGTGAAATCATTTGAGAAGTTAAAACTCCCGATGAATTTTCAACAAAGCAGTAGGAAATGTGTAGGAATATAATAGTAATGAGTTTGGCTAAATCTAGTGGAATGTAACTAATGATAAATCAATAAAGTGAGTGCGAAAGTAGTATATTGATAAAAAGTAAACAGAAAGACACCCACATTACATTTGAGTTGATGGTATTTTGTGCTATCGGAACAAGGGGATGGTTTACTGGATCTCTAGTTGAAGGACCATTAGCGGTAGGCAGAAAATTGTGAATTTCACATGGTAACTTCTAGGTAGTATCTATTGGTGCAGTGAGTTACCTATCAACTCGCAGTAAAAATTAGGGTGGGAGGACATATAGCAACGGCGACTCGTCTAATACGAACCCGCAGTAGATGAAGAGAGACAAAACTCAGAGTCCAGTATGATTGGGATATATAAGTTGCTTTCGTTATCTTAATATTGCCTAGATGTGTTCTTACGTGCTGGTAGGACGGTGTAAGCAAGGGTTTGATCAAGAAGTCTTACAGACATATGGAACCTATCTTCAATGCTCATTTCTGAAGGGAAGACTGTTCCGAATTAATGCACACTTGATGAAGAAGAAGGTTTCCTGAGTTGCCTAGTATTTCTCAACTTTAACCAATATATAAGTTATCTCCAAAGTCATATATATTTGGGCTTCGGTTAATGACTATATTAAAAGTGAAGCAAGATTTTCGGGGAACTCGTATGGGAGATTTGAATTGGACCTAAGCCTTTGATTCCAGAGAGGCTGAAATCCTAAAGTATGGCTTCGAGAGCGATAGTCAATGGGTTTATCAATTTTAGGCATTTCTCAAATAAATTCCGTTTTATTCCTGTTATCGTCATTTTATTTGATAGGCGAAATTTGGAAGATAAGAACAGGCATAATCCAACGACAAGTCTTACGTATATCTTGTGAAGAATGATTCTAGGGAGGAATGGAACCTAGCAATTTTCGCATTCCAGATGATTTGGTGGAGATATATTTAGGGAAGTTTAGGCTACACGAGTAACGCAGCACAAGGTCAGTTGCAGGTACATGTTTGAGTAGTCGGTTCTTGTTAGGTGGATTTTATCTTGACAGATGTGTCTCCGATACACTGCCAGCCTCAAATGTTTCTGATGAGGTCTATGCCCTATCTCTTACACTATGTACGTACCTTATTGAAGTCATGCGGAATTGTGTACGAAATACTACGTACCTCTCAAACGTTAGCTTTATGGATTCCTTTAAGTAATAAGCATAAAACAGGTCTTCCTTTTGTTCAAGCATCTGCATATATTGTTGGCGTACATTGTGAAGAAAACAGTGGACTCGTGACACTACGCTGTACAAAACCACTGATTATCGGTCAAGGTGAAGATGTCATAGATTTAATTTTATTCATTTGGTGTCTATCCTTGTGAAAAGGTTCAGTCCGTTGCAATAGAAGGTAAGTAATTCTGATCGACTAAAATCTGTTGATTAGATAATGAAATACCCTAACAAAGGCTATCTTTATATCGAAGTACAGTACAACCCTTAGCAACTTTGGTCACGTATGCGAGTAACCTCGTAAAAGAAGTCTGTTAGTCATCTAGTGTACGATGTATGATTATATTATTGAAACCCCTCTTCACAAGTTGTATGTCGTGGTTCAGAGGAGTAATACAGCCGGAAGTAGTAGGATGTTTGACCTGTGTAGTTTAAGGCTACGATGGAACCGAGGGAGCACTGGAACACTACCTCATACGTTTACTCATTGAATTGTAGTATGATATCGCCGAAACATTAACGTTGACTGAGAGTGACTCGAACGTTCTTCTAGTCGTACAATCGAGAACACAGTGGTTTGGTTGCCGAATTGAACCTCGTTTTGCCGGATAGATTTTCATGCATTAGATGAAATGTTTAGCTTTTTTTCTTCATGGAAAAAGCTTAATAGAAACGGCTACTTGTAGTGAATCTTGACCTGGAGGATATATTTGAGACTAAATAGTAAAAGAACTGCTTAACCCTGTACATGTCATTCGCAATGAGTTTTTTCGCCATATTAGATTATTCTTAACATTACCAACGTATACAGACGGGCAGTGAAGTTACTATCAGGCGAGCTTTACCAGATAAAGCTTCCGCGAATATGCTAGACATATCATGATCAAGAGGATGTTAATATATATAGCTTAATATAACATTTTTAAGTGTAACATAAAGACCTGAAGCATGTTGTTGAACACCGTTTTTACAAAAGTGACCATAAAGCAAACATCGGGTTTGCAAACATATTTCCACTTCAAAGAAACAATTCTACAAAAACTTAGGCTGAGCGTAAATTGCAAACCTGACAACACATGAGTGCCTCGTAGCGTGTGCTAGTTATGCGGACATACATAAGTAGTATGTAATAGGGATTGAAAGTGGAATGCTTGCTAGCAGAAGATTGAATCGAAGAGAACAAGGAGGGAAACAGAAGGCAATATGAATAAAAACAGAATTAGAAGAATCAAGAAGTATGTACAGGCCAACTGATGGAATATGTGCAAATAATGTACTTAATGTATGATTTTCATGTTTTACTGAGCCACTGTGGGATTTTTCATCAAACAATAAATTGGTTTTCTCCACCAAGTCTTCGTCCACTATAAATATTTCCATAATTTCCATATTTTCATGATCTTAACCATTGAAATTACTACAATCTCCACAAAAACCCATCTGATATTAATCAAAAATGTGCTCACTAGTGACTGGCTTCACGAGGTGTATCCTGGAGTTCTAGTGAGAAGTAGTGACCAGTGGAGTTCAACCAGGTCTGTTGTGAGGTAGTAACTCACTGAAGACAATGGTGAATGTGTCGCTCAATTTCGTGGATTAGTTGAAGTTAGACATTAACGCAGTTGGATGCCGGCTCAGTGGTCTAGTGGTTAAGTGCTCGGGCGCGAAACCAGTAGGTCCTGGGTTCGAATCTCGTAGGGGGCGAGGTCGTGGATGCGCACTACTGAGGAGTCTCACAATAGGATGAAACGGCCGTCCAGTGCTTCCAGGTTTTCCATGGTGGTCTAGCTTCAACTGACTCATGATCTTAACCATTGAAATTAATATCAACTTGTTCAACGGGTAACAAAACAATTTAGATGTCAGGATAGAGAGAACATTTTATCCATGCTTTATTACATATATTAACAAAAAATGAATGATATATACTGACAGATATATTCAAAGAAGCATACCAGTCTGTATTGCGTCTAACAGTCTTACAAACGAATGCGATAATGACTAGTCCCATTGAGATTCGAGGATATTTTCGAGAGTGAAGACCACTTTTTCCACCAACTTGTCGTTCCCTACACCCAGTAGCGACTATTTAAATCAAAACTGACGATTAATACTAGCTGGCACGTGCTTGTTTTTCAATCACTACATCAATGTGAAACGTACACAAGTTCCACTATCAGAAGTGTCATTAACAAGGAGTATAATCTGTCTAATTTGTTTCGATGATTTCATGATCTGGGAATACTGTATCTTTATCTTAATCGATAAAATGGACACTCTGATTTCTGTCTTTAACTACAGTTAAAGACTGTAAATGTCATGGGAATTTAATAACCAAGAAAAAAACCCAGGAAACTAAAGTATGCCTTAACTTCCTAATTACTACCATAGTAGCAACAATTAGTAGCAATTTTCAGGTTATCCAGATTATTTTCTGATGAATTCTTCAGAAGATGGCGAAGGTTTAAGATTGTTACAGTAATATGATGACAATCAATGTAACGTTTGCCATTGATTTCTAAGACTTATTACCACTCAAACAAAACACAGAAATTTAGGCCTCAAACACTCGTCCATATATTTATCTTGTGAGATCCTAAGATGTGTGGTAAAATGAACAGTGGTCATTAGTTTCGATTATCACGAAAATTGAGCGAAATTTTTTCTGACAAACCATAAAAAATGCAGTCAGTTTTCGATGTAACATGCATATTTTTTTGAAGTGTGCGAAACGGAAGTAAATGATATCAAAGATCCTGAATAGATATATTATTAACAGCTTTATTCGCTTCAATATGTGCTGAAAAGTTATCATAGGTACTAATAGCGAGGGATGATTTATGTGAAATAAGATTCTCCTCAACATCCTTTTTGATTTTCGAACTTACATACTAAGACATACCAGACGTAACATCGCGTACGAAGCGAATAAACTGACGCTAAAACTTACCACCGGCAATTGTTTCTGGTCTAACATTTTCCGAAATTTTTAAAGATGGGTTGTTACTATGCTGTTTTTACTACAGGGTAAAGGTTCATCGTCATTTCACTTCATTATTAGATTGTCTTTATGCCAGGCTTGAGCATATTCGCATCAGCACTGTCTAAAGACTACATCCATCGAATTATTTTGGCGACACTTCCGCTGACACAGGTCGAGCTTCTCTTTAATCAGGTCAAATGCTAGTAGAAAATTGGATTGCCAGAAAACTTTACCACTGATAGAGAGATAGTTTGAAGGCAGTTAATTCCGGCAACTTACTGAAATTTCAAGATCAAAACGGTTGATTCATAAAATTACTTTACATACATTTTGAGAATCTTTTACTTTACAACAAAATTCTCCATGTAATCGGACAAACTATGTCCAGCATCTTATACAGCACATTAGGGAACGGAGTAAGTTGCATCTTAGATGATAGTAACGATGAGTATACATCTCACAGCAAGCAGAATATTGTTCCGATTGTTTTTCGTCGAAAGAGACGGTGTTCGATAGAAACCAAAAAAAGCCGCACGCTATTATGGTGATACTAATTCATTCTCAAATAACAATATGTTTCACGGCTCACCACAGTTTGCAGGTAAGATTGAATTGTCGCAAATGCCACAGAATTTACTGCATTAAGTTACTCAGCTAGGTTGATGACTTTTAAGATATATTGGTCATAGAAACAATAGCACATGAATGTTAATATAACTCGAATGTCTAATACAAGAGTCGGAGAGCTCAATTGGGGTTGCGTTGCGCAAAGCAAATGGTGATTGAGAGTGAATGCAAGTAAAGCCCAAAGCTATTTATAACGAGAAGTATGCCAGAAAATACATGGCAACTCAGTTAAAAATGTCAACTTCAACGTTTTATTTTGTTTCTTGGTAGTGTTATCAGATAGCAACGTTGACACGATTTTAGTAAACACAATGATAAATTCTGATATGTTGAGGATATCACAGTAGACAAAGGATGGAGACATATGTTTCATATGTGTATTTTTGGTGGTATACCAAAAGGGTGCTAAACAAGAGGGAGGAAGATAAGAACGAGCGGCAGAATAGGCAATTTTCATGGCTAGTGAATCTTGGTCGTTTGTGATGAAATAATTAAGATGGTGTCTGATGTGACCTCGACGATCCCTCACCGATGACCGGATACGTACATTTTCCCACGATAATATTAGAATATTTGAACGCTATAGCGTAAAAGAACCAAGTTTTCACCTTGCTGTCAGGTAAACACAACGACAAATCGGACAACCATAATTAAATAAAGATTGAACTACTAAGCGGTGGATCATGTTATTTCAATAAACCGCTCTCTACCAAAATACTTCAACTGCGACGGAAGCAAATCGATTTTCTTGGAAACATAAGACATGTGGATGGTCTGTAACAGCTCAGGTTGGTTGGTTAAGAGTTGACCCCAAACAACCAAGCTTATGCCAAAACAGTATTGTTCAAGTATTCATTCACTTCCTTATTTTTTATAAGCGTTATATTCCCTATTATCTTGAATGTTGAGAGCCTTTGTTTGTCTGAACAGGTAGTCCCACGCTCCACTGTGACTGCGCGAAGATCGAAATAAAGACCTATTCACTACTTGTCTGGTTTCTTCTATCAATAGCACCCTTGGTTACCTACCTGGTTATAAAAGGCGGTCGTCATAGGCCCAAGGTCATACATTTGATCGGGTTTGACAATGAGTCCAACTTCTAGTAAGTTTACATTTTACATATATGCATTATAAAAAAGTATTTTTTTTTGTGTTCATACCTTTTCGTACATAAGATGGCTACACTATGTCTATTTTCTTCCAGAATACCAATCCTTTCTGGAGGCCAATCACTTACATGGAACCGAACAATTATAAATTATATTTTTGTATTTCCATTTTGTATCTTATTATTTTTATGCAGGCAGTGGAGCAGTTCTTCAGAATTGATTGGTTTTCACTATTGCCTTTGAAGTAGATTCTTCTTTACTTTTTACTTGAGGGCGACTCAAGAGGCAGGTGAGTAAACACCTGATAGCCGGTCTGAGCATGGAAAAATCGTACCTCACCAACATGGTGTTGGGTAGCCCGCTCGCGGCACTTCCTCAGATATTCTTATTCCACATTCTCACACTCTTTCTCTTGAAAGCACGCAGTAAACCGTCGGCGATAGTTGTAGAATAGATCACATGCTACAAAATAAGATGACAAGCTAGTAAATGAGGAGACATCCATGGTCTATCGTTGACAGCGTCAGTCGTCACTGATTGTAAGTCAAACAGTGAGGGAGTTGATAATTTTCCGTTGGGATGAGAAATAGAACTAAGGTGTTTTCGATAGATAGGTTAATCGAACCGACGTTCCTACGGAAGTCGATTCTAGGGGGAAGCTAATGTAACAGCTCAGGTTGGTTGGTTAAGAGTTGACCCCAAACAACCAAGCTTATGCCAAAACAGTATTGTTCAAGTATTCATTCACTTCCTTATTTTTTATAAGCGTTATATTCCCTATTATCTTGAATGTTGAGAGCCTTTGTTTGTCTGAACAGATAATCCCACGCTCCACTGTGACTGCGCGAAGATCGAAATAAAGACCTATTCACTACTTGTCTGGTTTCTTCTATCAATAGCACGAGGGTTACTTCAAGGCCCGAAAGGTCTACTGAATCCACGAGAAGTTGCTTGCTGGGACAGTCAAAAGTAACGTGACAATTTTAAGTGTGTTACAAGTTCTATTATCATGTGGACTGTGCTCACTTAAGTCTATTATTTTTTTGGAAATATCGTTTCGCGTGCTTCCCCTTCAAATTCTCACATTTTACTTTTTGGTCGACTGAATGGTTTGCAAAGCCATAGTTTGACCGACAGTACTTACACCATCACCACAGGCACGGCTAGTAGAAGCTGTAGACCAAATTCAAACGATAATAATACGTCTAATATTCCTTTTTAGCAACATAATTATAATAAAGCTTGGGACGACACCCGATAAAGAACCTCCAAGTGTTGTGTCCGTGATGGACCACTCAACTCAATTACTGAAACTGAATTTCCCAATAAGTAACCAATACCACACTTCTACCCAGATCCTCGCTCCTAGTACAACAAGTATGCGAAAAAGAAAAGTGAGAAAAAGTTGTCCTAATCTGCTTGTGTCGCAAGCTACGACCGGAGAGAAATAGCACAAAAGTGATAATAATATGGCATGCTTGTCGCTCATTAAAACTAGAGATTCAGAAGTTGAAAGTAATTTCTGCGTTGGCTAGCTCCACTGTCGTTGTGATACTGCAGTACCTAAGCAGTACTACGAGTTTACGTTCAGTTACTCCTGTTCGTGGTTCTGGCACATTTGTTCACAAAGTGGAAAAAATACATTAAACGGGCTTATAAAATAGAAGCATAAGTCCCCATTGAAAGAAATTATATAGAACATTACAAGTATGTCTGAATCGACAAACACAGGTTTATTCAAAAACGTGACTGTGGAAGCCAAAGCTTGAACTCTCACACCAATGAGATTGACGATTCTTGCCAATACTTCAAATTGTTTTGATAGTAAGGAGCAGTGGGTGGGCGTCAGGAGAGAAAATGGCAAAACATATTTTCTAAAACGCTAAAAATGGTAGACTGAGACGTTAAACGAAACCCCCTGATTTCAATTTATGTTCCAATGTCCGGGAGTAACTAATTGGAACACAGGGCAGTCTTTGATTATAAACAGTGGGACAAATACCGCGAAATATACAAGGTACCAAGTTACCCAGGCTATGCTGCTGGCAAAAGCGCCAAAATTTAGTGAGAGGCAAACCCTCACCATCTAAGGGAAACAGTAAATTCAGTACAAATTACGATAGAAATTCTACTTATATCTCAGAAACGTTCGGTTGTGCGATCTTCTCAAATTCAAGTCACATACAACAAGCTGCGGGCCGTAAGAGGTACTGCTTGGTCAGCAGGTAATCAAAGGCCAACCAGTATGGTAGTGTCTGCGGTAATGGATGTTAGTCGGGATGTAGCTCGTGAACACGATATTCAATAGTGACGTTGGCTATCACGTAGTACAGAAGTTTACACCACTACGATAGTAAGCGTGTTAAGTCTACCTCGTCTGTTACACACCACGACCACTATGTTTCGGCGTCTGACAACTGTAATCTGCAGAAAGTGAAAGAAGCTAGCTGAGGCTCTCCAAGCTCGGTACAGATCGGAAAACGATCTATCCAGCCACATCAGATGTTGAGAGAGCCAACCTTAATAGGTGAGGTGACGGCAAAAACTCCTGATAAAACGCATTAGAGTTGATCGACCTTGTTCAACAACCCACGTTACAGAACACAGAGACCAGGCCCAGCTAAGGCTAGAAGCTATACAGGTGTAAAAACTTCAGAGGCCAGTTCGCACAGGACTAGTCAACACACCTCAAACAATAACCCTCTGACGCTTCTGTAGAGTAGCAATGGATGAAGAGACAAACCATCAAATCGCTCTATGGCAGCTTAAGAGGGCTAAGCGGTAAACTAAGAGAAATTGGAAACATGTGCTTTTGACTGTATCTGAAGATCTTAGCTCCGCCTGAAACATGCCTATCATCAGATATCACGAATTAAGAAGTAAGCTTGAGAGACATGAAACTTTTTAGATACGTTAGTGTTATAGTTTCACCTATTACAACCCAGTTACACTTTCTGCTTGATCTTAGACACTACTTCACTCGACAAGTCCCGGAATCAGAACATGGTTGAAAAAGAATGTATTTATATTCCAAATAAAAAGTTGGATAAAAGGTTATTATATTTATAGTTTTTACACAAAAAGACTAGACTTCTTCAAGTATCTGCTAGCGCTGATTGGTTAAGAAATACCTGGCCCCTACAGATTCTGACGCACAAAATTATGGGGTAATACAGGCAATACCAAAGTTACCAAACCTGGGTTTGGACCAAATACAGCTAGCTGGAGACTTCAACACTCAATCCCTAAATCTCGGCAATCAGGTACCACCTCTACAGTGTGGCTTCATAAGCGACTTGTCGCGGCCATTAGAATTTCAGGATCAACTGAACATTTGGGCGGAGCCACGAGATGGGATAAGGGCGTAAAGGCCTAAACGTAAGCTATATACTGGCAAATGAACAGCTTTCTGTAGAGGATAACCATATCTACGAACCGATGGAAATTACTGACCTTGGTGTAGTCATGTTAAACTGGAAGTTCCGAACCATAGGTGCAATAGAGTAGACTGTATGATGATAGGGTAGCACCACCAATGGCGACAGGAGTGGTGAGGGTTAACGGTGAATTACTACATAGAGAGACAGCATTCAGAATGATATAAAAAACACAATGTATGTGAGGAGCTGTACACAACCGATAATCGAAGATCCTGGGTTAGGCGGGACAAAACGCTTGTCACGGGTCAAGTGGATCATGGTATAAGTAGAAATTCACTCTGAAAGTTTCTGACTGCAGCTCTTACTTGACATTGAAAAAAGGTGCGTCGCCGTTTTTCGAAAATTAAAGCTAGCTACAAAAATCATTACCGATTTGAAGTAAATATTTCAATGAATGCTACCACCGAATATGAACACTAAAACATTTTTCTGGAACCGCGTGTACCAATCAAACTGGCTGCCTTCAACATTCGCACACTTATGCAGGTCGGAAAACAGATAGGGCTGGCTATGTCTTTAGAAAGTCTTGATATCGATGTTTGCTGTCTATCCGAGACCCGTATTCAAGACTCTGGTGAAGTACTACAAATTCACTCTCTATCTGTCGCTTCAAAAGGCTTTTTTTACGTGCGTTTATCCGGGGACCCTGTGGCATCTTCGTCTGGTCTTGCTGGCGTAGATGTCGCACTGAGCGCTAGAGCTGAGGCAGCACTAATCGATTGGATTCTATTAACAGTCGGTTATGTGCTGTTTGGTTAGAAAGTTCCATTAAAGTGAGAAGAAACCGGCATGAGAAACAATGTCTTTTCGTCATCTCCGCCTATGCCCCGACAGATTGCAGCCCGGATGCAATCAAGGATGAATTTTACTACAAGTTAACTGTTCTTCTATAGAAAGTACGTTCGACAGATATTGTAGTACTAGCCGTAGACTTGAATGGTCAGGTAGGGCGTCTAGGCACAGAGGAGAATCGTTTAGGTGGCTGATGGGGACTTGTTGGTCGCAGGTAGGATAATGGGAACGGTCTACTGCAACTGTGCACAGACCACAGCCTGTTTCTGGCTAGCACTAACTTTCGGCACAGTCATCGCCGATGTGCCACCTGGCGTCTTTCCTCTTCATCTCGAGCCTGGACTCAGATTGATCACATCGCGATTAGCTACCGCTGGCGTGGTTGTGTACAAGACTGCCGCTCCTTTTGGAGTACTTATCTGGACTCTGATCATGCCCTGGTCTGCGCCAATCTTACCTTACTTTTCAGTGGTCAGCGGAGTGACTGCCACCAAAGGATTGATGTCCGCAAGTTGGTTGCAACTTTTGTTGCAAGTAAGTATCAAACCGAGCTACCTTCTAGGCTAGCTAGCAATCCACCGAAACGTATAGATGAACATTGGCTGCAATTGCATGACGCCATGAAAATGGCGAGTAAAGTCGCTTGCGGCTTCGCGAAACGTCCCGCTTGTAAGCACTAGGTTTCTCCTGGCTCCTTACAATTCAATGAAGCCCGTTGGTCTACTCTGGGTGACCGTGAATTCGATTACAAACGACGACTGTTACGTAATGAAATTGGGAAAAGCTTGTGTCAGGACCGAGAAGTCTGGTGGTTGGAGCGTTTCAACGAGTTTGAAGCAACAGCCGGAAGCTCTTCCAACTCACCCGAGCCACTGGTAGCAAGAAGTCTGGTGTGAGTGAAACAACCTGTGAGGATGACGGGATGCCAATCACTAACATCCATCGACGTCTAGGACGATGGGCAGAATTCTTCGAGGAGCAGTTCAACTGGCCTGGTCGATAGTTGTCCCTATCTTTCAAAAGGATTCACGTCACCTATGCAGAAACTATCGGGAGATAAGTCTACTTCCGACTGCGTCCAAACTATTGGCTTCCGTCATACTTCGTAGATTGTTCAGAACCCGTGGGAAATTGGTTGCGGGAAGCAGGCTGGTTTTCGTTCTGGTCGAGGATGTATTGATCATATCTTCACCCTCTGCCAAATGTTAGAACACCGTCATACAGGCCAACAATTGTAGTGTTTCTTGACATCAGGGCCGCCTTCGATTCGTTGAACAAGACTGTTCTCTGAGACTGTCTGTTGAAGAGGCGTGTGCCTGAGAAGCTTATTAACATCTGGAAGGCTCTATATACAAATACCTAAAGCAGAATGAGATACAACAACCTTTCTCCATTGTTCCATCCAAGCAGTGGGGTTAGACAGGGTTGCCCAATCTCACCATTCTTCTTCAACTTTGCCATCGATGACATTCTAGAAACAGCTCTGATGGATGTAAGTAATGGCGATGTGGATCTGTTCCCTGAAGAAAGAATTCTCGACCCTGAGTATGCGGATGATATTGTCTTACCGCGCGATAATACCCAGGCCATGCAATTCGCACTTAAACAGTTAGCAATTAATGCCCGTAGGTATGGTATGTGCTTTGCACCTTCTAAGCGCAAAGTGCTTTTAAAACACTGCCAGAAGAGAGCACTTTTAAAATCTAGGTTGCCGAAGACAACCAACAACTTATGGGTTAGTATCAAATAAACAGAAACCCCTGCGCCAAGGACAGTCACTAGGAAGTAATAACATCCGGCATGTTATCCTGAAACAGTGCGCAGAAGCCATTAGCATACCGGCGTGACCTATTCAGGCACTCACTAGATCCACACTAAGTGCCAAGAGGGTGGGAGCAGGTCACTTCAAGAGTCAAAGGAGATAGAAAAGACCCAGCCTGTTACCGATCAACCGCATTACTGCCAACACTGTCGCAGGTAATGAAAGGACTGGTCAATGAACAAACGAGAGGATACATGGATCAAAACAACATGCTGTATGAAGCCCAGAACGGGATCAGGAAAAACAGGCTCTGTGTATCCAATTTCCTTATAGCATGGGAAAGTTGGACAACTTCCTGTGAACATAAGATTCCGGTCAATTTAATATTCCACGATATTAAAAAGCCTTTGCCACAGTACAATATACTTTTCATAGAGAAGGTTGTAACGATATGTTTCAATGACACACTCATCCTAGCCCCAAAGCTACATAGATAACAGATTGTTTCGCACCAAGGTAAGAAAAGGCCACGGAAGTTGGAAGGTCTGAACGTATGGAAGGCCTGCTTGAATATCTGGGCTACCAGATCTTGCCATCTAGATATTTCAACAAGTTATCTATTTTTTGTTTGTTTCAACAGAGCACTATATCAATCAATTGCACAACGTAACCAGGTGTGCTTGTGAAAAGTTCACGACCTTTCGCTGTACAAGTTAGAAAAGGGCACAATCAAAGTCGTTGTGGTTGCTGGCAATGTACATCGAAAACAATGTACATTATTCGGATGTCGATTCCTGAACTGCTGACATCTAATTGGCGATCACTCAATATTTATCGTCACGATCGATCAAGAAATAAGAAACAGAAACCTGTTGAAATACTTTGCACTAAGAATTCTATATTGTACCAAAAAATATAATAATGAATAAAGATAATAATAATAGCAATAAAAAGCAACATCAGGAGTTTCATGAGGAATAGACTTGGGTCTACTTCTGTTCCCAATCTAACTGCTACAAAAGCTTAGCTCAGTGGGACTGATCAATACAGACGATGGGATCTGAAGGTTCACCTTCAAAAGGACCTTACAACAATAGAGGAATTGACAGTAGGCAATGCATTAGCCACAAACCTCCGTGAGGCAACTAAATTGGGCAGACGTGTCCACTATCCAGAGCAATATTCACAGTGCATTTTGTTCCTGAGATATAAGTTATTCTCCAATTAGATAAATGGATTTATACATAATAGTATGTCACGTTGTGCTAAATGTTATCTGAATTCATATTTGTCCGATTCATACACGTATATCACACATGAGAGTGACGAATCTACTCCAGTTGAACAGAAATCTTGTGGTGTGAATTATATCGGAGTCACACTTCACGGTTGAGGACCAACCTATTCCATCTTGTTATGATATCAAGGCTTTTTACCTACTTGTTGGCTGCGTGGAACGAGCATGGTCTCACCAACGAAATTTATTATACGGAAAAGCTGCAGAAGTACGTAGTACAATCGCTAGTGCATGCGCCAGACTACAGTGTGCAAGTGACCAGTCAGGGTTGATCTAAATGGTGTTTCGACAGCTGTCTAACGTTCAGCAATCTGCAGTGTACCGTGTCTACTATCCACCTTGATTGTTGACTGGTCTAACACTCGGTGACGTATCATTGACCCTACGTACACCAGTCTGTTCATACTTTTTTCTACTACTCATGCTGGTTCTCAATCAGTCAGCCAGCTACACCGTAGGAACAGACAAATATATGCATTGGTTCAAGTTGCCACATCTTAATAACATAATAAGATAAACACCTCCTAATACCCTGCTCCAACCTCACTACTACATACCTGGTGATCCCAGCAGATATGGGCAATATTTCTAAGACATCTGTGATCGAATACTGTTAACTTGCGGGTATCGTCTAACCTTAATGACCACCTTTCCCAGCCGTAAAGTAAACACAGCGAACTACTACGCAGTATATTCGTCCTTTAATTGACAGACAGTTGGCGAAAGCCAAACGAGCTTTCTGAATCCGTGCTGAGATTTCGTCAGACACCAACCCATTAGGGCTGATCAGACTTCCAAGATAAGTGAAGTTATCGACACGTTAGACTGCTTCACTCCCTATCTTTAGTTCAGGCGTTGACGCAGGCCAGTCCTAAAGCACTAATTTGCATTTAGAGGGAGAGAAGCGCATCCCAAACATTCTGGTATTGTTGCTCAGTGCTACCAGAAGACTCTGCATTTTATCAGCGTCTTCACCAAACAGGACTATATCATCTGTATATTCTAAATCGATGAGTGAACGTGCTGGTAAGAGATCAATTCCCGAAAATTCAGACGACGAGAACGTTATTTCCAGTAGTAGGGCAATGATGAAATTGAACTGAAATGGCGAGTGGACAGCTTTGCTGGACACCTTGAAATTAACAAATCAGATGACAGTTCGCCACACTGACACAGAACCTCTCGGTCTACAGAGTGCTGCTTTTAAATCAAGAGAAACCATCATTGGTTCCATAAGTTGGGCAGTGCTGTTCTTCATTATCATATCAAGGTTTGTCTACACTTCCTAGACAAGTATAAATCCTATGGGTGTGTCACTCATTAATTAAACGTAAACAAGACTTCTGATATTCGTTTCACGAGAAGTGAGCTGATGTAGTGACCTACAGGATATTTTTTCACAATTGTGAAAGTACTTTCAGAGCCGTATTAAAGAGTCGATATAAACTAGACCACCATTGAAAACCTAAAAGCACCGGACGTCCGTTTCATCCTAGTATGGTACTCCTCTTCAGCAGTGTGCACCCATGATCCCGCACGTCGAACTCGGACCCGAGAACTTCGGCCTCGTGCGTGGACGCTTAACCTTAAGACCATTGAGCCGGTATACGACAGTGTTAGTGTCTGACTTCAATTGATCCATGATCTTGAGCAACCCTCCATCTATTATCTGGGGTGGATAACTTTCTCACACTCGAGGAAGTTTTAATTCTACTGGTCACGGCTTCTCACTAGATCTCCTGGATATCCCATCTTGAAGCTAGTCAATAGTGGGCAGATGATCAATATCAGTATGGGGATTTGTGGAGATTGTAGTAATCTTAACAGTTGAATTCACGAGTCAATTTAAGCTTGACCACCATTGAAAACCTGAAAGTGACTAATTTAAGAGTAGCGTCGAAACAATTGTATCTGTATATCTACAATTGTTACGGGGATCCATATAAGATGAGATATTTATATAAATCTTTCAGTGATAGAATCAGTTAAATGATCATCGGACGTAAACCTTAATTTCTGACGAACCATATTACTTAAACATAGAATAGAATATTTAACAGAAGTTTGACTAACAACCAATCACGCATTGTTAGTGAAACTGAAATGTGAGTTGAGGTAATTAACAATCCTTAGACATAAAATAAGTTGTAAGAGATGTAATAAATAAAACAATACATTATTGTCTGAATTCCGACTTAAATATCAATAAAACTACAAAGATGTATATGACAAGACAGCATTTATTTATAAGAATAAATCGCGATTGCTAATGTAGATATCATTACTGTCAGAATATGTACAACAATTCAAATGGAAATACTAAAATGATAAATTAAACAACCTTGTAGCGTCCGCGATTTATTGAATTGCCAGATTGCTAAAACATAATATAAAAAAGTAACATGATTATACGTGATTATGAGGTTGATGAAACAGAAATGGAAAAACTCCACACATATACAACCATGATTGATGGATAACGAAATTGTTTTAACGATTTGTGTAACTATTCTTTCCAAGTCTGGTAAGTTAGATATGCGAACAAAATTTGCATTGCAGTAACTCAAGGCAACGAAAATACCAACAAAAGTTTTATATATATTGAAGGGAAGGGAGATATCTATGCGATTAATAATAATTTAGGCTCTTTAGGAATCCCTGTCACATTAAGACATTCATATATGAACAAAGAATTTTTTAAAACCCATAGTTACCGAATACGTCCTATATGCTCTACTGATCTAGTTAAAGAAAAGCAAACGTCTTTTGTAATACCCTTGGGGAAAACGGATAACCTGGAAATTTTACCAACAAATATATGACCACATAGGTTAGAATAAGCGAAATACAAACGGGGAATAAGAAATTCGTGTTCATGTCCCTACCATTCAGAGGTGATGCGACCAGTGAAATACTAACCCAGAGATTACGTAGAACAATCCAAAGAACATTAAGCACTGCCCGATGGTGACACTGAAGTTAAAAGATGAATTACGTGGATTGGCCACCTCGTTTGTATGTAACGATTCAACTGCTCTTGTGGAGCAAGTTATATTGGTTGAGGTTTTAAGAATTTACATCTTCGTGCTAGTGGACTCCTCCCAGTGTGGCGAAGTAGAGCTGTACTTAAGGCAGTGAACAGCTAAATACTAGCCTATTCAGTAGAGACTGGTCATATAGCCAGTACAAGTTAATCTTTATCAGTAATTTACCACCATTAAATTAACTACTTCTATGAATCCAGTGCTCATCTTGTTGTGCTAATGAGGTGTGGCAACTTGGACTGACGCATATATGTGCCTGGTCCTATATTGTAGCTGACTGATTGAATTTATCGGGTTGTTAACCTTTTACCAAAGCCAGTTCGATCTGAAGTCCTTTAAACGGCAGAAGCAACATGACTGCGTACAAAACAAATATATCCAACCCATATTTCTTACCTTGGTCAACCTCATGGACAACAATCAATGGTAATCTTAATTATAGAATCATATAATTTGACTAATGTACATACAATCTTCCGTAATTTTTACTTACATATCCTTGTACTTATTAATATTTGTTTGACGTCACTAATAATCTCCTGAGCACTGACTAATTTACTTAGCACTCACCCTACTTTATTATTATTTACTAGATTCATAGAACTTTATACACGATATGGTCGTTCACCAAATATTTGATCAAATTTGTGGTGGCATTATTATTTCTCTTATCCTATAGGACCCATATTTATTCTGATCATTAATTTCACAACTTTATTTAACGTACAAGCTTATTCAATTTAACACTGTATACTGTATATTCAACATTAACAATCATATTTCATCTTACAATCATACATTCACACACTACAATTTTAAACGATGTATTTTGCTTTAAACCTGACAATTTTTTGGATTAATAAAGTAAATATTGTTGATTCTGATATATAAAAATAGGAGTGAGTTGCTAGAATGATTTCACAACTACTTAATCAAGAAAGCGGACAGGTTTCAACTTAGTTTAACAGCGTACTGAAGGCCTTATTTTAGAACCAGTTTATTGAGAACGATAATTCTTCCAATTTAGGTAGATAGATTCGTAATTTTTAATGGCTATATTACGAAAAGCGTTTTGGAAGTGAGAAAAAATAGTGCAGTAAAGCTCTTCTTCCTTCGAACAACAGAATAAGATCAGAAAATTCTTCAAGCATTATAGCAAAGAGAAATCGGGAGACAATAATTTGATTTAAAATATTTGCTTTATCCTACTATAATCAACTCTGAAAGCTACGCTTGTGACAGAGATTGTACAAACACGAGCACGTAGAATTTGGATAACTGTAAGAAACAAGTGGGAGATGTTATATTCTAGTTATTTAGTAGAGAAATTTATGAATACAACTAAAGGTTCCAAGATCTAAATGAATTTCCCAGCTTTGCGAATTTGGTGGTTACTCAATTGTTCCTTGATGTCAATAATAAGTGAATACCTTAATAAATACAGTACAGACAGCAATCTAATGTGCCGATAGAGAAATATAAACTGGGAATTAATACATACCAATTTGACTAATTCTTCTTTGATAATACGCATAATTTCTTTTTTAGCCAAAGCGACTTGTCTTTCATTGACAGCCTCAATACATAAATACAGTGGTCTGTCATCTGTACCTTCGGGTATATGTTGCTTAGCTTTGGCAGGTGGCATATAAACTCCTCGTACAGACACGCCAACATCACAATAGTCACTAAGGTGATTGAGCATTTCGCGACCAGTGATACGCCACCTGACGTTTTGTGGGAAGTCATTGATAACTAGTTCTTCTTCGTATCTGAAATTTAAAATGTACCATTAAACATAAACACGAGTATTATGTTCTTCGAAAAAATTCAAATCTGACATTCGTGTTTTATAATGGATACGATTACACTAGTTGCGAAAAACTGGTGACATCAAAGTAGTATAGCTGGAGATCCTGAAAAGTGATATTTTGGTGAAACTTTTGTGCAGATTTCTTCGTTGTTAATGAAGTATTCAGATCTTAGATGATAATTTTGTCATGTAAAATGGAGTAAATTTGTAGCGTAGGTAAGTTTTATAAAAATAAATTTTGCTGAGTTAGGTGGTTCATTTGTAAATTTTTTATCGTCATTACGGATAACATTGTCAGAGCTTATCTGGAATGGTATTGAAGCTTCTGGAATTATTTTACAAGTATCAAATCTGTTTATTTTCAAGAAAATGTTTGTAGTTACTTGCTATCTTTTATGGTCTTACTATCTTTATGAGTATTTGCACCACTGAGATTGGAAACAGAATGTGTTACTCAGTAAAAACAACTAATAATCAGAAACTTTGTTATACAACTTAAACAACACGCATATCTTAACAATATTACGGACATAATTAATCGCATAACAGCGTTCTGTTCAAACCAAGATAAGCCGGATGTATTTTAATAGTATCCATAGAAACAATTGAACAAGCTTTACTTATAGTTATCATTACCAATGTTTGGTTTGATAATTTCGAATAAATTGAGCATTGGGTAGATTGTTATAAATAAATTAATATATTTGTAATATCCCAATGGTTTGGTTATTTATTCTCTGAAGAAGTGGCTTACCAAACGTCAGAAGATTTAGTTTTTCTACTCATTGGGATGTTACAAATATATTTATTTATAAGCTTTACTTAGTTGATTTGAATAAAATCTGGTACAGACATCATAGTCAAAAGAAATGGGAGCTGGTGAAAAGCAATCACTGAGTTGAATAAATTTCCATTACCTACTAATTTTTTGAACTTAACACTATGTACGAGGATATTATGGTTTACGTCATGTCAATTTAAGGGGAATGGTCAAGCATTTACAATGACATTTCACGAAGGTCAAAAACATAGATTTAATCATTTGTCAGTTTTATGACCATAAAGAGTGTGACTAGAGATTACATTAGATAGACATTGAATCAAACAGATCATTCATGTTATAGTATCATTTTCGAAAGACGACTTTTGAATCCATTTGTTTCTTCGCAGGACTGGACAATCAGATTATTGATAATGATCACTAAGATAACTCTAGAATAATTCAACTGAAGTGATTGCGAGAAGTTAGTTTATAATGGTGCGTATATTATAAGCTTGATTGCTCGGTGTCAAGGAACATAGAAAACTAGAGATACCAATAATACAAAGCAGATAAAATGTTTTAAAATAGGAAATAATTTTGTTGAAAGCAAAATATTATTTTACCTTCTAACCATGTCACTTCCCGAATTCGTGTTAGCACCAGCACCCTCCTCATCACCAGCGCCTGGTGTTTGTTTAGTGTAACCAAGCTTAGCATTTAAGCGTTCGGCAGCTTGTTCAGCCAACGTACGGCTTGTGGGAGCTGGAGGCACAGGTATCGTGACAGCAGCAACCGCAGCCGCAATAGTAGCATTAGGGTCGCTGACTGTGGTGGTATTCAAAACAGCGTTTGGTTGTGGAACAGTCGGAGTACCAGAAGTCAAGTGTTTGACGAGTCCTAACTGTGCAGCCTTCTGTCGAGCAAGTGCTAAGGCTGCGTTCACAACTGCTTGTCCAGCTTGGGCACTGAAATTGAAAATACAGAAGTTTATGAGTTACGTTCCACAAGGTAGTTTCAAAAATGTTAATAATCAGATTGAAGATCGTATTTACAAGGAACCAGACAATTTTTTTGAGAAAAAAACTTATTCTGGTATTTACAACTATAAAGAAAATAATTATCAAGTGAATCAAAAAACCAAAAAAATATGACTGACTTAGTGTGAAAGTAATACGATCGATTATTACGACCCATTAATGCGAAGACTTCCTTAGAAATAGAGGGAATTACATAGGTAATATGAAAACAAGTGAAATTCAATGAGGTACTTCCCACCAGACTTAAATTTAATATCGATACAGAAACTCAGTTTGGTTGGGGAAATATTTGGAACCAATTCGTGAAAAACTAGTGTTCTTCAGTCTGGAGGAGAATTTTGAATTTAGAAAAAAGCTAAAAAGGTTAAATGTTTGTGATATGTTAATTTTTATGAGTTTAGGAGCTTCCATGGAGATCAAACCAATCAGTACATACAAATAAGAACTTTCGTCTAAATTTGATCGAATATTTTCACAGTATTTGGGCGTCGAGTTAATGTGAGACATTAAAGAGGAAAAATGTATCCGTAAAATCTCAGCGAATGAATTTCGATGTTTGATTATATTTCCTTGAAAAAGCTTGGACCAGATTGCCAGGCGAAACGTTGGATTTACTTCAAAATGCATTCGCTGAGATTTTACAAATACATTTTTCCTCTCTAATCAGCACATTTTTTTCATCCTTGACATTATAAAAATTCTGATTTGTAATCAACCATATATTATTAGAAAGTTAACTTGCCTAACTTCAACAGTTTCAGATACATTTTCTGATGCATTACTCTTTGATACATCTTTAATTTTTGTTTTCGTGGCCAACATATCTTCAATCTTCGAGTCCCAATCGACATTTCCATCACCATCTTCGTCATCTGAATCTTGTAAACCAAGAGCAGCTTTCTGTAGGCGTCGTTTTTCACTATTCAGCTGAGCTTCCACTTCATCAAACATGAATCCTTTACCACGGAAACCTGAAGAACCGTATACCTTTTTTCCTTCCTGATAACAGATTTATTTGAGTGTAATGAGATCAATACATAGTTAATGAAATACATAAAATGAACTCATAAACACTAAAATCTAGTTGTTTACTTTAGTTCCATTAAACTGGAAATATTAAGAAATAGTAATATCTCTAAACTTATAATTTGTGTAAAACTGAACACTGACTAAGAAACAACGTCGATTACTATGGTAAACAGGAATGAGAAACGCTTGATTGCAACACGAAAATCTCTAGCCTGCAATCAAGTTTCTTTCTTAAAACCAATCTTTCCGACTGTGAGGATGAATTTACAGTAATCTTGGAAACAAATACAGATGCTACTCAAAGCGGCTATGAAAGTGTTAGACACGTAGAGCGAAATATGTTTATTTTTCCTCCTTACAAACAGAACTCATCAAACATTTGATTTTCATACACAAGTTTATACCACTTCCAATCGGAGTATAAATAATTTTCAAAATTGAGGAACTATACTGAGGTTACTTCTTAAGGTTAAAAGCATTGCTTTTCCAAATCAAGCGAGAACAACACGTGCAAGAGTTAGTGCCCAAAAAACTGCAATTGTAAAGGCGAAATATGCCTCTTCGCAGCTGCAAATGATGATGAGAAACTGTCAACCATGAAATGTTGAAATCCTACCTTTAGTGGCATTCCCAAATAACTTATGGTAAACATTTGTTGCTGCTTATTGATGCATACCTAGCACGTTGAGTTAAATGCATGAGTACTGAGGACCGATTGTAAAATAAATAATTTCAGAACACATTTTAATTCAAGAGAAGTAGACATTTTCAAGTTGCTTTCCACTAACGTACACTGGCATACGTTAACAGTAAACCACACTAAAATAAAAAGACTACCAACAAACAGTTGATGCATACAATGACAAACAAATAAGCATAAACACACATGTTCCATTCGTATCTTGTAAGCATTCCACATATTCATTAGTTCCTCTGGTGGTTTTTGGCCACTCTGCTTGAATGCTCGAACAACATCACCAGCACTGCGCTCCTGATCGGGAGTGAGAAAAGTATAGGCAAACCCTTTGCGACCAGCACGTCCAGTACGCCTAAAATATAAGAACAACGATGAATTATAAAGATTAAATCTCTAAGTAACCATGAAAAGAAAGACCATGTTGATGTGTCGACGAGAATGATAATGATTGGTTATCTGCTTAATCAGACATGTAGATAGTCTAACAGGTGTCAGATGAGTTATATATTCCCCTATCCTTATTATTATTATTACTCACTTATTATTGATTGTTCATTGTTGTTGGATTGTGTCGGGTTTTGTATGGAAATATATTTAGGTTCTAGTCAGGCTAATCACGTGTTCTTGATCTGAGTTATGTTGAGGTCCTGTAAAATAGACACTGGGAGGGAATCTAGTGGAGATATTCGTCTAAGGTAAATTAACGTCCCATACGTGTAAACGTGAAAAACCAACCGTTATAACACATGTATTATATAACAACTACAAAAATAAGACATATAAATCTATTTATGTTCTTTGCTGTAATTATCTTACTGAAAGCCAGTCATGTGCTCCGAATTAAGTACATATATCTGCATCTGGTAAGTTATTTAAAATATATGTCGTGTGATTAAACAATTTATGAACAAAAAATAATCTGAACTCCCAAAAGTAAATGATATGCTAGAGAAAAGTTATACACTCCTTTAGTTTGAAAATATCAGATTTTGATGCAGTAAAAACAAGATGACAAAATCATAGCATTTAGAAAGGCCATTAGATGAACTAATATTATCATTTAATTATCCAAAAGAATAATTCTGCCAAAATGAATCCAGTAGTCAAGAAAATTCACTATAATTATGTTCAGAAATAATAAACACGAACTGCTGTTAAAATACAGCACACACGATTACAAATTCATATAAAACTTACCCACAACGATGAACATAATCCTCATAGTGATTTGGACAGTCATAATTGATAACTAAAAGCAAATCTGTGACATCAAGACCACGAGCAGCGACTGATGTGGCTATTAAAAGACGAATATTGCCACGCTTAAAATCCATTATAACAGAATCGCGATCGTATTGATCAATGCCACCATGAAGAGAAAGACATGGATAACCATACTTCAAAAGAACACGCATTAACTCATCTGCACTCTCTTGTTTTTCTACGAATACAAGGACACTACCCTCTTCTTGGTAAATTCCTAGAAGTTCAAGAACTTTGTAAACTTTCTCTTCTTCTGACAAGATGAACTGAAATCAAAAGGAAGAATAAGTGAACTACATTATATGAATTGATTAGTTAAAAAACTACGAAGTAATTAACCCTTCCACGGTGTGGGCAACCGGGAAGTGATAACCGCCCTCATACCTCTAACAGCACTCAAGACCACTGTATTCCTAATCAACCTCCGTCTTCCTCCTCCGCCAACGAGATACACCCTCCGTGTATCTGGTGACGCGACGGCCAGCTCTTGTGGACTGGCAGGAGTAGGCATAGCACTAAACATGAGGGCGGAACAAGCACTGTTAGAGTGAATCCCCGTCAACAGTCGTCTATGTGCTGTTCGGCTAAACGGCTCCGTAAAAACTCGGAAGGATAGAGACACACGTCGTTGCCTTTTTGTCGTTTCTGCATACGCTCCCACCGACTGCAGCTAAAAGTCTATCACACTGATGGATTCTCGCAAACTCGTTCCATCAGGTTCCGAACATGATGAAGAGCGACAACAAATCAGATCTAGGTTAAGAAAAAGTCTAAGAAACGACCGTGAGCAGTGGTGGGCAACGAAAGCAAAAGAGATGGAAAAGGCGACGACTATAGGGAACACAAGACAGCTTTACAGACTAATAAAAGAAACTGGAATTAATAAGTCAAGTGTAAGTGAGATTATATCAGAAAAAGACGATACTCTCATCTGCTCCCAGTCCAGACGTTTAGAACGATGGGCGGAACATTTCAGAGAACAGTTCAACTGGCCTTCAGCTACTCTACAACTACCCTCCATTCCCAGACAGTGTGAATGGAACATTGAAGTAGGTCCCCCAACTCTTGCTGAAGTTCAAAAGGCTATAGTTAATCTGAAACGAGGAAGGGCAGCTGGTCCAAACGGACTGGCTCCAGAGGTCTTTAAGGATGGTGGTCCAATTTTAGCGATTAGGTTGACTAATATTTTAGCTAAGATCTGGGAGTTAGACGTTATTTCATCTGACTGGTCACAATCACTTATCGTCCCAATATATAAGAGAGGGTTAGAATCATCTTGTGACAACCATAGAGGGATTAGTTTAACTAATATAGTATCTAAAATACTAGCCTCGATAATTATCAGACGCTTAACTAAGACTCGTGAACTGCAAACACGAGAGAATCAAGCTGGCTTCAGACCTGATCGTGGCTGCATCGACCACATATTCACCATTCGTCAGGTTCTAGAACACAGGCATATTTATCGGCGTCCGACAATGGTGGTCTTTCTTGACTTGAAAGCAGCATTTGACTCGGTAGACTGTGAGATTCTGTGGCAGTGTCTGTCATTAAAAGGTGTACATCAGAAGTACATAAACCTTGTAAAGGCTCTTTACTCGAACACTACCAATCGAGTCAGAGCTTATGGCGAACTGTCATCTACTTTTGCAATCTTAAGTGGTGTCCGTCAAGGCTGTCCACTTTCCCCATCTTTGTTTAACTTCATCATAGATCTACTGATGGAAATAACTTTCTCGTCGACTGAGTTCTCGGGTATTGATCGCAATCCAGGAGGTCCACTTATCGACTTAGAATACGCGGATGACATAGTCCTGTTTGGTGAAGACGCTGATAAAATGCAGTCTTTTGGTAGCATTTAGCAACAATGCCAGAATGCTTGGAATGTGCTTCTCTCCCTCTAAATGCAAGTTGTTGCTTCAGGACTGGTCTGCGTCAACACTTGAACTAAGAATAGGGAGTGAATTAGTCGAACGCGTTGGCAACTTCACTTATCTTGGAAGTCTGATCAGCCCTAATGGGTTGGTGTCTGACGAAATCTCAGCACGGATTCGAAAAGCTCGTTTGGCTTTTGCCAACTTGAGCCACCTTTGGCGAAGGCGAGATATCCGTCTATTAATAAAGGGACGAGTACACTGCGCGGCAGTCCGTTCTGTTTTACTTTACGGCAGCGAAACATGGCCATTAAGAGTAGAAGACACTCGTAAGCTATTAGTATTTGACCACAGATGCCTTAGAAATATTGCTGGCGTCTGCTGGGATCACCGGGTAAGTAGTAGTGAGGTTAGACGCAGGGCATTAGGGAAGGATGGTAAATCAGTTGATGAGGTTATGAATCTTCATCGACTGAGATGGTTGGGCCACGTGTTACGTATGCCTGAATACTGATTACCACGACGTGCAGTGCTACCCGGTATTGGAGATGGTTGGAAGAAAGTTAGGGGCGGCCAAACCAAAACGTGGCATCAGTCCTTGAAGTCACTAACTTCTAGTCTGAGCCATGTTGATAGATGCAGACTACTTGGTTGGGGTCCGCGTGACTATCGTAACCAATGGTTGGAGACTCTTGGTGACATGGCTCAGAATCGATCACAATGGCGTCGGTGTATACACTACCTGTCTTCGTTTAAACTAAGAGATTAAAATTGCTTCATATCTTTCTTTCTACGAACCAATTTTTTCTTCTTGTACTATATCTCTATATGTAATCTTTCTCTTATATATTACCACCTTTGACCTAACCACTGCTATGAATCTGGTGTTCATCTTGTTGTGCTGATGCGGTATGGCAACCTGGACCGATGCACATATGTGCCTGGTCCTACGTTGTAGCTGACTGACTGACTGATAACTATTACACAACATTTACAGAAGTTTGATGTAAACAATAAATTATGAAACTCTAGACTTACTGAATAGCCGTGTTTTAACCCTATTATAAAAAGACTGAATTTGAATTTTCAAGTTACGGACTGACTTTGGTCATACAATCACTGAAAAACAGAAAGGACTGGATAGGTGATCCGTCTGAGTATGGGACTACTCATCAGTGAGAATTCGCAAACCCAGCACGGACCGAACACCGAGAATTAAGTCGTCGTGGAGAGCGCTTAACCTCAGGGTCGTTAAATTGGTATACAATCGTTTTCATTTCTACCTTCAGCCATATTGCATTGCTGTGCGACCATCACCCATTGTCTTGTTTAAAATCTATTTACAATATAATTGCAGTCATAAACTGAATTGACATTAACTAGAAGTTAGATATTATGGTTAATTAATTACATCTACTAATATATTGATCAACCTATCTGACAGTAAGAGACAACACGAAATTTTATGCACCCAACGATTTTTAAGAGAGGTGTAAACTATGAGTTCTGCTACGGGATTTTTATGATCAGTAATGTTTTGGCGTTATTTCAGTTTCTTGTTGTTAGTGTTTTGTATTCTATTAAGAATAAACTACTTGGAATATTTTCGAAGTTTATCTCCGACAGATATAATTAAGTGACAAATGTTGCAATGCTTGCTAATTTTCAGAAACTACTTACTTCATTTCTAATCTAGGTACAAAGCTGTAACATTCTCACGCAACCCAGTCTAAGAAACTAGAAAAACTATATATATATATATATATATATATATATATATATATATATATATATATATATATATATATATATATATATATATATATATACCTTTCAACTTTTACTTCAGCACACTCAGTGGAAAGGTAATAATATTGCGCTACAAACCCGATATTACAATTGGGTTTTATTTTACAACGATAGGCCAAAGTTGTATGATTTCACTCACCGCATGCTGCTCCACGTCTGAACAAACCACCGATCGTCCACCGATTTGGATTTCTATGGGAAGCGTTAGCACTTTACGGGCAAGGATTTCCATTTGTCTAGGAAATGTAGCTGAAAACATTAAAGTTTGTCGATCAGGACGACAATTCTCGATGATTCGCATAACTTGAGGCTCAAATCCTAGATCGAACATACGATCTGCTTCATCAAGAACCACATAAGAGCACCGAAGTAAATTGGTTACTCTCCCTAGATTTTGAAAAGATAAACGAAAATGTCAGGTCACAAATTATGCAGTTAAAAGAACAATGAACTAAATAGTTTGGAAAAAAATGATGTATATGAAAATATTAACCAAACATACATACCACCCTCGAAATATTGAAGGTGTACTATTTCTAATAACGACCTCACGTAATAATTTTTCGTCTAAGTGGAATAAAAGATTAAAACTAAACATTTTATATTTAGCAATAATTAATTGGAAATGATCCAATAAAAGTTGTTATTTTAACAGACAATGACGAAATGTTAGATTTTATATAATAAAACATGAAATACAGAGTTAACAGTCATTTAAACTTTTGAGACTCCAGAGACCTGGATAAGCGATGAGTGCTAATTCGAGAAGGGTGAGCAAGTTGCAATTTAATACACAATCATATTGTACGAACCTGCAACTCAAACAGGACGGAACTTATGATCATCAAATCTTGTGATAAACATGTTGCCTAGGAGAACTGCCAAGTCTGATGATGTGGTGAACTTCTGTGATAATGAACAGTGGAAATAAATAGTTGAGTATTTCTAGATTAAACCATTACCTCCATTTGCAGCAAGCATATCGATCATCCGACCAGGTGTACAGACAATAATTTCAGCTCCGCGTTTAAGTTCAGCAATTTGTTCACTAATACCAGTCCCACCATAGACACAAACTGCGCGAGCATCGGCGGCTTGACATAGCTTTTTTGTTTCTTTAAATATTTGTAGTGCAAGTTCCCGAGTAGGTGCCAGTAGAAGGGCGATTGGGCCATCTCCAGGGTTTAGAGGAGCTTGATGTTCCAGGTGACGCATAAGCGGTACTAGAAAAGCTAGGGTTTTCCCACTTCCTGTTTTGGCAATACCAATCATATCGCGACCAGACATTATAACGGGTAACGCCTGGCACTGAATTGGAGTGGGTTTATCGAAATTATTCCTGAGATAAAGGATTAAATGAACGTTATTTGAGTGAAAATAAACCGAGCTAAATAGCTTATCGATACAAATATCTGATCAATCGTATGAATTACATTTGAAAATGAACAATAATTGTAATGTTTTTTTTTCAATTATGAATTCCTATATTCATGTATCTTTTCAAACCTTTCCTGATTTTATTCTGTTAATCTTGCAATTTTTTTTCGTTGTTATTACGTACCTTTGGACATTAATTATCCTTTTCTAAAATCTTCACATTAATTAACGCGTAAATATTCAACACCATGAACGCTTCTTATAATTTTCTGATATTTGTTGTTTGTTCATTAATCTTCTTTGAAGACTTTCTGATAACTGATATAAAGTATGTGCATTCGTTTTAAAAAATAGATATGGTTTCTAGGTTTTGAGCAGGTGAAGACAATTCGCGAAATAAGTGGATTCTTACTATTCTGCTATGATTCTTATTCTTACTTCATCTAAATTTATAACAAGGGAAAATTGGGCTCATACCATATTCATATTACACTTAGAAGTCAGAACTATGACCAAAAAATGCAACTATTAAGCCTAAATCACATAGTAAGCAATTGATTCATAGTATTATAAAGTTTTTGCATGTTTAATGTGAAAATAATTAACTAGTACGAAAACCAGTAACCAAAACGGGAATGGAATCGTGATAGTTTTGTGTAACTTACCGAATAAACAAAATGTTGATGATTGAAAAAAACATACCTTTTTAGGCAAGCCAAAAGGCGAGAGCTAATGCCTGCTTGGACCCAATTGCGTAGGGGTTTAGGGCACTCTCTACCACGGACGCGGATATTTTCTAAACTAGCTCTATACGCTTTAACATCCTCCTTTGACATTTTTGCTAGTTCTGGAACTTCTACATAAAAACTTTTGCGAAAGGGGAAATACTCAATTTTGGAATGATCAATAGGCTGAAGTTTGTCTTTTTTCTGTAGCTGAGCCAATGCATCCTCAATTGTTGTGTCTTCTTCTTCAGATGAATATTCTAATTCATCTATGTTACTTTCCATCAGTTCACCTCGCCCAATAATTCTTTTCCGTTTAATTACTAACTGTTGTTTAGGTTTGACTGAAGGATCTGAAGAAGCGTGATCGGTATCTTTAGAAGTTTTTAGTGAAATTTCAGATTGTTTAGTAATTTTAGTATCTTTTTTAGTAGTTTCAGGACCAGCGGAAACTTGATTATTCAACTCCTGAAATGCAGAAAAAACAGTGGATTAATCCTAATAAGTGGAAAACATTATCTGCCTTCCTAGGAAACCTATAGGAGTGGGTGCAGAAACTGAAAATAATTATTTATCAAAGACACCAGAAACTACCTTATAAGTTGAGTTTCATGAGAATTGATATAGGGATCGACTCCGGATAACACTTGTCCTTTGATATTGATTATACTCAGTGAAAGTCCAAACATATGAGCTGGTTATATCATACATACAAAATGATTCTTGGACGAACTTTGAAGGTAGGACAATTTTATAAACGGCAATACTCCACAAACCATTGAAATTAATATAGAAAGTTGTCTCGTCCAAAATGAACCGGGTCATTGAACCACAGGGATTGGTAGATTGAGGCATCCGTTGTTACCCTGTAAGGAAATGTAATAAAACTTACTTCCCAGAAGTTCTACTATGCGGCCTGTAACTATAAGGATTACATTTTAGTCCTTCATAAAAGACAGACTAGCACAATATGGGAGATACATCAAGCAGCATTACATCACTAAACACGGTGGCTCTGTTGGAGGTGGTGAATTCCCAAATACAACTTGGGCGGAACAAAATCAATATTGATTTGAGATGAATTTTCATTACATTAATTTATTCTGTCCATACACCTTTTAATGAATTTTTCAGTATGATTTGTGTTTACTGAAAATTACTTAGTTCCTAAACTATGGTCATCATAATTGATATACAACCGATTATCTAAAATATATTTTGGATTCTACTGGTATTTATCGACAGAGCCTCTATAAAATTACTGAACTTATTCTAGATAGCGGGCAGGGAAGAAGATAACAGCAGCCTCCACTGCTGGAGTTGCAAAATAGTAGCTTAGCACACGAACATATCAAGTTGACATAAAACAATATTAATAGGTATAATTACTAAGTAACTAACTCCAGGAAACGAACAATTATGACTTAGGGTTCGATAGTTCTCTATCAACGATCCATGATGGAAGTATGAACTCCTGAAATGCTTAACTTCCGATAAAGCTCAGATCTTTGCTTGTCCTTCATCGTTTGAGTGGACTGAAAAATGACACCTTGGGTGAAGGTCCATAAGTACGCCGGAATATTAGATACCAGAGATTTATATGTGATACTGTGTTACTACTTTATTTTACAGCAAACATTCTATACTAATGACTATATATGTATAAAATGTAAGACAGTATTATCTGAAAAACATGATCTAACATTATCTAAATGATATCCATTTTCAACAAGTAATATCTCTATTAAATTCGCAAGGAAGAATTATGTACACAAATGTACGTTTACAGATATTACGTTATTGGGATAAAGTAAAATATTATAATTAACAAATATTTCGTGTATTTAATATATAATTCACCATAACCGCTACAAGCACAAAATTTGAACCCAGACGGTCAAAGGAAACAAGACAGAAGCTGTAGATTGTGAATAGCGAGCCGTGTTTATATACCTAAAATATATGAACAATAAGATGTCGAACTGATCCTTAGTGGATTGGTGAATATAAAACAATGTGTTATGGCAACAAACTGTAACTGTTCAAACTGTAAAAGAAACGATCACTGGCTATCTTGTATGAAAGTGAAGAAAACTATTATACGAAAATGTTACAAGCGTCTAGCTTTCAATTGTCAAGTAACAGTTACACGACTTAGAATCTTGTATATTAGATTTTAATACACACTAAAAAAACTCATGTATCCGAAGAATTCAAGATACATAGAATCCCTATCTATAAAAAGCCTTAATTGTTTGTAGTCACGTGACAAATCACTCAAAAGCAAACGACAACGAACATTTTAAAAAAACAGAACATAGGTTCATTACGAGGACACACCTGCATATAAGCATCCAGTGGATCTACGTCATCATCTTCTGTAGATTTTTCCATCTGAACATTCTTTTTATTTGCATCTTCTTCGTCTTCATCATCCTCTAGATTCCACTTATTAATAGTAGTTCCTCTGGTGCTCTCTGCAAGTCTCTGTTGTGCTGCAAGAATATCTTGTTTGAGCCTTCTCTCTCGTCGCCACCTTTCTACTCGTTCTCGTCTCTATAATATAAAGTCGTAAATTAAGGGATATCGTGGTAAGTAAAAAAAAACAGAATTCGTTAGTTGAATCCTACCTTTTGCATTTCAAGATCAAGACGACGCTGTTCAATATCTTTGTCCATATTCGGAGTAATGACAAGAGCACCCTCCATACCTGCGATACCTTGACCAGAATTACGAGCAGCTTTGATCATATCAGCTGCTGCATTAGCAATAGCAGTCATAGTACCAACTGCAGGTTTAGACGTTTCTGCCTTGGCTTTGGCAGCCGCTTCTTCAGCTGCTTTTGCCTGAGCAGCTAGTAACGAACCCATTAATGAAGATGTTGGCAACGAAGCAGCTAAAGGTAGAGACCCTTCTAAAGTAGATGAAAATGCCCTCCTAGGAAGAACAGGAGAACGAGAGCGGGAACGAGATCGCGACCGACGTTTTCTGTTACGCGAATGATCGTCATCTCGACGTCTAAAAAGCAGTAATTATCAGACATAATTAAACTTAACACATGATAGATAAGCGCATAGAAAGTAAAGTAGTTTAGGCCAAAAAACTAGAACATGTTTATTTAAGCAATGGGAAGCTTCTCAGAAACACTATGCATTCAACAAAGCAACAAAAATATGTCCATGCTACTTTTCATTTTTATTTGTTAAGTAACATACTTTTCTGTAGGAATACAACAAAATTTCTCTGTTTCATCATAATCCCGACTTACACTTTAACTATTGACTGTTTCTATCATCAAGAGTTCTTCTTCATTTTGACTTCATTTATGGTTGGTTGCCTTAAGCTTTTACCGACAGTGAGATGAGAATTATTTGTACTCAGTTTGCAATCTAATTTTTAAAAATTTCCCCTAATTATATTGAATAACTTGTCCCAGATGTTTGCTTAGGCGATTTATGATTCTGTTTATAATTTTGAATTGATAGAATTCATTAACGGGAAGCACAACAGCTGAACGGTATTAATTTACCCTAACTGTAACGTATTCGCAGCAACGAAATTTTAGAGGGCTTTGAGACGCTAATGTTTGTTTCTTGGGTTTTAATTGAAATAAATATAGATACCTTGCATTTGGGTTTCTGAGCATCGCTCTACTTGTGTTAGATAATGGGGAATTGTAGCCTCGTTATTAAAGCACTCAGCTTTCAACCAGTGGGTACCAAGTGTAAACCTAGCTACACGTGTTTCGGTTTCGACCTCACTAACCCTAGCATACATTGTGGCTCAAAAGCGAATACGTGGACCTCAACCTCATGAATGGAAAACATCATTAATTCAAACACAAATGAGCACAATAATCATGTATAGTCATATGTACTTTTTCTAATAAATGTTAGTGTTTTATACTAAGCTACGAGCTGGATATATTTGAAGATAAAGCTTACATTAACTAGTTGAAGATTGATAACTTTTACGAAACAAATGACATATCACACTGGATGAAAAACTCATGTTTATTAGCTATGTTAACTCAAATCCTCATTCACCGGTAAATGAAGCGATTTAGATTACAAGGAAATTAACTTCCCGTCAAAGTACTGTTATGAAGGACGTTTCGCATATTTGGTGAGATAAAACTCTTGTCAGTCATTAGAGGTAAGTAGTTTATACGTCACTAATTTTTCAAGCAACTAAAAGCGAACTGTTGGGCCTAATTTTTAGGCGCCGTACCATCACGGAATGATATACAATCCTTCCGTCGTAACACTGACAAAAAGATGAAACTTTCAATTTGCTTCATATATTCTTCAATCCTATTACAAATTATGTTTGTGTTTCTCTTTTTTCGTTGCAATCGGGATATTGACATGAAATAAAAGTAATAAACTTCACTTTTCCCTCTTTGAACGAAGTACATGTTGCGCGATTTAATTTATAAAGATGCTAGCACCCGACGTGTCCGAAGCCAATGATTCACGTGAGACCCGACCGAAGCTGCTACCTTGACGCGGTGGTCGGGCTTGCCTATCGTGATGACCCAACCGAGCTATATTGGCTGGAACATATGTTCCTGTAGGTTCTACCATGCCAGGCAGGTCGATTGGTGAACGGTAAGACTAAAAGCAGCAACTCAAGGTCTGAGGGCGAAGTCGTACTGCTGACTGTAGAGAGGTGTGACAGCAGTAAGGTGTTTCCCTCGGACAACCAGCATGGCAGCGATGCTGCCTTCCCACAAGGAGGGGTGGGGTTAGAAAAGGTCGACCCTAAAAATGTCACACCTCACCTTACCTCACGGATTTCCGTCTCCGGCGGTAAGGCCCTTTGAAGCACGGAGCTAACACGTCAAAAACCTTCCACAAAAAGGCCGTGCGCGACCGGCCTCAAGCAGATGTCCCTTGGGCTCTGCGGTCACGCTCCCAGGTCGTCAAGACCAACACTAATCCAATTTCCTTTTCAGGTTCCTCGAGAAATACCCTCCCACGGTATGGGCCAGCCGGGAAGTGACGTCAGCCCTCATACCCGTAACAGCACACGAGACGAAGTTGGTCACATTCAAATCCTTCGTACACCTCCTAACTTTAAGCATAAGGAAAAACATCTTTTAACATGGCGACCCCCTAATTCGTCCCAACGTTGGACCCAAATAGATCACATCGCTATCAGCCACCGATGGAGGGGCTCGATAGAAGACTGTCGCTCATTCTGGAGCACATGCCTAGATTCAGATCATGCTCTAGTGCGAGCGCGTATTTGCTTGCGTCTTACTGGACGTAGGAAAGACGCTGCAAGGAAACCTCTTAGGGGCCTACTTAATGATAGTCAAGCTAAGAGTATATTTCAGGAACAACTAGGAAAACAGTTAGGCATCCATGTATGTGATGCCCACCCCGAGGCAGCATGGAATGATATCCGAAAAGCTGTGGAAACAGCAGTGATATCTGCTAGTAAGGTAAACCAGAAGGTTAGGCAGCAACACTGGATCTCAGCAGCATCTATCTCACTGATAGATACTCGGAAACTCATTCCACCTGGCTCTGAACATAATGAAAAGCGGAGTCAGTTTAAGCGCAAGCTGACAAGAAGTCTACGCAATGATCGCGAACAGTGGTGGGTGGCGAAAGCAAGAGAGATGGAAAAGGCAGCGGCAATAGGTAATAGCAGACAATTGTTCAGACTCGTTAAGGAAACCGGAATTAGGAACCCGACTGTTAGCGAAACAATCTCAGAGAAAGATGGACATATTATTCATTCTCAATCCAGGAGATTGGATCGATGGGCAGAACACTTTAGGGATCAGTTCAACTGGCCTTCAGCCACACTTCGGTTTCCCACGATCTCTAGTCAACCTGAATGGCAAGTTAATGTAGGTCCTCCGTCCCTTTACGAAGTTGAAAAAGCCATAGGAAATCTGAAACGAGGGAGAGCAGCAGGCCCTGACAGGTTTACTCCTGAGATTTTTAAGGATGGCGGTCCAGTATTAGCAATGAGATTAACCGAGGTCTTAGGTAGAATTTGGGAACTGGACGTAATCCCATCTGACTGGTCTCAATCACTGATTGTGCCAGTCTATAAGAAAGGACAAAAGTCCTCTTGTGACAATCACAGAGGAATCAGTTTGACTAATATAGTGTCTAAAATATTAGCCTCAATAATACTTCGACGCCTAATCAAAGCTCGTGAAGAGCAGATTAGAGAAAACCAGGCCGGTTTTCGACCTGGACGTGGTTATATAGATCAGATATTCACACTACGTCAGGTTCTAGAACACAGACACACATTCAGGCGCCCCACAATCGTATTATTTCTCGACCTTAAGGCGGCATTCGACTCCGTAGATCGTGAGGTTCTATGACATTGTTTGTCACTGAAAGGAGTACCAAAGAAGTACATTAACCTTATAAAGGCTCTCTACTCGAACACAACTGGTAGAGTGAGAGCTTATGGCGAACTGTCATCAGAATTGATTACCTCAAGTGGTGTTCGTCAGGGCTGTCCACTCTCCCCATTCTTGTTCAACTTTGTGGTCGACGTACTTTTAGAGATAACACTCTCCTCATCTAAATTTACAGGGGTTGAACTTGTACCGGGAGGTTCACTTGTTGACTTAGAAGATGCCGATGACATAGTTCTGTTTGGTGAAGACGCTGACAAAATGCAGAGTCTTCTGACCACTCTAAGCAACAATGCAAGCATGTTCGGGATGCGGTTCTCCCCCTCGAAATGCAAAATGTTGCTTCAGGATTGGGTTGCATCGACACCCGAACTAGTGATAGAGAGTGAAGTGGTTGAGTGTGTCGACTGCTCCACTTATCTTGGAAGTCTCATCAACCCTTGTGGTCTGGTGTGACGAAATCTCAGCACGGATACAGAAGGCTCGACTAGCTTTTGCCAACTTGCGTCATTTATGGCGTAGGCGAGATATCCGTCTATCAACCAAAGGACGTGTTTACTGCGCAGCAGTTCGCTCCGTCCTAATTTACCGCTGTGAAACATGGCCGGTAAGAGTAGAGGATATTCGTAGGTTACTAGTATTTGACCATAGGTGTCTTCGAAACATTGCTCGTATATCCTGGAACCATCGAGTAAGTAACGCAGTTTTTAGGAAGCGGGTACTAGGTAAGGATGGCAAATCAATTGATGAAGTAGTGAGACTTCATCACTTGAGATGGCTGGGACACGTGTTACGTATGCCCAACCACCGACTGCCTCGACGTGCGATGTTCAATGGTTTAGGAGTAGGTTGGAAGAAAGCTAGAGGCGGCCAGACCAAAACATGGCACAAGTACATGAAGTCACTGACAAGTGGACTGAGTCATGTTGGTAGGTGTAGACTACCTGGTTGGGGACCACGACATAATAGCAACCGATGGTTAGAGACCCTGAATGACATGGCTCAAAATCATTTGGAATGGCGCAGGTGCATCCACTCTTTGTGTTCTCCCAAATTCTATTCTTCTGAATCCTTCATGTCCCTTATTTTCTTTTCAAATTTGTTTCACTGAATTATACTCTTTAAATAACATCTCCAAACCCTAATCTCCCCTATTACTGCTTATACTCTTGCTACCTCTACCACTACGGGATTTGAATCGACAACTGCAACTCTGTGCTAATGTGGTGTGGCAACTCGAACTGATGTACGTATGTACGAAGTTCTACGTTGTTACTGACTGACTGACTGATTCACGTGAGATTGATGTGTGGTTTGTAGAGTTTGATTTAGTGTATGAGTCGTGGACACAGCTGAATATTGTGTAATGAGCTTGAAACCAGAGGATTTCCAGGACATTCTGACTACGATGCTATGACTGAATTTGAATTGACAGTGACTTCAGGACGCCCCATCGACTCTGTTATACCACTACATCTGACAATTCCATTGTTGCATAAATTGAGAATCATATCATATTGATGCAGTGGTCAGAACATAATGGTATAAAGGAATAGGTGTAGTGTCTTGATCTATTTAATTATTTAAACAATACATTGGAGCAAGTCGGCGCCAAAACAATATGCATCACAGAAAAAGACTATGAAGAGGTCGAAGAAAAGAGTTGGTCACCGAAGTTTTTTGATAGGCTTTTACTATGACACTCAGTGAGCAAATATCTTGCTCGAATACTAACAAGCGCATTGAAAATGATGTGGAGTTATCGATATATATCTTAGAGTGACTTGAGTCCTAAAACTAGAATTGAGTACCAGCATACATGAACTACTTAAACTCGACTAGGGATACTAAACAGTGCGGAAATCCAGAAATTAAGAAACACGACTACAGAGCCTAAAAATCACGGTAAGACGCAATGTTACTGCCTTTCTAGAAGATTAGCCAGAGCGATGACAGGGATACTTTCTACGTATTCACCAGGAAAATGTACTATGTAGAAAGTTGAGACACCCCACCTTGTATCTGCTCTCTTACGAGTTTTTTACTGATGATTGAAACGTCTTTTTGGATTGTCTGTCCCATATTACTGTACACAGAAACTAACTTATTTCTGAAAACCAGATGACATCACGTTCTAAATATGGAGGTTTATTATAGTCATTACAAGCACTAAACTACAGCGAAACAATCAACACATAACCAACGATAAAACCATGTAAAATACCTTTCAAAACGAATATATTGAATCAGAACAGAAATCCATACATTGTAATAGTAAAAGTAAACCAAAGTAAAGAAAGTGGAGCTCGGAGAGCCAACCCGCTGGTTTAAGATTGAGTACATGAACCACTAGGTCATTTCCCACCTGACGAAAAGTGTTAAGACATCTTTATTTAACACACTGATGCCAATCACAATTATATCAAGGTAGGGGAAATTTTGGGTTGATAAACAAGTGGATTTTTATAGTTCTCTCTTTCTCCGGAAGCAAATGTCCGAACTGAACGAAAACTATTTCCCAGACGAAAATCACCTCAGAAAGCCAACCGCAATGGCAATTTAGTGTGATTTTTCAGCCAACAAGCTTCTCGGTAAAAACACCACAGCAAACTTACGCAGACCTTTGACCCGTCTATCAGTCGGAAGCCGACGTAGTGTTTATTATTTTAACCCGTAGGTTAAGAAATATGAATACTACCAGGGGGTTGATATGTTTAGGTCGACTATGCCTAGAGCTGCAAATGAATAACAAAACTGGAGTTTGATAACGGTAAACACATATATCACGAAAGTGTGATGCTGTCGGTCGGTTCGTGACAATCTGTCCTCCATATCCTGCTAGACTGAAGTTAATGGTACTTAAAATAACATTCAAACAATATATTTAAATGAACGTTTCAAGCAGAACGTAAAAATAGGAACAAAAGCTAACACTCAATAACTCACCGCCCCATATTTGTTGCGAATTCAGGGCACGCGCGATAAATGATGTGAAACGTTCTCAATGTACAATATCAAAATACCACCTATCTATGAGTTGCGCATCTTTTAGGTATGTACCCGTTGACGTTTCTGTTTGGAAATAAAACTTCAGACTCAGTGATGTGATCGGTGCCATCCAATCAATACATTTTAAGGGGTATGTTAAATGTGGTCATAATTTATTGCAAATGTCTTGAGAATCCCTGCACGAAGTGATCTCTTTTCCGATATTCTAGATACTCAGCTATGTTCCATGTGACACAATATTCCATTCATGTTTTACTAAAGTCCTTATAAAGGGTTGAAAGTGTTACCATTTGGTTTTAATTGGATTATCTGGAGTTAAGCACGTCACCATGGTTGCACTGCCTTTTGGACGTTGAAATGTTTCCGTTATATTTCGTGTGTGCAAGTGAATTACAAAACAAAGTGAACGCTGTATTATTTTTGTTGCGTAATAAAATCCTTTCACTGTACTTAAACATGCCATATGTATTTTAATTTTGACAGCGATTTTACCAGTAGCACATTTATAGTAAAGTATGCCAACCCGGTCAAATCAGAAGTTAGAGATGAAGTGGTTCAAAAGTATAGTTGGAAGGTTGTCGGTATGTTGAGAATTGTTGTGTCTAGACTGGCTAGCATTTGCAAGGGTTATGTAGTACGGCGTACCTTTTCGTGATCTGGTGCACATACGTTACCGAGCGCCTTCAGTTAACTGTGTCTGTGAAAACTAATCAGATCCTCACCAATGTCGAGAACTCACAAAACTACTTATTTCGTAGACATTCTTACCGTCGCATAATTTCTTCATGAAATAATCTTAAACCTCATATCACATGTGTCCTCTTAGCTTTAAATTCTTACAGTCTTTAGTATCGCATTCACGTTTTTTGAAATGAGAATACACTAATACTTTACCGTCAGCTTTGGATACTCAGTAGTGTTTCTGTTATTCTCTAATGTTTTTGTGGCTGTTGTAGATTCTTTTTCATCTAACATGAAGGTATGTCTGACAGTATTCACTTGAGTTGCTTTATTTACCTGATTACGTTCTGAAGGAATATAGTACCTTTTTTGTTAGTACCATCATTTTTTGCTTGATGGTTTGTCCAACATTGCCATGTTCAAGGTTAGCTTGCGCGAAACCGGTCAATTGAACGTCACTGCCTGGCTCAAGCGGCAGAGTTCGCTATCTCTCTTTGTATTTTGTCTTTACTAAGGCATTTCTCTAGTGAGCTCGGGTTCCTTCTATGTAGCAACCAAAGTACCTGGATACCACGAATAGATATTCCAGTTTAGGTAATACTTGTGTGATTTGGCTTCGACGTGGGCTAAAAGGTTATAACAGTAATGTCCAGCTTGAGTAGACCACGATCATCAAAAAGGGGTCAACTACATCGGTGATCTAAGATGACCTAGATCTGTGTTATATTTGTACCAGTTGTTTGTTTCTTTGTAATTTATTCTGTGCTATTATGAACTCTAAATATAATACGCACAGTTGTGTTGATTTAAGCATACCTGTATTAACTTGTACCATTTCGAGGAATATTAGAAAATCATTTTAAATAATTTCAATAACATTGCAGCGTGGCGTCGAGTTGAGATTAACTATGAACACCGCTACCAAAAAACACGTGCCAAATAGATCAGAAGGCGAAGGTTGGACGTAACCAAAGAAACCCATAAAATCTCCGAGAAGCCAAATACCAGAAGGCAATTAATGGACCAAGTCGAGTTATATTTGCTGGCGATCTCGTGGCATCGAAATGATACCGAGATCGTGCCAGGATACAACCTTGGTTACAGAACGTAACCGAATTCGCGCGAAGTTACGATCAAAGTGTAAGTATAATAATGGAAGCACAAAATAGCTGTCATTAGCACAGTCAAACAAAAGCACATTAAAACAAACACTGGTACAGTTGGTTATAATAATAATTATTTTTATTAAACCAGTCGTGTTCTCGTGATAAATGTGAGTCACTACAACATGCTGACATTTAGATGGATTCTGCGATTGAACGTTTGGATATACACTCAAATTCTGAAGCTTTCGAAGATTACATATACAGGTTTGAAATCTGTTGTATGATCAGGAAAAATGTTAGAAATGATACAACCGTTGCTTATTATCTTACAGTAGTCGGAAACGATGGCTGCAGATAAGCCTTTTTACTTCGCTATGAAACTCAAATAACTACTGGTAAATCACGTAAACTATAGAAATTTCGAATGCCATGAAAGAACGAAACTTGATATAATGACTCGTCAGAACAATCAGATTAGGAAATTTATCATTGAATTTCAGAAACAAGTTGTCAGGTGTAATACTGTTATCAACTTCTTTTCTATTTATTTGATTGACTGACGGCAGGATTTATCATACCAAGTCTGGAAAGATAGTTGATACAAATGTCGAAGGTTTTTCTTCAAGATGCTAGAAGTACATTAATTGATAATGATACAGTGCATAAAGCCTACATCAATAATTCTACTAAATTATTTAGTTATTACAACCCGACCCATCCTCAGTCTTATACTGGTGGGGGTTTGAATAACGATAACTTCCATTCTCGTGAAAATATCAGGACAAGCCGAGGAAAAATTTAAAAGTAATAAACAAAGGTGAGCACAAGATTGTTAAATGTTTAAGACGGGACACATCAGTTTGCCAAGCTAATGTTCATTTCACTACCAGGGATGATAGACCCTGAAGTTCAGATTTTATTTGTATGTCTCCCTTGGTTCATCACATGACTCAAATGTTGACACAAGCAGTATAGAGTCCATAATTTTATTCAAGAACTCAAAATCTTTAAGTGCGAAGGTTACAGTAGTGTGGTAGTTGTACCAGGTCAAGCTGATATGACGGGAAGAAAAATCAAAATTAGATCGATTTACTCATTGTAATATTTTATTCAACGTTACTTCCTTCTTAATTCAGTGTGATAATTACTTTGTGTAGTATTTGTTTTGTTTCCCTTATGATATTTTATTCTGTATGACATACGATATTCTTGTATTCAATTGAAATAAACCATGCACAGTATGACATGTAGCATGGGATACTTCTAAGTATTTTTCATATATGTGACTCGTACTAATTAATAATTGAAATGGATGAACAAATCAATATATAAATATGTATTTTCGACTACGGTCGTCGTCGTCGTGTTACGGGGTTAATAAATCTTCACTTTATTATTTACAGACATAAGGATACACAAGTGTTGTGAAGGAACCACTTAGGGATTCTTCGAAAATGCAATCAAACACAAGTTTCAATAATGTAAGCATTATATTTGGCATATTTGAAAAGAAGAAAAAGAAGAAAAGAATGATAGTAAAATAATAATATTAAATCAGGTTCTCTTTAATTTGAAAAATCGTAGAGTTGGCTTCAAAGAAGGGAGAAAATAGAGGAATAAGGAAAAGTAACGCGTAATACGTAAATAATTCAGTAATCGTGCTTGTAAATACGGAACAAGAGTGAACGATTATGTATGTATCGCCAAATGAATAACAAAAATAAATGAAATAATGTAACTAAATAAGAAAATAATATTGCAGCAAGATATGACGATGGAATAAGTGTTTGTGAAGTAATAGTTTAAGTAATGCTATGGAAGTTTCAGTTAATTTCAAAGGATAGTCAAATATCAAAATGTATAAGTAATATAGATATGGTGAAGATTAAATTTTTTTCTGGTAAGCGGCCTATGCTCCTTCACGAGGAGTAACAGGCGTAAGTAAGTAAGTAAGAAGATTAAATTAATTTGAAAACAGTTAGTTTATTTAATTGTGACACAAGAATAATTACGAACTTCGGATACTTAATAATAATATTTTTAAGATGGAAAAGAGTGAGATGGAAATGAAATGAGTAACTAGTGACAACGTTCAGCCATGCCAATGAATGTGTAATTAATATCTATCTCTTAAGTGAGCCATTAATTTTTTGAAATATTTTAAGTGCACTGTGAATATTAGAAGTATTTGAATTATAGTATGAACTAAGAATCCCAGAAATAACATTATCGGATCAAGAAGTACTAGGTAAGCACGAACGAATGTACTGTATTCAGAATTCGAAATCAATCATTCAACAAGTACAAAAGAATCATTAGTTCATTCAAACAACAGATGCACTCGGGTAAATACACATAAATTTGTGTGATAGAATACAGAATAAAACTTGATATTAGTATAAACGTTTGGGCAATAATTATTTAGAATGATGCTGTGAAAGTCTTAATTAATTGCATAGGATAATCAAATATCGACTTTTATTTATTAGACTTCCGAACCGGTTTATAGTTTCACTGTAACGGGGTTCAACTGGTAGTTTGTCCACATAATTGTGAGGCGAATAACGAAAAGATTCCGGCGTTAGTTTGTGTAGGTTTTTGGAATCACTAGAATATTTTCCTTATTACTTCGGTCGTGGGATGGTGTCATAGAGTAGGAATGCGTGGATGCTGAAGAGTATAAAATACCATTAATAAGTCGGTAGGTAAAGACAAGGCTTGATTTGATGCGTTTGATTCAGAGAGGTTATAACGAAAGTTGTTGACATTTACGCTGATAATCCTTGTTGTCGGAATACCACAAATTAGCTTCGGTGAAAATTCAATTTTAATCAGCTTATTATGTCTGCAGTTACTGTAAACTAAAATGTCATATTCAAGAATGGGTAAGATACATTTTTGGGTAAGACTCTAATTTATGGACGAGCCAATCAGAAGCGTCTGAGGAATTTCAAGGTCACGGCGCTAAGTTAGATGCGAGATTCTCACATTCGATCGTTTTACAGCAGATTTTAGAGAAGAGGAGATTGTTGTGCGACTACAACAGATGGGACCATTAAGAAGTTCCTGTATCTGTGACTGTGGCAGTCAAATGACTGCAGAACGATGTGCAGACTAACGTGATGGCATTATATTTCGCTGTACTAAATGTTGGAGGAAAAAATCTGCTCGAACTTGTACTTTCTTTGCGCGATCACGACTCAGACTAAAGCAAATCATGATAATTGTTGCAAATTCGATAATGGGGTCACCAGTAGCATTAGCTGCAGCTTTTGCAGATGTTACAGTACGTGCAACCTGGCAGTACGATATATACCGATGATTGGAAAGCGTATAGACGCCTCCATAGATTTGGGTTTGTGCACCCTAACCCTAAACCCTAACCTTAACCCTAACCCTATACACTATGATTTCAGGACATCTGAAACTTTATCTAACCTTGAAAAGTTTATAAATCGTGTAAAAGAAGAATATCCGCTGTATTCCATAAGTTTTTTATAATATGTTTTTACTTTATACTAACTCTCCACTGATTGTCTAATAGTTTCAAGGTCACTTAAAAATTCGTTCAAAGGTCGTCCATAAAATATAGTCCTACCCATTTTTGCATGGTAGCAATCTCTATTCAAATGGTTGAGGACGAAATAGAAGGAACTTTTGCTTAACGTGCTTCCATGTGTAGTAAAAGTGGATCACCAATGCCTCCAGGCAGGAACCCAGGTATATTAACGATAGTAAAGGAAAAAGAAGTTGGTCAGTCATATTAAGATAATATCCTTAGTTCTTAAGAATAGATCAAGTTTCCCCTTCAAGGGGTCCTGAGAAGTCTCTTGGACTAGCTCATCCGGCAGTTAATTCCAGAATTTGACAACTCTTAAAAAATGGAAGTTGTGTCTACAATCCGTTCTGCTGTGTTGTATCCCCAGTCTCTCGGTGTTACCTCTCAGGTTTGTGTTGGAGCCAAACTTAAGTAAGTGTTTGAGGGAATGTCCAGAAGTGTTGGGGATGCTGTAAGCCATTAGAAGGCCACCTCTAAAACGCCTATACTCTAATGGGTGGAGGTTTGGTGATTACAGGCGCTCTTCATAAGGCTTGAATTTGAGTCCCAGAACTGATTTCGTGGCTCACCGTTGGATACGCCCAAGAGTTTCCGTACTCAAAATGGGGACGAATGAAACTAGTTTGCCTCGGCTTAGCGAGTGTGAGAACATCACGCTAAGCGGTGTTGCCAGGATTGAAGCTGTTTCTCTCAGTATAGCAGAATGAACTATATCCGGACCAGGATGTGTCTCTTCCGGTAGACCAAGTCAGCGCTCAGGTTCAGTGCGGAAAGTCCTGTGTAGTTGCAGATGAAGCTTTCATCAATATAGTTAATGTGCGTCAGCTGAAATATCCGAGAGTACTGTTCAGCCAGAAGGTTGGTGGCGTCAGCGTCGTTATCTAACCTAGCATTTAGGAACCTCCGATTTCGGATTGTCGAAGAGAGGCTGGAAATAAATTTATCGATAACCTTTATCTGTACTTCAGCCTGTCTTCTGTTATTGCCTTTGTGCACATGTCCCTTATATGTTTGTACTGCCTGTACGCGCCATTATTATCAGTTCTTTTGTATTCCTCCGAACAGTGCCTATTGAGGCTTGACAAACGAAGAGTGCAGTTTTTGATGATCGTAGGCTGGTTGTAGATTTCGAGGACCATTGGTGGAACAGACTGCTTTGCAGCACATAAGATCGTGTGCAGTAAGGAATCCCAATGAGTATTCACATCACGTCGAGGGTTAATTTCTCAGTCCATCTAGTGTAGACTGTCCTGTAATGCTGACACATTCAACCGTTTGAAGTTCCAGGGCCTGCAGTTGATGTGATGTTTTTACTCAGTTTTGTTTATTAGAAATAAAGGCTACGACGGCGTGATCGCCTCTCCCCAAGGGAGCCAGGATTAAGAAGTTATCGAATAGGAATTCTTCATTTATAAATACACAGTCTGAGCGCGACGGCGTCTGACTTTTTTCCGGTGAGTTTCCCACATCATATTTTTTAGGAACATTTCTGTTGATCAAGTTAAGTATACTCTGAAGTGAATACACGTCATGATGCTTGTGCTAGCGGTGTTTCAATTTTCTCAGCTTTTTCTTAAAGATTTTAAAAGTATTCTGACCCCTATCAGCATTATCAGCCACATGACCGATGATTGGAGCAGTACAGTCAAGGAAATATGCCAGGTTATAATAGAAGTCAGGAGGCGCAGTGTCAATATTATTTGTGGTGATACAAGATTCCCATGGTAAGCATTGAATAAGAGTTTCAGTGCTCTCCCAGGTTTGTTGATCAGAAAGCCTTCTCTAGTACATTGTTATATCTTTAGATTTCAATTGTATGGTGTTTAGAGAATGAATAATACTTAATACGTCTCTATGATTGCTCATAAAAAACTTATGACCGATGTTCACTGAGACAGATTCGACGTTGATTGTAAATAATAAATCAAGTATATTACTTCTCCTAGTCGGTTTTCGGGCTCGGTGAATAATTTCATTGGACAGAGGGCGGGCATTGATCGAAAGAATAAGAAATTGGGAGGTATCACAACAGGTCAAAGTACAGATCGCAAGTGGAAGTTCCATGAATACTCATGGGATTGGCTGAGGTAAAATTTGTGTTGTGAGGGGGAGTAGATTTGTAGCGTGGCGTCGAGTTGAGATTAACTATGAACACCGCTACCAAAAAACACGTGCCAAATAGATCAGAAGGCGTAAGAAGCTCGTTCCAAATGACTCCATAAAATCCCCGAGAAGCCAAATATCAGAAGGCAATTAATGGACCAAGTCGAGTTATATTTGCTGGCGATCTCGTGGCATCGAAATGATACCGAGATCGTGCCAGGATACAACCTTGGTTACAGAACGTAACCGAATTCGCGCGAAGTTACAATCGAAGTGTAAGTATAATAATGGAAGCACAAAATAGCTGTCATTAGCACAGTCAAACAAAAGCACATTAAAACAAACACTGGTACAGTTGGTTATAATAATAATTGTTTTTATTAAACCAGTCGTGTTCTCGTGATAAATGTGAGTCACTACAGATTCAACAACTTGTTATATATTATATATATGTATATACATATAAGCTGTGGAGATGACGAAAACGTCTCTTGATCGTTATTGGTCATAACATCTGGTAGAGACATAGTTTACATCTTGGGAGCCGGACGAAGAAGGCTAATAGTTCTATGTGTGTGACTAGGTGGCAGTTTATAATTTGAATTACTTTTTATACCTGGTGTTTCTGTAACATATTCAGTACGTTGATGTCCAAGTTTTGTGGTTTGGTTTAGCTTTCAATATTATGCTGGATTAGCTATTCTACTAAGACAACCTATAACATGCTAACTCGGACTTTTACACTAGGATTGTGTGGCTGGCATCGAATAGACAAAAAAAAGGAAAAAAAAGATAACAAAAGATATAGTCATTAGTATTCTTAACACTTCACCCTCTATATACACACCCTTCTAATAAACCGCTTCCTTTGTACCAACCTTGACTTCCCTTCCTTCATGTGAGCTTACTCCAACTTGTCAAACATCACAACTAATTGTTCTTTATTAGTACATTCTCTAATATGGAGCCTCTGACTTCATTTCACTCTAACAAGATATAATATGAATTTATTCTAATTTATTATACCTCTGTCCGTTCTACTGCACAATGTTAAGCAACGTTTGGCGTCCATATCCAAGTGCCTTGCTGCTCTTCTGTTTCTCTCCTTTTCTTCTTCAGAATCTTGCTCTGAGAGCACAGCTATGAAACTTCTGACGCTTGGAACAAACTTGACGTACGCGTCCTCTCAAGGTCATAGTTTACACAAGCGCTCTACGATTTCACTTTATAACAACTATAAACTTAATAAGTTAGGAAACATTTTGTGAACCAACAAATGTTGTAATTTGTAGATCATGCCTGTAAAAACGGTGTGTACCTGCACATACAGAAACATATTATTATAATATTATTATTATTCTATGTAGGCAAGTGTCGTTAAACATACATGCGATGGTTTGTAAGGTTCGCATATATATCGACGTTCAGTGCGTGGTCAGTTGTGTAAGTTTTATGACCAAGTTAGACCTCTCCTTAGGCTAAATATCAGAAGGCGGTTGTAGGCTGTAGTTGTTGGCGATCTCGTGGTATCGAAATAATACCGAGATCATGCCGAAATCTACAAGCGAGACTACTGAGAATACGAGAGCTCGTGCAAGGTCACAAACAACGGAAGAGTAATTGTTTAGGCACAATTAAACAAAAAGATACAGTAAAACAATCACTGGTACAGTTGCTTATAATAATAAACGTTTTCATTACACTAACCGCGTTTTCTTCATCAAAGTGGGTCACTAAAAGTACATAACAGGGTGACTTTTTAAATCTTGTGCGCACATATGGTACTTTTGTCGTATTGCTGGCTCTAAGCAGATTAGACTTGATATCTTCAAGGGCATATCTGTCCGACATATTAGACACAACTGCATCGCCGGGTCGTCTTCATTGTTCAGATACCTTTAAAGCAACACGATCTAGGAAATTATTTGTCATTCATCCAGTCTAGAATCTGTGAGGTTTAGATTGATGTGATACTTAAGCGGATTGAGTATTTTCATGTAGACTTGAAACTTTTTTATATCATCCATTTTGTTGCGGTTGTGATTATCATCATTGTTTATCAGTGATCTTTAACATGTCTAGAATGATGACAACTGGCTGAGGCTGAGAATTCAACTCGTAGAACTCCAATTACACGGTGATACATTTGTTTTTAAAAATTTAATTTCTTATGGTGTTCCAGAAGCAGTATATAAGTTTTGAATGATCTTTTCGCAGAAAGAATAATTGAGCTAAATCAGCCTTCACTGTGGAGTACTACTATTGTTACGCCCTGGAAGTTTGATGACAAGACCCCCAAGAATATGTGGTGATTATTGATTGCTACTGAATTCCCGTTTGTTGTAGTGAACGTGCACGACGGTGGAAGCTAAGGATAATCTGAACTGACCTCATGTTTCTAAAGTATTTTGGGAAGTTAACTTATAATATGTTTATATCCAATTTCCCATAAATCAATCTCCATCTGTTTTAACATAAATTAAAACGGCTCTTAGACCTTATAACTTTTGTCAACTATATTTCAAGGAGCAATGGATATTTTGGTCGGTGAACCTGAAACATATCAAGATTATCTTGTAGTGTGGCGTCAAGTCGCTGTTGAATATGTTCATCACTCCAAGAAAGTTGCATACCAGATATCAGAAGGCGATTGGAGGTTGTAGCGAGATATATTTGTTGGCGATCTCGTGGTATCGAAAGAATACCGTGATCGTGCCAAAGGAATACAAGCGGAATCACTGAGCAAACGTGAGCGCGTGCAAGGTCATAATCGACGGAAGGAAGAATGCATGTGTTTTGGTACAGTTAAACAAACAAGTACGGTAAAACAGTCCCTGGTACAATTGATTATAATAATAATTGTTTCCATTGCACCAGTCGCGTTCTCTTGATAAAAGTAGGCCAGTACAATCTTATAATTCAGGGTTCTGGAAACGTAGCTAGTGTCAGAAAATCATTGCTCTATTAATTCGCCTAATTAGAGAGAATGTTACTGCGAATCCAAATACGTTTATTTTGCGTGAGGTGATGCCACAAGTATTTGGAGTTTGACAAAACATCAACCAGCAACACCTGTGGTAGAAATGTGTCCATCGAGTGATATCAGAAGCGAAGAGTTTTGAAGATATATTTGCCAGGTTATGAATATATCGAGAAGTGACTGAGTACCGCGTTCCCAATTGTGGTCTGATGTGGATACGTGACAGAGCGCCTTTCAACTAGGTGAGTCCATTAAAATTAATTTGGTCAGCATCAAATGTCGAAGACCTACAGAGTTATTGTTTCTGAGGATTTATTCACAAACTCAGAGAAAGGCACTAGCTTTGTTTCATGGTGTAAGTATTTATTTGGGAAAAAATTCATCATCGTTACGTATCATGAAACCTTGTAGTACATTCCTGATCATCAAAAGTTCTTGACAAATTCCTCAGCTTCTATGAGTCAGCGGTGCTTATAACCATGCGATTAAGCACAAATGCGCCAAACGAATCCAACATATTCGCCAAACATCTCGACAGTCATTACAAGATAAACCCGTTAACACTTCAGACCGTTTGTTAGTGCAACATTTATTGTTGAGCCATCCAGATCTGATTAGGTAAACATCGATATTTTGGATGCATAGTTAGTGTTATACGAAAAGTGTGGCATGCTTATCTGAAACTTGGATTTTCACTCTATATTTCCGAGCGCGAAGAGTTATACACTAATCCTGATGATATCTTGTCCTCAAATAAAGGTGTTGTTATGCATTCCTCATTACGCAAATTCTTCCTCGAAGCACATACAACTCTACTGTAATATTGAAATGCCAAGCATTCTGTAACGAAAGGAACTTCATCGATGTTATTAAACAAAAAGATTCTCCGTTCGAATATGAGATTTCTAGGGTCTGCAAAAGTTACATATTACAATGAAAATGATCTTCCATAAGCCATGGAGATTGCGATACAGAATGTTACAAAATCTATGGTTGGAATCCTAGACATCAACGATATAACTATACACAACCTACATGTTGGTCGAATACATTCCTAGGAATCAGATGAGTCTGATCAAATTTCTGTCGCGAGTTCACATACTGATGAGTACATTCTAGATATTACATAGTCTACTCAATGCACAACCGGAAGGACACGACAGACCTACGCAGATGTGCAGTTGACTACAGAAATCTGTACTACCACTTGGACTCATTTGGCTCTACCAACCTCAAACTGCACTATTTCGGGAATTCTTAGCAAATCAATACGAATAATCCTAACTTTCACAATCTGATATTAGTGACTAACTTCAACATTGTCAACCAACAAGTCTTCATGTTTAGGTGTAATCTCACATTTTCAAGTTTACCCGTGAATACCATGCAGCAAAGAAAAAAACTGAGCAACCCATACTGTTATTCTATGTTGACCAAGCTATACATTCAATTTTTGACTTTCAGTGAAGCGTACACATGCTGGTAAACCTATTAATACATGAGATTTGGGATTCTATATTCTGGTAATTAAAAATACAGTTTTCGAGCCTCTCGCTTGTCAGACAAAAGTACTCTGAAAATTAAAGCTATAACCGATTTCCACTTTTTGCTTCCGAAACGTTTCTGTGACAAATTGGATGGACTATGGAAAGAACGAAAACAGGCGAATGAATTAAAAATGACCAATTTCAACGAATCCATCTGAAGAAATTAATTTATGATGCACTAAACAATTCAACGTATTCACATAATATTTGTTTATTAATTTGTTATTTATCCATTACCTAAAAGCAGATTAGCAAGTCTAAGAAACAACTCTTGCTTTCAAGTAGTCTACACAAACTCTGAGATCCTAATGAAATGTAGTTTGGAAATACAAAAGGAAGAAAAAATCAAAGGCATTTCTACAGATGACAATAGAATATCAAGAACACGGATCTCCAACTTGGTTTGGAGATATAATTGGTATTGCTGTCTATTTCTTCCAAGCCACATAAGATAAGAATATTATCAAAGAAAAATTATCACAGTCGTCCCATTCTTTTTATCGTATCGCAGTTAGTTATCAGTGCTATCGGGCCGACTTGTTGAAGAACTTTATATCGGTAATTGAGACGAAAGCAGTCTTAAAGAACTCAATACACGGAACTTGTTAGATCAATTGGATAATAATAGTGGTTCGTAATTACTTGGCGAGAAACAATATGAAGGTAATCCATAACCGACTACAAGTGTTAGCCGACTTACAAAATTCATAACAGAAATTATAATAAAATTATTATGCTGAGAATTATCAGTTCCAAAGATTCCTAGTCATCAATTTGTAAGCAACTTTAAAGACAGTTGGAGTAGGAATCGTCTGAATAATAATTACTCGATTCATAGTTTGCTGTACGAAAACGACAAGCTTAGTGAGAACAGATCAATTTACGAATACCATACTAGACAGAACTGTAGCACAATTCTCTGGAAAGTGGATGTGAAACCATTTTAATATTTTGATTTTGTGTTTGCATTTACTCCAAGTAACTATGAATCCACAAAACCCAAGAAATGTCTTTCCAAAATCTAATTTCAGGTGTAGTATTGGAGTATTAAGCGAGCTTATAACTTCAAAATGATAGTGAACAAGTCGACAATAAAAATCACCTAGTGAATGTTCTTACACTTGGAATTAGGCAAGGATTTCTTCGGTTTGCGAACCTAAAATGTTCACCACAGTATACACATCCTTAGTGAGGACTAAGCTTGAGAACTGCGTTCAGGCTGCAAGCCCCTGTTTAAAAGGTGACTCTGATATCCTAGAAAAAGTACAAAGGGCAGCTACCTGTGCAATTCCAGAACTCCGGGGTTTACCACACAAAGAGCGGCTTGAAAAACTGGAACTCTTTACTCTGTCCTATCGCAGGTTACGGGGAGATCTAATTTTGATGTACAGAATACTGAGAAATGTTTTTGGACTTAACTTATTCTCTCTTTTTCTTCCCACTAGATCGGGACATCCCAGAGGACATAGCAGGCGAGTAGAAAAGCCAAGAATGAACAAAATACCGGTGGCATACAGGTTTCCACACCGAGTCATCAATACTTGGAACCTGCTGCCTGAAGCAGTGGTGTCCGCACCTTTAATTGACACTTTCAAGAGGAGACTGGACACTCACAGAAGCATACTAGAAAAGGAATAACATAGGCCGCAGGCCTTCTGTCCTTACTACACAAATCTGAATCAGAAGTAGCTTTAAAAGTAGAGATCTAGTTGTACAGATAGAATATATCATTTGTTGGTGACGACATGAGGACTGATTTGTCGCCCATTCCGGTTCATTATTTCATTACAGCATTGAGTAATTTGTGACTAACTAAGCCCGAGTGTTATTTGTTTGGACTGATTAGTTAATTTTTCGATGACGACGACATTTGGGATTGGGAAGAACATGAGCTATCCAAGTCTAAACTGTTAAGTCATGTTTACAACGATGCTGTAGCTCAAAATAATTCCGCCTGTAACAACTGAGATTCGAACGGTAATGTATGAGATATCAGACAATTCATTGATGTAAAGACCACTACCATATAGTAATCTATAGTTCTCATGGAACTAACAACGGACTGAGACTCTGAACGTAAAACGTTAATGATTTTGTGAAATGTAGTGGATGAAACTTAATATAAACTTAAACGGAGCGAAAAATAAAACCTTTACTCGGTGAACATAAGACTAGACTATGAATGGTATTACTTTATCATGGAATACACTATACACAACTAACTTGAGTAGGTGATATTTCTGTGTATTGACGACACAAAGATATTTATTATTAAACGACCGGTTATGTTCTTTTGGAGAACAAAACGCACAAAAACAGGAAGAAAAGTGTAGGGACGGACCCCGTTGAACTCAAGGAAACTTTGAAAGAGCTGAAGATATTCCATCCAATTATTTTGTGAAAGAACATTACAGAATCTTGATGTGCAACTTCCCAATCGGACAAATTCTAAAAATCACTGCACAGGGATAGGATGACGGTAGTGATGAGTTTGTTTTTATTAAAAACTATTAATACCTGAATGTCTTGTATCATATTTGACACTATTTAGAATAAGATTCAGTTTCACTAGTCTTCTGAATTGCAACTTGGAGGGTTCAAGCGTCCGAGTTCTCAAGTTATAGGCAGTATAACAAGCGAAATGTAAGTTCTAGATATAACAGGAAGAAATAAAAACGACTAAAAATTAAGCTCAAAAACATCTCTGATGTTGATTTTGACACAGCAAGTTGTGTATAAGAAGCAGTAATGGAATATAGCATAACTCCTTTAACGACATTCAGAAGATGTTACCATATATGTACAAACATTGGAATTGGCTTCACAGCGAAAATAAAATAAAGAAACAAAATGATACAATATCAAATATATAACAGACAAGAATTGTGTGTGGCATAAATCTCATCTTCGAAATGCAGCAGTACCGGATTACAGCGTTTATAATCATTTTTTTAGAATTCATCCCAGTAGAAAAAAGTTAGAAATATACAGGAAAACATTCCTCCTTGAGTAAATTATCATACTAGCAGCTGAAACATCACGTTTAATTCACGTCCGCATTGACCAGCTTTATTTGCTACATCTTTAGTTCCTAACGCTGAACGTATTGTAAGTAAATGGGACAAGCATTCTTGACATTTTCGACGTCTAGAAAATTAGATGGAAGGTTACAACATTAAATAAGTGAAGTTACCAAGTTTAGTATCATGTGAACTGAAATTACAAATTTTTAATAAAAACTGCAACCTCTGTTTAATTATTTTCACAGCTGAAATTATAAATCTAAACCTTAGAAAACTAAATTAAACATTTGGAGTACAGTAGAACACATTCGCTTGATGTGCTCAATGAACAAAAACCTGAGTGAAACAAGTGTAGTGTTAATACTTAGTAAAACTGTTTGATTAGTGAGAAACTATACACAAGAAAATTATGGGTGATGATATAATGATTGGGATAGAATCAGTCGTCAATTGGTATACATTTTCACATGCATAAAGATATGAAAAGGAGATGAAATTTGAGGCAATAAATACTCTGTACTCAGAGCAATTAAATTTAAGAAACGAGAAATACTGAGAATGATTGATATACCGACTCATAAATTCTCAATAATGAAATTATTTTCTGAATACTCTTACTGAAGTAAGCACACGTTTATGTGGTCGATGTAAACGCGTACTGTCATATGAGAGCTACATGGCTACGCAAAGTGAAGTACGTGAATCGGAATTCGAATCTGCAACCTCTTAGTTAATAAATGAATGCCTTAAACGTTGAGTTTACCGCTTCATCATTACTTTTAAACATTTGGAAAAGAGTGGGAAAAATAAATGGTGATGAAACAATAATTTATGGACGACCTTTGAGCGGAGCCGAAGTGACCTTGAGAACGCCCACCCACTTGCTAGGGCTAGATGGTTGTTATAAAGCAGTGTGAAAAATAAGGATTGTGATTAACAATTACTGGTTGAGGTTAGCAATTAAATTTGCGGTTTTCATCACGAACTAACATCAGCTAGAATGCCAAAACACTATTTAGACAGATGGGTGAACGAATTTCGCACCGAACTTCGAGACATATAATCCTAAATCTGATTGGTTCGTCTATAAACTGTAGTCTTGTCTAAGTGGTTGTTTTTCTTTCTAAATGGTCGATTTCATGAGAATAGCATACAACAATATAACTGCGTTTATGCTGTATAGTTGTGTGGGTGAAACTAAACGAATCAAAACCTAAATATTGGGAAAAAAGTAGAAGTAAACAAACAATCTGTAAGGAACTGAATGGTTTTTTTAATCATGATTCCAAACCGTCCAGTCGTGTGTGAACCGACTTTTATGGCTTGAGATGAAATAGCTACAACATAAATATACATACAAATGAAATATGCTATGATTTCTAGATAATATATAACATAAGAATGTATAAGTTCTAAGCATGATTGCGTATAAATTCTTGTGAATCAATTATAAAACAGGTAATAAAACGCTATACACATTCTAATACATATGATATGAATTAGAATAACAGTTAAAACCCAAAAATGCGCAACCTTTCTTCTCGCATCAAGTCTACTCCAGGTGGAGTTGGGCCTTCGATAGTTTGGCGAATCACCGGGGCAAAATTTTTGATTATTACACGAACTATTTGACAAGTTGTTTCAACATGACTAAAACCCAAGATTAAGTAAAAATAAGGTTAAAATCATGCATGAAAATGTAAAGTGTAAACACTTAGACAAATGTTCGCAAACTCGATATCAGTGTTAGTTTAACTAAGTGGATATTTTAGAATAAACGGTAACAACATAGAATAGCAATAAGACAAGGCTTCGTTAAGCATTAAAAACTCAGATCTCATTTTATCTAATGGTCACATCATATAATTGATCAACAGACGGCTTTTATTATCCTCATTAAACATCTCTGAATAATAGTTGTGATTACTGATAAAAATATTATTTCAGTTATATCAGCCTACATTTAAAAACACTATGGTTTGACAAGGTGTATTCATAAATGCTTGAAGTACTCTTTTATTCGTTGACAAAAGTGGTGAACAAAGAACAGGTACATTGGGGTTATTTTGACAACAGATAACCATCTTATTTATTCGAAATGAAGCTAACCACCACTGAATTTGACTTGACTTAACCCAGGTAACTGAACATACATTCAATCAGTCAATTGGATGAAAGGGTGAATAGTCAAATATTAGACATATATTCGAATAAATACTTAATGTGTTTGTTCTGCTACAAATATTTAGAACTACATTAATTAACTGCACAATTATAGATAAAATGCTTTGACAATCATTAACCAACAATTAAAATGATAAACTACCAGCTGTTGGTCTACATCATGAAAGTTATTTAATGTGCAACTACAATAAACCATAAGTTTCCGGTATTATAATGAATAGATCAACAAATTATACGTGATTCAAAAAGTGAGTGGAAAATCATGTTTTTTTAAAAAAGAACAATTGAAATGTGATCAATATCAGAATCACCAAAAGGAGCAGAAGTCCAATAAAACGGTATCATATCCAATAGTCATACTACCAAAATGTCCGTTGTAATTTATAATTCTTTGCAAACTGAAGTACAGACAAATAGGTTTTATATTCTCGAACCACTTTCAACTAACATAGAGTTGCCTCACGTATTCAGTATATCGAAGGATTGAAAAATTTAAAACCAGTTTATTCACCAGGTACACTCCAGATATGAGGGATGATGATACTATCCAGTCGCCCAAACCTAAGTATGTGAAGTGAGGTTCGAACGTGGGACTTAGCAGCTGAAAGCTTAACGCTTTAATTACTAAAGCACAGCAGATATGGTATGACTGACTAAGACGTGAATGAGATAGGCAAGTATTTCAAAAAGAGGAAACGTTTCCATGTTCAGAGGCATCATTAGAAAAATAAGACTTACATTTATAAATTTTTGTTGATTATTCTCAAACAACCAACACAATTATATCTGATAATTTAGATGTATAAATTAATGAACAGATTCTAAGTATATGCTTTAGTTTTCTTCTTGATTAGTAATGATGGAGAAAAGAAAAGATTGTTACTTTTAATCAAATGTTAATTATCGTCTAGTTTACTCCAACTAGGGTGCGCGCAAAAAAGGGCGATTTAATAATACAATAAAATGACGTCACTAATATTATGTTAACGAATGAAATATAGCAAATCTACAGCGAGTTTACAAGGGTTGAACATTAATACAGGCAAGTGAATGACAAATAACCAACAAATTGTTTTGGAATGGTTTATTTGGGTATGGAGTAAAGTGACAGAAAATGTAAAGATGTAAAACTAAATAACGACCAGTTAATTGTAGTGCAGGTGTGCTTGTTCATAAAATGAATTGTCGGACTAGAGTTTGGAAAGATACAGAATGCATTTAAAGACTACAAACTACATCCCGAGTTATATAATGTTGATGCTTTATAGGGATGGAACTAAAATACTTAAAAATTAACAAGAAAACTGAATTTTTGACTGTGAATGGTTAGGTCTTCAGAAAAGAGAACATAGTTAGCAATAAATAGATTCCAAAACGTATAGAATATCGTAAGATAGAGTATAGGTAATACTATCACAAGAAATATGAAACTATTGCAAACCAACTAATGGAACAGAATATCACCCTACTTAGGGCTAATGTAGATGCAAAAAATTAATCGACAAGATAAATAATTGAACAGACTCAACAACAGAAGTGACAAATTAAATACTAGTTACGTCATCTCCGCGTTTGTTGTATACGGTATCGGATCAACTTCATTTGTCACTCAGATGGAGCAGACAACTCGGCGAGCACGACATGACCATCAAACTTTAGTATTAAATCCAAGTTCAATGGATCCACTAAATCCGTTATAAGAATGCATAACGATTGAGAAAAGGGAGGATTCACTTCTATATGAAAGTAAAACTCAGAATCGGAAACTGTCAGAGTGATATTCTCAGTCATATACCGATGGAATATTCATTAACTGTCACAGCTGATTATGAAGATTCAGCTTTATCAAAATTACGACGAGCATGTCCAAATGGAATATGAGGTTGTTTATGCCGTCCAGGCCAGATAATATGACGGAGGCAATGTCAATCATCAAGTCATAGTACAGATTAGAATTTTGCTTTGGAGATTCGGTGGTTGGTAGAATCAAAGTTGCATCAGTCTCAGATGTGGTAACTGGGTTTAGGAGTTTCGATGGGGTTACCATTCTGCGTAAAGAATGAAGGAGAAACCAAAGTATTCACAAATTCTCTTGAAGACATCTGGATCAAAGATCTACAATGTGCGAGGCCGTTTCAAATTTCGCTATATATTTTTACAAGGCGAACAATGAGGTAGAAGGGTAGCATACAGACTCTAGCCAATTTATTGGTCCCGGTAATCCGAATATATGTAAATTCATTTATGTTCTAAAAAAGGGTGCATTTGAGTGAATTGGGGACCGAGCAGTTCGTTGCAGGAGTCTAATAACAGCATTTAAGGAAGTATAATGTGATAGAAGCACGCCCAAAAATGACCTTAGGAAATTAAGGAAACAAATTGGTACTTAACAATTTACGCGAAATAGCCCACAAGTCTAATTTTTACATCTAGATATGTACGGAGAGACATAATAAAAATAAAGCCCGATGCAAATGTGCGCTGGCCCAATTTGCTACATCTGATCAGCACGAGGTGAATCGAAATAATGTAGTAGCAATGATAAAAAGCAAGATTAAATATTAGGAATATGATATGAAAAGACAGAATAGAAAGGTGTGCATGAAGAAAAAATGGGAGATTGAGAAACTAGAAGATAAAGGTGAACCCATTTGGGTCATTTGGATCAGAACCATGCTATCCAAATTCTACAACCTTTTAATAAATCGGACCTCAACCTAGTAGTTCGGTTCAACCCGCGTAGCTCAGTCCAACAGTCAATGTCTTCACAGACTGATGTCACATATTGAGTAGACCACCTCCGGTTTTTTTTTCAGTTTACCCTTATGCCAGCCATCATCCCGCGTCGAGGTAGGCTGTGGGTGAGCATACGTAATACATGTCCCCAACAACCTTAGTTGATAAACACTCACTATTTAGTTAATCAGTTTGCCATCCTTACCTAGTACGCTGTATATAATCTGAGTATTGTAAATTCAACGACCTCAGCACATACGAGCGAGAGTGCGAAGGCACCTGCAACCTACGTATACCTTCTACTTTCATAAACTATATTTCACAGACATAAAACAGAACAAATAGGACTGTCACAAAGCTCATACGCCTTGTGGTTGTCAGACGAACTTCTCTCTGACGTCCCAAGTTTGCAAATAGTGTTCTGAAAATTTAAAAATGTAAGTAACATTTACATCCGTACTACACTAATAAACTGCGCTTTTGATGCTAATTTTTTATTTATTATAATTAGTCAGATAATATACCAGTGTATTGTATTATTAAATTGCCCACTAGGTCCTTGTCGTCACTAATATGAGCCTCTTTTCATTCGCACTTTTGAGTACATCTTTATGGAGGATACCTGGACAAGTATATCTATGTATTAATGTACAAACATCATATGTAACTTACGTGGTATATTTACTGTGAATCAACTCTACTAATTGAGGTAATAGAAAGCTGACTAGATCCAAATTCCAATATTTGCTGGCACAAAAAGGAAAAAATAAAATAGTTGGCCGGAATAAAACTCCAATATTTTAAGAAGTATATTAAGATAAAAACATTATGATAAAAATCATATTAAATAAGTGATAAAAGGTAGCATATGATTCAGTATATATAATTTGAATTATTAAAGGTAGGTATATATGTAGTGAACAAAAACTTGGTAGGGATAACTGACTTATTATTTAATGCAAAATTAAAGTGTCCTCATAAAATATGAAAACTATACATTATTTGCACATCTTCCCTCAGTTGTCCTTTACATGCTTCGTGATTCTTTCAATTCTGTTGTTATTCCAATTGTTGTCAGTTTCTCCTCCTGTTCTCATCAATCCAATCTTCTGTTGTCAGGTATTTCACTTCTGATGTTACATACTACTTATACCTGTCAGCATACACCACACACACAGGAATTTAATATCTAAATAATTTTTGAACGGCTCCGAGGAAAGCCCATTCGTATGAATTTTTTAATGCAAGAAGTCAGCATGAAATGCTTAGATTTATTATTTCACTTATTAATCAATAACTAAATAAAAGTGGTTTTCTATCATAATCGACTTAGGACTGGTGGATGACAGAAGGGAGGATAGAGACCTTAAACGCTACAGTCTAATCTTCGTTAAGTGGTTATTACCATCGCCTAAATGTAGCTACTATGAACGGAGGTCTTAAATTAGCTCACCAAAAAGTTGGGGAATCAATGGAGTGGGAGTGTGGATTGATAGGTTTAATCCAGTTGGTTCGAGGTGTCCATTATGCAACTCTCTTGTAAGATTTCCTCTGACTGCTGAAGAGTGAATTGGTTTTGGTGGAGTTTTGTTCTCTGAGCTGGATGGTTTGGTCGTGAATTGGTTTGTTCATGTTTACGTTCGGTTGGGTGGTTGGATTACTATTGTTTGATGTTTGGAAGCCTCAAGTGCAGATCAACGCTGTACACATCATTGGAAAGTAAGAGTCAACAGTTAGCACCGCTAAATGTAGACGTAGTTGAAGTTCCTAGCCTAGTAGTGATACGCGTAAATTGAGTGGTTTCGGAAGTACACGCACGAAACCAACAGTTTTAAAGTAAATCTTGGGAACATTCCAGCTTCAAGAAACAGATACTAATGGGATGCATGTATTTTTACCTAAGTGATATATTCATGTGTTAATCGTTGAAGAACAACACAAGAAAAAATGACTACATTCTAACTAAATCTTTGAAAAACAACAACCATAAATGTAAAGCTTAAAACGGCTGAACCGTACCAGAAATAAACATAAGTAAATTATGTACAAATTAAAGTAAGCCAACAGAAAACATAATTAAAAGGAGATGAAATAACATTTACACAACAAATAACAAACACATAAGAGAGGACAAGTGACACTGTAACAGACAAAATATACGAAAATGATGTAGTATTTAGTAAATACCTTGACGGGCCAAAATAAATCCAGGTGTTTACCTCAAATCCATTCTCCGGGTGATAGGAGGAATATATCTAACTACTTATGAACTAACAATGAAAAGTTAAGTCACCAAACTAGTGATGTATGGTTTTAAGAGGTTGAAATAGTACGTCATCAAATCAGCATATATAAACTTCTAAGCAATCAAATGCAAATCAGAATAACTACGTAATTAGGGCAGAAAAATAGGAAAACATAATGTGATAAAGAATAGGTTACTGAAAACTTAGTTTACCAAGAATCTGGAATTTGTTTGAGGTCAAGAATTTTTAACAATTCGTTACTTTTAACTTGATTAAAATTACCAGCAACTTTATATTTATGTGATTTTATTTTATAATGAATTTCACACAGCTTCTAGTTGAATTCCAGCCCTTCACTCATATAAATAGCTGTTACGATAGTGTAAAATATCCCAACCGTTTACGTTGTTAACAATGAAACATTTCATCAAATGCTTCGTATCATACACAACGAATAGTGACAGTGTTTGGTCAACTTCATAGCATCGAAAATGAACTTTAGAAACAAGTAAGCTCCGACAGTACAACAAGAGTATTTAAACCGATTGTTAGAAAAAGATTCAACGAACAATAATACAATACAATATTAACACAATGTAAGCTATGATGTATCTAAGATACAGGTCAGCTAAAATTGATTCCATAAAAAACTGTATGACTAACCCGTCACACTCCTAATCGGAAACATGAGAGTGTGTGTGTGTAGAGTGAAAATTAAAAGGAAAGTCTGTTCACAAAGAAATACGGACGTCTTGTGTAACAGAGTTATATGTTAAGCAAGATCCAGAGTAGTAAAATTTGATCATTACCCACAAGTTTGTATAGCTTAAATATAAATATCAACATGTAATGAAAATAACTACTGATTCTGTTATTATCTTATCTAATAAGAAAGTGAATAAGTAAACAAATATCATTGCTGAATTACAAAATTAACTGGAAATTATTCTTGACAATTACAGGGACTAGCGAATGGGATCAGATCACTCAAAGCACTGAAAAATCGTTCTAATTGCTTGCACTAGACTCCAACATATTATAACAACTTCAGTTCATAAAGTCAAACAAGAACAGACATTTTGAAATTACTAACGTAACTAGTAAGAATTAAGTTTATCAACACTAATAAAACAACTATTCCGTGTATATAACTAAGATAATTAGTGAAACCAGTTATTCGATACAGACTGTTCTCAAATAGTTTGCCATTTGGTGGTTATAATTGGATAATTTAATTTGATACTATACCATAACTGTTGTAAGAATAGTATGCTATGCTAGAAATTTCTTTGTAGTGATAATTGGGATGGAATGAGTACAATTAGTGATGAATTTGTGAATTGTTCCATCAACGCAAAATAATAGGACTGATTAACAAAATTTACATGACCACATAATTATTAGTAGACAGGAACAGTCTTTACCAATACACATCCGAAAAAATTAATTGACGACTGAAATCAGTATGCCTGCTGGTTGTCATCATTACAAATTCCTTTGATAGTTCCTCAACACATGACTAGTAATCAGGTATCCAACATCCTGTTAATATAACTGAACAAAGATCAATATTTATGTAAATAATTTGGTTACTAACTCTTAAAAAGAAAATAACGATTAAATTAGCCTAAATTAGATTTACACAATGGATTTAGGGATAATACTTGACCAATTATTCGTAGCTTTCATCAGAAAAGATCATCATTGGAAATTCACTTTTACTTTTTTTTACATCTAAAAGTCACCGCTTAGTGAAAAAAATTGCTATCGTAGGGGGCTTTTGTTGTTAATTGTAGGAGTTGACCACTGAAACAACAAATAAAGTGGTGGTCGCTTGATGATTGTAGTTGAGTGGTAACTTATCATGAAATTGACATCAAAATACCAACTGACAGTCCTCAAAACTGAACAACAATAAAAAATACCGAATAAATGAACATTCAATCACAATCGCATTATGGGCATTCAATTAAGCAGAAAGAAACATTTGCCTATACATAGAAGCAGCAGGCAAAGTAATTACGACTATGAAAAAAATGTCTAGTAATTCTAAAATGATATTTCATGGCTAACGAATCCAGAATCTTATGGGGAGCATTAGGTACTTCTTGGCGATGAGTACCAGCTGGAAAGAAATCTAGGGTTCAAAGTCTCATCCAGACATCTAATAACAAAATATGCTGCAAGCAATATCGGGGTACTTTGTCTAATGGCCATATTGCAATCTGATTGATAAAACTCGTCCAGCACTAAGAACTAGACAAACATGGTATAGGTCACTACTCAGTAACCAATCCTTGTGCATTTAGAACTCTAAATACCACCTAGATTTCCATCTGCTATGCTGACAGTATTCTTAAGATTGAACATTACCCTTTGTCCTAACAATAAACAGTTTAGTGATGTTTTAGTAGTCAATGTAATCTCATAAGTACCTGAGAAGTTAACAGTAAACTGAATAAATAGAGATAAACAAGAAATCAGGGATCAGATAAAATTTGTCATGAATGGACCAAGTATAATAGGCATAGATTATGCAAATATTTTCTACACAAAAATATGAACGTTGAAAGATAAACGAACAAGTTAATTACAAAATAAATAAATATTGATCTTTGTACTAAAAACGATTAGTATATACGAATGAATTTTTTTCATTAGATACACCCTCAAACGAACTTTCGAAACGAGAACTTACCTTCATCTTTTTGCTTCTAATATGAACCCCGTTGAGCAACTGAGAGGTGAAAAACCCCCTAACGAACCGATCGTTTAACAGAAAGTTTCTTAAATTGGTAGCATATATTCTCACAACAAATTTTGAAAAACATCATACTTCAAAAATCATTTTTAAAATAAATATTTACCACTAGTCCATAAAACGTTAACTCTATGACACTAATTGACTAACAGAGAGTTAGTTGACAATTCCGTGTTTATCTTCAATAAATGGGTCACTTTAGGAATTCATCATTTCGACCCATCAAAAGCAAATCGAAAAATCAAGCAGACGGATTTACTTTCTTTTGAATAGTGAATTTTAGGTCTGGATGATACACAATGAAAGAATGTAGAATGTCAAGTAGATAATTGTTCTCACTACTTACTGAAACAACTTACCATCACTTTAGCTAATTACGAATATTACCAGAGAGGGGGTTTTGTGGAGATTGTAGTAATTTTATAGTTGAATTCATGAATCGATTAAAGCTAAACCACCATGGAAAACCTGGAAGCACTGGACGAGCGTCTCGTCCTAGTATGGGACTCCCCAGCAGTGTGCATTCACGATTGGTTGAAGTTAGACTTTAATACCGTTGGATGCCAGTTCAGTGGTCTAGAGGTTGAGCATTCGCGTGTGAGACCGAAGGTCCTGGGTTCGAATCCTGTGTGGGATCATGGACGCGAGCTGTTGAGGAGTCCCACACTAGGACGAAATGATAGTCCAGTGCTTCCAGGTTTCCATAGTGGTCTAGCTTTAATCGACTCACGAATTCAATTATTAATTCTGAATAGACGAGCGATTATGGTGCCGTCGCTACATCATAAACTAATGTCATCATAGGAAAAGCTAAAAGTATGGTAAGATGAACATAAGAGCTAAAACACTTACCTGTTTTTTGACAATATTCCAAGAACATCGACTAAAATTGCAGTATCATTCATCATTAATGCAGACTCAACAGCTGTTTTCACACTATCTGGACTCCACATCACACGAACAGTTGACAAGCCTTTAACACGTGATGACATGACTTTCACGAAAGGATCGTGAGGTTTACGAATTCTCAATAACAATTCTGCTTCTGATGGTTCATGAAGGCTTCCAGATTTATCATGTGTCGGGTTTTTTATATTTTGAAGGACTGGATTCAATGCAAAGTCCATCATAGTCGGCAGTGATTGCTAAAAGTTTAACAAGACAGGCGAAGTCAGAATGGCCGTGAATAGTAATGGTACTAAATTCACGTATTTATACATTCACTGTCCTATCCTGCATAAAATAATGAATTAACGCTCGTACTTCCCACCTTTACACCAATGAGACACTATACTGTTTAGAACGAATAGTGAACGAGTGATATGTGTATACGATTCACTCGCTCTATATTAGGTACTCAGCCAGCACTATTCCAATCAGTATCAAGACAACTCACACCAAAAATGCGTGCTTTGCCTGACTAATAGGTTTATTAGTTAACAATCAGACCGACAATCAAATAAGTACAAAGGGCAGAGAAATAAATATATGTATATGTGACACACCAAGTGCCTATCAGTCTATCCACTAGTATGTCTAGTGCTTCCAGGTTTTCCATGGTGGTCTAGCTTCAATTGACTCATAATCTCAATTGTTTAAAATTACTACAATCTCCACAAAACCCCTTCTGATACTAATCAACATATGCTCACTAGTGACTGGCTTCAAGATATATATCCTGGAGTTCTAGTGAGAAGCAGTGACCAGTGGAGTTCAACCGGGTCAGTTGTGAGGTAGTAACTCACTGATGACAATGGTGGATGTGTCGCTTAATTTCGTGGATTAGTTGAAGTCAGACATTAACACCATTGGATGCCGGCTCAGTGGTCTAGTTGGTTAAGCGCCTGGGGCGAGACTGATAAGTCCTCCGTTAGAATACCGCGAGGCGGGGTCGTGGATGCGCACTGCCGAGGAATCCCACAACAGGACGAAACGGCCGTCCAGTGCTTCCAGGTTTTCCATGGTGGTCTAGCTTCAATTGACTCATGATATCAACTGTTTAAAATTACTACAATCTCCACAAAACCCCTTCTGATACAAATAACTATTTTCTCACGCCAAAACAACAAATAGGTACTTGTGAATTCCAAGCAAGCAAAACACTGAACTAGTTATTTTCAAAGCAGGTTTTTGATATGATAATAATGACTAAATGCTCGGCCCTCTAATATGAGGTTTAAAAGGAGGTACAATATAAATCATCATTTGTACAAACTAGGAAAAATACGATGGATTAAAGGTATAGCCTATATGTCAAACAGTGATTACAAAATCCAGCATGTCTACGAGAAAAAGTTTAAAGTTCTCAAAGGACAAGTACCCAATCTTAAAGACTTAGCAAAACAACTGATGACCACCAAATAATTCAGTAACAACGCCATATTTATACATCGATATCATTTTCATATTTTAACAGGAGAAAACTTACAATGTAAGGATTGTTTTCAATATTTTGTGTCTTAGAGAATCACAACTTACAGGTAGAAAATCTTCCACTTCAATCGGTTCCGGTGGGTGTGGAGAATTTGAAATTATTCGGGCTTAAACAAAGATTGAAAACAAAATTTTTTTATTTCACTCAGATACCCTAAATTTAGTCACTTGATTCAACTAAACTTTCTAATTCAGAAGTAAACTGGAACTATATCTTAATACATAAATTGGTAAATTAACAAATCATACGAAGAAGTGATTATTGGATTTATCGTCAAAAGGTATATTAATTCAGTATTATGTTACACTGCGTAGAATCAGAGTTCACCAAACACATTATCTGTAAGTTGGAAATTGTAGGGTAGGTCTATCTGGGTGCAACTGGCTGGTTTTATTTTCACAGGAAAAAAACTCGAAATATTTGATAAGACTGATCAATGGCATATTGAGAGGCGTGCAGGAGAAGTACTTGAGATATGAATAAATCTGATAGCAATAAGTACCAGGGGATATAAGAACAGCACAATTTTTTTCTGGGAAGTCATTTAATTCTCGAAGGCAATAAAACAGTTTTCCAACTCTAGTATGATTATTGACTACGCATTAATAATTACAAACCATCTCTCTTAACTGAAACTTTTTTTGTCAGGAAGATTTTATTAACAACTTATCGAATATAAGAAAAGAAGCTTGTCGGAAGATTAGAAAAAAAGTATTTTCTGCCTACCAAATAAATATTTGTGGGAAAACAGGATAAGAAATGTTGAAATAAATAAAACATACCAGCTTGTGAGATAGTAGTTTGATGAGGTCTTCTGGAAATGCAAGCTGAAGTGGTACTCGGAGGTGTAAATGGTTTGTCCGAAGTGAATCTGTCTGATAAGATATTTGACTGGACGCATTTTGCTTCATGGGGTGTGGGATTCACAATGTTTGGTGATGAAGGAGGGAGACCGAAATTTAGCTTTGTGATTGCGTCAGTTCCATATTCACTTGAAACGTTTCTTCTAGAAGTCATAGCTCTTACTTGAGAAGGACTTCGTGGAACTGTGTGGTGTGGTTTAAATATCCTATCATATTCATCTGGATCAGTTATATCAGCTGCATTGAGCGATTCACTATCCTCAGTTGTAGGTTGATAAGGTAAATGTGCATCAGGATCGTTAGGATCCTCCTGAAAAATAAAATATACGGTTGAAGAGGAAATCTGCGTGTTAATATAGGTTACAGAAAAAATCAAAACCAGTTAGTGAAACAATTCACCTTGTCTAAAAACGGACAAACAACTAACAGAACAATCAAATGATTTTTTTTCAAGATTACATATACTTTACGTAGGGGTAAATGCATAACTATGCCATCCATTAGGGATAATGTGTGTAATTAGCCCACTTCTAGGTTGAAATTCAATATTACTGCTAGTTAATAGTGTCACATTTAATTAACAATTAGACGGTCAAATGATTGAGATATATGTGCTTAGCAGGGAGAAAAATACTCAACATACAGAATGAATTCGTTGCAAAAGTTGTTAGGGAGATCCAGAAAACCTCTCAAAAATGCTAACAAAGGCTCTGAAAACACTGAGAAGCATTTGGTTCGATCAGCGCTCACTAAAAATTTTGCCGGAAATATCTAGAAAGTGAAAAGTCACATGTCAACTTTCTGATTGGATGTTTATTAGCGTTCCAGAATTTCCCTGAAACCCAAGACCATCAAAAATACTATAAAAACCCTGGATTTTCTGCACACAAACGAACCTTTGGAGTAAAGTGCTTCTTCCATATTTCGCACTTTTTCTCTCATATTCAAGTTGCTGTGGAGATCTAGCCTGGGGATTACTAAAGAGCTTAGGAACCGAAGCTAGCGTTCAATTAGAAAACTTATCAGTGACGAGGGGAAAATTACAATGAATATTTCTTTGGAGCAACTGGAAGCACATATGGAGAATCAAGAGAAGCAGTTTGAACAGTCTCAAAACAGAATAATAGAGGCCCTCATGCAGGAAATATGTCTATCCTAGCAAAACCCTGCTTCTAATAAATTACAGGTATCCCATACTGATTAAGTCATTAATGCAATCCATGAATTTAATTTTGATGGTGTAGGAGGTGTTACTTTTGACTCTTGGTTTAAAAAATATGAAGATCTGCTCCGTATTGATCTCTGCAGACTGGATGACGTCTCGAAAGTCAGAATACTTATAAGAAAACTTGGGACGATGGAACATGAACGGTATAGTGATTTTATTCTTCCAAAGAACCCACGAGATTTTAATTTTGATAAAACAATTAAAATCCTGTCTCAAATCTTTGGAGAACAGCCATCTCTATTTAATATCCATTACCAATGCTTGAAAATAACGAAAGAACCAGGAGATGACTGGGTGAAACATGCAGGAATTGTTAACCAAGAATGTGAGGGGTTCAAGTTGTCTTCCATGAGAGAAGACCAGTTTAAATGCCTAGTATTTGTCTGTAGCCTGCGCTCAGCCGACGATGCTGACATCCGAACAAGAGTTTTAATCAAGCTCGAACATTGCCCCAACATGATCCTAGAAGAAGTAACTAGCGAATGCCGAAAGTTAGTGGATTTGAAGCACGACACCTCGATGGTAGAAAACAGAACCCGGTTCCTTTACGTCAATGCAGTAGAGAGAAAAGTCTTACAAGGTTCTAGCACACACAATTATCGTAATGACAGCAACAAACCATCATCCCCATGCTGGTTATGTGACGGTTGGTATTTAGAAAGATTTTGCCCGTTTAAAAATCATCGTTGTACTACGTGTTCCATAAAAGGACACAAAGAAAGCCATTGCAAAACCCGGAAACATCGTCAACCGAAAGTGTATTCTAAAAGATTCAAGCCGCGAACAGCGAAAGTAACGGTAGCTCTTAACAGAACCAGCTCCCATAACCGCAGAAAGTATGTTTCTCTCAAGATTAATGGGTATTATGGACACTATGTTACTAGATGTTACAGGTGCTGCAGCCTATCTGGATGATATAATAATTATGAGAATAGATATGATAGGGGAGACAAAATCCGACTCACACGTTCGCGTCGTGCCTCCTGGATAGTGGGACGAATGACTCATGAACTAACGTGAGCGGTAACCCGGGTGGTGGAGATCGGGCTAATCACCCACTCTTACCGATATCCTCAATCTGATTACGAAATCCACGGAGAAACACAGCACAATTACATTTGGATTGGAAAACGACAAAAAGTTTACAAAAGTGATGCATGTTGCTCGTTCAACAGCAAAATCTAACGGATTGCAAAAACAGCTATTCTAGCCCCGGTAGTTGTTCCGTGCTTTGACGTGGCCTGTTTCTCTCCAGAAGGGCCTACTAGGCTCCATCAACTTGTTTGGTTGGGAAGGGGGATATGATAGATTTAGGAAAGAAGCTCGACCAAGTGCTGTCGCGTATAGCCGAATATTAACTTCGGCTCTGTGCAGAGAAATGAAACTTTTGTATGCAAAGATACGCTACTTAGGGTTTATAATCGACAAAGATGGCAGAAGACCAGATCCAGAGAATGCCCAGGTAGTAGAAACTATGCCTAGACCGACGGATGTCCTCACACTACGATCCCTTTTCGGGACTAGTTAGTCATTATGGAGCTTTTATTCCTAACCTTCATCACCTACGTGTCCCGTTAAATAACATTCTGGCGAAAAGTGTAAAATGGGATTGGTCCGCAAATTGTCAAGCTGCTTTTGAGGAAATTAAAAAAAATATTAGTCTTGGATCTGTTTCTCACCCATTGAGATCCATCCTTACCCATTGTAGTAGCATCAGGCGCTTCAAACTACGACATTGGAGCAATGACTTCTCACATCATGCCAGATGGGTCTGATAAAGTTATATCAAATGCGGTTAGATCGGTAACTGCAGCGGAACGTGACTACAGTCAGGTCGAGAAGGAAGGGTTGTCGATCATCTTTGCCGTAAAGTTTCATGAGATGATATTTGGACGCCAGTTCACTCTATTAACTGACCATAAATCATTGCTAGCCATTTTTGGGTCGAAGAAAGGAATTCCGGTATACACAGTAAACAGACTGAAACGGTGGGGAACTACACTCTTAGGTTATGACTTCAAGATTAATTACCAGCCCACTTTGGAGTTAAATGGAAGATTTATATTTATAGCGTAGTCATACGTTCATCCGAATTGGAGTAAGATACGCTGGCCACACAAAAAAGAACATATGATCTGCAGCTAAGTTAGCTAAGAAACATAAACCTCTGTCCAACAGAAAATGATATGTATATTCCATGTAATGAGAAAATATGATAGTTGAGTTTTAGAGTACAAATTGTACAATAAAAAATCCAGTGTATGAAATCCCGAAAAGGGATAAAAGAAATATAGGAACTCACACTCATAACATTTTGAAGATTTTCTTCAGCGACAAGACAGAAACTTTTACGTCCTATAGAACTTAGAGCTTTTGAGGGAGATGAACCACAACGAGTAAATGGACGTTCATTACTCTGTTGGACAGAAAAGGCATTAAGCACAATTTTATGGACATTGTAACGAGTGTACAAATACTCTTCTGAATTAAATACAAAACTAAACTAAATCCCATAATGAACTTGCCCATATATTTATCACAATTAAACATCTTACTAGTTTTACATTTGTGACTAGCTTCTTTGGCTGACTGGTCAACTGGATAAGGAATCTAAAAGAGTTTATTTTGCGACATAAATTCGGATAAAATTGTGATAATTATCCTAGCTTTGTCAGCGCAATTTCCATAACATAAATTGTTAGAATGGCATACAACAATAATTTGAAATAGTCGTATTTGTTCAAAGGTAAAGGGATCTCATGCAACTATTTCTCTTAAAAAAATCGAACATTAGAAGAACGACGTAGATAACAGAAGAAAATAAATTCACTCCATCTCATGCCTTTATATCAACTGCATACCCCTTCTTATGATTTTTGGTTCCGTTCTGGACATTCACTGAAACTTTACTGACTATAGCAATTTAAATCTCGGTTTATAATTATATTACTCCATGTAATTTCAGGCTGTATGCAGCTGGTATGAAGGCATGAAATGAAGTGAATTTATTTTGTTCTGCGATCCACGTTATTCTTCTACTGTTCAAATAAAGGTATCTGATATAAAAGTACAACCGCTATATTTCACTTCGCATTACTTAAATGATCGACTCAATGTGAAATTCTAACGCTTAGTTTAGGTGAACGTTAAACGACCAAAATATGCGCCATTATACATGTACAAAGCCCTAGAAATCACACTACGATTTACAGTTCCTTCATCTTTAGTGACATTAGTTGTTAATTTCATGACGCGCACGGTAAACCGCTGATTGGTTAGTGATCCCAGATAGACAGGTTAGTTTCTGTGCATATTTTGAAAAGTACATGGTTTAAAATGGGTCAAATGGAGACTGTTTCCCGCATCATATAATGCCGAAAGTCCAGTTCTTTTAGGGGAGGCTCAAATAAGATAAATAGTGAGAGAATTGGATAATCTAAGAGAACTAACGCAGAATCGATCACAATAACGCACATATATTTAGCCTTGATCTTAATCTTGAACATTTCATTAGTACTAATATACTATGACTTTCATATATATACCTTTCTTGCTTATTTCTTATTTGTATTTCGTTTTGATTTTTGTCAACTGATTATTGCTGTCGTGGAGTATGGTGAGTTCAACCGATGCTCTTTTGAGTATAGCTTTATGTTGTTATCTATCACCAAAAATCTCCAATCGATTGATTTGCTTTTTCATCAGAAATACATTTGTGAAATTGAATAAACCTATTTTACGTACTGACAACGGTGTATTGTTTATGGATTATTTCAAAATGGCAACATAAATACATAAGTGTTACAAATATTTTTTTTAAAGAAGTAGATTTTGATCACCAAGATAGGTTAACTAGTCTAAGTACAATTGTAGGATATATGATAAATCAGAGTGAAGTTAATACCGAAATCAATGAAATAGCAAAACTACACAAGGACTACAACTACAATTACAAACATATGAGACTACCCAACATATAAATATACATATATATATCAAGAAAAGTTTATCGTTCAATGAATTGGACTACTATGTGAAAAAACAAACGAGCAAAAACGGTAATTCGATAACCGTTTATGTATAGATTGTGTGAGAATTGTGGCACTACTAGGTTATTTAAACTTTGGTAAATTAAGCAACTTTAAAAACCTATAACCCACTGGTTGAAAGTTCAGTATCTAAATCAATAAGCTGCAAATTTGTCAAGCACAATCTAATGAATAGGATGTGTACATAAGTTTGATTAGAAACGATCAAGTCTTTCACTAGATAATAAATATAACAAATTCAGTAAAATTGGATTGTAAAATGGATTTACTGGATATTTGAAAAACCAACGACTTGGATTGAAGCTGACTGATACCTTATCGCTGAACAGCTATAGCCTCATTAAAGTGAATACTGCATCAATACATTTCCAGTGTTCTTCCAGTTTAAGAGATAAATTCGATTAGTGGTTGAAATTTTACGCGCTAAGTCTACGTATTACTCCTGAATGTAATTGTAATAATCTATTTTTTTCATATCAACAGTTTTTCGAAATAATGAAATTTGGGAAAACGTGGATAGAGAGAATACAAAAGAGCTTGAGAAGGGAAAGATAAGCATTTTGTTATACAGTCATCGACAGATGCAAAACAGAATGTTTTTGAAAATTTTTAACTTGGGTTTTCACTAACAATCTATATCTCCTGCTATATAGCAATTGAAAATTCTCAATAAATATGGAACTATTGTTTAATTGTACAATAATCCGTATTTGAGATTCCTGTTGAGATTGAATCAAGAACTCTTAATCTTCACTACTAATAACTTCACCCAATGATGTAAAAAACATAAGCTTGAAAAAAATCTAGTCGAGAGTAGGTGAGAAACGTGCAAACGACACGTGACATATTTTTCGCAATAATGAGTAGGGTGATCACAACCCTTGAGATTACGATCAGTTGATTCTTTCAATATACAGCGCTTAAAGAAGCTGAGTAGAACTACTAGATTTCATGAAGTGACGCTTATAGTTCATCAGATAAATTTGTAGATGAATATTAGATATATGAACTATCTTACTTTTTAATGAAATAGAAGCATAGTAGAACGTCAAATAACTTACTTGCATATAATTGGCAAGATTACTATTACCACATATCTGTTGTACAGGATGGATAGTAGGAATACTATTACTATTGTCATTATCTCTGTAATTGGTTGATGTATTCACACTGGTGGTATTCAACTGAGTTGATTGTACACAAACGTTTTTATTTGACTCGGCAATATTATCTGAATAATTTGCAGTGAATGGTATGCAAGACTTCACATCCACAACATAAGTAGTAATTAGCGAATTTGAGATACATACACCAACAAGTTGATTGAAACTTGGAGCAACAGCCATATCGTCCAAACCGCCACCAGCACGCCAACCAACGTGTACAGTTTCTAGGCAAGACATATTCTCGTAATCATATATCTATGATAAATAAATAGTTATTCATTATGATATAAGAACAGAAAGAGATTATACTAACTTATAAAACAGTAGTGTGGAAAATTAACATGTAACAACTACTAAATATATACACACAGTTAGATGTCGACTCAGTGGTCTAGAGATTAGATATTCGTGAGCGAGACCGAAGGTCCTGGTTTAGAGTCCCGAGTGTGTTATTGTGAATATGCACTCCTAAGGAGTCCCATAATAGGACGAAACGGCCGTCCATTGCTTCTAGGCTTTAAATAGTGGCTTAATTTAGACTGGTTTATAAACTCGATGAAATCCAAGTCTCCATAACCCTATGCTGAAAAGATAAACATATGTCTTACTTCTCTGTATCGAAGTGTATATGAGTGGTTGCAATAAATCTGATTTTTTCTCAACACCTTCCATAAAGAAATGCATGCGAAATGTTTTGGCAACTTTTTTGTACACTAGTACAAATGAATATGAATAGCCAGATAACTGATTATAGAAGGACAGGTCAGATAATACAATGTTATAAGACGAAAAGATAGGGTTGGGACAATTCAGAGCTTGGGAATAATCATTTCTTTATAATTAAAGAATAATCTGTAAAACATACACAAGCTACTTTGAGTACTGGAAATAACCCTAAATTTGACTACGACAAATAATTCAAGAAGAATATATAAGAAAAAATTTCTTTTAATTATTTTATCTGTATTGTTGATGGTAGCTATCTTCTGGTTAAGTCTGAATTTTCAGACAGCACAGTGCATTCGGTGAACATGAATGGCGAACGATAACCAAAGTGATTTCAAAGCAAGAAAATTTAATTCATTATTGTTATAATCTCTTTCTTACGGTTATGACCCAGCTATTCCTATTGCTTAGTATTCTTGGACACCAAATCACTCGACAAGACCCCAAATCAGAACACGGTTGAACAGGAAAGAGATTATATTCCAAATAACAAGGTTAGATGGATGCAAGTAAGAAGCAAGTCAGCAGTACAATAGAGAAAACGTTAGTATATTTATAGTCTTTACATGAGAAGATTCTAGAGTATTCTCCAACCATCGACTAGTGCTGATCGGATAAGAATTAGCCAATCAGCGTGCACCAAAGCAATCGTGCATTGAGCATGCTTTAATCCAGTCTATGTCCCGCTAACAATTATACACAAATTTATGAAAAGAACTATATCGGTTCACCGTGGTACACTATTTGATTTACAGTATGTCTAACTCAATGAGAATCGACAAGCACCGTAAACTAAAACATGACATTGGTCAATTCATAGCAATAAATACATGTAAGCACTCATTATTAAAAGTGACTAATCATTATCCTAAAATTTTGGCAGTGACTTATTCAAATATTGTTAAGAGACACCATTTCAAATACAAAGTTTCAATTTTATGTGTTGAAAATACAATTCTGTTACGGGACTTAACAAGCTCGAAGAGTTAATGTTGACTAGCCTATATAACTAACGGTATACAGGCTTATATATATATATATATATATATATATATATATATATATATATATATATATATATATATGCCTAGACACAAACTCACTCTGAGATAATCATTTGTAGCCACATACAAACACACACCATCCGGATGAAATGCAATACGCCTCACATTAGTGGCGTTTAATTCTGGTCCAGTGACGGCAACTTGTGTGAAATTTTCCAAGTCATACAAACGGACAGTATGATCAGCTGAGGCAGTTGCAAGCAGAAGAACTGTAGGATGAAATGTAACTGCAACAACAGGTCCAGTATGGCCGACTAATTCAGCCAACTGTCGACCAGCTGATAAATCCCAAAGCTATTGGTTGAAATAAAAATTAGGACAAAGTGGGGATTTTTTATATTTGAAGTAAGAACCAACGAAATTTCGAAACAGCAATAAGAAATAGCACAGTGATAAACAGACATAATTCACCACTTTATCGTTATAACGCCAATTTTAGCAAATTCTTGTAAAAAAAGAATTACACTAGCGTTAAAACGACACGTTTCGTATATATATATACGGTGTTGAAAGAACAAATTTAATGTAGTAGTAGTAGTAGTAGTAAGGGTTACAGTCGCATCGTCAACATACGGATTACTAGATCGAGTAGTACAAGATAAATAACATGTTTTTACACCACTTATTTCTCATCAGAAGCATTTAGTATAACAATCTAAGATGTAATTACTTATGAGTAAAACTTCTCAATAGTGCAACTTATCTTTAGTACGCAAAAGCAAGCTTCATTTCAATTGTATAGGAGATATGTGGATGATACTTTCATTATTTGTGAAGATATGGATTCCAGTGAAATTTTGGATTGATTCAATAATTGTCATCACTCAAGTCAATTCACATTGGAAGCAAAGTAGAACGAGGAATCGAATTTTCTTGATGTCTGGTTGAAAATAAGGTCAGATGGTTCCTTACAGAGATTTATATATAAAATCCCACCTGGAATGGTCATTATACGAATTTCCATACCTGAGTCACATTGAGTAGAAAGACAGAAGATTCACTCTTTATCCCCTAGGACAAGGCGGATATGTTCTAGTAACACGCTAGATTAAGAGCTACCTTAACTTCGACAGATATTCATCAGAAATAGTTACCCACCTAGATTTGTTTATAGGAACTTAACAACAAGACAGAATCCTGAAAATGCAACAACGGTCCAAATGAAAACTCTTTTTATGAATATCGGACTTAAAAGAGATACGGCTGCTGAAATCATGAATAAATGGATTTTAAAATCACCAAACTGCATCACGAGGCAAACGCTAACTTGGAATCCTGATGGGAAAAAGGAAAAGAGGAAGGCCGAAGAACATACTACGTCGAGAATTGAAATCAGACATGAAAAGGATGAATAGTAAAATATAATCTTACTGGATAACTATTAATTAACTATATTATATGTATATTTCTATTCCTGTTATCATAAGCTTTTATTTGACCTATTAACTAATATTATACGACTTACTACTCTCAAGTTTGTATATAAACCAAGTATGTCTGAAATATATGATTCGTATAGTGGAGGCTGATATTGGCGGTCTGCCCCGAACTGACTGGGTTAGGTGAGAAGCTATTATCTCGGAGGACCAATAAGAACTCTAGACTGCTCGTACAGGTTTATGCGTCATTGGTCTGGTTGTATAAGTCGGTGTCTAATTGGCGATCTCACTGCCTCCTCGCGGCATTATTGTTGTTTACGAAATTGAGAGGACGAAAAGCGAATGTCCGGCACTTTAACTGGGTTGGTGGACATGGAGGGTTCACCTAGGGGAGTTGGAAAACCCTGACTCTAGACCAATGGTGCACATTGGCTCCAGTATCCTGAGGGAACAAATGGCATATAAACCAACAATTATTCACCGGCTACCATGGGACTGCATCTCCCAATGATGCTCCACTGCCTTGTGGGTCAGACCTTTAGGTCGAAGTCTCCGGGTGTGGCCCACTAAGAAAACTACCTGCTTTTGGTCTGGGCACCCGGGCAGTATCACAGCCCACACACAAATCAAGTAACTTGTGTGGCGCATATGTCTTCGGCGCCCATTTGTACCAATATATATGTGTTCAAATAAATAAATAAATAAGGACGTGATAAATTAGTAGGGTCATAAGTCATAATAGAATTAGAACTCATGTTTGAGTAGTTATATTTTTAGCTTATAATTATGCAGTTGTTGCTGCCGTTCTAAGAAAGCAGAAATCCAGATATACTATGCTTATAATGCTTGTGACTTAAGGCAATATCGAGGCAATCCGTACAGGAAGCACACATGCCAATAAGAGACTGATTAATTGCAGTCCGAAACGTCTGTGGGAAGATTCAAACAAACAATACAAAAGTGAAATAAACCTCACCCTATTGCACAAGCTAGTGGCTATCTAGACTCGATAAGTGGATAACTCGACAGCGTTTGAAGCGGACGGTACTGGGTTCGAGTCCCGGAGTGAACATGAACTCTGAGATCCAGGTACATCCAGCTTACGAATCCCGAACTGGAAGAAAAGCACGTCCTGGATTCCACTGCTGGCCACCATTTATCTCTGCTTATTTTTAGTCTCATTTTGTGAAACCAAAATAACTTGGTAGAGCTACGTTTTTAATACTAGTTTGTCAAATGATAGCTTCAAAAATAAATAAACTTGATCGATTATCTCTATATTAAAAGATTTTATCACAGGCGGATGTTCTGAAAATATATTTTGTTTCATAAATTATTAAGATCTAGAGCTTTCAAATATAGAGTGATGTTCCCATCTTATATCTGATAGTAATCTGAAAGATTTCTGTGTATGTCATCGTTTATTTCACACAAACAACCAATGTAAAGTTCCAAATGACTCTTTGGTGTATTCATCTGGACCCAATTTCTGTATTGAGGCTGACAATGCACTTTTAAGAAACAATAGTATACTTAATCGACGACTTGTATTAAAAATTCTGACTCTATGAATAGGTACAGATATGCCTCAAAATTTCAACAACAAAAAAAACAAGGGGTTATAAAGTTTGAATTAAATGGTTGAAACAGTTAATGTATTCGAACATTTGTGGTAAATCAAGTCATCAATCAATTCAAAGTGGAAGATGGAGTTATTTACAAAAGTATACAAGTTTCATATTATTTTAACAAACATTTCAGTAACAGCTTACTTTAATTATTCCATCCTCACCAGCAGAAACAATCCATTTCCCATCAGGAGAAAAGCGAATCATGTTAACAGAACCAGTATGACCCCGGTAAGTGTTTATGCAGCCTTTACGAGATACATCCCACAGCTAAGTGATGAGAAAATTAGAGTAACCAGTTAATACAAAACAATAAGTTTTGTTTACGAAATATTTAAATACTTGAAGTTATAAAATTATTGGTGACAATTACAGATTTGAAACGAACAATGAGCCTTGAAAACTATGAAATACCTTGATACCTACTTTAAAAATAAATAAGGAACCATGTACTTTAAGAAAGGGATGCTTCAATGAAAATGTACTTTAAGTTGAATTTGCTTTTATGGGAGCGCTATCAGTAACGTGATATGTAATTTACAGGTCAGATATGTGAACTTTTCGGAATGATTATTTTATTATTTTATTTTATTTGAACACATAAATATTGGTACAAAGGGGCACCAAATATATATATACCACACAAAACAATGAGAATGGGAAGAGAAGCAAAAGAAGGTAAGGAGCGTAGAAGAAAAAAGAGAACAATAACGACCATAGATTAGTGTAAGGTATAATAATAATAATAATAATAATAATAACAGTAATAATAATGGGGGAAACAGAAAGGTACAACCAGAAAGGATCCTTTCAATTAAAGAAGTTACGGTCACTTTTCATAAGGAAGGTAAAACAAAGTTACAGCAGGATCACTGGCTTCTATTCTGAACCATATCTGACAACGTCTCTAGCCACTGTGTTGCACCATCTCTAGGACCCCAACCAGGGAGTCGTGAAAGACCAACAGAAGCCAGCCCTCTGTAGCTTTCTTTCACATCGGGACACCATATCATACATTGACTACCTTTCCGTTCATTCCAACCAGTCCCAGGGTCGGCAAATAATGCTCGACGAGGAATTCTATGGGACGACATTCGTAGAACATGTTCAAGCCACCGAAGTTGACGTTTCAAGATGGTGCCAGACCTCTGCATTACTAACATGGTGTTGCCACTGGACGTCAGCAATCCTTCGGAGACAACGATGATCAAACACAAACAGTCATCTAACATCCTCAACTCGGAGAGGCCAGGCTTTACAAGCATAGAGCAAAACTGCTCTCACCGACGCGTTGTAGATTCGACCTTTTACAGCCAGACTGACATCACGAAGGCGCCAAAGATGGCCCAGATTAACATAAGCTGCTCTGGCTTTCACTATACGTGCATTGATCTCATCACTCACGCCACCACCAGCACTTATGCAGCTACCCAGATACACGAACTTCTCGACTACTTCTACTTGCTCACCATCCAGGGTGAGTACAGGATCAGGGTCCCGCCAGTCTTGTAAAAGTACTTTGCGCTTAGAAGGTGCAAAGCACATACCATACTTACGGACACTACTTGCCAACTGATTAAGTGCGGATTGCATGGCTTGGGCATTATCGCACAGTAAGACAATATCATCCGCATACTCAAGGTCGAGAAGTCTTTCTCCAGGCAACAGATCCACACAGCCACTGCTTACATCCATCAGAGCTGTTTCTAGAATGTCATCGATGGCAAAGTTGAAGAAGAATGGTGAGATTGGGCAACCCTGTCTAACCCCACTGCTTGGATGGAACAATGGAGAAAGGTTGTTGTATCTCATTCTGCTTTAGGTATTTGTATATAGAGCCTTCCAGATGTTAATAAGCTTCTCAGGCACACGCCTCTTCAACAGACAGTCCCAGAGAACAGTCTTGTTCAACGAATCGAAGGCGGCCCTGATGTCAAGAAACACTACAATTGTTGGCCTGTATGACGGTGTTCTAACATTTGGCAGAGGGTGAAGATATGATCAATACATCCTCGACCAGAACGAAAACCAGCCTGCTTCCCGCAACCAATTTCCCACGGGTTCTGAACAATCTACGAAGTATGACGGAAGCCAATAGTTTGGACGCAGTCGGAAGTAGACTTATCTCCCGATAGTTTCTGCATAGGTGACGTGAATCCTTTTGAAAGATAGGGACAACTATCGACCAGGCCAGTTGAACTGCTCCTCGAAGAATTCTGCCCATCGTCCTAGACGTCGATGGATGTTAGTGATTGGCATCCCGTCATCCTCACAGGTTGTTTCACTCACACCAGACTTCTTGCTACCAGTGGCTCGGGTGAGTTGGAAGAGCTTCCGGCTGTTGCTTCAAACTCGTTGAAACGCTCCAACCACCAGACTTCTCGGTCCTGACACAAGCTTTTCCCAATTTCATTACGTAACAGTCGTCGTTTGTAATCGAACTCACGGTCACCCAGAGTAGACCAACGGGCTTCATTGAATTGTAAGGAGCCAGGAGAAACCTAGTGCTTACAAGCGGGACGTTTCGCGCAGCCGCAAGCGACTTTACTCGCCATTTTCATGGCGTCATGCAATTGCAGCCAATGTTCATCTATACGTTTCGGTGGATTGCTAGCTAGCCTAGAAGGTAGCTCGGTTTGATACTTACTTGCAACAAAAGTTGCAACCAACTTGCGGACATCAATCCTTTGGTGGCAGTCACTCCGCTGACCACTGAAAAGTAAGGTAAGATTGGCGCAGACCAGGGCATGATCAGAGTCCAGATAAGTACTCCAAAAGGAGCGGCAGTCTTGTACACAACCACGCCAGCGGTAGCTAATCGCGATGTGATCAATCTGAGTCCAGGCTCGAGATGAAGAGGAAAGACGCCAGGTGGCACATCGGCGATGACTGTGCCGAAAGTTAGTGCTAGCCAGAAACAGGCTGTGGTCTGTGCACAGTTGCAGTAGACCGTTCCCATTATCCTACCTGCGACCAACAAGTCCCCATCAGCCACCTAAACGATTCTCCTCTGTGCCTAGACGCCCTACCTGACCATTCAAGTCTACGGCTAGTACTACAATATCTGTCGAACGTACTTTCTATAGAAGAACAGTTAACTTGTAGTAAAATTCATCCTTGATTGCATCCGGGCTGCAATCTGTCGGGGCATAGGCGGAGATGACGAAAAGACATTGTTTCTCATGCCGGTTTCTTCTCACTTTAATGGAACTTTCTAACCAAACAGCACATAACCGACTGTTAATAGAATCCAATCGATTAGTGCTGCCTCAGCTCTAGCGCTCAGTGCGACATCTACGCCAGCAAGACCAGACGAAGATGCCACAGGGTCCCCGGATAAACGCACGTAAAAAAAGCCTTTTGAAGCGACAGATAGAGAGTGAATTTGTAGTACTTCACCAGAGTCTTGAATACGGGTCTCGGATAGACAGCAAACATCGATATTAAGACTTTCTAAAGACATAGCCAGCCCTATCTGTTTTCCGACCTGCATAAGTGTGCGAATGTTAAAGGCAGACAGTTTGAATGGTGCACGTGGTTTCAGAAAAACTGCTTCAGTACTCATGTTCGGTGTTAACATACAATTTTCAACCGGACAGTGACTCGAGAACGTTTAGACAGAGTTGAATTCCCACCAAAGAAGAGCTGCTGTATAAGTCGAAAAATAATGATACATAAAGTGGGAATAAAAGGAGAGTGAATAAATGACGTAGTAAATAATAATAATAATAATAATAATAATAATAATAATAATGTGAATCGTCTGACTGTTAATCGAAGCAAGAATAGTATTTTCCATAATTATCGACAATTCATCATATTTGTGTGTGGGCTGTGATACTGCCCGGGTGCCCAGACCGAGGCAGGGAGTTTTCTTAGGGGGCCACACCCCGAGCGTTTGACCTAAAGGTCTGACCAACAAGGCAGTGGAGCATCGTGAGGAGATGCAGTCCCATGGTAGCCGGTGAATAATTGTTGGTTTATATGCCATTTGTTCCCTCAGGATACTGGAGCCTATTTGCGCCAAACATACACTAAAACCACACTATATTCTTTACTGAACTTTACAACACAATGCATTCATTTTATTTAGCTTATTATACCTAGTTTTGAACTCTTTCTACAAATGAATAAGTTCGAACAGTAAACAAAATGGATTATACCATAGATATACAAGTTTATTAGAAAATTTTATAAGTAAAACAATTAGGTAATGGGAAATATCTCACCTTTACAAGGGTATCCATAGAACCTGAAGCTACAAAATTACCATATGGATGAAAGTCTAAAGTTTTGATAGCTGATGTGTGACCAGACAAGGCTCGAACAACTATAAATAGTAATGAGACTAACATTGGATTATTCATTGAAACAATCGTGTAAAAAGCAACCAGTCATTTGGCTACATAACATAAGCATAATTATTGAAACATAAATTTCACGGTATTCGTGTGGTAGTCGATATTGCGTAACTTGGATACACATATAACAAACTACAGGATGATTATCTGAAGACATTAATAATTAATGTAAATTATTTGCCGACTACATGCTTATAAATTCTGTTTTTAGCCGTAATTTTTGTGATTCAGTGATGCTATTCGGCTGCCAAAATCAAAATACGTGGAGCGGGATTTAGACCTGTAACCTATTGTTTGAAAGTTGAATACATAGACCTGTACTTGATAAACAAGTTAAGCCATGTATAACATTAAAAAGTAATATTTATCTATAAGAGTTCATCGTTTAGTACGAGTACAAGAACAAAGTGAATGGAGAGTATTTTGATTGATACAATGGTTGGATTTCTATAACAGCTTTAAGATGAATAGGTTAATTTTAGACTAAAAGCTACACTGAAAAGCTATCCAACCGTCAAGCTAATTATTTTACACCATATAAAGGAGTTAAAAGCCAGCAAGTTTCAGGCTAAATTTACCTCTAATTGTGTCCATTCGATTGTAAGTACATACCAAAGAAAACATATCAAAAGAATAGAATGATGGGTCTTTATTGGGGTTTTGTGGATGCTCCATAGGAACTGGAACCAAAACGTCTAGACTAGTAAGATGAACTCAAAATTATTATGGTTCGACGAAGTTACTGTCATTAATAATTTTAAAATAAATCCGTGTATTTTAGAGGATAGTCTTTTCAAATGTACATTATCTTACTGACTTATTTTGCCTAAAAAATCCAAAGCTTACCAAACAAGCATTGTCTCACCCAATATGTTGTGAATAATGCTAATTGTACAGAATAAAATAAAAGCACCCAGGTACCCAATTCATACCAAATGAGATGGAATCCGGACCTGTGATATGATAGAACAAATGAGTGCCTAAAGTGCTGAACGGCGACAATGGCAATCAAGATCCTTGGGATGATTATTTGTTAATAGATAAACATATAAATTACCTTATTCATTGTTAGCTATGAAATAGTAGGTCATACTTATAACCTAGTACACGATTCAGTGTGTGATCGTTAAAATATTCCTATTCGCTAAATTCTCTTATAAATAGAGCATCAAAGTTAGTCATCAAAATGCAAAACACTTATGGATAAAACTTTTCATGCATGCCAAATAATCTACCGGTTCAGAAGTAAAATAGATTACTTCTGTCTGTTACTGCTTCTACAAACTTTAGATAAGACAAATATTCTAGTCAAAAAAGAAAAGTCATAAACAAGCAGTGTAACAATGTATCTGATAGTCGAAAACAACGATGATAGACTTTTAGCCACACATATGAACCTGAATCTACTATGAATTCGGTGTTCATCTTGTTGTGCTAATGATGTGTGGCAACTTGGACCGATGCATATATGTGCCTATTCCTACGTTGTAGTTGACTCACTGATTATAGCCTGAACAACTATGCACTGTAGTAAAAGTATACATAGGTTACCCAGTGAGTCTCAGGTCCAAATCACGCCCCCTCTACTTCGGTTTGAGCGACAAAGTTGTAGTCCTCACAATCAATCGAACACACAAACCCGTACTTGATTACTGAGTTGAATCATAATAATGAATTTTTTGGGCACCGAGGAAGGTGATAACTGAGATATTGATACTAATTGAAATAATTGAATCTTTTCGCTCAATCCCTCGGCTGGGTTAACTTTTCAAACTGTCTTATGCCTTCGAAATTGAATCATTTCACTACGCTTCTAGGTTTAAGTTCGTTTCAGAAAACAAAGATAGGAACAGTCATCTGAATGTGGCTTACTTTTAACTTCCTCCAAATCCCAAATACGGACAGAACCCGATAAAGACCCAGCTGCCACTCTATCTTCTTCTTGACTAAATTCAGAAGCTTCTATGGATGATGTATGCCCTGTCAAACTTAAGATACAAGAAGGTTTTCCAACAGCCCACAGTTTCAAGCGGCGATCTTCTCCTCCAGTGGCCATTACTCGACCAGATTTACGGCCCAAAGTTGCCGCAGTAACGGCGCCTGGGGAATGAGCGATACATTCCTCTATATTAAGAAAGTGAACAAACAAATATGCTACTGAAACTGACCGTTAATTGGGTGGTCAAAATATAAAGTAATAGGTGAGGGACAGACGATAATTGAATTAGTGTCACTATCTTGAGACGTCAACTTCGGTGGCTTGAACATGTTCTACGAATGTCGTCCCATAGAATTCCTCGTCGAGCATTATTTGCCGACCCTGGGACTGGTTGGAATGAACGGAAAGGTAGTCAATGTATGATATGGTGTCCCGATGTGAAAGAAAGCTACAGAGGGCTGGCTTCTGTTGGTCTTTCACGACTCCCTGGTTGGGGTCCTAGAGATGGTGCAACACAGTGGCTAGAGACGTTGTCAGATATGGTTCAGAATAGAAGCCAGTGATCCTGCTGTAACTTTGTTTTACCTTCCTTATGAAAAGTGACCGTAACTTCTTTAATTGAAAGGATCCTTTCTGGTTGTACCTTTCTGTTTCCCCCATTATTATTACTGTTATTATTATTATTATTATCAGAATGGGTTTTGTGGAGATTTTTAGAAATTTCACAAGTTGAAATCATGAGCCAATTGAAGCTAGACCACCATGGAAAGCCTGGAAGCACTGGACGGCCGTTTCGTCCTAGTATGGGACTCTTCAGCAGTGCGCATCCACGAACCCGCCCCCGCGGGATTCGAACTCAGGACCTGCTGGCCTCGCGCGCGAGCACTTAACCATTAGACCACTGAGCCGGCATCCAACGGGTGTTAATGTCTAACTTCAACCAATCCACGAAGTTGGCTCATGATTTCAACTTGTGAAATTTCTAAAATTCTCCACGAAACCCATTCTGATAATAATAATCACCTGCTCACTAGTGACTGACTTCAGGAGACACTCCTGGAGTTCTAGTGAGAAGTCGTTACCAGTGGAGTTCAACCAGGTCTGTTGTGAGATAGGAACTCACTGAAGACAATGGTGTACGGTGGCGCAACTTCGTGGATTGGTTGAAGTTAGACATTAACACCCGTTGGATGCCGGCTCAGTGGTCTAATGGTTAAGTGCTCGCGCGCGAGGCCAGCAGGTCCTGAGTTCGAATCCCGCGGGGGCGGGTTTGTGGATGCGCAATGCTGAGGAGTCCCATACTAGGACGAAGCGGCCGTCCAGTGCTTCCAGGCTTTCCATGGTGGTCTAGCTTCAATTGGCTCATGATTTCAACTTGTGAAATTATTATTATACCTTACACTAATCTGTGGTCGGTATTGTTCTTTTTTTCTTTTTACATGCACGTTTTATTCGATATCTCTCCCCATTCTCACTATTGTTGTACGGCGAATATGTATCTGGTGCCCCCTTGTGTCAATATGTGTGTTCAAATAAATACCATGAGACTGTATCTCCTTAGATCGCTCAACAGCCTTATGGATCAGACCTTTCGGTCGACAGATCAGTGTGGCCTCCTAAGAAGACCACGTGCTTCGGTTTGAGTACACGGGCAGTATTCTAACCCTCACACAAATCCGATGACGAAGTGTCGCGCATATTTATTTGGTGCCTCTTCGTACAAATGTCTATGTTTAAATAAATAAATTTAAGCAAGCAAACATGATATGGGTAGTAATAAAAAGTTCATACAATTAAACGCTAAAACTAGCCCACATATTTTAAAAATATCCCAACTAACATGTGGAATTTACGGTAAGACTATAATTTATGGACGAACCAATCAGATTTACGATAACAGATCTTAGATTTTGGCGCGAAATTCTTTAACCACTTGGCTAAATAGCGTCCTGGCATTTTCTCTGATATCAGTTCGTAAAGGAAACCTTAAATATATTTTTTATCCATAAACATCAAATGTAAATCACAATCCTTATTCTTCACATAGGTTTGAAACCCTCATTTAGCCCTAGTCAGTAGGTGGATATTATCAAGGCCGCTTTAGTCACTCAAAGGTCGTCCACAAATTAGTCTTACCGAATTTACTTAAGGAAGTACCTACTTGTATCAATGTTTATATTTCAAGTAAAATAAATGAATAAAACTGAATATTTTATGTGCTTCTAAAATCGATGTTTTCCCTAGTCGAATGGACAAGGGTATACATTGGTTCGAACTGGTGGCTAAGCTAAAGAATACCATCTAATAATTCAGGAACAGGTAGTTGATTTCATTGTTAGCGCAGATACTAATTAAGAATGTCATTTAGGTAGCAATAAGAGAAAAACGGGTATTCGGTTGACCACATATTAACAGATCTTGATGAGAACGTATCACAATATTTACGAGACATGACGATCGAACGGACTGATACGGAAATTCAAGGGAGACGACAGTGAATATATGTCCGAAAAAGCAAGGCCCACTGAAATTACGTTGTATTTCATGCAATATAGGAAAGTTAGAGTGTTAGATTTAAGGTTAGAATACCCAGAAGGACGAAACTAAAGCATTCATTCATGAGAAGTCGATATACTTCCGGCTACTTTCTAAAAACGTTTATTTCTTTTTCTTGTTTTCTCATTCAGAAGTATTTTTTCTGGTTCACCTAACTACTATGTCACAAATATGTTACTTAAAAAGCCAACGCTCAAAAAGATGAAAATGCTCCACCTCGTCACTGGGAGTCTTCTTCTTCGATAGTGTACTATTTAGAATCTTGAACCGAACAATATACAATTATTACAAGGCAGTTTATAATGGATTGTGGTCATTATTATCGAGTCAAAACAAGGGGATCATTGGTCGGATCCAATTAAACATTGGAGATGACTTGCTTTGAATATTACGCCATCCCCACAATTAACAATGAGTGCAACTTACGTAGCTTCCACGCTTTCATGTTGAAGTTAGTGACTAGGGTAGGGCACAAGCGTCCTTGACATTCGAACTTACCGCCTAAGAACGGGTTTTAATATTTGTTGAAGTTAGATTTTTAGAATCTGTGTTATAGTTATAGAAAGAGGTTGATGAGACGGAGAGCTATGATTGCGTCTAATGTAGGGCGGATAATCGAATTATCGAGAAATGAAAAAGCTTCAGGTTCATAACGTAAAAGTTAAAACGTGACAAGAATTTGTGAAAATAGTAAGGGGTGGGGTTTTCATAGTTAACCTACATCAGTTGTAATACCAGGCTCCGATTATTATCTGAATTTGTCTTCTAGCATTGTAAGTCATTCAGTTGTTTTTTGGCACGTCCGGATTATCTGAAACATGTTAAAACCGGAGTGTATTTTGGTTATTCATTATTCGTCATCGTATTTTCTTTTCTTGACTCTCAATTAATCTCAAAATTGATGACGGAAAAGATTTAAAGCACAACTGTTTAAAAATTAAGTGCCGAGTTTTGTCAGGTCAGTAGGTGATTCTGAAGAAGCTCTATATGTTAAATATCAAACTTGCAGTGATGAGCAGTAAGATTATTCAAAGAAGTAGTTATGACAGTAGCGATAGTAATAGTAGTATTATTATATGTAGTGGTATTACAGATAGCTCGCAGATTCAATCTGTACGTACTTCAATAATCATCTGTGGGTTAAGAGTTAAGACAGAGAAAAATTGTACACCCATGTATGCAATGCTTTGGATTTAAACATGTATTCAAAACAGTCGTTACCCTACACGAATAATACGTCTATTTTATTAGGTTTTGAGTTCCAACTCCGTCATATCATGGTACCCAGTATATTTTTAATTAAACAAACATGACTCGACTAATGGGAGAAAAAGATGCAGTATCCTCTGTGACGCAGCCACCCAAACCCTATAATTTTCAAATTATAAACGAACAGATAGACTAGGCTGATCGAATGAGGTAAAGACCTGTTATATTCCTACGTGGATTCCTGGTGTGGTCGTCTAAAATAATGTAAGTGACATACGGTCGTAGTCTTACATCCAAGTAACGTCATTGGAGATGACCTAACTTTACCAAGCCAAGTGTGACATAGAGGCTACCGTGCTTCTTAAGGTCCGTTGAAAACCAAGCTAATCTTACTAGATATATGATATATTTGTAACAAAGATGATGGTCACGAGCATTTAACGAGTCTTGATATCCTAGTCATATATTTCTTATTCTGAACTTGTCTATGAACATTGAATCTGTATGGTGTTAAACTAACATTAATAGATTATGATTGATAGAGAGAATAAAGTGAAATTTTTTTGAAACAAAGAAGGAAACGAAGTGTGTGACAACACTGTTTGAAATTACGACTCAAGAAACAATCACAAAAATAATAGAAAAAAACACGGAAAAAAAGAGTTATGCGAATGTATATCTGTCCAGTTGTCTATGACCGGGCGTGAGCGGCCTCAAGCAGTTGTCCCTTGGGCTCTGCGGTCACACTCCCAGGTCGTTAAGATCAACACTAATCCAACTTCCTTTTCAGGTTCCTCAATAAAATATCCTTCCACGGTGTAGGTAACCAGGAAGTGACATCAGCCCTCATACCCGTATCAGCACACGAGAGCAAGTTGGTCACAATCAAATCCTTCCTACACCTCTTAGTAACTCTTATTCCCACGACTAATCCTTCTCACGTTCCTTTATCACCTCACGCTGCTAATGTAAACGATTCGGGTACGCGGAACGTTATTCCTGGTCTCCTGAAATCATGCTCTAAACTACATGTAGGAGCTTTTAACGTTCGAGCACTGTGCCAAATAGGACAACAGGCTCGCTGGTGTAGGTATAGCATTGAGTCCTAGGGCAGAACTAGCTCTCTTAGACTGGATCCCATCAGAAAGTTTTTTGTGCGCTGTCCGACTAGACAGAACAATAAGGACTCGGAAAGTTAGGGACACTCGTCGTTGCCTCTTCGTCGTCTCTGTCTACTCTCCCACTGATTGCAGCTCAAATGGAGTAAAAGATGAGTTTTACAGGAAGCTTTCCGACCTCCTCCAAAAAGTTAGGCTCTTAATTTAATGCTCAAGTAGGTAAACTAAGCGAAAAGGAAAGACACCTGGGTGGATTTTATGGTGTCATGGCTCAAAGAACAGATAATGGCGACCGTCTGTTGCAGCTATGCTCAGATAACTACCTGTTTCTTGCAAACACTAACTTTAAGCATAAGGAAAAACATCTTTTGACATAATGCTATGTTTGAAGCGATTACGAATTCACCTAGCCTGGGAACAGAATAAAGACTCTGTGACCAAAGACCAATATGCTAGCTATTCTGATGCGTCCCAGCCCCGCTAACTAGAGAGAGAAGTCCAAGTTCGAAACGGGGAAATATATTCCTCAAGTAGCCAAAAGCACGAGTAATCCTATCCCGTCTAGTCGGAAATACACTCATTTATATATTGGTTATACACCCTTTTTTGATTAATAATCAGAATATATCACATACATGGAAAATATTTCATACAAGAATATCGTATTTTATAAAGAGTAAAATGTCATGGGGGAAAACGAAACAAATACTACACTGAGTGATCATTAAAATAAATTAAACGGAATTGATATTGAATAAAAATCATAATGAGTAAATCAATTTAATTTTGACTTTTCATCCCGTCATAACACCTGCCCTTTTTTTGAAGACTTGAAGTTTAGACCCTGACCTTAAATTTTCTGACTTTCTCCTCTCCCACGAAATAATGTTGGTTCGGGCTATCTGGTACTCCTGGAGCTACTTGGCTTCTTTTTTTGACGAAATCCATCTTTATGCCGCAAGTATTCGGAGTTCGACTACTCCGTTACCATTGACATCCTTATTATTCTAGGTGCCAACCCGCTCAAGTCAGAGGTCAGTAATGAAGGAGTCTCAAGATATATTTGGAATTAGTAAACATGTCAAGGAACATTTGGTCTAACTGGCCAATAGTTCAAAAGGATGCGTAACATGGTTCACCTACTCATTTTCTGGTGCTGTTGAATGGTCGAACGCCTTCAGCTAGGTGAGTCTAGTAAAACTTATCCGGTCAAAATCAAATGCTGGAGACTCACAGAGCTATTGATTTTTGGGATTTACTTGCCGCTACATAACTAGCTGCCGTAATATTCTAGCCTATCATTTGTTGTTCGATATTCACTCAGAAAATGAACATGTTTTTCGTTCAATATAGCTCACCATTTGAACCATTTGAACCATCATGCAAAGTAGGGAACAGTTTTTCAAGAGCTTAGGCAAAAATACTTCAAGTCATCTAGAGGCGCATAGATCAAAGGTTTAAAAACATTCTCAATTAGATCAAACAAATAGTGTACATACTACCCTGCCAAGAATATCACTGGAATTGGATGCTGTTTGTTTACAGGCGGTCAGTTCAAAACCATCCTGGTCGCTCGCAGTACGTTACTTCTGTACCGAATTATATTCTACTTAGTTAATGGTATACTAGGAGAAATAGACTGGAATTATAATTATGCCGCGTTATTTTTGATGATTGTCTCGAGTCTGTGTACATTTTGTGGAGAATTATTGTGAAGCATTGCTTACATTTATAAATTTCCGGTTTAATATGAATGAAGAAGGCTTTTGATTGTCCGATTCTACTAGGTTTGTTCCTTGTTTTCTTGTCATTCGAGTCGATCTTAAGGCCTCAGGATTGTAAGTTCCGTGAATTGCTCAAGGGAACTCAAAAGAGATGATAAGGGCTAACACGAGAGAAATAAAGTGGACATTCCTTAAGACAGGAAGGGTTTAATAAATTGACTACGAAGTCTCCTTTTTCGTCCGTCGTAGGAAGATAGTGCGACACCTCCCTTTTCGTCGTACTATGTGTAGTTAAGTTTTAATTCGGTCTTGAGTTAGCCTACTGAAGATACATTAAGTTTGGAGTTATTACGTATAATGCTATGGAAGACCTATCTGAATCCAGCAGAACTGGAGGTCAGCTTCACTCACGAGTTAACTAGAGGTCGCCTCGACTATTTAATCTTCGTATGGCTTAGGCCATCAACCAGAGATCCCTAACTAACTATATCCTGAACTTTCTTTCAGAGTTGTTGCCAAGTGCTATTCATGGTCTTGATATTTGTCTTTGGTTCTCAGTTTCACATGTTTTTGGTCTTCATCGTTTTCTCCTGTCTTGAGGATTCCATGTCGAGTCTTGTTTTGTGATGTAGTTTTATAGTGTCCTTAATCTTATCCACCTCCAGAGTTTTTCCCTAATTTCCCCCCTCAACTAGGAGCTAACTTTTCCCTGCTAAAGCAGATTATTACTGATGGTCTCTTACCACTGGGTCGTGAGCGTCTTGTTGAGTAGTTGTCTGTAAACACTCTTACGGCTTTCGTGATAATACGAAATACAGCAAAATAAGATGGCAACTCTTCCCATCAGCCCCTGGTGTATGGTTTGCCCGTAGCTCTCGCATAGCTACCACTCAAAGCACGGCAAGCCAACTTAATTAGTTGATATTTATTTCATTATATCATCCCGAGTTTGATCTTCAGTATTCCTTTATTTTCTGCTTTGAGGAGATGGATGTACATTCGTAAGAATCTTTGCATACAGGAAGGTGAATAAATAGTTTACCCACTCCTGCCCAACATTTGATCGCCTATTATCTGATTGTGTTGCATAGGCCTTTATTCTATTAGTATTGAAAAATTTTAAGGGGCTCCAAGTCAAAAACAGCAAGAATTTGATTGAGAAGGTATAAGAGCATTTTGTGAATAACTGTTGACTGACATTTGTAAGATTTTGTCTACTTATATTCTCTGGCTTGAGAAAGCTCGTAATTTTGTTCACGGTACTTAAAAAAATTAAGTGATCACTTGAGATAAACTATGGTAAGTCAATCTATGACTCCTAACTTGTGGTCATTGCTGTTCCATTATTCTGTTAGATTATGGGGACATGTGAGGTTTATCGTTCTTTCCCTTCGGAATCTAAGGACAACGACCAAAAAGTCAACGATTTTCCTATTAGAGAATCGAGCGTTTTGCATGTAGTTATTTCAGAATCAGAACTAACAGAATTACCATTACCAACTTATGTTTGCGAGTTATGCGGAATCAAAGTGAAAACAAAAGCTAACTTACGGGCTCATCAGATTAAAACTCATAAGATCATGAAGGTAGAATATTAGTCTGCATCTTCTAATGTGTATTATTATTTCAGAATGCAAAAGACGTAGCATTTTATTCCAAGCAAAGGTATAATGTTAGTTATATCTATCATTGCCCTGTGGCTACATGTAAACACAATATTGGTTTAGGCGGTGGATTCAGCACTTACTGGAGATTAAAACAGGTATGCTGAGATTATTGATTAATATGTTCTTATATTATAGCATTACCAGCATGTTCATATGCAGAAAAGTTACCAGTGTAACAAATGTAAACATTTCTTCCCTACTCCCTCATATCATGCCTATCATCAAAAACTATGTGGAGCAACGTATTCTTGTTCACTTTGTTTCAGGTCTTATTCAAGTAAAAAGCACTTACTTCAGCATTACCGAAGAAGTGGGCACAGTAACACTTTATCTCTTAATTCTATTCCTAAAGTCGAAAATACTCCAAACAGATCGCCTTCGAAGAATACATCAATTCCAAGCTCGTATGTTGCACGTAATCCTATCCCTCCTAGTGGATCATGTGGCCCATTAGTTCTCCCACTTCTTATTTTACCAGTTACTGTACCTAACGTAAGTGATGTGAATGTAGAAAATCTGAACAGCAATGTTTTGGGGTGTTTGAATATGAACTTTTTATATACAAGTGCTCTTTCGGCTCTTCGTACACTTTCAACACAAATCTTTCCGAATCCAAATGTCCAGGTAAGATATAAATTACTTGATGCTTTTTATTGCACCCTTTTGCTGTCAAACAATCAAAATTCTAGGGATGTACACGTTTCGCATTGTAGGGAATTCTTAACTAATTCTCACTTGTATAAAATATTTCTCATAGTCAAGGAAGTAGACGTATAGATTTATAAATGAGTTCCATTCAATTGCTTGTTCAGTAATGTTCCGTAGTGTCGAGACTTGGTCGGTACATGTTCCATTATTACGAAAGCCAGTTTATTTGTCTCGAAGTTGGGCGTCTGCTAGGTCTCTCACTCGGTTCAACGACACTGTTGGAGACTGTGCCTGGTACTGACAGTAGTATAACACCTCTATAGTTCTCTCACTAAAATCTTTCTTCGGTATCTTGATAAGGCATCCTTCCTCCCAGTCCATCAGTACTTGTTCTCCCTCCCAAATCTTTCTGAAGAGAATGTTGAGCATCTTCGTAGTTATTTCTATATCTGACTTTGGTGCATCAGTTGATATCCTGTTTGCTCATGCCACTTTCCCACACTTAGTTTGTCTGATAGATGTACTAATTTCTGTTGTTGGTGGGGCATCATCAATAAAGTGATCTGTGTGTGTTGCTTCGATGTCCAGTGGATTCAGTGGTGCTGATCTGTTGAAGTTTCTCTACGTGCTCTGTTCGCTTGTGTCCCCACTCCTCAGTCATTGAGTTTTCTGCTTTATTCTTAACTTGCCACTCTGGCGTACCATGTCTCCCTGTAAGCTTTTTTGCTGCACCATGCAGTCATTCCGTACTTTCTTCTCTTGCAGTTTTTTCTGCTATGGTTGCTAGGTTTTCTGCATATTTCCGTTTGTCAGCTCTAGCAACCTTTTCCAATCGTTCGTTTGCTTCTGTATATTCAGCATGTGCCTTGAATCCCCCTGCTTTTGTTTGAGTGTTGTTGATTGCTGTCTCTATCTTATCTTTCTTGAATCAAGGCCAGGCTGTCTACAAAGATCTATTCTTTACTCAGGTGCTTGTTGGAGCCCAGTTACTGCTGTTGTGTTAAACTTACTGTCTTTTAATACTTTTCCAGTCATCTATGGTAGTATCCTATTCTAGTAAAACCACAATTTTTTTCATGTAGCGATTTAGAATTATCATAATGTTTAGAGAAGCTTTATTAGGAGTAACGTTATTTGAGCTTTAAGTACTGATATAAAGTTCAAATGTTTCAGTTATTATTGTTAATCCACTTTATTAAATTAAATTTTCTTATATCTTCCTGCACTTTAAGGTTAATCTCTCTGAATCTGCAATAAATTCGAGCGATACGTCAGTGGTTTTAAAACCCGATTTAGGAAATTTCTGCAATCTTTACGCAGTCCCTGTAAACAATTCTTCTTTGGAGGCCTCAACACAAACTGAACAGTTATATACACCGATCACTGTATCACAACCATGCTCTCATACACTCCAGACACACGAACTTGTGTCTGTGAACACATGCACCGATGAGGATGACATCAGTTCATTCATTGGTGGTCTCTTCTGTAATGCTGCAGTAGAAGCCAATCTTCCTCACGCAAGTACAGTATATGGTAAGTTCTGATCAAATCCAATAATACCCGATTCATGACAAACGGTTCTTTATAAAAGTTAAAATTATATCTTATTAAAAAATTGATGGTATCTCAGTGTTATAATCTCATAAATGTTCATTTTCGCGTTCTCACCCCATTTATTTGATGTGTAATGTAAACTATTTTGTGTTTTTTTATTATCCATACTTCTCGGTTGCAGTTGTTATAAAGACCTGTTCATTAAAAGTGAGTATCCCCGGTGTATTTATGTTTAGACTGGAAGTGTTTAACTTTTTTCCCTGTTGAGGTAGTAATGTGCCGTTTGATTAGATAATATTTCCTTATTTTATCGCTTTGATAGTCTTTAAAGATCTCGTTCACTGTTATGCTTTTGTAATGTTCAGATAACTACGAAGTTAGACAAGAACGAAAGTTGTCTTACGAGACCAAACAGGTCACATTGGGTCCCCTCAACGAACACCACCCTTGTTCATCACTAAAGCCAACCAAAAACTCGGTTCAGTCGAGCGACTACATCTCTCTTACTGGGTGCTCAAATAATGGTGTGGATCAAGAAATTCAAGCAAGGTTGCTACCACTACGTGAAAACGCTGCTATGCAGACCGATGTTATGGAAAATTTAAATGCTGAAATTGCTACTCATTATCCTCACTCCGATCACAGTACTTACTTTACTCCAAGCAGAATGCTTGAAACACCACCTCCTCCTATGTTACAAAGTACTGTTTCACTTGGAACTCATTTAAGTACTGCATGCCAAACTTTACATCGTTTGCTGAATGAAGCGAAAATTTCAGACAACCAATCTCCTCGTAAGTGTTCATATTATATTTTCAGCTCTTACTTTAACCAGGATAGCATATCTAAGTAGGATATAGCTGGGTATAGTTAACACGACCTCCAGTCGATAAAAATTCATGACCCCATCGACAGACTTAACATATCCCGTACGCGTAACATCAGCGTTGTTCACTCAATATTTCCACCTTATGAAAATGCTTCAAACAGTAGACAATTGGATCCTCTTTATCGCCAATTGTGTCACTAAGTTTTGACTTTTTGAGCCACGTCGCTGATAGGCTTAATAATGTTTTTTATTGTTATCTGTTATCCTTGGGATTTATGGTTCTTAATCTTGTCGCCCACTTCCAGGCGTTCCCAACCGTTGCTGCTACCTTGATGTGGTGGTCGGACTTGCCTGTCGTGATGACCCAACCGAGCTTTAGTGGCTGCAACATTTGTCCTGTAGGTTTTACCATGCCAGTCAGGTCGATTGGAGGACGTTAAGACTAAAAGCAGTAACTCAAGGTCTGCGGCCTAAGTCGTACTACTGACTGAAGAGGGGTATGGCAAGAGTAAGGTGTTTTCCTCAGACAGCCAGCATTTGCAACGATGCCTTCCCACAAGGAAGGATGGGTTAGAAAAGGTCGACCCTAAAATTGTTACACCTCATCGTACCTGACGGATTTCTGTCTCCGGCGGTAAGGCATTTTGAAAAACGGAGCTAATACGTCATAAGTTTCCCACAAAAAGGCCGTGTGTGACCGGCCTCAAGCAGTTGTCCCTTGGGCTCTGCGGTCACACTCCCAGGTCGTTAAGATCAACACTAATCCAACTTCCTTTTCAGGTTCCTCAATAAAATATCCTTCCACGGTGTAGGTAACCAGGAAGTGACATCAGCCCTCATACCCGTATCAGCACACGAGAGCAAGTTGGTCACAATCAAATCCTTCCTACACCTCTTAGTAACTCTTATTCCCACGACTAATCCTTCTCACGTTCCTTTATCACCTCACGCTGCTAATGTAAACGATTCGGGTACGCGGAACGTTATTCCTGGTCTCCTGAAATCATGCTCTAAACTACATGTAGGAGCTTTTAACGTTCGAGCACTGTGCCAAATAGGACAACAGGCTCGCTGGTGTAGGTATAGCATTGAGTCCTAGGGCAGAACTAGCTCTCTTAGACTGGATCCCATCAGAAAGTTTTTTGTGCGCTGTCCGACTAGACAGAACAATAAGGACTCGGAAAGTTAGGGACACTCGTCGTTGCCTCTTCGTCGTCTCTGTCTACTCTCCCACTGATTGCAGCTCAAATGGAGTAAAAGATGAGTTTTACAGGAAGCTTTCCGACCTCCTCCAAAAAGTTAGGCTCTTAATTTAATGCTCAAGTAGGTAAACTAAGCGAAAAGGAAAGACACCTGGGTGGATTTTATGGTGTCATGGCTCAAAGAACAGATAATGGCGACCGTCTGTTGCAGCTATGCTCAGATAACTACCTGTTTCTTGCAAACACTAACTTTAAGCATAAGGAAAACATCTTTTGACATAATGCTATGTTTGAAGCGATTACGAATTCACCTAGCCTGGGAACAGAATAAAGACTCTGTGACCAAAGACCAATATGCTAGCTATTCTGATGCGTCCCAGCCCCGCTAACTAGAGAGAGAAGTCCAAGTTCGAAACGGGGAAATATATTCCTCAAGTAGCCAAAAGCACGAGTAATCCTATCCCGTCTAGTCGGAAATACACTCATTTATATATTGGTTATACACCCTTTTTTGATTAATAATCAGAATATATCACATACATGGAAAATATTTCATACAAGAATATCGTATTTTATAAAGAGTAAAATGTCATGGGGGAAAACGAAACAAATACTACACTGAGTGATCATTAAAATAAATTAAACGGAATTGATATTGAATAAAAATCATAATGAGTAAATCAATTTAATTTTGACTTTTCATCCCGTCATAACACCTGCCCTTTTTTTGAAGACTTGAAGTTTAGACCCTGACCTTAAATTTTCTGACTTTCTCCTCTCCCACGAAATAATGTTGGTTCGGGCTATCTGGTACTCCTGGAGCTACTTGGCTTCCTTTTTTTGACGAAATCCATCTTTATGGCCCATAGCTTTACATTTCCTGCACCGATTTTTTTAATATCTGCTACCATGGTAAACCGCATGGTGAGGGAGAAATATTGGATCTCATCAGCATCTGCCGTACTGATAGATGCTCGGAAACTCATCCCATCTGGCTCTGAACATGATGAAGAGCGGAGTCAGCCTAAGCGCGGCCTGATAAGAAGCCTACGCAATGATCGTCAACAGTGGTGGGTAGCGAAAACAAAAGAGATGGAAACGGCTACGGCAATAAGCAACAACAGACAACTGTTCAGACTTGTCAAGGAATCCTTTATTAAGAATCCAACTTTTAGAGAAAATGTCTCGGAAAAAGATGAACACATTATTCACCATAAATCCAGGAGATTGGATCGATGGTTAGAACAGTTTAGGGATCAGTTCAACTGGTCTTCAGCCACACTTCGGTTTCCCACGATCTCCAGTCAATCTAAATGGCAAGTTGATGTAAGTCTTCCCACTCTGAAACGAGGGAGAGCAGCAGGCCCCGACAGGTTTACCCCTGCGCTTTTTAAGGATGGTGGTCCAGTATTGGCAGTGAGATTGACTGAGGTCTCAGGTAGAATTTGGGAACTGGACGTAATCCCATCTGACTGGTCTCAATCACTGATTATGCCAGTCTATAAAAAAGGCCAAATGTCCTCTTGTGACAATCACAGAGGAATCAATTTGACTCATATAATGTCTAAAATATTAGCTTCAATAATACTTCGACGCCTAACTAAAGCTCGTGAAGAGCAGACTAGAGAAAACCAGACTGGTTTTCGACCTGGACGTGGCTGTATAGACCAGATATTCACACTACGTCAGATCCTAGAACATAGACACACATTCAGACGTCCAGCAATAATAGTATTTCTCGACCTTAAAGCAGCATTCGACTCTGTTGATCGTGAGGTTCTATGGCATTGTTTGTCACTGAAAGGAGTACCAAAGAAGTACATTAACATTATAAAGGCTCTCTACTCGAACACAACTAGTCGAGTGAGAGCTTAGGGCGAACTGTCATCAGAATTGATTACCTCAAGTGGTGTTCGTCAGGGCTGTCCACTCTCTCCATTCTTATTTAACATTGTCCTTGACGTGTTTTTATAGATAACACTTCCCCTATCTAAATTTCCAGTTGAACTTGTACCGGGAGGTTCACTTGTTGACTTAGAAGATGCCGATGACATAGTTCTATTTGGTGAAGACGCTGACAAAATGCAAAGTTTTCTGACCACTCTAAGCAACAATGCAAGCATGTTCGGGATGCGGTTCTCCCCCTCGAAATGCAAAATGTTGCTTCAGGATTGGGTTGCATCGACACCCGAACTAGTGATAGAGAGTGAAGTGGTTGAGTGTGTCGACTGCTCCACTTATCTTGGAAGTCTCATCAACCCTTGTGGTCTGGTGTGACGAAATCTCAGCACGGATACAGAAGGCTCGACTAGCTTTTGCCAACTTGCGTCATTTATGGCGTAGGCGAGATATCCGTCTATCAACCAAAGGACGTGTTTACTGCGCAGCAGTTCGCTCCGTCCTAATTTACCGCTGTGAAACATGGCCGGTAAGAGTAGAGGATATTCGTAGGTTACTAGTATTTGACCATAGGTGTCTTCGAAACATTGCTCGTATATCCTGGAACCATCGAGTAAGTAACGCAGTTTTTAGGAAGCGGGTACTAGGTAAGGATGGCAAATCAATTGATGAAGTAGTGAGACTTCATCACTTGAGATGGCTGGGACACGTGTTACGTATGCCCAACCACCGACTGCCTCGACGTGCGATGTTCAATGGTTTAGGAGTAGGTTGGAAGAAAGCTAGAGGCGGCCAGACCAAAACATGGCACAAGTACATGAAGTCACTGACAAGTGGACTGAGTCATGTTGGTAGGTGTAGACTACGTGGTTGGGGACCGCGAGATGAAAGCAACCAATGGTTAGAGACCCTGAATGACATGGCTCAAAATCATTTGGAATGGCGCAGGTGCATCCACTCTTTGTGTTCTCCCAAATTCTATTCTTCTGAATCCTTCATGTCCCTTATTTTCTTTCCAAATTTATCTCACTGAATTATACTCCTTGAATAACATCTTCAAACCCTAATGTTTCCGACTACTGCTTATACTTTTACTAACTGTACCACTATGGGATTTGAATCGACAATTATATCTCTGTGCTAATGTGGTGTGGCAACTTGAACTGATGTTCGTACTTACGAAGTTCTACGTTGTTGCTGACTGACTTCCGGGCGTTGGGTAGACGTTTTCAGTTTACTTTTAATCTACTTTTTTCCCACATTTTGGTCGTAGTTCACTCAGATGAGTTTCGCAAGATCAGTCACTGTGTGAGCTATTAAAACCACTGTAAATTCTTGGCTTTTTACTAAGATTTCACGATAGTCTGTTTGTTGCTTTTGCATCTTATCTTGAAGGTACTACTAAACTATTTTGTTAAACGACTGGTAATAAAACTCTAAAACTGATTATGTTAGTTTGTAGAATGTGTATGATATAATAATACTAATAATTCACTGTTCCGAAAGAAAGCAGCTAAGTATTTCATCAATTACATCCACGTCTTCATTATTGTGATATGATATTCTTCATATTATCTGTTAACTCTACTTTCCACTACTTAATCCTTTTTTTTTCTGCGGTAACTGTAATGTTCTACATGATAAATTTGCTGCCTGTATGGAAGTTCATTGCGCATCGAAACATCTGAAATTCGTAATGAGTACACCATTTGTGCTTAACGTCAAAAGCTTATTTTTGTGCTCATTTGTGTAATGGGGTTTTATTGTATTTCCGATTATATACATCAACATCTATCCCTTTTCAGCTAACTGGTTTGCAAGATAAATGGATTGTAAACGTGAGTGAATAGAAGCATTACCTTCAGTCAAATATAGAAAATGTAAATGGTCTCGAATCTGAGTTGTTTTTCATTAACAGAACAAAGTGCATAGTGATTTTTGAAAGCTTGTTTCATGGAAATTTCTAGGCATACATACTGTAGAATGTTTACTGTCTTATATAAATTGCTTCCTCTATCCCATACTATCAGGTACATTGTTTTTGTTTTGAGTCACAATTCTATGTACTTTAGTTTAAACCTCATTTTATTTGTTTCCTTCAAAGTTATGGAGATATTAAACATGGATACAACAACAGATTCCGGTACTCGGGCTTGTGTTAATGTAATAAATTATTCTGGTTATGATTTACCTGGTTCGACGGATCCAATGTTACAATGCTCATCTACATCATCTATCAAAAATTCTGTACAAACTAATACTGTACCCACTTCCTGTGATAATTCACAGTATTGCAATTTGAACACCGTGGAAACAACAACGCAGCATGATTGGTCAGCTAATGTAGATTTCACTCACAATCAAACTCAAACAATTGATGAAGATATAGAATTGTGGTTGAACAGTGTTGAAACACAAACAAATCTAGCATTATTTGATCCCAGCTTCTTTTCAGATATATGTGTTGGAGTGGAGGATGATTTTTTCCAGTCCTAGTTCATCCTACAAAAATAGTTTGTTTTATTCAAGACTCTTGTTATCACCGCCTATGTGTACCATTTATGTCACGTGGACTAGCTTGATTTCAGTGACTTGACAACATCTCTTCCTACCATATCATTGCATACAAAGGATATATATATATATATATATTCAGTGCACTCATCATAACTATTTCTTTATCTCGTATATTTCTAGAACAAAATTTATGGTCTTTTTCTATTGGTTTATCATTTTGATTTTAATCTTGTTTCTCTTTGTTTTGCTTTGATTATTTTGTATTTGTAGAAAATTCGTACACCATATTTAGTCAGTGGTTTCATTAACCCTACTGCTTGCAGCTCGATAAATTATACTCATTTTACTTTTTCATGTCTTTCACTTTATCGATATGCTACTAACGCGCTTGTTTATTTATTTTACCAGTTTATCAATGCAATAATTTTACTAAGTTTTTTAATTCAGATCGAATACGTTAGAATTGGGATATATTTATCACTAAATAACGACGTAGTATAATTTCATGTGATTTACTTTTATTTTACTGGTATACAGTCATATAACTGTCTCACAAGTGTAGAGAAATTCGACTACTTAAGAAAGTAGTTTAGAATCGAATATGTTACAAGTATTATCAGCTATTGGAGATTATTAACCTAGTACTTATTACTGATGAGTATCTAGTTATTGTGGGAAGCAAACGTTACAAAATTTACCTCGTGAAATTCTCTGGTTTTATAATTATATGCAAATAAATTAAAGCATGCTCAATGCACGATTGCTTTGGCGCACATTGGTTGGTTAATTCTTATCCAATCAGCGCTAGTCGATAATTGAACACTAGAACCTTCTCATGTAAAAACTATAAATATACTGACGTTTTTCCTACTGTGGTTCTTACTTCCATGTAACCTTGTCATTTGGGATATATTCTCTTTCCTGTTCAACCGTGTTCTGATTTGGGGACTTATCGAGTGAACTGGTGTCCAAGAATAGCTGGGTTATAATAAGAGAGAATTACAACAAAGGGTGAATTAAAAAATGGTCTTTCTAAAAGCATTTCTACAGAAAAACCCTTACAAATTTATTTTCGGAAAATTTGTGGCTTCAGTTTTTCTAGCTTAATAAATAAAATACCCTCGAAAATATGCTTTAAGCAAATAAATATCCGTTATCTTCTCCACCCTACTAACTGCTTTAATTACATTTATTGGCTTGAAGGATTTTAGGAACTGAAACTAAGAGGATTTCAGTTGGTCGTTGATCAAGCTATTTTCTATAATAAAAATAAATATTTTGATTTCTAGATGTTCTTAGAACGATTGTAGGTTGTTTATTTGATGCGGCATCAAACTAGACAGTATAAACTATTTCATTTAAGTTCTCTCTCATTTGTTTTCTTAGTTATAGATAAGTCTAAAATAATGGAACTATTTAGTTTCCAAGCGTTTTGTAATTAAGAGAATAACTAAGACATTTTATGGTATAACGGACATTTATGAGCTTAAATTAATTGTTTGTTATGTAGGCAAATTTTAATTGGAAACCACTGGGAGTCCATTCACAGTCATGCTTCCCTTTCAATTGTGAATTTTTTCATATGATAACTGATTCTCACTCAGTACAGATACTACTTTTATGTGACAATTCAGACAAAGGGTAAGATATATTGTCATTTTTGATCGAAAATTCCTACCTGGGGTATAATATTTTAACAAACTTCATTTTGCTACTTGGGATTATTTTAGTAGGTAGTAGTTTTCAAAAACATAATCGCCTCAGTATTTGTTTTTATAGCGGATTGAATATAAAATAGATAGTATTCATATTATTTGTTTAAAAAAGAACCAGCATGCAAATGACAACGAAAAGAATGATGTCTATTTACATTAAAAGGTCGTCGAATCTGACAATAAATGCATCTAAAACATGTTTGGTTTATAAGGCAGTGTTTGCAAACAGTGCTTATAACGAACAAGCGGTATATCGATATATATCCTCATTGTTCTGGTTTCTGCCTATCTTGGGAACAACGAATGATGCATAGAAGACAATCCAACAAACAATTTTAGTGAGTCCATAGATAAGCAAGCAATTATAATTCAAGATAAATTGAATGCTTTTTGAGAAGAGAATTACCCGAAATACACAGGAAGCAATGGTATGAAGTAATACTTTGATATAAATGCTAGTAAGAAGCAGTATGTATCTGTTTGTATATAATCAATAAACTGGAATTAAAAATACGGAAGGAGAAGGAGGGGACATGAATGTTGAGATGCATCTCTTTTTCTTACAGTATTATTGTTCTTCATTCATCCTTGACTTTATCTTTAATCGTTGAAAAATGTCAATACCTATCATCACGACGAATGAACCATACGAATTCCATAGTGAACATGTTTGTGCATTGACTTCCGGAGTGTTTACACATTGATCATTCTTTATTTGGTTTTTATAGGTATGACAAATAATAAAATGAAAATAGAAGGAAGTAACAGACATTCAGTGTCACTGCTATATCACTTTAAAATGAATAGTCTGTTGTTTTCCGCTATTCTGGTGGGGAGAAAGTGGAACGATTGTATCTATAATTCCAGCGAGGATGACTCACTAATATGTAAAAGAAACCAAGGAAATTTCATATATAAACAAAACGGGCAGTAAATAAAAACGAAAGTTGACAAATAGAGGCGTTAACAGTAAATTCGATATTATTAGCAGAATTTGTTTTTAAAATGTATTTAATTAGGCAAAAAGTAACTGCTTCGAAAAACCACAGTAACAACAGATACGATAAAAACAAGCAGCAGGATAGAGTTTACTTTTGGTTTGTTTTATCCTGCAATTTCAGCGGGGAATTTGAATCGCTAGCAGGATTTGTGCTTTGTTTTAATGTATTTGGATCTGGGTATTGATGTGGATGACCGTATGTTTCCATTAAATACTCTGGATTGGTTACGCTAAATCCACTGGATATTGGAGATAAGTATTCTTCTGGTGGCTGCATATTCGGACTTAAGTATTCATCTAAAAAATGAGGAAAATTAAATCAAGTCTACAGAGACAGATAGAAATGGTCTTTTCGGTTTATTGTGTAATAATTTAGCAAAAATTACTTTGTAAACAAATGCAGCATAGAACTCAACACATCACTAGTTCAACTGTGCGAACTTAATTTCTCGTTGATTTACATAGTTGTGTCATACACAGAAGTATTAGTGACTCAAGCAATTCAACTGTCGGACATTCAAACCTGGATTTGAAAAACAAAGGTATTTACTGGTGGATATACTGTTGTAGTGTTAGTCATTAATTTTAGCCCATAATATATCTTATTCTAGTTTTCGAACATTCCATTCTATTCATTCTACTTGAGTCATATTTTGACCTTGTCAATTATTCACTTATCAGTCTTGACTGTTTTTATATATGAGCGTATATGTGTGTACACTTCATGTCCCATGACTCATCACATGTTTGTAGTTTATTTTTGTCTGACTATAAATACTGAGTAACGCTTGATTAAAATGGAGTTGGCTTCCCAGCCATCTTCCATACGTGTCATTTTGCTTTGCTGTGCTTCATTCACTTCATGTACGAAATATATGTATTCTCAAGTCAATTCTCGTTATTCGACTTATTTAATTCCGTTATTGGATAACGCGATTTAAGTCGACGATTATATACGAGAATCAGCGATAACAATCATTCGTACTTTCTAAATTGGAGTCAGATTAATGGGCCGCCACATTGGTGAGCCCGCCGACGACGAACGCAACGCAGCAGGCTACGTCGATGAAGGAACTTCTGCACTCTATACGTTCGACGAACAAATTCAGCGAAGCCAGCGCAATCTCCAATCCGACGCAATCAGCACAGTCTGTGCAACGTGATATGGACATGCTCAAGTCGTATTATCTTATCGATACTTTGTACTCATGTCAACCATTCTCATTGATCCATTCGTTGGGTTGTTTAATTACGATTCAAATTATCATTATATGCTTATTATTACATTATTGTCAATATCATGACCGAATGTGGAATCATTAATCTTGTTCGTGCTGTCACTAAATTGACATTTTCGCAATCATATCACTCACTGAACAAATTATCATTTTATGAAAATTACACTCCACTTTGTGAGGACGCATTGGGATATTTTTACTATTCAAAAACGTGAAATTTTCCTGCTTTAAGTGAGTTCGTTCCAATTTTTCATGTCATTTTGATCTAATATTGCATTCATTCACTTAGTCGAGGTCAACAATTTATGTTATCACAGCATACATTTTTCATTTCGAAATCGCCTCCTATTATGTCTGTGGATGCATCTAACTAGCTGACTAGTAACCATTACGTTCATTTTATCTATTCTTCCACGTGCATAACTACATGCTGCATCACTTATCACTCAAAAACGCTATCCGAGTACTGCAACTACTATTCTATTCCCATTGCACTGTATATCAGAACATAGAGTTTAGAGCTAGTCTCTCAAAGATACACTCTTGTTCGTTACATCCAAGTCAGTCTCATACGTCGCCATCGCTAACCATATGTATTGGTAATTTTGTCATGCCTTGGTACGGTTTTGTAACAAACGAGATCGAGCGCATCTCCCTCAAACCACTCTAGGCTTCATGATCAAAAAGGAATACGACTCTATGTACCTCGTCTACTCAGTCACTATTCTGTTCCTCTGGTCATTCTACTAATACATATTCAACGATAACTCGGTGCATTTGTCATAACGCAGACGACAACATCCACTGACTTCAAATTTTATGATTATTATCAATTGCAGTGCAGCAACGAATATCACCCGTCGATGCAGATATCATTTCACGACTTGCCTATTATCATCCTACGAACGGGAACTACGCATTTAAATTCGAACTCTCTCATAGCTAGTCGATGCTATTTATTCTGCTGCGGCTCAACAGAACATATATTTAACGTATTTCACTACTTCGTTAGCATCACAGACCAATTTCTGTCATACTCTACTGTACTCATTTCGACGATTTATTTCCCTGTCATACCCACCAACAATTTACTACTATTTTCACTACAATTTGAATCACTCATACAAACGTGTTATTTTATCGTTCAGACAGTCATAGCATTAGTACATGTTAAATTTTTTTACGCTTATTAATTTGCTCATATTCTCATGCTAACGTTTCCATTTTTGTCCGCGCCTTTTCTATATTCATGTATTCTTTTGCATAAGTATGACATTTTCATATAATACACTCACCCCTCATGTGACACTGTACTTTATCGAGTGTTGTACAATTTTTTTGGCTACTTATTGTTAACGTTAGCTTCATATCACTTCAGTGTTATTTTCGAAAACAGACATTTTTTAAATGTGCTATTTTCTACGAGGGGGCTATGTAGTGTTAGTCATTAATTTTAGCCCATAATATATCTTATTCTAGTTTTCGAACATTCCATTCTATTCATTCTACTTGAGTCATATTTTGACCTTGTCAATTATTCACTTATCAGTCTTGACTGTTTTTATATATGAGCGTATATGTGTGTACACTTCATGTCCCATGACTCATCACATGTTTGTAGTTTATTTTTGTCTGACTATAAATACTGAGTAACGCTTGATTAAAATGGAGTTGGCTTCCCAGCCATCTTCCATACGTGTCATTTTGCTTTGCTGTGCTTCATTCACTTCATGTACGAAATATATGTATTCTCAAGTCAATTCTCGTTATTCGACTTATTTAATTCCGTTATTGGATAACGCGATTTAAGTCGACGATTATATACGAGAATCAGCGATAACAATCATTCGTACATTCTAAATTGGAGTCAGATTAATGGGCCGCCACACTGTCAACATTTACGTTCATAAAAATTAAGTCTACAATTGTCGTACAGTTATTTCCAAATACTTTACACTAATTCATTGCAAATGAAACTACAAATTTGGAAAATTCTCATATTGTGATTTAAAATGAGATATATATGTAGTTCTGAAACTATAAATGAACATAAAATGGTGATTTTTACTGTTGTTTAAACCCTAGTCGATCACCTAATTGAGACTCGGGATCATATCGTATGTCTTAAGTGCGTAGGACATTAGATGGGAAGTCCATTGTTTTATGTTCGATCTCGCTATATTCTATTCAATATATGTTTATGACAAGTGATTTGTTAGGTTATGTTAGAAACCTGTTTTGCCATCACTAGTACAGTGATAAGGACTAAGTATATGATAACCTATACATTTGAACGTGATAATATATGAAGTATACTTAAGTTTATAATTTATCAAATTATCCAACAACTGTAAAAATGTTCCTAAGTTAAAAAAATATTTCTCCGTCATATATCAGAGATGAAGCGGTTTCATGGTAGCAAACATCAGGTTTCGGTTTTCAAATATAACCAGGGTAATCAGCTGTTTAGTTTAAGGGTTCAAGCCGATTTACTTTTTTTAAATATATATGAAATTGTAGATCACCGACAAAGATGATCTGTGTTGAATGATTTGGGGCCTGTTCGAGTTAGACGGGGATGGTGTAACGAACCAGCTAACTTTGAAGTCACACTTCGTGTTCAGAACCTAACGTGGATTACCCTTTCGTCGTATCCAGTTACCATGGCTAGTTCGATGGCCGTACAACACAAAGGTTAATATAGAAATATATCAGTAACAGTAGGTACAAGGAAGAAATTGTGACCACCACTGTATGGGCCAGTCCATGGTGTGTGATTAATTGACACGCGCCAGTTGTTTTTGACCCTGAGGCGGATCAATGGACTGTTCGGCATTCATTGACCAGACTGCTGGATAATTTGGTCAGGATTCAGTGACATTTCTTTGGCTCTACAAGATTACAAGTTCCTTTCAGGCTGAATTAATTGCAAGTTAACCATGTATATGATGAATAGTGTCGTTCTATATTGAATAGGAAAACGCAGTAAAAGAAATTGTACAGATGGTTTATTAAATGATTTTCTTCCCAGTTAGGAGTAACTAAATCATAGAGCAAGCTTGTGTTAACGAAACAACCAAGTTATTAAACAATGCTAAAGACTTTGAGCTCAAGGTATTCCGGCTACTAATAGAGTTCTAAATGGCTGAATTGAGTAAACGAGATAATCAACAGGTAGTAACCAGTGGTATGCTAATCTTAGCATTCATTGAAATTAGCCAATTAGGAAATATGATGTGGACTTGAAAAATAGTAAGACCATAATCTAGTGCAATGTTTGACATTGGATATTAAAAAGCAGTCAAGTTTATTCATGTATATCTACAATAGAAGCTAAGTTATAGGGAAATGTATTATATTTCTGAACACAAACCTCTAGTAGTAGAAGCATTGGTAACCATCGGTGGGCCCAATTCGGTATAATTCATTGATTTTGACGGCGCACTACTGTATGCGTTTGATATATTTGAAGGATTTTTAGTCTTCGGTTGTAAGTAGTCATCTGGTAAGCCACGTGGTACAGGCGGTGGTGGCTCAAGCAGATAGTCTGAAACAGTATTTTTTCTAAAACCGTTTGATGAATTGTCATGTGTGCGCGGGCTGAATTTAGTGCTCATTTCTTCTAAATTTTTACCACCAAAATTGGAATGATTGCGTGATTTATTATAAGAAGGTGATATTCCTGACCATTCGGAAGTTTTAGTAGTGGTAGAAGCAGTAGCTGGGTCAGATAAAGCAACAGAACTTATTGATTCAGGATGATCTGACTGTCTAGGAATATCGTTTAACCAAGAATCCTCTCGGGAAGCCAAAGGAGCCTTGTGTTGTTTTACCAAACCTGTTGGAAAATGAGATACAAAGTTCAAATAACATGCCAACTATAAATTGTTGCGTTTATTTAAAAATTGATCTAACGTCAAATTACTGATATACTGTATGCTTTGATATGAATGAGAACTGATCATTAAGATACTAATTCTCGTAGACCAAATACTGGGATAGTAATAATGATTTAATAGTCGTAATAAATGTAATAACCAGAAAGATAAAGGAAAGTAGCAGTCTGAGTAACCCATTTTTCAAAACATTATTACCATTATTTTCTATGTAGATATGAGCAATTGGGTAATGTGTTTCCTTAATTCCCCTAATCTAAAGTTTCAGTTTTATCAATAAATTCTGACATATATTATGCTATCCCTAAATCACTTTAAGTTAATTATGAGTGGCATTAAGGTTTCTACCCTAAACGACTTGTTTCGTTGTCGGTCGTGATCTGTATGCTAAAGTATTTCGTCATGTATTTTTTGAACTGACTCGGAATGGTTGACGGATTAGAATTTGTAGTATTTTCTCTACAGTCACACCCTCTTTAGGTAACCAATTAGCATCCTCGTAGAAGATCATTGGTCGCACAATAGGATAGTTTCTATCCATAAGACCGAGTTTGTACGGAACGAACTCATTCAGTCTCAAGATTACATTAGGTAGTCTAGCATACCAAGGACGTTTACCAGTTCTGAAACAACTTCCCTATATATCTAAAAACTGAACCAGTAGGCTTAAGAAGGACATAATAATACCAATAAAAGCTGTATTAATAACAAAAAATTTTATTGCAGAAAAGTCACACCATCAGTTGTGCATTATTGAAATAAATTTCTCTTTAACATACATTTAGATTGTAATTATCCAAAGTTTTGTTTCAAAAATACTTTTTCAATGGTTATTATCATCCACGAAAGTTTACTGTCAGTTTAGGTGCTATTAGTATAATGATTTCTATTGTTCTTGAATTGATTACAAGAAGTAGCTATTTAAGTTAGAATTCACCTTTTTATACTGCTTTAGCTACAGAGTTTTCACGGCGATTCCAACAAACCAGTAATATGTTTCTTAGAATTTTCATTTTATGAGCCTTAGTTATTACTGCAATATTATACAACGGTAATAATGATTTTAAAGATGAAGATTCTTCTATTAAGCCTTCGGTTTCAAAGAGCTAAAAAACCGATTAACTGTTTATATAAGTTGAAAAAGCTCCAAATTTATTCGTTGCTTTCACTGAGGTATTTAGTACACAGATACTTTGTTCGTCACAAAACTAATGAAATTCGGCAAATGTGTACAGTTTTTCACATACAAAGTAGAAGAAAAATTGAGAGTTTTCTGTATCCAATCCGGTCGTTTAGTTTACTTTAAAAAAATTAAGAAAAACCCAGTGAAATTAGTACAATCTTCGGAAACTGTGTACTCATGGCCAGCCAAGAAATCTGACCTTAGTTTCTGGTTCGAAATAAGACGGGAAGAAAAATAAGTGGTTTATATTTCGAACCAATTAATAATTAATTTTAAACACCGGTCTTCTACAATCCATATTTCACACTCACGAGGGAAAAATGTATCTAATATAACACGTGTACTACTGAGCTCTTAAAAAAATTCACTAAGTGAATAAGTTGATCAAGCTGTCAACCAACAAAAAAAAACTAGATGTGTTTTCTTATTTTCTGACGTTTTTGACTAATATTATTTGCGGTGCTCAGTGAATGATATTGAAAGGGAATTTATGAGTTGATGAACGAATTCTTAAATCACCACAGATAACTACTTTCTAAATACATCTCTCTTATGTCAGGTGTTTAAAGTTTTAGGAATGTCTAAACTGAAGCCTAAATTTGCTAGCACGTATAAGGTAAGAATATGTGGTGGGGATACATAAACATGTACACAGGAGTCAAAATGTCATCACTAATCTACTTGAACAGACCTTCTATTTATATCATTTTAGAAAAGATTTGAATTATCCCATTGTTAACTTATCATTTTTGACTTCGTAAAAAGTTAAATAACCATTCCATCAAGTCTATGAGAATGGCAAGGATTTGTTAAAAATAATTCGCTGTTGGATCTAAAATAAGTCACATTACAAATTTACGTTTACATGGCGAAAGATTTACAAACAATATGTATATTATGGTTTGTGATCAAAAGAAGAAAATTGTAAACGTGAAGTCACTCATCCAACTTAGAGATTATTCTTACTTATACTATCTGAGTTGACTTTGTCATGAAAATTTGATCTCTTCCATATTCTACCTAGCCCTGAAAAATTTGTATCAGAGGTATTTGACAAACCTCCAGTTCCAACTCCATGCTGCCGTGATTGCCAGGTAGAATGGTTTCCAGCGTTACCATTATTTGATCGAATGGGTAGCAAAAGTTGTGTTTCTGTATGTTCATCAGTCTGACCAACGGAAAATGGATCAGATCTTTCACTAGGCTGGTCAGATAAAGCTCGAAGTAGCTTTCCTGAAGAATAAGGTCTAGTCATACTTGGTTCTGTTAACATAGTATGATGACGGTGTAAACTATTATTCCTGTGTGGCGTTGTACCTCCATCAGGGACCCCGCGTACGGACAACATCGGTTGGAGTTCATGAGACTCAGAAGAAAAGTTCCCAGAACCTGAATTTGTGTTGTGAAAGTAATTGATTGCATATTGATCACCCTGTATTAGAAATTTTAAAATAATTTAGTAACTCATATTAAAATTATTGTAAGAAGACAAGGAAACAAATAATATGCAAACGTTGAACAATAAAGCGAATGATCAGTATAGAAAACCAACATTTTGGTAATGGAACTGCCATTCCCTTACAATCTGCGTTGTTGTTGATTATGTACGGATTCGCTAGATCTAACTAGTCAGAATGAATGATTACTTTTCAGTATGACGAAAGTTGAGGTTTTGACAAAGTTTGTTTTTATTTTTTATGATTTGGGGTACGGATGTAAGTAGTTCCGAGGAAATTATTTTGTCAATGTTATGAATCAAATCCATTAAAAATCTGGTCAGTAACAGGAGGGAGATACACTCAACTGGTGAGTATTAAAAACCATCAACTATGCTAGGATACTCTTCCTCCTAAATCAAACTTTATATACCCAACCTCTCAACTGTTAATTTGCACTAAAAGGCTAACAACAACAGGACTAAGACAAAATAGTAAGAAGTTCAGAAGTAAACAACAACCAAGTACAGTAAGATATTAATTAAACTAGGAACAATGGTAGATAAAGTTACACTGTTTTGGATTCGTTTTTTTTAGTAAAACATGCCTTTCTTGATATATTAAAAAGAGTATGCCTCTGACCTCTAGGAGACCAGAATTCTAAAGAAAATGAAAAGATGTTACTATTATATATATATATATATATATATATATATATATATATATATATATATATATATATATATATATATATATATATATATATATATATATATATATATACTGGAAGTTTCACCTCCCATCTAATATTTTAATTCAGTAAACTATAATGTCTTACAAAAACAACTAAACCACAAATCATTATGGATATCTTTACTTAACCAGCTTTATATTGGGGTGGATAGCTAAGTGCAGACATTTTGCATTGCACCCGACTTTAGTGCTAGGGGCTCAAAGTAATATAACACTTTATCCTACCGTGGAAACAGTCTCCAAAGGATGAACGAATAATAGACAGGAGACATGAAGCAGATTAATTAGTTTTTATAGAGAATATCAATTCTTTATCTTATAATCCAAATGTATTCGTTTCTTAAGTATGAGCTCGCTTATCTATAGAACGATATAAATTTAATGTTCTAAGAAAGAAAAAAATCCAGAAACGAAGAACAGTTTACTGTGTAAACAGCTTTTAAAGTGAAGACAATGAATTAGAAGGAAAACCAGAAATTTTTACATCAAAGATGAGCCATAAAATATCCCAATATAAATGAGTGTTTTGTGAGCAGTGCCTTAAAGCAGTTCAAGTTAGCTAAAAACGTACGAATATGCGGTAATTACATAGTGATTATTTTTATTGTGGAGATCTAAGATATGCGGACTGTACACATTCAAATCTATTGAATCACATCTGATCTCTTGAGCCACGTAGTATTCTTTTTCTGACACCAAAATACAAACCAGAATTTGGAAAGTAGAACATAATTTTGTCGAATAATATCAGTTTTTCTCTTATTTTGATGCACTTCTTTCGACATGAAAGTAGTGGCTAAAATGTCGAGGCTAAATGCTGTATTGAACTTTCACTTAATTTTCTTACAGAAAGTCTGATACAACAAAAAGGCTTGAAGATTTATGAAACATTACGTATTGAGGTGAAACCGATTATGCAGTTTAGTATACTTTTATTTATATATGACGAATTAACTTCAGGGTGTAACAGAAACGAAAGATAATAGATTATTTTGGGTCAAATTATTCTGGTGCATAAACTATGAAATTCTGTCTTACAGTGTTAATAGTATTTGGTACATGAATGGAACCAGTGAATAAATAATGGGGAAAATTTCTGAAGTTAATTATGCATTACTTTTACATTTGGTTGTTTAAGTAAGGAAATATCAGAATAACCGAAACGATGGTTTTATTACTGATAGATGCATTTCTTTAAAAAATCTCTCTTTGATAAAACTTATGCATGTTCAGTTGATGAATTGGAACAACTAAAGTTACTTATTTGATATATATATATAAAGCCATAAAAAATGTATGCATGTGAATGTGATATGAAAGATTACAATATTTGATTGAATTTTATTTATATTTTAAGCTTACTTCAATGTATAGATAACGGCCAGGAGTTTTGCAAAATGTATTAAATGTACGCATAAGTTCAATAAATGTAGGACGAGACTCGTAATCTTCCATCCAACCTGAATACAATGTGATACAGATAAAGGTTTAGAAGTTTTGATTATGTCTATTGATCTTTAATTTTATTACTTCCTAAATAGTTACTTAAAATGGATTGATACAAATTTTGTAAACGATATATTTTTGATAAAGATCTTGACACATCGGGCTAGAATGATTTGCTCTGAAGACACCATCGAGGAAGAATTGAATAATATTCGGAACCTACTTAGCATGAATGGGTGTCCCATGAAATTCATCGACAAACATATGATGGAGAAGAAAACAAGGACGAAGATACCCACCGTCCACAAGAAGGTACTATTCATAAAACTACAATTCATAAATGACACCATTGAAGAAATCTTGACTCAGAAACTAAGAAGAGCCGTACAAAAAACATTTAATGCTGCCAGATTAAATGCAATCTTCTACAACTATCCCAAAATAAGAACAGCCAACAAAGACAGACTGCCTGAATTCGCCAAATCTATGTGTATCTATCGTTTCAACTGCTCCTGTGGAGCCAGTTATATTGGGCGTACAATTCGGCAAGTCCGTCATCGCATTACTGAACATCATCCGTCGTGGTTAAACAAAGGACAGGTAAAAGTGATTAAAAGTTCTATTCCCTCTCACTTGGTGGACACAGGTCATCAAGTCGAATTGAATAAAGCTTTTAAGGTTATCTACAATATCCCATCTAATTTGCCACATGGTTTACGAGTGCGCCTCTTGCACATTGCGGAAGCCATCGCAATCCATGTTCACAAACCTGACCTTTGCATTCAAAAGAGATTCGTACAACCACTTTCCCTGCCCTGGCCATCAGTTTAAGATTTCCTTCAAAAGAACTAATTTTCATACTTCTTCCACTTGTTTTTTTTAAACTTTTGTAATTTTCAGTATGGGGGTTGTGGAGAATGTTAAGTTTTTGGTTGAGATCATGAATTAATTGATGTTAGACCTCCATTGGAAACCTGGAAGCACTGGACGGCCGTTTCGTCCTAGTATGGGACTCCTCAGCAGTGCGCATCCACGATCTCGCACCCCGCGAGATCCGAACCCAGGACCTACTGGATTCGCGCCTGAGCACTTAACCATTAGACCACTGAGCCGGCATCCAATGATGTTATTGTCTAACATCAACCAATGCACGAAATTGCGCGACCACCATCCATTGTACTGAGGTAGATACCTGTCTCTACCCGACACGGATTAATTCCACTGATCACGACTTCTCACTAGAACTCCGAGAATTCCCCCACGAAGCTAGTCACTAGTGTGCACATGTTAATTATCAGTATTGGGGGATTCTTACGTAACTACCATCCTATTGACCATCCGTTAAAATTCTGTTCCTTCTTTGTTTCTTACATTACGCAACGTAGCAACTTCTTGATCACTTTGAATATTAATAATCCTCTTTCTTTCAATGAATCAATGTTAGTTTAAATGTAATTATTACGTAACGTATCTACTCGATGAGTATTATATTATTATTGTAAAACATATATATATATATATATTAGTGTAGAGCCATGATGAAAAACTAATTGAAAAGAAATTTCTTCGCTCAATTCGTTCCTTCTTTATTTACCAAATGGCAAAATGGGAATTTTCACGATATATTTTTGACTGGTTATCAATTGAAAAAGAAAAAAACTAGTATAGAATATATTTTACTATTGGGTGAATAGACGTAACTCAATAGACTACTTTGTCAGAGCAAAATGATTTCAAACGTAAAAGTTTGTTAAATATAAATGTCATAAATTTGTTGCGGAGACTAAAAGGTAATTGTTAACTGAATATCAAATGTATCTCGTTCAATCACATACTCTGATATATATCACTATACATTTCATAACTTATTAGATAATTTGACATTTACGGTTAAGGTTTAACTTGCTGAATAAAAATTTTCTGTTTGTGCTAATACCTATTACTGATGAGTTTTTCACAATGATTAGTTAGAGCAGATTCGACTGAAAACCATATGGTAATGAATAATATGCTCGCCAAAGGTATTACATAGCGTAAATCCGCAGACTTGAAGTAGATTATCGATGAAATGTTTATTACACCGCTAAAGCTGTGCTGTTAAAGAATGTATTTTCTAATTTCGTATTTAGCTAACAGCACACGTGCAATAAATTGTTATAAATCTTCTGCATTTTACTGTGTTAGTGTGCTAATGCAAAAGTCAACATTAGAATCCAGGTACATTCAGGTTTCAAGTCCCGATTATGACGAAATATATGTCTTGATTTCTAATGTTAACCAGAATTCATCTATTTAAAGATATATGTTATTACAAAAACGAAACATTTGTAGATCAATATGAACTCCATTATAGAGGTTCCTAATCTATATTCATTGACGACAAACTAAATTAGATCTTTTCCAATAGTAATGACGGAAATGCGGAAGAGTACATTTGTTTTATTTTATACAAGAAACGGATTTCCAACATAACATGAGGGTGCTGGATATTTACAGAGGACTAGTTTTTATGATAAACTTCTAAAGTGGAAATGCAAACAAAACATTTTTTTCCTTGGAAATTTTAGTTTTTCAAATTTTTTAATAAACATCGCTAAACTACTATTCAAACTGTTTGTTCCTACAAATGAAGTGAGCTCTTTAAAACGTCAGTGTACTTAGCACCAAGTTTATAAACGATTGAGAGTACTTCAAAATTTTTAGGGCTTGATACCATAAGTACCCTCGTAGCATGAAGGCGTAAGCTGTAATATACATAAAATTGTTATTATTAATTCTAATGCACATAATATATGCAATTCACTTACATTTTACCAATACCATATAAACGTCCAAAGTGCATATGTCAGGTTGAGTCAAACGTCCACCTTTGATTACATGATCCTTAATATCTACAGTATCAACATCTTCATATGGTCGTTTGCCAAATGTAAATATTTCCCATAACGTCACACCTAATAAAAGTAAGTATTAACCGGATGATTTGTTTAGTCAATATATTTGACAAGAAAAATTTCGATGTTTAACCGCGGAGGAATTATTACTGGAGTGGAGATTATATCTCGTAAATACTGTGCACCCTTTGATAACAAACTGGAGAAATGATCGAAAGATAGATCATTAATATTATTAATAATAATAGTAATAATAATAATAACGAAGACATTTTTTTCCGCATTAATTACAGTTCAGCTAAATGAACAAAATTTGAAAGCTCAAAAGATAAAGGAAAACAGACTATTTCAGATAGTTTTTCACTATTCAATTGCTAAAATTCTGGAAATGTTAGGTACACCTTTTCACAAACATCTGCTGCTACTATATTGGTTTCTTCATCAGTTCTGTGAAAAATATACAGAAGACATATAAAGGCTGTATGACAGTGAACGTTTAAATTGAATGAGAAGAGTGTAAGCAACATCTTTGACATTTTACACACATGCACGCTAGGCTTAAAATAATCATATGTTCATTCTGAAGAAGACTACTATAGTTGTTTAAAACTGTGACAGTTAACCAAGAATGTATAGAACTCAATTTAATTCACTGAAACTTTGACTATAAATCCTTTTGAATAAAACATAAAAATGCGTGTATTCAGCCACAAATTTTGTTCTATTTATTGTATCAAATGAATCCCGTATCTTTGCTTTCTACTTTGCGTAGAGCCACTTAAGGTTTTATTCACTCATAAAATTTATTTGTAATGAAAATCGACATTAAGAAAGATATCCGGAAAATCAAGTTAGTTATTCCCAAATACGTTAGATGACAAGAAATAGAAGGCTATAAGACAGTCGACTGAGAAATGAGAATTATATTAAAGTTGGGGTATTCAAAGTATTGTTTGCCCAATATAGGTACTTTCATTGAGTAATAATCGATATAATACACATTATGAACATTGTAATTGTATCGGACTGCCGTTCTGAAGATTTTGCAAATAGTTTAAATTTGAAAATTGACAATATACCAGATATATTAATCAGATAAACCTAGATTTAAATACAATCAAGCGATCCATAAATGGACAAAATAGTCGTCCATATTTTAGTTCAGTAAGATCTGAGATAAAATCTGTACCGTCTAGGTGTGGGCTGTCACACGGCTATGATTTGATAGTAATATCACATGGATGAATTCCATTTCTAAAACTGAATTTAGAAAATTAATTTAAACGCTGTATACCTTTATTTACTTAATATGAAATTGTAAATATTGACACATTAGTGAAGTAAATACCATTTTTAAAGCAACACACGCACAAACAAGTGATTTCATTTGAATAATTGAGTTTTATTATCAAATTACAAAGGACGAATAGAACAGCAAATTATATATTGTTGTTCCAGTTCTCAATATAGTTAGTAAATTCATTTATTTTAAAGTTAAAATGGATAGTCTTCAGTATTCGTTTGTTCTTCCACTATAATGTTGATGTATAAATATTTTAGAAACGATATTTCTGCATAAACGATTCCACCGAAAATATTTTATTTATATCTATTTAAGCCCTGAATCCACTTAAGAGAATATTATTAAAGAAATAGAAAGAAAGATTGAAAGCATGTGTTATAAATAAATAAATTATAAAAGCATCACATAACTGTCAGTACAAGGAAAAGTTTTCAACAGTGTCGCTGAATCGGATGAAAGATTCAGTAGACTCTCAGCTTCGAGATCAGTAGGCTGGATTTCGTAAGACTCGATCGAACATACAAATTAAGAAAAGGCATTGGTGATGGATAGGATACACACTTCAGATATCATAAAACTGCATCACGAGGTAAGTTGTAACTTGGAATCCTCAAGGATAAAGGGAAGGCGACAAATCAAAGAACAGATTGCGTCGGGAATAGGAAGCAGACATCAAAAGAATGAACAGCATTTTAGAATATCTGTAAGGAGAGGACAGAAACGAGTTGGTTGGCGAATCCTGGTTGGCTGTGAGGCGTAACTAGAGTAAGTGAACAATTATTGTAGAATTTTTGACAGAGAACCAAACAAATGAAATAAAATGGATTATCATGAATTCTTAATTCAACAGACAAAAACTAGTCAAGTGTTTACTGAACAAAATAAGTATTTATAATTTTAGACTATTAAAAACACTTATCAGTCAAAATATGCATACATCGGATCAAAGTAACATTTATCAGTGATATAACCAAATCTCTTAAAGGGTAAATTGTTACGTAAAAGAACATTTATGTTTGCAAAGGTTGAATGGCTCATAAGCTTAGTTGATCAATTCAACATAGAATTAATATGAACTAGAGAAACATGTATTAATTTTAAATTGAACGATACAAAATTTATTCAGTGAACATTGGAACCTAATAAAGTATGTAACTGATTGAAACCCTTGTTTAGGCATGGTTGTTCAGTAAATGAATTAGCATTTACAAGCAAAGACTATTGTCATACATTGAAACAAGTAGACAGATATTGTAGAATTTTGAAGTTCTTCTGCTCTGTTTATTATGTTTTTTGTCTAATTAGTACACATTAAAATACAACTGTCAACCAACACCAAGGTCAGGACTTTCAATACAAATGTCAAGACAGTTCTACTGTATGGGGCGGAAACCTCGAGAACTACGAAAGCCATCGTCCAGAAGATATGTGTTTATTAACAGCTGTCTACGCAAAATACTTCAGATCCGTTTGCCAGGCACTATTAGCAACAACCTACTGTGGGAGAGAACAAACCAGATCCCAGCGGATGAAGAAATCAGGAAGAAGCACTGGAAGTGGATAGGACACACATTGAGGAAAGCACCCAACTGCGTCACAAGGCAAGCCCTCACGTGGAATCCTCAAGGCCAAAGGAGGAGAAGAAGACTAAAGAACACGTTACGCTGAGAAATGGAGACAGACATGAGGAAAATGGACGACACTTGTATTGAGTTAGAAAGGAAGGCCTAGGACAGTGTGGGTTGGAGAATGCTGATCAGAGGCCCATGTTCCATTGGGGGTAACAGGCGTAAATATATATAATATATAATATATATAGATGAAATATAAATAAAGTGTATAGCTTTAATAACAGTTAGTAGACTTGTCAACAAGTTGATGGAAAATGTTTGTCGCTCAGTATTAGAATTCAAGAGATGTATTCATTGAGCTGGATGGTTTAGTCGTGGAACTTTCATTACCAGCACATATGTCAAGAAGAAGTATGTGCTGATATTGTTTTTTTCTATGAAGACAATAAAGTTTTTATGAACAAACCACTGAACATAGCATCTCCAAAAACATGTTAATGCTATATTAATGATAAATTACGTTTAAGGCACAGCACAAATAATTTTCTTGTTCCAGCAATCGGTTACGTATTTTCCTAAATTTCAGAACGTTTTGTCAAAAGAATAAATTTAACACTTGACTTGGTCGCAAATTTTGTTTACTGGACAACACTTGAAATATGTCTACGAAAACTAGTCATTCAAGAGTAAAATGTATACAGTTCCTCGGTACATTTAGATTGCTTTGTGTACCCAAAAGATAATACTGTGATTCTGTACAATCCTAAATATTTCTAAATAAGACTAGGGTCAACTTATGGTTCAGCCTATTCATTCGCGATTGGTTTGGAAGGGTTTAATAATCAGAAATATTCATACTAATAAATATTTACGTCAATAAGCAAAGCATCGTTCAGGCAGACATGATGTGGATTGCTACAAGACAATATGTGTTGTAAGGGACTTTATTTAAAATGGTAATTATTAAGTTCAAAAATATGACCTCGTGGTAATCACACTGAGATCTGAAAATAAAATTAGGAAATCTGATTCTTTGGGAATTAAGGTAATGTGCTTAATATTTAACCACTGAGAATCTTATTATTCAATAATGGACCAACATACTGTTATTGTTTAAATTACGTAGTACTGTCTTTTTTTATTCTCCCTTCCGGTCAACTATACATTAACCAAAATCTGATTTATACCTGTGCGTTTTTGTTACGTAATAAATCAGTGCAAAAAAATACAAATTTTCTATTGACATGATTAAAAGATGAAGAAATACGACAAGGGTGTGATAGAGTTTCTGAAGCAAACTAACAAGCAATAACCACTGATACTTCGTTGATTTGTGTACATTTTTGATAGTTCAAGACATTATTGAAATCAAATTTTGGTGATGGCTAACATTAAAATCTAGGACGCTAGATCCGTTCTATCTAGAACTATTTAGCTGGATCTACTCACTCCCGTGTTGATGTTTACTCCTTTGACTTCGAATGTACAACAAGTTATCCATTTATCAACTGATTTCACATAGCCACTGGCTTGTTCTCAGAAACCACACGGGAGAAAAGTAACTGGTTAATTACAGTCATTGACATTAAAAACGAGAGGGTTTAAACCTCTACAAATGAATTAAAATCCAGTGGATTATTTTCGTGAAATACTACCAATTTTTTTGTATGACTAATGGTTAGGAAAGCTTTACATTGATGCATTCCAGAACGTAACGAATCAATGATACTTATATACACATGTATGTGTAACCCTAAAATTCTCTGGTCAAAAAGTACTTTCAAATTTGAATATTTCTCAATTTTTACATAGGTGATTCTCCGAAATTAAGATCTGAACAAAGTCGATAAATGGTGCTGAAATACAGCCTAACCCGTGATAGGATTTCAGCTTAATGTCATTTGATCACCGGTATGCAAACAATGAAGCATAAATGAAAAATAGATGGCAAATGATACCCATAATAATAATTACTAATTCCTCCCTGATAAACACACGTTGAGGAAGATGGTCACTTAGCGTCCTGGATTGACTGGAGTTAGACTTACACATCACTGGATTCCGGCTCAGAAGTCTAGAGGTTAGACGTTCGCGTAAGAGACTGGAGATCCTGGATTCGATTCCCGGCTGCGAATCTGTGGTTGCATACAGTTGAAGAGTCGCTTAAAAGAGTGATACGACCATCCACTGCTTCTAGGTTCTCAATGGTTATCTGATGTAGATCACTTTGTGACTTCAATAACTTGAGAAATTTGAAATAAAACTGTCTCTATAAAGTTTGACAGAAATTGGGCACCGAGTATAGAGAAGCCATTATATGTAAAAATTATATTCGAAATAATCTTAACGATTGAAATTTAAATAATTCCAACGTTTATCCTTAAGAAGTCCAGACGAGTTTGCTGGACGCAATGTTTGTATTATTCAAATTTCAATCGCTGAGTTTATTTCAAATATAATTTCCCTATATAATGTATTTATAAAGGTTCTATTAGTTTTAATCTGATTGAAGAGCTTTATAAATCACCTTGTCAACTTTTATTCCAATAAGTACCTTGTCTTTATTGATAGTAGTTGAATGAAAAACTTCAAATGTGTATAAAACTGGACTATTAAGAATGTGTAGATGATTGACTGAGAAACACTTTCAATTCAATGAAGTCAGGAGAAAAGTGGATATGGGTACTTATTACCCACTACCATTCAATATACTGACCGATTTTAAAGTGAACCATATTTTTAGTAATCTAATTACATGTCATGTATCTATAGAGAGTATTCTAGAAATAGTTTGTTTTCAGATTACCTTGAAATTGTTTAGCTTTTAGGTTGAAAGTGTTTTATAAGTATTTGCCAAACGGACACCACAGTTTTTTAATAGTAAATAGGTTTCTTTTTTAAACTTAAAAAAAAACATTAAACGAGAGGTATTGTATTTTAGACTTAAGGTACACTTATTGTTTATTGACTGAATGTCTAACTGTATGAAGATTAGTCGATAAAGGAAAATGGATTATTTTTATATCATGTCAAAAAAGTTGTGACGTGAAAGTATATATAATAGTTAAACAATGTAGTTTATAAAAGAACTGGCCAGTTGGATTAACGAATTTACCGACATTTCATTTCTGACAGTATTCAGTTTTCTAAAATAAACTCGTTAGTGTTAACTGAGATTAACAAAATACAGAATCGTAAGAAAAAAATGTTAAAGTCGCTTAAACAGTGCTATACTGACTAATCTATGGGATATAAATAAAATGTGTTCCACAGATGGTTTATGTGTTTCTGTTTTAGTTTTATTGAGACTTTAACAATGAAATTATTTGAAATGAGTGACATTCTAATCTTTCTAAAGTTGAACTGAAGCCGAAGAAAGAATGAGATAAATCCATTTCGTCCAAAAAATCTTCGACTATTTCAAAATGAAAATACCAAAAGATGGACAAGATTCTAAAAAGGCAAGAATAATTTAAAGACATGAAGAAGTAACTCTTTTTCGAAAACGTATAGCATCATTGCATCTTCAGCGAGAATTGAACTTATTCACCAATTAAATCTTGTGTTTACACGTTATAATACTATGAAATACAAAACCAATTAAAACCGTATGTTTTTCACAAAATCTACTTTAAAGGTTTTTAATTATTACTCTCACTTCGACTATTTCAAGTACAACTTACAACAGAATTCAATTATTTTTTTCAGCTCAAAAAGATTTAGATGATTGACTAAAGATCTATTTGTGTCTATTAGATACAGGGAACCATTAGAGTACCAATTGTTCGAATACTGATCACAATGTTGGTTTATTCTGAAACATAAGCATTAACGACCTTCCTGAGATTGACTGTAAGTCATTAAAAATCTTTAAGGTCTTGGAAAATTATAATTTTTATTACTACTTCAAAAAACATAACATAAAATCAGTACTCAGCTTTCTAAAATTCCTCTTACCGTAACTCCAAACATCTGTTTTGTGAGAATAAATCCCATATTGTAGTGTTTCTATAGCTAACCAACGTATTGGCACACGACCAGCTTTTACGATGACACTGTCTTCATCACGGCGTTCTAACATTTTAGCTAAACCAAAATCAGTAATCTGTACATGTTCACGTGTCTGAACGAGAACGTTTCGAGCAGCCAAATCTCTGAAAGTTGGAGAAATATACAAAAAACGTGATCATCATTTAAAAAATAAATTAAATACTTCAATAGCTCCTACTTATATTAAATTCCACTAAGAAAATGATTAGATATAGAAGATCTTTGAAGTGTAATATACGGGGTACATTTCGTTTTATTTTGGGTTAGCCAACCAATTGTTAATGTGACATTGTTCACATTGAAACACAAACCAAGAATTAATCCCACTGAAGTTCTAAGGATTCACTGTTGTAAGAGACAAAATCTACTGTCTGTAGTTGGCAACTTTCCGTATCATTAAGAAAAGAAAAAAAACGTAAAATGAAGCGTTTTCTTTTTCTCCTTTTACTTAATATAAAAATAAGCAATCTACTAAGTGAAAGTTTTCAAAGTGATACAACTCCTCTTTATTATTGAATATTGTGAATTAACAAGTAGTAGATAGATAAATTCGTGACCAAAGTCAAAAGACATTTCATATTAACACTTGACCTCCAAGGTTGATTACATTGATAAGTACATCTAAGCTCAGTCAACACGTTGTGCAACAGCTTATCATGACAAATTAGAGAAGGTAATACATGTGTTCGATCAGATTGATGAACTTAAAGCCGTTCAAGTATTAAGTAATAGTTTCTATGTGAAGTACAAAATAGGCTTAGAAAAATATATCACACTATTTGATGTAAATATTGAGTTCCAGTCGGAGAAATATGCTTGTTTTTCTGCGTACTGAATTCTAATCACAACCTTAGTTTTGTCCAAAATAGTTTTGAAGAAATTCATGCTTTTAATAGATGCTTGACAATAAATTAATTACGAAATTACTCAATTACTATATTTCGTTTTTATTTCCTAGTGAGAAAATGTATGGTTTGGATATTAAGATTACGATATTTAGTCTAAATGACAATTTATCAACTACCAAATTTGTCTCATTCTTTAACTATTAAGATTTCATAAAGATGAAAATATTATCTATACAAATCGAATGAACTATACACTGATTTGGAATGATAGTCTTGAATATGCTTCTTCAGAGCACATCTAACACTATTAAAAAGGAGACTGTCCGCTTAACCCTGTTTACACTTTTTCTTAATGAATGATTCAGAACATGCGCATAATTAAGAAAAAAAAGGGGATTTAGTAACAGAAAGTAAACATTTGTCTAGTTATGTTTTAAAAACTCAAATTGAATTATGCTCAGTGTAGTTTTAGAGTGTATGTTTCACCATGGGGAAATTACGAATTAAATCATAGTCAACAAACCACGTACTAGTTACTTATGTGAAGTCGAGTAAGTTTATAGAATAATTAAGAAGAATTCGAATATAATATACAGCTCTAATTTTACTTCATCGAAGTCTGCTTAAAAAACAGACAGTCATGCTATATTGTCAAAATGTTAACGTTCTTAGGCATTATTATTTGGAGTGGTGAAAAGAACAAGTGATCAATGAAGAGATCTATCTACAAGGTATAAAGTACTATAACTTTGGGATAGCTAATATTTAATGTAGTAGAAAATATGAAAATATAATGTAGTAAAAGTAACTAGCAATATGTGAATGACTAACCGATGGATAATTCCACGCATTTCCAGGTAGCTCATTCCGTCAGCAATTTGCTCAGCCCAAGATAAAAGTGTAAGACTATTTAATTCATCTGCATGTTGTTTCACATAGCGATCCAAAGCCCCTAATTCGACGAATATTGAAACTAGACAATGACGTTCACTAGATAGACATATTCCAATTAATGGAAGACAATGACGATGCATAACAGATGCCATAACCTGTAAGACAAGAAAGTAATATCAGCAAACAATGAACACAATATGCAGGATACAAAAAAAATAATACTAAGAATAATTTTTATCAACAAACAGATTAATCCACACATACCAAACGTTTGAAGAGTGTTTTGATAAAACAGCTGTTTGATATTGGAAGGCATCTTTATTTACAAACTGACAAAAAGTAAATAATCGTCGAATGTCAACAAATATTATAGATCTATTTCTCCCATGCTGAAACGTCTCAGTATTATTGACCAAAATCAATAAATGTTTTGTAAAATGTTTTACCTTATAGATTATTCAACAGAGTATCAAACAGTTGGCATTGTCGATGCCCAGCGATTTAAAATAGACTGAAGCGTATACCGTGGACTTAGAAATCCTGAGGTAAATTTGAGGTTCATGAAGTCTGTCAGGTGTAATGATTATCGGTTAACGAATATAAAAGAATAGTTATTCAGAACTATTTTATTCTTAATAGCTTCTCGAATGAATTATTGTGTTATATGTATCATTACCAGGGTTCGACCTGATAATTTCGAATTATTGTGTTGTTACCTTAGTTAGACAGTTTATATGTGGTTATTGAACTTGGGAAAAGGAATATGAAAACGAATAGTGAAATTACATTTCCATAAAAAAATTGTTAGTAGTTAAATTAAAGAAACGTACTTATTATTTTAGCATCCAAAAGACAGGAATACTAGGAGTGGGAAAAATTATCCTAGATTAATATTATAACCAAAACTAACTTATAATTTTTAGAAAGAGGAATATTTAGTCACAGTGATTTCATCTGAAATAATAATCGGTCAGTTTCGTACTACAAGTATTTTAATTTTATTAAACACCGCCGTGTGCTTGCAAAGTCTCAACTGGCATATGCATTTTAGTTGATAATGCAATTATGTGGTGTTTATTCGATTATCAATAATTGATAGATGATTGACAACAGTCCCGGCTAGTGTTATTCAAAAGGTAACCACCATTTATAATTCAAGAGTCAATTAAGATAGTGACTATTTTCAGTCATAAGGGGACTTTTATCAGGTATTAAAGTGATCAGTAAGGCTAATGTTGAAGTTTCTATAAACTCACATAATCGTTCAAGCATACCATGATGGAAGATTGATTGGATGATGGCCCTGTACTGCGACCCCTTCCTTAACTTCATTCTTTCAACGTGGAATAATATAATAATCTCACATATAAATTCACATTTAGCGAAATTCAAATAATTTCACGTTCATTAAATAACAAAGAACAGTAAAGTGAACTATATTTTTAAATACCTTAGCTTCCTGAAGAAGTTCCTCAATATTAGCACGTACGGACGCCCGCTTCGCTTCTTCTTCTGAATAAGACGAATTACCAGCTTCAAATGGGGACGATGGGTTTGTGGTTACTGAACATTCAGGTGAATCATTTAAGATAACTTTAATTGCAACATCTAGTTGAGCACCTCTATGCCAATTATATCGAAGTAGAGCATGTTTAGGTACTTTCCATACACCTTTGTATACAGCTCCGAATGATCCTGTTCCTAGAGGAGCTGAGTTGAAATCACAAGACAAGTCATCCTGATTGATCATTTCCAGCCGCCCCATGTTTGGTTCACGACTTACGGATTGGGTCTTAACACAGAAAATGAAACGAAGTTTTTTCAGTAACGGCATGAGTTAAGCAAGTATTAAATTAAACAAACCAAATACCAAGCAGATAAGGATACAAGCATACCAGTTGACTCCGAGTTATAATTTCAATATACAGGCTAAAGTTCGCAGTTAAAATTGATATTCCCTGTATTTTTAATACGAATAAACACAAGTAGATAATATTTTACTAAGCTAAGGTGAAAAAGTTAATACTCGATTAGAGCATATCAAGCTCCGCTTGAATTTTGGATGTTACATTAGAAGTGGCTATTATAACATATAAGTTTAGTTGCAAACAGGCTGGAATCGGAAGCAATAGATATTGGCAGACGGATTCATGACTAAAATGAACATAAAATAGATTGAGTAGAACTTCTTATGTTTTATTATATAACGAAGTTGAAATACTACCTCAACGATATTCAAATACTTGCACAATGATTGTAAGCTGAGGAGTAAACAATACATCATAGAAATCCTGCAACAGGAATAAGTAGGGCCAATCAGTCCTATCAGACCGAAATGCGATATTCAGAATATTGATTACTCAGCACATCGTTTATCTCAATGGCTCATTGTTCTCATACTCAGTAAACGAAATGATTTATTATTCTTCCGTCACCCGATCATTGCTGATCGTCGACGGATCAGTAAGTAACTACAGTAAAACTCCCAGAAACACTCCTATGGGCGGTGTTCAAACCAGTAATCGAGAAATCATAGAATTTCCTACGATTAAAGAAGGTTGTCCAAAGCTATGAATTTTAATAATCATTTAAAATATTGATAGAATATCGTTTTAGATACTCACTTTCATATCAGGTTCTAACAAGTTAGTATATGCTGAGCGTAGTTGTTCACGTATTTTTTCTGCTTCAGCTTTCCGTCTCAAACATATCACCAGTATTATTGTAACGAGTGCAATAATAATAAATATGGAAATAGAAACAGCAATAAGAATTCTGTTACGCAATTCTCGAGCTGTTTGACCAGATAAACGTGCATTTTGTTCAGCTGTTAAACACATGCCATGAAAAATATGATTGCGATCCTCTGGACAGGAAGAATTACAAACGAACTGAAAGGCAAATGAAAGGCAATGCGGTATTAACTATCTGTTACTGCAAAAATATACAACAATTCTTGATTAAATATTTTCATTGATAAACATAACTTTTTAATAGTTCATTGTCAAAATAATATACAAATATATAGATTTATAAATTAGGTATTAAATCCATACCACATAAATGGTGTTAGATCAGTTTGGCAGGTTAACTACGTATTTGCCATAAAGATAATAACGAAGATAATAATAATAATAAGTAGTTCATTAAACGGGTATTAAGAAGGTTAGATGATTAGCTTATTAAGACACACTACCTAAGAATAAAATTAGAAATTAAAACTAAATAAAACTGAAAATACCAAAAAATATTTTGTGAAACATAAGAGTAACTCATCGGGAAGCCAGGTTAGTTTCGTCATATGCCATTTCAAATTATCACTTTGTTTGCTTGTACTGGTTTATAAAGTTTGCCGTTCAAAATATAATTCCAAGACATTTTGTATTATTCGTTTATTAAAAATAAGTTGAGCTTTAATTAGTGGGATTAATGGTCGACGATATTGTGGTCATGGTGAAAATCCACTCCCTTGACTCTTTTCATTAAATTTAAATCGTTCAAACTCAGTGCTGAAATGTCTTGAAAGTACGATTTACGGAGGAATACGTAACAAGAACAAACAGAGTTGATTGGTTCTCTTTAGCTTACAATGGTTCTTTAATTAAAAGTAGTCAAAGCTATTTTATCATCAATAAGATGCTTAAAATTAAAATTCCCGCCAAAATGTAGTTAAAATAATATTTTCTTTATTTTTCCCTTATTTTGGATTGAAATGTCTTTTAAAACATATAACTAGTGCTTAGAGCAATATTATTTAGACTAATCCGTTATCCATTTAATGATAACAGGTTCTACTTAGTAAGACAGTTTGGATAATAATAAACATCAACAGCAGATTAACTACTAAAGTACATATGTAATAAACCTCAAATGAACTTGAAACATCTATATTTATTATTGTATCGGTTAACTTTATCACAAAATAAAGTTTTAAGGACAGTATCGAAGTACCTGTTACCTATGACTATTTAACTATCTCAAATTTTTCAGATCAGTTATTACACTTCCAGAAACATCTATCAGGCTTAGATTCGGGCTTATAGATCAAATATTACATCATAAGGTGGATAATAACTAAAATACGCACCTTGTTCTGACAGTTGAAGCAATAATGAGGACACTTAGTGATAACGAATCCCAAAGAAAGGTTACTTTCAACTCCACATATTTAATGGATAGAAATAAAGAAGGGTTGGTACTACAGAATTTAAATTGTTTGGCTTGTTGAAGTATCTTGCAGCAACTTTATGTTATTTTGTTCATTGAAATATAAACGGCCTACCATTAAAAGAAGTAGGGAAATTAGGAGTTTTACTAGTATTAACATACATTGTCCATTTGATAATTGAATTTACATGAGTTATTTAGAAAGCTTTCTATACTTTGAAGTAGCAATAATTTGTAGAAACTTCAGAAGATCGATTCGTACAAAAACTCGACTCATTAATATCCGTTACCCTAAAATATTTTCACATGGGTCTTGAAACGTAAACAAATCTTCATTTTAGTAGCTCAATTATGAAGAATAATAACAACAATTGTAAGCGACAACATTCATACTTCGGAACTTAGAATCAAAATTATGGTGAGTTTTTATGAGGCACTCAATTAAGCACGAAATATATTTAAAGTTGTCACAACTGATTGATCACTGGGTGGTGATCAATGTCATGTGTGTCAAGTCCTTATTTAGTGCAGATCGAATGCTATCGATCATGTTGCAATGTGGCCACCAGTCTAGGTGACTCGACACTAATAGCTCACGGATAGCTCATTGGTAACGTCTCTGACTGTAAAGCTGGGTGACACGGGATCGAACCCGCCGGGGGGCACCAGTTTCCTCAAGATTACAGGTACACCTTGCTGACGAGTGCCAGGTAGCACGAAACCCGGGTCCAAGGTTTCCTGTTGACTACCTCCAACCACCATCTAATTTAAAGTTGTACCTGCTTCCTAAAAATTTTACTATAGTGATAAAATTTTATTTCAGATAGATTTCTAAACTTATTTGATAGAACTGTATGATATGTATTAACTTACTTTATTCGTTTCTTCATCCAAGATAATTTGATAATTTCTACATTTAACACAATCTTCTGGACCAGGTCCAGAACAACCTTGAATACACTGTTCATGACAGAGCAAACATCGACGCTGTGAACGTTTCAATTTAATTAGAAATACTGGAGCTGCTAGTGAGGACGTTTTGTATTCTTGTTGATTGGCATCAATGCTAGCGTTAGTGGTGGCAGAAACGTTAGATAGAAAAGTGAATTCTTTTAATTGATTTGATGAGAACTGGGTATTGTTACTAAGAGTAATTAAATCATTTTCTTCATTGTCCGACTCTTTATCAGATCCCGCTAGTGAATATGTTTCCGCTATAATAATGATATTAATGCGAAATTCATAATAATTAGAAATTGAATTGAATTTGAACTCCTTGGTAAAAGCAACAATACATCAAATACAGTGACAAGTTAACTTGATTCCTATGAAACAAAATTAACTGTACATAGTAGCAAACTAAATTCTAACTTCAAAGCAACCATGAATATGTACTAGTGAATAGTAATTCTCAAGGAATACGAACCAGAGTCACACGATTTCACGCTTACGGATGTCCCAAGTGAGATACTGATATAATGACTAACACTTTATACAAATGTATTATTCAAGCTAACTTATTGTAAACCGGTCATGTCTCGCCGTGTCAACCAATTCGAAACCTATGTTGATGACTTTGTATCAATTATCTTCAGTCTTCAAGAGTAAAAATATAGTGAATCCTAATGTAGAGTTACTCAATCTATAATTTATGGACGAACCAATCACACTTAAGATAGCAGATCCTGTGTTTTGGCGCGAAATCCATTAACTCGTTTGGCTAAATACCACTTTGGCATTATAGCTGATGTCAGTTCATGATGAAAACATTAGATCTAATTCCTGTCACTAGCATTCAACCGTAAATCCTAATCCTAATCCCTCACATTAATGCATAACTCTCATTTGTTCCTAGTAAGTAGGTGGACATCCCAAGGTCATTGTAACGTTGCTCAAAGGTCGTTCATAAATTGTAGTCTCACCTCTCAACGGCTTGGAATGTGATTTCCTCATTTAAGTAAAAAATGGATATTTCACAAAAATTCTTTTTTTGTCCTTCATTTGGTGTAGTAGAAAGATTGATTTATTTACAGTTAGTGGAGTAATGGAAAACTCTGACAAGTACGTAGTGGAGACACCACGTTACTGTAATCGTTGATATGACGTTTACTCTGAGTTAGTTTAATTATGTAGTTGTTTAAATTAAAAACTCATATGCTCCTTCTCCAAATTGTTATGGTAATAAGTTACTTGAAGAACAGACATGCAATTAAATATGTGGTCATATTTCAGTACGAAATTTGCGATAACCATTTAGTGAATGAATTCGGTATCTTCTCGAGAGTGTTTAGAGAAATCGTAAACACGTTAGATGACTTAGTGATCATAATGAATAACCAAAAGAAACTGAATTTATTTATTTCCTACTTATTTGAAACAGAAAGTCTTGTTAGACGTCCACTTAATCTGTAATTAAAAACCTCTTTCTCTTCACTTTTCTTACCAAGGAAAGAACTTTTTATGTTTTGATACTTTTGTCTTTATCTTCGCTGTTGAACAATACACCAGCTTAGCACATCAAATTTGTCCCATTTGGTTGCTTGATCACAATATTCTCATATTATTAGCTATTACCTTAGATTCAGTATTTGTATGTGTTTAAATACACCAATAATATTGACACACTTTGCTTTCAGTAACTTCATACAGTAACAAAATAAGAAAACTATTGTCAGGTGAAGCCAGCTAATAGACAAAAAAGCTGATGGAGAACAGGGGTGATGAATGTTATTTATTTGGCATTGTTAAAAACAATGACGTATTCATAAATTTTTATTTGTGACTTAATTCTAATAAATAAAGTAGACAATAAATAATTTTTTTTTATTATTTCTGCTATTCTTCTACTTATTATTATTATTATTATTATTATTATTATTATTATTATTATTATCACAATCTGGGGTACACGTTTGCATTTTGAAGGCAACATCATAGCATAATTTACTGTACTCATTGATATTAGTAGCAAAACTGACCGAATCACAGTTAATTTATGCTTGGAAACAATTTTTTTATGAATATCAACATTATCACTGCAATTATTGTCATTACATTAGTCCCTTTTCTCTCAAATGACAATTTAATTTAACAGTAGTAGGAAAACAATGAATACATTTGGAAGATACAAATTATTAGCTATCCGAGTTAAGTGTGAAAGGGCATTAGCTTAGCTGTTTTGGGAGTGTATGAATTTTATCTAATTAATAGAGTGTTATGCAGAATATGATTTTTGTAAAATCTAAACAATTACGCAGTTGATAGAAATTATTGTTTGAGAACTATTAATGCATATCTGTAATCTAAGCACAAAAATCCTAGGGAAGATGAGTATTGAAGTAAAGCTAACATCAATTCGTCAGTCGGATTTCCCATATCACTAAAGCATGAAATCTGGTGGAGAACCATATTTTCGTTAAAGATTATGAATTCATGAATCAGTTAGTCACACTTTTTCCACATTATCAGACTTCTCAGGAACCGAAATATTACTGGATTCACACGAGACTGAAAGATACAATTGTTTTCTTTATTACTGCGATACACCGTGCTAAGTAAAAATAGATTCTGTCACTGAAAAAATAAACTGTTCAGAAAAAATTCCAGTATTCCTTGCTTTCATTTCACATATATCCAAACTTTTGAGTTCACTCTTGATTAACTATTAGCTACATGATAAGACTTTCCAAGTCTAGTTGTATTGTTTTACCCCATCCCCGTATAAGTGCAACTTTACATCATATAGTTATACGTTTGTGATCATTTTCTATCTTGCAGTGATAACCAAGAATGGGTTATGAATGAATTATTGTCGGTTTAGTTAAATGGGTCAATTGACTGAGTTATACATTCTAGCATTGGTTCTTTATTTCGATTGAAACGTTTATTTTGTAGACAGATTGGTGAAGTAGTGAAATAAGTTCTTATTTCATTCTTTCCATAATACCACTCGTTTTGTGCACACTAAAAATAACTGTTCTATGAAACGGACAAAGCTGTGAATCAAATCTTCTAAACGAAAAGCATCAATCTCTTTTAGATGAAACAGTTCTTGAATTCGGAACTTTTTTTGTTACTTACACATTAAAAAATCCAATGAAATAGACATTAAAATATCACAGATAAAGAAAACGTTTTAGAGGACTAAATGTCTTGAGATTTGTTAAATAAATAACCTACCGGGTGGACAAACCTCTACACATTCTGATTTAAACCACCAATGAGTACAACTATGACATATAGATGCATGTGTTCCGTTTGCTGTACATAAATCACAAAATGGATGACACGGTTTACACACACGGATCATACCCCCAAGTTCACCTTTTTTAACTTGATTATGAGAAGATACAATGATATTTTCTTTGTTTATAAAATCTTGTGTTTGATAAGATTCTGTGTAGTGTTTGGGAGGACAATCATCGGGTAGACATTGGTATTTGTTTGTTGTCTTATCTAGTGACAAAATAAATTCAAACTTTCTGTTTAATTAACTAATAAAGCTTTTAACTATTACAGTAAAGTTAGTCTCAGATAAAAATATCACCCTATTATTAACTTCAGTAAACAAGCAACTTCAGTTGTATGGATTATTTTAATACTATTTGACAGTCTTGTTGAAGTCGTGTAAAGTCATTGAATTTACGCTCATATATACCTAGAAAAACCAAAAGGAAATTGAAGTGGATATGAACGATATCCCTGTGTATAAGACACTGATTTGTGTCCCAGTCTGCGTAGGTGCGAACACCGCGAGATTCACTGGGGATTGAGTTGCGAAACTTCCTGAATATCTGGCATGAACAAACTATTCGGAATTCAACATCACAGACTGATTTTGATTAGACAATCATTGAAAATCAAGATGTAACGGACAACCGTTTCGTCTCAGTCTAAGGCTCCTAATAAATGAGTATCCGCGGCCCACTAAGGGATCGAACCCAGGTTCTTTGGACTTCGTGAAGAGCTCTTAACCTTCAGACTAATGAGTCATCGTTCAATAGTTTACTAATCTAACCTTGATGAACACACTATGTTAACTAGCAGAGATGCAAGTTCAACTATAAGATATTTACACCCAGTAAACGGTATTATATCATACATCAGAATCTTTACAATGGTTCTAAAACTCCTGCCTATAGGAAGAAGAAAGTAATGAGTGATGAGGGTGTACAGAGTTTCTCAGTGTACCATGTTTCCTTTCAGAGGAATAATACTAAGAAATAGTTAATCTAAGAAACTGAATATAGATCTAATTCATTTCAGCGATATGCTTTGGAAACTAGAGAAAACAAGAGTTAACAGTTATATCGATATGTCTTTCGTCATTTGTGATCAAGAAACAAGTCACCAAAGGAAAGTCACTATATTTGGTTGTGTCGAAAGAATAGTTATTCTTTATTCCCTGAGGCGCTTCTTAAATAAGATTAGTGAAGTTAACTAACAAAAGCATATGATTTGTTGAGAGATATCAAATTTTTTATATAGATCTCAACAAAATCTGCATTTGCTTTTCAAATATCTCATTGTGTCTATGTAATATATATAATTATATTCTTAATCTAACTTATCTAAATGGTTGGATATAAGCGAAAATAAGAAGCCCATTTTAGGAAGTATTTCATGAATATGTAGAATATTCAATGAATCAGATAGACCCTTAATTAGTTTACGTATCTTGACACAACTGAGAGTAATTTGCTGATTTCCGTGTTTCTAAAGGAAGCATAACTACAAAAAATTCCAGATTAGATTTAATATTGATAACTAACCTTGTATAACTGTCCAACATGTTTCACAACCACCCAAGCCAAGAAAGTTCCCTGGGCCACTACATAAGTGATTTTTCCCGGTGGTCAGTATGTGACTGCACGACTCATTACAAGGTAAACAATAATGGGTTTGTGGATCTACGTATGTATTTTGTGGACATTCAGGTAAGCAGGTATCACCATGCTGAAAAAAAACTTGATAGTGGTAATAAATGTTGTTAGGTAAAAAACATTGCTTTTATAGACGAACCATTAAGCAGCTACAAATACTAATAATTCTGAAAAGCAAAACCTAATGACTTTCCTTTCTGGCTAAAATTAGGTTCCATAATAAACAACACTACACAGGAAATGTAAAAACGTAAACTTAAACTTAGTGGAAGTTAGGGGAAAGTTAGTGTTATCTTGGGGAATTTCAGATTTAGCCTATTTTATCCACAGTTAATCTCTTCATTTAAGTTTAGGTTTACAGGATAAGTATTTCTTTTTAATGACTTTGTCGATCCATGTAAAATAACTTTCTATATAGTCAACTAAATATTAGTAAACGAAATATATTCAGAAATTAATCGGATAAAAGGAATACTGGGCAATTGAATGTTTACCTTTTAAGGCATTTTTGAAAGGACTATCTAAGATAGAATTGATCAGTAGTTTTTTCTCCAAGTTTGTAGCCTGATTTATTTTAAAGTCTGTAATCTTTTGGTCAATTTTTCCCCAGATTATCTTTTTTTATTTTGCATTGATATACATCTCATTTATCTCATTTATCCAATGTGTAATTCTGACTCACATCTCGACTTGTCTTTAGAAAAACATACATTTACTTATATCAAAATATAGGTCGTCTACATACAATTGTCTGAACAAGTTTACTTCAGTTAAATTGCTTCATTTACTTGCTTTATTTGGTTCTATTAATAATTGTTTTACTGCTTCGCAACTTACCTGGTAGTGCTTACATTCTCCAACACACTGATTTGCATTAGGACCATAACATGTCTGAGCACATTCTGGATGACAGATGGCACATGTTTCTGAAGGGACTACGGATGCAATGATTGCTTGTTCATCCATTTTTGCCAAGTCACTTTTAGTTAAGGGTAAAGTTCGACAAACAGGATTATTATTGGTCTTTCCCAGAATTGAATGATTGAAAGATGTTGGAAGTTCATAAAAGCCAGGATGATCTGTACATCGAGACACGCAATACTCACCAGCCTTTAAACCACAACAATGAGCACACATATTAGCCTCAGCACCCCAACAACCAAGTTCTGGTAAACATTCACTGTGGCAAACGTGACCACGTTTAGCTACAAGAAAATGAACAGAATGTGCATATTAATAAAAAGCAGATGGCTAATCAAACATAAGCTTTAGATTTCCCTCCCTCCTCTTTAAGCTGAAAATTTGTCACATGGTTTGAAATGCAACGACATTCTGTAATTGTGGCTGTCAATGGCTTTCGTGAGTATCTTTGATAAGTGGTTTAAAGGGACTGATCAGCTGAATATGCTGTAGACTAAACTGAGCATTCAGAATATTAAGATGAAGATTCCAGAGCTGAGGCTGATTAGTTTTATGGAAATTCAGACACCTACGATTCTACTCAATTTCAATCAGCTCAGACTTTTAGACTTACCATTGACTTTCTGAATTAATTGTTTAGAACCCCTAAACTTTCGTATGAACTAAAACGTCTCTCAATGATACATTCTTTTTAAGCTGCAATTGAGTAAGACTAAATAGTTTTTGAATATTGTTCAATTTTTAGCTCATTGAGAAATGAATTGATGAGTATGGTTGCATGAACTGGAACAATAAGAATTTCAATGCATCATCCAATATAATTCATATCTCAACAATCGAGTTTTCGCCTGCCGCCACTGTTGTCATTTAGGATTTACTAAGCGAACATACTTTAAATTGTTAAAAAGAATGAACAGAATATTGATCGATGGATGATATACAATGATACGAAGTGGCTGAGAGATCTTTGAATTAACTAATATTCAAAGATAATATATCTGCCTAACAGAAACGTTTTTTCTCTAAGAAAATAACATGCTAATAGGTAAAACATTAACGGAAAAATAATAAGTGTTAAAATTCATAGGCGACTGGCGAAAACCAATTTTACAAGTTACTCTCATTCAAAATAGTTAAGACATTACCCATCATATCAGTGCTAATTGTTGAAAACCTCATAACAGAATGGAAAAAAAGATATATATCTCGTACTGTCATCGTCAGCAAGCTATTTTGAAATGTTGATTATTGTAAATTCTCACTTCATCAAAATAACATCATGGTAGTGTTTGGAGGTTTATAACTACCATGATTTGTTATATTGATACATATCTTTTCAAATTGCAAGTTATTGGTATGCAGAAAATTTCGCCTCATATTTGTAACACTCATTCAGCTCTGGAGTATTACAATTTACTAAATAATTGTACGAAATAATTCACTTTCACTCACATACTAATACTGCTCTTTAAAACAGTTTTTCATCAAGCTATTTCATGAGTTTCTTTGATTTACAATCTTCTAGGAGATCATTGGTGATTTCACAGTTTTCCTACCTACAACTAAAAATGTTGAAATTATCGTATCCTGTGTTGTTTCATCCCAGCGAAGTTCACACGTCAGACAGCTGCTTAATTCGTTTCCTACTAAACTTATTCAGTAGCTCATTAAATCCAGCTGCCTGGTTGCAATCGTCTCAATGGTGGATTTATAAAACGTGCTGATTAGATAAATTATTATAGTGAGATTATGTGCCTAGTATGTGTTTGAAACTGAAATCTATCGAATTTGTTATTGGACGGAACAATTTCATGTTTAAGTTTGAACAAAAATTTTCTCAATATCATATTTGGTTTTATTTATGAGCTAGAAGATAGAAAAGATTATTGTTGAATGTCTTATCTATCAATTTTTCAGTCAACTTAACGATTAGGCACCTTTTAGAATACTTCTCAGAGTACTTTTTGATTTATAATGAACAGCTTCTGACTGATCTAGACCAGTATATATTTTACAATTGAACGTGGTCGATAGAACGCACTTATATATTTTCATAAGCATGCTAAATCGTTTAGCTTACAAAAGCTGATATTTATTTACTAACGAACAAGTATGTGAGCTATAATAGGGACAGGAGATCTATAATACACAACTACTGATACGATTTCTATGAGATTGTAATCAGTAAGTCTTATACGTAGCTACTATTCAACCAATAAAATGACTAACTTTTCATGATCAAAAATGTCTGTTTTGTCCCAACATGAACGACTTTCGAATCGGTAATTTAGGATATCACCGATAACCGTTACATAAATACATAGTTTAAAGTAAATTGACATGTCCCTTTATGAACATATATTCTGGTCAAACGTGATAGTAAGATTTTCTAAAGATCATTTATTCGTGATGTAAATATTGAGATTTTTAAGGTGCTATTTTGTGTAAATTGGCCGACTTTTTAGGATGTTAGTCTTGATTTAACGAAGGTGAATTCGTCCTCAAGGCGTACACTGGGTGATGAGTCCGATGTAACCCAACAAAATCTCACAGAAAAATAAAGCTATATATTGTTGTTAGAAATATGAATGCTGAATATATTTTTAGAAAAATGACAACCGATCACTTTCATGATGAAATATCATGAAATTTGTTCGCCTATCACAACTGCACTAGCACTCTTAGCTGCAGATCTGTTGGTTATGTTGTGCTTGTTCTACCTTACAAATAATATTGAATAAATCTATTTATTATTAGTACCTCAGTACTTAAGTACGATTCACTTTTTAGTTGCGAGATGCGTCTAGTTCATTAGAACACAACTAGTGATAAAAATCAGAATTTTGTGTGTCCTATCCACTTTGTGCTTTTGATGACAAATAATAGGTTGCAAATGAAACAGTAGGTATTCATCAGTAAGTGTTAGGGATCGATATTGCTTACTTTAAAACAATCATAAGTGAGCTAATGCGATAATATATACTCAACTCCACATCTATGACAAGTTGGTTTTTGTCTCCGTATACTGATAATTTCTTTTATGAAGAGGTGGAATTCGAATTCGTTATTAAAACATTCTTGTTAAGGAAGTAATCACTTTTATTCTACACAATTGTAGCTACATTGCCTTTTTTCGGTGTTACAACTAAATAATAAAAAATGAATGTTCGTTAACGTATGGAATATTTATGATGTATATAGTCATGGACTTTATAGATTGTTATCATCATATATCACAGATGGTAAGTTATGATGACAAAGTATCTGACACAAACATCATCTTTTTCCAATACATTTTTCATTGAGATGCATACGGGATTTTTAAATGATTAGGCTCAATAAAGATTACATAATTCTCTGAAAAGCTCTACGCTGGTTTTAACGGCAAATATGTTATTTCTCAATCAACTAGTGATAACAAATTAATAATATTTTTAGGTGAGTTATATCGTGACTAAACAATGGTTTTTTCCATAAAATTAAACGTTTTCTTATGGTCAGTGATAAATAATTTCTCAGAGGCACTTGAATGCTATTTAGTGGCACTTTATTACAAAATATGAATGCGATCTGTTTCACGATACCTCAGGATGTAACCTTCACAGCTGTAATACATCAAAGTTCCATCAAGGTCTGTATCGTTAGGTTGGAGTAAAATAAGCATATATTATTTGTATTTATGTGCAGCAAGGCAACCTTACTCAAATATTTCTTTAGTTTCTTTTCTTTTCAGATGTCTTTAGACAAATAATACTCCACTATTATATATGTAAGACGAGTCTATTCATAAACTAGATTATCAGAATGCTTACAGAAGGTCAATAAGATCTAAGGCAACTTTAAATGATCATACATAAAATATGAACATACCACAAAGTTCTTCATCTTGTACATCTATCATACGTACAGGTAACATTTTTGTTAACGCACTAGTATAACATAATTTTGGCATATTCTTCAAATATACATAACCCCCAATATTAGTAAGTGATTTGAAACCAAATGACTCGATATGTTCTCCGTTCATAATTGTAATCACTGCTCCTGGCGATTGACTTTTCACTGAAAATGTTTAGAAGTATGTTATACTTTTAATCTTAGAAAATAATGGGTACATTTATTATTGAGTCGTTTATGTAATTGTAAGTGAACGTTTCTGTCATAATTATTAGATACGATAATAGCGCTGATCACCAAAGGTTAGAGATATTTTTAGCCTAGTTCCACCTATCAGAAACCCGTAGTATGTGAATAACATAAACATTACTGGTATTTAATAGTTCAAACCAGTTGCAAGGGTTAATGTGTTATAAGTCTATACTGTTAAACGTCAGAAAAGATGCTCTAAAGAATTATTTGTTCTAAAAACTCGTCCATAGTATTCAGTTAACCATAAGTTCTTCAAACGGTCATTAGTATGTATTTTGTTTCCCACGAACTTCTAAATATTTTTTTGCAATATAACTTCAACATACCTTCCAAAACAACTGATTCTAGATTTTCCAGAAATGTTAAATTTTTTAATTCTTCTGGAGCTCCACGTAAATCAAAATAGATGTACCCAACAATTGATTTCAGGTTCAACAAATTGTAGAGTTCATTGACGTTTTCTATTGGATCTGGAAACAGTGAACTGTGAACAAAAAAAACAAAAAAATCGATAATCAATAACAAGAAATGTTTCAAACAATGAATTCAAACTAACAAATATATTATTTAATTATAATGAAGCAAACGAAATAAAATCGTAAATCTAAGTTCAATTTCTCTCTCTTTCTACTTTCATAACGTACCATAAACTCACTCTTAAAAGTTTGTTAATTTAATTTGAAAGCACTCACATAGGTAGTGAGCAAGCATATCAGACGGCTTGGATCATTGTACAAAAATTGTAATCCGATATTTAAAAAATAACGGTCAAATTCGTACTTTTTTAATTGATTTTTGTCTTAATACTGAAGCGAATATATCATCAAACTACCATCAAGGAAGTTTGATATCGTATATTGAATTTTGGTTACATAGAACTGTCAGTAACTGTCTTCAACCTAACAAAGATACTGAAGACAATACAGTTACATGATTATCACATATCTTAAAGTCTTCTAGAAAAGTAAGAATAAATTACATGGAATGATAGTCACTATAAATTATAATAATCCGAAGGATAACTAAGGGTGTTATTTTGTATGAGGAAATGTGAGTCGTGAATAAATATGACATAATCTTTCCATGCTGTAAGACAAATTATTTTTGTGAATACCGTAAACTATTCGATTTCGGTTTTCTAGAAGTTACGCATTAGATATCGTCACTTATTACGATATCCAAATAAGTTGTCCATATCGAAGTTTTGCAAATGAGTGTATAACCAGTTAGTTTTTATACCTTTCTGAGTCCAGTTTATTCTTTGATTTATTATGTTAATGACCTAACTAATATAATAAAAATTCATTTGAGAATATGATTTACAACTAACAACTCATTCGTTTCGTAAAACAATAAACAATGTAAACTTTGGAAAGCTAAGGCAATATTGATAAGATAATCTTAAGAAATATAGCCAAATATTCTTTTATCGTGAAGTAAACAAAACTAACACAAATTCACCTTTTTTGAAAAGATTCTTTACTTATATACAAACCACCAGTATAATAAACACAAGATTTAAATTTCCGTAGTGAACTTGATTGTAAGATATTCAAACTTCCATTTAGAAAGATTGTTTCTTCTTTACAATCTGTGGTAAAAATTAAGAAAAAATGACAAAAATCCTTCATCCTTGCAATAAAACGATTGCTTAACAACAAGAAAAATTGTAAAATAGATTTCTGGTTTCAAGAAAACAGTAACTTCATGTTGACTGACTGAAACGTTATGGTGAATTTAAAGATCTTTCTTATGTGCATTTCCGTCACAGAAATACCGAGAGGCAAAGATTATTGGAAAGTTAAGAAGATTAATCAGTTCAAAATATTGTTTAATCGTTACAGCAGCCCATCAACTTAAAGTTTTAATATTTAAAATCGCTTGAATTGTTTTCTGAAGCATAAACTTCTTGTATGATCAAATTAATATTTCTGATGAAAATCAGTCCATTTGAAGCCCATATTAGCAATCATTGTTAAAGAATACCATGATTAAATTCTCAGCCAGTGCGATACCTCACGCAATTTATGCTTAATCCCAAAAACATTGGTTGAGTTAACAGACAATCTGAAGCAACAATTTTCATGGCATATAGTGATCATTTTTAGTATTTCTTAGTAAATTACACGGAGCAGTGGTGTAGAACACTTGAATCCTCTCAGATTGGGTGTAACAAAGTTAGATGTAATTTTAAACAACAGAAAAAATCTACTAATGTATTTTTATGCGTTCAATTAATTCCTGAATGTGAAATCCCAGTGAAGAGATAACTAATTTACTTCGTATTAAGGCCCAAACTAAACGTTCGCACAGTCAACTTCAATCCCTATTCTTAAGCTAACTGATAGACTGAAAAACGAAATAATCAATACTATTTAATGACTGTACTAAAGGTCCTTTACATAGAGAATTTGGAAATAGATTGTTTCAGTTTCCCCCCATTATTAGTGAAAAACAAAACTTGGAACTTACCAGTTTGTAAAGCAGATGTTTGGGACTTTTTATATTACAAAAAATCTTACAACAGCGTAATTCCATTATTTGTATTGATATTTAGTTAGATATATTTATTTGTAGCAAGATATTAGTCTAAAAAGCTTGATATAGATATCAAGGACCTCATTGTAGCTATTTTATATACTTTTAATTGGAATATCAACCCAAACTTGATTGTAAAGTTTCCTTGATACAGCTTTATCCTCAAATTTAAATGTCCTTCCCGGTGATAAGAGGATATAAATTAAATAATTAACCAAAGTATTACTGAAATATAATTTCCTCAACGTATAAAATATCATTACAATACCTTGGTATTTCCGTTACCACTGAGTTTCATAGTCAAAAGCTGTGATACAATAAGCTAAACCGTGCAAGGCTCTTTCAGACAGTATGTTCCAGTTCATTTTTGAACGGCTTCGGAGTTCTAGTTAGTATAATATTTGAGTTTCATTATACAATCAACGTTTTCAAATTAAATTATCCACCCGAAATGTGGACATGTTTCCTTCAAACAGGAAAGAAAGTATAAGGACTGTCTAAGGAAGTAAACTAATTATAAACATTCAAGAAATATAACTAACTGTTGCTTTTAGGAGATTTAGTATATGTAGAAGAAAGGTGTATGATGGATTAAAAAAACTTACGGAAAGATAGAAATTTTATCATTTTGAAAGCTATCCGGTTTTTACACTTGATGTTTCAAATATAAGACCATTGTTTGTTTTACGAAAAACCTTTGAATGAATTTGACTGTCTCATATACCTCAAACTAAACAAAGTTGTCAAAACGAGTTACATTTCATGCTCATTTTCCTATGTCAAACAGAATGTCCTTTACCAAAAATTAAGCCTGGATCTGACTCAATTTGTTTCACATCATAGTTGAACAGGGTACATTGCGAAAACGGTTTAAGAGGATAAAATATATGTTTAACACCGTGCGTCTCCAGGTAATAGTGTTTGATTGTTGTTTGTAAGCACGAAATCGGTAAATCAAAAAGTGGTTGATATTCGTAAATACAATCTTAAAAGTAAGAACAAGTAACCGTAAGTACTACGTAGAAGAGTCTTGACTCTGAAATTCAACGAAGCTGTTCTGTAGAATCCACATTTTTCTTACTTTCATCTCATTTCATCTTAATGTTTGAGAATTCCAAACAGAGTAAACACGAACTAACCCTTTATCAGCTTGTCATAACTTATTAATAACTAAACCGAAAATATGATTTCCTGATAAGGTGTAAATTTATTTTCCCATGTAGATAAAACGTTCAACATCTACAGAGTTTTGGAATAAACAATTGAAAACTCAACTGGAAGTGAGATTAGAAGAAAATCGTTCAAATGTTCATGGTGGTTATAAATTATTACTGCCATCGCGAGCACTTTAAGCCGGATACATTTACAAACGCTTTATTTCTACTCAGCTGTTACGCTTTACTTCAGTTTTATTATGCTTTCCTAAACTAAAAGTATAAAATTCAATTCATTTTCAAAACTGGTGTATTCTAAATTCATCTAGCCTGTGTAAAGTTGAGCTGTTTTACAACAAACTTGAAACTCGAAGAAACTTTCCCGCCATCTTATGACCTGTTGAAATGAAGTAGTAATTCTTCTATTTTGTTTTGATGATGTATTGATGCAGTTTAAATGTCGTGACAATGAATATGGAATTACTTATAGTTTATTATTTTTTACGTGATCTGTCTCAACATCATAAAGCATCAGTGAAAATGAATTCATCCATCTACCGGTAAATTTACACATTAAAAAATGAGTTGATCGTTCCAAGTGTAAAAAGTTAACTGTATTTATTGTAAAAAAATGTGAGGTATCGAAGTTGCTTCAATGTGTTGTACAATGCATACACAAAGTCAACAGCGTTAAAAAGTAGGCAAATGACTATTTCATATCAAAGAAGTAGATTTTTCATAATTGTCAATACCCCAGTTTTTAAACTCGAAACAACCGATGAAAATATGAGTTTCGGTATGCGTTCAAGTAATTATTGGAAAAGTCATGAAAGTTTTACCAACAATTTGAAAAAGTGAAGATATTTATATTCCGCGGATCCCTTCAATTTCAATTGGCATGAAATTACAAATTTTCAAATTAGTAGCATGGGTAAATGTTTATAAAATTTTACGTAAAACGCTTTGCATAAAACTTACGTTCAGGACATCCAGATTTTGGACAGTCCTTGCACGTTCCATTAACAGGAATTTGGGTATTCAGGTCACATTCAATGACGCAGTAACTGTCTGATTTCAGAAATGGTGCTATATGAAGTCAATAGAAATTACAGTTATCTTACAAGTAAGAAATAATACAGTAAAACCAATCCTACAGGATTACTACCAAAATATGAAGTGAGTACTGAATTTAAAGCTTATGAAAACCAACATGATATCACTTCTTTATCAGTTTGTAACTGGATATCTGTTCAAGTTTTACTATACACTCTAAAAAAGATATCATTTAGTTAAAATATTCTTTCCATTTTAAGCAAATGCAAGTACTTTGACTAACATAGTTTCAAAAATTTACTTTTCAAAATTTTACAGCTCCTGAGGTCTTATTTAATAAAAAAGCAACAAGATTTCAATAATAATTTCTCCTAATATAATAAAATGATATAGGAAAATAAAATGTGGATCCTAATATTTACATAAGTTACATAATACGTGCCAGTTCAGTTATACATTACATTGAAATTAAAAATCTTTATATCGAAAAAATGATCCACATCCAGAAATAAAGTAACTGAGATAGACTTGATGAAAGATTTAATTGCACATACAAAGATGATGGACTAAGTTGCAAAAGTATGATCGGTGGCACTTTTCCACCCAGCATTAAGTCATGGTGTACCAGACCCTCCGAAATTTAAAACTGAATTTTTGAATAATTATGTTTCAGGATCAGAGGTTAAGTTTCACTGTTTGTAGAATGAATAAATAAAACTAAGATTTTAAAGTAATTAGTAACTATAGGCAACTAATGGTGGTGAAGTCGGCGCTAATTTTAGATTCCTGGGAGCCGGTAGACATCACTAATGCATCACTCACAGTTAATTATAGAGAACTTGACGTTATGAATTGGAGTGTGTCTGCTCCACAAAAATTAAATATTCATGATTGTCTAGGAAATGTGGCATCAGAACATTAAGCATCATTCATGTTTTCGAGATTAAGTATGAAGTCAAGCAAAAGTTTATGTTTTTATTAAGTTTACAAGTCAAATGTTTATTTTTAGTTTGATTAGCTTAATTTCTCTACAGTTTGTAGATTAGGTAACGAAGCAATAATGAAAGTTGTCCAGTATTGTAGAATAATATCATAGTCAATGGAATATTTAATGTTGTGTAACTTTTACGAAGATGCGTAAACAACTAGTCTTAAAAAGGTGAGCTATCAAAGTTAGCACACATAACCGTATAAATTTAAATATCCCTCAGTGAATAAACAGATTTATTTAAATATGATAGTGTACTTCAAGTAAAGAAAATACCTTAAAAATAGTTGAACAAACTTGTAATACTTAAAAAATCATAATTAAAATGTAATTGAGCATAAAACATCACTGAAAATGGTTAAATGACAAGCGAAATACTGTGAATATACAGAGAATTTCCCCCCTCCCTAAGGTTATCAGAAAGTAATATAAATAAATGCCGACTAAACCAAAACGTGAATCAAAGGTTTACTAACAATTATTTCATTCATACTTTCGTCTTATCTGTGAAATAAATAATAAAACTTAATTTACGTTTCAACTGGGCATACAGAACAGTAAATTTCTCAAGGCAGAATAAATACCATTCGTTGAATTTTCATTCTCATCATAATTTTAATGGTTCATAGAGTAATTACTATGAGTTGTTTGATCAAACTAAATAATACTAAGCCATTTTCACAGTGTTCAAAGATAGAAGGATCTATCTAACTTGCCATTGTGATAAGTAATAGGCTTGACATCATAAATAAATAACGATATGGTAAATGCAGTAAAAAGCAAATCAATAAATAAACGAATAAATAATCCCTTTTTAATATGTTTATGAACCAATTTTGTCAGTCAACAGAGACAGTTATTTGTTTAATGAATAACGATTTAACTAATGATAATTAATTAGCATCTAAAGCAGAAAAAATAGGCCATTGGATCACTCCAGCAATTTTGTATACATGAATGAAATTATTTCCTGTTGATAAAATAAATTCAGATTAACTTCACTTAAACCCAATACAAAATCTGTTAGTTAAAATACAGTTTCTGTGAGTGGCAGTTCCAATAATGTGACTAAATATATTGTACGGAACAATAGTCATGGTGTTGAGTTCCTAGAGCAATAAAATATTATTCAGAGACATTCCTCTCGTTGAACTTTAGCATACAAAGTTCACTGTAGTAATGCATTTATGGCAGTTTAGTCATAGTATTACAAATTAACTTAGTGATCAAGGTGAACAATGGAAATGTACCATGAAACATGTCACCACCGAAATAACAAGTAAACATAAATACTACATATTCACTCAGTTCGACAAGACATCTTGATCTAACTAAAATAGTTTTTTTATACAGAGCTGAGAAATCACTTTATTGAAGAAACTGTTGCTATAAAGTAAGTTAGCACAAGGAATATACAAAAAAATGAAATGAAATTCGAAAACTGAAGTTTTATGAATAAATGTTATGATATAGTCAGATAATGGTTAATAGGTTATTATTCTGAATAGCTCATTGAGAGTAAATTGAAATATGATTCGAGTGATAGTATTAAAACTCAAAGTAAAATGATGGGTAGTTCATTGTATTTGATTTATACATACTACCTATTATATTTCGAAGGATAATATTCGATTAATTCTTTTCATCTTATAATCAAGTAACAGATTTAAATGAAACTGATAGGATTTGTTTTTCTCAACGATATTTTTGTTATGAATAAAACGATGATAGTACTCGTCAGAAGCTGTCATTTATAACAGTGTGTGTCGATGAAAAAATAAATAGCTAAATAGATACCATCTGCTTTAATGTCACTTCTTTTCACCTATATAAAATAGCTGCACAGTTTTCTTTTATTTCTCTTCGACACCTATAGAACGGGTCTATAAGTGTCTTTACAAGGATAAGAATATAATAATTTGTGATATATCTGCTCAAAAAGCGTATGATTTATGTTTGTTTATAACTGATTTGTTTTATTTGATTCCGATAGACCTGATAACTCAGGCGAAACCTTATGTTATTGGTAATGGATACTAAAAATAAGGTCTTGATATACTAAGAAAAAAATACTGACCTTGTAAAGTTTTTTTGTATTTCTAAAACATGACCAGACAATTTTTTTGGTTTTAACTTTAAAAATAAAACATATATATTTAGGAAATACTAACTGCTCAAGTAAATAGTGCGGAATTTCACGGCAGATAGAGGAAAACTTACTCTAGAGTTTTGAATTAGTGACGTAAAATGTTATACTCTAAATTAATCATTTTTGGACTCGATGAAGCTAAATTGATAAATTCCTTATGTATTTCGATTCACTGAACCACAGTGTAATCGTCATTTGATATGTTTAATTAACTTGAACAGTTGTTTGCAGATATAAGTAAGTAGCTGTCAAAGTAAATTTATTTTAAAATTTCAATTTTATTCCAAAGGGAGACAGAGTTTCTTTGCAATCACAATTTGAACATAATCCGTAAAACACATCAACAGGTTCAATCTGATATAGGTTGATTCAGATTTTGAATATAAATTGAAGTAAGAAGATCAAGATGACGGAAAATCGGCCTTGTCTTGTTGAATGACAACATTAATTTCTTAATTTAGGGAGTGAAATATAATATGCACTATTGTACTAAGAGGTTAAATGATCACACTAGTAGCAGGGAGATCAATTTTCCGCAGTATTGAGACAGGAAACCCAAACAAAATGTGACCACTGTTTGCATTTTATTACTCAGAATAATACTTTAAAGAAATGGTGATTCGGACTATTACATCTTTCTTTTACTTTGTTTCAATCTTAATTCTGTAAATGAATCTAAAGTTTACTAATTTATTCCATTTTAAATATCTTTGCTACCCCAGTTGAATTATAAGTAAAAGTATGAGTATTAATTAAGTAGTTAAATATTATCAAATGCAAAAATAATATGATAATGCAGTTAATATTTGAGTAAGAGTTTTGATTTTCGTAACTTATGAATCAGGAAAATTAATAATGTACGATATCTTTTTGAGAAGCATCATCATAATTCAATACTTAAAGCTGTTCCGTCATGTCTTTCAAGTCTTCAGCTCTATTCATGTATAAATTATCCTGTGAGTTACACGCCCGGAACTGTGACCATTTAACAACGTCTCTATAGAATCGGCATCGAGTGTGTTACTCTGTCTTTCTTAGTTCATTTATTAGAATCTCACTATCATTTTTAGAAACTATCCAGCCACCATAGGTAAAAACATTCAATCGAAATAGTTTGAACAGATGTGTTTTGAAATATTTTGCGTAGGGATAAATTATTAAGTTGATAAGAAGCTCAACTAACAGTAAACAATCTTCTTAATTTCTAAATCATATGTAAGACAATTTAACCTAAAGAGTAGAGTTTATCCACATATCTTAATGTTAGTGTGTAGTCTGATTAATTATTTCCATGCATAGTAGAAATATAATGCAATTTCTACAGCCTATGTAGATGTTTTGTTATTTGATGTAAAAAACAATTTTCGCTCATTGTATAATGGAAAAACTTTACTTTGTCTACACCCGATTAGTTAATAAGTAGTTCCGGATGACACGTTTAGAAATACTAGGGACATTGTTTACATGCGACAGACAGTAACACTATTTTGAGAAAGATGCTCATGTACACTTACATGTTGAAAATACACAGAAACGTTTATCCCAAAAACATTATTTGAAATGAGTGGATTTGATAAATTAATTAAATTCTTTGCTGTTTTCTGTGAGAAAAAAGGATTTTCAACAACATATGTTTCTTCAAAACTCCATCAATAAAGTGAACTAATAGAACTTATTTCAATTATTAGAATAAGTAATTTGAAAAAAATGTAAACTCATTAAAAAAAAAGACACGCTTAAATGCTCTTCTTAGAATATGATTACCAGTTTTTAATTAGGTCATCAGTAACATGTGAATTAAACTCTGCTATTGCTTAGTCAATACCGCTCATCACCATTACCATCATTCCCAAGCATCACTTATTAAAGATTCTTAAATAATGTTATTTTTGATAATGTTACTAAAATAGCTGTTGTATCTCTCTCCTGTTTCAGACAAACTGACAACGGTAAAACAAATGGTTTTCAGATCCGTTCAACCTGAAATCAGTTTAATAGTCCATAGTTAATGTCTTATTCCTGATACAAATTGAATACCATACACCTACGTCTTATGGTAAATACAAACGTACTGAATCTAGTATAAATAAACACTACTGAGACAGAGAACCGGTCTAGTTACGTAACTGATATCATTACATTTATTTTCTTCCTGCGCCAATTAGCAGAATGCATACAATGAGCTATACAAATTTTCATGAGTATCTAGGTAATTAAAACTGGGAAGTCTTTCAGGAAACTACTTTTCTAACCAACGAAACTGGAGGTTTTCAATAAAGATGACGTCAATCCACTTATAAGAAACATACTTCAGGATGTAGAGAAACACTATTTGTGGGTTTAGATGATGCAATAAAAGGTATATTGCCTACTCAACTGATCTATTTCTCGTGTTTTTAAACATATTTATGATACTTCTAACACCTGATTTAATTTGTCTTTACTACACAAAACAGTCCTACATCAAATTAAAGCTGCATATTGTCTTCAGTAAGATAGAAACTTGGTTTATACAGTTTTATTTCTGTTATTCATAGCTTATGCTATGAGATCAAACGAGATTCGAACCAGGAAGTATACATAAAGAACACGCTGGTACTGTGTAATAGTGTTAGTTAGCATTAAAAAATAACTTTGTCTTAAAGAAAATGGGTTTGAAACGAAAATTTCCTTACTAAATTTGTGCTATCACTTCTATATTTAGTAACTTAATATTTTGTTTCATTTCAAAGTAATCAATTTCGAGAAGAATGGTGATTTATTATTCTTCTATAAGATAACATATATATATATATATATATATATATATCATTAGTACTTTAGATCTGTCAGTAGCTAACAAGATATCGTTTGTCATTCAAAATACTAGATATACAACTTATCACCATCTGTTGAACGAAGATTTTCATCATCAAGATGATAGAAATCAAGGAACAAAATAGTAAACACTGCTTCTGCAGTAAACGAATCGAGTTTGGAAGTATGTACTATTAAAGGATCTTATCCTTGCGTTATTTAGAAGTTGAGTGATCCAAATGTTATTTAAAGTCGGTTATTTATTATCATATATAAGGTGTTTTGTGTGAGAATGACAAGACTTCGCTGTTTGCCATATGAGAATTGAAACTGCTTCTGAGAACGGCTGTCGGCATAACCAAACAAAAGAACCAGTGGAACTGAAATACATCCATATTTAATAAGAATGAAAGTAAATCATTTGATTTAAACCTGACCATAAGTTACAGTTTTAAACTTCTTTATGCATTCTGTTACTGAGAACCTGAGTAATGAAATGCTGACTGGACGAAAAACACATTATGTTCCTTTTGCGACAAACGGAATCGAAAAATACATTTCATTTGATTAGTAAACAGTGATACTAGTGAACATTACAAAAAAGCCTTAGCCAAATCGGTTATAATATATCATTCATCCGATATATATTCGTTCATATGCCTGTATTAAAGTTTATACATCGAAACAAGCAACTGTATGCTTCATCGTAATACATATGTATATATCAACTGTAATTCCTAGGATAGATCCAAAAGTGTACATCTTGGGGGTTTAGGCTTTTCGATTGGTATGAGCGTTACTTATTCGACACATCACCTGATAAACAAGCTAAGAGTCTTTATAACAGTCATCAAACAAAACCTTAAAAGAATATGGATGCGATGCCAAATGACAGAAACTTAACATATATTTTAACAAGTCAGGCATTTCTCTGTTGTGATAGAATGCATCAAGAGCAAACTCCTTAACTATTTTACACTTTAATGGTTTATTTACATTTTACTTTAGTCTTTAGTCTACCTTCTGTTAATAGTATTATTTTAGCTATTACTGCGTTGGCTAGCGATCTTATTCTGATAGTTTTTTCACACGATTGGATAATCCCTTTTTTTATCGATCTGTTCATTCCATATGTAACCAAAATAACTTATCTGTCTGTTATAGTGATATCTTAAAATTGAATGTATTTTATGAGCAGTATATCATATAATACTCTATTCTGCATGATTTACTTGTAAAACATCAACTGTATGTTTTCGGATATTTTGTATTAATTATGTCATTTTGTTATTATAACAAATATTTATTTGTTCAGGTTGTAAGCAGCTGTTCAGAAATCATTGAAATAAGGTGTATTTAAGAAATAGGTTTTCATTTATTTTTCAACAAACAATTTAACATTAAAAATAATATTGGTAATTCTTTTATTCTTTATATTCTAAAAAAAGGGAAAAGTTAACCTCATTCGAATAAAACATTTAACAGGAATAGATTTTACATTACATCGTTAATTTTATAGAGTAATTCAACTAGCTGATATATATATCAATAGGATTTGACCTACTCGAATATTCACCTTTGTAAAATGTAACCTAAATAATTTGTAGGCTTTTGACTTGCATTTCTTTCTTTCTATATATTTGTGCACTAAATTACCTAATACAAATGTAGAGTTTATCAGTGATCTACACACAAAGAAGATAATCTCTTATAAAATCAGTGATGTGTGGCATTTTGTGCAGACCTATTATATATATATGCACAACACACATGCAAATCATGTGAACATGAATGAAACAATAGGATAAAACAAGTTAAAACTCCTATTGGTTCACTATTCCACATAATTTACGCGTGAAGTGATCATAAAAAGAGGTTAAGAAAATAACTAATCGATTAGATGTACGAAATACCAAGAAGTAGTATAAATGTAATTAATAAAATTAAATATTCAGATTAAAAGTTAGATCAAGAGTAATTTTCATAGTCATGAGAATATTTGTTGAATAAGTAAATGAATCAGTAATTTATAATTATTATACACAAAAAGTGCGGCTTTTTACAATTGAAATGAACCACAGTAATTGTGTACGAGCTAGAAAACTATGATGAACTCTATACTGAAATAGGCTGTGTTACCCTGTAAGTACATTGAACATGTCGTTCGGAAGAACGATGGAAGCTCCACGACCAAACCAACCAGCTCAGAGAACAAAACTCCATCGAAATCAACCACCTGAGCTACAAATCTTCTCCACCATCTTCATATAGTAAATTCTAGCAATTTTCCGTCCAAAAAGCAAGCGATGGATTCATAATAGAATGTCATGTTTATTAAACGTTTCGTTTCAAGCCTTAATCTTTGAAATATTACCCTTTGCCAAACAGCATGTGGATATGTGCTACTCCAGACATACCCATGACAAACAGTTACAGATAATTCCATCCTTGAGATCTGTGGACCGGCTTTCAAATGTTTAATGTAGTGGTTGAAAGATGAGTGTTTCAATCACTAGTCTACAGCTCCACAGGGTACTAATTGGATTCTATGTTATTAACAGTACACACTAATTAGGATTAAAAATGCAAACACTTATTTGGCTATGTAACACCTTAATATGATGTTTAGTTATAAGCCACTGGTTCACAATATTCTCGAATGACTTCAGGTGTATGACTGCACAGTTTCAAAACTGAGTGTGAATTAAGATATTAATAACTACTCTAAGTTTGAAGTAAAGTTGAAAACGTATTTTTATTTTTACCTAAGTATAATATATGATGGATATTTTATTTTATGATCTCTCTATATGTAGTATCATTGTGCAGAAATAAAGATCAGTAAAACAACTCATATGGTAGTTGTTCCTTTAAACTTTACGAAAGTGAACTTATATTTACAACACAGTAAGCACGAAGATAAAATATATTCTCGGAATCCGAATACATAGACAAGTTTCTATCATAATATGAAAATAAAAATGATGTGATTACACCAACCATCACACAGTACACATTGTCCACTAACCCAACACACATTCACTTACTTTCGTGACTTACAATTTCTTTAATCAATCATTAACAAATCCGTTGCATTCATTACATATTCGTCTTAATAAACTGTACATTCACAAAGGTCCAATTAAACATACCGGAAGAGAACAAACAACATGACAACTATGAACTTCCTACAATCATAACTACAATCACACAAAAGCCACCACTATTACCACCACCACCACTATTCACGTTAATATTGTTGTTATGTATTAACGCAAAACCATTACATGAAACCGATTATCGTAACTACAATAATGATAATCATAACAACAATAACATCGATCAGCGTCTCAATAATAATTACTTCGTTAGAAAATAGACTTCGCTTGTTTCTACAATCGGGTGTTTATATCTTCCTCGAATGAGAAGTTATTTATTTCACAAAATAACATTTTGTCTCATTCATCAAGTTTAAAATTGGTCGTATTATTCTTCCAAGGAAAATGATTACGTAAACATCACTTATTGCCAGATAGCCTATGCTTTTTATACGCTGCACGATTTGGAAAGTTGAATGAAGTCGCGGTAGACCACTGAATAAACATGTGATTCTCGAATTTTCAAGTGTAAGATTTTCATTCAGTGTGGTGGACATTCACCTTTTATCGCCATGCATCTCCCTATACTGTGTTAAGATATCAATACTGAAGGCGGTAATTACATTTTTGTGCATCGAAGTTTCTCATGGGGCGTAAACGTTTAGCATAGAATATTTACTTTAAAATAATCTTTTGAAAGGCGAAACTACTTTAATTATTTCGTTAGTTTTCAAAGTTACTTCCAACATAATCCTTTTCACTGTTAATCTTACAAACAAAATGCATGTAAACATCAAATCTTCACCAAATAGGTTGACAGAACCAAACTCGAGACCTTTAGGCCTCACATTGGGCGCCCAGCTTATATACCACGTAGTTAGATTGAGAATTTAGAGAAGCGGATTTTTGTTAAGCTTTTATATATTACTACTTGTTATCACCAGGAAAAATAGTTTCTTGTGATGAATAGTGGCATTTTGAATATATATTTCAAGTATGTTGTAGAAGGAAGCCAAGCCATGGAAGAAAATAAAGTCTAGTAAAGCCTAAGTGTATAATATTAAATTATCTGTTGAGCAGTATTCTCCTGTCATAAAGCACACACAAATTATTTTAGTCTCAAGACGTCCATATTTTAATTTATTTTTATGTAGAAATTCACTTGGTTGGCTAGCGAATTTCAGAAATAATTTTATTATCTAGTTTAAAAACACTAAAAAACCAATGTTAAAGTTACATCTACGTCTACCAAACCCTTCATTGAAATTATCTATTAAAGGTCAACACTGATTTCACAATACCGTTTGTTTCAACTGTAAAGGACTAATTAGACTGGTGATAAGAAAAACAATTATTGAATAAAAATCAATAAAGGTTGCTGTTTTCAACATACATTCTAAGATCTAAACACGAAAAGCGCATGGAATCCTTCCATACTGAGAATATACCGATCTCTTTGTCACTCATTACACTACTTTGATTTACTGCGTCTCATCTGTAAAAATTATCAGCTTTAAGCTGATGAGGAAATTAAGAAAAGACATTTGTGGTGGATATGGCACATTGCGAAAATCATCAAACTGCATCACGAGGTAAGCCCTATATTGGGATCTCCAAGACAAAAGGAAAAGAAGCAGATTGAAGAACATATTGTGCTGAAAACTAGAGGGACATCAAAAGGGTGAATAAAACTTGGAAACAGTTGGAATAGAGAGCTCAAGGCATAGTTGAGGAATCCTAGTCGGCGATACATGTGCTAGTGTGTAGTAGTTCAGTCATTGATCCTGGCCAAGTGTCAAGTAAATTATCGAATATACCTCCAACTTCGTATGCTGGTGTGCTCAATATAAAAGCAACCATCACACTGATTGTTTTAAATGCCTTAATATTGTCTGTTTTTTTATTTAGTCCAACTGCCTGCAGTTAAACAAATAATAGTTATCAGAAGTTGAATACTTCGTGTACAAGATGTACATATTCAGAAAGACAACTGATTTATACCTGTACATAAAAGAGTGACTGTAAATACTGAGCATAATACTGTTATTTGAGCTAAGAATCGTTAGTCAGTGTACTTATCGACAACAATGTAGATGAGCAAACAGATGTAATAAAACTCTGAAGAGACTACTTGACTAAAGATTTAAAAAACAACCGTAGTATTAATCAAAAGTAAATTATTATATTCTGCATGACATGAATGCAAGCTGACAGTATTTGATATTTCATCATGTGAAATCCTATTATTGAAATAACCAAAAACCTGATACTTCTTTTGGACGGTAATAAAATATCAGGTAAGCAATGATTTTTAATCAAAAGTAATTCATACACGAAATATAGGAGGTAAGAGGACATTTGGTTAAACAACATTCCACAAATCTTAACTTATTTTCGATTACATTTTTTAGCGTGGTAAAACAACAGGTAGACACGATCGATAAATGAGAGTAAAAACAATAATGTTTAGTTGATTGTTGATAACTAATCATTTAATATCATCACAAAACTGATAGATTTAACGTACCTGGACATTTTTTAACACAAATGTCATGAAAGTTATATTTGAATTCTGGATTCGCAATAGTTCTACTCTCTTCTCGACTAACTATCAATGGTGGAGGACATTGTGATACACATTTGCCATCATTCATCGCATGTTTGCATGCCTAAGATAACCGAAAATTAGCAAAACAAATATTAAGATAAATTAGGTGAAAATCAAACTTAATCATGATTTCTACTTTTTTGTTTAGTAAAAGCTCGATTTTTCTCCTTATATCCTTCAAAATGAACACAATATTTACAATATATAGGATAAGATAATTATTTATTCGTGAATACTTTATGGTTTCATCACGAAAATGGCGAGAAATTGACTGATCATTTAACCTTGATAATATCACAAGATTAATTATATTTAGGGAGAGAGAGAGAATAACCATTTTATTTTAGCGGGAGAAATTTCTCAAAGTTGTGAATTACGAATTTCATAATCAATGCATGAAAACGAATTATACCTCGTTCTATTAAATGCTTTCATCACAAGGCGTGTGACCCGAATCACTTGGATATGCCTGAAATACTTATGATCATATTGCTAAAAGATAATTTATCTATTCTACCCGTTACAGTTACTTAGCAATATAGGCTTGTTAAAAACGAAATATATAAACCACTGGTTTGATAAATCGCATTTCAGAGTACCAGCTCATTTTCTGAATATTTTAAAACGTTTAGAGTTTAATATGTGATTCCACAGATAGAATGAAATATAAAAACTTTTGTTTTATCATCCTGTTTATTCATATCTCCATCCAATTAACCATTAAACTAAGATTTGAAACGTGGATGGATGAAGACTAGTATATCACGGTGACCTGTGTACAAGTAAATCGACAAATGAGTCAAAATGTAAAATTTAAATCTTGATTCTTTATAAAATTACCTTTGAAGACTTTTCATCGTCTATATCTTTTTAGATAAAAGACGAAAGGAGAGAAAAATGTACGTTTATCCCCAAATGTTCTCATATAACTGGTACTGTCAGCATTCCTCATATCAGTGGAATATCGTATTCATGTCTTCACACATCAGAATCTAAGACAACAATCTTTTGAGATACTGTATTAATCATATAATTGATCATCCAGCCTATGTATAACAGTTACACACCATTTTGACTCTACATTGCTCAGGGGTTTCATCATTATTCTATAGACTCTAAACGGTAAAGTACAAGGAAATATTGAGATAGAAGATTGCCTTAAAAGAGAACACTTTGACGCTATGATTTCAGTAAATTCACATGAGGAGCGAAGACAGATCCGCATGATGCACCTAAAAATCAGTAAACTTACATAACTAGTCACCAATCTGCAGAACTATCAATCGATTAAAGGTAACAAGGTTGAAACCCTATTTCAGAATCTTATTGAGCAGTTTCACAAATAAAACAATTTAAACTGTTCGCCAGCATATTAAATCACTTACCTTAACGGTACCATCGAAATTATTGGAGCATTTCCTTCAGCCCACTCTTGGGCTTCTGTCCTCACGTTAATATATTCTGATAGTGTTCTAGTAAATTACGATTTCAGACCGTGCCCTAATAGCACCTTATCACATTAGATTCCATTATTTACGTTCAGTCTCGTTCATCACAGCAGTAAATATAATATCAAATAAATAAACATATTACGTAAGAATACATGTAAAACTTTTGTTTTATTTGCTAAAAGGAAAGAAAACTATATAACTCACTCTACAATTGCCAGGACGAGTTTCGCATCCACCCAAGCATTCTTCCAGACACGGTTGTGTAGTCGCTCTACCACCAAGACAATAGTTATCAAGATTGTTAGCGCATTTCAGCACTTTGAAATGGAGAGAAGAAAAAATACAAACAGAAAGTGGAATAATTATATATACAATGATGGTACAATACACAAAGACAAGTGAACAATACAAAATGATTAGAGAAATAAGCAAACAAATAATAACTACACAATTTTAAGTAACTCTTTGACTGGGTGGAACTACTGACGGGGTAGAAAGTAGACTAAAGACAAATTATGTTTCGTAAAGACAGAACAGGAGTTAAACCATACACTTTTTAAAAATAAATTAGAGTGTTTAAGACTTGAATACACTATTTTTAAAAACACCAAATAATCGTCTAACATTCATAATTAATAACGCTAAGCAATATTAAAGGCTGAGTTGATGGGAAAGGTTATGCTATCAAAACTTACATAAGCTTTGGTCAAATTGTTACTTCATGATATACATCCTATGAACGGTAAATTGAAAATATTGTGTTGCAAAGAGCTTCTTCCGAGCTGCTTGTACCAATGATATTCCTTTCTCAAAGTGACTTTAACAGTTAGATTTCACAAAACGTTTTCGTTAGATTGAATGATTTAATTAAAAGAGAAGAGTAATTTGTCATTTTTTCGGCAACAGAATAAGTGCGATAAATGCGTTGACAGTACTGTTAAGGGGATTTATTCACTCAACTGATGGGCGTTAGAGAATCATTCAAGTACGATGAACAGAGGAAAGATTTAAATAACGAATTAATGAATTGTGCCTTAATATGCTAGTATTTCACTTTTTTCTACCTATTTGAAGTTTGGTGGATATGTTAACATTATTTACACTTGAGAATGCATGGATGTGTTCAATGGCAAATCTTCCTAGAGTAATCAACTTACTTTTCTATCTACAGAAGACTGTGAAGATAGTGTGAGCACAAAAGCTGCATTTGCTCATTTGCTTACCAATACACCATTAGTTGGTGATCAAAGTACTAACAATCCCAACCCCTGATCCTAAACAATGTAACAGCATTAATATACTCTTATTATTCATAATGCAAGCATTCATAGGAAATCTAATGAAATCACACTCCAGAAATGTCATCGTTTCAACACCCTAATTATTTGTAATTTGCGAATGCTGTGTTGTAACAATTAGTGCAACTACTGTTGAATTACTCAGTTTAATAAACCGTAAAATGTGAGTTATAATCAAATGATTATCTCCTATGTCCCAGTCGCCGAAATTTTGAAAATCATTTGTTGACGTCTGGTTAAAATCTCAAAACAGTGTAATGAATTTTATGCGATTGCAGAATAATAAATAAGAAGTTTCGTCCAAATTTGAACGAATAGTTTCACAATATTTGGGCGCCGAGTTAATGTGAGTCATTAAAGAGAAATAATATACATTTGTAAAGTCTCAGCGAATGAATTTTAAGTAAATCCAACGTTTCGCCTGGCAATCTGGTCCAAGCTTTTTCAAGGAAAATATCCTGAGATTTTACAAATATATATTATTCCTCTTTAATGACTCAGTGTAATGAATTACCTAATTAGATGATATATGGTTTTTGAATTCCACAGTTAGACATTGCGAAACAAGATGGAACTGGATTCTATTTAATGTTTGAATAAAATAAGCAGTAATTTACTAACATAATGAGGAATACAATGCTACACAGCAGTAAACAGACTTGATTTTATTTTCTAAAGAACATGGATTTTCTGATTTCTCAAAAGTTCACTCAGCATAAGGAATTCAGTTGGTACAACAAAACCCACAATATATACAGCTAGAAATCACCACTTATCAATGTAAAACCATGAAACCAAATGAATTGATGTACACAGTTCATTGGTTACTGTGTAACAGCAAATAATGATGTGCATTTTATCATTTTCGAGCAGTTCATGCTGCTTTTTCACAAGAAAATACACTATTTGACAACTTAGTTACAGATATAAGAACTGAATTAAAATATCAATTACTGGCCCTCTAAGTAAGTGAGTTAGGAGTACAGTGTGCCTATATTTAGAGTCGACTGACTTAATAAACAAATTACATTTTCAAAATTTTGTATATTTTCATTTTTCTTTTTCTTTTCGGTTTGACTTATATAAGGTAGGATATATTGTAATGGCTTTATTGAAATAGATTTGTGTAAATCACTATAATAACAATACGATTTTTTTACTAAGTCATTCTGAGACCAATGTATATTATTGATTCTTTGTGGAAGTAAATGATTATGGTCATTATCATACTGAGCTTGCATGAATACGTTCTAGTGATTTATAGTTATTTTACATAGATATCTCATAGCGTGAACTGATATGCAAATAAGTATATTGGTTTTTATAACCCAGTTAATAACTCAGTTAAAACTAAAGTAAGGTCTACCTTCAAGAATATAATTATTTGTGGTGTTAACCCAGTGTACTGAAAGTCAGTTAACATAAGAAAACTGGTTAAGATGATCAACAGGATAAAGTCTTATAAAAAATGTAGAATGATTAGTCCCATCTTATTTAGATAATATTAAAACATCCGTTTGGCTGCCATATTATATGTTCATTTAAATTTTAACAAACTGCGGTACGTTTCATATTGTTCATTATTTGCAAGCAACGTTTACAGAAGAGCAAGCATAACTTTTCAAGGACCACGTACGTAGAAAAAAAAATACATCAATAAGCAAAAAGAAAATGTTAGTGATTGAAAATTGGTCACTTAAACAAATACACCCGCCTGGTCCGAAATGGAATGTCATGATTATTAAACGTATTCAATTGCAATTTGTAATGTATTGTCGGAATCCGAATACATAGACAAGCTTCTATCATAATATGAAAATAAAAATGATGTGATTACACCAACCATCACACAGTACACATTGTCCACTAACCCAACACACATTCACTTACTTTCGTGACTTACAATTTCTTTAATCAATCATTAACAAATCCGTTGCATTCATTACATATTCGTCTTAATAAACTGTACATTCACAAAGGTCCAATTAAACATACCGGAAGAGAACAAACAACATGACAACTATGAACTTCCTACAATCATAACTACAATCACACAAAAGCCACCACTATTACCACCACCACCACTATTCACGTTAATATTGTTGTTATGTATTAACGCAAAACCATTACATGAAACCGATTATCGTAACTACAATAATGATAATCATAACAACAATAACATCGATCAGCGTCTCAATAATAATTACTTCGTTAGAAAATAGACTTCGCTTGTTTCTACAATCGGGTGTTTATATCTTCCTCGAATATGAGAAGTTATTTATTTCACAAAATAACATTTTATCTCGTCTATATTTCAAAGTGGTATTTTTTTCTAGATGGACAAGAATATGTTTAAAATTATTTGAAGGTTGGTTGGTTATGCTAACTATATATACTGGATTTAGGGTTTTACCAACATCTCGTTTTGAAAAAAATCAACCCTTTTTTTTCCAGAAAATTTTCAATTGACAGATTAGTCTAATTTATCGAAAGAATTTTGTAGGTAAGAGAATTAGCGCGTTACAATCTTAGAATTAGGGTTTCTCATTTTCAAATTTTTTATCAAAATAAAGAACTCATGATTATTTTCGAATGATTTGATGATTTATTAAAATACAAATCCGATAACTATCATCTGTTTTCTTGGATTAACTTTCATTTGCAGTTTCCCACAATTTAAAAAGCATATATAAATCATTTAGCATGACAGCGTAAAGTGACGTTAATTTCGAACTTAGTACGCGTTATTATTAAAAAATAGTTTATTATCATTAATTTTTGAGACGAAAGACCGATATCTGAAGACGACAGATGATATGTCGATGTAGTTATTACTAGTTATACAATTAATCATTCAGTTTTCTTTTAACATGGTTGATACTCTGCCTTTAACTTACACTTATTTCTGCATGTTCACCTTGTACTAAGGTAACATTAGCTAGTTATTTGAGGATGGAAAGTTTTGAAATTCGGGAATTAATGCTGATGGTATTTAACAGCTTCTTCTTATACGTATAACATACTCCACTTAACATTAAATTGGAGTTAATTTAGAGGTAAAACACTTTCGCAATAGCATTTCTCACAATCACCTGATGAGGATGTTTGCGTTTAAGTCTAGATTAGAAAAGAAGAGTACAAAGTTTCTATCGACTAATAAACTAAAATTTACATTGTTTGCTGAAAACCCATTATATATTGATTACGAATCACCTGACAGTAAACAACATCACAAGTAAACCCGTACTTATCAACCAGTCAACACGTTTGCGCTCATAAGCACATTTCTTAAAAATCTTTATTAATAGACCACAAACCATTCTTCATTTGTGTTTACGTTGGTACAACGTATGTGTATACGCACACAAAATACGCGCTTAGACAAAGTGATGGTCAAAAATATTTGAGTGAGACTAAATTAAACAATAAATCTACTTTGATTAAACAAGTTAGATTTTTTAAATTTAAAAATTAAAATTTATGTGATAAACATCTTTAAAATTTAGATTTTTTATTTTGAAAATTCCGCTTCTACGGTTTATTTTCATATAAATGATAATGTTAGACATTTTAAGTTGACAATCTTTCTTAATTTTCCTACAAACTATATGACTGTTTAAGTTTTGTTAGGCTTGTTGGTTGTGAGGACAATAATTGAATATTTTAAAGGAAAATGTTTATTCACTAATTAAAAAAAGTCTTCATTTGAGGGACTGAGATTTCTAACTAACAAAACATTACTTCGAAATCAAGAGTTTCCCTATCGTGGTGAAACAAAATTCATATTACGTAGTGAGTCTGTGGTAGGAAATTAAAAATGAGAAATTAGAAGTTGATAAACAAACCCACATCAGATGAATAGCAGGGGGCTATCAGCAGTCATCAACTTACTGAGAGTGTCATATTATATGACATGAATGCTTTATTTTAAATTTATAAGCAGTATCAGAAACTAATGAGATGTATGTAATTTAGCTATATTAATTTGCAATTAAGAATATATAGGCGTTCCAGATTCTACGGTTAACTGGAAGTAATGTGTACTTTTACAAACCGTTAGGATATCGCAATGTCAATACCACTTCAACCAACCAGTCAAATGTAGTGTGTTGCCCCGGCGAGCATGAACCACCGCAAGAACGACTGCTTTAAAGCGGGGACGAGTGTGGTGTGTGCTACTTATACTGACATAAGTAGTATATGATGTTAGTCGTGAACAGAAGGTCTGGCAGCAGAGAGACAAGAGGATCGAACAGTAAAGAACCGAAACAGAATGCAATTTGTATGAAAATGCAAAAGAATGAAGTCTGGGTCATTTTGAGGCAATTGATGGACATTTTGCAAATTAAGCATTTACTTTATGATTGTTAGATTTTATTAACAAGTTCTGTAATTGTATGTGGAATACATTCGATTTTCCCCACCCGTATTCTGTTCACTACCACTTCACCAATCGTGGAATATTCACAAATGACTGAATTATACATGAGAACCTATAATAGGATTTTATTATCTGTCACACTTATCTATTTATCATTGTACGCTGAAAAACAAGTTTTCTGCATACGAAATATCTGTTCCGACAAGAAATTCTTGACTGGAATAACCGGTATACTATAGTTAAATTATAGTCCAAGACATTGTTATCTAACGTATAGCGGCCTGCAACCTTATGTTATCTAACCTATGATGTAATCATTATGGTGAATGCACCGAAGCATCCACGGTCACTAGAGAAAAATTTGTGAAATATTGAATTTATAAGAAAGCAACTTGCAAAGAACTGTTCGGTTCTACTTTTTTTTCTAGGGGATCATTCACTAACTACTACTGCCTGAATTTTATTTAATATGACGTGTGAAAAATTGTTTAAACGAAGTACCAAAAGCTGTCGATTATTGGTTAAAGTGTCTTGTAAAACTGATCTGCCATGAATCATTCAGTAAGAAGCGGGAAAACTGAGAGTATCGAGAACTGATAAGTTTAAAAATTAAACATTTTAACATTAAAGAGCGTTTTTTTAAGAGTTTTGATAGGCCTTTGTTACAATCACACGCCTATTATTAAGATTTTCATAACAAACTGCATGGACGTAAAGCGCATACATAAATCTTGAATAGTTACTTCAGTATTTTACTCATATATTTTTGATTATCGAAAAAATTGCTTTCAGAACTTTTATATCTATCAAGAAGAAAAAAACTTCTAGAACATCACTAGGTAAAATGCCGTTTAGAATTGGACATAACTGTTTTTTTTTCGTAGATTCGCAGTTGACAATAATAGAATACGGTTGCTAATTTACGATATTATTTGAAGTCACTTTCATTTTGAAATACATTATTCAACAAACATCTGGTTATTCATAGGAATCATCATGTTTTCATTTTGATCCGCTAAACTACGTTTAGCGTCAGGAAACAGAAATGTGATTTATTTCAGTAACGCCTGTCTATTAGTGGCTGTTCTCTCTGAATATATGTAACTAGAATCCCAGAGAAAAAAGAGATATCGTGAAGCTTAAGGTAATAAAACTCCATCTGGAGTCCTTTTTAAGTTACTGCCCGTCCCAAGCCCGGATAAAAAAAGGAAGGTTAGGAATGGGGTTAGCAACCGTATCTTGTAAAATAGAATCTTGTTGAAAAAGCTAACCATCAAAATATCACAAGGTTGTGAGTAAGAAACCAAATCAAACCAACATCATATATTTCAGTTGTGGCGACAAACATTTGCATCAGTATTAATAGTTCACACCAGAAAACCGATGGCCAGTAAACGTTATTCGATCACATGTAAAAGATCAGTCGATAGATAAAAACAGGTGCGATGAAGAAACCTATCTTAGTGAGATAGCGAAAAGAAAAGTTTAAGTCAGAAGCTGCGATTGTTGAATCTTTAACTCAGACAACAGAGAAGTATGTAACTTCGATTGTTTACTAGGAATTTATTCAGTCCCACTAAAGATTATCCTTAATTGTTAGGATATCCAGTAATAACGGTTGGAGATAACAAAATGTATTTTGTTGTTTCATATAGTTCATCAGATTTCATGGACTCGTGGCACTTCCGCAACACATTTTGGAATTATTTAAGCTAATGTCCTAAATCATAGAAGTAAGTCACTAGATACTTTTATCGTATGATTGTTGTCTTTTTTACGTGTTCTTTATGTACAACACTTTCTCAGCTGTCTATTCATTAAAGCTTATGACTTGACTTTATTACTTGCTTTTCTAGATGCCAAATTCTCAAACAATTCTACTTGATATTACAAATGGGTTTTGATATTGTCCACCCACTACAAGTACTATTGTATGCAGTTCGCCCAAATGTCAATGACTTATCTACCACAAAACTGTCTTGTAAGATCTAAAAAATAAATCTATAGAATCTATAACTTATGATAGAACCATGTCAACAACCAACAGTTAATAGAATTCCAAACTACATCTTAGTGAAACAGAGTTTATCCATCTGTCTTTTAATGTTCTATAAACATGCGAGACTTACCATTTTTGAGAAATTTTCCGTTTACTTAGTGGATAAATGCTAAATGTAAGAGCGCGATTTCCATCAGAGGTTTTATTTCAAGTATCCACATTTGTCTGCTACGAAAACATCAGTGTAGCACATCCGAACACGTCGGATAATAGAAACATGTGTAGTGAGAGCTAGTGCTTGGAATGAAATTACCAGCAGAAGTTACACTCGCATATTGCAGCGCTCACTCATTAAATTAACAAAATAATTCTCGAAAGTGCCATATACCGCAAACTTATTGGACATTTAAAAATTGATAGACAAACTCACAAACGAAACTAATTGTTCTGCTTTCAATATTGATTTGACAAATTTTGGGTTAAAGTTTACAAATAAGAACAAATCAACAGTTTATTCGGTAAACGTTTTATCGTTTATGTTTACTTTCCAGTATTTAAAGATTTGTACAGAAAACTGGAAGTACACACACCCATTCATTAAAGCGAATATACGTATTTAATAAGGGTATAGACGGTCAGATATAAACACTAACATCAATGTCTAATTAGATATTTTGACAGTGAAACATGTCTATTCATGTTTGTCTAGTAAACATAATCAGGATTTTTGAAGTATAAAATAACAAACGCAATAATATTGATCAATTTGGTAGGATCGCAACGAACAACTATTTTCCTTCACACAGTAATTAACCGAAAAACAAACAAACAAAAATTGTAATTCATCAGTATCACAGTGACTTTTTAATAAAGGTCATGAAAATTCTACATCGATAAGTTATCTAGTCAGTTTTCACTAAGAACTTACATCGGCTTTCCTACACTAGTTGAATCTCTACAAGTAAATACACTGAGTAATCATTTTATTTAAACGAGCCACTTGTTGTTTCCAACACCTAATCAATAACAAAGAACCCATATCTCGATGCATACTGTTGTAATCAATAAAACAAAAGTCACTTTTAAGATGGTGGTTGGAGGTAGTCAACAGGAAACCCTGGACCCGGGTTTCGTGCTACTTATCAATGGTCAGTAAGGTGTACCTGCAATCTTTTGGGAACTGGTGCTCCCTGACGGATTCGATCCCATGTCACCCAGCTTCACAGTCAGAGACATTACCACCGGGCTATCCGGGCCGCGACCGACCTCCTGTAGGACTGGTCGATAGCATTCGATCCGCACTAAGAAGAACTTGACACATATGAAATTGATCACCACCCAGCGATCAATCAATTGTGATTACACAATGTAAATTGTTTTCCCTGTTAATCACTCCCACTTTAATGTAACATGAAAGAAATTTACATCATGAGGTATACGTAAAATTCTGTTTTCCCATTCAGTCAGTTATAGCAAGTAGCCGAAAAATTTATGATTTTGACCAAGCGTCTGTGAGTGACTTCATGAAACACAGTAAATGAGACTGATTTTAAGGCCTGGAATTATTTGGTCGGCTAATGACCTACAAATTCTGAACCCCATAATTTCAATTTTTAAACGAATTTCAGTTATGTTTATTCTGCGTAAAATATACAGATATTTTCTACCGTCACAATATTGCACACAGAGCTTCAAAGTATTATTATTATTATGAAAATCTCAGGAAAACGCTTTTCATGTCAATCTCATAAAATATTTGTTTTCACTAAATAGGTATTAAACATAACAGAGTCAACTGCGCTTGTCGATCATCTAGGGTTGCTCCCCGTCCGAAGCCGGGGTAATGGAAGAGAGATGAACATGGGATCAGCAACCCCGTCTCATAGAAAACAACCTTGCTAAAAAGTGTCAACCAAGATCAATCAAACAGTTACAGAAATGAGGAGATACAACTTGATGGTGCTCGAAATCAGTGAAACCCATTTGACCAAAGCTGAATTGAAAAGATTAGATTTGGGAGAGGTGCTGTCATATTCTGTTCACGAAATAGAAAATGCTTCACAAACTCTGTGGGTTACTCTGATGTTATCCAAAGTAGCACAAACAGCACTTCTTGGATAGGAACCTCATGGATCCAGAATCATCAAAGCATTCTTCAAAACAAAGAAGGGTGAATCGCAATGAATTTTATCTAACATTATGCATCCTCCAACGATATCAATGAAGAAGACAGAGATCAGTTTTGTGAGAGGCTGTAGTTGAACGTGGAGAAGTGCCCAGGAAATGATCTGAACATCCTGATGGGAGACCTAAACGCCAAATTCAGAATGGACAAATATAATGCAAATATAAGGAACGACATGAACTGGGAGAAACGAATTAGAATAGTGACAGATTGGTAAATTTATGTGCATTCAACAAAATGTTTATATACGGCACTACATTCCCCACAGCTCACAAATAAAGCTACATAAGTCTCACCAGATCACACTACACAGAACCAGATAGATCATATTTGCATCAACACAATATATATAAAGTTCATGGTAGACGTGAGAAAAGAGAGAGGAGTTGATATAGCTTCAGATCACAACCTGGTAGTTGCCAAGATGAAACTGAAGCTGAAGAAGCAATGCACGATTGTGGGAATATCATAACAAAGGTTTAATACAGACTTCCTTCAAAATACTGACAAATTCAATGAATTCAATATCTCTCTCTGCAAGAGGTTTCAAGCCTCACAAGCTTTATTCAAAGAGGAGAAAAGCTCTACGGGGAACAACTGGGAAGGGACAAAAGAAAAAGTAACTTAAGCATGTCAGGAGGTTCTGAGCATCATAAAGTATCATAATAAGGAATCAGTCTCTTTCGGAAACCTAGACAAGCTTCAGGAAAGGAAGAAAAAAGACTACAGCAATCACCAACAGTGGAACAAGAATAGCGCAAGTCAAAGCACTGGCCGAATACACAGAAACAAACAAGAAAGAAGAGCAGCATTGAAGCCAACAAGCAGAAATAAATGGAAAACTTGGTGGCGACAGCAGAAAAAGCTGCAAGAGAAGAAATTATCAAACAATTGTATGATATAACGAAAAAGCTAGCAGGGAAATATAGTAAGTGAGAACGACCGGTCAAAAAGAAATAAAGCAAACCAGACATTGCGATTCAACAACAGTGGAATAGGTGGGTTAAATAATCTGAAGAGCTCCTGGGTAGACCAATTCCACTGAACCCACCGGACAAAGAGGCAGCACATACAAATCTTCTTATAACCCTTACCCCACCAACAATCGCGGAAATCAGCATGGCCATTAAACAGACCAAGAGCGGAGAACTAGCATGATCGAATGAGATATCAACTGATGTACCAAAGTTAGATATAGAGCTTACTGCGAAAATGTTCCATGTTCTATTCAGGAATATAAGGGAGGAAGAACTAGTGTCGACAGACTGGAGAGAAGGATATCCCATCAAGATATCAAAGAAGGGAGATATGAGCAAATGTGAAGACTTTAAAGGCATCACACAACTGTCAGTACAAGGAAAAGTTTTCAACAGAGTGTTGCCGAATCGGATGAAAGATTCAGTAGACGCTCAGCTTCGAGATCAGTAGGCTGGATTTCGTAAGACTCGATCGAGCACACACCAAATCGCGACACTACAGATCATTGTTGAACAACCAATTGAATGGAACTCGTCACTATACATCAAATTACATGACTATGAAAAAGTGGTTGACAGTGTGGATAGGAGAACCTTGTGAAATCTGCTTCATCATGGTATGCCTGGTAAGTTCGTTAACATTATACGGAATTCATACAAAGTAGTCGTGCAAGGAGGTCATTTAACAAATGCATTCAAAGTGAAGACTGGTGTCAGACAAGGCTGCTTACTCTCGCCCTTCCTTTCACTTTTGGTGATCGACTGGATTATAAAGGTCTTTCGCATCTTAAGAGAAACATGTGATACAGTGGAAACTTCGTACACAACTAGACAATTTAGACTCCATGGATCACCTAAATCTTGTATCCCTTGAACTCCAACAAATGAAAGTGAACACAACCGGTGCAGCAGCAGCACATGCAGAAGTGGGCCTCAACATACACCAGAGAAAAACCAAAATATTCAAATGCAACACACAGTTCATCAACCCAATCACACTTGATGAAGAAGCTCTAGATAAGGTGGACACTTTTACGTACTTGGAAAGCATCAATTATAAAGAAAGAGGATCTGATACAGATGCACAAGCAAGGACACCACTCTTACAACTGAAAAACATCTGCAACTCAAAGCACCTGTCAGCCAACACACAGGTCGGAATTTGCAATATATACAAGACGGTTCTATTGTACGAAACTGAAACTTGGAAGACTACTATAACCATTATCAAAAAGGTGCAATCTTTTAGAAACTGTGGTCTATGCAAGATACTCCACATCCGTTGGCCGCATATGATCAACAACAACCAATTGTGGAAGAGAACGAACTAGCTTCCAATTGAAGAGGAAATTAGGGAAAGGCATTAGTGATGGATAGGATACACATTTCAGATATCATAAAACTGCATCACGAGGTAAGTTGTTACTTGGAATCCTCAAGGATAAAGGAAAGGCGACAAATCAAAGAACAGATTGCGTCGGGAATAGGAAGCAGACATCAAAAGAATGAATAGCACCTGGAAACAACTGAGAAGTATTGACAGAGTTTGATAGATAATATTGTTGGAAGGCCTATGCTCCTGTACGATGAGTAACAGGAATAAGTGCATCAGTCTGTTTTCTGGTATGTGCCACAACTTCAGTCGAATATAGTCCTGTTTGTCGTTGAACTCATGGTTACAAGTCAGTAGAGGTCGAAATCTGAGTATGAAGGTTAGAACTATTTTTTAAACGGTTTTTTATGTTTATGAACATTCACACCTTTAAATAATGATAAAGTTTCCTACTTTTCAATTTCAGATCACTAATGATCTACGTGTGACTGAAAGAGGTTTGTACTAAAAGATACTGATGACGCAATGGGGAGTAACCCGATCACTGATTAGAGAGTTCTATTGCGTGTTTTGTTATTCGTAGGATTAACAAGAGGATATCAGATTTTAGTTTTAGTGAATTTTAATGTGAAACTCCAGTAGTATGAGTTATTAAGTAGTTTTCTTATTCAGGTTACACATACCAATGTGTATTTAAAGGCTACAGTACTGTGAAATCAAAAGTAATGTGCTGTTGAATAATAAACTGATCTCAAACTTAAGTTGGCTATTTCTTACAACTTTAAAAACCTGAATTCTTACTACATCTTCAGCCAATGATCTAATTATGGTATTTGTTTTCTAAAAGATTCTTGTTTTAATTAGTCAGACTGAACTTTACTTACATTTTCACTCATTATTAGCATGCTAAAGTGAAAATCTAGCCAACAGTTGTTATCTTAACAACTGCTAGATTGTTTATTATTTAAAATGACCATATAATAGGTGTTCATATGTAAAATAAAATAGAAATTTTAAATAGCTAGACTAAGAGAAATGACACAATGTGATTTGTAGGATGTTTTTGAGAGAAAAGAAAACAAGCGCTAAGTTTTTCCCTAATCATACGATTTGTGACTGTGTCTGTTAAAAATTAGCACAGTGATCACGTGAAAATCGTGTATTAAATTGAAGAACATTCAGATGCCATAAAATTGCTTGTAGTTTATTAAAGGTGAATTTTTGTGATCACTTATGTTATCGATGTTAATTCAGTCAAGTGGAATCTGATTATTTTAAGTTTGTTGGTGATACCCCAGTACGGTTTGCAAGAACACGAAGAATCATGAGAGACAAATACCACTTATACCAAAATTAAGGTTCACTTTAAGTAGACGTATATGCTGGGTGTCATTCAGCAGAATATGTGACTCAAAATGAATTGTGAATGAATTACATTGTTTAAGTTTATTGTAAAACAAATAACTGATATTTATTTCTGAAACTGTAGGGATGAACTGGTATGCTTACTTTTTTGACACATCTCAGGCTTTGGACCCCAGCAATAGCCTCGTCCATTTACCACAGGACAGGAACCATGACAGGAATGTTTGGTGCGATCTGTAAGTAGAAAAGTAATCGAAAAGACAGAATTGAAAATAACGTGTTCTAAAAAAAACTTCCGACGAGAATACCCTGTATTATGCTTTTTTAAAAGTTTACTGTGAACAAATTTCAGAATCAACAACTTAGTATTCACTGTTCAACTTTGAAATCACTATATACTTATATAAAACAATATGGAAAGTGTAACTTAGCCATAACACATGAAAGATTGATAAACTGGAAGTGTGAATAGACTGAATTAGCATAAAAATTACAAAAACACTTTGCTGATAGCACCCAACTCAATTCGATTCAATACACAATCTGTTAGTTTTATAAAAGTATTGTTTTCATTTGCTAACAGTATTGATTGGTAATTTAAATATACTACTTAAATCAGTCTAGTCAGACTGTAATTTCAGTAGAATTTTATAGCGACTTCTTTGAAATTAGTATGAATACTACAGAACACTTTGTAATTTATCATCTAGCAAGGCAAATTTTACCAAGTGATAAAAAGTCTCTATAGACTGGTAAATTCAATGTTCAAAAACGACTTGCTAACTTTCTAAGTTATCATATAGTTCAGTTCGTATTGCTGGCTTTGGAATTCAAATAATCACTTATAAAATCACAAGATTGTGATTTATTTAACACTAGATTCTGGGAAAAACTTGAAAAACTAATATCTAACAAGGATAGGATTACTGTTTCATCGAGTAAACAACGTAAACAAGGTTTTTTCTTCGGATATTCCTGATTGACTGAAATGCTTAAATATATTCACAGAAACCACAAGAAGTCGAAAATGAATTTAGAAATATTCCAGTTTGGTTAGAATTTCATACAAAATGTCGCAAACATACTAATACTCCGTGCATCAGAAACTTTCATAATTGAAATGATAAACGATTAATTAACGTCACATCTTGAAATCATTTAAATGATTAGTTCTACATAGCTTATTGTCAACGGACCTAAAAGATGAAAAATATCTCTGGGGTTCAATCTTACAATACCCGAACATGCTGAAAATATAATTAAAGCTGAACCCAGATACGTTTCATGCATATTAGATCATAACCATATAATAAATTCATGATTGTGTGAAAATTAAATGGTGCGACCAACTAGACTCATATCTGATTATTTAAAACTGACATAACCCATTAAGCTAAAACTCTTGAATTTAACTTTTAAAGTTTATATCACTTGAAGTCTTCAAATTAAATCTACAAAAAATATTTTTTTTCACTCAGTATTGGAAAATGGTCTCTTTCTAATTTATGAAATAATATAACGTGGTAACGAAACACGTATTTGTGTAAGAGGCCTGTTGGAACTGTATCAAAGAATGACTTTAGCTATATAAATACTTAAAAATTGTCTCACTTTTGACATGGCTGAACTTCGCTGGCCATGGCATCTTTGGAGAATTCTAGTCATTTCTATCCGATGTTAGTCACTAGTTAGTAATAGGTGTTATTAGTATAGAAGGGTTGTGAATAGTGTCCAAGTTAAAGACAGATACCAAGAAGAGTAAGATGTCCAATGCTTCTAGATTTCCTATGGTGGTTTAGATAGGATTAATCTATAAAGACTTTGTTCATGGACTTGATATCGAGCTTGGAGACTGGCGATACTAATCTGTTGTCCAGATTGAAGCAAGTCAAGCGAGTGCCAAACTTTTGTTCAGTTAACTGTTCTTGTAAAATGTTATGTCTATTTGCATAGAATGCTTGCAACTGAATTTTTTTCGATTGTTTATTAGAGTTAAAAATAATTTGAATAGAAAATAAGAGAGAAATAGAAAGGCAAAGTGAAAAACGATTTATGTAATAGGACAAATGATTGAAGACTGAAAGTAGATCAAGAGAGTATTTATTCCAAGTGGACAATGTTAAGGATGAGTAAGTAAAACAATTTTCGAAATTCATTACTGATAATGAAACGCTTTATTGCTTCGTTACATTATGTTGAAAGAAAATATTTTGTTTTTTATTGAGAATTTCGATAGTGACATGACGTGATATTTATCAAATGTGTATAAAAATGGTAGGAAGTATTGAACTAGTTCAGATAGTTTTGTCTTATATATGGGATAAAACTATTAAATTTCTATCATGAACGTTATTATCCTAACCATTATTATTTACTAATTAAAAAATGTGTGAGTTAGTAATAATAAATATATTCTTGGGATATAATAAGAATATAGTTATTATCATTAACTTTCTACAAAATGCTCAATTTATTTGAAAATATAAGGTCCAACCTTGGCATTGATACCTACACAACCATTATATGTGAGTTACTTGTTAAAGCTGCTTTATGTTTCCAAATAGTTTTTGCTTAGTGTTGAGAAGTCAATTCTTAGGTCATTCGTTAGTAGATTAAGTGTGCTCAACTGTGATTAACGTATCACTGAAACTCTACTTTGGAAATCACTGATAGTTGTTTACAACCGTGATAAGTTATGAATACTGGTTTGAATTCCACATTTTTGTACAGTGAAAAACTGAACAAATTAAAGCCTTTATAATTCGATAGGCTGGTAGATAGTTAAATGATTTGATACCAGTTTCAATGTCAATTTTCTAAGTTGATAGTTACCTGTTTCCAGTCAGCCTCGAATCTGAGAAGCTCAAAATGAAACAACATACAAATTAAGACGCAGGACGAGAATTTAGGGAAGTCTTATTGCAATGTATTTCGGTCTTCTGAATACAGTGATTTAGGTATGTTCACATCACTAGTACAACGGATAACTTTTAATTAATTCTAAGAAATAATCACTAGCTTACAGAGAATAGTAGGTATTCTAGATCTACAATAAATAGTGCATTTTTGCAGCTTACCAATAGTGAAACGTTTGAACTCGTAAACTTTAAAACTTGACGTTTTAATGTAAACCAATCTTTGATTCAATACTTATTGTTAGTATGAATACTAATAAAAAGTTTTCTCCACAGGTATTAGATTGGAACAGTATAGAAAGATAGAGTCATTTAATACAGTTGTAAACTGTGAATCTTCGTTCGTACCTGACAAAAGCAATAAATCTAATCAACAAACAAAACTGAGACGAATAAATAAATGAGAATTAGTAGTGTTCTGTTGATTGAACATTAAAATTTTATCGCCCGAAATTCATACAAATATATTCAACTTCTTTTCCATATATCACAAGGAGAAATTTGCGTTACCTAATGAACAAAAGTCAAGTACTTTGCCATGTGAATTGAAACTAGTTGCAGAATCTTTATAAGTCAATGGACATTGAACGACTAAATTTTTCGTTTTAGTTTACAATTTTCCAACAACAGCCTACTGAGTTATGGTTCATAATAGAACACATGATATCTCATGGTGATAGAAACTCAAATATAGTGGGTTGTTTAAAAGTAATTCAGCCTAATAATAGCTAAGTAAGTAGCAAAATTGACGACCAACGGTTAAGCATTATAAAGCAAACACTTCCAAACAAAAACTAATCAAAAATTATTGTGAAAAATATTAATGATATAGAACTTTATAGATTAACTGTAAGGTTACCTCGACTAAAGATTTGGATTTCTTGTATCATTCCAACCAAATAATTCCAGCATATATTATCAGCTGTTAACAACTATAGTAACGAAAGCCTACTAATAAGACGTCAAATTTCATGAAATATTAATTAAGTTATTAGATTACAGAACCTAAAATCCAACAATATCTGGTCCAGCTGAAACCATAAAATGTGTTTTTCAACTTTAGTCTAATTGCTACAATGTGTAAGAAGACAGGAAGTTTTAAAGGAAACTAAGTCAGTATGAAGATCAACATATATTCAGAAGATTTCTCATAAAGAGATGAAAGTAAAGACTTTAAGTCTGTCAGTCTTAAATAATATATACGCAAATGTGGTGAACGTTATAATCAGTATACTGTTGTTATATATATCAATTTTCAGTTAAATAAAAATCAACATTTAGTTGTGTTTTATTTTTATATTATCAAAACTTTTCTTGTTCACATTTCAAAATCCAAATTGACAGTGTTCATATCCTCTATTTATACGTTGTTTCTAACATTAATTTAAACATTGTATTCAGAATTTTAGAATTGAAAGTTTACTTAAGGCGGAACACCTCAAGAGCTAATTTACAAAAAAAAATGTTTCTTAGAAAATGTTACCATATTTTCATTTATTTTTAAATAACCAATACAATCAAAATATCACATAAATCGATTGAATAACACAAATATAAATGTATGTTGATTAACGATCGATTTTATAGAATCTGAAACATGTGTATCTAATATACCATACTTGATAGTTGTATGCCTAATAATGAATGCCAAACAATTGATCGACCTGAAAAACAACTATATACTATATTGTGTGTAAAACTGTAAAATATATACAATAACTGGCGTTAAATGAAAACTGAACATCATTAACTCAATGCTCTGTGTTAATTATCATCAATTAAGCATTACGAAGGATTAAAGCAATCGTAAAGTGATGCTTTTATGTAATCCATTATTGATTTTATTCCTAAAGTTCTTGAGATTGTTAATCTGCTTTGTGTCAATATAGAGTATATGATGCACATAGACTGGATCTCCGTATATGCTCTAAACGCCATTTGTAAGCAATAATAGTCATGACCAGAGTTGTTACATTATAGTTTTTGTGACATAATGTAGACAGCAGATAAAATAAATGTTTCTAGGATACATTTCAGTCGCTACTTAAACTAGACTTATTACGAATTTATTAGAAAATTGATTGTTTAGAGTATTCTTATGATGGCTTTGATGTTAACTCATTAATGAATGATATGCTTTTTTTGTTTTGTAGGTGCCTTATGAATAATACAGATTTATCTACCGATTAACTATAAAGTTAATTCTTTTTAAAACACTATCGATTACTGCTTCATCGATGTGCATTAAAATGTAGGTAAGTTTTTATTTGTCGTAGTTAATTTAATTCTGAGAATTAACACACAACGAAAAATATGGATTTTCATGTTTCCATGCACAAATGAAATGACAGAATCTTCTTTGAATGTTATTTTTTTTAATGAATGAATTCAATCGATGTGTTCCTCAGTAATATACAAAGAATTTCATTACTGATTATTTGAAATAACCTTAAAATTTTCTCTTATATTAAAAATTATTAAAGAGATAGACAATGCTAATTGTTTATGAGACAGTATAAACATCAAAACACATATGCTTCACCAGTCAATCCGAAATAGAATAACTGTCAGCCATCAATAACTCTTTTCGTTGCAATATGATGAGCTTTATTATTCAATTATTTAGTCAATATAATAGCTGATGAAGTATTTCGTTACCAACAAAGTCAGTAAATCGTATCACCATTAAGAATGAGTGTTCTAACTAAAAAGATGTTTGGAAAAACATTTCCATCATGTTAAAAGTTGGTGCAAGAAAATTTAATGTATGCTGAAATTTAAATACGGTTTGCATAACTAAAAAGTAACAACGGCTCTGTTTATGAGAACATGAAAACTAATAGCAACTTACATATTAACCTCTTTTATCTTAAAATTATGTTTAGTATACACAAACTTCAAAGACTGAGTTATCGACAGCACCAAGGAAAGTTAGTTAAGATGTACACCAGTAACACCAGTTTATGAATATCAATTGCCTTCTTAAATTTTGGACGTAAAATTCACACAGAATGATGACAAAATAGCATTCATTCTTTTTTAACTTGACTCTTTATCTCAATAATGTATAACACACAACCTATAATTTAATTAATCTGCCAAACCAAAACTACTAGTCTAGAAAACAAGCGTTCAAAAGCTCATAAAAATACTTAATAGATTATTTAGAAAACTTTTGTCTTCTCTGTGCGCTTTTAAACATTTTATAGAAGTGCTCTGTTCACTAAAATTCCAACCGAAAAACTCCTGTTTAAGGTATACTAACAAGCTGAAGACTAACATTTAATGAAGAATGCATTTATTTATGTCAAAAGGTAGTTGCTCATTATAATATAAAAGTATGTCACTTCTTAAAAGTGGTTTTAAATGGAAAGATTTCTTATGAATATTCCATTTAATTTTCATGCAAATTTAAAAGAAAGTATATAGTTTTCAAAATGTAACGTATTCAGAGTTTAATTTTTCTAAATAAATACAACGCTAACCCCTTTTGACCTAGAAATCGCCGAAAGAATTTACGACAAATTGATCAAATTAAGATGATACAAACCTCTGAAAGAAATAACATTTTCATTCTTGGCTCGTCAGTTGTACATTGTGAACTGTCACTGGATTTTAAGTATATATTTACCGAAAACAAAACATTAAAATATTTATAGGCTAATCAAAGTTAGACGTTGCAAGTACAGATAGACGGATTTCACATATATCATTGGAGTTTTAAAGTTCATATCTAGAAACGTCTTTGGATAATTAATGATAGGGAATTTCAAAACTTAAAAACACAAAAAATATACTATATGAATTAACTATTATTTGGTCAGTTTATGAATAATTATACTAATAACAATTCGTTATTATCCAAGAACACTCAAATTAACAATCTCTAGCTATACAGTTATTATTTAAAAATAGATAACCGTTATTTTTTAGTAAAATTGAATTGTGGCCAGCAGTGGAATCCAGAAAACGGATTTGGCATAATATGAATATATTTATGTTAGCGGCCACATCAAGAACTTATTCAATAAAAATTAAACCAAGTTTAATACTAGACAGCTTGTTACTGGTTACTCCCAAATGACTGTTTAGTCCCCGCATCTAATTTAGGGAGGTTACTAGAAAATCCAAGAATCTATATTCGAAATTGTAATTGACGTCCAACCACTTTCATAGCACTTTTTTCCCATAAACTGTAAATGTGCAGCTTGACTACTACAGCTTCTTACACCTGAGAAAACGTTACTGGTTACATAAATACTACTCAAAATCCAGTGTAACATGAAAATAATTTCAATTCAACATTTTTAGACTTTAATGTCATCTAAAAATCCTTTATTCACTGATGAATTTTGAAAAATCTGATTAGTAATATTTCATACTTTCCCAAGCTTTTTGTATACATACACAAATACTGAATAAGCCATGTAAATATTCTTCAATGTTTCCGAAAACTGAAAATTTAAACGATTGTATTTATTAATAAAAATAATATATTCGTAATATAATATCCCAATGAATAAGTAAATTGAATTTTTAAATTTCCTGACGTTTCGTGACTCAGTGTAAGCCACTTCTTCAGAGAATAAACAGATTTATTTGAAATTATCAAGTCAAACCTCAGTAATGACACCTACAGACTCACTAGATTGTATTTATTAATTAGGGTCTATTTACGTCTAAAACTGCGAGACAAATATCATTAATTCAAGTATACTTAACATTAAAGGAAGTCATATAGCCAGAAAACTTGGTAACTAGTTGACAATTTAGATCATTCTCAAAAACAGAAAACATTATTGAACGAGTTATTTTTTGAGGCTTTATCCTTAGCGTTTAAACTAAATAGAGGAATTTCATGAGATATAAATCAGCTACTATTCAAACGCTTCTAAAAATTTTCACTATTATTTTTGCTAGTAGATTTGCTTAATTCAAAACCATCATAAAATATTATTTTATTGGGCAAGAAAACAGATAAAATTAGTTGTATTTTTTAAATATGCCCCCTTTATGTACTTAACTCATTATTCATTTAGATTTGGCTCCTTTATCAAAAATATGTGATTCGATTGGTTTGACCATCGTACTCTACTGGACTGTCAAACTAAAAAATATTGTTTATGAGGGCAGAGGACCTGTTTGATATTTGTTAGAGCTCCTAGATATAACAGTAGCAAATAAAGGACAGTTAGAACTTTCAACAGTATACATTTCTGGTTTGTATGAATAATAAACACAATTAATAAACCCAGAAAATAGCTAAAAAGGCAATATTTTTATAACCAACAGTTTCAAAACATTGTGACCATCTGTCTCAGCAATAAAATAAGTTATCTTTTGTTTAAACGTAGAATAAGATCAGTTTTGTTGACATTGTATACTTGAAATGTTTTCTGCTGTATGCTGAGTAAATGTTCCCTTTGATATCGTATACTTATCGAATAAAATAGCAAAAACGTCGCACAATAGCCAAACTACTAGACAATTAAAAGGTTCTTAAAACAACTAACCGTTGGTTAAATCATCACAGAAATAAAAAAGATATGATATTACTTATTCGAATCTATAATTTGCAGTACATCCCTTTCATTTCTTTGTCATTAATGAACAGTCTATATCAAACTACTTTTTATTTACTGTATTTCTCAAAATCCTTCTCTAGCTCCTTATTTTTATTACAATGATGCACTATCATAAAACGTTTTTTCTTTTGCTTTGTTCATCTATTATAAATGCATATGTTTATTTCTTGAAAACGAGGTGTGTTCCGGTAGAGAATAATTTTTTGACAAATCACACAACTCAGTCCTTCCCAATTTGACAACAAATATGGAATTTTTTCATTATCGTCGTTGACATAAAGCCTAGTTATCGAACCATAATGCTACAATCTATATAAAATGATAGACTACTGGATGACATATGAATCAAATAAGATTATAATCAATGACTAATGGATAGAAAATTTTCTTATGAATAAGATGTAATTAAAATCATCCAATAGGTGAAAAAAAACTCTAAAATTACCGTGATGTACAAAACTTAGTCTCTTACTCACATTGATTTCAATAGAAACAAACACAGACTAAGAACAGATAAAAAACTTAGTATGGCAATAACTGAAACTGATGGACATAGAATATCAACAACAAAAGTGCAACAAGTGAATCCATTGCAGACGAAAGATTGTTTCTTTCCAAAGTTGGTTGATCTGAAAAGTATCGACTTTAAATATGGCATTCAGTAGATATAATAGTTGATGATTAGCATTACTCTAAGTATTGTTACTTCAATAAATTACATAATGGTCATTTTATTGAAATGTGTTTTAGAATTATTTTGAGTTAAAAACTACTAAGTATGAGAAAAAGTGAGATGCTTTACTTTCGAAAACTCATGTAAACCACTCTAATCGACATGCTACACAATCAATGACAATCGATATTATCTTTAATCTCTGAGAACTGAAGACTTTATTCTAGCAATCGTTGGTTTCTCATCCAACTGCAAAGGCAGTCAGAAGTCCATTTGAAAACCAGCTGGTTATATCAATTTGGTAGGCTTTGTGAAGGAAGACACATGTGTATTCAAACTTCTAATTACAAATGTGGCAAAAAACCAAGCATTTCCTTTCAGTCTTTTCTGATCCGACTATCTTAACAAGTGAAAAATAAAGTCACAATCACTATTCCTTTATATAGCAGATACTGGTGGGTCAAACAGAATAATACTTGTGCATATATTTCTTGTTTTTCCGTTTATTCATTCAGGTAGTGGGTTCCCAAATGGTCGGGAAACATTATAGCACAAAACGTACAGAAGTTATCCAGAAATACATTTACTGCATGGCGTAACCCGACAGTCAAAAAAGACTTAATGTCGATTGATTCTGATTATTGGACTACTGTACCTTCGTAAATTACTGATTCTAAAAGAAATGCTCAAACCTTAGTAATCTGTGCAAATGATATTTCGGTAATTGACATCTGGTTAACTACTAAGTTAGGGTTGTTTAAAATCAGGTACTAACACAAATTAATATATTACCTATTGAATCTGAATTAGGATGGATTTGTTACTTAATACGTAAAGGTTTTCCACCAATCATTTGAACTATGAGGTATATTACAGTGCACATAACAGAAATCTTAACTTATCGATTAAACTCTGACTCTAAGTGTTCCAGCACACCAAATATTTGTTTAGGTTACCATATATGTGTTTGTATATCCATGTGTTTGCCTTTTGTATAAAATCAAAAAAGTACAAGAGAGTGATTTTTCATTCTTTACTTGTTCGAACCAGTTTATTATGACAAAACAGCTTCATAATTGGTCCTGTTAGTAAAAATATTTATTCTCTTTATTAAATAGATGAATTGTTCTGAAGTACATTATACATGCTCAACACATTTGTGACGTTTATCTGAGGTCATGTGGTCAGATAAGTGAGATGTATGAGAAAGAAGGAAAAGCAAAGAAACGTTTACCTAACAAAAACTTCATTGTGTTTTTATTTTCAATCCGAAAGACAATAATCAATTTACCTAGCTTTACTTCATAGTTCGAGGAGATAATGAAATAAAGAAAGCAAGTTCGTTGGCTCATAAATGTTTAGAATAACGTGTAGTTGTGAAATAGTAAAACAGACAAACGATCCAGAAAAACGTTTTTGATGTCAGATTGTACGGACAAACAGAGGGTGTCTATGGTATCACCTGTTTCTTCAACTGATGCCAACTTATTTATCCATTCATTGGAAACAATTTCAATCTCAAAGTGTCCCCTTCCACCAAAAATGTAGTTGGGTTACATAGAGGACACCTTTTTCCGTATAAAAGGAGATGGATTAGATGAACTGTTCAAGAACGTCAACATTATAGCTAACTACATCATATTCATTAAGGAAATGGAATCCATTGACCAAAAATTACCTTTTCTGAACTGTTTGGTTGAAAGGAAACGTAATGATTGTTTAACGATTAATGTATTCCAAAAGCCAACACTTTCTGAGAAATACCTATATTAGAAGTCAGAACATGCCCATTCCACCAAAGTGATAGTAGCCAAGAGTTTGATAAACAGAGTTCAAAAACTCTTCACTGAACTAAGTGATAAAGAAACAAATGAATTTAGTTATATCCACTTTGATTATGGATAAATATCCTGGAGATTTTATAAAAAGAATAAATAAGAAAGAAGATCAAAAAGGAAAAGGATAAACTGAAAGAATGAAATAAAATAGTGGTGACCCCATATCATAAATGAACTTCAGAAGAGATTAAAAAGATTGTAAATCTCTAAAATACAAGAGTATTCTTTCGAGTAAACAATGCCCTAAACTTTAAACTGCAAACAGTCAAACATTTAAAACGAAAGAAGGTACAACGAAACTATGTATATGGGACCAAATGTAGTGGTTGTAACTCTAACTATGTGAGACGTTACGACAACTGAATATTAGAGTGAATGAACACAAACTTTGCTTGAAGCACATTTCTAAATCATCAGATGATCTGAAAAGGCTCGAAAACAAGTCAACGATAGCATTACACATAATAGAGTTGGACCAGACAGTCAATTTCAATGGCACAAGAGCCATCTAAAAAGGTTTTAGTCCTTACAAAGCTAGATTAACAGCTGAAGCCCTTCGCATATGGACGAGTCCAAACAGTATTAATAGGAGAGATGGTATGTAATTTGCTGGCAACTAATAACTTGTAGTGGCTGGTCCTATGTCGAGTGCACATAGCTTATTCCTGCTTCTGAATAAACCAACTTATCCATTCTCCTCATGCTATATTTTGACCTTATTAAATATTCGCTCGTCAACCTTGACTGGTTTTATGTAAATGTGTGTGTGTGTGCATTTCCCATCTTACTCATCACGTGTCTGTGACTTACTTTTATCTGACTATAAATAGTGATTCACGCTTAGTTAAACCGAGTTGGTTCACACGCCTTCTCCACTGCGCGTCATTTCGCCTCGCTCTCTTCTCTTTGCTCCCTTCGCTCAGTTTTTCTGATTGTCTGTTCTGATCAACGATTGTACAATATATACCTATTCAAAACTTCATTCTCATATTTGACTTATTTAATTCCATTATTCACCAACGCGATTCAAGTTGATTATATACGAGGATTGACGACATATGTATTTCAACAGCAATCAATCAATCAATCATTAACAATCATTCATACAATCTAACTGGAGTCAGATCCCGGGTCATTAAAGTGGTGAGCCCGTCGACAACATTATTCGATCTAATTGACGTCAAAATGAAGGGTCTCACTAAAAACTCTTTATTCCACTTAATCTATCACTTATTATCTGAACAATAATTATTTTCAGCTGTTCTAACCAGTTGGTTTATCTGAATATATGATGAACAATTAGCTTGATCAACATAATAACAAAATTAATTTTATTTCGTTTATTTATCTTCATTTTATGCATGCAATTACATGCTTGGCTCATATCATCTATAAAATCGGCTGTTTTTTTTTCAGAAATTCATCAATCAAAGGCGGCATATAGCCAATGAAATATCTCTAACCTCAGATCCAGTTACACATGCACACAATCCGTTATCTCAACACACTTTTCTTTACACATCAGGGGTCACATGCATATTACATCTAATTCTTACTTTCAGTATGGAGTTGTGGAGATTGTTAAGTTTTCTGATTGAGATCAACGGTGGTCTAACATCAATCGATTCATGATCGCAATCAAAATTCTTACTTTCAACATAGCTAACTTGATTAAATGACCTGTTTAGTATATAATTAACCATAGAACCATGTACCTACTTATATTAGATAACTTTGATGTTTGATTATATTTTCTTGAAAAAGCTTAAACCCGATTGCAGAGCGAAACGTTGGATTTACTGAAAATTCAATCGTTGAGATTTTCCCTCCTGAAATTTATCACTAATTGTATTCGTATCTCATAGCATGCTTTTGGTAAAACGAAAATTATCTTTTTTATAGATATAAAATAAATACAGCTGTGATTTCGAATTTTACTGTCTCTGTTTTGTTTAGATTATCTAATTCATTATAAAATTGGGTCTCAAATTAGTAAGTATGTTATTAATTTTATTTAATCCTAATAATAAAACCTTATTCTATAATTCATTCTGTGACTTCATTTATTCAAAAATGGTTCTGAAAACATGTCAAGCCCTTCATTTGTAAACTGTATGTAAGCTAAGGAATTAAGAGACGAGCTGAGTATGAATTAGCTAGGTGCTCTGTATCACGAATCGATTATGGCCGAAGATTGCTAGCAGTGAACTACAAGTTGTAGCTTCACTAATGTGGTGCTGAGTAAAAGACCTGAAAGTCTTTTTCCTTTGTTCGGTTCAAGTTCCGATAGTTGTCATCCATTATTGGGCAGTCTCAAACAGGATCTTACAGATCTCTTGGCTTTATGCTATTTTTCAGCCTCTTTCAACCATTTATGTAAAGTTTTCTTAAATAAGTTATTCCTCAAATATTCCAAAAACATACAAGCACGGTACTTTACTGAAATTCGGTTTTCATGCTGTACATAATATTCTTTTTTAAACTTTAAGTAGGTTTGTCGTAGACGAACACCGTTCCAGGGATCACATAGATTCATAATTTTATATCTTGAGAAATAACTGAGCCGTAACTTTCCTAACTGGCTCTTCTACTGGTTACTCTGAGACTATCAAATTGAATGATAGTTTGTAATCAAATACACATGGATGGAGTGAATTGACCTAAATTTATGATTTATAATCAGTGAGATAATTATCCAGACTGACTTATGTAGTTGTCTTTATATCCTTTAGTATGATTTCACGTTCTCCCTTCATTTTCCTCGACAAAATGTAGCAAATTATAAACAATTTTTTCAGAGAACTCAAGTTTCCGATAACATTTTTACTCCTGAGTTATGATTAAGACATGTGATGCCCACCCCGAGGCAGCATGGAATTATATCCGAAAAGCTGTGGAAACAGCAGTGATATCTGCTAGTAAGGTAAACCACAAGGTTAGGGAGAAACGTTGGATCTAAGCAGCATCTATCGCACTGATAGATTCTCGAAAATTCATTCCATCTGCATCTGAACATAACGAAGAGCGGAGTCAGTTTAAGCGCAAGCTGACAAGAAGCCTACGCAATGATCGCGAACAGTGGTGGGTGGCGAAAGCAAGAGAGATGGAAAAGGCAGCGGCAATAGGTAATAGCAGACAATTGTTCAGACTCGTTAAGGAAACCGGTATTAGGAACCCAAATGTTAGCGAAACACTCTCAGAGAAAGAAAGACATATTATACATTCTCAATCCAGGAGATTGGATCGATGGGCAGAACACGTTGGGGATCAGTTCAACTGGCCTTCAGCCACACTTCGGTTTCCCACGATCTCCGGTCAACCTGAATGGCAAGTTAATGTAGGTCCTCCGACTCTTTATGAAGTTGAAAAAGCTATCGGAAATCTGAAGCGAGGGAGAGCAGCAGGCCCTGACAGGTTTACTCCTGAGATTTTTAAGGATGGTGGTCCAGTATTAGCAGTGAGATTAACTGAGGTCTCAGGTAGAATTTGGGAACTGGACGTAATCCCATCTGACTGGTCTCAATCACTGATTGTGCCAGTCTATAAGAAAGGACAAAAGTCCTCTTGTGACAATCATAGAGGAATCAGCTTGACTAATATAGTGTCTAGAATATTAGCTTCAATAATACTTCGACGCCTAACTAAAGCTCGTGAAGAGCAGACTAGAGAAAACCAGACTGGTTTTCGACCTGGACGTGGTTGTATAGACCACATATTCACACTACGTCAGGTTCTAGAACACAGACACACATTCAGACGCCCCACAATGGTAGTATTTCTCGACCTTAAGGCGGCATTCGACTCTGCCCATAGTGAGGTTCTATGGCATTGTTTGTCACTGAAAGGAGTACCAAAGAAGTACATTAACCTTGTAAAGGCTCTCTACTCCAACACAACTGATAGAGTGAGAGCTTGTGGCGAACTGTCATCAGAATTAATTACCTCAAGTGGTGTTCGTCAGGGCTGCCCACTATCTCCATTCTTGTTCAACTTTGTCATTGACGTACTTTTAGAGATAACACTCTCCTCATCTAAATTTCCAGGGGTTGAACTTCTACCAGGAGATTCACTTGTTGACTTAGAATATGCCGATGACATAGTTCTATTTGGTGAAGACGCCGACAAAATGCAGAGTCTTCTGACCACTCTAAGCAACAATGCAAGCATGTTCGGCATGCTATTCTCCCCCTCGAAATGCAAAATGTTGCTTCAGGATTGGGTTGCATTGACACCGGAACTAATGATAGGGAGTGAAGTAATTGAGCGTGTCAACCGCTTTACTTATTTTGGGAGTCTCATTAGCCTTTGTGTTTTGGTGTGTGACGCAATCTCAGCACGGATACAGAAAGCTCGACTAGCTTTTACCAACTTGCGTCATTCAAGGCGTAGGCGAGATATCCGTCTACCAACCAAAATATGGGTTCACTGAACAGCAGTTCGTTCCGTCCTAATTTATGGCAGTGAAACATGGCCAGTAAAAGTAGAGGATATTCGTAGGTTACTAGTATCTGATCATGGGTGTCTTCGAAACATTGCTCTTATATCCTGGGACCACCGAGTAAGTAACGCAGTTGTTAGGAAACGGGTTGAGATGGCTGGGACACCTGATACGTATGCCCAACGACCGACTGCCTCGACGTGCGATGTTCAATAGTATAGGAGTAGGTTGGAAGAAAGCTAGGGGCGGCCAGACCAAAACATGGCACAAGTCCATGAAGTCACTGACAAGTGGACTGAGTCATGTTGGTAGGTGTAGACTACGTGGTTGGGATCTGTGAGACGATAGCAACCGATGGTTAGAGACCCTGAATGACATGGCTCAAAATCGTTTGCAATGGCGCAGGTGCATACACTCTTTGTGTTCTCACAAATTCTAATCTCCCGATTCCTCCTTGTCTCTTTTTTTCTCTTCCCAAATTCATTTCACTGGATTATACTCTTTAAATAACATCTCCAAACCTTAATCTTTCCGATTACTGCTTATACTCTTACTACCTCTACCACTACGGGATTTGAATCGATAACTGCATCTCTGTGCTAATGTGGTATGACAACTCGAACTGATGTACGTACGTACGAAGTTCTACGTTGTTACTGACTGACTGACTGATTCAGACATAATAAACTAAACCTTCAAATGAGGTTTAGGAACTGACGAGATATTTCAAAAGTAGTTTATGAGTAAATAGAAAGGGTTGCGTATTGAAGACCTGTAATTGAATGAGTTCATTTTGAGTTAAATATTATCATAGAATAAGAGAAGAACAACCACTTAAATGATTACCTGTGTACATAAGAAATAAGGAAAAATCTAAATAAACACCAAGCAATATGTTAAATTTTAACAACTGAGTTATACAGTTTAATCACATACATATAGTGCACACTGAAAATTGTGCAAATTCAAATGAAAGTCACTAAATATGAGATTAAGAACCCCTTAAACAATATGTAATTCATGTTTTTAGTAAATATTTGCTGTGTCAAATTTATTTCAGCCTGAAAATACAGTATAATATTAGGCTCAAATGACAGTGAATACTATCCTTATTGTTCGAACGTGCTAAAAAATAATATAATACAACCATAAAAACACCTGGCCTACAAGGTAAAAGATGGCATTTGAAGAGTACCCATATACAACAAAATAAACAGTTAATGAAATACGAATTGTTTATGGTATAAATGTCACGTCATCTTCCTGATCATGTCATCCTGTCCATTGTATAGAAAACTAAATTTTTAAATGTGTGGAAAGCCAGTTTTTGAAAGCCGACACAGTTCAAAGTGGTTAAAAAGATTTGACATACTTCATTTAGTAACTTAAAGATTAAAATGAGTGTTCATTTATGAATTCATGATGGACTGTTGAGTAAAACTGAGAAGTTTGAGTTGTGATGGAATCGAGAACAATAAATTTGATAATGAATTTATATTGTACTCTCAGTTAAGTTACTTATTGATTCCTGTAATATAGAAAATGTATCAACAAAAATGTTCTAATTTTTAACTTGTATCCTAACTAACCAGCAGTATAATGCCTATAGGTATGTAAAGGTCCAATACTCGATCATTGTTTATTGTTCATTAGTCACAATAGTAATAATTATCATTGTGCTGCAATAATAACGATAGCATCAATAAACAGTGAGTAACCCGTAACTTCTAGGCTGTACGTTATGAGCTCAAGCCTCTTAAAGTTCGTTTCAACAAACATAATGAATTAAAATAAAGACTCAAACGGACCGATCACTAATGACCGGTCAATTACAAGAGAAACTCAACTCAAATACCACCTTATAAAGCTGTTGGCTCAAAAAAGAGATTTATAGGAACTATAGCAACAAACGTGCAATTCGCGTTACATTTTAGGGAAGGTTGTCATAGTTTTAATCTTTATATCGTATATTCTTGATAATAATAAGCTCAGTCTATAAGGTTAACTTATGATAGCCTTCAGTTATTCAACAGCAAAAAGATCGTATCTTAACGATGATCAGTCGGGCGGAGTAGTTAAACTGCATGAATCATTCGATATTTCAATAGTTTCAAAAAAATTGAGCATGGGGTAGAAATTCAATAATAAATAAAATTTTTATTATATCCCAAAGAGTAGAAAAATTGTGTTTCTGATGTTTCGTGACTTAATCTAGGCTACTTCTTCAATGTAAATAAATAACCGAATTCTGCCCACTACTACTAATTGAGATATAACAAAATATATATTTATTATTATCATTCTATACCTCGTTGTCAAGAATGGTAATTCAATCGTAACATTGGTTACACTTCTGCATTTTGTCGACGTAATTCTACAGTTCATTTTTCTTTATTAAGAGTTTAAGGTTTAAAACAATTATTCATTTATTCACACGAAACTGTTTATTCTAGATATATTTAATGGATGGACGAAAATAATTAGTAAGTTTATGGGAACTAGTCTAATTTTAGTGGCAATCTGGAAGAGTTGATATTTAGCAGTAAACTGACATGCTCAGGATTATTGAACATATGGATATGACAAATTATGAAGCGTTTTGAATGGCGACCCAATCAGATTACAATGAACTTTTATCCTGTTCATGTTTGTTTAGTGACAGACTAGTTGTGACATAGTCAAGTACTATTTCAGTATATTTGGAAAAGTCACAACAGAACGCAAAAACAAACTAGTGAGTGAGAAATACAACGGTGACACAGATTCGACCAGTAAATTAGTATATAGAAGCTAGAACAAATTAGTTACCTGGCTATATTACATTGTAATGCTGAGATACCACAAAATGTAACTTGAGATTAAAACTAAGCTGTTTCCCAAAATTACGGACTGAAAACAAACGCCTAATCTCGTGAAGTTATAAAAGCCCTCCAGATTACGATCAATTACTGTACATCCATGGTATACAGGGCTTTAATGAAAGGTGTAGATTGACTTTGCTGTGAGCGGACGTTAATTTGTGTGCAAGAGTATCATCTTTAAACCAGTTCAAATACTAACTTAAAAGTTATAATAAATACAACAGCATAATTACGAAAACAAGTATGATATACCCAAAAATCAAGAGAACTAAGATCAGAATATCGCCATCCTCACTTAAAAACTTATTTATTAAAATGTCCAACACCTACCGTTTTAGTTTTGGAACTAAATTTAAAAAAACCAACTGACTCAGTGTAAATCCTCAAAAGTTGTACTTGTGATATGAAGATGAGTAATAATGAACAAAAAGGTGAATTTTAGAGTACGACGACGAAGTGCCTGTAATCATGTATTCAACACGATGTAATGAGACATCGAGTGAATCAGCGAATAAATATGTGGCCTTTATATGGTGACTTTTTGATCGTATGATTTCAACTTCTGATGATACATAGAAAAGACGGGTTACCATATGACTAGATAAATTCAAAAGCCAAAGAAGAAAAGTTCTGTTTTATACCCAGTTGTTAAACCAGAAAATGAATAATGTTTAAAATTCGATGTAATGAACAAAACTCGGAGTCAGTCACATGAGTGTACTTAAGTTACTTTAGTGAAGAATGAGTATTCGTGGCAACTTAATTTTTAAAAATTTTTCTTTGAACTAAACACATGAGAATAAGAACATCTGTTCATCATTAATCAAATGTTTTTTTCTGTTGTCTTTTTTTGCTATTCACTAGACTTGTTTTTTCAGCTGCTTTAGTAAATTAATAATATGAATGTACTATTGCGTTACAGTAGATGGTTTTTGTTAAAGAATGACTTAATGCTGTCTTTAAGATGATGAATATAATAATTTAATTAGGGTTATTCAAATTTGAGAAAGAAATAGACGTTGAAATTAGTTGTCATTTAGGTGGGTCTTAGATCTTTTATTTTGGAGGACTATTTACATCACCTGTGAGATGCATGAAAGGTACACACACAGTTTGGTAGTGAATATCTGTTTCATAGATCAATCAAAAAAATCTGACTATAATTCAGATTTTATTTTTGAAAAGTGGATGGATAATATTATCACTATTTGCATTTTGCTAGTTCTACATTTATCTTCATATTCTAAGATAACAATATGAAAATGAAACACCATCAATCTAGTAAATAAACTTTAACAAATAAAAATGAACGCGAAGTAAATATGTTGAATGAGCCATAGTTTTAAGGTGAACAGAAATTTCACTTACAAACCCTCGTGATTCAAAAATTGCACGATTCAAGGCTCGGATCACAGGTTATTAAATATATAATTTAATTATGACATGTGCTTACTTACAAAGGTTTCCGGGTTAAATACTATAGGAAAACATTTTAATTGCATCAGATAACCTTAGTAAATTTATTGAGAGGAGGGTTACGATTGTTTAACTGGTGATTTTTCTTCTTTTTTTAAGCTGCCATTACTTTATGTCACATGATTTTTTCTTGTTTAAGAAATAAATGAATGTACCCAAATAAAGTGTACCATAAGCACGTTGTATTTTTTAATAATCGCAAATATGTGGCTACAGCTTACCCATTCCCTAATGATATGACAACCGATAAATGGTTAACATCACAATATATTTCCTTGACTTACATTTTTGTCCTAGTTTTAGTCCTATTTCATTTACCATTTCCGCTTGTATCTAATAATAATAATATGACAAATATTGTCACCGTTTGTCCCTCCGATCTAGTTGCTAACAGTTTTAGATTTAACATTATGTGAAAACAACAATAAAAAGGAGTTTTGCAGACAGGAAAAACAGAAACATTATTTAAAATATTTTTTGTAAGCAATGATGGATAGCGGCTAGCAGTGGGATCCAGGACGCGCGTCTCGTCCTATTTGGGACTCGTCAGCTGGATGTACCTGCATCTCAGGGTTGATGTTCACTCTGGGAATCGAACCCAGTACCATTCACTTCAAACGCCATCGCGTTATCCACTTAGCTACTGAGTCCTGATAGCCACTTGCTTGTGTAATGGGGTGAATTTCAGTTCACTTGGTATTATTTCAGTTTTCTTCCACTCTTAAAAGTCATACACAACGTAAGCATGATTAGTAAGCACCTGTTTCTTTTCTTTAACAAGAAATAGATATGAAAGAATCCCCCTATTGTCACCTTTATTTTCATAGCATGTAATTGTGTTTAGGTGACAGTTGCATTGGGGTAAATCAACCAAATAATTTTCACTTTACTGAAACTTCAAATACTTTTTCTAACTAATTACATAAAGCCGTTTAAATGTATACGGGTCATAAATATTTTTTGTTTCCGAAAGTGAAACAGTCATCCTGATCTTCAGGTGATCCCAAACAAGGAAAACATTTATCGTTGAAATATTTGGAAGTTTAAATAATTTTCACTCACCATATCATTAAAGTGAAATAATGTTAGCCGATACCCATATATCAGCAGTTATTTTATATATCTTCATATGACAAAAGTGCTTGCCCGTATTAAATACTTTATTTTCGATGGTATACTAAATGTATAATTTCTGTTTTTGTCAGTCGCAAGCTGGATCTAGGAAATTCGAGTGATCTATACAGATTAGGACGGTTATTAAACCTCCATATCTATTATGTGAGTGATAAAAACGCACTGTTGCCTGAGTTTAATTCAGGTTTTACAAACATTCCAATATTTAATTGATCACGAAGGCTAATACCAATACAACTCAGACTCAGGAAATGTTTGAAGTCATTTTAGTGATGTTTATATTCTTTAGTTATAAGCAGAGAAAATTTCGATGATTATAGTATTGGTGTTGTGTTTTCTGAGCTAAATGATCAAGTTGTGAAGCACTCATTGTCTTTCTTGACAACATCATAAGCACTTAAAAAAGAAATGAGCAAGTAAAGTTTCTTTATAACAGATGAATCATGATTTCTAAGCATGTGTTTGACTGGAAAATCAATCTATTTTGTTGTCGTAGATAGACTAGTCAAGTTTAACATTCAACGTAATATTCATCTACATAGAAATATCATGTACATGCAGTTTATATTAATGATTAATTAAAGAAATATGATCATTCAGTATAAACCTGAACGATGATACGTGTTCATGCTCTTTAAAGCACTGTAATGAATGTGTAAGGTTGTTATGATCACTCATAAAGACAAATAAATTTAAAACAGACTTATTAATATTGATGTTATCGTTTAAGACTTTAGAGTTAGGCCCATATATTTGTTTCAATTTTCAACACGTTCCACATGAAAATGTTAGATATTTATACTAATTAGTAGAATGATAGCAAATATTATGATCTTTTCCAACATTTAGTATTGACTAGTAACATTTTCAAAGTGACCAGTAATCTGAATGACTAAACATCATAATGTATTAAGTTTGGTGTTATGTGTGCTAAGGAGACATTTAGAAAAACTCAAATGATCAATTTTATTTCTTTTCGACATCACTTAACAGTAAGGGTTAATTTACAAAATCATCTTAAACGTAAAATATTGTCCTTCACCACCGTAATTCCCTGATGTTGTAGGTAATAATATTGAATGACGAACTGGTTAGCTGATGCCTCAGACATTTATAATTCAGTTGACCAAAGAGGAGTATATATATGTATATTACGTGTCCCCCAAAACAACATCTTGTATTACTCTCAGTAAACTGAGCTTGAAGTATTATTGGTTAGTGAAATATATTTTCTAGTAAATAACTTTCAGGTGTTGAAGATGGGACCCCTTCTGAACGATTAACCATAATCTTAACGTTGATAATTTACATTTAAACTGATGCGACTTAGTAACCAAATACATTTTTACTTATTTTGCTTTCAGTCACAGATTTATAGTATATCAAACAGGTATACAACTAGACTAAAAAATTAAGGTAGATGGGAAGTTTATGTTTGAGATTCAGTGGTTGATAGTTAGGTGCTTCAACCGAAAGGCTACTGCTTTATGTACTTCATTGTTCTATAATCTCCCACCAAAAATTCACCATGGCACTCCAGCCCAGTACAACTAACCTCAAACGCCACCACTTTATCCATTAAGCTACTGAATTCAGATAGTCACTGGCTTGTGAGATGCGGTACATTTTAATTTATATGTAATGGTCGTTTGAACTCTCATTGATAATAAGGCGTTATTTTCTTCTAGTCTATGAGTTCTCAATCATAAACATTACATGTCACTTCCGTGATCAAACAAAGTATCTTCAAAATTTACGATGGTTGGCGTTCTCAACCTTTAGCTTTCTCGTGTCCTTGATCAAATAAACTAAATGAACCAATGACTTCCAATCGAATCCAGCAGATGGGCTCAGTGATTGGTTGCTTACTAAAGGAATTCCATTATCATATAAGTTATCGGCCTATCTGGATGATTGAAGTTGGGAATTCGGTTATTTTTACTGGACATAATGTAGTAAAAATAACATATGAAAGCATTTTAAATTAAACATAGTGACAATTTGTACAATAACAAAAGGCTTATGACTTCTCTCTCTTTTTAAAGACGCGAACGTAACAGCATTAACTTTAATCTACTTATGTACTTCAGTGCAAAACAACTGTAAATGGAAACTTAATATAAATTTAAAATAATTACTGCAGATAGCGAAGGATAAAGGAAAATATCCAACTAACAGGAGTGAACTTATGAATTAGTTATTCTTAACTAAGAAATTATTAAAAGTGTTAACAAACTATAGCATTTCAAGCATGCAAATGGTTCAATTAACTGTTCTTAAATGTTGGCTTAATGAATTCCTAATTGAAATATTGAGACGATTAACATGATTAGTAATATAAAATTAGAAAGACTGTATGAATTATTAGTTTATTCTACCATCGTAAAGTAAACATAGAGAAAGTTAATAAATCATCATAGAAAATAACAAATAAATATCAATTTTTCCAAAGAGTGATAAATAAATAAAATAATCCTTACTTAAACTATTTCATCAACACAGAGTTTAAGAGTAGAGTTATAAATATGTGCTTTATTCACAGTGAATTTATTTACCATCAGTCTTAAACTGTTGTGACCTGAGATAATAAGAAAATGTTCTCAACTTGAACAAAATTGAAAACAAATCAAAATTATCTATTCCAAGGCGCTTAGTTATAACGTTCAATTGAATATGAAATTCGGCCAAGTTTTACTGACTACTTTTATAATTTGTTTATGCAATGCATCAGAAGGTTACGGAAAAGCTAAGAATTTTTTTTAAAGAATAGCTGGTAAGACTAGAAAAGCATTAATTTATTAGCGTAATTTCAAGCGACTGAGCATCACAAATCACATATACTTTATATAAGTGCCATTCATTTCAAGCGGAATGGTGATTTTTCCCAAAGCTAAAGCATTCAATCTCCCAAAAAGGTAACAAACTATAGAAACCATTTAGAATGACCTTATATATATATATTTTAGTCCATATGAACACTCAGGTTTCTTGATCTTTGAACACATTTCATCAAGTGATATTCATACAATTTAAAAACCACTAAAAAGTTAACAATTTATCTTTAATTTGTTTGTCTAACAGTAATAATTTCGATAACTAAATAGTAACATATGATGTTTAGGATAACAAGACTGATTCTTTTTGAAAATGGAGGAACAAAAAAACCCGCCAATAACTTTTTTCCTATTCATAATCTTAATTTGTTTATCAAGAAATTTTTTCCCTTGCGAATAATCAAAGTACCTGAAAGAAAACTTATGCAAATCCATCGACTTCTTTATTGAACTGCATAATGAACATAAATTGTTGAAATTTTACGATACCAGACATGGGTGTATATGAATCGTTTGATTGTCTCTTAGCTTTGAAACTAATAGTTTTGCCCAACAAAAATTGTAGTTCATATTTTAAAAAAATGAATCAGGCTGATATTCTTCGACAAACATCTGCCGAATAATATGAGATATATCATGTAGATGGTAAACCTCACAAGTATGATCGAGGTCAGTTTCATCATTTCAAATATTTATTCTATAAGACGCTTAATACTAAATATCCAAGTAAACTAAAATGTTTAATACATAATTATATAATGCAAGTCAATATTTCTTAACTTGTGTCAATAAGCACGATTCGAATTTATTAATGCTAAGATTTCCTAACTTAGTATAAGACTTGGAGAGTGATCTAAAGCTTCAGGGTATATTTTTCGGGAACTGCTTCTACCGTTATCATATACAAGCCGCTGAATAAGAGTTCAACAACGATTTTTTTCAGATATATTATGGTTAGGTCCGGCAAATCCTAAAAATATCATTTAACAACAATAATAAAATGGCCAGACATCAGAATTAATAAACATTAAAAAAAAGAACATAAATGTACGTTTTAACAAATATACCTGCTGGTTAACTATATCATTTATAAAATTTGTATGTATGCAAATAATCTTAAGTGAAGAAAACTTATCAATGCGTCATTAGTAAACCAGTGTGAAGATAATTCAACTTCTAACCATGTGCGCACACACAAACATCGGTGCTGTACACTTATTGATTCATTTGAATGTGATGTGTCCTAAAACAACATATCCACTGTTTGTATTCACCTTAAATGTTTTAATGAGTTAGAAGAGATGAATGGAATTCAATATCGGTTATTTTGTTTGTTTGCTTTTTTACTGATTCAAACAAGCTTTTTCCTGTATGATTAACTAATATAACATTTTACAGTATCATTATCCACTTCACTGACTTTAACATCGTGTTACTTTTACCGAATAGCACAAACAATTCTAATTCATCGTTCATTTAATGTAACTATAATTAGGAAACTGAAATGTTCATGTAATCAAACTTATCATAAAATACATGGATATTTGTATTGTGATAAAATATGTAAAACTGGTGCATACTGATGTACAACCATTTATTCTCACTGATCAACTACTTTTACAAGGTGATAAGATTTCGAAATAAATGCATAAGAAAATTACTCACTTCTAAAACCTGATATATACATCCACAAGATTAAAATCAACTATGTGATAATCAAATATTTATATAAAACTTAAAGTTAGACTGCAGAATGCCTACTGATGATCATAATATGTTTCACAGGTTGAAATCATGAGTCGATTGAAGCTAGACCACCATGGAAAACCTGGAAGCACTGGACGGCCGTTTCGTTGCTTCCACGTTTTCCATGGTGATCTAGCTTCAATCGACTCATGATTTCAACCTGTGAAATTTCTAAAACTCTCCACAAAAACCATTCTCATAATATGTTTATTAATGCTGATTAATATGAACAGTAAATAGATAAGTCTTGCACCAATTCTCTACACTATAGTTCATTACCTTACTTACTTACTTACTTACTTACGCCTGTTACTCCTCGTGAAGGAGCATAGGCCGCTCACCAGTATTCTCCGACCAACCCTGTCCTGGGCAATCCTTTCTAGCTCCGTCCAGTTCCTATTCATCCTTTTCATATCTGCTTCTATTATCCGACGTAATGTGATCTCTGGCCTTCCTCTTTTCCGCTTCCCTTCAGCATTCCAAGTTACGGCTTGTCTCGTGATGCAGTTTGATGATTTGCGTAATGTATGTCCTATCCATTTCCATCGTCTTTTCCTAATTTCTTCTTCAGCTGGAAGTTGGTTTGTTCTCTCCCACAGAAGGCTATTGCTGATGGTATCCGGCCAATGGATGTTGAGTATCTTGCGTAGACAGCTATTTATAAATACTTGTACTTTCTTGATTGTGGTTGTTGTAGTTCTCCAAGTTTCAGCTCCATACAGTAGAACTGCCTTGACGTTCGTATTGAAGATTCTCACTTTGATATTGGTTGAAATTTGTTTTGAGTTCCATATGTTTTTCAATTGTAGGGATGCGACCCTTGCTTTGCCGATCCTCGCCTTTACGTCTGCATCTGAACCTCCTTGTTCATCGATGATGCTTCCCAGGTATGTGAAGGATTCTACATCTTCCAGAGTTTCGCCACCAAGAGTGATTGGATTGCTGTTTTCCGCTTTGAATTTGAGGACCTTAGTTTTCCCTTTGTGTATGCTGAGGCCTACTGATGCAGAGACTGCTGCTACACTGGCTGTCTTCATCTGCATCTGTTCGTGTGTACGTGATAGGAGGGCTAGGCCATCTGCGAAGTCCAAATCGTCTAGTTGATTCTGAGCTGTCCATTGTATTCCGTGTTTTCCTTCAGATGTCGAGGTCTTCATAATCCAGTCGACCACCAGAAGAAAGAGGAAGGGAGAGAGTAGACAGCCTTGTCTGACTCCGGTCCTTACTTGGAATGCATCTGTCAGCTGTCCTCCATGCACTATGAGTTCCGGATAATATTGACAATCTTCTCAGGAACTCCGTAGTGTCGAAGAAGTTTCCATAATGTCCTCCTATCTACACTGTCGAATGCCTTTTCATAATCAATGAAGTTGATGTACAGTGACGAGTTCCACTTAATTGGTTGTTCGACGATGATCCGTAGTGTCGCAATTTGGTCTGTGCACGACCGATCCTTACGGAATCCAGCTTGTTGATCTCGAAGTTGGGCGTCTACTGCATCCTTCATTCGGTCCAGCAACACTCTGTTGAAGACTTCCCCTGGTATTGACAGTAGTGTGATGCCTCTGTAGTTTTCACATTTGCTCAGGTCTCCTTTCTTTGGAATCTTGATGAGGTGTCCTTCTTTCCAGTCCATCGGCACTTGTTCCTCCTCCCAAATCTTTTTGAATAGAAGATAAAGCATGCTTGTGGTTGTTTCGATGTCTGATTTCAGTGCTTCAGCTGGTATGTTGTCGGGTCCTGCTGCTTTCCCGTTCTTGATTTGTCTGACGGCCATTTTAATTTCTTCCGTCGTTGGTGGGTTGACATCTATACGAAGATCTATGTGTGCTGCTTCGATGCCCAGTGGATTCATTGGAGCCGGCCTATTCAGGAGTTCCTCGAAGTATTCTTCCCATCTGTTACGCTGTTGTTGAATTTCGGTGATTGGCTTGCCTTCTTTGTCTTTGATCGGCCTCTCTAGTTTACTGTATTTCCCTGCTAGTTTCTTCGTTGTATCGTAAAGTTGTTTCATATTTCCTTCCCTTGCAGCTTTTTCCGCCGTCGTTGCTAGTTCTTCCATGTATTTCTTCTTGTCGGATCTAATGCTCCTCTTCACTTGTTTGTTTGCTTCTATGTATTCAGCTTGTGCTTGGACTTTTCCTGCTCGTGTTCGGCTGTTGTTTATTGCTGCCTTCTTGTTCTTCCTTTCTTTGATCTTGTCCAGTGTTTCTGTAGAGATCCATTCCTTATGATGGTATTTCTTTAGACCCAGAACCTCTTGACACGTTGAAGTTAATGCTTCCTTGATGCCTTTCCAGTTGTCCTCCATACTAGTTTCTTCTTCTTTCAGTAGATCTTGTAAGGCTTGGAACCTGTTGTTGAGAGCTATCTTGAATTCATTGAGTTTGTCAGTATCTCGAAGGAAGGCTGTGTTGAACCTTTGTATTGCTGTTTGTTCAGTTGTCCAGTTCTTTTTTAGCTTCAGTTTTAAATTGGCCACAACTAGGTAGTGATCTGAAGCTATGTCAGCACCTCTCCTGGTTCTCACATCTTCCATTGCCCTTCGGAATTTTTTGTTGATGCAAATATGATCTATCTGGTTCTCTGTGATGTGGTCCGGTGAGATCCATGTGGCCTTGTGTATACGCTTGTGTGGAAATATTGTGCCCCCTATGACCAATTTGTTGAATGCACATAGATTTGCGAATCTTCCTCCATTTTCGTTTCTTTCTCCCAGTCCATGTCGTCCCATAATATCTTCGTATCCAGTGTTGTCTATCCCGACTTTGGCATTTAGATCTCCCATCAGAATAGTTAGGTCCTTTCAAAGATAATGAATAAATATATGACTGTTGACTTGTATAGTCCTTATGTCCATAGAATTCAAACAATCTTGTTAAAATGGCGATTATGCTAAACGACTTCACGTTGGTATGCGCTTGCCTTATTGCTGGATGTTCAAATATGACCTGTATAGTACCAATCATCAGTAAGGCATGTTTTTACCATTGAAAGAACTGGTAATACTTCAGGAACTTCCACTCTGTGACCCAATAGTATGATTTAATTTTCCTAACGAAGATAATGAAATTCTTGACTTCAATGTTAAATGATACCTGAAGGAGCAACGATTATGTTTATGTTTAAGATAGGTATCACTGGTCAGCTCATACAAACTCAAAACACCTATCAGGAAAATCCTGATAAAAACTAATGACCAAAGAAACGATAAATCATTCATGAACTGACACACACTAATCCATAAACACCTGTGATACCACAGATTGAAAGAGAAAGGTGAATTAGCTCTCCATTTTTTTCAACGATAAGAATTCCTGATGCAATTTTAGATGAAAAAAATTGGGGTATTTAGGACACCAGTTTACGTTTGAAAGCAAAAAAGAAAAATTATTTTAATATAAATAATCTGTCACACAAACTGTAAAAATACAAAAGTGATCCCCAATAATTGTTGAGGTTACTCTACTTTACCAAACTGAGGCGTAAAGTTAGGGTATTCAATCTCGAATAGTTTGAAACAGATAATCAGATAAAACAAAGGCATAAACGTTTAAAACTAGACTTGAATAAGCTTTTTTAAACTGAAACTCTTGTTGCGAATGTCAACAAACTGTTGTTAACGTAACAGTAATATGATGCACGCATTTCAAATATATATATATATATATATCACTGAAATAACGAAAACGCAGCTGTTCCAATAAATCCCATCACTGTTTTCAAATCTAAAAGTGTACAACCTTTTGGAAAGACTATGAAATCAGTTTTGCTTGGACCGATGAAGTTAGATATATTTTCACTTGGTTGCCATATAAGATAAATCCATAACTTCGATTACGCTTGTGTTGGGGATGATTGATAAAATGTTGTTGACTACTACTACTTGAGCCAAAAGAATCGAAACATAAGAATCAAAAAGCATTCATATTATTTTCAGAATAATTAAATGACGCCTCCTCAAAACGATCCTTTATATTGAATCAACTTATCCAGTTTCTAATGACAATGTACCAGATATGGGTTCTGATAATAATGCACATAATTTTGATGAAATTTCTTACAAAAATGAGGAAAATATATCGGCTGAGTCAAATGATGGTCAAAGATCTAATGTAATTTTGTTTGATGTTGATTTTCCTAATGACCCATCATCCGCTGATGAGATTCTTAATGAATTTGAAAATAATGCTTCAGAAGAACCAAACTCTGACCTCAAATCAAAAATCGTTCATTACCATCTAGTCATTTCTAGTGGATTCTACACTCAATGCGGGAAACATGTTTTAAATAAAGTCGAATTAATTGTAACTTGGGGATATGAGGACCCAACACGATTTTGCGGGGGAGGATGGACGCGGAAAAATTTTAAAATCCGGACACCAACTCCGGATCTTCAAAAAAAAGGGAGGTATTAGGATATTCGGATAAATATATCAATAATTATCATGTTAAGTCTAATGGTGTCCTTGGACGTTAAATGGACATTCCCTATTGGTCAGTATTTATTTCACTTGTTAAATATTGTACAAATGTTGTTTTCTATTTTATGGTACGAAGTGGTTTGTTTGATTGGTATATAAACAGAGTATGTCTGAAATATAATGATTCATATCTCAGAGGCTGAGACTTGTGTTCTGGACTCAACTGGCTGGGCTAGACAGCGAAGCAGGGCCAATCAGGACTCTAGGTCGTTCGTACGTGTTTTTCGTGCCATTGATCCGATCGATAATACGCTTCACTCTTATCTGCAGTCACACGTCACAACATCTATTCAAGACAGCGAGGTATATTAAACTGATGCTGTAGACCAGCTACCCTAACCATGGGCTAAAAATCACCTCAATCTAGTTATTACAAGTTCAAAAGTTACGTAACCAATGTTCGGATATTCACGTTAACCAGAGCTTGTCTACTCATGTGTAATAACCGAATCATGTGAAACGAAAGTGAATGATTGTATGGCTTGAAACGTTTCGAGGAAATCAAAGCTTCATAACCATAGCTGCCGTAAGATTTTCTGCATAGGTTTAAAAAAGTCTGATATTGTAAACTCTTTAAAGATACGTGAGTTTCTTTTACGTGATTCACTGGTATATCCCTAAATTTAATGGACCTTTCTTCAAACAAGCTTGTACAAATCAGATTCTGGCAACAGAAGGGGTACTGCATATTACATGTAAATGGATATATGATATTAAATGGTTAGAAGTAGTTTGGAGGAAACCCTTGACTTTAACCAGTTTAATATGAACAAAGGTTAACAATCTGCCGGTGCATTTGGTTAAATTAAGAGGGGTAATATTTAGAGGACAACATTTTGTCATCAACACTCTTCGATACTTTATGATATTTAGATAAACACTGACTTATGATAAGACAAATAGTTACAGTCTAACCAAATGTAACAACTTAGTGAATATTCATCCTTAATTTTGTGACAAAAGTTCCTACTAAATGTTATTTTTTACATACGTATTATCCCTCACACCTAACTCTGCTTATGATTCTTTTGTTTATGGAGTCTGCAATTAGGTCAATAATGCTGTAAAGTGATAGATCGTACTGGAAATTATAAGCGGCTAAAGAAATAATATCATCGTTTTTAGACCACGCTAACCTTATTTTAACATAGAAAGACTAAGTTATGCTGATCCTAGAGAATGCTTTTCAAAAATACAGTTGTTTTGTTGATGGTAACTGCAACAATTTAAAAGTGACTTCTGTTATTCATGATAATTGTCCATAAATTAGTAAACTTTGAAAGAATCCTTTTGACCTAACGTAAAACGTAATATTTTTTGACATTCCATCAAGTAATCACTTATTTCTTTGGAAATTATTTCCTCTCAAAATGCCCGTTACATCGAATATCATTAAACTGAAAATTTTGGTTCGATCAAAGTGGTCAAGGGATAGGTAGCGGTATCATTGTCGAAATAAAGACTTCAACTTTTGTTTTCCTCAATAACTTAAGTCTTCTTAATTAAGGTTAATATTTTACCGATGTTTGCGAGTTAATAGAAGTAATGTTTTGTTTATGAATCAGCTTATGTGAAACCAAGCTAACTGTGGCTAAACAATCGCGAAATAATTTTGATGTCCTGCAGGGGCTTTGCATTCCACATCTATCGGTTCAACTACATAAAATTAGTATTCTAAGGATGAAGATCACATAGCTTCGTTAAACCATAGTAACATTTGTATAATGTGATCCAAATGATAATAAGAATGCTAAAGGGGTTAATAAATATATTTATATGACCGAATGTGAAACTGAATTCACAAACGAGAATCGTGGGAGCTCCAAAGTCAAAGATTGTAGATGCTAGAATAAAAGACGTACCAAGAAGCACTGAAAAAACTTATAAGTTACCAATCCGTCCGTCGCACTGTATTTCAAAGCAATCACAAGTGTACGTGAAATATACACCCTGGACAAACCCAAAAAAATGTAATCTGAACCAGAAACGTCCAATTCCATGCGTTTGCTTAATGAATGGTTCATGCAATATCAAGATAAGAGACAAGTTTATATATAAAAGGAAAATTATTAAAAAACGACAAAACCTTTGGTATTTTAATTTTTATCTAATACTGTTTACTCTTAATCATTCCAGTATACAATATAAATGGACTGCTTCATGCACAACAGTGTCGAGAGATATTGAAATTTAAACAAAATGTGCAGCTATATGAGCGAAATTTATTCACCAGGTTTGAAAAAATGTTGTTTTGGACAATTCGAATGAGGATGAAAGTTGAACTCACATGATTCTTCAATTATCCAAAGTTCGTTCTAAGTAACCTAATCTCTTGTGAAAGCTTAAAACTATACATTCGCTCAAAGGGATGAAGATCGGGTTTTGTCAGCGGTTTTATCACAATAACAAGATTTTTAAGGATAATGGTAGCCAAAACCACGAATGGCTGAAATATCAAAATTCTGTCACAAAATTTGTTTAGGTTGCTCTGACATATCATTTTTCACCAAACATTTTAATAATTACTTCAGAATGTTTAACCAAATTTATGCTTACAAGCCGATGAGCCTTGAAATCACGATTTATAAGACCTGTGCATTTAGGCTTAAGATTTGGTGTGCAAAAAAATATAATAATAAAATATTTTCAACCCATATTTGTTTTTTCTAAAGAAACATGATTAAAATTATGTACTGTAAAATAAAATTGTGTAATTGCAGGCAAAACCAAAAACAGACTTTCAGATATGAAATATTTTTGATTCCTCAGGTAAACATCATTCAAATCACTCTGTATGATTAGCAAGCATTACCTACCGTCAGTGTATTTTCGTATAGCTGGGAAAATTAAAGCAACAAAAGCGGTGAAGATACAGTTGAGAATCATATTGAAATACTTATCCAAGTAAAATAAAAATCTGTTGTAAAACTGATAGGTTACAACGCAACAATAGGCAATAATATTCTGATTTTATCATACAGTCGTCAAGCAACATGCCAATCAACAATCATAGGTAAATAAAAAGGTACATTGCACTCACCAATATCACAACCGGCGTGAGAAACTGTCTTTTCTTTTCTATCAGGTATAAACATCTGCTTACTGTTGTCTTCAAAAATCTGTACCCAATCAACCGTGAAACCAAAGTTGCACAAAAACTGATTATTTAGCGCCACAATATCGTTGCGTTGAATGGCTGAAACGGATAGAAAACAACAAATGTCATTTAAGCAATAAAATTATTGCCTTGAGACCTATGCTGTCGAATATGTTTCAGAAGAGATCTAACTAAACGAAGTGTTTTTGTAAATAGTTAGCCATAATTATGCATCCCTTGTCTACAGATATTCTGTTCCTCAATTAAAACGGTGTGACTACCAGGGTTTGTAGCTTATTATGATGAAAACGTTCGAAAACAATATGCTTTGGTTTTTCCTTCCCTCAAATAAGGTTCGATGATACTGCTTTTATATCTGCCATAGGAATAAAGTCCTATCATAAAAAGCTATCAATACAGAACTTGGCAGTTTCAGTAGAGAACTTGTCTTGTTTATTACTGTACGCTTCTCTTTTGGCCAGTGGTTACGAACCAAATTTAGGTGAGACTTTAATTTATGGACGAACCAACCAGGTAAATATGTAAGATAACAAGTCTCAAAATTTGGTGCGAAATCTACCTAGCCATTTGGCTAAATAGAGTTTTGACATTAAAGCTGATGTCAATTCGGGGCGAAAACCCTAAATCTAATTCCCAAGCCTAACCGTTAACTGTAAATTATAATTATAACTCCTCACGCTGGTTTATTACCCTCATTTGATTCTAGTTATAAATGTCACAATAAGATCTAAGAAAATGTGGAGTGTTAAAAAAGAGTGACCAAGCAAGAGGACGACCATTATTTTTAGGGTAATAGCAGTAAATGTAACCCAACAGGCCACAAATTAATACAATCCAGTGTCAGTCAGGAAGTAAGTACTTTTAACCAACGGCAATCAGTATGACGTTTTAAGTTTTAGTTTCCATCCCAGAGTTTTTAAATATGAGAATTAATTTCTGCAACTTAGATATTTTAGAGAGTGTGTCATACTGACCATTAACTACAAATTAGGCATGAAAAAGTGCAAACGGTGATTAAAATAAGCTTCAATACAAAACATAACATAAACTTCATTTCTGTAATACTAATACATATTTAATAGTAAAGGCAAGTACTTTGAATAGAGCTAAGTGTGCAAATATACGAAGGAAAGAAAAATAAGCAGAGAGGGTACTTCAGATTCAATATATTTTCAAATAAGCATACAAGTAAAAGTATTAACTTCACTCATTTTGTTTACTTTGCAAGTCTTTAACTCTTAACACCTGCCTTTTTTTCAATGTACGTGTGAAAAATTCAGAGGCTCCTAGTAATTGTGAATTTATCAGAACAAAATGGTTTATCTTAAGTAAATTCTTCACTTTATTTGACTTGTATCCTCGTCTTGGATTTCGAACACAAATTAGTGGAAAACTCAAGTTAGATTCACGTAGACACAAGGAGTAGAAATATCATCAGCATGGTAAAGGCGTATGCATAAAATAACAAACACACTTTAAACAAAATTCTTACCCGTCAAACTCCGCAAATCTAGGATTTCAAGACTGTTTCGATTAATGACAAGTGCAGCACTAGTATTCATGATACGATATCCTGGTTCGCCACGAATAACTTTCAAAGAAGGTAATGATATCGTTTTAACGCTGTTTTGACCAATGTACACATAACCAGACACATCTTCAATCTTTTCAAGAAAAGAAAGATCAGGATCGGATCCATTTTCTACTTAATCAAACACTAGTCAATATGGTACCATACCAAGTTTCTCTAGACCACATATAACCAAATTCCCGATTATGTGGGTACAACCCCCGTACAAAAACTTGATGTATGTTAGCTGTATATGTTTTGGATTAGGCTTTCCGCAGTCTCTCTCCCAAACACGACAGGCTAAAGATATCAAATTAAAAACTTCACAGACCTTTAATCCATGGGTACTCAGAAATGGAAAATTTTAAGGACCAGCAATTAAGAGCTAAAAATCTGTATTACTGAGGAAAGATGAAATACCGAAAATAAAAACCAAAGTCGGTGATAAAAAATTCATTTAAGAATTATCCTGTCGAACATCCCATTAACTTTTGAAAACGTGCCAAACACTATTAACCTACAGGGTTGGCAAAATTAATGCACTCAAACCCAACAAGTAACCGCAATATATCTTTATTATCTTTGTCACAGGCTCGTATACGCCGATTAGTTTTTTTTGAGATCGTTACATGTTGTTTTCATACAGTTTCAGGTAATTCACAATGTTCAACTGTTATAACCAAGCCATTCAACTGCACCAATTCTAGTCAGTTTGATAATTATTCGTGAATTCCCATACATTATTGTTTTCAATGAGCGATTATGTCTCAGAAATGAAAGGATCCTGGGTACTAAGAGCTGTCACACTACTAAGCAGGTGGGTGGGTTGATTTTAATGTGAAAATAACAAAGTGATAATTCGAATGCTAAGGTGATTGTTTCAGGAATGAACGAATACGTTGGTTAACTGGTAATGCAGACATTGTGAGAAGATGGACTTGAAATAACAAGAGGGAAAGCGAAAATGATAATGATTCTAGTGGTCCCATGTGTTAGAGTCTATCCTCGTAAGATTTTTGTTTTTGACTTATCAACCACTTGGTTACCCGTCTCTGTATTTGTCCTAATAGATTTATATCTCTTCAGAATAGAGGAGACGCAAGGACACTATGCACTTCAAATTAATGCCGTGCGTATGTCTCAAACAGTTTTAGGAACAACTGTGAGATGTTGTTGTCTTAGCATAAAGTTGAAAGTTCAGTCCAACTTTGGATGCATCCCTCACACAGTTGAGACGGTTTCCTAGCTCTTAGTGGTTCAACGGGCGAGATGAAAATCAGGAGAGTCAACTGAGAGGGAATTTCCATAGGGAGCGTAAAGGCTTTATATCAAATGAGGTAGTATATTCATAACATGACATTTCTACGGGTTAAGCTTTAATCAATTGAAAGCTGCTTATTCCTCTATTTCTGTAATGTCTTTTTGAAAGTAAAATGAGTCCCATATCGCTGTTTACAAACTTCCAGATATCTGCGTCGTCTGTAAAAATCAACTCAGTCGAGTCAATTACATCTAACAGGTCGTTATTAAAGATCATGAATAGGAGTGGATGTAAGATTGATTCTTGTGAAACTCTTGATATTGAAACTATCCAATCCCTTGCACTCCACTTACTTTGATACGAAACACACTGTTCTCTATGTAGTTTCAGATTCACGTAGGCAGTAAAACAGAGAGAGATCTCTTTGCAACCTTCTCTATTAAAAGTATATATTGTATTGTAGCAAAAGCATTCACGAAATTATCGTCAGGCTGAACAAGTGAGTTGATTATTTCTTTGAGATCTGGATATAAGTAGTTCGAGTGCATCTTCAGTTACGGAGAAAAATTATTCTTACTATGTTTCCCCTTGAAAATGGAACACAAAGTAATTTTGTTATTCATGGATGTGATGAAGGAGTATTACTTAAAGTACCTAAGAGGTCTCCCCTTCAAAGATTTTGCAGTTGATGCTATCTCTATAGCATATTCAAACAGCAAAACGCTTGGTGGGATTTTTATGCAACTTTTGTCGTGTCTTATCTCGATGGGATTTTTTTAATGTACGAATAACTTCTGTAGCGTATCAATGATCTATTAAAGTGGAGAGGATTGTGAACTGCATGATGCATCATGGTAGTATTCTTCTTGTCTTTTCATACTGCACTAGGTGTAAACTAAGGGCTTCTCTGCAATCTGAGTACGATATATTTTTCAGTCGGGTTGCCTTCTCATTTACTTATTTCCAACTCACTCCAAGTAAACCGTTTTTTCTCAAGGTATGAGGACACAACTCAAGAGCCTTTTCCAAGGTCAAATGTCAGGCAAAAATAGTAAACAACTTCAAATAATTGCAAAGTCAAGCTACCGAGTGTTCTAGATAGGGCCTCATGAGTGAGTACCGATTATTCACTGCAGAACGCGAGTGAAAAAGGATACTTGAGGAAGTTCTTTTGAATGGTGGAAAGTGTAATATCGGGATTCTTCAGAAATTATCCAATGAATAGAGTATGATTGGTGACCATTAGTATCCTGCATTTATTAGGAGGTTTCTAATGCTCTAGTAATAATAATAATAAATATTCCTAGATAAGAATATGTAAAATGAGGCATGTCATTTTACAGACAAGATCAAACTGTGACATATGCTACAGGTTTTACGTTAAAAAGTTACTTAAATACGTTGGTATGCTGTAAGACTAGTTTGCTGCGTAAACAGAGGATAACTTTTCATACATCGGAATATTAATGATAGTAAGACTTTAATGTTCAATGTGAGATTTGATGGGGGTTACGTTGCGACAAGCTATTGGTGGTCGAGAATGAATGGGATTTAAGTCCAGAGCAGTCGTTTGAAGATGACAACTTTAACGTATCATTTTGCGCTTTTTGGTAGCCATAGCAGGTGAATTCCGGAAGTATTATTGGTGGTGTAGGACGAAATCATAAGTTCCACATATATATTCGGTTCGTAATGAAAACCCTGAACCTGATTCCTAACCTTAACCATCAACTGCAAATCATAATCCTTATTTCTCACGGTGGCTTATAGTCGTCATTTAGTCCCGGCTAGTAGGGTCACTTTAGAGTCGCTCCAAGTTTGTCCGCAAATTATAATCCCATCATGTTTTCATTTGTGATGGAACAATAAAGGTATGGTCACTAAGACTCATTCTCTTTCATTAGATCAACTTCTAAGCAAGTATGTTTCACCAGGTTCAAGAAAACAAGCCACAGTATGTCGTTGAATTGAAATGGTTTAAGAGAACTGAAAGTTTGTGATTGTGTATTTTAAAAATCATTAGGAAAACAGTTTTCGAACACTGACTGGCATTTTTTGGTCAAATTTATTACAACTCGTCTTTATTTTATAACTTTTAAAAGTCATGAGTGAACTCCTGTTTGGCGTAATTATCCAGTTTTGACTGCAGGTTACATACACGGGTCAAGGAGGTACTCAGCACAAGATTAGCATCAATGGTCCAAATGTTTGTGGACGGAATAGAAGAAGCTTTCGCTTGACAGGCTTCTGTGTCTAGTAGCAGTGGATCACCAACAAAAGGAACTCACAACTATTTAGGTAGTCTAAGCTTCCTATGATCGAACATAGTTGAGCGGCACTCACTGGGTTAGCAAGTTTTCTGACTATGAACTGGTGGGCGAAAAGTTATTTTTTAATGCTCATGCAGTTTATGTTTGCAGATGATTCTTTACAATCAGTCAACGATCCTCGGTCTAGAGATGTGGTGTCGATGGAGGGGATAAGGGTGATTCATTGTCGTAAGCCAAGGTACTTCTAAGGCTCAGTGTGTACAACATCATCAATTGTTATGGGGATTAAAAGAAAAACTCACCAAACATGTTGTTGATTAGTTGCTGTTTGTGACATAATAAAAGTAATAATATATGTTTGTTACATGACGCATGCCAGTTTACAGGCAAGATCAAATTACCAAAAAAGATACAATTTTCACTGTAGTAAATTACTCAGCTGGGTTGATATTTTATGAGATATGATTGCAGATGGTTTTAGTAAGAATCGTGTTGTCAATATCACAGTTGGCACGCCTTTTGAAGGCTGCGTCGCGACGTGCAACCAACGGTCGAGAATAGATCCATGTGAAGTTAGGGGCTACTAGAAACCGCAACGTTATATCCCTCTGAATATCTGAGGCTTTAATGAAGGTGCAGAACGAAGTCACCCGTTCCACATCTGTTTTCAGTGTCATATTTCAAGGGGTCTGAAAAAGAGTGCAAGAAAAAGAAAGGATGAGAAGCAGAGCAGACAATGTCCATGAAGGAATATTTAATGTATGACTACTCAGTCTAATTCTCTTTTATTAAGGTATTTATTAGGCAAGATCATTTTAATATGTTAAAGAAAAAAAAGTGTAAGCAAGATGTGAGTGGATAAACAACCAAAAATGGAAGTGGTTCAGAAAGAAGCTGGAAGTATGGGATTATGTGTTGTTATCAAATACAGTGCTGAAAACAGTGACTAGGTGCCAGTCGGTTATTTAATCACATGTTTATATGTTGGATGATCAATTTTTAAGTGTAGCTTGTCTTAGATAAGCTCCATAGGCCTGTGGAAAACTTTGGATTGGTCCATAAAGTAGCTTGGAGAAGATTTTAATCGAGTTAGCGTTTGACCTGACAAGATGTTTACTGGCAACCCATTCCATAAGCCTGCATAACGTGTAACAAAGATAGTCGAATTTACTTAGCTTTTTGGTCACGAGATCGTTAGTACGAAATCCCGATTCCGACGGTTTTGGCAAACTTTAACACATCACAAATTACTACAATTTTATTATATAGAATTTTGTAAAGCATTATAAGGTCACGTTAATTCGTCTTAACGATAAGGGTTCCAGTTTCCATGCTTCGCATCTATCTTTATATGATAGATCAGGTGCGAGAACTCTTTTAAAATGGCATTGCACTTTTATAATTTTCCGCCGGTCTATTGAACGCATTCAACTAAATATAATTGGGCAGTAATCCAGTAGGGGCCGAACATATACCCCATAGAAAGTTATTTTGGATTCTTTTACATGGAAATAATTATTAATAAGTCCAATAAGTCTACGAGCTCTGGAGACACGGGATGTAGCCTGTACGGTGAGTGAAAGGCCTTTAGAATATTTCACTTCTAAGTCATACATGCCACTTAGTTGTCTGTATTCAAAATTGTCCAGCTGCAAGCTTACCTGAGGATTAAACGTCCCGAAATACATGGTTACTTCTTGTTATTGGGGCTCAGTACGGCCTAAGATGTTACGGATTTAAGAACAAAGACGACTGGGCTTTACTAAAAGTATCAGTTTTCTTCGAACCTGACAACAGTCATTTAAACTAAACACATCAAACCTTGATGTCTAAGGCAGAAATAAGAAGGAATTACAGGAAACTTGATATTCATGATAAGCTATTTCAAGGACTGATCTTTCTGAGTTCACTGAATTCTTACCGAAGTTGTACATAATAAGTATGCCTGCTGAGTGAAACACTCAATATTACGTATCGAAAACAACTCACAGTATGCTATAAAATTTGTCAGTGATACAGTTGAGTTCATGCCTAATCTCCATCTAAACCATGAATATCTTAGTACCAACTATTTGCCATTTGGCGCTCATACCCTTGGTTTTGGTACATTTCTACCCCTAGCTTTTCGTTTCATATTATTACGAAGTGTGGATAAACAAGGCACTCCAACTTCCCTTAGTCTTTGAAGTCACAGCATGTAATGAGAGATATAGCGACTCACATGTACTGCGTGCGCATGCATATCTGAGTGGAATATATCCAAACACCTATGTGAACATCTGATACATGTAGACTGAGTGGATGAGTTTATATCTGCGAGGCGCATTTCCGGCTATCATTCTCATTAGGCCTCCTTCAATAATATTTAGGTCTGCCACAAGCACTTATACCAACAACAGTAAAAAGGCGTTTAAGGGAGCTTTTTAGCATATAAATAACTTTAACTCGTAGTCAAGATCCTAATCTCTCTATTTCAGGGCTTCCCCCAAAGTCTAATGGTCATCCCCAAAACGGATAAAACTTTCGAAGAGACTATAATTTATGGACAAACCAACCACATATAAGATAACGAGTCACGAGTTTTGGCGCGAAATTCACCCATATATTTGGCTAAATTGAGTTTTGGCATTATAACTGATGTCAGTTAGTGATGAGAACCGTAAATCTAGTTTTTAACCCTAACCATCAACTGAAAATGAGAATTCTAACTGCTTTATAACTTCCATTTAGTCCTAATCAGTAGGTGTCCACCCACATGGTCACTTCAGAGTCGCCCAAAGTTCGGCAATAAACTATAGTCTCACCAAATTTTCCCCAAAATTGGGAGATTCGGATGAAGACATCACAAGCAGCCACGCGACCTAACTTGATATAATAACATCTGAGAATCATATGCCAGTTGACTTGATACTAAAGTTGTCGATCAACTCTACGAAGAAATTGAAATGAGGACAATCAAACAACATATAAGTGCGGTATGACAGTAGAGTATTATTTTAAAAAAACATCGAAACTTACTTTTAGATTAACCTTCGTCAAAAGTGAATCAGGATTCTCCAGATCCAGTGTATCTACAAACGCAGATGACTGTTTTCTTTTGCTTGTGGCTCTCCTAATAGTACATCCAGAAGTAAAACTAGACAACTGTCTTTGTCGTGATTTGCTTAGCTTAGCAAAAGAGTTGGGATGAGGACCTTTTTGAGCAGTATTTCTCAACATTGAAAAAGAGCAAACGCCCACCAAAGACTCAATGTTTGTATGAAATGAATCATGATCACCAAAATTTCCAATTAAATGTGGAGACTCATTGTGTGCGACATTGTAAACCTGGTCGCGAGCACCACAATGACTGCTAGGTGAGTGGCGCAGGCGAATCCTTAACTTCGGAATAAAAGGTGTATCCCTTGCAGGTTTGGGTGGAATAATTAATTTGGATGTGGCATACATATCCGACGTGACATATATATACAGCAATATTCTGGTTAAATTATTGAGAACCGGTACGTATATCCATATTACTTCTGACCAGGGCTGAATATAAAGAGGGAGATAAAACACCTATCAGACAGGCTGGCTAACCGCCAACCTAACAGCTACGAGATCAGATATACAATCCCGCACAAATATGTCCAACAATAGACTTCGAAGTAACGCAACAGTTGGTTGGATAAAATTTATATATCATTTGTGATCAGCTACTATTTTTCAAAAGCCTCTAACTCATATTTGAATAAAAATCCTAATAATGGAGCTTGTTTTTATTGGGTTCTTTTTTTACAGTCTGTAGGGCCAATGAAATATAACTGAGTCCTAGTTAAACCAGTCATCATTTCTCACAGAGACCGATGCTTAGATATGACTAGGATTTGTAAAAAGGATTGATTCAAAACTCCGTAAGCTGCAAAAACCGCAGGGCTAACCAGGATAGTTCGAGAGCTCTGAGAAAGTTTGCCTGGACTATCCAAAAATTTGTTCCTAAGTTAGCCAAGTATGCCTGACCATCCACTTAACTTGAATCAACATCTAATAGTTTGAAAAAGTAATAATTCTATCCCACATACTGGGGTACACAGAAATAGTGGTTGAAGGGACACTCATTTGATGCCTGGTTTTAGGGCGACGGTGTAGAGTATTTGGTGGACTTGCCATCATCTCTTAATATAAAGCCCAGCTGGAATGAAAACCTTATCAATTTTGCATCAGGCTGCTAACAAATCAAATATTAAAACTTTCGAACAGAAAATAACTGAAGAACTGTAGCGTTGGGTGCTTATTGCAACATATTAAGAGACAGCAACGGTTCCATTAGGCCTTTCAGAGACGCGAGGACCTGTAACCATGGCCAACGCATCTAACACCTTAAGGTCATACCTTTGGCCCATAGAGTTAAATCGATTATGAGAGCCTGGTACAAAATATCCTAGTGTGGAAGGCTAGGTTACACGATATACTGTCAGAACTTTTTAGCTTTAAAATAAATAACCCATTGTTGTCAAGATTTAGGTCTATAGGACCCATCGATATCTGCGGTTATTAAACAAGGACGATAAGTGGTTGTTATTTAAGGGTCGAACACTTGGTAGCAGACAATCCCCAGTAATTATCTGGTTCTGATTCAAATAAAATGAAAATCGTATGAAAATAGTCTTCAACTTATTACATCAGTATGATATAAACATAAGCCGAAGCAACTGCGTCTCTAGCTTGAGGTATGCTTTCTAGGATATATCAAGTTCAGAAAAGAATAAGTCAGTCCATGGGGTCGACACCACCAGACAGAATATAGTGTAAAGATGCCACAGGTATTTGGAGTGTGATAATGCCTTTACATGTAACACCTTTATAATCGAGGTATACCGAACCGGTCAAACCAAACGACAGGGATAAGGGGTTTGAAGATATATTTGGATGGCTATTGATGCATCGGGAATTGTTTGATTTAAGCTTTTCAACAGTTGCAAAGGGTGCGTGCACGGTGTCTTTCATGCGTGGTGTTGTGCGGATGTTTTACTCAGAGCCCCAAGCTAGGGTGTGTCTAGTAAAACAATGAGACCAGCATCAATATCGAAGACTTACAGAATGAATCTTAATTCCGCAAAAACACTGATAGTAGACACTGATTGTAACTTATTCCAGGTACTGAAAAGTAGTCATATTTTCATCACAATATTTTGTAGTAGTAAATAAATTGCCAAAATAAATGGTTCTGTAAGTCTTTTGCATTGACGCTGACCTCATTACTTTTACTAGAAATATTCTAGATGAGGTGACTCGATCATGAATCCGTACCGGATCAAGCATGTGTACCTGTTGGCCAGCACAGATCAAACGCTTCTCAACATATAAATAGCCTTCCTTGTTTCTTATTGTAAGGTAGTATATATATATTTTTTAATTCCCATTTTTGCAAAATGACATAGTTATTATATTTTCAGGTACTTTTTTCTGGCCTATTTGTGTATCTCATCTTCATCATGCGCGAAATTTGAAAGTGGTAACTGTTTTTCACGTGGTTTAAGACCTGTTAGACCAATTCATTTGTAGGGTGTATTATACGGAGACTAACATCCTGTCTTGCATATCGGGTACATTTTACCCTGAAAAAATTTCCAACGGACACTTACCAGTTAATATTATTCCTATCATGGACTTAAGTGTTAAATAGATCTGAAATTTAATATAAACTCATAGTCTCTGATCCTAATATTAACCGGGTTAATACTTAATAACAACTAATAGTCAGATATTATATTTAACGAGCTCTGTGCTCACCCAGTTTCAAATCATGGCCAGTAACTCTAGTAAGAGAGAAATTTCACCAAATTCTAAGCCAAATAAAAGGTCCAAATGTGTAACCCTTATTAGTGACGACTTATTATCTGACAATGTCGAACCTTTAACGACTGAACAATGTGCGTATTGTACACAAATGACACTATCACCACCTGTTTCTCCTTGTTACAACCCCTCTGTCTCTACGTGCAGTATGCCAACGGTAAGACTGGTTGACATACAAGACACCATACCGACGTGCATCGAAAAGTCAGCACAGTCTACTAGACAGTATGTTCTACCGAGGCCTAAATCTAAAATTTCAAAGACGAAAGTGCCCAGTAGTTCATCTCATATATACGTAGATACTGATAGATATAGTAATGACATCCGACAGCTACAAAACTCTCTATCTGAAGTTGACGGCAAACTTGAGCAATTAGCACCCCTCACATATATATGGGGCCTAGACACTGATAGAAATCTTGGGCAACTCACTAAAGCTGAGTGTATTTTGCAGTTTGTGGCTGAAGAAGTGACGAAAAGGGTGATGTCCTCCTTCAATGCAGTTGTGTATAACCTCCCCGACCGCACACACTCATCTAAGTTAAGGGATATTTGCCTTAGAGCATGCGGTATGCCGAACGTTATCTGTAAAGTCATCCGCCTTAGAAAAAAGTCAGACAGATCAACTTGTCCCCTCCTGTTTATGTTTGGCTGACGTAACGATGCTAAGCAGTTTATTGATTCGAGCAAAAATATTAGCTCACTAATTCCATACAAAAATATAAAAGTCACTCCAGACCTTACGCCCTGTCAACGTCGTGTGGGAAGACGTGAAACGATAGGGCTGCATTGGAGTGTTACAGTAAATAACCAGTCGGAGAAAGTTCGTAACACAGTAAGTAGATTAAATCACATGAACAATAAGCATGACATCACTCCATAAACGGCTGATCACTTTGTTGATCTAGATCAGTCTGCCGATCAGAAACCTCTGGATAAGATACGGACCCCAACTGACACCAAAAAGAATAACGATATGTCTAATCCCGTCTGTTCGCTTAGTAATGTACTAAGACGTGAGTCGTGTGACAACACACATCCAACTAAGCCTATGCACTTGAAAATTTGCCCTCCTAAAGATACCCCACAAGTAGACTTGAATGAATCTAAGTTCATCTCACAGAGACAACGAAAGACTCCAGCTCTGACAAGAAAGAGTGGGAAGACAAAACTCACGATACCCAATAGTGAAACACGTAAGATTGAACCCGACTGCTCTATAGGTATCCCAAGAACAGTGAACAGGTTCTCCCCGCTGCCATCGTATAACTTGCCTTCAACACCTCTTAGTTGCAAAATGAGTGGTGGGCTTCAGCGTAACAAGCCGTCTCACACGCAGACTAACGAAAACTACCAGAGAACTGACCACCCAAATCACCCCCTGACGCCCAAAACCATTAATAGAAATGGTAATAATATGTTTCTCACTCCACACCCTATCTACATTCCCCAGGATCACAACTGTAATTACTCTCAGAAAGAAAGCTTTTCACACCCTCTTGTACCAACACATTACATAAAAACGGCTCCCATGTATAACAACAGTCGCAACTCCTCCCAGTTACGCTCAGCAGACCCCTCTCACGCTAACGTAAATAGCTATAACGGAGGCTATGAGTCTAACCATCAAGACTATTTGTAAATAACCATACACTTCACAGTAGGCCTGTACAATATTTTTTTGGAATAAGACCCCTAGTGACACCTCTGTTGAAGCATATAGCCCAAGTTATTTCAAACCACATGCAAAACGTAAACTTGTTTCCTCCGTACAGTTTCCATCAGAGAGTACTCCCACCCTTTCCTCATGGGTAAACTCCCCAATCAACCCTACTAGCTCATTTGATACATCTCCCACTAAGTCTAGCTATCAAAATATCGAGCTATTGAGGAACATTCAATCCCTCACTTCAAACACACCTTACACCCGTGAGGGTTACGACGACTTTATCCGAGATACCCTCACGCATTTTAACTTAGTAGGCCACTTGCTTAATATATGTCTTATCAACGCTCAATCGATCTGCAATAAAAACACGGATCTATCCCTGTTTGTATCCATATATCAACCATCACTTATAATGATATATGAAGCATGGACTAACAGTAATATTTCCGACCGAAGTATATCTCCTTATAACTATTTCCTATATAGAAGCGATAGATTGAATGGACGAGGCGGAGGATGCCTTATTTACGCTCACTCTAGCCTAAACTCACTACTATGTGATATGCCTGAACTAAACAAACTGAAGGATTCGGTGTGGATTGTATTAAAGCCGTCGAATTCCGTTACCTTACTGCTCGGCTGTGTTTATCGTCAACCTAACGCATAAATAGATGAAATAGCAGTATTATCGGAGGTTATCACACTAGCATCATCCCTCTCATTCACAGGCAAGCTCATTTGTGAGGACTTTAATATGCCCGAAATTTCTTGGCTCCCAGTCAAAGCGCTGAGACGTTATGAATCATTTATTGAATGTCTAGAGCTTGGATAATGGACTCAGTATGTCAATAGCCCTACCAGACATCAAAACATCTTAGATTTAGTCTTTACCAGTGGCCTCATCCCCAATACTTTGTATATTGGAAAAAAGTTCCCAGGTAGTGATCATAACATTGTCATATGCAGCCTTAATATAAAAACCACGACCAGTAAACGTAAAATCGTAACACTTCGTAGAAACTATCGCAAGGTTGGTTGGAATAACTTCCACAATTGCCTAAGAAGCACTGATTGGAGTACTTTCTTTTCCTCAAACAATACCGACACATTAACTAATATATTTTATCACAACATCAAAAGTATCATCAACAAAACCGCATCTTTAGAATACTATAGACCTACGTTCTCCAAAGATCTCTATATACCGGTCAGTACAAGAAGACGTCTTCAAAGACATTGTACTCGATTCCACAACTTAAATGACTTTTCCTCTTTAGTAACGATGACAGAAATACTTGTCCGAACAGAGGCAATAAGTAAACAAAAAGCAGTCGCACAGGAAAAACGTGCAGTTGAACTTAATAATAACCCCTCTGCACTCACCATACTACTCCAAAATAAACTTAAACGTTCTAAATCGAGAGGGAGTATATTCATTAAAGGCAAACAAGTATACAAAGATCCCAAACTTGTCACGGAATTATTTAGTGAACACTTTTGTTTCTCACCAACTAACGAAAAACCATTTACTGATTCAGAACCAATCCCAGTACCTCCCTGTGAAATTACTAATGTAGAATTCAATGTACAAAATATCTCCAAGGCAATTAGTACATTGAAACACTTCTACACTGATGAAACAGATGGTATTCCATCTAGCATGCTAAAACGTGGAGGTGATGATATGTGTGTTTTGCTTCTCAAACTATTCGCGATACCACTCTCTACAGCGTGTTACCCTAATGCCTGGAAAACTACACATATCATTCTCAAAATCAAAACGGGACCTGAAGCAAACGTTGAGAATTACCGGCCCATAAAAATAACTTCAGTGGTATCCAGAGTGATGGAAAAAGTAGTTAAGGCGGCTGTAGTCCAACATCTACTAAATAATAATCTCATCTCGACCTCCCAGCATGGATTTCTTAGGTCTAGATCATGCGATACATGCCTAGTAGACTACCTGAATGATATAACTCTGAAACGAGACAGCGGACTCCTTGTATCACTCCTATTCCAAATGATGATTATCAACGGCCGAATACAAAAACCACTGCCAACCGTTAACCTCTGCCTCACATCTGCGACCTGATAGCTACCCTAAAATGTGCAACCGTCTTTTTCGAAAGTTAATCGGGTTAAACCATACAAACAAATTCCGATGACCTTAGAGGACATTCCTACAACGGTTATCATCACTCTCTTCGCACTCTATGAATATTTGCGCATGACCCTTGGTTTAGGAAATGCTACACAAACGTTTGAGAGATTCATCAACAACGTTTTTCGATGTCACAACTCCGTACACACGTGCGCAGACGACAGTTTGTTGATGACTGCTCATTTGCATAATCTGGAACTTGTTTTCGAATGACCACAAAAATATGGCAGTAGTGTAAACATTCAGAAATATCAGACCGGAACCGACTATCTGAACATTCTCTGGTGAATTATTGCTGTTCGATGTATGCGCCCTCTGGAAATCAAAGTGGCTACCATCCTGGATTACCCAGAACTGACCACATTCAAACACTTCAGTATGTTCAACTTTACTATGTGACACATCCCCATCGTCCAATAGTTCCGAAACATAGTCGACGCAGAGTCTTCAATGTGTTGCACAGTTCTCCTAGCCTAGGTATTCGAGCAACCACCTGGCTGATGTTTTCGTTCAACCTACTCTACGATGTAGTACACTCCTTTTTGTAGATCGCGATTCATTTCGTCGACCTCTCGAAATGGCATACGAAAGACCCTTCAAAGTCTTTCATCGCAAACTTGAATACTGTATTATCAGTGGGAACGGAACTAACGATAACGTCAGCATTGACTGTCCGGAAGTCACGTATTTGGAAAGTACCCCTAATAACTTTGAGTTTTCCCCTGTACACTTGAACGGCATGAGTCTCACAATCACAATAGCCCGCTAGATAATCGACAATAACAAAGAAACTTTTCTGGAACCTGACAGCCGGCTAAAAGCAATGCACTTTGAAAGAAGTGTAAGGGTTTCAGAACACTTAAAGGACCAATGCGAGTAGGATACTGCACAATATCTGTTCACTCTCGTTTATTTCTGTTGTTGTGTAAAACAGACTGTAATAAAAGTGTTTTCCCTCCAATATGCTCATGTGAGTGTATTTTTTCCTAAAAGTTGTCCAAAATAAGCATTGTGCAATATGTTTGTTCTATCACATGTTATCTACACGTGCGTATACCAGTTTTCTTTTTTACCACGCTGTGTCCCTAACCATGTTCGAGTGTATTTCAAAATGCATATATAATTTCTTTTTTTCTGGGGCAGCAGGAAAAGATGAAAAACTGACGAAGAGTATGATGGCTAGCAATTATCGTTGTACCTGTTTTTCATTGCTACATTGGAACACATGGTCCCTATATTAGTGAAAGACGACCAGATGCTGCTGAAAGTGGCAAGCTATCAGGAGAGTGTTTGCCAACGACGAGCTTGCTGGGTCTAAACTTCTGGCTGGCCACGTCTCAGGGTCACCTCCACTCCACTAGGCTAAGCTATAGCGATAAACAATTCCCAAAAATAAATAGCTCTGCCAGTCCTCAACATTGATGTTGGTCTCGTTTGTTTTACTAGACACACCCTAGCTGAGGGCTCTGGGTAAAACATCCTCACCAGATCACGCATGAAAGACACCGTGTACACACCCCTTGCAGCTGAGGTAAACTGACATGTGAATGAAACTGATAGATTTTTCTTTTAACCTAATAGATGTGTCTTCTCCTCAGGTCGACTTAATACACCTTCTGCTATGAGCGACTGTGAATAGTTGTCTCAAAATATGCACTTTCAGACATAAATTGTTATAAAATGTCTTAACAAATGAAATCATAGTGGCTGAAGCAGTCTCAACGTTCTATATTCGAAAACAAGCGGCTACATTTCAGACACTCATCACAAATCAGCTATCAAATAGAAAGAGCTGAGGCACGTGATTGACTTGGTAGAACTCCTCCATCGCTCGTCCATCACTACTTTGACGGCACATAGTTATTCTAGTGGCCAGATATGACTTCTACGTAAATTATTATCAGGAGAAAAATAGTTGTCTAGACTCACGATTGTTTTTAGTGGAACTAATTTTGGCGCTTTATTCAGGCTCACTTGTTATAATAACGGAAAGTTGGCTGTCCTCCGATACCACAGACACATATCTACAAACAGACTTCTGTGAGCTCTTCTGCTGTGATCGAGTCACTAAGAAGGGTGGTTGTTGTCTTCTTTACGTACCAAAAAATTTGAGAGCCAAAATCTGTAGCGACCATGTTCTCAGCAAACGTCCCGATTCGATATGGCTTACTGTGCACACTCATGAATGTAAAATACTATTCGGATGCATATATCGAATTTCTAACACTCCTAGTTCAACTGATACTACCATAAGTGGATCATTTGCTCAGGCTGCCTCGCTTGAATTCACTTACAAAATTGTATGTGATGATTTCAACCCTCCCACCATCAACTGGACGGCACGTTCTGGTCCATTGTGCTTTGAAAGCACGATGGAGTGACGTATAATGACCGAACCATCATAGGTGATCCATTAAGTGAATGGTTTTCTCATAATGGGAATATATCTTATGTCCCAGATATCAACATAAGGTGCATCAGCAAAACTTATCTTAGTACCATGAACTTCGACATTAGGAGTACACATACCGCCATCAAAACCCTTAAGCCAAATGAGAGTTCTGGCGCCGATGACATCCCTCCAATCATTTATAAAATAACAGGACCGGATACAGACGCTATAACTTAAAATATACATATTATCTTTGGAGACAGGTACATATCCGGAATCCTGGAAGGTAACGTATGTTCATCCAAACACAAATCCGGACCGAGAAACCTAGTCGAAATCTACAGACCCATAAATATCACTCCAGTTATATCACGCATAAAGGAAAAAGTGACACAAAATCAACTATCTGACCACTTGCTTAAGGAAGACTTAATAGACCCATCACAACATGGCTTCATTGGAACATGGTCCTGCGGTACGTGTCTGATAGACTTCTTTAACGAGGTTATACTGTATTCCGATATTAAGACAGCGTTTGATAAAGTACCTCATGATCTTCTAATCAACAGACTTAAGTCAGTTGGAATAATAAATCCCTTTTTGCAATGGATCAAGTCTTTTCTTACGAACAGGTACCAAATGACCAAGATTAACTCTACAACATCTATACCTCGACCAATAACCAGTGTTGTGCAGGGTTGTATCTTGGGTCCATTGCTCTTCATAATCTACATCAACAATATATGCAAGTGTTTTAGCACAGGTAAGACCTACCTCTGTGCCGATGACCTAAAAGTCATCTATAAAATTGACGTTTGCGATGTACGTAGTACTATGCAAACAACCCAACATGGACTCAACATGGTATACGACTGGTGCAAATGCTGGAGATTACAGCTCAACACAGAGAAATGCGGCTGGTTATGTATAGGAGGCACGTCTCTTAAAATAAAACTAACACTTAACAATCACACACTGCCCTGACTGGCATCAGTAACTGACCTAGGAGTAAATTACTCACACAGTCTTAATTTTACTGAACACATCTCAGCCAAAGCATCTAAAATGCGGAACTTGCTTGGCTTCATTCTCCGTAATTTCTATCAAAATGAATCTAAAATCCTTCTTTATAAAGTTTGTGTACGACCTGTCGTTGAATAATGCTTGTCCTCATTTTCGAACCTACGCCTATCTGATATAGTAAAAGGTGGAAGGAATACAGCGAGACTTTACCCGCAAAATACTTAAAACTGACTCAGTCATTGACTACAGTTCCCGAAGCCAAATCTTAGAAATAGCACCCGTTTGGAAGTGAAGTATTAGGTCTAATTTGATTCTCTACTTCAAACTACTCAAAAACCCGAGATTCACGTGAATACGGAGTTCGAAGCAAAGTATCTACCGTCAAAGTTGAGAAATACAGATCAAAAACTCGGGAAAACTTCTTCCTCATCAAGTATGAAATAGTATGGAACAGTCTTCCCTCCGAAATATACGCATGGCAGATGAACTACATACGTTTGTAAAACTGCTAGATCAAGCCCTCACTTGCACTGATTTAGCACGTACGAACACATCTGCGCCCCACTCAGACATCATAGGGTCTCTCTAAATCTAGACCAAAATAGACCTCAAGTTCAGTTTGCCTTATTTTTCCTACTTTGCAGCTGTATCAGTTACTTTTTCCATCCTATTTCTTCACTTAAAGTAGACAGGTAACTCACTGGACATATCGATACTGTTCAACTAAACTGGGTCGCTAAGGGACACTCACTACCACCCTCAAAAGTCGAGAGGACCGCACAATCGACTGCCAACTGCCAGTGGTCTTGCATCTATGTAGCCTGTTACCCATCAAATGGTTAGGACAACACAAAATAACATCGGCATCAAGTTAATGTGAGTTTCTTCCTGCTTATTCTTTACTAGCGTTTTACTCTTTTGTACACTATGTTTGCTAGCAATTAATATTATTTCTCCACTCATTACCTTATCTACAACCCATATACTTCTATACTTTTCCGCCTGCTTGAATAAACAACTATCGTACATTATGCCCTTCTTAGTGCTTATACTCTGATTGGCAAACTATACTTTATACTATGGTCAATTAAAGCACTGCATCGATGCCCTACCCACAGTCCATAACTTGTAACTGCCCGATAAGCTTGTAAAACGGTACTTGAAGAAATAGTGTTTTTCAACAGGTTGTGAAACACAGAGGATTGTGTGAGGTATGACATATGAATGTATCCGGCTCTCTATGATTGAGAATAAGTCAATCAATCTGTGATATAGATTGTCTTCCTACGCTGATCACTCAGACTCATGTTTCCAATTTTATGCTGGATTAGCTATTCTACTAAGACAACCTATAACATGCTAACTTGGACTTTGACACTAGGATTGTGTGGCTGGCATCGGATGGACAAAAGAAGGAAAAGAAAGAAAAATTAGACAATTAAAGATATATCAGAAGGGGTTTGTGGAGATTTTAAAAATTTCACGGATTGAAATCATGAGTCAATTGAAGCTAGACCACCATGGGAAACCTGGGTGCACTAGATGCGCACTGCTGAGGAGTCCCATACTGGGACGAAACGGCCGTCCAGTGCTTCCAGAATTTCCATGGTGGTCTGACTCCAATTGACTCATGATTTCAATCTGTGAAATAAAAGATATAGTCATTAATATTCTTAACACTTCACGCACTATATGCACACTCTCTTCTAATATACCGCTTTCTTTGTACCAACCATGACTTCCGTTCCTTCATGTGAGCTTACTCGAACTTGCTAAACGACACAACTCATTGTTCTTTATTACTACATTCTCTTATATGGAGCCTCTGACTTCATTTGACTCTAGCAAGAGATAATATGAATTTAATATAATTTATTATACCTCTGTCGGTTCTACTACACAATGTTAAGCAATGTTAAACTTGGATTAATTTCAATTTGGTTATTTATTCTCTGAAGAAGTGACTTATCCTAAGCCACGAAACGTCAGAAAATCTAATTTTTCTACTCATTGGGATATTACAAATATACTATTTATTTTTAATGTTAAGCAAAGTTTGGCGTTCATATCCAAGTGCATGGCTGCTCTTCTGTTTCTCTTTTTTTCAGAATCTTGCTCAGAGGGCACAGCTATGGAACTTCTGACTTTTGGAACAAACTTGACGTACGCGTCTCCTTAAGGTCATGGTTCACAGCAAGCGCTCTACGAGTCTACTTTATAACAACTATAAACTCAATAAGTTGGGAAGCATGCTGTGCGCCAACAAATGTTGTAATTTACAGATCACTCCTGCAAAAATAGCGTGCGTCTGCTCATGCAGAAATGTATTATTATTAAATAAAGTCGGTACAAAAGTTGTTATTATGGTGGCAGAATATGACCCTCGAGCAAATAGCATTTTAGCGAACTAAGAAAACATGACGATCAATCAGACGGCAAAGGTCATGAGGGTAATCAGTTTGATAGAAAGTATGCGAATGGTTATCGTTTCAGAAGAGATCTTAGCCCTTCTGTCAAGTTTCTGTAAAGCGCACACGAATAACTGCAATCAGTATTCCCCCCATATAAATATCGTGAAACAATCGGAAGACCATATACACTCTATGTGTTAAAAGTATGGATCTGTTAGGCTAGTACGTGCTCAAAATGACAATAAAGAGGGGTTTGATGCGCCCGGATGCTAATATAAATAATTCAAAATAACTTAAGATTGAATGCACACATTAACCAAAAGTCGTACCATGGCTTATTCAAGATTATAAATCCTACAATGAACACATGAACCTAAGTAAAATAAATAAATAAATCCAGGGCCACCTATTTGCTTTGGCCGCGTAATGCTTTTATCAAGTAATTACTTAAATGTATCCTTCACTGCTAAAAGTATTTCTTAAGCGATGGTTATGAATCTTCATTTAGAAATATTTAAGGCACCTGATGAAGTATCTTAAGGTCCATTATTTAATAAACCATGTTGCTTAGTTTGCCTAAATCATTCTTAAATGATTGATATCAAGTTTCCAAATTTAAATCAGAAATATCAATGTACGAGCAACTAACTAGTGAGGCTATGCAGGATAGAGTGCTTGAACTCTCTCTGTTAGTACCATACAGTAATGAGATTTTAAGCGGTTTTAACCCAAGAGAGAATTCCCCGTATACTGATGGCTGGAAGTCAGTTTGCTTGTGTCACAGAGTATATAATGCTGTTGACTCTACTCGACAAGAATAAGACTTGGCAGCATGAAGATGCAAAAAGCATGAACTTCAATCCATACAAACAAGTGCCGCTTAACTAGTATCAAATGGAGCAACATGAAACTCCATTTTGAAGAGTGGTAAACCAATTTATGAAAGCGATACCGCCACAAACCTCGGCTTAAAATACTCTGATGTTCTGAAGACTCCAAGATCCCAGATGTTCAAATGGTATATTTAAGCTCAAGCGCCTTTGAAAATATACGTGGCTTGAGGTGGTGGTTGGAAATAGTCGACAGGAAAACGTGAACCTCATCGAAACACAATGCAAACGATGTCGAGTCACCTAGAATAGTGGTCGCATTGCATTTTGGCTGATAGAGATCAATCTGCGCTAAGACGATTATGGCACATTACACTGAACACCGCCCAGTGACCAACCAATTGCAAAAATATACCTAGATTACTTGATGTACAAAATAGCCTTGTTGACTTAGTAAAAATAAGAACAAAACACTAATTACTTCTAAAAAACACTGCATCACTCTCTCTCTCTGTGTATGAAATATTAAAGTGGGAACAACCCTCAGTTTGGACCGTTGGTTCACAAATATCAGAAAGACATCCGATGTAAATAAATGGATCTTTTCTACCTAGGTGTATTAATTATAATTGTGAGATAAGAAGAGTATGATTAAATTGTATTGTGAGTCGGCCAAATACTCTGCCCCTGATATTTTCCTTGTTTTAGGCGAACACTTGATATGAATGGAAAGAAACCGAATCTCAATATACTCTTGTCCTTACCACACGGTGACGTTGAGTTTTCAGAATTCCGTGACCGTGAATTTAGAATAATCTACAGACTGTTCCTGCTCTCACATAGCATATACTTTTACAGTAAGCACAAAATGGAATAACGTTTCTTGATTATGGTGCTTCCCGTCATTACTTTCATCACTGGAGCACCCATACATCCCCTAGTCGTTAAAGACTGGTGGAACCAATCTCAAACTCATCGAATCTGAATAGAACACGTGACTGACGATGTTTCATTTGTCTAACACTGTTGCCCGGTAAACTTAAAATAGGATGATTGCCTGATGCCACTGGATTACAAGCAGTTTTAGAGTATATCACTTCCGTCTGAGTCTCTTTTAATAGACATAGATGACATTTATTATTGTTTTTCTTCAGTCGCGAGTTCTTCCGAAAGCAATGCAATTTTTTTAAGAATCTAATTTTCATCTTATCATTTCTTTGGTTTCACTTTGTCCTCGGAAAACTGAGGGCGTTACACAATTTACATTTAATGCTTAGCTTCACTCGACTCTTTCATTTATAGTTACAGATGTAGTCCATTCAAGGGGAATAAGCAATTGCTAGTACAAATCATATGGTACAGAGATACCTAAATTACATGTATTAAATAAGTTTCTGAAGTGTGGTAGTAAATAGTCATGGAGGACCACTTGTGCTATATAAAAAGATGGAGTGAATCGTCATTAGAGGATCAATCTGTAACCGTATTTGTATTTAATCAAGAGATGACCTCAAATAAGTAAGTACATGTCAAAACAATAGAGTTCAATTATTCATTCACTTCCTTATTCTGTATGGGCATTATATTTCCCAATATCTTACGTCGAATGTTGTAACGCCTTTTGTGTTTGAACAGGCAGTCCCCGCTCCACTGTACACTATACCGCGAGCAAAATAGGGACCTATTTACTACTTGTCTGGTTTCTTCTATCAATAGAACGAGGGTTACCTAACGGCATGAAACTGGTGAGCCCGATGTTACGGAAGACATTTGACTGATTAAAACCTTTTTATAGTATATTAATAATTTTACTGTGTTTTTGGATGTATTTGTTTTACTTAACTTTTGAACTTGTTTGTTTATATAATTATATTAGGACGTTTTGATTTCTCTTTGTCACTGGTTTGGTATTTGGGAGTTTTTACTCCGGGAACCTACAAAATTGAATGTTTGTTTTGTGATTGTTATAATTAATGTTGTTAGAACGACATTTGGGTCGACTATCTGTAAATTGCGAATAAACTCTGGTATCTAAATTAGAGTTCGGTTCTATTGTTATTTTTTGAGTTCGTAAATTGCAAATAGGTCGATATACCGTACTTCAATAACGTGAACGAGCAAAAACTTGGACGTAACACCCGATATTGAACACAAATTTGATTTTTGTTTTGTTCATACCCACTATTTTTTTTACTTTGTGACATAAGTAGACCTGATTATCCTTAACTAAAGTTAATAGATCCCTCAATCGCCAAACCGTACCAGATAGATACCCAACACCTCATATTTAAGATTTTACAAACGGCTTACAAATATGAATATATATTTACTAAAATTGACTTAGTCAGAGCATATCACAATATCCCAGTAACTGAGGGAGATATCACTAAGACAGCTATTACCATACCTTTTGGATTGTTCGAGTTTGTGTGCATGCCACTCGGCCTGAGGAATGTGGCACAAACATTTCAACGATTTATGGATAACCCAACTTGAGATATGCCATTTGAAATAGGGTATACAGACAATTTGTCAGTTGCCAGTCCCGATTTACAATTACATGAACAGCATGTGAGAGCAGTGTTGAAACGGCTGGATGAAAATGAAATGCACACGCATCAAAGTAATAGTGTTGTCGGTGTCCAAACTCCAGCATTTCTCGAGCAAACCATAAGACCAGAAGGGGTTGCAGCGGTCAAAGAAGAAGTAGACACCATCAGATAATACCCACATCTAGTTCTCTAAAACAACAAAGAAGTTTTCTAAGTCTAATTAACTTTTATCAAAGATTCATACCCGGTCGTGTACAATTCATCCAAATTTTGACAGATTCCCTTAAAGGAAAGCCAAAAGAATTCAAGCTGACTTTCGAGGTTAAGGAATATACCTCCTTGAGCATCAACGTTGATGTTCCCGAATTCCCTTTCCCAACTTGTTCTGATGGTGGATGCTTCGGAAAAAGCAGTAGTCGTTACCCTTAACCAAATGGCTAAGAACTCCCGAAAATCGATTGCTTTCTCCACAAAAAGACTCTCCAGCAAAATTAATGTATTCTATACTCGGAGGTGAATTATCGGCAATCTACCTAACCATTAGGCATTCCCGACACAGGTTGGAAGGCAAGGACTTCGTCCCCAAGAGTATGCGACAATCGATACTTAATAACTTTCATTCTTTGTCTCATCCGGTCTCAAAAGCGTCGACTAGATCAATCAATGCCAGATATGTATAGCCAAATTTACAGAGGGATCTACACAAATGGGTTAGATAGCGTTCGGTGTGTCAACAGTCAGAAGTTAATTATCACACAAATTTACTTATCAGTGTTTTCTCACAACCAGATGCGCGTTTTGCCCAGGTGCATGTCGACTTGGTAGGCCCTTTACCGCGTTCGAATGGTTTTAATTATCTTTTTACATGTATAGATCGATTCACGAGATTCACTATAGCCAAACTGATAATGGGACCATATGTCCAAACTTAAACTAATGAATACTCATGAACAACCACGAGCGATGTATGTATCTAAGGATCCGAATAATTGCTTACAGGTCTGGATATGGTGTGACATAAAAGCACCGCTTCGCCCCCCATTCGATGGTCCTTTCAAAGTTATCTGAAGGTAACCCAAGCATTTCGTTATACGAAAACAATGAAACATTGATTCCGTAAGTATTGATGTGTTAAAACCGGCTTATCTACATCATGAACCACCATATGTGTTGTTAGACCGTTTGTCTGGCTAAACGGTAGCGGAATCGACAAGTAAGAACGAGAATTTTGCACAAGTGACCAAAAAAATTGGACGGGCACGTCTGTTCAGTCAAAAATATTCACAGTTTTGGCTGCAGCCAAAAATTTAAATACGTTCCTACTAAAATCTTGCGTTTATTTAAAAAAGACATTATCAAAAAAGCAGCAGTCTACAGCATTATGCCACCAACGCCTCAGACCTTCTGCTTTCGATGTATAGGCGTTTCATTTATTGTTCTAATACTAGGTACATAAACCATTTATTTCTAAACAATCCACTGAGTAATATAAATGAAACACATCAGAAGAGGTACGTCACGAATAAACGAAGAATCTTCGACTGAGATTAATAAGCGAATAATTAACAAGGTCAAAATATGGCTCAAGTAGAATGAATAGACTGGTCTGTCCGAAAGTTAGAATAAAGTATATGGGATCAACATAATAACTGACACTACATGCCACTTAAAGTACACAGTGAGAAAGTTGGATGGAAACATTGAACAAAATTTTTACTAACACGTACTATAAACCCACACAATGAACCCCTGCAATAATGACGAATTCCAAGAGTAATCCAGGCGAGTTTTACTAGCTTGCTGGATAATTTGCTATGTTTGTAGTACTTACGTTACATATTTTTTTAACTCAAACTGTCCATATATTTCATATAAACCACTCCTAAAACCGTTTATTAGCCTTTTACAACTAATATTACTATTAAGGAGTGGTTACTGGACGAAGCATTTTAAGTCGAACAATGATTAAATAGTTGTTAGCGGTTTCCATTGTCATTTTTATATGCTTATAAAGGTTATGCACAAAGTTAACGCGTATTTCTGCAGCATGGGTGGTAATGTAACCATATAAAACAGTTTCATCGTCATCATTCACATTTTTCACTATACATTAAATTTCTGACGTTTCCGGATCAACAACTTTGAACGTGCTTTGAACCATCAAAAGACTTGAAGATATAAAATAGCACTACCCATTTTGCTTTCCAAAGCCAACGACAACCATTTAGTTTCATGAATAAATCCCCAGGTTAAGGTGATGGATATGAGTAGTTTTTCAAAGCATTGTTTAATCTAACAGAGCAGTCAGCAAATAGGTGGACAGTCTCAATGTTCTTCTGAACTAGGGCGATAGGAATCCTCTCTTCAAGCCCCAAACATTCGTAAATTTCTTAAAACGTTTTGTTACTTTGACTGAAAGCCACTTAAATTCAGGAATCTTGAGGTCCCCACAAATAAACATTTTAGCGATTAGTCATTAACAGAGAAATATTCTCAAACGTTTCTGCTACAAACAAACAAATCAAAAACGTACAATTAGTAAAGATTCAGGAGTGATTTGAATAACATTATTCAGCGTTGACCCTCAGCACCATGAACATTCACCCAATTTCCTTCAGCAAAAACCGTGTAGAGATCGTCGCTGATCTAACGCTTCACGGTAAGGAATTGATATTTCTATTGACTAATGCAATTAACTGAGACATAGTCACGCAAAGCATTTAGCTTTGGAACTACGAAATGCCCTATTGATCAATCATTTCGTATGACATGCTAATTACGGATTCAAAACTTTTGGAAAAGACGTGTTGTTAAAACACTTTACACATCATTCCTAGTCTCTAATTAAATATATTCAACAGGCTACCTTATGACTTGTTTATTGTAGAGCAGCTAATAATGCTTCATAAATAAAAGCGAATATCGTGAAATTTAAAGCTTGGACTGGGAACATTAAAAATTACCCTATAAAACTAAATACAATCCATGCAACGAAAAGATTACTGTTTACATTACAACATATCTACATTAGGTCAGAAAACTCAAATGTATGCGTGTCGGTGAACTTGATTAGAAATAAGCTCAACTTCTGTTTACGGTTCTCTACCTGACATAACAACCAATCGGAATCAAGCGTGATTTACCATGTCCTTCTTAGCTAGAATGACGGACGACATGTTTCATCCAGTGAACTTTTGGGTTTGGTTCTCAGTTGCCAAAATATTCAGTCTCGGCGTACCAGTCTTATGTTGTTTATATGGCTTTTCAAGTGTTAATAATAATCTTTACGACTAAATCACATGCCTTCACGACTTGTCAGTGTACTTTGTAGAATGCTCAAGTGATGTGACGCTAACTCGAATAGGTTGAACGAAAAGATGCTCTTACTCATTCTTTAATCAACATTGCGCTATAATATGCAAAAATAATCGACTAAATGAACATATTATCTGACTGCTGGGTGCTTGGTTAATCTAGTAATGTAGAGCATGTCTCGAGAGGTTCTGCCATGCCGTTTAGCCTTGGACGATTTTGTGTATATATTGTGTACCTCGGGTTGGCTACTCTAAATTCTACCGATTGACCAACTTTAGATATCCCAGTATGACCCCAATACTGTTCCCCAATCTCAAATATACCAGAACATGAACCGTTAGATGAAAATTGTTTATGGGGTCAGGAAAAGAATTACAATACTTTACAGACAAATGTATGTTTATACAGTTAGGACGGCCGTGGATATTGACCAATAGGAAAATGACACCATTTCACATTCAAGGATAGCATTAGACTTAACGGAATAATATTTGAGATATTTTCATTAATATTTCAACAGTATAGTCACAAGATACCTTGTGTGCCGCGGAAGTGTGAGGTGCAGTATGTGAACGAATCTCGAAGAGAAAAGGCTAGGAAAGCGGGCCGACGACACAGTAAGGATATACAATACACCTAAATCTAAAAATATGTGATAGAAATATTCCTGTAGATGTAATTTTCGTTGATCTAAGTAAAGCATTTGCTAACGTCTCCCATTCGGGTCTTAACATAAAACTGGAAAGTCTTGGAATCCATTATAAGGTCATCGGTTGGATGAGTGACTTTCTTCATGACAGGAGACAGATAGCGAGGGTAAATGGAGCTCTAGAAGTGTGGAAAACTGCAAAAAGTGGATTTCTCCCAAGGTATAATATTCTGTTGTCTTCTCTTTTTACTTTATGTAAATGAATTACCAACTGTGTCAAAACCATCCGTTTTACTCTCTGTCGTAAATATTTGGAGACCTGTGCACAATATGTCAGATAAAATAGTATTACAGGGTGATCTAAACCGGTTGGTGGAGTAGATGGATAGGTGGTTATTACAAATGAATCCTATCAAGAGTGTGGTGATGCAATAAATAACTATGAACATTTGTATCGCAAAACAATACGTGGATGCATGTTACCCAAAGTAATGGACTATAAAGATTTAAGAGTCATACTAATCTGAGATCTCGAAACTACGAGTAAGCGTAAGGCTACTGCTGCAAAAGGCTATAGGGTAATACAGGCCATTCATAGATCTTTTCAGTATTTGGACAAAGAAATATCTATATTATTATATCCGACTCTCATGAGACTGCATTTGAAATATGGGATTCAAGCAGCGAGTTCTTGTTCCAAGTATGAGGCGGATATCCTGAAATGAGTCCAACACAGAGGATTAGAATGGTAAAAGGTTATTCTGACTTATATGATGAAGACAGACTCAGACAGTTCAACTTAGTTCCGTTATTTTGCCGTAGAATACGGAGTGATCTAATATTGGCTTATCGTGTACTGAACGACAACCCTGGCATTATTATATCTTATTTTCTCCCTCCGTCTAGGACTAAGAATTTGAGAGAACATTCGAAGAAAGTTCGAAAAGCGAGATCAAATCGTCTATGCCTGGAGTTTCGCTTCTCGCACAGAGTAGTGAATTACTGGAATTCTCTGCCGGAACTCGTAATATCAGCACTTTCTATTGATATATTCGAAATGAGATTGATCCTTCACTTTATTAAAACTGCAAGGATTGATTTAGGTTGATAAGCCTCCTATGCTTAATACTGATGACTGAAAAACTTCGCGCGAAATCCCTGGCGCGTCTTTTCGAATTTGTGCGGTTTGTCGCATTTCTTCGTCCCAGACACACAACGTACTTTTGACCTAGCCACTGAGACTACTTATTTGTATCTTCTCTGGTGATTTGTTCCTGATCGAGTTGCACATCACACTGTAGGTAATACAATTTCTGTAGGATATCCTAGAAATAATAACTCGATAGCTTACTTTGTCATTAAAAGTCAGTTCAAACGTTCGAATTATATTAAGGAGCACAATTAAATGAATCGACGATAGTGAGAACGCTTGAAAAAAGTCCTTATTGCCCAAGCTCTCAACTTTGGGGAAATTTTGGGGGTTTTTATTCCATTTCCCCAAAGCTTACTATAGCGGCTTCCCCAAAATGGGTCAAAATTTCCCCAAAGTTGAGAGCTTGAGTGATGTCGTCTAGCTATGTAGCTCACTGAAATTTCTGTCAAAAGTGTGAGGTTATTGTTAGCATATTGCCCTACTGTAAGCTGACGTTACACACTAATTGCCGACTTTCAAAATGGGGTTTCGGCGGTCTACATTTCATCACACAACTGCATGCGCAATAGCGTGAAGTATCCTGTCAGATACACACTACCAAGTATTTCATAATCGCCAAAATGTCACAGGTAACAGGTAGAAAATAAATAGCGAAACTTACTGCTAAACTAATTATTGTTATCCAACGACCCGTTGAAATAAGTGACTTGATGTAGACAGGCTTAGCAACTTTTCACCACACATTGTACATAGCAGTAAGAAATTTCGAGAGGCTGATTTATAGATGACCTTTGAGTGGCATTAAAGTTATTTAATTACTAACATCAAAAGAGAGTTTCAAATTAATATGAGTGGTTAGAATTAGGATCTAGGATTCGAATCCGGGGTTTTGAGTCAAAGAGTTGTCATAAAGGACTGGCATAAGCTATAATGTCTAAGTGCCATTTAATTATACGAATGAATGAATTCCACTCTGAAATCCAAGACTCGCTATCCCTAATTTCATTTATTCGTCCAAAAGTTGTTTAGTTTCCTGACAGGTGACAGCATCGAGTTTGACTCGTTCTACAAATTTTTGTATTTGTTTATTCAACGTAGTGACAGATCTGTCTGGCACAGCTGTTATGACTGTGTGGCACTGTTTGTGGTTTCTTTTGTAGTATTTTGTTAGTAATAATAAGTCAATATTGGGGACGTCCACATAAATCCGATTTAAATATGACACCACCTAGATATATCTATTTCTATTTCATCTGTAACGATTGAGTGCCTGTGTTGCCACATTTATACTAGCCTGTATATTTTAAGCTATTGTGGCTCCTAGTTAAGAAATGTGTCTTTTTTATATATCCTTTTCTGTGCTATTTTATGGTTTGGAACATTTTATGATTGCATTATACTTTGAGTTTAATGTATCTGATCTACCTTAAGACTAAGTTATAATGTGAAATGGTCTTTTTCAGACGTGTAGCTCAATACATTAATTCTTAACGGAGCATCAACTCTAACCTCATTGCATCATTACTCCTGTATCCCGTTCCACTTTTCACCATCCGACGGACTCTGTGTGCACGATTATTAAACCGGGCCTATAGATCATCTGCCATAAACATGGGAGTTCATCAGTTGAGCAAGGTAATTGGTGATAATGCACAGAAAGCAGTCAAAAGCTGTGAAATCAAATCATATTTCGGTTGGGATAACTACAGACATTCTTGTTACCGAGTTTTTTATAGGAAGAAAAGTAGCAATTGACGCTTCTATGTCAATTTACCAGTTTCTTATTGCTGTTAGACAAGAAGGGAATACTCTAATGAATGCAGAAGGAGAGTCGACTAGGTGAGTTATACAAATAATCCCGTAAACATGAAGCGTCTTATTTTTGGAACGTAGCTATCTTACCCCCCATTTAAAACGTTCTTTAAATCTCGTCAGCAGAAAAGTGAAAATTTCATGGACTCTTGAACTTATCAGTCGGCAATGCATGTATTTTTCTATGTCCAAACACCGATTATATCAATCATAAGTCAGAGTAGTGCCTGACATAAATGTGTTTCAATCTAAGCTGCTACATTATCATGTTATCACATCGAAAGGAAAACATAACAAGATTAGAAGCATGAGAGATGAGAAATGTTATCAAGTGAGACGGGAAGCTAAGGGCGAAGGAAATAGTTCACCAGCAATAAATAGTATTAAAGGGTGGTAAGCATGATGTCCTGATTATGCCTACACCTCAACAGACGTAGTAAAATCACAACTAAGAAACCTATTAGAGATAAGTTCGAAGTCAAGAAAATCAAAAGTGAACTTAAATAAAAGTTACTTATACATACGACAGAGCGTTAGACTAGCTTTGATCTCATTGAAATTTTTTGTTACCAGGACGTTATAAAAACTGTGGTGAATACTCCACAAGAAAGAAAAACCCATCATATTCCATCACTAAGTTTCAAATCTGTAGATGACAAAAAATGATCTAAGTGATGAGTCAGAAAATCCTCTGTGGCGTTGTAACGTTAAAGACGGAGTATCTTTGAAATGTTTCTCGCGATTCATATGTGCACCTCAAGTATTGGTTTGTTCGACATTTAGAATGCGATTACATGGCTAATTTTTCTGATTATATATATTTCGTTTGTCTGTTCGGTTGCCTGGGTTCTTTTTTTCAGTATCAAAAATCGTGTGGGTTACTTTTATTTATTTATTTAAACACATAAACATTGGTACAAGGAGGCACCAAATACATATGTGCCACAATAACAATGAGGCTGTGAAGAGGTAGAGAATGTAAAGTGTGTACAATAAAAGAACAACAACGAACATAAATTAGTGCATGAGGGTAAAATAATAACGATAGTAATTGGAGAAACAGTTCAGTTAGCAAAAATATAACCAGAAAGAGTTCTTTCAGTTACAGAAGTTACGTCGACTTTTACGAAGAAAATAAAGGAAAGTTACAACAGGATCGCCACTGGCCATGTCTGATAACGTCTCAAGCTACTGTGTCGCACTATCTCTAGGACCCCAATCAGGGAGTCGTGAGGGACCAACAGAAGCCAGTCCTATACAACTTTCATAACACCACACCATGTCATACACTGACCACCTCTCCGCTTTTTTCAACCAGCGTTGGCAAATAATGCATGACATGGAATTCTTTGGGACGAGCTACCGAAGTCGATGTCTCAAGATAGTAACGCTAATCAAATTATTGTCTCTGTGCCTGAACACATGTTGCCGAAGCTCCGCATGATTAACATAGTGTTGCCACTGAATTTCAACAGTTTTCCAGAGACAACGCTGATCAAACACAGAATCGTCTTACATCCTCAACTCAGAGAAGCCATGTTTCACAGTCGTGGAACAAAACTTCTCCCACCAACACATCACAAATCCGACTTTTACAACTAAACTAACATCAGGAAAACATCAAAATAGTCCAGATAGGTGCATTACGTACATCTATCAGAGCTGTTTCCAAAACATAATCGATGACAAAGTTGAAGAGGAATGGTGACATTGGGCAACCCTGTCAAACCCCACTGCGTGGACAAAACAATAAAGAAAGGTTGTTGTATCCCCTTATTTTGCTCTAGGTATTTGTATATAGAGCCTTCCAGATGTTAATAAACTTCTCAGGCACACGCCTCTTCAATAGACAGTCCCAGAGAACAGTCTTGTTCAACGAATCGAAAATAGCCATGATGTCAAGAAACACAACGATTGTTGGCCTGTAATAAGTATGAGGGTGTTCTAACCTTTGGCGTAGGTTGAAGATATGATCAATACATCTTCGACCAGAACGAAAACCAACCTACTCGCGAGTCAATCTTCCACGGGTTCTGAACAATCTACGAAGTATGACGGAAGCCAATAGTTTAGACGCAATCGGAAGTGGACTTATCCCTCGATAGTTTTTGCATAAGTGATGTGGACCCTTTTTAAAGATAGGGACGATTATCGACTCATTCCATGATGTTGGAACAGTCTCTAACTGCCAGACCTTTGCAAACAACTCAGCCAGTTCCGTAACCAGAAAGTCACCACCATCTTTAAAAGGGGCCGGAGTTAGGTCATCTGGGCCTAGTGGTTTGTAGCGCCTCAAGAGTTGGAGTTTCTTGCGGACTTCCTTCTCTTAGAAGACCACTCCCCGAGCCTTTGACCGAGAGGTTTGATCCACAAAGTAGTGGACCGACATTAAAAGATGCGGTTCCGTGGTATCTGGTGACCAACAATAGGTTCATGCGCCATTTGTTACCTCAGGATCCTGGAGCCTATGCGCAACATTGGTTTGGAATCACGGTTTTCCAACTCCCCTAGGTGGATCCTCCGTGTCCATCAACCCAGTTTAAGCGTCGGACATTCGCTTTTCGTCCTCTCAATTTCGTAAGCAACACTCGCAACGCGAGAAGTCAGTGAGCAGGACTTCCCTAACAGTAGCTCTATACACTTGGCCATGTGGGAACATTTCGAGAGAGAGCGATCTCTTACTCTCCTCTCTCAACTGTACAAAGGCCTTTGGGTGATGAGTTACTTTGATGTAGTGTAAATTAAAAAAAACTTGGCGGTAGCTAATAATTTTTTTTTAAGAGATAGCATTATAGAACTTTAAGAGCGAAAACAATATCATAGACGCTACGTGGCGACATTAATGGTCACTCATGCTGTTCAAAGTTATAAGATTGTATTCATTAGATTTTCCGTTCATTGGTTCCCAACTGCGACTGCCTCAGCACTGTATTTGACACTGTGCTCTCTTTTTTGCTTCCTGATATTTTAGCCATTTGATGGGCATGTTTTATAGAACAATAAGAATGATAGAAAATGGAATCAAACCTGTATATGTTTTTGAAGGAAAACCACCCTCTATGAAAGCTGGAGAGTTAGCCAAACGCTCTGACAGACGTATTGAATCAACTAAAGAATTAGCCAAAGCAGAAGCTGAAGAAGATTTAGAAGCTATTGAGAAATTCTCCAAACGTTTAGTTAAGGTTACTCCAGCTCATAACGAAGATTGCAGACAGCTTCTTAATTTAATGGGTGTTCCATTTGTTAATGTGAGTTCTTGTAATAAATCCCTAAGCTTTTCGACCAATTTATCGTTTAAAATAATTTTCCTTTTAAGTATATAGCATAATCAAGGCATCTCTGCAACTCTATTAATAGTTATTTTTCCACCTGGCCTAGGAAGAATAGAGTAAATAGTGACTAATACTCATGTCCTGGTTACCTACACCAGTTATTCGCTTTCATATTCGGTAAGAAAAATATTTGTGAATAAAAAATAATCTGAATTAAAACGTCAGGGTCATATTCCTCCGGGTTTCTGTACCCTGAATATCCTTAAAAATACATGAATGTATAGTGAAGCTAAATAACTAAGCATGTATTTTAGTGCTCAGCTTCGAGCAACACTATTTGCTAACCAACGATTCTAACCAGCAGGTCATTTCTGAACTAGGTGAAACAATATTCAGATGCTCCGAACGTACATTGACAAGCTTGTACATATACTTGTAATCTATGAAGTCAGATTTCAGTACTTCATCTTAGTCTTTTCGATTCAGCGAATTAATTAGTATTCCTTGTGAGGAATTTTTCTGACTACTGTGATTAAATGCCATCGTTTGGTTTTTGGGTTAATATTTTTTACTTAAGTGAATAGAAAAGTGTACAGTGGATTTTAATTAAACATCGAAACATTAAGTCTTAAGTTTTCTGTAATTTCTGTCAGATATTTTATTCGCATATACAATCCAGAATTAGTTGTCACGAGCAGTCATTATCATTTATTTATAAAGGAAATGCTGCCAACTGTTTAAAGCTTTGGAATTATGAGTAGGAGAACTGACACAAGCTATGGATGCATATGGCTGAATTGTCAGCACTGAATATTATAGAAAACTAAGATCTTTCATGTCAAGTACTACGTTCCAAACTTACTTTTTAGTCATACAAAATGCGTGCACTGATCATTATGCATTAGCGAGTATTATTTGGCTACTTCCTATTCTAGGTCAGTGGAATTGAATTAGAAAAGGTCAACGGAATTTTGCGTAAGGACACACCTCAGTGTGTTTGAGTAACGTGCAAAATTTTGCTGGTGGTTGATAAATTATTTTCTTTTTTCTCACAGCCTTTTATGATTGAATTTTCACTTTTCTATCAGGTATCTTGTCTTCACCTTTCACTATATGATATTTATGGTTGGTCTATTATAGCCATTCAGTAGAATTATGACATCCTGCACGCATTTTATTGTATTTCACATGTACTGCTGAGGAACGAGTGTAAGATTAGGTTTTGGTGTTTTTGTAACGATAATTACTAACATTTGGTTTGCAGAACAGGCCCTTCCATTAAGAAAATCCAGTGCTTTTATTTATTATTTCCATTTTGTGGCACTGTTCCAGAATATTTTTTAAAGTATTCATGAAATAAAAACAGATTTGGTTGACTCTTATTTGGGTTCAAATAGGGATATGAAGCATCAGAAACTGCTTCAAATATCAAGTTTATTTTTGAAGTATTAATTAATAACTGTGTACCTAAAGACTATTCTCGTAAACCGAAATCCTTATTATTACTTATATTAGCGAATATCTTCCTCCCAGATATGATAATTTAGGAATCTTTTTAAGTAAGGCCACGTAAAATAGCCCGTGAAATGATAAAATATCGATTATCGATCCATCATCAGTTCGATATATGTAACCTTGATAGAAAAATTAGAGAGCTAATTAGGTGAGAGGTAAATAAATGTAACAGTTGGAGTTGTTTCCATCCAGATCTAGTAAAATCGCTTTTTATTTCTTACACTGAATATCATGTACCACAGATATTGCCAAAATGAATAGTAAAGTTGAAGGCCTATCGAATAAATTTGCATCTAGAATTGCTTTTACACTTGGACTAGACTATTTGATAACTTCTGGTTTCCAAAATGTACAAATGAACGTAGTTTTGTTGAAGGCTTTTGAATTGACGATATTCATAGTTTAACTAATATATATTGGTTACATAGTTACACCTGATTGCTCTGAAGTATATATTCAGCGTAACAGATACGGGTGTTACTTGTCTGCTAACTTTTAAGCAACTGGTTAAAAACGGTTGTGAAGTCGTGGTTCGCTCACTTAAAGTCAGATCATCCGTGCTCTTTTACTTAATGTGACTGTCGAAAACAAATAGCTAATATGACAAGAATATACACTTGTTTACTTCCCCCTTATCCCTTGATTTTACATCGCTAATTTGGGTGTTTCAGGCACCTGGAGAAGCAGAAGCGCAATGTGCAGTATTGGCGAAGTCAGGAAAAGTTTATGCTGTAGGGACTGAAGATATGGATGCATTGGCATTTGGTACTCCAGTTCTGCTACGACATTTGACATTCAGTGAAGCCAGGTAATTACTTCATTTTAGACCTATTCAGACTCATATTTTGATTGTCAAAGATATCCCATCCTTCACTTTACAACCATATGTTGAGTGAATGATTTTGTTTTGTTGTTAATGCACTAGTGACCAATAATTCTCATTGTACAGATTTAGTGCATATTCAGTATATCGTTATTCTGACCTGTCCTACGATTTACGATAAGTAATGTGAAGACCTTAAGTTGGTTTCTAAATTTTCTGGGTATTTTTCTACTGTTGATTACTGTTCCAAAATACAACAACCAACGAAACCGAATTTCGCTTTCAAATGTTATATTTATTATGATTGTTAACATTATCACCTCTCAGTTAACATACTTTAACAATCGTTCACTTAATAATGAGCTCGTAAATCAATCCTTAAATATTGAAGCTGTTAGCTGCTACTACCTGGCTGCAGTGCGGTATGTTCTTCCACTTCACGGATATTAAACTGAAAAATGAGTAATTATATTAACGTCATAACTGTTTTGAACTTAGTGGATTACCAAACCCAGTTCAGATTACTATTCACTAGTATATAGCATTTTCTTTAGTTAATTCTAACATCACTTCTTGGGTTCTTTATTTGTCGATTAGTAAACGAGCTTGATGTAAAGTATTAGGAAATTCGTTGTCCGAGTTTAAGATAACTTCCGCGTTTTTTCGTGACTGGTCCGTAGACATAATTTGAGGTGATAAATATAAGAGTGATGCTAGCCTTATGAGTTTGTTAATCTGTTAGCCTGATAAGTACCAAATGTTACCTGGTTCGCGTATTGCTGTGTATGGGGCTATTCGCTTCAACTAGTGTTTACTAACTGTTTCGCCCATCTACATATGTGTTTCCCATAATTAAATGCAACGTAATTGAATTTAAATTTACATATAATGAGGCAGAAATTGTACTAGATCCGCAAGTTGTTGCTATTAGAAGATCTTCTCCGAAATTCTCACATCGTCTGTCTTCTCTCAATAAATACAATACCTTCATTGAATTCATACCTTTATAGTTAACCATAAGAACGTGGAACACTTAATCATCGGATTTTCCTAATATTTAGATTCCTTCAGATAATCCGGGAATATCTTATGCCATCATCTTTTTGTGTAGTGTACAAACTAATTGAGATAGATCTTTATGCGAATAGCATGTGATATTCACAAAATGTTTATTAATTTCTTTATATAGAAAAATGGCCATTCAAGAGTTCAACCTGACGTCAGTTCTTGAAGGTCTTGGTTTAACTATGGATCAATTTATAGATTTGTGCATATTACTTGGTTGTGACTACGTTGATACAATACGAGGAATCGGTCCTAAGAAAGCGTTAGATTTGTTGCATAAGTATCAGTCGATTGATTGTGTTTTGAAGAATATCGATAAATCTAAATATCCTGTCCCAGACGATTGGCCTTACGAAGATGCGAAAAAGCTTTTCTTGAATCCCGAGGTGACAGACCCTTCATCAATTGAAGTATGTCACCAATTAGATTTTTTACATCTATATTTCTTCACCAAAGCAAATTAAATTTATCCCTACATAGTCCACATTTAACCATCCATCCGTTCTGTGTTGTGCCTTAGAGACTATTGTTTAACCTCAATTGTTTGTAGGTGTACTTTTCTACGAACTAATGCATTATAAGCAAATAATTTGTAGACATAACAGCAAGATATTTTTTAGTCATTTTATCTTTGCATGTTCGATGCTATTGATGGTATACTAGTAACCAGTCTACCAATAAACATGTATACGTATGTGCTGGTTGAATATGTTAATTTTAACTAACCCCTAAGTGTCCCAGTGTGATAGTCCTAGTATGATAGAAACAAATTAATGATCTCATCTCTAAATTTTAAACGACCACATTTTTTGAAATTAAATTCTTACAAATACTAGGAAATCAGTCAGTATAGCCATTAATCAAGATGATCGCACTGACCCCAACCAAATAGTCTACTCTCACCCATGTATCTCAATCCAACAGTTAGTGATTACATGGACTGATTCTATGCCTTGGTTAGGCCGTCCCTAGCCTTCTTCTAACCGCTCACATCAACTATCATCTTGTGTCGAAGCATTATTGAAGTAACTGCTTCTATGAATTTAGTGTTCATCTTGTGCTAATGAGGTATGGCAACTCGGACCGATGTATATATGTGCCTGGTCATACATTGTGGATGACTGACTGATTACATTGAAGTAAGAGCGTGATTGAGGATACGTAATACATGTCCCAGCCATCTCAGGCGACCACGAATCACTGTGCATATCAAATGATTTGCCATCTACATCTAATATGGTGTGTCTAACGTCAGCATTTCACACTTAATGGTCCCAAAATACATGAAGGCATCTATGACAACATTCTAGTTACCTACGAATGTCTTTCATTTTTAAAAGCCATGTTTCACAACCACAAAGTAGAACGAAAGGAATTTCTGCAAAGTATACTCATCTTTTGGTTGGGAGATGGACAGGTGACGTAAGTTAGTGAAATTCAAGCGAGCTTCTTAAATCCATGTCCAGATTTCGTCCCACTCAATCCCACCAAAGCTGACGAGACTTTTAAGATAAGTAAAGTGGTTAATGAGAAAAGTGTTATCTCTGAAAGGATATCTATGGCAAAGTTGGTTAAAAAGTGGGGAAACGGACGACCTCGGCGAACACTTGATGCTATCAATCCTGAATTGACTAGTAGTGTCTGATTAGAGAGTCTGTACAAAGTTGACGTACTTCTTTGGTGCGTTTTTCAATGACAGATATTGCTATAAAGCCTGTCAATCTACGGAGTTGAGCATTTTCTTAGGTTCATATAGTAGAAAGAGAGAGGAAGAGTTACACATTTTATTGTTGAATTCGCTGACTTTTTGTTAACTTGATATCAATCTTAATGTTATAGGCTCTGTACTTTTTTGCTTGTATTCAAAAGCTGACACAAAGTAGATCAAATAAGTTCAAACCTATCTACAGGTCGCTGGACAAATGTATTCTCAAATAAAAACAAATATTTTGACTGCAATTTTTGAAATAATATTACAGTTATTCAAGTCATAAGTTCAATTTTCGTTTGGCATGTGCCTCATTTCTCTGAGTAACCTCATTACAAGAAGTTTGTTCTGTGGATAGACTATTACAATGGGGTTTCATATCAATCACTCTCCAACTTGTGAATAACATTTAATAATAAGCTTACTTATTCATCACTTCAGATTATTTTTCACTGATTACTCAATAACGTTCCTTATGTCTAAATAACGAACCTTAAAGTGGAATGTTACCGATAGTTTATTGGAAAAATAGACTTTTACACTGAAAAGCTGTATTTGTCTCTATAGTGCAATAAATAAAGTAGAGGATTTCTACTGACTGTTTCACTATGGTTTCTTCATTTAGCTTAAATGGAATGAACCAGATGAAGAAGGTTTGGTAGAGTTTCTATGCCACAAACATGGGTTCAAGTGAGTACTGCTAAACATTCGAAACTTTTTATTTTATTTTCTGACGAAATCTCTTCGGATTCAAAAGTCTCGTCTGGCTTTTGCCAACTTACGTCACCTATGGCGAAGGCGAGATATTGTCTATCAGTTAAGAGACGAGTATACTGCGCAGTAGTTCGTTCTGTGGCCATTAAGAGTAAAAGATACTCGAAAGCTAGTATTTAACCACAGATGTCTTAGAAATATCGCTCGCATCTGCTGGGATCACCAGGTAAGTAATAGTGAGGTTAGACGCAGAGTATTAGGGAATGATGATAAGTCAGTTGGTGAGCTTGTGAATCTTTACCGACTGAGATGGTTGGGCCACGTGTTACGTATGCCTGAACACCGATTACCACGACACGCAATACTAGCTAGTGTCGGGAATGGTTGGAAGAAAGTTAGGGGCGGCCAAACCAAAACGTGGCATCAGTGCTTGAAGTCACTAACTTCTAGTCTGAGCCATGTTGGTAGATGCAGACTACTTGGTTGGGGTCCGCGTGACTATCGTAACCAATGGTTGGAGACTCTTGGTGACATGGCTCAGAATCGATCACAATGGTGTAAGTGTATACACTCTTTGTCTTCGCTCAAACTACGAGGTTAAAATTGCTTTATATCTTTCTTTCTACGACCTAATTCTTTCCTCCTGTACTATATCCTTATACACAATCTTTTATATATTACTACTATTGAAGTGACTAGTTCTATGAATTTGGTGTGTCATCTTGTTGTGCGAATTAGGTGTGGCAACTTGAATATATGTGCTTGGTACTGCGTGGTAACTGATTGACTGATTTTATCACGATTACCACTTGCGATCTTTTCAGTTATCTGGTTTCCAAGCAATACATCTCTGATAGCTTAATTTAGATAGATTGTGTCAGTCAGTCAGTCAGTCAGCTACAACGTAGGACCAGGCACATATGTGCATCGGTCCAGGTTGCCATACCGCATCAGCACAACAAGATGAACACCGGGTTCATAGCAGTGGTTAGGTCAAAGGTGGTAGTATATAAGAGAAAGATTGCATATAGAGATATAGTACAAGAAGAAAGAATTGGTTCGTAGAAAGAAAGATATGAAGTCACGCTGACAAAATGCAGAGTCTTTTGGTGGTACTAAGCAACAATGCCAGAATGTTTGGAATGCGCCTCTCTCCCTCTAAATGCAAGTTGTTGCTTCAGGACTGGTCTGCGTCAACACCTGAACTAAGGATAGGGAGTGAAGTAGTCGAACGCGTTGGCAACTTCACTTATCTTGGAAGTCTGATCAGCCCTAATGGGTTGGTGTCTGACGAAATCTCAGCACGGATTCGAAAAGTTCGCTTGGCTTTTGCCAACTTGCGTCACCTTTGGCGAAGGCGAGATATCCGTCTATCAATAAAAGGACGGGTATACTGCGCGGCAGTCCGTTCTGTTTTAATTTACGGCAGCGAAACATGGCCATTAAGAGTAGAAGACACTCGTAAGCTATTAGTATTTGACCACAGATGCCTTAGAAATATTGCTGGCATCTGCTGGGTTATTCGTTTAATCTCAAAAGTGTACTATTGTAATTCAACTTTTGTTGTAGTTTCTTACAACTATATGTAATTTATTGAACGAATTGGGAGTCACTATACAAAGCACAGTAACCTGTCTAAATTATGAGGTAGATAATCACTAAGAAGCAATCAGATTCAGATATACAACTGCCTAGTCGACAGTTCGTCAAAAACTTATTATTATTTAGTAAAAATGCAGTGGTTTTGAAACGTTTTCAGCCAATGGTGAAAGCGATGCTGATTTAGAAAAGCATGAAAGCTACCTAATTCCTTCCTTGTATCTATATGCAAGTAAAACACTTGGAAGTTTTGCAAGAGTATGCTTTACTGATGACTTTCAGCAACCCCCAAATTACGCTGAAATGTTAAATCCTTAGTCAATAAGAATGCATGTAATACAAGTAAATAGTTTATTATATTGAAACCGAAAAACTTTATGAGTCCTGGTTAGGATTTACGATTAATATTTTGATTTAAGGCCTAGGAGTTAGGTCATGCTTAAGAGTTAAGCTGGAGTTGAAGGCTTAGGGTTATCAGTTAGTAGTAAATATAAGAGAATGCGACTGCCCTGTGGTGCCATATAAATGAAGACATTTGAAGTTCTTGGTTTTAGGTATCGGGAACATTTAAGTTATCTTTAAAAAATTATAAATCATAGTCCCTATTCATTAGGCTTTCCATGTTTATCGATGTTAAGCATCTCGGCAACTAAATCTTAGTATAAAACACAAACTCTTCGTCAGTGATTTTTGGTTTTCTCCCACAACTCCGAATCTGATTGCTTCGTCGCCACAATATACTTTTACAGATTTCATTAAACATACTCGACATCATTGTATAGTTCATCGTTGTGGTTTCGTTTTTTGTATATGTACGCAACTCCGCATTTTCTTTTTTATTTGTTCATCTGACTATTAAAAGTGAAGAACGTATAAGAAATGGAGCGAAAAAGTTATTAAAAGCCAGAAATACAACTACTCAAGGTCGAATAGACAACTTTTTCAGCTGTGTTCCATCAAAAAGTAATGTAAGTACTGTCAATGGAAGCTTATTATTTGACAATTTTTTTATTCTATTTAGTTACAAAGATGAACTCGAATCATCTGGTCTATAATACATATTAATAGATTGTGTAGTTTTGATGAACAAGTCCTCAATAACTTTTAACTCATATTACCACACTGGCATTTGTTGTTATCTAGTTAGTTACTCTCGCTTAGATTACTTTCATGTGCTCAGGTTCATACTCGTCACTGTATAAACAGAATTCTATCACTATTTTTACTTCTGAAAATGGTAAGCTCTCTTGTCAAAATCTTCGTTTTTTCTTATTTTGATGTTTGAGCGCATATGCGATTGAAATCCTGTCTTTAAATTCCAGAGGCTACTAACAAGTGATAAGTAAAGAGATTTCGTTCCAGGATAAGTACAAGATACGCCAGTGACTATTATTAATTAGTGCGCCAGCAACTTATCGTAATGTCGATCCATTGTTTTAAGACTTGATTAAATCAAATGATGTCTGTAACTTCATGATAGTGATGTTAACGTTTGGAAGTACAAATTTTCTTAGTATTTTGCGTACTTAGAGCTTCAGATTTATGAAATGCGTATAGTTTGCTATTTGTATACGAGCCTTATTCATCTAGACAATGCATCTGCTCAAACTTATTCTTAATAGGTAAAATAACAGAAAAAGCATACGACAATCCTATTGGTGATTTCACATTTATTCAAATTATTGTTTACGAACTTTTACCTATGTACATTTTCACCTGTAAGTAAATGTTTTGGTGTATGCTTGTCTCATGCGTCGGTTACTGTTCTCACTCTTTTCCTTGTAGTCATCCACGTCGACTCCCAACAGCAATCACAAAAAGGTATCAAACAGTGCATCTGATCGTAAACGTAAAAGTAACGCTGGTACGACGAACGGATACAAAAAGCCAAAATAAACCAAACATCCTCAAAATTTCTCCAAAACTGTTTCCGGTGAATTGTTACCACTTTCGTCAGTTTCATGTGTCCTTCACTTGTGTATGTACTTGTTCATTATAGCTCATCAGATCTTTAGAATAAATTATTTATTGGTGTATGAAATAAGGCTCGGTTTCCTCCTTTATACCAATAGAACACTAATTTGTCTTAGATGAATATCTACACTAGATACCTTGCCAGTCTATTCTACAGGATTTCAACACAACTTGGATCAAGAAGACATGGCCAACCTAACAAGAACATGAGTATATTTCCACGCCAACAATAGTACCAAAGGGTAGGAAAATACATAGCGCACCTAATATGTCAGACTACTTACTAGTTCGACAAGGTAAAAGACCGATCACTAGCTTCCTAGCCCACACATCAGTGTATGACACCTGAAAATCGTTTGCTGGGGCCATAACTCATTTCTTCAATAGTCCTATTCAGGACTACGTGCTCAGTCAAATCTCATTCCCGGTCTTGCTACTATTTCACTGTTGATAGATACAATAGACGTTGGAATATTTCTTCACCATTGTTATAGTATTTTTATGTGGCTTTTGGTACCCGTGTAGTAAGGACATACGACACAAGGTATGACTAATTTAGAGTACGAAATTACTTAATTGACAAGCGTATCTAGTCTCAAGTGTCTTCATCCCCATGTTTCTAGAATGAGACGTGCGTTTTAATATCTTTCTCTTCGGAGCTAAAGTTTTGTAGCAGGTTTTCATTCCTTATGCCGTAACGTTAGTTATATCATAAAGGGGCTGACCTAGTTTTTTATCGCAGCATTAGTTCTCGCCTTCCAAAATCGTTCTCCTGTACTGGAGTTAGGAATTGCGAAAAATCCTGATAATATGTGTGCCCGGAAATATCACCAACCCATCATTTCTATGGAGTACAAGATCAACGACAGTCAAGGCAAATGCTGGAGACACAGAAGCAAACGAGCAAGTGAAGAAGAGTATCAAAGCCGACAAGCAGAAATACGTTGAAGACCTAGCAACGATAGCAGTAAAAGCTGCAAGAGAAGGAAATATGACACAACGAATAAACTAGCGGAAAATTATAGTAAACCAGAGAGACCAATTAAAGACGAACAAGGCAGGAAATCACAGATTCAAGAACAGAGGAACAGGTGGGTTGAACACTCCGAAGAACTCTTGAGTAGACCAGCCCCACTGAATTCTCCGGACATTAAAGCGGTATACATAGATATTCCTATAGCTGTCACTCCACCAATTATCGAAGAAATCAGCATGGCCATAAGACAAATCAAAAGTGGGAAAGCAGCAAGACCTGAAAACATATCAGCTGAAGTACTGAATTCAGACATAAAAGCAACTGTAAAGATGCTCCACGTTCTATTCAGAGATTTGGGAGTAAGAACAATTGCTGGCAGACCGGAAAGAATACCGCATCAAGATACCAAAGAAAGATCTGAACAAATGTGAGAACTACAGAGGTATCACACTACTACCAGTACCAGGAAAAGTTTTCAACAGAGTATCGCTAAACCAGATGAAAGATTCAGCTTCAAGATCAACAGGCTCCATTCCGTAATTGTCGGCTGTACACAGGCCAAATCGCGACACTACGAATCATCACAATTGATTGATCACTGGGTGGTGATCAATGGCATGCTTGTCTAGTCCTTATTAGTGCAGATCAAATGCTATCGATCATGTTGCAATGTGGCCACCAGTCTAGGTGACTCGACACTGCAGGCACTATATATTGAGATTTAGATTGTGGTTGGAGGTAGTCAACAGGCAACCCTGGACCCGGGTTTCGTGCCACTTGGCACTCGTCAGCAAGGTGTACCTGTAATCTTGAGGGAACTGGTGCTCCCTGGCGGATTCGATCTCGTGTCACCCAGCTTCACAGTCAGAGACGTTACCACTGAGCTAAATCTCAATATATAGTGGTTGTATAGACCAGATACTCACACTACGTCAGGTTCTAGAACACAGACACACATTCAGACGCCCCACAATGGTAGTATTTCTCGACCTTAAGGCGGCATTCGACTCTGCCCATAGTGAGGTTCTATGGCAGTGTTTGTCACTGAAAGGAGTACCAAAGAAGTACATTAACCTTGTAAAGGCTCTCTACTCGAACACAACTGGTAGAGTGAGAGCTTATGGCGAACAGTCATCAGAATTGATTACCTCAAGTGGTGTTCGTCAGGGCTGTCCACTCTCCCCATTCTTGTTTAACTTTGTGGTCGACGTACTTTTAGAGATAACACTCTCCTCATCTAAATTTCCAGGGGTTGAACTTCTACCAGGAGATTCACTTGTTGACTTAGAATATGCTGATGACATAGTTTTATTTGGTGAAGACGCTGGCAAAGTGCAGAGTCTTCTGACCACTCTAAGCAACAATGCAAGCATGTTCGGGATGCGATTCTCCCCCTCGAAATGCAAAATGTTGCTTCAGGATTGGGTTACATCGACACCGGAACTAGTGATAGGGAGTGAAGTGGTTGAGTGTGTCGACTGCTCCACTTATCTTGGAAGTCTCATCAGCCCTTGTGGTCTGGTGTGTGACGAAATCTCAGCACAGATACAGAAGACTCGACTAGCTTTTGCCAACTTGCGTCATTTATGGCGTAGGCGAGATATCCGTCTATCAACCAAAGGACGTGTTTACTGCATAGCAGTTCGTTCCGTCCAAATTTATGGCAGTGAAACATGGCCAGTAAGAGTAGAGGATATTCGTAGGTCACTAGTATTTGATCATAGGTGTCTTCGAAACATTGCCCGTATATCCTGAGACCATCGAATAAGTAACTCAGTTGTTAGGAAACGGGTACTAGGTAAGGATGGCAAATCAATTGATGAAGTAGTGAAACTTCATCAGTTGAGATGGCTGGGACATGTGTTACGTATGCCCAACGACCGACTACCTCGACGTGCTATGTTCAGTGGTATAGGAGTAGGTTGGAAGAAAGCTAGGGGCGGCCAAACCAAAACATGGCACAACTCCATGAAGTCACTGACAAGTGGACTGAGTCATGTTGGTAGGTGTAGACTACCTGGTTGGGGACCGCGAGACGATAGCAACCGATGGTTGGAGACCCTGAATGACATGGCTCAAAATCGTTTGCAATGGCGCAGGTGCATCCACTCTCTGTGTTCTCCCAAATTCTAATCTTCTGAATTCTTCATGTCCCATTTTTTCCTCTTTCCAAATTTATTTCACTGGATTATACTACTTGAGTAACATCTTCAAACCCTAATCTTCCCGATTACTGCTTATACTCTTATTACGTCTACCACTATGGGATTTGAATCGACAACTGCATCTCTGTGCTAATGTGGTGTGGCAACTCGAACTGATGTACGTACGTACGAAGTTCTACGTTGTTACTGACTGACTGACTTGATCACCACCCAGTGATCAATCAATTGTGATTACATTTCAGTCCTACAGGAGGTCAGTCGCGGCTCGGATAGCTCAGTAGTAACGTCTCTGACTGTGAAGCTATGTGACACGAGATCGAATCCGCCAGGGAGCACCAGTTCCCTCAAGATTACAGGTACACCTTGCTGACGAGTGCCAAGTGGCACGAAACCCGGGTCCAGGGTTGCCTGTTGACTACCTCCAACCACCATCTAAACTACGGATCATCGTTGAGCAATCAATTGGATGGAACTCGTCACTTCATCTTCCTTAACTAAGATGAATGAACAGCACCGATAGGAAAACGTTATGCATCCCTCTTCGACATTATGGAGTATTTGACAAGATCACCACCATACGGACTAAAGTACTAAGTGATGCATTTAAGACAACTCACAGATTCATTGCAAGTGGAGACCAGTGTTAGACAAGGCTGATTGCTTGTTCTCGGCTTTTCTTTCTTCCGGTGTTTGATTGGATTATGAAGATTTCCGCATCTCAACAGAATCACGGAAACCTCGGACGCAACTAAATAATCTAGACGTCGTGGAACTTCTAGATTTTCTATCCCTTACACAGCAACAAATGCGGATGAAGACAGCCAGTTTAGCAGCCGCCTCTGCAGCAATAGGCCTCAAAATACATTAGGAGACGAATGATTAACGGACGTCAAAGAGATATGATATTGAAATAACGTGTGGCAAAGTATATAATTTCTTGTAAACAGATCGTAAGAATAAGGTTTTTCGCATAGTGGTGCCTTATAAATACTTGAAGCAACTCCATATGAACTGGAATCAAACACTAGCACCAAATAAACAACCACCATTTTCAAATACTCGATACGAAAATGACTACCCCGTTCTGTTTTAATTTACGGCAGCGAAACATGGCCATTAAGAGTAGAAGACACTCGTAAGCTATTAGTATTTGACCACAGATGCCTTAGAAATATTGCTGGCGTCTGCTGGGATCACCGGGTAAGTAATAGTGAGGTTAGACGCGTGGTATTAGGGAATGATGGTAAATCAGTTGATGAGGTTATGAATCTTCATCGACTGAGATGGTTGGGCCACGTGTTACGTATGCCTGAACACCGATTACCACGACACGCAATACTAGCTAGTGTCGGGAATGGTTGGAAGAAAGTTAGGGGCGGCCAAACCAAAACGTGGCATCAGTGCTTGAAGTCACTAACTTCTAGTCTGAGCCATGTTGGTAGATGCAGACTACTTGGTTGGGGTCCGCGTGACTATCGTAACCAATGGTTGGAGACTCTTGGTGACATGGCTCAGAATCGATCACAATGGCGTCGGTGTATACACTCCCTGTCTTCCCTTAAACTAAGAGATTAAAATCGCTTCATATCTTTCTTTCTACGAACCAATTCTTTCTTCTTGTACTATATCTCTATATGCAATCTTTCTCTTATATATTACTACCTTTGACCTAACCACTGCTATGAATCCGGTGTTCATCTTGTTGTGCTGATGCGGTATGGCAACCTGGACCGATGCACATATGTGCCTGGTCCTACGTTGTAGCTGACTGACTGACCCCGTAACAATGCTAAGTTTCAAAACTGGCTGGGATTCGAAACATTACTAGAAAATACATCAAGCGTACCCAGCAAATGAATTCTTATATGAGAAGCATACTTTTTATACTCTGACACCTTTCTGTTACCTTTTCCGATACGCTTATCTGTTGCATTCAGAATTGTTGTACTGTTTCTTAAGGTTCTGCTCAAAAGTGCAAGTCACAGTTCCAGAGACTATATATAGAAAATCAATTATGGGTCCGATATTCCATTGGTTTGAATAAAAAGGTTGTACTTAAGCTGTATGTTCAACATCAAGTCCAATATTAGCTCAACTAAGTCGATCATGATTCGAAATGAAAAGGAGCACTTGTAAGAAGATAAATCAGTTCAACTTTTATAGCTATAACACTAAAATACTAGTAGTTCGAAGGAAGTTTTTTATATATAAAGTTAGCAATAAGGAGACAGTACAGTCGTGATTCGCCTATTTGTCACGTACGCAATATCTGAACCGTTATTAAAGGCGACATACATTTCCTAATAAACCCCAAAAGCAAGAAGCTATTTACCACATCTCACGAATAAATGTCAATATTAAAAATAATTTCTAAGGTATTTTTACGACGAAATTGTAATTTATGCTTTCTAGTACCAACGAATAAGACATTTCCCGAGACGCTAAAAATGAATCACTTACTTAATCAGTTGGTAAATGGTTACCACAAGACTGATCGCAAACGATAACCATTAAATATACCAATCACTAAGGTTCACTTTTGTTCAACTTTGTACGACATATGACACTTGACAACAATTATGGATAATTCAACTAAAACTACATAGTATTAGTGTTATAACTCTTCCATTTGATTTACTAAAAACAGCAGTCAACTGGCAATTGGATTCATTAGTTCTGATAGGCATATTCAGTAATAACAACACAAGTGTGCAATAGTTAATTATAAGATTTCAATTATCACTATACATGTTTATTTACAAAATACTAAGGTGTATAAATTAAAATTGATCATCATCAATCACATTGCTGCTTGAAAGAGGAAGAATGGGCCATGTAAACAGATTTCCGTCAGCTCCGCAGGTATACAATTCTAAACGACGATCGTTCCAAACACATGCACGTATCTAAAATTCATAAAAACTCTGCTGAGGACAAACGGTATTTTAAATATAAGTACTTAGAAGTAAAGCCTCAATAATGGATGCACGTCCAAATGCATTCGTGGGATGTGTGCTTCAGTCTGAATCAACGCTAAACTAATGAACCATGAAAAAGAAACAGTTAGCACTTAAACATACAAATTAACTAGACCACGACTAACTAGCACACCAAGTTTGGCTTCAGTCATGATGCATTGAACTGAATAGAGTTAGGCAATTCCGCTATTTCGCGCACTCGAAAGGTTGTATTACCTAATGAAGAAACTGGTAGGGATGTAGGAAGCTGATGTAACACTTATCAAACTACTTCAACTATTATTCGGGTGAGGTATGTACCTACAAAGAGACGTTAGGAGATGACAACTAAGATATTGAATTATAGATAAGTCAGCTAATTAGAACCAATCTGAAGTTACTAAGGTTATTAGGGATGTCGCACATTGGCACTAGGATTATGATTCCGATATGTACCAAAGTGAATCTAAGAATAACTGAATTGTAAGTCTGGTCAATAGTAAAAATAAAGTACATCTACAAAGACTTTTTTGCATATTTAGTTAGGTATAAGATATGAATATCAAAGCCACAGTGTATAACAAAATAGTGAGTTTACTAACAAATAAAAAACAGTTGGGATAATTCAAGAAACCCACTTTTGAAAAGTGTCGCGTTATAATTTTAGTCGATGTGTTGTGTTTAGACGCTGAAGCAATTAATAAGCGGTTTCTTACAGGAACAAAAATACATAACGATGAGGCTCCCCACAAATCGCCTATTGACATATGTGTGGTATCCAATCTTATTGGCAAGACAGACGATTGTGGACTCTGATTCCCACTTCCTGAGGAATTAGAACTTGTGAAAGTTTGATTCCCAGCGTCAGAAATTTGGTTACTTTCCGAGTTGAGAATTATGTTTCCAAAGTTCACGGGACGCAATCTAGGAATATGTGATGATTGCTCACAATCACCAGGACCAGACGTCCAAAGACGAAGGGATGCAGCATTTGCGGTTAAACCGGAACCACCCCATGAAATTAAATGCAAACCATCTGATGAAAATTTGAGGCCTAGCACAGGTCCTGTATGTGCAATAGCTGAAAAAAAAGTACAAAAACCTGTACACCTTTTGGGTGGTTGTTTATCTTAAATGTATGATAAAATGGAATGTAAAAGCAGACTGACGAAATTGAAAAATCTCATTTATTTGAAAACCATATCGTATTTGTTTTATGAATGTTCATGTGATTGGTTTAAAGAGGATTTACTTCATGAAAATTGAGTAACCCGTAAACTAACGACTCATCTTTTGAGTCAACTCATGAAAATGGATAGGCGTAAACCCTAATTAAAAATATGAGAGAAACACGGCTAATATCAAAAAGCATAAGACGATATTTGCACACGCAATTCAACACGGTGACTAGCAAATGTGTTATATAAAACTTCACAAAGATAAATGATTGATAAGAAAAAAGCAGGTTGTGTAGAACAATCATCGAGACTAAATGTCTTGTTCATTTTCAAATAAACACACTGGATGAGCTTTGGTAAACAGATGGAATATTTTATTTATTTAAATACGTAAATATTGGCAATGTGAGTTATTCAAGTTAGTTTAACCGTTATATTAGTGAATCTGATAACGTGCTTCTACCAGTCGTGTAAAATTACCTTGCAATTAGGCGTTAAGTACATACTATACATACGGACACTGATAGTCAACTAATTAGGTAAGCTAATACCGGTCACATAAATATTGAAAGGATTTTTCTCATGTAAGAGATCTACATCACCGTTACCTGCAATCATTACAGCTGTTTTCAGACTGTCAGCAATCACATATTCGAAGAATAACAATGGAGTTGGAACGTTGCGTACCTAGACTGATCGGTAGGGACAATAGAGGTGATTGTAAACTATTAATATCTTTGAATAGGTTGTATACAGAAAATTCAAGATATTAATAAACTTCTCAGGCACACCCTTCTTCAATAGACAATCCCAGAGAACAGTCCTGTCCAACGAATCGAAGGCAGCCCTGATGTCAAGAAACATTACGATTGTTGACCTGTAATAAGTATGAGGGTGTTCTGACATTTAGCGTCGGTTGAAGATATGATCAATACATCTACGACCAGAACGAAAACCAACCTACTCGCGAGTCAATCTTCCACGGGTTCTGAACAATCTACGAAGTATGACGGAAGCCAATAGTTTAGACGCAATCGGAAGTGGACTTATCCCTCGATAGTTTTTGCATAGGTGATGTGGACCCTTTTTAAAGATAGGGACGATTATCGACTCATTCCATGATGTTGGAACAGTCTCTAACTGCCAGACCTTTGCAAACAACTCAGCCAGTTCCGTAACCAGAAAGTCACCACCATCTTTAAAAGGGGCCGGAGTTAGGTCATCTGGGCCTAGTGGTTTGTAGCGCCTCAAGAATTGGAGTTTCTTCGGTATTCCGTGACACGCTACGATATGCCTGATTACCACTTCGGTCACTGTTTTTGCCCGTTGGTCTGCAATGGGTATGGCATCTACCCAACGTGTAGCATGTTCCGTCATCACTAGCAGGTGCTGGTTACCACTCGCCGTCTGTAGAAACGGTCCCATCACATCCTCCGACCATAGACCACCAACTGCGGTTACTGGGATTGACTGTAATGGCGGTTGTGCGTATCGATCGCTTTTCATTAGTTGACACTGCTGGCAAGTTAACACGTATTAAGCCACATTGTCTCTCATGCCTGGCCAGTATGCACTTTGCCGTAGTAAATCCGTCGTTCTTGTGATGCCTGCATGTGCTACCTGGTGACACTCGTGTATCACCTTACGCCGCCAGTCTTTCGGGATCACAGCCACCCAATTCTCGTCATCGTCCTGTCAGGTCAGGACTCTATACGTGTTCACTCTCAGTCAGTTCTTTTGCCGAAGCAGCATTATTACCTCCTTGTCCATTGTTCGTTTGTCGACGTCTGCTACCTCTCTTATCACTCTGATTACCTCTCGAAGGTTAGGGTAAGCTTTCTGCTGCTGGACGAGTTCTAATGGGTCTCCCTCTAAACTCTTCACCGCGTATGCTGTCAATGGAAGGTCGGCTTCCATGTCTGGTCTTGACAAGTAATCCGCCATTACGTTTTCCTTCCCTGGAGCATGGCCGATACTGAAGTCGTACTCTTGCAGATGTATCATCCATCGCGCCAACTTCCCTTGCTGTTTTCAACCACTGCAGGGGTTTATGGTCAGTCTCAATGTGGAATCGTTTACCTAAAAGGTACGGTCTCCATTTGTCTATTGCCCACACTACTGCTAAACACTCCTTGTTTATCGTTGAATACTCCTGTTCGGCGGGTGTGAGAACGCGACTCCCTTATTCCACCATTCTATCAGACTGACTCAAGACGCACCTACATTATGATCACTTGCGTCTGTGTCCACTAAACGGTTTCTCGGGTTCAGGCAGCCTCAGTGTCATCCGACGATCGTCTAGCATGTTTTTGATCTGGTTGAACGTTCGTTCGGCAGTCTCAGTCCACGTAAACTTAGTGTTGCTCAACAACTTATATAGGGGTGCTGCTATTTTGTTGAAATTCTTGACAAACCGATTGTAAAACGCCGCCCTTCCCAAGAACTGTCTCAACTTTCTTTTCGAATTAGGCACTGAAATATTCCTTATGGTAAGAATTTTCTCCGGCAATGGTTTTATTTCTCCATTTCCCACTTTATGTCCCAACAACGTGACGCTGCTTTTCGCTATCTGCGACTCATCCTTATTAATTCGAAGTCCAAATTCGTAAATTCGCTTTAAGACTGTTTCCACATGCTTGACGTGATCTGTTTTTGTCTGACTGTACAAAACTACATCGTCGCCATATACCTCGACGTTGCCTAGATCTTTGAGTAGTAGCACTATTAATCTTCTGAAAGTAAACGGTGCCCCCGCCAACCCGAACGGTATTCGTTTAAATTGATACTGTTTATTACGTACAGTAAATGCTGTCTTGCTTCGATCGCTATCTTTTATAGGCAGTTGCCAATAACTTGACTGCAAATCCAGCACTGTAAACACCGTAGCATTCTGTAGCCGATCTAACGTTTCCACCACTGTTGGCATTGCACAACGTTTCAGGTCTGTTATATTATTCAGTTCTCTGAAGTCGACACAAAATCTATGCTTCCCATTAGGTTTCTTTACCAAGAGTACCGGCGAGCTATACGGGCTGTCCACTTGCTCAATTATACATTCTTTCAACATCTCCTGAACCTGTCGATTTACCTCGGCCTCTAACTGCACCGGGACACGGCGTGTCGCAAATATATTTACTCGATCGTCCCTTATTGGGATTTTGTGCTTTACTTTGTCACAAAATCCATAAGGCTCCCCATCTCCAGTGAACAGTTTCTCATACTTTGTGCACAACTCGTTAGTGTTTGGTTTCTTCGACGAGACATCCGCTGCCACTCTTATTTCAGTCACTTCGCTACTTGCCCCCTAATGCCCTGGTACGGCCGAGAGTGGGGAGAGTCCGCTCTCCCTCACGAAATGCTCTCACACGGCCGCGCGTATACAGCCTCTGCCAGGGAAGTCCTACTCATTGCCGTCTCGTGACGGGGGTATTGTTTACGAAAATGAGAGGACGAAAAGCGAATGTCCGGCGCTTTAACCGGATTCCAAACCAATGGTGCACATGGGCTCCAGTATCCTGCGGGAACAAATGGCGCATGAACCACTCGTTGGTCATCGGCTACCATGGGATTGCATCTCCTTACGATGCTCCACTGCCTTGTGGGTTAGACCTTTAGGTCAAAGGCTCGGGAGTGGCCCCTAAGATAACCACCTGCTTCGGTTTGGGCACCCGGGCAGTATCACAGCCCACACACAAATGATGAACTCTCTGTTTATGGAAATTACTTTTCTCGCTTCGAAAAACAATCAATTGATTCAAACTATTATCATTACAATTATTGTCATTATTATTATTATTATTATTATTATTATTATTATTATTATTATTATTATTATTTACCACATTATTCACCCTCTTTTATACTTATACAGCGGCTCGTCTTTGGTGGAAATTCGACTGTATCTAAACGTTCTCGTGTCACTGTCCGGTTGAAAATTGTATGTTATCAACGAATATAAGTACTGAAGCAGTTTTTCTGAAACCACGTGCACCATTCAAACTGGCTGCCTTCAACGTTCGCACACTTATGCAGGTTGGACAACAGATAGGGCTGGCTATGTCTTTGGAAAGTCTTAATATCGATGTCTGCTGTCTATCCGAGACCCGTATTCAAGACTCTGGTGAAGTACTACAAATTCGCTCTCCATTTGTCGCTTCGAAAAGCTTGTTTTACGTGCGCTTATCCGGAGACCCTGTGGCATCTTCGTCTGGTCTTGCTGGCGTTGGTGTCGCACTAAGCGCTAGAGCTGAGGCAGCACTAATCGATTGGATCCCCATTAACAGTCGGTTATGTGATGTTAGATTAAAAAGTTCCGTCAAAGTGAGAAGAAATCGGCGTGAGAAACGATGTCTTTTCGTCATCTCCGTTTATGCCCCGACAGATTGCAGCCCGGATGCAATCAAGGATGAATCCTACCACCAGTTATCTGTTCTCCAGAAAGTGCGTTCGACAGATATTGTAGTACTAGCCGGAGACTTGAATGCTCAGGTCGGGCATCTAGGCACAGAAGAGAACCGTTTAGGTGGCCGATGGGGACTCCTTGGCCGCAGGTCAGATAACGGGGACCGTCTACTGCAATTTTGCACAGACCACAACCTGTTTCTGGCTAGCAATAACTTTCGGCACAGTCATCGCCGATGTGCCACCTGGCGTCCTCCCTCTGCATCTCAAGCCTGGACTCAGATTGATCACATCGCAATCAGCTACCGCTGGCGTGATTTTGTACAGGACTGCCGCTTCTTTTGGAGTACCTATCTAGACTCTGACCATGCCCTGGTCTGCGTCAATCTTGCCTTACTTTTCAGTGGACAACGAAGTGACCGCCATCAACGGATTGATATTAGCAAGCTGGTTGCAACTTCTGTTGCTTTTAAGTATCGAACCGAGCTAGCTTCTATGCTAGCTACCATTCCATCGAAAAGTATAGATGAGCATTGGTTGCAATTGCATGACGCCATGAAAATGGCGAGTAAAGCCTCTTGCGGCTTCGCGAAACGTCCCGCTTATAAGCACTGGGTTTCTGCAGGTTCCTTACAACTCATTGAAGCCCGTCGGTCTACTCCGGGTGACCGTGAGTTTGACCATAAACGAAGGATGTTACGTAATGAAATTGAACAAAGCTTGCGTAAGGACCGAGAAGCCTGGTGGTCGAAGCGCGCTAATGAGCTGGAAGCAGCAGCTGCATCTGGTAACTACCGGAAGCTCTTCCAACTCATCCGAGCCACTGGCAGCAAGAAGTCTGGTGTGAGCGAAACAATCTTCGAGGATGATGGGATGCCAATCACTAACATCCATCGACGTCTTGGACGATGGGCAGAATTCTTCGAAGGGCAGTTCGACTGGCCTGCTGCTCCTGCAACATCGGTCAGACTGTCCTGCCCTCCATGGCCGGTGACGACTGATCCACCAAACGAGGAGGAAGTCCGCAAGGAACTCCAACTCTTGAAGCGTTACAAATCACCTGGCCCAGATGACTTACCTCCGGCTCTTTTTAAAGATGGTGGTGACTTTTTGAGTAAGGAATTGACGACGTTGTTTACAAAGGTTTGGGAACTAGAGAGTGTACCAACGTCATGGAATGAGTCGATAATCGTCCCTATCTTTAAAAAGGGTCCACATCACCTATGCAAAAACTATCGAGGGATAAGTCCACTTCCGATTGCGTCTAAACTATTGGCTTCCGTCATACTTCGTAGATTGTTCAGAACCCGTGGAAGATTGACTCGCGAGTAGGTTGGTTTTCGTTCTGGTCGTAGATGTATTGATCATATCTTCAACCGACGCTAAATGTCAGAACACCCTCATACTTATTACAGGTCAACAATCGTAATGTTTCTTGACATCAGGGCTGCCTTCGATTCGTTGGACAGGACTGTTCTCTGGGATTGTCTATTGAAGAAGGGTGTGCCTGAGAAGTTTATTAACATCCTAAACGCCCTATGTAAAAACACCTCAGGCAGAGTGAGGGCATACAACCACCTCTCTCCATTGTTCCATTCGAGCAGTGGGGTTAGGCAGGGTTGCCCAATCTCACCATTCCTCTTCAACATTCTGGAAACAGCTCTGATGAATGTAAGTAATGGGTGTGTGGATCTGTTGCCTGGAGAAAGACTTTTCGACCCTGAGTATGCGGACGATATTGTCTTACTGAGCGATAATGCCCAAGGCATGCAATCCGCACTTAATCAGTTGGCAATCAGTGTTCGTAGGTATGGTATGTGCTTTGCACCTTCGAAGTGCAAAGCACTTCTACAAGACTGGCAGGATTCCAATCCTGTACTCACCCTGGATGGTGAGCAGATAGAAATAATCGAGAAGTTCGTGTATCTGGGTAGCTGCATAAGTGCTGGTGGGGGTGTGAGTCATGAGATCAATGCACGTATGGTGAAAGCCAGAGCGGCTTATGCCAATCTGGGCCACCTTTGGCGCCTTCGTGATGTTAGTCTGGCTGTAAAAGGTCGGATCTACAACGCGTCTGTGAGAGCAGTTTTGCTCTATGCTTGTGAAACCTGGTCTCTCCGAGTTGAGGACGTTAGACGACTCTCTGTGTTCGATCATCGCTGTCTCCGAAGGATTGCTGACATTCAGTGGCAACACCATGTCAGTAATGCAGAGGTTCGGCATCGTGTGTTCGGGCACAGAGATGATAATTCAATTGGTGTCACCATCTTGAAACACCGACTTCGGTGGCTTGGACATGTTCTCCGAATGTCGTCCCAGAGAATTCCACGTCGTGCATTATTTGCCGACTCTGGGACTGGTTGGAAGAAGCGGAGAGGTGGTCAGTGCATGTCATGGTGTCGTGGCATGAAAGAAAGCTGCAAAGGACTGGCTTCTGTTGGTCCTTCATGACTCCCTGGTTGGGGTCTGAGAGATAATGAAACACAGTGGCTAGAGACGTTATCAGATATGGCTCAGAATAGAAGCCAGTGGCGGTCCTGCCGTAACTTTCATTTACTTTCTTCATAAAAAGTGGTTGTGTCTCCCTTACCTGAAAGATTTCTTCTGATTGTACCTTTCCGTTCCCTCATTTCTACCATACTACCTTACACCAATCTCCTCGTTACTGTTCTCTTTTTTTTGCGCTCCTTAGCTTTGTTTTTTCTATTTTTCTTCGAATTCTCATTGTTTTGTGTGGCGCACATATATTGACGCTCTCTTGTACCAATATCCATGTGTTCAAATAAATAAATAAATAAATAAAACTTCGCTACTTTCGTGTATTGATAATGAACCATACTTTGTGACCACCTTACCGCTTCTTAAGTCAACTATCGCTCTTTCTTCTCTTAGTAAGTCTGCTCCTAATATCGGTCTCGATAAGCTTGTGGTTACCACAAACGGAAAATTTATCTCAACATCACCCACTTTTACGACACTGCTAGACACCCCTAACACTTCTAACATGTGCCCTCCTATGGTGTGGACAGCTAATGTACATGGCTTGAGTCTCTTACATTGCTCTTTGCCTATTAATGTTACTGCTGCCCCCCATATCGATCAGACACACTAAATCTCGTTCATTTATGTTCACTCTCGAATAAACTGCCCCTCTATCTACTAGTGCAACAACTCCCAGATTCCTAGGGTAGAAAGAACACATGTTATAACGTCTAAAATATCTGCGTCTTCGTCTTGTTGGACAGTTTATATTCCAATGTCCTATCCCTCCACAAGCGTAACATTTATCATTCCTTTTATGATTCACCAGTATTGCCGAAATCTCACGCTCCAGCTCCTCAATCTTCTTCTCGACACTATTTATCTCCTGCTTTCCGCACCCGACCGGAGCTACTGTTCGTGTCATCAGCTGTCGAGTCACCTTCCATATCCATATCCATAGGTTGCGCTGCGTTTACTAGTTCCAGATGCTGGGAAACGGTGGTGGACACACTCTCGATAAACTGCGACGCCAATAACTGTGCCTCCAACTCTTCATCCAGATTCGCCAGCGCACGGCGCAACAACCTGGTTAACTCCACAGCCAGCACCAGTGGGTCACCATCGACCGACAACCTCGCCAACCGGAACTTCTGCAGTGCCTCCTTTCTGTCCACTGGGCTGTCGAACTCCGCCACCAGTCGCTCCGTGACTGTCTTCCATGTAGTCTTCCTGCCAGCACCGTCCAAGCTGTATATATACAGCCTTTGACCCGCCTCTCAGCAGCGTAGCCAGCACCACCATCTCCGCCTTCTGCTCCTTCACACCCACCAGCTCCGCCACGGCCTCAAACTCCTTCAGGAAGCCCACCACATATCCGTCCTCAAATCCCTTCGGCCATGGGATCTTCATCCTTAGTGGAGGTAGAGACACCAAATGTAGTGGAGGAGAACACAGGTGAGGACAACCGAATTATATTTAACACAACATTACCGAGTTACTTGGTAAAATAGAAAAACCATACTATAATACCTCATTTGCAAAATGTTCAATAATTGTCTCGGATTTCACTGTTTTTGCATTTCTATACTAATTGCTTTCTATTCCCGTTCTTCCTTTCTTGATCTTCCCAATCTTCGGCTGCCAGACATTACATTCCTGACTCGCGTTATATACTACTTATGTCAATATAAGTAGCACGCACCACATTCCGACGGGTGCAGTAAACATTCGGTAAATATCACTTACACAGAAAAGTGATAAGACGGCGTCATTATTAAGAAAGGCCGAATAAATTGTATTTCAGAGCAACTACGTCACTTGAAAAATGTCTGTTAGTAAGCTGACATGATAGTATATATTTTTAAAGCTTAATCTGTGGATATTCCTTTAATTTTGGTGCATCTTAGGTGTGACTTTACATCAGATCTTTCGGTGATATATTGGGTATCATATTTAATAAATTCATATTATATAAGAAACAGAGAATGACAAAAAGAATGAGTAACTAAAATACTGCATAACAACTTTAGGCTGTTATTAGTTTCATAAATGAACACCTCGACCACTCTAACTGACTTTCAGATGTTCACTATTTCAGAAATGTCGGATATTCATTTGATGTTTCATGAATGTATCGACTACTACTCCTAAATGGAGTGGTATTTTCCGCTTACAAGTCTGAATGTTACTTATAAACCAGTTATTCTGTCGATAACGCTAATACCTTTTTTGTTTATATTGAATGATGATATTTATTTTTAATCACCATATAGTGATATTCAGTTGTGTAGCTGGGATATCCGAAAGGATATAAATAAAAGTAAAATAATCGAATTTCTTACATAATGTTGCAATAGTTTATCCGTTATTTATTACAAAAGGATTTACTTTTGTTTGTATAATGAAAAGATTGACATGAAGTTAAAAATACTGTTTACAGTTCTCAAAATCAAAATTCCAGGTCTGAAATAAATCAATCATCCCTGCAGCTTTCTGTAGCCTTTAATAACTTAATGATATCAACGCTGTTAAGAATCCTAAGTAAGGTTTATGATATAAGCTATTTATAAAGGAACTGTATTGAGTTCCGTGGAATTCAATTCATTAAAACAATGTTAAACGTTATAGGTGCTACATTCTTCCAGGTTTTTATCAGTGGAAATGAGCTTTTTATTCCTAGATTATTACTATCGTAATGGCAACTGTGTAAGTGCCATGTGATCATATGGTAGATGGTAATCACATTGATGAAATGAATAAACTGACGTTTTTCTCTGGGGCTCGGTTATTAAACCAATTTCGATCACTAGTATTTAGCAGAGTTAATAATAACTAATTAATAGAACCCAGTATCCAAGTGAGGACTTACATAACTGAGTCTAGCAACACACTTTGTGTGGGAGTTAACGAAAATGACCGGAGTTTGCATCTATGACTGTTTGTTCGGAAGTGAACTGCCTTTACCTACAACAATAGTTTCATAAGTTCTAAACACAAAATTGGTGTTGAAATTTTCTAGATGCGATGGTTGATAAAAGATAAGAAGGACTTCACCCATTAGAGGTTTGTGGCATTGTGAACGGATAAATCTTTGGAACTGGCAAAAGGTTATTGAGTCTGACTAATGGTGTACGGTTAAACAGAATTCAAATAGAAAATAACTTGGAGATATATAGTTCAGGAACAATAGTCACATATACATTCAAACAGTCATAGGATTCTAATGGTATTTCCATTTATAAGAAAACTAATTTGATTACAATGATATCGATTATTGTAAGTTTTCAAACTTTATTTTCCTAAACAAACCCTTTAATTGAATTTCCTACTTTCAGCTTTCGCATCCCAATATCATCATCACTTTGTTTTAGATATAATAAAGTCTAAAAAAAAGCATAGTTATGGACTACATTATTTCTGTTTGCCTGATTTTCTGATGATTAAACGAAAGTGTAAAGTGTATGAACAATCGTGTTGGATAGGGAAAACAAAATAGTTACTGAGTAACCTTATTGAACTAGACGAAAGACAACTGAAAAATGAACAAGAGCAAAGTGGGAAATAACAACTGATTCCTTAGTTTCAAACTTCCAAGCATGATGCATCCTCAATAGAAAGCAATCGATTTTCGTGGTTACAGAGCAAGCTCGCAAAGACAGGATTTAAAGACTATCAGATTTTTTATTTCTTCTTGGAAAATAGTTGGCCATAAAGTCGTCTTACACTAATCCAACCATCATAATTCCCTAGAAGACTTAAGGTAAACCAAATATTACATTAATTTATCAAAAATAATAAATATGTATGTTTCAGTAACAATGTGTGGAAAACCAAAGAATAATTCTGCTAACCTTCATTAGAATATCCCAAATCACTTTGTGGATCATTTTCTCTGTTCAGAGAATATATCGGTTTTGTAGGAAACCTGATATCCCAATATAGTACTCTCCCATCACGCCTGATAACAATTTGTGAGAAACAATATATTTGTTTAGCAATACTTTGATATTTTACATGGAAAAATATTTCCAGCTACAAGAAAATACATGAATATTCTAAATTATTTGATATTAACCATTTAGTCCGTAAACTCGATTACCACGCACAAATTTATAGATAATGATGTAATAAAAAAAGTAATTAATTCAGTGATTCAGTTTTGAAATATGTCTGAGGATGAAAAATCTGAATATTTGTTAGTGAACATAAAAAATAGCGGTAAATGTCAACAAGAAATTAGGTGCTAATTTTACTAACTACTCTATCCATAACATTACTATTACCCAGTTAAAAGATAGGAACTGTAACCCTTTTCTCGTCAATAAGCATAGTGCTGCTTTTCTAGACTAGTTCAGTTGTTTCGTTGAGAATGTAGTCACTGCTCAATCGTAGATGCCACCGTGGCATGGTGTTCAAGCTTGGTTATTGTAATTATTCAGTCAGGCTATGTTGGCTGGATCACTTATTCCCTTATGTCTGTCATGCCATGAACGTCGGTCGAACAGTAAGACTAAAAGTGGTAACTTAAAGTTTGAGGGTGTAAAACTGATAAATGTACAAAAGTAAGGTGGCGGTAAGATTTCCCACAGACGACCAACATCAGTGGTGCCATCTCATGATGGAAACAAGAGGTTAGGAAAGATCTGTCTTAGAAGTTACACAACAGATTTACGTCTCCGGTGGCAAGGACTTTAATCTATGGAGCTAATATATCAGAACTCGTGACACGCCGTATAAGCCAGACTCAAGCAGTTGTACTTAGGCTTTATACTCAAGCTCGCAGGCTATCCCATTTTCACTTTAGGTACCTCAAGAAGTATCCATCAATCACGTGAACAATTTGGAGGTGGAAAGTGGCCACATACGTTAAACACCACTCAAGATCCTTTTGTTCATGATCAAATCCCTTCGTCACTTCTTAATACTTTTATCCCTAATCCCTACCCTTCTCCTATAACTTTATTTTTATCACCACGCATCACCAATTCTAGCCTCCTGGATCGGCGCCCTAAACTACATGTTAGGGCATTCAGTGTTTGAACCTTAGATAAAATAAAATATGATTCATTAGCTAGAGCACTAAAATCTCTTGCTATCGACATACATTATTCTCAGAAACACATTTACATCATACGAGTGTGACCATTTAATTGGCCTCATTAATTCGATATAGAGAACCATCTTGATTCACATTCCATGTATCTGAAGTCTCGACTGTTACCTCTCGTAGACTCATTAGCGTAGGCGAGATATCCGTCTACCAAACAAAGGACGTGTTTACTGCGCAGCAGTTTGTTCTGTCCTACTTTATGGCAGTGAAACATGGCCAGCAAGAGTGGAGGATATTCGTAGGTTACTAGTATTTGACCATAGGTGTCTTCGAAACATTGCTCGTATATCCTGAGACCATCGAATAAGTAACTCAGTTGTTAGGAAACGGGTACTAGGTAAGGATGGCAAATCAATTGATGAAGTAGTGAAACTTCATCAGTTGAGATGGCTGGGACATGTGTTACGTATGCCCAACGACCGACTACCTCGACGTGCTATGTTCAGTGGTATAGGAGTAGGTTGGAAGAAAGCTAGGGGCGGCCAAACCAAAACATGGCACAACTCCATGAAGTCACTGACAAGTGGACTGAGTCATGTTGGTAGGTGTAGACTACCTGGTTGGGGACCGCGAGACGATAGCAACCGATGGTTGGAGACCCTGAATGACATGGCTCAAAATCGTTTGCAATGGCGCAGGTGCATCCACTCTCTGTGTTCTCCCAAATTCTAATCTTCTGAATTCTTCATGTCCCATTTTTTCCTCTTTCCAAATTTATTTCACTGGATTATACTACTTGAGTAACATCTTCAAACCCTAGTCTTTCCGATTACTGCTTATACTCTTACTACCTCTACCACTATGTGATTTGAATCGACAACTGCATCTCTGTGCTAATGTGGTATGGCAACTTGAACTGATGTACGTACGAAGTTTCACGTTGGACTGACTGACATCAGCGTAGATATGACATTAAGTTTCAGGGTGGAACATGCTTTCCTGGACTATATTCTGATAGACAGCCACTTGTGCGCTTTCCAATTGAGGAGGGTAATAGTCGGAAACGAAAGGAACACACCCTGCTGCTTTTCTGTCGTCTCAATCCAAACTCCCGCTGATTGTAGTTTAGATGAAGTAAAAGTAAGTTTTACAGTATGTTTCCCACTCCAGTTCAAAAAGTCAAACGCTTCTTTGTACTCGTAGCAGAGGATTTTAACCCTCAAGTAGCTAGTCTAAACTAAAATGAAAGATATTTAGAGGGGTCTTATAATATTCCAGCATAGTGAACAGGCAACGACAACCGCATGCTGAAACTATGGTCAGACAACCATTTATTTTTAGCAAATACCAACCTTAAGTATAAAGAAACATCATGTGACCTTCCTAAAATCGACCCAATGATGAAACTAAATAGACCATATCCACACCAACCGTTGCTAGTGAGGCTCAGTAGTAGATCGCTACTTGTCCTAGGGCACATGTATAGATTCTGACAATGTTACAGTACGATTTCGCATTTGTCTGAGTCTGGAAACAACAAAATCACCGCAAGAAGACTCCTTAATCTTCAGCTCGTCGAACACCTAGAGGAGCATTTATCCGATCATCAAAGCAATGCTTAGCCCGATGTACGTTGGGACAATATTCAAACAGCTGCGAAAACAACAGTGATATTTACTAATGACTTAAACAAAAAGGTTTGGAAAAATCACAGGATTTTAGTGGCGTCTGCCGGATTGACAGATGTTCGGAAATTTATCCCATCAGACTCGGAACACGACGAGGAGTGAAGCCAACTTGAACGCACAATGACTAGAAGTCTATAAAATTATCGCGAACAGCGGTGGCAGCTGGGCCAGTAGAGACGGAAAGGACAGCAGTGATAGACAACCAATAACAACTTCCAGACATATCAAAGAAACCAGTGTTAAAAATCGAAAGTAAATGAGACAATTTCGGTAGAAGATGGGGCATTGATCTACTATTAGCCCAGGAGATTGGTAAGATGGGCATAGTATTTTGAGGAACAGTATGGCTGGTTTCCAGCTACGCCACTGTGGATCTATACATCATGTTTTGACACATAGACACATCTAATGACGCCCAACAAAGGCTGTATTTCTTGACTTTAAGAAAGCGCTCAACTCCGTAGATTGACAGGCTTTATAGCAATATCTGTCATTGAAAAACGCACCAAAGAAGTACGTCAACTTTGTACAGACTCTCTAATCAGACACTACTAGTCAATTCAGGATTGATAGCATCAAGTGTTCGCCGAGGTCGTCCGTTTCCCCACTTTTTAACCAACTTTGCCATAGATATCCTTTCAGAGATAACACTTTTCTCATTAACCACTTTACTTATCTTAAAAGTCTCGTCAGCTTTGGTGGGATTGAGTGGGACGAAATCTGGACATGGATTTAAGAAGCTCGCTTGAATTTCACTAACTTACGTCACCTGTCCATCTCCCAACCAAAAGATGAGTATACTTTGCAGAAGTTCCTTTCGTTCTACTTTGTGGTTGTGAAACATGGCTTTTAAAAATGAAAGACATTCGTAGGTAACTAGAATGTTGTCATAGATGCCTTCATGTATTTTGGGACCATTAAGTGTGAAATGCTGACGTTAGACACACCATATTAGATGTAGATGGCAAATCATTTGATATGCACAGTGATTCGTGGTCGCCTGAGATGGCTGGGACATGTATTACGTATCCTCAATCACGCTCTTACTTCAATGTAATCAGTCAGTCATCCACAATGTATGACCAGGCACATATATACATCGGTCCGAGTTGCCATACCTCATTAGCACAAGATGAACACTAAATTCATAGAAGCAGTTACTTCAATAATGCTTCGACACAAGATGATAGTTGATGTGAGCGGTTAGAAGAAGGCTAGGGACGGCCTAACCAAGGCATGGAATCAGTCCATGTAATCACTAACTGTTGGATTGAGATACATGGGTGAGTGTAGACTATTTGGTTGGGGTCAGTGGGATCCTCATAATCAATGGATAGACTTTAGGTCACATAGCTCAGAATCGCTTGCGATGGAGCAGGTGCATTCGCTATTTATCTCCGTCTTAATTTTGAGCACAAAGATTAACTTACAATTTTTTATTTCACCAACCTACATTTCCTTTCCAAAACAAAATTCATTTCGAAACTTTCTACTACCATCGATACTGTAATTACTTCCATTGCTAAGGCATTTCGCTGTGTCAATACGATGTGGCAACTTTAACCGATGCACATACTTCCCAGGCTCTGTGTGACTAATAGCTGACTATTAATACGTCCTAGAAAAAGCATAAGAATGCACCATGCGAACACACAAGCATCTTTTATTGATATACGTCTAATCACTAAAAAGAATCTGGCTTTTTGTTATTGCTGACCTACGACTTTTTACTTCAGTTTAGGTTTACAAGTAGTGAGTTTTAAAACGGTTTCTAATGTTACCTCACTTCCAATAATACGAAGTCTTAAATTTAGTAAAATTTACTTTTTTGATGGACTGGAAGTGGATTAAAACCATCCAAACACAGTTAGTCGCAATAGAAGCTGATTAGTTATGAATGATGTTAGCGAGTGAACGCATCTTCAGCAGTCACAAGGAGATAAAAGAAACTGTCGAAAACTATTCAGAAATTCCACAATGTAAAAGGCAAATAAATCTGAAGGTAGCACAACAAAGCTAGTACTATGAAAATTATTTTGAGTTGTACATTTATTCGAATAAACAATAAAGATAAATTAGATGGTATTCAAATTAGTGTTTATATACAGAATTCAATGTTTTTTCGTTACTAACCCAAGTAAGTTGATATAAGTTACTCGAAATAAGCTTTTGAAAAAAAACTTATTAATAAGATCAGCAAGAAAGGTTTTCCACAGTGTGGAGCTTTAGATTTTTTTTCGCAATTGACACTTTGGGATAAGTCGTGTATTTATCAGTTCACTTGCACTTTCATAACTAGTTATTTCGGCTGTACAAAGTGTACTCTCTTTTAATACATTGCTGAACATTATCAGTTTGGGTTGTCCTAAGGTGAGTGTAAAACGATCAAAAGTTCTATTATTAAACACTTAGTTGACCTTTTTCATGAAGGCTCTCCAGAAGTATCATTTGAAACTATCTATAAGGTTAGACAATCTAACTCAGAAGCAATATAGATCAGAAATCTATGGACACAGGGTACTGAAGATTCATCATTTTAAGATCTGTGAGTTTAAAAACAAAACGTTCAAGCTCTCATTTTACTTTGGTTTTAAAAATTAATGATGAAAGTAACCATAATACACCCTTGTTAATTTTGGAAGTTTCGACTCATTCTTTACTTGATCACATATTTTTAAAATAAAGTTATTTCCCATCTGTAATCTTGTTCCGTTTTACTACATTACACTACACTTTATTTCCTGATATATGGAAACATTTTCGATTATCTTTTAAATGGTGTAAAATCTATTTTATCGCAAACTTATGTACGAGTACGCTGAAGCCGACTGACGATATCGAAACTTAAATGCAAATACTTTTCAGACTTAAAGAGAATAATCTAAAAGAATTATAGACGATTGTTATAAACTCACCCTCCTGTAACAACAACGTAAGCAGCCCTAGGGGACCAAGTAACTTGTGTAAGGCCTGATTGAGAATGACTTCCAAGTAGTGTAGTGACTGTACAACCCATAAGAGGATCAACTAAAACGGCGCGGCCAGTTGATTCACCACTACATGGTCCTAGACTAACTGCGATCAGATTGTGACTACATGCCACAGGTGACATAGATAACCAGGACAAACTTTGGGCGAAACTTACTGACGTGACGCACTACGACAAAAGAAGAAATAGAAGTCGTCAATGGTGATATTGATATTACTAAAAAGAAGTAGAAAAATATACGCTGTTATACACCAATAAATGACCCTATAACAACATGTTCTGTAGGACAGTAGTTTTCCAAATATATACCAAGAATTATGTTAAGAAGAGAATGCTACTCAGATGCCTAATGCAGTTCGGTAAGTAGGTCTTTATCATATACTATACCGAAGAATCTGCCTTTCTGTGTAAAGAAATAGCTTATTGATTGATTCAAAGTACTTTAGTTACTAACCCCCAAATTACTGGTACGGTCGAAGGTGGGGAGAGTTCGCCCTCCCTCTTGAAATGCTCTCACGTGGCCACGCGTATACAGCCTCTGCCAGGGAAGTCCTACTCACTGCCTTCTCGCAGCGGGGGTGTTGCTTACGAAATTGAGAGGACAAAAAACGAACTTCCGGTTCCTTAACCGGGTTGGTGGATATGGAAGATCCAACTGGGGGAATAGAAAACCGTGATTCCAAATCAATGGTGCACACGGGCTCCAGGATCTTGGGGGGGAAATGGCGTATGAGCCTATTGTTGGTCACCAGATACCATGCAACTGCATCTCCTAATGTTGCTCCACTGTCTTGTGGATCAGACCTTTTGGTTAAAGGCTCGGGGAGCAGCACCCTAAGAAAAACACCTGCTTCGATTTGAGCAGTATCCCAGCCCTCACGCAAATCAAATGATTGGTGAGGTGCATATATATTTGATGCCTCATTGTGCCAATGTTCGTGTGTTTAATTAATTAATTAACTAGAATTAAAGCATGGACACCATTATATCTGTTTCAGTTTTACCTAGATCATAAGTCCACATAACAAATCCGGCTCATAACTTGGTGAACAAATATGAATGCAATTTCTCAAATGCAACTTAGTAGCCATTTTTATTTAGTTGAACACATAAATGTTGGTACAAGGGGGCACCATAAATATATGCGCCACACAAAACAATGAGAATGGGAAGGGAAAAAAGAAGGTAACGTGCATATAAGAAAAAAGAAGTACAACAATGAACAGAAATTGGTGTATAGTAGTGAAACAACAATAATGGGATGGCCAGTTCAAATAGCAAAAGTACAGCCACAGACAATCCTTCCAAATAAGGTTACGTCTTTCTTTTTATGAAGAAAGTGAAATAAAGTTACGGCAGGACCGCCACTGGCTTCTATTCTGAGCCATATCTGATAACGTCTCTAGCCACTGTGTTTCATTATCTCTCAGACCCCAACCAGGGAGTCATGAAGGACCAACAGAAGCCAGTCCTTTGCAGCTTTCTTTCATGCCACGACACCATGACATGCACTGACCACCTCTCCGCTTCTTCCAACCAGTCCCAGAGTCGGCAAATAATGCACGACGTGGAATTCTCTGGGACGACATTCGGAGAACATGTCCAAGCCACCGAAGTCGGTGTTTCAAGATGGTGACACCAATTGAATTATCATCTCTGTGCCCGAACACACGATGCCGAACCTCTGCATTACTGACATGGTGTTGCCACTGAATGTCAGCAATCCTTCGGAGACAGCGATGATCGAACACAGAGAGTCGTCTAACGTCCTCAACTCGGAGAGACCAGGTTTCACAAGCATAGAGCAAAACTGCTCTCACAGACGCGTTGTAGATCCGACTTTTTACAGCCAGACTAACATCACGAAGGCGCCAAAGGTGGCCCAGATTGGCATAAGCCGCTCTGGCTTTCACCATACGTGCATTGATCTCATGACTCACACCCCCACCAGCACTTATGCAGCTACCCAGATACACGAACTTCTCGATTATTTCTATCTGCTCACCAACCAGGGTGAGTACAGGATTGGAATCCTGCCAGTCTTGTAGAAGTGCTTTGCACTTCGAAGGTGCAAAGCACATACCATACCTACGGACACTGATTGCCAACTGATTAAGTGCGGATTGCATGCCTTGGGCATTATCGCTCAGTAAGACAATATCGTCCGCATACTCAGGGTCGAAAAGTCTTTCTCCAGGCAACAGATCCACACACCCATTACTTACATTCACCAGAGCTGTTTCCAGAATGTCATCGATGGCAAAGTTGAAGAGGAATGGTGAGATTGGGCAACCCTGCCTAACCCCACTGCTCGAATGGAACAATGGAGAGAGGTGGTTGTATGCCCTCACTCTGCCTGAGGTGTTTTTACATAGGGCGTTTAGGATGTTAATAAACTTCTCAGGCACACCCTTCTTCAATAGACAATCCCAGAGAACAGTCCTGTCCAACGAATCGAAGGCAGCCCTGATGTCAAGAAACATTACGATTGTTGACCTGTAATAAGTATGAGGGTGTTCTGACATTTAGCGTCGGTTGAAGATATGATCAATACATCTACGACCAGAACGAAAACCAACCTACTCGCGAGTCAATCTTCCACGGGTTCTGAACAATCTACGAAGTATGACGGAAGCCAATAGTTTAGACGCAATCGGAAGTGGACTTATCCCTCGATAGTTTTTGCATAAGTGATGTGGACCCTTTTTAAAGATAGGGACGATTATCGACTCATTCCATGATGTTGGAACAGTCTCTAACTGCCAGACCTTTGCAAACAACTCAGCCAGTTCCGTAACCAGAAAGTCACCACCATCTTTAAAAGGGGCCGGAGTTAGGTCATCTGGGCCTAGTGGTTTGTAGCGCCTCAAGAGTTGGAGTTTCTTGCGGACTTCCTTCTCTTAGAAGACCACTCCCCGAGCCTTTGACCGAGAGGTTTGATCCACAAAGTAGTGGACCGACATTAAAAGATGCGGTTCCGTGGTATCTGGTGACCAACAATAGGTTCATGCGCCATTTGTTACCTCAGGATCCTGGAGCCTATGCGCAACACTGGTTTGGAATCACGGTTTTCCAACTCCCCTAGGTGGATCCTCCGTGTCCATCAACCCAGTTTAAGCGTCGGACATTCGCTTTTCGTCCTCTCAATTTCGTAAGCAACACTCGCAACGCGAGAAGTCAGTGAGCAGGACTTCCCTAACAGTAGCTCTATACACTTGGCCATGTGGGAACATTTCGAGAGCGATCTCTGACTCTCCTCACACCAGACTACTTGTCGCCAGTGTCTCGGATGAGATGAAAGAACTTTCGGCAGCTACTGAGTGAAGCTACTGCTTTCAACTCGTTAGCGTTATCCGCCCACCAAGGTTCTCTGCCCTTACGCAAACTTACAAAAATTTCATTACGTAACAGTCTTCGTTCATCGTCAAAGTTGTGGTCACTCGGAGTAGACAAACGTGTCTCAACGAGTTGTAAAGAGCCTGTAAAGACTCAATGCTTATGAGCAGGACGCTTCGTGAAGCCTAGTTTAAAAGCCACACACAACTTCAGAAAGACTACTTCAGAATTCGTATTCGGTGGTAACATTCAACTTCCGACCAGTCAGTGACTTAGGATCGTTTAGAGAGGACAGGATTTCCACTATTGTGTTATTGGAAAAATAACAGAGTAAACTGCTATAACTTGTGACCGCCGATTAGAGGGCAGTGGATTATCGATCGGGCCAAGCACGCGTTAACACGTGCGAGCAGCCTACAGTTCTGATTGGTCCTGCTTTCCGCCTAGCCCAGCCAGTTAAGTCCAAAACACCAGTCTCAGCCTCTGAAATATGAATCATGTATTTCAAACATACTCTGTTTATATACCAGTCAAGCAGACCACATCGTACCATAAAATAGAAAATAACATTTGTACAAGACTTGGCCAAATGTGGCTGTGAATGCGGGAGGTAGTGATTAATAGACGGAATAATTCAAGAATGGAAAATCGTATAATAACAGTTCATAGGTTAAAATAAAGCTTATGATAAGAGAAGTATGAATATGAATAGTTTAGTTAATTAACTATTATACGACAAAAATATACGCACAGTATTGGTCCATAAATAGGTCCCAAAAAATTACCACTCATTATTCTTATCGGGACACAACATAAACAAAGGGTGAATAGATAAGTGACGCAGTGTATAATAAAAACGAATGTTAGCAAATAGTTTGGAGTATGATTTTCAGGAATGGGGATTAAAGTATGGATGGTTCCCTTTAGTTGTAGTCATCAACAAGTTCGTATGTGAGCTGAGATACTGCCCGGGCACACAAACAGGAACCGGTAGTTTTCTTAGCAGTCAGTGCCCCCAATACGTTTGGTTCACTTACACATGATACCTAAGCTAGGTAGTTTCATTAAAAACAACAATCAGTACCTCGTGAAGCACTTTACGAAGATATGTGGACAGATATACTTGATAAATTTAGTCGAATTAGTAACAATCGGATTTTTTTGGCAGTGGTAGCTGTGGGTGAGGAGCGTGTTAACCTCCCACTGATACGTTTTATTTAAGTAATAAATACTCCTCGGAAATTTCCAGCCATATTAACCAAGTTCTTGACTTAAATAATAAAAATAGAATTTCATATCAGTTATTACACTCAGTACTCATGCTAACAGCAAAACCTCAGCGGTATGTAAACAAGACAACAAATGATTTGCCCGTCATATGATAAAGGCCCAGACATAAGGAATAACTGTGGGATGTTATCATACATACAGTTCATCACTAGCTAATTGCAGCATTAAAAATGAAAGCAAATGTCATAACTGATAAACGTTTGAACACCTGATTTAACAATGCTTACAACCAAGATAAAGATTTACTAGAATTTCCATGCATAAAACCGTACACACTGAAGTTATGGCGAATTCTGAACTGAATGATTCGGTCGGTATTCAGGAATATCAAGACTAAGACTCGGTTTGTATGCACTTCACACTTACAAGTGCAATCATATTTGTACAGAATTCTAATCAATGGCCAATATTTCACACCGGTGAAAATAAGTACATCGTGGAAATCTACAACAAACTTGTGCAACAGGACTTTATACAAACATAATGAACATATTGGAAAAGTTAGACGTACTTCAAGGCGGTTGGTGTCCCATATCCCAAGCATTTTATTAGCTGACGCCGAAGTGAAAGAACCACTGTCAACTGGATACCATTGTACACAAACGAGTGGGGATCCTTTTGACAGAAATCCTGAACCTTTACTTCTGTTACAAACAGATGCAATCGAAGTGTGTTTAATTGAGTCAAGACTAAAAAAACTTGGGTCTTCAACATCAAAAACATATATGTGGCCGTCCTGTGATCCAACAAGTAGTCTATAGTGCCAAGTGGGACGAAAATGTGATGCTTACAAGCGAGACTCGACGCTGTCGATAGTCATATCGCACAATTGTGCGTTCGATTCAAAGGAGAACACGATCCTATGATCGACATCAATATCTTGGATTCTGTCCCGCAGGTGAGTATTTTGGTATTGATGATCCAGCAAATTATGATGCAATCCGTTCATGTGTTATTATTATTCAGTAAGAAACTGGAGTAGATAGTATTTACAGGAAAAATGCGTAACCCAATACGCACCAGTTAACTTACGAAAGTCCTAAAGGACAGAAGCCAATGTCCAATAACTCCCACTCTTAAGCATTAGGGATTCGAACGTATTCAAATAGTTCTATACATAATAAAAAAAGCTTTCACCTAACGGACTTCCGTGTCTAGTAACAATGGATCACAGATGCCTCCAGTAAAGAACGTAAGTATAATTAACGAAAAAAGTGAAAAAACGGGACCCCATGTTAATTTTATTAGACTGCGATTTGTGAACCTTCTTGCTATGATCTCGGAGATCATTTGTGTTGGAGGGAGCAAAAAGATAAGGCAATATTAACACTGAAATCGTAATTAAAGATACAAAATACCAGTAGAAGGTCACCTCGCGTCCTACGATACGACAAGGGGAAAAGGTTATTTAAAAAGACAGTGGTATTGTTTCCCGTCGAGTTAAATTAACTGTTTTGATCGTAAATTGTCGTAAATTAATATTTTCAAGGAGAACCTCCCCAGATATTGGGACGGGCTGGAGCAGATAAAAATTGTCTACTGTAGCGGTAAATAAATCCCCAGAATAAATAGCACTAAGTTTTCGACATTGGATGCTGACCATATGTTTTAGTGGACTCATCTAGCTGAAGGCGCTCGGTCAGGCATCTGCACCAGATCACGTGTGGTAACGCCGTGCTCAACATCAACCGCAATCGCTAGCCAGATTAGATCAGAGAATTCCGATATATTGGTCATCGCCAAATATACTCTTCCGGTCTCCTCGACTCTGTCTTTTGATTTCTCTTGGTGGGAACGAAATATATTAGAAGGTGTTACTGGTAGAAGCGTTGTCAAACACTGAATACCTGTGACATCATCATTGATGAACCCAACGTGATCTGGTACACCTAATTGCAACTGTGAGTCTGTTCTTTTTTGGGATTTTTATATATCATTGCCTTATTTTTTACTTTTTTTGAACATTGTGATTTTTTTTCGTGTTTTTTCTTGGATATATATATATTTTCCCCTCGTTCATTATCGTACTTCATACTTCATCATGACTGAACAGACACCTAAAGTACTCAAGCTTAAGACTTTGTCCCCACCTTCGTTTCAACTGATGCCTTTCTGGCCCGACAACATCGAAGCCTGGTTTTGCTACGCAGAAGCCGACTTCTCCGAGCACGGCGTGATCGACACACGTGCACAATTCCTCGCAGTAGTCAAGGCACTACCGCGCGAATTCAACAGGTACGTAACACCTAGTATGTTTACTAGTGATGTTTCCGATCCTTACGAAATCTTAAAACGCTCGATTCTTAAACGAGGAGATCTAACCGATCGACAAAGGTTAGATCAACTCTTCAATAACATCGACCTGCAACACGGTTCTGCGACGGACATGTTGCAACGGATGAGAGAGGTTATAGGCCTAAGAACTTTCGACGAAGGTCTATTCAAACAACTCTTCTTGTCAAAACTTCCCCAACAGGTGCAAGCAGTTCTGGTCTCGTTCCAGAACAACGGCTTAGACGAGCTAGCTGCATCTGCCGACCGCATTCTAGAAATTACGAAACCTACTACCGAGGTATTTTCAGTCAAAGAAAAGCCTCACACGACTCAGAATGATATAACCGACTTATGTCACACACTCACGCGTTATCTTAGTCTTCGTACCGACCGTAAGAGATCGCGCACACCACGTAGAAGCATTTCTCGTAAGCGATCTGTCTCTAGACCACGAGAGACAGATAACCCCGACTGGTGCTGGTATCATAACCAGTATGGAAAGCTTTCCAGAAATTGCAGAAAACCCTGCAATTTTCCCAACACGAAACCGACTGATTCGAAAAACAATTCGGGAAACTTCCAGGCCGGCACGCGTTAACGGCAACCGTAGCCGGCGAACAAAGCCGTCTGTTATTCGTCACAGATGTGACAACGAGAGTTCGCTACCTCGTCGACACTGGCGCAGAAGTTAGCGTCCTCCCAGCAAATCCTAACGACCGGCTTCACGAATCGACCCTAAACTTACAGGCGGCAAACGGAAAACCGATCGCTACGTATGGCAAAAGGTACGTTTACCTTAACGTGGGTTTACGCAAACCCATTCACTGGATTTTCGTTGTTGCAGATGTTTCTATGCCAATCATTGGTATGGACCTTCTACAACACCACAATCTGATCATCGATACGCGCAAACGGAGGCTAGTAGACGGGAACACTAATTTGTCCGTTTGCGTAACTTCTTTTACTGGTTGTAGAGTATCCCCAGTCACAGTTAAACATATGATAGACCCACTCTATCAACCACTACTCGATAAGTACCCTGGGATACAACAAACGCAACCGAGATTACCGTGTGTAACCAGCAGTGTTACACATCACATCACGACTACAGGACCACCTGTATTCTCTAAAGCACGACGACTAGCTCCTGAAAAGCTAAGGTTGGCGAAAAACGAATTCGATCACATGATGGACTTAGGAATCATACGACCGTCAAGTAGCCCATATGCATCTCCGTTGCACATGGTCCCTAAAAAGGACAGCAACGATTGGCGTCCAACTGGTGACTATCGGCGATTGAACGCGAAAACCATTCCCGATCGTTACCCGTTGCCTCACATTCACGATTTGACAGCTACCTTGAAAGGTACAACTGTCTTTTCGAAAATCGACTTGGTTAAAGCGTATAACCAAATCCCTATGGCTACTGACGACATACCGAAAACAGCTATCATAACTCCTTTCGGACTCTATGAATTTTTGCGAATGCCTTTCGGTCTAAGGAATGCTGCTCAAACATTCCAAAGATTCATAGACGACGTTTTTCGAGGTCTCAACTTCGTACACGCGTATGTTGATGACTGTCTAATCGCAAGTCCGGACAGAGAAACACATCTCAAGCATCTGGATCTTGTTTTCGAACGACTTCAAAAACATGGCATTACTGTAAACGTTCAGAAATGCCAATTCGGAACCGACTCGTTAGACTTTCTGGGACACACTATCGATGCTCAAGGCATTCGACCTCTTAGGACCAAAGTGGCGGCCATTCTGGATTACCCAGAACCGACCACCGTCAAGCAATTACGCACGTTCAACGGCCTGGTAAGTTTCTATAGACGTTTCATACCCAAATGCGCATTACTTATGAAACCTCTGACCGACCAACTTCGTGGAAATGCGAAATCCATTAATTTGGACGACACCGCACGAAAAGCATTCTCCACAGTTAAGGAACTGATTGCTAAAGCAACAATGCTCGCACATCAGGACACCCGAGCACCCATTAGCATCGCAGTAGACGCATCCGACTCAGCAATCGGAGGAGTCTTACAACAATGGGTTAACAACTCCTGGCAACCCTTGGCATTTTTCTCTAGAAGGTTGCTAGACACCGAATCGAGGTACAGCACATTCGGTAGGGAACTCCTAGCTATGTATTGTGCTGTACGGCATTTCCAACACTATATCGAAGGCCGTGAATTCACTCTTTTCACGGACCATAAACCGCTCACTTTCTCGTTAAGCTCTCCTTCTGACAAGTACTCTCCTCGTGAGTCTCGACAACTGGACTACATTTCGCAGTTTACTTCAGATATTCAACACATCTCTGGAGCAAACAATGTAGTTGCAGACGCTTTATCTCGTATAACTTCCTTGAACAGTTTCCAAGGAATCGACCTTCTTAAACTCGCCGAGCTTCAAAAGAAGACAGTGATCTTCAGCACGAGTTATCGTCTACAACCCTTAAACTACGCATCAAACAGATGGGAACAGGTAAAGAAACCTTACTTTGTGACACATCTACAGGTAGGGATCGCCCAATCGTGCCGAAACATTATCGACGCAATGTCTTCAACACATTGCACAAACTTTCGCATCCAGGTGTTCGTGCAACCATCAAGCTTATAGCAGAAAGGTTTTGCTGGCCTGGAATGAATAAAGACGTGAGGGAGTGGGCACGCTCCTGTGTAAGCTGCCAAAAATCTAAGGTTATCAGACACAATAAATGTCCCTTAGGCTCGTTTAAAACTCCCGATGCCCGTTTCGACCATGTTCATCTGGATTTGGTAGGACCTTTACCAGATTCAAATGGATACTCTTATCTCTTAACCTGCGTTGACCGTTTCACTCGATGGCCAGAAGCAGTACCTATTAAGGACATCACTGCTGAAACAGTGGCCCGCACCTTCGTCGAACGATGGGTAGCAAACTTCGGTTGCCCTTCAACCATCACTACAGACCGCGGACGTCAGTTTGAATCTGATCTTTTCCGTCGTCTGACCACACTTTTAGGAATCACTCGCTTCCGAACGACCGCCTACCATCCACAAGCAAACGGGTTGGTAGAACGTTTTCACCGACAACTGAAAGCTTCGCTATCAGCAGCAAACGTTTCACAGTGGACCGACGCTCTTCCACTCGTCTTACTAGGTATCCGCAATGCAGTGAAAGCTGACATTGGATACACTGCGTCTCAACTCGTTTATGGAACGACACTTCGACTTCCAGGAGAATTCGTGGATCCTTCATCCTCTTCAATGAACATGGATCTAACCTCCTACACGAACAGGCTTACAAACGCAATGCGTTCAGTTAAACCTGCTTTCACTCGACCTCAATCAACTGATGTTTTCGTTCAACCTGGCTTACGATATAGTACACACGTTTTCATTCGTCGAGACTCGCATCGACGACCATTCGAATCAGCATACGAAGGACCCTTCAAAGTTCTTCAACGTGAATCTAAGTACTATATAGTCGATAAGAACGGAACAAACGATAGCATCAGCATCGATCGCTTAAAAGCAGCGTATTTAGAAGGAAATCCTATCCACGTCGATTTTCCTTCGGTACAATCGAACGACACGACTCCAACACTTACAATACCTCATCCGACAACCAACACACACGATGATACTTCGACAGTATCCGAAAATAAACTTAAAACGACGCGTTCTGGAAGAAGGGTGAGATTTCCAGAACATTTAAACGACTATTGCACGTAAGGCACTTCTCGACATTTTATATTATTTTTAAAAAAAAACAATTTTAATATGCTTATATATTTTTATTTCTATTTAAAAAAACAAAACAAAAAAAAACAATTTTTTTAATGCTATTACGTGTTCATGAGTTTATTTTCCATTTTTTTCCGCCGACATTGTGTTTTTACGCACATACGAGTGTATTTTCGACATGCACTTACATTTTCTTTTTTCTTTTCCAGGACGGCTGGAAAAGAATGATGACGTTTATGAGGATCCGAAATTTTCATTGTACATTTTCTTTTTTTACTATGTTGTACCTCCGTCCCATATAGTAAGGAAAGACGACCAGACGCTGCTAAATTTAGTAAGCTATCAGAAGAGTGTTTACCAACGACAAACTCGTTGGGTTTAAACTTCTGGCTGGCCACGTCTTAGGGTCGTCACTGCCCCACTAGGAGGGAGTGATCTGTAGCGATAAATAAATCCCCAGAATAAATAGCACTAAGTTTTCGACATTGGATGCTGACCATATGTTTTAGTGGACTCATCTAGCTGAAGGCGCTCGGTCAGGCATCTGCACCAGATCACGTGTGGTAACGCCGTGCTCAACATCAACCGCAATCGCTAGCCAGATTAGATCAGAGAATTCCGATATATTGGTCATCGCCAAATATACTCTTCCGGTCTCCTCGACTCTGTCTTTTGATTTCTCTTGGTGGGAACGAAATATATTAGGTGTTACTGGTAGAAGCGTTGTCAAACACTGAATACCTGTGACATCATCACTACCATCTGTCCTAAACTTCAAGTAAAGTACAACATGATCACTGTTCACTGGTGGGGGAAGGTGCTGAATATCAAAGACATCCTCACAGTGGTGGATGAAGGCAAGTGCAAGTGCACACTATCGAAACCGCTACCTGGAGCTGTAAGCTCTATCTAGTTGATATTCGGTGCGTTGAAGTCCCCAATGATGAGACAACATTCTACCATACTCCAAGAACAGATGTGTCTTAAGATAAGGTCATCAGCAAGACAACACGGACTACAGTACATTCCTCCTATAGTCACCAACCCATTTTTCGATTTAATTTTACAACATGCTACCTCACATGTACCAATAACATGAGTCTCCGATATGATTGATTGTATAGGAAAGTGATCCCTAACGTATAACATTATGCCTCCCCCTTGCGACTTTAAACTCTATCACTTCTAATGCAGATATAGCCCGCAATGATGGGAGAACATTCTATATCTACCATGAATCAAGTTTCTGTAACAACAATTATGTCGGTCTTAATTCATCCACTATCAGACTTAGCTCGGACGTTTTATTTCTAAGACTACGAGCGTTTGTGTAGCACAAAGTTAGAATGTTCTGGGAATCATTCGTTCTTCCTATACAGACCTCGGAATCATTGGCTTCAAACACCTAACTACCCGAAAACCCTTATTGGTAAGGTTAGTTTCGCCATCTGACTTCCAAGTTCTTAACTCCGTAAGAGCGTTCTTCCACTTGATTCGATCCTCAAGCCGACAATCTGGTCGGATACGAATATTTGAATCAGGATTTTTTGTGCGTTATTTAATATTATATCTCTTCCATCAAAATTCCCAAGAGCCAGCTTCAAGATCCTTCTTGGTTGGGTCTCGCCTCCAACCCATTTACCAAGTCGTATTACTTCCGTGATATTTACCCCTGAAACCTCTTCATGTAGTACACTTCTTACCACAGACTCCACTAACTGCAGGTCATGTGCATGTCTTCTAGCAGGGTTGTTGTCTTTCGACTCCTCCAGGTTCCAAATAATTAAACTAGGAAGGGTTTTAGTATCTTTTGAAATTGTGTTCACGGCTTTCAATCGTGATGTTAGATCCTGCATATTAACTACTTGCATCTTACAATTAGTTTCTATCGTAACAGGGTCATGGGAGTCGAGCGAGTAACTCACAACAATGTTTGACGAAGGTTTACTTTGGGACTTCGGCGGATCGGTCTGAGAGTCCACCAAGGACCTGCCAAGTAAATAGGCATTAGTTTTAGTTATCTTTCCTACTCTTCTGTGTTTTCGCGTCATCCATATCCCATCAGTCGTAGCATCTACATTCGAACTAATCGGGACAGTAAATGTCTTATCCTGACTCAAATATTCGTATCCGACCAGATTGTCGGCTTGAGGATCGAATCAAGTGGAAGAACGCTCTTACGGAGTTAAGAACTTGGAAGTCAGATGGCGAAACTAACCTTACCAATAAGGGTTTTCGGGTAGTTAGGTGTTTGAAGCCAATGATTCCGAGGTCTGTATAGGAAGAACGAATGATTCCCAGAACATTCTAACTTTGTGCTACACAAACGCTCGTAGTCTTAGAAATAAAACGTCCGAGCTAAGTCTGATAGTGGATGAATTAAGACCGACATAATTGTTGTTACAGAAACTTGATTCATGGTAGATATAGAATGTTCTCCCATCATTGCGGGCTATATCTGCATTAGAAGTGATAGAGTTTAAAGTCGCAAGGGGAGGCATAATGTTATACGTTAGGGATCACTTTCCTATACAATCAATCATATCGGAGACTCATGTTATTGGTACATGTGAGGTAGCATGTTGTAAAATTAAATCGAAAAATGGGTTGGTGACTATAGGAGGAATGTACTGTAGTCCGTGTTGTCTTGCTGATGACCTTATCTTAAGACACATCTGTTCTTGGAGTATGGTAGAATGTTGTCTCATCATTGGGGACTTCAACGCACCGAATATCAACTAGATAGAGCTTACAGCTCCAGGTAGCGGTTTCGATAGTGTGCACTTGCACTTGCCTTCATCCACCACTGTGAGGATGTCTTTGATATTCAGCACCTTCCCCCACCAGTGAACAGTGATCATGTTGTACTTTACTTAAAGTTTAGGACAGATGGTAGACAATTTTTATCTGCTCCAGCCCGTCCCAATATCTGGGGAGGTTCTCCTTGAAAATATTAATTTACGACAATTTACGATCAAAACAGTTAATTTAACTCGACGGGAAACAATACCACTGTCTTTTTAAATAACCTTTTCCCCTTGTCGTATCGTAGGACGCGAGGTGACCTTCTACTGGTATTTTGTATCTTTAATTACGATTTCAGTGTTAATATTGCCTTATCTTTTTGCTCCCTCCAACACAAATGATCTCCGAGATCATAGCAAGAAGGTTCACAAATCGCAGTCTAATAAAATTAACATGGGGTCCCGTTTTTCTCAACGAGTAGTCAATGGTTGGAACGCCTTTCCCGAACAAGTGGTATCAGCCCCATCAGTTAATATTTTCAAGGAGAAGTTGGACCTTCGTCGGAAGGCAATCTGTTAGGTTTAACACATGTTCAACAACCTACTATCCTTATTTCTAAAGACTAGTTGTTTTAAGCGCTAACCGTAAGAGAGTTTAGAAAGACTCTTCACTAATTTCGTTCCCACACGCTGAACACACTCAAGTGGGTTAGAACCCCTTATCAGACAAGGGCCAGCATCTTGGAAACAGCAATCCAATTGTGGTCTTACACAGGTGAGATAGGGAATTCGAGACATTTCCTCTCCAAAGCATTCGAATGCTCAGCGAAGTGACGATAACGCACGAAATCCATTGAGAGCAGCTGGGTTGCAATGCGTACTTGTCCGAAATGGTGCCTTGGGGTACACTACTTTTGACCGGCTTCCAATCGGATAGCGTCCCATTGACCCTCATTCTCGTTCTGCGGTCACATAAGAAGTTTCCTATACATTCCTGCACAGCACTTATGATTCAGAAGCTCGGGAGCTTCTGCATAAGACCTAAGTGTGAAACATTGTCAAATGCTTTGCTAAAGTCTATGAATATCCCATCAACTGACAGACCTTTATCTAAGGCTGCTGTCCAATCCTCTCTCGCAATAAGTTAGTCGGACATGAATGCTTGTTACGATACCCATGTCGCTTCGAAGCTAACAGATTGTGTGAATCTATGTGACTCAGCTACTTAACCCGTATAATCTTTTCAAGTAACTTAACGACTATGCTGGTTAAACTGGCAGGTCGGTAGTTAGATATGATCTGTCTCTGAACATCCTTAAATATAGGACTGAATATGGCGTCTTTCAAACCCCTAGGGAGTCGAGCGAGTGAAAGGGATATGTTGGGGAGTGTCGCGAGGGGTCTTGAAATAATGTCCACAAGAGACAACAGCAGTCGTCTGTGTAACCCGTCAGGGTCAGGTATCTTAGAAGGTTTGAGGTTGTTGATCAATGGAAGAACAGTTTCCTCAGTCACATGTACAGACCCTATGGCTGGTATCTCGGTGTGATCGGGACAAGTATTTGTTACAATACACATAGTCTTCGTTAAAATAATTTGAAAAGGTCTCAGCTTTCGCCTTATCTGATTCAGCTGGGAAATCTGAATTTTCGTATAACAGTAACGGAGAAGGGCCATCACTACGTTTTATTTGCCATTTAACATATGAAAACAATCGTTTAACGCGATCTTGAAATCGAAGGTAAAGGCACGTAGTTTAATCTGCCATAAAGGTATTCTACAGTGTTAATCACTAGTACTAATCACATTCTAGTATGCATGCATTGCATTCACAACAATATAAAAACATATCTTAAAAATAGGCTACTTCTTTTTCATCGCGATGTGATACTTTTAGTGTTCATTTGCTATATAAAGGACTGTTAATCATTGATGTTTTATTCCCTACTACTTTCAGGTACATAGCGGAATTATCTCCTGTCCATGACTCTGCAGAGAGTAAGAGTCTCATTCAACAATGTGTCTACTCGGTTCTGAAGTATAGTGTGTGGGAGTTGCTAATGTACGACCAGTAAAAGTATCCCATACTCACACCCTTGAGCAGACCAATGATGATTAAGATATATTGCGCGAAATTAAAAGTTCAGTGCTCTTTGTGTCAACTGGATTTGTTCACCAGATTGTCCCAATCTCAGTTTTGTATTGTTTTTGATTATTCATAGTTTCTTTTGTGAATAAATGTAAGCCAATTTTCTGTACTTACTGGGTCTTCAGCTCAGTTTTTTTATTTTTTTGCTCCCAAACTCTTCACATACTACACATCGCACTCCTTCCGTACACAAAGTACCTTCAGAAGACGCAAATCTACCGAAGCTAAATGTCAGAGTGCTAGAAAGCTTGTGTGTTGTGGTTAACGAGGTACAGATTCTTAATATTCAGTTCCTACATACTTGGGATTTCTAAAAATGTTAATTATGCAACGAATCAATGCATATAACGAAGTGCTCAAAACAAATTATGAGTAATACTCGGTCCTTATGCATATTGTGTGTTGCAGTAATGTGATTGAGTGCATAGTTGAAGATGTTTATGTGGCTGGATAGCGTCTCCCCACTCTAACTCTTAATTCTAAACATCAACCTAATTTCTTTAATTTCGTGAATCAAAGGTTGCCTGTACCTGATTTCATTATAGCTAATGTCATTTGATAGCGGAAACCCCATGGGGTGTTATCCCAACTCACAAAGCTAGCATGACTCCTATTATTTCAAGCTTTCTGATTTACGATAATGAGTAATTTAACATATAGGAGACTTTTCCTCATATCATAATCCCTACTCCACCTTCATATTGTTGGCTGGGAATAAGCCTCACTTTTATCAAGTTATCTACGTGTACCGTAGTTAGTAACTGCGGTTATGTTTAGGTTTATTCAGTCACTCACTTGTGGATTAATTGGAGGTATGTCTCTTGCTATGCTGTAATTTTTCCTCGGTCTTTACTGACTGCCCTGCACCTGGCACGTCCGCAACATAATGAAGTGGCATTTCCGTCGTATAAAACTACATTTTTGATGTAAATCAGCGAAGACGACATAACAAAATAAGCCCTCCCTCAAGGATCATGAAAGTGTAGATAATAATTCCCGCTTCATTATGGCTGGTCACCAAGATCAAGGTACAAATTGTAAACAAGAGTAGAGTCCATTCTCACCCGATATTGTTTTTAAATTGTTAATCGTTTCATAACTAAGCAGAGTTTCTTGATTGACTGTTAAGTTGTTTAACATGGTCAGTGTAGCGTAAGTTTACCTTAATAAGCAGCTTTCATATGAGTAAAGAACCTTTATGTATAGATTACTAATGTTTTCATCACGAATTGACACCAGCTATAACAAAAAATGAATCTCAGTCTAAAATCTGATTAGTGTGTCCACATACTAAACTACCATAATACTTTAAGAAAAATCTCATCTTTACGCTCTCGATGTTACAGATAGTGATTATTCAAGTAATAGCTCAAATTTCGAATCAGTATAATTAACGTCTATTGCATTTCAATTTGTGCACTATCTGGTTGTTCGAATGCATGCTTCAGGAAACTTAATATTTGTCATTCACGCCATAATTGTTTCCTCTTACTTTTTAAGACGTTTCCGTTACATTCGTTATCATTATAATGGACATACTGGAGGACAAATAAAACAAACAAAAACTAGAATATGAATAATCCTGCACATACATTTAGGTGATTGAATTGACTAGCATATACATTAATAATAAACAATCAAAGTATAGTAGGATTGAATGGATAACTGGAGCTAAGTAATATTGGCATTGGATTAACACCAGAATCAAATTACTTTGTAAGTAAATTGGATTTATGTCGACACTAGCACTTAGAATCATCTGAAGTTGTATTGAAATGGAAATAACACTGGCAATAGGATATCCAGCAATCGTATTGTGGTGAAATAAATCCAGGACTGAATTAGACCCGTCTAATTTGCATCATATTGAAATGAATCCAAACTATTCAGAGCGTCAATTAGTCACCTGGTCTCTGGTATTTATGGACCAATGTAATAATGGAATATGACTAACAGAGAACCGAACAAAGAGATATTGGAAGGATTCACCTGTAAGGTATTCGAATTAATCATACAAATGAACACGAATTAACCAATAGAGTTGAACTAATGCATTTTACAGTCACATGCTCAGTTAGATATCGTATTCCGAAATGAATGTACAGTTATGTAGATGTAGTATGTCTGTACCAAACAACATAGTTTGTCCAGTCATTTTATGGTCACTTTTGCTTAATTGGTAAGTGGTGTTATTCTTTGAATACTTACTCTTCATTTACATCCTATAAGACGTTCATGAAACTTGTATTTTGATGTCACTCTTGTCACTGATAAGTTTTCCCACTAAAAGTAGAAATGTAACAAACCAAACACGATAAACTCCTTTGTATGACTAGATATATGAGGTAAAATGAGTAATGAGTGAATATACTTAATTTATTAGGTGGTAATCTCTAACTTATGATGTCTTAGGTGTTTGTCAATAAACGTGTTTCTGATATATCATCATAGACGACAAGAAAAGACAAAGGTCCAGTTTGCCACATGAAAGAACCACTGGATTTTCGGATTATTAGATAACAAATAGTATACGTAATTCAACAGTATTGGGACCAGCCTGTCTAGGAACATAAACCTTGTTGATTGTGCTTCTCAGAAACTAGACGTTTTCTTAACTAATAATCTTAGCTTAGTATTTCGTTTTGTTCTCAGAAATCAAAGCTGACTGCCCTTTAAACAGTTTGTAGTAATTTTATGGCAATAAAAACGAAGTCGAATAATTATTAGTCCTGCTAATTATCACCATCCCATCTTTTTCAAAAACACTTACTTGTAGTGGTACGGGTACATCCACTCTTTATCTTCCCTTAGATCCTAAGTTTCTATATTCCTTATAGTTTTTTTGAACACTTTTATCTCACTGATTTATATTTTTCCGGATCTTATCTCCAACCCCTAATTTTATATTACTACATATACTACTCTGCGATTCACTCTGACAACTTCATTTTTGTGTTAATGGGGTGTGGCAGCTAGGACCGATGTACACATTCGTCAGCCTCTACGTTTAGTTGAATGACTATTAATCATCACTGGCCTTACTGGTTGGATTTTATAGTCTTCCAGTTGTCTGAGAGTCGTTATGGTAGACAGGAGAAATGATTACGTGGTAAAATACATCCAAAACTATTGGGGAAAAGGATACAACTGATTTACTGTCTCTAGAGACACTTTGGCCTACTATTTGTGTGGAGTATGCTACCACTATCATATCAGTTCTGGTTTCCTAAGTGTTTTCAACACTATTATTCAAACTTTTCCTGTTTATCTAGGATAGTTACCAGTATTTGTATGAATGTGATTATCGTCGGTTTATACCATATGTAAAGCCAAGAGAAGTATTGCTACTGTGATGCATGCTACTTACGTTGACATATATAAGTAGCATGTAACACCAATCAGAGGTGGTATGCCTGGCAGCAGATGATTAAATTGAGGAGAACAGAAAGGAAATCAGAGGGAAATTGTAATAACAACAGAATAGGAAAAATCATGAAATATATAAGAAACAACTGAATGAAGATGTGAAAATAATGTATTTTATGTGTGTTTTTCACATTTTACGGAAACACTGTAATTTTGCATTTAATAATAAATTGGTGTTCCCTCACTTGAATCTTGTTTACAACACTACTGTGTTTACAACAACTTCGACTTTTAACCAATCATTCCCAGGTTTGGATTTTTACATACTTATTTCTCCTTGAACAGCCGAATCGTATCCCTAACGACCGCACAAACATCGCGACTCAAGGCTGTGTACACTAGCTCTGGTTATTTAGCTAAATAAGATCTAACGAAAAATGCTAACATGCAAGAGCTTGCTAGGCAGTTTAGTGTGCCCTGGCTGTACTAAGTGTTTCGTAAATAGTTAACCGTCTAAATTCTTGAAGAAAATATCGACTCACAAAAAATAGTATGGTTAACTAAGTTATTTTTTTGTGAGGTAGAAATCTGTTCAGCATATGGTAACCGAGATTCGCCGGTAAATTTTATTTCTATTCATTTTGGGAAATTTCTTGTCAAAAAGTACAAATCAGAAACATTACAGGCTAAAATTGATTATCAGCATGAAAAATTTTGAATATCGTTCTAGTTGGGTTATAATTTCCGTAATAATTATTAATGACTAACCTGAGGTGTAAGTCGTTCTTTGTACTACTGCCGAATAAGAACAATTTTTGGTCGGACCGCTTAAAATATGTTCTCTTGTATTTCTGCTCTGTTAAGAACCTCCATGATTTAAAGTAGACCTCTCTTGTCCTGAGTCTTGCTTTACTCTGTTTATCTCTTATCAATCAACCAACACTAGTAGAAAGTGGTCGTTGAGTGTATGCTTAAAGCCTAGTAGAGTAAACATTTCTTACTTTCAGATACTACTCAAACTAGTTGTATACTATTTTGGAAAGGAGACTGTACGCCTATTTATATAATTGATTAAATGTCATGTCGCTTTCAAGTGCAACTATAAAAGATAAAGGTCAAACAAGTATTGTACTGGTCCTAGGAATTGAAGGCTAGTCAATATGTTGTACTAGTACAGACAGATGAAAGTTGTACCTGTACCTGTATGGTCAAACAAATGTTCTAAAAGTAGTTCGTTAGAGATCTAAGAGCTAGCTTTAAATCAGTAATCTGGGTATCACCTACAATTTGTATATGTGATCATAGTTTAAAGTTTTCCAACTAAAATTCACTAAACACCAATTAAATCGGTCTTGAATATTGCGTCCACTACTTTGTAGCAGTTAGCCTAACTGAAGTCTTAGCTAAGATCTTTTCTCTTAAATTGGGACGATGAGAGATTGAGACCAGTCAAATGTGAATACGTCCAGTTTCCAGATTTTAGCTAAGATTTCAATCAATCTAACTGGGGAAAACGAACACCACTTGAAGTAACCATTTCTCTACTCGAGCATTACTGATCGAGTCAGAGCTTATGGCGCACTGTCATCCTAATTAGTTACCTCCAGTGGTGTTCGTTAAGGTTATTCACTTTCCCCATTTTCATCTAATATTGTCATAGACATACTTTTAGAAATAACACTCTCATCGTCTGACGTTCTACGGATTCATCTCCTAACAGGAGATTCACTTGTTGGCTTAGAATACCCAGGTGATATCGTTCGGTTTAGTGAAGACATTGACAAAATACCATCTTCCAACCACTTTAAGCAACAATCTGAGCATGTTAAGGATGCGGTTCTCTCCCTCGAAATATAAAATGTGACTTCATGATGGGTTTGTGTCATCGCCTGAACTAATGATGGGTAGTGAAGTAGTTGAACGCATCGACTGCTTAACTTATCTTGGGTGTCTCGTTGGTCCTGAGGCCTGACGAAATCTCTGCACTGATTCGAAGAGCTTTATCGACTTTCGCCAATGAAATCTCAGTGACTAAGTCATAGTTAAATAGTTCAGACAACATCTTACAATCAGTAGACCACTTCAAACACTGAAATATAGTCAAGGTGGTTTCAAATTTGATATCAAAGCTGTTCAGTCACGTAATAGCCATATGGTAAGTAGTTAGATACTATATGCCCTATAATTTATGCAGGTTTGTGGGACAACTTACTAATTCATCTGTCATGTAGAAAGAAGATAAAGTCAACGTCATTTTGTTTGTCAGGGTTCTAATGTGGTGTGACAACTTGGGTCTATACACTCATATCACAGTTTTTACATTGTATATGACTGACTGTTTGTCATTATGAACGAATAGTGTAAGTCGGTACTATTAATCAGATACATGTTGTTATTTGTTTACTTTTAAAATATTAACTCTTGGATGTATTGAAGAGACGCATAATTGTATGCTAGATACTCAACCCTTCTTATGTGTCATAATGTACCCATTACAAGTATTATCTCTCAATATTTAGATTTCTTCAAGATTTAACCGTCAACAATTTCTTTATTATTTCACCGGTTGACGTATAGTGAACTTAACCAAATCAATACATTAGACTTTCATTCTTGTCTTTTGACACTCGCTTTTGCCGCAGGATGTAGTTGTTCAAGTCACTAGCCAGCACCATTTATTAGAATACCGTTAATTTCTTTATCCACTTGTTATTTACTTTAATCTTTAAAAGGAATTTTTTTTTCTTCCAAGTAGAAATTACCAACCTCGTTACCACTAAGTTTGTAGGGTTGAGGTATAGACTGATTTATTTTCAGATGAATTGCATATGTAAAATTTTCTTACGATCTATGTTTTTCAGTAGTGACAATTGATTTTAGCATTAGATAACTCACGTGTTTTGGTATATGGAAGAAATTACTTTGACGATAGTTGTGTTTTTTATGGTATTCAGATACTATATCCACACTTAATTTCATTGGATTTGTAGCTCAGGATTAGTCTAAATATGTCAACCCCAAGAACATATGAATCAATGAAGAAACTGCTTGACTGTGCTAAATTGGATATCTCTTTCACATCAAACATATTTCAGTCAGTGAAATTTGACTATCCATTATTATCCGAAGAGTACAAATTGATTGAAGTGCCAAATTGGTTAGCCGATGAAGTAATTCATGAAAGAGGGGACCAAGCTATAACTTTAAAAGATGAACATAAATCTAATAACACAGGGCGTGTATTTGCTTGCATAAGTGACAAAACGTTTTCGGTTATAGAAGCAAAAACGTCTAATACGCTCCTTTTAGCCTCTAGTTGGTGGTTGCCTTCATCCGATGGGCCTAAAGAGAATTTAGTACTTGTTACACCAATTCAAGCTGTCAAAAATAATTACTTTGAACTTCAGCAATGTTCAGCTCCGTCTTTAAAACAACTGAGGCTTTTGTTATCTCCATCTCTCTACTATGGTCCTGTTGATGATGAATGTGATTCAGAGAATAAAAGCTCTAGTCTGAACTATTTTGATCGTGATACTGTTGAAACCCGACTGCCATGCAGTAAGCTGGAGCTTAATGAGGCGTTTCGACGATTGCATGTGTGTGAAATCAATGGATATTTACGAATGCTTGATCATGAATACATGACACAGGTATTTTAATTGTGTATATCTTCATTAATTAGACTATCCCCAGATTCAATCTTACTGTTCTTAGTTATTTTTAATGAAGTCTTCTTGTTGCAGGTGTGTCTGTTTTTCATTATTTAAACGGTACTCATCTATATGCTTAACACCTCTCATGCCTTCAGAAAGACATGTAGTTACTTCTTCCAGCGCCTGTCTCACATTCTCATCTCTGTAATTAACTGATTTGCTGGTGGCTATTTTTTTATGCAAAGTTTAATAATACTTTCCGTTATCAGCAATATCTATTGTGTATCAGATATGTCGAAATGTGTTTTGAGCAGTTAACTTAGGCTAATAATAACTATTCAGAATCGTTTTTAGAGGTTCATGAGGATAAAAAGCTTTAATGAGTATTTGTTTTTGATTGCGAAGAGCAATGTATTAAAGAATAAGCAATTGGTTATTTAAGTGGACGGAAGGATCACTGATCAAAAACAAATCTACGATGAAAAATTGCTGTATATCCATATTATCGTTGATAAAGAACAGAAAACTTCAGAACTTTAAACTGATTTAATAGTCGAAAGTTCGTCCTTTTTACCAAAGCATTTGACCACTGATATAACAGGTCTAGGAAAAACTGATCAGCTTTGATTAAAGTGACAAAATAGTACGTTATTCATTGCATGGCATGTAAATGTGAGCACTACTTCTTATCAGCAAGTTATAGCTTCTGATGTCTTAAATTATGAAAGTTATATTTTCTTACTGCCCCTCACATAATAATTGTGCCTCAACCGATTAAAGAAGTGTGAGTAGCTCATAAGTTTCATTTATTATGAAGTAATGTTTTGTTGATTTTATTTGGAATGTAGTTTAGCTCGATTCTACCTTTTTTAGTTTATTGGAGTGAAAAAATACACTAGAATGTTTCGGTCAGTCTTAAGATACAACCTATGTATAGTTCAGTATTATTTCGCTTAGGTTGAGTTTAGTGTTGCAACGCAGTTGTAAGGCAAACTTTGAAAAATACCAATGAACCAAGTTGGGAACTTACAAATTATTTGCTTATAAATCCTGACACGAAGTGTTTTTGATGGCCTGGCGGTCTAAACGCTCGACTTTCAGCTACTTGATCACAGGTACGAATCCTGCTCTATCTAGTTTGGTTTGGATAGACAGATAGTACCAATAGCCCTCACACCGCGATTACTACTCACAACAAATTATGTAAACCTATACTAGGTTTTTGAGTTATATAGCTTCATTGAATTTAAATTGGGAGCTACAAAAGTTTCTTTTTTCCTATAAATAGGTAGTTAGAGATCTTTTTGCCCTTGCTGATGAAAATGCATGGGACTGGCGTAAATATGGCTTCCCTTTGCATGCCTCAATAGAAGGCTTGGCAAATCAGCACCTTCCAAATATTACCAAGCAAATTATGATGCTAATTTGTTCTCAGCTAGAAAATCGAAAAGCATTTGATTCTAAAGATGTATACGTTTACCCGCGGAATTCGAAAATTTGTCAAATAGTTGGGGAGCATCTACTATCAGTTATTAGCAGCTTTGACCTAAATGACTTCTTAACACTGTGGAAAGCATCAGTTCCCAACGGACTGCGACCGAAGCTTCGTCGTCATTTAACTTGCGCTGGACGTGCATATTGTGAAATAACACCCTTACCTACAAACGGTACAAGCGTAAAACTGGAAGGTAATGATATCCGTTCTCGATTTCGATGTATTTCCCTGTTACGGTCTGAGGACTTACCTGATGAGAGTGTCGAGGCGCGTCTTAATGCATTATTTGAGAGATGTTCTATGTGGTCCGAACCAGAAATAGGTAGTTTCCTAACAGAATTGTTACCCCCACAACCTCCCAGGAAAAAGTCTTCCTCTAAACACTTAGTCCCAGAAAAAGGATCTCAAGTAGATACATTTTCTGACGTTTCGTATGCTGATTCTGATTCAGACTTCAGTTATGAAGATTATTGTACAGAGTCTACTGAAACTGTTTCAGCACTGGAAGATGTACCCTTACCAACTCCACCTGCTGTTTGCTCACTTCTAAACAAATTCTGTCGTGTTAATAATAGTTCAGTCGGACGTGTATTAACTCAACGACATTCGAAGTAGAAATTAGCGTCGCATCTTACTTTGTATATCATCTGTATTCTTTAGATGATCATGACGTTGAATAACTTTTTGTAAATGAAATTTCGTCAGATGAATAATCATGTCAATTATATTATGTTTATTATTGTTTGTATAATGTTGAATAAAGCCATTAATAATAATAATTACTATTATCAATAATCTATGTATTAATATTAAGTTTAAACAGTTGTTCATTAGTTATTTATTTGGTTTGCGAAGACAAAGGGTGGGGATATGTAAATGTATTTAATCAGTATATCAAACTTTGGGCTGATGGAGAAGCAAATCGACCATGGAGAGAAACATGATTCATTTAACCGATCATATACGTTTATCCAGATATATGACTTAAAATTAGACTTAAGTTTTCAGACAGTCAGTCAACCATAAACAACATAGAACTTGGCATAGTTGTGTAACAAACCATTTTATCTCATTTCATATCAACATCATGAGTGGATATTAATTAGTAGATTAACCGATTATAATAATATTAAAAATATCACACAATTTTGATAACCTTCGTCTTCTCATTACATTATCGAAATTTACCATAGGGACTAATTGTTTTAAATACGAACACTAATCGAAAACTAAACATGATAAATATTAATTCATGTTTGTATTGGTTTTTTGAATCTTCCCATTGATCTTTAGAACTGCAAGTGATCAGTCTCTTATTAGAGAAGATTCAAAATACCAGTACAAGAATGAATTAAACTTCGCCCCATTGCACAAGTCAGTGGCTATCTGGACTCAGTAGCAAAGTGGATAACGCGATGGCATTTGAAGTGAACGGTAATGGGTCCGAGTCCCGGAGTGAACATGGAATCTGAGATGCAGGTACATCCAGCTGAAGAGTCCCGATTAGGATGAAACGCGCGTCCTGAATTCCACTGCGAGCCACTATCTTCTCTGCATATAGGAAATATTAGTTTAAAAAGAATGAGTAAATTTGGAATGTGCGATTTATAGTTTAAGATTTATATGAGGGTAGAGGAAGAACTCATCGTTATCAATCCCACTAATTTCAAGCCATATCTCCTATGGTCTCCAATCAAAGATTACTTCATGCATCGATGATTCCGCTTGACCATCAGCTTAGCCAGCACAGCTGATCCAGGTAAACGGTTGCTGAGTATGCTTAGGTCTCTTAATTAATAATTTGGTCTCTATACAAAAGAAAGTGACTTGACTCTACCTAAGTGTTATTTTCTCTGAGTGTCGTAAATTTAATAGATTTCATTCGTTATATAGAATAGTATGGCTAGTTAACAATAGTAATTTGTTAGTACGCTTTTGAGGTTTACGAATGTTACTGTAATACGGACTGTTTCTACATCAAACTGCTGGATTCAGAAGAGTTTTAAACTTGAGGGTGGGGGTCAAGTTATGATTTTCGGTAGGATACGATTCAGAATTACATTAGGATAGACATATAACTTGATATCATTACAGTGATCAAATTAATAAAATGCTGGTAGGGAAATGTTGACTACTGTCTCTTCATTTCTGAGTGATGATAATAATGGGCTTTCGTTTGATCTATTTTTACCCTGATAACCCTACAAAGATTCACTCGGTATTAGTGTTAAGAGGCAGTAGGCAAGAATAATGAAATTTAGTTGTGAAAAGTTACAAAGTATTCATATAATACATATACATAGCCTTCAAACGCCCAGTCGCATCTTTCGGTGTGTTCTGCCCTCTGAACTGTCTTCTCATCTGGTCTGGTGTTCTGCCAACCTTGCGCTTTCGATGTACTGAAACTACACTCGGTCTGACAATTGTTGCAAGTTCGATGCCGCGTTACTTACAAACAGTCCTGTGAGTAGCGTTCATTTCACTAGTTCCTCACCATGCACAACATAAAATCACATATATGTTCACTCACTATTCGGAATTACACAATGTACAAAGGTGAATAAGATGCTGAACAAACTGAGTAATTTTGGATTGTTTACTTATTGGGTGAAAATCAAATGGTTGTGAAGAGATCATTATCCTAATAATCAGTGTTTTTTCCAACATCAGTTTAATTCATTACTCCAGTTGAACCATTTTCTAATTTACGTTATTTAAATAGCTGTGATTTTGGTGGAGTTTTGTTCTCTGAGCTGGATGGTTTGGTCGTGGAGCTTTCATCGTTCTTCTGACCGGCATCATATACGATTATTGTCATATTGCATAAAATACTTTCCGACCAACCAAATGTCCATTTGTTGACTATTTGGCGCCACTACCTATCAGGCAGATAAATTATATGGAAACTGGGGTCGATGAAGATATGTAAGCTTTTAGGGTTTACACCATTGTGATTAATACCCATCACTTTTAACTATGAGATCACGTTAATAAGCTTGAATTCATATATTAAGATTTTGTTTGTGTAGTGTAATTAGGATTTGATCCATTTAGTTAGTATTTTTCACTTTTTAATTCAATTTCTATTTAGTCAGCTGAAAGCAGCCAGTCTGTTGCTTCTGGTGTTTCATATGAATTAAGGCTATGAGTGATGGCTGGCCATCTATTTCAATCAAGTGAAAACAGTTTGGCATCTCGTTCATACATCACTATAGACCATTCTGGTCACAATTTTCATGATCAGTTTCTGGAGCTGCAGAATATGACTGCTTGATACTTACCGCATTTGAATGATGTAATTCAGCTACAAAGTACGTGTTTATATACCTAGTTTTCAGCTACTTTAGGTAAAGGATAATGGTACTTCACAATTTTTCAAACGGAAATAGGTCAGGAGGGGTTTGAACAACAACGTGATGATTTAAAGACGAGCGATCTGACCATTAAGCTACCTCTCTGAGCACCACATTCCTCACTTTGTCATGTCAGTTGATAGGTTCAACTAATCAAAGCTATCAGATGTTGTGTTTCAATCACTGTGTGCACAAAATTATGAGAAAGCAGCTAGTGAAAAATATGATATAAAAAATAATGAAGTTATTTGGTAAAAATAATTTAAGCAATACAGCTTAAACGTCATTGTACAACAATTGTCTCTGAATTTATGACCGATTATTCAGGAACACTATGTACTTATTACTTCAATAATCATGACACACCATCAATGGGAAGATTTTTTATTTTATAAAGGTTCTCCAGCTTTCTAGATAATTAACTAACAGTTGTTTACAATAAAGTATTTTCACGATTTAATTCACTATGAATCAACAAAACCCTAATAATGCGTACAGAAATTGAAATCAAAGTTTTCTGTTTCACGTACCTCCTCAGTTGGCCTAAACCTTCTTACAATCGAAGTCGTAAATTGTGTTTCGTTTTAACCTAAAAGTAACTCTGTATAAACTGTTTCAATACAGAATGCATCTAGTCATTAGTAAAACAATAATAAATTAGAAGTGATATTGTTATCCAGTTGAGGGTAGGATTTTAGTTATGTTCAAAATGAAGTTAAATCCATTATGATCGCTTTTAGAATCAACACAAACTCTCGGCTTTTTGAGTTATTTGATTTGCTAATTTGTAAGTCGGTTCAACAAATGCCCCTATAAAATAATTTCAAGTTTGGCTTACGATATCGTCTGTGTATGTCTTTATTTGCTGGCTGGACAAGTAACAATACAATAAATAAAATGGAGTAAAGTTCCAAACTTGTATTGATCACTTAAGTATTAAATGCAGATTTGTTTTAATAGCCAATCAGTGTAAAACTGCACGTATAAACATTAGAGCAAACCAATGAAGTTAAGCTTATGTTGAATCGTATTATAGCTTTTCATTCTAAACAAATATATAAACTATAGAAACTTGAAAGCTAAGGAAGATTAATGATATCCTAATTATTAAAATGCAACAAACATATCTTCGCCTTATGTAAGTCGATTATTTATACATAATTGGTAGTTTGTATTACTACTAATTACCTGAAATAATCAAGATATTGTATTAGTTAATTCTTCTGGCTTTAAAAAAAACATTTCACTGTAACGGATGAGATAGGCTTTGAAAACTGTCATCATTGTTCTGATTTATTGTTTACCATCAAATGAGTTGTTTGTGCAGTATATCTGAGTGTCACTTATACTTCTGTTACTAAAATAAGAAAATGAGCTAAGTTGTTTTCTCGAAGATGAAGTTGAAAACAAAAGCCTCTGTTGTATAAGCCTATGACAGGTCCCATAATTGTTCTTCGTAAAATAAAGAGATTTATGCAGTAATAAAGAATCTGCTCCACGCATGTGCAGAACTATGATCACTAAGGTTTACTGATAGCTATAATTATTACCGCTAAATGATACCACAGCTTTCTATACATATAATTTAGAATGAGAGCTGTAAATCCAGTGATAATTATACTTTTCAACACCGATGACTTACAAATCCCACCTTATAATCTAAAGATGCTGTTAAATATTATCCGGTTTCAACTTATTTTCCATTTCGACTAGTCGAGGGTTAAACGAAATAACATATGGCTATTTAAAGAAGATACAATGAATCTCAATAAAACGGACTTGATGAACTAGTGTAAAGAACAATGGAAACGTAAACCGAATTGTCCTATTAAGAGAGATTACACACTACATTTATAAAATATGAAGCCAATAAATTGAATACACAATTTGTACATCCTCCTCGAATTGTCTCTTACAAGCTACATCGTTCGTTGATTCCTGTTGTCGAATGATCTGCTTCTGTTTTTTCATTCTCCTCATGTTCCTCTCCTGTCATTAACAATCCTGCTTTCAATTCTCGATACATACTACTTATATCTGTCCGTATGAGTAGCATACATTAAACTAGTAGATCGTTTGAAATCTCAATGAATATTTTGTTATTTGCTCTTGTGGCCACGCAAATCGTAAACACGTTAACTTGTGATATATTTTGTCTACTATCCAGGCCATCTTTATTCACTTTTATCAAGCAACTCGAATCAGGTTTTCTCATTTTTCGCTTGCGATATTTGAACTTTGGCAAGATAGTGTGTGTAGTGTGTACTCAAACGTAGAAAGATGTACTTTTGACAGCAGTTTACATCGAGATATATGTGGCACGAGATAATTCGTGGCTCCTGGTTAACTCTGCTTGACCCTACTAGAAATAAGTAGCTTCTTGTAATTGATTTTTCTAAAAAGGAAGTTGCTTTGCCTGCTTAGTCAATTTATTTTATGATTATGTGTTTTAAATAGCTTGTCGTATGGCAAGATGTGGAATTGTTTGATGAAACCTGAAGCTTTGCACTAATGAACTAAGATTAATTCACAGTTAACTTCATTCCTTAAGAAAATGGGCTCACTTTTACTATTTCAAAGGTTTGTAAACGAGGTCCTGAGGGTATTCTCTTCATGCTTGTTGTCTGCGTTCTTCTGTTTTATGTGTGTTTCTACCTATAAAATAACTTGCCATCCAGGTTTTAGAGCGCTCTTCAATCTTTTCACCTTTTATAGTCTTACATATATTTGACGATGTATCCGCTAACGTAGTCGAAACTGCCCATCTATAATCCTATAATCCTTTAAAGACTTTTATGATTCTGAGTGAACAATGTAAATTCTTATCAGCTGGATTCGCTATATTGAATTAGTCATTTTACTTGATTTTAATTATGATGAAAACAAATGTATAAATTCAGTCGGTCAATTATTTATTGATACTGCTAGGTTTCTGATAGTGTTCATAAACGCATTACAGAAACCGTGAGTTGAAACTATGTTTAACCAGATTTTGTTGCACTTATGGTTTGAATGCTTTTGTTGAGGAATCTAAACACAAAAAAACAATCAAGAACAAGAAGAATTGTATAAAAGCATCTGTGTGTTTATAAAATATAAATTAGTGACCTTAAAGTTTGAGAAAGTAACAAAAGTTTGAAGACGACCTTCAATCAGAGAAACTGTAAATGACATCGCTTTCAAGTTATAAAGATTTTAATTAATTTTTAACACATTGCACTTGTATCATTTTGAATGTTTGATAAAAATCAAACTAGATTTGCTGATACTAGTCACTTATTTCGAATATATATACCAAGAATTTAATTGTAAAAGAGTTCTGAAAGTTTACGGAAAATATTAATCTTTATCTGGATTGTGTAGTTGCAGAAGTATCAGAGATATATATAAAACAGATAAATAATAGTCGTTATGATAAATGCAGGTGAGTAATCGCTAAATGTTGCTTATAAACATGTATATTTATTTGCAGATTTTTGTGTAGTCTATTGATATTTATTCAACAGTGCAATAAAACTGATGCTCAGATATTTCGCAATTTATCGGTTTCTATTAAAAAACGACTGGATGACTTAATCTCATCATTAACAATAGAGGAGCTTGTTGAGCAAATGGCAAATGGTGGCGCAGGTCCAACATACGGTCCTGCACCGGCTATACCTAGATTGAAGATCAAACCCTATCAATGGCGTACAAATCCAAATCAAGGTCTTTGTACTTCATTTGTAAGTCACATTAATCAAGCTGCCTCGTTTGATATACTGGATGTCTGGAAAATCGCTTTCGCAAACGGCTTAGAAATGCGAGCTAAATGGAATCAGTTTAGTAAACAAAATAATTACCGTGTGAGTTTTTTATACATTCATGTAATAATAATTAATCTTATATTTCATCTTTAATGAAATACTTACAATATTATGTGCTTGTATGAATTATATTTTGTGGTGCCTAACAATGAAATCCTGGGTAGGAGTTTTGCTCATGTTAAAACTAATTACCATGTTGGATTTCTCAACAAACTGAAACATGAACCGCAAACTTTACACGAATATAGTATAATGCAATAGACTATTTATATGTAGTTCCTAATTACCATCAGTAATGGTCTTAAAAACTAACCTCAACGAAAACTGATCTAACCATCACTTAGCTGAACATCGGGTAATTGGTGGAAATCATTGGTCAGAATATTTTATTTACTCTTCCTTGGAAGGCTGTGAAGTACAATAAAGCCGATATGCCATTCATTAAAACTGTTTAATTTACTGTGGAGTGATAGATTTTGAATTAATGACAAAAAAATTACAGTATACGGTGAGTGATGAAACAAGTATGCAAGTCCTATGAAGAGACAACCATTTAAACCATCTTTTCGTACTTCTATCTACTTCGACTTCGCTCAAAATTCCACTGATTAAAACGGAAATGAGGAACACATCCTATGCAGTTCAGTCATGTATAAACTTATATTATTTCTTCGGTAATAATTCAGGTTGTTAAAAGTATCTAAAACCTTAGGCTTAATTAATGGAGATCAACAGGCCTGACCTCAAATAGCCACTGATTGTGAACATACAGTACCATACTAACTAAAAATGGAACATTTGAAAAAAAAATAGAAGTAATCAGTGATCATCACTAGGATTTGTGATACCCAACTTCATACACATGTAAAGTAAGAGTAGCCGAAAACCACTGATTGAGTGTAAATCACTTGGACGCAATTTTTAAATTCAATGATAACAAAGAGTCAGCAGATGGCTAGTTTGTTTGTGTTTTGGTATGAAATGCTGATCCGGATTTAACATTTTACGGGAGCTATTATCTACTGTTTAGTGTGAACCTTCTGTGACTGTTAGAAACATTTCGTTACCACCACTGAGGCTTCAATAAGTTGTCTTATTCAAACGACTTTTAGGCAACTCTTCTCTACATTACGCTATCTAGAAGTTGTTAGGTAATACCCTGAAATCTGAAAATGTGTTTGAATGGTTATGTGACGTACAGGTAGTCTATACTATCTTTTGGATTTTGAGTGGTTTCTAATATGATCTGTCATATCAAATGTAACGACTTCTTTGTACGGTTATCCAGTTGGCCGTTTTTATTGTGGCTTGCATATGCTTACAGGGATCTGATGTTATGGTAAAACAGCAAAAATACCCATGTGAAAGAAATTTGTCATGGAGTAAGGTATAATTATTTCATAATGGAAGTTTATTTGGGTGCACACTTACTCTGCTAATTATTCATCGTATATATTAAATGTTTTCGAAGATATGTATTTTGAAAATACAAGACAGAAAACTCAAAACGACTCATTATTATTTCTTTGAAATTTTGATGAAACTGTTTGTTTTTTAGTGAATAGAATAGACCCCTCTGTGTTCTGAAAACTAATGGAAAGAGGTGATTTTTATGAGTAAGCTTGTTATATCTCCTGAGTAAAAGTGGTCTTCTGAAGGAATCCAGGAATCATTATTTATAAATAATCGCTTGACCTTAAGTATAATTTGTATATTCACTTGCTAGATACAAAACATGTTAACTTCCTAATTATGGGGTTGTGAATAACCATTCCCTACCTTTCTTTCAGGATAATACGGGAATAAATGTGTTTGCACCGACTGTCAATCTTCTTCGGCATCCTCTTTGGGGAAGGAATAAGGAGACTTACGGGGAAGATCCATATTTGGCGGCTGAATTAGCTAGAGCATATGTACATGGGATTAGTGGTTGGAATGTACCACACGATGGCTCAATCAAGGTTAATCTCTAAATAATTGTATATTCCACTTAAATCTTATCAATAATGATTGTTGCTACTATAATTACATGCGTTTTTCTAATTTGCCTTGACAGCTATAAAATAATATAGGCATTAAATCTATTATTAAATTAAAAAGCTGACTACAAGTACATTTAATTTGTTTGTAAATAATATTTCATCGTTTAAAATTCCTTATTGTTAGGTGATCCAAGACAATTGGTCTGAAACTTTAGTACTAAGTTTCCTTTCTGGTATCTCTCATTGGAAATTTTTTTTCGTAGTGTTAGCATTTTATGGATTGCCCACGATCTTTTAATGTTCGATTAAATAAGTGTATGATAATATTCTTGAAGAAACCTTGATGGAAGGATATTTGTCATTTGACTTTAAGTTTTTCATACTAAAAAGATGGAATGCTGGTTCTAGAGCAAAATATACACCTAACACTGTTCAACAATAGATATGTGTTCTTGGTGTATGGCTAAAATGTTCAGTTAGCTTGTTTCATTTAATTCATTAACCTTTGGTCAACGGAAATGTTATTTTAAGTTTAATATGTGACCTTTACTCTACATTATGAATATAGGTTTATTAAGTAGACTAATAAAATCGTTCAATAGTAATTCATCAGAAAATAACAATATCTACTCTACAATTATACTATCACGAACTTAGGGTGATATTTTTTTGAATAATTACTGACAAGTATAAAGTCACTGAGAGTCAGTTTAAACCGTTGATCTTAAACCAATATGATGGTTAAAAATCAATTTCTGTTACTTACGGAGACAAGCCAATAGAATTATATATATGTATAGGAAATACTTCCCATATTCTTATTTATCAAATGTATTCTGTTTTTTCCCCGGATATTGTTCAGTTGTATTGGTCATCGTTTTAAGTTAATAGGACACATAATCTTGAAAATGTAGTGGTCAACTTTCAGCATTCAGTTAACATTCAACTGCTTTTATATAGCAACACTCAAGTGATGTCCTTAATTTATAGCGAAATTGTATTTCGGAAGACGTTATCAGCTAAAACCACGCGATTAACCAATTTCAGTGTAATAAAGGGATAAGGTCTAACTCTATACAGTAGTAAGATCATACACAATTAGAATTCGGAAGAGAAGAAAGTAAGTTGGTGTAGAAATAAGTAGGTTAGCAGTGAGTCATATAAAGTTGTTATACAGGCTCATTAGGAGCTTAGAGATGATAAATTATAATTACGGGAAGAGTTTCTATTAGTTAGTGTAATTAGAAATCTAAAGAAGAAACATAACTGTTTATAAACCATTATGCGACTAATGAAACGAAATAAGTAATATCCTTTTAATATACATTTGGAATTACTATTTTTCATTAGTTATAAATAAAGAAAAAAGAATTTTCAGAAACATTAGTAGTTTCTTACGAACTGTGATCATCAGTCCCGTTATTTGTTATTTATCTCAATCAAGTTTTAAATGACCAACTCTAGTTGCCTCACTTCAACTTCTAAACAAACGACATGACCGATTATTGTTAACTGTAGTAGAACACGTTTTCCTTTCAATGACTATCTTCTCATAAGCATACTCTGATACGTTAGTTACAGATAAGTGAATTCCTCTGTTTATCTTACTGATTAAAACACGAAGTTACTGCCATTGTTCGGGCTTTTATAGTTAAACAGGGCCGACCATATCAGTTGCTGTTTGTATGCAGGCTCGCTGTATTTAATTTACAATTTTCTTGGTAATCATAAGTTGACTATTGTAAAGGTAAAGGTAAAGGTAATAAAATGTGTTTGTACTGTCTGTAAATCTATAGATTTCTAAATGATATTTGTCTAGTTCGAGCTCTATAATTAAAATGGAATATATACAGCCTGGGTAGTACAACAGGTACCAAGAGCTTAAAATCTTATTATTATCTTCTATCACACATAAACAGGATGGCTGACTGTATTTTAATTATTATGATATTTAATATACAGAGTTTAGACGTTGTAACTCTGTAGAGCACTGAAAAAAACAATCTGGAAGACAAATGAACATAAAATTGTTTATTCTTAATTTATCCCTATACTAATTTCCATCAGGTAAACTTACTAACAATAAATCCAATCAGACAACATGTTGTATTGGTTGGTGCAAACTGTAAACACTATGCTGCGCATTCCGGACCAGAAAACGATCCTGTTTCAAGGTTATCTTTTGAAGCTGATGTTCCGGAACACGATTTGTGGATGACCTATTTTCCTGCTTTTCGTGCATGTATGGAAGCTGGAGCTGTTGGAGTTATGTGTGCATATAGCGGAGTGAATGGCACACCAGCTTGTGTAAATCACTGGCTATTAGATACTGTACTTCGAAAGCAGTGGAAATATCCAGGTTTGTGATATAAAAACTAACTTATATTCATTCTATCACCATATTATATTTTTCAAAAAAATGTTTGATGTTTTATCTAGATTCATCATTTATCTGTTTTCACATGTGTAGTTTAGATGCCTTGTTTTATCCATCAATGTATTTATGATATTTAAACTGCCAGACAAGAAGTCAATTATTGGAAAAGATATTTGATTCGAGTATTAGTACATTTCAAAGGTAGCCACATAAATATGTCCTCATAAAATTTATTAGCTTTGTCTAGTTTTGGTGTAAAGAAGACAGCTTACCTAAACTAGTTTTGCCCTTCAAACAGAATTGCGTTAAGTTAGACATTATACTGCTAAACTATCAAACTGTATTGTCTTCGTCATAGAAGAGATAAGTTAGTTGGATAATTGGATAATTAATAGTTCATATTATTTAGGAAATAATTTTAGTTATGGCATACTTTCTCAAACATGAACTGTGACTGAATCCGAAAAAAACTCATACGAAGATTCTATTAGAATCAGAACCGTTTGTATAACCAGTAAGTCATCAGCCATATGCAACGTAGAACCTATGTATAAATAGTTCTATTCTGTACTTTTTAACCATCGAGAAGTAATTACAGTAATGGCTTTCAGTTTAACTAATCTTATTCAATATTTGCATGATTTTTCCCCAATTTTCCAGGTTTTGTAATCAGTGATGAAGGTGCCTTGCAATTTTTGATATCGAAACATCATGTTTATTCGTCTTTACAAGAAGCTGCTTTAGCTGCAGTTAAAGCCGGTGTAAATATAGAAAATGCATTACCTAATAATGTTAACGTTTATTCTGAATTATTAAACCTTACAAAATCTGGTAATGTGACTGAAGATGAATTACGAAATCTAGTTCGTCCTTTGTTCCTTGCTAGAATTCTAGAAGGTGAATTAAATTCGCCAGAAATGGATCCATATGCTCATTTATTGCCCAGTACAGTATGTTTTTGTAGCACTTTGATAAATTTATATTTTGTTTTCTAAGTAATTAGAATCAGTTTTGATATTAATGAAGATAGCTTATAGAAATTTTCATACATAAAAATCTCATTGCGACAGTCAGTCAGAAACGACAAAAATATACCTTGGTTTTTGCAAGAATGAATATTACGGTATTCATAACGAAGATGCTTGAAAAGATAACCGATGTAATATTGAAGTTTTCTAAAGAAGAAGTGATCAGTCTTACTAAACTGACTCTTTTTTAGCTTCCTAATGGATCCTTTACAGAGTCATGCTTTTCACATATAAAGTTATCTTTAAACTGAAAGACACCACCATAGCACCAAGCATACCCTATTGTCTTTGATAAGGTTATTAAGACAACCATTGTAGTATGTAAATTCAATTACAGAAAATTTCTTAGCATCTACGTTTTTCTCCTCCATTAATCTGACATCATATCTTAAATGGATAACACGTTTAGATTTTCCAGTCAAATTTTCAGGAAATAATGATAATCCTTATTCTTAATTTAACAAATGATGTAGAAAAAATTCGCGATCAGATATTTGAAATAATGATGACCAAGAGCGATCAAAATAAACTCTATGTATAATGTATTTTCACTTCAAATAACTAGTCGGAAACCATGGGAAATTTTATATTCGTGTGGCGAAACTTGCACGTATTATTTTTGCTTTCTTTGTTACTCAGTCTACTACAAACATATCACTTACTACTCAAATGGGCACCGTAGTTTCTGTTATTAAACAAAGTTGAACAAAAATGTCTGCTAAAAGCTGGTGTTCACGTTGGATCAAGAAGAATGATAAGAAAATTCTATATTACATGAGTAAAAACTGCAATATTTTTGATAAAATTAGGTTAGTTTCCATCAAGAATATAATATAACTAATTCTTAAAATTCAGCTGTATTATACCATATTACGAGTAAGCCAACTACAAGGATAATGAAGTTTGAATGACCAAATAGTGAGCATGTGACTTACGAGTTAATTGCAAGATGCCAAATATCCAGATTTCATCAAGTTTTGATTCATAGGTATACTTTTGAGAAGTTATAATTCCAGTGTCAGTCACTTGTAAATACACTGATAATCCATAAGCTTCTACTCACATCATATCATATGGAAATACATAATGGGTTGAAGTTGAGTAAATACCATGGTACAGGGAGGGTGGGAAGAGTCCTCATTCCTCCTTGAAATACTTTCTTATGACCGTGTATATATAGCCACTCCCAGGGAAATCCTACTCACTTCTTTCCTGCAGTGAGGATGTTGTTTACGAAATTAAGAGGATGAAAAGCGAATGTTAGGCGCCCAGACTAGATTGGTGGGTAGGAGGGGACCTACTTCGAGGAGTTGGGAAACCGTGACTCCAAACCAATGGTTCACATCAGATCTAGAATACTGAGGTACTCAAAGGGGTTACCGTTGGATCGCATATCCTAACTTTGTTCTACTGCTTTATAGATTAGATCTTTAGGTCAAAGGCTCTGAAAGTGGGTGCCTTAAGGAGACCACCTGCTGCACTCTCGGACCTAGGGCAGTGTCCGAGCCCATACACAAACTAAATGATTACTACAACTAAAGAAAACCATTTACACCGTAGTCCTCAATCCTGCAAGTCATACTCCAAACTATTTGTTAATATTCGTTTTTATCATACACTGCGTCACTTATTCATTCGCCCTTTGTTTACTTTGTTATTTTACAAACCACACAATAGTCCACCTGTAGTGGAAATTCTGTCCTTTCTAAATGATCCTAAGTCACTGACTGGTCGGAAGTTGAATGTTACCACCGAATACGAATTCTGAAGCAGTCTTTCTGTAATTATGTGTGGCTTTTAAACTAGACTCCTGCAACACTCGTACAATAATGCAGATCGGACAACAGATAGGTTTGGGTATGTCTTTGGAGGTCCTAACACCGACGTCTGTTGTCTATCTGATATTCATACTCAAGACTAGTGAAATGCTACAAATTCGCATGCATTTGTCTGGGGATCCTGTGACACTTTTTCCAGATCTCACTGGAGTTGTTGCCACAGAGTTGCGGCAGAACAGAAAAACCACTAATCGACCAGATCCAGATTGGCACTTGGTTATGTGCTGTTAGATTAGAATGGTTCAGCAAGTGGTTGTGAAAAACAATGCCTTTTCATCATCTACGCCTACGCTCCGACAGATTACAGCCCGAATGACGTCAATAGGAGTTTCACCATCAATTAACTATCCTTCTATAAAAAGTGTGTTCGACAGATATTGAGACTTGAGTTCACAGATCGGGCATCTAGGCACAGAAGAGAGTCGTTTACGTGACCGATGGGGACTCGATGGTCGCAGGTTAGATTAAGGTGATCGTCTACTGCAACTGTTCGCAAACTAAATCCTTTTTCTGGCTATCATTAACAACCGACAAAGTTATCGCCGAAGTGCTACCTGGTGTTCTCCCTCTACATCTCAATGCTAGACTCAGAGTGATCATAACGTCATCAGCTACAGCTGAAGTGGTTGTGTACAAAACTACCGCTCCTTTTGGAGTACCTATCTGAACCCTGATAATGCCCATGTTTGCGCTAATCTTGCGTTGCGTCTCAGTGGTGAACAAATTCATCTTCCTAAAAGGAGCAATGTCAGTAAATTGGTTGCAGCTCCTGTCGCAACTAAATATCAAACCGAACATGATTCAAGGTTAGCTATTAACGCAGTGGAAAGTATGGATAAGAACTTACCGTTTTGCATGACCCTATGAAAATGGCAAGCAAAGTCGCTTGTGGCTTCACGAAACGTCCTGCTCATAAGCATTGAGTCTTTACAGGCTCCTTACAACTCGCTGACACACGTTTGTCTACTCCGAGTAACCGCAAGTTTGACGATGAACGAAGACTGTTACGTAATGGAATTTCTGTAAGTTTGTGTAAGGACCAAGAAGCTTGGTGGTCGGATAATGCTAACGAGTTTGTAGCAGTAGCTTTACTCAGTAGCTGCCGGAAGTTCTTTCATCTCATCCGAGACACTGGCAACAAGTAGTCTGGTGTGAGCGAAACAACCTGTGAAGCTGACAAGATGCCAATCAGTAACATCAAACGATGTCTTGGACGATGGACAGAGATTTTTGAGGAGCAGTTCGACCGGTCTGCTGCCCCGACGACTTTTCTGTGTTCCAAGGCCAGTAAAGGCTGATCCACCCAACAAAGAGGAAGTCTGCCAGAAACTCCAACTCTTGAAGCGCTACAAATCACTAGGCCCAGATGACCTAACTCCGGCCCTTTTTAAAGATGGTGGTGACTTTCTGGTTACGGAACTGGCTGAGTTGTTTGCAAAGGTCTGGCAATTAGAGACTGTTTCAACATCATGGAATGAGTTGATAATCGTCCTTGGAAGGCTCTGTTTACAAATAGTGTAGAAGTTCATGTATCTGGGTAGCCGCATAAGTACTGGTGGTGGCGTGAGTAATGAGATCGATTCATGTATAGTGAGAGCCAAAGAGGATTTTGTCAACCTGAGCGATCTTTGGTGTCTTTGTGATGCTAGTCTTGCAGTAAAAGTTCCGATCTACAACGCGTCGGTGAGTGCAGTTTTCTCTATGCCTATGAGACCTGACCTCTCAGAGTTCAGGATGCTAGACGACTCTGTGTTCAATGATTTTCTACTCTGATGGATTACTGGCTTACATCGGTAGCACTATGTTAGTAATGCAGAGGTTCGGCAACGTGTGTTGAGGTACAGCGACGATAGTCCGATTGATGTAACTATCTTGAAACGTCGGCTTCGGTGTCTTGGACATGTCTTAGGAATGTTGTCCAGGGAATTCCACGTCGTGCATTATCCGCCGACGCTGGGAATGATTACGAAACGCGAAGCGATGGTAGGTTTATGATTTACAAATCGAAGTTCTATAGGACTGGCGTCTGCCGATCCTTCATTACTTTTTGGTTAGGGTCCTAGAGATAGTGGAGCACTGTCCTTAGACGGTATCAGACATGGTTCAGAATATAAGGTATTTGTTGTCCTACTGTAATTATCTTTTACTTGCTTCATATAACAGTAAAGTAACTTCTTTAACTGAAAGAATCCATTGTGGTTGTATTTTTGTTAACTGAATCAGTTCTTCGATTGTTATTGTTTTATACTCTCGCCTACTTTTTATTATACTCACCTTGCTTTCTCTATCTCCTCACAATCTCATTTTTGTTACGTGGTTCACATTTATTTTGGTGACACTTTATACCAATATTTATGTTTGAATATATAAATAGTCAAGCGAAATGATCCTCTTAAATTATCTTAACTTTTCAAATTCTATTTAATTATTTTGGTTGTAAGAAGCTGACGAGAAACCTCGAAATATTATGAATTCATACTATTCTGCATCAATGTTTGTTCTGGCTCTATTTAAATTCATAAAGGGAACCAACTGCATGAAAATGATCTGTTATGTAATATCTTAATAACCAAACTGTAGGATGCTTTTAGTTCGGTCATTATGATGTGGGATGTATGCAGACTTGCGTATTATTATTATTATTATTATTATTATTATTATTATTATTATTATTATTAGAGGTGGTTTTAAACATATATTAAATATTATCGTCAGTTTTACTGAAGCTCTGTTTGATGCTGCTAAAAGTGTAAACATGACACTTACGATTTTCTTAGGTTGTCAAGAGTGAAAAGCATAAATATTTATCGTTGGTTACTGCAGCCAAAACAATGGTACTTTTGAAAAACTCTGAAGAATTCCTTCCACTTAAAATGAAACCAGATACAAATGAACGGCCGTTAAAACATGTTGCCTTACTTGGACCATTTTCAAGAAATATCAGTGAATTGGTTGGAAGTTACACTAAACACATTGATCCGGCTGATACAGTTCCACTGGATAAAAGTAAGCTAACAGATACATACATGACAATCACATCTTATATATAACACTGCAGAATACTTCATAAAGTGGAAATTGTCAAGCAAGTAGTATGATTTTACCATCAGTTTACCTATAAAATTCTATTAGGGTCATTTTGATGAAGGAAAGGTGCAGTATCTGACAGAAACGGCAAATACATAAAGTTAGGGAGAGTTCTCTACGTCGTAGTTATTGAAAAGTTAAATCAGATGGCCTCGGATACCTTACGAGGCTCTAAAGCACAATGCATAGTTTCCACAGATTATTTATGAGGTTCTAAGACCCACTTTCAACCAGATGAAGCGTTATTTAGGTTACTGTCGAAATTATATTCAAGCTTATCAATTATCAGTCTTTATATTATTTTAATACGACCAAGTTGTAAGCAACTGTTTTCTGTTCACTTAATTACAAGTATTTGCTATTGACATGAAAATTTAAATCACAGAACTGTATATATTGTCACGAAGTACATCAAAGTTGTGTTGCATCTGATCTGTAAACTAGCATGAAGCATATCACATAAATACTTATACTGGCACATGTTGAGTATTACTACAAAAAATCATTTGTATAATATTTGATTGCTGTTATGAAAACTTTGATGATAAAAACCGAGATTGCAGTAAATTATTTATGAATGACCTGTTTATTCTGGAGTTCCTATCTTCATAAAGTAATTGTTGATTACTGTATTAGCATTGGAATTATTTTTGCTGTTGGTTTGTTTCACCCATTCGGTTTATCATTAATATTTATGCTATGATAACACTGACTCTTTCCACGTTACATTTTGTAGCTCTTGAAAAAATAAGTGAAAACGTTACTGCTTCAGATATTTGCATTGATGGTGGGAAGTGTACAATGTACGACGATTTAGCTATCCAAGAAATACTTTCCCAACCAGATATTGACCTTGTTATCATAACCATTGGCACGGGACGAAATGTTGAAGACGAAGCACATGATAGACATAATCTGAATCTACCTGGACATCAGAATGAATTTTTATTAAGTACACTAGATATGGCAGCCGGTCGGGGATAATTAGGCGCAAGCCTGTCCCAGTAGTTTTATTAGTCTTTTCTTCTGGACCAATTGATATTGAGCCAGCAGTGGAAGATGAAAATGTATGTTACTTTACACGTATCAATCAATGGGCATTTTTGAAAAGTTAATATTTGAAACGAAGTAATAATCATGACACTATGGTGGTCAGTATTCAATATAATCCTTAAACTTCGTATACAGTTCGTCTTGATAACCGTCACTAGATAACGCCCCAACGGTATATTAATCAGAAGGCGAATACGAAGTGTTGATTACGTTTATTATAAGACCACACACAGATATCCAAAATTACAGGTGCGTTAAGCAAGCATGAAAGAGTTGTGTCGAAAAGCAAGCAGGCAAGTGAGCGAGTAAGCGAATATGAGTATGAGTGAGCGAGTACAAATAAGAGAGAGAGAGAGCAATGAACATGAATAGCATGGACATATATATACATAGTGAAATGAATGAATCATCGAATCAATTAAGCGAATAGTAGTAAAGCTAGTAGCATAAATAAATGCGTAGGCAGTAAGCAATGCTCAAGCATACATGTTCATAAATTCGCAACAATAATAAAGAAACAACGATATAGATAAGTTTCACTGGTTGAAATCATGAGTCAATTGAAGCTAGACCACCATGGGAAACCTGGAAGCACTGGACGGCCGTCTCGTCCTAGTATGGGACTCCTCAGTAGTGCGCATCCACGATCCCGCACCCCGCGAAATTCGAACCCAGGACCTATCAGTCCCGAGACTGTGCTTCCAGGTTTTCCATGGTGGTCTAGCTTCAATTGACTCATGATTTCAACCAGTGAAATTTCTAAAAATCACCATAAAATGACTTAATCGAATTAAATGTGAACAAACTCAATTGCACGTGAGTTGCTATAACACATTAAAAGGAGATTGGATTAACTATTCCGTCATGTGCATGTTATTGAATAGTTTAGTATAAATCAGTCAAACCTAGTACACTAAATAGAGCTTATTTCCAATAAACAAGTGGCTTGATGTTATTTCAGTAATAATAAAGCTGAACTTTATTCTAATGTGGTATTGTAGACTTTGAAGTTTACCAGTTGTTAAATGCTTACATTTATATGGTGATAGTTTAACATTTGAAACTGACTCAATTCAAAATCATTCTGGACAACATCCAACTTCATAAATAATTTGTTATATTTACCACAGGACGTGATTATGTGTAATAGTGAACACTGCTAAAAATGACAATAAAAATAAGACAATTTTTATTTGACTGTTTTCGGTAGTTTTTCAGATAGTATCAATTTTTAACAAGAAATCGTTATTATGTATACAATATTTGCACGCTCTTTTTTGAAATCCTCTGCATACACTGGATACGGACAAATTAAGTCTGCTTGACTGAAACATCGTGAATCTAATTATTAAATGAAGTTAAATACTAGTTCATCGATATCATTACTTCCACCTCTGTATTAATATAACTCATTCATAAGCTCTTCCTTTGACAGGAACGAATCACGATCGACAGAATCATACATTCAAATTGCAATTGGATGTCTTTGATTTCAGTGCTTTTTTGTTTTTTGGGAAATTGATGCGTCAAGTTATCATGTATTGTTTAATGTGTAACACAAAGATGTTTATTCACAAATAGTATTAACCAGAAGTATTGGATCTATAACTCGTCCTAGATTCATGAAGTAATTGACAGAAAAATTATTTCAATCTCTAAACGATATGACTACTAGCTGTAAACAAGTAATCAATATAATTACGATGTTTTTATCTGGATACTTTAAATGATTCTGACTCTGATATTATTCAGTTCAACATACAGGTTCATCAAGCTGCTACATATGCTATCAAATAGCCTTTATTATGCAATATTAGATTTTATTTTTTTTGTGGCTATATCACAACATAATAAATGTTGAACATAGCAACCTAATACATGTTAAGTTTTTTACGCAAATGAACGATGGAATTATTTCAACTTAAATAAGTTTTAATTTTACGATAAATTGGATATCTATTCACTTTCTCAAGGTTAAATCCATATTTTGGTGTGGTTATATGAATGACATACTCGGTGAAGTAATAGTTCGTGTACTGATGGGAAATCCTGGTAAACCTTTTGGGCCGTACGCACCGTTGTTACGATTGGATCCTGAATTATCCGAAATCGGTATGTGGGGTATGGATATAGATGAAGGTTACTGGTGGGTACCAGCGGCTAGATTACCATTTACATGGTACGCATCAATTGACGAGTTAGCCAATATAACTGTATATAAAATGACAAATCAGACCTATCGTTACTTGCCAAGATCTTGTACCAAGCAACAAAATGCATGTAAAATACCAATTTTGTATCCATTTGGCTATGGATTATCATACAACATGCTATCCCCTTCTCTTAGTGGTATTGAATATTTAGAACTGGAGTTGCCACTGTCTCCGGTTAAACCAAATCAACCAATAACTGTTTATGCAACTGTAGCTAACGAAGGAGATATTGCATGTGAGGAAGTAGTACAAGTAAGTTACAACCTAACAGTTTGAAGTGAATTTAAATCAAAACATTAATTCAGGTTTATTTTTCTTAGTTTGAAAACGATTGTTTAGTTTCATAATTTTGTTTTACTACCTTTTTTGCATAGAAGGTATGGAAAATAAACTGTTGATGATCTACGAAAATGGAACAATACATACGTTCTGAAGTCTAGGGTTCCCACTGTTCTTCAACAGAATCACTTGTGATAACCAAATTGTTGAGATTCACAAATGTTTTCGTATGAAATCATATATTTTTCACAATGCTGAAGCATTACTCTCCAAAATAGATGATATGTTAAATGAGTTTTGAGGGTTAACGGAAATAAACTGAGATTTTGTATTCATGTCTTCAGTACAAACGCATTTACATTGCTGTTTTACTTAGCAGTTTAGCTAAATAAACCCAAATAATCTAAAGGCATAAGATTTTTTGTTTAATTATTTAACTTTCTGCAGTAAATGATGGAGATAACATGTTCAGTTTTAACCTTTATTATTATACGTAGTCTTGAATAACCAATTAACTGAAAAAACCTAATTAAGCACAGTAATAATTAATTAATTAGTTAGTTACGCCTTCTACCCTTCATAGTGCATCGGCCGTCTACCAAGATTCTCCAGAAAACTCCGTCCTAGGTCCTTCTTTCAAGTTATTTCCCATTGCTGTTCATTCATTTGATGTGTTCCTCCAATCTAGTAGGAAGACAAAATCTATCTGACTAAAACTTTCGATGCTTGAGCAAGCACAAAAATACGTTAGTTCAGCGGAAGTCCTCGATTAGTGGTTTAAAGTTTTCACCATATATACTGATTCCATTTATTCTTGTTACCTGTGAATTTCATTGCCTTTAAAACTAGTAAAAAGAATGCCGTCAGTACAATTAATTAGAAGAAGTGGTTTATTTACATCCAGACGATACTGAATGCTTGGATTAGTTACTGCAAATACCAGTGTAAAACTGAAATGAGACCAACGATATTGGAAAGAAAAGCATAGCTGTCCCGATGACATATGTTTTCAAAATCAGTATAGTTGCCATCCGAGCATTAATGTAAAATCACGTTTCATCATAATATCTTCCCAACAAACTCAGACTAAGAGTTGTCAATAAGACTTCGGAAATTACATAATAATTTGAAAATCAGGCATCATGCTGGTAGATTTGTTCATTGAACAGTTAAAGGCTGAGTTCAAATCAATACATCTCGTATCTCATTCACTATGTATTTACAAACTGCTTTCGGTATTCACAATAAGAAAAATTCCTGTAATGTCAACTGGAATATTATAAGAAGTCTTTTTTTGTTCAGCTGAACGGTAGTTTCATTAGCAGTCAACGAGAATATATTAATCACAAAAGATCTGAAGAAAAAATATTCATGCAATTGATTAAATGTTTTTAATTTTGGATATAAAATGTTAAGTACCAACTTCATTCACATAATAATTAAAATGTATATTTTGGCTACTCCAACTAATCTCTAACGCTTGCGTGCTTCAATCATTTGTAAGATTCCAAAATCCAAACGGAAAGATTACTAAGTGAAGTCGTAAATTACATGATTCAGAACTTGCGGTTATGTTTTCTCAATTACAGTCAAAAATTAGAGACAAATCGATAAGTCAGAAGAGGGTTTTGTGGAGATTTTAGTAATTTAATAGTTCAATTCATGGGTCAATTGAAGTTAGACTCATGAATGCAAATACTAACTTGCTAAAATCTCCACAAAAGCCTCTTCTGATAATAACTATGATGTGCTCACTAGTAAATGACTTCAAGAGGAATTTCCTGGAGTTCTTGTGAGAAGCCGTGACCAGTGGAGTTCAACCAGGTCTGTTATGAGATAGTAACTCACTGAAGACAATGGTGGACGGTGGTGCGATTTCGTGAGTTGGTTGAAGCTAGACATTAATACCGTTGGATGCCAACTCAGTGATCTAGAGGTTAAGCGTTAGCGCGCGAGACTGACAGGCCCTGGGTTCGAATCTTGTGGGGTGGGATCGTAGATGCGCACTACTGAAAAATCACATACCAAGACGAAACGGACGTCCAGTGCTTCTAGGTTTTCCATGGTGGTCTAGCTTCAATTGACTCATGAATTTAACTATACAATTGCTAAGTAAAATAAATATTGTTTATTAAACAACCTTCCAATATATCAGTTATCTTATGCCAATTATTTTAATCGAATTGCTATTTTTATATCACACACATCTGACTAACTTTACTTTATCATCACAACTTCTAAGTTTGTCAGACAGATTACTTGTGTTTGAATTGTTTTCCTTTCCACATCGATGAAATATTCATGTGATTGTAGAGTGAAGATATGTCAATCTGTAAAGCAACAATAGAATTTGTCTGAATTATCGGTTTCGAAACCATGTTTCTTATACATCTAAACGGCCATTTTTCATATTTTTTATTTTTGTAGTAAGATTAAAGGTAAATTATTCTAAAATGTTATAAATTTATACTTTTTTCTTTGTGTCGTTTTCCAGCTGTATATACAATGGTTAAAATGTGGGCAAACTGATATAACTAATGAAGATCAGTGGGAATGCACTGCACCTAATATTCAATTGGCAGGCTTTAAACGTATTCGACTAGATGTTGGCGAAAAAAGGATCTTCATTTTCAAATATCCCCAGACCAGTTAAGTGTATGGTCTAATCAACATAAATCCATGGTTCCTGGTCAAGGCACTCTCCGTATATCAGTTGGAGGACAACAACCTGATCAACCAGTTACAGTTGGATCAAACTATTTGATTGGTATAGTTAAAATAGATCACATATAGCTGGAAAAGGCTTGGAACTTAAAACAAGGAATGAGTTTGTTATCAATTAATATTGCTCTATATTTGAACTCAATGGATAATGGTTGATATTAAAATATATAATTTGAATATAGCAAAATTTTCTGCTCTTTAAGTAGACGATTGATTACAAGAATTCCTATTCTAACTCCCCATAAAAATAAAATTTCATGAACTATTATTATTTGGTATTTTTAAAAAAGCTGATAAACAAAAATGTAAGCTAACGTGATTGTGCTTGTCGATTAACTTATCATCACTATTAAACAAATAATGGGACTTGATTATATTCCAACTCATTTGTCATCTATCATTCAGAAAGCGTTATTATTAGGGATACTATCAAACAGAGAATAATTTTCTGCGGTAAACCAAATTAGGGAATTACGTGCTACGAAAAAATTAAGTAATTCATCGTTCGAAATGTAAGTCCTATTTAGGAATCCCTGATTATGTGACAAAAAATGGATCATTTCTTGAGGCTAACAAGTACTTTTAATGATCCTGAATTAAAGCAATTAATTTTAATCGGACTTTTTCTATTGAGCTCTGAAGTTATGTATGTTGATCGTGTGAGACACATATACTTCATTAGTTTCCCTTTAAGTACCAATAAGGCATTCTTTTTGTTGCTTTAGCAGCCTATAAATCTTGGTTCTTTAAGAAGCAGCAGCATGTGCTATCCAGTTTCCTACTACTCAACATGCCCCTCTCTTTTTTTCAGAAGTGATTCGTGTCGTCACAAATTTAAATTTCTCTCATTGAAATTCAGCAAATCTATTTCACAATTTTAGAAAACACACACAATTTATTTGAATGCATGAATGAATAAAATCATGGTCATCAATGAAAGCAGCAAACCAAAATTAATTAGTACGACTCTAATACTCTCATTAAGAGATTTGTTGATATACACAAAAAAGTGTCTTTAGATTTCTGACTACTGAATGTTCTTAAATGTTGATTTATTGACTAAATTTTGATAATCGGTAGAAGTCAATCTCCACTTAACTATTACTGAGAATGTCCTCAAATGTACTTAAAATCTTTAAAACTTAACGCAAAATTGATTTTCTGAACTGATATTTTGGATTAATCATGATTTTTAAAGCAAGCTTCTGTTCCCGTAGACAAAATTCGTTTTTTTAGTATGGTTAAGTAAAATATATATCAATATGAAGTTTTAGACAGTGACTCATCACTCAAAGTAAGTTGAAAAATAAGTGATTCTGACTGACTTGTATCCCTCACTCTCAAATTGTAACAAGTCATTGCTTTTCTTTTATATCTTTCAGTCATTTCGAATTCCAAGTCTATGTAACGGTGTAATCTATCAAGTATCTTTAATGTGTAAGTTTGTTCATCATATAAGTTGAAAACTGTAAATCGCATTATTTTGTCGTGTTTCATATATCACACCAGAAATTGTTATTCTTCTATTTATCACTGATTATTATTAGTGATGCCACTAAATAATTAATGCTGAGATTAGAATAAAAAATTTAGATTCTTCGACAGTAAATTACTGAAAAATTCCTGAAAAACTATACCATGTATTTAGATTATGTCCACATATTTAGTTCATTTGTGAGTTTATATTTAATATGTAGTAGCTTATCATTAATTAAATGTATGTATAAAGCCTAATCGATCATGCTAGACTATGGTGCACGTATAACAGATCGATAATAGTTGTAACGCATTTAGACAACTGGCTGATTTTCTGTGACATTTTCTTGTTTTAGGTTGTAATACAGATTTGGTCACAGATAGCTAATAGCCAAAATAAATAATACTATCTAGTGTGCCTTTTCATTTATTCATTTATTTGAAACTTCTAAAACCACTTAATAAATAGAAAACATTCAGAACTAAATGCGAATTTCTCTCAAAGGTTATATATTCTGCGTCATAAAGTCATTTCCAAACATTTCATGTGCGTACCACATCATATAGTATTAGTATTAAATCTCAATAATTGTGTTAATTCAGATGATCGAAATGTTCACAATAATGAGCTTTTTCTTGTACTCTTGGATATGTAGTAGATGGTATTCAACTTACTCAAAATAAACAACTCTATTTATCTCATTGTACTCACATAATAATGTGTATCTAAGGTTTCTAAATATTTTTAAAAGTCAGATGTGGGTATAATCATTTCTGTAATATTGTAACAAATGGAAAACGTGTTCGAACAAAATCGTTCATTTTAATTAGAAAGTTAGAATGATTTCTTTTACTTAATAATTTTATAAAGCAAAAATGATATTGAGGTTAGCTAGAAGCAGTATTGTCAAATTGAGACAAAATATTAGGGTATTCATGATATAAGGGAGTCATTTTCTTTCATCTATTAAACACGTAATACTGAATTTAGACCAAAGTTGGATAGTGACTACATAAATTCAGGATGATTCATTATTTCCACATAGTTTCAAAAACGTGTGTTAATAGACTTGTTAACTAGAGAAAAATTTTAAATATAACTGGGGCTTAAAAACCTTGAATTCTTCACATTCATAGATAGGTAGAGATATATCAACCATGTATATATCAAACCCGTGAAATAGATATAACATATCTCCTTATTAAAAGATTTATTCTAAGAAAGCTTTTATTTGCAATATGAATTTCATACAAGGTTATTTGACATAATCTTTAAAATAGAAATCAACATCTAGATTATCGATTCAGTTATTCAACATTTCGTCATTTTGACACTCATGTTTAGCTCCGAAAGGCCCCTTAGCTCATGTTTATTTTAAACTATTTCTAAGTTGCAAATAATCATTCCTGTGATGCGATACAGAAACATGAACATTTTTTTTCAATACACTGATTACCTAGATAGATTTTTATATCATCATTCAAATTCACAAATTAGAAGGACGACCTATGGACTAGTTACATTGATAAAGTAGCTGCATACTATAAAAGGCAAATATTCGGCTTAGCTGAACTATTGGAAATGCACAAATAAAAGTTGTCTACCTGTTGTGTTGTTTTATTCTGGTGGTCAGGGGAGTAATTGTGAGAAAACTGCATTCTGGACCAATAGTTGTCAAGTATTTATGTCGGTTGTTACCTCATTATCATAGTGTCACTGGTTATTAGACAGTAATTAGCCCTATGTTGGAAATGAAAGCGAAATTATCGATAATCTGACTAAATCATACAATTCCTGATATAATTACGGGCGCCAGTACAAAACGAGAAACCTATTCTTTTTGACGTCATACCTTTAAGAAGAGAATTTTAAATTATTGATCCACTACTATTTAGATTTCGTAATCCAGTCAGCGTTGATCCAGTTATTGTTATTAGTTCATTTTAGCTCACAGGATCTAGGAAAACAACGTGGTAGGTCTTGATGAAAAACCATCTTAATATTTATACATATGATTCATATTCGTCTTGCTTGTTAGTCAGTCCGTGCCAGCCTACTTATTAATTCACAATAAAACACAAACTATTAACAAATGTTGTTATTTTATGTTATTGTTCGTAAAACGATAATATTTTTAAGTAGGTATTGGTAGCAGACAGAAGATAATGTCCTTCAGTTGTTGTTCCTGTTTTACATAAATTATTTATTAAATGAAAGCTAAAGGAGATATAAGAATTCTTCAAAACAAATGGCGAAGTACTTGTGCGACTTGCGAAAACAGTTTAGTTACAACTTCCCTTGTTTAGGTCCACTTAACAGACGATTATGGTTTACAATCTTCGTTTACTAAAAATTAGTTTTTGTATCGTATTCCATGACTTTCGTTAAATGTAACTCCCAAGTCTTTTCTAAAATAGGCAGTATAACACTCACTTTGCCAAAAGCTCCATCAATGCCTGGTCCTATGTTCAGGATGATAAAGGAGGAGAGTACCGTAGAGAGTCAATAGCCAAATAACTAAAAAACTTTGCTAGTAAATATTTAAAACAAAACTCTTGCTCTTCGTTAAAGTAACTCCGGTTATTGCTAGCCATAAAGAAGTGAAATACACCATTTTTCAAACAACCACATTATTTGATCCTTCTGTTATGCAACCTCTAAATAATTTACAATACATTTTGTACTCTGTTTAGCAGCTCTTTTTTACTAAGTGGTTACTGGATATTAGTCAGTATCATCCTATCCAAAATCAAACTTTTCTAACCACATTTACGGTATGGGTTCAGATACGGATGACAACATTGCAGCTGGCTGTACGTTGTTTTTAATGGTTGGATTGAGTAAACCATAAGACTGAGGTCTGTTCTTCCCAAACTGTCGATACCTTTACAATAATGTATCTGCTAACTTTAAGAAAACATTTCTCAAAAGACGTTGTTAGTGAGTGGTTCATGGTTAACATTATATACATAACAAGATAAAATGTGCACAAGTGGAAAGATATTAACATAACTATAAAAGTACAAATCAGATACATAGAAACTAACTATTTGACCTAGAATTTAAAAAATTATCTACAGGAGAAATAACACTATTAGTTAAGGGGGTACATTGGAAAAGAAGCGTTATTTAATACTCATGGATCTACATTCGTAAATATATTTAACGGGTCCAATTTCTAATAGTCAGTGAAATATATATACATCGAAAAATAGTAGTATAAGGTACAATTACCGGATACAAATGTAACGATATAACATTATTAACTTTCTAGCCTGAGTCTGATCATGATAAATATTGAGATAACAAGTATTCTCTTGATGATAACAATATCATGTAAAACTGTTCGAAAATATTAGAATACTTAATAACATAGCTGGCAAGCCTTTACAATTAATGTGTATTGTTCATGTTGGTATTTAGTTAGTTCTGAATAAAATATGATTTGTTTTGGGTATGAAACCAATGTTTACAAATCTTTTGTTTATCATCTTAATACTAGACTATTAGTTAGATATTTAATATTAACACTATTTAATAAGTTAAAGACTGTTTCCTCTCAAGAACTATTACCGATAATTTTTTCAAATTTCGATTAAACCTTAGAATACTGAGTCGAAATCACCATTACAGATTGAAAGTTATTTGTTAACCAAAAAACTCAGGTCTATGGATTATTGGAGATGCCCATAAAATAATAGAGTAGCTTCCTGATGAAACTAATTTTGTGATACTTTTCAGGCATTTCAGTTTGTATCATACATTATCAGTTAACCAGTTAGTCTATGGTAAGCCACCTATTTATCAGTAAATGTTATGAAATAATTTTCATAAAAACTTTATTACTGCCAATTAAAGACGGAACAGAGTTATTTCATCCGTGCCAAAGAAGTAATTGAAAAGATCCATAAGGACGATTCCTGCACCCTTCTCTGGGCGACTAGCTTAATTAAAATTATTTAGAATTAAACGAATCCTATTTTGTAGTACTTCTATATTTCATAATTAGACTTGATGAAATTTGACTTTGATCACTCGAGTTTTGTAGTTCAGTTAATAAATCCTCAAAGGAGTAATTTTAAACACCATTCATTCAAATCCATATGAACCTCATACCTTTGTTTCACTTAATTCACATCAATTATATTGATGATAAATTTCATTAAAAATTCAGTAGATTTTTAAAAGTTCCAATCGGAATTAAAATATTTAGCTTTTCGCTTGAAAGTCTGATGTGAAATCCATATGGAAGTAATAAAAAAAAAAACTAATATAAATATATGGTTCATAAAATGACTATATTTTAAACAGTTGTCTTACTATGTTGATATGCTGGATTTGGAATCTGTGTGAAGATAAGTAATTTGGTGTGAAATTCTGTGAAATTATGGTAAGAAAACAAATGTATCTGCACGTAGATCTGATGCGGAAAGATCATTGATCATATGGTTGGTGATAAAGGTACTCAGTCTGACAGATGTCATAAGTCGGACCTATCACAGTATGTACAGAGAATAAAAAATAAATGTATCTTTGTGTTGTTGTGTTGAACATATATAAACGTACATAATAACTGACTGGAACGAATGGATAGGCGTCTTCTTTTACATAACATCAGATAAAACGGAATTAGTAAAATAAATTCATATTTACTTTATTGACCATTAAATTCTGAGGTGCAGCTAAATATGTTCCATCTCTTCTATTTGTATAGTTTGCGATTAGTCATATATGCACGCGTATTCCATAAATTCAACTCCCAACTTCTGTGAAGCTATTTGTTAAAATGTCAAAGTGAGGAAAGCTAGTATCAAATAAATTCGATTATTACATTTGTGAACGTTAATTTGCTTCTCTTTACTCAGTTAAATACATATTAGGACGAAACTGAAGACAAAATTATCTGAGGCAAATCGTGGTTACTGGTTAATTCGTAGAACACCTTGGCGTAACACTCGAAAAATCTACTGAATTTGTGTCTTAGTACAACTGATACCATTTAAAGTTATTTAAAGCAGCCTGATTTTATGCGTAAGTTTTATGAAATAACAGTTATTGTACAAGAAGATCATCTTTATCGGCAAATAACATGATAATTTTGTAGATCAGTGGCCTTTTAAAAATAAATCACGATATATTCAGTTAAAAATATTTTTGTGATCTAGGTTTCACCATAGCAATTAAAACCTATAAGTTAAAATTATAATAACGTCATGTAATCAGTTACAAACCAGGCTACAAAAATCGTATCACATACATGTACACCTACGTGTTGCAAATTTATCATGAAAGTATTAAAAAGTATACTTTTCCTTAGCAAAGTACTGGAGTTTATGATCTTCTTATTGTAATGTGTTTTTATGACTTAAGGATAAATCTAATGCGATAAATACCTCTGAAACTTAAAATACGTATCGGTGTTCATTCCACTTAGAAGAAGTTGATAGGAATACCTAGAAATTCACTAGTTATACTGATCCTCATCCAATCGATTGCTATTGTTTTATGCAAACATTTATTTCTCCGGAAAGCGAAAATATTTTTTGTTGCATATTAGTTTTCCACTATCTCTCGTATGACTCAGCACTTCAATATGGACTTTACACGCTGTATTATGCAATACAGGTTTGGTATGAAAGTCAACTAAATTACTCTGTGAATGCACTAAAATAGGCGGACTGATTTAATCTGATGAACAAATAGGTGAAATTCAAATGTCTAGATACATAATAAAGCAACAGAATTTTATTGTAATGGATAACTCACTTCGAGCATCATTAGTCACAAAAAAATAATGATAGGATATTTTGTCAATATCTGTAAGAAATAATTTGTATTGTGACGTATCAGTTACACTGACTAAACTCTCAAACGACGGCTTCACTTTCCAATAATAAAGTTTCTAGTCAAATCAAATCAAAAATGTTTCAGTATTATGAATGACTAATAACAAAGCACAGAACTAATAGGACATAAAATCTGAGAAAATTCACATTCTTTTACTTCCTGTTCGCTAAAAAAGTATTTCATTGACTGTTAAACTAGAGATTTTCGAGACATAACCTTTACATAAAAACGTTCTTACTGGTTGTTTGGTTTCATTGATTTGTGTTTTTTTTTCAGTAGATAAAAGAAGCTTTCTATTCAAATTTGTATCAAGTAATTCTGCTAACAATGTGTTCGCGCATAAGCGACTATCATTCTGTTCTTTGTGTAATTGGTGGAATCATTATTCAATGTACTTACGGGTACTTTTATACAATCGGTACTGTTTATATACATTAATGTTTTAATTAAACCACTGATTATATTATGTAGGTAATATGGCTCCATACATTTTGGACTATTTTCAATACCATAATAAGTCAATTTATGATAATTCCATCATGTGGTTGACATCAGTTGCTTTAGGAATGGAGGCATTAGCCATGCCGATTGGTGGAGCATTGTACCGTAAATTAGGAATCAGGGCAGTGGTAATAATTAGCAGTTTAATCCATAGGTTGGTGAAAATATTTTTCTGGATTTTTTTGTCGTTATCGGTATTTATTAGTATGTTTATTATAAAAATCATTTACTTAAGAAGTATTATTTATTGTTGGTTAAGCGAAATAAGAAATAATTCTAAAAATAATTTTGACATTAAACCCAAATGATTACAAATATCAATTTGACTGATGTTAAATTTATATATAGTTGGGAACCATCTTGGTCAAAGTGAGTTTGTGTGGTTCCAAAACTTGGTCAGCATTTGTTATTCAGATAACTAAGTTCGATGACAGCATTTTTAAAAAGATTCAGCTCACACATATGAAAAAGTGATGCTCATCAGTCAATACCACGGATTTGTTGAACAGTTTGAATCGTAGATACTGGCGATTCACGTATTATTGTTTTAGTATTTTAATATAAGTGATTGCTGAATTAATAACTCATACTAAATAAGAAGCATTCTCTGCAGTTATTACATGTTCGCAATTGAAATTCAGTAAATTAAGTGAGAAATATTCTTTCAACATAGTAGGATTAGTTAAGAAGAACCATGGATTAATCAACGTTGATATAATTGTTTCTTCTCAACACAAGAAGTCAGAAAACACTTAATAGTTAGTCTGAAACGTTTTTTGCATTAACCCCTATAAACTAAAGTACATCCTCTGAGTATTCCCCTGAGTCAAACGGTGGAAAAAATTAGCCATTCATTCATGTTTACTACTTCTCTATTTGATATATCACTATCAGTCAGACTGTTAAGTGACATGAATATTGTACACGCTTTCAGACGATTCTGAAAACAATCCTAACTGTTACTCGATGGAAATGAAGGAATATATGGTCTAGAAATTTGAATAATTTCAGTTTGTAAGTAGGACAAAACATTCATTATTCAATAAAGCATCTCACATTCAAATTCACGTTAGCTGAACAGAAGTAATCTTAAATGACATTTTTACTTCTGTAAGTACGTAACTCTATAGTTAGTTATTATTCCAGTCTAAATGTGTATTATTTGGATAAATCTTAACAAAGTATATTTGTTGAATAGCACATATAACCAAGAAAGGTATTCTTTATGTTTTAGCGGAGGAATCACCTTGAGTTATTACACACTGAAATTGGGATTCATTCCATTACTGATTACTTATGGTGTAATGCAGGGTTTCGGGTTTGGATTCGGTTATTCAGCTACTATAGCTGCATCAATTGCAGTAAGTTAATGAACTGAAAGTTGTACTCTTATGTATAATAACTAGTGCCAGTTCTACGTCGTAATGTCTATGATGAGGTTATTTAGAACGGTAATGAAAATTTTCAAAATAAATCGGCTATCTTAGAAAACGGATGAAGCTTGCAAAAGTCAGTCTATCAACAATTAGCCGACAAATCACGTTGCATCCAATATATCAAACCATTTGAAAAAGTTCAACCAACAACTTGATGAAAAGTCAATGGAACAAAATAATGGACTGGAATAAACTGGAAACTGGAGACACTGAAATATACGAGGACAAGCATTCACAATCATGCTCACCGGAACAAAATGATTTAAGACTCATAGAACAACTAAGAAGCTCACTTCTACATAAAGTAAACAAAGTGACAATGAAAGTTCCACAAATATACCATCTAGCTCAGAGAACTCGACAATACTAAAGGAATCTATCCGTGTCTCAAATCTCTATCACGTTTAGTTATATTTGTGCTTGAGTCATTATCTTGTAAGGGTTTACGTCCCAGCTCAACACGTCGGGAATTGAAGAGGTGTTAATTAATTTGTTTAACTAAATTAATTAAACATTGAGATGCATTAGCACGTATCAAAATTACAGGATGCTTTCCTTGTATGAAAATAAGAAATTTATTTAAGAGTCACTTTATATAGTTGATGTTGAATCACATTACTGTATGTTAATTTGACACTTTTTGGTAATAGTGTTATATCCGAACAAATTATTTATGGACTATTAATACATAAACATATTGAATAATTATTAACTAGATTATATATATATATATATATATATATATATATATATATATATATATATATCCGTATTCCTTATATCATAAGCTTTCATTTGACGTATTGGCTACTGTTGTACGATTTAGTATTCTTAATTTATTCCCAATCTGTTAGTTACAGTCCTTAATACTCACAGCCACTTTGGGCTTGATGTTGCATAAATATTATTTTTCATTTTCTGGCTTTATGCGGTCTGATTTGCTTATATATAAACCACGTATGTCTGAAATACACGATTCATACAGTGGAGGCTGAGATTGTTTTCTAGACTTAATGGGCAAGGTAGAAGGATCAACAGGGATTCAGAGTTAACACAAGGCTGCCAGTGTTGTTTTGACGTGTCATTGACTTAGCGCAAGAATAAAATCATATAAGTCGGTATTTGGATTGGCGATTTTGTCACGTGATAATTAACAAGGAAAATGTCATAACAAACAGATTACTCTTGCAGTTCAAGTATAGCATGATACAGTTAGACGTTTATCATTGTTTTTGTATAGAGTTCATAACCACAGTTGACGTTGATTATAAACATTTTTTGTCCGTATTGACTTCTTTACTTAACAAGAATTTATTTATTGCTATTAATCTATTTTATACGGATGTATTATCGAATAATTAATAGGATCCGTGAAACGAACATTATTTCGATACTCTATCCCATGATTCCATTAGTTTTCATAAACCTATAGATTAATGTATTACTGACGGATAAATCATTTCCACATGCCCGACCGAAGCTGCTACCTTGACGCGGTGGTCGGGCTTGCCTATCGTGATGACCCAACCGAGCTATATTGGCTGGAACATATGTTCCTGTAGGTTCTACCATGCCAGGCAGGTCGATTGGAGAACGGTAAGACTAAAAGCAGCAACTCAAGGTCTGAGGGCGAAGTCGTACTGCTGACTGTAGAGAGGTGTGACAACAGTAAGGTGTTTCCCTCGGACAACCAGCATGACAGCGATGCTGCCTTCCCACAAGGAGGGGTGGGGTTAGAAAAGGCCGACCCTAAAAATGTCACACCTGACCCTTTGAAGAACGGAGCTAACACGTCAAAAACCTTCCACGAAAAGGCCGTGCGCGACTGGCCTCAGGTAGTTGTCCCTTGGGATCTCCGGTCACGCTCCCAGGTCGTTAAGACCAACACTAGTCCAATTTCCTTTTCAGGTTCCTCAAGAAATACCCTTTCACTGTGTGGGCAGCCGGGAAGTGACATCAGCCCTCATACCCGTAACAGCACACGAGACCAAGTTGGTCACATTCAAATCCTTCATACACCTCCTAATACCTCTCTTATCTCCATGACTAACCCTCCTCACGTCTCTTTATCACCTCGCACCGCTAGAGGAAACGATTCGAGTACGCGGAACGCTATTCCTGGTCCCAGAAGTACATAAACCTTGTAAAGGCTCTTTACTCGAACACTACTAGTCGAGTCAGAGCTTATGGCGAACTGTCATCTACTTTTGCAACCTCAAGTGGTGTCCGTCAAGGCTGTCCACTTTCTCCATTTTTGTTTAACTTCATCATAGATCTACTGATGGAAATAACTTTCTCGTCGACTGGGTTCTCGGGTATTGATCTCCTACCAGGAGGTCCACTAATCGACTTAGAATACGCAGATGACATAGTCCTGTTTGGTGAAGACGCTGACAAAATGCAGAGTCTTCTGGTAGCACTGAGCAACAATGCCAGGATGTTTGGAATGCGCTTCTCTCCCTCTAAATGCAAGTTGTTGCTTCAGGACTGGTCTGCGTTAACACCTGAACTAAGGATAGGGAGTGAAGTAGTCGAACGCGTTGACAACTTCACTTATCTTGGAAGTCTGATCAGCCCTAATGGGTTGGTATCGGACGAAATCTCAGCACGGATTCGGAAAGCTCGATTGGCTTTTGCCAACTTGCGTCACCTATGGCGAAGGCGAGATATCCGTCTATCAATAAAAGGACGAGTATACTGCGCGGCAGTCCGTTCTGTTTTAATTTACGGCAGCGAAACATGGCCATTAAGAGTAGAAGACACTCGTAAGCTATTAGTATTTGACCACAGATGCCTTAGAAATATTGCTGGCGTCTGCTGGGATCACCGGGTAAGTAATAGTGAGGTTAGACGCGTGGTATTAGGGAATGATGGTAAATCAGTTGATGAGGTTATGAATCTTCATCGACTGAGATGGTTGGGCCACGTGTTACGTATGCCTGAATACCGATTACCACGACGTGCAATGCTATCCGGTATTGGAAATGGTTGGAAGAAAGTTAGGGGCGGCCAAACCAAAACGTGGCATCAGTGCTTGAAGTCACTAACTTCTAGTCTGAGCCATGTTGGTAGATGCAGACTACTTGGTTGGTGTCCGCGTGACTATCGTAACCAATGGTTGGAGACTCTTGGTGACATGGCTCAGAATCGATCACAATGGCGTCGGTGTATACACTCCCTGTCTTCCCTTAAACTAAGAGATTAAAATCGCTTCATATCTTTCTTTTTACAAACCAATTCTTTCTTCTTGTACTATATCTCTATATGCAATCTTTCTCTTACATATTACTACCTTTGACCTAACCACTGCTATGAATCCGGTGTTCATCTTGTTGTGCTGATGCGGTATGGCAACCTGGACCGATGCACATATGTGCCTGGTCCTACGTTGTAGCTGACTGACTGACTGATTCCTGGTCTCCTGAAACCACGCTCTAAACTACACGTAGGAGCTTTTAACGTACGAACACTGTGCCAAATATGACAGCAGGCTTTCTTAGCTAGGACTTTAGAATCTCGCGCCATCGATGTGTGCTGCGTCTCCGAAACGCGCATACAGGATCTGAGTAGCGTCATTCATTTGACCTCACCATACCAAAATAAAGAACCGACTCGATTTACGCTTCGTGTATCTGGAAGCCCTGATCCTGCTTCCCGTGGCCTCGCCGGCGTAGGTATAGCATTGAGTTCTACGGCAGAACTAGCTCTCTTAGAGTGGATCCCAGTAGACAGTCGTTTGTGCGCTGTCCGACTAAACGGAACAATAAGGACTCGGAAAGATTGGGACACTCGTCGTTGCCTCTTCGTCGTCTCTGCCTATTCTCCCACTGACTGCAGCTCAGATGATGTAAAAGATGAGTTTTACAGAAAGCTCTCCGACCTTATCCGAAAAGCTAGGCGCTCTGATGTAGTAATAATGGCCGGTGACTTTAATGCTCAAGTAGGTAAACTAAGCGATAGGGAAAGACACCTAGGTGGATCTTATGGTGTCGTGGCTCAAAGAACAGATAATGGCGACTGTCTGTTGCAGCTATGCTCAGATAACCGCCTGTTTCTTGCAAATACTAACTTTAAGCATAAGGAAAAACATCTTTTAACATGGCGACCCCATAATTCGTTCCAACGTTGGACTCAAATAGATCACATCGCTATCAGCCACCGATGAAGAGGCTCGATAGAAGACTGTCGCTCATTCTGGAGCACATGCTTAGATTCAGATCATGCCCTAGTGCGAGCGCGTATTTGCTTGCGTCTTACTGGACGTAGGAAAGACGCTGCAAGGAAACCTCTTAGGGGCCTACTTAATGATAGTCAAGCTAAGAGTATATTTCAGGAACAACTAGGAAAACAGTTAGGCATCCATGTATGTGATGCCCACCCCGAGGCAGCATGGAATGATATCCGAAAAGCTGTGGAAACAGCAGTGATATCTGCTAGTAAGGTAAACCAGAAGGTTAGGCAGCAACACTGGATCTCAGCAGCATCTATCTCACTGATAGATACTCGGAAACTCATTCCACCTGGCTCTGAACATAATGAAGAGCGGAGTCAGCTTAAGCGCAAGCTGACAAGAAGCCTACGCAATGATCGCGAACAGTGGTGGGTGGCGAAAGCAAGAGAGATGGAAAAGGCAGCGGCAATAGGTAATAGCAGACAATTGTTCAGACTCGTTAAGGAAACCGGAATTAGGAACCCGACCGTTAGCGAAACAATCTCAGAGAAAGATGGACATATTATACATTCTCAATCCAGGAGATTGGATCGATGGGCAGAACACTTTAGGGATCAGTTCAACTGGCCTTCAGCCACACTTCGGTTTCCCACGATCTCCAGTCGACCCGAATGGCAAGTTAATGAAGGTCCTCCGTCCCTTTACGAAGTTGAAAAAGCCATAGGAAATCTGAAACGAGGGAGAGCAGCAGACCCTGACAGGTTCACTCCTGAGATTTTTAGGGATGGCGGTCCAGTATTAGCAGTAAGATTAACTGAGGCCTTAAGTAGAATTTGGGAACTGGACGTAATCCCATCTGACTGGTCTCAATCACTGATTGTTCCAGTCTTTAAGAAAGGACAAAAGTCCTCTTGTGACAATCACAGAGGAATCAGCTTGACTAATAGTGTCTAAAATATTAGCTTCAATAATACTTCGACGCCTAACTAAAGCTCGTGAAGAGCAGACTAGAGAAAACCAGGCCGGTTTTCGACCTGGACGTGGTTGTATAGATCAGATATTCACACTGCGTCAGGTTCTAGAACACAGACACACATTCAGACGCTCCACAATGGTAGTATTTCTCGACCTTAAGGCGGCATTCGACTCTGCCCATAGTGAGGTTCTATGGCATTGTTTGTCACTGAAAGGAGTACCAAAGTAGTACATTAACCTTGTAAAGGCTCTCTACTCCAACACAACTGGTAGAGTGAGAGCTTATGGCGAACTGTCATCAGAATTGATTACCTCAAGTGGTGTTCGTCAGGGCTGTCCACTATCTCCATTCTTGTTCAACTTTGTGGTCGACGTACTTTTAGAGATAACACTCTCCTCATCTAAATTTCCAGGGGTTGAACTTCTACCAGGAGATTCACTTGTTGACCTAGAATATGCTGATGACATAGTTCTATTTAGTGAAGACGCTGGCAAAGTGCAGAGTCTTCTGACCACTCTAAGCAACAATGCAAGCATGTTCGGCATGCGATTCTCCCCCTCGAAATGCAAAATGTTGCTTCAGGATTGGGTTGCATCGAAACCCGAACTAATGATAGGGAGTGAAGTAGTTGAAGGTGTCGACCGCTTCACTTATCTTGGAAGTCTCATCAGCCCTTGTGGTCTGGTGTTTGACGAAATCTCAGCACGGATACAGAAAGCTCGACCAGCTTTTACCAACTTGCGTCATTTATGGCGTAGGCGAGATATCCGTCTGCTAACCAAAGGACGTGTTTACTGTGCAGCAGTCCGTTCCGTCCTACTTTATGGCAGTGAAACATGGCCACTAAGAGTAGAGGATATCCGTAGGTTACTAGTATTTGATCATAGGTGTCTTCGAAACATTGCTCGTATATCCTGGGACAATCGAGTAAGTAATGCAGTTGTTAGGAAACGGGTACTAGGTAAGGATGGTAAATCAATTGATGAAGTAGTGAAACTTCATCAGTTGAGATGGCTGGGACATGTGTTACGTATGCCCAACGACCGACTACCTCGACGTGCTATGTTCAGTGGTATAGGAGTAGGTTGGAAGAAAGCTAGGGGCGGCCAAACCAAAACATGGCACAACTCCATGAAGTCACTGACAAGTGGACTGAGTCATGTTGGTAGGTGTAGACTACCTGGTTGGGGACCGCGAGACGATAGCAACCGATGGTTAGGGACCCTGAATGACATGGCTCAAAATCGTTTGCAATGGCGCAGGTGCATCCACTCTCTGTGTTCTCCCAAATTCTAGTCTTCTGAATTCTTCATGTCCCATTTTTTCCTCTTTCCAAATTTATTTCACTGGATTATACTCTTTAAATAACATCTCCAAACCCTAATCTTCCCGATTACTGCTTATACTCTTATTACCTCTACCACTACGGGATTTGAATCGACAACTGCATCTCTGTGCTAATGTGGTGTGGCAACTCGAACTGATGTACGTACATACGAAGTTCTACGTTGTACTGACTGACTGTCAAGTTTTAAAAATATGCATATTTATTTTGTTCTCCTTTTCATCAGCTGTATTCCTATATTCCCATCAACAAGAATGCTTCTGATACTTTGTCTTTCTTCTATTCAATAGTGGTTTCAAAACAATCGAGGTTTAATTGTTGGCCTAATTGTTGGTGGTTTCGGGGCTGGTCCCATCATCTTTACATCGATTCAAACAATATACATTAATCCAAATAATATCAAGACAGATGACAAAACAAAGTCAGTAAATATATTTGATAAGCTGAACATTTGACTGAAACATAGTGCACATCCTCACTTCCTAAAAGTAAATATTCATCTATTAGTTGTTCAAGTATTCTAGAAGGACAATGTCACGATTTACCAGAGATAGGCTCAGGTCACTTTAAATAGTTTAGCTTCTTGCGAGATCTCTCATAAATTTCTAAATCATATAAATTCGTAAAAGTAACAACGGAAAGACCCAATTACCATAAGTTACAATCCCCAAAACGCTATTACACTAAAATAACTTCCATAACATTGAAAAACACCTATAAATTTATAAAGTACCGTGATAATGTGTACGACAAAATATTAAATATGACATCTACTATCACCACTACTACTAATACTACTATTACCGAACATATTATTGCACTTTCATGAATAAAATCCATCTGACTAAGAAGCATTCTATCAAATCAATGTCAACTATTTATGCAGGGATTCGTGAAGTTAGTACAGATCAAACAATTTTGTATGACCACTTTTTGAGCTCCGATTGGTCATTAAGAGTGTAATTCAAACAAAGTTTTAAATAAATGAAAAAAGGTCGGTTTTTTCCATATAAGTGCTCGATTCAGATTACTAAGGTTATGAACACTGAACAAAAATACACTTCTTTAATTTGTCAATCTACACTTTTTGTAATTTGATCTGATCAATCATAAGTTTCTTCTGAGTTCATATTAAAAAAATCTCAATTTTTAACTGTTTATTGAAGTGGAAGATAGAGTTATTCTCCTATGTTATTAATAATTTACTGATTTACAACCGCTCACCAATTTAGTTAATTCTGAGATTTGATTTTATATACAAGTAACCATGCAAAAGGAGCTATTAGTTATTACGTATGGTTCCTATTTATGCACTATTTAGAGCTCACATTCATCATAACATATTCTGTGATATGGATATTCTTTCCATTGTTTTAGACTGTAACATTCACTACATTTTGTTAAAGCATCACTTTGTAACAATGAATATATTTTTTTATCTTCATTCAACAGGCGATTTGTAGATGCTGATCTACTTAACCGTGTTCCTTCTGTGTTTCTACTTATTGGTGGTGTTTTGTTAGTTATACAGTTAACCGGGTTATATTTGATGAGAGATAAACAAAAGGTAAGAACACATTGATTAAAGGATGATGTAGAGATATCAAACAACCTTTTCACCTTGAAATGATATTATCAGTACAGCAATTATAATGTTGTATTTTACATACTGAACTATTATGATAGTTGGCTGGTTATTTTGAACAATTGATTGCAAGAAACTTATCGTAATGCCATAAACATGTACAATATTTTCTATTATCCATTCAAAAGTTTATAGGAATAATCGCTTTTAATGTATCCTACATGTTTGTGTTTAGTAGAAATCCCAAGACAAACAAGTATTCTAGTTTGCGAAAACTGATTTCCTGTTGTAGCTGAAGTTGTTCAGTTTTTAAATTTTATTTATAATGCCATTTTATTTGTTTAATTTGACATCAATCTTTATTTTCTTTATCTAAGAAGGCGATTGTTCTGTTAACGAATCACGACTTCAAGGATCCAGATAAGTCAGTAAGTTAAAATAGCTAAATATAAATTTCTGTATCTAGCAAACTTTATCAGTTTTGGATGTCTCACATTATTTTTTTAAAATGTCAAACACCAAAGTTTTTGCATAAACAACAAATTACTTGAGAATTAGTTGCATCTTGTAATTTAGTTAACAGAACAATAGGATTGTAGTCTACAAAGACTGTAAACCAAGCAACAAACTTCGTTCGATTGATGTTTTGACTACTCATTAGAACAGAATTCAGGTTATAAATTAATTTCCTTTGTATTCATTTAATAGAAATGCAGTAAGTAATAAATTTCCAGTTATAATGAACTACAGTGAATAAAACTGTAACTTACACCAGACTGATTTAGTCAAAAATAAATACTGCTTTCGCTTCAGAAAAAAAGATAGTACCAGATTTAGTGAAAGTTTAATTATATTGAATTAAGATTTACTACATAAGTGGGTTTAATGTCTAAAAAGTTGTCTAGTCCTATGATCACAAAAAATTGTAGGGAAATTTCTAGAGTAAGAATGCAGGTTCAAAAATACCGTAAAATAAAAATGGTTATATTCTGTGAAATAAGCAGTTTCTAAGAAGTGCATTAACTTTGTTTCTTTATATAAACATAAACACGAACAATGTCTCACGGTAGTTACTTAAAGCGTAATAATGTGGACAAGATAATTATGAATCAAAAAGTAAAGTAAAACTAAGATTTCTCATTATTTGAGTTACCCTATATTAAGTAAATAAAAGTATCATGTTGATCTCATAATAACTACATTTTCTGTTAATCATGCATCCCAATTCCTTTATTTTATATTATGTAACAATAAAAACAACCTCAGTCATTGTAACTAACAATTTTATAATTTTTCTTTGTTGCTTAGCATGAATTTCCACCTGTTATAAAGTAAGTTAACGGATTTTATTGGTGAGTTACTATTTGTCATAAATAAATGTCGTTGTAAATTTTGCTGCATATGTAAAACATTTGAATTTCGAAACACGACAAGGGAATGTAACGTGAATGCTAACAAATTTTCGTTTCACTTTCAAAAACGAGTAAACCTGCTTATTTAGTAATCGGTGAATAAGTCATACTTCTACGATAGTTTCATTTACAATCCACAACCTTGATCATTGATACTGAACTAGTCGACTTTTAACCGCCTCATAAATTCGCTCCATTATACATGATGAAAACATTTTGCAGTTATCAGGGATACTATTAATCTCAAGTTGGAACATTGCTGGCCATCAATAAGGTCTAATTTCGATTTATTTGTTTTTCTTGTGTATAAACTTATGTTTATAGAAACATGTATATAAATAATACTTCTGAATTACCAAATTTCATGACACGACCTCAAATCAGATCTTTAACCTACATCCATAATGTTAGTTTACATTTTTTAGGCGAACATAATCAAGGAACAGTAGATGTTACTTGGAAAAATAAATATTATCTTCAGTATCAGTTAACCTTATTTTTGTATTTTCTTAAAGTATATTTTGTCTCATAAATTAAAGTCTCAATCCCGCAATAGACCAGACAATATGAACAAATTAGTTAATAAAACATTGAGATCCCGGTAGGACAACGATATTTACAACGTAAATGTATGACGGTTTATGCTTGAATCAAAGAGGATCTCATAGAGACTTCGGCCACATTTTTCGAATCCCCGGACAAACGTTTGACGAGAATACTTACTACTTGATTCTTATTGCGTGGTCTTTACAATATCACTATCACTAACCTACATAAAGAGTAATGTCACATAATTTTATATTAAAAATACCTCGCAATAAACAGTGGCTCTATATGCTTTTTAACTCTGCATATGAGATATAACAAACAAAAACTAATCACCATCATCATTGCTTCAATAACTTGAAAAAGTCTCAACAACCTTCCACTCCGTTTTTCAAAAATACATTGTAAGCTGACGCCAGCGCATTCTGGTGTAAGAAGCAATAAATTTGAGTTTGATTGGTTTGAAACGTCACCAATCGATACAAACACGTTACATCAAAAACATTAATGTAGACACGAAAACACTAGTAGACCATACCACAGGAAACACATAGGACGATCCAATACATAAAATCTGATTGACAGGAGTGCAATATTTGAAGTGATCAAATCAAGAATGAACGGAAGTTTTGTTGGTTAAGCTGTCTATTAAATAAAAATATATTCATAACATATTCTTGGAAATATCACCCTATAATGTAGAATATTTCTTACAGATCTTTAGGATGTGAAGCAAGGTGAGTAATGCGCTGTTCTTTAGTTATCATTTATAACTCTATAAGGTTAGATTTTTCTTCGCATTTGTCGATGTCTGATTGAAACTGAGACGTATTTGTGTTAGAATATGCAAAACAACATCTATGTATACATTATTTCGCCAATGTGAATTAATAACAATTTAATCCTTGCTTGCATGACTCAAACTCCCACCGTCTACAGAGGTATGAAATGGCAATTGTGATTAAATTAAAAATTAGGACGATAAAAAAAATCAGAATGGCAAATGTCGTATTTTGCTCTTAACACTGAAACAATCTTTCACATTGATAATTTATCGAAAAATAATCAATGTCATTAGTCAAACTTTAACGAGTTTGGCGGTTTGATACCCATCAAACGATTTAAAACACCGCATTTTATAACATTTCAAATCCCTGGTGAAAAATAAGTTACATAGTATCTCTAAACATAGTTTATCTACCTATTATTGAAGTTCAAAACCTTAATCTTTACAGTTCTTGTCTTTGCTTATCTTCTAATCATGCAAAACCAAGTATTAAAACTTTAATACACTTAGATCACTATTAAATTACAAGTCATTCGTTCAGCCTTATGTCGGTGTATTTATGTACTATGTTTACATTTCACGGCTATTAAAAGATCTATTCTTTTATTTAAATAGTAGTACTTACACAAGTTCAATTAGTTGCAAAAGCGATATGATGCCCAAGAATTAGGCCTAAAAATTATGTCTTAACTTGTATGAGAGTAAGTGACCTACAGATTAACTTCCTCCATTAGTCCGTAACATTTGATCATCTTTGTTTTGTATCGATATTTTGTACATAAGCACTCCATCTTATTAGACAAAAAACTACAGCTTTGGTTATTGGTTTTGCCTTTGATTTCGATTCATTTTGAGGCTTACGTAAATAATTACGATTTCATGAACAGTCAGCGTTCGGCCAGATCGTATCATTGAGATCCTTTCATCCGAATCCTAAAAAAATTCATTCATCAAATCACTAAAATCCTACTCCATAATAAGATCTAATTTATTCTTGACTTTTATCATTACATTAAATGAAATAAGAAATCCGATAGACAGCTGACCACATATGAACAGTTGATTAGCTATTCCGAAGCAATTATTCTACGTTCATACTGAGAATTCGCAGTTCAGTTTTTATGACATTGTAACCGATCACTTTATATCGGTACTCAGGAATTACCTGTGTTATGTGGGATGCACATGTTCATATCTTGGAAATCTATATATTATTAATCAGGTGTTGATCTTAATACATTCTCAACTTCTAAACATCACTCATCAAATATCAAAGTATAATGTATAGCGTGACAACTCTTTAAGAGGCATATTTAATGCACTTTATACTAGGATTCCACTAGTACCATTTAATACCGAAATACAAGTCATTATTCCAAATATAAAAAGCTGGATTATGTTACTGATCAATATCATGAAATGTCGTCACAGCTACAAAATATACCAAATAAACATCAAACGATTTGTTTCATTGTAAATATCAATTGAATTAAATAAAATGGTTTGTAATTGTTAAGCGTGTTTATTTTTCTTGACAAAGTTCAGTAAATTTACGACCTTTGGAATTATTGAAACAGAAAGAATTTTATTTTTTATGGATCATTATATTTTGTGCTGGAATGCCTTTGACATCGTTGGCAACACTTTTCAAGGTTAGACATATTTCTTTAAAATCCAGTAAGGTTTGTTGTTCTATTTGGTTTAAACTGATTTTGTACAGAATTCTGATCAGCTACTATGGATAAAACATGTGATACTGTTTGATTAATATAATCAATAAAATAGCAATCTTGATTTATAGTATTTAGGTTTGCATAGAAACTATAAGTGTTGAATCAAATTTTGGCTATCATATTGTACAGTTAGAATACAATTTACACTAGTCACCTTTAGCAAAATACTTGTTACTAAGTGACAGTACCCAGCCAACCTGTTCAGAATGCATATTTGCCAGAAACGACAAATTAATTGCATTCCTATATAGTAGTGACGGGAAAATTCAATTATGTACAAATAATTTGCATCCGTCAGCATTATCGGGAAAATCGGTGAATATTAACTGTGTCTAACTTACAATGTTCTCTGGATTTGAGCAATTACTACTCATATATTAAGAGGACTGCGGTTATCAGTGATTACAGTGAAAGGCAGTGTGCATGCAAATAAAAAGATTTGTAAAATTAATAAGTCAACAATGGATTTTAATGTAAATAGGATAAGTTAAATGTTTTAGTGGCAGTAATGAAAGGTAATAGAAGGGTTAAATGAAATCAGGTGGTTTCAGAAACAACTATGGATAAAGTCATGAGGCTATAAGAAATGATCTTTCATTGTAAGTATTTTCATTTCATAATCTAATATTATAACCTTCCTACTACAATATTACGCTTATTCAAAAATCAACAATTATCATCACAAGAATTATGTTCTTAGTCTAACGACAAATTATATCACAATTCAATGTTGAATTATAGTCATTATTGGTGATATAATGTGAGTATGCTGTATTAAATAAAAACTAAATTGAGATTCCTGGTAAAAAACAATATAAAGAATATTTAAACATTGTCTGTTAACTTATTAACTTTTGACCCATTTTATCAAAAACTGATGAGAGTAAACTGTATCTTAATAAAGTTAGTAAAAAATTTTATAGACTATATATTCAAATATTTCAAATCTTTCACAAACAATAAATTTTGGATTAAACAAAACTGAACCTTTGTTTGTTTGTAAATTTAAATGTCTCATTAGGTTTGATGATATATTAGGATTGAAATGGAACTAGTGGGAATTTGAATATTCATCCAAATATTAATTTCATTCATACATTTACAATCCATCGCCACAGTGAAAGTTAAATATCAACGTTTTTCACTATGTTTCTATAATAATACTAATAGCAACTAACCTACATTCAACTAAAAAACTTCGCTTGAATGGATGAAACTATTTGCTTATCTAAACCTCACCAATCAGCCTTATCTGATAGATATGGTAAAGATGAACTCTGATTTTAGTCTTATCCCACTCCATTTTTTTCCTCTTAAACTACTGAGTAGAGCGGATTGTATATGACTTATCATCAAGTAGTTATTGGCAATGTGCTGGTAAAAATCGATGCACTGATTCACAATGACAAACCACCAAAATCAGAGCAAATTGATGACTGAACCAAACAAGAACAAAAAATATTTGCAGAATACGGAAACCTTATTGCATTTCGTTAACTTCTCTGTAGCTATATAGAAGCTAACAAGTCTAATTATTTCCAAATATTAACATAACATCCGATCTGAAGTAATGAACTATTATTCGGTTATTGGAAATGTAAAAAAGTGAATTTTTAAAAAGGTTTTATTATTATTATTATTTAAAATGATAGTTTCAGAATACGTGAGAAAATATTATAGCATAATGTAACAAAATTTTTAGAAAGTTTAGAAAGAAAAATGGGACGTACGATTTTAATTCTCTAGATTGTGATTTTCATCAATTGGAAAAACAAGAAAGGAATGAAAGCCTTAAGTTGCTTCTGTTCCCAAGCTAGTTGAAGACTAACCACAAAGGTCAGCCCTTTAAATATTATGGGCGCTGCGAATCTTGGAAAGGCAGTATCAGATTGTTTATTGATTGATTTAATACATTCAATGAATTAGCATATAATTCTTAACATTTTTTTAAACCACAGTCAACAGATTCCTTACTAATAATCGAATTTTCAACATTATGTTAATAACTGGAAATAATTAAACTCACCAGCGTTTATGTAGCTGAACAAAAGGCTACAAAATAAAGTCTTCATATTCTGCAAGTACTGCAGTTCGTCCTTGGTTTAACTTCGTGAGGAAAATCAATTATGTGAAAAGTCGATGACCGTTTTGATTGCACTTACTTTTAACAATTGACTTTTACTCTCGGTGATACTAGTAAGATGATCTATCAATGATAACTGTTAAGAGATTTTGGGTTATATGAAACCGACATGCTGATTTAAGTAAAGCTATTTTCTAATGACTGCCAAATCGATAGTTTATTCTGAATGAAGTTGCAGAACCATTGAAGATCAGAAATCACTAAGCATTTTTATGGACTTCTAAACAATTTCTGTTTTAAACGAGTTCGCTAAGGTTTGGATAAAAACCTTCCCTGTACTCAAAACATTTTAGGTAAACTTCTCCATAACTGCTACATTTTCAATAGATTCTAATGGTGCATCAGATGAAAGAACCGATGTTTCCAGAAAATTCCGCTTAATATAAAGTTGTGAATCATAGTTACTTGGAAATGGGAATGACAGTTCTTCAACTTTAGTTATTTTTATTAAGTAAACGACCCATACATTCTGTGGTAATATTTCATAATAGTAAATTTAACTTTGTAAAAGCATTTAAAATAAGACAAACTGATCTGTAAACCTCTTTGACATTTTGATGTCAAACTGTTTAATTAATTTGATGTTTACCAGTGATTCTGTAAACATTAGATTTCTTTGAGACAATCGGAATAGTCACTTCGTAACACCAGGAATAAGTTGTTTGCTATAATAAAAATGTTTGTGTTTTATCTGATTGCTTTTCCTATTGGAATTTTCATGACTGTCGAAAGATTTAAAAAGCCATACTTAAGTGAGAACGGCATCCCCAATATTTAAAAGAATTAACAATGAACATTGATTTACAATTTTTCAGCTTTTTGGTAAAACTCATATTAACGATGACAGATTTCTTGCTATTATGGGTGTCGTTGCGGCTGTATTTAATTCCGTCGGACGTGCTTTCTGGGGTGCTATCAGTGATCGTATTTCGTTCAAGGTAAATTTCTAAAGTTTTTTGTTCATTCTGAAGTTTAGAATATCTTATTTATAGAAATCATTACCTCAACATTTGTCACACACTTAACACAAAATCTAAACTTCACTATTTACAATAAAATTCCTTTATAATCAGAATATTATTTTTGACTGATTGATTCTTAATGGATTTCCTGCTCGTTGAGCATAAAATTGTTTGTTGCTTCTCTAAATCAGCCAAAAAAATCAGTGTTTACTCAGTGAGCTGTCTATAGTTATCATTGACTGAATCGAAACAATAATTACTTATACCTGTTACCCCTCGTAAAGGAGCATAAACCGTTCAACAGGTTTCTACTTCATACTCTGTTCTGAGAGATAATTCCCAGTTCTTTCCAGTCACTACCCATTCTTCTGATGTCTGCTTCCAACTCAGCCGTATTGTGTTCCCTGGTCTTCTTCTTTCTGTTTCCCTTCGGGATTCCAAGTTGTCGCTTGCTTTGTGGTGCAGTTTGATGATTTCCTTAATATATGTCCTATCCACTTCAAGCGTCTTTTTCTAATCTCCTCCTCAGCTGGAAGCTGGTTTGTTCTCTCCCACAATAGGCTGCTGCTGACAGTATTCGGTCAATAGACATTGAGTATCTTACGTAGACAATTGTTTATAAATAATTGTACCTTTTTGATGATGGTTGTGGTAGTTCTCTGAGTTTCAGCTCCGCACAATATAACTAACTGTCTTGATGTTCAAAATGAAGGTTCTGACTTTGATGTAGGTTAACATTTATTTTGAGTTCTATATGTTCTTCAATTGTAGGAATGCTGTTGCTAGTTTGTCAAACCTTGCTTTTACGTTTGCATCAGATCCTCTATGTTTATCGATAGTGCTGCCTAAGCACGCATTAGTTTCCACCTTATCCAGAGCTTCTCTATCAAATGTGATTGGGTTGGTGTTCTCTATGTTGTATTTGAGGATCTTGGCTTTTCCGTTGTGTGTGTTCAGGCTTACTGATGCATAGGATGCCGCTACACTGGCTGCCTTCACCGGCATTTGTTGGTGCGTATGGGATAGAAGAGAGGTCATCTGCGAAACATAAATTACCAACTGTATCCAAGCTGTCCGTTGTATCTCGTGCTTCCCCTGAGAACCATAGGTCTTTCATGCCCGTTGTCTTTACAATCGATGACCGAGGAAAAATGGATTCAGTAAGAACTAGTACACAAATGTACTTGAATATATATTACAATAATTGAATTCACCACTATATGCAGTGGTAATAAATAATCAAAGTATAATAGCACCGAATGGATAGGTAAAGCAAAGTAATGGTGGTTTTGGATTAACAGCAGAATTAGGTCACTATGTAACTGAACTGGATTTATCTTGAAGCTGGAACTTCGAATCATCAGCACTTGTATTAGAATGGAGATAGCTTTGACAATAGAACATCCAGTAATTGTATCTTGGTGAGATAAATCCAGGAATAAGTTACAATGGTCTAATTTGCATTGTGTTGAAATAAATTCATAATGTACAAAGTGTCAATCAGTCATCTTGTCTCTGGTATTTATGGACCGATATTATAATGGAATATGACTGACAGATAGATAAATAGGGAACCGAACAAAGGAACATTTGAAAGATTTACCTATAAGGTACTCGAATTAATCACCCAAGTGAGCACGAGTTAACCAATAAAGTTGAACTAATTTATTTGACAGTCGCTTGCTCAGCTATATATCGTATTTCAAAATGAATTTACGATCATCTAGCTGCATAGCCGTTGATTGCATTTCGTGCTTCTCTTGATATGTGGAGGTCTTTGTAATCGAGCCGATCACCAAAAAATAATGAGAAAGAGTGAGTAGCCTTGTTTGACACCGATCTCCACTTGCAATGAATCTGTGAGTTGTCCTTCGTGCATCACTTTGTAGTGTAGTCCGTCGTATCAATTACGGGTAATGTTGACAATTTTGTGTCAAACAAGGTTACATTAAGTTCTCATATCAACGCTGTCAAATGCTTTCTGACAGTCAAGGAATTCGATGTATAGTGATGAGTTTCATTCAATTGATTGTTTAACAGTTATCCGTGGTGTCGCGATTTGAACTGCGCACGACTAATACTTACAGAATCCAGTCCGTTGATCTCGAAGTTGAGTGTCTACTGAATCTTTCATCCGGCCCAGCAACACTTTGTTGAAAACCTTTCTTGGTACCGATAGTAATGTGATGCATCTGTAGTTCTGACATTTGTTCAGATCTCCTTTCTTTGGTATCTTGATGCGGCATCCTTCTTTCCAGTCTGTTAGAACTTGTTCTTACTCCCAAATCTCTCTGAATAGAACGTGGAGCATCTTTACAGTTGATTCTATGTCTGAATTCAGTACTTCGGCTGATATGTTTTCAGGTCTTGTTGCTTTCCCGCTCTTGATTTTTCCGATGGTCATCCTGATTTCTTTGATCATTGGCAGAGTGACATCTATGGGAATGGCTGTGTGCTGCTTCTATGTCCTTTGGATTCAATGGGGCTGGCCTATTCAATAGTTCTACCCACCTGTTCCTCTTTTCTTGAATCTCAGTGATTGGCTTGCCTTCTTTATACATGACTAGTCGCTCTGGTTTACTATATTTCCCTGCTAGTTTGTTGATTGTTTCATATAGCTGTTTCATCTTTCCTTCTCTTGCAGCTTTTTCTGCTGTCGTCGCTAGCTCTTCCATGTATTTCTGCTTGTCGCCTCTAATGCTTTTCTTCACTTACTTGTTTGCTTCTGTGCATTCAGCCTATGCCTTGACTTTCTCTGTTCTTGTTCAGCTGGTTTCGTGTTCTTCCTTTCCTGAATCTTATTCAGGGTTTCGATAGAGATCCATTCCTTATGATGATGCTTCTTGCGACTCAGAACCTTCTGACACATTGAAGTTAGTGCTTCTTTGATCCATTTTCAATTTTCCTCCATAGTAGTTTTTTTCAGTAGACCTTATAAGGCTTGGAACCTGTTGTCGAGAGCTATGTTGAATTGGTTGAGTTTACCAGTATTTTGAAAGAAGGCTGTATTGAACCTCTGTACTGCTGGTTCTGTAGTTGTCCAGTGCTTCCTTATCTTCAGTTCCATCTTAACAACCACCTGATGGTAATCTGAAGCTGTGTCACACCTCCTCCTGCTTTTCAGACCTTCCATGAACCTTCTGAATTTGTTAGCAATGCAAATATGATCAATCTGGTTCTGTATAGTGTGATCTGGTGAGACCCGTCTAGCTTTGTGTACTCGTTTGTGGAGGAATCAGTGCCAATTATAACCGTTTTGTTGAATAAAATTAATTTGCAGATCTCTCGCCATTTTCGTACCTTCTCTACGCCTGTAGCTCTTCTAGGGTTACTTCCAGTCTTAACTACGGGTAATAGAGGAGGTCTAAACATGGAGCCAGTAAACCTAACCCGTAGAAAACAGTTTTGCTGAAAAAATGAATCGAAACGTAGTTCAACTATATCCAACAGCGAGTCAATTACTTCAGGATAGTAAGATGAAGGGTAGTGACGTGTCAAATGTATAAACACAAGTATAATATATGATCAAACATCATCACTTCACGACTGCTATAGCGTACCCATCAAGAAAAAGCTTAAATGTTAAACAAAAAATCGCTTCAAGTCTTGAAGCTTATCGTTTAGGTGGCTAACTTCAAAATTTCTGGTGGTATTTAAATGAATGTTATGTGTTCAGCAGACAGTTCATGAACTCACCATTAATAGTGTTTACTTATATATATTGAGTTACTGATAAAACACATGTGTAAAGATATTCTGAACTTCAAGTGTCACCGGAACTGTTACTCATTGTTATTACTGATAAAACTGGCATACTTTCAGAGAAGTTGAGGTATAACCGTTTTCTCACAATTCGACAGTTTTATTAAACAGTATTTAAAGCTAGGGTATTACTTTTTAGTAAAAAATATAATTTTAGACATTTTACGTTGATGTTAGTTTACTTCAAGCATTGAATAGATCTAATGACTGAATCTATTACAAAGATTAATGCACCTGATGACAATGATGAATTTCAAGAAATATTCTATGTTAACACATGTCTGCCCACACTAATGACTAATTTTAAATAACCATATCAACTACTAAACAGTAGTATGAAGTTTACTAAAAACGAATCTAAGGGAGTGGTGAGATAGTTATATTGTATGTGCTACTTATACAGTCAGATATAAGGAGTATGTTTCTAGCATTGGAAGTAGAATTTTTACTGACATAATAGGAAAATGAGAAGAAGGGAAAAGTGAAAGTGGGACGATGTAGTTTGTAAAAGACAATTCAAGAAAGGTGCGCAAACAGTGTATTTGATGCATTGTTTTCATATTTCACAAAAACACTGCGTAATTTTGTATAACATAATTTATTTTCCCTGCCTTAGTCTTCGTTCAGTACAGTATTATCATTTACGATCAATGAATATTTGCTTTACCTTGATCTAATGTATTCCATTATTTGGATGTCAGGTTCCATTGTGCATCATATTTTTATGCTGGTCACTTTTACTAACTTCATTCCCACATTTACCGTTGATATTTGGACCTCAAATCAAAGTTGGTTTTGGTATTTGGTTATGTGGTCTCTATTTATTAATTAGTGGTGTGCTTGTCTATGCACCAACTGCTACAGAAACCTTATTTGGACCAATTAATATGGCTGTAAACTACGGATTAGTTTTCAATGCATTTGTAAGTAGATTATTTTGTTGATATTTATTCGACTTATAAAATTTTCATTTTCCACAAGATGGATGGAAAACAAGAGTTAACCCATGATTTGAATAGAAATCCTTTCTTATCATTTAACCTTTCTAAAACAAAACTCGAGTTAGTAGGCTCGGAACAAATAAGATGTTTGAATTATTTTGCAAGTTTACCACCTATGATAAAAGTGTGATAATGAAAGGGTGTAGCTCGTGTAGACAAATTTGGTTACGCCAGATGGTTTAATCTTATAAGCAGCCTACCATAAAGAACCTAAAATATTGAAGATGTAATCGTTTAATTAATAAAATATTTAAAAGTGATAAATAAACTTCTATAAACCGTAAAATGATTTTGTCCTGAGTTTCTTTATCTACTTGAGATTTGATTGAGAGCCATAACAGTTTATGTATTCGCACAAACACAAGACCACAAAGATTTTTCTAGGAACGTACATAAACAACAAATTGATCAGATGTATAATTTTCTCATTGTTATGTTTCTAGTAATTACAGTAAAAATGAATCGAATGACCACCATAAAATCACTTTTGATATCTCAATAGTTTTCGAAACGTTGTGAATCATACTTGGCGAATGATTTACAGTTTATAAGGCATTTTTTAACAACTTTTAATCAAATCCAGTAGAACTTTTAAGATCCTATTGTAAACTTGAATGTTTTCTCTATGATATTTTTCATCTACATATTATCAAGATGAAATCGAAAACAATAATAATGCAGCAGAGATAGAAGGAACACATGTGAAAATCCTGTAAACTATAAACAAAACGCTTATACCACTGAGCTGGCATCCAACGGTGTTAATGTCTAACTCCAACCAATCCACAAAATTGCGCCACCGGACACCATTGTCTTCAGTGAGCTGATATCTCACAACAGACCTGGTTGAACTCCACATGTCACGGCTTCTCACTAGAACTCCAGGAAACGCCTCTTAAAGTCAGTCATTAGTGAGCAGATGATTATTGTCAGGAGAGGCTTTTGTCGGTTCGAATCTCACGAGAAGCGGGATCCTGGATGCGCACTGCTGAGGAGTCCCATACTAGAACGAAACGGCCGTCCAGTGCTTCCAGGTTTTCCATGGTGGTCTAGCTTCAATTGACTCATGATTTCAACTATTGAAATTTCTGAAAAATCTCTCCACAAAACCCCTTCTGATAAAAAAGTTTATGTCGATATTGTTATGCATCAATTGACTTTATAAGAAAAACAGACATAGACCATAGTTTCATAAGTAACGAAAAGGTGTTGCTTGTCAAAGTACTTACATATTTGATTTAGTTTGTTAATCACAAAGCAAGTATATAATGTTTCATTAATGTTCCAACACATAAAAACATAAGTTCGAAAAGTATTGAGCTATTCCGTTCAATAATGGTTAATCTTCAGAAAGAATACGAAAACAGTGTCCAAGAGAGACGTAAATTTCAGGTCATTAAATTTGTTAAAAGTAGTAAAAATGGAGCAATTCTGATATTCACCTTATAGTTTTCTAAATATAACTCTGAACATCTTTTTCCCGATATCTTTTCTTCAGTCAAAGTCAGGCAATTAATTAGCTAGTGAAAATTAATTGATAAGTACTATTCAAGCCATAAATTGGTCACGTTTTATCTCAAATCTGACTTTTTTTAAACCAAATTCTGCAACTGCATATCTTTTACATTACAATTCAAAGAATCCCTATGGTGTAAAATATGGACTAGTTTGCATATAAACAAAAAAACTATGATACTTTTTGAACTTTATTCAACCCTGAGATCACTGTAAAATAAGTTTCCTGAAAGCATAATAACAAGTGAGAAATCTTGTTTATCTCCTTGCTGAAAAAGATCAATATGAAAATACTTGAAAATGTCATTTTTTAAATATGATGTGATAAGAAGCACTAAACTTCCATGCGCGAAGTTGAGATGTAAGGTGGACTTCTGTGCTCAATAAGTAGTGTGTGATTGTTTCAACAAACTGAGTTGGTGAAATAGAAGCCTGAAATAATTTAGATGGTCATTACATGAGAAAACAAGTTGGATCAGCAGTTAAAATCAATTCAATAATTATCACAGTATAATCTGTATTTCATCTTGAGCATCTGGTGAATAAAGTATGCTATACAACTACTGATTTATATCACCCTAATTTGCAGGGTATTATGTATATGATAGAAAATTGCTAAATATTATCCCTAAACCTTCTAATTTGCCGTTTTCATACATCCTGGAATTCTTTACAAGCTGCTTCTGGGTAATAATTTCTATATAATAATAATAATAATAATAATAATAATAATAATAATAATTCAGTTCGTCGATGATAGTTTAGCTTAATGTCAGACAGCTCTGAAACAGTATTTTTACTAATACGTAAAACCAATTTACAGAAAGTCATTTAATTTTATTCATATATGACCATATTTTTCACCCATTTAATTAAGTTTCCGAGTTAATCTTTTGATAATTCTGACTCATGAATAACCATATGTCCCTGCAACAGCTAAGTACCTGTTACTAGGTCAACCCAAGCTTTCGAATAAAGTATCATCACTACCTCCAAAGTTCAACAAACAAATAGAGGCTTTTTCAAAAAATCTATGCAGCAATTACTACCACTTATTTATCTCCTTTTACTTCGTGTTGTTTGTTTTTTATTGCTAATAATAATGTAAATTAACTTCATTAAACCATTTCTGGACAAATTCCTTAATATTTATCAACGGATTTGCCATTTAAAAAAAATACAGCCCTTATATGAGATTCTGTTTTGATACTAATCTTGGTGACTAGCATCACAATCACCATTTATGCGACTATTTATAAGTATTCTCAATGGACAATTAAAAAGTGGACTAATTTTTTAAGAAAATTCGTTTGATCAAAAATTTGCTGTACGATGGACCAGATTGTACACCGATTTTCATATAATACGTGTAGCTAAGTAGAGTTACTATTTTGTGAACTAAGAGTATTCAGTTTTAGTACCTTTTATTATTAATTATTTTCATTATACCCTAGGTTAGTATAGTACATATGCACACTTATATTTTATGCTATGTTTCCTATACATACACAAATAGGTATTCGGTGGTCTATTCGTTTCGCTATTGTCCATCCTAATTCCACAGTTTCATGAATGGGATAATCTATTTTATCTATGTGCTGCAATGTGTATTTTAGGTACGTTATAACAAAAACCTTTAATTGTATCATGTATCATTATCCTGTAACAACTTCAAGAACGGAATGGCTCACTCGTTATAAATAGTTAGAAACAGTTTAAAACGAGCATTGTTTTCTATTAATTGGTGGAGGTTTCAACTAACTTAACAAAACATACGTTTCTACCATGAACTCGTAGTCCGAAATAATTAACTTAGCACTTAGATAAATATCAATTGTATTCTAGTTATACTGACTTCACTATTTTATAGAAACGTACAATATCAGTGACAGGAAAGTGTATAAAGCATGACCAAAACTCGAATTACCAAAATGAAACATTTTTAAACCTTAAACGTTTCAAGCAAAATTTCAATTCTGACCTACATTTTGTTTCTTGGCTAAAACTGTCATTTGGGTGCTAACAATCATTCTGAAAATACGTATGATTCACTGTACATTGATGACCTGTCTAAAAAAGAATGTCCTGATTTTCTGATATGAATTCACAGTTTTAAAGGTTTGTCATGTAGGATGTGACAAAAGATTATAGTAGTCGATATCGGCTATTGGTGAAGTTGTAAAATAAGCGTATTCAGGCTCCCTTGAGGCACTTTTTGTTCAAATTAGAAAATGATATTTCCGGAATTAAACAAAAGCTTTAAATATTATAATCAACTGTTTATTACCTCCATATACGCAACGTCATCTTTCTGCAAAGCATTGCTAAAAAGTAATTTCGACGTAATAAATCAAAACGATGAGCTTAAAAAATTAACCTACCGGTTTGGAAAATCGTGAATTAGGGTGAGTGAAATCGGGACTTAAAACTTAAGTAATTACACTTTATATACATAATGCGATTTGTTTTCATCGATACAATTGTTAGCACTCCAGTACGTTACAAAAGGAAGTGTAGTAAACACAAAACATGTATTATTGATCAAATATCTGTCACTTAAACAGCTATCAGGTCTAAAAATTGGCTAGTGTGTAATGTACCGTGTTGGAAGTGTAACCATTCACTCTAAAATAATAAATATTGTCATGTGTTTATTATTATCACTGAGAGTTCTTTGATATGAACCTATCAGAACAAAACGTAGTCTGCTTTTGGACATCCACATAACATTTTACTTGACTTTTTGTATTCTTTGTGATAAATTTCCAGTCGACCTTTTCAAGCTGAGCAAAATTGACTGTGCACATATCTCAGACAAAAACGGAGAGTGGCAATAATGTAAAGTGAATAATTCACATATCGGAGACTATTAATTGCTCAGTACACTTGATCTAATCATTTGCTTACCATAGATGACATCAAGGAGAACAATAGTGGTGTTAAGTACGTGTACGTTAACGAGTTCAAACGAGAACACATCTAGAGTAAGGGGTTTTATCCCTACTTCTGAAAACCATAGAATAATAAGTTAGGTTGGTTAGATGTTTTTTTACATAATGATGGATTATTTCGAAAATAATAATAACTTGCTTTGCTGAGTAGTTGTAGTAGTGATTCTGGTTAATAGATTTCTTGTTGAGTAGTAATAATCATTTCATCAACCACCAACTATAAGCTCATTTCCCGTAAGTATTTAATTTAATGCCATAAGCCATAGATATTCAGCCACTAATCAGACTTCTTGTAACGATTTGTATTTTGAATACAGCGTAGTAAAAATGAGTAGGTCTCAGTTTAGACTTTTACAATTTTAAATTTTAATCCATATAGTAAAACATTTATTTAGTTTGAATCTATTTCCTTCTGTGCAAAAGTTAGTCATCAGGTAGTAAGTTTTGATCAATTGTATGTTGTGTTTAGAATACTTTTCAATCTCAGTTATAACTTTTGTCTGTTACTTTTAATGAATATTACGCACAAAATAATATTGCATTATACTCACTAAATGAAAATATTTCCTTTACCCTAGCTTTATTAATTGTGCCATGGATATATGATAGGAAAATGCCTAAATATTTCAGCTTGTTTCGATTTTATAGGCAAAGTCACAGTTGAATTCTTCTAATAACTTGTTCGACAAATACTGTTATCCTGAAAAATTATCATAGTTTTTTTAACAGGGAAACACGAAACTTATCTTTTATTGGTGTCATTTCAAAAATATAATTTCATCTGAGCAAATGGACAGAATTAATAACCTCTTTTTATAAAATTAGCATATCTCAGAAAATACATGGTCCCTTTCATCAATTTACATTTGATTTGCAAAATTTATCAATCGCATGTACCAGATAATCATAATGATAATAATCAGTTAATACATTATAATTATGTCATGGAAATGTTTTACCTTCTGAACTAACTTACAAAATTCAGCCGAATGTTCAGCCGAATTCATTGTTATTTAATTGAATGATGAGTATTTTCATACTAGCAGGGTTTCTTTACTTAAAATTTTTCCATTTCATCTCATTATTCACAATAAATGCATTGGGTAGATGCATATTCATTTACTAAAAGATTTAATGAAGTTCTAGGATTGAATATTGTCATCTATATTTACAGAATATACAAATATAACTTTATGAATGTATGTGTTGAACTATATTATTTATGCTCGAACCTGACTATCCCATATCATAATATCTCAAACTCTAGATTGTTGGTGTTCTAAGCCAAATCACTTGAACACTTATGTCTAATCAACACACTTATGTATATTTTTCATCATATTACCTCATTTTGTTTTAATCTGAATAACCTTATTACCATTTATGTGATTCATCAACGGTAGGTATCCCGAATTCTTTCAAGATAAACAGGATCCTTAACATCCACACATGGCTAAGCGTCATGACAAACGCGTCAATCGTAAGAATCGTTTAAAAACCATAGGCTCGGTCATCTATGTCACATTTCCTATCACTCAATAAGTACAGTATAAGCTAAACGATCTTAAAACAAAATACCGTCATTCCTGCTATTTACTATTTATTGACACAGAAAGTTAATAAATATTTGACAGATTAAAATCGATAACATCAGCAATGCAGCGAAATGGATAGGGATAAGAATATAGATCGGTTGTAACAAGTAGGTATGCATAACCAAATGAGCTAATATTTAAGAAAAAAATAGAGAATAACAGAGTTCGCGCCACTGTAAACACTTTTACGTCTTGTCTTCTACAGCTACAAACCACTGATTTTTGAGATTCCAAAAGCACAAGTTCTTTATTCATTGTTGGATACTAAATCTTATTAACTCAAATCTGAAAATCCACTTTGCAAATAGCTACAAATACTAGGTAATCACGCAATCTTATTTGAAAGTGTTTAATCAGATCAAAAAGTACACTAAAGTCATTCCATTTTGACAAAGCAATTGGCTTACTGATACAATAAATGTTTTAGATCCAATCAAATGATCATTACGTCCATTTTGAATTAGTTTCAATTACAAACCAAAAGGTTCATGACATAACATAACTCATGATCGAAAAATAATGTCCAGTATAAACTAGGTGAGCGAAACCAATTAGGTCATTTGCGACTTTTTATCTTCAGCACAATCTAATATCACTTTCTGGAAAACAATGATGTTATTTTTTTATCTCATTACATAGAAGAAACTACGATCAGAATATTTTTACTGAATAAATTTTACTATCTAAAACCTCAAAACTTAGGTATGGTTTTGAAAAAGCTTAATATTCCTATGAACCAAAAAATAACAGTAATGAAAGTGTGGTAACAATCTAAAGACTACTAAAAAGAAAATAAGTGTACGATAACCAACTTTGACTTTAACAATTTAACGTATAGTCACAGCAACAACTGCCAATTTTGATCAGCACAATCGACTAAAAATAAACATCATACAAAACATCGCGTGATAGCATGATCGTTCTGAAATCAGTATCCAGAGATTATTCTGGAAACGTGTATTAAGAATGACCCACTTTATATGCAATTAATTTTTTCATGTTCAAACTTACTAGAATCAAATAACATGACAACAGAGTGTTGAAGGCGCAATTTTAAAGCAATCAACAAGTACATTGAAAGCGATCCAACTTACCAACCAATCAGGAAAATTATGGACAAACATAGGACCAAAAATCAAACCAATGGGAGATACAACCAAAACAAAGAAGTAAATAATGACAGATTTAAGCTCAAAAAGAACCAATAAACATCGAGGTCTACAGGACAAGCTGTGAACCATATGTGGGGAAATTCGAACACTTGTGCTGATGATGTTGTTCAGAATAACGATGAAAGCTCCACGACCAAACCATCCAGCTCAGAGAACAAAACTCAAAAGTTTCTAGGATACTTTATTCTTGTTAGTTTTTACACAGGAAGAAAGCAGATTATATGAAAATGACAAAACAACACCACCGAAACAACAAGTAATGTTATAACCAAACATCCGTAAAATATGTCTATCTTACTATGTAATAAAGTCAAAACATGAGGCTTTACCCATGTTACCTCAAAACTTCAGTTAATTGTCAGATGATTAAGAACTCTGAAACCCGAAAACAATGTAATAAAAGTTGACTCCCCTGTAGTTATTACAAGAGTTTTCCTTTTATTTTTGCAGAATAAGGTGACCAGACAAATAGAATACGTCTTACAACGAGATAATTGCTAATACTTTGGCTGATCTAACGCACAAATATTGACCGATCTTCCTCTTTCCATGTTCGTTACAGCCATTATGTCTTTACTGCAATCTAAAGTCTGATGTCAACTTCCAAATTCAGTTGTTGATTGGCAGCCATCAACGGAAGCGTGACTGACCCTTAGAACGACGATATTTATCTACCCTTTTTCACCTGTATTACTAATAGCTGACCCATTAATCTCACTGTCACCTACCACTTCTTTTTTTCTGTTTCATTCATGTTTATTACTCACCACCTCTCAACATTACCATATATACGCTTCAGGACTCAATTAGAAAGTTTTGCGCTCGTTTATTATTAAAACCAAGAGAAGTGTTTCTGTGATTCTAAGTTTAGAATTCTCCATTACGATCCGCTGGTTTTCATTCCTTCATTTCAAAGCTTGCAAATATCGAAACAGTAGACCTACACGTCACAAATATTCTTTAGCCGAATCGGTATGTTTCGACAAGGTTGTATACATGCCACATTGAAAATTTCAACTAGGGAGAAACCGAAATTATGGGCTTATCACCCACTGATTCAAAACATAAACCAAAATTTACTATATAATCTACAATAATCATCGTAAGTTAACAAGATATGTTCAAGGAATAATAATTCCCGATTTCGTAATGTTCTTAGCTTTCCGCTGTAATCTGCGTAACCGAACTTATGTGGCAGCAGTTTTAAATACATTTTGACTTTCTTTGGTGACTACAGAAGGTTGTACAGGATCAACAACTGTTTCTGTAGTCTTGCTCTTTTCTATTTGATGTACCGAACTATCTGACATGTAGAATGGTACTTTAAACACATATTTTGTGGATTCGGGTTTGATATTCTGCTTAAGTTCCAGAGCATTATCCTCCAAGTAATACCATTCGCATCGAGAATAAGGAACGGGTGCTCCAGATTTGTATTCGTTTTCTCTAAAACATAGTAGATCCCGCTTACCACCCATTTTAGATAATCGTACATACGGTGAGTCAGTCGATTTGAGATAGATTGTATGCTTTTTCTCGTGGATGGATTCTTCAGGCATAAAACCAATACTTGGAATTTGCGAAATCGGGGGAGATAACTGTTGCACTTTATTTTTCCTCAATGGAATAACATGACACATCCAACCAACATCTTTTAGGTTGGTTTGAACGCTCATTTAAGTTCAAATATCTAGTAATCATGAAAGAAGAATATCAAGATGAAAATGTAGTTAACGTCGATTACATAAAACGGATTTTTCTCACGTATATGTGTGTTTAAAATACATAGTTTTCAACCAGGCTTCTGTGGTTGAATATTTTTTAGTAACCCGGGATCTGATTAGAGTTGGATTGTTTCCGATTGCTATTGAGATACACATATTGTCATTCCTCGTATATTTTTATAGTCACACAAAATTATGCTACAGACACGTGACGAATGGGATATGAAGGGCACTCACATATGTGCTCATATAAAAACAGTGAAGATTGATAAGCGAATAACTAACAAGGTCAAAATGTGACTCAATTAGAATGAATAGATTGGCCTGTTCGAAAGCTGGAATAAGGTATATGGGCTTAACATAATAACCGAAACTACAATTTCTGTGAAAATACGAGGTTGCTTTTGATAACACAGCAGTTTCGTTTTCTGAAATCTTTCTGTGACAACTGGCAGTGCACTTTATAGAACATATTTTGTCTTATTCTATATTTTAAAATAGACACCTCCGATTTATATTTTTAATTGCATTTCACGTAATATTTATTATTTATCACAGCTACATGACCTATTCGCAATATATTCAGTATTTTTTATACATTACAAAAAAGATATGCTTATCATAACTAAAGAGTTTGACGAATAACCTATTGATTTTCGAAACACTGATTGCTGCACTAAAACCTTGGTAAAACATAAACGCCGGAATGCATAAACATACATTTAAAAAGCCAGGAAAAGAAAAACATGCATGTGGATGTCATTGTGAAGGAATGTCAACAGACAATTAGGACTTCAGCTTAGTTATTTCTCATGGACAGTTAGTTACACGCATTGTGAAACCTGGCATATGTGCACATTGGTTGAAGTTACCACATCCCATTAGCACAGCAAGATGTAATTGTCTGAATAAATTCTAGAGTAGTACAGACAGTAATAACATTATCGACAGTAGAAAAGATTAGGTATCACAGATACAATTTGAGAAGAAAATATGGATTGATTCAACAGAAGTTTCTAGGCAGTTTAGAGACTTAGTCAGTCAGCTACAACGTAGGACCAGGCACATATGTGCATCGGTCCAGGTTGCCATACCGCATCAGCACAACAAGATGAACACCGGATTCATAGCAGTGGTTAGGTCAAAGGTAGTAATATATAAGAGAAAGATTGCATATAGAGATATAGTACAAGAAGAAAGAATTGGTTCGTAGAAAGAAAGATATGAAGCGATTTTAATCTCTTAGTTTAAGGGAAGACAGGGAGTGTATACACCGACGCCATTGTGATCGATTCTGAGCCATGTCACCAAGAGTCTCCAACCATTGGTTACGATAGTCACGCGGACACCAACCAAGTAGTCTGCATCTACCAACATGGCTCAGACTAGAAGTTAGTGACTTCAAGCACTGATGCCACGTTTTGGTTTGGCCGCCCCTAACTTTCTTCCAACCATTTCCAATACCGGATAGCATTGCACGTCGTGGTAATCGGTATTCAGGCATACGTAACACGTGGCCCAACCATCTCAGTCGATGAAGATTCATAACCTCATCAACTGATTTACCATCATTCCCTAATACCACGCGTCTAACCTCACTATTACTTACCCGGTGATCCCAGCAGACGCCAGCAATATTTCTAAGGCATCTGTGGTCAAATACTAATAGCTTACGAGTGTCTTCTACTCTTAATGGCCATGTTTCGCTGCCGTAAATTAAAACAGAACGGACTGCCGCGCAGTATACTCGTCCTTTTATTGATAGACGGATATCTCGCCTTCGCCATAGGTGACGCAAGTTGGCAAAAGCCAATCGAGCTTTCCGAATCCGTGCTGAGATTTCGTCCGATACCAACCCATTAGGGCTGATCAGACTTCCAAGATAAGTGAAGTTGTCAACGCGTTCGACTACTTCACTCCCTATCCTTAGTTCAGGTGTTAACGCAGACCAGTCCTGAAGCAACAACTTGCATTTAGAGGGAGAGAAGCGCATTCCAAACATCCTGGCATTGTTGCTCAGTGCTACCAGAAGACTCTGCATTTTGTCAGCGTCTTCACCAAACAGGACTATGTCATCTGCGTATTCTAAGTCGATTAGTGGACCTCCTGGTAGGAGATCAATACCCGAGAACCCAGTCGACGAGAAAGTTATTTCCATCAGTAGATCTATGATGAAGTTAAACAAAAATGGGGAAAGTGGACAGCCTTGACGGACACCACTTGAGGTTGCAAAAGTAGATGACAGTTCGCCATAAGCTCTGACTCGACTAGTAGTGTTCGAGTAAAGAGCCTTTACAAGGTTTATGTACTTCCGAGGTACGCCTTTCGATGACAGACACTGCCACAGAATCTCGCGGTCTACCGAGTCAAATGCTGCTTTTAAGTCGAGAAAGATCACCATTGTCGGACGCCGATAAGTTTGCCTGTGTTCTAGAATCTTACGAATGGTGAATATGTGGTCGATGCAGCCACGACCAGGTCTAAAGCCATCTTGGTTCTCTCGTGTTTGCAGTTCACGAGTCTAAGGGAAGTGAAAGAGTGAATCCATCTGAGCCACTTCACTAAAGTTTTCATCTATTATCTACTATAGTCAATCAGACCTCAACCAGGTAGCCCACATCTGTTTGTTTGGATCAGTTCAATATTTGGTGCCCCCAGAGAGTAGTCTGACATTTTTTTATTCGATCAACCATAACTTTCCTCCGAACCACTATTACACCAGCCATTACAGCGCGTCAACTTGTGCGGATAATAGGCATACGAAATACACGTTACAACCACCTCTGTCGATAAATATCCATTATTTCACTATTCAATTTGCCATCCTAACCTAGAACTCTTTATTTATCTCAGCATTAATAACTCGACGGTATCAACATATAAGGGCAATGAATACTAGTAACAGACAAATATCCTCGAGTTGTAAAGATTGTTTCTCGACTATCAAGTTGAACGAAACAAAGAGCTTCATGGAGTACCCTTCTTGTATTCTAAGTAAACAAAAAGTCTCATAATAGATCGGTTGTCGAAACCTTAGTTGATAACAAAAGAGAAAAAATATATTAAATATACATGTCTAAATATGTGGACTCAGGACATTTCCTGAGATGCGTATGTCCAAACTTTGTTGTATTCCGACATGCCAAGTGGTAATCACAAATAGCTTGCGTTATACAAGTAAGTGGTGTGCTCTATGTACTTATATTTATTGTCCCTGCTTCGGTTTGGGCACCCGGGTGGTATCCCAGCCCTCACACAAATCGAGTGATTTATGTGGAACATATCTATTCGGTGCCTTCTTGTACCAATCTTTATGTGTTAAAATAAAATTGTTTATTGTCACTAATTTCCTCGTTTGCTCTATAAGATGAAGTCAGTAAAAGTGTTCGTAGACGTAGGCCAACACTGAACCTCGGTTGTCACAGATGGATATATAGCAGAAGGCTGAATAAAATGTAAACGACTTTCATGAAAAAAATTACTTGCTTTCGTTTGGTCAACTTGATAATGAAAGCGCAATCAACGGTAATTAACTTTATCAGTGATTTATGTTGCAATAATAACAGTCAACACTGAAATTGATTAGAAACTATTAACTGTGATAGCATTCAGTGGCCATAAAAATGAAAGACCTCTTGATGATTATAGTGTGAAGAAAGTAAATTCGTTAATCGATTTCACAGAAGTCCATAAACCGGAAAGAACAGATCAAAATAGCATTGATGAATTTGATAACAAACGGCTGTCAGAACATCAGAGATACTGATCAACATTCTGAATGCGTTTCGAGATCTTGTTCCGGACTTACCAAGCAGCGCAAGAGAATTGGTCAGGAATGAATAACTTAATTTTTCTAAAGATTATGAGTGGTGTTATGAATCCAAAATTTTAGTATATAATGTGCATTTGTAGCACCGTCCCGATGACGTTCGTCCAAATGGAGCTCTAGATTCTTTTCCCCCCTCCAATTCGAGTCTTATATGATGCGGATTAAGAAATCAGTGCATAGTGAGTACGCTGTAGCCAGACAAGCATCTCAGAGTTATGCGGAGAAATCTTTCCGTGGTAGGCTTTAAGCTAGCATATTGGCTACGAACAATCACCAAGTTTGACCCAGGGAGACAATTAAATATGCTTAAGAATACTAAAATAGTTTTATTTAAGCCGAATAATGTTATACTAGTGCACGGAAGACCTGACATTGTAACTGATGCAGGGAAAAACGGATTAATGAGACTTAGACCTTTCACAAACTTATGTGATTACTTTAATGAACCATTCCCTTCTAGTGACATTGGTCAATCCTGAACTAAAAGGTCATTTACGACTGCGGTGAGTCACGAACATAAAAAACAACCATTTCCTATAGATGGACTTCAGACTGGAAAGGATTTGCTGGTTTTGTTCAACAAATTTACTGTTTGCCGTGCCAGCAGTTCTGCGGACGAAGACACCTTGCCACTAAACGAAAAGAAGGAGTCAGTACAGTAATCTTAATATTTCGTAGAAGTGCATTGAAACAGAAAGAAGGGCTTCTACACCATTCCTTTGACATCGATGTGGCCAAAATGCAAGCTGGAAACAGTTTGGGTCAAAAGCCTAAATTTCGGTTGCTGGACACTTTTGTCCCACCAATTCCCAAGTAGGAGTGTTTTCTTTAAAAATGTTAATAATCTGGTTCAGCACACGTGGATGCGCCGCCCTCCACGTCCGTGTCTAGTCATGTGGCCAGTGCGTTAGTGGCTTAGTAAGCCACGTGACCGATTGAGGTAAATGCTCAAGATTTTATAAAATGCATGATGTACTACAGAACATATCATCAGCTATATCATACTTGAGTGAGAACATTATGCAGTTAATGTCGTAGTCTGGACAGCATGAACATTCACGATAATTTGATATTGGACTACCGAGTTTGCCGTCCTTTTTGTCATCTGGAGAGAAACTGATAACACTGGACGCATATATCCAGCAAGAAGACATAAGGAACAAACTTGTAAGTCAATAAAATTCACTGGATTAACTGTTCCTTATCCAGAAGGCCACTCTGACGTAGTTAATGGATGACAATCCTAAGACATTCGTGCGCTTTATTTTGTCATAGTTCATGGTACCTGAAGTTGCCAGCCATTTCACACAACTTGGAACTTTATCTAAAAGAGCATCTTAGAAGCATACGAAGTAAGACGTTTTTTTCTAAGCTTTAGGCGCTTTAACATCTTGGTTCTTGTCTTCATCCATCAACAAGAAAAATCTTGCTAAAGTTTATGAAATCGCCACACAAGCGTGTTTTCACGACATAAGAAACATAAAACAGAAGCGTCATATAAAAAACAAAAACTTGTATGTGCTTATTAAAAGTTATAACTATTCACTCCCGTTCTGAAGGTGCAGTGTTCAGTATTAATGAAAATAACCGTAAATAACACTTCACGTAGACAGCTGTTTAACAAACTATGGCAGTTAGATGGTGTTGTAATTTTTGTGTTCATTAAATTTCAGAATTCACAAGGTCACTTTGGTTTGTAATAGTTAAACTGCAGTTTAAGGAAGGTGTTACTATTGAGATGCTTTTTATGTTTAACCTAATTTTTAGTAAAGCTTTTTCTTACAATGAGCTGCATTTCCAACTTGCTTGTAAAACCCTCTAAGTGAATGTTGTAAAAGCCTGTCTGATTTCATATGCACTTATCATTTACGACACATTCCTAATTAATAATCCAAAACCTGTAATTTCTTTTGCAGATCTCTGTAAATTACAATAGGTCATGGCACTTACTAAGAAAATACCTAACAATCGTTGCTCAAACATCGGTCCGCTACTAATATTCTTGTGCCGTTTGATGTTTTTCCTTTTGATAAATGTGTTTAATTATGTGCCACTTTTTAACATAATCCATTACAGTCGTAGTGTTGTTTTGCTATGGAAATAAAGGCGAACATATGGGACATTTTTAGTCGCACAAACGATGGACAATCAAATGTAAAATCAAGAGTATATAAAAAAAGGCGAAAGTAGACTGTTCAGCGATATTCTTAAACAGCAACAAAAAGAGAAACTCACCGAAACAGATGTAAAAGCAGACGCCTCCGAGTGTTTCTCTCTAATTTACCCCTTATTTTATTACCCGATGTCTTTTTGTCAGTTGCTTAAGCATAATGACATCATTTTTTGATAAGATTATCCTTCAAATAAGACATTATGAGGAAAACTCATTGGTACAATTACTTTCAAAGTAAACTCGGCGAGAATATAATTTATGGACGAACCAACCACGTATAAGATAACTGATCTTGCATTTTGGGGCGAAATTCACTCATCCATTTAGATTAATACAGTTTCGGCATTGTAGCTGATGTCAGCTCGTGATGAAAACTCGAAATCTAATTCCTAACCTTGGTCATCAACTGCAAATTATAATTATAATTCCTCACACAGGTTTATAACCCTCATATGGTCCTGGTTATTAAGTGGACACTTTCAGGGTCAGTCTAGCATCGCTCAAACGGTTATGGACAGAATAGAAGAAGCTTTCACTTAATGGGCTTCCGTGTCTAGTAGCAATGGATCATCAATACTTACAGGCAGAAACCCAGGTATATTAACGATAGTAGAGGGAAAAGAAATTAGTCAATCATAGTAACATATTATCCTTAGTCCTTAAGAATAGGTCAAGTTTCCTCTTAAAGGACTACTGAGAAGTCTCTTGGATTAGTTCAGCTGGCGGTGAATTCCAGCATTTGACAGCCCTTAAAGAATGAAAGTTTCGTTTACAATCTGTTCTACTGTGTTGTAGCTCCAGTCTCTGAGTGTTAACCCTTAGGTTTGTGGTGGAGCGAAACTTAAGTAAGTGTTTAAGGGGATGTCCAGAAGTGTTGAGGATGCTGTAAGTCATTAGAAGGTCACCTATAAAACGCTTATACACTAATCAGTAAAGGTTTAGGGATTAGAGGTGCTCTTCATAAGGCTTGAATTTGAGTCCCAAAACTGATTTCGTGGCTCGCCGTTGGACGCGTCCCAGTATGTCCTTATGCTTTCGGAATGAGGAGGAAATACTATGTTTTCGTACTCTAAATGGGGACGAATAAAACTGCCGACGATTATGTTCAAAGTCCTTCCGTTAAACTGGTCAAAAATGCGCCTCAATGTTACCAGTGCAAGGTTTGCTAAAAAGGCATTTTTGTCACATTTAGAATAAGACTTTAAATTATACGGTACCAGCACTCCTGAATCTTTTTCAACTAGGGATACTTCTAGAGAGGAGTTGCCCAAGTTTTAACTGTAGTCTGCAAAATGTCTCAGATGGTCTACTTTACATTTTGAAGTGTTAAAGGCAAGTCCGTTGTCGTCTGCTTAATTTTGAAGTCGAGCCAGATCCTCCTGAAGTGCCAGTATATCCTCTTGGTTGTGTATCTCTCTCCAACGTTTCACATCATCAGTAACACGTAATGAGCCAGACGATACCTGTTGTGGAAGATCGTTTATATAAATCAAGAAAAGAGGTCCTAGTACTGAACCCTGGGAAACCCCCTAAGATGTTCCATAGCCTGAGAGAAAGTGAATTTAACCCTGACCTTAAAATGTCGATTTTTTAGATATGAAGTGAGCTAATCAATTAGAGGTGATTTGATACCCAATCGTTTGAGCTTATTGAAAAGACATATATGGTCGATCCTACCAAGAGCTTTTGAGAAGTCAAGGTAAATGACTTTAAATTTCCCCTTTGTGTGATATGAGCCAGCTTCCAAATTTCCGGTAGTTTGCCTTGGCTCAGCGAGTGTGAGGACATCACGCTAAGCGGTGTTGCCAGGAATGAACCTGCTTCTCTCAGTATAGCAGAATGAACCATGTCCGGACCAGGAGAAGTGTCTTTTCCGGTAGACCAAGTCAGCGCTCAGATTCACTTCGGAAAGTCCTATGCAGTTACAGATGAAGCTTTCACTAATATAGTTAATGTGGGTCGGATGGAATGTCCGAGAGTACTGTTCAGCCAGAAGGTTAGCGGAGTCACTGTCGTTACTGGCCGGGCCATTAGGACTTAGCAGTTGGGAACCTCTAATTTTGGCTTGTCGGAGAGAGGCTGGAGACAAATTTATCGGTAAACTTTATCTGGTACTGAAGCCTGTCTTCTCTTATTGCCTTTGTGCATCTGTCCCTCATATGTTTGTACCACCTGTACGCGCCGTTGTTGTCAGCTCGTTTGTATTCCGCCCAACAGTGCCTTTTGCGGCTTAGCAAACGAAGAGTGCGGTTTTTGATGACTGTAGGTTGCTTTTAGATTTTGAGGATCTTTGGGGGAACAAACTGCTTTGTAGCACATACGATCGTATGCAGTAAGAAATCCCAGTGAGCATTCACATCAAGTTGAGGGCGAATTTTCCAATCCACCTGTTGTAGATTGTCCTGTAATGCTGACACATTCAACCGTTTGAAATTCCGGCACCTGTTGTTGGTGGGATGTCTTAGCTCAGTTTTGCTGATAAAACTAAAGCCTATGACTGCGTGATCGCTTCTCCCCAAGGGAACCAGGATTGAGAGTTTGTCAATTAGAAATTCTTCGTTTGTGAATACGCAGTCTGAGCGCGACGGCGTCTGACTGTTTCTCCATCGACTTTCCCACTTCACATTGTCGAATAATCCCAAATCCTCATTGATGTTGATGAACCGAGCTTCAGTCGAGCTTCCACCTTCAATATAGGTATGTTCCGCGAAATTGACTTCAGGAAGATTAAAGTCCCCTAGAATCAGGATATGAGTGAATTCGAGACGACTGTCGTACGCGATGTCAGCAATGGGCTTACTGTAGTTGACTCCAACTAGACACCTTGAGGTGGTAGACAATCTTACTGAGCACCATACTGATTCATCAAGATTGATAAACTCTTGGTTGTGCACCTAATGTACCTCCAGACAGGATCGTAAGTATAAGGCTAATCCACCCCCACTCCTGTTTTTCTGTCATTGGCAAACAAAGACATCCCGGGTATTGCTAGCTCCTAGTCCAAAAACTGAGAAGATATCCAAGTTTCAGATATTCCTATCGGGTGAGTATTATTAGTATTGCTGAGTTCACATAGCACAAACATTTTATTCGGTAAACTTGCAGCGTTCATGAATAAGAAACTCATGCTTTCAATTTGAAACGCATGAGCTTGTACTGTCCTGTTTGTCTGTATGAGACTTACGTCATTTTTATTGAAGTTTATCTTTATGAATCCAATGAGCATTCCAGCTTTGGATGCTTGAAATAAAATGTGCTCCAAAAAGTTCAGACCGTTGCTATGCCACAAACCCTAGTCATGAACAGTGTAAAGGGGTTTCTATGTATGATTTTGTACAGCCAGATTTAGGTTAAGGCAGCAGACAATGTGTGTAAATTCACTTAAATCAACGTTCAGTGCCAGGTTCCATGAAACACTCTATTTTTCAGCTTGTTTGTTTCAGGGATTACCGCTGTAATATAGCTTCCTTTGGTAATAGGAGAGAATGAATATACCACTTTTATGTCATCGGCAAAAAGGAAAGTTTTACCGTATTAGCAGTATTGACCATCAGTTTCAGTTTCAGTTTGGGAAGGACAGGAGGCTCGATGGCCTATGTTAGTCCTGGCAATGGTGGTCTCTCAGTTGATCCAACTTTCTTTTGAAAGAGTCGACGGATGGAGCCTCAACGACGTGCTGAGGTAGTGAATTCCACTCGTTGATGATTCGATGGGAAAGTCGATAGTCAGCTGGCAAGTAATTTGTTCTCGGCTTATGAACTTTTTTGGAGTGTCCTCGTAAATTCTCTGTTTTGGAAGACAAGAAAAATGAGGGCATGTTAGGTGCAAATTTATCACTAAGCAATTTGTAGACTGTAATCAAGTCGCCTCTAGTTCTGCGATATGACAACGGGAAAAGGTTCAGCTTGGCCAGTCGAGATTCATACGGAAGCTTCGCTATTGCGGGAACCAGCTTAGTCGCCGTTCTCTGAACCTTTTCCAGAAGCTCACTGTCTTTTTTAAAGCAGGGGCTAGCCGCTTGTATGCAGTACTCAAGTTTAGGACGAACGAACACTGTATACAAAGTCAAAAACGTCTTAGTGTCGACATAACTAAAAGCCCTACGTATTGACCATAACGTTCTAAAACTTTTGGCGGCTATTGCACGGCAGTGTGCAGTAGTCTTTAAGTCTTGACTAACGATAACTCCTAAGTCATTATATGTCTGGACGACAGGTAGCTCAGTGTTATTCATCGTATATGTATCTGTGCCTTGATGACCGATATGCATCACAACACACTTGGAAGTATTTATCGGCAACTGCCATGTTTGAGACCATTCAGATAACTTCTTCAGGTCATTTTGAAGTTCTAAGCTATCACTCTTACATCGTATCGTTCTCCAAATCTTGACATCGTCAGCATATAGCAAGACCGATGATGATAGGATACAAGGAAGGTCATTTACATACAAGAGGAATAGCACTGGCCCCAAAACTGTACCCTGGGGCACTCCACTAAGCACAGTTTCCCAGCTAGATAACTTTGAGTTCACCCTTACTCTTTGTTGACGCCCAACTAAGAAGTCTTTTATCCACATCAATAAATTACCTCCAATCCCGATATGTCTTAACTTATATAACAGCCGGTTGTGCGGAACTTTATCAAAAGCTTTACTGAAATCAATGAAGGCGACGTCTACAGGTAGCTTTTGGTCCTTAAGAGCACACCAGCTTTCACGAGCCACTAATAAGTTAGTGAGACAAGAATAACCTATTCTGAAGCCATGCTGCTTCTCCGAGAGGATCCGGTTTTTATCGAGATACTTAAACAGCTCCTTCCGAATAATCTTTTCTAAGATTTTAACAACCACACTAGTTAGGCTAACGGGGCGGTAGTTCTCAGGTTTGTGTTTCGTGCCTGTTTTGAAGACAGGACTTACTATGGCGTTTTTCCAATCTTTCGGTAAGCGACCCTGCGTAACGGATAGGTTAAAGCATGTACTTAAAGGGTTCGCAACGAAGTTAGATAATTCCTTCAGTAGCCTAGGATGTAATTCATCGGGCCCCGTGGATTTACCTATGTCAAGCTTATTTAGCAGACCAAAGACATCGAGTTCTTTAATGGTCACGCTATCCAGTGTATGTATGGGGGATCTGTATACGCTGACGAGAAGGGTGCTTCTATGGTATACACGTTGCTAAAGTAGTTCGAGAACGCTTGAGCCTTACCAAAGTCGTCCTCCACTAATGATGAAGCAGTACTGTCTCCCCATAGAGCAGGAATATTTCCTTTTCTCCTTGTCCTTTGGTTTATATAGGAATACAAGCGTTTAGGACATTCTATGGATTCCTTAACAAGTTTTTCTTCGTACAATTTTCTAGACTTACGGAGGGTCGAGGCACAAGTGTTCCGAGCCTTTCGATACTGAGATTTTGACTCATCAGTCCCCAGTAACCTAAATCTATCCCACGTTTTCCTTTTCTTACGGAGAAGGATACGGACCTCCCTACTGAACCATGGTGGTGAGTTTTTCGGCCCCTTTGGTATAGTCCAAGGGATGTGAGGTGTGGTAACTTTTAAGTATGATTTTCGAAATGCGTCTCAGGCCGTTTCAATGGAGGACTCTGGGTCTATTGTCCAATCTATTAACGATGCTGAGTGCATGATGTCTGGTATGTTTGCTTTCCAGACGTTGGGTCTGGACTGGACTGACGCGTCCTCATGACTGGCAGTTATATGGAAGTCGAAAGTTAAAACTGCGTGGTCACTTTTACCTAAGGGTGGCATATGGTGGAGGTTCGCAACATCATCCTCATAGTGAGTCAGTATAAGATCTAATAAGGATGATTCAGTGTCCGGATCGTACCTAGTCGCTTCTTTCACATGTTGCACTAGGGCACATGTGATAACCCCATCAACTAGTTCCTGCTCGAAAGAATTCTCCGACGATTTAGTTCGCAGATTTTCCCAGTCTACCATAGGTGCATTAAAGTCCCCTAGGATTAGACATCGACCACTTTGGGACCAAGTATTGAGACTGCTTAACAGGATCTCATTTGCCTCACAGCTTGGACTGCGATAGACCAAACCAATCAGCAGCTCTTGTCCCTTGCATTTTAAGCGAAGACTAACTAATTCACACGTCCCACTCTCATGGGATACACTATCGATAATGGTAAATGGGATAGCAGTCCTAATGAATAGAGCTACTCCCCTCCTTTGCGCTTTTGTGTTCTGTCGGCCCTTACTAACGTAAAGCCCTCGAAATCAAGTTCTATACTATCTATAGCCTGTGTCAGCCAGGTTTCTGTTACTGCGATTATATCTGGCTTTGTAGAGTCAATCTGTACACCTAGTTCCGATCGCTTATTAAGTAAGCTTCGTGCATTGGTGTAACAGATCCGAAGCCTGTTTAAGTGCCTTCGTGCTTCACCCAGAGTGGCTTCGGCATCATTCTCTGTCGAAGTCTTACAACCCGAAAATTTACAATTTTTAGGTCCTTTTCGCCAGCGTCTAACCTATGTTGTAGTTCTTTCTCGGCTTCCCGTCTTTTAACACGGTCTGCCAACGGTAGGTCCTTTCGGATAAAGACTCCTGAACCCTTTAATTTGTGTCCATTTTGTAAAATTAGGTCACGTTCGTTTGAAGAGCCGAATACTACTTTAAGCAGTCTGGAATGATTTGGTTTCGAGTCCGTTAGACTCCCTAGTCTATACACCTTTAGCAAGGTGACCCCAGTCATATTTTGAGGCATCAGTTGATTAAGCAGCTGCCTAATCAGTACAATGTCATGCTCAAAACGAGCTTTAGGTTCAGAGCTATCGCTCTCCTTAATTCTATGAAAAATAGCTGATCTGTCGCTATGATCAGTTTTCGATTTTTCAACCACTTTTACGGGGGCAGGTTTCCCTTTTATATCAATACTTTTCTTTCTTACAACCTTTACCCATTCGTCAACGCTGCTGGTAGAAGCAATAGCAGTTGCGTCAAACCTAGTGTTGGGTTTTGGGGGGATGTCGACGACCTGAGGGGTCGTGTTATGTTTACCATTTGAAACCGATCGAGCCTTGCGATTGCGGGTCCTAGGTGTTTCCTGTTGGATCCCATCTGGGAGACGGGGAACAGAAGACCCTACTTTTCTTGAGCTTTTTTTTAAGGCAGGCCCCTTTGAAGACTGCTTTTCCTTCTTTGACGGGCGTGAGTCATCTATCACCGGACTCACCTTAGTTTCCTTCACATTGATTTGCGTGTCAACAGATCGAGTGCTGTTTGACGCGTTCCGACTATGCTTTTTGAAACACTTCTTTGCAGCATCAACCAGTGAGATGGCCTCGGTTAACAAGCTGTTTGCATCCGAGCAGCACTGTTGACAAAGCCACACACAACCCTTCTTACTGAACCGTTTGAAAGCAGCAGGCGTTAAGTTCGTGCAAACTTCGTGGTACCAGCCTTTGCACTCGTCGCACTGCATGCCGCTTTCAACAGGATAACGACAACCCGGACGTTGGCAACTGCTTTTTTTACACTGTCCGGTCATTTAGGAGGGGTTTTTTTCAATATGCGATGATACCCAGAAACAAAAAAATTATCAATGACCAAAAAAAGTGAAGAGCTGTAGATTGCTAGGACCAAAAGTACTAACAGATACAGTTGAAAAAGAGGTACTAAAGAGTACCAACGACAAAAACAGTAAAAACGATACTTTAGTCAAATACTTTAACTGAAATAAAATCAATTAAAGTGAAAAACAGTAGTCTTGATACGTAATAAACGATCAAAACAATGAAATTTACTCAGCGAGGAAAAATACCACTGTCCTTTTTAAATAGCGCGCGTGAGAGCATAAGTGTAGTGTCAGGAGTGGGATTCGAACCCACGCCCACAGAGTGGACTGCGACCTGAACGCAGCGCCTTGGACCGCTCGGCCATCCTGACCACCAAAGTATGTGTCGGAGGTGGGATTCGAACCCACGCCCACATCGTGGACCAGAACACCCAGAAGAACACTCTTGATTCTGGCGCCTTAGACCGCTCGGCCACTCCGACGTCAGGACCAGGAGAAGTATCTTTTCGTCTAGAAAATATAATCTCACTGTAAACTCATGTGGAGACATAAAAAATCAGTCAGAATTGAGAATTTCCTAATTATTTTCGTACTTGCTGTACTCACTAATATTGAATGTTCGAATAATCACACCAACTGTTGTCATGACTGAATCAATATCCAATATCTTCATGTTGAGCTTGAATAAACTGATGGATTTCTTTGTGTTTTCTTTCTTGATTTTAATCTACGGCTCTAATTTGTTAGTGTTAAATGACGGCGTAACTTACCGTTGTCTATTACTCAGTGCCCCATTTACAATGTATCACAAAGCCGACAAATTTTGGCTTAGAAGATAAATTATCACTATATAGTGTGTTAATATTCTGGCATTCGTGGTCTGTAATATTTCGGCAGTTTGGTTGGTCAATTTTGATTGGTTAGTTGAAGATGGGTGTTGTAAGTTTAAAATCCATATCTGAAGTCCAAACCACTAATCTCATTTCATTTAACATTCAAATGATGAAAATATGTTTTGCATTTTATACTACACGCATGCGAAACCCCGAGTAAAAACATGAATCCAAGAAGCCAATTTACATCTTTGTACGTTTCATAACGCCTCTTGACATAAAAACCTAATGAGTTTTTACAAGCGATTAAAACCCTCAAGCAATTTTTTCAGATTTTTAAATAGTTGAGAAATTATCTTATGTTAGCATTCCGAACCGTAAATAACGACTTCAATGTTTACATGGGTAATACTTAAGATCCATCTAGGAATGATTATTTTCAATTTCACTGCAAGAAAGTTCAGATAACTAGATATGACTTCCTTTTCCCATTGAGTGCTCGAAGACTCGAACTGCTTAGTTGAAAAAGTGACGCCAGCCACATCAGCGAACACTTTAGGAGAAATTAATTTGTCACTGGAAAGAAAGCTGCTGGGGTTAACACAGTTCAACTAACCTATTAACGCTGTTCGTGAAGACAGAAGACTGAATTTGACAGTTGTTTGGAGGTAAATATTTAATGAACAAACATGTGTGTGCTTTTCTAATACAACAGGGTTACTACAGTCAACAGCTATCACTATATCTGTCAGGAAGTTGATAGGCCCTGATATGAGGGGTGCAAATAAATTGAATGCATGCAGATTTTCGAGTCCGCAGACGGTACGCCATGGTTACGGGCGTAGTAATCATATCTACCCTTATTTATCCATTTTAGGCCGCTGAAATCACGTCAGCCGGGAGAGTACTAGATCTTGAAATAATATTCGTCTTAATTACCATAGTGAAACGTAGTGTTAGTGTTCCAATGGAATTCTTTATTTAAGATGACTTCGATTACTTGTTATATCATATGATATTGTTAAATCGTCTCATTACCTCTGTCACCCAAAGGAAACGATCTGAAGTTGAGACACACATCGTCATATAATATATCCCTTTTTCATACCACTCACTTTGTTTTCCATTCCTGTACCTGCTGTTGAGAAGAGGCTGTACAATAACGTTGCTGATTTTTACACGTGGCCTGACAAATGTTTTGATGTATTTACAATTGATTGGTGTTGCTTTTCAGACATTGGTCCTCTGAATTCTGTCGATATACTTTAATGTATCCACTTCACCTTCACTGAGATTAACTTGTTCCAAGATCTATTATACTGGATGACAGATTTCCTTATCCCGATATATCTTATGGCTGTGGACTAAATGATGGAAGTAATTACTTTACGAGCTCCTATGACCAGAAGCAATTGATCACACGTAAATCCACATAGGTTTTTAGGCACATGAAATATACAAACTAGCTGACTGCATACTAGCGAAACGCTATTAATAATCCTCAAATGGATACTGAGTCTATTTCTCAAAGAAACATGTGGGTTTTCTCGAACCATCTAAGCCAATGATAAGTCTCAAAAATTGAGGATTTTTAAAGAACAGAAAGTGTGCTTGCAAATCATTTCACTGTATTGGGCTTCTAATTTTAGAGTAACTTTAGGGTGATTCGTCTTGGAACGCTAGCATGCATCTATAGAGCCTCAGCATAAACCCAGACTATATACTAAGTGTAAGCAACTGTCTAGGTAAAAAAAAGGCCCGTAAAGATCTTCTATTCTTCGTCGCTGCAAAATTGACGAGGAGGTTCGACACAAAAATCTACTTAATCCTTCGACAATATACCTCCATCAGCATTTCGTTGCGAAATTCTCATGATTTCTTTGCGCAACCATTTTGGTGGCTCGATCGTGGTAGCATCCGAACTGTAAGCCCTTGTTGTACATTGTCGAACATGCACGTATGATTGACTGCTGTCGGAAATAATTGCTGTCTGAATTGTCACAAGAAGCGACTAGATTTAATTTGTTTCTTATACAGCTTGAGGACCATTGTCCCTATTCAGTCAACCGAGATTCGTTAGCTCCGTGTTAAAGGTCTGAAGCCAGTTCGATGGCTTTTTTCATTGTCTTCTTTGAGAATCTGACGTCTTTTTTCGACTGACGCTGCTGCAGCATTATAGCTTTGAAGTGTGGAAAGTGAGAAGTATGAGAAAACCGCAAATAAGGTATAAAACTGTTGAACTCAATTTATTGGTGATGGAAAAGTTTAGGGTGTGATTACTAAGACTCTTTGTTTTTTAGTTGGGTTGCAACGTCGGTGAATTCGAAGGAATCGACGAAAACGAGTTAATAGCACGGCGAGAAATGACAGGAGGAACATATAGTTCTAGGTACTCTAAAATAGCGGAAGCAGTTTAAGTCAGTGTAAATCATTAAAATGTACTAACGGGCATATCGTGTTTGTGTTTGTAAAAGACTATTGTCTTTTTTGGATATCAAATATGAAAATCATTGCGGGTGTCACTGGAAAGGTAGAACTCCAGAACTTCAAACGAATTGAGAAATTTTTTAGCAAATTAATGATGTTTAATAATATTGCTTTAATTCGTGCCTTATGTCGTATACCTTTTTGAAATACACTATCCCTACCAGTAACGTTCTACGAGCGGCTCAGACAGCTATAGCTTGTATATTAGAGTTTTAATATCGACTTGGCACGTCAGACTGATATAAAGTAAACTAACGGCGTCAACTGTAACTTCATGTCTAGATCATTTGCACTTTGGAGACGTCAAGTATAAGTGACTAATCAAAGGCTCTGTTCAGACATGAAAATTGTTAATTTGGTATATCATAAACTGGAAAAAAATCTCCATGGATCGGGAGAGTAAACGTTTGCAGTTAATATTCGCGTCAGTGTTCAAGGATGTTTAAGCAGGATCCATAAACAAGATGAACCATCCCTCTACTTTAAATAAAAATTAAAAAGGAGCGGACTGACATCAGCTTAATCAAAAGCGTGCGAAGCTAAATGGAAGTAGGCAATGCATCATCAAACTTTAAGCAGGCACCAAATTTCATAAAAGGAGCGAAAAGGCGTGACCAACTTTTTTTAGTGAGAGAAAGGAAATCACGGTTTAATTATGTACTGACACTTATAAGAGTGATAGTCGTAGTATGACATATTAATGACTGCTCAGTAGTTTTTCGAAGTAAATTTACATGTTGTACGGCTTGTTAAAATATGATTCCGAGTCGAGTTGGAATTATAGGAGCAGTAAAGAAATCCCGCTTCGAGTCTAGGGGAAAGGTCGTTAGTCGCTTAAACTTGGTGATAGTGTCGTAGTTACAGATGGACAAGGACAGTCTGTTCCACGGTAAACTAAGTAATACTGTGAAGAACTGTTTTCTAGTGCTTTAGGATCAGTAATGCTTAGGAATTGTTGATGAATCATAAGTAGTTAGGAGATTAAAATTGAGAGGACATATATTATTTTGCAGAATAATCTAGGTTTTTTTTGTTATACGTCAGCACCATAAAGGTATAAAGGAGAAACAATTCTATTGAGCTGTGTAGGCGGGCAAGGAATAATTTTCTAACAGTCAACCAGAATTTTTGGTCACAAATCTACGAGCACCTCTTACTCGAAATTTTCTTTCCATTCGTTGCCGACCAATGCTTGTAATAATAATGTCACCTTTCGATTACCAAGTATGTTTTTTTACTTTTTCTATTTGCTTGCGGCACTGAAGTTTGGTCTTGGACGGTGATACAAGGCAGTGCTTTCCTCAACGTCTCGTCCAAGTTCTTCCTAACTTCAGCCTCATCTGGAGGTCGACTTGTTTCTCCCACATATGGTTATTGTTGGTGGATTCTAGTCAATGTATATGGGGTATTCTGCTGTTGTTAAATGTTTGTATGTTTTTAGTAATCATCGATGCAGGTCCCCAGGATTCAGTTCCTTACAGAAAGACCTTTTTAACACTAGTACCAAAACTATTGACCCTCTTCTTGAGTGAGAATTCCATTGAGTTAATCAAGACGAAAGCCATTTGACTGAACTTGAAGTAAAGTGTCTACCGGATCTTACATTCTGTTCATAACACCCCTTAAAAAGTATATGTTAATGAGAGCAGTGCCGCCTCATCCTAGTTGACGCGCTAGTTAATGTACTCATCTTTTCGATTTCTTGATGTTTATGCTGTTTCTAACATCTTATTCGAGAAAATGCAGGACATTTTGTCAGTTGCTTTCTTATCTCACTTCACTGTTTCATGTGGTATGCTGTTCGTCCCCACTGCTATACATTTTTGAAATTCCGGATAGCTGAAGCTCGCTGAGTGGCTTTTCCCTGACAGCTTATCAATAAACTTCATAAAAATTGTTATGACAGACGTCCGGGATCCGAGATTCATATGCAACATGCTAACGCCCCGGACTGACTAGTTGATCAAGAAGACAGAAGTGGGAGAGAAATTCTATAGGTTTACTAAATAATGTGCACAAATACTCGTTTATGGGTATACATTTTTAACAATTAGAAAATGAATCTACTTCATATCCAATAATATGCAGTTGTTCTTCAGGATATTTCTGATTGCTCTTAAATCGATTCCTCATTCGGCCACCACGTCAACAATCGTCTCACTTGAGTGATATATCTGACGAAAAAATACTTACCACTCATCAATCTTTCGTGCTTAAATCTTAAGGTTTTGCAAAATCTATAAAAGTTCTAAAAATTACAATCATTCAGTATATAGGGGTTGTTAATCAATTAGACTGCTGTTTGTTGGAGTGAGGGCAAAACGCGATACCAACGAGTGATAAGACTGGTGTCCTGATTGCATCTGTACCTCCCCATCCGTTGAATCTCTGTCGTACCTCTTTCACAGCCTTGATGTCTTTAGGGTATGGTAGTTAAAGAAAGACTGACGGCATCAGTTTTATCTGACGCTTAAGGATTCAAAAGTCACTAATATTAATCAATATCATGAATGCACTCTCCGTTACTATTTTTCCAGAGCTGATACATAGCCTTACAGATGCGCGTGTATACAAGCTCTACAACGCTTATGGATTTTCTCTACGTCTTCCATCCTTAGAGTTTGATTGACAAAACTTACTGCTTTTCATAATGTTCAAATATGGAGAGATTTATTCTGTATTGTGATGGAATCACGGACAATGCCATTTGACCAGTAGAATCTTAATTTCAATCAGATTGTTGTATTAGCCCAACTTATGTATGATGAACCACTCACTACATACATATACTTGCTTTTTTCCACAGCGATTTGTATTTTGGAAGACTATGCACGAGTAATCCATTGTAGGTGGATGTGACTGTCGGTATGTTAGAGAGCAGAGGATCCAAAATTTATGATACAAAAGTGTTGGAAGACGAAGTAGACCAAATGTAGGCCCTTTTTACTCTTTCGCTTGACAAACTAAAGGAATCGTGAAAATACCGGATTAGTTAGTATCAGTGTGATGAACTTGTCTCATGAAGTTGTGCTATATTCATGGTATATCAGTTTCGCACCTGAAGCTGTCGATGAAAATGATTATGCGTAATAGAACTATATTAATGTGATTCACCGAATCCTAACATAAATAAATGGTACTTAGACGAACTTCATCGAAAATGAGATTTATTCATTAAATAACAACATCAAACAGGATAAATACTTAAAAACGGCATTGTACTAAGAGGTAGACTAATAAAATCTAAAGCACAATTCAGAAAGACAAACTGCATATAAACTTGTGCTTATCTCACACTCTGAAGGGCTATTCAGATCAGTCATCACAAACCAACATCCTTCAAGAAAACGAGGAATAGTTCTAGAAACGATGGAGTCAGACAAAGCCAAACATTCAGGGACATTTATGCTGTCAACAAAAAGCGAACTTCGATGTGGGAAAATTTACTTTGACCACGGCCTATAATTTGCTCACTATCTTTTATGTCAAATAACGTTACACGCAATTGACATAATAGTCTTCTCCAATTTTCATACTACTGTCACACTGAAAATTATAAACCGGACAGGCCTGCCTACCTCTAATTATTGGTTTGAAAGACTAGTTGTCTGGCCGATAAAACTACCACTGTATGATCAACATTATGTCAGAGTTCCCAGGATGATCTCATGTTTCACCAACCATCTATATGGTGGTTCATAGATAAAAACGATTTTTGGGTAGATTAGTGTAACCCTAATATTGCGCATCTTGACTAGGTTCCACATTGATGTTTTGGTGTCTTAAAAGCTCGACACAACTTTTCACCGAACCCAGAAATAATTATGCGCCTTAGTTAAATACGAATTTTGTGAATTTTCTAGCCAGTTGGCGTAAATTTATGAATGTCAAAATGCAGACATATATACTTTAAAGACTGGGTTTTTGTGAACCTGAAATCTTAAAAATTTTGCTAACTCATTTTTCTTATGAGGAGTTGGTGCACATACATTGTTCTTTAATTTGCTTTCCTCTCTCCTATTTGTCTCATTGAGTATTCTATCAACGACAGATCATGCCCTACAAGTGACTAAAATAATCATTATATATTGAGTTGGTCTAGGGCGATAGCTTATACTTAACACTTACTAATTATTCTTCTACTGAAGGTAATTTAATAGCAATAATAATAAGTTTTTTCTCAAAGAACGGTTTGTTACATGAGGCATGCCAATTTATAGGCAAGGTCAAATTGTTACAAATGATACACTTTTCACTGCAGTAAATTTCCCACTTGATATTTTTTATAAGATATGACTGTAGATGGTTTTAGGCAGTATCACAGTTGGCACGCTTTATGAAAGTTGCGTTGCGACGTGTAACCAATGTTCGAGAATAGATCCATATGAAGTTAGGGGCTTCTAGAAACCGCAACCTTATATCCCTCTAGAACATCTGAGGCTTTCATGATGGTGCAGGACAAAATCACCCGTTCCATATCCGTTTTCAGTGGCATATCTCAGGAGGACTGAAAAAGGGTGAAAGAAAAAGAAAGGACGAGAAGCAGAGCAGACAATGTCCATGAAGGAATAGTTAATGTATGACTACTCAGTCTAATTCACTTTTATTAGGGTATTTATTAAGCAAAAGCATTCTAATAGGTTTAAGAAAATAAGCGTAGACAAGTTATGAGTGGATGAACAACCGAAAAATTGGTGGTTCAGAAAGAAGCTGAGAGTTTGGATCACAGAAGACAAAACTTTGGGCAAAACGATAGCGGCAACAACGACAGTCAATAAGCTAAACGATATCAAAGAGTTGAACGTAACTACACTTTCTTAAAATAAATACTACCGTCAAACCACGAACCGATCCAGTAAAAGTAGTCTTTGAAAGCCGGAAAGTACCGAGTGTTTGTTTCGTAAAATATGGGATTACTCAACCGAGGACGTTCAGTCCTCTTTACGAACACAACCACTAAACCACTGAGCCGGGATCAATCGGTGTATAAGTCTGACGTTGAACACCTTACAATTTTACGAAACCACCTCCTACAGCCACAGGTTGTGACAAGTGGAGTTAAATAATATCTAGTGACAGTAATGTACTCACTCAAGACAATCAATGCTAGTGACAAAATATCTGCAGCACAACCATTCATTTGTGGTATTCCCAAGCCTCACTATTAAGACTGATAAATAGTACATTACAATTCATGTAATTGTCTGTTCCTTCACATGTGTCACGTAACCACTCAACACACGTGTTAAATTTGGCCCAATGGTTTGGTCAAAACCACCTTAAAAATGGTTCTCGTACGATATATCAATACCTCACATTCTATTTACTGTGTGGCAGGAAATAAATCCTTAAAATCAATAGCTCTGTAGGTCTTTGATATTGGATGCTGACCACATTAATTTTAATGGGCTCATCTAGCTGAAGGCGCTCGGTCATTCATCCGCACCAGATCACGAGTGGGAACGCCGTGCTCAACGTCCCTTGCAATCGCTTTCCAGATTAGATCAACCGATCCACGATATATTGATAGCCTATTAAATATATCTTTGAACCCCCTTGCTTCCGTCTTTTGATTTCACTTGGTGGGTGCGATTCATATTAGGTGTTGTTGGCAAGAGCGTCAAACTTCAAATATCTGTGGCATCTTCACTGGTGAGCCCAACGTGAAACCTGTGAATCTGCTCCTTTTCGGGATTTTATATATCATTTCCCTATTTTAATTTTTTATGTATTGTGATATTTTTCCCCGTGTATTTTGGTATATTTTTTTCACTCGTTCACTATCGTACTTGATATTTCACCATGACTGAACAGACACCTAAGGTATTTAATCTAAAGACTATGCCCCCACCTTCGTTTCAACTAATGCCCTTCTGGCAAGACAACATCGAAGCCTGGCTCTGCTGCTCAGAAACCGACTTTTACGAGCACGGAGTGTAAGACGCACGTGCACAATTCCCCGCAGTAGTCAAGGCGTTACCGCGCGAACTCAACAGTTACATAACACCAAGCATGCTTACCAGTGATGTTTCGGAACCTTACGAAGCATTTAAACGATTTATTGTGGCGCCCTTTATTCTGTCGTCATTTAGATCGGACGATGTTGTCGAAGTGCTCTCCACTTTAGTGACCCGTATCTGACTCAAATTTTATCGTATGGATGATTGTTATTGAAATGAATGTGTCGCCTATCCTAGTATATAATCATCGACTTAAATCGCGTTAGTCAATAACGAAAATTAAATAAGTCAAATAACGAGAATGGACTTTTGAATCCATACATTTTGTATGAACGTTGATCCAGACAAGCGAATGGAAAATCGAAGCAAAGAGAAGAGAGCGAGGCAAAAATGACACGCGGTGGAGTAAACGTGTGAGTCAACTCCATCTGGTCAAGTACTAATCATTATTTGTAGTCACACAAAAATAAGTTACAGACATGTGATGAGTATTGGGATTGGAAGTGTACACACACATCTGCGCTCATATAAAAACAGTGAAGAAAACGAAAGATATAATCATTAGTATTCTTAACACTTCACCCTCTATATACACACTCCCTTATAATAAACCGCTTTCCTTGTTCCGACCTTGACTTTCTTTCCTCCATGTGAGCTTACTGCAACTCGTTAAACGACACAACTCATTGTTCTTCATTACTACATTCTCTTATGTGGAGCCTTCGACTTCATTTCACTCTAAAAAGAGATGACATGAATATAATCTAATTCGTTATACCTCTGTCTGTTCTACTACACAATGTTAAGCAACGTTTGGAGCTCATATCCAAGTGCCTTGCTGCCCTTCTGTTTCTCTTTTTTCTTCTTCAGAATCTTGCTCTGAGTGCACAGCTATGAAACTTCTGACTTTCGGAACAAACTTGACGTGCGCGTCCCCTCAAGGTCACAGTTTACAGCAAGCGCTCTACGGGTATACTTTATAACAACTATGAACTTAATAAGTTGCGAAGCATTTTGTGAACCAACAAGTGTTGTAATTTATAGATCATGCCTGTAAAAATGGCGTATGCCTGCGCATGCAGAAACATATTATTACTATTATTATTATTATTATTTATTGCTTGCAGCTGGTAGCGAAGCTTTTAGTTGTCGGTGAAATCGTTCTACTAACCCGTTTGCTTGTGAGTGGTAGGCGGACGTTCGGACGCGGGTGTTTCCTAATTGTGCGGTCAGACAACGGAAAAGTCCGGATTGGAACTAGCGTCCGTGGTCTGTAGTGATGGTTGAAGGGCAACCGAAGTTTGCTACCCATCGTTCGACGAAAGCGTGGGCCACGGTTTCAGCAGTGATGTCCTTAATAGGTACTGCTTCTGGTCATCGACTGAAACGGTTTACGCAGGTTAAGAGATAAGAGTACCCATTCGAATCTGGTAAAGGTCCTATCAAACCCAGATAAACATGGTCGAAACGAGCGTCGGGAGTTTTGAAAGAGCCTAAGGGACATTTGATGTGTCTAATCATCTTAGGTTTCTGACAGCTTAAACAGGAGCGTGCCCACTCCCTCACGTCTTTATTCATACCAGGCCAGCAAAACCGTTCTGCTATAAGCTCGATGGTTCCACGAACACCTGGATGAGAAAGTTCGTGCAATGTATTGAAGACGTCGCATCGATAATGTTTCGGCACGATTGGGCGATCCCTACCTGTAAATGTGTCACACAGTAAGATTTTCTTACCCGTTACCATCTATTTGATGCGTAACTTGAGAGTTGTAGACGATAACTCGTGCTGAAAATCAGTGTCGTTTTGAGGCTTAGAGAGTTTCAGAAGGTCGATTCCTTGGAAACTGCTCAAGGGAGTTATACGAGACAAAGCGTCTGCGACTACATTGTTTGCTCCAGAAGTGTGTTGAAGGTCTGAAGTAAATTGCGATATAGGCGAGACTATAATTTATGGGTGACCTTTGAATTACGCTAAAGTGACCTCGAGAAATATTTGTCAATCAGCAAACAGTAAGTATAGGGTAAAAATATATTATACAGAACCACGGAAAGAAGGTGGATACTCTTCTTATACGTGGTTCAAAAACCTGTCAAGGTTAGAAAGAGGTTCAGAGGTTCTAAAATCGTAATGCATATAGTGGAGGAACTCATCCATACGGCCACAGAATGGTCGGCCTCTGAAGCCATGATAAAGTCTCAAAAACACTTTCAGCCTTGACCACATAGCCCCAATATTGTTTCCGTGAACTCCGATTGTTGAGCACACAAAATGCCACTTGTGGATAACGACATGACTCACACAACCAAGCCTATGTAGGAGCGCGTACGCTCTCCGATCATCCGTATATATTGTAGTACTTGGCTGCAGCCAGTGTTACTGGTGCCTTTATTGTCCAGTTCGCAATAATTGTCGTTATTTGCCTTAGTTGAGGATCATATATAGGGTTTTCATCACGAACTGACATCAGCTATAATGTCAGAAATCTATTTAGTTGAATGGATAAAAGGCTTTTGCGTCAAGATCCAAGATTTGTTATCTCATACCTGATTGATTCCTCCACAAATTATAGTCTCGCCGTCTTATTTGTTATAGCCACCCAATTATCACGTTTTATACAAAATTCCCTGTGAACCGATCATACGTTAGCATTAAGCACTGAAGTAGGCGCCGTGACCTTGAAATCCCTCAAACGCTTCTGACTGGCTCGTCCATAGATTAGAGTCTCGTCACGAACTGTATTCCAGTTGTCAAGACTCACGTGGTGAGTACTTGTCCGAAGAAGAGCTTAAAGAGAAAGTAAGAGGTTTATGCTCAGTAAAAAGGGTGAATTCATGGCCTCCGATATAGTTTTGAAAATGCCGTACGGCACAATACGTACCTAGGAGTTCCCTACCGAATGTGCTGTACCTCGCATCAGTGTCCAGCAACCGTCTAGAGAAAAATGCCAAAGGTTGCCAGGAGTGGTTAACCCATTGTTGTAAGACTCCTTCGATTTCTGAGTTGCATACGTCTACTGCGATACTAAAGGATGTTTCAGTGTCCTGATGTACGAGCATTGTTGCCTTTGCTATGAGTTACTTAACTGTGTAGAACGCTTTTCGCGCGGTATCGTCGAAGTGGATGAATTTTGCGTTCCCACGAAGTTGGTTCGTTAGCGGTTTCATAATGTGCATGCACTTATGTATGAACCGTCTATAGAAACTTACAAGGCCGTTAGATGTGCCTAATTGCTTAATGGTGGTCGGTTCTGGGTAATCCAGAATGGCCAACATTTTGCTTCTAAGACCTCGGACGACGTGTGCATCGATAGTGTGTCCTAGGAACTCTAAGGAGTCGGTTACGATTTGGCATTTCTGAGTGTTTACAGTAATGCCATGCTTTCGTAGTCGTTCGTAAACAAGGTCCAGATGCTGGAGATGGGATTCTCTGTCCGGACTTGCTATTAGACAATCGTCAATATACGCATGTACGAAGTTGAGACCTCGAAAACGTCTTCTATGAACCTTTGGAAGGTTTGTGCAGCGTTTCATAGACCGAGAGGCATTCGCGAAAATCTGTGATTTTTGGCCAACTTTAGCTTTTCGGGAGCAAGTCGGCTAGCTTTAAAGAATACAGGTGATGTGTAACGTTGTTGGTTACACATGGCAATTTCGGTTGCGTTTGGTATATCCCAGAATACTTATCGAGTAGTGGTTAATAGAACGGGTCTTTCATGTGCTTAATTGTGACTGTAGATAATCTGCAACCGGAAAAAGAAGTTACGCTAACAGGTAAATTAGTGTTTCCGTCTACTAGCCTCTATGAGTAGATTGTGGTGTTGTAGGAGGTCTACACCAATGATTGACGTAGAAACGTCTGCAACAACAAATATCCAGTAGATGGGTTTGCACAAACCCACGTTAAGGTAAACGTAAGTTTTACCATATGTAGAGATAGGCTTTCCGTTTGCCGCCTGTAGATTTGAAACCGACTCGTGAAGCCGGTCGTTAGAGTTTGCAGGAAGAACGCTAACTTCTGCGCCAGTGTCGACGAGATAGCGAACTTTCGTCATCACATCTGTCACGTATAACAGACGGCTATGTTCGCCGGCTACGGTTGCTGTTAACGCATGCCGGCTTGGGAGTTTCCCGAATTGTTTTTCGTCTCGGTGGATTTTGAGTTGGGAAAATTGCAAGGTTCTCTGCAGTTTCTGGAGGACCTCCATACTGGCTGATACCAGCACCGTAGAGGTTATCAGTCTCTCGCGGTCTAGAGACAGATCGCTTACGTGACGTGAGTTTTCGCGTGGTTTACGGTCGTTACGAAATCTAAGATAAGGCGTAAGAGTATGACATAACCTCGTAACGTCATTCTGGGTCGTTTGAGGTTTTTCTTTGACTGAAAATACCTCGACATTAGCAGATTTCATGAGTTTTAGGATGTGGTCGGCAGATGCCGCCAGCTCGTCTAAGGCATTGTCTTGAAACAAAACCAGCACAGCTTGCACCTGTTGATGAAGTTTGGATAAGAAAAAATGTCTGACTAAGCCATCGTCGAGGGATCTTTGGCCAATAACCTCTTTCATTCTTAGCAACATCTCTGTCTCAGAACCGTGTTGCAGGTCAGTGTTACCAAGGAGTTTTTCTTACCTTTGTCGATCGGCTGGATCTCCGCGTTTAAGGATAGTGTACTGTCAGTTATTATGTTAAGCCCATACACTTTGTTTTAGCATTTGGAAAAAACAATCCATTCATTGTTCTTGAGTCACATTCTGACCCTATTAATTATTCGCTTAATAATAATAATATATTTCTGCATGCGCAGGCATACGCCATTTTTACAGGCATGATCTATAAATTACAACACTTGTTGGTTCACAAAATGCTTCGCAACTTATTAAGTTCATAGTTGTTATAAAGTATACCCGTAGAGCGCTTGCTGTAAACTGTGACCTTGAGGGGACGCGCACGTCAAGTTTGTTCCGAAAGTCAGAAGTTTCATAGCTGTGCACTCAGAGCAAGATTCTGAAGAAGAAAAAAGAGAAACAGAAGGGCAGCAAGGCACTTGGATATGAGCTCCAAACGTTGCTTAACATTGTGTAGTAGAACAGACAGAGGTATAACGAATTAGATTATATTCATGTCATCTCTTTTTAGAGTGAAATGAAGTCGAAGGCTCCACATAAGAGAATGTAGTAATGAAGAACAATGAGTTGTGTCGTTTAACGAGTTGCAGTAAGCTCACATGGAGGAAAGAAAGTCAAGGTCGGAACAAGGAAAGCGGTTTATTATAAGGGAGTGTGTATATAGAGGGTGAAGTGTCAAGAATACTAATAACGACATTTTTGTGTTGTCTAGTTTCTTCCTTTCTTTTCCTTTTTTGTCCATCTGATGCCAGCCACACGATCGTAGTGTAAAAGTACAAGTTAGCATGTTATAGGTTGTCTTAGTAGAATAGCTAATCCAGCATAAAATTGGAAACATGAATCTGAGTGGTCAGCGTACGAAGACAATCTATATCACAGATTGATTGACTTATTCTCAATCATAGAGAGCCGGATACATTCATATGTCATACCTCACACAATCCTCTGTGTTTCACAACCTGTTGAAAAACACTATTTCTACAAGTACCATTTTACAAGCTTATCGGGCAGTTACAAGTTATTTTGGTGGAGTTTTGTTCTCTGAGCTGGATGGTTTGGTCGTGGAGCTTCATCGTTCTTCTGAACGACATCATCAGCACAAACTTCAGATAGAAGTCTTCTATCTGAAGTTTGTGCTGATGATGTCGTTCAGAAGAACGATGAAAGCTCCACGACCAAACCATCCAGCTCAGAGAACAAAACTCCATCAAAATCATCCACCTGAGCTACAAATCTTCTCCACCATCTCAAGTTACAAGTTATGGACTGTGGGTAGGGCATCGATGCAGTGCTTTAATTGACTATAGTATAAAGTATAGTTTGCCAATCAGAGTATAAGCACTAAGAAGGGTATAATGTAGGATAGTTGTTTATTCAAGCAGGCGGAAAAGTATAGAAGTATATGGGTTGTAGATAAGGTAATGAGTGGAGAAATAATATTAATTGCTAGCAAACATAGTGTACAAAAGAGTAAAAAGCTGGTAAAGAATAAACAGGAAGAAACTCACATGGGTAACAGGCTACATAGATGCAAGACCACTGGCAGTTGGCAGTCGATTGTGCGGTTCGCTTGACTTTTTAGGGTGGTAATGAGTGTCCCTTAGCAACCTAGTTTAGTTGAACAGTATCGATATGTCCAGTGAGTTACCTGTCTACTTTAAGTGAAGAAATAGGATGGAAAAAGTAACTGATACAGCTGCAAAGTAGGAAAAATAAGGCAAACTGAACTTGAGGTCTAGACTTAGAGAGACCCTATGATGTCTGAGTGGGGCGCAGATGTGTTCGTACGTGCTAAATCAGTGCAAGTGAGGGCTTGATCTAGCAGTTTTACAAACGTATGTAGTTCATCTGCCATGCGTATATTTCGGAGGGAAGACTGTTCCATACTATTTCATACTTGATGAGGAAGAAGTTTTTCCGAGTTTTTGATCTGTATTTCTCAACTTTGACGGTAGATACTTTGCTTCGAAGTTCGTATTCATGTGAATCTCGGGCGAGAACTATATTACATGTTGAATAATTAAGGTTTTTGAGTAGTTTGAAGTGGAGAATCAAATTAGACCTAATACTTCTCTTCCAAACGGGTGCTATTTCTAAGATTTGGCTTCGGGAACTGTAGTCAATGACTGAGTCAGTCTCGGATTCTTTAACGTTACAAATTTCTGATAATTTCGAATCACCTAAAGCAACAATACCTATTTTTCCACTGACTAATCCTCATTCAACACTATAACTAGTTAAACATAATAGTCTCAGGATATCGTCATAAAGCATTATCATGACTTGACAATCACGTAATATGATTGATAAAATTAATGAAACTATTAACAAAATCGGTCAGCAAATTGACTTATAATTATCACTAGTGTTGTTTTTCTTTTATCTTCATTCACTACAGATGATTACAGTATGTTTCTCTATCAGATGCTCACTCAGTAAATATCTCGAAACCTTGTCAGTCTAATTGATGGTTTAGTGACACAATCATGCATGCAAATAATCAATATAAGCAGTCGAGCAAACCTCCTGTAAACTGAAAACATCAATGTCGAATTTACCCCAACACTGACTAAGGTTCAAGCCATTAAGTAACAGCTTAGGTTGGTTGGTTTAGAGTTGACCACAAACAACCAAGCATATGCCAAGACAGTATTGTTCAAGTATCCATTCACTTCCTTATTTTGTATAAGCGTTATATTCCCTATTATCTTATATTGAATGTTGAGAGCCTTTGTTTGTCTGAACAGATCATCCCACGCTCCACTGTGACTGCGCGAAGAACGAAATAAAGACCTATTCACTACTTGTCTGGTTTCTTCTATCAATAGCACGAGGGTTACCTTAAGGCACGAAAGTGGTGAGCCCTTTTTGAACACAAATTCAACCTCATTTCTGTTATTAACATTTTTTTTTACTTAATCGTAAAAGTAGACCTGATTATCCGTAAACTAATTTGAGTATATAACTAGTTTATTCCGTATTATCTTAAGTTATTCGTGTTATAGTAACCACTTTTTGTGCTAACTTTATTGCTATATTTGTCACATACCCCATGTCAGACTCAATAGAAACCCATAATCTGGAGGATTTGTCATCAGTGGAGATAGACACTGTTATGACTACGAAATCCCGACTTCCAGAATTTGATCGTAGTGATCCTGAGTTGTGGTTTGCTCAACTAGAGCATTATTTCACGAGACACAATATCAAATCTGAAGGGATTCGCTATCGAGACTTGTGTTCTATCCTTCCTCCTTCAGTCGCCAAAGAAGTCCGTGACTTGATTTTAGATCCACTATCACCACAACCATACACCATCTTAAGATGAGAGATAATGAACCGTTTATCATTATCAGATGGTCAAAGAATCCAAAGACTTTTTCAAGGTGAAACACTAGGTGATCGGTCGCCGTCACAGTTTTTACGTCACCTCCAAGTCTTAGTGGGTGATAACACAGTGGGTGAAGCAGTCCTAAAACAAGGATGGATACAAGCTCTCCCGTGCTACGTCCAACACTGTTTGGATGCACAGGATCCTGAAACCTCATTATCTCATTTAGCGCGTATAGCCGACAGAATAATGGAAAGAGGTCCTCCAACTGGATCAGGCACAATAAATCACACACAAAAAGTAGAATCAGCAAAAGACCCCGTAATAGAAGGACTCATTGCGAGTCTTAAGAGTCTCACTGAGGCTGTCACCAGAATGCAAATGGGTCATAGAAACAGGAGCAGGTCACCACAACGACCACGATCCAAGTCACAAAACAGGTCACAAATGTCCAGACAATCTGGGCAGTTTTGTTGGTACCACTGGAAGTTTGGTGTCAACTCAACCAAGTGCATGCAACCATGTGCCTGGCCTAAGCATAATTCTAAGACAGCGGGAAACGAGTAACCCCTCCCCAGGTGGCGACGACTGAGGAGGGGCGCCTAAACAGTCGCTTGTTTTATGTTAGAGACAGAAACTCTGGCTTGAATTTCTTGGTGGATACTGGCGCTGCTCTTAGCATCATCCCTCAACATAAAACTGAGATTAGTCGAGAAACATCATCAATTACACTTCAAGCTGCAAATAAAACTAAAATCGCGACATTTGGGCAGAAAACATTAACCCTAGATTTGGGGTTCAGGAGGCAATTCCCTTGGGTTTTCACGGTAGCCGACTTAGATCTGGCAATACTGGGGATGGACTTTCTAGAGAGATACGAATTTCTAGTTGACACCAAGAAACGGCGATTAACACTAAAAGAAACTTCGTATTACACAAAAGGCAAAGAAAGTCACATCAGCTCTCTTAACTTGATTCAAACTCCCCCAGTAACAACAGCGAAATTCCAAGATATACTCGCGGAATTTCCAAACTTAACTAAACCAAACCCACAACCTTCTAAAGACAAACTAAAAGTGAGTCACACTATCAAAACCGAAGGTGCACCGGTGTTTGCAAAACCCAGGAGACTAGCACCAGATAAGCTCAAAATCGCTAGGGCCGAGTTTGATTATATGCTACAATTGGGTATTATCCGTCCCTCTGATAGTCAATGGGCATCCCCTTTGCATATGGTCCCAAAGAAGAATGAAGGTGACTGGCGACCGTGCGGGGATTACAGAGCCCTAAACCGTCAAACCGTACCTGATAGGTACCCAATACCTCATATCCAAGATTTCACCAACGGTTTACAGGGTATGAACATATTCACTAAAATTGACTTAGGGCATATCACAATATCCCGGTGGCTGATGAAGATATTCCCAAGACAGCTATTACTACATCCTTTGGCTTATTCGAGTTTGTACGCATGCCATTCGGCCTGAGAAATGCGGCACAGACATTTCAAAGATTCATAGATAACCTACTTCGAGATATGCCATTTGCGCAGGGGTATATAGACGACTTGTTAATTGCCAGCCCCGATTTGCAATCACACGAACAGCATGTACAAGCAGTGTTGAAAAGACTGGATGAACATGGAATAAACATACATCAAAGTAAGTGTGTTTTCGGTGTTCAAACTTTAGAATTTCTCGGTCACACAATAAGCCCAGAAGGGATTAAACCTATAAAAAAAGAAGTGGATACTATCAAACAATACCCCGTACCTAGTTCTCTAACACAACTGAGAAGTTTTCTAGGCCTAATTAACTTTTATCGCAGATTCATACCAGGTTGTGCACAATTAATGCAACTTTTGACAGATTCACTCAAAGGAAAACCAAAAGAATTCAAACTGTCTTCTGACTCCGTCGAAGCTATTAAACAGCTTAAAGATAAATTAGCTCAAGCAACTACGTTGATGTATCCGAATTCTCTTTCCCCACTTGCTTTGATGGTGGATGCTTCAGATAAAGCAGTAGGCAGTACCCTTAACCAACTGGTTAAAAACGCCTGGAAACCAATTGCTTTCTTCTCAAAAAGACTCGCTCCAGCAGAGACAAGGTATTCTAAATAAAGCAACAACAAATATTGATGCAGAATAGTATGAATTCATATTATTTCGAGGTTTCTCGTCAGCTGCTTACAAACCAAAAAATGTGATGGAATTTTTACATTGAGATAGAGTGAAAACAAATGACATAGATGAGTGTAAATAACTGGGTTACAATAATATATATATATGCTAGAACAGGTCAGAGGTCAAAAGGAATTAATTCGGGTTGGGTGGTGTAATAATGGAATTGAATAATCATAAGATAGGTTACGTAATAATAATTAAATAGAATTTGAAAAGTTAAGATAATTTAAGAGGATCAGGTGGTGGAAATGTGTGAATAATAATGTGGTTTAAGAATTATGTAATAGGGGAGGAGTATAAATATTTTAAAATAAATAAATAATAAAGTAAAATAAAAAAGGGTTACCAGGGTAGTGATAAGTTTTTTGAATGCATAAGTCAGGTTTAAGTTTTTTGATCATAATAGCTTCAGCAAAACGGAGGGTGGTCGTACTTCTTTGTGTATTGATAACTTTGAAAGCATGAGGAATGTCGATGGTGTGCCCGGTGTCAAGTAGATGTCGAGCTATTGCACTGTTGAAAGCCCTGGTCCCACGCAGCGTCAAGTTCTTTGGAACATGCTCAGAAATGCGAACCTGCACTCTTCTCTCAGTTCTTCCAATGTATGTGCTTTGGCACGTACATGTAAATTGGTAGATGCAGTTGGAGCTACTAAGAAAAGAGGGCTTGTCGATTTTGGTTTGTTGAAGTGAGCAGTTCGTTTGCCATACTGTCATAAGTTTTGCTGCTGGGTAGGTGACTTTCAACGCAGAGTTTATTCTGTGATTGATTATTCCAGCGATTTCATCACCTTTGAAACGTAATTGTAAAAAACAGGTTTTTCTTTCTACTCCATCGTATTTTGTATGAGGATTGCTTTTTGCATATTTCTGGATAAATTTCGATGGGTATTCATTATCGCGTAGAACATTAGTAATCAGATTAATTTCATCATCAAGGTATTCTTTTGAACAGATTTTTTGAGCGCGGTCAAAAAGGGTTCGTACAATACCCTTTTTGTAACTCATTGGGCAGAAACTGTGGTAATTGAGATAAAGACCACTCCAGGTATTTTTATGGTGAATATGTCTATGTAATTTACCATCAGATGTTCGTCGGATCCCGACATCAAGGAAATGGAATTTGTCTTCAACTTCTTGTTCCATAGTAAACTCTATGTCCTCGTGTGCTTTATTAAATAGATCAAGTAGCTTAATGGCTTGATCGTGATTGTTGCAAACGAGGAATGTGTCATCAATATATCTGCAATACAGTGTAGTACCATCGATTACGTGCTTAAGCTTTTTTTGTTCTAGGTTTCCCATAAATATATCGGCAAGAATTGGGCCCAATGGGCTACCCATGGCAACTCCATCGATTTGGCGGTAAAGGACATTATTGAATTGAAATTGTATGTTTTTTGTACATAAGAAGAGAAGCTGTTTAAAATCATGGATTGGTAGGGGTAGAAGTTCGGGATAATCACATATGATCTCTATCGTTTCTTCCAAGGGGATGTTTGTGAAGAGCGATGAGACGTCAAATAAAACCATAAATTTATCGGAAACATTTAGGTTGTCGAGTTTTTTACAAATTCAAAACTATCTTTTAGACTGTAAGGTGTTAGTTTCTTTCGTATTGGTTCAAGGCACTTTGTCAGCCAGCGGGCGAGTTTATGGAAAGGCGAATTGGCCATGGATAATATTGGTCTAATCGGGATATTGGGCTTGTGAGTTTTGGGTAGGCCGTATAAGTACGTTAATTGTGATCCTTTAGGTTTAAGTTCATTGTATGTATGATTATCTATTAGATTTCTCTTTAGGAGATCTCTCAATTTATTTACAAGTCGCTTCTCTGTCGTCTCTGTTAAATCTTTCTGGGTATTATCGATGATAAATCTAGTGGAATCATTTAAAGTAGACATTATTTTACTAATATATTCGTCTCTGTTAAGAACGACTACACCGGAACCCTTATCTGGACGAAGTAGCATTATTGTTTCATCTTTCATAAGTTTTTTTAAAGCTAGTTGGTGATCTTTAGTCAACACTTTCGATTGTGGGGTTGGTGTCGTTATGTACTGGTTTGTAATGTCAACTAGTTTCGATTTCAACCAACTATGTTTTTCATCGTTCATGGGTTTCAGTTCTGAAAACTGTTGATATAAATACTCAAACTGATTATCAGTGTCTATTCTGTTGCATTTTTTCGGAATGTGAAATTTAAATCCAAGGGAGAGTGCTTCAGTTTCAATTCGACTTAGTTTTTTACTGGATAAATTGTGTACGTATTTTTCTGGATTCGTAGAAAAGGCGTTATGTTTTTGTCCTTTCACAAGTGTTTTGGTTAATGTCTTTAGGAATTTATGACTGGTTTTGGACAAGGTATTCTACCTTCGGGCGAGAACTTCTTGCAACCTACCTAACCATTAAACACTTCCGACACATGTTAGAAGGTAGGGAATTTATAGTCTTTACGGATCACAAACCACTGACGAATGCATTAAAAGCGAGAGCCGATAAATACTCACCTCGAGAAGTCCGACACCTTGACTATATATCACAGTTCACAAGCGATATCCGATATGTCAAAGGTCAGGACAATCAGGCGGCAGATGCTTTATCTAGGCTAGAAATGAACGTGCTACAACAGTCTACAGTAAACTTCGAGACGTTGAGAAGCGAACAAGAGCAGGATCTAGAATTACAAAGCCTGCTTAAAACAAACAATTCAAGTCTTAATTTAAAACAGTTCCCATCACCTGTCGATGGTGTTCTAATCTACTGTGACACGACCAAGGCAATGCCGCGACCTTTCGTTCCCAAAAGTATGCGAAAGTTGATATATAATAACTTTCATTCTTTGTCTCATCCTGGCGCAAAAGCTTCAACAAAACTAATCAATGCCAGATATATATGGCCGAATTTACAGAAGGATGTACACAAATGGGTTAGAGAGTGTTCAGCATGTCAACAATCAAAGATTAATCGTCACACAAATTCACCCATAGGTGTTTTCTCGCAACCAGATGCACGTTTTGCCCATGTGCATATCGACTTGGTAGGTCCTTTACCACGTTCAAACGGTTTTAATTATCTTTTTACATGCATAGATCGATTTACCAGATTCCCTATAGCCATTCCGATAGCGGATATCACAGCGGAAACAGTAGCCAAGGTTTTCATGCAGAACTGGGTAACCATTTTTGGTACACCCATAACAATAACGACTGATAGAGGAGCGCAATTCGAATCCGAACTATTTAATAACTTGGCTAAACTTCTAGGCTCCAATAGGATACGCTGCACTGCATATCATCCTCAGGCTAATGGGATGGTAGAACGTTTTCACCGTCAGCTAAAAACCGCCCTTATATCTCACTCAAACCCCAATCAGTGGACAGAATTCCTACCATTAGTTATGTTGGGAATACGAACATCTGTCAAAACTGACGCACAGTGTTCAGCTGCGGAACTGGTTTTCGGAACAACTCTGAGACTACCCGGTGAATTTGTTAACCCTAATACTAACAGTCAAAAATTTGATTTAGAAAATTATGTAGATCAACTACGGGACCACATGTCTAAACTTAAGCCGATTAATACTCATGAACAACCGCGCGCAGTATATATACCTAAAGACCTAAGCAATTGCACGCACGTCTGGATAAGATGTGACAAAATAAAAGCACCACTTAGCCCTCCATTTGAAGGTCCTTTCAAAGTCGTCTCAAGAAAATCTAAATATTTCGTGATAGAAAAACACCGACACCGTAAGTATTGATAGGCTAAAGCCGGCTTATCTAGATCATGAACCACCATACGTGTCGTTAGATCGTTTAACTGACAAATCCATTACGGAATCGAAATGTAAAGATGATAAATCTTTACAAATGACTAAAACGGTTCGCTGGGCTCATCCAATTAGTCAGTCAAGGATGTTGACAGTTTCGGCTGCAGGATAAAATCTAACCACGTAGCTAATCACACCCTGCATCTACTTAAAAATAATTTTTTTTCCCTCATTCCGCCTCACCGACAACTCCCCAGACGTTTTACCTTTGATATATAAGTGTTATGTTAAATATTTTTTTTAAATACTGGACACATAAGCTAGGTATTCCGAAACGATGGCTGAGGATTTTAATCAAATTCATACAACTAACACTGGCAAATACAACGGATTCAAAAAGCAACCCAGAATACCAGTCCGTTCTGGAGGCCAAGCACTTACATGGAACCGAACAATTACCAATTACATTTATGTATTTCCATTTTGTATCTTATTATTTTATGCAGGCAGTAGAGCAGTTCTTCAGGTTTGCTTGATTTTCACCATTACCTTTGAAGTAGATTCTTCTTTACCTTTTACTTGAGGGTGACTCAAGAGGCAGGTGAGTAAACACCTGATAACCGGTCTGAGCATGGAAAAACCGTACCTCACCAACATGGTGTTGGGTAGCCCGCTCGCGGCACTTCCTCAGATATTCTTATTCCACATTCTTACACTTTCTCTTGAAAGCATGCGGCAAACCGTCAGCGATAGTTGTAGAATAGATCACATGCTACAAAATAAGATGACAAGCTAGTAAATGAGGAGACATCCATGGACTATCGTTGACAGCGTCAGTCGTCACTAATTGTAAGTCAAACAGTGAGCGAGTTGATAATTTTCCCTTGGGATGAGAAATAGAACTAAGGTGTTTTCGATAGATAGGTTAATCGGACCGACGTTCCTACGGAAGTCGATTCTAGGGGGAAGCTAATGTAACAGCTCAGGTTGGTTGGTTTAGAGTTGACCACAAACAACCAAGCATATGCCAAGACAGTATTGTTCAAGTATCCATTCACTTCCTTATTTTGTATAAGCGTTATATTCCCTATTATCTTATATTGAATGTTGAGAGCCTTTGTTTGTCTGAACAGATCATCCCACGCTCCACTGTGACTGCGCGAAGAACGAAATAAAGACCTATTCACTACTTGTCTGGTTTCTTCTATCAATAGCACGAGGGTTACCTTAAGGCACGAAAGATCTTCCTTAGATAGGTGATCAGATAGCTGATTTTGTATCACTTTTTCCATTATACGTGATATAACTGTAGTGATATTTATGGGTCTGTAGTTTTCGACCAGGTTTCTCGGTCCGGATTTGTGTTTGGGAAGAACATACGTTACCTTCCAGGATTCCGGATATGTACCTGTCTCTAAAGATAATGTGTACATTTTAAGTTATAGCGTCTGTATGTCCGGTCCTGACATTTTATAAAGTATTGAGGGGATGTCATCGGCACAGAACTCGCATTTGGCTTAAGGGTTTTAATGGCGGTATGTGTACTCCTAATGTCGAAGTTTATGGTACTAAGATAATTTTTGTTGATGCAGTTTATGTTGATATCTGGGGCATAAGATGTATTCCCATTGTGGGAAAACCATTCACTTAATAGTTCCCATATGAGGGTTTGGTCAGTAAGGATTGAATTTTGTGATCTTTATTTTTTCTAATGCTTTTTGTGAGGAGACGACATAAGGCTAGGGCTTTACATGCATCAGTGAGCGCAGTACGTTCCTCTGCCTGTTCATGTTTGTTGGGTTGACTTTGTACTCCTTCAAGTACAGAGTATATCTGATGCAGGGCACTGAAGTCCTTTGATATATAGTACGTCCTTTTCAGTTTTCGTAGTTTAGACCTAGTCTTTTGGTTTATATAGGGAGTGATTGCTTTAAAAGCAGTTTTAGAGGGATACTAGTGTCTAGTGCAGATTTGGTGGTGGTATTGAATATTTCTAATGTTTCTAAGAGGTTATCACTGGTGAAGAAACTGTTCCAGTCAGAGTGCTGTATTAGAAATCGAAAGTTTTCCCAGTCAGCGTTTGCATAGTATCTATATTGAAAACGCGTATTTAATGTCTTTAATTTGTTGCACATGGACCGACGCTTTTCCATTCGTCTTACCAGGTATTCGCAATGCAGTGAAAGCTGACATTGGATACACTGTGGCCCAACTCGTTTTTAGAACAACACTTCAGCTTCCAGGGGAATTCGTGGATCTTCTTTAATGAACATGGAACTAACCTCCTACATGTATAGGCTTACAAACGATGAACTGTAATTTTCATTGTATTTTTTTTTGCTATATTGTACTACATGGTCCATTATAGTAAGGAAAGACTATCAGACGCTGCTAAACCTAGCAAGCTGCCCGAAGAGTGTTTACTAACGACAAGCTCGTTGGGTTTAAACTTCTGGCTTGCCACGTCTTAGGGCAATCACTACCCCACTAAGGGGGACTGATCTGTAGCGGCAATCGTAATGGAATCACTTTTCTAACTGATCCTGCTAGATTTCTTAGACAACTGTAGGTTTTCTGTCGTTCCTAAGAGTGTAATAATTTTCGGACGAATAGTTGATGATGGAAGTATTTGATTGAGTCTTCGAACTACAGAGATATATATATGATAAACGTAGGCAGCAGTAATAATTGATGTATGCGAAGAAATATTCCACAGATATCCTGTATGTAATATCATAGTCACGAAAATACCAGCATTCAAGTAAGTAATAAGACCGTTTACACTTTTACCACCATATTGTAACTAGAATCACAGGCACAATAATGCGAAAGTCAAATATCAATGAATACAAACATTACATATTTTCATAAAGACAGATGCTTCAAATAACACTTGGTTTCATTACATCAGTGCATGCCAACCTAACATATGCTCATGAGTTTAAACATAGACACTTGTTCGGGTACGAAAACGGAAACTTAAGTGTTCCTTCAAATTAGGTGACAGAAGATGGAAAGCAGACAAAAGCCGTATCATACTTATAAACATTTTGTTGAGGTAACAGTATTTGTGTAAATTTCCGGTTCTGATTCGATTCAAATAATGATGGTTGATGAACTCGCAAGATTTAATTAAATAATGACAATACCAAAAGTTCAAACTTGTGATGCTGACGTTTTATTTGATATTGTAAGACATTAAAATAATAAATAAGAACCTCTCTCTAAATTTGAACGAATAGTTTCACAATATTTGGGCGCCGAGTTAATGTGAGTCATTAAAGAGGAAGAATATATTTGTAAAATCTCAGCGAAAGAATTTGAAGTAGATCCAATGTTTCGCCTGGCAATCTGGTCCAAGCCTTTTCAAGGAAAATATAATCAAACAACAAAATTATCGAATATAAATAGGTACATTGTTCTCTGGTTTACTGCATACTGGATGACTTATTCAGCTTGGACCAGATTGCCAGGCGAAACATTGGATTTACTTCAAATTCTTTCGCTGAGATGTTACAAATACATTCTTCCTCTTTAATGACATTAAAATAATAGTCTATGTAGTAAATGTAATAATACATTTCACAGTAAGTTTCTAGAGTCAAACGTAGAACGATAAATCAAAGGCTAGATAGAAAACGTAAGTTTAAGGCCGAAATTACAAACAACTTGAGTAAAACGCTCTATTAAAACATATATATCAAAAACCAGCAAAAAAGGTATTCACGAAAATAGTTCAGAATTGGTTCAGTATTTCTCATTTGACCTGTAACAGACAGTTCTCTGGGCTCCGTAAATGAAGTCAAACTGGTCAGATTAATATGATCAACAGCCCCACAATGAATATTTATTCACACGGGCTCGCTAAATTATTATTAAACAAGAGGAGGGAGGGCGATTTTTATTATGTTTTACAACTTTGAAGACCGTAACAACTGACAGCTTCGCTGAAGTGAACGTAAAAAAACGTTGAAGCCTAATAAAATATCCAGACATTCCGATATCTTATCAGATAAGCCATAACTTGCATAGTAGTCATTTCCTCCTTACGCATTACTTGTTGCAGAAATGGATAGTATATCCAGTGTATTTTTGCGGTTAGTGTGTTCGCGACTGGGTTAGAGGATAAAATGGTAGATGAGTGACCCCCTAGAACCTTTACAAATTGGAATAAATGGTAGTGGATACCGGTTAGATGTTTGTTCAACGACAGCAGGAAATTAAATCAACTTTTACTCAATAATGTTCATTCATCTATATAAGGCAATTACAAAGTTTCCACAGAAAAGCACCAATGGAAAATCATATTAACGATTCCGTTTTGTATTTTTAATGAACTAAACAAACAACCACGGGTAACACAAAGTTACTTGTATCGAAGTATAGAACATTGTTGTGAGCAAATTTACATTGCATTGACATCACAACGTCAAAATCATCATTTTCGTTTCTGTATTTCAAGCGCTCTATGTAAGAGACCACCTGATGACCAACTGACTAGATGACGCTAGCTGTTGTAAACGGCTTTATAAAATTAATTATTCTTTCTAAAACCTAAAGTGAAATCCATACGGACCATGGAACTCATGTGGTCGTTACCAGTGATTTGTGCGTAATAAAAATAATTAAATGATAATTTTTAGTCACAACAAGAGAAAATGCGGTTGATTATCAGAAAATCTCTCTTGAAAAAGACATCAGAGTATTGGAGCCTGAATAAGCACGATAACTGATTCACGTTTTTTCGACACGACTATTAGTTATCGTGAGATGTTCATGAAGAGTTCGTTTCTCCGCCAGTTCAGGAAAGAAGAAACTTCATTGAATCCGGTTGGATTCTCAGAGCCATCTCAAGTTGACAGTAAAAAGCCGTCCTCCTTGATTTGGAAAGGGCTGGAAGATGGAAACGCAAGTTCAACCTGTGATTTAGATGACGATGACTATTTTGAGAGTGATCAGTTTATCTCTTCGAATGAGGCCAACTTGTCTACATCTTCAAAAACCAACTGGAGTGATAATAAATGGAGCAAAATGCTTAAATTTGGTGATGAATCCAAGAAAAGAGATACAGTTCAGTTTACTCCAGAATCACCCAAGATAATCAATTTGCGAAATGTGTCACAGAAACCACACGTTAACAAGCCTATCATTTCTTTAGATAGTTTTGATCACGCTGGACCCCATTCTCCACTAGATGACATGGCAGTTCCGAAAAAAGCTCCAGAATCGCCAATGTTGAATTTTCTCAGCAAAAAACCTAGTGCCTCTTTTATGCAATCACCAGACGCACATAATGTCTCAACCAGCTCTGAGGATTCTATTTACTTCCATCAAGCCTCCAAAATATGTCAAGATTATACGGGAGAGGTGAAGACACACCTTGACAAAGTTCATGATAAAGCAGTCACTGAGTTTTCAGTTGAAGATAAATCAGACACATTATGCGACAAGTAAAATGTATCATGTATTTCATAGTTTAGTCTCAAGTTTTTGTACAAGCGCTTAAGACAAGAGGCGGAAAATCTTGAGACATGGAAGTGTTGTACCATATCAAAATTAGAGGAAAAAGTATGAATAATAAAAATATATTTTCTCCAAATAGTGTCTAGATCTGCAGTCCTATGAATCACTTGTTGAAAACTTGCGAAAGGCAAACCTTGAGCTACAAGTACTGATAGAAATCAAATGAATATTTCATTTAGATGAATATGGAAACCGTTAGTTTAAAATATAAAGATGAGCTAGCTGTAAGAGAAAAATTGGCTGAACAGTAAAATGACTTTTATCCCTAAAATACATGCGATTTAGGCTTTCAGCCATCAAGCAGCAGTGCACAACATTGGAGCTCAAAGCCGAAAAATTAATGAAGGCAAATCTAACAAGTGAATTCATAATAAAAATGTAATTTTCAACAGTTAAGAGCAAGTTTTGTCAGTCGGAAGTCGTACATAATTCTCTCCTGTCTATATTTAAGACGATAAAAGACAACTTCATCGAGCAGTCAAACAAATGTTTAGATAAATTTAAAGAATCAGAAAAATTAGGTAACTTCCTTGGCAGTTTCGTAAAATGAAACAGTTACAGGTAAGATATTGGATCTGGAAACACTACAAAAATCAAATATTGCAATGGACGAAAAAAACGAAATATTGGTAGGATTATTATTTATAACAACTTAATTTTTACAGAAAGATGAGCTTCTTCATTGGCAACAAAAGCATCACAACGATATAGTTCAGCTGCAAACTGAAATTGATCAGCTTAGCACTGAAAATAGTTTGTCACCTCTATTCTAAAGTAACTGATTAGTTGAGCTTAAGGAGTTGGAGAAAACCTTAATGTGCACCAACGAGAGAAATTTGTCACTGATTAAACTCCTGGAAGATGCTATAGCAGAGGAAAAAGTATGATAAAAAGTAACCAAACACTTTTTCCAGATAAATAGAGAAAACGCCGAATATATGCTGAAAAATAACAGTAAAGAAACTGATGAGCTCAGAGATTTAATTGAAAAGATTAGAGACAAGAATGTATACGTATTAGAAATGTTAAATACTCTTAACAAAAAGTTCATTCATCTTGAAAACCAGACAACGACGTTACGAAGCCACTTTAAATGTTTTACTAACAGAATAGAAAACATGATAGCTAATTTAACTTCATTTCAGATTCGACAAAGAAACGGCAGAGAAGAAATGGTCATTAATCTAAAAGATGAACAGCAAAACATCAGAAAGTTAGTCCAGAAAATGAACGAAAGGTAAAACACAGTATTTACATTTCACACTTTTAGATCGATTGTTATCCACAAGTTCGAATCAAGCCTGTATCACACATGCGGTAAAACTGATTTTAAAACATAACGTTTTTTGAAGTTGATTTAGTAATGGAAAGTGAAATCTCGAAGATCGACAGAGAAAACCTAGTTAGTAAATAAGATAGTTTATACATGAAAAAAATAACCTTAGGTAAACCTAAACAGAAAGGTCTTTGAGTTGGAGAAAGAAATAGAATTTTACCATATAAGTGAAAATGCTCTGAGAGATGCACTGAAAAAATGTCAGATCCAAAATGAAAAATTGCAGGTAACTAGTATTAAAATATCGTTTATATTTTGAAAGATTAACAACGGCTCATTACACACACAGATAAATTGTGAAAGCCGAAATTGTGCCAAAGCTAATGAGAATTGTTTAAAAGCTGAAGCTTTGGTCAAGCATTTAGAAGTAGGATATGATTCTAACAAAATTACCACCAACTAGGAAAAAGCGTGTTCAAATCAAAACGAAATAAAAGATTTAACAGAAAGAGCAAGAGCGATCGAAAAGGAACTAAAGGAAGAAAAGTAATAACTGAAAATGAATTTTAAATACCATTTTAGACTAAGCTGTTCTAAGGTCAAAGAAACGCTTGAATTTTACGAAAAAAAGTTCCACGAACTCAAAATGAGCAATGAAAAGAATCAACAAGCTCTTGATCAGGCGCGTCTTCAAATAAAGGTGAAGATAAATATGATTTACTGTTTTTAATATCTATCTGAAATCTTTATAAAATTTATTAACAGTCCAGAAGTGTCTATAAACCTTATACATAAAACTTCTTACCGGTGACTAATTTCATTTTTGGATTAGACGCGTATATGTATTAGAAAGTGTAAACTTAGTGAACACGAAATTTAAGTCACTGTATCAACAAAATTCCATGGTGTTTTCGTAAAGTTTAGGTTTTATCTATAAAAGGCTGTTAAATTTAAACTGATAAAATGTGTTTCTGTTAAGCAAATGATACTGCTTTGTAAAAACAGATAACATAACAAATCTATGTAACAGTTTACTTCTGCGTTCTTTAAAAACAACCACGTTTAGAAAAATGCAGATAACTTAGTTGAGTATTTCGCCTTACACGTTGTAGATAATTACCACCAATAAGTATTCAGGAAACAATCATATAAATCTCATTTCTAGAAGCTATTTCTTGCAGCTATTTACCTTCAGATCAATTGTGAAACAAAATAAGTTTCAAGTATCATTATTCAGCCCGAAGCCATGTACAGTTTTACTGATATTTTAAGTATAATAAAGTATAATTTCTATTAGGGTGTAAATCCACTAACAAGAGTTAGTTTTAATTCACAAATGTAATTAAAAGTAAAGATTAGCTTCAATCACAGACTTAGGTTAAGTCTGAACGTCAAAAGAAAGCTGGGAGAATAAAGTCTATCAAAGTACAAACGCAAGTCCCAAAAAAATCTAGCTACACAGTCAATTCTAGTATGTTGTTGGTACATTTTAATCCTAAGTTTTATCATGAGTTTATCGTAAAAACACAAATTTGTTAGCGCAGATCAGTTTGTGAGGCGTGTAATAAACTCATAAAATTACTTAATAACTGAGTTGTAACAAACGGAATAGGGACTTCCGGTTAAGATAATCCGAACCACAGAATGTATTTTAATATCCATCAGTTGTTTTTGAGTTGAGGGGATAACAACGATGAACTGATTATTCCGATTGAAATACTAAAAATAACGGAACAGATAGTGATGATTTTGCGTGGAAGAACAAACCATTTTTCGGGCCTTCAACACAGCCAAAAATTAGCCAACAATTAAAGTTTCTACCACTTACAGATTGCGCAAACGGATTCGGGTGAAAATTATATGGTACTTATATACTTTATTGAGTCGTTTTTCATTAATTTTAACAATTTTTAGTAGCTCAGTTTTTAAAAGATACAATATCGACTTTTATCCCGAGAAGCTTCAAAGCAAAACCAATGTTAGTAAAATACAATTTTCAGTTGGTTGTCTAATGTATATATACGAACTGGTACTCAGAGATAATATCCGGGTCTGAGGAAAGCCTAATCAGCTCACACCACCTTGTATTTCAGTTATCAAGACCCTGTGGACGTAATCGATAGGGGTGAATATCACATTCTTTCCAACCTACTTGAATGGTCTAGTGAAATGCTTATAAGACCGCTCAGTTCAAAATTAAACTTTTAGTTTCTCAGCTGTAATCAGCATAGAACCGGATTTGAAAATGCCACAGCCCATTTTTATCAACTCGCGCCGACACAAAAAGTTAATTAAACTGACTAAAGAATAAAAACAATGTCAAATGTAATGGACAGCTAAGCGCGGAAAATGCAACTCGTAGAGGAAACAGACATAAAGAGATCTTAATTATGGAACAATACCTAACTCAAGATTCGGAAGAAAGTGATAAATTAATGTATCGGTAATCGACATCACTTGGGCCAATAAGCATCTGTAGCAGGCTTCTTGTTCATGATGATCGACTAGAGTCACTATACGTTTTCAGTCGCTCATTATGAATAGAGAATAGTTCATAACCAGAAAGTCTTGACTGCCCTACCAGCCTCAGGCTTATAAGTTATGGCTCGATAGATTGGCAGTTTGTTTTTTCAATGTTCTTTTCCGGCCATTTTTAACTCCATTTTAACCGTTTCATGACAGCACGATAAGGGAGATGGTGGTCGAGCACACCTAACACATGTCTTAATTACTTTATCAGGAACAGCTTTATATCCTTATAGGCAGACTGTAATCGCTAATAATAAATGCGTGTTTTACGTTTAACTTTTTTGCCAGATGTCTCTCTTTTTTCCAGCAAATGCATCAACCGAAATTTGAATGTTTCCTTTAAACTTTATCACAAGTGGATGAGGACTTCTAAGCTCGAATTTAACTTTTTAATGTATATTATGCCGCAAGAAAAGCTAAAAGTGCACATTATTCTCACTAGTCTGCTGTTTTGATTTCAAGAGGAATCGAAATGAATCAAGTATAAGAAGTAAAACCGGTCAGTAACTCGTTTGAAGAATCCTGTTAGTTTTCGTCGACAAACGAGTAATTTATAAAAGACAACTTTAATAGACTTAGCGACAACACTGAAATCTAAGAGTATAAAATCATGGACGATATTTGGTTCGCAAATACATTAGATACTCATTTTGTGTTTCAGAGACATCGCAAAACCGTATAAATCTTTAACACAGTAATTTTTCAAAGATTACATCTACTCAGCACTCACTTGGTCAGTTCGGCGAAATGGTTATAAATAAGTTCAAAATTATGCATACAATTCACAGAGTTCATCATTTTATCTGTGTTGGTCTATACGATAAGTAGAATCTTAGGAATGATAGCAACAGGGACATAAGAAAGCTACTTAAGGTCGTTTTAAATATGCAATGAAGACTAGTAAGCATTTTATGCCGGGAAACATTTATACTACATTTAGTTTCCGTATACACTTAGGAAAAAGAAGAGTACCATGAGGAACTGAAACGGCAGTTGGTTAATCTTAATCAAGAAAAGGAGAAAAGTATTTTGAAGCAAATCCAGCTTACTAATAATATAAATGATGTGACGATACAATTAGAATACTCACGACAAGAAATTGGACAGCAAAAGTTAAGGGAAAAGCATATTCAAGAACAAAATCAAAGACTGGAAAATCACAAAATCGAGCTACAGAAGCAAAATGAAAGTATTACAGATGAACTATTGTCTTTGAAAGAAAAATTGAACCAGCAAGCCGATGAAATAAAACAGAAGCAAGATGAAGTTGAAAGTTTAAAAGAGATAATTGATCTTAAAAATACTGAGAACTCCAAAAGCAGCAAGAAGGTGGTAAGTCCTAATTAAATATAAATATAAAAATCAAGGATAAAAAGCTAAATGAATCCATGAATCTTATAGAAAAGCTTAGAGAACAGACCAAAGAACTGAATCAGGAAAAGGTATTTTATTTTATATTAAAGCTGTAGTTGTTTAATGTATATTATGGGCTGATTATAAGACGTTTTAACACAAAACAATTCAAAACACCAACATAAAATTGATAAAAGATTATATTATTCACTTTAGATCAAGATTAATCAAATATTGATGACCATGAGTAGAGCTAAGGAAAACATAATTTTTGATGATTTTCAAGTTCGTTCAGTGTTACAAAACGAACGCTGCAGTTTATGCAAGAAAGAAATGCATTACGATGTTTCTTAATACAATGCTGTTTTAGTGTAGAATGTTGAGCTGCCCTGTAGGTGCATAGAGTACAGGAAAATGGTTTTTCTCCCGTATGCTTCCGGAAATGAGTCTTTAAATGACTTTTCTCGACAGTTTGGTAAGAACAGACTGAGCATTTAAATGGTTTGTTTTTAGTATGAGTCGACATTATATGTTTTTGTAAATGTACTTTTTGTGAGAACTCTCTTTTGCAGTATTCACAGATAAAATTCGATCGTGACTTCCGTTCACCACAAACAAGCGGTGTTTGTGTACAGTAAGTTACTTCATTACACAGCGACGTCGTATCTGGGTTTGAAGTATTCGAGACCTTCAAAGAATTATCTCTGAATTCGGATTCCGCTTCGCCATCAGAATCACGAGAAAACAAAATTGGACATGAAGACATTTGAGTACAGGGAGAACTTCCATCCACAAGACAGCATGTTTTACGAACAACCGAAGGAATAGAGCTACTAGGACCCACTGAACTGTAGTTTGTTGAGCAAGAACTTAATACTGATGGCACTTGACTCACCGACTGACAGGGTGCCAACTTCCCATCGTTTGAATTAATCGAGTTATGGCTACTTTTGTCTTCAGTGACGATAAAGGATGAACTTGTTGTGTCTGAGACTGACATTACTTCTTGTAGGAATCCATTACTGTCGTTAGCCATGCTTGACGATCTATGTTTCATTATGGATATTCTATGTGCACATTCAACATGCGCAATAAGATCTAATGGTGAGATATAACATTCATCACAGTGAGAACATTCCAAAAATAGCGGATTGCCAAAACTTAGTCTGGAACAACCATCTGACTTATGTTGTATAAATTGAGTAATTGCGCATAAACGAAAAATTCTAGCACACGTACCACAGAATAAGGAGTCAAACATAGTCTCGACTGAAATGAGTATGTGTTTAGAAATAACGAGACGGTTTATTTTCAATAATCTTTTCTAATCAATCACACTGTATTTACACTTTAAACCATAAAAAACACACTGAATGTTAAATAATTCCATTGATTTTGGTTGTATGTGCACAATACTAGACGAAAAGTTTCCAATAGAAAACAAAGTAATAATGCACACTAAAAAACAAGGTCATACGAAAATGACCTGCAAGTATTGATATTATTACCAAAAGTTTTCATTTGACGATTTCTAATTCAAACTAATAGTAATGATAAATTTACGCAGCACCTCACCTCTACATGCTACAAATAGTTCGTCACAAAATAAAATGCTAATACTAGTATATTGGGTAAACATTTAGTGTTCACTCACAACATTGGAATATCGATTCTGGCAGGCAAGAGTACTTCACTCTACCTAATCAAACGATATACATTCGTAGATTAGTACCTGGTTGTAACTTTGAATTATAGATTACATTTCCCATACAAAGTAACTCAAATTTTCAATAAGAATGTTCAGAACCCTTTTCATTCTATCGATAGTAGGAAACGATTCGTTCTATTAAAAGGCCCACAAATTTAAACGTATATAGTTGAGTGAAATATCTCTCGAAAAGAATCTTCAAGAAAATTGATATACTTAATCGATATTTGTAAGCTATCTTATGAATGTACGTATCAGTGCAATCTTTAGTGATAGGTTGTTGAATATGAGCAATAAATCTACAAGTTTAACCGTTCGTTTCAATTAAAGAAAATCTGTCATCCAGGATCTTAAGGAGTCCAAGTATGACTGATGTACCAAGTTACAATTCCGTAAGTACGAGCTAGGGGTGGGATAAATAAATATTCCAGATCCCTATAAGAAATATTAGTCATATATATTGTTAAATTTATTTTGAAAATATTTCTAGCATTTATTAAAGGGAGGAAACCAGAAAAATGCAACCAGTCTGGTACTAACACAATAACTATAGAGTTCATTATTAATAGTTGACAACACTAGCATGCTACTTCTGCTTGCTAAGTTTGACTGCTCAACTAAATGAGAACTAGAAATACGATAGACGGATGTATCAATCAACACACAACAAAATAATAATAAATGATTTCCTATAAGAGAGTCAATAGCAAAAAGGAACTTTATGTTAAACCTACGCAAAATAATAAAAGAATACTTATAATATCAGGAACTTGTGTGAGATTATCGATTTTGACGAACTATCTACTTTTCACCCAAACACATTATAGTAGGTTTTACTGTGTAATATTAACATACTAGACTAAGCAGATAGCTAGAGCAGTTTCAACTTTTCACTATAGTAAAAACGATTCATGAAATTAAATCTCGTTAATGAGATAAATGTTGAGTGTATAATAAAAATCATTGATCTGACAGAATTTGTTGGTTTTACCAGTATTAATGGACACACTAACTTACGAATTAAAAGAGCAGAAGTTTAGTACGTACGCATAGAAATTCATCGTAAGAAATGGTTTGAAAATTAAGTCCGTCAAAGTCTCGTGGATTACGTGCTCTCAACAAACTATGGATATAAATATCCATCAGAAACGAACAACTGTGCAGTAAAAACATGTTCACAGTAAATCAGTCTTCCCGTTAAGCAATATATTTCTTTGATTAAAACACTTTTATATACTGTAGAAGGAAGTTCTAAAGAAGCTCATGAAAAAAGAGCAAGAACTTAAGAAGCTGGAAGTAAAAGCAACAAATCAAGTATGCGACGTATTACCTAAATTAATACTGACATTCAGGAGAGAGAATTGAGGGAGGCAAATGATGAAAAACAAAGGCTTTATGAAGAACTAAGGAGAATGAAACAGGATCAAATTGAACGAGAAACGATCTTAGCAGAGAATAATAGGGAACTATTGAAACTTCGATGTGTAGAAAAGGAATATCAGGAATTTCAACATCAAATTTATGCAAACTCTCCACCTGCTAGTACTCAGCTCCCGAAGGAAATTCACGAAAAGGTGACTCAGACTCCCAAATCACCAGCGTTATCTTTGAAACTAGATAATTTGGTAAGGAAAACTTTTGTTCACGTTAAAACTTCGCCTTAGAATATGGCCGAAACACCTACTAAAACCCCGAAGAGTATATTGAAACAACCAGGTTCAGCTACCAAACGTAGGAGAGTGTTTTTCGCTTCCCCTGATTATGGAAGCCTGATGAACAACCAGAAAGAGCCAAGCTATCAGAATCAAGAATGTGAATTTCCATTGTTTAAGAAATTGAGCCCATTCACAATGAATACACCTACAATTCAAAACCTTCAAACACTTGACAAAGTAAGTTGCTTGAGTATTTAAGAATTCCAATATATTGAGTTACAGTTATTTTAATGACATATATAATAGCAACCATTTCGAGGTTGTCTGAATGGCCGAAAAGAGAAGACAAAGTTGTTTAAGCGTTGTAAAGCTTAGTAAGGAATAATTTACAAAGTTGAGTAGGGGTAAATCTTAAGTATACGCGGAAAGCGTGACAAGTAGATCAGTATATTGAGCTGGAGACCTTAATGTAATAAGCACGAAACAGTTGAGATAAGTAATTGTTGTAAACAACGAGTAAAATGGTACCAATGTCAATTAATTAACATACAGATATGTACAGATAATTCGACTAACAATTGATATACAACTGCAAATATAGAAAACCCTACATAACAAGCAAAAGTAAACATTGAAATATTTTTTAGGTGACTAATATTCGGAAAACACCACGAAAAACTGGCCGTCAAATCACAGAAGAATTTTATAAGGTGGATACCGAAAAATCTTGGTTTGACTGTGAACAAATTTTCGGTTACGGGGCAGAAGATTAATGGTCAAGCTATCAAAATAAATGCTCTTTATTATTAAGTACATATGTACAACGTTATCATAAGTTCGTTAATAAAAATTATACATAAATACAGGTTATTGTTACGTTAAGTGAATATCAAACCATATGGGAGCATGATCACTAACAAGACCATTTGCACCACTTCCTGTTTCCTCCGGAATTAAAGGATGTCTGAGCCCTTTTAATATGACACCAGAATCACCAGTCCAACGAATAGTGGATTCAGAAGTCAAAGAGAGGTTAGCAGAAAGCCATGCATTGTCATATGCTCTAAAATGGTTAGATCTGGATTTAGAATAATTCATGGTAGTTTGTTGTTCACCTTTGAGTACCGGCCATAAACCACGTTCACGTAATACCCGATAAACTTTTAAATAAACAAGTAGAGATAATCAGCATAACGAGGCAATAAATATATCGAATCTAAATTAACAATGATGAGAGCTTTAATTAAAATTATGGAAATTATTTGCGTAATGGTCAACTTATGTACAAGCGAAAGTAAATAATGAACCTATAAGTGTACTAAATACAAATTCATAACGGCTCAGGAGTATCTGAGTGCTTGCATCTAACTGGCATAAAAGATTAATTGATCCAATTATGTTTATTTAATTGGGAAATTATCAAAGTATTGCCTCCAATAATGTGGGAAGGATGAATCGATAACAGTTTGGAAAATCTTTTTATCAAAAATAATACTAGTCAATAAAACGAAAATACACATAAAACGTGGTTGTAATAAACACTGTGCTTCTCTAACACAATAATTACTGCTAAAACTAATTCATTTGTAAATACAACAGAACCAAAATTTCTACTTAAGGTAGGTATTATGAAACTAACTTTGAACTGTTGCTGGAATTATTCAGATAGAGGCTCGTGCAATGATGAATATATTCAGGTTGTGTTGAGAGAGTTCTTGTGAATTTATTCCTGTCAAAGCGTTAATTATCGTAAATAATGTAGCTTACAAATCAGTCGTGAGAGCCTTAAACCTCCAGGGATGTCTTTCAGCAGCGAATTCTTTAGACAACATCTATAATGACATTTACTTCAATAACCGTGGAAACTCTACATTCTTCTTTAAACTTTGTATCTCTCCACGTTTGCATATGACGCGTGCAAGTAACTTGGTTTAATTGATAAAAATTCTTACTGTATTAGTGTCCATTACTAAATCGATACAATACATTTAGTTGGTTAAATCTAATCCTTCAGAAAGTGACTGAATGGTATTTTTTACTAGAATGTTACATAACTTTTGACTACTTGACTTTGTTCCTGAAATTTCACTACACTCTATTTTGCACTAAGACTAGTCGTTCCTAAGAATACAGAAACAGATATGATTTTCATTATATCTCAGTTAAACATGGAGTTCTTGGTTTCCTGGAAATGTGAGAAAATATCTTCCCTGTAAAATGTGATCTCTCGAGAGTAAGTTTAAAAACGTTATGCTAACAATTTACTTCGTGGAAATAGCGTAATTTATTTATTTGAATGAAGACGACAAGTACTTGCTAAGAAAGTTTTAGTAAGAAAATCAACCGCCAGATATCTGGTTTGTTTCAGTTATTCAGTATTATCATTTTCAACTGCTCGGGTTGTGTTCAAATTCTGTTTTATATGAGGTTTATGCGACCCAGTAAAATCATTTATTATCACAAAATAGGTGGACACAAACTAGAAAGTGAATAGGTGTTGCATTTCTTTACAACATGTAAATAACCTCACCTTATTGACGAAGCTAGTTAAGTGTAATACAAGAGAACTTGTAAGAGACGGGTCATTTCTAGCTGTAACGCACATTCACGGAAAAGCTGTAAGAAAAGTTCAGAACCTACCTGTATATCTCGATACTGTCACAAAACTTATTAGTAGTTTGACCACTATCGTTTCGCAACAGTAGACTACGATTAAATTGAAGACTATGAATACCAGCGTTACAAGCGAATTTTAGGTTTTTTTCTGAGTTTTTTAGATGGATATTGTTTTATGTAGATCCACGTATTAACAAATAACTTCCCAAACATCTGCATAGCAATACATTTTATGTGAAGCAAAGTGTCCGTAAATAGAATAAATTGCTTACAATTGCCAGTCTCACTAAAATTCCGCGGTTAGATTGTGAAAAACTTTCACTAGTTACTTCACGTAGAAAAATTCGCATAACAAAATACATATGATTTACTTCTAAGTCTATTCAGAGAGATTTAATCAGTTACATAGTTCCTATTTACTATGGATCTAAACTAACCTTCATGTGTTGGGAAGAGGTTGAAATCACCAGCTATAATGAGATATGTTCCCCCTGAAAAATAAATAACGATTCATATTAACTTGGAAATACGTTGTAGAGAAGTTTGTCTGTGAAAAAAATACGTGTAAGTTATTTAACAAACTTAAGGCTCGGAAATGATCGAAATATGTTGGTTTGCCTTTCAAAAAGTTAGGATTGTCTCCCTGACATTATGCCAGTTTTTGTACGTCAAAATCTATTCGTCGGTATCATAGATTCATAAGAGTTATCGGTTAATGATACACATATTAAATCTAGAGGTCGAAAATGGACGACCCTGATTACAGCCATTCCACAAATCCAAAACATTATGAAGTGAATATTTTTAAGAACTACTGTTCATTGAATAACATAACTAGTTACTAAGCAAAAAACAATTCTTTGTTAGTGTTAAAAATAACAATCAGTTCCTTTAGTCATATACTACAAATATAACAAAAAGTCAAGAATCATTGGACTTGATAGTCTTAATAATCTTCACACGTAAAAACTTCGAACTGTTCGCCCTCAACAATCGTACGAAAACATTTAATCAAACACTAGTATACTTACTAGGTTGTGTTTCATAAAAAGCTTGAACAAGATAGCCAAGAGATTCAATTTCTGAGATAGTCCTGCCAATTTGACTATTTCTTAATCCACTTGCCTTCAAATGTACTGAAATGAGAACTAAGTTAATATGTTGAATCTGAAAGTAAATTAAAACAATCCATGTACATAGCGGTTGATGTCCAGATGGTAGCGTTGTAGATATTTACAAAATGAGTGACGATGTCCCAACACATTTCAAGAGTAAGACTCTACGTGTAATAATCATATCAAAATAATATAATAACTGCCTTTGATCCTCACTAGCTCATTGATGAACAAAAATAAATGCCACTTCATAAACATATACACATGTATCCTAAGAGATATGGGTAACATCTGTTGTATAAGGGCTGATGATGTAATCAAGTTTCTCGAATATTACGTACATACACTTCTCAAGTTTATGACGAAATAGATTACTCAGTAATAACTTAGAAACTATGTAAAACATTAAAGTGATAAGTAGTTGAATAGAAGAAAAGTAGATGAAATTACACAGACAAAGGTATAGCATATCACAGGCGATACGGTTAAGAAAAACCAAAAATAAAACGCTGGAAAAAATAAGCAATTCAGTACTGGAAAGTGAGCCTACGAGAAGAATTAAATATTTGTAAATCACTAAGTTTAATCAGGTCAGCCAAAATCATGGCACATGGTTTCATATTAAATTGAACAAAGGAAATTTTTCCAAACTAGCATCTGCTTTTAAACACCTTTTGTTACATACATGGCAGGAGACTCCACATGGACTGCGTGTAAACGACTTTCTTGAAACAGGTAATGAGTTCGAAGACTTTTCCAATAAACTTGTCCGAGAAATCCGAATACCACATCGAGAATTATATAGAAAAACGGCATACTCTTTTGCACGGAACATGGAACCAGTTGGTTGGATCGAACATGACGCTTTCCAGTACGGGGGAGTAGACAGAGGAAATTTTTCAACCCATCGTTTTACGTGGGGAAGAGATGGATAATTTAGCTCATTGCACAGCTAGAATGATTAGCAATATGTACGGATAAAAATGAGGAAAAAAGTTATACAGTTTGATAAAATACTGCTGGGAAGAATCGTCAAAATAACCATGTTTTTAAACTAAATGTACTAGAGTTTAGACTTACATTAACTGTGATCATATCTCAGCTCGTCACCAGTCCGGGGATGGATTTGTGGGATAGTAAGGGCGGATGTTTAAAGATACTATGCAAAATATTTCAAAACCAGACACAATGGTGCAAACATATCTACCATATATATAAGCTAAAATTGTAATCCTTTAGCCACAATCACCCTCACTTCTTATTAATATACTTATTTTTCCTAATTCCTTTTTACCGTTCTCTGTTTTACGTGGTGGATTATTTCGAAATGCAACCACTCGAATCCATGTCTTATCTTTCTAAGATCTCAAGAAGATAAATATGTACATTCCACTCTCAAAAAAACCAGCCAGCTGAAAATAATATTGTACACTGAATGCTATCTATTTACTATTGTATAACCTATATGCAACAAAGTTCTCGATCATCTGCAGTTTGACCAGATGAAAATTACAGACTGGTTACCACAGATCAACTCTCAGGAAAATAATGAACACGAAAAACTGTCGCAAATACATAAATAAGAAATACGCTACTGGTCGAGCAAAAGTGCAGACAAAAGTTAATAAACAAACCAATAATTACACGAATCACCCCTAATAAATAAACGTTAAAGGCATGTTATCTTAGCAACTATAAACACATACAGAGTAAAAATAACGTACGTATTTTTGGTTAAATTAAAAACCTTGTAATCACGTGCATTACCGGTCTGAAATGTTACACTGACTAATATAACAAAATACGAAGACAGTAAACCATACAAAATCAATGACTGTTATTTAAAGGATTTGCTATGAAATAAACTTGATGAGTCCAAAGTAACCTGTAGGATACTTTACCCAGTAATTATTCGTACATTCGTCAAAAAGAGAGCTGATGTAATGTTTTAGTTGTAACAATCCAAAACAATGTATCGAAAGACAACTTACATAATCAGCAACTAAAGGGTCTGAGACTTCTTGAAGCAATATTAATGAGACGTTCATTCGTAAAATGGTCAGGCAAACAACTTCCATGAATCCTGGATGTTTAGCTTTACTTAAATCGAAGCGGTTAAGGTTCCAAGATCCGATCCGTATATGCCTTTCTATAGAAGAAATACGTGGAAGTGGTGGATCAAGTTCATTTAATAGACCACATGAAGCAATTAAATGGAGCCAATCACGGATGCCTTCCATTCTCAAAACTAACTGAAGTTGGGAGTGAGAAAAGTCATAATTTTTCTCATCAGTTCTGTATTCTGAAAATTGAGAACTATAATTATTTACTGACTGAGGAAACGATTGCATAGAACAATTCTCCGACTTCCTATGTCCTTTTGTAGTATTCGAATGTTGATTATTGATCCTAAAAATTGGATTTTAACATCTTTCGATCAGACAAAACAGATATTCACTATTTTTATTTAAATACTTACAGAGACGAGATATAATTTACTTACTTAATATCATGACTGGATTTATGCAATTGTTTGCCCTTTATTATAATGCTTTTCAGCTTTTCAAGAAAAATAGTACTATCCGTATATTCATTCGATATCACCATGTATATTTCCTGAATTACGTAGTTGAGCTTGAAAGGCGAAAAGAAGTATAATCATTTATTATTATATATTACAAAAGCTTATAAAGACCTAGATATCACAGACTTCATGCTTTTTAAAAACAAACTGGTCTACTGAATATAGGAAAAGTCATAATGAATGAAACCCTAGACCACTGACTCTAAACAACGTACACCAAACTTGACAGTCGAGTCCAAACAGATACAACCTTAGTTATTTTATCGAGAGGTTATTCAGTAACGCGCTTTGGTTTACTTGCACTATTTATTTGGTTTCACATTTTTACAGCTGACGTTTATATAAAAATGCATATATTAATAGTCAAAGGTTATGACTCAGAATGCTACTACACCGCCATAATCTATATTTCATGATTGTAGATCCTGAGTAAAATTTTGTGAAATTCGTTATAGTGAAGCCAATGAGCTTACTGTTGAGAGACAAATGCCGGACATACGATTTTCGTCCTCTCAATTTCGTAAACACTACCCCCGCTGTGAGAAAGCAGTGGTTATAGACATATGGCCATATCGGAGCATTTTGAGGGGGAAAGCGAACTCTCCACCCTCGGTCGTACCAGAGCACTTGGGCGAGAAGAATAACCAACTTCCTTTCTTAGATTCACTTATCAGTCAAACGCAAAACGGTTCAATCTAAACACTCTGTCTACAGAAACTTCACATGAACAGAATTATTAAGGTTTCCATAACTATCAACCAAACAAACAAAAACGAGGTATGACAGCGAACTTATTCAATAAGACTGACTATATCTGCATAAATTATACTATTAAAAACAATGTGAAGCTGAGACACGAAGTACTGATATTAGAAAAACTACAACTAAATTTTTAATATGAAATAGTTAGTATTGTTTAAAATAATTGAGTGATGATAATATATGACTATCAAATATAATGAAATGTAAAGATATACCTGGCGTTTGCACACTACATGCTCGACACTACTTATCGACCAAAAGGAGAGATAAGTGATACGAACATAAGACTTACGCATGGTAGTTGGTTTTTAACTTTATAGGTCCACGTAAACATAGTATATGGATGTCCCAGAGAAAGCAAAATAGACTTACGAAAGTGCTGCTTCAGAGATACTATAGTGAATCATCATATTTCGAATAACTCTAGGAAGCTTTTAAAAGGGTAGGATAAAATAATTTTAATGGTTTCGGGTCAACTAGCCTAAGCTTAAAAACACCACAAAGTTTGAGAGATGCTTCCTTTATTTTAGAACTACTAGGGTATCAAAGCTAAGAATGAAGTTTCATAAGTCCTGGATTCATTGATTATTTAATGAGATCGTTTGACCGCAGTAAGAAGGGGAAATCCACAGATATTTAGTTGGTTAAAGGTTACATCATCCTCCGGAACGCATAGGCAGTTGTATCATACGAATAACAGTTATAAACCTCAAATCTGAGTTTAATGACGAACTGTAAGGGTATCATATGTGCCATCTTAAGGATTACTAAAACACGTGAAAATCTTTAGGAGTGGTCTCTTACCCTACTTGATTCACTTTACATTAGGTTCACTTTCGAAGGGTTGATTACTAAATCCCATCTAATATTGTGAGTATAAAGTGATTGAATACTCGGAGTTTCAAGAAAGAATTTTAAGGAATCTCTAACAATTAGGGCTTTTGTGGAGTATTACTTAATAATTTTACACATTTGTTTGATATCTCGTGAATTTCGACCAAACCGGTGCTTTCCTGTAACTCTCCAAAGAGATCACAGGCTTCACGATACTAGTCACATGTTTTTTATCTGTTTAAATTGCAACTCTTCCAACCCTGTAATTAATTCACATACACGTAATATATCCGGTACATAGATAATAGAAGTCAACAAGCCATAATCCAGGAGGATATGAGAACTTGCCTAAACTGCCACACTATATAAGTTCGGCCCGAAGGCCCAAAACTTGTATCAAGTGTTTTTATATTCATCGGCTGACTTATATAAAACCATTGATCTTATGTCCTCACTATCCTCCTCAGTAAGTTCTTTAAGTAGTACAAAACTTGCAGACAACGTACGACAGTACGGTAATACACTGAGCACTTGTACCGTGTGTAGGCGCCTTCTGAAACATTCGAATAATATTCCAAGAATTCGGTCCCCAAAAAGCAAGCTTAAGGTTTCAACCCCATTTGACGTATTTTAATTTAGGCAGCCGAGCAGTAGTATCACTAGGACTGAAACAACGTGGCTCTAATTTGTGCACAAAACCTGTGCCTAGTAAATCACTGAAACTCACTATTTTAATACACTCAGCTAACCCACAAACACAGGTAGCATATGCTGACCAAATGCGAGTGAATATTAAGTACCTGTCTTGAGGTTTATCCTACTAATACCGAAATTCGGAAGCCAAATGAATACTTACCATTCAGGTCGTTAACTGATATCAGGCAACCGAAAAGTAACGAGTCGGAGCTGTCTCGGTTGTTTGGGTTCAAAGAGGATCACTGAATTACATTTTCTTCACTACCATAAATTTTTAATCCACTTCCACAGTAAGTATGAACAGTTTTCTATTATCGCTGATATCTGCCGTCTGCGTCTCCCATCTCATCACTCACTACTACTCCCTTTTTGACCAAAGATCTGGCAGTCAAGAAATTATCAGAAATTAAAGCCTAGATGGAAATGTCGCGGTTTGTTTTTGTGACAAAACCGCTGACGTCGAGAAACTTATATTCATATGTACCTAAGGGACTGATGAACTACACGACAGTTGAATTAACGCTTGGTCATACTATGGACAAACATGAGAAAAATTATTAATTTATTCGGAAGTTAGATATATGCTGTCACAAACAGATTAAAATGGTAGACAGTATTATAAAGGTGTATTTCTAACTAACCTGTTCATTAGTTTGATTATCTGCACTACTGATATAATACAGGATTTTTTTAAGAATTTCAGCATTTTTCTCTGTAAGCCTGTTTTTGAAACATCGCCAAAAGCACTAAAATATAGCAAACAATGCAGAGTATGCTAACCACACTTTGAGCTAGTGACTAGTGGTTCTCAATAGACTAAACAATCAAGAAATATAGACAAGCAGAAGACATGATTTGTTGTGCTCTCCTCAACCTTAACGGATGAATTTCACTAATCACTGAAGTCAACAGAGAAATAAGTTTCATGTAGAAAATTAACTAACTTCAATGTTTCCTGCTTCCTAACGAACTTTATAAAGAGAAACAGGTAAACTAGAGGGAATCTTATTAAACAAAAATAAGAAGTTATTAATGGGACAAAAATAATCGCGGTAATTCCCACAGAGAACTCAGTACACTGTATTAATCCCAATAACCGTGCTTATAGCATCGTTTCAAAACTTCCACAGAACCGGAAAGCAAATTAGTTGCTGAAAGTCTAAATTTCTGCCCATATGGAAAGCTGAACGAATAAACATCCGTCTCTCCACCTTATACGTCTGAATCCATTTACCTACTGTACACATTGATCCATGAGCAGTCCTAAAAACTTAAGAATAATGCTGAATTATATTTAGCTCCTAACAACAGACCTTATTGTCACAACTTACACTAAGACAAAAAGCGATAACATAGGTATAAAGGATTCAAGCTTTACATTAACGCTAAACTAATTTATTCTGTAACTGCACACTCTTTGGTTTAGTGTTACTAGAGGTTGTAACTGTAGCTTGGTTCTTTAAGTACTCAACTTTCTATTTTTAATTAACTAGTTTGAATTCTCATTTATTTTATTTAATATTAGAAGGCAACTGATGTACCTCAACTTCAATAAGTGTGACCAACGGTAGAGTACAGAAAATTCTACTGTTTAATGCTTTCCTCTTAATAATAAATAAATTGGAAGTACGATAATAATTATAAGCCCCTAGTCTTGTATCTGAGGTGCTCTATAAACAAGGGAAAGTGACCATTGAAATAACGTTAAAAAAGAGGGAAGATTATATGGTATGAAATAGGAAACAAGGATATATATAAAAGGATACAGTTCACACAATACAACCATGAAATATATATCAGATGGTCTTGCCAAAGTTTATACGTTAATAGTAAACTACAGTATGATCAATACTGGTTTCTACTTTGATTCATATTTGATAGCATCAAGGTTATTATATCTAGTTTGAACACATTATGTATTGAATATTCGGAATATTTTTCACTTACAAAACACCAAGCACAGTATATGTCGGAAGACTAGCCTTTATGCCTTGAGGTACCCCAGCCTACTCCCGCAAAACGTTTGATGATACAATTAGATTTCCACTTCAAGAAATCTTCCAAAATTTGTGTACGGATCAAGTAACTCAGTAGTCGAAGCGTCCTAACACGTCGGAAGTGAAAGCTGAATCTGATAACTACCAGAAGCCATTTCAACACGGCCGAGCCCACCGGCAACAATTCTGGTCTAAGTGGAACGCTCTGTGTAGTCGATGGCACACCATTTATTAGCATCTAAAGGCATCTTGGATGATGACCTGTTTTTGAGCAACAACTGAGTTGGTCTGTTGCTCAAACAATGTCAAAAAGACCGTTCTATTCTCCAAGGTTCGCGACTACTGATACACCTAATGAAGCGATCACCAAGGAGCTCTAGTTTGTAAAGCACTACAAGTCGCCGGGTTCAGATGACGTATTCCCGGCTATTTTAAAGGAAGATGGTAAACCTCTAGTCATAAAAAATGGTTAGGTTGCTTGGAAAGGTTTGGGAACTAGTGTTCTAACATCCTAAAATAAGGCGATGTCGTCCCCATCTTTAAAAAAGCCCTACGTTCTTTCCAAAAACTTCCGGGTGATGATTTCATTTTCGACTGCGTTCACAATATTTGATTACGTCAAACTCCACAAACTATGCAAAGATTGTGAAAAACTGACTCGCCATTTACATGCCCATTTTTTGCTTGTGTCGTGAATATATTAATCGTGTTCCTCCCTCAAAAGCCTGAGACACCACTTACTGGAGTTCAACAATCACTGTTTTAGTTCAGCTCGGGGCTACCTTTGACTCAATGGACAAAACTGAAGCCCCAGATCATCCGCTTAAAAAGTGTACGCGTACGAGTTTTTTTATTAAGGCTTTTTGCACAAATGACTTGATCAGAGTAACGACAAACATCTCCTGAATGTATTGCTCTAAAAGGATTTGTCACTGACATCTTGAAAAACAGCTCTGAAGGAAGTACTCAGTGGTGGTGCATCTGATACCTGGACTTTCCAACCCCAAATATGTACATGGAATCGCTTTGCTGTATGGTGATATACAATGAACCCAAAATATGCTTAATGAATTTTTAGTGTCTGTAGGTACGGCATGTACTATGTAATTTCCAAACGCAGTGTACTCCAAAGATTATACAATTTTATGCACTCATTCTTTGTGATGAGCTTTTGGAAGCGACTAAAAAGCCAGTGCATCTACGTCATTTTGTACTGATGTTTAAGTGACAAATGAAATTAGTCCATGCATTATCCAAGCCAGAGCCCTACATCTCAATCTAGGCCATCTTTCGTGTCATCATCATGTTATTCTGGTTGTAAAAGTTCGAGTTTACAACGCGCCGGTGAGGTCAGTGTCGATCTATATTGGTTGAGCACTAGCTGGCACAACGCTATCAGACATAGCTCAGAATGGAAGCTCGTAGAAACTATAGTAGTTTTATCTTAAATTCTCCAAAATAAGAACGTTTGACTGAAAAAATTTTCTTGGTTGTGTTTTTAACTCAGCAGTAACTCCTACATACTATGCTTTTTATTTACTTATTTGATTGTGCTCCCTTTCCCTCGCTTATTTCTTCACAATCCCACCTTGATTTTGTCCATTTGTACCAGATTTTAGAATTAAATAAATAAAAATGGATGAAATTACCCACAGTCGAGACAAAGCCAATATAATCAATTAATTTTACAAGTTGGAACCCAACTTTGATTTGCATACTAATGAACTGCGTTAGATAAAATCAGAATATTAAGAGCTCAATCCAAATCAGTTTGACAGGCATTAAATTCATCCCTTAGCCACAATTAATTGGAAAACTAACATTTGAAAACTGAATGACTCAGATGAAACTCATCTGGATACTTTAAATTATTGCCTTATAATGTACTTACGAAACATAACCCCTCACTATACATTTGAAAGCAAACAGCTTATGAGAACTAACTAAGCAATCGGCTACCCCCACCAAATACGAGCCACACATCATTGTTGTCATACCACACACTAAGCAGTTACTGGTTTTGTAAAATCAGGCAGCGTGATTACTGACCAGATGTTGACCCAGTATAATCCAACTGACACTAAAACTTATAAGCCGCACACGAAATAAGGAAGTAACTTTATGATTAACGTGTTTCAAGATCCTCTCCCAGCTACTGTAAGTATTAAAACCACATGATCATGATACAAGTTTGACTTTTGTCAGGAAAATAAAGGAAAGTTGATTATTTGAAAAGACGACCTAAAAGACCAAAACAGGGGTATTTATGTGAGCCACCAGGATTTTGAATTTTCTGACAATCTGACTTAAAGGCTAACCCCAGATGGGAATAAAATATATCTAAACTTGCCACTATTCAGTGCCAAGGTTGGACTTGAAAGTTTCAAATAAATTGAGCATTAGGTAGAAAACTAATAATAAATATAGTTTTTGTTAAATCCGAATGAGTGGGAAAACTGTATTTCTGACATTTCGTGACTACGGATACCTTATATTCTCCAGCCTTGGAATTCTCCCGACGGAGACTTATCTACAGCAGACGTTTGAGGTTGAGTAGCGTCGAATACCATGTCTTATTGATTACGATGAATCACTGCTTTTAGTTTCATAGAGTGGTCAACCCGTCATGTTGCTGAACACTTACTGAAATGATGTTCACAGACAATGAGATGTTTGTTAGAGTAATTCAGTCTGGAATTGGGAGAAAATATGTATGTTAAAGAGAAAATACACCCGTAATCAATGACAAACATAACGAGGAAGGGAAACAGACATCTGGAATCCAGCCGCAGTCAGGTGAAAATAACAGACGAAAGGAAAAATACTGCTTCGCCGTGGTATTTTTGGTTTATTCCCATCTTCCATATTACTTCCCTTTTCTCGTCAATACAAGTACACTCCCTCAGGTCTCATAACACCATTTTCCTGTTTAAACAAAACTTATTACATTGATGTTAGTTATATACGTCACTATGTTGAAAAATATTACTTCATTGTTTTACTAACTTAAAGAGGAGACATACAATACAAAAACAAGACATCGTCCTTGACTCTTCAAAAGTTGGTATCGTTTCAATATCCAAGCAGAGTTACTTTGTCGAGAGAGCTAAAGATGATTTCGCTTTGCGAGCTTGCGTTTCCAGTAGCAACGAACGATCTGGGTCCCTGTTTAGGAACCTAGGTATATTAAACAAAAGCCATATAAGTATTGGTAGACTAGTTTTAGATACTATCTTTAATGACTGTATGTCGAGTATCCTCTTATAGGACCTCTGTGAATTCTCTCGAGCCATTCCATTGAGTAGCGAACTCCATGAACTGATGGCTCTTAAAGTGTGGAAAGTATTCTCAAAATAAATTTTACTATTTTGTGACCTCAATTTTTGTTTCTTTCCTCCAAGTTTGTGGTATTGCTGAACTTAATTAGGTATTTTATCCGACTTTTGTGATACCGTTAGTCGTCGACATGTCACCTCTGAGTGGCCTACACTCTTACAGTTTAAAATCCGGAAATTTAAGGCGTTCTTCCTAAGGCTTGACATTTAGTGCTCAAACTAGTTTCGTGGTTCACATGTGGATATACTCGGCTGCAATTAAACGCAACTCAATTTCGTAAATGTGCCCTTCAGCTTAGCAACCAATCAGAATGAGGCGGTCGGCTTTCTTAGTACTGTGCTTCTTTCAGCTATTTCTTTTGTGTAGCTGTGTAATTTAATGTCTCAGTGTGCTAAAATGCCGCAGTTAGTGTAATGTTCTATATGTTGGCGTGAAGTTTATTTCGGATCAGCGATGTTTTCTGGGTTTTTGCTGCTTCTACTCAAGTCAATGTATTTCTTCAGGCAATCTGGCTAGTCTTGTGTTATAAAATGTCGGCCGGCTTTCTTCGTTGTGTTTTTTCCGCTATTTCTTTTGTGTAGCTACAGAATTTAAGGTTTCAGTGTGCTAAAATCCAAAAGTTAGTGTAATACTCTAAACGTTGGAGCAAAAATTTTCCTGATTTCTCTTTGTTTTCTGGGTTTTACCTGCTGCTACTGAAGTCACTGTATTTATTCAGCTAAGCTGGCTAGTACTAACATAAGACCTTACGTTTTTAAACGACAATAGGTTATGTTTTACCTTGTTTTCTAGATATCCAAAGCTGAAGTTCGTTTTCATCTAGCTATAATAATTGTTGCTGCCGCCTGTGACTCCTACTGTTCGCATGTTCGTTCCTAACTGTCCTTTATGATGTTATCGGCAAAACGAAAGGAAACAATCTGCGTTTTTTTAATTTTCTTCAGTATTATGGACAACACTATCCCACCAACGAGTCAAACTAATACAGAGTGCCAAGGAGTAGGGTATATCGGTGTAGGGCCAGTGAAATGTCACTGAGCCCTAGCCAAATCATCCGGCAGTTGGATCACTGAATGTCGAACAGATCATCGCTCCCTGCCAAGGTCATGTACAGGCAACGCGCATTAGTTAATCATACGCCATGGACTGGCCGGCACACTATGCGCGTTAGGTCACGGGTTTTCGCGCGCATGTAACATATTGTCGTGGATTTTATGTGTCGTTATTTATCAGCTATTAACAGCCTTTTTTCCATCATACGTGACTTCTCGTAATCTTTGTGACTGGAAGATAGTTTTTATTTCAATTTATAAGCAGTTTGACGTATTTCGTGCTCACCACCTAAGTAAATATGTAGTTGGCGTAATATGGTTATTTTTAACAATTAAAAGTCAAACAAGTCAAATCACCATTTTTCTAGTCAAAAATAGATTACAGATTGAGTTTTCATGAAAATAAGCCGTGAAAAGCATTATATATGGCTCACCTCCTTGATTATGGTGACGGCAAGCATAGATGTCCGTAGTCGTTTATAAAATGTAATCAGAAAGAAGTGAGCGTTAAACTAACTATGAATATTATATAAGTTGTTTGTATTTAGCCATAAAAGGTTATTTGGACTATAGGTAGCATTGTTTTGTACTGAAGTGACATATTATTGTGTAACGTATCAGAGAAAAATTATGTAACAGTTGACGTTGATAGTCTTTTTTACCGGCTTTCTGAACGTATACAGGAACAGTGTATAACACCACATTAAATAGGCACAAAATCTTCATAAGTAAAACGATGGATGTCTCTTCTGAGCATGGTGACAAAACCATGTCGTACTTAATACTGATTTATGATGTGTCTGTTATAGGGTTGACGAATAATTTTCTGTAAACGAAATGCACAATCGCAGACGAAAATGTGAACAAAGTTATGATGCATATTGTCGAGTAATATCTAAATGGTGCCTACCAATTTCTCTTGCTAATACCAGATGTATAGACGAAATACTACAAAGGTTAGACACTGAATAAATTCCCAGTGCTTGTTACGACACAGACTTGAATAGAAAAACAGCTATTAATGAGTTAATTCATGAATTCCTACTGCATTACAGACTGACTCGTCCGAAGTAATTCATGCAGACAACGTGACGAAAAGTGAATGAGCAATGGAAGCAGAATCACAAGTTCCTTGTATTCATATCTCCTTTATGCCACATTAATTAATTACATTTTCTTCATAAGTCAGACTACGCTTGTATGTTGTGACGAAACTAACTTCAGCAATTTGTAAATAACACTGATATGTGTGTTGTAAAGATTACCTATTAATTTTTATTAAAGGAAATAGAAATCTCTAATGATTAGCGCTGTCTGCAAATAAGAGACTTATACGTACATTCTGTAACCTGCTATTTGATGGACTTATTGAATGTGATACTGATAACTAAGTCTAATTCTTTATTTCACGACTGATTCATTGTTTTTCAGAATTGTATGAATACATTAAAGTCGTCAAAGCTTGGTGATGATGTTTACGCCGGTCTACAACTTATGGAATTTGTGATTATGGAAGACCATGTTAAAAACCGGTTTACAAGTTCACGTTAACTGTGTTCCGTATTGCCTAGTAACATTTTTATTCAACTAATGAATTAGTGAAATATAAATATAGCAACTACACTCAGTGTCTTACTTTATAAACCGTGTCCGTATTTATTAATAGTCGATATGACGCTAGAACAAATATAGATAGAGAGTAATATGAACTCCTTATAATCCATGGAATGAACAAGTAATAAGATGGATTATGTAATAATTCATCTCACTTTTAAAATTCAGTTACCCATTTATTCCAGCACCCTGTCACTTACATCTGCTCACGTAATCCTCTGTAATTATGTGACCTCTTGAAATTGTAATCAATTATTAAGTAACCCAAGTTTTCAGTTCTTAAATCCACGGATCATTTATAAGCTATAAGATTTTCACACCACTTATCTGTCTGTGAACTCCAGTCCACTATTACACCACCCATTCTTAATGTGTTATTGACTGTAAAAACAAATGACCTTTGACCTTAAACTGCACATATATATATATATATAGTCATTATTGATAACCTACGTCATTTCAATTATTCATATTCAGGTATGTCAACTGTTTCCCACATCACTGTTAAATCCTACTGCACATTTAGTTATAATGAATGCATACCACTGTTAATCAACATTTCTCCTGGTTTCATTTTAATTCATAAGCGGAACTAATCACATGAAATTAAAATCTACTTAGCTACTGATACGATTTTGAGTATAAACGTAATCCGACGAAGATGAATACGATATGTGGGTGCCTAATCTGCAAGACTGTACGTGGATGTAGGGTTTCTTAATCATTCTTAATTATTACAGACAGTTAAACATGAACATTATTGCTATTCATTCCCATGAAAGTAGGAATAAGATGAAAATTAAAATTATGAAAATTTATTGAATAATCATTGCTGCTAAAGCAGAAAATCAAGTTTACAAGTTGGTATTAAGAATTCTTAAGTAATAATTGTCCACTTTCTTCTCAACTTCCGTTGCGAAACGTTCACCATACTTCTCAATGATGCGATGCTTATGGATTCTTTGGCTTCTTTGAATACTTATATACACTTCTCTCCGCCGTGGTAATGCAGTTAATGTATAATTTTGGAAGTTCTGGGTATTATATAACTTCCATCTGCTACAATACCTAAGAAGTTGATGAGCTATGAAGTTAGTATTTCATAATTGATATAGCTTACCTGTAAGATTTCATCTTTTAACGTAGGCTCACAGTGAAGTATTACGGGCTTCAAGTTCTCTTTTTCTTCTGACGATAATCTCCTTGTCCATGGATCACATAACATCCATGAACTACTACATGGATGATTGTGGAGCATGTTGTAGGATTTGATGACATATCCTTGCTCCTCTAGTCTTACACGGAATTTAGATTGACAATTACGGAATTTAGACCTTCAACATAAGATATTAGTTACAGATCTTACGATTTTTGCCTTACTTTCAAACCTTCCGATTTCCGTTTATGACCAAACGTACAATTAAACGTTACAAACAGGTATTTGAACCTGACATCCTTCGGCAATCTGCTTTCTGTGTGGATGTAACGAGTATAAGTAGTCTGAGAAGCGATAAAATTATAATTCCATACTTTTTGGAAATCTTTTAAGACGCTTTCAAAATCATCCCACAACACGAAACGCTTGTTCAGTATCATACTTCGAAAGGCATCAGTTAGGTCGACTGAAATGTCACTTGAGCATGAAGCACTAAAAACAGACATGACTAATTATTAAAAAGTTATTCCTTGCAACAATAATAACCCAAGGAAATACTACAAATACTTAGGATTTACCTGTGACTTGACATTTCGTTGAGCTTTACTACAGTTGTTGGGATCAAAGATCAAATTACAGAGCAACAACTGAGCCAAAGTGTACACTACAAGACAGAGAACGCTAAATTAATGGTTTTGGTATTTATTTCGTGCTTTTTTATGTAGCATAAGATGACTTATATATGAAAAAACTTGATACTCATGCAATCCAACCAACCCACGGCAATTGAAATACGGAATGACCGCCTCTAGTCAAGCCGTTCAAGGTCGTTGAAACGAAAGGGCGGGCACATTTCAAAAGGACCTAACGTTTAAACCGTGCCGACTGGCCCATGCGGCAGTGGTCTTACTTCCGCCTGTATCTACCTTAACTAATATATTTCTGTAATAACGTCCTTTGTGTTGTACAGTCTTCAAAGCATCTATAGTACCTTGTTACTTCAATGGGGGTAGTCCACGTAAGGTGCTGACCACGAGGTGTGACTTCGACGTTAGTTGGTTCGTCACACTATTCACGTCTAACTCGAGTCGGCCTCCAATCATTTCGACATAGATCATCTACGTTGGTGATTTACATCGGTATTGATTTCGGAAGGACCCAGACTTCCGACAACTATAGATGAAGTCACAGATGTTACCAATCTATTGCAGAGGGTTTGTTATGAAAAATATGCCATATAGCAGTAATAGAGAGGTTGTAATCATTATGCAGTGTGTTAAAGCAAGCTTAACATTGAAAAGCCGGAAATCTGCTACCAGTGTGTAGTGTGTGTTTGCTGTTTTGGCCATAAAAGGAAGCCGAAGTGTCATGATCAGGGAGTAAAAAGGTGCTTAACAGTTATTAAGCTCACTTTTTTATAGATCATATTTCACCACTCGCAAATTTGTGTTTTCTTACGGTATGATGTCAACTGGTACCTAATATGTTCACCCTTACGATGAAAAGTACCTGCAAATTTTCACCTTCATATTCGAATTGTTTTTGGACAACTGTCTTACAGTCTGAGTGCTTCGTACGCCCCGAGAAACTCTATTTCTACAACATTCGTAGTTCCAGTATAACTTTCTCACGCAGTAAGTTCAAATTAGACACTAGTCTTTCTAAATAAGCCTGTTAAGCTAATATCCGTATTCTCTATTTCAGTTGATCGATGACAACATGTACCGCGTGCATCTGCTGTATACTGCCATTTTACTCCAATTCTAACTGTTATATCTTACTTTTGAATAATGAGATTGCTATATGCTGCAAATACAGACTTATTTGTTTTGATGGAGGTAGGGGGGTTCATGGGATTTTCAGCAGAACCGTATTAATATTCTCACTAAAGAGCTAAGTGAGTGCGTAAACCAGTGTAAGGTACCATACGGGGTGCATTTGAGTTACTAGTGTTCCATTAGTGCGGGTAGGGGCATTGCTTGCTTGTCATTTGAATTAGAAGCTATAAGATAAGACGCAGGTACGGTTAGGATGTGTAACGCGTGTCCATCCATTAGCTGGTGTGACAACCCATGGTGGTTAGAATAAGTTATGAGAGGACCCGAGTATGTAAGTCTCGCAAGAAAATGACGAAGATATGCACCAAATCACCTTATGAAAAGCGCCTCCAATCACTTAACCTCTACTCATTAGAGTACAGACGTCTTAGAGGTGACCTAATGCCTTACATTAACCTTAACAATTCTGGACATCCCCTAAAACACCTACTTAAGCTTAGTCCCAGAAACCAGCGACACAACATAGCAGAACGGACTGTAGACGCAACTTCTACTCCTTAGGAGTTGTCAAATGCTGGAATCCGCTGCCCGCCGAGCTAGTCCAAGCGACTTCCCAGGAGTCCTTTAAGAGGCAAGTGGATCTATTCTTAAGGATAGTATCATACTATGATTTACCAATTTCTCTTTCCTCTTTTATTGTTAACATACCTAGGTTCCTGCCTGGAGGTTTTGGTGACCCCCCGCTACTAGACACGGAAGCCTGTTAAGCGAAAGCTTCTTCTATTCAGTCCACAACCATTTGAACACATGAACTAGGTGCTGAGAGACTCGCTTATCACAAGTTTCTTGCAACGATTAAGTAGATAAAACAAAGTAGCATTAGATTCAAAAATTTATTCAAGAACTTTCATTAAGAATCGAATATCAAACAAAGGTTTAAACCAAGTTCCCGTTTAAAAGTTGTATTGGTAATGTTAAGCTGCAGTTTTCGTTGTTTTTTTCCAAACGAAAGAGTAAAAAAAGTCAAAAAATACTGGAAGTGGTTGTGAGACTAAAATGGAAGTCCAGCATCCTTTTTATAATCTGCTATTCGTTGGGTCTCCCGTAATCAGTTCCATAGGGCCATAGTTCCAAGGGCGAAACAGTTTTTAGGGTCTGTGAAGGCACTCCTGTTGCATTCTAAATGAAAAATATAGTGATGAATTTAGTCAGAAATGTGGAATAGATAAATAACCAAATTACATGTTTTTTAGCAAAGAATTTATGCAGTTGTGATTTACCTTGAGTTCATGAATATTAGATAAGGTCAGCTACTATTACTTGCGCAAAGCATAACATGGGCTTAGTACCGTATTGCAATGTTTTTATTATTTTGCTCCCATTTAAGTATTCCCATGCATCTGTGTCTAGTTCAACAGGACAACATACAAGCAGAATAAGTGTCTGATAAACTAAAAGTCCCAGTTGTCAAAAAGATTCTTAACATTTGTCCACAGCCAGCTGCATTTAATTGAGACACAGAACACTCATCTTCTAAGACTGTATACTGCTGTTTTGCGGGCAAATAAAAGCTCAGACACTTAGCTATCTTGCTACCGATGTTATTACTGGGGAAATTGTTTAATGACAGTGTAGCGGTAAATAAATCCCCAGAATAAATAGCACTAAGTTTTCGACATTGGATGCTGACCATATGTTTTAGTGGACTCATCTAGCTGAAGGCGCTCGGTCAGGCATCTGCACCAGATCACGTGTGGTAACGCCGTGCTCAACATCAACCGCAATCGCTAGCCAGATTAGATCAGAGAATTCCGATATATTGGTCATCGCCAAATATACTCTTCCGATCTCCTCGACTCTGTCTTTTGATTTCTCTTGGTGGGAACGAAATATATTAGAAGGTGTTACTGGTAGAAGCGTTGTCAAACACTGAATACCTGTGACATCATCATTGATGAACCCAACGTGATCTGGTACACCTAATTGCAACTGTGAGTCTGTTCTTTTTTGGGATTTTTATATATCATTGCCTTATTTTTTACTTTTTTTGAACATTGTGATTTTTTTTCGTGTTTTTTCTTGGATATATATATATTTTCCCCTCGTTCATTATCGTACTTCATACTTCATCATGACTGAACAGACACCTAAAGTACTCAAGCTTAAGACTTTGTCCCCACCTTCGTTTCAACTGATGCCTTTCTGGCCCGACAACATCGAAGCCTGGTTTTGCTACGCAGAAGCCGACTTCTCCGAGCACGGCGTGATCGACACACGTGCACAATTCCTCGCAGTAGTCAAGGCACTACCGCGCGAATTCAACAGGTACGTAACACCTAGTATGTTTACTAGTGATGTTTCCGATCCTTACGAAATCTTAAAACGCTCGATTCTTAAACGAGGAGATCTAACCGATCGACAAAGGTTAGATCAACTCTTCAATAACATCGACCTGCAACACGGTTCTGCGACGGACATGTTGCAACGGATGAGAGAGGTTATAGGCCTAAGAACTTTCGACGAAGGTCTATTCAAACAACTCTTCTTGTCAAAACTTCCCCAACAGGTGCAAGCAGTTCTGGTCTCGTTCCAGAACAACGGCTTAGACGAGCTAGCTGCATCTGCCGACCGCATTCTAGAAATTACGAAACCTACTACCGAGGTATTTTCAGTCAAAGAAAAGCCTCACACGACTCAGAATGATATAACCGACTTATGTCACACACTCACGCGCTATCTTAGTCTTCGTACCGACCGTAAGAGATCGCGCACACCACGTAGAAGCATTTCTCGTAAGCGATCTGTCTCTAGACCACGAGAGACAGATAACCCCGACTGGTGCTGGTATCATAACCAGTATGGAAAGCTTTCCAGAAATTGCAGAAAACCCTGCAATTTTCCCAACACGAAACCGACTGATTCGAAAAACAATTCGGGAAACTTCCAGGCCGGCACGCGTTAACGGCAACCGTAGCCGGCGAACAAAGCCGTCTGTTATTCGTCACAGATGTGACAACGAGAGTTCGCTACCTCGTCGACACTGGCGCAGAAGTTAGCGTCCTCCCAGCAAATCCTAACGACCGGCTTCACGAATCGACCCTAAACTTACAGGCGGCAAACGGAAAACCGATCGCTACGTATGGCAAAAGGTACGTTTACCTTAACGTGGGTTTACGCAAACCCATACACTGGATTTTCGTTGTTGCAGATGTTTCTATGCCAATCATTGGTATGGACCTTCTACAACACCACAATCTGATCATCGATACGCGCAAACGGAGGCTAGTAGACGGGAACACTAATTTGTCCGTTTGCGTAACTTCTTTACTGGTTGTAGAGTATCCCCAGTCACAGTTAAACATATGATAGACCCACTCTATCAACCACTACTCGATAAGTACCCTGGGATACAACAAACGCAACCGAGATTACCGTGTGTAACCAGCAATGTTACACATCACATCACGACTACAGGACCACCTGTATTCTCTAAAGCACGACGACTAGCTCCTGAAAAGCTAAGGTTGGCGAAAAACGAATTCGATCACATGATGGACTTAGGAATCATACGACCGTCAAGTAGCCCATATGCATCTCCGTTGCACATGGTCCCTAAAAAGGACAGCAACGATTGGCGTCCAACTGGTGACTATCGGCGATTGAACGCGAAAACCATTCCCGATCGTTACCCCTTGCCTCACATTCACGATTTGACAGCTACCTTGAAAGGTACAACTGTCTTTTCGAAAATCGACTTGGTTAAAGCGTATAACCAAATCCCTATGGCTACTGACGACATACCGAAAACAGCTATCATAACTCCTTTCGGACTCTATGAATTTTTGCGAATGCCTTTCGGTCTAAGGAATGCTGCTCAAACATTCCAAAGATTCATAGACGACGTTTTTCGAGGTCTCAACTTCGTACACGCGTATGTTGATGACTGTCTAATCGCAAGTCCGGACAGAGAAACACATCTCAAGCATCTGGATCTTGTTTTCGAACGACTTCAAAAACATGGCATTACTGTAAACGTTCAGAAATGCCAATTCGGAACCGACTCGTTAGACTTTCTGGGACACACTATCGATGCTCAAGGCATTCGACCTCTTAGGACCAAAGTGGCGGCCATTCTGGATTACCCAGAACCGACCACCGTCAAGCAATTACGCACGTTCAACGGCCTGGTAAGTTTTTATAGACGTTTCATACCCAAATGCGCATTACTTATGAAACCTCTGACCGACCAACTTCGTGGAAATGCGAAATCCATTAATTTGGACGACACCGCACGAAAAGCATTCTCCACAGTTAAGGAACTGATTGCTAAAGCAACAATGCTCGCACATCAGGACACCCGAGCACCCATTAGCATCGCAGTAGACGCATCCGACTCAGCAATCGGAGGAGTCTTACAACAATGGGTTAACAACTCCTGGCAACCCTTGGCATTTTCTCTAGAAGGTTGCTAGACACCGAATCGAGGTACAGCACATTCGGTAGGGAACTCCTAGCTATGTATTGTGCTGTACGGCATTTCCAACACTACATCGAAGGTCGTGAATTCACTCTTTTCACGGACCATAAACCGCTCACTTTCTCATTAAGCTCTCCTTCTGACAAGTACTCTCCCCGTGAGTCTCGACAACTGGACTACATTTCGCAGTTTACTTCAGATATTCAACACATCTCTGGAGCAAACAATGTAGTTGCAGACGCTTTATCTCGTATAACTTCCTTGAACAGTTTCCAAGGAATCGACCTTCTTAAACTCGCCGAGCTTCAAAAGAAGACAGTGATCTTCAGCACGAGTTATCGTCTACAACCCTTAAACTACGCATCAAACAGATGGGAACAGGTAAAGAAACCTTACTTTGTGACACATCTACAGGTAGGGATCGCCCAATCGTGCCGAAACATTATCGACGCAATGTCTTCAACACATTGCACAAACTTTCGCATCCAGGTGTTCGTGCAACCATCAAGCTTATAGCAGAAAGGTTTTGCTGGCCTGGAATGAATAAAGACGTGAGGGAGTGGGCGCGCTCCTGTGTAAGCTGCCAAAAATCTAAGGTTATCAGACACAATAAATGTCCCTTAGGCTCGTTTAAAACTCCCGATGCCCGTTTCGACCATGTTCATCTGGATTTGGTAGGACCTTTACCAGATTCAAATGGATACTCTTATCTCTTAACCTGCGTTGACCGTTTCACTCGATGGCCAGAAGCAGTACCTATTAAGGACATCACTGCTGAAACAGTGGCCCGCACCTTCGTCGAACGATGGGTAGCAAACTTCGGTTGCCCTTCAACCATCACTACAGACCGCGGACGTCAGTTTGAATCTGATCTTTTCCGTCGTCTGACCACACTTTTAGGAATCACTCGCTTCCGAACGACCGCCTACCACCCACAAGCAAACGGGTTGGTAGAACGTTTTCACCGACAACTGAAAGCTTCGCTATCAGCTGCAAGCGTTTCACAATGGACCGACGCTCTTCCACTCGTCTTACTAGGTATCCGCAATGCAGTGAAAGCTGACATTGGATACACTGCGTCTCAACTCGTTTATGGAACGACACTTCGACTTCCAGGAGAATTCGTGGATCCTTCATCCTCTTCAATGAACATGGATCTAACCTCCTACACGAACAGGCTTACAAACGCAATGCGTTCAGTTAAACCTGCTTTCACTCGACCTCAATCAACTGATGTTTTCGTTCAACCTGGCTTACGATATAGTACACACGTTTTCATTCGTCGAGACTCGCATCGACGACCATTCGAATCAGCATACGAAGGACCCTTCAAAGTTCTTCAACGTGAATCTAAGTACTATATAGTCGATAAGAACGGAACAAACGATAGCATCAGCATCGATCGCTTAAAAGCAGCGTATTTAGAAGGAAATCCTATCCACGTCGATTTTCCTTCGGTACAATCGAACGACACGACTCCGACACTTATAATACCTCATCCGACAACCAACACACACGATGATACTTCGACAGTATCCGAAAATAAACTTAAAACGACGCGTTCTGGAAGAAGGGTGAGATTTCCAGAACATTTAAACGACTATTGCACGTAAGGCACTTCTCGAAATTTTATATTTTTTTTTTTAAAAAAAAAACAATTTTAATATGCTTATATATTTTTATTTCTATTTAAAAAAAAACAAAAAAAAACAATTTTTTTAACGCTATTACGTGTTCATGAGTTTATTTTCCTTTTTTTTTCCGCCGACATTGTGCTTTTACGCACATACGAGTGTATTTTCGACATGCACTTACATTTTCTTTTTTCTTTTCCAGGACGGCTGGAAAAGAACGATGACGTTTATGAGGATCCGAAATTTTCATTGTATATTTTCTTTTTTTACTATGTTGTACCTCCGTCCCATATAGTAAGGAAAGACGACCAGACGCTGCTAAATTTAGTAAGCTATCAGAAGAGTGTTTACCAACGACAAACTCGTTGGGTTTAAACTTCTGGCTGGCCACGTCTTAGGGTCGTCACTGCCCCACTAGGGGGGGAGTGATCTGTAGCGGTAAATAAATCCCCAAAATAAATAGCACTAAGTTTTCGACATTGGATGCTGACCATATGTTTTGGTGGACTCATCTAGCTGAAGGCGCTCGGTCAGGCATCTGCACCAGATCACGTGTGGTAACGCCGTGCTCAACATCAACCGCAATCGCTAGCCAGATTAGATCAGAGAATTCCGATATATTGGTCATCGCCAAATATACTCTTCCGATCTCCTCGACTCTGTCTTTTGATTTCTCTTGGTGGGAACGAAATATATTAGAAGGTGTTACTGGTAGAAGCGTTGTCAAACACTGAATACCTGTGACATCATCAACAGTGATCATGAAATATGGTCAGTAATAGATGTACAATTTAGAAATAAACACCAAACATACTTATCGCTATCTTATAATGTATGACAGCAACAGCATCAAAGGCACGTTTTTTCCTATTTTTAATCAGACTGATCTGAATCCGTATACACATTAGAAACAGGCAACTCTACTTACTAAACTGATCTGTTTCGTTACAGGCTTCAAGCACTATACTTAAGTATATCATAATTCTTTCAACTAAACTGAATTATACGACAACCACGAACACTAAACTAAGCAATTGTCACAGTTATTGTTTCACTTGCAAAGACATGTTGCTCAAAGAAGTTAAATGGACATAATTAAGCCGATAAAACCAAAACACGGAATATAGGCCAGTTGAACTTACCTAAGGAAAAAAGAAGGATACATATATACTGCTTTAAAGCAGTATTCAGTATGAATTCATACTGAAGACAACAGGGAGTTGATCATAGAAACACAGTTTACAGTACAACAAACCTTTCTTCGGTAAAATCATGCACTGACAGTCTATCTGGAAACAATCAACTATGTGAATAAACTCACTATGACTTGAGATATCTCAGCGTACAATGGACGTACAGTGTAACGCAGTCAGACGTGGCGAATAAAAATTAAAAACAGAGAAAAATTAACTACATAATCTAGTTATTTAATTAAAAATACATTATGAAATGACAAAATCTGTGGTTACTTGAACGCACAAATGACAGTGTGCGATACATTAAGTTTACATGGTTGCGTTGCGGATAAGATCACCCGATATACTCCACAGCATTCTTGCTCTCCGTGAGGAGGAGAGAAATGCTATATTTCCATGCTTTAAATGCAGCTGAGTAAAACTGTAAAAACTAATAAGGATAATGCCGTCGAACTGGAGAAAAGTACACTCAAGAGTTATGAGTACAAATTTTTCTCTTATGATATCGATTAGCTTCAGGATTTAAATCATTGGGTACCAAAACACCTAAATCTTTTTTAGCATTTGAATCTTCTAAAGGGGATAGCCGAAGTTATTTTTGCGGTTCACTCGGTTAGAAATGAGGTGTCTACAATTCAAATGGTAAGTAAGTCTACTGCTCATCTTATGTAAGCATTATAACCTGAAGGATCTGAAGAGTATTCAAGTGATCCCGTTCATCAGAGATGACAGTAGGATGGAACTACGGATTACCGGGAATAATCCACTCAAGGTTATAGAAGATGATCACGCAGTCTCCAAAGAGGCCTGCCTTAAAAAAAGCTCAAGAAAAGTAGGGTCTTCTGTTCCCCGTCTCCCAGATGGGATCCAACAGGAAACACCTAGGACCCGCAATCGCAAGGCTCGATCGGTTTCAAATGGTAAACATAACACGACCCCTCAGGTCGTCGACAACCCCCCAAAATCCAACACTAGGTTTGACGCAACTGTTATTGCTTCTACCAGCACCGTTGACGAATGGGTAAAGGTTGTAAGGAAGAAAAGTATTGATATAAAAGGGAAACCTGCCCCCGTAAAAGTGGTCGAAAAATCGAAAGCTGATCATAGCGACAGATCAGCTATTTTTTATAGAATTAAGGAGAGCGATAGCTCTGAACCTAAAGCTCGTTTTGAGCATGACATTGTACTGATTAGGCAGCTGCTTAATCAACTCATGCCTCAAAATATGACTGGGATCACCTTGCTAAAGGTGTACAGACTAGGGAGTCTAACGGACTCGAAACCAAATCATTCCAGACTGCTTAAAGTAGTATTCGGCTCTTCAAACGAACGTGACCTAATTTTACAAAATGGACACAAATTAAAGGGTTCAGGAGTCTTTATCCGAAAGGACCTACCGTTGGCAGACCGTGTTAAAAGACGGGAAGCCGAGAAAGAACTACAACATAGGTTAGACGCTGGCGAAAAGGACCTAAAAATTGTAAATTTTCGGGTTGTAAGACTTCGACAGAGAATGATGCCGAAGCCACTCTGGGTGAAGCACGAAGGCACTTAAACAGGCTTCGGATCTGTTACACCAATGCACGAAGCTTACTTAATAAGCGATCGGAACTAGGTGTACAGATTGACTCTACAAAGCCAGATATAATCGCAGTAACAGAAACCTGGCTGACACAGGCTATAGATAGTATAGAACTTGATTTCGAGGGCTTTACGTTAGTAAGGGCCGACAGAACACAAAAGCGCAAAGGAGGGGGAGTAGCTCTATTCATTAGGACTGCTATCCCATTTACCATTATCGATAGTGTATCCCATGAGAGTGGGACGTGTGAATTAGTTAGTCTTCGCTTAAAATGCAAGGGACAAGAGCTGCTGATTGGTTTGGTCTATCGCAGTCCAAGCTGTGAGGCAAATGAGATCCTGTTAAGCAGTCTCAATACTTGGTCCCAAAGTGGTCGATGTCTAATCCTAGGGGACTTTAATGCACCTATGGTAGACTGGGAAAATCTGCGAACTAAATCGTCGGAGAATTCTTTCGAGCAGGAACTAGTTGATGGGGTTATCACATGTGCCCTAGTGCAACATGTGAAAGAAGCGACTAGGTACGATCCGGACACTGAATCATCCTTATTAGATCTTATACTGACTCACTATGAGGATGATGTTGCGAACCTCCACCATATGCCACCCTTAGGTAAAAGTGACCACGCAGTTTTAACTTTCGACTTCCATATAACTGCCAGTCATGAGGACGCGTCAGTCCAGTCCAGACCCAACGTCTGGAAAGCAAACATACCAGACATCATGCACTCAGCATCGTTAATAGATTGGACAATAGACCCAGAGTCCTCCATTGAAACGGCCTGAGACGCATTTCGAAAATCATACTTAAAAGTTACCACACCTCACATCCCTTGGACTATACCAAAGGGGCCGAAAAACTCACCACCATGGTTCAGTAGGGAGGTCCGTATCCTTCTCCGTAAGAAAAGGAAAACGTGGGATAGATTTAGGTTACTGGGGACTGATGAGTCAAAATCTCAGTATCGAAAGGCTCGGAACACTTGTGCCTCGACCCTCCGTAAGTCTAGAAAATTGTACGAAGAAAAACTTGTTAAGGAATCCATAGAATGTCCTAAACGCTTGTATTCCTATATAAACCAAAGGACAAGGAGAAAAGGAAATATTCCTGCTCTATGGGGAGACAGTACTGCTTCATCATTAGTGGAGGACGACTTTGGTAAGGCTCAAGCGTTCTCGAACTACTTTAGCAACGTGTATACCATAGAAGCACCCTTCTCGTCAGCGTATACAGATCCCCCCATACATACACTGGATAGCGTGACCATTAAAGAACTCGATGTCTTTGGTCTGCTAAATAAGCTTGACATAGGTAAATCCACGGGGCCCGATGAATTACATTCTAGGCTACTGAAGGAATTATCTAACTTCGTTGCAAGCCCTTTAAGTACATGCTTTAACCTATCCGTTACGCAGGGTCGCTTACCGAAAGATTGGAAAAACGCCATAGTAAGTCCTGTCTTCAAAACAGGCACGAAACACAAACCTGAGAACTACCGCCCCGTTAGCCTAACTAGTGTGGTTGTTAAAATATTAGAAAAGATTATTCGGAAGGAGCTGCCTAAGTATCTCGATAAAAACCGGATCCTCTCGGAGAAGCAGCACGGCTTCAGAATAGGTTATTCTTGTCTCACTAACTTATTAGTGGCTCGTGAAAGCTGGTGCGCTCTTAAGGACCGAAAGCTACCTGTAGACGTCGCCTTCATTGATTTCAGTAAAGCTTTTGATAAAGTTCCGCACAACCGGCTGTTATATAAGCTAAGAAAAGCCGGGATTGGAGGCAATTTATTGATGTGGATAAAGGACTTCTTAGTTGGGCGTCAACAAAGAGTAAGGGTGAACTCAAAGTTATCTAGCTGGCAAACTGTGCTTAGTGGAGTGCCCCAGGGTACAGTTTTGGGGCCAGTGCTATTCCTCTTGTATGTAAATGACCTTCCTTGTATCCTATCATCATCGGTCTTGCTATATGCTGACGATGTCAAGATATGGAGAACGATACGATGTAAGAGTGATAGCTTAGAACTTCAAAATGACCTGAAGAAGTTATCTGAATGGTCTCAAACATGGCAGTTGCCGATAAATACTTCCAAGTGTGTTGTGATGCATATCGGTCATCAAGGCACAGATACATATACGATGAATAACACTGAGCTACCTGTCGTCCAGACATATAATGACTTAGGAGTTATCGTTAGTCAAGACTTAAAGACTACTGCACACTGCCGTGCAATAGCCGCCAAAAGTTTTAGAACGTTATGGTCAATACGTAGGGCTTTTAGTCATGTCGACGCTAAGACGTTTTTGACTTTGTATACAGTGTTCGTTCGTCCTAAACTTGAGTACTGCATACAAGCGGCTAGCCCCTGCTTTAAAAAAGACAGTGAGCTTCTGGAAAAGGTTCAGAGAACGGCGACTAAGCTGGTTCCCGCAATAGCGAAGCTTCCGTATGAATCTCGACTGGCCAAGCTGAACCTTTTCCCGTTGTCATATCGCAGAACTAGAGGCGACTTGATTACAGTCTACAAATTGCTTAGTGATAAATTTGCACCTAACATGCCCTCATTTTTCTTGTCTTCCAAAACAGAGAATTTACGAGGACACTCCAAAAAAGTTCACAAGCCGAGAACAAATTACTTGTCAGCTGACTATCGACTTTCCCATCGAATCATCAACGAGTGGAATTCACTACCTCAGCACGTCGTTGAGGCTCCATCCGTCGACTCTTTGAAAAGAAAGTTGGATCAACTGAGAGACCACCATTGCCAGGACTAACATAGGCCATCGAGCCTCCTGTCCTTCCCAAACTGAAACTGAAACTGATATGTTAGTCAGTATAATAATGGATTGGTCAGCCATGAACTTAAGTTCTGTCTTTGTGAGATGTATTTGAACACGGAGAGAAAGAAAACTGACGGTGGAATTATAGCTGATCATCAAACAGCATTAGCTGCAATAATACTAATCGATTTGTTAGAATTCGAACGTGCCACCAATCACCACATATTCAAGTGTACTGAAACACTTATGCACCACAGTGGTCGCGCTAGTCACTTGAATTTTTTGGCTGACAAATTTATGATCTATCATTCTCAGTGTATAGAACCACGATTTGAAGAATGCGAGTTTCACGAATGTAAATTATTGTCTCGATGCAATTTACAGTATTCAGACGTAACTAGTGTACCATTTTTAATTCAAAGAATCTATTCCGAGCTCAAAGTTCTTGGCTGCTTTTTCTCTCCTGACTTCACTCCAATTAACAATAAGCTGAGGCCTTGATTCAGCTTACTGTCTGTTGCTTACAGTTTTTTTCGGGAAAAAAATCAAACTTTTTGTGTATGGCAAGCCTCTTTGTCACTTTATTTGCTTCATTTTAATTCGCACTTTTATGCACTTCCAATAACTCTTCATGGTCAGTTGTGTATTATCGCATCTTTGACGAAACCCGAAATGGTTTCTTCACAACACTTATGTAACCATAAGATGTTTGTGAATAATAACAATAATAAGTGTGGTTTCATGAAGCGTTTGCAAGCATTACGGTTACTATTTACCTTGTAATCCATATATCTGATTGCAAATGGGTGCATAGCACCTGGTAAACAGATGCTGATATCAGTGAGTAATACCAAGTTGTAACCGAGAAATCTGTCAGCGAACTAGAACAAAATAGGTCCGAGACGTGTATATAAACAATATGTGATTGAACGAACAGGAACTCCAACATCAGTGTCAGTTGACCAAGAGCTAACGCCACTCGAAAAATCCCCCAGTATTGCTTGTCCAGAAGCTACATTGATCAGTATTAAGGCTACTGTAGAACATTATTGAACCCCCACAATCAGGGTTAAAATAAATCAGAGATTGCTTTTGAAAGTGTTAGAAATCCCTTCCGGTGAAAGTAGCAATCTGCCCATAAGTTATTCTAACCCGTGGATAAGTTGCGTGAAAATTAAAAGGGTTGAGGTCAAAGAGACCTATACATCAATGTAGACAGTCATCTAAAGAATAGATCACGGTTCATTATGAAAACCATGTAATTATGAATATGTAGTCTACTCGGATGTCTCTTTTTCTATAACACAAAAATTGTGAAATAACATGAGATTTAAGTAGAAAACACGGTAGTAACTTCTTGCCTGAAGTATTCTTGACCAAAGTGAGAACGAAATACGATGCAATTAACTACCGCTGGTCCCCAAACCAAAACGAATTATTCAAGTGGTTGTGGACAGAATAGAAGCTTTCGCTTAATGGGCTTCCGCGTCTCATTAGTACAAATACTTTCGAAGTAAACTCGGCGAGAATATAATTTATGGACGAACCAACCACGTATAAGATAACTGATCTTGCATTTTGGGGCGAAATTCACTCATCCATTTAGATTAATACAGTTTTGGCATTGTAGCTGATGTCAGCTCGTGATGAAAACTCGAAATCTAATTCCTAACCTTGGTCATCAACTGCAAATTATAATTATAATTCCTCACACAGGTTTATAACCCTCATATGGTCCTGGTTATTAAGTGGACACTTTCAGGGTCAGTCTAGCATCGCTCAAACGGTTATGGACAGAATAGAAGAAGCTTTCACTTAATGGGCTTCCGTGTCTAGTAGCAATGGATCATCAATACTTACAGGCAGAAACCCAGGTATATTAACGATAGTAGAGGGAAAAGAAATTAGTCAATCATAGTAACATATTATCCTTAGTCCTTAAGAATAGGTCAAGTTTCCTCTTAAAGGACTACTGAGAAGTCTCTTGGATTAGTTCAGCTGGCGGTGAATTCCAGCATTTGACAGCCCTTAAAGAATGAAAGTTTCGTTTACAATCTGTTCTACTGTGTTGTAGCTCCAGTCTCTGAGTGTTAACCCTTAGGTTTGTGGTGGAGCGAAACTTAAGTAAGTGTTTAAGGGGATGTCCAGAAGTGTTGAGGATGCTGTAAGTCTGTCACATTACCGCGCTCGTTTCAAAAAGGGCAGCGGGTTTTGTACTTGTTGTGATTATACTTGCTTTGGGTACTTATTGCACCAAAAAGCATTCTTGGTCTACTTTAACTTAAAGTACTCTGGCTAAAGTTTGAAATTTTTGCTAAATTCTGTCCTGGGTACCTTGTTTACTAATTGACTAACACTTGTGTTCACATTGTGATCATTTTGTGTTCTTAAACCTTTTAAATCAAATTACAATGGTTGGTAAGACTCACAAATATGTGCAACCAAATTGTTTGTTCTCCGTTGAGGAGGGAATGCAGTGTGACGATTGTAAAAAAATGGTACCACAAAATGTGTACACGCCTAAGTCCGACGGCTTACAAAAGATGCTCGAAGCCTAACTCGCATTGGCTTTGTATGTTCTGCTGTATGGATAAAAAGATACTAATTCAGGAGGCTATGGGCCTATGGGCTTTGGCCTGCAAGAAAACCGATGGCGGAAGCACTGGTAACAAGAGCACTGATGGTGAAGATTGTGTCAGTGTAGTAAGTGCTGCTACTGGAAACGTTAAACATCTGACTGTGGTTGACGGGAACGTGAAGTCTCCGTTGACATTAACGAGGAATGATATTGACATTGATATTGACATCGGCAGTCATTCACCTCTAGTCGAAATAGGAGATCCGGATAAAACTGTCACCGTTCCACATAGTCCAGGTGTGGCTGTCCTGAGTGGTAGCAAATGAACTTCAGTAAGGAGAAAAAGAAATGGGAAGAAAAAGGCTGTGGGCAAAACGCAGCTGGTCAGCAAGGCTTTGGAAGGGATGTTATCAGAAGAAAAATCCTCACTGCGTGACAAGACAGATCTCTCTGAGAGATCAGTCATTTTTCATAAGATAAGAGAATCTTCAGATAAAGAACCAAAGGCGAGATTTGAACGCGATCTCAATCATATTAAGACATCATTAAGTAAACTACTCCTAGATACAGTTTCAGGGGTCGGTATTTGTAAGCTTTATAGAATACGACGAAAGATGGATTCTGGAAGTCCTCCGAAAAACCGCCTCCTGAAGGTTACATTCAACACGGTGGAAGGAAGGAACCTGATTCTAAGTAATTCACGTAAACTGATTGGATCCGGAATATATGTCCTTGAGGATCTCAGCCTAGCTGATCGCATTAAGAGACAAGCTGCAGAAACGGAAATAAATGAGCGTCGCCGAAACGGGGAACGTAACCTCATTCCTAAAGGTTTTCAAGTTGTAAATGTTCGGACCAAAACGATCTTCAAGTCACTCTGGGTGGCAAGGGAAAGCTCTCCACAGACTTAAAGGTATGCTGCACAAATGCTCGCAGCCTACTAAATAAAGTGGAGAACCTCAAGTCAATGGTGGATAAAGAAAAACCGGACGCTATTGCTGTCTCGAAAACCTGGTTAACATCAGAAGTATTAGATAGTGAAATCCAGTTGACTGGTTTCATAACCAGTAGGGCTGATAGATTAAACCGAAGGGGAGGCGGGGTTATTCTGTACACAAAAAGTACCCTAACCATAAAATTAGCTGAGACAGTAGCACATGTTTCAAGGACATGTGAACTGGTGAGATGTAAGTTGAAATGCCGAAGGCAAGATATTGAAGTAGTTGTAGTTTATCGCAGTCCAGAATGTGTAGCAGATGATTTTCTCCTCAGTAAACTTAAGTCCTGGTGTAACAACGGTAAAAGCCTTGTAGTAGGCGACTTTAATGCACCATATATAAACTGGGTTAACTTAGAAGTAGAGTCATCTATATCGTCGTTCGACTCCAAACTGTTAGAAACCTCGATTGAACTAGCATTATTCCAACACATTAGAGATCCCACAAGATACGACTTAAGAAACTCTTCTTCCATTTTAGATTTAGTCTTCACACACGGTGATGACGTTGGTCAAATGGCTTTTCTCCCACCACTTGGGAGAAGTGACCATGCAGTCATCTTATTCAAATTCATGGCTGAGACTGCCTGTCAAACAGTTGCGCCGGCCCGTCCTAGCATATAGAAAGCAGATATGCGGGCAATTAACTCCGCAGCATCGACTGAGAACTGGGAAATTGACTCAAAGGCATCAGTACAAGAGGCATAGACTCTATTCAGACAATTATACAATCGGGTAACTCAACCATACATACCCTGGACTGTCCCAAAGAAAAAGAAGCACGAACATCCCTGGATAGGGCGGGATATTCGACGTTTACTAAGACAAAAGAAGAAATGCTGGGATGTTGCCATTCGCCTTGGGACAGCAGGTACGATGGAACGCTACAGATCGATAAGAAACGAGTGTATAACAAACATTCGGGAAGCTCAAAGAAAATATGAAATGCAGCTGGCACAATCTGCACTCGAGCAGCCCAAGAGAATATTCTCGTACATAAACCACAGAACAAGGATGCATCATTGGATTCCTAACCTAATTAAAGTAGGAAATGAATCTGAAACGATAGAGGAAGATCAGGAAAAAGCAGAGGGTATGGCTGACTATTTTGGGGCAGTTTTCACTCAGGAACCTCCTCTAGAGAAAGAACCAGACCCAATTACAGAGTCAACAAACCAGCTGCTCACCGTGGACTTCGACCAAAACGATGCGCTTAAGGCTCTTAGCACCCTAAACATGGAGAAGTCAACAGGAGCAGATGAACTACACCACAAAATCTTAAGACATATTACCCAATATATCGCGGCCCCGCTGACTGTGATATTCAATGTGTCACTTGACCAAGGTGTGTTACCTATGAACTGGAAGGACGCAATCGTCACCCCCATACATAAAACAGTTCCACGACAAGTTCCATCAAATTACAGACCTGTAAGCCTCACTAGTGTTGTACTTAAAATACTGGAAGGAATAATCAAACGGACCATAATGGCATTTATGGAAACCAATAATTTGCTAAACGTGGAACAGCATGGTTTTAGGAATGGTCTATCTTGTACAACGAACCTCCCTATAGTAAGGGAGTTCTGAATAAATGCTCTAGACAACGGAAACTCAGGTGATGTTGTATACATAGACTTTAGTAAGGCTTTTGACAAGGTACCAACTAATAGACTGCTATTGAAGTTGGAAAACCTTGGTATTGCCGGACCTCTTTTAAAATGGATTAAGTATTTCCTAGTAGATTGTAATCAAAAAGTAAGAATAAATTCCAAGTGCTCCATCTGGAGACCAGTACTTAGTGGAGTACCCCAAGGTTCCGTCCTAGGTCCTTCACTTTTTATAATGTACGTTAATGATCTTACAAGTATACTACAGTCTCCAATGTTATTATACTCTGACGACGTAAAAATTAGGCGAGTAAAAAGTGGAGACAAAGACGCATTTACTCTTCAGGCAGACTTAAATAATATGATAAACTGGTCTAATGTGTGGCTGATGCCTATCAACGCGAAAAAGTGTGTCTACGTGCACTTTGGGGATTTAAACGTTAATAGTTGCAACATGGGGGATGTGCCATTACTCGTAGTCCGGTCTCATAAGGATCTAGGGGTGACAGTGAGTAATGATCTTAAGACGACGGCTCATTGCCGAGAGGTCGCAGCTAAAGGGTTTCAAACCCTCAGGGTTTTAAAACGGACATTCACTAAGATAGACTCTACCATGTTCACCACGGTATACACATCCTTAGTGAGGACTGAGCTTGAGAACTGCGTTCAGACTGCAAGCCTCTGTTTAAAAGGTGACTCGGACATACTAGAAAAAGTACAGAGGGCAGCTACCCGTGCGATTCCAGGACTCCGGGTTTTATCATACAAAGAGCGGCTTGAAAAACTGGACCTCTTTACTCTGTCCTATCGCAGACTTAGGGGAGATCTAATTTTGATGCACAGAATACTGAGAAATGATCTCGGACCTAACTTATTCTCTCTTTTTCTTCGCACTAGATCGGGACATCTCAGAGGACATAGCAGGCGAGTAGAAAAGACAAGAATGAACAAAATACCGGTGGGATACAGGTTTTCACAACGAGTCATCAATACTTGGAACCTGCTGCCTGAAGCAGTGGTGTCCGCACCTTCAAATGACTCTTTCAAGAGGAGACTGGACACTCACAAAAGCATACTAGAAAAGGAATAACATGCAGTAGGCCTTCTGTCCTTACTACACAAATCTGAAATCTGAATCTAATGAAAAACATTCAATTCCTCACTTCAAACTCATCTCACACTCGCGAGGGTTACGACGACTTTATCCGAGATACCCTCACGCATTTTAACTTAGTAGGCCACTTGCTTAATATATGTCTTATCAACGCTAGATCGATCTGCAACAAAAAGACGGATTTAGCCCTGTTTGTATCCATATATCAACCATCACTTATTATGATATCTGAAGCATGGACTAACAGTAATATTTCCGACCGAAGTACATCTCTTGATAACTATTTTCTATATAGAAGCGATAGATTGAATGGACGAGGCGGAGGATGCCTTATTTACGCTCACTCTAGCCTAAACTCACTACTATGTGATATGCCTGAACTAAACAAACTGAAGGATTCGGTGTGGATTGTATTAAAGCCGTCGAATTCCGTTACCTTACTGCTCGGCTGTGTTTATCGTCAACCTAACGCATAAATAGATGAAATAGCAGTATTATCGGAGGTTATCACACTAGCATCATCCCTCTCATTCACAGGCAAGCTCATTTGTGAGGACTTTAATATGCCCGAAATTTCTTGGCTCCCAGTCAAAGCGCTGAGACGTTATGAATCATTTATTGAATGTCTAGAGCTTGGACAATGGACTCAGTATGTCGATAGCCCTACCAGACATCAAAACATCTTAGACTTAGTATTTACCAGTGGCCTCATCCCCAATACTTTGTATATTGGTAAAAAGTTCCCAGGTAGTGATCATAACATTGTCATATGCAGCCTTAATGTAAAAACCACAACCGATAGAAGTAAAACCGTAATACTTCGTAGAAACTATCGCAAGGTTGATTGGAATAACTTCCACAATTACCTAAGAAGCACTGATTGGAGAACTTTCTTTACCTCAAACAATACGCACACATTAACCAATATATTTTATCACAACATCAAAAGTATCATCAACAACATCGCACCTTTAGAATACTGTAAATCTACGTTCTCCAAAGATCTCTATATACCGGTCAGTACAAGAAGACGTCTTCAAAGACATTGTACTCGATTCCACAACTTAAATGACTTTTCCTCTTTAGTAACGATGACAGAAATACTTGTCCGAACAGAGGCAATAAGTAAACAAAAAGCAGTCGCACAGGAAAAACGTGCAGTTGAACTTAATAATAACCCCTCTGCACTCACCATACTACTCCAAAATAAACTTAAACGTTCTAAATCGAGAGGGAGTATATTCATTAAAGGCAAACAAGTATACAAAGATCCCAAACTTGTCACGGAATTATTTAGTGAACACTTTTGTTTCTCACCAACTAACGAAAAACCATTTACTGATTCAGAACCAATCCCAGTACCTCCCTGTGAAATTACTAATGTAGAATTCAATGTACAAAATATCTCCAAGGCAATTAGTACATTGAAACACTTCTACACTGATGAAACAGATGGTGTTTCATCTAGCATGCTAAAACGTGGAGGTGATGATGTGTTTTGCTTCTCAAACTATTCGCGATACCACTCTCTACAGCGTGTTACCCTAATGCCTGGAAAACTACACATATCATTCCCAAAATCAAAACAGGACCTGAAGCAAACGTTGAGAATTACCGGCCCATAAACATAACTTCAGTGGTATCCAGAGTGATGGAAAAAGTAGTTAAGGCGGCTGTAGTCCAACATCTACTAACTAGTTATCTCATCTCGACCTCCCAGCATGGATTTCTTAGGTCCAGATCATGCGATACATGCCTAGTAGACCACCTGAATGATATAACTCTGAAACGAGACAGCGGACTCCTTGTATCAGTCCTATTCCTAGACTTTAAGAAAGCCTTTGATAAGGTCCCACACAAAAGGCTACTCGTCAAACTAAATTCCTTCGGAATACACAACCCACTGTACTCATGGTTTGCTTCGTTCTTAACGGAACGTAAACAGATGGTAAAGTACAACGACTATCTCTCGTCACCTAAACCAATCACCAGTGGAGTCATCCAGGGAAGCGTATTAGGTCCACTTTTGTTTCTTATGTATATAAACGATATATGTAACACCATAAAATTTGGGAAACTATACTTATATGCTGATTATCTCAAAATAGTATACAGCTATAAGCCTGAGACACTAAGCGAAAGTCTATCCCAGATCCAAAAGGACCTCAATAACTTAACTATATGGAGTGAAAAATGGCAATTACCATTTAACCCCAACAAGGGCGAAATCATGCACTTTGGAAAGTATCCCTATAAACCGCAGCTTCACTTAAATAAAAGTAGAGTCCAAGCACTCAAATCAGTACACGATTTCGGAATCAATTACACAGGAAGCCTGAACTTTGAAGAACATGCCTCCTCTATTATTTCTAAATCTAGACGGCTAATTGGTTTTATAATGAGAAAGTTTTTCACAACAGAGGCTAAGCTTATTCTCTACAAAATATGTGTACGGCCCTCCTTTGAATACTGCTCTTTTGTCTTCCCTAATATGAATATCACAGACAAGATAAGAGTAGATGTTCAAAGATGTTTCACACGTCAACTACTAGGATGTAACTCGAATCTCGATTACACAGATAGGTGTAAGCATCTATCTTTAGAACCTTTATGGCACCGTAAGCTAAAGAACAATTTAATATTTCTCTACAAACCGATATATGGGCTCTCCTTTCTAACCTCCTGCCCGACTATCACCCACGACCCAGCCTATAGACTTAGAAACAACGTATATACATTACTTACCGTGAAACACCAGAAACGAATGCATTGTAAGTTTTTTACAGTACGGTATAGTTTATTGTGGAACAGGCTGCCAATGCCTATCCGTAACTGCGACACGTTTACCAGATTCAAAAAGCTAATAACCCTATTTCTAGACTCTAAATAGCTTCAACATTTCCTTGGACTCCCGCCCACCAATGAGGCACTTTATTACTGACCACCTAGTATCTAGACTGAACAAGAATATAACGAGCCCGACTGTTATTAATATAAATATAACCAAATCACAGAATATATGGCTTATCCTTTCCTATTATCCATTGTTTATTAATCATGGCCTCATGCTCCTAACCCTCACTTTCAGTTCCCAAATCTCTCTACAGGTTAAATGTACATTATTCTTCCTAAAAGTCATGCTTTTTTTCTATTGCAAGCAGACAGACAACTCACTAATCTTATGGATGCTGATCTACTAAGGCCGATCATACAAAGCTCAAAATGTGGCCACAAAGTCTTGTGAGTTTCTCAATGTTTTATTTTTCTTACCCTGAGATCTTTTTTTTCTACAATTTTATACCCTCTCATACTTTTCGATTTGCTATTAGTCCTTACTTCTTTAAACCATTAGTTCTCTTCATAGCAGTGTGATATACTATGTGGACATCTAACCCATAAAACAAACTTTTTAACAATCTAATTTACTTGTAACATGGACCTAATAGAGATAGTGTATTCCAACTATGGGCTTTGATTAAAGCAGTATTCATACTTACCACAAACGTAAGAGAGCCTAACATCACAAAAAGAGGGAGAGTGGCTTACTGACCAGCAAACACGATGGTGGAGAGATAACTTCAATCTACCCATGTCTGTAGGGCAGATCATTTTATTTGATTACGGCTCCTTATGGTTTAGTGGGATGTCACGAACTTAAGGTAATAATGCTGATTTATCATGCAAAATACCTCATTAGATCGTGTTACGAACGTTGAACTGGGTTCACTTCCTACCCAGTAATCCTGTTACAAGCTAACTAGACAATTCGATAATATACGAAGTCTACTCAAGACCCTATGATACCTAAAAAAGAAAAAAGAATATCAATACAAAAAAATGAAAACGGCTCCAATAGCTTTGCATATCACAATACTGTTTTTAGCACTATATTTTATAACCACACATAATCCCATACAAACTGCTTTGCAGCACATACGATCGTATGCAGTAAGAAATCCCAGTGAGCATTCACATCAAGTTGAGGGCGAATTTTCCAATCCACCTGTTGTAGATTGTCCTGTAATGCTGACACATTCAACCGTTTGAAATTCCGGCACCTGTTGTTGGTGGGATGTCTTAGCTCAGTTTTGCTGATAAAACTAAAGCCTATGACTGCGTGATCGCTTCTCCCCAAGGGAACCAGGATTGAGAGTTTGTCAATTAGAAATTCTTCGTTTGCGAATACGCAGTCTGAGCGCGACGGCGTCTGACTGTTTCTCCATCGACTTTCCCACTTCACATTGTCGAATAATCCCAAATCCTCATTGATGTTGATGAACCGAGCTTCAGTCGAGCTTCCACCTTCAATATAGGTATGTTCCGCGAAATTGACTTCAGGAAGATTAAAATCCCCTAGAATCAGGATATGAGTGAATTCGAGACGACTGTCGTACGCGATGTCAGCAATGGGCTTACTGTAGTTGACTCCAACTAGACACCTTGAGGTGGTAGGCAATCTTACTGAGCACCATACTGATTCATCAAGATTGATAAACTCTTGGTTGTGCACCTAATGTACCTCCAGACAGGATCGTAAGTATAAGGCTAATCCACCCCCACTCCTGTTTTTCTGTCATTGGCAAACAAAGACATCCCGGGTATTGCTAGCTCCTAGTCCAAAAACTGAGAAGATATCCAAGTTTCAGATATTCCTATCGGGTGAGTATTATTAGTATTGCTGAGTTCACATAGCACAAACATTTTATTCGGTAAACTTGTGGCGTTCATGAATAAGAAATTCATGCTTCCAATTTGAAACGCATGAGCTTGTACTGTCCTGATTGTCTGTATGAGTCTCATGTGGATGGACAGGTAGCCTACCTATACAAGGCTTTCTGAAATTGGTTGCCTCTCCCTGTTGTTTATGATCTTGACAGTCAACAAGTGGAATGGTAAGCTCCAACTTGCCTTTATGCTTGGCCCTACCCGGATGATATGTATTCCAGGTGGCAACCGACGTCTGTTGGCAAGACATGCGTCCATAGTTGCGGACGTCATATAGGAAGATGGGAAGGTTATTTTCATCAGCCGGGGTCTAGAATCTCGGTCCTTCTTAGCTAGTCTCACCACTTGTTGAGTCAATATGTTTCTGAGCTTTAAGAATTGCTTGATGACTTTCCATTCCGTAATATCAGAGTTTGTGTGACCAGTGTCCACGTTTTCCGGTACATCTTTTTTTATTGCTGCTCAAAAACATCTTACAAGTACATAATTGCTGTAAAGAAACCATCTCGGGTTTCTTAAAAAATGAAATAATATACAAGTTTCAATAATATTAGGATTATATTTGCCATATTTGAAGAAGAGAAAAAAAATGATAACAGAGTAATAATAAATCAGGTTCTGCGTAATTGAGGAGAATATTGAGTTGACTTTAAAGAAAGAAAGGGAAAAAATAAAGGAATAGAAATGAAGGAGACGTGAAATAGGTAAATAGTATGATAAGCGTGTTTATGAATACAAGGAAAATATAAACTACTATGTATGTATTGCCAAATGAGTAACAAAAATAAATAAGAAAAATAAGTTAGTATTACAATAAGATATGACTTTAGAATAAGTGTTTGTGTAGTCATAGTTTGGAGTGGTGCTATGAAACTCAAGTGCAAAGGAAGACCATATATCAATATGCATGTCATATATACGCAGTAAAGAAAAAACCCATCTGAGAATTTAATTTAAGTGTAACTCAAGTTATTGTCTTAATAACAAACTTTGGAATCTTAAGAATAATATTTATTTAGAAGGATAAAGAGAGAGTAGAGAAATAAACGCCTAGTGAAAAGGTTCAACTATGATAATAAGAGTTTAATAAATATCGACCTCTGAAGCAAGCCATTAATTTTGTTAGTTTTTAGTGCATTCTGGTGAATACATGCAAAGTTATGTAATAGGATTTAGAGTTAAACTTGGTACTAGTATAAACATTTGTGCAATAAAGATTTAGAATGGTGCTTTAAAAGTCACAAATAATTGCAAAGGATAATAGAATATCAATTTTTATGTGTTATATATATGTGGTGAAGATAAGATGAATCTGAGAGGCTAATTTATTCAAGTGCAATATAGGATTTTTTTGTTCTTAGTTATAGACATTGTATGTTTAGGAATAAAATATGTCTAGATGGAAAAGAAGAGATGAAGATAATATCTAATGTATCGAGAGACCAATAATGATATTAATAACAGTAATAATTATAAGTACGAACATAAGCAGACTTCATATATTAAAATGAATAGAAAGATAATAAACGGGAAAAGTTTCAAAGGTTATACGTTGCCCGTCAGTCAATTAAATGGATGACGGACCTAGTTTGTATAGACCATTGTTAAACACTTTGATATTCAATAGGTGACACAGTCCACTTTCGGAAAGAAAATCATCAAGGAGACTTCTGAACTGGGTTGTAGTTCCACTGCAACGGAGGTTCACTGACAGTCTGTTCCACATGGTTGAGTAGTGAATAACAAAAAAATTCTGGCGTAATTTTTTGTAGGTTCTTCGAATTGCGAAAATGTTTTTCTTATTGCGTAGATTGTGGTATGATATCATAGAGTATGAAGGGGTGGATACCGAAAAGTAGAAAATACCGTCAATAAGCTGGTAGATAAGGACAAGGTTTAATTTGATTCTCCTGATCCAGAGAGGTTCTAATTTTAGTTGTTGACATCTTTGGTGATAATTATTGTTGTCGGAATACCCAAAAGCAGCTTTCGTGAACCTTCTCTGAACACCTTCAACTTTAACCAGGCCATTATGCCTGTAATTACTGTAAACTAAAATGCCATATTCAAGAATGGGTAAGATACATTTTCTGTACAGTAATAATAATTTTAATACCGATTCGATATCGTTGAAGTTTATCATTATGAATCCAGTGAACTTTCTAGTTTGGGATACTTGAGATGAGATGTGCTTGGGAGGTTGCTATACCTGTAACCCAGGTCACAAACAGTGTTGAGAGGTTTCAGTGTATGTTTATGTATAGCGAGATTCAGGTCATGGCAGCGGCCAATGTGAATAAATCCACTTTTGTCAACATTCAGTGGCATATCCCACGAAATAGCCCATTCATATAACCTATTAATTTCTTCTTGGATTACCACGGAAATAAAGCTTTGTTTGATGGGAGAAGAGAAGGAGCAAACCACTTTTAGGTTATCGGCAAAAAGGAGAGGTTTACCGTATTGAAAGTGTGAGCGCACGTCACTGATGAAAAGAAGAAAGAGTACTGGGTCAATCACACTTCTCTCTATAACCTAGCTGGTTACATTCATAGGCTTGAAGTAGTTGGATCCGAAGAGAACGGTTTGTCTACGTTCTGCTAAAAATGATTTGAAGCAGGATGAAAGAGGATTCCGTATGCCGAACGAAGAAAATTTTAGAGGTCGTTTGTGTGAGACACTGTCGATGGCCTTACTAATATCGATGTACAGAATTATCACTGACTGACTAACATCTCTTCTCTGGGTAACTTCGATATAATTAACCTTGTACAGTGATATTTCTTCCGCGGAAAAACTTCCTGCAAGATTCCTTAGGGATGTTCCGGATGAGATCGAGCTCAGAATACGGTATGTCAGGCAGCATTCTTACATTCCTATCTGATTTCTGTAAGTGACTACCTAGTAGGATGTCCTCTACGTCTGTAGCGTTAGTGAGTGTTACACGAAGTAACCATGGGCGATTTCGATGCTTAGAGTACTTTCCCCAAGTGGGCCATGTGACCATCAAAGGATCTATTTTGAAAAGTTCAAGATACTTGTTTAACTCTTCTCAAAGCATCCTGTCACGTTTGTCCTGCAACCTGAGGGAAAGGTTAGGGTTACCTTTAAGGTTCAGGATTATGAGGGAATTATCACGAACGTTATTGTTTTCCCAGGTTTACGTGTGCGTTCGGGTTGAGGACCTTGTTGTTTGGAGGTCGAAGCGCGTTTCTGATTCCTAGGCTCTTTGGTGATCGGACGGGCATACTTGGGGTTAGACTGTGCGGCAAAATCACCACTTGATTTCTCTACAATACTTGGGATGTTGAACTTCTTAGACGGTGACGCCTGGTTCTTTTTAGCTTTGTTAACAGGGCTTTAATCACCTAGAGAGTTTTTTGGAACCACCGTTGCTTTCAGGGATCCTGTGCTGTGGGACCAAAGTCTTCTGATGGAGCCTATTCCCGTCGATGTTATGATAGTGCTGAGCTACAACATGTCATCACATGTGTTCTTACATACTCCATCGATAGTAGCGTAGTCGAGATCAATCTTCTTGTTTTCGTCTCATGTCTTTTTTTGTCTACCCATTTTAGGACTGTTTTCTTTCAAGTTTGCTGACAACTTATTCCGCAGACCTGTCAATAGGACAACGACGTTGCCCAGCAAAACATCAGCATCCGTGCCGCATATGACACATACCCACCTATGGTTCGATTTACTGAGTCTGTCGTAAGCAGTTACCGTGTAATCTGTGCACGCCTCGTGGAATTATCCTTTGCAGTTTTCGCAGTGAATGCCAGATGAAACAGCAAAACTGCACCCCGGTTGTTTGCATGAATTTTTCATGACCATAATGACGCAAATTGTTTTATAAATCCTAGCAATAGCCTTTTACCATAAAAGCTAATGCACTAAACACGGGTAAAAATGGATAAAAATGGGTGGTATAAAAGGTTAGGATAAGCTGAAACCAGCCTTTACGTGAAAAAACTGAATAGTGAGCTGAGACGAAACCACAGTTTATTATTGGGTTGGGTAAAACTCAAAAAGGAAAGTAATCTACCAATTCTGACTAAAATTATCTACATTCATATCTAATAAATTATCGACCCAGCTGAGTGATTTACTACAGTGGATATTGTGCCATTTGTAACAATTTGATCTTGTCTGTAAACTGGCATGTTTCATGTAACAAACTGTTATATGAGAATAAGTTATTATTATATCCCAGGACAGATTCTTGACATCAGGAAAGGCATTTTTGTTGCGTAAGAACACAGCAAAGTTTGAGAAATGTAAATCACGTTAGGACTAAACTTCACGTTTGTAAAGCGCGTACAAGAAGTTGAATAATGGGAAAGAAATCTATTTTATTCAGCAATCACAAGAGGCTTTAATCTCAGTGAGGGTTATGTGAAAATGTGTTTTAAACCGTTCGCAGTACCACCACAATAATAGATCTAATCCCGAAATTGTAGATTTGTCATTATTTGACTACCTAATCCATAAGCTCTTACGTGGAAGTCACATTGCCACATTGTCTACACTGAGTCGTTCTGTCAAGACCATCAGCAATATAACATCTGACGCTTCTGAAGAACTCATTTGGACTGAAGAAAAAACAATATATTTGATACTTTGTAGTCGTATTAGATACTTTTTCCTCCATAATTTTTAACTTGAAGTAGACAGGTAACACACTGAACTTAACGATACTGTTCAAATAACCTCGATTACTACTACCCTAAAAAGTCAAGAGAACCGCACAATCGAATACTTACTTCTAGTGATCTTGCACCTATGGAGCCTACTACCCATCAACTGGCTGAAATAGCACAAAATAACACCAGCATAAAGTTTATGTGAGTTCCTTCTTGTCTATTCTTTATCAGTGTTTTAATTTCTGGCACACTATGCTGACTAGCAATTAAGATTGTTTCTTCACTTGTTATCTTATCTATAAATCATATATTTCCATACTTTTCCGACTACTTTAGCAAAAAACTATCCAAAATTATACCTTTCTTAATACCTATACTTTGATGGGCAACCTATACTTTATACTGTAGTCAATTAAAGCACTGCTTCGATGCCTTACACACAGTCCATAATATGTAACTGCCAGATAAGATTGTAAAATAGAACTTATAAAAATAGTGTTCTCCAACAGAATGTGAAACACCGAACATTGAGCGAGGTATGATATAAATCCTAAAATAAGCTTAAATGAGCCTAAAATCACAAATGGAGGGAGGGTGGTGTCACTGACCAGCAAGCATTGATGGTGAGGGCAATAAATTCAATCCACCAATGTTTGTGCGGCAGAACATTTTGTTTGTAGATATATGTTTGAGAACGAGTCAATCGTTCTATGATATTGAGTTTTTTCTCCTACGCTCACAATTCAAACTCATGTTTCCAATTGTATGCTGGATTAGCTATTCTATTAGGGCAACCTGTAACATGATAACACTTGGAATGTGTGGCTGGTATAGTATAAAAGGAAATTTTAAAAATTTAAAAAATCAGACAATAAAAGATATAGTTATCAGTTTGCTTAAAACCTTACTCTCTTGATGCGCTCTCCATTCTAATAAACAGTCTTCCTTATTCCAACCTCGACTTCCCTTCCTTCATTTGATCTTACTTCACTGTGGTTAATATCACAACTCATTGTCCTTTATTGCAGCACTCTCTCATCTGGAGTCTTTGATCACATTCCACTCTAGCAACTAGAGCTAGTATGAAACTTATCTGATAATTTGTCATACCTTTGTCTATTCTGCCAAAAATGTTGTGCATTGTTTAGCATTCATGTCCAAGTGCCTTGCTGCTCCTATTTTTCTCTTTTTTTCAGAATCTTGCTCTGACGAAACAGTTATGAAACACCTGACGACTGGAACAAACTTGATGTACGTGTTTTCTCAAGGTTACGGTTTGCACCAAGCGCTTTACAAGTCTTCTTTATAACAACTATTAACCTAAAAAGTTGCATTGCATAAATACGTAGCACGACCAGAATTCTAACACAATTATTCCGAGATTGGATCTGGTTTGTAATGTGGACGCGATGCCAATTCGGGAAATATTTTGACGTCTGTACTCAGTCTAATACTAAAGCGTAAATCTGTTCTGATGTACTGTTTGTAACGGAAAGAGAACGATGAAAATCCCTCTGCAGCTTCTTTGTTGAACAGTATTGTCATTTATTTGTTCCTTCTCTCTGTGGTGTATCTTTACCTTTGTTCAGATCTCCTTTAACCATATCTTTTGTTCTTCAGTCTTCCTCGTTTGAGCCTTTATTATGTGATTTTGTTTAAAGACTTTTGTTACCTCAGTTACCATTGCATGTTGCCGGACCATTGACATTGAGATCGTGTTTGACTAAGCTCAAGGTCGCGGCGTAGTTCAGTGTGCGATTGTTAACCTCTTGATTGTCTGCTTGGGAGGGTTGCTGGAATCCCTGCGGATAGATATTTGATCCCATCTTGTTGGGAATAATTTTATTGATTCTCAGGTATCAAACCCCTTAGTATTAACTGCTTCTTTCATTGTTTAGAGCGCTAATTTGCGTTAGAGAAACTTCTGACTGTATAGCACAAGCTGTACCGTTTGAGGTTTTTTGTATCTTTGATGTAATTTGTTATGTTTTCTGAGTTAGAACCGTTTATATTGAGCACAGAGTTTGTGTTTTGATATAATATAATACGAGTATCTCAAAAACGCGTTGTGAGCTATACAGAGGAACGTGGTCTGGCCCAATCGAATAAATTTTGGGTTCGTCAGTCCGTTGTTCCATCCGAATATTGGTTGTTCGGTCGCTACACTGTTTTTCACTTTTATTGATGATAGCAATTTAACGACCCTACTTGGGAAGCATACTGTGAGCCAACAAATGTAATTTGTAGGTCATGTCTGTAAAAATGGCGTGTACCTGCCCTTGCAGAAAGACGTTATTTTTATTGTATGAATAAAATAAATATGTTACGCAAGAATGATCATGCCTGCTAGGCTGAGCCTTGGTATGTTTAAACTTTCCGCATTCACCATTGTTGGCATCCTCTGCGTGTTAAACGTTGAGTTTGAATTCTCTCATTTATCTCATGTTCAGCTTTGAGAATTTCGTGGTTAATACCAACACCATTACAGTTATTTGTCAACAATGTTAATCACGATTATCAATTTCATTGAATATTCCTTCTTGCCCTGAACTTCAATCACAAATGTTTAGCACAACAAACAACACTAGCTACGAACAGTCATAAATCTGGAGATGTTAGTGACAAATACAGAATAAATAAATAAATATAACTGAACGAGATCAATGGTTGTTGCAGTTCATTTTACGTGGCAATCTCATCACTGTCTACACTGACTCGTCGTACGTGATAATCAGCAATACGACAAAGAACACACTTGGGCTGGGATAGAATAATATATTTAATATTGAAATGTGTGAATAACACAATAATAACCATGTCTGCAAGGCTGAGCCATGTCAAACCGGTCAATTGTTGCCGCGTTCATCAATGCTGACATTCCTTGTTAAATGTTGACTATGAATTTTCTGTTATTTCATGCTCAGCCTCGAGGATAGTGTAGTTGGAACCAATCCCACTACAAACTCTTTATTATCTATTCCCCCTTGTGCTATATCCTTGAAAGTATACCCATGCCTCGTGAACCTTCAAACATACATACAAACTCAGTATCGTTGACTTATCAGCAATGCCACATAACTACAAAAATACACGAATAACCCATGGATCTACTATATACCTTCATGATTACTTAAGAATGGAGGTTCGGACACCTAATGACACCGTTCCAAGTCTCTAGCTTACCTAGCAGCAGTAGTTATCCCTTAGATGCACGAAAAACTACCCATGCATCGCTTCGCTGTATGGTCTCAAAATCAAACAGGTCTAACTATCATCCTAGTAATATTGTATGTCATCTCACGAGTGTTGAGGGTTGTGGTAAACACCAGATATATGACATACTTCCTTTTGCATCTACAACCAGTTTTATAAAACCCCTCTCACACATGATCTATAAACATGAATTCTTCACTCACATAGCCAATATAAAGGTAACAGGTCTACTTTCATGGTATTATACTTCGACATTCAGGAAGAATTTGTTAACTCGGCAGTTAATACGATTGACCTGCTTGACGACAAGCAGTGGAGTGTAAACAATACGTTAAACTAACCCAGGAAAGTTCAACTCAGTGTAGACAAACTATGAAGACGCAATTAACCTGAATGAAGTTCAGATGCAAGTGGTTAAGATAAATGTCGTGCTTTGGAGCCTCTTTCTATTGCCAGTGATGTAGTGTACTTAAACTATTTTTCTTTGAAAACTATACCGTCGACGCACAGTGATACAAAAACACATTAGGCATTTTGTCGAAACCGATTACCTCATATGTAACATTTCACATTAATGGCACACTGTTATCCATAATAACTCCACGAGCCATACAGTTTCAGTAATTATTCTCGTGTTGGTTTGTTCAGACTCTCTCCAAGTGCCAAACTTCCAAACTCAATACCCTCAGTGAGTACATGCTCACCATCAAGGATATGTGATAACCGCTTCTTATTGTTCCACTATCGTCAGAAATCTATTGACCAGCAAACTTTGACGTTAAGTGCAATGATTTGGATTCACCAATGTTTGTGACTCACAACATTTTTGTCTCAAGTTCTCTGTGAACTCCGCCTGTAGCCCTTATAGGGTTACTGCCGGTCCCAAGCCCGGATAAAGGAGGAGGGTTGGGCATGGGGTTAGCGTCCCCATCCCGTAGAAAACTAACTCGCTAAAAAAACGTTTACCAGAAAAAATAATCCGAACCATTTTAACTCTGCCCTGGGAGTTAGAAGGTCTTCATTTAGAAGAATTATGACGCTTCATGGTGAAAGCCGAGCTCCTTCGGAAGCCACGAGGCCGATGCCCCTTCTAACAACCAGAGCAAAAATTTTTATAGGTACATGGAACGTTCGAACAATGTGGGAAACCGGGAAGACCAGTCAAATAGCAATGGAAATGAGGAGATACAACTTAGCAGTACTGGGAATCAGCGAAACCCATTGGACCCAAGCTGGACAGAAAAGGCTAGCTACGGGAGAGATGCTGCTATACTCCGGTCACGAAGAGGAAAATGCTCCACACACTCAGGGAGTCGCTCTTATGCTGTCCAAAGTAGCACGAAATGCACTTGTAGGATGGGAATCTCACGGATCCAGAATCATCAAAGCATCATTCAAAACAAAGAAGGAGGGGATCACAATGAATATTATCCAATGTTATGCACCCACCAATGATAGCAACGACGACATTAAAGATCAGTTCTACGAGCGGCTACAGTCAATCATTGAGAAATGCCCAAGGAAGGACCTAACTATTCTGATGGGAGATCTAAATGCCAAAGTCGGAATAGACAACACTGGATATGAAGATATTATGGAACGACATGGACTGGAAGAGAGAAACGAAAATGGAGAAAGATTTGCAAATCTATGTGCATTCAACAAATTGGTCATGGGAGGCACAATATTTCCACACAAGCGTATACACAAAGCTACATGGATCTCACCGGACCACACTACAGAGAACCAAATAGATCATATTTGCATCAACAAAAAATTCCGAAGGGCAATGGAAGATGTGAGAACCAGGAGAGGTGCTGACATAGCTTCAGATCACCACCTAGTTGTGGCCAATTTAAAACTGAAGCTAAAAAAGAACTGGACAACTGGACAAACAGTAATACAAAGGTTCAACACAGCCTTCCTTCGAGATACTGACAAACTCAATGAATTCAAGATAGCTCTCAACAACAGGTTCCAAGCCTTACAAGATCTACTGAAAGAAGAAGAAACTAGTATGGAGGACAACTGGAAAGGCATCAAGGAAGCATTAACTTCAACGTGTCAAGAGGTTCTGGGTCTAAAGAAATACCATCATAAGGAATGGATCTCTACAGAAACACTGGACAAGATCAAAGAAAGGAAGAACAAGAAGGCAGCAATAAACAACAGCCGAACACGAGCAGGAAAAGTCCAAGCACAAGCTGAATACATAGAAGCAAACAAACAAGTGAAGAAAAGCATTAGAGCCGACAAGAAGAAATACGTGGAAGAACTAGCAACGACGGCAGAAAAAGCTGCTAGAGAAGGAAATATGAAACAACTTTACGATACAACGAAGAAACTAGCAGGGAAATACAGTAAACTAGAGAGGCCGATCAAAGACAAAGAAGGCAAGCCAATCACTGAAATTCAACAACAGCAGGACAAATGGGTATAATACTTCGAGGAACTCCTGAATAGGCCGGCTCCAATGAATCCACCGGACATCGAAGCAGCACACATAGATCTTCGTATAGATGTCAACCCACCAACGACGGAAGAAATTAGAATGGCCATCAGACAAATCAAGAACGGGAAAGCAGCAGGACCCGACAACATACCAGCTGGAGCACTGAAGTCAGACATCGAAGCAACCACAAGCATGCTTTACCCTCTATTCAAAAAGATTTGGGAGGAGGAACAATTGCCGATGGACTGGAAAGAATGACACCTCATCAAGATTCCAAAGAAAGGAGACCTGAGCAAATGTGAAAACTACAGAGGCATCACACTACTGTCAATACCAGGGAAAGTCTTAAACAGAGTGTTGCTGAACCGGATGAAGGATGCAGTAGACGCCCAACTTCGAGATCAACAAGCTGGATTCCGTAAGGATCGGTCGTGCACAGACCAAATTGCGACACTACGGATCATCGTCGAATAATCAGTTGAGTGGAACTCGTCACTGTACATCAACTTCATTGATTATGAAAAGGCATTCGACAGTGTAGATAGGAGGACATTATGGAAACTTCTTCGACACTACGGAGTTCCTGAGAAGATTGTCAATATTATCCGGAACTCATACGACGGACTACAGTGCAAAGTGGTGCATGGAGGACATCTGACAGATGCATTCCAAGTAAGGACCGGAGTCATACAAGGCTGTTTACTCTCTCCCTTCCTCTTTCTTCTGGTGGTCGACTGGATTATGAAGACCTCGACATCTGAAGGAAAACACGGAATACAATGGACAGCTCAGAATCAATTAGACGATTTGGACTTCGTAGATGACCTAGCCCTCCTATCACGTACACACGAACAGATGCAGATGAAGACAGCCAGTGTAGCAGCAGTCTCTGCATCAGTAGGCCTCAGCATACACAAAGGGAAAACTAAGGTCCTCAAATTCAAAGCGGAAAACACCAATCCAATCACTCTTGATGGCGAAACTCTGGAAGATGTAGAGTCCTTCACATACCTAGGAAGCATCATCGATGAACAAGGAGGTTCAGATGCAGGCGTAAAGGCGAGGATCGGCAAAGCAAGGGTCGCATTCCTACAATTGAAGAACATACGGAACTCAAAACAACTTTCAACTAATATCAAAGTGAGAATCTTCAATACGAACGTCAAGGCAGTTCTACTGTATGGAGCTGAAACTTGGAGAACTACAACAACCACAATCAAGAAAGTACAAGTATTTATAAATAGCTGTCTACGCAAGATACTCAACATCCATTGGCCGGATACCATCAGCAATAGCCTTCTGTGGGAGAGAACAAATCAGCTTCCAGCTGAAGAAGAAATTAGGAAAAGACGATGGAAATGGATAGGACATACATTACGCAAATCGTCAAACTGCATCACGAGACAAGCCCTAACTTGGAATCCTGAAGGGAAGCGAAAAAGAGGAAGGCCAAAGAACACATTGCGTCGGATAGTAGAAACAGATATGAAAAGGATGAATAGGAACTGGACGGAGCTAGAAAGGATTGCCCAGGACAGGGGTGGATGGAGAATGCTGGTGAGCGGCCTATGCTCCTTCACGAGGAGTAACAGGCGTAAGTAAGTAAGTAAAAGTGAGATAAATAATCAATGATATTTCAGCCGTAATCCTATTTTTCTAAGTTGGTTCACTATTCTATTATGACAAGCTATCACATACAAATGCAGACTCCTACATCACGACTAGATAGCTAGCACGTGACTAAAAAGAATGATAAACATTAACACGGAGAAGTAATGATAATGACGAAGTTAGATATGCTTTAGGCACCTCACGCACTGTTAAGATTGCACATGAAGCTGTTTGCCTAGATGACGAAGGTTCATGTAGTAACATCACTACTATTTACCTAACGTCAACATAAATAATCCACGCTTAAACGAATTCCAGAGGAAACCGAAGTATTTGTCCGTGGACAACATAAATCTCGATAAACAGCCAAAAACAGAATTATGTTTAGAGTAAGACGAATAAGGCATGAAATAAAACACAAAATGATTTGAAATATATCTAGAAGATATGTGTGTTACGAACTCCGCCTGGGTATCGAAATCAATTATTGCGAACTATCATCCTTCTCGATAAAATTTATTAACTAACACAACGACGAAATCAAATACAGCAAAGCACGTAACGTCAAGAAGGGATAAACTTCGACATTCTCCACGAACGTTCTTATGATTTACAACGAACAAATCCATCGAATAATTTAGCATGAACTGAAAATATGTGACCTAAAACATTAAACATAAGAAACAGTACGAATAACCAGATGTAGATCAACAACGTAGATAATCTATGTCGAATGATTGGAGGCCTACTTGAGTCAGACGGGAATGTTATGACGAAACAGCTAACTTCGAAGTCACACTTTGCGGTCAACATCTAACGTGGATTATCCCTTCGATACATCAAGGTACTATGGCTGCTTTGAAGACTGTATAACACAAAGGACGTTATTAAGGAAATATATCAGTAAGAATGAGTACAGAGAAGATAGCGAAATCATCACCTCATGCACCAGTTCATGACATACGATCCACTGATGAACGTTGGTTGTCCTTGACTTTGACAGGGATCGATGATCTGTTTGATATTCAGTGACCCAACTGCCGGATGATTTGGCTAGGGCTCTGTGACATTTCACTGGCCCTACACCGATACTCACATTTGTGTGAGAGGTGGTGTTTGCACCAGTACGCCCAACTGTCCACCATTTTTATAACCACCTGGGAAATATCTCGAAGGTCAGGCTCTATGGCATAAATTACGACAGCTGGCTTAAGTTCCCTACAATACTGGAGTAGCCTACACAACCCAATCACAATTGAACTCAACGTTGAATTTGATGTAAGTGAGGATCTATGGCTAACTTTAAGCTCAAAACGCAGGTCAATGCAACATAAAAGTACAATTAAAACACAATCGTGTAGTGCGTTTAACTGTTTCGAACAATCAGTTTCCAGATCAGTTGTTCAGTGGCGGGAACTGATTGACCCTGAGAGTAGTCATGTTTCCCATTGATTGGGTGTGCACTACTGCTCGCTTGGAACCTATAGATTATGTTCGAAAGCCACAGGTTATCCTACGCTTAATTATTGTGGTAATTTCATTCCATGTATAAGAAAATAAATACGTTTAGATATTAGCAGTTGTCAATATTGCAATTGTACATAACGGCTGCTATATTTATGGGAAGTGCTTGTTTAATGAAGATCAGGCATCTTGTGGATATAGTTTGCTTCTTTCTTCGTCAACATTTATTCTTTGCCTCGCCTATCTTTGGTTGGATTTAATAGTGGACAATGTTTCGAGCATTGACATACGTTTGCGAATCGCTAAATTCGACGTAGTATTGTCAGGTAATTCTTAGATTTTGATTGCACTCGGTATAACAACAATTCACTGCCTTTCAGTCAAAGTTTTCGGCCAGTTTATTGCTCGATTTAGCTGGTGAGACTATTAAGACATACGTAAGAGTAAAGTCCCTTAAAGATTCACAACTTCAAAATGACTGTAGTGTTTGATAACGACTTCCAACAGCGGAATTTATTGCTCAAGATTCATATAAAGCGCTTCATTCTTCATATCATTGTATGCTCAGATTAGGCTAACAACCAAGTAGGTTCTATGTTACATCGGTCGGTAGCTAGCATTACTGCAACTTCGTTTGTTTCTTAATCTATTCAACGAATTGTGGTCCTCGAGGGTACAAGTGACATAGTTTAATCTTCAGTAATCAGAACAATAAGTCGGTTGACCATTGTTAATCCTTACAGTCAGTCAGCTACAACGTAGGACCAGGCACATATATACATCGGTTCAAGTTGCCACACCTCATTAGCACAACAAAATGAACACCTAATTCATAGAAGTAGTCACTTCAATGGTAGTAGTGTATGAAAGAAAGATTTTTTATAAGGATATAGTACGGGAAGGAAGAATTAGTTCGTAGAAAGAAAGATATAAAGCAATTTTAATCTCTTAGTTTGACGGAAGACAAAAAGTGTATACACCCACGTCACTGTGATCGATTCTGAGCCATGTTACCCAGAGTCTCCAACCATTGGTTACGATAGTCACGCAGACACCAACCAAGTAGTCTGTATCTACCAACATGACTCAACCTAGAAGTTAGTGATTCTATGGACTGATGCCATGTTTTGGTTTGGCCGCCCCTAACCTTCCATCTGTCTCCAACCCTAGTCAGCATTTCGCGTCGTGGTAGTCGGTGGTTGGGCATGTGTACTACGTGGCCCAACCATCCCAGTCAATGAAGATTCACAACCTCATTAACTGATTTATAATCATTCACTAATATCCTGCATATAACCTCACTATTACTTAACCGGTGATCCCAACAGATGCTGGCAATATTTCTAAGGCATCTGTGGTCAAATACTAGTAACTTACGAGTATCTTCTACTCTTAATAGTCACGTTTCGCAGCCACAAAGTAAAACAGAACGAACTGCTGCGTAGTATACTCGTCCCTTAACTGATAGATGGATATTTCGCCAACCCCATAGGTGGCGTAAGTTTGCGAAAGCCAAAAGAGCTTTCTGAATCCGTGCTGAGATTTCTCCAGACACTAACGCATTGGGGCTGATCACACTTCCAAGATAAGTGAAGTTGTCGACGTGTTCGACCACTTCACTCCCTATCCTTAGTTCAGGTGTTGACGCAGACCAGTCGTGAAGCAACAACTTGCATTTAGAGGGAGAGAAACGCATTTCAAACATTCTGGCATTGTTGCTAGGTGCTACCAGAAGACTGCACTTTATCAGCGTCTTCACCAAACAGGACTATGTCATCTGCGTATTCTAAGTCGATAGGTGGACCTCTTAAAAGGAGATAAATGCCCGAGAATTCAGTCCATGAGAACATTATTTCCATCAGTAGGTCTATGATGAATTTGGGCAAAAATGAAGATAGTGGACAGTCTTGATGAATACCACTTGAGATTGCAAAATCAGAAGTCAGTTCGCCATAAGCTCTCACTCGATTAATAGTGTTCGGGTGAAGTCTTCACAAGGTTTATGTACTTCTGAGGTGCGTCTTTCAATGACAGACATTTCCACAGAACCTCGGTCAACAGAGTCAAATGCTGCCTTAAGTCAAGAAGGACCATCATTGTCGGACGCGGATAAGGATGCCTGTGTTCTAAAACCGTTTGAACTTCAGCTGGAGTCGGGGACCTACTTCAATCTTCCATTCAGGCTGTTTGGGAATAGTGGGTAGTTGTAGAGTAGCTAAAGGCCAGCCAAACTCCTTAAAATGTTCCCGCCCTTCGTTCTATACATATGGGCTGAGAGCAGATGATAGTGTCGTCTTTTTCCGAGATCGTCTCACCTACACTTTACTTCTTAGTTCCAATTTCTTTTATTATCCTGAAAAGCTGTCTGGTGTTACCTACATCCGCCGCCTTTTCTTTCCCTTTTGCTTTCGTTGCCCGTCACTGCTCACGGTCGTTGCGTAGAATTTTGGTTAACCTAGATCTGATTTGCTTTCGCTTATCATCGTGTTCGAAAGTAAATCAGATCTACGCAACAACCGTGAGCAGTGACGGGCAACGAAAGCAAAAGGGAAAGAAAAGGTGGCAGATGTATGTAGCGCTTAGTGCTGGCGTAGGTGTCGCACTAAGCGCTAGAGCTGAGGCAGCACTAATCGATTGGATCCCCATTAACAGTCGATTATGTGCTGTTAGATTAGAAAGTTCCATCAAAGTGAGAAGAAATCGGCGTGAGAAACGATGTCTTTTCGTCACCTCCGCCTATGCCCCGACAGATTGCAGCCCGGATTCAATCAAGGATGAGTTTTACTACCAGTTATCTGTTCTTCTTCAGAAAGTGTGTTCGAAAGATATTGTAGTACTAGCCGGAGACTTGAATGCTCAGGTCGGGCGTCTAGGCACAGAAGAGAACCGTTTAGGTGGCCGATGGGGACTCGTTGGTCGCAGGTCAGATAACGGGGACCGTCTACTGCAACTTCGCACAGACCACAACCTGTTTCTGGCTAGCACCCTTCGCCAAATGTTAAAACACCGTCATACTTATCACAGGTCAACAATCGTAATGTTTCTTGACATCAGGGCTGCCTTCGATTCGTTGGATATCACTGTTCTCTGGGATTGTCTATTGAAGAAGGGTGTGCCTGAGAAGTTTATTAACATCCTAAAAGCCCTATATACAAACACCTCAGGCAGAGTGAGGGCATACAACCACCTTTCTCCATTGTTCCATTCAAGCAATGGGGTTAGACAGGGTTGCCCAATCTCACCATTCCTCTTCAACTTTGCCATCGACGACATTCTGGAAACAGCTCTGATGGATGTGAGTAATGGCGGTGTGGATCTGTTGCCTGGAGAAAGACTTCTCGACCTTGAGTATGCGGACGATATTGTCTTACTGTGCGATAATGCCCAAGGCATGCAATCCGCACTTAATCAGTTGGCAATCAGTGTCCGTAGGTATGGTATGTGCTTTGCACCTTCGAACTGCAAAGTACTTCTACAAGACTGGCAGGATTCTAATCCTGTACTCACCCTGGATGGTGAACAGATAGACGTAGTCGATAAGTTCGTGTATCTGGGTAGCTGCATAAGTGCTGGTGGGGGTGTGAGTGGTGAGATCAATGCACGAATAGTGAAAGCCAGAGCGGCTTATGCCAATTTGGGCCACCTTTGGCGCCTTCGCGATGTCAGTCTGGTTGTAAAAGGTCGGATCTACAACGCGTCGGTGAGAGCAGTTTTGTTCTATGCTTGTGAAACCTGACCTCTCCGAGTTGAGGATGTTAGACGACTCTTTGTGTTTCAGTCAGTCAGTCAGTAACAACGTAGAACTTCGTACGTACGTACACCAGTTCAAGTTGCCACCACATTAGCACAGAGATGCAGTGGTCGATTCAAAACCCGCAGTGGTAATAACTTTGTAAAGAGAAAAAGTAGAGACAAGGAGGAATAAGGAGATCAAAATTTGGGAGAACACAAAGAGTGTATGCACGTGCACCATTGCAAACGATTTTGAGCCATGCCATTCAGGGTCTCTAACCATCGGTTGCTTTCATCTCGCGGTCTCCAACCAGGTAGTCTACACCTACCAACATGACTCAGTCCATTTGTCAATTACTTCATAGATTTGTGCCATGTTTTGGTCTGGCCGCCCCTAGCTTTCTTCCAACCTACTTCTATGCCATTGAACATCGCACGTCGAGGCAGTCGGTCGTTGGGCATACGTAACACATGTCCCAGCCATCTCAACTGATGAAATTTCACCACTTCAATCGATTTGCCATCCTTACCTAGTACCCGTTTCCTAACAACTGAGTTACTTATTCGATGGTCTCAGGATATACGAGCAATGTTTCGAAGACACCTATGATCAAATACTAGTGACCTACGAATATCCTCTACTCTTACTGGCCATGTTTCACTGCCATAAAGTAGGACGGAACGGACTGCTGCACAGTAAACCCGTCCTTTGGTTAGCAGACGGATATCTCGCCTACGCCATAAATGACGCAAGTTGGTAAAAGCTAGTCGAGCTTTCTGTATCCGTGCTGAAATTTCGTCAAACACCAGACCACAAGGGCTGATGAGACTTCCAAGATAAGTGAAGCGGTCGACACCTTCAGACGGTCGCCATTATCTGTTCTTTGAGCCACGGTGCTATAAGATCCACCCAGGTGTCTTTCCCTATCGCTTAGTTTACCCACTTGAGCATTAAAGTCACCGGCCACTATTACTACATCCGAGCGCCTAGCTTTTAGTAGAAGGTCGGAGAGCTTTCTGTAAAACTCATTTTTTACATCATCTGAGCTGCAGTCAGTGGGAGAGTAGGCAGAGATGAAGAGGCAACGACGGATGTCCCTATCTTTTCGGATCCTTACTGTTCCGTTTAGTCGGACAGCGCACAAACGACCGTCTACTGGGATCCACTCTAAGAGAGCTAGTTCTGCCCTAGGACTCAATGCTATACCTACGCGTAGTTTAGAGTGTGATTCCAGGATACCAGGAACGACGTTCCGCGTACTCGAATCGTTTGCCCTGGCGGTGCGAGGTGATAAAGAGACGTGAGGAGGGTTAGTCGTGGAAATAAGAGAGGTATTAGGAGGTGTAGGAAGGATTTGAATGTGACCAACTTGGTCTCGTGTGCCGTTACGGGTATGACAGCTGGTGTCACTTCCCGGCTGCCCACACCGTGGAAGGGTATTTCTCGAGGAACCTGAAAAAGAAGGCAGATTAATGTCGGCCTTAACGGCCTGGGAACGTGACCGCAGAGCCCAAGGGACAACTGCTTGAAGCCGGGCGCGCACGGCCTTTTCGTGGAAGGTTTTTAATGTGTTAGCTCCGTTCTTCAAAGGGCCTTACCGCCGGAGACGGAAATCCGTGAGGTAAGGTGAGGTGTGACATTTTTGGGGTAGACCTTTTCTAACCCCAACCCTCCTTGTGGGAAGGTAGCATCGCTGCGGATACTGGTTGTCTGAGGGAAACACCTTACTGCTGTCACACCCCTCTACAGTCAGCAGTACGACTTCGCCCTCAGACCTTGAGTTGCTGCTTTTAGTCTTACCGTTCTCCAATCGACCTGCCTGGCATGGTAGAACCTACAGGAACATATGTTCCAGCCAATATAGCTCGGTTGGGTCATCACGATAGGCAAGCCCGACCACCGCGTCAAGGTAGCAGCTTCGGTCGGGACTCTCTGTTTGATCATCGTTGTCTCTGAAGGATTGCTGACATCCAGTGGCAACATCATTTTAGTAATGCAGAGGTTCGGCATCGTGTGTTCGAACAGAGACGATAATTCAATTCGTGTCACCATCTTCAAACATCGACTTCGGTGGTTTGGACATGTTCTACGAATGTCGTCACAGAGAGTTCCACATCGTGCATTATTTGCCGACTCTGGGACTGGTTGGAAGAAGCGGAGAGGTGGTCAGTATATGAGATGGTGTCGTGTTATGAAAGAAAGCTGCAAAGGACTGGCTTCTGTCGGTCCTTCACGACTCCCTGGTTGGGGTCCGAGAGATGATGGAACACAGTGGCTAGAGACGTTATTAGATATAGCTCAGAGCAGAAGCCAGTGGCGATCCTGCTGTAACCTTCTTTTACTTTCTTCATAAAACGTGGTTGTATCTTCCTTAACCTAAAGATTTCTTCTGGTTGTACCTTTCCGTTTCCCCCATTACTATTACTACACTATCTTACACTAATATGTGGTCGTTATTGTTCTTTTTTTTTACTATACGCACTTTACCTTCTTTGTTCTGTTCCCATTCTCATTGTTTTGTATGGCGCACATATATTTGGTGCCCCCCTTGTACTAATATTTATGTGTTCAAATAAATTAAAGCATTTGAGTTTAAGGACCACAAACGCTTTTACACAATAATACAAACTCATCACGTTTCTGTTTGAATATTCGATGTAACAATTCCATGTGATAAGGACTTAGTGCAATAGTTTATATAAATCCAGTTTTTGCAGATTTAGTATCTCCTGTCACTAATATGAATATCTTCAGAAAATATTTCAGGTTCAAATGTCAAAAGAAAACTGAGTTAAGAAATATTTCGGTTGTAACTATACTTAGAAAGTATGTCTTAAAAATTAGCATTATCTAGCTAGGATGTGTTGCCAGGGTATAAACATTTCAATATAATGATATCAATGTTTCCGAATATGCGTAAACCACATTGGAGTTACAACTTAGTTTCACTAGTGACTTTAGTATTTCTCCATTTTCTCTGGAAGTCAGTATCATCTCAAAGATTTGTGGGGTGATTATCAGCTTTCAGTATGATATCTAATCTCATATTCCTGCAGAAAATTATAATAAATACAGTCATTTTAAGATACTGAGATTTCTATCTCTTATAAAATATCCTCATCATATTGACTAAATCATCCATGATGAGACTAAATGGTTACCTGCCCATCTAGCTTAAAATGAGTCTCCTTTTACGATGTTTTGTCTTTTTTTAAAATTCCTGTTGTCATACCTTCACCCCATCAGCATTCTTAGAGTGTTTACTTTTACAGAAGAATAGCTTTCCGTTGGCATATGTTCTCTGTGTATAGCGTGGATTGATCCTACTCTGTTTTTGATGCTCATAATAAAATACTTGCCATTTCAAATTTGTGAACCAAGTTACTGAATATGAAAAAGTTACGAGTTTGTCACGTTTTAATTCAGGGGCTTGCTTTGTTTTCATTTATAAGCAGGTCATAGACGGTTATTTTTATGAAACAATTTATACCACTCTAGTGCAAATAAATACTTAGTTAGTAACTACATAATAATCAGTGAGTGAGTGGACAAAGTTGACGTCGCAAAAGTAAGTCTATTTTTTATATACCTGGAAAAATCTTGTTGGCTTGTATATCATTTGTTTACGACCCGTTGTATTCTCCTTTAAAGCATAAGTGTTTCCGTAATATAAATTAAGTGTCATATTTTATTCAGCTGGCATTTTCCAAGTTTTGCAGTTGGGATCGGAGCTTTATTATATGTAAACCTCAGCCTATTAATCCGGTGCCTTTGGATTTTATAGGTATTTGGTCCTTCCTATGGTTGATTGCGTTTTGCTTACTTTGCAACCGCTGGCAAAATATAGAACAAGATTTTCTCACTCAGAACGACGTTTCACCTAATGGACCGCGGACTGCTATTGCATTCAGTTTTTTCAGCATGGTTGTATTAGTAAGTTTCGTTAAGCTTACTTAAACTTTTATTGGCTGTAGGTTAGCTCAGTTGTATCAGCTTTGATTCGGATGTTGACTAATATAGCTGTTCTATTATTGAGGCTCAGTTTTGACTAGATAATTAGCTTGTTGATTTCTCGTCCACCTTAAAGAAAACATGGACTATTCGGATTGTATTTGTATATAAATATTAAGACGGCAGGATGAGATTCCGTTAACCGGAAAATTTTGTAGTAGTGTTTCATTAAAAGGTGTAACGAAGAAAAACATAAACCTTTTGAATGCTGTACTTTGTATGCTAGTAGTTGGATTACAGCTTATGGCAAAGTGTCATCAAACTTGTGAACCTCAAGTCAGGATTGCACAATAACCCAATTCTCTCGTAAAAGTCCTCCTAGGAATCTCATTTTACTCGTCTGACTTTTTTGAAGTAGATCTAAGGAGGGAGTCGATGATGTAGTTAGAATACGCAGATAAGCCAGCCGTGTTTAGTGAAGACGACAAAATATATCCTGATTGTCTTGAACTACAATGCAAACGTGTTTAACATGTATTTCACATCCTCGAAATACAAAATTTTGCTTTAATACCAATCTGCATTGCTGCCTAAATTGTTAATAGGAATTGAAGTACCTGAATACGTTCACTACTTGGTTTGAAAGTCCCGTCTGCCCTAGTGTATTTTTGGTATCTGATGAAACCTTGATATAGATTCAGAGATCTCACTCGGCTTTTGCAAACGTACGTTACTTGTGATGTATGCTAGATATCCGTTTACCAACCAAAAGACAAGTATACTCCACAGCAGTCAGCTCTGTTTTACTGTGTGACCATGTTTCGTGTGTTTTTGATGATTTGTTAAATTTTCCTATTGTTAAAATCAATGGATAGAATGCTAGTCGATAGACGAATACAATGATATATGGTTTAGTAATGAATTCTCACTTGAACAAATGGTTGATTTGAGATTCTAAATGATGTGAAATTAAAACCACGACCACTAGTCAGATGAATGGGTTTTCTCGCGTACACCAAATAAACATGATATAACTTCATAGGCAATTAGAAGGAATTATCTTGTAGGTCATTCAGTATTTATTATTATTTTATTATTTAAACACATAAACATTGGTACAAGGAGGCACCAAATACATGCGCCACATAAATCATTCGATTTGTGTGAGGGCTGGGATACTGTACAGATGCCCAAACCGAAGTGGGTGGTTTCCTTAATAGGTCACGCCCGCAGCTTTTGACCTAAAGGGCTGATCCATAAATGAGTGGAGCAACGTCAGGAGATGCAGTCCCATGGTAGTCGGTGACCAGCGACTGGTTCATACGCCATTTGTTCATTCAGGATACTGGAGCCCATGTGCACCATTCTTCAGTCAATTAATACCTGTCTGTTAGACCTACTTTTCAGATTTCGCATCACATACTATAAGACGTGGAGTTTAAGAAGAGAACGTATTCGTAAGTTACTAGTATTTGGTCACAAATCCCTTCTAAATGTGTATGTTGTAACTACTGGACGAACAGTGCTGATGTTAGGCTCAGGGTACTTTATATGTATGAAGAATTGGTACATATATCAACTGAGACTGTTGGAACGTATACTACATATGGTCACCCACCGTCTACCTCGACACGCGATGGCTGTTGTAGGAGTAGGTTGGAAGAAGACTATGTCAGCCAAACTAAAATATGGAATCAGTTCGTGAAGTCATTGACTGTTTAACGAAGTCATGTACGTATGTATGGACTGTTTAGTTGAGGTCCTCGCGATTATCTTAACTAATGGTTAGACTTTGGGTAACATGATTTGGAATCGTTCATAATAACAGGTGCATTCACTCCATATCTTTCTTGGAATGCTAAGTTTCCTGTCCATCTTAAAAAATTTTCCACCAATTCATATTTTCTCAAATTACATAACTTACAGCTAAGATTTTCTACTACCACGTATACTGTTGCTATTGATACTATGGCTGTCGCATATACTGCAGCGTCTATGCTGCTCATAACAAACAGATAATCATTTATGAGAGGCAAAACATCTTAGTCATTCTATAGTTGCTTCAAATATTTTTTGTTAAATTCAATTAAACCTAAAACGTTTGGAATTTCACCATATTCATGCTAACTTTTTGTTGAAATATGTGAAAAAATTATAAACCAGCTGTGTGGTGCTTTTGTGACTAATTTTATCGGGGAAAAGTGATAACTATGTTCACTGAATAACACTAAGTTTGTGACTAGTTGTTATAACTACTCTTTAGCCTCTAATTGCTGGCTAAACTTATTTTAATAAGTTCTTGGAATTTATGTATATTGGTCACCACCCATCCCAATTCAAATGGTGAACTTGTCATCAGCAATTTCGGACCTTTAACACGATCTGGCGTGTAGCGTTCAAACTTTTGATGAGTATATTACTTTAGATTTGTTGAATAGCATTTCTAAAAACTAACCAATTCGTAATGCAGCCCAAGCCATCACATAATTTCAGTACATTCCGTAAATCAAGGCGAATCCGAATTCATTTTGTTTTATTCACCCATACTTTTCCAAATGTGATAGTGAAGTGTAGGCTGATAACGTGCCGTCTGTTCAGCTTAGTACATTCCTGGATTTTTTAATGAGTTAGACATTCATTTTCATAAAGGATTTTGCACTACATAAATCAAATGACTCCACTTACAAAATACAACAAAGTAAACAGCTAACGTGTTTGTTGTTTCTGCTTTCTCCAGTGCTTTTGTCGCGTACTCTTTACAGCTACTCTTCTTTTTCCGAACTACCTGCAGGCTTTGTACATAGTTGAGCGAGATTAATTTGAGTTACTTATGAGACGTTAATCTTATGTTATGGCCTCTTACCACGTTTCTACATCGAACTCGGTTCTGGGCAATCCTTTCCAGTTGTTTCCACTCACTTCCCTCTTTTGATTTGTGCATCCAATTCCGACGCAGTGTGTTTCCCGATCTTCCTCTTTTCCGTTTCGCCTAAGGATTCCAAGTTCACTTCATCATAGACCTACTGATGGAAATAATGTTCTCATGGACTGAATTCTCGGGCATTTATCTCCTTTTAAGAGGTCCACCTATCGACTTAGAATACGCAGATGACATAGTCCTGTTTGGTGAAGACGCTGATAAAGTGCAGTCTTCTGGTAGCACCTAGCAACAATGCCAGAATGTTTGAAATGCGTTTCTCTCCCTCTAAATGCAAGTTGTTGCTTCACGACTGGTCTGCGTCAACACCTGAACTAAGGATAGGGAGTGAAGTGGTCGAACACGTCGACAACTTCACTTATCTTGGAAGTGTGATCAGCCCCAATGCGTTAGTGTCTGGAGAAATCTCAGCACGGATTCAGAAAGCTCTTTTGGCTTTCGCAAACTTACGCCACCTATGGGGTTGGCGAAATATCCATCTATCAGTTAAGGGACGAGTATACTACGCAGCAGTTCGTTCTGTTTTACTTTGTGGCTGCGAAACGTGACTATTAAGAGTAGAAGATACTCGTAAGTTACTAGTATTTGACCACAGATGCCTTAGAAATATTGCCAGCATCTGTTGGGATCACCGGTTAAGTAATAGTGAGGTTATATGCAGGATATTAGTGAATGATTATAAATCAGTTAATGAGGTTGTGAATCTTCATTGACTGGGATGGTTGGGCCACGTAGTACACATGCCCAACCACCGACTACCACGACGCGAAATGCTGACTAGGGTTGGAGACAGATGGAAGGTTAGGGGCGGCCAAACCAAAACATGGCATCAGTCCATAGAATCACTAACTTCTAGGTTGAGTCATGTTGGTAGATACAGACTACTTGGTTGGTGTCTGCGTGACTATCGTAACCAATGGTTGGAGACTCTGGGTAACATGGCTCAGAATCGTAGCATCGCAATCACCATTAAAGTAACTGCTTCCATGTATTAGGTGTTCATCTTGTTGTGCTAATGAGGTGTGGCAACTTGGACCGATGCATATATGGGCCTGGTTTTACTTAGTAGCTGACTGACTGATTCCAAGTTATCGCTTGCCTCGTGATGTAGTTTGATGATTACCTCAGTGCACATCCTATCCACTTCCAACATCTTTTCCTAATTTCCTCTTGAGCTGGAAGTTGGTTCGTCCTCTCCCACAATGGGCTGTTGTTGGTGGTATCCGGTCAACGGATATTCAGTATCTTACGTAGACAATTGTTTATAAATAATTGTACCATCTTGATGATGGTTGTATCAGTTCTCCAAGTTTCAGCTTCGTACAGTAGAACTGTCTTGACCTTCGTACTGAAGATTCTGAGTTTGACATTGGTTGCCAGTTGTTTCGAGTTCCATGTGTTCTTCAGTCGTGGGAATGCTCCGCTTGCTTTACCAATCCATGCTTTCATATCTGCATCAGATCCCCCTTGTTTATCTATAACGCTCCCAGGTATGTTAAAAGTTTCCACTTCTTCCAGAGCATCTCCATCAATTGTGGTTTGGCTGGTGCTCGCTGTGTTATATTTCAGTATCCTCTTGCCTTGTGGATGTTGAGACTTATTGCTCCAGAGGCTGCTGCAACACTGTTTGTCTTCACATGCATTTGATTCTGTGTACAGGGTAGAATATTTAAGTGATCCAAGAAGCCTTGATTGTGTAGTTGCGTCCGAGGTCTCCGTGCTTCTCTTGAGATGTGAAGGTTTTCACAATCCAGTCAACTACCAGAAGAAAGAGGAAAGGCGAGTGTAAGCAGTGTTGTCTGACACCAGTCTTCACGTACAATGAATCTGTGAGTTATCCTTCATGCACCACATTGTAGTGTCGTCCGTCGTAAGAATTTCGTATGATGGTGACGATCTTGTCAAGTACACCATAGTGTTGAAGAGGGTCGCATAACGGTTTACTATCGGCGCTGTCAGACGCTTCCTGGTAGTCAATGAAGTTGTGTAGTGACGATAAGTTCAATTCGATTGTTCGTTCATCAATGATCCATGGAGTCGCGATTTCAACAGTGCACAACAAATCCCTACGGGATCCAGCCTGTTGATCTCGATGCTGTGTATCTACTGAATCCTTCATCCTGTTCGGCAACACTCTGCTGAAAACTTTTCCTGGTACTAACAGTGTTAAGTTCCCTCTGTCGTTTTCACATTTGCTCAGATCCCCTTTCTTTTGTATCTTGATGACATATCCTTATTTCCAGTCTGTCGGTCTTCGTTGAGCTTTTCAGTATCTAAAAGAAAGGCTGTATTAAACCATTGTAATTCTGTTTATCCAGTTGTCCAGTGCTTCTTTAGGTTCACTCTTATCTTGGCAAACATCAGGTGGTGACATGTAGCTATATTAACTCCCGTCTTGATTCTCACGTCTTCTATGTACCTTCTGAATTCGTTAGTTATGCAATTATGCTTGATCTGGTTCTCTGTACTATGAGACCCATGTAGCTTTATTTATGCGTCTGTGGCGGAATTAATGTCAATTATAACTGTTTTGTTGGATGTACATTTGTTTTCAGATCTCACCATTCTCGTTGCTTTTTCCCAGTCCATGTCGTCCCATGATATCTTCATACTTGGTTTTGTCCATTCCGACTTTGGCGTTTAGGTCTCCTGGACACTCCTCTACGATCGACTACAGCCTCTCATACAACTGGTCTTTATCGTTGTTACGTTCTTCATCTGTCTATCCAATAATATACAAAAGAGAACTTGTCTCGACCTAGATTAAGACCTTGACACTAAGCTAACTGGTTTAACCTTAAGGCTGAAATGTGTGAGTTCAAATTAAGATTAACTGATTTAGGTAGAGAGACAAAAACTATTTTATAACTTGATTGGTCGACAAGCAGGAGGAAGAGACGACGAGTCAACTGGAACACTACTCGATTTATTCTAGATTATGATTCTCAATTCAGATTAGTATAAAAAGATACATGAATAAATAGATGACTAACATGACTACAGCGCACAAACAATTAGAAAAACATAAATATGTCCAAACTGGGCATTAGGTTAGAAAAGTAGCGTACCAAAGACAACGTTTAAATTACAGTAGCTCTGGACCAGAAAAGGGTATAGCAGTGAATTGTACATCAAACGAAAGGTTACGGTTGATAGAACAAATTTGGGACAAAACTAAATGTTGATGCTTTGCAAGGTTTGGATTAAATGAAATAACGTCCCCCAAAAATAGATTTCGTTGTTTATCATGACTTGTTTGTTTCTCTGTTCACATCAATTGTTTTCATTCCTATCATTGGTGGGTACACAGCACTGTATATTAATCATTGTGATCCTCTCCTTTGTTTTGAAGGACTGTATCTTGATGATAATTCTGGGTGTATGAGATTCCCATCCTACAAATGCTTTTCGTGCTTCTTTTGACAGCTTCAGAGCAATTTTTTGCATGTGCGGAGCGTCCTCTTCGTAACCAGAATATATCAGCATCTCTTCCGAAGCTAATCTTTTCTGTCCAGCTTGAGTCCATTAGGTTTCACTTATCCTGAGCACCGTCAAGTTACATCCTCATTTCCGTAGCTATTTGACTGGTCCTCGCACATTTCCGGACATTCCATGTACTTATATTAATTCTTGCTCTCTGGTTGTTAGAAGGAGAATCGGCATCGTAACTCTCAAGAAATCTGGGCTTTCAAAGTTGTATTCTACGGGATGAGGTTGCTGACCCCATGTCTAACCCTCCTTTACCCGGGTCGAGATCGGCAGTTGCCCTAGTAGAGCTACATGCAGAGTTAGGTATCAAATTGGTCCGCCTGAAATTCTAATTACTAATAAAGTCAGCTACAAAGCCGTGTCATCGTGCTAACAGGCATGCTAATAATGACGATACTGATAATAAATGTCTATTTTATATTTGATTGTAAATTCTTCATCTTATCCAGTCTCCAGATGTTCAAGCCATTGTCCTCCACTTTTGCTCTTCTGTTTGTTATTGTTGGCTTAGCATTGGGCTTAGTATATTCCTAGTAAATTAGACATTCATTTTCATAATGGATTCTGCGCTTTAGACCTAGCATTTTTCAAAAAAGCCATCTCTTGTAGTATGAAAACTAATCTAGTGATTCATCATTTTGTTATGTAATTGATTTTTAAGATGCTAAAAGACACCGGATTGTAAATGTAGGATGCATTGTATATGTGGAACTTCTTCCCACATATAACAACAGGGGTACTTCCTTTTAGCTTAAGAAGTGGTGATTCTGAAATTACATTACGAAGGTTCAAATAAACTATTTCAACACAAAATAAGGCACCATAAGGCGGAAACATCACGATGAACAGTCCATTTTGGTACAGAGAGATCGGATTGATCTTTTTATACGTTCTTTTCGTCATGGCTTTTGATCTGAAACCAATCTTTCCAGCTATTTTGTCACCGTTAAAACCAAGTCTTGGAAGGGCTGGCTTTTTCTTAACAGTGATGTTTTCCATGGCTCTGAACATAATGAAGAGCGGAGTCAGCTTAAGCGCAAGCTGATAAGAAGTTTACGCAATCATCGTGAACAGTGGTGGGTGGCGAAAGCAAGAGAGATGAAAAAGGCAATAGGTAATAACAGACAATTGTTCAGACTTGTTAATGAAACCGGTATTAGGAATCCAACTGTTAGCAAAACAATTTCAGAGAAAGATGGACATATTATTCATTCTCAATCCAGGAGATTGGATCGATGGGCAGAACACTTTAGGGATCAATTCAACTGGCCTTCAGCCACACTTCGATTTCCCACGATCTCCAGTCAACCTGAATAGCAAGTTAATTTAGGTCCTCCGCCTCTTTACGAAGTTGAAAAAGCCATAGGAAATCTGAAGCGAGGGAGAGCAGCAGGCCCTGACAGGTTCACTCCTGAGATTTTTAAGGATGGTGGTCCAGTATTAGCAGTGAGATTAACTGAGGTCTTAGGTAGAATTTGGGAACTGGACGTAATCCCATCTGACTGGTCTCAATCACTGATTGTGCCAGTCTATAAGAAAGGACAAAAGTCCTCTTGTGACAATCACAGAGGAATCAGTTTGACTAATATAGTGTCTAAAATATTAGCTTCAATAATACTTCGACGCCTAATCAAAGCTCGTGAAGATCAGACTAGAGAAAATCAGTCTGATTTTTGACCTGGACGTGGTTGTATAGACCACATATTCACACAACGTCAGGCTTGTTATAACGTGAAAAATAATGCTGCTGATTAAGGGGTAGCGAATTATTGATCGGACCAGAGACGCACAAACACGTAGAACGACCTAGGGTTCTGATTGGCCTCGCTTCCCAGTCTAGCCCAGCCATTCGAGTCCAGAACACAAGTTTCAGCCTCGGATTTATGAATCATTATATTTCAAACATACTTTGTTTATATACCAGTCAAGCAGTCCACAACGTACCATAAAATAGAAGATAACATTGTACAATAATGGCCAACAGGAAAATAACACGTTAAATAAATATTGACCAATAAGATGATACCATTTCATGTCCAAGGATAGCATTAGGCTTAACAGGATAATTTTGGGATATTTCCCTGAATATCCCAACAAGGCTCTAGAACACAGACACACATTCAGACGCCCCACAATGGTAGTATTTCTCGACCTTAAGGCGGCATTCGACTCTGTCGATCGTAAGGTTCTATGGCAGTGTTTGTCATTGAAAGGAGTACCAAAGAAGTACATTAACTTTGTAAAGGCTCTCTACTCGAACACAACTGGTCGAGTGAGAGCTTATGGCGAACTGTCATCAGAATTGATTACCTCAAGTGGTGTTCGTCAGGGCTATCCACTCTCTCCATTCTTGTTTAACTTTGTCATTGACGTACTTTTAGAGATAACACTTTCCTCATCTAAATTTCCAGGGTTGAACTTCTACCAGGAGATTCACTTGTTGACTTGGAATATGCTGATGATATAGTTCTATTTGGTGAAGACGCTGACAAAATGCAGAGTCTTCTGACCACTCTAAGCAACAATGTAAGCATGTTCGGCATGCGATTCTCCCCTTCGAAATGCAAAATGTTGCTTCAGGATTGGGTTGCATTGACACTCGAACTAATGATAGGGAGTGAAGTAATTGAGCGTGTCGATCGCTTCACTTATCTTGGAAGTCTCATCAGCCTTGTGGTCTTGTGTGTGACGAAATCTCAGCACAGATACAGAAGGCTCGACTAGCTTTTGCCAACATGCGTCATTCATGGCGTAGGCGAGATATCCGTCTATCAACCAAAGGACGGGTTTACTGTGCAGCAGTTCGTTCCGTCCTACTTTATGGCAGTGAAACATGGCCGGTAAGAGTAGAGGATATTCGTAGGTTACTAGTATTTGATCATAGATGTCTTCGAAATATTGCTCGTATATCCTGGGACCATCGAGTAAGTAACACAGTTGTTAGGAAACGGGTACTAGGTAAGGATGGCAAATCAATTGATGACGTAGTGAAACTTCATCAGTTGAGATGGCTGGGACACGTGTTACGTATGCCCAACCATCAACTGCCCCGACATACCATGTTTTATGGTGTAGTAGTAGGTTGGAAGAAATTTAGGGGCGGCCAGACCAAAACATGGCACAAGTCCATGAAGTCACTGACAAGTGGACTGAGTCATGTTGGTAGATGTAGACTATCTGGTTGGGGACTGCGATATGATAGCAACCGATAGTTAGAGACCCTAAATGACATGGCTCAAAATCGTTTGCAATGGCGCAGGTGCATACACTCTTTCTGTTCTCCCGAATTTTGATCTCCTTATTCCTCCTTGTCTCTTTTTTCTCTTCCCAAACTTATTTCACTGTATTATACTCTTTAAATAACATCTACAAGCACTAATCTTCCCGATTACTACTTATACTCTTATTACCTCCACCAGAACGGGATTTCAATCGGTCACTAAATCTGTGTGCTAATGTGGTGTGGCAAGTCGAAATGATGTACGTACGTACAAAGTTCTACGTTGTTACTGACTGACTGACTGAAGATCTTTCTGTCAAATTAACTGCTTAATCTTAAATTTTTTGCCAATTAGTCGATATAAACGTAAGTTTGGTGTTTTTCAGACTAAACGGTACCCGATCTAATCTGATTGGTAAATAAGCTGATTGCCTTTTCATCAGTGCAAACAAAACTTTGGAACTTTCTAGTTATTTAACGACTGGGATAAAGTACGTACCTGTTATTGTGAAAAAAATACACTTTGGTTTGTACAAACTAATTAACACACAACTTGAACGCAAATAGTTATTTAGCGGGAAAGACCTGACATCTTCAAAACTTTACACTTTTAACAAGTAGTGATGATAAAACATCGGGTTATTAACTCATTCATTCTCTATCTCTCATCGACACGCCCTCATTCCGCTTATTTTTTCCACATATGATGATTTGGATTGAACTAGTCTTCAATAAAATGATTAGTATTCAACCAGTCTAGATATACAACTTACAGAAAATAATCATTGTTAATTATATAAATTTTGTACAACGTTAAAATATGAGTGAGAACTTAGTAGCCGAACCAATTAGCTTTCACAATCATTGACTTTTAGGTTTGGATATCAAATATAGGCCTTATCTATTTCGATCTGAACTACATACCATACATCAGGTGGTGACTTAAAACCGAATACACTTTAATTATCTAGTCGTACCGTAGAAAAAAATAAAAAAAACCTTAAATAGTGTTTGAATCTCTAACATATACTAAGTAAACCTTCAACTGTATTTTCTTACAAAAATAATACACAAACTTACTATTGTGAAAGTAACTGTTAACTGTGGAACAACAGGACCCAAGTGTTGGCGTCTCCTTATTGGGGGTCGATTTTGTTTATCGGAAAATTGATGTAAAGTGCACACAATCTGAAAATAAACAAGCAAGAAGTAACAAAATTAGGGAACGGATACATTAAACGAGCTTATAATGGTTAGTGAAAAATGAAAAAGGAGTTTTTATGTAGTGTGCGGTAAAGCTTGGACTTGAGAACAAAATTCAGATATTTAAGGGATATTTTGAGGTAGTATTTTTGTCTGGAGTTTATCGCAGATTTTTACAAGTCAGAGTATTAAATCAACTTGACCTTGATACGATATATAATCCCAGTTGTTTAGGTACGACTAGTGTGTAGCTCACAACCTACTTGTGTCTATATGAATGCAAAGATGTAACATATTTAATTCAATTTGAAGTGGTTTGGATTATCCCGCTGTTTATATTTTTGACTGAAATTTGATTAGTTTTGGTTTCAGTAGTCAAGTGTATAACGCGAAGTAGTTTGAAGCAAATCGTGCTGGGTTTGAGTGCCCGAGTAAACATCAAATCTGGGTTGCAGGTGCAACCAGCTAACGACTCCCAAATAGGACAAAACGCACGTTCTGGATTCCACTACCAGCCACATCCTATCTATTCTGTGTAATTAAACAATAGGTTACCTAAAAACCATTTACTTATTCTGAATATCTTGACAAAGAATGCTAATAAAGATAACAGCTAAAATGATCAATTAGACTATCAATACTCCTAATTCTGTAATTTCTGGGCGCACAGTTATAAAGGTAGGTGTATAAAATAATAAAATTTTGTTAAGTTCAACACGATCGATAACTGCAAGTTAAATATGTCCCATGGTTTGGTCTGATGATTGGTACTTTCAACACTTGTTTAATCGAATTATTTTGAGAAATAAGAGCACCATTGCTTACAAGTTGCAATTGGACATATTATAGGCAATCGAAGTGTCATAAATAGTATTTATATGAGTAGTGATTTCTTGAATAGGTGAGGACGAACTTGACGAGACTAGAAATTACTCTATCAGCATAAACGTGTTTACAGTAGGAATGAAGTGATTTGACGGCTAAAGCATTCGATTTACTATTGATAAGACGTTCGAACCATGCTCCATCAACATTGATTTGGACAGACAATTAGTATCAGTAGTCCTCATAAAAACCTTGTGGCTTAAAGACGAGGGCATACACGCATGTACTTGGTTAGCAGGTTACACTGACAACGGTAAGCTTTCCATGTATGATAGCGAAGACGGAAACTATGTGATTACGTCCTTCTTTAGGATATTTTCGTTGGATCAGCTGTCACCACCTCACTACAACTCAGAGTTGTCCCACAACAATAGAATAACAGATAACCATTGTTGATTTATCCCGGTAATAAGAATAATGATAGTCAACTTACAGAATCATGATCATACCATTCATACGTTCCCTTCAATAATGTACCAGAAACAGCTGTTTTCATAACTGCTTCGGAATTGGAATTATTATTGTTATTATTTCCAACTAAACTGACATCCACAGATGATGACAAGGACTGATGTGATTTACTTAAAACTGCCACAATTGAAGATGGATCTAATGGCGCAGTGAACATGCTGATTTGATTTGATGAAACATGAAAACGTATACCACGATAATAGACAACTTTAAATACAGGTTTATAAGAAGAGCCTATTTCCGGTTCTCCTGTTCTAACATAGGTTACACGACAAAGATAACATCCTCGGAAAACATAACATTAAAAGAGGAGAAAAGAGACAAAATATCAGATTTTCACTGACATTTAATTGCAGTTTTACTGCAAGAAATACAGTACGGACAAATGTAAAGAAATGTTACAAGGCAAACTATAAAGTGTTTACTATGTATACTATGTGAATCGAATGAAGGCTGGTATCAGGGAGTAATACACTTTATTAGTGTATATGGGACAATTTTTAGATTTAAACTAGCGGAATATTTCATTGATGAAGATTAGTTTATCAGTAGAGTTTGTTTAATTAATTTGCATATTACTATTTGGATTAAGGAATTAAGGCTACTCGTAATTCAAAAGGTTGGAGAATATTAAATTTGTCACATTCGCTGTACAACTGCTTAATAAATCTAAATAATTTTGAAATTATGGTGATGAATAGCAATAATAGTAGTAGTTTGAACTCGGTTAGCAGGCACAAGTGGTCTATATATGCGGTTCTGAGTCATATTTAACTTATTACAACGATAAGGCTTAGATACTCATGCTGAAATTGGTGAAAAAGAATACTTTTTGAAGGTGATTATAGAATACAGAGACTAACATGCGTGACTTGGATGTTACAAAATAGACAGAGAATAATACTAATCATAGTGAAAGACAACTCCGCCTATAGCTCTTCCAGAGTTACTGCCGGTCCCAAGCCCGGGTAAAGGAGGAGGGTTGGGCATGGGGTTAGCGTCCCCATCCCGTAGAAAACTAACTCGCTAAAAACGCTTACCAGAAAAAATAATCCAAACCATTTTAACTCTGCCCTGGGAGTTAGAAGGTCTTCCTTTAGAAGAATTATGACGCTTCATGGTGAAAGCCGAGTTCCTTCGGAAGCCACGAGGCCGATGCCCCTTCTAACAACCAGAGCAAAAATTTTTATAGGTACATGGAACGTTCGAACAATGTGGGAAACCGGGAAGACAAGTCAAATAACAACGGAAATGAGGAGATACAACTTAGCAGTACTGGGGAATCAGCGAAACCCACTGGACCCAAGCTGGACAGAAAAGGCTAGCTGGGAGAGATGCTGCTATAGTCCGGTCACGAAGAGGATAATGCTCCACACACTCAGCACGGCTACTGAGAATTGAGGTATTCAATACAAAGGAGGATCTTAATGAATATTATCCAATGTTATGCACCCACTAATGATAGCAACGACGAAATTAAAGATCAGTTCTACGAGCACGGCTACTGAGAATTGAGGTAGTCGTCCTGTGAGCTCTGAATTAAAAAAAGAAAAAACGTCACAACCATATCTCAATGACATGCTTTGGTACAGCCAAATACTTGTGTAGATCTACACAAGAGATAGTAATGCTATCTTAGCTTGGTCTCTGGTAAAATCTCCGCATAATCATACCTCTACCGCATGATTATGATTTATTCCCTGCAATACAATCATCTGGTGGCTAATATATCTAACTGTAGGAGGTGATATTAACATCTTGGTATGTGTTATTATCATCTATAGCATATACATAATATTTACAACACTTGGGACACCTTGTGTTTCCACTATAAACCTATTTCTGCCATGAAAGTCGAAAAAAACAGTGAAAATCAGCCGAAATTGTGATAAAGACGGGAAAAACGATAAATCTTACCATGGTATCGTTAGTTGTAACGCCGTTTTGGTAGCCTTGACAACAATACAATTTTTATGGCGACATATGCCTCAATCATGCTATTTCATATAAAAATAAAAGATTTGTCTACCATCAGTGTATATCTAAGTAGAAATAAGTGCTAGTCTGCTATGCAAACACTAAAAAACTATTATAGCAGCACCTGAATAATGAATTTTCAAGGACTTCGCGATACCATGTAACGCAAAACAGAAAACCCCTTTTCACCTAATTATGAAAACGGAAAATGGACTTTCAAATTTATTCATAATTAATTTCGAATTTTGGTTGTGCACAAAGCAGAAATGAAAAAGTAGCGCCAAAAAGTGTCGCGATACCACTGGAGCGCTGCCTGAATACAGTTACTACTACTTCTGATTTCAGCGCCTCTGCTGACGATATTCCTAAAACCGCTACCATCATTTTGATCAGACACTACGAATTTTTGCATAAGACTTTTGGCCTAAGAAATTCTGTACAAGTTTTCCAGGGATTGATCAATGACGTTTTTCGAGGTTTTTTCGTGTGTGTTTATTTAGACGACTGCATGGTCTCAAATCCGGACAGAAAAACTCATTTCCAACATCTTGACCCTGTTCTCAAACGAAAGCATTCATGAAAACATTCAGAAATGTCATATTGGAACCGATCCCCTAGATTTTATCGGATGTATTAACAATGCTCAAGGCATCCGACTTCTGCAAAACGATACGGCGGCCACTTCGGATTACCCACAACCAAGCAATTAAGTACGTTCTACGGCTTGGTTAGTTTTTATTGATAGTTCATACTGAATTGCGCGTCTCCCTTGAGACCCTTAATCGACCAACTTCGTGGAAATGCGAAATCCATCCATTTGGACGATAATGCAAGAGAAGAATTCTCCACAATTTAGGAACTCACCGCAAATACAAACATGCTTGCATACCAGGACACCAAAGCGCCCATTGGTATCACGGTAGACGCATCGAACACGGCAATTGGGGAGTCTTACAACAATAGAATTGGCACTCTTATCAAGACGTTTGCTAGAAACCGAATTCAGGTATAGCATTTTCGGTAGGGAACTTCTAGCCATGTATTGTGCCGTACGGCACATTCAACACTGTTGAAGGTCGAGAATTCACTCTTTTCGCCGACGATAAACCTCTTACTTTTTTGTTAGGCTCATCTTCAGACAAGTACACCTCTAGAGAGTCTCGACAACTGAATCACATTTCACCGCTTACTTAAGATATACAACACTTTGTATCACATAACTTCTCTGAACAGCTTCCGAGGAATCGATCCTCCTAATCTCGCGCAGCTTCAGCACGAATAATCTCCAATAACCCCTAAATTATGGATCAGATGGTAAAAAGTAAGGAAACATTACTTTGTGACAATCATGCCGAAGTGTTATCGACGTAACATCTTCAATACTTTGCACGAACGTACACATCCAAGTGTTCATAATAGAACAATATTGCTTGCTTGGTATGAATGAAGACGTGAGAAAATAGGAACACTATTGTGCAAACTGCCAAACTCTGGGGTGATCGGACACATCAAATATCTTTTAGGATCTTTTACAGCTCTCAGCGCTCGAATCAACCCTGTTCAATGTGATGTGTTGGGACCCTTGCCAGATTTAGATGCACACAGATACCTCTTAACGTGTGTAGACAGTTTTGCACGATGGCCAGAAGCAACACCTATCAAAAATATTACTGCCGAAACAGAGGTTAGATCCTTCATTGAACGATGAGTAGTGGAATTCGGCTGACCTACAACTATCAACACGAACCATGAAAACCAGTATAAATCTAGAATTTAATATTATCCCACAACACAACCAGGAATCACACGATTCTAAACGACTGCCTATCACTCAGACTGGGAGCTCATGGCGAACTGACTTCTGATTTTGCAATCTCAAGTGGTATTCATCAAGACTGTCCACTATCTTCATTTTTGCCCAAATTCATCATAGACCTACTGATGGAAATAATGTTCTCATGGACTGAATTCTCGGGCATTTATCTCCTTTTAAGAGGTCCACCTATCGACTTAGAATACGCAGATGACATAGTCCTGTTTGGTGAAGACGTTGATAAAGTGCAGTCTTCTGGTAGCACCTAGCAACAATGCCAGAATGTTTGAAATGCGTTTCTCTCCCTCTAAATGCAAGTTGTTGCTTCACGACTGGTCTGCGTCAACACCTGAACTAAGGATAGGGAGTGAAGTGGTCGAACACGTCGACAATTTCACTTATCTTGGAAGTGTGATCAGCCCCAATGCGTTAGTGTCTGGAGAAATCTCAGCACGGATTCAGAAAGCTCTTTTGGCTTTCGCAAACTTACGCCACCTATGGGGTTGGCGAAATATCCATCTATCAGTTAGGGGACGAGTATACTACGCAGCAGTTCGTTCTGTTTTACTTTGTGGCTGCGAAACGTGACTATTAAGAGTAGAAGATACTCGTAAGTTACTAGTATTTGACCACAGATGCCTTAGAAATATTGCCAGCATCTGTTGGGATCACCGGTTAAGTAATAGTGAGGTTATATGCGGGATATTAGTGAATGATTATAAATCAGTTAATGAGGTTGTGAATCTTCATTGACTGGGATGGTTGGGCCACGTAGTACACATGCCCAACCACCGACTACCACGACGCGAAATGCTGACTAGGGTTGGAGACAGATGGAAGGTTAGGGGCGGCCAAACCAAAACATGGCATCAGTCCATAGAATCACTAACTTCTAGGTTGAGTCATGTTGGTGGATACAGACTACTTGGTTGGTGTCTGCGTGACTATCGTAACCAATGGTTGGAGACTCTGGGTAACATGGCTCAGAATCGATCACAATGACGTGGGTGTATACACTTTTTGTCTTCCGTCAAACTAAGAGATTAAAATTGCTTTATATCTTTCTTTCTACGAACTAATTCTTCCTTCCCGTACTATATCCTTATAAAAATCTTTCTTTCATACACTACTACCATTGAAGTGACTACTTCTATGAATTAGGTGTTCATTTTGTTGTGCTAATGAGGTGTGGCAACTTGAACCGATGTATATATGTGCCTGGTCCTACGTTGTAGCTGACTGACTGTAAGGATTAACAATGGTCAACCGACTTATTGTTCTGATTACTGAAGATTAAACTATGTCACTTGTACCCTCGAGGACCACAATTCGTTGAATAGATTAAGAAACAAACGAAGTTGCAGTAATGCTAGCTACCGACCGATGTAACATAGAACCTACTTGGTTGTTAGCCTAATCTGAGCATACAATGATATGAAGAATGAAGCGCTTTATATGAATCTTGAGCAATAAATTCCGCTGTTGGAAGTCGTTATCAAACACTACAGTCATTTTGAAGTTGTGAATCTTTAAGGGACTTTACTCTTACGTATGTCTTAATAGTCTCACCAGCTAAATCGAGCAATAAACTGGCCGAAAACTTTGACTGAAAGGCAGTGAATTGTTGTTATACCGAGTGCAATCAAAATCTAAGAATTACCTGACAATACTACGTCGAATTTAGCGATTCGCAAACGTATGTCAATGCTCGAAACATTGTCCACTATTAAATCCAACCAAAGATAGGCGAGGCAAAGAATAAATGTTGACGAAGAAAGAAGCAAACTATATCCACAAGATACCTGATCTTCATTAAACAAGCACTTCCCATAAATATAGCAGCCGTTATGTACAATTGCAATATTGACAACTGCTAATATCTAAATGTATTTATTTTCTTATACATGGAATGAAATTACCACAATAATTAAGCGTAGGATAACCTGTGGCTTTCGAACATAATCTATAGGTTCCAAGCGAGCAGTAGTGCACACCCAATCAATGGGAAACATGACTACTCTCAGGGTCAATCAGTTCCCGCCACTGAACAACTGATCTGGAAACTGATTGTTCGAAACAGTTAAACGCACTACACGATTGTGTTTTAATTGTACTTTTATGTTGCATTGACCTGCGTTTTGAGCTTAAAGTTAGCCATAGATCCTCACTTACATCAAATTCAACGTTGAGTTCAATTGTGATTGGGTTGTGTAGGCTACTTCAGTATTGTAGGGAACTTAAGCCAGCTGTCGTAATTTATGCCATAGAGCCTGACCTTCGAGATATTTCCCAGGTGGTTATAAAAATGGTGGACAGTTGGGCGTACTGGTGTAAACACCACCTCTCACACAAATGTGAGTATCGGTGTAGGGCCAGTGAAATGTCACAGAGCCCTAGCCAAATCATCCGGCAGTTGGGTCACTGAATATCAAACAGATCATCGATCCCTGTCAAAGTCAAGGACAACCAACGTTCATCAGTGGATCGTATGTCATGAACTGGTGCATGAGGTGATGATTTCGCTATCTTCTCTGTACTCATTCTTACTGATATATTTCCTTAATAACGTCCTTTGTGTTATACAGTCTTCAAAGCAGCCATAGTACCTTGATGTATCGAAGGGATAATCCACGTTAGATGTTGACCGCAAAGTGTGACTTCGAAGTTAGCTGTTTCGTCATAACATTCCCGTCTGACTCAAGTAGGCCTCCAATCATTCGACATAGATTATCTACGTTGTTGATCTACACTGGTGAGTAAGTTTTCGAATAACGGAACTTATCATTGTTATCTTTTATATTGCACTCTATATTTATTTATTTTTATTTTTATCTTCGCGTATGTTAATCAATTACTGTGAACGTTCGTTATTTCATGTCAATGTTGATGGTTATTTAAACCTTAATAATTAGTACTATTGATAGGACTGATCAGTCAACGACTATTATAATTGTCTATCGTGGTTTTTTGACAAGCATTAGCGGGATATAAATGTTGCTGTATAATGTGTCTGTTAAAATATCAACTACTCATAAACATAGCCACAAGGCAAAACAATCGTACATCCGTTTGCAACTTATCCACTTGTATAAACGAGACAAGATTAACTGTCAACTATAAATTCATCTATGTGCCTAATCACTATCCACTACAATGTTTTACTTATTTGACCACTGCCTGTCTAATTTCCAAATGTTGAGTTCTATAGCCAAACAGGCGATACGAATTTTAGAAATTTACGATGAGTTTGAACCATAAATATCCTGCAATCTTAGATCTCATTTGAACTGTTCGTCAGGCAGTGCTATGCATTTGGCTTCAGTTAATTTTGGACTTATACAAATTCAGTCCACGACACTGTGCCAATCCAGGAATTTAACCAACAATACTTCGTTTATAATTTAGATTTGAACTACTGTCTACTCCAGATTTTCATTACTTATGAGCGAGACTAACCCAAGCGGGTTTCATAACTGCATTAGGTTATTTCTTACTATTTTTGTGATGTCTAATAACATTCACTAGTTTCTTTCATGTAGAATGATTATATATTCTGTCACTGCCGTCAAGTTCTAATAGAAATCATGTTGATTTATGACTCGTAACTCGACATACCGTGGTAAAACATATTGAATGTACACGTTCAATCTAATTCCATGTCCTAACTAGACACCTTGTCGTACGCAAAGTCATTTAACGCTAGGAAATAAGCTTTTTGCATCCGCCTTTTACGAAATGACCAGATTACATGAACCGTCTAAGCTTAAGTTACATTGGTGACTACCATTTTAATTCATGTTAACTATACTCTTTGTATTTGCTATTATTTCACATGACAAATCATGGCTCGATTTCCTTATTACACGACAGTCATTTTAATTCCGTTTTCGGTTTGTTTACATGCAATGCAGGCTTAGGAAATATGTAAGCGACCTCCGAAATTCTCCACAAACACCACCACAGTCTTCGTATGTGTTTTTATTCAAACATCCAACAGTTACACTAAAAATACCCAAACGAACATTCAGTGCACCTGTCGGTATACGGAAAAGCGATGTTATTTCCATTTGACGTTATAACACATCAGAGCTATTTCAGTTATTCAACTTTAACATTGTATCTTATTTCATGAAGTATTGTTTCCTGGTGGCTGTTATCTAACAAATTATTTCGGTATATCAACTACTCAACGTTTTAAAACCTGTCCAGATCAGTTGGTGGTCTGACGACAAGTAGAGTAGAGAACGAAGAGGGCAATCTTGGAAATAGTAAAAAAAATTGTTTCTTCTTAATGCTGTGGGTCGGAAGGAGTTACTCGAATTTATTAAATGTATTGATGCAAGCCCTAGGAACAGTGAAGTTGATTGTGGATTCAGGCGTATCTCTGAGGTTTGTTAGTATTCTTAACTTTTTTATTAGTTGTTGTTGATTGGTTGTGATTCCTCGGATAAGTGCTGATAATTTAATCTCATGGGTAAAGAACTTATGTTCTTTCGCTCAGAAGTTTTGCAAGAAGAAAAAAATTATTATGCTAAATATTATAAATTTCACTGTGTTTTCGGTGCATTTGCTTTACTCAAATTCTGAATTATTGTGTTCAGAAATTTTACCTCGGATATTCTGCTTTCAGTCTACTTTTTGTATTATATTTGGGACGTTTTGTTCTGGAAACCTAAAAACTGAAAGCTGATTTCACGAAATAAATGGCAAATTTTGGTACTTGGGCCGAAATTTAGGGTTAAAAGTTACACTGGATCGATCAACAGTGCATCAATAACGGACAAGATCAAAATTTGGACGTAACACTATGAACTACCATCGCACTTTCGCCGAATTGATTCGAACTGTTTTTGATTAAAGCTTCATTTTACTATCAGGTCCCACTTCATACCCTTCTACGTAAATTTATTCAAACACTATGGTGTTTCATAACGTCGATTTCGGGAGCTGATGAGCAGCTATTTATTTACCACTCTCAACTGAACAGTTCATGTATAATCTCTTGCTCGAAATGCACATTATAAAATCCCTAGGTTCAAGAAATAAGAACACTTTCTATTCCCACAATCACAAAGAGTTACATAATCTTAAATGATGATTAGGTGTGATTTTTATGTGTCTTACAAATACATCATCAACACAGTGAGGCTAAGCTGGATGAAAGATTCTTAGACGCACAGCATCGAAATCAACAGGCTGGATTCCGTAAGTGTTGGTCGTGCACAGTCCAAATTGTGACACTACTGGTCATTGTTGAACAATCAATTGGATGTATCTCCTCACTATACATTCTTGACTCTGAGAAAGTATTTGACAGAGCCGATAGTAAACCGTTATGCGACCCTCTTCAACACTATGGTGTACTTGACAAGATCGTCACCATCATACGAAATTCTTACGACGGACGACACTACAATGTGGTGCATGAAGGATAACTCACAGATTCATTGTACGTGAAGACTGGTGTCAGACAACACTGCTTACACTCGCCTTTCCTCTTTCTTCTGGTAGTTGACTGGATTGTGAAAACCTTCACATCTCAAGAGAAGCACGGAGACCTCGGACGCAACTACACAATCAAGGCTTCTTGGATCACTTAAATATTCTACCCTGTACACAGAATCAAATGCATGTGAAGACAAACAGTGTTGCAGCAGCCTCTGGAGCAATAAGTCTCAACATCCACAAGGCAAGAGGATACTGAAATATAACACAGCGAGCACCAGCCAAACCACAATTGATGGAGATGCTCTGGAAGAAGTGGAAACTTTTAACATACCTGGGAGCGTTATAGATAAACAAGGGGATCTGATGCAGATATGAAAGCATGGATTGGTAAAGCAAGCGGAGCATTCCCACGACTGAAGAACACATGGAACTCGAAACAACTGGCAACCAATGTCAAACTCAGAATCTTCAGTACGAAGGTCAAGACAGTTCTACTGTACGAAGCTGAAACTTGGAGAACTGATACAACCATCATCAAGATGGTACAATTATTTATAAACAATTGTCTACGTAAGATACTGAATATCCGTTGACCGGATACCACCAACAACAGCCCATTGTGGGAGAGGACGAACCAACTTCCAGCTCAAGAGGAAATTAGGAAAAGATGTTGAAAGTGGATAGGATGTGCACTGAGGTAATCATCAAACTACATCACGAGGCAAGCGATAACTTGGAATCAGTCAGTCAGCTACTAAGTAAAACCAGGCCCATATATGCATCGGTCCAAGTTGCCACACCTCATTAGCACAACAAGATGAACACCTAATACATGGAAGCAGTTACTTTAATGGTGATTGCGATGCTACGATTCTGAGCCATGTTACCCAGAGTCTCCAACCATTGGTTACGATAGTCACGCAGACACCAACCAAGTAGTCTGTATCCACCAACATGACTCAACCTAGAAGTTAGTGATTCTATGGACTGATGCCATGTTTTGGTTTGGCCGCCCCTAACCTTCCATCTGTCTCCAACCCTAGTCAGCATTTCGCATCGTGGTAGTCGGTGGTTGGGCATGTGTACTACGTGGCCCAACCATCCCAGTCAATGAAGATTCACAACCTCATTAACTGATTTATAATCATTCACTAATATCCCGCATATAACCTCACTATTACTTAACCGGTGATCCCAACAGATGCTGGCAATATTTCTAAGGCATCTGTGGTCAAATACTAGTAACTTACGAGTATCTTCTACTCTTAATAGTCACGTTTCGCAGCCACAAAGTAAAACAGAACGAACTGCTGCGTAGTATACTCGTCCCCTAACTGATAGATGGATATTTCGCCAACCCCATAGGTGGCGTAAGTTTGCGAAAGCCAAAAGAGCTTTCTGAATCCGTGCTGAGATTTCTCCAGACACTAACGCATTGGGGCTGATCACACTTCCAAGATAAGTGAAGTTGTCGACGTGTTCGACCACTTCACTCCCTATCCTTAGTTCAGGTGTTGACGCAGACCAGTCGTGAAGCAACAACTTGCATTTAGAGGGAGAGAAACGCATTTCAAACATTCTGGCATTGTTGCTAGGTGCTACCAGAAGACTGCACTTTATCAACGTCTTCACCAAACAGGACTATGTCATTTGCGTACTCTGATTGAATAATTGGATTCTCTGGAAGCTCTTTATTTGATGAATGCTTGTTTGAATTAGGTGCTTTAGTAATTTCTTTATTCAGGATATTGGAAAGTAGTTCAGTTTAATAAATAATTACTTTGTTTTTTTCTAGCCCTCTTTTTCTCTCAGAGATTTGCATCACAGTCTATGGTTAAAAAGACTGTTTGTAAATTCTAGACAAACAATCAGCAAATGTCCTTTGTTTCCATTAATAATATACCTTAAAATGCAAGAACTGCTAAAATACCCAATAAAGTAACTCATTAAATATGCGTTTCTTATATATCTCTCAACTCAAAGTACATATTGCAATCTATTTAGTAGGGAATCAGTGAAAGTCTACCACAGCAATCAAAGTTATTGAAGATGAAATAATTCCATAAGCGTATACTTCTAAGATATTTTTATTTCTATTACACTGTATATTAAACTTTAAACACGACAGAATCCGACAACACCAGCCTCTGAGTTTCTTGAAACAATTACAGTTAGAAAACTAGAAAGGAGTGGACGATGGTTTTAATTAGAGGCTCACATTATTTAGGCCACGTTAGGGAAACATAAAAGTTTAAAACCAACCGTCCAGAGGAGGAAATGCATTTCATGTTTGGTTGTGCTGCGATCTGGTGGCAAATCTTGATCAACGGTCTTCAGTTGGTAGTGAATATTAAGGCCAGAAAGGTGAGACTCAATGTTGAATGTCTGCAAAAATGTTTGCTTTGGAAAAGGTTTCAAACGTACTACATTACTATATTGATACATCCGTCATATTATAATGCTGAGTAGGGACATCAGAGCAACGTTTATATAAGGTTTTCGCCAAGATGTCGAAGATCACTTCAACTTATCTGGTGCGCTAATACTGTATTCTACTTCATTTAACACGTGCCATATCGATTTTCTCTCGGTACAATCGAATGACACGAGTCGTACATTTATGATACCTGATCCGATAGCCCACAACAAAGATGATACTTTGATGGGAGGTACTGAAAATATCCAAAATAGCGTGTTCTGCAAGAAGAGTATGGTTCCCAGAACACCTAAACAATTACTGCATGTATGACACTGAATAACATTTTGTTTCGTCTCGATTCTTCGTTGTATTATGTAAAAAAACAAAAAAATTTGTAATATGCTACTATACATACTTTTTTATCCCCAAAAATAATTGTTTTCTGTTTGCTAATATGCTCGCTTATATGTGTGTATTTATTTTTTTGAAAAGAATCCAAGAATACCATTCTGTAAAAATCGCTTTTACGCTATCGCATGTCTACGAAACGCATGTTTGTTAGTTTATTTTCTTTTTTCGCCCGTTTTGTGGCTTCCCGCATTTACAAGTGTAATTCGACACACAATCAAATATACTTTTTTATTTTCCAGGACGGCTGGAAAATACGTAAAGATGAGGAACTTTACAATCAACCGAAATTTTCATTGTACCCATTTCTTTATTACTATATTGTACCACATAACCTCTTATGGTAAAAAAAGGCGACCAGACGCTGCTGAACATAGCAACCTATCAGAAGAATGTTTGCCAACGACAAACTCGTTGGGCTTGGACTTCTGGCTGGTCATGTTTTAGGGTCTTCAGTATCCCATTAAGGGGGTAGGGATCTGCAGCGGCAAATAAATCCCCAAAATCCAATGAAGACTCCACAAGTATTTGTAATTCGACAATACTCTAACCAGCAACACCGTCTATAATTGAGTTGTGCTCGTGCAGTGAAATGAAAAGTCAGAAGCGGGAGGTTTGAAGATATATTTGATAGGTTAGCAATAAATCGAGAAGTGACTGATCTAAACTGGCAAGCGATTGATGAAGTTGAACACGGTGTTTCCACTCACAATCTGGTGCGCAACGAAAACTGGAATAGGGATGTCGACAGGTCTATTATCGACGGAGCACGCATTAGCACTAATGGTAACGTGGTGAAACTCAGCGCCATCGTTACGTCGACTTCTCAGGAGTCCTTTAAGAGGGAACTTGACCTATTCTTAAGGACTAAAGATAACATCTTATTATGAGTTACCAATTTCTTTTTTTTCTAATCCATTATAATATTAAAGATTCCCATTGTGAAAATTAGAACAACACATATAAGCGAACATTTGTTTTCAATTAGATCGTCATCAGGCTTTACTCTAATATACATGAATATTTATACGAAAATTTTAAACCAATCAAGGCAATATGGGTCAATAATCACTATGAAATAGAATAAGTCACTACACATAATAGGTAAAAGTACAAGTTGACAGTAGGAAGACAGGTGAACTGATAATAGTGAGAATAATAAAATACAATAACAAAACTCTTATCAATAGTTAATCGTTGGAAATAGAAGGTCAAACAAACATGGGTAAATAGACTAGGAATAGTAATCACAAAACATTAAAATCATTACGTAATAAGATGTGTGTAAATAATTAGATAGTGAAGAATACAAAGAGGCGGAAAATTACAAACAAATAATGGATGTGGAAATAAGGTTAACGATAACACAGATAGAATAAAATAAATAATGATAATAATAAAATTTAAAATAAAATAAAACAATTAAAAAAATTTTTTTAAAAAATGTTAGTTAAGTTATAACTGGCCATGGAAGGGATAGGGGAGTCACGTATTTCTTCTGTACACATAAATTGGGGTTATATGTACGAATTCCAATGGCTTCAGCTATATATAGGAGACGGGAACGGACTCCGTCGGGAAATGATGGAGGTATACGATAGATAACTCGAAATGATTTCGATTTATCTACTGCATGACCGCTGTCAATAAGATGTGCCAATATAGAACTGCGAATAGTTTTTCTCTGGCCCTTTATGTACCAAGTTGGTAGATGTTCACTCATTCGTTGGTTAAGTTGCCTGGTAGTACGCCCTATATAGCTATCTCCACAGGAGCAGCTGAATTTGTAAATGCACATGGAAGAGGCCAACTCAGGTAACTTATCCTTCGTTTGAGTAGACATCGCTGGTCGACAAGAGAAGGTCAACGCAAGATTGGCTGCGTAGAATGTCCTGGTGATTACTTTGGTTAACCTATATTTCAGAGTGTCACTAGCCACATCCCCGTTGAATTGCACTTTCATGTATAAAGGTTTCTTACGAACAGTCGAAATCTCCGACTTCTTTGTTATATCATGCATGTACTTCTTAATGAACGCGCTGGGGTAGCCGATCTCGGTCAGTGAGTTGTTGATAAATTCAAGCTCCTGACTTAGAGTGTCTACTGTACAGATCTTTTTTGCTCTGGTAGTGAGACATCTGACCAAATTTCTCTTGTAACGGATGGGTGTGAAACTGCAGAAGTGAGTACATTGGCATGAAGAGGGGTTTCTTCTATACACGCTTCTACTTAATGTGCCGTCACTTCGTCTGCTTAGTGTGACGTCAAGGAAGTTCAGCTTCTTATCATGCTCGCTTTCACCAGTGAAAGTGATCGCTAGGTGAACACTGTTGAATTGGTCTAGGAGTTCCTCTTTACTAGTGATTTGATCTATGATAATGAATGTGTCGTCAATGTATCGGCAATATAAATCCAGTTTCTTAATAGTCTCATTGAGAGGTCCGTTTTCTAGCTTTGCTAGGAAGAGGTCAGCTATATTGCCTTGATTGGTTTAAAATTTTCGTATAAATATTCATGTATATTAGAGTAAAGCCTGATGACGATCTAATTGAAAACAATTGTTCGTTTATATGTGTTGTTCTAATCCATTATAGATAACATACCTAGGTTCATGCTTAAAGGTAATACTGACACGGAAGCCTGTTAGGCGAAAGCTTCTTCTATTCCGTCCAAAACCATATGAACCATTTGAAAGTGTTGTCAAACTACAAATAATTGAGGCATCTTCCTTGATTGGTGAGCCCGACGTGATCATAGGAATATATTAGTAAGAATGAGTACAGAGAAGATAGCGAGACCACCATTTCATGCACTAGTCCATGGCATACGATTAACTGGTCGTCCTTGACCTAGACGAAGACCGATGATCTGTTAGATATTCAGTGACAAACTGCCGGATGACTTGGCTAGGGCTCATTGACATCTCACCGGCCCTACATTATGTTTACATGCCAACCAGCTGAAATCGATTAATGATGCTAAAAAGTCATGTGAAAATGCTCTAATATACTACAACATCAATCCAAAACACAAGCCTCCCGAAAAGATACACGTGTAGTCGGCTAAACTAGATGCTTCCAGTTTCGATTTCAAGAATGTCTTAATCTGAGGCTTGTGTTGTTGCTTATTATTTTCTATTGCTTTCAGTAGTAAATGTAACTGAATCGTGTGTAAGTTCTGGGTTGTTGACTCACCTTCTATTTTGTTCTTCTCCTCAACAGTCAATGTCACGCTACTCTTCATGCCTCCCTGGAACCACCTAGCTCGGCTCAAGCCCCTACAACATGAAGCTGATTAATAACGCCCAACCAAAAGAATGCCTATTAAACTTTTAGGGCTCAATATTTTAATTCATTTTTAAATTTACTAAGTACATATAGCAATCAGCGATCTCATTTATTGAACATAATTTTCGTCGATGCTAAGGTCGTTTGGATCAAAAGGCGCGTCATTCCGCACGGTGTAAGAACCTTGTGGAGACCACCCACCGCTAGTTTCGTGACAGTCGGTGTCATGGAGGGTGTAGCAATTCAAACAGGATATAATAGAAATAATGTCACTTCTGCTTTGAAGCCTGATGAATATAGGAACTATGGCTTTCCTCTTGGACAAAGTTTTAAACTAGAAGACATACCGTGGAAGTCAACGGAAAAGGAATACGATTTCGGTGTCATTGGGTAGATAGTATTTCTCTTTTATTGGCCAGACTGCATTCTGAGATAAAAGACTTCCTGAACTACATATCACCGAATCCAGCAGAACAGTTTGCTCGCGAGATAGTCGTTGCCAAGGTTAAGGACATTGTGTATGGTCTGTGGCCAAATTGTCAAGTAATTAATAAGTTGATGATTAATATCGGTTATAGGTTGATGTCTTCGGAAGCTTTAAGACAGGCTTGTATCTTCCCACAAGGTTTGTCCGTATTTTTGTAACATACTTGGTTCAGTGACATTGATATGGTCATATTCGGGAAATGGGACGCCTTACCTCTACATACTTTAGAACAAGCTCTGTTCAAAAGTGGCATTTCATCTGAAATCAAGGTTTTAGACAAGGCCACAGTACGTTGCTTACTGGTCATTTATATTCTAAATTTCAGGTACCGATTGTAAAAATGACAGATAAAGAGACAGAACTTCGAGTGGACATTAGCTTTAATATGATTAATAGTGTCAAAGCGGCGGAGCTTATCAGAGTTTTCATGAAAAAATACCCGTGCCTCCCATACTTGGTGTTCGTCTTAAAGCAATTTTTGCTTCAACGAAGCTTAAATGAAGTGTGGACTGGAGGATTGAGCTCATACGCACTCATATTAATGTGTGTTAGTTTTCTGCAAGTAAGTCAATATTCCCTAATATTTAGCATAAAAAACCCAACACAAATTTGCTTAAGTGACTTGCCATTAACAATGATTTCACTCAAACAATTAGGCTACCTTTGCAACGATTGGCACCCAAATTTATACATTTGTAGAAGGCGTGATTTCTGTAGCATGATTAGAAGCAGTTGGTTTCTACGTGTTACTTCGTCTGGTCTTTTTATGGTCATCCGAACTATGTAGTTTGTTGTGTAGTAAAAAGAAGAGTTGTTGAGACGTTCAGTGAGCTTTTAGTCTGTTACTTGGTATTTTGAAGTTTATTCTCCGTCTTTTATTTAGTTCGTAAAGTCTAAGCACAAATTACGTCTATAATTTTAAACTCACATGTTTCAAGGTTTTCGAAGTAGATCACAGCCCTCACGCGAATCTCATTTGATTTGTGTGACGCATATGTATCTGGTGCCCCCTTGTACAAATATCTGTGTTCAGATAAATAACAAAAAAGTAAGTCGGTACACATTACCGTTCAGCGGTTCGGCAAAAAATCCATTTTCTTTAAACATTTACTTAACCTCTATGAGGAAGCCTATTACATAAGCCAAGACACGGGTTATAATAATATAGCTGACCTAATAAATCCGTTTTTTCTTACAGCACACACTACGACCCGAAGTCTCTATTGATGATGTCAATTTGGGCATTCTATTGGTCGAGTTCTTCGAGCTTTATGGTCGTCATTTCAATTACAGAAATACAGCTATTCGTATCACAAATGGTGGGTGTTATGTTCGTAAGGAAGTTGTCCAACAAAATATGGAGAGAGGCTTACGTCCATCGCTTCTTTGTATTGAGGATCCGCTTTGCCCTGGTAAGTATGGTACTTCATTAACAATCTCAAATAAATGTTTTAACAGTGATGTCATTGCTCTTTACTTGGTCTACCAGATATCAGGTCTAACACCGTTATCTAGCAGCATTCTTTGTTTATTTGTGGTCTGTAAGGTTAGCAATAAATCTTTAAATCAAGCATATCTCAAAAAATGCTTAGTCGTACGTAGATTTCATGCACTAAAGATTTTGATCCACTCAGTTTAACAACACCCTTGGTAAAACTATGCTTAATGTACATCCAGTGCTGTCAAAGTATGTCCTCATGATGCAAAAAACGGGTGGAAGAATGTAGGCAGTTAATAAACGACTATGAGACACCAACTTGGTTGTTTTAACAACGTAGAGTCAAGTATTTTCTAAAGAATAAACTCAGCTTTACACAGTAAATGCATCTTAATTGACAGCTATGAAGTTAATAGTCAGGCGAGCAATTCATAAGTTATGCTGATACGTTAAGAAACGCAGAACTTTATGGGTTCATTGTGTATATTTTCAACGGTTTAAACTATTCAAGTCAGTATCAAGCAGTCTTTTTTAGGTCACATACAGAAATACCAGATTCTAAATCATCGCTGTTGTGTAAATTTCTTCCTTACATGAAAATTCCCTTAACTTTTTTAATTAGCCTCTCCTCTACGTTCACAAATAACTAGTAGCAGACTCTTACATTATATCCAGCTTTGGGCGGTCGGACCAAAACATGGCACAAGTCCATGAAGTCACTGACAAGTGGACTGAGCCATATTGGTAGGTGTAGACTACCTGGTTGAAATCCGCGAGACAATAAAAACCGATGGTTAGAGACCTTGAGTGACGTGGCTCAAAATCTTTTGCAATGGCGCGGTTGCACCCACTCTTTTTGTTCTCTTAAATTCTAATCTGAATTATTCATGTCCTTTTATTTTCTTTCCAAATTTATTTCACTAGATTATACTACTTGAGTAACATCTTCAAACCCTAATGTTTCCTATTACTGCTTATACTCTTACTAGCTCTACCACTATGGGATTTGAATCGACAATTGTATCTGTGTAATGTGGTATGGCAACTCGAACTGATTTACGTACGTACGAAGTTCTATATTGTTGCTGACTGACTGACTGTAATCCAGCTGTAGGTATTACCAATACTTCGTGGTAGTTGTCAGAAAAACTAGTTTTTCATATCTGTGAAGATGGGCTGTTAAACCTGATACATAAATTCTGTAAGTTTTTATGCATGGTAGTCCACCGTAAATAAACAAATAAGAACCTAAATCCTGTAGTTTTACTAATAACCGTGGTCGCGATCTCTAGTTGTCTCGATGTATAGGAAAACCAAGTGCTCTTGTGGTGACCACAAAAAGTATTGCTTAATGTATTTTCTTAAATATTAGCCTCTGGTCTTCCAATACACAACTAAATCCGTGGAACAACTGAACCGAGAAAACCAAACAGGACTCAGATGTAAATAATCTAATAGAGTCGTTATTCGACGTTCTATTTTAGAACTTAAACATGCCAGTATACGATTATAGGTATCCCCTAAGCATTTCTCAAGTGGAGGTACTAAACGAATAATTCATAGTCCAGATGACACAAAACCTGGGTCCAGGATTTCCTATCGACTACCTCCATCTACTGCCTCACATACGCATAAGGTATTATGTCAGTCAGTTGTCCGCAAAGTAAGATCTGTATATGTACCATATAATGATGATCAATCGGTTAATATAGCCTTAGATATTAATCGGCTAGTTAGTAGAATGTGTTTCATTCCAAAGCATCACAACAGTGGGTACCGTAGGGGTCAGTTATAGAAGGTAGGAACAGCAGAATGAATTCGTCCACAGTCATTGACTTTTCCAGATTTCTTGATTGTGCTTCGGGTGATAAACGTTTCTAGTCGTTGTTAGTTGGTTACATTTAAATAATACATTTCTGCTTGGACTGTGTGTGGGTGTTTTTCTGGTTTTTTAAGTGAAAAGACCTACACTTATTGAATTGCAAGTCCCATTGCTTTAGGAGCCCCAAACAAGAAATTGTTAGGTATCACCGAATCGACTGGCCCATGATTTAAATACCTGTTTATAAAAATCAGATGACGTTTAATGTTCCAAAACACCTTATTTATTTCAACACATAAATATTGGTACAAGGGTACAAGACTGCCGCTCCTTTTGGGGTACCTATCTGGACTCTGACCATGCCTTGGTCTGCGCCAATCTTACCTTACTTTTCAGTGGCCAACGAAGTGACCACCATCAAAAGATTGATGTTAGCAAGCTGGTTGCAACTTCTGTTGCAAGTAAGTATCGAACCGAGCTAGCCTCTAGGCTAGCTACCACTCCACCGAAAAGTATAGATGAGCATTGGTTGCAATTGCATGACGCCATGAAAATGGCGGGTACAGTCAGTTGTGGGTTCGCGAAACGTCCCGCTTATAAGCACTGGGTTTCTGCAGGTTCCTTACAACTCATTGAAGCCCGTCGGTCTACTCCGAGTGACCGTGAGTTTGACCACAAACGAAGGATGTCACGTAAGGAAATTGGGCAAAGCTTGCGTAAGGACCAAGAAGCCTGGTGGTCGAAGCGTGCTAATGAGTTGGAAGCAGCAGCTGCATCTGGTAATTACCGGAAGCTCTTCCAACTCATCCGAGCCACTGGCAACAAGAAGTCTGGTGTGAGTGAAACAATCTGCGAGGATGATGGGATGCCAATCACTAACGTCCATCGACGTCTTGGACGATGGGCAGAATTCTTCGAAGGGCAGTTCGACTGGCCTGCTGCTCCTGCAACACCGGTCAGACTGTCCTGCCCTCCGTGGCCGGTGACGACTGATCCACCAAATGAGGCGGAAGTCCGCAAGGAACTTCAGCTCTTGAGGCGCTACAAATCACTAGGCCCAGATGACTTACCTCCGACTCTTTTTAAAGATGGTAGTGACTTTCTGGCTAAGGAATTGACGACGTTGTTTACAAAGATTTAGGAACTAGAGAGTATACCAACGTCATGGAATGAGTCGATAGTTGTCCCTATCTTTAAAAAAGGGTTCACGTCATTCCTGTAACAACTATCGGAGGACAGGTCTACTTCCCATTGCGTCAAAGCTATTGGCTTCCGTCATATTTCGTAGGTTGTTCAAAACTCGAGAAAGATTGACTCGCAAGGAGTAGGCTGGGTTTCGTTCTGGTCGAGGATGTATTGATCATATCTTCACCCTACGCCAAATGTTAAAACACCGTCATACTTATCACAGGTCAACAATAGTAATGTTTCTTGACATCAGGGCTGCCTTCGATTCGTTGGATATCACTGTTCTCTGGGATTGTCTATTGAAGAAGGGTGTGCCTGAGAAGTTTATTAACATCCTAAAAGCCCTATATACAAACACCTCAGGCAGAGTGAGGGCATACAACCACCTTTCTCCATTGTTCCATTCAAGCAATGGGGTTAGACAGGGTTGCCCAATCTCACCATTCCTGTTCAACTTTGCCATCGACGACATTCTGGAAACAGCTCTGATGGATGTGAGTAATGGCGGTGTGGATCTGTTGCCTGGAGAAAGACTTCTCGACCTTGAGTATGCGGACGATATTGTCTTACTGTGCGATAATGCCCAAGGCATTCAATCCGCACTTAATCAGTTGGCAATCAGTGTCCGTAAGTATGGTATGTGCTTTGCACCTTCTAAGTGAAAAGTACTTTTACAAGACTGGCAGGATTCTAATCCTGTACTCACCCTGGATGGTGAGCAGATAGACGTAGTCGATAAGTTCGTGTATTTGGGTAACTGCATAAGTGCTGGTAGTGGGGTCAGTGATGAGATCAATGCACGTATAGTGAAAGCCAGAGCGGCTTATGCCAATTTGGGCCACCTTTGGCGCCTTCGTGATGTTAGTCTGGCTGTAAAAGGTCGGATCTACAACAGTCAGTCAGTCAGTAACAACGTAGAACTTCGTACGTACGTACATCAGTTCGAGTTGCCACACCACATTAGCACAGAGATGCAGTTGTCGATTCAAATCCCGTAGTGGTAGAGGTAATAAGAGTATAAGCAGTAATCGGGAAGATTAGGGTTTGAAGATGTTATTTAAAGAGTATAATCCAGTGAAATAAATTTGGAAAGAGGAAAAAAGGGACATGGAGAATTCAGAAGATTAGAATTTAGGAGAACACAGAGAGTGGATGCACGTGCACCATTGCAAACGATTTTGAGCCATGTCATTCAGGGTCTCTAACCATCGGTTGCTATCATCTCGCGGTCCCCAACCAGGTAGTCTACACCTACCAACATGACTCAGTTCACTTGTCAGTGACTTCATGGACTTGTGCCATGTTTTGGTTTGGCCTTTGTAAACAGCGTCGTCAATTCCTTAACCAGAAAGTCACTACCATCTTTAAAAAGAGTCGGAGGTAAGTCATCTGGGCCTAGTGATTTGTAGCGCCTCAAGAGTTGAAGTTCCTTGCGGACTTCCGCCTAATTTTGTGGTCCAGTCGTCGTCGTCGGCCATGGAGGGCAGGACAGTCTGATCGTTGTTGCAGGAGCAGCAGGCCAGTCGAACTGCCCTTCGAAGAATTCTGCCCATCGTCCAAGACGTCGATGGATGTTAGTGGTTGGCATCCCGTCATCCTCATAGATTATTTCGCTCAACTTACTTGAAATTGTCAAGTCATACCTTGGTAATGACATTTATATATTCATATGCTTTCAAAGATGTATTTGACATCATCTTTCATGTTTTTTACTGAAGAATTTAAGCATCACTCAAAATATTGACTTAAACTAAATTCTGCCCCAAAATATATCGGTTTCATGCAAAATAAATCAGTAACACTAAAAAATAATTTGACGATCAGACAAAGGAAAAACATGTACAATAACTACTTCATGATTAGAAATAAGCAAGTAGTCCCTCAATTCCTAGGGAAGTCGAAAAAGCTGTGTATGATCTATTCAGGGGAGGTCAGCTACCAAATGCCGAGAGTGGGGAGAGTCCGCTGTCCCTATCGAAATGCTCTCACATGGCCACGCGTATATAGCCTCTACCAGGGAAGTCCTACTCACTGCCTTCTCGTGGAGGTGTTGTTTACGAAATTGAGAGGACGAAAAGCGAATGTCCGGCGCTTTAACCGGATTGGTGGACATGGAGAGTCCACTTAGGGAAGCTGGAAAACCCTGATTCCAAACCAATGGTGCACATGGGCTCCAGTATCCTGAAGGAACAAATGGCGTATGAACCAATCGTTGGTCACCGGCTACCATGGGACTGCATCTCCTTACGTTGCTCCACTGCCTTGTGGATCAGACCTTTAGGTCGAAGGCTCGGGATGTGGCCCCCTAAAAAACCACCTGCTTCGGTTTGGGCACCCGGGCAGTATCACAGCCCTCACACATATCAAATGAGATTTGTGTTGCGCATATCTATTTGATGCATTCTTGTACCAATATCTGTGTTAAAATAAAGAAACAAAGCAACAGGGTGTGGTGGGTTACTCACTTCTGTTTCCCCTCGTGGAGGAACATAGACCGCCGACCAACATTCTCCATCAAACTGATGGATTAACCCTTGATAATTCTAAGGATAGTGTCTAGTTTTAGCAGTTAGACTAACTGAATTCTGGAAACTGGATTCGGTCCCACATGAGTGGTCGCGATCGTTGATCGTCCCAGTTCATCAGAAAGAGCAAAAATCCTCATGTGACAATCGCAGAGGAATCAGTTTAGCTTATAGTGTCTAAAATGATACCTCGACGTCTAGCTAGAACTCGTGAGGAACGAACCCGAGTAAACTGGTCTGGTTTCAGATCTGGACTTTAATGTATAAACCAAGTATTCACCACCCGGCAGATTCTGAAACGTAGACATACTTTTCGACGTCCAACTGTAGGTGTATCCCTTGTCCGTAAGACAGCATTTAACTCAGTTAATCGCGAGGAGATTCATCATATTGTTTCCAGTTTTTAGATGTATTTTATTTTTATATGAACTTTTTTGACAGGTAACGATGTTGGTCGTCGATCCTATTGTGCACTCCAAATTAAACAGGCTTTTGAATATGCCTACGTTGTTCTTAGTAGTGCCGTACTTCCTCAGTATCATTTTTTGCACTGCAACACTGATGTTTCAATACTTGGACGAATCATTCGTATTTCCAAAGTAAATGGGTGTTTTTAGTAGTTCCTATGCCCCTATTTTGCTAACCCGTTAATAATCAATTCTCTCTAGAAAGCATTATAATTGTCGCGAAAAGCCAATTGAGTTCTCTGATTTTTTGAATCACCTCACTAATATGTGATGAATTTTAGGGGTCCTTAACTAATGAGTGAAGTGGAAGCGATTCAAAACAGCTAGTCTACTACGGAATAAGAATAAGCTTCTAAATAAAGTCCAGACTTTGAATCAGTGCGGAAACTGAAATTATCCATTGTATCTTCTGATACTACTTAGACCTGGTTAAGCATATCGATGGATTTTCTGTGAATACTTTTTTTTGTATCTCTTCAGGCGCAGATCCATATACTTGGTTTTGAACTACACTCAAAGCGTAAGTCCTAGTGATGCTACCTAGTTGCTCATACCGAAGTAGGTAAAGCGGTGTTCACAACTGTAGACACTACATTCATTTCAAAGCTCAATAAATAGGACCCATGCTAAATCGACTGTACTTCAACTGCCGATTTTAGTTAGATATTGTATCATATTAGGAATTGTTGGTCACATAGCTGAAATCTGCCCATTCTACTAAATGATGTCAGTATTTACAAATTGGGTGCTCCCTTAGCTTTATTAATTTTATGCTGTATCATCGAGAGTGAACATCTTATGATCTACGTTCACAATGTTATAATGCTAAAAGTTCATACTTGTGCTCTACTGAACTAGTTTCTAAGCTGTTGCTGAAGCTTAATATTGATACTAACTTATCAGGGGGAGATCAGTCCACTATATATCATATGCCTTAAAAATTAGTCCTATGCTTAGAATTACTTGTTTTAAGTCTGCAAAAAATTTCTTCTATGATTAAATCATGCTTAAAATATGTACACTTAGTTTTCGTTTTGTCTTATTGCCCGCACTATTAAGCGTAACATCTACCACTAATGGTCTCAAAAACAAATAGTTCTGTTAAAAAACTGGTTAGTCGAATAGACACTGATTAAATTTTTTTAAAATCGCGAAAGAAAAAAGGGACCAGAGTTTTTCTAAGGTTTTCAGCATTTAGTTTGAAAATTGTTATTGAAACTAGTGGCTTTCTGTTTTTTAGATAATGTTCGTACAGGTGTTCATCTCGTCTTCTCGAGTAGTTATGTTAATGTTAACGTAATTTTTACAAGTAGAGCGACTATGATAATCAAATAACTAAGTTTTGTAGTGTGTTGTGGGACGTTGGTTAGTTAAAGATTTTGGGATTTTACCATTACAATACATCCCTCAACTCTTGTTACCACAGAAACTTAGTTGTTAGCTGCGAAAAATCTTACTTAGAAGCCGTCGCTGAATTGAAGTACTTGATTTAATTACTTCATTGTGTATTCAATATTTCCTAACCCAACTTCCTTATCGTTGTAAATTTTGACTTCGCAAAAACCAGTTGCGCTAGCTTCGTTGTTTGGATTGTGTGTGTCAGTTTGGTTTTCTGTATTTACGAGATAAATTGTCTTTAATTTTATACAAAACAAGCTTCATTTCTAACCTATTTTATGGTTTTTGCATACATGTTTTTCCAAGTATTATTTCCAATGTTGTCACCGGTGTTAATCATTTTGGAATGATTTTTCAAAACCTGTAGAAGTCTGTTGAATTCCGTCAAAGGATCCAAGATTATGCTCATCACCTACGCGCTTCACTCCCAGTAAATACAAAAATGTTGCAGGGAAGTGTAAGTAGCAGATCTCAAAATTTCATCGTTCCATCGAGTCCCTGGGTCGCACAGTCCAACCTGAACACAGTCAATAGAATAGATTGTACACTGCCACCATCTGTAGAACAAAGAACTAATTTTTCTGTGCATTCCAATTTACCTGTTGTTCCTAGAAATGAACAACTTGATCTGCCGATTCTTGTTTGGCAATCGAATCCCAGTGTTAATGCATCCCAAGTACCAAAGCTTTCCGGTGCACAAGATGAATGTGTTACCGATGACAATACTTCTCGATCACAGATTAATTTCTCAGTAGAAAAACCCGTTAGTATTTCTAGTTCTGACAGCTATAACGAGCATATTGAAATAATTAACTCGGAAACTTCAAGTGATGAAGGAGACCTTCATTGCAATACTAATGGCGAATCCGATGTTGAAAAACCTGGAGAATACAGCGTATTAGCGGATGAACTGTGAGTTAAACACTTAAAATTCTGTGTTGTTTTAGTGAAATGTCTAGTTGAGTGTCATACATAATACAATCGTTCATTAATATTTCAGGTGACCTGTGCTATTTTCATATTCTGTTAGACTATTTGTTATCTTTGCTTTAGTTTTTACAATTTCCCTAGTCTTAATCCGTCGAATTTTTCAGTAAATATAATGTCTGTTTCTTAGGTAACTAGTACTATGTAAATGTAGTTATAAATAATTATTAGAATACCTCAACTAATACTTTGGTATCTCACTAATGAGTTAGTCAGGCTTTAAATCAATAAAGTAATCAACTGTATTTTAACAAGTACTAAATTTCTGCTAGGAGGAACACAAATATATTTGTCAAACTAATGTTTGAAACTTCAGGAAATTCATTTAAGGTGTTTTTCTTACTTCATTATTTATGAGATGTCACTAGAGTTACGACCAACTCGTCTTACAGTTAGGTTACTATTTTATGACAAATATTTGGAAAACGATTCATTCTTGACAATATTGAGGATTTAATTTTGCCTATACAGTCGTTGTGTGTGATAATGCTTCAATTAATCCCTAGGATTTTTCACCATATTTTTTAGTGCTTCCCTAACAACATTTAACCAAATAGAGAAGAAAAACACTTTATCCCCAATAGTTAACACTGATTCGTTAAAGTCTTCAGAGGTTACTTTCAGAAAACCCCACCAAGGTCGTAAAAGACGCTGCTTACGGGTATTAACATCCTCCAAACCCAACGCGGGTAACTCTTCAAATCAGCAGTCAAGAAATCTCCGTGATGATTGTATCGTGTCTATGTATCCAAACGTAAGAGATGTCGCTTTTTCGGCCCAAAGAACAAGTTCCCAAAACCATGTTCACGGAAAAAGTAACAGTTTTTGTAAGTCATATGAAAAACCACATCAAAGTGCCTTGGTTTGTTTCCCTACCTCTGTTGGATCTCAAGTTTCGCGCTCAAATAATTCGGGTTCTAATAGTTTTTCCCGCTTGTCTCAAGCACAAAAACGCCATGCAACAACTTCTAGACGCTCAAAGTAGACTGCGATACACTTTTGTAAATAGATTCATATTTATATATACTTACCTGTTAAATTTTTAGTTTATTTCCTACCTAATTTTTGTGTACATATCCCAATAATTTACCTATCTCTTTTCAGTTTTTTGAAAACATAAAAAAGTCACCCGAGTTTTGCCTTAAGCTATTATTTATCGTTTTGATTATTTTGGTCGTATTTCTTCAAATCATATAAACAGAAAATATATACTAAAACCAACTGTTGTTTCCAAACTAGGTTATTTACAGTAAAGTGAAGTGAGATATGTACCCAGTTATGTAAATAATAAGCATTTTGCAAAACTGGTAAATCCTCTTACTGCTTATTCTATATTTTGCCAGTATTTTTTCTCGTTTTTCCCTGCGAAATGCCTTTATACCAACATGTGTATCTTCATCTGTAACCTTTGGACAAAAACAAATGACAACACTGTGATTCTTCCGAATAACTTGATTCGATCGCTTTGCATATGTTCAGAGTTTTCATGTGTATGTATTTGCAGACACACCTCTAGATTTACTTGTATTTTGTTTTATTCAGTGTTAGAAATGAATAAAATTTGGGAGACCTATCATTTTTTAATAAGCTTACTATTTATTGACTTCATTATATTGCAAAGTAGCCGGTCGGGGTTCATTTATATAATATTCAGATTTATCACAGAAAATTTGCGTTACAAATTTATAAATCACTTACTTTCTAGTTGCATTAGTGGGTTTTACTATTCAACGTTGGCGTCTACTACATCACGTAAGTTGTGTCTAGACAAATGCACCAACAATTTTGGCAGAAGTATTGTCACAGACTGCATTTGCTAAGATTGTTTCAATGTCAATCCAATATTTGATCCAACTATTTAACCACAAGCTTGTTATCCTAAAATACGACGACATTGATTCCAAGGTTCCACTATACCATGTCGTGTTTGTTCGTATGTACCTAATCTGTTATTGATAAGAAACAAGACACAGGTGTAGAGGGCAATATATTTGTTCGATGAATGTAGTAAGGTGTAATCGACAAGCGTAAACGAGTTGCGCAAATGCATGGTGTTTTTATCAGTGATTCCAACGTTTAACTATATACTCAATCGGTTTAGTTCTTTCGAATTAGGTTTTTCTGACCTATTTCATCCCATAACTTTTCGGCATATTATTGAGCAGTTTACTAGTAGTTTAGTATGTGTATTTCGAGACACATGTAGCTTTGATTCGTGCTTTAATACCTTGTGCTGGAGGATGTCTCAGTAAAGGTATCTACGTCAAACAATGGTAGATGGTCTCTCAGTTTCGTGGATTGGTTGAAGTTAGACATTAGCATCGTCAGATGCCGGCTCAGTGGTCTATAGTTTAAGTGTTTTCGCGCGAGAACAAAGTTCCTAGGTTGGAATCCCGCGTGCGGGATCGTAACGCTCACTTCTGAGGAGCCCCATAATGAGACGAAAGCACCGTCCAGCGTTTCCAGTTTTTCAGTGGTGGTCTGACATCAACCGATGCATGATCTCAATTAAAATGTTTGATTTTCTGTGACATTTAGTGTATTGTGGATAAGCTTTTTTAATACCAAAATTAATTTATAACGATTTAAACATAAGTACCCGTGTTTTTATTTACAATCTCGAAGGATTCAATACTTGACATATGATTCTCATCTCAGTATCATGTCCAGTTACGTTATTACTGAGATTCTGCGGCTGATATGATCGATAGCGTGCGATCAGCATTAAGGGCTAGACAGTATAGCAGTAGTTACTACCTAGTGTATTATTAAACTGCCAACAAAGTTTTAAGATAAAGACTTGAAGAATCTTGAATCGGGAACTAGCTTTTCAATTCTCTTTTGTGACTTCCATAGTTTTTCAAATGCTTTTAACTTCTGTGTAGTTTGGTGCTCAATCAAGAAATTGATTATCTTGGTGGGAGGTAGTGTCGATTAGCTGCGGCATTGTTGCACTGCCGAACGGCTCAGCAACGGTGTACATTAATTTCTTGTTTTTCAATTGCCTTGTACAAAAATTTCTCCAATAATGTCTTAAGGGAGAGAGTTATATAATACGTTTTCTGCTCAATAATATTTGAATATAAACTTTCACCTTCAAACTGATGTCCCTTTATATATGTAGATAAGTCTCATTCTGTTATCAACATATCAAATAGAAATCGTTTAAACAGTAAACTAACTTAAGATAGAACTGAAGTTTTGATCCTTAGAGCATCGTCGTTGTAGTTATGACTATTAGATATTTGCACTCCACCATATATGACGCTAGGTAACTTAAGCATATTGCTATCCTTTCTCACTACCTAACACTCATTTTCTGAATGGATGTGCAAAATATTAACCTAAACCATGTATTTAGAAAAGGATTTTAAGTAAATCTGAGTTGAAAACTTAGGGGTGTACTAAAAATGGCCAAAAATCTCACGAGTAATCGGGAACTTGAAATTTCCTCTAATTTACATATCCACTTTTTTAACGGATCCAGACAGCCATGAAACATAAATTCATAGGTAGCGATTCTCTCCAATAGCTAAATTATCTCTATATCACCTGATGATCTCTAGAAAATCAGGACAGGACTAAGGATTAAAATGATGTTTGCAATTAAATCGACTAACTTGTTTAAAATAATTACTAGTTTGCCTGGTTTTTTTCCCACCTGCAGCAAATCACAATGAGACGTGAATATCTGCAAAGCCGACAGTTGCATGCCCCTACATCAATATCGAATCAGCCCCTTATCCCCGTCACTATTTGACACGATACACCATGAAATTTCCACTTCACTAATCCAAACAAAAGAGAAAGCAAATAATCACAAACGCCACGGTTTTTATCACTTATATACTACCACATAGTAGATAAAAAAAACTGAAGAATACAACAATTTATAAAGATCAGTAGATAAATACTCAAGTGATTCATTCTCGATGTAAGCTGAAGTACACATTTGCAGTTAGTTAAGGAGCGTCATCCTTAACAAGTAACACATATGACATCAAATAATGAGAAAAGAAAGCTTACGATCTGAACTCTATCCGGGCATCATAAATTAACCATTTAATAAATACTTGCAAATATAAGTAATTAATTAAAGAGTAACAACTCAAAGAGTTTGTTATTTCTTACCAACGCTGACTTTTAATTTCTGCATCTGATTAACGAAATATTCAAATCACTCCATCCATAGATTTGTAGAAATGCATCATTACTAAAAATGACAAGTCCAAGGTACGACTACTTATATACTTAGGCCTGTTACCCGTCGTGAAGGAGTATAGGCCACTCACCAGCACTCTCCATTGACCTCTGTCTTGAGCAATCCTTTTCATATCTGCTTCCAACCCCAGTGGGGAAGCGGCAGGACCTGACAACATACCAGCTGAAGTAAGACATAGGGGCAACTGTAAAGATCGTACACGTTCTATTCAAAAACATTTGGAAGTAAAAACAATTGCCGACAGCGGAAAGAAGGATACCGCACCACGATACCAAATAAAGGAGATCTGAGCAAGTGTGGGAACTTCAGAGGCGTCACACTATCATCAGTACCAGGAAACGTTTGCAACAGTGCTGCTGAACCAAATGAAAAACTCAGTGAATCCCACCTTACAGATCAACAGGCTGGATTCGTAAGGATCGACCGTGTACCGAAGAAATCGCGACACTACGGATCATTGGTGGACAATCAATTGGATAGAAATCATCACTATACATCAACTTTCTTGACTACGAGAAAGCATTTGACAGCGTGGATAAGAGAACCTTCTTCGACACTATGCTGTACCTGAGAAGATCGTCAACAGTACACGGAATTCATACGACGGCTACACTGCAAAGTGATGCATGGAGGACAGTTGACAGGCACATTCCAAGTGAAGGCTGGAGTTGAAAAAAGCTGCTTACTCTCTTCGTTTGTCTTTCTTCTGGTGGTTGAGTGGATTATGAAGACCCTTATATCTGGGGGGAAGTGCAGAATAAAATGGACAGGTTGGATGTAACTTGACAATTGGGACTTTGCAAACGACCTAGCTCTCCTATCCCATATACACGAACATTTGCAGGTGAAGACAGATAGTTTAGCACCAGCCTTTTCATCAGTAGGTCTTAACATGCACACATACCTACTTACGCTTGTTACGCCCAAGAGAGTATAGGCCGCCGACCAGCATTCTCCATCCCACTCTGTCCTCGGACTTCTTTCCTAGTTCCATCCAATTCCTGTTCATTTTTCTCATGTCTATCTCCATTCCCCGGCGTAAAATGTCCTTTTCTCTTCCTCTTCTCCTTTGGCCTTGAGGATTCCATGTGGGGTCTTGTCTTATGACGTTGTTGGGTGCTTTCCTCAATATGTGTCCTATCCACTTCCAGCGCTTCTTCCTGATTTCTTCCTACACTGGGATCTGGTTTGTTCTCTCCCACAGTACGTTGTTGCTAATAGTGTTCGGCCAACGGATCCGAAGTATTTTGCGTAGACAACTGTTAATAAACACCTGTATCTTCTGGATGATGGCTTTCGTAGTTCTCCAGGTTTCCGTCCCATACAGTAGAACTGTCTTGACATTTGTATTGAAAGTCCTGACCTTGGTGTTGGTTGACAGTTGTTTTGAGTTCCAGATGTTCTTCAGTTGTAAATATGCTGTTCTTGCTTTTCCGATCCGTGCCTTCACATCTGCATCAGATCCACCGTGTTCATCAATCATGTTGCTCAGATATGCAAAGCTTTTTACACCTCCCAAAGCTTCTCCGTCAAGTGTGGTCGATTGGTGTATACTGTGTTGTATGGGGAATCTTGCTTTTCCCTTTGTATATATTGAGACCTACTGCTGCTGAGGCTGCTGCTACACTGGTCGTCTTCTCCTGCATTTGTTGTTGCGTTTGCGATAGAAGAGCCAGATAATCTGCGAAGTCTAGATTGTCCAACTGCATCCTAGATGCCCACTGTATCCCGTGCTTCCCTTCAGATGTTGACTTCTTCATGATCTAGTCGATCACTAAGAGAAAGAGAATGGGTGAGAGTAAGCAACCTTGCCTGATATCGTTCTTTTCATGAATGAGTCTGCGAGTTGTTCTCCATGCACGACTTTGCAGTTTAACGTTAATTATCTCAGGCACGCCGTAGTGTCGAAGAAGCCTTCATAGTGTTGTCTTGTCCACGCTATCAATTGCTTCCTCGTAGTCAATGAAGTTGACGTAGAGTGATGAATACATACACAAGTCTCATTTACTTTCTTTTTTTAGCATGTCATCTAGGACATCAACGAAAGGTCAACTTGTCAGCGTATTCTCTTCAAACTCACACGTATTATTATTTAGTGTAAATAAACAAAATGAATCTTAATAAAGGTTACCAGTTACATCTTATTTTTAAATGGCCGTCGTTAGTATTTCACTTCTTAACGCCCACTACACTGAACTAGCTTGACTTCGCTTTGTCCATTGTCTGTCTCTTGGACAAGTGAATAATGAATCAATAATACAATCATTTCTACCCAATAAATTATGCTGTGGTTATCACTGAAGACTAAATAAGAGAACATTAGGAAGAAACTAATGACTATTACATTTAGTCTATTTGTATGGTAATAGTAACTTCCCTAGCTACAACAATTTATTGTATGTATTCGGTAATTTAAGGTAACATAAGCTTCAGTATTAACGATTTTTAGTAGACAAAATTAAAGCCAGTTGAAAATACTTTCATTATTATAGTTCTTTATACAGCACTAAAAATCTAAATCATATGTTCCTCTGATACGTAAAATTTTTCTAGACACCACTTCATTTGTTAGTGTGTAGTGTTTAAAGAGATAGATATGAACATCAACATTAAGCCAAGTTATGTTATCTTGTCTATTATTATCATCATCCAAGTGTTCAAACTTACAAATGAAATAAAAATAGTTCTATCACTGGGCTATTCAAAATAGTTATTCAAGTAAACTATTATTTAAAATCTATCGCATGGAAATATTTCATTATTATTATATGGGTTGGAAAGAATTATTCTACACATAATCTTCCATTAAGATATTTTTAACGTTCTTGATATGAATCAAGCTACAAGAAACACATTTTGATAAACTTTTGTAAACTTATATCCAAACAAAACTAATATTTTGCTGCATAAAATAAAACAATATACGATAAGTTACAGTCAAACATAATTGTGGAGTTATTTGGTGTAGTGAATGGAAATGTTTAAGCTTCAAGGCAGAAATATTAATCTACATTTTGTAGACAAGATGTACTTAGACAATTTTTTCAGATTTCTGAGAAGTTTCCTCATTAGCTGACCTCGCAGTTCTTTCAAAATTGCATGGATAACAGTTCTTTGCTTGTGTTCCTATCATCCTAGTATATGTGCCTAACAGATTAGGTGTTGGGCCACTTTCCATTACCCCAGTTAGTCCACCACTCCCTCTTTGGACTCAGTGCTTGAAAATAGAACAGAATAATGATTATAATAAAGGCACATACAGACCCTTAGTTAAAAACAACTCAAATAACTTTTGTGGATTGAATAAGATGTCGTCGTTCATTTCTCGAACGCAAAAAGTTCATTTTAAGACTATTATCATCATAGGTAGTACATTTATTACGTGTTTCGTATATATTTAGCATGATATTACGTTAGGGCGAATATTTAAGTGAATATAAAGCCTTCAAAGTAACAGTTTAAAATACATTCACAATCAGGTCAAGTCTTTATTTGCCTTATTTGTTGCTTGTTACAATATGCGACAGTCTAACCAGGTTAGTCCTAAACAATTAGTATTTGGTGGTATTATTAATGGGATACATTACACTAGATTTTTTAGACGAAGTTATGTATTTGATTACATACAATTTGTGCCATTTATAAACCTGAATAAAGAAGAAACAAATATCGTAGCAGAATAACGTGATATCATTTGTTTCGTGGATTCTCTTCAGCTACTTATAACCTAGAGCCATAATATCAAGTATTAAAACGAAATAAGTGTACATACTTTATATCGGAAACGTCTAGTATAAATTGAGTTAATTTGTGGAGATAGAATAATATTAAGAGACAATAATGCGGGAGAATTAACATTGTTTAAACGTTCGCTTCTTCATAGGTTAAATATATGAATATTTTAAAAGAGCAAAGAAACAGAATAAGGGTTTTGTACTTATTTAGGACTTATCAGTAGTTCACACTAATAATCTTACACCGCTAATGAGATACTTTTAAATTGATGAAGTCTCCCATAAGTTATCTAACAAAATAGCAATATCTTAGTCTACTCTAATTAATTCCTTAAAACTTGAGATAAAGAAAAAAATGTCTTGTCAAAATCAAAATAACGCGAAAATAAGAGGAATAAAGGGTGGTATAATAGTAGTTTGAGAGAACTTAAAAGTTAACCAACCTATATGAAGATGTATTAGTCTGATAGATGATATAAACATCATGTTTTGCTATCTGGAAAATCGTCAGTGCTGTGATTAATTCCTTACAGATAGCAATAATCATATAACTAATCTGTTATTCATAGCTTTTAGTCTTACTTCTAGGAGACATTAATCCGTACTCACTTGTCTACCATCTGAAACGGTTTATACTAAAGAACATTTACTCGCTGTGATTTAAACACCTATTGCATTGAAACTTTGAGGTTCAATTCATCAGAATTGCTTGAAGCAAAACTGCAAAAATGTTACCCAATCATTGGATTCAAATGCACAATCGAGATAGTGAGGCAGCATTGCTTGTCTAGAGCGTATGACCATCTCAAATCCATTACAACTAGCAACTATATTTTTCATACAACTACTTTAGAAAAAGCTATTCATGAGAAAACTGTTGTAAAATTTTACTAATTCGTAGATTTTTTTGAACGAGATTACAATTAATATTAGTTTTTAATATTAAAGCATTTAAGGAAAATCTTCCATTGAATTAGCTAGTAAAGGTATCGCTCATAATCAAAGGTCAACTAGAGTTCAAGCTAAGTGGAGAGTTAAACTCATCATATTCTAAACACTTAATTTGACAGGAGGCATGATCAATTCAACCTATTTCACTAACATTTATGATTAGTCGTTCGAAAGTGACTGACAGATAATTTGTGACCAGTTGTCTGTAGTGACTCAGAATGCTATATATGACCACATGATCGATTAATTATTATGAAATATCTCCATGATTCAATCAACTTTAATTGCACTCAGTTTATTTTCACTATAGTGTTGTTTAAGTTGATAATGTTTTATCCATTAAACTAAGACCCTATGCAATTACGTCATCATTTTTTTAGTTCATGAGCATTACTTAAAAGTAAGTATTCATCACCATAAATTAGGCATTAATTTATTTCTTTTTCATGCAGTTGTATTATTTAAAAAACAACACGCATTAAAAGGAAGTGTGTCATTCGGTTGTTTCATTACTTCCAATGATTTTAACTTCGGAAAATAATTACTAATGAATGCATTTTATTTATGTGAATAAGGTGACAAAATAATATACTGGGTGCAGAATAGGAATAATGTTTATTTAGTTCCAACCAAATACTAAGGACAATACATCTGTTCAAGAACAGCATGTTGATAAAAGTTAATTGGATAATGTATTTCCTTTTTTTTCAGGGGAAAATATCATGTTAAAAATCATTTCTAAAACTAAGATTTTATCAAAATTCAGTATCTACACTCTTTCCAAATCTTGACTTTCTCCATTTTTTTTCATCTCAAAATCCATTCTTAGCAGTTGGAAATACATCAGCCCAATAACAATTTCTGAATTAATGTAGGAAAAAAAGTGTTTTTCGTTTAGTGAAGTATTTTTGTTGAATTAAAACTATTAAGCATAAATAGTTGGTTTAGTAAAAATTGATTTAATTTTAGGTACGATTTTTTGTTTCGGTGAAACAACTTAAATAACTTAAGACAAGTTATATTACTTTGCAACTACATAAGCCTGATTCTTTGAAAAGTAATGGAGTCAAGATTTTGTTATGCATTCTAATTTTGGTCAATAATTCATGGAATTCTCCATCTACAGGTAACTCCACGATCTTTAACACATAGTAATAAATTTAATTCTTTGCTGAAGAAGGCGTGTGAGCCAACTCCATTTAACCAAGCATTAATCAATATTTATAGTCACACAAAAATAAGCTACAGATATGTGATGAGTAGGATAAGACGTACACTCATATAGAAACAGTCAGGGCTGATAAGCGAATAACTAACATGGTTAAAATGTGACTCAATAATGGATAAATTGGCCTACCCAGAAGCTAGAATAAGTTATATGGGCTTAACGTAATAACCGACACTACAGTATAATTAGGAATAATAAACTCATTCAAAACGTTAAAGTATTCAAGTATGTTCAACTTCAAGAGGAAGTAAACTAATCTTAGTTAAATAACCACTGGACTATACTCTTTAAATAACATCTCCAAACCCTAATCTTCCCGATTACTGCTTATACTCTTACCGCCTCTACCACTACGGGATTCGAATCGACAGCTGCATCTCTGTACTAATGTGGTGTGGCAACTCGAACTAATGTAAGCACGTATGAAGTTCTACGTTGTTACTGACTGACTGACTGACTGAGCCACTCAAGACCGGGAAACACTGGATCGGTGTTTCATCTTCGTATAGGACGCCCTAGTATTACTCACCCGAGGCCTCATTACCGATGATCAGATCCAGGAACGTCAGGTTCTATGGCAAGAGTTTAATCTTCAGACCGGTAAACCGGCATTCAAAGTTCATTATTTCCTGGTTTTCAGCAGTTATGTAACTAGGATCAGCTCGTGACTGAATTATGAAGTTCGACAATCTCCACAAACCCCCTATGATAATAAAGTTAATTTATCAGATACTTAGTATGTAAAAAATAACTAAACTAATTAATTAAGGAATTGTTTGATAACGTTTAAATAAATAAATATCCAAACAGACACTAAGTTTAACAGTATTTTATTAGAGAAAAACAACTTTAAAATCAATAAACTATTTGATCAATCAATTTTCGTTTAATCAGATGTTTTGTGAATAAAAAGGGATACACTGAAGATTGAATAACACAACCGACTATTTCGGTAAATAGTGGTTGGTTAAGAACATTTTTATCCAAAAGTATTTTAAAATTGAAGACTTTTTATCATGTCATATTAACAAAAACCAATATCATTTTACGTATTGGTTGTCACGGCTGTTTCTTCGTTAAACTGAAATGTTAAGACTGGGAATTAATGATATATGGTAAATGATGAAGGTTAAATATGTTTCTTTTTAGATATGATTTTGGTGACTGAACAGATGTAACGTTCCATTTAGTTAAATGGTAAAGAAAAACAGGTGACTTTACCTGAAAAACTAGTGCGATCTATCGTTAAGTAATGTGAATTTAAAAAAAACCTTTAAAATGGACTGTAATTAATGAATGTCAACAAGTCAAATGGATATTAAACGGGAATTTATCACAGTAATGCATATAAGTGCTAAGAATTCTCTACCGTAATCAAAGATGGTGGATTTAAGGAAGTAATCATTAATAACGTTATCTGAAACTAGGAAGAACTGAACTTTTAAGTTCGCACTTGTTAATTGGTTAGCATGTCTTCTTTGATAATTTCGCAAAACATAGTGTTTTAAAAAGAGCACATCATGATAGCTACCAGAGGTAAATAAATATATGAACCTGTATTCAAATAGTTTAAATAATCAACGCGCCACTATCAGAAACACCTACGTGTCCTGAATAATCTTTTTTTAATTTAGTAGTTAATGAGTGTTTATACATAACCAAGATAATCTAATGCATCAATATGTGAGTTATAATCTTATATTAGATAAAAAAAACCAACTGCTCAGTGTCATTCGTCCGTATTTGCATTTGACTATCTTAACATATGATATTAACTCGACAAATTTCATTTACCTAGCTGAACGTATCAGTGAGATGATGTGGCTCAGATATGCAATATATTCTGCGTTATTATGTATTCTGCGAAATTATAGAATGTCAATACGGCGTGAATTTCACAGTGGCTAGTCCTAAAATCACTGTAAAAGTTATGAAAATAAACGTATGTAGATATGTATAATTATCACGAGCCTTAATTCAAGAAAGCTTCTTAACAAAATGTTTTGGAATCAATAAATTTTATCTTTATCAAATTGAATGGATGGTCCAGAATTTGACAGCGTTAAAAGCCTAAAGACTAAGTGATTATATGCTGCTGAGAAAATTTATAAATGAACAAGGACAACAGTGATGATCAAGTTTAGCTTCGTGATAAAACAAATTAAATTATGATGCTGTAATAATTAAACTAACGGATCACAAAACAGAGAACAACACGAGAGATTACAAAAACTTCAGCAATAAATTGGAAGATTTATAATTAATAATACTAGATCGAATTTTATTACAGGGACTATGAATGATTTATCATTTTCGCATACTAATGTCAACCACACATATTTTAGTGATGAGTAAAATAGAAGCAGCTAAGGTTTATAGTTAATCAATAGCCTTAGTAAACAGTTGTTGTTAAGTATAATAATGGAAATTTGATGCATCATTAGAAGACCTGTAAAAATAGTTGCCCTCTTACTCCCACTAAGATGATTTTACTTATGTTATAACATGAGCCAATTAGTTTGTAAGACAATTAGTAACTATCAGTTAAAAATGACAAGGTTCATGAATTTAGACATACTGCCCTGAGAAAACACCTTGAAAACGGTAATCACAAGAATATATATAATCTAAGCAAGATAGTGAACATTAATTTATTAAAAGACTATATGTTCGTCCAGTGAAATTTACTAATTGCATGGATCAAAAATGGTCTCAGTTCACTTTAAACGATCTCATAAAATAAATTGGATTTCTATATGAAAATTTGTCGAATAACTGGTGAACTGCTTCTAGATGTATATCCAAAAGATTTACGGGTAACTGCCACTCATGAAATGGACTAAATTAAAAATAAGAACTATTACACATCGATAGCGTAAAATGGTGACCACAGTAAGTATTAAATTGATTGAACCTGAATTATATACACCAGTGGACTGAGACTGTTACTGTTCGGAATAAAAGTGATAAGTCGAATAAATTCAGTCCCGTACACAACAGTTCTACTCTCTTATAGCCCCAGTTACTGCAAAAGAAAATCTTGGTAAGAAAAAACGATTATACAAAAATAAAGTTTAAATTTACATCTACTTTAATTACATAATATATCGTTTAATTTAAAGAATTATCAAATGAGCAGTGATCACTTAGATGCAAAATAACAGTAAATTAATTATTAAAATGAAACGTATTGAAACTCAATAAACTAAATTCATACGGAATGAATCAATACAAATGGATGTGGACTGAATGTTAATGGATAAAATCCACTTTAAATTATTATATTAATGTAAAAATCAAGATTATATATTTTAATAAATAATTATGGTTACTAAAGCATTAGGAATTAGAAATCAGTAGAAAACGATACATAGATTAGCCAATCTGTCATAATCTCCGTTTCCTTCTCATAATCCATGTCGCTCCATCAGGATGTTCAGGTCTTTTCCTGAGCTGTTCTGTGCGACGGACTGCAACCTGTCACAAAACTGGTCTTCATCCTCCTCACTGCCATTGTTGGTGGGTGCGTAACATTGGATGATGTTCATCGTAATCCTTTCCTTCTTTGATTTGAAGGATGCTTTAATTATTCTGGAGTCGTGACTTTCCCATCCTATCAGCGATTTTCGTGCTTCTTTGGACAGGGTCAGTACAACTCCTTGTGCGTGTAGAGGGGTACTTTCTTCATGACCAGAATACTACAACAGCTCTCCTGAAGTTAGTCTTTTCTGTGTAGATTGTGTCCAATGGGTTTCACTTATTCCAGGCACGGTCATGTTGTGTCTTCTCCTTTCTGTTGTTGCTTGGATGATCCTCTCTATCCCTCCCACGTTGTGCGGACATTCCATGTAGATGTATTAATAGTTGTTCTGGTTGCCAGAAGTGGCATCGGTCCCGTGACTTGTGGAGTCTTGCGTTTTACCATGAGGCTTCATAACTCTTCTACATGTGTACCCTTGAACTCCCAGGTCAGAGTCTAAGTAGTTAAAATGACTTTTGTTATTGACGCTTTTCTAGAGGAGTTCTTTTGGTACTAAGTGTGGTCGCTAACTGCACGACAAATTTCCCTCCTTTACCCGGGTTTTGGACCACCAATCACCATATAGAGGCTCTTAGATGAGTTATCTCAATAACTGATACTCAATAAAAAAATCCACTTAACTCTTGTGTTACAGTCAAAGCACTGTTGGAAATTGATCGCTTCTACACAGAGGTATAACAAAGTGAGATTTATTATGCTGTATATTTTTAATTTGCGTCTGCCCTCACATGGGATCCTCAAGGCCAAATGAAAAGAGGAAGACCAAAGAACACATTACGCCGAGAAATGGAGATAGACATGAGAAAAATGAACAAGAATTGGATGGAACTAGAAAAGAAGGCCCAGGACAGAGTGGGTTGGAGAATGCTGGTCAGCGGCCTATGCTCCATTGGGAGTAACAGGCGTAAGTAAGTAAGTAAAGTAATATTTTTAATTTATCTGGATTATGGTATAATCCATAATTTGAGATAGGTTAAGTGTTATTTCTTCTGCATATTTGAAATAGTCAAAATGGGACTGAATCGATTCAAACTAAATCACTGCTTTTGAAAAACCCATTCGATGATTAAGCATACCATATATAAATTTCCTGCCTTTAGAGTTAACAAAGTTCACGATATTTTTCTTATCAGGTATTCAGATATCATTTTATACAAGAACACTCTCTAACTTCGACAGGTTTTATCATAGGATCCTAATAATTCATAAGCTCTTATTATTTTCAATGGATTGTAGTGGTATACGAAGCATATACGAAATGAAGTTGTACAACCTAACTGAAGTATCATAACGAATCTCGTCGTCTTTTTGTGCATCTGATATTTATTGACGTTGAATAAAACAATACTTTTTATCGTGGTTTGCACAAGAAACTACGCACTGAATAAATCATCATTGCGCTTTTTACAGATAATCATAAGAGCTCTTTTGTGAGTTAATTCCATAAACGTCACATGAAAAAGTAAGCTGCTTCTAGGTGCATAATTAAATATATTTTGTTATTAAGATGATTTTTACCTGATCAACCACTTTAACTGTCAGCATGTTTAGCTCAAGATTTAACGTCATTTCATCAAAGTTAGTAACGCGATTCGTTGAATAACAACTCAGTGGTCAAATACTATAGTGCTTACTTACCATGAAACCTAACGATTAACTTTGGCCCATGAGATGGTGGTGAGTGCAAAACATAATAGGGTTAAAATGTATTCACTGCTCTTTGATTTTCGGTGGCTGTCCAGCTAAAGTCAGCTTGTGATGTAAGCATATCGGGACAGGTATTGTTAACAGAAAGGTGAATGCCATTCGAAAAAATAAATTCATAGTAAGAACAGATAAGGTATTATTGTTCATCAATAATACAATTTACCATAAGATAACAAGAATAAAGATGTGTATTCACTAACATTTTGAACAACTACTAAATTGAAAAACAAGTACTCTATCGAGAATCATCTAAATCTATTGCAGTTCATACATCGAGATGTAAATGAGAAATTCACTTAAAGTAAATCTTTACACGATCGAAAAATGAAACAAAATAATTTAGTCACATTGGAATGAATAAAATCTAATAATCTATTATAAATATGCAGTATTTGGAGATGCAGAATAGTACTGTTAGCTTAAGGTGACAAAATTATCTTGTTCTAACATAATGCTAATTATTCATAACCTGTGTCAGTTTATAAGAAAAATTCTTTGACTAATCCATATATATTTTATAGGTAAATACTCTCATGACCATTGTACAGATTGTTATTGTGCCCATCATATAAACAGACATGATTTATCACTTGACTAAACAAGTCCTAGCATTCAAGTGTGGATCCATTCGTGAAATCACCATAGACAACATACAGTGTCAGCAATTTAAAATAAATGCGCACTTGAATTACGTACAAGCAAATGTCAATACACTCAAAAGTTACTTTGTCTTCAGGTTCTTTTGCTTCACATTATCTTAAAAAAAGTCTTCCGGCTTTTGAACTGAACTTTGATCGATATTTTTTTCAAAAAAGATGGTCTAAGAATATAATCTACAAACAACTGGTTGAGAATCAAGTGTGGTGTGTGCTACTGATGTCGACAGATATAAGTAGTATGTATCATCAATCGAAAGTGAAATGACTGGAGGCAGAAGATCAACGAAAAGAGATCGAGAACAAAGAACGACTGGTGTGGAGACGAAAGAACAATGGAGTCTGAGAGGATTGATTGACATTATGCAAATGATGTATTTACTGTATGTTTCTCAGATTTTATCAAGATGTTCTGTAATTTTATATTTAAATATATTCGATTGTCCCTACTTGTGTTTTCGTCCACTACACAAGTACTTTGACACCTACACCATCGCTCAACCACTCATTAACATTATTTACTATCTATCCTTAAATAAGAAGTCGATTTTATGCTTCAATGCTACCTCACCTATCTATTTGTACTCAGTAAGTAAACTAACTTTTATGATCTACGGACATTACAATTAAGCTTTTCAATACTTATTGTATTTATAGCATCTCTAACGAAAAGTGGTTTTAAACTTCGATTCCAACTGAATTTACCATGAATAGCTCTTGCTCTAGTTGTACTGTTTGAACTGGGTGTAAATCAAACTTAGTTGAACTACTTGAAAAATGATATGTCATTAACGATCATTCGGAAATTCGCTGAACATAAGGCCAAAGGTTGGATTTAATTTGATTGATATAACAGCATTCGTATTCGCGGCGACGAATTTTTGGTAGTGTTATGAATAAATTTGTTTATTTTAGATTTCAGTCTAACCAAACATGAACTAATGAGATTTGAGTTCCAATCGATCACTTCGATTTGGTTTCAATATTATCGAAAATAATTAACATTCGTGCAGTTCATAACTTTCATTTAATCTACACTTTTACTGAAGAACTCCCCAAATACCGTGGTAAATGATCGAATACAAGGTATATATTAGTAGGATTCTCGGTTTCATGTAACAAGCATACTACTTACATAACTCCTCCTGTTACCTATGGTGGAGAAGCGTAGGGCGCGCACCAGCATTCTCCATCTATCTCTACCTTGGGAAATCCTTTCCAGTTGCTATTCATCTTTCTCATGTCTGCTTCCAATTCCGATGCAATGTGTTCCCTTGTCTTCCCCTTCTCCATTTCCCTTCAGGATTCCAAGTTAGTGTTGCCTCGTGATCTAGTTTGATGATTACCTCAGTGCACATCCTATCCACTTCCAACATCTTTTCCTAATTTCCTCTTGAGCTGGAAGTTGGTTCGTCCTCTCCCACAATGGGCTGTTGTTGTTGGTATCCGGACAACGGATATTCAGTATCTTACGTAGACAATTGTTTATAAATAATTGTACCATCTTGATGATGGTTGTATCAGTTCTCCAAGTTTCAGCTTCGTACAGTAGAACTGTCTTGACCTTCGTACTGAAGATTCTGAGTTTGACATTGGTTGCCAGTTGTTTCGAGTTCCATGTGTTCTTCAGTCGTGGGAATGCTCCGCTTGCTTTACCAATCCATGCTTTCATATCTGCATCAGATCCCCCTTGTTTATCTATAACGCTCCCAGGTATGTTAAAAGTTTCCACTTCTTCCAGAGCATCTCCATCAATTGTGGTTTGGCTGGTGCTCGCTGTGTTATATTTCAGTATCCTCTTGCCTTGTGGATGTTGAGACTTATTGCTCCAGAGGCTGCTGCAACACTGTTTGTCTTCACATGCATTTGATTCTGTGTACAGGGTAGAATATTTAAGTGATCCAAGAAGCCTTGATTGTGTAGTTGCGTCCGAGGTCTCCGTGCTTCTCTTGAGATGTGAAGGTTTTCACAATCCAGTCAACTACCAGAAGAAAGAGGAAAGGCGAGTGTAAGCAGTGTTGTCTGACACCAGTCTTCACGTACAATGAATCTGTGAGTTATCCTTCATGCACCACATTGTAGTGTCGTCCATCGTAAGAATTTCGTATGATGGTGACGATCTTGTCAAGTACACCATAGTGTTGAAGAGGGTCGCATAACGGTTTACTATCGGCTCTGTCAAATGCTTTCTCAGAGTCAAGAATGTATAGTGAGGAGATACATCCAATTGATTGTTCAACAATGACCAGTAGTGTCACAATTTGGACTGTGCACGACCAACACTTACGGAATCCAGCCTGTTGATCTGGAAGTTGGTGATTCACTGAGTCTTTCATCTGGTTCGGCAACACTGTTGAGAATGTTTCCTGGTACTGACGATAGTGTGATGCCTCTGAAGTTCCCACACTTGCCCAGATCTCCTTTCTTTGTTAGCTTGATGAGGTATCCTTCTTTTTGGTCTGTTGGCACTTGTTCTTACTTTCAACTCTTTCTGAATAGGACGTGGACGATCTTTACAGTTGCCCCTACGACTGACTTCAGCTGGTATGTTGTCGTTTCTAGGTCTTTCACATATTCCTGCTTGTCGGTTCTAATGCTTCTCTTCACTTTCTTGTTTTCTTCTGTGTATTCAGCTTTTGCCTTGACTTTCTCTGTTCTTGTTCGGCTGTCGTTGATTGCTGTCTTCTTGTTCTCCCTTTCTTGAATCCTGCCTTGGGTTTCGAAAGAGATCCACTTCTTATGATGATGTTTCTTGTGACCCAGAACCTCCTGACACGTCAAAATTAGTGCTTCTTTGATCCCTTTCCGATTGTCCCCCATAGTAGTTTTTGCTTCGTTGAATAAATCTTGTAACCTGTTGTTGAGAGCTATCTTGAATTCGTTGAGTTTGTCAGCATCTCGAAGTAAGACTGTATTTAACCTTTGTAATGTTCAGTTTTACAGTACTTCTTTATATCAGCTTCTCTTTTTATTCCCACGTTTTCCATTGACTTTCTGAATCTTTTATTGATTAAATATGATCGATCTGGTTCTCCGTGATGTGACCCATGTAAATTTGTGCATGCGTTTGTCTGGAAATATTATACCGCCTATAACCATTTTGTTGAATGCACATAAATTTTCTAATCTGTAACCATTCTTGTTCCTTTCTCCCAGCCCATGTCGTCCCATGATATCTTCATACCCAGTGTTGTCCATTACGACTTCGACATTTGAGTCTCCCATCAGAATGGTCACGTCCTTTCCTGGGCACTTCGCTATGATTGATTTCAACCTCTCGTAGAACTGATCCTTATTGTCGTCGTTGCTATCATTGGTGGGTGCATAACATTCATTGTGATTCCCACCTTTATTTTGAAAGATGCTTCGACGATCCTGGGTCCACGAGATTCATATCCTGTAAGTGCTTCACATGCTTCTTTAGATAGCATCGGAGCAACTCCCTGTGTGTGGAAATTTTCTCAATGAACAAAGTACAGCAGCGTCTTTCTCGAATCTGTCGCTTTCTGTCCAGTTTAGGTCCGATGGATTTCACTTATTCCGAGCACCGTCAAGTCGTACCTCCTCATGTCCACAGCTATTTGACTGATCTTCCCGGTTTCCCACATTGTCCGAACATTTCATGTATCTATATCAATCGTTGCTCTGATTAATAGAAGGGGCATCGGTCTCGTAACTTTCGAAGAATATCGGCTTTCAACATGAGGTGTCATAATTCTTCCTTCAACTCACAGAGCAGAGTTTCATTGTTTATTATGGTTAGTGTTTTTATCTAGCAAGGTTGTTTTCTACGCGACGGGGTTGCCAATCGCATGCCCAACCCTCCTCCTTTACCCGTGCTTGGGATCAGCAGTAGCCCTAGAAGGGCTACAGGCTTACTTAAACATATTACTGCCTAATCAAAATGCCCCCAAATGCCCTGGTATGACCGAGAGCGGGGTGGGTTCGCTTTCTCTCTCGAAATACTCTCACACGGCCACGCGTATACAGTCTCTGCCAGGGAAGTCCTACTCAATGCCTTCTGGTAGCGGGGGTGTTGTTTACGAAAATGAGAGGACGAAAAGCGAATGTCCGGCGATTTAACTGGATTCCAAACCAAATCAATGGTGCACACGGGCTCCAGTATCCTGCGGGAAAAAATGGCGTATGAACCAATTTTCGGTCACCGGCAACCATGGGACTGCCTTGTGGGTTAGACCTGGCGTGGTTGTGTACAAGACTGCCGCTCCTTTTTGAGTAACTATCTGAACTCTGACCATGCATTGGTCTGCGCCAATCTTACCTTACTTTTCAGTGGACAACGAAGTGACCGCCACCAACGGATTGATATTAGCAAGCTGATTGCAACTTCTGTTGCAAGTAAGTGTCGAACCGAGCTAGCTTCTAGGCTAGCTACCATTCCACCGAAAAGTATAGATGAGCATTGGTTGCAATTGCATGACGCCATGATAATGGCGAGTAAAGCCTCTTGCGGCTTCGCGAAACGTCCCGCATATAAGCACCGGGTTTCTTCACGTTCCTCACAACTCATTGAAGCCAGTCGGTCTACTCCGAGTGACCGTGAGTTTAACAACAAACAAAGGATGTTACGTAAGGGAATCGAGCAAGGCTTGCGTAAGGACCAAGAAGCCTGGTGGTCGAAGCGTGCTAATGAGTTGGAAGCAGCAGCTGCATCTGGTAATTACCGGAAGCTCTTCCAACTCATCCGAGCCACTGGCAACAAGAAGTCTGGTGTGAGTGAAACAATCTGCGAGGATGATGGGATGCCAATCACTAACGTCCATCGACGTCTTGGACGATGGGCAGAATTCTTCGAAGGGCAGTTCGACTGGCCTGCTGCTCCTGCAACACCGGTCAGACTGTCCTGCCCTCCGTGGCCGGTGACGACTGATCCACCAAATGAGGCGGAAGTCCGCAAGGAACTTCAGCTCTTGAGGCGCTACAAATCACTAGGCCCAGATGACTTACCTCCGACTCTTTTTAAAGATGGTAGTGACTTTCTGGCTAAGGAATTGACGACGTTGTTTACAAAGATTTAGGAACTAGAGAGTATACCAACGTCATGGAATGAGTCGATAGTTGTCCCTATCTTTAAAAAGGGTTCACGTCATTCCTGTAACAACTATCGGAGGACAGGTCTACTTCCCATTGCGTCAAAGCTATTGGCTTCCGTCATATTTCGTAGGTTGTTCAAAACTCGAGAAAGATTGACTCGCAAGGAGTAGGCTGGGTTTCGTTCTGGTCGAGGATGTATTGATCATATCTTCACCCTACGCCAAATGTTAAAACACCGTCATACTTATCACAGGTCAACAATAGTAATGTTTCTTGACATCAGGGCTGCCTTCGATTCGTTGGATATCACTGTTCTCTGGGATTGTCTATTGAAGAAGGGTGTGCCTGAGAAGTTTATTAACATCCTAAAAGCCCTATATACAAACACCTCAGGCAGAGTGAGGGCATACAACCACCTTTCTCCATTGTTCCATTCAAGCAATGGGGTTAGACAGGGTTGCCCAATCTCACCATTCCTCTTCAACTTTGCCATCGACGACATTCTGGAAACAGCTCTGATGGATGTGAGTAATGGCGGTGTGGATCTGTTGCCTGGAGAAAGACTTCTCGACCTTGAGTATGCGGACGATATTGTCTTACTGTGCGATAATGCCCAAGGCATTCAATCCGCACTTAATCAGTTGGCAATCAGTGTCCGTAAGTATGGTATGTGCTTTGCACCTTCTAAGTGAAAAGTACTTTTACAAGACTGGCAGGATTCTAATCCTGTACTCACCCTGGATGGTGAGCAGATAGACGTAGTCGATAAGTTCGTGTATTTGGGTAACTGCATAAGTGCTGGTAGTGGGGTCAGTGATGAGATCAATGCACGTATAGTGAAAGCCAGAGCGGCTTATGCCAATTTGGGCCACCTTTGGCGCCTTCGTGATGTTAGTCTGGCTGTAAAAGGTCGGATCTACAACGCGTCGGTGAGAGCAGTCTTGCTCTATGCTTATGAAACCTGGCCTCTCCGAGTTGAGGACGTTAGAAGACTCTCTGTGTTCGATCATCGCTGTCTCTGAAGGATTGCTGACATCCAGTGGCAACATCATTTTAGTAATGCAGAGGTTCGGCATTGTGTGTTCGAACAGAGACGATAATTCAATTCGTGTCACCATCTTCAAACATCGACTTCGGTGGTTTGGACATGTTCTACGAATGTCGTCACAGAGAGTTCCACATCGTGCATTATTTGCCGACTCTGGGACTGGTTGGAAGAAGCGGAGAGGTGGTCAGTATATGAGATGGTGTCGTGTTATGAAAGAAAGCTGCAAAGGACTGGCTTCTGTTGGTCCTTCACGACTCCCTGGTTGGGGTCCGAGAGATGATGGAACACAGTGGCTAGAGACGTTATTAGATATTGCTCAGAATAGAAGCCAGTGGCGATCCTGCTGTAACCTTCCTTTACTTTCTTCATAAAACGTGGTTGTATCTTCCTTAACCTAAAGATTTCTTCTGGTTGTACCTTTCTGTTTCTCCCATTATTATTATTATTACTACACCATCTTACACTAATCCGTTCTTTTCCTTTTTTTGTTTTACGCTCCTTACCTTCTTTTGCTTCTATTCCCGTTCCCGTTGTTTTGTGTGGCGCATATATATTTGGTGCCCCCTTGTACCAATATTTATGTGTTCAAATAAATAAATAAATAATACTAATCATAATTTAATTATTAGAATCTAGTTAGACAATACAGGCATTTGTTCGTTTCGTATATAATTTACTGAACCAAAACCACAGTACACTTCCATATACTAAATTGTTAGACACATTGAGTGTACCCTCAAACTGAATTGGATAGACAGGTAATCAAACTCGCGATATCGCGGTCAAAACATATTGCTTAAACTATTAAGATTCCCAAAGTACTACCCTGTAAATCACAATACATTTATAGTATAGACTATTTAGTAGTAAAGTGTATTACTTAATGGTTGAAATTTACACTTGACAAGATGAGAGTCATTTGTTACTACAGTAGTTCAGACAGCGGTGTCATAAGGTATACCTGTTAATGACCCAATGTCAAATCTGAGATCAGTTGCAAAAAATTCGACCCAACGTTAAGGAGCGATTAGAATTATCAAGTAGCGTACGTCTCACAAAAGTTAACACGTACAGTGATCAATGATCTTTCCTATATTTTATAACAAATATATTTTCTCTGGTGATTTCATCTCAATAAATAAACTGATAAGTAGTTAATTATTTAGTACATTATACAAAACTATATTTACTCCATTCGATGACGGATCGGTGGACAAAATATCAATTAACAAACTGAAAAATAGTTTATCTCGTTACCATCATCACTATCCTAAAAGACTATTTCATCCTGGTATTCAACAAGTCAATCACTAAGATTTAAAGTAGTTAAGAATTAGTGCTAAATTACTTCCAGACTTTCTTATAAGATCGAAACAATTGCGTGTTTTGGTATATTACTCAGGAGTGGTACTAGTATTCATATGAATGACAATAACAATAATAATGGTAAATAACGAACATATTTAAACCATTTTCAAAAAGTTGACTTTATATTAACAAATATTTGATAAAAAGTTCATGCAAAACAAATTCCACAAATTATTAAGTTTATTATTATCGTTAGCTTAAAAGTATTTCTTACACTTACAAAACTGAACAACAGTCTGTTTTTAATATGAATTAAATGAAATAAGAGGTGGTAGTTTACAGTTAATTCCAGTTACTAAAACAAATAAGTACACATGTACAACCAATTAAGTTAACCACCATGTCATACAATTCTCAATGAACAAAAGAATCGTAATTTGACTATATCAAATTTAATAAAAGACTCTATAAGTGGACACAATGAACAAAAACATAAAAAAAGAACAATAACACAAAGCAATAGAGATCAGCAACACAGAAAAAGTAGCAAAATTAGGTAATAATGAATTTAGTTAGCGGAATTATCATCAAAGTATGCCAGCAAAACACAATATATTGTTTTCTTTTAACAATCGTTATTTGGAATACATCGTGGATGAAGATGGATGTGGGGGAGAGAAGTTATTCAACTGACACTGAACAGATAGATAAACAGAAATTAGTATTTACGTTTTCATACATATAAGTTATGCGATTTATAAAAAAATGTATTTTGTGGACAAAATTCTAATCAAGTAAAATTACACGAATCACATGAGAAATAAAATAAATCACGATATAAATGTCCAGTGGTTTAATTTGAAGATAAAAAGGTTTCGGACAAACATCCCAGCCGTCTAAGTTTATCTGTTCAGGCTATCTAGCAAGAACTTTACAATGAATGGCAAGCAAACGGAATTAGAGTTTTCAAAATTAGTTATTTTAGGAGATACAGCTGTCTGAACCGATGCCCCTTATGACAACCAGAGTAACCACTTATTTAGGTACATGGAGTGCTCGTACAATGTGGGAGACCGGGAGAGTCTTCCAAATTGCTGCAGAAATGAGGAGGTACAACCTGTAGGTGTTTGGAATCAGTGAAACACATTGTAGGCAAGTTGGACAACAACGACTAGCTTCAGGGGAGCTTCTATTATACTTCGGCCATGAAGAAGAAAATGCCTCACATAGATAGGCAGTTACATTGATGCTGTCCGAACAAGAACAAAATGCACTTATAGGATGGGAACCTCATGAACTAAGGATCATCAAAACCTCCTTCAAAACACAGAAAGAGGGCATTACAGTGAACGGCATCCAATGCTATGCATCTACCAACGACTAAAATGAAGGCATTGAAGGTCAATTCTACGATAGGCTGCATTCAATCGTCGAGAAGTGCCCAACAAAGGACTTGACCATCTTGATGGGAGACCTAAACACCAAGGTTGGAATGAAGAACACCGGATATGAAGACATCATGGAATGACATGGGACGGGAGAAGGAAACGGAAATGATGAGAGATTTGCAAACCTATGTGCCTTCAACAAACTGGTCATAGGCGGCACTATATTCCCACATAAACGCATACACAAAACACATGGACTTCACCGGATCACACTACACATAACCAAATCGACCATATCTGCATCAACAGAAAGTTCAGAAGGACAATGGAGGGTATGAGAACCAAGAGAGAAGCTGATATAGCATCAGATCATCATCTGCCGGTCGCCAAGTTAAAATTTAAACTTAAGAAGCACTGGAAACGGGGCGGACAACATCACAAATGTTTAATACGGATTTCCTTTGGGATACTGACAAACTCAACAACTGGAACTCAAAACAACTGTCAACCAACACCAAGGTCAGGACTTTCAATACAAATGTCAAGACAGTTCTACTGTATGGGACGGAAACCTGGAGAACTACGAAAGCCATCATCCAGAAGATACAGGTGTTTATTAACAGTTGTCTACGCAAAATACTTCGGATCCGTTGGCCGAACACTATTAGCAACAACGTACTGTGGGAGAGAACAAACCAGATCCCAGTGGAGGAAGAAATCAGGAAGAAACGCTGGAAGTGGATAGGACACATATTGAGGAAAGCACCCAACCACGTCACAAGTCAAGCCCTCATATGGAGTCCTCAAGGCCAAAGGAGAAGAGGAAGACCAAAGAACACATTACGCCGAGAAATGGAGATAGACATGAGAAAAATGAACAAGAATTGGATGGAACTAGGAAAGAAGTCCGAGGACAGAGTGGGATGGAGGATGCTGGTCGGCGGCCTATACTCTCTTGGGAGTAACAGGCGTAAGTAAGTATGCAATCTGAATACAAACTGGTAGTAGTTGATATACGACAAATGAGTGACCGTCTAGTATGCTACATTGTAAATCATTATGTAATTTGCTCGACCAAAGCCATAATCTTTAGCTCCTGTGGAATGTTACAACGAAACAGATATAATTGGGATTCCGTAAAAAATCTTACTAGTTTAACTATCTGTTTGATTAACCTTAACCGTACCCAGTAGTTTTGTCAAGTAGATTGAAGTTTCATAAAAATAGGGAGCTACATGGCAAGTTAACAAGTAGAAATGCTTCAGAACTCTAGTAGTATAATAAAATTTGACATGAAGTAACGTTATTTTATTACTGACCTACTTAATCGAGGAGTAACACCTGATAATTACAGTGAAGTTAACAACTGGTTAACAATTTTAAATATCTGAACGAGTAGAGTATGCTTATTTCCAATATGTTTCCTCGAGTTGTTTCTGATAGGATATGAATGAACTAACTTCTGCACTAAACAACAATAACCATATAAATACGCCCTTAGAAGCCTTTAGTTGAAACTCAATTTCCTCAATAATGAAGCAAAAAGATATGGATACGAATGTCCGAAATAGTATGTCATGAGTTAGTATCACTTAGTCTTCTCTTAAACGACTTTACTTTAAAAAAATGTAATATAAGAGGTGAATTTAAATAAAAACAATTATTCATAGTGTGTTAAATATAACTGTTAATACAAACGTAAGACAACTTAATTACTAGATTCAAGGCCTACATTATAAATGATCAAACCTTAATTTCTCACTACAAAGTAGCATAGGTTATTGGCTAATAGGTGTTTATCTTCATAGCTGTGTTATGGCCACTTAATTTTGTATTCCTTTAAGCCAACTTCGTGACTTATAAGTTATTCGCATGTCGAATTCGCCTAACTATCAGTCACCAATTTATCCCAAAGATATCAATGATTTTTTTGAAGATTCGACCTATATATGACGAACTTGGTTACGTTCACTAACATCAGATGAGCTGTAAATAGTTTAGCCACTTAAAATCCTTCATGTACGCTACAGAAAACAGAATGGCTATTCTATTCAACGTAATGATGATGAGTACAGTTAACTTTGCATAAGACATTTGAATAACTAATCATCATTAGTTTGACGTCATACATACTGTAATAAATTTATCAGCGTGTTAAAAAGTTCAGTTTTTATTGATGCTTTGGTATTTTAAGAGAAACCCATAACTTTCAACAGGATGAGTTGTTTATATTTCAGGAGTACTTTACTACGTTGAGAGAGAAGTTTAATAGAACTTTAGCAAGAATTTTGAACAACTATATGTTAGTTGTAGAAACGTAGATGATAAACAGCTTTCTTAAGTTGCTTCAGGATAAGCGAATAATAATAATAAGTGACATTTTAAGATACATAAAATATGATGCCTTTCATGATAAACTATAAAATCTACAGCAAAGTGCTTAATTCAAAGAGACAAAGAAAAACGTAGTCACCAGAATTAAATAATTGTCCTAGTTTTTTTTTAAAAAACTTTGACTACTTTTATCTAGATTCACCAGAACAGAAACTTAGCAGTGTGTATGACTCAGATTTGGAGTTGTGAATTTAATCACTTTCCCATGTACTTTCACCTGGACAACCACGTGATATCAGCAGTCTGTTAAAGAAAGAGTTGTGAATTAAAAATGATAACAAGAACCGGCAATTAGTTACAAAGCTACATTGCATCATAATGTGAAAGAATAATTTATTGAACCACAACTTATTTGGATAGCATGCTAAAGAAGATGGCGTTTGTTTTAAAAATTAATAAAGTACCCTGAATTATCGGCCTGAGGATATACATTCTCATTAACGAGAAGAATGGGTTTTTTTTAAATGTACCGAACAGTTCACAATGAAAATGATAAATTCTTACGTGCAAGAGACTTCTGATATACTGTTATCATCGTCTCTATCATCATCCTCTCGATAAGTATTTCTTCGTTCCTCTTGTCCTGGCTCTTCTCGCTCACCATATGTTTCATTTACTGTTGACTGTGAATTGATTGAATGAACTTCAATAGGGAAAAAATCAATTAACCATGGAGTAGTTACAACGTCGGAATCAGAAAAAGTGGCACTAATTGGTATTCTTCGTGTACGAATATGTCTTATATGTCGACTATGACTAGACTGTATTCGACGTGAACGATTACATCTACATTGTGTATTCTTCTTTACTGAAGTAGCATTAGGCTCATCATCATCAGAACTCAAATCACTATTGAATATGATAGCAGCGACTGATGGTTGAAAAGAGGTTTCTTCATCAGTTAAACTTCCTGTTTTTGTTCGTTTTTGCTTAGGTGCTTGAGAACAACCTAACTGACAAGACAAATCAATGGATTCATTCCCAGTACGTTTTTGACTATCAGTTTGACCAACTCCTTCAATGCTTTCATTCACTAAATTCACGTTATTCAGAACAGATTCACTGTGCAATGTGTCGTCAAGACTTCTAGCAGGATGATTGGCATTAGTATGCGTTTCGTTTCCAGAACGTTGCAGTGCAGAATAAGAATCTCTTTCGAAATTGATGTTGTCATGGTTATTATTATGATCATCATCGTCATCATCACTGGATTCATTCTCTTCTTCGTTATTCCGTTCATCAGTACAATCGCGATTTCTCGATCTTCTAGCTCTATTAGAATCAAAATCAAGACCACGAAAATTATAACCCATATTTAACAACATTATTTCCAGAGGATCAGCGTTAGAACGTTGTTGATTCCGTTCAGCTGTTCCAACTTGATCTCTAACAGCTCGTGATTGATCAGGGTCTTCCTGGAAATAAAAGGTCACATTGAATATTCCTCTTAACAAAAATAAATAAATAGATACAAGAAATTCTTTCTCAGATGAAAAAGACGAAAAATCTGTTTTACTATAGTCAAATTCATTTCAACTCTCACCAATCAGAAAGTTGCAACAAGGGAAACAATTTATCTTTACATAAGCGTGATTACGGTTGATAATAAACTATGTAATTCGAAAACGAAGCTATTCAAAAATGTTGGCATGGTGATTACCTAAGTATCACGACTAAAATTAGATTATCATTGACATACTACTCACTTTTTGGTGATAATGATTCACAATAATATCCAAGATCATAGTACATATAGTTTAAAGGCTGTTAGACCCCAAACATAATTGACTTGACGAGCTACAGTGAAAGGTCAGTGTTTATCATGTGACCTTTAATTTGCTCTTTTACTAAAGAACTTTTACCTAATATTTAAATTAGTTTTAATTTCCTGATACACATTACGTTAGTCAGTAGTTCTGTATTTCGGAATATGTTTCGTTGAGAGTCGAAGACGGCCTAAGTTACAGCAGTTTATTTTTATCGAATCAATCGTCTCATTATAAAAAAATGAGTGAATCTACAAATTCCCCTTTAACGTTTATTTGAATGGTGTTAACTAAGAATACAAGACCGTATCGAAAAATGTCGATTATTTCAATGTAGTAAGTTATGAAACTCCGCCTGTAGCTCTTATAGGGTTACTGCCGGTCCCAAGCCCGGGTAAAGGAGGAGGGTTGGGCATGGGGTTAGCGTCCCCATCCCGTAGAAAACTAACTCGCTAAAAAAACGTTTACCAGAAAAAATAATCCGAACCATTTTAACTCTGCCCTGGGAGTTAGAAGGTCTTCATTTAGAAGAATTATGACGCTTCATGGTGAAAGCCGAGCTCCTTCGGAAGCCACGAGGCCGATGCCTCTTCTAACAACCAGAGCAAAAATTTTTATAGGTACATGGAACGTTCGAACAATGTGGGAAACCGGGAAGACCAGTCAAATAGCAATGGAAATGAGGAGATACAACTTAGCAGTACTGGGAATCAGCGAAACCCATTGGACCCAAGCTGGACAGAAAAGGCTAGCTACGGGAGAGATGCTGCTATACTCCGGTCACGAAGAGGAAAATGCTCCACACACTCAGGAGTCGCTCTTATGCTGTCCAAAGTAGCACGAAATGCACTTGTAGGATGGGAATCTCACGGATCCAGAATCATCAAAGCATCATTCAAAACAAAGAAGGAGGGGATCACAATGAATATTATCCAATGTTATGCACCCACCAATGATAGCAACGACGACATTAAAGATCAGTTCTACGAGCGGCTACAGTCAATCATTGAGAAATGCCCAAGGAAGGACCTAACTATTCTGATGGGAGATTTAAATGCCAAAGTCGGAATAGACAACACTGGATATGAAGATATTATGGAACGACATGGACTGGAAGAGAGAAACGAAAATGGAGAAAGATTTGCAAATCTATGTGCATTCAACAAATTGGTCATGGGAGGCACAATATTTCCACACAAGCGTATACACAAAGCTACATGGATCTCACCGGACCACACTACAGAGAACCAAATAGATCATATTTGCATCAACAAAAAATTCCGAAGGGCAATGGAAGATGTGAGAACCAGGAGAGGTGCTGACATAGCTTCAGATCACCACCTAGTTGTGGCCAATTTAAAACTGAAGCTAAAAAAGAACTGGACAACTGGAGAAACAGTAATACAGAGGTTCAACACAGCCTTCCTTCGAGATACTGACAAACTCAATGAATTCAAGATAGCTCTCAACAACAGGTTCCAAGCCTTACAAGATCTACTGAAAGAAGAAGAAACTAGTATGGAGGACAACTGGAAAGGCATCAAGGAAGCATTAACTTCAACGTGTCAAGAGGTTCTGGGTCTAAAGAAATACCATCATAAGGAATGGATCTCTACAGAAACACTGGACAAAATCAAAGAAAGGAAGAACAAGAAGGCAGCAATAAACAACAGCCGAACACGAGCAGGAAAAGTCCAAGCACAAGCTGAATACATAGAAGCAAACAAACAAGTGAAGAAAAGCATTAGAGCCGACAAGAAGAAATACGTGGAAGAACTAGCAACGACGGCAGAAAAAGCTGCTAGAGAAGGAAATATGAAACAACTTTACGATACAACGAAGAAACTAGCAGGGAAATACAGTAAACCAGAGAGACCGGTCAACAACAAGGAAGGCAAGCCAATCACTGAAATTCAACAACAGCAGGACAAATGGGTATAATACTTCGAGGAACTCCTGAATAGGCCGGCTCCAATGAATCCACCGGACATCGAAGCAGCACACATAGATCTTCCTATAGATGTCAACCCACCAACGACGGAAGAAATCAGAATGGCCATCAGACAAATCAAGAACGGGAAAGCAGCAGGACCCGACAATATACCAGCTGAAGCACTGAAATCAGACATCGAAGCAACCACAAACATGCTTTATCTTCTATTCAAAAAGATTTGGGAGGAGAAACAAGTGCCGATGGACTGGAAAGAATGACACCTCATCAAGATTCCAAAGAAAGGAGACCTGAGCAAATGTGAAAACTACAGAGGCATCACACTACTGTCAATACCAGGGAAAGTCTTAAACAGAGTGTTGCTGAACCGGATGAAGGATGCAGTAGACGCCCAACTTCGAGATCAACAAGCTGGATTCCGTAAGGATCGGTCGTGCACAGACCAAATTGCAATACAACGGATCATCGTCGAACAACCAATTAAGTGGAACTCGTCACTGTACATCAACTTCATTGATTATGAAAAGGCATTCGACAGTGTAGATAGGAGGACATTATGGAAACTTCTTCGACACTACGGAGTTCCTGAGAAGATTGTCAATATTATCCGGAACTCATACGACGGACTACAGTGCAAAGTAGTGCATGGAGGACAGCTGACAGATGCATTCCAAGTAAGGACCGGAGTCATACAAGGCTGTTTACTCTCTCCCTTCCTCTTTCTTCTGGTGGTCGACTGGATTATGAAGACCTCGACATCTGAAGGAAAACACGGAATACAATGGACAGCTCAGAATCAATTAGACGATTTGGACTTCGTAGATGACCTAGCCCTCCTATCACGTACACACGAACAGATGCAGATGAAGACAGCCAGTGTAGCAGCAGTCTCTGCATCAGTAAGCCTCAGCATACACAAAGGGAAAACCAAGGTCCTCAAATTCAAAGCGGAAAACACCAATCCAATCACTCTTGATGGCGAAACTCTGGAAGATGTAGAGTCCTTCACATACCTAGGAAGCATCATCGATGAACAAGGAGGTTCAGATGCAGACGTAAAGGCGAGGATCGGCAAAGCAAGGGTCGCATTCCTACAATTGAAGAACATACGGAACTCAAAACAACTTTCAACCAATATCAAAGTGAGAATCTTCAATACGAACGTCAAGGCAGTTCTACTGTATGGAGCTGAAACTTGGAGAACTACAACAACCACAATCAAGAAAGTACAAGTATTTATAAATAGCTGTCTACGCAAGATACTCAACATCCATTGGCCGGATACCATCAGCAATAGCCTTCTGTGGGAGAGAACAAATCAGCTTCCAGCTGAAGAAGAAATTAGGAAAAGACGATGGAAATGGATAGGACATACATTACGCAAATCGTCAAACTGCATCACGAGACAAGCCCTAACTTGGAATCCTGAAGGGAAGCGAAAAAGAGGAAGGCCAAAGAACACATTGCGTCGGATAGTAGAAACAGATATGAAAAGGATGAATAGGAACTGGACGGAGCTAGAAAGGATTGCCCAGGACAGGGTTGGATGGAGAATACTGGTGAGCGGCCTATGCTCCTTCACGAGGAGTAACAGGTGTATGTAAGTAAGTAAGTAAGTAAGTAAGTAAGTAAGTAAGTAAGTAAGTAAGTAAGTAAGTAAGTAAGTAAGTAAGTAAGTAAGTAAGTAGTAAGTAAGTAAGTAAGTAAGTAAGTGAGTAAGTAAGTAAGTGAGTGAGTGAAGTGAGTAAGTGAGTGAGTGAGTGTAAGTGAGTGAGTGAGTGAGTGAGTGAGTGAGTGAGTGAGTGAGTGAGTAAGTGAGTGAGTAAGTGAAGTGAGTGAGTGAGTGAGTGAGTGAGTAAGTAAGTGAGTGAGTGAGTGAGTAAGTGAAGTAAGTAGTAGAGTAAGTGAGTGAGTAAGTAAGTAAGTAAGTAGTAAGTGAGTAAGTGAAGTAAGTAAGTGAGTGAGTAAGTGAGTGAAGTGAAGTGAGTGAGTGAGTGAGTGAGTGAAGTAGTGAAGTGAAGTGAGTGAGTAGTGAGTGAGTAAGTAGTAGTGAGTGAGTGAGTGAGTGAGTGAGTGAGTGAGTGAGTGAGTGAAGTGAGTGAGTGGTGAGTGAGTGAGTGAGTGAGTGAGTAAGTGAGTGGTGAGTAAGTAAGTGAGTAGTAAGTAAGTAAGTAAGTAAGTAAGTAAGTAGTAAGTAAGTAAGTAAGTAAGTAAGTAAGTAAGTAAGTAAGTAAGTAAGTGAGTAAGTAAGTAAGTAAGTAAGTAAGTAAGTAAGTAAGTAAGTAAGTAAGTAAGTAAGTAAGTAAGTTATGAAGGTGAAATCAACACCATCAAATAAGCTATGGATATCATCATCTGACTAAATAAAAATATATGTTAGCCCACTGATTAATTGTCTCTTCAACCAACTAATAAATATCACAAAAACATAACACATAACCTTCAACGATATGAAACCTGAATAGCATGTTTCAATAAAGGGGAAGACAAAATAAACGTCTTTAAAGGTATAGTATGAATCATCTACTAAAATGAGGCTAGTCAATTATATAACACCGTAGCACTATTGATTTTCTATCAGGACTAAAACTTATCATGAATTAGAGATCAGAAATAAAACTAAAATACACTGCAGGTTGAACTACTTCAAAATAAAACAAGTTAATGCAGACTGAATCATTGCATTTGATGTAGTTTAATGTGAGAGGGAACGTTGTGCACGAAATGTCTGGAATATTCAAAGTGGAAAGACATGAATCAAGAAGGAAAATTACATTAAAATCTGTCTTGAATCAGATAAACACCAAATTTGAGCAAATATGGACCTATAATTTTCATATTAAAATTCCAAGAAAATTAACTATATAAAACCAATGTTTTTGAGAGCAAAGATAATCTGTTTTTAAAGGAGTTCATAAAACTAATAAGTGCATAAATTTGAAAAAGTCGACAACGAAAGAATATTATTTTCTATTAAAAAAGAGTATATTTTTAGACATTTCTGGCAAACCGATTTAGTTAATTAATGCGACAATAACAGAAAGGAATGATCACCTATAACTGTTCGAATGAGCTATTTCATTTCTTTAAACAAAAATGAAGCTGTTTTTTCTAATACGATTAGTAAAACCTTCAATATAAAAGTGGATTGTAGAGGAATAAATCCGAGAAGCCATAGCAAATTCCATTACTTCCTGTCCAAATTGTAATATGTATAGATTAGATTTAACGTAATATCCCACTCAGTTAATCAAATCCAACGTGAATAAATAAGAGAGGGTGTCCACTGAAATTTATTAATAAATACACACGTATTATTTAAACAGTAAAATACGTCTTCTCAAACTACATTTTTTCCCATAAATACTGTTTACACATAACCATGTACGGATAAATCACACAATATAGAGATTAAAAAAACACTTAGTGATAACTGTTTGAGTACTGCTGACTAATTTCTATCAACAACTTTAACCGAATAACTGGAAATATTTTGCGTATAAATCACACTAAGTAGATTGATTATGGCCATCAATGGATTGGTGATATGCCCTAGTCAAGTAAGTGTTAATTTTCTTCTGCAACTCTTCTAGTTAATGTAGCAATAACAACGTAATTTGTGATTCGGGATGAGTAATACATAGTCCAACTACCACAGTTTATGTAAGTTGATAAGTTTGATTCTACTCAAACCTATATTGTCCACTTGAAATAATTTCAAATTAATGTCATCAAAAAACAACGATGACTTGAAGGTTTCCATAATTTAACATCTGTACTTTCGATAATCATTCGAAAAGTAGCCAAAAAAGAACTCTCGATTTAAATAGCCAAGTGAAGTTTGAATGAAATGTATGACCAATGAAGGTAAATTATTTCCTTCATTGTTAGCGATAGCCATAATTGTGAATGGACTGGGATTCTTATTACCCAAGAGCCCTAACAGACGAAGGTAGTTTCTTAGGGGGTCACTCTCCGAGCCTTTAGATAAAAAGTATAATCCAAAAGGCAGTGGAACAGAGTTAAGAGATGTAACTCTATGTTAGCCAATGACCAGAACAGGTCCATGCGTTATTCATCCTGTTAGGATCCTGAATCTCATTTGCACCATTGGTTTAAAATCAGGGATTTCCAACTCCCCCAGGTCAATTCTCCGGATTCACTAGCACGGTTTAAGTGCGCAACATTCCCTTTTCAATATCTCACTTTCGCAAATAACAAGAGCACTGCGAAGACACAGAGGGTTGAACTTCCCTAACAGAGGTTAGAAATCCATAGCTATATGAGAGCATTTCGAGAGGGGAAATGGTCTCTCCTACCCTCAACTTTATCAGATAATCTGGGGATAAAGAGACAAAGAAAAGAAGTGCTATTAATAAAAACTTGTAGTTTTATAAATACCATACTATAGAAGTGACAGGAAATAAACCACTCTTATGAAATCCGATGGAATATAAAAGTATTGACAAACGCGATCAATTTTTGATAACTTATTTCACCGTAGAAACTGGACATGGTATCGATAAAGTTTTTCTTAAACTTGGATGACAAAAAATATTAAAATGAACAAGACCGATGTAGAATATGACACCGAAATGTATCAAATCAATATCACTATAATATCAGTTACATAAAATTAAACAGAATTATACAAATGTTTCGTATTTTACTGTAAAATCTAACAAAAAGGATATTATCGAACACCACTGGGACAGATTGCATCCCATGGGTCTTTATCTACCACATTTTACAAAACGTTAGAAATCCCAATCAGAAAATTTACGTGAAGTATGGTCACGCATAAGTACTTTTCACGCTAAGCCTACCGAAATTGACACTAGACACTGTTTGTAACCTCGTAGACTGATCTGTTTTAAATAGTTTTTAATATTGATCTCCTTCAGTGGTTTTACCACGTAGAAGTGGTACTAAGAAGAAACAACTGTCAAATAAATGAAGCTTTTTTTAAAGAATATTCAATCCCAAAATTCATACTTAAAAACTGTACAACAAAGTGCTTAGCTTCGTGTCGTTTATTCTACTCTTGATGGACGACGTAAAAGGACATAGTTTAAGTTACTTGTATTTCTCAAAAATTATAAGTATACACTTAGGAATTGTCCCATTACAACAACAGGCAGGAAAGCTTTTATAACAATTAATATACTATAATTGATCAATAATATTCTTACTTCACAATTCGGTGACCATAGTCTTACAACAGAGTCAATTCCGGAACTTGCCAACAAACAAATAGACGGATGAGGTTGAACACAGTTCACAGTAGAACTGTCAGCTTTCAATATACGCATTATATTAGTTGTATTACGATCCCATATAAAAAATGCACCACAATCAGACCCACCGACAATATATTGCCCATAGCTAAAATAACAAAGTAATTTAAGTTGGTGATCAATGCACTTTTAGAAACTAAATAACTGCTGTTACATATAACGACTAAATAACGAACATAACTAGAATAGTATAACGGTAACATTGTAGTGAAGTAGAACACAGGTGAGGACAACCGAATCATATTTAACACAACATTACAGAGTTAATTAGTAAAATAGAAAAACCATACTATAATACTTAATTTGCAAAATGTTCAATAATTGTCTCGGACTTCATAGTTCTTACATTTCTATACTAATTGCTTTCTATTCCTGTTCTTTATTTCTTGATCTTCCCAATCTTCTGTTGCCAGACATTACATTCCTGACTAGCATTATATACTACTTTTGTTAATATAAGTAGCACGCACCAGAACATCTGCGACAGTGACACTGAGTAATGTACGGTAGAATACTTGATGGAGTATCAGGTTTCATGCTAGCGCACATATCCCTTGTTGGTGAATTAAAGTCTAGTCGAGGATTCCCATTGATTGTTCCCTGAATACTAAACACTAAACGTTGATATTATGTTTCATCTTTATAATTTTATATGTTTATTAATAGTTTCAGCAGCTTTCGATTTCCAAGTCAAGTTTCGAGGGAGTAAGTTTACCTGAATCTAACGAATTATTAAGACATTCAGAGTAGATGAAATTTTATCTACACAATTATTTTAGAGATTTAGCAACAGTCATTTAAACAACTACAACGTAGGACGAGGCACAAGCTGCCACACCTCATTAACACAACAAAATGAACAGCAATTCATAGAAGCAGTTACTTCAATGATAGTAATGCATTGAAACAAAGATTGCATATGAGGATATAATAAGGAGAAAAAATTAGTTCGTGGAAAAAAAGGTATTAAAAAATTTTAATCCCACAGTTTAAGGAAAGACAAAGAGTGTATACACCTACGTCATTGTGATCGATTCTGAGGCATGTTACCCGGAGTCTCCAATCACTAGTTACGTTAGTCGCGCGGACCCCAACCAAGTAGTCTGTATCTACCAACATGACTCAACCTAGAAGTTAGTGATTCTATGGACTGATGCCATGTTTTGGTTTGGCCGCCCCTAATCTTCCATCTGTCTCCAACCCTAGTCAGCATTTCGCGTCGTGGTAGCCGGTGGTTGGGCATGTGTACTACGTGGTCCAACCATCTCAGTCGATAAAGATTCACAACCTCATCAACTGACTTACAATCATTCCCTAATACCTTGCGTCTAAACTCACTATTACTTACCCGGTGATCCCAACAGATGCTGGCAATGTTTCTAAGGCATCTGCGGTCAAATACTAGTAACTTACGAGTATCTTCTACTCTTAAGCAGGTCAGTCCTGAGGCAACAACTCGCATTTAAAGAGAGAGAAATGCATCCCAAACATCCTGGCATTGCTGTTTAGTGCTGCCAAAAGACTACATTTTATCAACGTCTTCATTTGTTATATTTCTCTCTAACGGTTATCACCCAGCTATTCCAATTGCTTAGAAGGCTTGGACACCAAATCACTCGACAAGTCCCTAAATCAGAACACGGTTGAACAGGAAAGAGATTATATTCTAAATAACAAGGTTAGATGGAAGTAAGAAGCACAGTAGGAAAAACGTTAGTATATTTAGTTTTTACATGAGAGGATTTCTAGAGTATTCTCCAAGTATCGACTAGCGCTGATTGGATAAGAATTAGCCAATCAGCGTGCACCAAAGCAATCGTGCATTGAGCATGCTTTAATCCAGTCTATGTCCCGCTAACACCACCAAACAGAACTATGTCATCTGCGTATTCTAAGTCGATAAGTGGACCTCTTAGAAGGAGATCAATGCCCGAGAATTCAGTCGACGAGAACATTATTTCCATCAGTAGGTCTATGATGAAGTTGGACAAAAATGGAGATAGTGGACAGTCTTGATGGATACCACTTGAGATTGCAAAATCAGATGACAGTTCGCCATAAGCTCTCACTCGATTAGTAGTGTTCGGGTAAAGAGTCTTCACAAGGTTTATGCACTTCTGAGGTGCGCCTTTCAATGACAGACATTGCCACAGAACCTCTCGATCAACAGAGTCAAATGCTGCTTTTAAGTCAAGGAAGACCATCATTTTCGGATGCCGATAAGCATGCCTGTGTTCTAAAACCTAACGAATAGTGAATATGTGGTCGATGCAGCCACGACCAGGTCTGAAGCCAGCCTGATTTTCTCGTGTTTGCAGTTCACGTGTCTTAGGCGCCCGATAGTTATTGAGGCTAGTATTTTAGGTGTTAATGATTTAGTTTGAACGTTAACGAAGAACCAATGAAAAGTAGGTAAAATTAGAAAAGCTTAATCCGACCTGAGCTAAGTACCAACACATTCGTTGTCGAGTTTCTGGGTTACGTTTGTGGATATCGAGAATTCTATAAGCACAACAGTCAGTTTATGATAAAAATGTTGATGTGAAAAATAACATAACTATTACGTCCCCTTTATCCATACATTCAGGGTTCCACAAAGTGATCTATGATGATTACTGACGGACACATTGTTATCCCAACACACATCAAATTCATTTAAAAAGAAAAAATACCTAACAGTAAACAAATATTTCAAAAACATGCTACTGCCTTTAAAATTATCCATCGTCAGGTAACTGCTTTACAAGACAAATCATGAAGATTGTCAAGTCAACTTGTTCATAAAATAAAACCATTGATACATCATTACTATGCACCAGTGAATTACCTCCCAAAGAAATTTGCTTCTTTAATATCTGTTATTGAATTGCAATGACCAATATAAGATGCTGAAAAGTCGATGGCATTTTTTCGCCTTTCTCTTTCATCCTCTTCTATCCACATTCGATTACATGAGCAGTTTAAACAAGCACATAGTCTTGGATTTATTTGATTGTCAAGACTGGGATGATGCCAAGATTCTGAAGATATTTGTTCACATACTAGAAAGAAGAAAATTAGACAAAGTTAACTCTCATTTTAAAGAAAATTCTTATCCTGTTAGATGTAAAGGATGTTATGAGATATGTAAAATAAAAATCACTAGGTTCTGTAGTTGACGATGGTTAATATCTGAATTTTAACCTGAGTCATGGGTTTAATGAGATTTACAGAGATAATTATTACATTTAACACACACGCACAATAAACACGGTCAGTAGAGTAATATATGGACGCCAACATAATCATTGGGCAATAACCCAGTTTGATTTTCACTATTTATTCGAAGCATACAAATTTTGGTGTAAAATTGCACGAAAAAATGGGCCACACGAATGAAGTGTTAGTATTGTAAAGAACTAGAAGAGAGAAGGGTAGTAAAGTCAATTAATAAATCAACTAGAATAGCATTTATTGATAAAGTTCAGTTAAAAAACGTTCAAAAAGTTTCCTTAATTAACTCGTTTTTATGAAGAGTATAACTGAAAATTACAGCTGAATTGGTACTGGCTTATTTTCTGAGCCGAACCGAATGACGTCATAAACCACTGAATTGTAAAATCTCTAGGACCACAGCAAAAGTAACGGATTGACAGATACAAAACATACACCGCTTTCTTTCAGACTATATTACCATGTTATAAAATGCTGTTGTAAAAATGAGATAGATCCTTCATTTTATTGTTTTTTATGAATGATGAATTGTATTACAATATCTACTACTCCTACATTTACGTGTAATAAATATTATTCATATTCTATTCCGAAATATATTCTGATGAACTCTAAGACCGCTTAGTCAGCATTTACCAACTCAATATTTTGGGAAGATATTTCAATTGACCAACGAGTGTAAGCAAGACAAAGTAATAATGAGTTTGTGGGTTTCACTACCAAGGTTTGACTTCACAATTTCACATAAATTGAGCGTTGGGTAGATTGTTATTAATAAAAATAATATATTTGTAATATCCAGATGAGTAGAAAATTACTCATTGGGGTATTAAAAAATTATTTTTATTAAAAGCAATAATGAATTTTAATTTGGTGGAACATAAATGGAATATAATAAAAATGGGTCTCTCTAATCAATTGATGTTATAGAATAGATATGTAGCTTATATAATGTTGATATAGTTAGGAAGAATTGAATTAAATGAACTTAATTTGTTCTTACAGAACCTATTGAAAGTTCTAATGCACCCAAACATACTTTCGATTAAATAAAACGATTAATTGATGACTGTGCTTAATACACACATAAAAAACAAGAACTAAAATAAGCCACGTTTAGCAGCCGTAAAGTAAACCAGAATAAACTGCTGCGCAGTATACTTGTCCCTTAATCGATAGACGGATATTTTCCTTCGCCATAGGTGACGTAAACCGAAAAAGGCTAAACGACCTTTCTGAATCCGTATAGAAATTTCGTCAGACACCAATCCACTAGGGCTGATCAGACTTCCAAGATAAGTGAAGTTGTCGACGCGTTCGACTACTTCATTCTTTATTCTTAGTTCAGGTGTTGATACAGTCCAGTTTTGAAGCAATAATTAGCATTTAGAGGAATAAAAACGCATCACAAACATCCTGGCATTGTTGTTTAGTGCTACCAACCAACGAATCGTTGAGCGGTAAACTCGCCCTTTGGTTAAAAGATGGATATCTCGCTTACGCCACAGGTGACGCAAGTTAGCGAAAGTCGATAAAGCTTTTCGAATCAGTGCAGAGATTTCGTCAGACCTCAGGACAAACGAAACACCCAAGATAAGTTAAGTAGTCGATGCGTTCAACTACTACACTCACCATCATTAGTTCAGCCTATGACGCAAGCCAATCCTGAAGTGACATTCTACATTTGCAGGGAGAGAACCGCATCCCAAACATGTTTAGATTGTTACTTAAGGTGGTTGGAGGATTGTATTTTGTCTGTGTCTTCACCAAGCAGAACAATATCAGCTGGGTATTGTAAGTCAACAAGTGAATCTCCTCGCGATTAACGGAGTTGAATGCTGTCTTACGGTCAAGGGATACACCTACAGTTGGACGTCGAAAAGTATGTCTATGTTTCAGAATCTGCCGGGTGGTGAATACTTGGTGTATACATTAAAGTCCAGATCTGAAACCAGACCAGTTTACTCGGGTTCGCTCCTCACGAGCTCTAGTTAGACGTCGAGATATCATTTTAGACACTATAAGCTAAATTAATTCCTCTGTGATTGTCGTATGAGGATTCTTGACGATCAACGATCGAGGTAGTAAGGTAAACCATAAAGTTAGGGAAAAATACTGGATCTGAGCAGCATCTACCGCACTGTCAGATGTTCGAAAACCCGTCCCATCAGGCTCTGAACATGATGAAGGGCGAAGTTTTCTGAAGCACAGGCTGATAAGAAGCCTACGCAATGATCACGAACAGTGGTGGGCTGCGAAAACAAGAGGGATGGAGAGTCCCGTATCAACAACTTGCATTTAGAGGGGGAGAAATGCATCCCAAACATTCTGGCATTGTTGTTTATTGCTACCAAAAGACTCTGCATTTTATCAGCGTCTTCACCAAACAGAACTATGTCATCTGCGTATTCTAAGTCGATAAGTGGACCTCTTAGAAGGAGATCAATGCCCGAGAATTCAGTCGACGAGAACATTATTTCCATCAGTAGGTCTATGATGAAGTTGGACAAAAATGGAGATAGTGGACAGTCTTGATGGATACCACTTGAGATTGCAAAATCAGATGACAGTTCGCCATAAGCTCTCACTCGATTAGTAGTGTTCGGGTAAAGAGTCTTCACAAGGTTTATGCACTTCTGAGGTGCGCCTTTCAATGACAGACATTGCCACAGAACCTCTCGATCAACAGAGTCAAATGCTGCTTTTAAGTCAAGGAAGACCATCATTTTCGGATGCCGATAAGCATGCCTGTGTTCTAAAACCTAACGAATAGTGAATATGTGGTCGATGCAGCCACGACCAGGTCTGAAGCCAGCCTGATTTTCTCGTGTTTGTAGTTCATCAGTCTTTGTTAAGCATCCGATAATTATTGAGACTAGTACTTTAGATGATATATTAGGCAAACTAATCGCTCTATGATTATCACAGAATGATTTTGATCCGTTCTTATATATTCGGACAATCAGTGACTGCGACCAGACTTTAGTCAAACTAATCTCTAGGACTGGACCACAATAATTAAAGACCTCTGGAGCCAATTCAATGAGGAGCAAGCAAATGCCTGCCCGTATTAGAGCATGATCGGAGTCCAAGCAGGTATTCCAGAACGAGCGAAAATGTTTTATCGACACAGCATACATCAATGGTACGAGATTCTAGGGTTTTAGCCAAGGAGGCCTGTGGCCGACTTGATACACAGTGCATACGTTGAAGGCTCCAATGTGTAGTTTGGAGCGAGGTTTTAGTAGACCTGGGACAGGGTTTTACGCACTAGAATCGTTGGCCATGGTGACACTTGAGGAGGAAGTAAGAGAGGAAGATTAGAGTTGAAAGTCGAGGTAGGAGTAATAATAGGAATTGAAGAGAGTGATTGATCATGAATACAGTGATCTTGAGTACTGTTAGAGGTATGAGGATAGTTATCACTTCCCGATTTCCCACACCGTGGAAGGGTTCCTCTGGAGGTACCTGAAAAGGAAATTGGGTTAGAGGTGGTCTTAGTGAACTAAGAGCGTGACCACAGTGCCCAAGGGACAACTGCTTGAGGTCGGTCACACACGACCTTTTTGTGGGCAATTTTCGTGTTAGCTCCGTACTTATTGAGACCTTACCGCCGGAGAAGGAAATCCGTGGGATAAGGCGAGGTGTGCATTTTTAGGGTCGACCTTTTCTAACCTCACCCCGTCTTTGTTTTTTTATTTCAACACAAATCTCATTTGATATGTGTGAGGGCTGTGATACTGCCCGGGTGCCCAAACCGAAGCAGGTGGTTTTTTAGGGGGCCACATCCCGAGCCTTCGACCCAAAAGTCTGATCCACAAGGCAGTGGAGCAACGTAAGGAGATGCAGTCCCATGGTAGCCGGTGACCAACGATTGGTTCATACGCCATTTGTTCCTTCAGGATACTGGAGCCCATGTGCACCAATGGTTTGGAATCAGGGTTTTCCAGCTTCCCTAAGTGGACTCTCCATGTCCACCAACCTGGTTAATGCGCCGGACATTCGCTTTTCGTCCTCTCAATTCCGTAAACAACACCTCCACGAGAAGGCGGTGGGTAGGACTTCTCTGGCAGAGGCTATGTACGCGTGGCCATGTGAGAGCGGACCCTCCCCACTCTCGGCCATACCAGGGCATTTGGGGGCAGCATCACTGTTATGCGGGTTGTCTAAGGGGAACGCCTTACTACCGTCACACCTCTGTACAGTCAACAGTACGACTTCGCCCTCAGACCTTGGGTTTGTTGCTTTTAGTCTTACCGCTCCCTAACCGACCTGTTTGGCATGGTAGGACTTTGAGAAACGATTGTTCCAGCCAGTATGGCTCGACTGGTTTATTACAATGAGCAAGCCCGATCACCACCTCGAGTTAACAACAACGGTCGGAGTCTATATAAATGATAATTATGGTAGAATATTTTGTGACAGATCAAATTCTGGGGATTTCGTAGCATTCTTAACTAGTTCACGGAATATTATTGCTTATATTTTTATTGTATAATTATTAGATAGTTGAATAATTATATTGCTGTATGTCTTGCATCGCAAGCTACCGTTGAACCTATTGACTAGTGCTAAATGCTTTATTATTCATTAATTATTAATTAATTATGTACTGTTCATTCTGTTATTTGCCGCTTACAGGAGGATTGTATGTAAAGCATGGTTTCTCATCGAGGTTGTGTTGCGGTCCGATAATTTGTACATGTAAACTAAATAGTGCTGGAAATGGCTTTACTGGGTGCCTGAAATGTAATGGTAGGAGCTTGTCTGCTGCTTTTGTATTACCAGATCCGAAATTGGGGATGAAAAAGTCATACACATCGGGAGCCCAACATGAGTCAAGCTTATCTCGTCAATGCTCCAAGTTACTCGGGCCAGCCTAAGCGTCTTACTGGTCAAGTTAAGTGGTTAGTCAATAGATGGACTAGAATATCCGAACTCGAGAAGAATATGTTAGGATTTTGATTGGTGTGTTTTTATCCGATCTAACGACTAAGGAATTCCAGACCAGAAAGCGTCATAGCACTACGTTTTTCAGATTATCCAAAAATCTCTACCGACACTTTGTCCCTTTACTCAATAACCCAGTGATAGTTTGAAGGAGTTTTACGAAAAGGTCCAAGGGTTCTTACATGGGTTTAAAAAAAAACACTTATAATACCAACTAATTCCAGTGAGCAAGATTGAGGTCAATGACGAGAATACATGTTTATTCTCGCTGAAGAAAGTTCTATTTTTGAAATGTCTTTTAAAATAGTTGATTATAAGAAAAGACAGGAAGATAAGTGTGCAAATTCACCAAGTAGATACCTCATATACTTCTTTGAATTCATAATTATTTTGTTCGAGTCAGTGTTTTTTTTTTTAAATATAAACGAGTAAACTCGAATTTCCACTGGGTGAATTAACATACAGATACATTTAATAATCCTACTTATTTTTCCATTTGTTATACATACTTCTGAAAAAAGGAAAATCGACTTCAGTGAGTCAGTTTACTAAAACAAGAAAAGGAACATACTGTTATCGCATTTCAAGAAAGATAAAGTTTCTGGTCTTGGTATTGTAGATCCTTTGGCATCATTGTCGTCATCATCATTATCATCATTGGTATCGTTGTTATCATAATTATCATGTAATGATGTTTTTTTTTCACTAACTTGCTTTCCTTTTCTTTTCGACTTCTTAGATTGTGATTCTAATTGTTTTTCTCTCGCCAACAATGTAGACTTTAAATGTTCGAACACTTTAACCAGGTTATCTGATTTGCAAATATACTTGGACGGATTTGTATCAGTGGTATTGATTGTTGGTGCGCTAGCAGATGACGAAGAAGAAGAAGAAGCGATGACAGTAGGTGTAATAAGCGCTTTATCCGAAATCTTTTGATCCGTAATAGTTTTGAAGAGATTGGGAAAGCTGTCCAGTGCTTGTTTGAGCTGAATACGAGCAGCATTTAACCAATCCAAACATAATAAACATCGGACTGAAAGTAATAGAGCTGTAAGGTAAACGGAACTGCTTAACAATTGATGTTTATTAATGGTATCGTTATTTTGGATGCTGACAGAATCATTGTTGCTTTGAGTAGTCAGTTGGATAGCATTTCGGCAATCCAATAGCGCATTATAAATATCGCCATTCCTTTAATTAAAATAAAAGAATACATTCAAAGCTTACTCAAGAATGTTCTTAAAATCTAACAGTTTGATCTTTTCGACGTATGAAAAATAAAGCTTTAGGCTAGTCATCAATAAATTCAGTTTTGGGTTTTAACTGCAAAAGTGCACTTTGATATACTAACAAGTATTATTCCATGTTTCTTTTAGCTAATCTAGGTAGCAGAAAACGACCGTGTATCCGGGAAATTTCAGGGTTTTTCACACAGATTCTTTGCAAAACCTGAGTTGAATGGGTGAGAATAAGCTAAACTGATTAACTGAGAAATTAACCTAATATCAAGTCAACAGAAGCCAACAGCCAATATAAGATGTGATCGTCCCATGCTACTAGTGATTCTTATACCAAAAGTGAGATGGTTATCTACGTATTCAGACCTATTGCCGATTAAACTATAGTGTTCTTAAAACTGACCACGTACAGCAAAACATGTTCATATATGGCGCTTGTTTCGTGTCAAAATCTTCAATACTACTTGTCTATAAACTATTCATCTATGGAAACATTCACAACAAAATCAAAGTCGAATGAAACCCACTATAATTTATACAAATCAAAAGGACGTGAAAAAGACGGTAGATAGAAAAATCTAATTACCATGATGACTAAAAAAGTATCACATATGATTACACTAGAATGAAACCGACAAAGAATGCTTAATCAACCGTATATTTTCAAAATGTATACAACATATAACTTCATATCCCGTGATGGCAAATAGAGCTATTAAGATATGCTCAGTTGACACAATTGATAAGGAATTACAGCACATTCATAATATGTTGATTGAATTGGGATATCTACAGGGTTTCCTGAAGAAACACTTGCGTGTAGCAAGCAAGAAAATAGTGACACTAACGGCTAATAAAAAACCTCTTTTCTTGAAGCTGCAATTCAATGGTGATGTAGCTAGTGATGTATTAGGTGATAGACTGACTAGAGCAGTAAAGAGAACGTTTTATGCTGCCAACCTCTATCTATCGTATTCGACCCGATCTATGGTGATTCTCCAACCGAAGGATAAGTTACCTGGTTATGCCACTTCTATGTGTATCTACGAATTCAGCTGCTCCTGTGGAGAAAGCTATATTGGGCGCACTACCAGGCAACGGAACCAACGAGTTAGTGAACACCTTCCTTCGTGGTTGGGAAAAGGTAACGTCAAGACAATACGCAGCTCGGTTCTATCATACTTGATCGATAGCGGTCATGTAGTGGACAGAAACAAGTCATTAAAAATTATTTATCGTATTCCCACTAGTTTTCCTTATGGTGTTCGATCTCGTCTCTTACACATAGCAGAAGCTATAGGAATCCGAGCCAACAAGCCAAGTCTTTGTGTTCAGAAGAAATTTGTAACACCCTCCCTTGGCCTTAATAAATGAATTTATTTATTATTTTTTCAAACTTTTTCTTCGTTTATTATTTTTCTTCACCCCCCCTACCACTTTATTTTCTCTCAACTATACGTTTCACGGTCCAATTATCTGAACACCCATTATTACGTCATCTTGTGATTTTATAAATTTTATCTCACTGTCTATATTTTTCTAATCATTGACCTATTTCCGATTATGTAACATTGATTTGAACCTTTATTATTCTTATCAAAACTAATGCACCTGTTATCACACTACCAATTTGTACTTTTCACTTATTATGTAATCGTTCTCATTGTTATCATTGTCTCATAAACTACCTTGATTGGTTTAATAATTTCGTATATGCATATAAATATTACTGTATATTAGAAGTAAAGCCTTATGAGGATCTAATCGAAAACAATATTGTTCGCTTATATATGTTGATATAAATTCCTGTATTATTACCATATATTATATTAGTCATAATTCTTGATGGAAATCTTGTTACTTACATAATATTAAGCTTACTGAATGATACTAGACTAGAATATAATGAAGAGCTTGGATAAAACACAAGCTATTAAATAAACAACATAGACCCAACACAGTAGTAGGAAAACAAAAATGTCACAAAATGACTGACCAATTTCTTTTAATTAAAGCAGTAGCGCGACCTGTATACAGTTGAGGACAGAAAGGATACTGTGGAATAAGTTTATTATACTTATGAACTGCAACAGCATATGCCTTGGCTTCAATTAATCGTGAAGCCAGTACGACTGAGTAATCAGAAGCCATAGAAGGATTACAACGGTAATCGTAAGTTGAACCTATAAAAAGATGGTAGTAAAGTTTATTTAATTATTATCCACTTGCCATTTAGCGTTAAATAGATAAAATTAGTTTTTAAACAATATATGACGGATTACATCCAATTGGTTAGCCCTAAATAGAAAAAAATTGCATCCTGTACTTTTAGCTTCTATTCAAAACATAAATGATTAAAGAGTACATTGCCAAAATGAAACTGATCAATATTGAATATCGACAACAGAGAACGAACAAAACCCATCACAGATAACGACGTATGAATTTAGAACAAGTGTAAACAGTAATATTTATATTACCCGAATAAGAATCATAATATCCCATATTTGAAGGACGAAAACAGGTAGGAATACGAAAAGAACAAAACCTATCCCTTGGTTGCGTTGCAGATAAACTATACAATAATTTAGTTGATTTAAACGATGATTGACATTGAAATGGTTCATTTTGTGAAGCTAAATGAAATAGATAAATATTATCACGTCCAACATTAGCTAATAGCTCTTCACCATCTGAACTAAAACTGACTGATGTTACACTGAAAGTTTGATTGTCTAAACCATCAGTTAATATTTTACCAGGTAGATGAGCTGAAATGACATAAAATGATGCAAAAAGAGATTGAGAGAATTGGTGAGCAGTAGTTGATTATTCGTTTTAAATAAAAACTGAAATATTAATTTATTGACAAAATTCAAAGATAAACTTTACATCAAAATCAACAACGCAAGTGGTAATAGTCAAAAACATCTACTAAATTTATGCTAACTCTATAAGCGCTCCATATGAGAACATGTAACATTGATTGTGTCGAAAAAAATTTGAAATCACAATTTATATTAATGTAAATCCACGTAACTCATTTACCAAATACCAATTTTGTATGCACACGACTTTGAGCTACATATTTTATGTAGAATGTATAGGTAAGACAAAGCTGCCTAAACCAGAGGTGAAGTGAGATTTGAAACCACAAACAGTGACTGAAAGTCAGATGGTTTAATTACTTGAATAGCTTATACAGGGGTTTCATCACAAAGAAGCAGATCAAAAATGTTAATCTAAGATATTAAAATACGATGATATTCTACTATTAGCTCACCGTATTCAATGAAAACGGACTGGCTATTGTACAGCTGTTTCTTATTTGTTTGACACTATTCTGTACTGTAATGCTACGGATCCGCTAGGGATAGCCTTCAGGACCTTTTTAACTCCCCGCGAGAATACTATAGAGCTGCCGAGTCAGGAGCCAATAGTCCACATTTTAATCTTCAGCCAATCAACAATGGTTGAGAAACACGAGTTACAGCTTTGCTCTAATACACTGGGAATTCTTTTTGGAGTTAATCCTTAGTGATCCCGTGATGATCATTCAGTAACGGGGTTGGCCGAGATTCTTCAGTATAAAGTTTTTATTCAAGACTCATATCAGTTGAAAAAACCATTTTAAACCATGAAGCAACGGACAGTTACTTCGTCCTGGCATAATGCTATTTTTTTCATGAGGTGAAGAAATTGAGGTAAAATCCTAGTTCTTTATCTACAAGAAATATTTACATAAATGAGGAAGAATTTTTAGTTTCAATACTTACATGGAACAAAATATTTAGCTGCACCATAGGGAAATGAAGGCAGCGAGCTTGATGGAATGTTTATAGGGGTTCTCCTTGATGTAGCTTGTCTAGAGAATATATGGAAATAGTTTTCAGATACAAGAATTTACAGAGAAGACTGTAAGTTAACTTGACAATGATCAAAGGAATCTAAATAGGGTGGAATGTGATAATAACTACAATGATGTTCATTTTATAGGTGGCTTTAGGTGGAATTTTAACGCTTAAATTAAATCTCACCATCAAGCATGTCACCTGGTGTTGTAACTCCATCATGGGTGATGGATTAAGATATTTACTTTTACAAAATGGGCAAACATTCCAATAAAACTCGGTGCTTAACTGAACTGATAGTTCTTTTTATCAACAAGTTATTGAATTACGTTAACATTAGATCTGAATGACCACGAAAGTCATCTAGAATGTACAGGAATCACTGAACTGTAATTAAAGTTATAAATTTCAACCAGAGATTTTATTAATGATGTAAACTAGTTGTAAACATAAAAATTACCACAACAAATAACTTATACTACTGTATTATCTAAGACATTTAACTAAGATCAGTTCGTTATTTAAAACTACGAAAATTCAGCGATCCCCACAAATCCTACTATACTAACAATGACCCTGTACTGAACAGGACAGGGTTGGATGGAGAGTGCTGCTGGGCGGCCTATGCCCCTTCACGATGAGTAACAGGCGTAAGTAAGCAACTCACTGGTGACTAGCTACAGGATACAACTCCTCAAGTTCTAATAAAAACTTATGACCAGTGGAATTCAATTATGTCGCGTATGAAACAACCATCTACCAGAGGATAAAGGTTGGGGAATATCGTAAACTGATCGAAGTTAGATATTAACACCGTTGGGTGTCGGTTCAGTGGTTAATCGTTCGCATGCAAGATCGAAAGTCCTTGTTTCTACTCCTGAACGCCCGCTTGTGGATGTGCGCTGCTGAAGCGGCTGTTCAGGGCTTCCACGTTTACAATGGTGGTCTAACTAAGACCAAATCATGATTTCAAACTGTGAAGATTGCATATACATTCGGTTAAGAAAATAACCGTATACTATAACCGTATACAACTCGTTGAAATACCCTGTGCTGAGAATTCTATATTGTACCAAAAAATAATATTGAATAAAGCCATCATTAATAATAATAATAATAATAATAATAATAATAATAATAATAATGATAATGATAATAATAATAATAATAATAATAAGGTTCCTACAAACGCTATCTAACATTAGTTTTCTTAGAGTCATATGATAATAAATTATTAGCTATTTTATTTAAGCACAAGTTAGGTAGAATATAAAGACTATGTGACGGACCATTGTAAAAACAAACAACACGTTTCTGCTATAATATCAAAAGACAAGTAGTTCTGAAGGACCACGTTCATGATTCCTAATGTTAGAACTGATGAATAATCAGTACAGTGATAGTTGGTAATAGTAGATATCAGCTAGTAATCAAACGGAAATAGGTAAGCCCCATGGTATAAAAAATCAATAAACCAGAATCTGATAACTGGCGACTATTAACCTCTGTCGATTCGTTTCTGAACGTTAATCATTGCTATTTTCCCGGCTTTTAAACACGTTGATACTATAGATTATGACTTGTCCGATAACGAAAAAGTCTGTTAGGCGATCACAACTACTTTATTACTAATTAATTGGTCGAACAGTTTCAATAGTTCATCTAAATAGACACAAAGAGTTAGTATTTTGACGGGCTACATTACTAAGATTTCACAGTCGAGATTTGAAGTGACTTGTGGAAGATGAACGGAACCATGAAACTTCAAAAAAACCACACATAAACTGTTTAAGAATCCATAAAAACAGAATAATGCAATCTTTTTCTAGGGTAAAATTTCTACTATTCAGAACAAATAGCCAAAGCAGACAGCAGAACTTAACAATTGGGAACGACACCGTTTTACTCTAAAGAAGCAGCTCAAATAGAGCTAAGAAACGCCAGAAATACAATTTTTCTATTTATTGGGATATAAAAAATATATATTTATTATTCGTTTTTCAATACGTTTAAACTGAGTGAACCAATGACTTACATCTTTTAACACCAGTTGCAAGGTTGCAGATTTATTTATCTATTATATTTCTCCAGACACTGGTCTGTTTATCTATACTTTCCATTCTTTGATTCAACTTGATTGTTTCCAACTATATTACCAATCTAATTTCCATGACCAACTTTATTATTTCAACTCCTTTGTTTTTAAATTCGAACTCATTGTATTGATGTGAAATCAAACAACTTGAGTCAAAGGGAATTTTTTGCCGGACTGTATGTTGCATATGACTGACCAATTATTTACTTACTTACTTACGCCTGTTACTCCCAAGAGAGTATAGGCCGCCGACCAGCATTCTCCATCCCACTCTGTCCTCGGACTTCTTTCCTAGTTCCATCCAATTCCTGTTCATTTTTCTCATTTCTATCTCCATTCCCCGGCGTAAAATGTCCTTTTCTCTTCCTTTTCTCCTTTGGCCTTGAGGATTCCATGTGGGGGCTTGTCTTATGACGTTGTTGGGTGCTTTCCTCAATATGTGTCCTATCCACTTCCAGCGCTTCTTCCTGATTTCTTCCTACACTGGGATCTGGTTTGTTCTCTCCCACAGTACGTTGTTGCTAATAGTGTTCGGCCAACGGATCCGAAGTATTTTGCGTAGACAACTGTTAATAAACACCTGTATCTTCTGGATGATGGCTTTCGTAGTTCTCCAGGTTTCCGTCCCATACAGTAGAACTGTCTTGACATTTGTATTGAAAGTCCTGACCTTGGTGTTGGTTGACAGTTGTTTTGAGTTCCAGATGTTCTTCAGTTGTAAATATGCTGTTCTTGCTTTTCCGATCCGTGCCTTCACATCTGCATCAGATCCACCGTGTTCATCAATCATGTTGCTCAGATATGAAAAGCTTTTTACACCTCCCAAAGCTTCTCCGTCAAGTGTGGTCGATTGGTGTATACTGTGTTGTATGGGGGAATCTTGCTTTTCCCTTTGTATATATTGAGACCTACTGCTGCTGAGGCTGCTGCTACACTGGTCGTCTTCTCCTGCATTTGTTGTTGCGTTTGTGATAGAAGAGCCAGATAATCTGCGAAGTCTAGATTGTCCAACTGCATCCTAGATGCCCACTGTATCCCGTGCTTCCCTTCAGATGTTGACTTCTTCATGATCCAGTCGATCACCAGGAGAAAGAGAATGGGTGAGAGTAAGCAACCTTTCTTGACACCGGTCTTTACTTCGATCGAGTTTGTCAACTTTCTTCCATGCACGATTTTGCAGTTTAATCCATCATAGGAATTACATTCAAAAGATTGTGTAATTATTGGATTGTGGAGGGACCTCGAAGCTGAACTGGTGGGGATGAGAACTTAATGATGGTAAATTTAAAGCTCGGCACATGGTTCGAGATCTTATAAAATAACTCGTCAAAAGATATGCTAATAGCAACAAATTATGGTTGAGAGAAAATTTAAACTCAATCACGGAAAGGCACAGTAGGTACCTTATTAATTAATATGCTAATAATATATTTGTTAATTTAAATTAAAAGCTTACATTCTCTCCTGTGGTGTAACACTATCATACGTAGAAAGAGTTAATTTACGCCGATCAAACATTCGTACAAATGGTTCATTCCCACCGATAGCAACCAATTCAGACTTTAATGGATTTACTGCAATACACTTAGCTTCGGCAAAAACGTTATCTTGAAATCGTAAATTGACTAATACATTACATGGTTTATTTACAGAAGTCTTGTAAAAGATAAAAACATGAAAGATTATTTTAAATATGATATTTCACAGATAGGTTATACTTTTAGATAAATCAACTTCTTTCTTATTTAAATTAGTAATAGCACGAGTACCAGATGGACGATTTAAAAACGAATTTCAACCATTTAGATAAGTTAGAACACCAATTTACTTTAGTCCTTATGAACATGCAAGTAGTATCACCTGTCTTTTACACAGCAGGTGTAGTTTCATTTCCTTTCTATAAAACTGTACTTCATTAAATACCAAAACAAATACAGGTACAAGTACAGTTTTATATGCTAGGCTCAGGGCTACACTGATGCTTCATCGAAAGTAACTGATAAAAGGAACGATATTTCATATACCTATGAGATTGTACGCAAATGTTTTATGAAACAGTGCTATAATGTAGGTATCATTATCAAGGTTTGACTTGATGCACCGTTGTACTATTTAAACTTGGATTAATTTTGATTTGGTTATTTACTCTCTGAAGAAGTGGCTTACACAAAGTCATGAAACGTCAGGAAACCTAATTTTTCTACTCATCGGGATATTACAAATATATTATTTATTTAGTGCTATAATGTGTTCTCATCAATGTTACTTCATTAAAAATTAGGTGTGATATTTCAAGTAACCAAATGTTCATAACTTGTTTAGATTGGACAATAAATGGTAGATAATTGATATTCAGTTGGTTACTTGTATACACGATTTCCACACCAATACAAAATCAGAGGAGCAAAACTGAACTAATAAACTTGATGGTATCAAAATATCGTGAAAACCCAGAACAGAACCGAAGAAAGTTAAAATAATGGACAAGACAGTTTAGAATCAATAAAAACATGATTCTATGTGACGTATGTCAGCGATCAGTTGCTTAGAATACTCGCATTCTCTACCTAGCTCCTATATCATTTGTAAATGCATCTTGCATTTTGTGGTAAAATACAGTTTACTCACTTTTATGTGCAGATATATAGGGTGATTAACTAATTTGCTTTTCTAATCTAAAATCATGCACTTACGCTCAATATTATCAACTTGACATTCATAACATAAGTTAAAGAATTTTTATATCAGCGGTATATCGAAACATACAGATCTTTGCACAAAATCCTCGACCGTTGATAAAAACTGGGATATCTCTGTTTGATAAGTAAATCTATTTACTTATCCATGTATCTCTTAAGTGTAAAGGAAAATTTTTATTGAAAATATGGTTATTTTTCATTCTTACTGTGATGTTTGAATATATAGATTACATCAATTAAGCATAGACTAATTGAATCTGTATTCAAAATTTTTTTAATTTTATATCTTTTTAGAATCAATTTTAAGAAACAAAAAACATACCTGATCAGGATCTCGTAGGTCAAACTGTCTACAGGTCCCATCTTCTGAGGCTGACCAAAATAAGAATGGTTCAGACGGAGTATTCGCCAATCGTTTAACGCGACCTGAATGACAAGAAAATACATGCCGAGTTTCTAGTGCTTTAATGTCATGTACACGAATTTTGTTATCAGCTGCACCCGTTACAATCAGATTCTCCTAGAAAAACAAGATGATTATGAGTTTCCAATAACAACAAAAACGATAGTACTTACATTTAGACTAGATAAGAACTTAACAGAAAATATATTCGCCATATGACCAGTGTTCATTGTTAAAAGAGATTTACGTTCAAATGGATCCCAGATAATTAGACGCCGATCATCTGAACCACTAGCAAGATAGGAACCACGCTCGTTCCATTCTAAGCAGTTAACACAACCATGATGACCCTAAAAAATTATAAAGTAAAAATTGACACTTACCTGAAGGCTAGTTTCTAAACCTAGTCTATTGACTAGGTGTTGATTGATTTGTTGACATCTGACATAATTAACTGGACTTAAGACCTAAACAATAATGAAGAAAATGCAGATTACGTAGTTGAAGAGAAAAACTGGGAAATTCGGATTTAGGTAACTAGTATAAAATCCATACAAAATTTATTTTAATTTTCAGTCTCACGCAGATTCGAGAATTGAGTAACATCAGCTGTTTGGCGGTTGAAAAAATATTAATTTAGAGTGAGTTTGAATCCATGGGGTTATGGAACTGTCTGAGCAGCTCGGTTAATAAAGTGTAAGACGGCTAGTTAGAGACAAATAAATATGATAACTTGTACAATACTCCGCGATTAAACTAATGACTTACTGAATAATAACCGACATCATTTGACTAATCACTGGTAGAGGTCATCCACATTCAAGGTTTCCGACATTTTGCTAACGAGTCCTAACATGATTGAAGTTTAATTCTAGGACTTTGTGTTCATCGACTCCAACCGTAAAATATATTGCCCTTTGATCTAATGGTCCGAAATTAAGGAAAATCGGGCCAATTTACTTAAGTGATAAGCTTTATGTTTTATTTTGTTTAAATCGTATGTTTATACTCAGAATGAGTAAACAACCAACGAAAGACTTTATGAAACCATCACGTTCAATGAAATGTTTTATAAACATATTTTGTTTCTTGCGTTATTTGTGTTAACATAATAACATGACCGTTGTTGCTATCTTGATGTGGTGGTCGAGCTTGCTCATCGTAATAAACCAGTCGAGCCATACTGGCTGGAACAATCGTTTCTCAAAGTCCTACCATGCCAAACAGGTCGGTTAGGGAGCGGTAAGACTAAAAGCAACAAACCCAAGGTCTGAGGGCGAAGTCGTACTGTTGACTGTACAGAGGTGTGACGGTAGTAAGGCGTTCCCCTTAGACAACCCGCATAACAGTGATGCTGCCCCCAAATGCCCTGGTATGGCCGAGAGTGGGGAGGGTCCGCTCTCACATGGCCACGCGTACATAGCCTCTGCCAGAGAAGTCCTACCCACCGCCTTCTCGTGGAGGTGTTGTTTACGGAATTGAGAGGACGAAAAGCGAATGTCCGGCGCATTAACCGGGTTGGTGGACATGGAGAGTCCACTTAGGGAAGCTGGAAAACCCTGATTCCAAACCATTGGTGCACATGGGCTCCAGTATCCTGAAGGAACAAATGGCGTATGAACCAATCGTTGGTCACCGGCTACCATGGGACTGCATCTCCTTACGTTGCTCCACTGCCTTGTGGATCAGACTTTTGGGTCGAAGGCTCGGGATGTGGCCCCCTAAAAAACCACCTGCTTCGGTTTGGGCACCCGGGCAGTGTCGCAGCCCACACGCAAATAATGGACTCTCTATATCTATGGAGACTACTTTTCTCACTTCGAATAACAATCAAATACTTATTATTACTATTACTATTACCATTATTATTATTATTATTATTATTATTATTATTATTATTATTATTATTATTATTATTTACCACATTATTCACCCTCTTTTATACTTATACAGCGGCTCGTCTTTGGTGGAAATTCGACTGTATCTAAACGTTCTCCAGTCATTGTTCGGTTGAAAATTGTATGTTACCACCGAATATAAGTACTGAAGCAGTTTTCCTGAAACCACGTGCACCATTCAAACTGGCTGCCTTCAACGTTCGCACACTTATGCAGGTTGGACAACAGATAGGGCTGGCTATGTCTTAATATCGATGTCTGCTGTCTATCCGAGACCCGTATTCAAGACTCTGGTGAAGTACTACAAATTCGCTCTCGATCTGTCGCTTCGAAAAGCTTGTTTTACGTGCGCTTATCCAGGGACCCTGTAGCATCTTCGTCTGGTTTGCTGGCGTTGGTGTCGCACTAAGCGCTAGAGCTGAGGCAGCACTAATCGATTGGATCCCCATTAACGGTCAGTTATGTGCTGTTAGATCAGAAAGTTCCGTCAAAGTGAGAAGAAATCGGTGTGAGAAACGATGTCTTTTCGTCATCTCCGCCTATGCCCCGACAGATTGCAGTCCGGATGCAATCAAGGATGAGATTTACCACCAGTTATCTGTTCTTCTCCAGAAAGTGCGTTCGACAGATATTGTGGTACTAGCCGGAGACTTGAATGCTCAGGTGGGGCGTCTAGGCACAGGAAGAGAGTCGTTTAGGTGGCCGATGGGGACTCGTTGGTCGCAGGTCAGATAACGGGGACCGTCTACTGCAACTTTGCACAGACCACAACCTGTTTCTGGCTAGCACTAACTTTCGGCACAGTCATCGCCGATGTGCCACCTGGCGTCCTCCCTCTGCATATCAAGCCTGGACTCAGATTGATCACATCGCGATCAGCTACCACTGGCGTGGTTGTGTACAAGACTGCCGCTCCTTTAGGAGTACCTATCTGGACTCTGACCATGCCTTGGTCTGCGCCAATCTTGCCTTACTTTTCAGTGGACAACGAAGTGACCGCCATCAACGGATTGATATTAGCAAGCTGGTTGCAACTTCTGTTGCAAGTAAGTATCGAACCGAGCTAGCCTCTAGGCTAGCTACCACTCCACCGAAAAGTATAGATGAGCATTGGTTGCAATTGCATGACGCCATGAAAATGGCGGGTACAGTCAGTTGTGGGTTCGCGAAACGTCCCGCTTATAAGCACTGGGTTTCTGCAGGTTCCTTACAACTCATTGAAGCCCGTCGGTCTACTCCGGGTGACCGTGAGTTTGACCACAAACGAAGGATGTCACGTAAGGAAATTGGGCAAAGCTTGCGTAAGGACCAAGAAGCCTGGTGGTCGAAGCGTGCTAATGAGTTGGAAGCAGCAGCTGCATCTGGTAATTACCGGAAGCTCTTCCAACTCATCCGAGCCACTGGCAACAAGAAGTCTGGTGTGAGTGAAACAATCTGCGAGGATGATGGGATGCCAATCACTAACGTCCATCGACGTCTTGGACGATGGGCAGAATTCTTCGAAGGGCAGTTCGACTGGCCTGCTGCTCCTGCAACACCGGTCAGACTGTCCTGCCCTCCGTGGCCGGTGACGACTGATCCACCAAATGAGGCGGAAGTCCGCAAGGAACTTCAGCTCTTGAGGCGCTACAAATCACTAGGCCCAGATGACTTACCTCCGACTCTTTTTAAAGATGGTAGTGACTTTCTGGCTAAGGAATTGACGACGTTGTTTACAAAGATTTAGGAACTAGAGAGTATACCAACGTCATGGAATGAGTCGATAGTTGTCCCTATCTTTAAAAAGGGTTCACGTCATTCCTGTAACAACTATCGGAGGACAGGTCTACTTCCCATTGCGTCAAAGCTATTGGCTTCCGTCATATTTCGTAGGTTGTTCAAAACTCGAGAAAGATTGACTCGCAAGGAGTAGGCTGGGTTTCGTTCTGGTCGAGGATGTATTGATCATATCTTCACCCTACGCCAAATGTTAAAACACCGTCATACTTATCACAGGTCAACAATAGTAATGTTTCTTGACATCAGGGCTGCCTTCGATTCGTTGGATATCACTGTTCTCTGGGATTGTCTATTGAAGAAGGGTGTGCCTGAGAAGTTTATTAACATCCTAAAAGCCCTATATACAAACACCTCAGGCAGAGTGAGGGCATACAACCACCTTTCTCCATTGTTCCATTCAAGCAATGGGGTTAGACAGGGTTGCCCAATCTCACCATTCCTCTTCAACTTTGCCATCGACGACATTCTGGAAACAGCTCTGATGGATGTGAGTAATGGCGGTGTGGATCTGTTGCCTGGAGAAAGACTTCTCGACCTTGAGTATGCGGACGATATTGTCTTACTGTGCGATAATGCCCAAGGCATTCAATCCGCACTTAATCAGTTGGCAATCAGTGTCCGTAAGTATGGTATGTGCTTTGCACCTTCTAAGTGAAAAGTACTTTTACAAGACTGGCAGGATTCTAATCCTGTACTCACCCTGGATGGTGAGCAGATAGACGTAGTCGATAAGTTCGTGTATTTGGGTAACTGCATAAGTGCTGGTAGTGGGGTCAGTGATGAGATCAATGCACGTATAGTGAAAGCCAGAGCGGCTTATGCCAATTTGGGCCACCTTTGGCGCCTTCGTGATGTTAGTCTGGCTGTAAAAGGTCGGATCTACAACGCGTCGGTGAGAGCAGTCTTGCTCTATGCTTATGAAACCTGGCCTCTCCGAGTTGAGGACGTTAGAAGACTCTCTGTGTTCGATCATCGCTGTCTCTGAAGGATTGCTGACATCCAGTGGCAACATCATTTTAGTAATGCATTGTGTGTTCGAACAGAGACGATAATTCAATTCGTGTCACCATCTCCAAACATCGACTTCGGTGGTTTGGACATGTTCTACGAATGTCGTCACAGAGAGTTCCACATCGTGCATTATTTGCCGACTCTGGGACTGGTTGGAAGAAGCGGAGAGGTGGTCAGTATATGAGATGGTGTCGTGTTATGAAAGAAAGCTGCAAAGGACTGGCTTCTGTCGGTCCTTCACGACTCCCTGGCTGGGATCTGAGAGATGATGGAACACAGTGACTAGAGACGTTATTAGATATTGCTCAGAATAGAAGCCAGTGGCGATCCTGCTGTAACCTTCTTTTACTTTCTTCATAAAAAGTGGTTGTGTCTTCCTTAACTGAAAGACTTCTTCTGATTGTACCTTTCCGTTCCCTCATTATTACTATTATTATTACTACACTACCTTACACCAACCTCTTCCTTCTCTTTTTTTCTTTCTTTTCAAATTCTCATTGTTTTGTGTGGCGCATATATATTGGCGTTCTCTTGTACCAATATTTATGTGTTCAAATAAATAAATAAATAATTTTCTTCTTTCTAGTATGTGAACAAATATCTTCAGGATCTTGGCATCGTCCCAGTCTTGACAATCAAATAAATCCAAGACTATGTGCTTGTTTAAACTGCTCATGTAATCGAATGTTTGTTTTTATTTCAGTAATTTATATTTTCTTCCTGAATCGTATCTTCGATGCCTAGTCTTTCTTATTTACACTGATAATGTTACAACCTCTACTATTCTGGGATTTGGCCTGACAATTTTATCTCTATGCTAATGGGTTATGGCAATTTTAACTAATGTACATACGTACAAGTTCACGTTAAGACTGAACAAAAGAGATTGAAACATTCTGGTAGCGATTAACCATGGATATGCAATCCCGAAATACAACCTATGAGGATGGAAACTAATATCGATTTAAGGTAAATGCAATGTACACTTTCCACACTTTTTTTTTATTACTTTGTGAACTTTGCGTGGAATTTTACTATGAATGTGTTTAGTGATAGTCACTCAGTCTGTGAATCCTTATCATTTTAACCGATATGTAACAACTGGGGTTACGATCAACACAGGTTCCTACATAAAACCAGACTTATCTCTAATTAGCGCGACAGAAACGAGAAGGATACAAGCAGTTTCGTACCCTGTATCGAAGTCGAAGTTTATAATAAATTAATTTAATCCATGTACAATAACAGTGCGGAATACTGAGTAGTGATATTGTTTTGAAAAGATGGAAAGCAAATATACGCATAAAGGAATGGTGGAATCCAAGACTGGGGAGATAAATAGTAAATAAATCTGAGCCATTGTGAACGATTCTGAACAATTTCAATTATGGTCTTCAGCCACTGATTACAATTATCATACGGACTTGAATTAGGTAGTTTGCATCTATCAACATGGGTCAGATCAACGGTTAATGACTTCCTAAACTGATGAAACGTGTCAACTTAGCCTCTACACTTTTCGGAACTTACTACCGCTATGGGCTGCCTAAACTACCTCACTAAAGGTGGAGTTATGAAACAAGTCGGAATTATAGAAGTGACTTGTTGGTCGAACCACTTTAGTTTTCACTATCCAATCATCCGTTTGATTATATATTGTAGTCTGAACAGCTGGTACACATATTTATACTTGACTACTAAGATGAACAAATTAAAGTCAAAACTTTAGGTTTAGGAATAATTGCTGAAAGAGCAACTGTGGTGAGAGGATTATAAGTACAGTCTTTTAAAGATAAACGACAACTTATAAACATTACTGTGGTATAAATGGATGGAAAGTAATGAGACAAAACCAGACCAATTTTTAGGAGAAGGAGGAAGTTAGTTGACCTAAGGAAATGAATGAATTAGGTTGCATATTTCGGCAGACTCAAACATGAAAAGCGACCACAAAATGACAAGGATGATCAAGTAATTTATCAATCGTAAGAACTACTAATCCGGAATTAAGATCCTATAATTACGCATGAAATATGGAAGATTACGAAAACTAACCCCTCTAGAAAGACCTTCATATTGGTGAAATACAGAATGTCCACTCATTTATACAAATCAAGCCCAATTAGTCAAGTAGCGTCATCCTAGAATCCCCATCATTGAAATGTCAATAAAAAGATTACCAAGTAACCTTCAATGTACAGTCTTCAGTCTTCAGTAATAAGGATAGTAGGTTAGTGAACCTGTATTAATCCTGACGCACTGCTTTCCAGTGAAGGTCCAGATTCTTGAAAGTATTCACTGATTGGGCTGATACCACTTGTTCGGGTGAGGCGTTCCAATCATTGACTACTCGATGAGAAAAACGGGACCCCACTTTAGGTTTATTGGATCGTGGTTTATGAACCTTCTTGCTATGACCTCGGAAATTATTAGTGCTGGAGGGAGCAAAAAGATAAGACATATTAACACCTAAATCATAATTAAAAATACGAAATGCCAGTATAAGGTCACCTCATGTACTACGATACGACAAGGGGAAAATGTTTAGGCGTTTTACACGCTCATCGTAAGGGAGTCTAGAAAGACCCTTCACTAATTTCGTTCCCACACGCTGGACATTCTCAAGGGAGTTAGTATCCTTTACCAGACATGGGCTAGCTGCTTAGATACAGTACGCTAAATGTGGTCTTACATATATGGGATACAAAATTCGAAACTTTTTTTCGTCAAAAGATTTGAACGCTCGGCGAAGTGACCATAACTCACGAAAACCTTTGACAGCGGCTGCTTTGCAATGTGTAGGTGTTCTTAAATCATGACTTAATACTACTCCTAAGTCTCTATGCTCTTGAATGCATGGAAGAGGTTTACCCTCAATAGTATAACGGTAACTATTACCGTGACCGATGTGCATTAGCCCACTCTTCCTACCATTGATTTCTAAGCCCCACTCTCGTTCTCATCTAACTAAACCGTCTAAGTCAGCTTGAAGATCCACATGATCAGCCGCACCTTTTATTGTTCTCCAGATTTTTACATCATCCGCAAACAATAATGTCGACGACCTAAGCAACAGCGGTAACTCATTAACGTAGAGAAGGAAGAGCAGAGGGACTAAGATGGTGCCTTGGGATACACCACTTTTGACCGGCTTCCAATCGGATAGCGTTCCGTTGACCCTCACTCTCTGTCTGCGGTCACATATGAAGTTGCCTTTCCACTCCTGTACAGTACCTATTATTCCGAAGCTCGTGAGCTTCTGCATAAGACCTACGTGTGAAACCTTGTCAAATGTTTTGTTAAAATCTATGAATATCACATCGACAGACAGACCGTTATCTAGGGCTGCTGTCCATTCCTCTCTCACAATAAGCAAGTTAGTCAAGCATGAACGCTTGTTACGAAATCCGTGTCGCTCAGGAGCTAACAGATTGTGTAAATCTATGTGGCTTAGCAACCTAACCCGAATTATCTTTTCCAGTAACTTAACGACTATGCTAGTTAGTCTAACAGGCCGGTAGTTAGATACTACTGTCTCTGACCGTCCTTAAATATAGGACTGACGATAGCGTCCTTCCAATCCCTAGGGAGCTGAGCGAGTGAAAGGGACATGTTGAAGAGTGTCGCGAGCGGTTTTGAAATAATGTCCGCAAGAGATGACAGCAACCGTGGATGTAAACCATCGGGGCCCAGTATCTTACCAAGTTTGAGGCTAGTTATCAACGGAAGGACAGTTTCCTCAGTCACCTGTAGAGATCCAATGGTTGGTATCTCGGTGTGAGTGGGACAAGTATTTGCTACAATAAACGTAGAGTAGACTTCGCTAGCATAGTCTTAAAAAGTCTCAGCTTCTGCTCAATCTGATTCAGCTAGTAAATCTGAATTTTCGTGTAACAGTAACAGGGGAATACCATCACTACGTTTCATTCGCCGTTTAACATACGAAAACATTCGTTTCGGACAAGTACGGACATCATTTACTAACTGTCGTTCGTAAGTGGTACGGGATTTGGCTATGGTTTTCTTACAGATATTACGGAATTTTCGGTACTCACGCTAAAATGGTGCATGACCTGTCAACAAGAATAAGTTCCAGAAATGTTTCCTACGCTTCAACAGCTTCCGGGTTTCTTTATTAATCCATGGAGGGCAATGTGATAGCTTACGTGCTGACCATGGGATTATCGGCGACGTTACGGACTCGAATGAAGCCCTAAACTTATTCCATTCTTCTTCGATCAATCCATCCGCGTCGATCGACCAATCAGTCGAGATAGCACAGTTTCTGATTGCCGGAATATTGGCTCGCCAGATATTGGGACGGGGTGGAGCAGATACGAATCGTATACCATGTGTCCTAAACTTAAAGTGAATTACAACGTGACCACTGATTACTAGTGGGGGAAGGTGCTGAATATCAAGGACGTCCTCACAGTGGTGGGTGAGGGCGAGGTCCAGCAGTGACGGATCATGATTGAAATCAATATGTATCGGTTTTGTGATACATTGTACAAGTGCACACTGAATAACGGTAGATAAAAGGTCGCTATTGAAACCACTACCTGGAGCTGTGAGCTCTATCCAGTTGATATGCGGTGCGTTGAAGTCCCCAATGATGAGACAACATTCTGCCATACTCCAAGAACAGATGTGTCTTAGGATAAAGTCGTCAGCAAGACAAAACAGACTACGGCATATTCCCCCTATAGTCACTAACCCATTTCTAGATTTAATCTTACAACATGCAACCTCACATGTGCCACTGATATGAGTCTCCAATATGATTGATTGTACGCGAAAGTGATCTCTAACTTATAATATTATACCTCCCCCTTTGCGACTTGAAACTCTATCACTTCTAATACAGATATAGCCTCCAATGATGGGAGAACAGTCTATATTTCACAGGTTGAAATCATGAGTCGATTGAAACTAGACCACAATGGAAAAGCTGGAAGCACTGGACGGCCGTTTCGTCCTAGTATGAGACTCCTCAGCAGCGCGCGTCTACGATACCGCACCCCTCGGGATTCGAACCCAGGACCTACTGGCTTCGCGCGCGAGCACTTAACCACTAGACCACTGAGCCGGCATCCAACGGTGTTAATGTCTAACTTTAACCAATCCACGAAGTTGCGCCACCGTACACCATTGTCTTCAGTGAGCTGTTATCCCACAACAGACCTGGTTGAACTCCGCTGGCCTAGTGGTTAAGTGCTCGCGCGCGAAGCCAGTAGGTCCTGGGTTCGAATCCCGAGGGGTGCGGTATCGTAGACGCGCGCTGCTGAGGAGTCTCATACTAGGACGAAACGGCCGTCCAGTGCTTCCAGGTTTTCCATTGTGGTCTAGCTTCAATTGACTCACGATTTCGACATGTGAAATTTCTAAAACTCCCCACAAAACCCATTTTGATAACAGTCTATATCTACGATTAACCAAGTTTCTGTAACAACGATTATATCGGGATATAATTCTTCCACCATCAGACTTAGCTCGAACGTTTTATTTCTAAGACAATGAGCGTTCATGTAGCACACAATTAAGGTGTTTTGGCAATCAATCGTTCTACCCACACAGGCCTCGGAAGAATTGGCTTCCAAGACCTGACTACCTGAAAACCTTTAATGGTCAGGTTATTTTCGCCATTCAATTTGCGAGTCCGCAACTCCGTAAGAGCATTCTACAACTTGATTCGATCCTAAAGCGGCCAATCTGGTCGAATACGGATATTTGAGTCACGAGTTCTTAATGCGTTTTTCAATAATATGTCTTTCTTCAAAACTCCCGAGAACCAGCTTCAGGATCCTTCTTGGTTGGGTCTCGCCTCCAACCCATTTACCAAGTCGTATTACTTTTGTAATATGTTCCCCTGAAACCTCTTCAGGTAGTACATTTCTTACCACGGACTCCACTAACTGCAGGTCATGTGCATGTCTTCTAGCAGGGTTGTTGTCTTTCGACTCCTCTAGATTCCAAATAATTAAACTAGGGGGGGTTAGCTTCTTTTGAAACTGTGTTCACAGCTTTCGACCGTGACGTCAGATCCTGTATTTTAACCACTGGTATCTTACGATTAGTTTTTATTGTAACAGAGTCCTGGGAGTCGAGTGAGTGACTCACAACAATGTTAAACGAAGCTTTACTTTGGGACTTTGGCGGATCGGTCTGAGAGCCCACCAAGGACTTATCAAGTAAACAGTCATTAGTTTTAGCTGTCTTTCGTACTCCTCTGCGTTTTTGCGTCATCCATTTTCCATTAGTCGAAACATCTACATTAGAACAACTCGGGACAGTAATTGTCTTATCTGGATCACTAGTCGCAGCTGTAGCAATATGGCCGCCAACGTCTAACGAGGTGTCACTGACTGATCGTTTCGGGGAAAAACGTCTAACTGCGGGTCGCACAGGTAGATGTCTGGTTTGCGCCGTGACAGCACTTACGACACTAATGCAATCTTCGCTATCAGTACCAATGTTACCAGCACGGCCCTCATCAACTTCCTTATTAGCTAACATCAGGAGGCTAACTGCTTCCTGGATGAGTAATGTATTGCTCGAGCAACAAAAACTACAAAGCCAATGAGAGTTGGGCTTTGAGCACCTTTTATATGCAGTGGGGCTTAATCGGGTGCACATCTTATGGAACCACTTATTACACTCATCACATTGCATCCCTTCCTCGACGGGAAATAAGCAATATGATTGTCCACATTTATGAGCAGATCTAGCCATCTTGAAAATCAACTACAACGGTGACGCAAACAGGATATGTAAAAGGATTCTCAAACATTAAGTAAATAAATCATGTAAAAGTCGACCAAGTATGCTTCGATGCAATAAATACACAAAAGCAAAATCGAAACACTCAATACAATATCACTTCAACTGGGGTAAATGCAATCAAAGTGTAAAAAGCAGTTTAGATGCATAATTTACGATCAAAACAGTTAATTAACTCAACGAGAAACAATACAACTGTCCCTTACAAATGAAGAACTAGTGTAAACTAGTTAATCTCTTCGCCTTATCTTCTTGGTGTTACGATGTGTTCATAGATATCCAGATGCTTCTAGTGTGTGTAACCTAACAACACAGCTGAGTTCATCCAATTGAACTCGATTGTCCACCGACTAGTATTTCAGTTTCAGTTTGGAAAAGACAGAAGGCTAGGTGGCATGTGTTAGTCCAGCCCAGGTAAAAGGTGATACATGGTTGTCGAAAGTACTCGTAAAGCTATCCGCCAAGGTGGTCACACCAGCTGAGAGGGCATTCCAGGTATGTGTAAATCTGCCTCGTTAGTAGCCTACTGATACAAAATTCGTCGTCTGTTGTCTCTCAAGGTTCTATCTTCAAGTTGGCCGAGATGTTTTGTTACGATGACCAAGAATAACTTAGAGCAATTAGTATGTTGTAAATCAATACCAGGTCGCCTCGTATTCTACTCCAACCTAGTGAGTGCGATCGCAAACAGTGAGATAAATCCTTAGAGAATTGGCCCCTCAATGCAATTCTAGTGTCAGTGAAATTTCGCTGTGCTAGAGACAAGTCGCTTGTTGGGCTGAACCATTTCTAGGTTGATAGATGAATCACCAAGCGTTGAACAACTATTCAAGCTCTGTCAAGGTTGCTGATGACTGACGTGAACTAACTAAGTGCACAACATGGACAGACCCATGCAGTGGTGATCTCTCTTTGTACTTCGCCAAGCCGTTCTCACTAATATGCGTTGTTCTAGCAATATTATTGCTTATTCTAGTTAGTCACCATGGCAAACTACCCAAGTGATTATCATAACGGGACAACGCACGTTAAGTATTGACCGTGAGCTGCGATTTCAGCTAGGTCATATTATTCCTGTCCATTGAGGGTACACAGCAATCATCAATACAGATCACTACGTTGTTGATCTACACGGTGGCCTTTATTGTTTTGCACTTCCTTACTAGTTTAAGAATATTTCGATCCCCCTATTAGAGTAGAGGTATCAGGATTTTGTGGTCAGATTCGGATCTTGAACAGTATTTAAATGAAAACAGTAGACAATGTTCCTTGTTGCCCACGGATTTATTGAAGAGTAGAGTAATCTCGGACTACATCCTAATGGTGGCTGTTGCTAGCATCCCGGCTATCTCTTAAGAAGATTCCGGTTTTGCATTCTACCGAGGTTCTAGAAGGCTGGTGAAGATGGCACAGGTATTCAGTGTTTGACAACGCTTCTACCAGTAACACCTAATATATTTCGTTCCCACCCAGAGAAATCAAAAGACAGAGTCAAGGAGATCGGAAGAGTATATTTGGCGATGACTAATATATCGGAATTCTCTGATCTAATCTGGCTAGCGATTGCGGTTGATGTTAAGCACGGCGTTACCACACGTGATCTGGTGCGGGTGCCTGGCCGAGCGCCTTCAGCTAGATGAGTCCACTAAAACATATGGTCAGCATCCAATGTCGAAAACTTACAGAGCTATTTATTTTGGGGATTTATTCACCGCCACACTGGTGACGGCGGAGAAATCACTATGTCGGTAGCTCCCCTGTATCTTAAAACAGATCATCCGGCAAGTTTAGTGATTGCGTGTCAAGCTATTCTTCTGGTAGTACTAGGTCTCTTTGGAGTCATGATTGCGTAGATAAGAATGGAGGAACTGAGGTTCATTGAGAGTTCGTCAACTAGTTTGAGGAACGGAAGCGTATCCAGTGTGCCATTTTATACAACTCATGACGTAGACGCATTCCAGATTGATCCTAAATGCTGATTTCTTCCCGAATCTTCGGCTCCCCTGACAGTTAACTGACCAAGAAATAGAGCAGATCTGCGGATTCCATCGACACAAATACGTACACAGAGCAAAATCAACAAATTTGTTTTGGAGACCAGTAATCAGATTATTGATGTTTCGTAGAACTGAAAAATGAGGAATACTTATATTAGCCATTTAATACTTTGAAGCAAATATCGAAGCCTTAAGGATAGTCAGGAAAAATCAGTTGGCGAATAGAATTCGCGAACGTTTTTAACTTTCAAGTTACATTTAGTTTGTATCTTTTCTGTCGCTGAGTGCAATACACTTAATTGAAGTTCTAGTTTTTTGATCGAGGTACAAATAAATATCGACGGTTGACTGACATTTGAATACCCCATTCTTCTCCACTGAATTTTTGTCCTTAACTATGCTTTCAACACTTCATGAGAACACGACATTATGTGCTGATAATTTCATAATGTCCTCCTATCTACACTGTCGAATGCCTTTTCATAATCAATGAAGTTGATGTACAGTGACGAGTTCCACTTAATTGGTTGTTCGACGATGATCCGTTGTATTGCAATTTGGTCTGTGCACGACCGGTCCTTACGGAATCCAGCTTGTTGATCTCGAAGTTGGGCGTCTACTGCATCCTTCATCCGGTTCAGCAACACTCTGTTTAAGACTTTCCCTGGTATTGACAGTAGTGTGATGCCTCTGTAGTTTTCACATTTGCTCAGGTCTCCTTTCTTTGGAATCTTGATGAGGTGTCATTCTTTCCAGTCCATCGGCACTTGTTTCTCCTCCCAAATCTTTTTGAATAGAAGATAAAGCATGTTTGTGGTTGCTTCGATGTCTGATTTCAGTGCTTCAGCTGGTATATTGTCGGGTCCTGCTGCTTTCCCGTTCTTGATTTGTCTGATGGCCATTCTGATTTCTTCCGTCGTTGGTGGATTGACATCTATAGGAAGATCTATGTGTGCTGCTTCGATGTCCGGTGGATTCATTGGAGCCGGCCTATTCAGGAGTTCCTCGAAGTATTATACCCATTTGTCCTGCTGTTGTTGAATTTCAGTGATTGGCTTGCCTTCCTTGTTGTTGACCGGTCTCTCTGGTTTACTGTATTTCCCTGCTAGTTTCTTCGTTGTATCGTAAAGTTGTTTCATATTTCCTTCTCTAGCAGCTTTTTCCGCCGTCGTTGCTAGTTCTTCCGCGTATTTCTTCTTGTCGCCACTAAGTCTAGTTGGGATAAGTCATAATGATTGGTTTAAATCGTTTAATCTAATGGGATCAAAACAACAATTTGGTTTTCGTTCTGTGTATATGATTAAAGACCAATTGTGGTAGGTGTTTCTTTAAGAGAAACATTTAGAGGTAGCATTAATCCAGTACTTACTTATCTATGATATTCGATAATCAAGCGTGAAAGCTCTATGTAGTTCGATTTCGAAAACCTCTTAACTGTTGAAAGTCCAAAGAATTTGATTATTGTTTTCTGTTATGATATCCATGAATAACTACTGAATTTTATCATCCCGCTAAAGACCACCAATTATCTTCATTCAAAGGGATATAGTTGTTAGACATCATATTAAAGCGCTAAATATTTATAATTGTCTAAATTTACTGTCGATTATATGTGATGTCATGCAAATAGTATATAATGATAGCCTGTTTATGTTATCGGTGTAAAGGTACTATTCAAATCCGGAAGCTATTTATTTCGGGTGTCGGACTTTATTTTCAGTTCCAAAAGTTTGATTCAAGTTTCTTTTATTTTTGTTATTGTATGGTACTTTCAGACGAACTGAATATTTCCTATGGGTATTAATCTAAAGTTTTGAACTGGGAAGAATGTATCTATATATTACATCTTTCATTTCATCGCTTTTCTAGCTGAGGGCAGTTGATGAATAAACCTACCATCAAAAATATTAACATTGTATTGTTAATATACAAAAGGAGAAATGTATAAATATTGTTCTATTAATATATGTAACTCATTAATCTTGCTTAATATCTATCTTTAGAATTTCTATGTTATATTTTCTTTTATCCGGAAACGCCTATCCATTAATTGTCCATACATATAGTTTTTAGTCAGTACGTTTTCTATCTTTCGGTCAGGCATCAAGCTTAAGATTCGTTTTATTAACTGAATGTTTAACATGTTTTCATTCAAATTATAACTCGTCGATGAACCAAGTTGATTGAAGCGTGAAAATAATTGTATTGAATAATATTAATAGTAAAATAATTACTGAATTTTTACAGCACCTACTTTACACATGTAGCTTCTGAATGGAAATATTCGCTGGTGTGGATAGTGATCTTTCATAAAATTTGATGATGTATTAATTAACTAATTGAATTTATGGAATTAAAGCCAAAACAACTTAGGTCAACTTAACAATTAGATTGTTAAATAATAAACCGTAAACATGTTGTACTGAATTGAATATCCTTGTATTTGCTTAAATTTTATCAGTTTTTAAAACGTTAGAAGTGTACATTTTACTATTCTTGTAAATAGTTGCCATTATGTACTTGGAAAAATCATACGTCTTTTTCAAAAGTTTTTAATCGTTTTGATTAGAGAAACTGAGTTTTCTTAAGACTTCATAAAAATTTTCTGATAATTAGCCGTTATTACAAAATACTTTTACAAAATATTCTCAAACTACTAAACTTGAGCGCATTTCTTTGGAATGCTAAGTCATTCAATAGAATATTTATATTCCACCTTATGAATAACAGATCTCATTTATGATTGACAAACAAAGAAAAACGTTATAACCAACTTTCATATTTATAAATCTTAAGTGGAATAATGTTCATATTAGATGCGTGATCGATATCTGATATTATTGATTGATAACATCACATTCAAATTTAGTGATTTATTTTGTAGAAGGCGATTATATCAAAAGTATCGATTATGTTAAAAACTTTTTCTCTTATTCAGTTACAGAACGAAAATTTAATGTTATTCTGCAAAGTTTTATTTAGAATTACCGTTTCTCAGTAACACGATGAACGTTAAACAGTAAAAATGTATGTAAGAACTAGTATTTCTGACTTTTATAGCCATACGAATACTGATTTAGATATTTGTAAGTAAATTTATTTACCCATTAGGTTTAACATATTTAAGGAAAAAATATTCATTAACTTAATCTAGAAAATAATTTTTAAATTAAAAGGAATAACCTCATTTCATAATATCGGTCATTTGAAATAAATACAATCATAATTCAAAATACAAGAAACCAAGTTCCATATTTTACACACTTAGCCTACAAATATAACTTGACATCTGTTTTTAACCTGAAAAATAATGAACAACTGATCGAGAATAGAAAATTAACATTCACTTAATAGTGCTTGCAACAATAACAACAACAATAAACAAATCACAGCAATGATTCATTCAGTCTGATTTTGTAGTAAAATATTATAGTCTGCTTACTTACTTGACTAAAAAAGAATACAGCTTTTAAGTGTAAGACAAATCAAATGATTTTATATTAGGTTTCTTTATTTGAGTTTTTGTATCAAGGTTAAAGTGGTCACAGGCAATAAAGTTTGAAGATTATAGTAATGATTATGACAATGATGGATTGCATTTTCTGTATTCAAAATAATGTTTGTTATGCGGGAAGTGTAAATACGTCTATTTACCACTCAATAACAATGTCTATAGTAATATAAATGATTCGTGTACAATATGGAAACAAATTTATACGGCCCCCAAATGCCCTGGTACGGCCGAGAGTGGGGAGAGTCTGCTCTGCTTCTCGAAATGCTCTCACATGGCCACGCGTATATAGCCTCTTCCGGGGAAGTCCTAGTCACTGCCTTCTCGTGGCGGGGGTGTTGTTTACGAAAATGAGAGGACGAAAAGCGAATGTCCGGCGCTTTAACCGGATTCCAAACCAATGGTGCATATGGGCTCCAGTATCCTGAAGGAACAAATGGCGTAGGAACGAATTGTTAGTCACCGGCTTCCATGGGACTGCATCTCCTTACGATGCTCCACTGCCTTGTGGATCAGACCTTCAGGTCGAAGGCTCCGCGTGTGGCCCTCTAGAAGAATCACCTGTTTCGGTTTGGGAATCGGGGCAGTATCACAGCCCTCACACATATCGAATGAGATTTGTGTGGCGCATATGTATTTGGTGCCTCCTTGTACCAATGTCTATGTGTTAAAATAAATGGAAACAAATTTATACATACAACTTATTGTTACTTGTGAGGGCTTGAATTATTCTATTCTATCGGGTCCTTGAATTATTGCCTTGATACTGTCTGCATTTACAAGTTGATTAAACTTCAAATGGTGACTTATAGTAAAATTCCGTTCATGATTAATTAAGGTGACAGTTGCAAAATATGACTGAAACTGAATCATAACGTTTAAAATGACAAAAACAATGAAAAGTGAAGTGAATATTTATTGAGTGGTAAAAAGTACATCACATTGTTAAGTGGTTGCCAATTTTATTGTTCTGAATGTACTTTTAATCTCAGCTTAATATTCTTTGCCTTGAGCAAAGCATGAGCAATCGTGTAGACATCGTTTAAAATTATTACTTACTTATTGATATTTTAATCTTCATGGATGAGAAATTTTCTGACATATTATGTAATGTTTGTACATAAATTTTTTGGAACTAACTAATACTATCATTTGAAGGCTGTAAGCAGCTCAAGAAAATCCGAAAAATTAATAAATTGATCTTATCCTGCTACGTTCGTTCTTCTTGCTTTACTAAAATTTACCAAGTGGGAAAATTGTACCAATTAACACAGTTAACAATCTTAAGAATCTATATGAATGTATAATAAAGTGCGTTCTTTATTATATGTAAATATGAATTTCTGTGCTGTCCTGTTATTTTATTATTAGTTCTAATGCTTTGTATTGAAGTGCTAATTTTAGGTCGATCAAGTTACAATGTGACGAATGGATTGGTTGAAATCTCTATCACATGTCCACATTTTACTTGACAAATTAATTGTCACAATATTTCCCAGTTACTGGTTTCGCATTTTCATATTTACTCTTCATCTACCTAACCTGTAAACATAATGCTTTTTAGACTATTATCATTCAATCTCTGCTTATATATTATTTTTGCTGATTACAATAGTACAAGTAGAAACAAAAAGAATGAATTGTATACAAATATTGAAACCATTATTCCGATAGAATTTATTGCTCTTAATTGAATTCATTCATATCATAGAAGGTCGATACTATCAGCTGAATACTAAGTGTCGTATGGAATTCTTAAGTAGATATTTCAGTGTAAAATGTTAAAATTAAACAAACCTGATCCCTCTATTTAAACCACCATGAATTATATTTTGTTCTTAATTAAAAACGACGTTACTATCCTGGCAGGGTGTAAACTATTGTAGGATGATTCTTTTTTATAGAATTTACAGGTTAACTTGTGATAGTCACGTATTTATCAGTAAGTGAGCTGAAAAATCTTCAGCCTAAAGGGAATTCATTGTTCATGGTTGACAAACTTCAGAAATGTAATTTATTAAGGTTTTGTTAGAGACAACCATTTGTACAATAAGAGTAGATAACTGAAGATTACATTAAAAATTAAGCTTAAGAAAAAGGATACTTATTTAATTTGATTGTTTGGTGCAATACTCTCTCAATAATTTTGACCAATAAGCGTATTAAAAATCATTGTACCCGTTTGTAATTCCACAGCTTTCAGAATATATTTGTTAAAAAATGAATGTTTCCTTTAAATCACCATCTCTTTATGTGTAAATTGATGTCATGGGAGGAATTCAAGCTAAGAGTTTAACATAATAAACTTAACGAATCAACTCTAATAAAACTAGGTCTAAACATGGTTACGGATGTTTTGTATTATTTGAATTGTTAATATTTTTATTCTTAGTAGTTAAAAAATTGTTTTTTCACAATAATGTACATCTATTTGTCAGTCAATCATTGTTATCGTACATAAACAAAGACCTCGACTTTATAAACCTATTTTTGAAAAAAAGAACTGAAATATTCAATTTCTACCATATGATAACATTGTAAAGTTGAAATATAATTGCACTATACATTTTGAGAGCGACGCTCTTCACAGAAAGGATCTCTTAACTATATCTTATACGACTGTACAGCTTGATAATAAATTCGATGAAGAGATCCTTTCTCTGAACTTCCTGATTTTAATTTTTCTAAATTTATTAAAAATAACAGCCACTATTTTCTTCTTTCAAGATTTCTGTCGATAATCTCACAAGTTCATTTTGTATCAATTTCAAATGTTAACTATGTTCATCAACTGACTGCATTTCATTAAAATTAAAATAAAACGTTATTCTTGGTTACAAATGTTAATTGGAACCTCTTGAATGTTATTAAGATTAAGTTAACTGTAGTACGATTAGTGTATTCCTTTTTTTAATAGTAAAGACTGCTTAACCTTCTGAATTTCTGTAAGATTTTAGTTCATGGCAAGCTATACTCATAATAAGGGTGAATATAAATTGTGAGGATCGTGTGAAAATTACATTTTCTTTTGACAATATTTCAGATTCATTTAATCAATGTTCACTGTCCTTTACAGATATCAGTTTTGCTTCCCATTATGACCTTATTTATATAAATTCATAACTTTATATTTCTCACTGACTGAATTATAAAATGCGGACCACTATTGTGAATGCCGTTTGAAGTAAACTAGCAATCAACTGTTAAACTGAATATTTCTTGTTCCTCAATGATGTAGAAAAATCATTAATTTTGATACATTCAACGAGAAGTATTTCGTTATTTAAATTCAGTGATGTTATATCCCGATAATAATAATGAATGGTACCTTTTGGGATCCATTTATGGACCAGTACTATGAGTATATTTTTATCGTATAATTGCTATGTAACTAAACTGTTCATATTCATGTCGCTCTTATTATAAGCTTTAATTTGACCCATAGACTATTACTATACGATTTACCATTCTTGAGTTATGGCCTGTCTATTAATTACTACCTCATTCACAGCCACATTCGGCTAATTCTTGTACAGATGTTGTTTCATATTTTATGGTGCGTTGTGATCTGTCTGGTTGATATATAGACCGAGTATGTTTGAAATAAATGATTCATATTGCAGAAGCTGAGATTGGTGTTCTGGACTTAACTGGCTGAGCTAGACAGGAAGCGAGACCAATAAGGACTCTAGACTGCTGGCACGTGTTTTATACATCACTGGTTCGGTCGATGATTCGCTGCTCTCTGATTGGTGGTATCACTGCGTTATACAATAAACAGGGCACACAAGTTATAACAAGTGACCGTTAGGATTTATTGAGCATCGCTTCCGCTTAATATTATTTTTAAAATATAACGTTTTACTAGACCTTTTAGTTCTGAATATTGAATAGTAAACAGTGTCTTTCTTTTTACTAAATTTTTCTGAAATATTCACCAAAATGTTTATTTGTAAAACATTTTATTCTGCGTTTGGATTATTGCAAACAAATCAATGTATTATTAAATAACAATTGATGGAATATATATATCTGTTAATACTTACGGATATACTTCAAGAAGCAGACGCTCTAGATCTGAAGCTAGCCAGAGATGTCAATATTTTACATGACTGGTAAAATGAATAACTAATGACCAAATGAGGTTGAGAGGAACTTCATCTTCATTTGCATGAAATTTGGGAGCTCTTTCTTTTGTAGTAGATTGGAAGTACCTTGGTATCCCAGATAGTCGAGTCTTATACGTCCACATTCAAGGTGACGGATCTAATAAACCTAGTGACTATAATCTAATGAGTATTAACTATTAAGCGTTGCTTAGTGGTCTTTGTTCCTTTTCAGCGATTTCGGTTCATAAGATTAACCTTCACATTATTCAGGCTACCAGGACTAATTCATCGAAATTAGTCAATCTTTTGCAAATCGGTTTAAATAAGGTTTGATTTGATAAATAAATTGCTAAACATATGGGTCTGTTAAGTAATTAGATCAAATAACTTAATCAACAGTTAATTTATCCATTCAGGCATATCGAAATGAAATTATAAACACACATATAAAGACATACTTGAATAAAATAGATGTCAATACATTTTTATTGATTTGGTTATGTAATGTTTGAGGTATAATTTAATTTTCTGTTGGGAAACAGATAGACAAAACTGTTCTAAAATTTAACATAAAACTCTTTGAAAAGGATCAAATAATGGAACACGATGAAAAAAGCCTCGTTAGCATTTCTATGGAACAAAGCTTTGAATACCATCGTTCTTGTCACCATTAGAGAAGATTTTAAATACATGTAGAATATTTATTCGATTTTCTTAACACTTCTGAATATATAACACCTGGGTTGACATTTTGCCCACGGCAATTAAGATTCCCTACCACCCATTTCTAAAAAATTGTATGGTGTCAAAGAAAAATTTAGCGATCGGTGATTGGTGTACTTGTTTTGCAGGTGTGTGCTCAAGTGATAATGAACAAACATTTTGTCACCTTTAATAATTTTTTAATTGGTCGTAAACTGTTCATCTTTGCAATGTGATTAGTTGAAATTGAAATCGTATCTAGAGCTGTGATTTAATGTAAGAATTTTGATTTTTACATTTGAAATTTAACGATAATGAATAAATCTTTTGTGTAATCTTAGTCTTGTAAGAAATTTAGACATTTATAGAAAAAAACACCAACTTAAGTGCAATCCTACTGTCACTGAATGCGTATTGGGATAAATTTTTGATTTCCGATCAACAATTTTAATGTAACGAGTACTTATATATATCACATAAAAAGAAAGTTGAGTGAAAAAGGAACTGAAAATCGATTTGAATATTTGATAATAGTGATTACTGAGTAAGGTCGGTAGTCAAATCTTTAATACCAAATTAATAAACAAATTATCACTAAAGTGTATGCATAGGTTTTTGGTAACACATGGTCTGTTAGTTCGAGAAACAAATCAACACATTAATAAATCATCATGATAACTTACTAGTTGCAATATTTATGATTCAGGTGAAGCAACCGTAGACCATCATTGAATGAACTGACTTTGACAGTATATGAATGTAGTAATAAATTTAACCGAAATAGGCACTTAATATTTAGTGAACTTTTTTTTGTAAATGTTAATTCTTAATGAGAATTAGAAAACGTTAGACTTAAATGTGGTTAATTTTAAAAGTCCATTGAAAGGGTTTATTGTGTTCACTTGTAAATTATTTGTAGTTCTGTATTTTAAAATCAATTTTTGGTCGTAATAAAAACTAGTGTGTTTAATCAGTCATGTGTGAATATTGTAAACCGCCGTAATATGAAACCTGAATTATCTAGACATTATGAATGTAACCATTTTTGACAAGCATTTGAAATATCAGTTTCATGAAGTGTAAATGAACAAGCCTACGTCGTCTGACTGACTCAACAAATATCTATCGACTTTAAACGTATAAATATGAATAAGGTCAACTGTATCAATGAACATTTACAATTCTATTATTATTTATTTTCCTTATTATTATTATTATTATTATTATTATTATTATTATTATTATTATTATTATGTCAATTGACAAGACTCAATTCTCATACTATGCATTTCATTGACACAAAATTCTTTGCATTTTAAATTTTCCTATAATGCTCTTCCACTTATTGTGACTGAACACTGTACTGCAAATAATCCAGACCTTTATTGAATGACCTTTGTAATTTGCAAATGTTACAATTTGTAATTTATATATATATGTCGTAACAGATGTAAACGTTCACCATTGTTAATACATTACATTGTCAAATTCATTAATGCCATGACATATTTTTGGCCTTTATAAAATATGGAAATTATGGACTTATAACTGTATAGTGTGATTGTACCAGTAATTAATAGTTATATGGGTGTGCAAATGAATACGTTGATATAATCAGTGGTTATGAATAACAATGAAGGCTTAGTTGACGATCGGACTTAATTCATACGTACGCTTAGTTCTGGTTTCAGGTACTATTAATATAAAACTGGAATATGAAATTCTTGCATTTTGTATTCATGAAACGGATAATATTCTCATTTCTTTTAACACTTACTATATGACCTTTTAATCGGATTACTAATTTCAATGATGACGGCTTCAACTTGTTTTATAATGTCAGTATCTTATTCATAAGGAAGATATTTTTCTCAATTTTGTTTACTTCTCTATGAGCTTTAATCACATTCATCTTTGTAACTATCTTATTATATTCACTAATAAATTTATTCACCTAACGACAAAATAACGATTTTCACTATTTTAAAATATTCCTATGCCGCTTCAGTACCTGACATGCAGCTGGTGTCAGTCGTTCCTGAAGTCCACGCATTGCTGGCTCTTGGCCGATGTTGGCTTTTACCCGGCAATCTGAAGTGTATTTCTGTAATCTTGCTTCCATCCAATATCCAACGCGAAGTAGCACACTAAATATAGATCTCAGCACAGGTGTTTTTCGACTCAGTTGATGCATCTTCAAAATTCGGTGACTTGTCTCAACAAAGTTCGTATTATTGAGTTGAAGTAGCGTTGCTGATGGTCGAAAAGCTGTAGACCATTTGTTTTTTCTCGGTAATAGGTGGTCTCTGACATATCGGGCAAACGTTCCGTCCGATATTTCGATCAAGGATAATACATTGTTAAAACTACAAAATAATGTTATGTTGCTTTTGATTTACCTTTCAACCGTTTGAGTAAACATCAGGCGAAAAATAGTTGTATCACTTCTGATCGTACCCTCTACAATTAAGGTTACTGGGTTAATGTTAATGAACGAAACACTTACCCTCTTTATAACATTGCGAACAAGGTGGACGCGACACAAGATATGGTGAGCATTGGGATACACCTGCATGATGGCAGCAGCTATTGCAGGTGAATCATCTGTCACAATGCCTACCACCTGTCGACTGTTGGTTGGCCGTTGGAAGAACGACAGGAATCGAGAAATCAAAGTCGATGTTTCGCGACTTATAAATGTAATACAAACGGGTATCGCCTTCAAATTCATATCAAGGGCTACGACCTGATATAAATAGATATTCTCGTTATTCGTCTTGTATGTTCCGTCCAAACCAATAACATCACCGAAACGGTCTGCAAAAATCTTTTGATCACCAGTGGTGAAGAAAAAGTACGATAGACAGTTCTCATCGTCTAATTCGTATTCGCATAGCCCACCCAAAGATGTTATGTGCGCTTTCAATTTTACTTAATCACCTATCGTTTACATTATAAATTGGCAAATGGCTTACCAGGAATGTTCGCCTGTGAGAACACTTTGTACCGCATATTATAGATATCTTGATCATTCAGTAGTTTCCCATAAGAATGGTAAGCATAATTCTTAATGTGGAATGAAGCAGTACCAGATATTAGCAGCGGTCGCATATTTTCGAACTGGGCCTCTGTTAACCTGCGCACCCATGAATTTCCTTGGTACCTTAGGGAATTGCACTCGTGATTGTGATGCACATTCCCACGTACAACAGTCCAGTAGCCGTCGATAATCTTACAATACATGAAGGCCGGACATTGAGTGTTCATGGAAGCCCTTCATGACAAAAAATGTTAATAACATTTATAAAATTACCTCCTCCGTCTAATCCGCTGTGACGAACCGCTAGATGTTATACGGCCATGTCTCCAGCACACAAATTTAATGTACGAGTTTTCATTTCTGCACAAATGCGAATCTCGAACTACATAATGACAGAAAGTTGATCTTTCATAATTTGTGATAGCGGACTTCAACGCTTCAATCGATGGGAACGCAACGAGAAACAACGTTGTCAAAAATACTTCCTCTATTTCTGTTACGTGAGAAACAACAGCGCTTGTACTAGGCACGTTACTGTCCTCCATAATGATGATTAAAATGTACTTCGTCGACAAGTACTGATGTTTTATAGCAATCCGACAAAACATAACTAACAAATTAAAAACGAACTTCAAAACTAGCCATTTCATTGGACGAAACAGGATGAAAAATATCGCAATTTTGGGTTGAAAAAACATTTTTAAAAAGGGTGGGTGGGTTTTTTTTTAAAAAAATTGCCGTGGGGCAAATGAATTTCTAACACCTGCAAGTATCATACGACAGAATGCAGAAGAACACTAGTTAACTAGTAATCATTCTACCCTTCACAAGTAAATAAGACCAAATGTGTGTTTTGTTAAAATAAAATGATGAGTTGTTGTCACTACTCATGATTGAATGATGTTCTGAATAAAGTTTATACATTAATGAACAAAACGTTTAGCTCAAAGATAAAGATGAGTGTATATTCAACAGATAAGTAGAATGTTTGTGGTATTGAATATGGAGTTATTTTCTTTAAGATGATCACAAAAATTCACAACTCAAGCTATATTTACATTACAACAAAATATTCCAATAAATTAAAATGAGTCCCAAATTAGACAAAAAGTGGATCTCGGATTTCCCTGTTAGTCACAATCTGACTTTACTAAACGATTGTAACTAAAATCAATATCGAGACAATCTGCTTAGGATATACATACGAAGGTCGAGAGTGACTAATTGCATTCCTTAATATCAACGACGGTGAGACTCAAACGCTTATATACATAAAATATCCGGATAATTAATGTGTTAATGATATAAAGCCGGAGTCTGACTTATCCCTTTCTTGGGGTTCATAAACGTAAAAATTTGAGTGACACTCTCATACTAGTTTTATGGACTTTGTTCAACAAGGAAATATGTAGTCAGTAAATGAATAAAGATAAGATCTTCAGAAAATATGGGTTTCTCGACGGAATGAGTTTTTTCAAAAATGTTCATTTATAATACAAATGTGTAAAACAACTAGTGCATAGAGCCCGCTATTTCACTTACCAAACGAACATGGAATTTCGTCGACAGAAATGTGCTCATTTTACTTAATGATATAACCCGATGCTATTTAGAGACGCTTGTTCAAACAACCCTCAAATTACAGGTTTTATCTTAAAAATTTGTAATCTAATGAAAATTATTATATTCTCAAAGACTTAATAACTAATGATAGGTTATTTTATTAGTTTTGGAAAATATTTTGCAGTCCTCCAAAACTTTTGACTTATTTATTCATATAATTGAAATGTGGCATTACGTATCACAATGTTCATTATCAAGAAATTCAAAACTATTAGTTGTTATATATGAGAAGCTTAAAATCAGAAATAACCGAGCTTTGATCTCCGATTTAATATTTTCTCTTATACATGTTTTTATTACTACTTGGCAAATAAAATGAATTTACTGCGAATAACTAGATGAATACTGCTCTGTATGTGAGCATGAGTTTGATCATTAGTAAGCATCAACTAAACAACCACTGAAGTGAGCTATTCAGCAACAAAATAACTTAAGATGAAAGAAAATCAAACCTGACTATTTCATTTTATACGATAGACATGTTATGATTCAATCAATGGGATCAAATCTGTTAGTTTACATTTTTATCGTTGGTAAATTGGCGTTATGGTGTGACCATCAATCACTGACGGCGGTGAGGATTCCTCCCTATATTCAGGTTCCATTAACTTGTATCTCTAGTTTCTACAGTTAGCACATTGCATAATCCAAATCAAGGCAGATTATTAATTATTTTCTTATGATTACTCAATAAGATAGCGTTTAAAAAATATCTAGCCAAAATCTGCAGAACGTCGTGAAATGGCTTTTTATTTTCAAATTTACTTTTAAGAGAGAAATTAACCTAAAATATTGTGTGACAACATAAGTCCTAACAAATAACCTACTACTTGTTTATGTAAATATTTCTTGACGCCGGTTTATACCTTTAAATTAAGTTTTATCCTTCGAGTAGAACGTCATATTATTTATTACTTGTCATTTCATAAGTTTTAACCCTAAAAAGTACCATTTGTGCAAACAATTATCCTTAAACGGTTGTTGCAACAATTTTCTGACGCTTGTTTAATTTCATGAGGATCTTCATCACAGGACGGCCTGCTTGAGCATCTGGGCTACCTGTTCCTGCCATCTAGATAATTCAACATGTTATAGATTTTTGTTTGTTTTAATATATCATCATGTTTATCAATCGCATAACCTATCCTGCTGCGTTTCTGAAAAGTGTACAACATTTCGTTGTCAAAGTTACAAAGAACTCAATAAGAGACAATGTGGTTGCTGGCAATATACAACGAAAAGAATGCACATTATTCAGATGTGCATTCACTGAAGTGCTAACATCTAACTGGCGATTACTCAATATTTTTCGCCGGGACCGACCAAGAAGAAAGAAACGGAAACTTGTTGAAATACTTTGCGCTGAGAATTCTATATTGTACCAAAAATATAATATTGAATAAAGCAGATGATAATAATAATAAATAATAATAATAAGCATTTTGATGTGTTGTTTTCTATGACTATCCGTTGTGCAGAGTGATATAAAGAGTATCTGTAGTCATCAGAACCAACAAATTTCAAACTAGATAATTGGCTAGTGCTTTAACACAAACAGAAGATAAACCAACTAAACTGTTGTCTGGTTCGATTGAGTTCCTCCCTGCATTACAATATTCACCCAAATGCTGACGCTGTATTTAGACTAAGGTTAAACTAGAACTAACTTTAATCATGTTCCATTATTCAATCTGCCGAGCTTTTTACTAGCTATAGTCCTTTTTCATGCATGTATAAACAGATATACTAACCAAAGATTCTAAGCGATGCATTATTTAAGTGGGAGAAAATGTATTAGACCCATAATTTGTGTAAAGTCAGATCGCATTGATTTACAATGATCATCTAAAATTCATAATCTAAGTGGACCACCGGGTTATATTACTCAGGTTATTAATATACATTTTATTTCTTCCTTTATAGTTTACAAACAGGAGTGAGTACATGTAGTACTGAAATGTGTATACATTCAGCTGATGAGTCCCAAGTAAAATAAAATAAGGTTCATGAATTTTGTTATTAATTACTACTATACAAAATATTTGATTTCACTGATAAAAATAAATTATATCACAACATGAAACCTATCTTCAGTATTAAACTAAATTTATTTTCAATATTCTTAGATTAACATTTTTAAAAAAAGTACAACACATCCTAATGAATAATATAAATGATGGTTCTGATAAAAGCCATCAATAAAGAAAACATAACATCGAAATGACCTTATTACATTAGTTCAATATGTTCTCATGATCAACATAATGATTACGTGTAACTGGTAAAGTTGAAAAATATTTCGGAAATAATCCTAGTCTAATTTCAGTGTATACATTTAACTCGTAAGCTTTCAGTTATACAACAGTGAATTTGTATGATGCATAGAGAAAAAAGTTATTATTATCAGAATATTCAAACATTAATCAACAAATTTTGCAATAAACAATTCGAAAATACCTTATATTTTATCATATTATTTATTTTTAACTTGCTTGGGAGGTGGTGAATAATAAGAGAACGAGTGCACAGTTTATAAGTGATCGTATACATATATTACAGTTAATGGGTCATTTATATATAGAATGCCATGCATAACTAACCTAATCATACAAGATTTATTTTGGCTGTTTAGCTTACATAATGAATTATAAGCAAATTTCGCATTAAGTAATGATTAAAATCTAATGTACAACTTGAAAATGTTACTAAATAAACAGAAGTTGTGATGTAATATATTTATCGTTCAATCCTTAGCAGAACTTGAGATGAGATTTGAGCACACGAACTAGGTTAAATTTCATAAATTCACAATTACATGAAAACTAAAAGTTACAATCACAAAAATAAACTGATCAGCTTCTGAGTTGGAATCATTTATCATTTACTCTTTGTCATGCGCATTTTCTAGGTGAACATCGTCGTTAAGATACCAATTAAATGCTGAAGTACCGATTTTCGAACTCGATCCGCGCGCACCAGATGTATATATTTATCACCAAAAACATCAAATTAATAAACAGAAAATTAACTTGTCATAAAGGATAATTTTTGTTGACGACCGTTTTACTATGAAATATGATAAAAGTCCATGATGAATACCTGATTGGTTGTAATAATCGAACACTCAGGTGGGGGACAAACAATGTATTCTTAAAATAAAATTACAGAATCTCTTGGTAAAATATGAGAACTATACACTGAATGTTTCATTTGCGAATTTCCATCATTTGTCCTTCACAGTCTGTATGTTTCTTCCAGTTCACAATTCCCTTCTATTTCCCCTTCTATTCTCTTCAACTCGATCTACTTAGCCTTCTGCTGCCAGCCATTCGACTTTTGATTAGTGTTATATACTACATATGTCTGTTGAAATAAGTAGCATACACCACATGTTTATCACTGAAAGTCTCAGCCTACTGAATTCATAAGTTTATATTTTGAAGAGCACTCTGTATGATATTGACATGAACGTAATTATATAAATAAATACTGTAGTATTCATATGAAACGGTTTTAAATAATTAAATGTCTGTATAAAATTATTTTAAAAGTACTAATATGCGGCTATTGAAATCCCTTAAACCTTAACAAAGTGCACAAACGTTCCATTACATGAATATTAGAGCATCGCTCCTAGCTATAAGCATGCTAAATATATACTTAGTCAAGATTATCTTCACCTTATGATTGAGAGTCACTTTATAGTAAAAATAAACTAGTGTGCCTTGCAAATATTGAGAACTAATTAACAGAATAAATAATTTTATTTTTGTTGTTTGTATCACAGACGGACTTTAACAAAACAACCATCAAAAACTAGGAAGTATTCAAAGGTTACATAATATTTTCGTACTTTTAATTAGGAGCATAATCAATAAATTAAAGAATGTACTATCAACACTAATGCTTTGCGGTTGCATTGTCCTCTATAATATTTGAAATTTAATTACTATTTAATTAACAAAAGTACTCAAGGCGTCATTCAATTGGTGAACAGGTGTTTTGTGAATTGTATCTAAAAAGTCGTTCCTCATGGATTAACTCACCGCAGGTCATTTGATATAAAGAAGTATCAAATTGATGGACTGAGCTTAAAATTAGTTAGGATATTTGATGGACTGGAATAATTACCTAGTCCAAGATACCACATTGTTAAGCTGCCTAGACTATGTGGTTGTGTAATCTATTAGGGAATAGGAACATAGTATGTGAATTGTATCATCATTTCAGTATTTTATGATGAACCGTAGTCTAGACGTTATCTTATCACATATGGGGTTACAGTCGTTCACTATATATTTCGATGGGTTCACTTATCTGCTCCGATTAATGTATAGCTATATTGAAAAATTGTTTTTATCTCAGGAAATTAAGTATAATTCTACATAATTTTTCGGAACTATTCATCCCATTTATGGAGGTTTGTCTTTTATTAGCGTTGATGTCCAAGACTGTATTTCAACGGCTTCTGTTGGTCAAATGGGATTTTGAATGAATGCAAGGATAATTTATGCAAGTGCAAGTTTTGGGTATATTTTTCTAATTTACACTACTTACTTACTTGTTTACTCCTCGTTGTCAGATCCTGCTACCTTCCTACCCTTGATTCGTGTGATGGCCATCCTAATTTCTTTGATCGTTGTTGAGGTGACATCTATAGGAATATCTGTGTACGCTGCCTCGATGTCCAATGGGTTCAGTGGGGCTGATCTTTTAAGAGTTCCTCGAAGTATTCTACACATCTCTTCTTGAATCTCAGTGATTGTTTTGCCTTTTTCTCCTTGACTGGTCTCCCTGGTTTATTATATTTCCATGTCAGTTTCTTCGTTGTGTCATATAGTTGTTTCATATTTCCTTCTCTCGTAGCTTTCTCCACTCTCGTTTCTAGGTCTTCCACATATTTCTGCATGATATCTTTATAACTACTGTTGCCCATTCCGACTTCGTCGTTTATGTGTCCCATTAGGATGGTCAGGTCCCCTCCTGGGCACTTCGCTATGATGGATTTCCAGCTCACACAATTTATAATTATTGTAGGATATAGAAATTCTTTTTGCCATTAATAACAGAGTAGTTAAATACACCATGGTTAGATAAACTGAATTATTTGATGTTATTATCCAGCCAGTGCAAGTGACGTAACATCTGCAACAGTAGTTTTTAATGAAACAAAAAATAGCCTGGGACCAATTAAACCATTTGTTAAAGTATAGAAAATGAACATGATGACAAACTTTTGATTTCAGACAAAAACATTTCCGTATAAACGTTCTCGACACAATTCTTTTTCAAAATAGAAAAGTCGGTAATTTTTGATCACATTTGTTTTGGGTTATTTGTACCCGAGTGGATACTGAATAGAACAACGCTTCGTTATTATCATGTAATGACTAATAAAGAGTATTAAGCTTTTAACTCTCGAGTTTTGGTTTGTAAATACTTAAAAAGTTATCATAGAATAAGTGAAGATGTTAAGTGATTTTCCCCTTATTAGTAGCATAATAATTATTGTCACTGTTATTTATTTAGCATCTACTTATTAACTACTTTCGTCTTATTTCAAGTTGATGTTGAGCACGGCGTTACCACACGTGATCTGGTGCGGGTGCCTGGCCGAGCGCCTTCAGCTAGATGAGTCCACTAAAACATATGGTCAGCATCCAATGTCGAAAACTTACAGAGCTATTTATTTTGGGGATTTATTCACCGCCACACTGGTGACGGCGGAGAAATCACTATGTCGGTAGCTCCCCTGTATCTTAAAACAGATCATCCGGCAAGTTTAGTGATTGCGTGTCAAGCTATTCTTCTGGTAGTACTAGGTCTCTTTGGAGTCATGATTGCGTAGATAAGAATGGAGGAACTGAGGTTCATTGAGAGTTCGTCAACTAGTTTGAGGAACGGAAGCGTATCCAGTGTGCCATTTTATACAACTCATGACGTAGACGCATTCCAGATTGATCCTAAATGCTGATTTCTTCCCGAATCTTCGGCTCCCCTGACAGTTAACTGACCAAGAAATAGAGCAGATCTGCGGATTCCATCGACACAAATACGTACACAGAGCAAAATCAACAAATTTGTTTTGGAGACCAGTAATCAGATTATTGATGTTTCGTAGAACTGAAAAATGAGGAATACTTATATTAGCCATTTAATACTTTGAAGCAAATATCGAAGCCTTAAGGATAGTCAGGAAAAATCAGTTGGCGAATAGAATTCGCGAACGTTTTTAACTTTCAAGTTACATTTAGTTTGTATCTTTTCTGTCGCTGAGTGCAATACACTTAATTGAAGTTCTAGTTTTTTGATCGAGGTACAAATAAATATCGACGGTTGACTGACATTTGAATACCCCATTCTTCTCCACTGAATTTTTGTCCTTAACTATGCTTTCAACACTTCATGAGAACACGACATTATGTGCTGATAATTTCATGGACTGACCTCTCCTTAATAAATAAGTAGCCATCTGTTGAATGGATACATCTAAGTAATTTGTGTGTATGTGCAGAGAGGTTAGATGATTTACACTAGCTCGTGATTTGGACATTGGAATTTGTATGGAAATACTTTGAAATATGTGTGTTACCACTTGATTGACCAATCAGGTGTCACATTAGCGAGCATTTTGTCTCAACATCTTGAGGTATTTCTATGTATTGATTCAGTATTTTGCAATATGTCACTACTTGCCTACTTATTTTCAGCATGAGTTGACCTATTGCAATGATAGCTCCAATATGCTATTAACTCACGTACTTAACTCGATTACCTCTCTACTGTTATTTATCAGTTGTTATATATAGAAAATTATCTACCTTGAACTCTGGTGGGCGTAGTGGTGCTGGTCTATCAAAGTGCTTTACTCACTTGTTCCAGTGCTTAGTTTCCCTTGTTTGTCCCTGACCGTTCTTTGTGGTGCACTATACTTCGCCGGGAGCCCCTCTGAGGCCACTGCCGATCCCAAGCCTGGATAAAGGAGGAAACTTGGTTATGGTGTTAGCGACCCCTTCTCGTAGAAAACTATTTCGCTAAAAACGCTAGCCAGAAAAAAATAATTTAAACCACTTGAACTCTGCCCTGGGAGTTAAAATGTCTTCATTTAGTAGAGTTATGACTCCTCATGATGAAAGCCAAGTTTCTTCGGAAGTCACAAGGTTGATACTCATGTTAATATCAGGGAAAGTCCTCAACAGGGTGTTCATAAACAGAATGGAGGAATCCGTAGACACCCAACATCGAAACCATCAGGCTGGATTCCGGAAGGATCGATCGTGTACAGACCAGATGGCAACACTACAGATCATTGTGGAACAATCAACTGAATAGATTTCATCACTCCATATCAAATTCGTTCACTACGAGAAAGCATTTGATAGCGTGAACAGGACAACACCATGGAGAGCTTCTTCGGCGTGCCTGAGATAATTAACATCATACGGAATTCCTATGATGAGTTAAACTGCAGACTCGTTCGAAGTAAAGTCCAGTATCAGGCAATGTTGCTTACTCTCACCCATTCTCTTTCTCTTAGTGATCGACTAGATCATGAAGATGTCAACATCTGAAGGGAAGCACGGGATACAATAGACATCTAGGATGCAGTTGGACAATCTAGACTTCGCAGATTATCTGGCTCTTCTATCACAAACGCAACAACAAATGCAGGAGAAGACGACCAGTGTAGCAGCAGCCTCAGCAGCAGTAGGTCTCAATATATACAAAGGGAAAAGCAAGATTCCCCCATACAACACAGTATACACCAATCGACCACACTTGACGGAGAAGCTTTGGGAGGTGTAAAAAGCTTTTCATATCTGAGCAACATGATTGATGAACACGGTGGATCTGATGCAGATGTGAAGGCACGGATCGGAAAAGCAAGAACAGCATATTTACAACTGAAGAACATCTGGAACTCAAAACAACTGTCAACCAACACCAAGGTCAGGACTTTCAATACAAATGTCAAGACAGTTCTACTGTATGGGACGGAAACCTGGAGAACTACGAAAGCCATCATCCAGAAGATACAGGTGTTTATTAACAGTTGTCTACGCAAAATACTTCGGATCCGTTGGCCGAACACTATTAGCAACAACGTACTGTGGGAGAGAACAAACCAGATCCCAGTGTAGGAAGAAATCAGGAAGAAGCGCTGGAAGTGGATAGGACACATATTGAGGAAAGCACCCAACAACGTCATAAGACAAGCCCCCACATGGAATCCTCAAGGCCAAAGGAGAAAAGGAAGAGAAAAGGACATTTTACGCCGGGGAATGGAGATAGAAATGAGAAAAATGAACAGGAATTGGATGGAACTAGGAAAGAAGTCCGAGGACAGAGTGGGATGGAGAATGCTGGTCGGCGGCCTATACTCTCTTGGGCGTAACAAGCGTAAGTAGGTATGTGTGCATGTTAAGACCTACTGATGAAAAGGCTGGTGCTAAACTATCTGTCTTCACCTGCAAATGTTCGTGTGTATGGGATAGGAGAGCTAGGTCGTTTGCAAAGTCCCAATTGTCAAGTTACATCCAACCTGTCCATTTTATTCTGCACTTCCCCCCAGATATAAAGGTCTTCATAATCCACTCAACCACCAGAAGAAAGACAAACGAAGAGAGTAAGCAGCTTTTTTCAACTCCAGCCTTCACTTGGAATGTGCCTGTCAACTGTCCTCCATGCATCACTTTGCAGTGTAGCCGTCGTATGAATTCCGTGTGCTGTTGACGATCTTCTCAGGTACAGCATAGTGTCGAAGAAGGTTCTCTTATCCACGCTGTCAAATGCTTTCTCGTAGTCAAGAAGGTTGATGTGTTGTTGATCCATAGTGGTTTCCTCTTTCTCTACTAGATTTTGTAAGACTGGGAAGCTGTTTCTGAGAGCTATCGTGAACTCGGTGAGCTAGTTAGAGTCTCGAAGGAAGGTTATATTAAACGTTTGTTGTGCTGGTGTCCAAATGTTCAATGCCTGTTCAGCTTCAGCTCTATATTGGCCACCACTAGATAGTTATGGGAAGTTATATTATATCCTCCGTCTGTTCTCACGTACTGGATGGACTTTCTGAATGCTTTACTCCCCTAGATGTGATCAGTCTGGCTCTCTGTAGTGAATACGATGCGGATTTGTTGAAGAAAGTGCTTCTATTTATGACGGTGTGGTTGGAAGCTAACCTCTCATAATCTCCGTTTCCTTCTCATAATCCATGTCGCTCCATCAGGATGTTCAGGTCTTTTCCTGAGCTGTTCTGTGCGACGGACTGCAACCTGTCACAAAACTGGTCTTCATCCTCCTCACTGCCATTGTTGGTGGGTGCGTAACATTGGATGATGTTCATCGTAATCCTTTCCTTCTTTGATTTGAAGGATGCTTTAATTATTCTGGAGTCGTGACTTTCCCATCCTATCAGCGATTTTCGTGCTTCTTTGGACAGGGTCAGTACAACTCCTTGTGCGTGTAGAGGGGTACTTTCTTCATGACCAGAATACTACAACAGCTCTCCTGAAGTTAGTCTTTTCTGTGTAGATTGTGTCCAATGGGTTTCACTTATTCCAGGCACGGTCATGTTGTGTCTTCTCCTTTCTGTTGTTGCTTGGATGATCCTCTCTATCCCTCCCACGTTGTGCGGACATTCCATGTAGATGTATTAATAGTTGTTCTGGTTGCCAGAAGTGGCATCGGTCCCGTGACTTGTGGAGTCTTGCGTTTTACCATGAGGCTTCATAACTCTTCTACATGTGTACCCTTGAACTCCCAGGTCAGGGTCTTACTTACGCCTGTTACTCGTGAAGAAGCATAGGCCGCTCACCAGCATTCGCCATCCAACCCTGTCCTGGGCAATCCTTTCCAGCTCCTTCCAGTTGCTATTTATCCTTTCTATATCTGTTTTTATTTCCCGACGTAATGTGTTCTTTGGCCTCCCTCTTTTCCGCCTTCCTTCAGGATTCCAAGTTAGGGCTTGTCTCGTGATGCAGTTTGATGATTTGCGTAATGTATGTCCTATCCATTTCCATCGTCTTTTCCTAGTTTCTTCTTCAGCTGGAAGCTGGTTTGTTCTCTCCCACAGAAGGCTATTGCTGATGGTATCCGGCCAATGGATGTTGAGTATCTTGCGTAGACAGCTATTTATAAATACTTGTACTTTCTTGATTGTGGTTGTTGTAGTTCTCCAAGTTTCAGCTCCATACAGTAGAACTGCCTTGACGTTCGTATTGAAGATTCTCACTTTGATATTGGTTGAAAGTTGTTTTGAGTTCCATATGTTCTTCAACTGTAGGAATGTGGTCCTTGCTTTGCCAATCCTTGCCTTTACGTCTGCATCTGAACCTCCTTGTTCATCGATGATGCTTCCTAGGTATGTGAAGGACTCTACATCTTCCAGAGTTTCGCCATCAAGAGTGATTGGATTGCTGTTCTCCGTGTTGAATTTGAGGACCTTGGTTTTCCCTTTGTGTATGCTGAGGCTTACTGATGCAGAGACTGCTGCTACACTGGCTGTCTTCATCTGCATCTGTTCGTGTGTACGTGATAGGAGGGCTAGGTCATCTACGAAGTCCAAATCGTCTAATTGATTCTGAGCTGTCCATTGTATTCCGTGTTTTCCTTCAGATGTCGAGGTCTTCATAATCCAGTCGACCACCAGAAGAAAGAGGAAGGGAGAGAGTAAACAGCCTTGTATGACTCCGGTCCTTACTTGGAATGCATCTGTCAGCTGTCCTCCATGCACTACTTTGCACTGTAGTCCGTCGTATGAGTTCCGGATAATATTGACAATCTTCTCAGGAACTCCGTAGTGTCGAAGAAGTTTCCATAATGTCCTCCTATCTACACTGTCGAATGCCTTTTCATAATCAATGAAGTTGATGTACAGTGACGAGTTCCACTTAATTGGTTGTTCGACGATGATCCGTTGTATTGCAATTTGGTCTGTGCACGACCGGTCCTTACGGAATCCAGCTTGTTGATCTCGAAGTTGGGCGTCTACTGCATCCTTCATCCGGTTCAGCAACACTCTGTTTAAGACTTTCCCTGGTATTGACAGTAGTGTGATGCCTCTGTAGTTTTCACATTTGCTCAGGTCTCCTTTCTTTGGAATCTTGATGAGGTGTCATTCTTTCCAGTCCATCGGCACTTGTTTCTCCTCCCAAATCTTTTTGAATAGAAGATAAAGCATGTTTGTGGTTGCTTCGATGTCTGATTTCAGTGCTTCAGCTGGTATATTGTCGGGTCCTGCTGCTTTCCCGTTCTTGATTTGTCTGATGGCCATTCTGATTTCTTCCGTCGTTGGTGGATTGACATCTATAGGAAGATCTATGTGTGCTGCTTCGATGTCCGGTGGATTCATTGGAGCCGGCCTATTCAGGAGTTCCTCGAAGTATTATACCCATTTGTCCTGCTGTTGTTGAATTTCAGTGATTGGCTTGCCTTCCTTGTTGTTGACCGGTCTCTCTGGTTTACTGTATTTCCCTGCTAGTTTCTTCGTTGTATCGTAAAGTTGTTTCATATTTCCTTCTCTAGCAGCTTTTTCCGCCGTCGTTGCTAGTTCTTCCGCGTATTTCTTCTTGTCGGCTCTAATGCTTTTCTTCACTTGTTTGTTTGCTTCTATGTATTCAGATTGTGCTTGGTCAGAGTCTAAGTAGTTAAAATGACTTTTGTTATTGACGCTTTTCTAGAGAAGTTCTTTTGGTACTAAGTGTGGTCGCTAACTGCACGACAAAGTTTCCTCGTTTACCCGGGTTCTAAATCAGGGTTAACTATAGAGCTTCTCTTGTTGGTGTTAGGAAAACTATCAAAGTGTACAAAACAAATTTGCTGTGCTAGTGTGGTTAACATCTAAGTTTGATTATGGGCAAGTTTTAGATGAACTACTGAATAAAACGTCCTTTTTAAATGATTTGCAATTTTAGGACGTTAAGATCAATAGGCACTCACGATATTCGGCAGTTAGTCCAGTCCTTCAAATTAGTGAATATCAAAATTAACCATAGCTGTCTTGGGGTTTTTTATTATAATAACATACCTACGTACGAGATTCTTAAAATGGAAATAAACATGATTAGAAGTCATTTAATACACAAGCTGTTAGAGAATACGGTTTCGTTAGACACTCAGACACCGATGAAATTGAAATCCGTCCACTAGACCAAACCTATGCATGGTATCGTGTGAAAAATAGTTAAAAACCTCAAAGTAATAAAACATAAACATATTCAAGTATATTGTTTATTTAAAAAATCGAACTAGCTACCTACATCCTGTTTATGAAAAAAAATAATACTGTGACATGGCTTTCATCGATCATAATTGTGGTCTTTATCTCAATGGCGTATGTAGCTACCAACTGTCTAGTCGAGCTTGGAGTCATCAGTGGCCCTTGTGATGGTTCATGCGGGTCCTCTTTCTGACCACCGTTACTTAAATGTCGACCAGTACATCAAAATATATATTTGGGGTTATATATCAAAGAAATGTATTAGGTAGCGGTATTGCTAACTACTCAGGTGGAAAATTTTATTAGCTAAAATATTTTAAAAAATGGATTTCGGAAGCGTGTAGTTTTACCTTGGGTTGAATTACAACCTACTGGTTTTTCACCCGCTCTTAAACGCGAAATTAGAAAAAGACACAGTTTATTTCGCGCAATTTGCCCAGAGTCGGTCACGATGAGCTCAAATCTCATGGGTTATCCTGCTCTGTTTAGAGAAGATATCGATAGACTTAGTGATTAGTAAATATGTATTATTTTTTACGGGAAGAAGCTTCATTACCTTTTTTATTTCCCACAATTAAGGACCATCCTTGACTGTCATAAGGTAGAATGAACCCTACTGGTGCATAACTTTCCCCGCGGTTTGATCGTACACGGTCCGAATATATTAGTACCCCCAAATGCCCTGGTAAGGCCGAGGGTGCGGAGAGTGCTCTTCCTCTCAAAATGCTCCCACGCAACCACGCGTATACAGCCAATGTCAGGGAAGTCTTACTGATTGCCTTCTCGCGATAGGAGTGTTGCTTACGAAATTGAGAGGTTGAAAAGCGAATGTCCGACGCTTTATCCAGGTTAGTGAGTACGGAGAGTCCACCTAGAGGAATTGGAAAACCTTGATTCCAAACCAATGGTGTACATGGGCTCCAGGATCCTGAGAGAACAAATGGCGTATAAAACTATTTTTGGTCACCGTCCACCATAGGATTGCATCTCCTAACGTTACTCCATTACCCTATGGATTAGACCTCTAGATCAAAGGCTTGGGGTGTGAATCCCTAAGAAAACCACCTATTTCGCTTTGGGCATCCGGACAGTATCACAGCCCTCACACAAATCAAGTGACTTATGTGGCACATATGTATTTGGTTTTTCCTTGTTCCAATGCTTATGTTGAATAACTGATAATATGTAACGTGGATTAGTGAATGACGGACATATTCGTAATTATATAACTATGTAAAGTATTATATGCAAAGATGGATAGTGGCTAGTAGTGGAATCCAGTTTGTGTGTAAACTACTGAAAAGGAGCAACTTACCATAGATTTCATCTTTTCTACCTTTTTTAAACTCTTTTGTAGTATGTAGTATATTTTAGCAAGGGTGAAATATGTCAGTTTATGTTACCATTCCATATCCGACGGAAAATCTGGATGTATTATTTTGTCGGCTTGAAAATTGTTATGGAGTATCTGCAGCATTATCTCAAGATAAACTTAAAATATGCGGAACTGCAGATAAACTGAATGCAGCTCAAGTATGTGTTGTTGAGTTTACATGAAAATAAATCCTTCTTGTACAGGATTACGCACTGCGTTTTATTAGTCCAGAATCGGTTTCAATTAGTACGATTACTTCAATGGATTGTTTGGAATTATTCAGTAATCCAACAATAATTTATCATTTTGAACTGACGTACAATATTGTCATAATTATTAAAAAATCTAATGTATTGATCATTAAAGGATGTGCACGTGGAATCAGACGTTTTTCACGAATTTTACATTTATTAGAGTCATTTTTAAAAGTCAAATGTGCTCATTTAAGCGATTTAAAAGTCTCAATTTTGAAGACATTATGTGAGAAGTATTCCGTGAACTATAATGGTTTACAGTGCACTAACGCAATGAAGCTAGCTCTCATAAATTATTTCATTTCCTTAGAAAAACCTGAGGCTACTGTAATTTCTGATAGTCTCTTAGTTGATTCAGCAGTTGAAAATGTACATTTTGTAGAGGCTTATCGTAAGTGTGAAGCAAGTAACTCAGAATCAATTAATCTAGGTGAGCGTTATTATTCTTTTCCTTGCTCTTAATACATAATTATATATATATATATATATATATATATATATATATATATATATATATATATATATATATATATATATCGATGTTCATACATGATATATTTCATACTATGTCATTTAGATATTGGCCGAGTAGATTATACAAGGAATTTTACATATTTTCACGTTAGTTATACACCGTGTAGATTACCAATAATCTTGTGTTTGCAAACCATTCGGAAATCAAAGGGTTGTACTCATCACATTTCTACCATTTGGAATTATACACTAATCAATATACCTGTAGTTTACGAATAATTTTCCATGTCCACTGGTAGTGAGGATAAATTCATTCAGATAGTGAACAATGTTCACAAGGCAAATTCTATATGAAAACACTGGGTAAGGTTGTTTTTCAATTTGCTTGCTTAGGTGGGAAAAACTCGCACCTAAAACTGTTATAGTTTTGTAATAATCATTTAGATCATAAATAAGAACCATGTTGTTGTGTACTTGAAGGATTAAATGTCAATATACTACTCACATACGACGGAGTCATGCTGTGATGAAAGTCAGTGTTGACTTGAAATATTTACCGATATGAATTAAAATTATTTAGAAAAAGTCCACTAAAGTAATTATGTGAGTTGAGCCAGTCAGACAGACGGAACGTGCACCCTGGCACATATATACATCAATCCAAGTTACCGAAGTACAACACAATGACAAGATGTCAGAGCAGTATAAGTATTAACCATATTAGAAGTAGTAAAAACAATTAGACATATGATATCTTAGTAGGTCAGAATACATGGATTAGTGTAATAAACCAATATGAGATAAATTAAAGAAATTCAAGATCTAAGGAAAGGTAAGGAGTGAATACATCTACCCTGTTGCGACTGATTCTGAGCCATACCACTCAATGTCTCCAATCACCGATCGCGAATATCACGTGGACATCAACTAGATAGCCTGAACCTATCAGGACGGCTCAGTTCGACAATAAGTGACTTCACGAACCGACTCCACATGCTGGTTTGGCCGCCCCACGTAAAACAATGTTTTCGAAGTGACAGATGGAGAGCGAATTTGTAGTACTTCACTAGACTCTCGGATAGACAACAGACATCAATGTTGAGACTTTCTAAAGACATAAACAACCCTATCTGTTGTCTTATCTGCATTAGTGTACGGACGTTAAAGGAAACCAGTTTAAGTGGTATACGTAGTTTCAGAAAAACTGTTTCAGTATTTGTAGCCAGTGGTACCATTCAACTGTCGGCCAGTTAGTCACTTGAGATCGTTTAGATAGGATATGGTTTTCGCCATAGAGGAGCTGCTGTATAATTTGAAAAGTATAATACGTAAAATGAGAATAAAGTGGAGCAAATAAGTGACGTAGTGTATTGAACAGAACACGGGTAGGGGCAATCGGATGTATTTAAAACAAAATTACAGGACTGGTTAGTAAAATCTAACAATCATAAAGTAAATGCTTAATTTGCGAAATGTCCACCAGTTGTCTCAAAATGACTCAGACTTCATTGTTCTTGTATTTTCATAGAAATTGCATCCTGTTTCCATTCTTTACTGTTCGATCCTCTTGTCTCTCTGCTGCCAGACCTTTTTTCCACGACTAACATCATATACTACTTTTGTCAATATAAGTAGCATACACCACAGTAGTATTAAAGAAATAAAAATAAACGTTATCATATGGTTGTGAACAAAGTTATCTGGGCGAGTGTTGAGGCAACATAAATTTTCCCAGTAGTAATTATCATTGATTTGTGTGAGGGCTGTGATACTGTCCGGATGCCCAAAGCGAAATAGGTGGTTTTCTTAGGGATTCACACCCCAAGCCTTTGATCTAGAGGTCTAATCCATAGGGTAATGGAGTAACGTTAGGAGATGCAATCCTATGGTGGACGGTGACCAAAAATAGTTTTATACGCCATTTGTTCTCTCAGGATCCTGGAGCCCATGTACACCATTGGTTTGGAATCAAGGTTTTCCAATTCCTCTAGGTGGACTCTCCGTACTCACTAACCTGGATAAAGCGTCGGACATTCGCTTTTCAACCTCTCAATTTCGTAAGCAACACTTCCACTACGAGAAATCAACTCGAGGGCAACAGATCATCTCCGTTGAAATTCGAATGTATTTACAAATGGGTAACAATATTTACCCATTTTTATTATTTATGGTTGCTATGAGATATTTATATACTCAGTAGGCGCTAGATTTCGGAATTGTTATACGGTGATCACAAATTGCCACCATGAGTGTATTACGAATAACTGGTAGTTTATATCGTTTAACTATTACTCCTATGTGATGAAATCACTGAACAAACGTTTTTTAGTAAGGCAGATTTTCAAATTCTCACGGACGCAGGTGACTGTAACATGTATTGCACTTGGGTGATCTTCGATACACCATCATATTTGAAGCAAAATGAGACAAATAGTACTTGAACATGATTAAATGGAGATGTTCCACTGATTCGCAAATTATCCAATTGTTTAGACCTCTCGAGAAACTAATTAAAGGCTGATGCTCTCTCAACTTGTATTTTTAATGTGTGCTAATTAAGAAGCCGTTTGTTACTTCAGATGTTAGACTTAATGATTCGAGTTAAGTCATGGTGACAAGCTTATCTCTGCTCCGACTTCTAACTCACAAATATTCTACAGCTATATGTTTTCTGTTGTTTTTTTTAAACTTAATTTCGACATTCCGTCTCAGATTTTATATTATTTATGTGATATGAAGTCGGCTAATAGACGTCTTAATTTTATTGCGGCGTGAGTGACTGACTATCCCAAAATCCAGTCGATTGTTTTAAATAACTAAAGCATTCTGATAATTGTGTTCAGTATCTTGTACATGAGTTAGTCACTTTACTGTTTAAAAACCTATACTACTGGGCAGTTGCGTTGCTCTTGATATCAGTTCATTCGAAATGTTTGAATCCATAATTGATTTTCATGAGCAGTTATCGGTCATTACGCAGTAAAGATCACCTTTTTGTCATTATCTTAATAACACAAATATGTATAATCACAATCCGTATTACACATTAATTACTTGGATCGACAGAGTAGTTTGCCTTGTATCTTAGTTATTTTAAACAAGGAAGCGGAAAAATATGGTCTTGTGAATATGTTTTGACGTTCTTATTACAGACAGAATGTAGATCGTATATACTCTAGTAAAATGTTTCGAAAAACGTCAACAGTTCTTTTGAAAAGGGGACGTCATTTTGGGTAAGTAATGGAATTGTTCAAATGATGGTTTATATCAATGACTTGTACATGCATCTTAATACATTCACATATCAGTATATTAGATTTTACGTTTCCAATTATATTGATGGTTGTGTTTATTTCTTCTTCACGGACATTACGTAGTAAAGAGCCAATTCTTATAGCCGTTTACAGCTAGTTGATTGTCCATATTGTATTCATTATTAGTTATTACCAGTTTACAATCCTTAAGAATAGCAATAATAATAACTTTCCATTCAATGTATTTCTATCAATATTTTAGATAATGAATCGAACCCATTGTCTTTATTAACAAATTCTTCTAAGATAAAGTCAGATAAATCGTTACAACCTCGCTTAAGACCCATTATAATTGACGGTAGTAATGTGAGTTTCGCGTAAGTTGCTCTGGGTTTGTAAATATTATTATTATTGGTGCGAGTAGCAACCAGTAGTTGATTGACAATAAATCACTAAACTATAAATCAACAATTTTGATCATTGGTCTGTAAAATTAGAGTTTCTTTGTTTCTGATTTTCAATCGCATTGCTGAACTTTTTTAAAGTCTGTCAAGAAAGTTATTTCTGACTTCCCGCGATTAAAATAACCAAATGAAGTTCTGAATAGATTTGACGAAATCGATTATGGCAAATATATTGCAAAATAGTAATAGAAATGAACGTTTACTTACCCACACTTCGAAGGAATATCATTTTGAATGATGCACAACACTACGGAAAACTTTCTATTCCGTATTATCCCCTGCCTCATCTCCCAACAGCAAAAAAGGGAAATATACACCGATGGACTTATTTACTACTGGTACTTTTTTACAGCATAATCAGAAGTGTGTGGATGTTCACACGGTGGTTCGTTATGACATTAGAACTCAGCAACTTGGAATAGGGTTTCGAAAAATTTGGCCTAATTTTTCATAATACCCAGAAGTTCGTGCTAGAAAAAACACCACTCATTATGATCCACTTGGTCAATTCATTTACAATATACGTCTCGTGACCATTGACAATACCTTCTATGTGAGACTAGGAATAGTAACCAGATGTAGGAAGCTTTGTTGCAAAACGTGAATGAATGCTTACATAACTCATGGATTTATGTATGTGTCCTCATTAATCCAGACTAGGACATGTAAGCCATGAACTTGACCAGAAGAATGGTTCATATACTCAATTATATATGTATCCCGACTAGTTTTATTGAATTGTTAATTAACGTACAATCAAGACTTCAGTTACTATTACAATACAATTTATTTCAAACTTAATGAATTATAATAAATTGATTTTACTTACAATTTTAAATTCAGTTTTTTAATATGACAAGGTATCTGCTTCTAACTTGTCTGGCATTATAATGTTTTTTTTTTTAAATTGTAGCATGTGATCATAAATTGTTAATATTTACTCAATTTTTAATTGATACCAGCTGATTGTTAAATATTCAGATTTCCTGCAGCTACCACTACAGTATCGAAATATCTCTATATGACGCTTATCTTCCAACGAATACAAATAATCGTTCAGCTTTTATTGCTTTACCATAAAACATATCTTACACAAGTATTTTTGTAGACATTTGCCTGATTTAAAGTTGGGTGTACACTGTAAACCGATATCAGTGTACTGGTAGTGTGCTCTGTGTTGAGATTAAATAGCGTTTCATTGTTTTCAGGTGAAAATAATTCATGCTGACATTCTGGCTGAAACCCAGCACCATTAATCCAATTCTTAAAATGTTCAGCCATTATTACCTATAAACTGCAAAGCAATATGAATATATACCTGTATACTGACTGATAATTATAAATTCATTCATGAATCTCAAACAGGGAAACATTTTGATCCAAATAAATTAATATCTAAATGTTTATTTCCTTATTAACTTCTTGGATTCCGTATGTTTTCCTTTTTGCTTTGTTTTGTTTTTGTCTTGTAGCCATGGAAAACAAAAAGAATTCAGTGTTCAGGGAATTCGTCTAGCCTTAGATTACTTCAAAAAACGTGGCCATAAAGATATAGTTATTGTAGTACCTAGACATTATCAAGGCAAAGGTGGCCGTTATTTCGATGAACTTGAGCATTCTGGTATGTTGACTTATACACCATCACGAACTTTGAATCAAGAAAGACAAGCAGTGTATGATGATCGGTAGGTTTATGTTAAAGACAATTTCTTGCTAATAAGACTGTTTTTATAGTTTTTAGATTTTGAATTTACGTTTTCCCTTACCGAAAATCACCAAGCAAGCATCTTTCTATATTTTACCGCGGTTGATAATTCTTTTCGTTGATTAGTTTGTTACTATTTTAATACGCTACTTGCCCGACCGTTGTTCCTACTTTGATGTGGTGGTCGGGCTTGTCTATCGTAACAAACCAGTCGAGCTATACTGGCTGGAACAATCGTTCCTCAAGGTCCTACCATGCCAGACAGGTCAGTTAACGAGCGGTAAGACTAAAACCAACAAACCCAAGGTCTGAGGACGAAGTCGTACTGTTGACTGTACAGAGGTGTGACGGCAGTAAGGTGTTCCTCTCAGAAAACCCGCATAACAATGATGCTGCCTCCCCACAAAGAGGGATGAGGTTAGAAAAGGTCGACCCTAAAAATGCACACCTCGCCTTATCCCACGGATTTCCTTCTCCGGCGGTAAGGTCTCAATAAGTACGGAGCTAACACGAAAATTGCCCACAAAAAGGTCGTGTGTGACCGACCTCAAGCAGTTGTCCCTTGGGCACTGTGGTCACGCTCTTAGTTCACTAAGACCACCTCTAACCCAATTTCCTTTTCAGGTACCTCCAGAGGAACCCTTCCACGGTGTGGGAAATCGGGAAGTGATAACTATCCTCATACCTCTAACAGTACTCAAGATCACTGTATTCATGATCAATCACTCTCTTCAATTCCTATTATTACTCCTACCTCGACTTTCAACTCTAATCTTCCTCTCTTACTTCCTCCTCAAGTGTCACCATGGCCAACGATTCTAGTGCGTAAAACCCTGTCCCAGGTCTACTAAAACCTCGCTCCAAACTACACATTGGAGCCTTCAACGTATGCACTGTGTATCAAGTCGGCCACAGGCCTCCTTGGCTAAAACCCTAGAATCTTGTACCATTGGTGTATGATATGTCTCCGAAACACGTATACAAGATCCTAGTGTGGTTATTCACTTGACCTCACTTCACCAAAACGGAGAGCCTACGAGATACACCCTCTGTGTTCAGACAATTGTTTATCTTTAGCAAACACTAATTCTAAGCACAGAGAGAGAGAGAGAGACATCGTCTAACATGGCGACCACCTGCACCAGTTTATTATTTATTTATTTGAACACATAAATATTGGTACAAGAGGGCACCAAATATATGTGCGCCACACAAAACAATGAGAATTTAAAGACAAGGAAAAAAAAGTAAGGAGCGTGAAAGAAGAAGAGAATAATAATAATAATAGTAATAATGGGGGAACGGGAAGGTACAACCAGAAGAAATCTTTCAGTTAAGGAAGGAGCAACCACTTTTTACGAAGAAAGTAAAGTACGCGCACGCATTTGCTTGCGCCTCACTGAATTGGCTCCAGAGGTCTTTAAGTATGCATTATGCATATACCAACATGACTAAGACTAGAAGTTAGTGACTTTATGGACCGATGCTACGTTTTGGTTTGGACACCCCTAACTTTCTTCCAACCATCCCCAACACTAGTCAGGATTAGGGATGGTAAGTAATAGTGAGGTTAGACACAGGGTATTAGGGAATGATGGTAATATATTTGATGAGGTTGTGAATCTTCATCGACTGAGATGATTCCCAAATACCATGTGTCTCACTTCACTATTACTCACTCGGTGAACTCAGCAGATGTGAGCAGTATTTCTAGTGCACCTATTATCAAATGCTAGTAACTTACGAGTATCTTCTACTCTTAACGGCCACGTTTCGCAGCTATAAAGTAGATCAGAACGAACTGCTTCACAGCATACTCGTCCTTTAATTGATAGATGGATATCTACCTTCCCCATAGGTGACGTAAATTGGCAAAAGCCATACGAGCTTTCTGAATCCTTGCAGAGATTTCGTCAGACACTAACTAAGTAAAGTTGTCGACGCACTCAACCACTTCACTCCCTATCCTTAGTTCAGGTGTTGACGCAGGCCAGTCCTGAAGCAACAACTTGCATTTAGAGGGGAGAAATGCAGTCGATTGACTATCTTATCGATTAAATGTTTAAAAAACTTCCATGGCAATATCGATTATATACATATAATTGATATATATACGTTTTTAATTGTGTTGTGGATCGCTCGTTTCTGGCTTTTTTGCAGAATATACTTCCTATTCCAAGCTTGAACTTCTCCCTCTAGTTAGCGGGGCTGGGACGCATCAATAGCTAGCTTGCTGGTCTTTTGTCATCGAGTCTTTGTTCTCGTTCGCAGATTAAGTGAACTCATGATAGCTTCAAACCTAACAGAAGTTATAATATTTTGACATCTGTTAGACTTTAAATAATGGGAGTATCACTTCTGCTATTAATTGGGTGGTATTTTCAAGTCTAAACAATCATTAAACACTATCATTCTGATAAATGTTGCCGTCACTATAAAACTCCTAAGTCCTGATTAACAGGAAATAGTAATTCGGTATTATGGTTTTACTTAGCCATTGAAGCTTACAAAATATATCACCTTTACAATTTATAGAGATTCCTAAATTATTTACTCAACTATGCAGTTTTTAAAAATCTGTCTATTTTTCTGTGAATATCCAGCGTAATCTTGCAATTGGCAGCTGATAAGAATGCAGTCATCATATCCAATGATCAATATCGTGATCTTATGTCGGAAAATGCTAAATTTAGAAAACTTATTGAAACAAGGTAAGTGATGTGATTTTTACATTTTTGTACGTTAATTGGCTAGTTAGAACAGTCCTGTTGTAACATTGTATTTAAGTATGTGGATTGGTAGCCTACTAAATAAATCAATCAATTTTTAACTCAGCAAACCTACTTCGGCTCCAGATGCTGAGTAGTGCTAATTAATTACTTCGACATCAAACCTATATTTCATTAGCTTGTGTTTGGTCACTTTATTACATTAAATGAAAATTTAACAGTAATTTTCATCAGCTAGATTACTGTTGTTAAAAGCAGCATTAAATAACCTTTTCTTTTTATTTTGAGATTAACTGATACGTACGCGTACAGTCCTACATCCAATTTTATCTGTTAAAAGAGGAAATATGGCTTGAATTAAATTATTTTTTTTTCAAATTTAGTATCAGATTTAAACAACTTTCTATCTCATATAGAAAGTCATTCAAAGACTAGATAAAGTTATTAAACTCGTCCAGGGTTATAGCTTGTTTATTCAACTATGTCATATCAACGCTTTTATCGAATTCAGTTTTGGTTTCCACTTATATTTCCCTGACAAAGTCATTTATCATCTTTATAAAATAATCGGATCTCACAGTTCTGATTTCTAATAAATGTTGTGTTCAACTCAGGTTTACTGACAAATTGCGTAGATGTAGCAGTATAGATAATCCTTAACGTGTCTTTAGGATTTATGCACCTAGTCACCAAAAGATCTCAGATCAAGATTGTGATGTCTGGTGATCAACTGTTATGACTGCATCGCCAATTGTTATATCTAGTCACCAACTGTTTCGTCAAGATTGCTTATTACTTATACTTGAAAAAACGAGAAACCCTTTCAGATACCACGACGCGAACTAAAAACATCAATACTGGCACAAATCAAGGTTAATTAACTCCAAGTCAAGACAACGACAACAGTCGAAACTACACTCATTTATATATTGATTGTACACCCATCTTGATTAATAATTTGTATGAAATCACATATATGAAAAATACCCAGAGTTATAACGAATCACATGCTGTATGTCATGCTGTGCATAGTTTACATTAATCTAATAGAAGAATATCATATCTTGAATAAACATGATACTCAAATAAATTAATGTTAAACTGAATAAAATATCACACTGTCAAATAAAGACAAATATTACTCTGAATAATTAACGCATTGAATTAAGAAAACACGGAAGTGATGTTGACCAAAAATCATAATGAGCAAAAAGATGTAATTTTGCCTTTTTAATCCCACCATATCAAAGATAACAGTTGCAAAAGATCACTTTTTTCATTTTTAAAGATAACATCGAGCATAGTAGTAGAATTTTGTATCTTCACAATTATCATTTAGTCTGCTAAAGGTTTTGCAGACAATTTCAACCTGAATTATAATGTTCAAACTTCCGAAGTTTGTTCTCACCACACATTTCAAGGAACTTATTCAGTGTTAAAGAATCTTTATTCCCTTTGCATTCATGATCAATTAAAATTTTAGAAAATACCTCGATTTTTGTTATTCGAGATTTATTTAGATTTTCCAAAGTGTACGAGATGCTGGACGATTTACTGAGTTTTTTTCAAGAAAAGTTTCGTTCGAAGTTAAAAACTTCCGTTGCAGGTGGAATGACCTGTTAAAAATATTCGAGTATTTGAACTCCGTGCACTACACTTCGTTTACTTATAACAAAATGATAGAAAAAGTGATTTACTTCAAATGTGCGCGACATTCGCTTGTTGCATTTTAAATGGTGTATAATAAATCATACAATGTTCGTTTGAAAAGTTGAGTAACGTTACTAATCAACAGTAATATCTTGAAGCTTGTAATCGAAATCAAAACTACGGTGAGCTTGGTGTAATGGTATATGGTTTATACTCTTATGACAAAAGGCTATGTAATTATGTTTCAAAGTCGTCTTACAAATCGCTTCATTAAATTTGTTTACTGATGCAAGGCTGTAGATAATATATTCAAGGGAAATCAACAGGGTGTGGTGGATTACTCACCTACTCCTGTTACCCCTCGTAGAGGAGCATAGACCGCCGACCAACATTCTCCATCAAACTGATGGATTAACCCTTGATAATTTTAAGGATAGTGTCTAGTTTTAGCAGTTAGACTAACTGAAATCTGGAAACTGGATTCGGTCCCACATGAGTGGTCGCGATCGTTGATCGTCCCAGTTCATCAGAAAGAGCAAAAATCCTCATGTGATAATCACAGAGGAATCAGTTTAGCTTATAGTGTCTAAAATGATATCTCGACGTCTAGCTAGAGCTCGTGAGGAACGAACCCGAGTAAACTGGTCTGGTTTCAGATCTGGACTTTAATGTATAAACCAAGTATTCACCACCCGGCAGATTCTGAAACATAGACATACTTTTCGACGTCCAATTGTAGGTGTATCCCTTGACCGTAAGACAGCATTCAACTCCGTTAATCGCGAGGAGATTCACTTGTTGACTTACAATACCCAGCTGATATTGTTCTGCTTGGTGAAGACACAGACAAAATACAATCCTCCAACCACCTTAAGTAACAATCTAAACATGTTTGGGATGCGGTTCTCTCCCTGCAAATGTAGAATGTCACTTCAGGATTGGCTTGCGTCATAGGCTGAACTAATGATGGTGAGTGTAGTAGTTGAACGCATCGACTACTTAACTTATCTTGGGTGTTTCGTTTGTCCTGAGGTCTGACGAAATCTCTGCACTGATTCGAAAAGCTTTATCGACTTTCGCTAACTTGCGTCACCTGTGGCGTAAGCGAGATATCCATCTTTTAACCAAAGGGCGAGTTTACTGCTCAACGATTCGTTCTCTTCCACTTTATGGGTGCGGAACACGGCTATTAAGAGTAAAGGATATTCGTAGGTTACTAGTATTTGTGTCTGGGTTAGGAATAGAGCGCAGGGCAAGGATGGCAAGTCGATTCAAGAGGTATTAAATCTTCATCAACTGAGGTGATTGGGACATAAGTTACCTATGTCCATCCACCACCTACCTTGACGGGCAATGTTTTCTGGTGTAGGAGTAGGCTGAAAAAAGCTAAGGGTAGCCGAACTAAAACATGACATCAGTCCATAAAGTCACTAACAATTGGACTTGGACATATTGATAGTTATAGACTATCTAGTATGCGTAATTATCGTAATTAATGGTTAGAGACTTTGAGTGACGTGGCTCAAAATCGTTTGCAATGGCGCAGTTGCATCCATTTGTTGTCTTTCCCCCCAAACTTCTGTTTTTTCTCAGTAGTTTATATTTTCTTTCTGAATTGTATCTTCGATGCCTAGTCTTTCCTATTCCCACTGGTAATGTTACTACCTCTACTATTCTGGGATTTGGCCTGACAATTTTATCACTATGTTAATGGGGTATGGCAACTTGGACTAATGTACATACGTCCAAATTCTACGTCTAAACTGGCTGTATCGAGCCTTCAATATTATTGACCTTTGCGATACCTCTCATTCGAATCAGCAGTTGTGCTTTCCTAAGGAAACTGATGTTTTCTTCTTACTCACAATTTATTTTCGGAAATCTAACGCTTTGCTGTTGTCCTCATTGTTTCCTTCTGTTTACCAATACTTCCTCAGCTTGTCATCAAAGCATTGCACAATCGACGCAAGTTTTTATGAAACATACAAGTATAAGTTTTATTTTTTATTTCCTGTATTGTCATTTTAATACAGTTCAACCTGTGAAAATAAAAATTGATCATAGGTAGTCCCCTTAGCTAGTAATTCATTTTTCCTTCACATATCTTTCCTTTTAATTCATTGCTTTTTCAGACTACTTCCATACGTAATGTCAGGGAACACATTTCTTCTTCCTGAAGATCCTTACGGCCCTAAAGGTCCATCCTTATCTGAATGTTTAACAATATCAAATTCAACCAAGGATTAATTGGGCTAATCTTTTCATATCTGCCTTCTTCGAATGCTACTTTATTTAACCCAAGTTTCGGGAGAAGCAGGAACGAATGATTATCTTCATCTTGAATTATTGGTTTATTTCTTTATGTATAAAACGCTCCAGAAATGTTTGATTTATGAATTCAGAGAAAACCTTCATTTATTCAAATTACTTAAAGTTTTTTGTTACTCTCTTGTCTTACATTCGTTCAATAAATAAGATGTTTAAGTCGTGAAATAACTACAGTATCTGTATTTGAGGATGATTTATTCATTAAATAAAAGTGATCAAAATGTTATTTCCACCTGTTAATCAACTCTATTTTTTAGTTGTAATACTTCCGTAACCAAATCGATCGTTTCAGTTAGGTCAGAAATTGAATTTATTTTGATAAATGTATACATTTACATAATTTTTTCTTATTATATATCACACCAACAGTTTCATTAAAATGCAAGTACAATGTAATTAAATAGGCGGTCAGATATGCTTTCCAGGTTGATTGAACTGCATAACAATATCTGTTAGCGCAAAACCTCCGTGAAGATGACATCATATATGAAGACCGAGCGTGATGAAATCACATTCATTTAGATTAATCGATTTAATTCGAGATCACATAATCCGAAGTAATGATTTTTGTCTGAACAGAGTCACTCTTCAATGTGGACGTACATAAATAGCCTTAAGCTAAACAAGTGTTACGTCATAATTTTTTGAGCGTTAAACATAGCTAATTACGTTGATCACAGTCATAAATCCAAACATTATTTTAAAATTTCACCCTAAGCGATTCAACAGTGCTCAATTAATATAAAGCAGGTCTTAGTAATATTTGCATATTGCTCAAATCGAAGCGCTTTAAAAATGGCAAGTGGAAAAACGAGTGGTAATAAACTAACAATGGTATGTGTGAATCGGAATAAAGAATAGATGAATCATATGCTTTTTAATAAGTAAATAAAGGTAAGGAATGTATATTTGCCTGTCATAAGTCGCAACCATGCCATACTAAGTTTCCTTACAATTGATTACGACCGTCCTGTACATCTTATCTAGTAGGTCTACGTCCCCCCATGTAGCACAGACCGATCCCATGTCTTAACTTAGTCCCCACTCATAATGATGAGCATAATGTGCTAATAAATTCGGTGGCTGGGTGTGTAACAAAGATTCTTCTGTCGTCTCATTATAGGTTCACAACTCCATTAAAAGGTTTACTAGGAATTGTTGACTAACATCAACATTCGTAACTTGTCGCGAGTATACTCATGACCTACACATTATCCTTTAAGCACAGCTGGATTATTCGGAATTCGTCCTGTTACTGCACACGTATCAAGACGTACAGTCAGTATCGCAGAGGTTTTTTCAGTAGTAAGTTTCAATCAACGGAAAGAGAAAGGCCCTGAGATACAACTCAGTGAGCACCAACCAAATCACACCTGGTGAAAGGACTATTCTTGGGCATGATCATCGATAAACGAAAACAATCTGATGCAGATGTGAAGGCAGTAATTGGAAAAGCAAAGACATCATACCTACAATATGAGAATATCTTGAACTTTCAAGAACTATTACCCAAGTCAGACTCTTCAATACCAACGTTAGAAAAATTCAAATGCACGGAGCTGAAACTTGAAGAACTATTAACACCACCATTAAACGACTATCTACGCAAGATAATAGAAACACATCGCCAGTTGAGGAAAGAGATTGAATCAATAACGCCTGTTCCACTACTAACCACTATCCATCTTTGCATATAATGCTTGCGAATTAGGGCTGTATCGAGGCAAAACGCACACATGACGATAAGAGACTGATCAATTGCAGTCCTAAACGTCAATGGGAAGGTTCAAACAAACAATACCAAGTGAATTTAAACTTCACCCCATTGCATAAGCAAGTGGTTATTAGGACTCAGTAGCTAAGTGGATAACGCGATGACGTTTGAAGCGAACGGTACTGAGTTCCAGTCCCAGAGTGGACATCAACTCTGAGAAGAAGGTTCATCCAGCTGACGAGCCCCGAATTGGATGACACGCGTTTCCTGGATTCAGCTACTAGCCACCATTTATCTTTGATTATAATATAAGTAATACCTAGAGTCCGGCGTACATACGTATTGACTTTAGCAGTTAACATTGCACATCAAGACAGCCCACAAAATGTTCATCAAGAGAAGCAAACAACGGTGGAATGAGATTTTATCAATACTAACCCTATTGGGCTGATTTACGATAGATTCTTAGAACTTAAACAGAAAATAAATGTCCACTTAAAGCTAATGTGGTATCACAAGATAACTGATTACCTCTTCGGACTTCGCAAACCACGCACCAAACATTCCCAAAAGCAAACAAAGCAGTTCACTCGGTTTAACCTACTGGGGGACCCTTGTTCACAAATAGCGGAAAGCACGCTAAAACTAATGCGTAATTATGCACCTTTTTGGCATCGCTTGTAAGTAGTTTTGCCAGAGACTGAGCGATGTCGGAATTTCGACTGAGTGCAATTCAACTGAGTTGCCATGACGTGACCAACGTAATATTCACCGGTATGCTTGAATTTAATGAAAGAATGAGTATGAGATACACATTCTGATACAACAATTAATGTTTTTTAAACAACATTTAAAAGAAAACATTTCGGATATTTGTGTTTACAAATGTACATATTAGGCAAAAGTTTGAACACTAGTTTGAAATGCTTTGAGAAATCAACCGGAACAGTATTGAATTTAAGTTTATTTTTTACGTCCTCGTTTATTAGGGCTATTCTTGTTTTTATTGTTAGTACTAGAGGACTGAGTTGTAGTATTTGAACCATTTTGTATAAAATCACATAATAACCCACGACTATTAGAATCAGAATTATGGTATAGTCGGAACAAAAGACTGGGTGGTGGAGCAGGCGGTAAATTAGCTTCATCATCACTAACAAGTATAAGACTTTCTTCATGAGCATCGTCGTACGAACTTGAGCCATTTCTTGACTCAATACTATGAATATTGGGACATTGATTACCATCAATAATTCCCTCTGCCGTTGTAATTGTATTCAAAGGAAGTTGTGACTGAAACACAAAACTAACTTTTACTGACGACTGTTGATTATTTTTACAAGATTTCAGATCTAGAGATTGATTGCTATTAACTTGATTTAAGGAAGCTGAGGTATGAGCACGTAGAGCTGGAGGCATAGAACTTGGATTCATGACACATGTTTTCTTATGACCGGGTAAAAGGGATAACTGGCCAATAAAATCACACCCGAGTGCACGCCAAGGACATGCGACCTAAATGGAGAATTAATGTATTGCAAAAATGAATAGTAAAATGAAAAACAAATATTGTTATCACTGAATCCATAACAAATGTATTGGATTTAAGTTTATCGTTGTGACAATTTAAAACAGTATAAACAACTTACTGAGAACAAAAACTGCTCATTGACACAAACATTAGGCTATTTAGTTGGCGAAAATATAGCAGATCCTAATATAGTTGGATTTAGTCTGAGGATAAAGTACGGAGTCGCACTGCTAACCATATCGGGATGTAGTGGCAGTAACGTCTTTCCCATAGAAAGTCAACATCTCGAGATATCCTGATATCAAACAAACGGAAGGAAGGATAAGTGAAATTCAGACTTAAAAATGACACAACCTTTCATTCCTCACGAGCAAACCGAGCTGGTACAAGATTTAAAAACAAAGTCAGTATATATAAACGTGTAGCCGGCCGACTGCAGATGTTTCTTAGCTTGAATGATTAGGCTTCCAAATATATTAAGTGTTCGGCATTAATTTTATGGGTTTACAATCAATAAACATTTTCCCTTACTATGATCAGCCGGGAAGTATTGACAGCTTATAAACCTCTAGCGTTTCGTTCGTTCATGCTCTTCACTATCAATTTGTTTTATTTATTCCTGGATACTTTCATATTTCTGTTACTACTTTTCATTTTCCAAATTTACAAACCGCGCCAACAACTTATGTTTATGGAAAGACATCCCTAGTCTTTTGAAGTCATTTTCCATAACACACAGAGATTCTAATATTCAGGCGCTGTTTTAAATCAGACGCACTAGCCAGAACTCCAAAATCTTGGCATTCGTGAATACGTCTCCGGAACTCGTTCAAAGGATACAAAATTCATTACTTGCAGGATCTAACATGATTAGTAGGACTGATCTATTGAGTTATCACAGGCTACATAGCAAATATTCATCATCCCACTTCTGAACAAAATCCCAACGGACAATCGATCATACATTGACTAAATGGAACTGAAAGTTTCAGGCAGGATTAAAATGGACCCAATTAACCAGACTAATTCGAACAGAAAATACTAAAACAGTCCTTTCTTAATCCTAACCAGCGGAATCGGTAATTGACGGCTTGATATAACCATACTCTGATGATCATTTATTTCAAGTAAGTACCAAACTTTAGACAAAAGTAGAAATACTTTCTAACCTGATGATGACCGCCCCCAACTTAACAGTGAATCTAAATAGATTCTACAGTAATAACCATCTAACAGATGATTCCCCGATAACTCATAATTTAGTCCCAAATATTCTTAAGTGGAAGCATGTATAGATCTAAAAGTGACATAACACAGGAAAACCAGAACTTTATGATTAATTCAAAGATGGAAATGTTAAGAGTGTATATCAAATAGTCGGTGAAAAATTAGTGGGACATGAAAAGGAATTTCGACCATAAAAATGAGAAATAAAAATTATTAATCAATAGTAAACCCTACTGGATCGAGACTTCTTTCAACTCACGTAGAAGCGTTTCGAACAGGAGAAACGTTAGTGTAAGGTGAAAAGTCTGCGAGATAAACTCAACCAGTAATTACTAGTGCATGAAGGACAAAGGAGAGGCAGTGGAAGTAGATATATACTACTTAGAAGTATCAAGGGAATTTATGAAATTAAGCGCTAAATAAATACTAAATTTCGAAGGGTGGCGAGTGATTTCTGTAACGTATGTTATACTGACATTGAGGTCATTTGGATACTTTAAATAAGTTTGCATGTTACATTACGATTACTTTTCCTGAGATAAAAGGTTGATGACCGATCAACAACGCATAAATAAATGATTTACAAACTGCAGAATAGAATGTCTGATATATAGGTCAAATCTTGTAAGTTTTCCCACGTTTGCACAAAATTGTACGATTCATATAAATTTTTTTGAAAGCTATTTTTACAGTAGTTTTTCTTATATAATTACATGAATATTCCAATTTTTGTGAACCTATTTAAAGCATGAATCAAAGTAGTTATATGAAAAATTTTAAACAGGCTTAATGGTTGAGATGTCTGGGCTTTAACCGATGGACATCATGTTAGAAATTCACTCTACATGAACCTGCTCATATATAATAAGTATACATACGGATATGTAATTAGCGAATCAACAATGAATTAGTTTAGTTTCTGATGGAATTTTGCTGTCTGTCTTAATTAAATCCACAGCAGATAACTTTCTCACTGGTTTCATTTCAAGTCTGAAAGAAAAGACAATCTAATCATCAGGAATACGGAACAAAACAATACATTGAAGCAAAAATAGAAACCGTATGATGCTTTGAACCAAATGTAACAAAATGACTTACCATATAATCACCTATTATATTTTCCACAATAAAATCATGATGCATTGATCCTTTTGAAATCGGTTTACGGTCCACCGGACAGTTAGGAGTATTTTGAATCCAGGGCTCAATACACTGAAAGTATATAAAAGTAACTTTGAAGATATTTACCGTTTGGTAAGAACTATCTGGTGTACAGACGATATTTTGTTATGTGCAAAGAATAGATATTAAATGCTAGATGTAAATCAATTTCTTTAGACATAAGAACTACTTCAATATGTGTCACAATAGTGAGGTTGAGACGAAGGTTACGGTCACAAATGGTCGACTTTCGGGTCAAAAATGTGGATCTAAAAATACTGCGAACTAAGTGACGTAACACTTATAAGACGAGGATTAAATGTGCTGGAACTCCAATAACATACATTTTGTATCCAAGTAAATCTAAAAATGGAGAACTAAAATTCGATTTCTAGAAACTAAAAACATTAGTCAAACAGGACTGGTACTTTGACAGGAAACTACCTTTATCATCATAATAAAGTATCCTAAACAACAACGCACAGTATGCACATATGCCCATAAGAGACTGATCAATTTCAGTCCTAAACATCAATGGGAGGATTCAAGTAAAACATTACCAAATGTTTGATGAGTAGTTTACTAATTTCGGTTAGTCAGTTATATTGTCACACATCAGTAATTTTGAGCTAACACTTATTTTCTATTCGAGCAGTGAAATTCTGTCTGGTTTTTGAAAAGAGACATAACTTATCGGAATTTTTGTATGTTGTAATTGGTATTGAATCTTATCAGTGAAAATGAAGTACACGCATGGGGGTAGAAATAATAAATGTCCTAGAAACACGGTTCGTGTGTAGTAGGGCTATTAAATAAACGATAGTATTTGTTTCGAAATACGGGGAAAAGTTACTAGTGTGTGATTCGTCATAATCCTAGTTAGTCGGGGCGTGTATGATCATCGATTTCTGCTTCGATTTCAGTAGGTTAGAAACTGGCATCCGTATATTAAGTCACTGACTGCCGATCTGTGCTGTAGTCGTTATAGGCATATCATCTTGCGTGCTCAGGACGATCATAATTAGTTGTTGCTATTCAGATCAATAAGCCAAATCTTTGCATCCAAAAGAAATATGTAGCCTGGCCAACTAGTTAATAATCAACCTTATAATATGGTGACGTAATTTGATTAATGTTCATTTTATGTCCCAAACATTGTTATTATTATTATTATTATTATTATTATTATTATTATTATTATTATTATTATTATTATTATCAGTTTTTAGGGGTTGTGGAGATTGTTAAGTTTTTGATTGAGATCATGAACTAATTGATGTTAGACCACCATTGAAAACCTGGAAGCACTGGACGGCCGTTTTGTCCTATTGTGGGACTACTCAGCAGTGCGCATCCACGATCCCGCTGGCGGGACTCGAACCCAGGGCCTTCAGTCTCGCGCGCGAACGCTTAACCTACTGGACCACTGAGCCGGCATCCAATGGTGTTCATGTCTAACCTCAACCAATCCACGAGGTTGTGCGACCATCTTCCATTGTACTGAGGTAGACACCTGTTTCTACCCGACACGGATTAGCTCCACTGGTCACGGCTTCTCACCAGAACTCCGAGAATTTTCTCACGAAGCTAGTCACTAGTGAGCACATGGTAATTATCAGTTTTTATGGGTTGTAAAGATTGTTAAGTTTTTGATTGAGATCATGAACCGATTGATGTTAGACCAACATTATTATTACTAATATTATTATTATCTTTACCATTGTTATTATCATCCCTATCATTGTTTTTATTATTATCATTACACTTGATAACCTTTTTGAGGAATTTATTCAGTATCCATCCCTATCCACTATATCTGACCTAATTCATATTATTTTACATATTTCGTAATTTCTGATTTGTAATTACAGTATCCTATCTCTCTCTTACCCCCTGTTGACCATATTTATTATGACCATTTATCCCACAATTTCATTTCGCTTAGAAAGTGATTCAAGTTAACACTTCACATTAGTCATCCCAACATTAACGATTTGATTTTGTATGACAAACAACAATTGATTCACATGTTACAATTTTAAATGATGTACTCTGCCTTAAATCTGGCCAATTTTATGGATTATTAATTTGGATATATAACTGTAAAACCTGATGAGAAATTATTGAAAAGAGTATTCTTCGTTCACGTTAATTGTGTTCGTCTTACTTAAGTTACTGGCCACAGATAGTAAAAAACACGAAATTAAACAAGTAATTATGCGCGTCTAAATTATCACCCGTACGTAATTGGACAACCGAGTCATGTTAGAGTTAGGATTGTTTTCTAATTGAAGCGGTTTCCGGTTGGAGGCCGAAATCAGTAATATGTTACCGTACTTTTTTATTACATCACAAGCTGTCATAACAGAGGTGCATCAGATTGACTACTATATTATTATGAAACCAGTGAATATCGTACTTTATCACTACCTGCATATTTCTTTTCAAAGAACTTGGCAGGAAACGAATAAATGAAATACAATAGCACTACGAAGATAGAACTTTACGAAACAAAAAGAACCTGCAGTTTTATGAATCTCGGAAGTACGATAAGTATTAACATAAAAAGCATTTATTTACAAACTTACATTCTTGCAAAAACTATGACCACAAGGAGCACGTTGGGGGTTACAGAAAGCCTCTTGACATATTGGACAGAATAGATGAGGACTCAAAGCTGACGGATTGACGAACGTTCTAGAAATGTGGAGCGTAGTAAAACTTTTTACCTCTCCTCCGGAAAAAGATCTGACTTTCTAGTGGAAGTTTTTTTGATGGAGCGACGTTGACCAGTCATCGTATGACTAGGCGCACGACCTGGAAAATATCAGATAAGACTTTAGTGAAGCTATTTCGATATGAATTAAAAGTCTGACCAAGGAAAAATTAGAAACGTTAACTTCAAAGCTCTTTCAAGTATAAGCAACTGTTTAGTATGACGAAAACAAGTGATATGATGGATGGAGATCGCCAACCGAAGAAGCAACTACGATGTACAATATACTTGTATTGCTCTGCTGTTGAGAATGGACTCTACAACAGCAAAGCATCAGGTCTATAATGCTACTATCGTAACAAAAGTTTTTTAATACCTATTGTTATGGAAAGCTTTCACAAGTTCAGTTTCAGTGTGTAAAAGACAGTAGGCTAGGTGGCCGGTGTTAGTTCTGGCAATAATGGTCTCTCAGTTAATTGCTTTTGAAAGAGTTGAGGTAATGAATCCCACTTGTTGATGATTCGATGGGAAAGTCTATAGTCAACCGGCCGTTAAGGCCAATATTAATCTGCCTTCTTTTTCAGGTTCCTCGAGAAATACCCTTCCACGGTGTGGGCAGCCGGGAAGTGACATTAGCCCTCATACCCGTAACAGCACACGAGACCAAGTTGGTCACGTTCAAATCCTTCCTACACCTCCTAATACCTCTCTTATCTCCCCGACTAACCCTCCTCACGTCTCTTTATCACTTCTCACCGCTAGGGCAAACGATTCAAATACGCGGGACGTTATTCCTGGTCTCCTGAAACCACGCTCTAAACTTCATGTTGGAGCTTCCTTAGCTAGGACTTTAGAATCTCGCGCCATCGATGTGTGCTGCGTCTCCGAAACGCGCATACAGGATCCGAGTAGCGTCATTCATTTGACATCACTATGTCAAAATAAAGAACCAACTCGATTCACACTTCGTGTATCTGGAAGCCCAGATGCTGCTTCTCGTCAACTCGCCGGCGTAGGTATAGCATTGAGTCCTAGGGCAGAACTAGCTCTCTTAGAGTGGATCCCAGTAGACAGTAGTTTGTGCGCTGTCCGACTAAACGGAACAATAAGGACTCGGAAAGATAGGGACACTCGTCGTTGCCTCTTCGTCGTCTCTGTCTATTCTCCCACTGACTGCAGCTCAGATGATGTAAAAGATGAGTTTTGCAGAAAGCTTTCCGACCTTCTACGAAAAGCTAGGCGCTCTGATGTAGTAATAATGGCCGGTGACTAATGCTCAAGTAGGTAAACTAAGCAAAAGACACCTAGGTGGATTTTATGGTGTCATAGCTCAAAGAACAGATAATGGCGACTGTCTGTTGCAGCTATGCTCAGATAACCGCCTGTTTCTTGCAAATACTAACTTTAAGCATAAGGAAAAACATCTTTTAACATGGCGACCCCATAATTCGTTCCAACGTTGTACCCAAATAGATCACACCGCTATCAGCCACCGATGGAGGGGCTCGATAGAAGACTGTCGCTCATTCTGGAGCACATGCCTAGATTCAGATCAAGCTCTAGTGCGAGCGCGTATTTGCTTGCGTCTTACTGGACGTAAGAAAGACGCTGCAAGGAAACCTCTTAGGGGCCTACTTAATGATAGTCAAGCTGAGAGTATATTTCAGGAACAACTAGGAAAACAGTCAGGCAGCCATGTAGGTGAAGCCCACCCCAAGGCAGCATGGAATCATATCCGAAAACCTGTGGAAACATCAGTGATATCTGCTAGTACGGTAAACCGTAAGGTTAGGGAACAACGCTGGATCTCAGCAGCATCAACCGCACTGATAGATGCTCGAAAACTAATTCCATCTGGATCTGAACATAATGAAGAGCGGAGTCAGCTTAAGCGCAAGCTGACAAGAAGCCTACGCAATGATCGCGAACAGTGGTGGGTAGCGAAAGCAAGAGAGATGGAAAAGGCGGCGGCAATAGGAAATAGCAGGCAATTGTTCAGACTTGTTAAGGAAACCGGTATTAGGAACAATCTCAGAGAAAGATGGACACATTATACATTCTCAATCCAGGAGATTGGATCGATGGGCAGAACACTTTAGGGGTCAGTCCAACTGGCCTTCAGCCACACTTCGGTTTCCCACGATCTCCAGTCGACCTGAATGGCAAGTTAATGAAGGTCCTCCGACTCTTTATGAAGTTGAAAAAGCTATCGGAAATCTGAAGCGAGGGAGAGCAGCAGGCCCTGACAGGTTTACTCCTGAGATTTTTAAGGATGGTGGTCCAGTATTAGCAGTGAGATTAACTGAGGTCTTAGGTAGAATTTGGGAACTGGACGCAATCCCATCTAACTGGTCTCAATCACTGATTGTGCCAGTCTTTAAGAAAGGACAAAAGTCCTCTTGTGACAATCACAGAGGAATCAGTTTGACTAATAGTGTCTAAAATGTTAGCTTCAATAATACTTCGACGCCTAACTAAAGCTCGTGAAGAGCAGACTAGAGAAAACCAGGCTGGTTTTCGACCTGGACGTGTTTGTCACCGAAAGGAGTACCAAAGAAGTACATTAACCTTGTAAAGGCTCTCTACTCCAACACAACTGGTAGAGTGAGGGCTTATGGCGAACTGTCATCAGAATTGACTACCTCAAGTGGTTTTTGTCAGGGCTGCCCACTATCTCCATTCTTGTTTAACTTTGTCGTTGACGTACTTTTAGAGATAACACTTTCCTCATCTAAATTTCCAGGGGTTGAACTTCTACCAGGAGATTCACTTGTTGACTTAGAATATGCCGATGACATAGTTCTATTTGGTGAAGACGCTGACAAAATGCAGAGTCTTCTGACCACTCTAAGCAACAATGCAAGCATGTTCGGGATGCGATTCTCCCCCTCGAAATGCAAAATGTTGCTTCAGGATTGGGTTGCATCGAAACCCGAACTAATGATAGGGAGTGAAGTAGTTGAAGGTGTCGACCGCTTCACCTATCTTGGAAGTCTCATCAGCCCTTGTGGTCTGGTGTTTGACGAAATTTCAGCACGGATACAGAAAGCTCGACTAGCTTTTACCAACTTGCGTCATTTATGGCGTAGGCGAGATATCCGTCTGCTAACCAAATGACGGGTTTACTGTGCAGCAGTTCGTTCCGTCCTACTTTATAGCAGTGAAACATGGCCGATAAGAGTAGAGGATATTCGTAGGTTACTAGTATTTGATCATAGGTGTCTTCGAAACATTGCTCGTATATCCTGGGACCATCGAGTAAGTAATGCAGTTGTTAGGAAACGGGTACTAGGTATGGATGGCAAATCAATTGATGAAGTAGTGAAACTTCATCAGTTGAGATGGCTGGGATATGTGTTACGTATGCTCAACCACCGACTGCCCCGACGTGCGATGTTCAATGGTATAGAAGTAGGTTGGAAGAAAGCTAGGGGCGGCCAGACCAAAACATGGCACAAGTTCATGAAGTCACTGACAATTGGACTGAGCCATGTTGGTAGGTGTAGACTACGTGGTTGGAGACCGCGAGATGAAAGGAACCGATGGTTAGAGACCTTGAATGACGTGGCTCAAAATCGTTTGCAATGGCGCAGGTGCATCCATTCTTTGTGTTCTCACAAATTCTAATCTTCTGAATTCTTCATGTCCCTTATTTTCTTTTCAAATTTATTTATACTCCTTGAATAACATCTTCAAACCCTATAGAGCGAATCTGTACACTTATATTAGATCGCTTATTAAGCAAGCTTCGAGTATTTGTGTAACGAGTCAAAAGCCTATTTAAATAGCTTCGTGCTGCACCTATGGACGCTTCGGTATCATTCTCTGTCGAGTCGTCACAACCCGAAAATCTACAATTCCGAGGTTCTTTCTACCAGCATCTAACCTAAGTTTTGGTTCATTTTTGGGTTCTCATTTTTTTACACGGTCTGCGAGCGACAAGTCCTTACGGACAAAAACCTCTGACCGCTTTAGCTTCTATCTATTGTGTAGTATTAAGTTTCGTTCATTGAGGGGCTTAAATACTACTTTAAGCAGCTTCGTTTGATTCTGTTTCAAGTTCATTCGGCTATTTAGTCCATACACCTTTGACAAGTAACTCCGCAGATATCCTGAGGCTGTTTTATCAACCAAATTTCATGCACAAAACGAGTTTTATGTTTTGAACTTCCACTCTCCTTCATTCTATGAAGGATAACTGACCTGTCACTATGACCAGTCCTTAATTTCTCGGGTAATTTTCAGGGAGTTCGCTTCTGTAGCTTTGTTTAGTTTCTCGTTCTCGACGCGTACTCATTCGAGAACTTCGCTGGAGTGGCAACCACAGTCGCGTCAAACATACAGTGGGATTCAAGGAGAATATCGACGACTTGGGCGGTCAGGTTATTTTTCTGCTAGAAACAGATCTAGTCATGCGACAAGGTTTTTTTAGGCGCTTCCTGCTGGTTACCATTTGGAGGATGGGGAACAGCAGAAACTTTGTTTCATGAGCTATTATTTAGGACAGACCTCTCTAGAGTCAATCTTTCCTCTGTGTATTCAGCTTGTGCCATGACTTTCTGTGTTCTCATTCGGCTGTTGTTAATTGCTATCTTCTTGTTCTCCCTTTCTTGAATTCTGCCTTGGGTTTCGATAGAGATCCATTCCACATGATGATGTTTCTTGCGGCCCAGAACTTCCTGACACGTGGAAGTTAGTACTTCTTTGATCCCTTTCCAGTTGTCCCCCATAGTAGTTTCTTCCTCTTTGAGTAAATCTTGTAAGGCTTGGAACCTGTTGTTGAGAGTCCCTCGAAGTATTCTGTGCCTCTGTTCTCGAATCATAGTGATTGTCCTGCCTTTTTGTTCCCGACCTTTGTTGCTACACTGAGGTGGTGGTCGGGCTTGTCTATCGTAACAAACCAGTCGAGCTATACTGGCTGGAACAATCGTTCCTCAAGGTCCTACCATGCTAGACAGGTCAGTTAACGAGCGGTAAGACTAAAACCAACAAACCCAAGGTCTGAGGACGAAGTCGTACTGTTGACTGTACAGAGGTGTGACGGCAGTAAGGTGTTCCTCTCAGAAAACCCGCATAACAGTGATGCTGCCTCCCCACAAAGAGGGATGAGGTTAGAAAAGGTCGACCCTAAAAATGCACACCTCGCCTTATCCCACGGATTTCCTTCTCCGGCGGTAAGGTCTCAATAAGTACGGAGCTAACACGAAAATTGCCCACAAAAAGGTCGTGTGTGACCGACCTCAAGCAGTTGTCCCTTGGGTACTGTGGTCACGCTCTTAGTTCACTAAGACCACCTCTAACCCAATTTCCTTTTCAGGTACCTCCAGAGGAACCCTTCCACGGTGTGGGAAATCGGGAAGTGATAACTATCCTCATACCTCTAACAGTACTCAAGATCACTGTATTCATGATCAATCACTCTCTTCAATTCCTATTATTACTCCTACCTCGACTTTCAACTCTAATCTTCCTCTCTTACTTCCTCCTCAAGTGTCACCATGGCCAACGATTCTAGTGCGTAAAACCCTGTCCCAGGTCTACTAAAACCTCGCTCCAAACTACACATTGGAGCCTTCAACGTATGCACTGTGTATCAAGTCGGCCACAGGCCTCCTTGGCTAAAACCCTAGAATCTTGTACCATTGGTGTATGATATGTCTCCGAAACACGTATACAAGATCCTAGTGTGGTTATTCACTTGACCTCACTTCACCAAAACGGAGAGCCTACGAGATAAACCCTCCGCGTATCTGGAGACCCGATAGGTAGTTCTTTTGGACTGGCAGGTTAGGCGTAGCACTAAGTACGAGGGCAGAACAAGCACTATTAGAGTGGATCCCCGTTAACAGTCGTCTATGTGCTGTTCGTCTAAACGGCTCTGTAAGAATTCACTCCCACTAACTGCAGCCCAGGTCAAATGAAAGATGACTTTTACATAAAGCCTCCTGAACTTCTTCATACAACTAAACGCTCACACATAGTACTTGTAGCAGGTGACTTTAATGCCTAGGAAGGTAGCTTAAACCGAACAGAAAGACATTCAAGTGGGTATTTTAGTATTCCGGCACAACGAACAGATAATGGTGATCGTCTATTGCAACTGTGCTCAGACAATCGTTTGTTTTTAGCAAACACTAACTTTAAGCACAGAGAGAGAGACATCGTCTAACATGGCGACCACCTGCACCAAACCAACGATGGACTCAAATAGACCGTATTGCCATCATTCATTGTTGAAGAGGCTCGATAGAAGATTGTCGTTAGTTCTGGAATACCTGTTTGGATTCCGACCATGCTTTAGTACGCGCAAGCGTTTGCTTGCTCCTCATTGGACGCAGGAAAGCCGCACTAAGATGAGTCATTAGAATTAAACTAAGTAACGAGAAAGCCGAAAGTAGATTCCATGAACAACTGAGGTCATACTTAGGTAGTTCTGACAATGAGGCTCACTCAGATGTAGCTTGGAAAGATATACAAACAGCTGTGGAAACAGCAGTGACATCTATCAGTGATTTAAACCAGAGTTACAAAAAGTTAATGGATTTCTTCTAGGTCTATTGCACTGATGGATTTTCGTAAACTCATCCCATCAGGCTCTGAACACGATGATAAGCGAAAGCAAATCAGATCTAGGTTAACCAAAAGTCTAAGGAACGACCGTGAGCAGTGGTGTGCATCGAAAGCAAAAGAGATGGAAAAGGCGGCGGCTATAGGGAACACAAGACAGCTCTACAGACTAATAGAAGAAACTGGAATTAATAAGTCAAGTGTAAGTCAGACTATTTCGGAAAAAGACGAAACCCTCATCTGCTCTCAGTCCAGACGTTTGCAACGATGGGCGGAACACTTTAAGGAGCAGTTCAGATGGCCTTCAGCTACTCTATAACTACCCTCCATTCTCAGACAGTGTGAATGGAACATTGAAGTAGGTCCCCCAACTCTAGCAGAAGTTCAAAAGGCTATAGTTAATCTGAAACGAGGAAGGGCAGCTGGTCCAGATGGATTGGCTCCAGAGGTCTTTAAGGATGGTGGTCAAATTTTAGCGATTAGGTTGACTAATATTTTAACTAAGATTTGGGAGTTAGACGTTATTCCATCTGACTGGTCACAATCACTTATCGTCCGAATATATAAGAGAGGGTTAAAATCATCCTGTGATAACCATAGAGGGATTAGTTTAACTAATATAGTATCTAAAATACTAGCCTCGATAATTATCAGACGCCTAACTAAGACTCGTGAACTGCAAACACGAGAGAATCAAGCTGGCTTCAGACCTGGTCGTGGCTGCATCGACCACATATTCACCATTCGTCAGGTTCTAGAACATAGGCATACTTATCGGCGTCCGACAATGGTGGTCTTTCTTGACTTAAAAACAGCACTTGACTCGATAGACCCCGAGATTCGGTGGCAGTGTCTGTCATTGAAAGGCGTACCTCAGAATTACATAAACCTTGTGAAGGCTCTTCACTCGAACACTACCAGTCGAGTCAGAGATTACGGCGAACTGTCATCTGCTTTTGCAACCTCAAGTGGTGTCCGTCAAGGCTGTCCACTTTCCCCATCTTTGTTTAACTTCATCATAGACCTATTGATGGAAACAATGTTCTCGTCGACTGAATTCTCAGATATTGATCTTCCACGAGGTGCACTTATCGACTTAGAATACGCAGATGACATAGTCTTGTTTGGTGAAGACGTTGATAAAAAGCAGAGTCTTTTGGTAGCACTAAACAACAATGCCAGGATGTTTGGGATGCATTTCTCCACATCTAAATGCAAGTTGTTGCGTCAGGACTGGTCTGCGTCAACACCTGAACTAAGGATAGGGAGTGCAGTAGTCCTACGTTGTAGCTGACTGACTGTAAGTCAACTGTTACTGATCATAGTTGAGGTGACTTCACATCGATTTGTGTATCGACATGGCAAGTACTGTCTGATGTATCTCCACCTCGTTTGCTAATACATTTTTTAGCAGCATTTACCATCAGAATGCCCTCGGTCAGCAAGCTATTTGCATCCGAGCAGCACGGCTAACAAAACCACACGCAAACATGTTTACTAGACCGTTTGAAAGCCCCAGGCGTTATATTCGTACAAACTTCGTGGTACCATCCTTTGTACTAGTCGCACTGCATGCCGCTTTCAAGGATGTATCGACAGCCTGGGTGTTGGCATATGCTTTTCTTGCAGGTCTAGCCACTAAACAGAGGTTCTGGAGAAGAAATCAGATACAATAATACCCAGAGATAAAAGAAATTGGTGACCAAAAAAAGTGGGAAACTGAAAATTATTAGCAACAAAAGTGCTAATAAGTACAATAAAAACAAAATTCTCAAAATTATCGACAACAAACGAATATAGAAACAAAAACGATACTCTTATCGAGTACTTTGACCGAAATAAATTAAAGTGAAAAGAGAAATCCATGCCAGGACTAACACAGGCCATCAGGCCTCCTGTCTTTCCCAAACTGAAACTGATAAGTAATCAATTGTCTAAACAAGAGCTGTTTTGACAGGTGAAAATAGACTGGTCTACTTCCTGAGTTTGATTTATATTTTAAACGGACTGAAAGGTCTTTAATAAGATTTCCCAATCATTTCCAAGGTTTTACAGGATATGTATTCAGATTTCACTCCTTGACGAAGTATTTCAACGCAAAGCTAACACGTTTACCAAATATATACTTGGTTTGCTCACAGTTTTAAGCCATATTATCTCAATAGTATTTCAGCATTTTAGTTTGTATAATTAATACATACAGAATTCTGGTAGTTAGGTTGGAAATTACAATAATTCTGACAATCACGTGATTACTAATAATCACCCTATTACCAAAACAGTCGCAAGAAACTACCACAATCTCGAATTACAATTCACCAACTTAACATACTGAACAGTTTAAAACTGACTGAAATGAGCGCAAACTGGCAACAATTACAAGTCCATTTCAATATCCAATATTCAAAGAGCCCGACGTGACCTGGTACACCAAATTGTAAACTGTGAGTCTGTTCCTATTTGGAATTCTGTATATTATTGCCCTATATTATTTTTTTGTATATTGTGATATTCTTTCCCGTGTTTTTGATATATATACTTTTTCACTCGTTCATTAATGAACGAGAATTCTCGTACTTGGTATTGCACCATGACGAAACAGACACCCAAGGTGCTTAAGCTGTAGACTGTCCTCACCTTCCTCTCAGTTATTGCCCTTCTGGCCAGACAACATCGAAGCCTGGTTCTGCTACGCAGAAGCCGACTTTTACGAGCAAGGTGTGAACGACACACGTGCACAATTCTCGCAGTAGTCAAGGCACTACCACGGTGAATTCAACAGGTACGTAACACCTGGCATGTTAACTAGTGATGCGATCTGTCTCTAGATCACGGGAGACTGATAACCCCGGCTGGTGCTGATATCATAACCAGTATGGAAAGTCCTCCAGAAATTGCAGAAAACCCTGCAATTCTTCCAACTCAAAATCGACCGACACGAAAAACAATTCGAGAAACTTCCAAGCCGTCACACGTTAAAGGCAACCATAGCCGGAGAACATAACTGTCTGTTATACGTCACAGATGTGACAACGAGAGTTCGCTACCTCGTCGACACTGGCGCATAAGTTAGCGTTCTTCCAGCAAGGTACGTTTATCTTAACATGGGTTTACGCAAACCCATCTACTGGATTTTCGTTGTTACAGGTGTTTTCATGCCAATCATTGGTATAGACCTACTACAGCACCACAATTTAATCATCGATACGCGAAAACGGAGGCTAGTAGACGGAAACACCAATTTACCTGTTTGCGTAACCTCTTTTTCTGGTTACAGATTATCTCCAGTCACAATTAAGCCCATGATAGAACAATTCTATCAACCACTACTCGGCAAGTATTCTGGCATATACCAAACACAACCGAAATCGCCATGTGTAACCAGCACATCACGACTACAGGACCACCTGTATTCCCTAAAGCACGCCGACTAGCCTCTGAAAAGCTAAGGATGGCGAAAAACGAATTCGTCCACATGATAGACTTTGGTATCATAAGACCGTCAAACAGCCCATGGGCATCTCCGTTACACATGGTCCCTAAAAAGAACAGCAACGATTGGCGTCCAACTGGTGACTATCGGCGATTAAATGCGAAAACCATTCCCGATCGTTCCACGTTGCCCCACATTCACGATTTTACAGCTACCTTGAAAGGTACAACTGTCTTTTCGAAAATCGACTTGGTTAAAGCGTATAACCAAATCCCTGTGGCTACAGACGATATACCGAAGACAGAGATCATTACTGCCTTTGGACTTTGAATTTTTGTGAATGCCCTTCGGTCTACGAAATGCTGCCCAAACATTCCAAAGGTTCATAGGCGACGTTTTCCGAGGTCTCAACTTCGTACATGCGTATTTTGACGACTGCCTAATCGCAATTCCGGACAGAGAATCGCATCTGAAGCATCTGGATCTCGTTTTCGACCGACTACAAAAGCATGGCATTACTGTAAACGTTCAAAAATGCCAAGTCGGAACCGACTCATTAGACTTTCTAGGACACACCATAGATGCGCAAGGCATTCGACCACTTGGGACCAAAGTGGCGGCCATTCTGGATCACCCAGAACCGACCACGATCAAGCAATTACGAACATTTAACGGCCTTGTAAGTTTCTATAGACGATTCATACCGAAATGCGCATTACTCATGAAACCACTGACAAACCAACTTCGTGGAAATTCGAAATCCATCACTCTAGACGGCACCGCGCGAAAAGCATTCTCCACAATTAAGGAAATTATCACTGAAGCAACAATGCTTGCACATCAGGACACTCAAGCACCCATTAGCATCGCGGTAGACGCATCTGACTGGGCAATCAGAGGAGTCTTACAACAATGGGTCAACCACTCTTGGCAACCTTTGGCATTTTTCTCTAGACGGTTGCTGGACACTGAATCGGGGTACAGCACATTCAGTAGGGAACTCCTAGCTATGTATTGTGCTGTACAGCATTTTCAACACTCTTTCGAAGGCTGTGAATTCACACTTTTTACTGACCATAAACCTCTTACTTTCTCTTTCAGCTCCTCTTCGGACAAGTACTCTCCCCGTGAGTCTCGACAACTGGACTACATTTCGCAGTTTACTTCAGATATTCAACACATCTCTGGAGCAAACAATGTAGTTGCAGACGCCTTATCTCGCATAACTTCCTTGAACAGTTTCCAAGGAATCGACCTTCTTAAACTCGCCGAGCTTCAAAAAGAAGACACTGATCTTCAGCACGAGTTATCGTCTACAACTCTCAAGTTACGCATCAAACAGATGGTAACGGGTAAGAAAATCTTACTGTGTGACACATTTACAGGTAGGGATCGCCCAATCGTGCCGAAACATTATCGATGCGACGTCTTCAATACATTGCACAAACCTTCTCATCCAGGTGTTCGTGCAACCATCAGGCTTATAGCAGAACGGCTTTGCTGGCCTGGCATGAATAAAGATGTGAGGGAGTGGGCACGCTCCTGTGTAAGCTGCCAAAATTCTAAGGTTATCAGACACATTAAATGTCCCTTAGGCTCTTTCAAAACTCCCGACACTCGTTTCGACAATGTTCATCTGGATTTGGTAGGACCTCTACCAGATTCAAATGGATACCCTTATCTCTTATCCTGCGTAGACCGTTTCAATCAATGGTCAGAAGCAGTACCTATCAAGGACATCAGTGCTGAAACCGTGGCCCACGCCTTCGTCGAACGATGGGTAGCAAACTTCGACTGCTCTTCAACCATCACTATAGATCGTGGACGCCAGTTCGAATCTGGACTCTTCCGTTGTCTGACCGTACAAGGAAATGCTACTCTAAATGGAGACGAATAAAACTGTCGACGATTACGTTTAAAATTTGCTAGAAAGGCATTTTTGTAACATTTAGAATAAGACTTTTATTATGGAGTACCAGCACTCCTGAATCTTTTTCAACTAGGGATACTTCTAGAGATGAGCTGTCCAAGTTCTAACTGTAGTCTGCAACATGCCTCAGATGGTCTATGTCACACTTTAAAGTGTTAAAGGCAAGTCCGTTGTCGTCTGCTTAACTTTGAAGTCGAGCCAGATCCTCCTGAAGTGCCAGTATATCCTCTTGGTTGTGTATCTCTCTCCAAAGTTTCACATCATCAGTAACACGTAATGAGCCAGACGATACCTGTTGTGGAAGATCGTTTATATGAATCAAGTCCACCTGTTTTAAATTGTCCTGTAATGCTGACACATTCAACCGTTTGAAATTCAAGCACCTGTTATGGTGGGATGTCTTAGCTCATTTTTACTAATAAAACTAAAGGCTATGACGTTGTGATCGCTTATCTTCAAGGGAACCAGGATTGCGAGGTTGTCAATTAAGAATTCTTCTTTTGTAAACATACCGTGTAGAAGGCCGAGAATTAATAATAATAATAATAATAATAATAATAACAATTCGTTCTCAAATAACAGTTTGTTACATGAGGCATACCAGTTTACAGGCAAGATCAAATTTTTACAAATGATACAATATCCACTGTATTAAATTACTCAGCTGGGTTGATAATATAAAAGATATGAATGTAGATGGTTTTAGTCAGTATCACCGTCGGGGCGCTTCAGGAAAGTTGCGTTGCGAATGTGCAACTGATGGTCAAGGATAGGTCCGTTGAAGTTATGAGCTTCTAGAAATCGCAGCCTTATGTCCCTTTGGAATATCCAAGGCTTTAAGGATGGTGCAGGATGAAGTCACCCGTTCCATATCTCAAGGGGGCTGAAAGAGGGAGCAAGTAAAAGAAAGGACGAGAGGCAGAGTAGCCAATATTCACGAAGGAATGTTTAAGGTATGATTACTCAGTCTAATTTTCTTTTATTAAGGTACTTGTTAAGCAAGAGCATTTTATTAGGTTAAAGAAAATAAGTGTTAACAAGGTATGAGTGGACATACAACTGACAAATGGAGTGGATTCAGAAAGAAGCTGAAAGTATGAGATTATGTGTGGTCATAAAATATAGTGCTAAAAACAGTTATTGTGATATACAATTGACCAACTTCCTATTTTATGGAGGCTGTTGGAGCCCTTTTCATCTTTTTTTGTATTATTATTATTTGTTTTAGGTATCATAGGATCTTGAATAGGCTTCGTATATTAGAGAATTGTCTAGTTAGCTTGTAATAGGATTACTGGGTAGGAAGTGAAACCAATTCAACGTTCGTAACACGATTTAATGAGGCATTTTGCATGATAAATCAGCATTAATACCTTAAGTTCGTAACATCCCACTAAACCATAAGGAGCCGTAATTAAACAAAATGTTCTGCCCTACAGACATGGGTGGATTGAAGTTACCTCTCCAGCATCACGTTTGCTGGTCATTAACGCCACCCTCCCTCTTTCTGTGATGTGAGGCTCTCATAGTTGGAATACACTGTCTCTACTAGGTCCATGTTACAAGCAAGTTAGATAGTTAAAAAGTTTGTTTTATGGGTTAGATGTTCATATAGTATATCACACTGCTATGAAGAGAACTAATGGTTTAAAGAAGTAAGGACTAATAGCAAATCGAAAAGTATGAGAGGGTATAAAATTGTAGAAAAAAAGATCTCAGGGTAAGAAAAATAAAACATTGAGAAACTCACAAGACTTTGTGGCCACATTTTGAGCTTTGTATGATCGGCCTTAGTAGATCAGCATCCATAAGATTAGTGAGTTATCTGTCTGCTTGCAATAGAAAAAAAGCATGACTTTTAGGAAGAATAATGTACATTTAACCTGTAGAGAGATTTAGGAACTGAAAGTAAGGGTTAGAAGCATAAGGCCATGATTAATTCACCCTGCCCACTTACCATAAACCTCTCCTCTGGAATCCCGACAACTGGACTTCATTCTACAATCGAAATAGGATGAGCAACAAATTTCCAGGGGGAACAGCATAGTGTCGAACGCTTTGCCACGTACAACTTTCTTAAAAAGTATCCGAGGAACCGACTCTCCTAAACTCGCCCATATTCGTAAGGAATACAGTGATTTTCAGCACGAGTTAAATTTGACAACCCTGAGATTAACTCCTCCTGAAGCTCATCCAGGGTAACTGCCGGCTCTAAGCCAGGGGGAAAGGAGGAGCGTTGGGTGTTGAGTGAACAACTTCACTAAAAAGACTATAAAAAGAAAAACAATTTAAACTGCAAAATATGCCCTCATGGTAAAAGTTGATGTTCTTTGAAAGACGGAAGGACGACGCCCCTTCTGACAACCAGAACAACAATGAACATAAGCACATGGAATGTCCCCACAATATGAGAGACCGGGAAAACCATTCAAGCAGAATCATGAATGAAAAGATACAACCTAGAAGTGCTTGGAATAAGTGAAACCCATCTGACCCAAGTTGGACAGGAAAGATTAGCTTCGGAAGAAATGCCGCTGTACTCTGGTCACGAAGAAAATGCTCTACACACATAGGGAGTTGACCTGATGCTATCCAAAGAAGCATGAAAAGCACTTATAGGATGGGAATCTTATGAACCCAGGATCATCAAAGCATGGATAGGGAGAAAGGAACCAGATTCATAAATATACGTGCATTCAACAAAACAGTTATAGGCCGCACAATATTCCCCCACAAACACATGCACAAAGCTACATAGGACTCACCGGATCATACTACAGAGAATCAGATCGATCATATTTGCATCACTGAAAAATCCAGAAGGTCCACGGAAGACGTGAGAACAAGGAGAAGGGCTGAAATGGCTTCAGATCATCATCTGGTAGTTATCAAGATGAAACTGAAGCTAAAGAAGCATTGGAAAACTAGGAAAACAGCATTATAAAGGCTCAAAAACAGCCTGCCTTCAAGATACTGGTAAACTCAGCGAATTCAAGATAGCTCTCAACAACAGGTTCCAAGCCTTACAAGATTTACTCAAGGAGGAAGAAACTACTATGGGGGACAACTGGAAAGGGATCAAAGAAGTACTAACTTCCACGTGTCAGGAAGTTCTGGGCCGCAAGAAACATCATCATATGGAATGGATCTCTGTCGAAACCCAAGGCAGAATTCAAGAAAGGGAGAACAAGAAGATAGCAATTAACAACAGCCGAATGAGAACACAGAAAGTCATGGCACAAGCTGAATACACAGAAGCAAACAAGAGAGTGAATAGAAGCATTAGAACCGGCAAGCAGAAACATGTGGAACACTTAGAAACGACAGAGGAGAAAGCTACGACAGAAGGAAATATGAAACAGCTATGTGACACAACGAAGAAACTGTCAGGGAACTATAGTAAACCACAGAGACCAAACAGGAACAAAAAGGGCAGGAGATCCACTGAGATTCGAGAATAGATGGGTCAGTCAACTACAACGTAGGACCAGGCACATCCCTGAAAGCGGCATGCAGTGCGACTAGTGCAAAGGATGGTACCACGAAGTTTGTACGAATATAACGCCTGGGGCTTTCAAACGGTCGATGCAGCCACGACCAGGTCTGAAGCCAGCTTGATTCTCTCGTGTTCGCAGTTCACGAGTCTTAGTTAGGCGTCTGATAATTATCGAGGCTAGTATTTTAGATACTATATTAGTTAAACTAATCCCTCTATGGTTATCACAGGATGATTTTAACCCTCTCTTATATATTCGGACGATAAGTGATTGTGACCAGTCAGATGGAATAACGTCTAACTCCCAAATCTTAGTTAAAATATTAGTCAACCTAATCGCTAAAATTTGACCACCATCCTTAAAGACCTCTGGAGCCAATCCATCTGGACCAGCTGCCCTTCCTCGTTTCAGATTAACTATAGCCTTTTGAACTTCTGCTAGAGTTGGGGGACCTACTTCAATGTTCCATTCACACTGTCTGAGAATGGAGGGTAGTTATAGAGTAGCTGAAGGCCATCTGAACTGCTCCTTAAAGTGTTCCGCCCATCGTTGCAAACGTCTGGACTGAGAGCAGATGAGGGTTTCGTCTTTTTCCGAAATAGTCTGACTTACACTTGACTTATTAATTCCAGTTTCTTCTATTAGTCTGTAGAGCTGTCTTGTGTTCCCTATAGCCGCCGCCTTTTCCATCTCTTTTGCTTTCGATGCACACCACTGCTCACGGTCGTTCCTTAGACTTTTGGTTAACCTAGATCTGATTTGCTTTCGCTTATCATCGTGTTCAGAGCCTGATGGGATGAGTTTACGAAAATCCATCAGTGCAATAGACCTAGAAGAAATCCATTAACTTTTGTAACTCTGGTTTAAATCACTGATAGATGTCACTGCTGTTTCCACAGCTGTTTGTATATCTTTCCAAGCTACATCTGAGTGAGCCTCATTGTCAGAACTACCTAAGTATGACCTCAGTTGTTCATGGAATCTACTTTCGGCTTTCTCGTTACTTAGTTTAATTCTAATGACTCATCTTAGTGCGGCTTTCCTGCGTCCAATGAGGAGCAAGCAAACGCTTGCGCGTACTAAAGCATGGTCGGAATCCAAACAGGTATTCCAGAACTAACGACAATCTTCTATCGAGCCTCTTCAACAATGAATGATGGCAATACGGTCTATTTGAGTCCATCGTTGGTTTGGTGCAGGTGGTCGCCATGTTAGACGATGTCTCTCTCTGTGCTTAAAGTTAGTGTTTGCTAAAAACAAACGATTGTCTGAGCACAGTTGCAATAGACGATCACCATTATCTGTTCGTTGTGCCGGAATACTAAAATACCCACTTGAATGTCTTTCTGTTCGGTTTAAGCTACCTTCCTAGGCATTAAAGTCACCTGCTACAAGTACTATGTGTGAGCGTTTAGTTGTATGAAGAAGTTCAGGAGGCTTTATGTAAAAGTCATCTTTCATTTGACCTGGGCTGCAGTTAGTGGGAGTGAATTCTTACAGAGCCGTTTAGACGAACAGCACATAGACGACTGTTAACGGGGATCCACTCTAATAGTGCTTGTTCTGCCCTCGTACTTAGTGCTACGCCTAACCTGCCAGTCCAAAAGAACTACCTATCGGGTCTCCAGATACGCGGAGGGTTTATCTCGTAGGCTCTCCGTTTTGGTGAAGTGAGGTCAAGTGAATAACCACACTAGGATCTTGTATACGTGTTTCGGAGACATATCATACACCAATGGTACAAGATTCTAGGGTTTTAGCCAAGGAGGCCTGTGGCCGACTTGATACACAGTGCATACGTTGAAGGCTCCAATGTGTAGTTTGGAGCGAGGTTTTAGTAGACCTGGGACAGGGTTTTACGCACTAGAATCGTTGGCCATGGTGACACTTGAGGAGGAAGTAAGAGAGGAAGATTAGAATTGAAAGTCGAGGTAGGAGTAATAATAGGAATTGAAGAGAGTGATTGATCATGAATACAGTGATCTTGAGTACTGTTAGAGGTATGAGGATAGTTATCACTTCCCGATTTCCCACACCGTGGAAGGGTTCCTCTGGAGGTACCTGAAAAGGAAATTGGGTTAGAGGTGGTCTTAGTGAACTAAGAGCGTGACCACAGTACCCAAGGGACAACTGCTTGAGGTCGGTCACACACGACCTTTTTGTGGGCAATTTTCGTGTTAGCTCCGTACTTATTGAGACCTTACCGCCGGAGAAGGAAATCCGTGGGATAAGGCGAGGTGTGCATTTTTAGGGTCGACCTTTTCTAACCTCATCCCTCTTTGTGGGGAGGCAGCATCACTGTTATGCGGGTTTTCTGAGAGGAACACCTTACTGCCGTCACACCTCTGTACAGTCAACAGTACGACTTCGTCCTCAGACCTTGGGTTTGTTGGTTTTAGTCTTACCGCTCGTTAACTGACCTGTCTAGCATGGTAGGACCTTGAGGAACGATTGTTCCAGCCAGTATAGCTCGACTGGTTTGTTACGATAGACAAGCCCGACCACCACCTCAGTGTAGCAACAAAGGTCGGGAACAAAAAGGCAGGACAATCACTATGATTCGAGAACAGAGGCACAGAATACTTCGAGGGACTCTCAACAACAGGTTCCAAGCCTTACAAGATTTACTCAAAGAGGAAGAAACTACTATGGGGGACAACTGGAAAGGGATCAAAGAAGTACTAACTTCCACGTGTCAGGAAGTTCTGGGCCGCAAGAAACATCATCATATGGAATGGATCTCTGTCGAAACCCAAGGCAGAATTCAAGAAAGGGAGAACAAGAAGATAGCAATTAACAACAGCCGAATGAGAACACAGAAAGTCATGGCACAAGCTGAATACACAGAAGCAAACAAGAGAGTGAATAGAAGCATTAGAACCGGCAAGCAGAAACATGTGGAACACTTAGAAACGACAGAGGAGAAAGCTACGACAGAAGGAAATATGAAACAGCTATGTGACACAACGAAGAAACTGTCAGGGAACTATAGTAAACCACAGAGACCAAACAGGAACAAAAAGGGCAGGAGATCCACTGATATTCGAGAACAGATGGGTAGAATACTTCGAGGGACCCTTGAATAGGCCAGCCACACTGAACGCAGCGGACATCGAAGCAGCACACACGGATCTCCCTAGAGATGTCATCCCAACAACGATCGAAGAAATGAGGATGACCATCAGAGAAATCAAGAGTAGGGAAGCAGCAGAACTCGACAACATACCAGCTGAAGTACTGAAGTCAGACGTAGAAGCAACTGTAAACATGCTTCACGTTCTATTCAGAAAGATTCGGGAGTGAGAACAAGTGCTGACAGAACGGATAGAAGGATACCGCATCACACAGTCCAAATTGTGACACTATGGATCATTTTTGACCATCAATTGGATGGAAATCATCACTATACACCAACTTCCCTGACTATGAGGCAGTGGTTGAAGCGCCGATAGGGGGACGTTATACAACCCTCTTCGACACTGTGGTGTACTTGACAAGATCTTCACCACCATATGGAATTCTTACGACGGCTACACTACAAAGTGGTGCATGAAGGACAACTCACAGATTCATTGTAAGTGAAGATCGGTATTAGACAAGGCTGCTTGCTTGCTCTCGCCTTTTCCATTTCATCTGGTGGTTGACTGGATCATGAAGACCCAGTAATCAGAGGGAAAGAGCAGAATAAAATGGAAAAGTTGGATGCAACTAGATGATCTGCACTTTGCAAATGACCTAGCTCTTCTATCCCATACATACCTACATTTTCAGACGAAGGGAGACAATGTAGAAACATCCTTTACATCAGTAAGGCCCATCGTACAGAAGGGTACGGTAGGGAACTTAAGCCAGCTGTCGGAATTTATGCCATAGAACCTGACCTTCGAGATATTTACCAGGTGGTTATAAAAATGGTGGACAGTTGGGCGTACTGGTGTAAACACTACCTCTCACACAAATGTGAGTATAGGTGTAGGGCCAGTGAAATGTCACTGAGCCCTGGCCAAATCATCCGGCAGTTGGGTCACTGAATATCGAACAGATCATCGATCCCAGTCAAAGTCAAGGACAACTAACGCGCATCAGTGGATCGTATGTTATGGACTGGCGCATGCGGTAGTGGTCTAGCTATCTTCCCTATACTCATTTTTACTGATATATTTCCTTAATAACATCCCTTGTGTTATACGGTCTTCAAAGCAGCGATTGTACTTTGATAAATCAAAGGGATAATCCACGTTAGATGTTGACCGCAAAGTGTGACTTCGAAGTTAGCTGTTTCGTCACATTATTCTCGTCTAACTCGAGTAGGCCTCCAATCATTCGACATAGATTATCTACGTTGTTGATCTACACTGGTGAGCAAGATTTCGAATAACGTAATCTATCATTATCATCCTTATAATTACATTCTATATTTACCCCTCTTGTTCAATCGATAGGACCGACCAGTCAACTACGATTATAAGTGACTTTCGTGGTTCGTTAATAAGCATTAACAGCCGGATATCATCGGCAACAACCTACTGTTGCAGAGGATAAACCATCTTCCAACTTAAAAGTAAATTGGGAAAAGACGCTGGACGTGGATAGGCATATATTGATGAAATCACCAATTGACATCACGAGTTTTTACTATCACGGAATATTTCATTAAGTTTATCTCAATAAACCCCCTTTAAAAATTAGTGATCAGTTAGTTGATCCGACGGATATCAGTTTCAATCTACTTTTATTTGCTCTAAGAGTCAGACCATTGACGCTTCTTTTCTATGAGCGCGTGTGAGCAATCATGTTCCTTCAGGATCCTTTGGCATCAGAACAAGAATTTCATTTTCCAAAAAAAACGATATGGATACATGACAATAAGCGCTAGGTTTTTTATGTTTTCTTCCAAAACACCTGATAAAATTTATCCGTTACCGGGTTCAGTTATTTATAATCTTGTTTTACATGGCATGATTCATATTTTGCACACTGAATAACAAGCTTTTTGTAGCTACTAGGTGATAAAAATGTTTTTATGAACAGAATGAACATTATGAATTTGATCCAAAGTTCTCGAAATCCCCCGTGTTAAGGACTTCGGCAGTGTCTCACACAACCGACTTCTAAAATTTTCTTCGTTCGGCATACAAAATCCCCTTTCATCCTGGTTCAAATCTTTTTTAGCAGAACGTAGACAAACCGTTCTCTTCGGATCCAACTACTCCAAGCCTATGAATGTAACCAGCTAGGTTACACAGGGAAGTGATTGACTCAGTACTCTTTCTTCTTTTCATCAATGACGTGCGCTCACACTTTCAATACGGTAAACCTCTCCTTTTTGCCGATAACCTAAAAGTGGTTTGCTCCTTCTCTTCTCCTATCAAACAAAGCTTTATTTCCGTGGTAATCCAAGAAGAAATTAATAGGTTATACGAATGGGCTATTTCGTGGGATATGCCACTGAATGTTGACAAAAGTGGATTTATTCACATTGGCCGCTGCCATGACCTGAATCTCGCTATACATGAACATACACTGAAACCTCTCAACACTGTTTGTGACCTGAGTTACAGGTATAGCAACCTCCCAAGCACATCTCATCTCAAGTATCCCAAACTAGAAAGTTCACTGGATTCATAATGATAAACTTCAATGATATCGAATCGATATTAAAATTATTATTACTGTACAGAAAATGTATCTTACCCATTCTTGAATATGGCATTTTAGTTTACAGTAATTACAGGCATAATGGCCTGGTTAAAGTTGAAGGTGTTCAGAGAAGGTTCACGAAAGCTGTTTTTGGGTATTCCGACAACAATAATTATCACCAAAGATGTCAACAACCCAAATTAAATCCTCTCCGGATCAGGCGTTTTAAATTGAACATTCTGTTTATCTATAGACTTACAAATGGTTTATTATTCTTCAGCATCCACCTCTTCGTGCAGTGTCTTACAATCCCACAACCTATGCTTCCGGGGATCTATATAAATTACGCCAGAATTTTTTTGTCGTTCGCTACACAACTATGTGGAACAGAGTCCCAGCAAACATCTGTTGTAGTGAAACCTTAACCCTAATCAGAGGACTACTTAATGACTTTCTTTCCGAAAGTAGTCTGTGTCACCCATTAAATGTCAATGTGATTAAGAATGATTTATACAAACAACGTCCGTCATCTATCAGATTGGCTGAAAAACGAAGCGGAACCTTTGAAAATTTTCTCGTTTATTTTATTTTGTTTTCTTTACACTCATCTTATTTTCTGAATTCTGCTACGCTTGAAGCGATTACGGGTTTACCTAGTCTACGAACGGAACAAAGACTCTGTGACCAACGGTCATTAAGCTAGCTATCCTGATGCATCCCATCCTCGTTAACCAGGGAGGGAAGTTCAAGTTCGAAACGAGGAAATGAACTCCACAAGCAGCCAGAAGCACGAGCAATAATAACAGGCACAAATCAAACGTATATATACAGCATAAAATTGCCCTTCGTGAAGCGTCACAAAATAGCATACTAAAAGATACCACAAACCAATCGCCTTTAAGATTCTCCCACATGGAAAGTATGACACGAAAGTGGAAATGACCGTTTTGACGCGAAAACCAGAAAACCAAATTTTCAAAATAAAATAACAAAAGTAAGGTATTTACCCAGTGAGTTCTGGGGATCTGATATCCCCAGCAATATTTACATTTATTACTGTTATTCTTGTAGCACGGCGTCGAGTCGCGGTTGACTATGAACACCGCTACTAAGAAACACGTGCCGAGTAAATCAGAAGGCGAGGGTTGAACGTAACCAAATAAATCCATAAAATCCTCGAGAAGCCAAATATCAGAAGGCAGTTAATGGACCAGGTCGAGATATATTTGCTGGCGATCTCGTGGTATCGAAAGGGTACCGAGATCGTGCCAGGACACAAGCTTGGTTACAGAACGTAACCGAATTCGCGCGAAGTCACAATCAAAGTGTGTGAATAATGGAAGCATAACATAGCTGCCATTAGCACAGTTAAACAAGCACAGGTACAATTGGTTATAATGATAATAATTGTTTTCATCAAACCAATCGTGTTCTCGTGATAAAAGTGAGTCACTACATTCTTATCACGATTGTTTCCTCAATATATTAGATATTCTTTTCGTCACTTCGTTTCTTTCTGAATATATTATACTCCTTAACATCCAACATTTATAACTAAAAACAAATTATTTTATGCTACTCTTAAGTAAATCAACTTTTCAGACTCATTTTATTTTCACATATATTTAACACATTACAATCGATATTTGATTGTATTTCGGAATTAGTTGTGACTTTTATAGCATCATTCTAAGTTAATATTGCACAAACGTTTACACTAATATCAAGTTTTACTCTGTATGCTATTACATAAGTCTACGTGTATTCACCCGACTGCAATGAAAAATTCAAAAAAATCGAGGGTTCATTTCAGAGTCCGATATTCATTATATTCTTGTTATCATGGATGGACCATGTCTCTAGTTGTGCATTTCCTTTTTCACTCACTATTTTTCCTTCTAAATAAATACTATTCTCAAGTATCCGACGTTTGTAATTAAGACAATATCTTGTGTTACATTTAAATAAACTAACTTCTCCGATTTGTTTCATATTCACCACGCGTGTATGGCTCACACATATTGATATTTGATTGTCATTTACAATTTTATGGGACTTTCATAGCATCATTTAAAACTATGACTGCACGAACACTTATTCAACCGACACATACTACTGCAGTTGTTAGCTATTTTTCGATTAATTGATTTATTCTTATTCTTTTATATTCTTTTTGTTATTCATTTGGCGATACATACATAATCGTTTGTTCATGTTTCGTGTTCACAAACACATTCATTAGACTATTTACACACTTCGAGTTTCTTTCTTTTCTGTTCCTTTACTTTCACCCGTTCCTTCCTTAAAGTCAACTCAATATTCTTCTCAATTACACAGGACCTCGTCTGTTTTCAGATATGACAAATATCATGCTAACATTACTGACACTTGTGTATTATTGCGTTTCTGAAGAAACCCGAAATGGTATCTTCACAACATATATGTGTCCATAAGCTGTTAATCAATAACAATAATACATTCATATGTGGGAAGTGCTGTTCCCATAACTCTACTACCAATTTACCTTAAAATATCAACCTAAGTAACTTGCTACAACGAAGACTGTATCTTCTGTAACAATTTGATCTTGTCTGTAAACTGGCGCGCACCATGTGACAGACTGTAATTTAAGAATAAATTATTATTTCATCTAGTACTGTTTGTATCCAAGTGTATCAAGGCATTTCTGTATCTACTGAAGTCGGATCATTTTATTGTTGTTAGGTACATTAATATACAAACCCTTGTTTTTTTGTGTCCAGTGTCTATCAACTATAAAGTCTTAAAGGACACATATTCTGGAGATTAGTTTTCGTTGTTGTTTTTCCTATGAGATCACAAAACAATTTTATGGCGCAGACATGACATGGCAGGCCTGCATGCTATTTCTCGTTTGATGGTGGAATACCACGTGACAACTGCAATAAGTGGCATCACATTGGGTGCACCGGACTCACACCGACTTCATATAATAGGTGCTGCAAGCCACTATCGCGTTGTGTGTGCGAAGCATGCCGTTCTACAAAGTTTCTGCTGATTCTTAAGAAGATTGGGCTGCTCAACATAACTAGAAAACTGCCCTCAGATAAACAGACAGCAGTAGATAAGCTGAATTCAGGCTTCGAGGAAATAGCGAGCGTTGTCATGAGCCCAACTTCGGATTTGAATGAGATCATCAAGATGGGTCCCATTAAAGATTCAGATAACAAGCACACAGATGTGCGAATTGTTACAAGGAAAATGTAGAAGCACGCTGAGAGAAAACAAATTATAGGCAGCGCCAAATTATGTGAATCTACGGTTTTAGTTCCGGGTCCACATAACAACACATAACAGACCATGGTGGGGCAAAGCCTGAACTTTATAGATGATGTTATCAAGAGACATGATAAGGTAAGTGATTGGCTTAAGTCATACTCAGAAAAAGAAAAGCAGGAAAACAGAGTGAAGCCCTTGCGTTTGATATCAACTCGGATTGCAGGAAAGAAAAGATTTCAGGGGTTAATGTTCTAAAGTGTGTTAAGACGGACCTCGCCTACAGGTCAGTCATTTTTTATACTTTGAGGGAATCTCCCGAAAAGGAACCGAAAGCTAGATTTGAACACGACCCCAGCCACATTGAATCCTTAATGAACCAGCTACTGCCGGAAATAGTTCCAGAAGTTAGCATCTGTAAGGTTTAGAGAATATGACAAAAAGTGGATTCAATAAGTACTCAGAAAAGCCGCATCTTAAAGGTTACCATTGCTTCGGCTTAAGATAAAAAAGTTTTGGCAATTTTGTTCGCTGTTGTAAATATTACGTATAATATACTAGTTTTTGGATTTTGATTTTCACATTTTCAGCAGTACGGAATACTGTAATGGTTGTGCTGGTAGATGTAAGTGTCCATAACAAATACATTTCAGCTGTCGCGCGTTTTACTATACAAATGTTGTGTACGATTCTTTTGTATTCAGTGGTATGTTCACGGACTTCCACTCATTAAACTATTCATTCGTGTTTTCAGTTACCTTAAGTGACTAGGTGGTAGTGTATCCTAAATATACTATACTAGTTCAGTCTTGATTATTTTACTTAAATTCCACTTTGTTTGAATGTCTCATAGAAACCTAGTTTAATAGGTCGTCCATCATCTACATAATACTTAACCACCAACCATGTAGACACTGTTAGGCCATAAAATACATCTAGCATATTTATTTTACGTATTGTATTACTGGCTTCACTGTCAAACTCATAAGGCAATTTAAGATGATGATGACAAACAATGTTCTCAGTAGCATTTCATTTTGCGTGGCTTTCAAAGCGGTTAAGTGTGTTACATCCCATGTAATTTATAGCTAATCCGATCACTAGGCCCAACACGAGACGCAAGGGTTTGTGAATTTTATTATTAAGGCTTAGCTTACTGTATTTCAATTAACTTTAAGGTTAAGAAACACATTGTTTCCTCATTATATCAGGTTTTCCAGCTAAAACGTTAATTAGTGTCGCACATGATTTCATAGTATCTCTCGATCAAGCATGCAAATGACTACACAACAACTAGATAGACTGAATGTTTGGTTAACCTTGTCTCGTAAATTGCTTTCTTCCACTCCGATCAATTGCTGATATTGTGATACGTTCTGAGCTCGTTCTGTTAGTTAGCAACTTAGACTTTAATACTGTAAATTGTTGTCTTTATTCTGTCCCATAAATTAAAATAGGAAATTACTTTGTAAGTTGTAGCTTTATCGAAATCAACTCCAGAATCATCGACAAAAAATAAATTTTGTCGCACACTATACAACAATTTTAAATGATCAGAATACGATAACCGATGACAATTCTATGGAGCATTTGATTCAGTGTTAGATTCGTAAGTAACTACATCTATGTACTCACTCTTTCTATATAAATGATTTTTTGAAGAAACCGGGATGGTAACAACTACTGCTGTAGATGCAAACTAATTGTAACTACACGAGGCAATTGCGTGATTTGATACAATCATGAAGCATATTTGTGTAGCTACACTGTCTAGATGTATAGTGTTACAGGTTTGCCTCGCATTGATGGCCGAGTTGTACTTCCTAAAATCATCGCTTAACCTTAACCCTTTGTAAACTGTCAAGTGATGGCAGTCTATCAATTTCGACACTCTTTTAGCTGCCAACCGTTCTCATTTGTTTCATTACCATCAACATTTTTAATCTAAAGGAAACAGTAAGCTGTTTTTAGGTTAGACTGAAGAAGTAATCGAAGTTGTTAACAGCGAAAAAGACTCATGTACATAGCGTAAGGTTTTTGAACAAACAAGTGGCATAAATACTTTGTCCCGTGCGTAAATGAAATACTAAACCAGTACCGAAACATTGATGATAGAATATGAAATCAACTTGTTTATCATATAAGAAACAATATCACTTATTGTAGTCATATCTTAAAAGACTTGAATAGTGCCGTTCATAAAAAATTCTTGTTCACACAACTGTGAAACATCGGGTTTTAGGTTTACGACAGACTTTGGAGAAAGCTACGAATTTTAATATGATTGAGGAAAATCACGAACTTTCCCCAAACTTCGGATATTGGGCATGTATTGGCAGGAATAGTCAACACAGGTTTTCAGTCTAGTGTGTCCTCATTGCCAGCTCACGCTCATGGAAACGCTCCAGTAAACTACTCATCTTTGCGTCTCATCAAATAAATGAATAAGTAAAAGAACAATCATCCTCATCTGAGACTATATCATCCATCAATTCTATTATTATTCTGAGATAACGATCAATGGTGTATTCGTGCTTCGTATAACCAACCAGCGATTAATTAAGCTATCAAAGTGACCCAGTTCGAACTTAAAAAACAATGAATTTCCTCACAGAAACGAGATACCAGTTGTTACTTATCATAGAATCATGTCACTAATTGCACTGCTATTCCACCTTTATATCCTGTGACATCATTGAACGAATTTCAAAAGGAGTTCTAACTGTAAAAATGTTATAGCCGGTAAATTAACGTAACTGTTTATTTCTGAAGATTTCAGAGACATCATCATAGCGCCTAAAATCTACAGAAACACCAGAAGGTGACTTGTAACGCATGCTGTTTTTTAAAGAATGGGAAAAAGAGGTTCTGTCAGGTTGAGTTAACCAACAAAACGTAAACCCACATAAATACCTCTGTCGGCCGATTACTCAGAGGAAGCCTAAATTTAGGGTTTTAGCGCCATTAAATAAAGTAATAATGATTACCACTTTAAATAGGAAAGAACGCGGATCTTTATTGGCCACTCAGACACACAACTTTATGAATCACGAGATGAACATGCTAACGGTTCAGGACCTACTCAAGAATCTGAATCCTACTGTGACGTGTAAGGTCATCAGGTTATCACGAAATCCGTCAGATGGTTTTGAAGTAGTGTGCATAGATAATCAACCAGTTTGACACTCATCAAAAATCTAAAAATCCCCTAGTGAGTGGAAAGATAGCACATCCTTTGATCTTCAGTAAAAGGAACAAGAGAGATTTGTAGTGTAGTGAACGAGAACAGAAGTGGGGACAACCAAATGTATTCCAACACAAAACTATGGAATTTCTCAATAAAATCTGAGAACCATACAGTAAATTCTTCATTTTCAAGATGTTAATCAATTGCCTCATACTTGACTGATTCTCCTTTTCCACACCAAGCACTGCCTGTTCTCATTCTCTTTTCTTCGATCTTCTTAACCTTCTTCCGACAGGTATTTCACTTTCCATTGATGTTACATACTACTCATATCTATCGGCGTCAGTAGCGCACACCACAGTAGTATTTAAATCTAGGCTGGCATTAGTCCACTTATCTACGATACTAGAATAATAGACCAAATCTTTTGTTATGGAATTGCTGAAATGTGAGTGATTTATCTGTGTGATTTTGCGTCAAAGTCGTATCACTATCTATCGCAACTCGTCCAAACGTAACAGTCAGTTTAATGCGCTTTATGAATCCTTGGAGAACACACTTGTTTTGAGTACAGTATAATATATTTGATATAAAATTCAGTAGGTCATATGGAGTGACTATGTCCTCATGGCTTGTTCATGTTGTCAAGATTACGTGTTTTGGTATCCACCTCTTCTGACCCCCTTCAAAGGTTTAACATCTAGTTGAAGCCTTCTCAGCCAGTGTGTGTTCAGCTTCAATGACTATATGGTTAAAAACTAATTCTACTATAGATTCACTCTGTTATGGAATGACTGAATTATTTTGATTGCTACAAATAGTTGTGGAAGTGGTAGTAAATGGACAGGTGAGAAAGCACGTGAATGGCTTTAGAAGAGTAGACTTTTGCCTTCCAAATTTCGTTTTAGCATGCAACAAATGGGCTAGCTGTTATGATCAAAAGTTATGGACACACCCTTAATTTCATCAAACCACCGGACTCCATACCACAAGTGTTCCTCATAACATAAGGTGCAAAAATGGGTTTTCTCAGTCCTCTAATCTTCTGACTGCAAAAATATTTAGGGGATTAAATGTAATGTGTTGCTCTTAACAAAGTGCAGGCGGACTTAAGAGACTTAAAAATCTAGCCACTGGTCTTGAACCTCTCTTCACTATGATGAATATAAATTGTCTCTTGGAGAAAAAAGGTCTACTGTCCTGAATTTAGGCTGAAGAAATTTAAAAATTAAGAGGTGTCAGAAGTGATCAAAACTGAATTGGGCTTTAAAGTAAACTCAGTTTTATGGAAAAATAGATGAAAAACCACAGTTTAGAAGCTGTCTTGTATAAATGCACTATGGTGAATGTAAAATGTGATCGATAGATGAACTCACCAATAATAAAAGGAAACGCCCACCACCACATTAACTCTCTTTGACCTTGTACTACCGTATCTCTTTATTAACCAATCACAGTTTGATGTTCATTGTAAAACAATATTTGCTTGTTGACTCATTTTTCCTATTCTCTGGCTACTGTTCGGTATGTTATTTGTCTGTTTTTTCCCTGTATTAATAGACCGTACAGTTTGCTTGTATACTAACGATGTTAATTTATGTTTTAGAAACACATAAAGTTTATCTAGCCAAATAGCTTGCTTGTTCTGACTTTTGCCAAACCAAGACTCTGTGTTCGACGGTCTAGAGAATAGCTCAGAATTAAACCTGTAGGAAATTGTTCCCTGCAGTGAATTTATGGCTTCATAAAACAGAAGTTTCAACTTCACAACCACACTTCGCGAGGTTGCGGCGGGGGAATTGAACACAAAGAAATAAAACTTCTGGTTGTGTCATACAGTTTTTAATTTCGGATCGGCTTTATATGGAACACAATGTGACCCAAACCTCCCTCAGTGAACACTTTCAATAAGAGACTTGAGAACCATAATGAAGTAAAACAAATACATTCATATTTCGAAATGTAAGAAACTTTGTTGTAACCAAGCACTTGAAAAATAATGAGCTAAAGGTAGTTGAAGGATTATGCTTGTAAGGAAAATTCCACAAAACAAGTATGATGAGAGAACAAAATTCTTGACGAATCAATAGCAAGAAACTTATTTACATTGCTACGGACGGTGACTAACACCAAGCAAAGTCCGTTTTAATAAATTTACGTAACAGGCATTGATCTGTAGTAATACTGATTCTAACCACACAATCCTCAAAGCTGAACATGAGATAACTGGGAAAATAGATATTCAGCATTTGACACAGAGAGAAGACCAACAACGGGGAACGTGGGAACATTCGTTCAGTCGGATGGCATGGCTCGGGCTCTTAGACCTGGCCATTCTACATAACTTGTCTTCACATTAAACATATTATTCCATATCTAGCCTAAATGTGTTCTTCAAAAGCGCCAGAGGTTATATCGCTTAGTTTTACGGTACGATGAGTCAGGGTAGATAATTATGGGACTACTATGCAAGATATCATAGATTAGGTAGTCACATCGTGACAAGTCTACAATTTTACGGTTAGGTCTATCATTAAAGCAGTACTAATAAAGAACTTAGAGCATAATTCCAAGGATTTTCTGGATTACTTAGCCCTAAATTCATCGCAGGTTGTATCGAACTTAATGTACTTACTCCCGACGTAAAATTATAGCATAAAACTGTCCTTGGGAAGCGTTGCAAAAATAGCACACTAAAAATAAACAACGGGCCAATAGCGTTAAAGATTCTCCCAAGTGGGAAATACGACTTAAAGGTGAAAAGTGAGCTTTTGGCGTGAAAACAAGGAAATTTAAGTTTCAAAAATAAAATTATAAAATTGAGGTATTCACCAAGTGAGTTCTGGGGGTCTAACATCCCCAACACCTCCCCCATTCAATAGCATACGTTTCTGGAATCCACTTGCATTTTGATCGTTTGTCGCCGTTGTCGGAGTGACCACCTTCTGGGTCGTAGACCGACCAGTCGATGTGCTTCTTTCTGTGTCGGGACTGCGGGTAGACTAAAGGTATCTAATTGGATGTCAAGAGGGAGATTGCCTTCTGTCAATGGGCGAACTCGGGCTAACCGCTTGCGTATCTGTTTCCGATGTCGAGCCCACCCGTCTCTTCCTACCTCTACCTCGCATATGACATGGCCTAATTTTCCGACCACACGTGCTTCGTTCCAAGAATCATGATTTGGTCCGTAGTCCAGAACGAACACCGGACATCCAAACTCGTATTTTGGTAGTTTCTGGGACTTTGTGAGTGATGGCGATGACATGGTTTTCGGAAGCATCAGATTGCGGACCGTCCTCAATTTTTTTCCTATGAGGATTTCTGCTGGGGACTTCTGCTCGGGTAATACATCACTAAGTGTCGTCCTGTAAATGAATAACAAGTTTTGCACTGTTTCCACTGGCATCCCCTCCCCTTTCAACTTGATTGGAGCTCCCTTAGATGTATCCACAAATCTTTCTGCTTGGCCATTTATTTTCAGGTGGTAGGGTGGAGAGCGGAGATGCTTGATGGATAACCGTTGGCAGAAATCTTGGAGCTGCGTTGAGGTGAGCTGAGAACCGTTGTCTGATAAAACTACATGCGGTAACCCGTTGCGAGCGAACATCTCCGTCAAGAGTTGTATCGTCTTGTAAGAGTACGTCTTTGACTGTATAAGAATTTGTGAAAACGAATACGAGGGCAAGAGCCTCTTTCTATATGTGACTGTACTTTCTTTCCACTGGAGTTAATGTGCGAGATGCATGCATAATAGCTTTCTCTGTTGCGTCCGGGGACTGGTGTGAGATGACAGCACTGAGTCCAAAAGCTGAAACATCTGCACAAACATTTATTCTAGCGTCATATCTTACTACAATAATAAGTTGTTTTTTCTTAATTATTTTTTGTTACTAATTTGACGATATATACATAGTCGTTTGTTCTTGTTTTATGCTCATAAACACGCCAACTAAACTGTTTGCGTATTTCACGTATCCCTTATTTCTATTCCCTTATTTTCTCCATTTCCTTCTTTAAACTCAATTCAATATTCTTCTCAATTACACAGACCCGATTTATTATTATTAATATTCTACTATTATTACTCTAAATTTTTGTTAAATATGGCAAGTATAATGCTAGCACTATTGAAAATTGTGTATTATTGCATTTTTTGAAGAAACCCGAAATGGTTTCTTCACAACACTTATGTACCCATAAGATGTTTGTGAATGATAATAATAATTGGCATGGATGGGTCGTAATGCGTCAATAATAGTTCAGAGCTAATGACGGTTTTCAGCTTGCAAAATGCAGCTTCACACTTTTTGTCCAGTTCCAAGTAGTATTCTTATTCAGAAGATAAATGAGTGGGGCGCGTATGTCATGCATCGACGGAACAAAAGATAAAATTGAGGCATTCACCAAGTAAGTTCTGGGGATCTAACATCTCCAACAGACAGTCACCGGCATAGGGAACCAAGTATATTGGAACTCACAGAGACATTGAATACGATACATAAATAGAGAAACTATCAAATCCAAAAAACTAAGGCAAAATTATTATTACTATTATCATTATTTCGAAGTTATTCAGAAGATGGATACGATGCATATTAACATGCAGTGTTAGGGAAATAGCGCTACATGTAGGTGTGAAAATGATTAATTGCAACGAAAATGTGACGTTAATGTTGGCGCAATTTATAAACCCTACGTTTGTGATGCATTAGATACCATGCATTATCATCTTCCAGTTTATATCACTAGATTTTTTTTATCAGAACCTTGTGAAAAATGCAGCGAATATTCTAGGCTTTTAATTGCTCACTTTACACATGAACTTTTCTTTGACTGTTGATTCGTGACAGGCAGTAGCACTATTTAGGTTACAGTGGTTTGGAGGTTCCCATTTTCGTTTTAAAGAAAACTATCATCAAAAACAGAAGTTCGTTGTCTTGCTCAGACAACAAAATGGTGTGGAACTAAGTAGAATAAATATTGATGTTGAAGAATAATCAAGCCATATACAGAAATGTAATAGATCTTTTGAATTTGGGTGTAGCAGTAAATAAATCTCCAAAATAAATTGTTCTGTAAGTTTCCGATATCTAGTGCTGATATTATTAGTTTTAGTAAACTTATCTAGCTAAGCCCAGTCAGTCACGCATCCGCATCAGATCACGAGTAGATACCTGCGCCACGCATTTCTTGCAACCACTGACCAGCTTAGACCAATTGCTTCCCTATACATCGGTAGCCTTTCAAATATATTCCAAAACCTCTCTACTTCTGACTCCTAATTTGACTGGGTTGGTATACTTTGATTATAAAGGTGTAACGAGGAAAGACGTTTTCGATCTCCGAATACTTGTGGCATTTTTATGGGTACCAATAGAAAGATGCCATATTTTTCAATTCAAACTAAGTAAACCAAAATTTAGAAGGTCTCTCTAGTGCCGGAAAAATTGGAGACAGGAATTAAATGTGGATGTAACAAGTAGCATCATATTGTAAGATTATGTTGTAGTATATATATCAACATCTAAGTCGATAAAGAAGAGGACTGAGGACAAAGGAAGGGATAGAGAAGTAATGGTAACCGATCAAAGGCCACTCTATTTATAGACGTTTACATGTTATCTTCAAGTACAGTTTTTCAACGAATGTTTTAAATATTCTCCTATCCTGAATACATAAATATATTAATACTGACATGTCGTGCGAGCTGAAGTTTTTTTAACCATCTATGAACGGAATCATTCCGATCATAGATTTTATGTTACAGCAGTTATTATTTCAGTAGTGTTCTATATCAGGTAGATCTGTTTTCAGAGACAGATTGTATTAGTAATATGTATAATCTCCTCGGTAGGATTCAAGTTTAGTGATTCACACTACGTTAAGCAATTTTTTCCGCGATCAGTACCTACGATGTTTCAGGAAAATATCATCGTATTCGCATCGTGTTCAGCTATCATCGCATTCAATCAACGGTGAGCATATATAAACAGGCTCCAAACACTGATAAGATTCAGACTCTACAGTACCTTGTGGTTGGGATGGCGAGAGCCAGGTGACACTTATGAATCCTCTAGATCCGTAGTGTTGAGAAAATTCAACCTTTTTCGCAAGAATGAGCTTTATAATGTGATGAAGAATTTCTATGACTCGTGATTCGTTGTGTAGAAAGAAATTCCGGAAGTGAACGATTAGATTTTAGTTTTTGAACGTTTTGAGAATGCACTTCAAAGTTATCGGCTTAATATGAAACTTCCCCTCTACCTCGATGCCCAGTTGCATCAGTTTTGAGTTGCTGATCCGAATAATAGTCGTATTCTTTACCCGTAATTATCTTACGGAATACAGACCGACAACCCATGTTCCAACGCCCTCAAAGGTTGTGATATGCTTTTATTTAGAATGGCATAAGTGATTATATATCATCCATAATTTTTTAACTGCAAGTGTAGTTTTAAGAATGCCTACCTCTGGATCATGAATCTACTGACTCAAATGGAGTGGTGAACCGTGATCCTTGATCGTAAGGTTAAGGTAGATGCAGTGTATTCTAGTTTCCTAGAAGTTTCAGAAAAAATCAATCGTGGCTGTCATGTCAGTAAGCTTAAGTCGGTAGGTAAACAATCACCACTGATAAACTTGCCCGAATACCAGCATTTTAGGGCCACTGTGAATTATTTATTGTCATCCCGAAGCCAGTTTGTACAAGTGACTTTGAGGTCAGTTTTCAAACAATTCGGCGGTGCAATTTTTCACTGGTCTTTCATAACTTTTATCTAATATTTGAGCGTAGAAACATAGTGCTTAATTCCTTACTTTGGGACAAGTAAGCCATCAAGCGTATCCAAAGAATAACCATGAAGTCAAATGTGGTAACTAGAGGTTGAGCCTTACGAAGAATAACTAATAGGGTATAGCGGACTGAGAGACAACCCTTTAGTGACTTTCAGAATTCCGAATAGCTCTAGGTATTTACTAAAGTACCTACTTAAGGTCAGTCCCAACATATAACTTGAATGGAACACTTATACATTAGAGATTCAGAATTGTAGACTTTTCTGTAAGCATATCGTACAATGAGTACAAATAGTTAGGACTTGAAATTCCCTATAGACTGGGGTGGTAATAACAGCTTCTCAAGAGTTCAAACAGGCAAATTCAACTATTCTTCAGGAGTATGAATAGCGTGTCATGCCAATTTACCAACAATTCTTTAATTAGAGATTGTTACGTATATATCACTTTTTATATGGAGGCTTCAAAAAGATACATTCGATTCTTCTTAAAACCAACATACTTGTTATACTTCATACGTTTTACACATCCACCATCAAGGCCATGAATTGGAAGCGTCCAGTCAAACATATCGACTTCTTTGACTTGTGATTACTGGTTGTTGGTTTTCAATCTCATTTTTAATGTAAGTTCATCATTTTTCTTAGCTAAACCGTAAGCTGGAGTCACATTTAATAATTTTTTATACCAAACCTTATAAGATCTATATATCTGTAACTTTGCTACAAACATATGACGAAGTGGGATGAAAACTCTATGTGCACAAGCCAATTAATATTATTTTTTGTTTCCCTCAATACATTTATCCTTCCATCGAGTTTCACATCTGGATTCTTGTGTGCTACTAATCGTGCTCGGTTAGTAAGGACGTTAAACGAAATTTTGCGTAGGCCTATGTTTTTCGTCCAGTTAGCCATACATTGTAGGTTTCTCCCCGACTAGGCATATATGAACTATGAACCATTCAACATAATAAAAAGCTAACACACCTTTGATTCACGTTTTGCTGCGCTTCAAACAAATTCGACCCCAAAACTTGAACTTTCACTTTTATCACTAACTCTTACATGTCCTTTCGTTATCTGTGTGGATAGAGTAAAGCAAGAGCGGCCGTCTCCGTATGAAATCCAAATTTTACACACTTTAATTTCTACAAACTGTACGGAACTGTGTGATTTGTATCAGGTATCTTTTGATACATTTATGACAAGTTCTCCTATTTTCGTAATATATGAAAAATTTAGACATTCCACCAACTAACCGTTCTAGGTTCCTTTTCCATTCCAAGTGACCGCTCACTTAAAGCAATTCATTCATCGCACTTTTTTATGTTATCTAAATTACCTATCTTCTAGCTCTTTACGCAACCAGTGACTTAATACCTATGCCATGCTTGCATGCTCAAACCCTATATTCTATCTTGGTTTAAGTTGTTTGGAAAGTTCCAAAACTTCTTAAACCGTGGATCGAGTTTGAGTACGTGCGAAACGCTTGTTGTTATTTAGTTTTCCTATATAACCGAGTGCAACAGTTTCACTCTGGTATTTTCGTGCTGTTTAGTATTCCCGACCGTAGCTGCTACCTTGACGCGGTGGTCGGGCTTGCATATCGTGATGACCCAACCGAGCTATATTGGCTGGAACATATGTTCCTGTAGGTCCTACCATGCCAGGCAGGTCTATTGGAGAACGGTAAGACTAAAAGCAGCAACTCAAGGTCTGAGGGCGAAGTCGTACTGCTGACTGTAGAGGGGTGTGACAGCAGTAAGGTGTTTCCCTCGGACAACCAGCATCAGCAGCGATGCTTCCTTCTCACAAGGAAGGAAGGGGTTAGAAGAAGTCGACCCTAAAAATGTCACACCTCACCTTGCCTCACGGATTTCCGTCTCCGGCGGTAAGGCCCTTTGAAGAACGGAGCTAACACGTCAAAAACCTCCCACAAAAAGACCGTGCGTGACCGGCCTCAAGCAGTTGTCCCCTGGGCTCTGTGGTCGCGCTCCCAGGCCGTTAAGGCCAATATTAATCTGCCTTCTTTTTCAGGTTCCTCGAGAAATACCCTTCCACGGTGTGGGCAGCCGGGAAGTGACATTAGCCCTCATACCCGTAACAGCACACGAGACCAAGTTGGTCACGTTCAAATCCTTCCTACACCTCCTAATACCTCTCTTATCTCCCCGACTAACCCTCCTCACGTCTCTTTATCACTTCTCATCGCTAGGGCAAACGATTCAAATACGCGGGACGTTATTCCTGGTCTCCTGAAACCACGCTCTAAACTTCATGTTGGAGCTTCCTTAGCTAGGACTTTAGAATCTCGCGCCATCGATGTGTGCTGCGTCTCCGAAACGCGCATACAGGATCCGAGTAGCGTCATTCATTTGACATCACTATGTCAAAATAAAGAACCAACTCGATTCACACTTCGTGTATCTGGAAGCCCAGATGCTGCTTCTCGTCAACTCGCCGGCGTAGGTATAGCATTGAGTCCTAGGGCAGAACTAGCTCTCTTAGAGTGGATCCCAGTAGACAGTAGTTTGTGCGCTGTCCGACTAAACGGAACAATAAGGACTCGGAAAGATAGGGACACTCGTCGTTGCCTCTTCGTCGTCTCTGTCTATTCTCCCACTGACTGCAGCTCAGATGATGTAAAAGATGAGTTTTGCAGAAAGCTTTCCGACCTTCTACGAAAAGCTAGGCGCTCTGATGTAGTAATAATGGCCGGTGACTAATGCTCAAGTAGGTAAACTAAGCAAAAGACACCTAGGTGGATTTTATGGTGTCATAGCTCAAAGAACAGATAATGGCGACTGTCTGTTGCAGCTATGCTCAGATAACCGCCTGTTTCTTGCAAATACTAACTTTAAGCATAAGGAAAAACATCTTTTAACATGGCGACCCCATAATTCGTTCCAACGTTGTACCCAAATAGATCACACCGCTATCAGCCACCGATGGAGGGGCTCGATAGAAGACTGTCGCTCATTCTGGAGCACATGCCTAGATTCAGATCAAGCTCTAGTGCGAGCGCGTATTTGCTTGCGTCTTACTGGACGTAAGAAAGACGCTGCAAGGAAACCTCTTAGGGGCCTACTTAATGATAGTCAAGCTGAGAGTATATTTCAGGAACAACTAGGAAAACAGTCAGGCAGCCATGTAGGTGAAGCCCACCCCAAGGCAGCATGGAATCATATCCGAAAACCTGTGGAAACATCAGTGATATCTGCTAGTACGGTAAACCGTAAGGTTAGGGAACAACGCTGGATCTCAGCAGCATCAACCGCACTGATAGATGCTCGAAAACTAATTCCATCTGGATCTGAACATAATGAAGAGCGGAGTCAGCTTAAGCGCAAGCTGACAAGAAGCCTACGCAATGATCGCGAACAGTGGTGGGTAGCGAAAGCAAGAGAGATGGAAAAGGCGGCGGCAATAGGAAATAGCAGGCAATTGTTCAGACTTGTTAAGGAAACCGGTATTAGGAACAATCTCAGAGAAAGATGGACATATTATACATTCTCAATCCAGGAGATTGGATCGATGGGCAGAACACTTTAGGGGTCAGTCCAACTGGCCTTCAGCCACACTTCGGTTTCCCACGATCTCCAGTCGACCTGAATGGCAAGTTAATGAAGGTCCTCCGACTCTTTATGAAGTTGAAAAAGCTATCGGAAATCTGAAGCGAGGGAGAGCAGCAGGCCCTGACAGGTTCACTCCTGAGATTTTTAAGGATGGTGGTCCAGTATTAGCAGTGAAATTAACTGAGGTCTTAGGTAGAATTTGGGAACTGGACGCAATCCCATCTAACTGGTCTCAATCACTGATTGTGCCAGTCTTTAAGAAAGGACAAAAGTCCGCTTGTGACAATCACAGAGGAATCAGTTTGACTAATAGTGTATAAAATGTTAGCTTCAATAATACTTCGACGCCTAACTAAAGCTCGTGAAGAGCAGACTAGAGAAAACCAGGCTGGTTTTCGACCTGGACGTGTTTGTCACCGAAAGGAGTACCAAAGAAGTACATTAACCTTGTAAAGGCTCTCTACTCCAACACAACTGGTAGAGTGAGGGCTTATGGCGAACTGTCATCAGAATTGACTACCTCAATTGGTGTTTGTCAGGGCTGCCCACTATCTCCATTCTCGTTTAACTTTGTCGTTGACGTACTTTTAGAGATAACACTTTCCTCATCTAAATTTCCAGGGGTTGAACTTCTACCAGGAGATTCACTTGTTGACTTAGAATATGCCGATGACATAGTTCTATTTGGTGAAGACGCTGACAAAATGCAGAGTCTTCTGACCACTCTAAGCAACAATGCAAGCATGTTCGGCATGCGATTCTCCCCCTCGAAATGCAAAATGTTGCTTCAGGATTGGGTTGCATCGAAACCCGAACTAATGATAGGGAGTGAAGTAGTTGAAGGTGTCGACCGCTTCACTTATCTTGGAAGTCTCATCAGCCCTTGTGGTCTGGTGTTTGACGAAATTTCAGCACGGATACAGAAAGCTCGACTAGCTTTTACCAACTTGCGTCATTTATGGCGTAGGCGAGATATCCGTCTGCTAACCAAATGACGGGTTTACTGTGCAGCAGTTCGTTCCGTCCTACTTTATAGCAGTGAAACATGGCCGATAAGAGTAGAGGATATTCGTAGGTTACTAGTATTTGATCATAGGTGTCTTCGAAACATTGCTCGTATATCCTGGGACAATCGAGTAAGTAATGCAGTTGTTAGGAAACGGGTACTAGGTATGGATGGCAAATCAATTGATGAAGTAGTGAAACTTCATCAGTTGAGATGGCTGGGATATGTGTTACGTATGCTCAACCACCGACTGCCCCGACATGCGATGTTCAATGGTATAGAAGTAGGTTGGAAGAAAGCTAGGGGCTGCCAGACCAAAACATGGCACAAGTTCATGAAGTCACTGACAATTGGACTGAGCCATGTTGGTAGGTGTAGACTACGTGGTTGGAGACCGCGAGATGAAAGGAACCGATGGTTAGAGACCTTGAATGACGTGGCTCAAAATCGTTTGCAATGGCGCAGATGCATCCATTCTTTGTGTTCTCACAAATTCTAATCTCCTGATTCCTCCTTGTCTCTATTTTTTCTCTTTACAAATTCATTTCACTGGATTATACTCTTTAAATAACATCTCCAAACCCTAATCTTTCCGATTACTGCTTATACTCTTACTACCTCTACCACTACGGGATTTGAATCGACAACTGCATCTCTGTGCTAATATGGTGTGGCAACTCGAACTGACGTACGTACGTTCGAAGTTTTATGTTGTTACTGACTGATTATTTAATATTGTTCATTATTTCTTCGTCTATCACTAAAAGCTTCGAGGCTTTAGTACTTAAAACAGGCTATATGTAATTTGATGTCATTGTTAATAGATTTAAATTCAACGTCTTTATATTTAGCAGGACTGACTCAGGTCACTTGCTGATTTGTCGACGATTCTTGTTTTGTTCATGACGGGATATCTGTTGCTCATATAGTGCTTAGTCGACTTTTGACTTTCAATAGAATTCGGTTGCAGACATTGTAGTATAAGTTGTTGGTGTCGAAATGTCAATTCACTGATTATGACTACTCGATCTTCTGATATTGTTCATTGTAGTCTTAACTATTGTAATGAATAACCAAACATGATTATCGTTCAAAAGAGAGGAATGAATTCGCGGAATAAAATGTATGTAATGACGTTAAAACTCAAGATGTAAGGGAACATAAAAATGAGTGCACTTACTCTACCGTTTCACTCAATATCCAAGTAACTCAGCTTTTAATTCGTGTGGCTTTATATGCGCTTGAACCCTTAGTTTGATGAACTGGGAAGTTGCGCTTCATGTTGTACAACTCTACTTCATACTGCAATTTTTCCGTTTACGTTTTGGTCACTTCGTGAGATACTATTATCTTGTGTAAATGTATGGTTGTATCGACTCTCTTAATCTATACCAAATATTGTCAAATATATTTATGATATAACAGGACTTTATTTCTACATGATAGGTATAATTATTTAAATCGAAATGATATTATATATATATATATATATATATATATATATATATATATATATATATATATATATATATATATATATATATATATAAAACAGATAAAGTTAGATTATTTACTAGCTCATGAAGTAGTTCTTTACTTACGAAATCTGTAATGATAGATTACTCCAATATCTTTCTTGTCCGTGTGACCAATTTCTAGTGACATGTGTAACTAACACTTCAGATAAATTAAACTGCGAAACATCGCCAGTCACTCCACAAGCATTATAAATAGTTTTCACGTGTCTCCAAAGATATTAAGTTCTGGATGTTACGACTTGCTCCAATTAACCTGTATATTTTTCTTATATTTTATTTAAACAAATAAACATTGGTACAAGGAGGCACCAAATAGATATGCGCCATATTAATCATTCGATTTGTGTGAGGGCTAGGATACTGCCCGGGTGCCCAAACCGAAGCAGGTGGTTTTCTTAGGAGGCCACACCCCGAGCCTTCGACCTAAAGGTGTGACCCACAAGGCAGTGGAGCATCGTGAGGAGATGCAGTCCCATGGTAGCCGGTGACCAACGATTGATTCATACACCCCCTTTTTGTTCCCTCAGGATACTGGAGCCCATATGCACCATTGGTTTGGAATCCGGTTAAAGCGCCAGACATTCTCCTTTCGTCCTCTTAATTTCGTAAACAACACCTCTTGCACGAGAAGGCAGTGAGTAGGACTTCCCTGGCAGAGGCTGCATACGTGTGGCCATGTGAGAGCATTTCAAGAGGGGGCGGGCCCACCCCACTCTCGGCCATACCAGGGCATCCCATAGACGAAATTATAATATATGAGTGCATATTTTACTTATAATAACTTATTGTTGTTTCTATTATTATTATTATTATTATTATTATTATTATTATTATTATTATTATTATTATTATTATTATTATTATTATTATTATTATTATTATTATTATTATTATTATTATTATAGATATATCTCCATCTAAAAGTCTTCTAACTATCTCCATGCAACCTGGACAGTTGCGACGCGAGCAGCCTATACAACCTTCGTCGATTCAGAAGGTAATTGATTCACATTTAGATGTTTAATAATACTTTTCCAAATCATTTGGTTTAAAATTACTTGAATGGTCCACTTCTTAATAATATAAACTGGTTTTATTGTCACTGTGGTGCTTTTAGTTAGTCAAAACCTCAGATATATGATAGTTCATGTTATCTTGTGGTAAGACTAATGCTAAAAATTCGTGAAAAGTTGGACAACCATCTAATTAAAGTCTAATGCACTTCATAGAGGCAGATTGTAGATATAACTACTCTACAGATAACCTTTATAAAGATTATCTCTGTTGGGAAATATACATAGTTCTTTTAGTGCTTCTGCATTCTTCTTGTGAAAGATATTTCAGCCTTTGAAAAAAGTTAGTCACATTGAATTGGTTGTTTAGTCCTTAGTAAGTAATCAGATGTCTTGTTGATGCTAGATGCTAAAGAGTACTAGAAATTTCCATAGATTTCCACCCCTAAATTTCCAGCTATTGACCAACCTCACAGCTTGATTTTACTGCTGGCTTCATAACTCGTAACATTATTTCAGTTGACAGTAACTGTATTGCTTTCTAAGTAATACTTTGTAAGGTGATTCACTTTTATGTGCAAGTCATTCTGAGGTTTTAAAAGTTCACCATCTATTTCCAATCTTTAAACTTTAATTGGCCTGTTGTGAACAAGAACACGGGTGGGGACAATCGGATGTATTCGGCATGAAAATTACAGACTAAATCAATAAAATCTGAATACCATAAAGTCAATCGTCAATTTGCAAAATATCAATGCATCATATCAAACTGGACTGTTTCCGTTGCAAACACTAATCCATTGTCTTCCATTCCATTGTACATGCGTTTTCTTACAAATTCCATTGTGCTCTCGCTCTTCCTTTCTTGATCTTCACCTCATCTTCTGCTGCCAGATATTACGTTTTAACTCGCGACATATACTACTTATATCAATATAAGTAGCACACCACAGGCCTACTTCTTAAATTCCATCATTTTAGCTTATGGTATTGTTTGACGTATGTTGTTTTTAATAAATTTCTCTTGATTTTACTTGAACTTTGGTGTTTATGGGTTTTGTGAATTTCTAATTCTATACCTTGATATTTTCCTCTCCTTTATAGATGCTAGATGAGAACGTCCGACTTATACACAGTCTTATGGCACATCAAAGAGTTGGAGCCGTTAAAGAAGCAGTGGAATTAGAACGTGTTTTACATCGTAATCTTATTTATTTAGCCACAATTGCTGACCGTACAGCGACGCAGCCTGCAGTCGGACCAACAAATTGTTCACATCCAATTCCTTCCGGTTTGACTCAACCTAATCAAATTCAAGACTCTGCACCAAATTATCCATTATCTGTAGTTAACGCATCATCGGATCTGTCCCAGTCGTCTGTTGTTGGACAACCTCATCAAATTTCAGTTAATTCGTCAGTTCAGCATCCAGTACCTATGGCAGTCGGTCCTACAACAATATCTACTGTTGGGAATCCTATTATGTATCAGCAGTATCTTGTTTCCTCTGCTTCTCATGTTCCAAATAATCTACAAGTTACATCACAAAATCATATGGGAATAAGTGGTTCTAGTCAGTTTCAACAACACGAACGTGTAGTGCAACATTCTGGTGGACAAATTGCATCTGTCGAATCGAGTGGTAATATATGAGACACTTATTGAGTTAACGTTTATTGTTATCAACACAATGGGATTTTACAGAAATTAACAGTACTCTGTTCCATTATATCTATTAGGTATACTTTTTGAAAAATGTTTGCTAGTATTCGATGCGATCTCGAAATTCTACTGATTAATCAGAAGGCAGAGAGTAAATTTCTATACACTCTGAATTTTAAAACTTTTTAGGTAGAAGCTTTCACTTTTCACCTCCAGCATAAAGTCTTGATTGCCTTTTATAACTCATCTAATCGATCACTGACTTTACAGCTAAACACCATATCTTTTTTGACCACCTTAGCAATTTAGTAATACTTCAACTGCTATCTCATTTCGGGATAGCTTGAGTCTGGGTGTGTGGACTTACTAAAACAGCATTACATGACAAAAATTAACGTAAATTGAATCAGCATGTTATCAGGAAATTACTTTAAATTAGTAACACTAACCCTCACTATTACGGCCGAGAGTGGGGAGAGTCCGCTCTCCCTCTCGAAATGCTCTCACACGGCCACGCGTATATAGCCTCTGCCAGGGAAGTCCTACTCACTGCCTTCTCGTGGCGGGGGTGTTGTTTACGAAAATGAGAGGACGAAAAGCGAATGTCCGGCGCTTTAACCGGATCACAAACCAATAGTGCACATGGGCTCCAGTATCCTGAGGGAACAAATGGCGTATGAACCGATTGTTGGTCACCGGCTACCATGGGACTGCATCTCCTCACGATGCTCCACTGCCTTGTGGATCAGACCTTTAGGTCGAAGGCTCGGGGTGTGGCCCCCTAAGAAAACCACCTGCTTCGGTTTGGGCACCCGGGCAGTATCCTAGCCCTCACACAAATCGAATGAGATTTGTGTGGCGCATATGTATTTGGTGCCTCTTTGTACCATTATCTATGTGTTGAAATAAATAAATCATAGAACATGAAATAGTTTCACCTTTCTGAAATGTTGGTGAATTCGTCTAGTTTGTTGCTGGAAATGCCTACGACTGCATATAGTCTTTATTCCAAGCTAATAATCTTAACTGTTGCAAGTTTATATTCCTTCACAAGGTGAGGTGGACAATTATGAATTAGTTATTTGGTATCTGTCTATATCTATACCGTTATCAAATTCGTGTAAGAGAAGCCTCTTTGGCCGACTCACTTTTTTCCCTAAAATATTTTACCCGATGTTAGAGTTACTGATTAGTTTGTTGAACCCCTTTTTGGCAATGCTTTGAATATGGAACCGCACATTTAATGCTTTTAGTAGCCCTGTGTCATAATGCATTATGATAAGAAAGAACATTGATACATATTGGTATATACAATATTCTTCATTGACCACTATAAAATTATTGGATGCGTAAAATGCACATTTTTTCGATCGCGTTTACTATGGAGTAAAAATTATATTATTTTTTCTATCTAGGTACCGTTTCACCCAATTCGATCGCAATGGTTTCTTCATAATTTACATATATTAAAAACAAGTAAGCTTGTTTTTAATTTGGTTATGCATAAAATAATTCGCTAGTTATTTCTTTTCTACGTATTTATAATCTGCTTTACTCTGGTAAATTAACGTGAACATATGCCTAGATGCTAACTTACAACAAACGCGAGAATAGCTATTCTAATGTCGAACATGAGTGGAATATAGAATCTTACATTATAAAATGTTTCGAGTTACTACGCCTAAAAATTGTTCAAGAAGAAAATCATGTGAAGGAACCAATATGATACCTTAAACGAAGGTACCATTGGGTCACAGTTATACATATTGTACATAATTCAATATTTAAAAAAAATAACTCAGAAACGAAGTGCACATTCATGCACTCGGCTTTCAGTCACACTTTTTATATGGCATTGCGCAATAGTATCAAGCTACTGTAATAGCGAGGCTTGAATCTACGAATTTATGGTTTTGCAGTTGAATGTTTTAATAAGTGAACATTTAGCTTGGTGATGTTTTATTTAAATATATAACTCATCTTGTTATTCGTGTATGAGTTCTCTCACAACTGCTAACAGTCATTATCATAAGTTGATGGTGACAATCTTCTCAGGTACGCCATAGTATCAAAGATTTCTCTACAAGGTTTCCCTATACACAATGCTGATTACTTTCTTATAATGAAGGAAGCTGATGTAAAGGGATGTGTTCCATTCGATTGATTATTGAAAAACGGTTGGCAGTAATGCGGCTAAGCTGTTATGTGCTTGATCCTTGCGAAAGCCAGTTCTTTGATCTGGAAGTTGGGCGTCTAGTGGATCTTTCATTCGGTTTAGCAAAATACAGCTGAATATTTAGCCTGGTACTGACAGTATTATGGTTCCTCTGTAATTCTCACACTTACTAAGATCTTCGGTATCTTGGTGAGTTATCCGTCTTTCCAATCTCTGGGCAGTTGCTCTTCCATATATGTTTGCAGTTGTCTCTATATCTGAATTTAATACTTCAGCTTATGTGTTGTTTGGCCATACTGCTTTGGCATTCCGTATTTGTTTGATGACCTTGCTAATTCCTCCTATTCCCAGTCGGATATCATCTATAAAAAGTCTCTGTATGATGCTTTGATGTCCGTTGAGTGCAGTGGTGCTGATCTCTTCAAAGTGCTCTACCCACTCGTTCCAGTGCTTAGTTTCCCTTTTTTGTCCCTGACTGGTCTTTGTGCTCCACTGTACTTCCCTACAAGCTTCTTGGTTGTGCCACACATTTCTCTCATGTGTCCTTCTCTTACAGCGTTCTCCGGTGTAGCTGGTAGGTCTTCTGCATATTTACCCTTGTCATCGCTAATGTCCCGCTTCACTTGTCTATCTGCTTCCGTATATTCGGCCTGTTCGTTGACTTTCTCTGGGTTTGTTCGTCCGTTGTTGATTGTTGCCTCCTTGTTTTCCGTTCTTGAGGAGTGGAGATTAATATCGAAGTTTAATTATATTCAAGCTTTAGGTAAAATGCGGAAGTGATGTTTCCGGTTATAAAATGAATTACTAATGCCTAATATCCACATCATTGTGTCAGTATTATGGGTGGTAAATATTTTAAAAGTCCGTAGTTTGATTTTAGTAAAGTTTAGTGTACTCCAATTTTTCGACTACAGGTAATGCGACTTTATGTCCGCCTTTTTATCACGTGGTTTATCCACCAATCAAAATACGACTTATAAAATCTTAGCACTGTGCCAAACCAATGACGTTCGACCGGTATGGGCAGCCTAGCGTCCCTATTGGTCCTATGTCCGCCTAGCCCGTCCACTTGAGTCCAAGACACCAATACCAGCTTCCACTATGCGAATCGAATCGAATCCTTTATTTCAGACATACTGAGTTTGTATATCAACCAAACAGACCGCAACGCACCATAAAATAGGAAATAACATTCATACACAATAAAGCCAAAAAGTGACTGTGAACGTGGGAGGCAGTAGTCAATAAACTGAACATAGCCTAAGAACAGTAAATTGTACAATAATAAATTATTGGTCAAAATAAAGCCCACAATAAGAGGAATATAAATATAGATAATCTATTTATTGAATAGTTATACCATAAGAATGTATAGATAATATTAGTCAATGAACATGTCTCAGAAGTTACTCGTGATTTAATCTTCGTTCGGATATAACAATAGGTATACAAAAATTAACAAAGAACTAATTATTTTACAAAAAATAGGCTTACAAATGACTCTTATCCTAAAGTAGTGATCACCTGATTTTCGCAATTATACGGTACTATAAAGGCTCAGATTCTATGCTTGTCCATAATTTGTTTAAGCTTATAAAATATCTGCCAAAATCTATTATGAAAATGTACAAACTACAAAACAGGCATTCGTGCGATATTTTACAATTCAGTATTTATTTTATTGTAAAAGGAATGAATATTGACTGTGTACTGTTTTTTTTTTAAATAAAAAATTACATTAACTCCACCAGATAGTTGGAAATGAGTCACACTAAGTATGTGGCTAATGATTCTGCGGGGTTGCCCAAACCAAAGTAAGTTAAACGGGGTTTGAATCTGGAACTTAGTGGCTGAAAGTCAAATACCGTAACCACTGGACTACTGCTCCCTTGTGTACTATACTTTACTCTAATGTACGTTGCGTATTGTCTGAAAAGATTAAGTGAATTGTGTTTGTTTTACGCACACAATCTGTTTTTGTGTTTGATGCATAACCTTGACATCATGCGTCGAGATAATAAGGGTTTGTCTTTCTCACTTGAAAGTTCTTAATTTATAGTAAAAAAGAACGGATAGTGAAGTTTAGTTTAAAAGGATAAATAAAATAGAAAGATTTCTTTATGGTTGCCGTTACGTGTAAGTTATTATATGCGTTTTGGAGCCAATAATATTCACATGTATGTATTTTTTACTGTCAATTTTCTCACATTTAGCTAAAGTAATTTTATAAAAGTAACTTATATCATAAACCTGCCAAAATATCAGGGAACATTGATATTTAACAGTATTGCACACCTACAACTTCAGATGAAATCGAATTCAGGTCTCATGGAAATATCAAATATGAGTTAGACATTGATTTCACTACAAATTTGACGTATATTTTGGTAGTCAAAATATCGATAATAAGTATTCAGATACATATTTGTAAATAACCTGACTCTAAGTAGTTTTCCGTAAATCAATATACGTACACTACTGTTCGAATATCTAATTCAGTGTATAAAAGTCGGGCGTTTGAACTAATTGGCTATAAGTTCGACCAGTTAGTTGATCCCTTGTATAAATTCGCCGACGTCTCTAGTTTATATGTCTTGACTTTTATCAAAAGCTTGTTCAGTACTTCGCTTAGAATATTTCTCCGACTTATTTTTTTAAGGGACAATCTCTAACATAATTAATTTCGGATTGATGGACATAATTTCATAAATAATGTACTAGTATTAATAGATGGTACTTCTCAACAAAGCCCATAAGTGAAATATTTCGTTGAAACGGAGATGCTTATTCGACATAATATAGTATCCTTTACAGACTGTTAATAAATTGAGAATGATAAATTAACAAGTCCAAACCAAAAAGTTTTATATGATTGATTGTTTATTTAGTTGTATTTTCTTCAGCTATTTTATCTAAATTATGTAAATTTCAAGAATTGGAATACTAAAGATATAATAAACCAGGTATGTATTTAGAGAACACTTGTTTGAAATAGTAGATTGGAAGGTAATGTAAATTAAAACCTTTCTATGAACAAAGAGAATCCAGTACTACGTTGTTGTCACGACCAAAAAGAAATGAACTAATATTTGTTATTTATTCGGGTCCAAGTTGTTACGCAGGTGCTGGCAACTGGAGCGCACTATAACTTGGAAACAGAGCCTGTTGATGTTCTTCATTAACAAGACATTAATGATACAAACCTGAGTCACTGTCCAAAATAGTTATTCGGATTGACATTGAATTGAAACCAAAGTAAACTCATTTCTTACTGATAGTAAACTGTTTTATATTATGTACTCGCAATTGTTTACTGAATTCTGTCGTCTGTCCTTCCTCTTTGGTATAGTGGATACTTAAAATAATTCTTTTCACAAATTCCTGTTATACATGCAATTTCATCCTTCTGTAATAAAGGCAAGTACACTAATAGTCAATTTTAAGCGGACTAGATTCCAAATCCAGATTTTTCCCACTAGAAATACTTGTCACTATTTTCCAAATTTATCATTTGCTAAAACTCAATCGGTTTATTTGACTAATATACATTTTTCTTCTCTATTCCTCAAGGTTGATGTATTCATACTGTTCAGTTATGTTGATTCGTTTAGACTAACCTAAACCCTGACGTTAAAAAAATGAATGACCAATAATTTTGAATATGATTGCTCAGTTTTCAATATCTTATCGTCCAATCCTTAATTTTTTTTTTATGAACGAACGTTTTTTTTAGAGCTATGTGACAGTTTTAATCACCTTTTTTTCTGTTTTTAAAAGCAATTAATAAGATAATGTAAGGCGAATAAGTGTTTTACTCCCGAATTTCTGATTTTCAAAAAATATCATAATGTAACTTATATTTGAATGTTTACGCCTTTTCAAACTGGACTGAACAATAATTTAGGAACAACGTATCCGAAAAGCTTTATGTAGTGACAACTTGTATCACCATAAAAACAGTAAAATATATTTTTATTCTTTTGAACCAAGTGTAAATTTATTGCATCATTTCAATGTCATATAATTACTGTTATCGGTATTAAGACTTTTCCCTTCAAATTATTTCCGATTTATGCTGTAAATAAACGTGTGTAACAGTTAATTCAAATGTCCGTTGTCTATACAGTATTATGCAATTAAATGTTATGATCTAGTAGCGATAAATACTAGTATTCTCTTTTTTTGATACCAGTAATGCTCTATTAATCCCTATCACTATCTGGCAAAATAAATGGATTAAGGTGTATGAACTGTTCACTAAAATATAGGAAAAAACGAACGACAATTAAGTTAGTATGACTTTACCATTCGACAGTCAAATAGTTTTTCAAAGCTAACATTCCCTGTATAAAAAAACAATTCCAACAACAACCAGATCAAGTTAAATTACGAAGTCTGCATACAAATATAAAGTTGTTTGCAGTTCGTTTTTAGTTAACTGTTTTACAATGTATATATAAGCTAACGGTTTCATTCCACTAATAAACTGACCCAGAGGTCGTGCTAATAAATTTAACTTAGACAACTTCGGAGCAATTAGTCCCTTTGATAAATTTGGATAGTGTAATAAGAGGATGAAGATTATCAGGACTGTATGATCAGTTTGTTCGAAATGTATTGCGCCAATATTTCACATAGTTCTGATAATCCACGTCTTATTACACTATACCGCTTTATAAATACTCTAAAAGTGACTTTAAATCTTAAACACATTTCAACTGATTGACGCGTTATTAGCAAGTGTGGTCTATTAATACCTGCATTTATAAAACAAACGCACGTTACAGTCACTAGCTTCATTTTTTCATTTGGAAACTGTGTTCATACGTTCAATAAATTGGTTCTAAGGTTAGAATGAAGTATCGTTTAGGGAATAATAAATAAAAAAAAACTGATGGCTGTTCGAAAAAGGTTGTGTGTCTACGGTGAATATTCAGAAAGATATTTCTTACCTAGTTTTCTTTAAGCATACTTTCTTAAGTCGGTTTCCCTTGCAGCCTTACGATTAGTTTGTTATCACAACAGATTGAATCTATTTACAGGACCTGTCAATGAATAACAAGTTCGAAGCAATCAAGTTTATGTTTAAGCCATTTAAGCAATGGGTTGATGTAATACTTCTAACTGAAAATGCTGCCTTAAACCAACGTTAATTTACAAATTAAAGTACGTAGAACATTAGTTTGGATATCAACACGCAGTTTCAGCTACAATTATTGTCTACGTTTGAAAATTATTCTAATAAGGTTATCAATGCACTGTTCAACATAGTTTAACTCTTCTGCTTAGACCTCAAGACTGACTGTCTGGACCATTGCAGTTACTATTTGCATCCAACATCTCTGTAAGTCATCCATATTTATTGCAGCCTTGTATGCAAACTGCTAGTCATACCTCGCATATCTCTATAATATGGAGCAGGCCAATCCGTTCGAAGTTACTGCGATCTAAAAGTGGTAATTAGTTCAAGTTACAAAATTTATTGTTGGAATCCAAGAGGCACACCTATAAATAATCTTGAGGGGACAGTTATTCGTCTAGACGTATATAACGAGCACAAAAATTTGAACAGTAACTAACTTGTAGTTAGCTTCTTTGTATTTAAATATTAGGTAAAAAAAGGTCTTCGGAAGATTTCATCAGATAAGTGTCTGAGAGCGGCGCTACCTCTCTGAATGCTTGGAGCTACCTGAAGTTATCTGAGTGTACAAATGATATTACTAATCTGTGTTTGTGCATTTAGTCACTGGATCTAAGGTCCAAACTAATTCAAGGGTAAAATGAAGCTTATTACTTATTACAGGCCAACAATTGTTGTGTTTCTTGAAATTAGAGCCACCTTCGATTCGTTGGACAGGACTGTTCTCTGGGATTGTCTACTGAAGTCGGGGGGAGGGTGTCTAGAAAGTTTACTAACATCCTGAAGGTTCTGAATACAAATACCCCAGGCAGAATAAATGGATACAACCACCTCTTTAATTCGAGCAGTGGGGTTAGGCAGGGTTGTCCAATCTCACCATTTCTCTCCAACTTTGTTATCGATGATGGACTGTAAACAGCTCTGATTGATGTAGGTAATAGTGCTGTGGATCTGTTGCCTGGAGGAGGACTTTTCGATCTTGAGTATGTAGATGATATTGTTTCACTGTGCAATGATAACCAAGCCATGCGATCCGCACTTAATCAGTTGGCAATGTCCGTGGGTATGGTGTGTGTTTTCCACTTTCTAAGTGAATAGTACTTTTACAAAACTGGGAGGATCCTGAACTTGCGTCCACTCTTGGTAGTGAGCAGTAGAAGTGGTCGAGAAGATCATGTATATGGATAGCTAAGTGCTGGTGGTGGCGTGTTCGATGAGATCAATCCATGTATAGTGAAAACGAGAGCAGCTTATGCCAAGCTGGGCCATCTTTGGCACCATGATGTTAATTTGGCTGTTAAAGATCAGACCTACCATGCATCAGTGAGAGCAATCTTACTCTATGCTTGTAAGACCTGACCTCTCCGAGTTGAGGATGCAAGACGACTGTGTCCAATCATTGTTGTTTCCAAAGGATTACTGACATTCAGTGGCGGCAATGTGTCGAATACAAGGAGGTTCGGCAAGGTGTGCCCGGGCAGTGATAATAATTCGTTTGGCATCACCATCTTGAAACACCTGTTTTGGTAGCTTGGACAAGTGCTACGAATGTCATTTAAGCAAATTCCACATTGTGTATTGTTGACCAACGCTGGAACTGGCTGTAAAGAGGAAATGTATTTAGTGTATGACATAGTGTCGTCTTATGGAAAAAGTCTGTACAGAACTGTTGATCCTCCACAACGACCTGGTTGAGATTCTTGATAGTACAGCTTGGTGGCCCTACACTTTACCAAACATGGTTCAGAATAGAAGCTAGTGGTAGTCCTGCTGTGGCTTTCTACTTTCTTCATATAAATGAGAGGAACTTTAACTGAAAGAATCATTTCTGGTTGTATGTTCCTTAACTGAACTGCTTTTCGCGTTATCTTTTACTCTTATTCAATTAGTTTTTTATTATACTGACCTTCCTTTCTCTTTCTCGATCTCATTTCTCTTGTGCGGCACATTTATATTTTGGTGCCATTGTCTATGTGTTTAACTAAATAAAATCAAGTGTGACCCTTGCCTCCATCATTCCAACCAACAACAGTTCACAACTTCACTTAACGATATGCATTACTAGTTAAGCCTATTTGATTTAACGTAATAGCCTATGATGAAACGCATTATGGATGTCCTGGGTCGGTATTGTATATCATTGCTTACATTTCGTATAGCCCAAACAACTAATTTTGGAAATAAGAAACAAAGAAATAGTCAAATCATCAGCATGATTGCTTTAAATGTTTAGCAATTAATACCATTTTTTACTATGAAAATTATCACCTATAGAAAAATAAATGAGTGATTGTCTAAAGACAGATATCCATGTATGTGTGTGCAACGTAGTGATTGTGACTACAAAAGGAAACAACGAAGGGGTAATCATAAACAATGAAACAGGACAGGAGAAAAACAAAGGAAAGAGGGAGCTGAAATGATATTCACATAAATAGAAACGACGGAGATTGGTATAAATGATACGAATGCAGTAATTAAAAATAAAATCAGTAAGAAAATGCAGAAATACATATAAAAGCACTTTGCACAGCCAATTGTTTTTCCAGTTCTTCATAGCTAATAAATGATCACTAATAAAAGAAACTATATTAGTTAAATTGTAAAAAGGATAAAAACTCATTTTTTTGTTCAGGTAAAAAAGCTTTAGCTGTTAAACACGATAGCAATTAAGCTTTTTAAAGGTGATCACATCACTGTGTGTAAACAGAAAAACAGCTGTTGTCAATTTGTACCACTACTGTTCTGATGGAATACAGTATCCTGGGAAGAATTAGAATAAGATAGTAAAGAATAAGTAGGCTGTTGTACAACAACAGGACCAGCATGATAAGATGAAATATTATACTGGTCTTCTTTATGATGACTTGACTTGAAAGTAGTTGTTAGTATAGGTTTAGTGTTCATAATCTGTAAAACGGAAGAGGACGCTGAAATGAAAGAAAAAAAACGTATACTTGCATAACGATGTAGTACATATCTAATATATGGTAAGAAATGATTCGAATAAGAAAATATACACAATCTTGAAAAATGACTAGTTTTAATTAGGACATGAGTGAAGAATGTTATTTTCTAAAAAGAAAATGAAGTCTTCTTGTGGATTTTTTCAGTTCGAGTCTAAACCAAGCATAAAATCATTAATAATATCAAACATGTATTTTTAGGGCACAAACGGCATAAAAATGGGTGATATTTAGTAAACGGAGATCAAAAAATGTAAATTTCGATAACACAGTTAGTGTGAACGGTCACTACTGACTTGAGTAGTAAGAAATAGAGACGATTACATAATTTTAGGGAGTGTAAACAATAAAATTGTTATTAAAACTAGTATGCATGAGAAATCTTTTAGCCACCAATACCTGAGGAATACGTTTTTGACGTAAAAGATTTACTCAAAATTCAGAAATAATTTGTATGTTAGTCACTGTTTACTAATCCTTTATTCTTTGAATTCCTTTACTGATAGAAATACAGGTAGTTAGTCAAAATTCTTTAAATCTCAAGGTTAACATCGACGGTTAGCATTTGATAGCAAGCATTTAATTTTAATTTCATATAGATACAAAGTGAAAACTGCAATGTGGAAGTCATGTGTAAGATTGGGTACCAGACTATACAAACACGCTTGTCATCTGACGAACACATAAAACTCGCTATATAAAGCTAGGGTTTAACCCCTGATCCATGAAGTCATTACTTTATTGTCTCTAATTACAAGATAGTAGAGCATTAGCAGGTACCAACTTGACTAGTGACAGAACGAGGGTAGGAGAGCAGTTAAAATCAATATCACGACTAACCTTGATTAACTGGAACCAAATTATGAACGACAGGTTGGAAAGTAATCACATTTAAACTATCCTCCTTGTTTTGAGTTAGCGGTGTATGTTGCATGTTTACATCAAGTGATGGGGACGATAATGCAAGCTTGTAAGGAGTTTTTAGTTGGTCAGATTTGTTTGATCGTTTATATGATTTTCGTAAATGAATACCGCCTGTTGACATTATGATTGAACTACTGTTTGATTGATTTATTAATGATTTTGGAATAATATAATTATAAAATTTCCCATTTGAAGATAATGATGTCAATGGATATCGATTATTTGTTAAAAATGAACTTGTATCACAGGCTCTTATACGACGTCTACGGAAAGCAATATTTAACAATTTAGCTTCATGCTCTGGATCGATTCTCCAGAAACAACCCTTACCATGATCTTCTTGTGAACGAGGAACCTGGAGGAATACAAATTACAACACGAAATTATGAAAAATCCTGCAACAATAAAGTATTAATACACATGTGTGCTTGTTTTTGGTTTTAAACTGTACACAATAAAAATAGTCACACATAAAGTCCTGATAAACAAATATATGTACAACAGAAAATGATGTCAACAGATCTACAAAGCGAGATATAAAGGTTTATCTACATTAATTAAATGAGACAAATGTTCAGATGGTGGGTTTTTTTAATTGAGTAAATAGTGGTCCCAATGACTCTGATTATTAACTATGTAAAAATAATTCGACTCAGTAATAATGCGCAGGTTGCTTCCTATGATGTGAGAAGGATAACCATCTCATCCCTGTCTCCTAGATTTAAATGACTTTTAACCGAAAAAAATTTACCTGACACTCAGTACTACGACTAGAATTATAGTAAGTAAGAGGATTTACTTTTCCAAGAATAATGCAATCAAATAAGTAGCGATTCAGATATTCGCTGAGTTAAAACTTAAATTTTGCTCACTGAGCATTTATTTATTCGAGCGATTTAGTTAGATGCTTGCTAGCTAGCATCTTAAAATCACATCAACTAATAGCTTACTTGCCCAATGTTTTAGTTATTTAACTTTTAAGTAATCACTAGTTTGGACGGTGATATTTGATCAGCCTAGTATGATTAACCTAAAAATGATAGATGATTCGACCAGATATATATGGACGTGTAATTGGCTAGAAATACTGGTCAAAAGTCGGTCAAAGTGGTGTAGTTGTATCCATTTTATATCTTCTTCAAATCTTGAGCTTAGTTTAATTCCACACTTCCCATGTATCGACCGATCATATGAAACCTTTACGAACCATACTTCTTACTAATTACTTCTCACTGGAGTTAATGTTATTGTCTAATCTTTGTTTCATAACTCCAACTGACACTTCTGGGGCTATTGCCGGTCCCAAGCCCGGATAAAGGAGGGTTGGGCATGGGGTTAGTGACATCCCATAGAAAAATAACTGTGTGGCGTATATAAATTTGCTGCCCTCTTGTACCAATATTTATGTGTTCAAATAAATAAATAAAATAAAGAAAACTAACTTGCTAAAAAAACGCTAAAAGCTTTGTTTCGTCTTTTGCTAGCTTTTATGTTGGCCTGATAAGCTATAGCAATTTGAACTGATAAACCTTTGTATCACTTCTTACATGTGATTAACTGACTGGTTTCTCTAGTTAGTTGTTAGTGGGACATGAACTGGATTAAGGCATGCTCAATGCACGATTACTTTGGTGCACGCTGACTGGATAAGAATTAGCCAATCAGCAGTAGTCGATACTTGGAGAATACTCCAGAAATCTTCTCATGTAAAAACTATAAATATACTAACGTTTTTCCTATTGTGCTTCTTACTTCCATCTAACCTTGTTATTTGGAATGTCTTTCCTGTTCAACAGTGTTGTGATTTGGGGACTTGTCGAGTGAATTGGTGTCCGAGAATACTAAGTAATAGGAATAGCTGGGTTGTAATAAGAGAGAATTATAACAGTAGTGGTACGATAACAGAGTTCCGTTTTGCAATTCAAAATCCAGTTTCAACGTTCAGGTTATCGATTCATTGTTGCAACAAAATCTGCAGATATTAATCAGTTAAAACCTTTTCAATGAAACAAACACGTTGGTAGAAGTATGTGTAGTAAAAAAAAACTGAAAAATTCCATGTTACTCCTAACGCTAAATAGGTCCTTTTTTCTTTTATTCATAAAATTTTAAGGTGGAGTCTGAACGACACAATTGTAAAATAATCCGTTTTAACCAGTTTTTCATCATCAGCTTCGCACCACTTACATCTATTTGGACAATTGAACGATCATCGCAATAAGTTTTATTTACAAACGAATTTATGATCCCGTATTCAGCTAGAAAATTGGCCTAACATACCGAAGTTACTGAAAATGATGGTAATTAAGTGTATCAGACGTGGGAATAAACTCAATGTTAGAACAAATTAGAAAATCAAAACCGAATATCACCAACTAAGACTAGGAATTCATCTACCAAATATTGAGGATAAAATCTGGCTTGTTAAAGCTGAATCGAGATATTCAAAGCAATGAAAAAGAACTTGCAGAGACATAGTTGTCAAATTCACAAATCGTAAATAAAAAATACTTCTCATTGATGGATTTTTAAATTTTATTTTTGAATCGACTAAGAACGATAAAAGAATAAAACTTCTATTGTATAAGCAGGGACACGCATAAACTAAAATAAATAGAACCATGAAGCAGTAACTGTAAACAAATTTTGCGTGGACATTTTAAAAACGGATGACTTAATGAATAAAATCAGGTTAAAAAGACAAAAGTGCTTATTATAATGAAATTGTGGTTGATTAAGTTTTACGTAGATACACACCACTAGTACAGATACTCAACTCTAAACTATAGGTGCTTGAATGATATGATAGTATCAACACACACTGTGCTGTTTGGAACGTACAGCAAAAACTCAAATTTCCTAATGTTTCAATTATTCACTACTGACCGAAGTCACTAACTTAATTTTTCAGTCAAGATTTTTACTAGTATTGCGTTAGTAATGAAACGGGAAATCAAAACAAAAACTTGTCATTACTCTGTTTACACTTTGTTAAATGAAGAAGTCGAAACAAAACCGTAAAGACAGTGGCTGGAACTAAATCACGAAAGGATCATATAAACCACAATTTCATTACAAACGGACATTGAAAAGCGTATTGTGCTAAAAGAGTGTCTAAATAATAAGATTATTCTGAAATGAACAACTTGTGCAGTTTATACACTAATAATTATGACTTAAATAATAAGGAAACGTTTAGACACATACTTACTTTTACGAACTGACAATTAAGTGACAAATTATGCCTAATTGAATTTTGCCAGCCTTTATCAGCTAATTGATAATATGAATAATTTCTACTAATGAAATCATAAATCCCACTCAAAGTAAGTTTACGATCTGGCTGACTTGAGATTGCCTGAGCAATAAGTTGAGCATAAGAGTATGGGGGTTTCGTGAACTGATCTCCACGCTCTACAGCTGGAAACGCTGCTAAGTGAACAACAGGTGCAGAAATGGAGTTTTGTGATGACTTGACGGAAGTTATACCGTCACCAATAGAATCCACATTTGAAAAAGGCAGATCAACTTTAGATTTCAAGTGGATGTACTGAATGTTAGCATTATTACCAATACAACTTGTTTGTTGATGTATATCAGTCTCTGTTCGATTACTATCATTTTTACCATGTTGAGTCCTAGAAACAGAAGAAACAATAATATACTTATCAAAACAGAGAATTACTTATAATAGTAAAAACTGAGTGAAAGCTGGTATGTAATAGTACATTTTTTAATTACAGGATGGAAATGACTGATTCTATGCACAGTTCCATGATTTCTATCTTTTTTTAGAAATACCATTAAATATATTTTTCCCTTAGTTATGGAGTTAACACAAATGTGAAGAAGTTCATGTTGCAAATGTTTTAATAAAAAGCTACACACTAAAATTTGCACGTAATTAGCTTGGAAAGGATTCAGAAAAAATAAGCGAGATAAAATAAAGATTCGCTCTTTTCGTAAAACATTTTATTTTGCTTACTTTTCCTGCATTCTACATGTTCCAATTTTTCAAACAAATTTTATTATGTAGTTTTGTTATTAAAATGTTTACAAAATGAACCGCTGCACATTTGTGTCAACTCTATAATAAAAGGTAAAAACATACAAAATATAGAACATAAAGAGCCAAACTCTAACCGAAACCCTTCTAAAGTTACTAGCGGTTTCGAGACCAAACAAAGGAGTGGAAGAGGATGGGGTTACCAACACCATGTCGTAGGAAAAGATCTGCTAAAAAAACTCCCCACCGTTGCTACTACCTTGACGTGGTGGTCGGGCTTGCCTATCGTGATGAACCAGTCAGGTTATACTGGCTGGAACAATCGCTTCTCAAGGTCCTACCATAACAGGCAGGTCTGTTGAATGGCGGTAAGACTACAAGCAGAAAATCCAAGATCCGATGGCGAATTCGTACCACTGATTGTACAGAGGTGTAACGGCAGTAAAGTGTTCCTCTTAGACAACCAGCATAACAGCGATGCTGCCTTCCCACAAAAGAAGGGTGTGGCTAGAAAAGGTCAACACTAAAAATGCACATCTCGTCGTATTCAACGGATCTCCGTTCCCGGCGGTAAGGTCTCAACAAGTACGGAGCTAAGACGAAAATTGCCCACAAAAAGGTCTTGTGCAACCGGCCTCAAGCAGTTGTACTTTTGGTACCGAGATCACTCTCTCGTGTCACTAAGACCAACTGTAAACCAATTTCCTTTTCAGGTACCTCAAGAAGAACCTTTTCACAGAGTGACCAACCGGAAAGTGGTAACCGCTCTCATATTTCTGACAGCACTAATGACCACAGTATTCATAAACAATCTCCCTCTTCAATCCCTATTGTTCCTTCTACCTCGACTGTCAACTCTAAACTTTTTCCTTCGATTTTCTCCTCAAGTGTCGCCATGACCAACGATTCTAGTGCGATAAATACCGTCCCAGGTCTACTGAAACATCGCTACAAACTACACATTGTAACCTTCAACGTACATACCCTGTGTTAAATCGGCCGACAAGCCCCCTCGGTTAAGACCCTAGAAATTCCTACCATTGATGTATGCCGTGTCTCCGAAACACGCACATAGGATCCTGGTGTGGTCATCCATTTGACCACACCTAGCAAAAAAAAGGAGCCGACGAGATACACCCTCCGTTTATCTGGGGACCTAAAACGAATTCTCGTGGACTAGCAGATTTAGGTATAGCACTAAGTATAAGGGAAACGAAACAAAAAGAGATGAAAAAGGCAGTGACTGTAGGTAACACAAGACAAATTTTCAAACTAAGAATTAAGTCAAGTGTTACACGAAATCAAAAAAGAGACGACACTTATCTGCTCTTAGCCTAGACGTTTAAAACGATGGGCGGAACACTTTAGAGAACAGTTTAGTTGACCTTCACCTACTCTACAACTAACCACCATTCCCAGACAGCCTGAATGGAACATTGAAGTAGGTCCCCCGACTCTAGCTGAAGTTCAAGGTCAGTCAGTAACAACGCAGAACTTCGAACGTACGTACGTCAGTTCGAGTTGCCACACCATATTAGCACAGAGATGCAGTTGTCGATTCAAATCCCGTAGTGGTAGAGGTAGTAAGAGTATAAGCAGTAATCGGAAAGATTAGGGTTTGGAGATGTTATTTAAAGAGTATAATCCAGTGAAATGAATTTGTAAAGAGAAAAAATAGAGACAAGGAGGAATCAGGAGATTAGAATTTGTGAGAACACAAAGAATGGATGCATCTGCACCATTGCAAACGATTTTGAGCCACGTCATTCAAGGTCTCTAACCATCGGTTCCTTTCATCTCGCGGTCTCCAACCACGTAGTCTACACCTACCAACATGGCTCAGTCCAATTGTCAGTGACTTCATGAACTTGTGTCATGTTTTGGTCTGGCAGCCCCTAGCTTTCTTCCAACCTACTTCTATACCATTGAACATCGCATGTCGGGGCAGTCGGTGGTTGAGCATACGTAACACATATCCCAGCCATCTCAACTGATGAAGTTTCACTACTTCATCAATTGATTTGCCATCCATACCTAGTACCCGTTTCCTAACAACTGCATTACTTACTCGATGGTCCCAGGATATACGAGCAATGTTTCGAAGACACCTATGATCAAATACTAGTAACCTACGAATATCCTCTACTCTTATCGGCCATGTTTCACTGCTATAAAGTAGGACGGAACGAACTGCTGCACAGTAAACCCGTCATTTGGTTAGCAGACGGATATCTCGCCTACGCCATAAATGACGCAAGTTGGTAAAAGCTAGTCGAGCTTTCTGTATCCGTGCTGAAATTTCGTCAAACACCAGACCACAAGGGCTGATGAGACTTCCAAGATAAGTGAAGCGGTCGACACCTTCAACTACTTCACTCCCTATCATTAGTTCGGGTTTCGATGCAACCCAATCCTGAAGCAACATTTTGCATTTCGAGGGGGAGAATCGCATGCCGAACATGCTTGCATTGTTGCTTAGAGTGGTCAGAAGACTCTGCATTTTGTCAGCGTCTTCACCAAATAGAACTATGTCATCGGCATATTCTAAGTCAACAAGTGAATCTCCTGGTAGAAGTTCAACCCCTGGAAATTTAGATGAGGAAAGTGTTATCTCTAAAAGTACGTCAACGACAAAGTTAAACGAGAATGGAGATAGTGGGCAGCCCTGACAAACACCAATTGAGGTAGTCAATTCTGATGACAGTTCGCCATAAGCCCTCACTCTACCAGTTGTGTTGGAGTAGAGAGCCTTTACAAGGTTAATGTACTTCTTTGGTACTCCTTTCGGTGACAAACACGTCCAGGTCGAAAACCAGCCTGGTTTTCTCTAGTCTGCTCTTCACGAGCTTTAGTTAGGCGTCGAAGTATTATTGAAGCTAACATTTTATACACTATTAGTCAAACTGATTCCTCTGTGATTGTCACAAGCGGACTTTTGTCCTTTCTTAAAGACTGGCACAATCAGTGATTGAGACCAGTTAGATGGGATTGCGTCCAGTTCCCAAATTCTACCTAAGACCTCAGTTAATTTCACTGCTAATACTGGACCACCATCCTTAAAAATCTCAGGAGTGAACCTGTCAGGGCCTGCTGCTCTCCCTCGCTTCAGATTTCCGATAGCTTTTTCAACTTCATAAAGAGTCGGAGGACCTTCATTAACTTGCCATTCAGGTCGACTGGAGATCGTGGGAAACCGAAGTGTGGCTGAAGGCCAGTTGGACTGACCCCTAAAGTGTTCTGCCCATCGATCCAATCTCCTGGATTGAGAATGTATAATATGTCCATCTTTCTCTGAGATTGTTCCTAATACCGGTTTCCTTAACAAGTCTGAACAATTGCCTGCTATTTCCTATTGCCGCCGCCTTTTCCATCTCTCTTGCTTTCGCTACCCACCACTGTTCGCGATCATTGCGTAGGCTTCTTGTCAGCTTGCGCTTAAGCTGACTCCGCTCTTCATTATGTTCAGATCCAGATGGAATTAGTTTTCGAGCATCTATCAGTGCGGTTGATGCTGCTGAGATCCAGCGTTGTTCCCTAACCTTACGGTTTACCATACTAGCAGATATCACTGATGTTTCCACAGGTTTTCGGATATGATTCCATGCTGCCTCGGGGTGGGCTTCACCTACATGGCTGCCTGACTGTTTTCCTAGTTGTTCCTGAAATATACTCTCAGCTTGACTATCATTAAGTAGGCCCCTAAGAGGTTTCCTTGCAGCGTCTTTCTTACGTCCAGTAAGACGCAGGCAAATGCGCGCTCGTACTAGAGCATGATCTGAATCTAGGCATGTGCTCCAGAATGAGCGACAGTCTTCTATGGAGCCCCTCCATCTGAAACAAGAAAGGGCAGCTGATTCAGTTTTAGCGATTAGGTTGATTAATATTTTAGCTAAAATCTGGGAACTGGACGTAATCCCATCTGACTGGTCGTAATCGCTGATCGTCCCAATATATAACAAAGGACCAAAATCATATTATGATAATTATAGAGGGGTTAGTTTGACTAAAATAGCGTCTAAACTGCCAGCCTCAATAATTATGTGGAGCATAACAAAGACTGGTGAATTGCAAACACGAGAAAACCAGGCTAGTTTTAGACCCGGTCGTGACTGCGTCGACCACATAGTCACCAGTCATTCGATTTTAGAACACAGGTATTGCTGGAAATAACGCTCTCGTCAACTGAATTCTCGGGCATTGATCTCCTTCAAAACTGGACTGTATCAACACCTGAACTAAGGATAAGGAGTGGAGTAGTAGAACGCATCGATAACTTCATTTATCTTGAAAGTCTGATCAGCGCAAACGGGTTGGTGTCTGACGAAATCTCTGCACGGATTCAGAAAGCCCATTTGGCTTTTGCCAATTTACGTCACCTATGGCAAAGGAAGATATCCGTCTATCAATTAAGGGACGAGTATGCTGTGAAACAGTTCGTTCTGATCTACTTTATGGCTGTGAAACGTGGCCATTAAGAGTAGATGAGACTCGTAAGTTACTAGTATTTGATCAGAGATGTCTTAGAAATATTGCTCGCATATGCTGGGATCACCGAGTAAGTAATAGCAAGGTTAGAAGCAGGGTATTAGGGAGTTATGGTAAATTATTTGGTGGGGTTGTGAATCATCATCGATTGAGATGGTTGGGTCACGTGTTACGTATGCCCGAACACCGATTACCACGATGCTTAATGCTGACTACTGTTGGAGATGGCTGGAATAAAGTTAGGGGCAGCTAAACCAAAACGTGGCGTCAGTCCTTGAAGTCCCTAACTAAAGAATAAAAATAGTTGGATTTAAAACCTTATCGACCGATAATATCGAAATAAACTTCGAGTATCACATAAACAAAGAGATCGTTTACTAAAGTGATGGTAATACTGCCAACTTCGTAGAATTATACTTGGTTATGTGAAACAAAACCATGAAACTAGTAGTGAGCTCACATAAAAGCAAGGATTTTGTGACAGGTATAAAAAAACACGAAAAACTATCAGTACGATTAGCCGAAAGTAGAGATAAAACAAGTTAACCGGCGACTGTATATATAACCTAGTTATATATATTAAAACTATGATACCCTATTGTAGACGCATGTAAAACTTACAATTTATTAAAAGGGAAGCGTATATGACGATTTATTAATACTTTTGCATCTACACAAAAGACCAAAGCTGTTCGGCTACTTTATCTGCGAAGGATTGTCCGCATTGGGTGGACTGATGAGACTCCCATGATAGATTAAGGTGTCGATGTTTTCAACTGCTCCATTCCCTATCATTAATTCAGGTAGATACAGCATGATGAGTACGTGAACCATGATATACCCAAAATTAATAATTTTGATGATTTACTAAGGAAATGGGGGCACTAAATATACATTGGAAACAGCTATGAAATAACTTGAAGGTTGTCACGAAAATTAGCGATTTGAAATTACACAAAATGGTTATTAGCGTATTAAGGGTAAAATCCTTTCTTTACAATGATGGAAAACTTGTCAATACAATTTTCGAGTAAGTGCGCTGTAACTGACTGTACCAAACAATTATAATTTCGAGAATAAGATGGCTGTTAAACCGAAAATGACCATGCTGAATGACTGGCTAGCATAGAGATTGTTGCATGAGAATTCAAACATACTAGCTGCCTCAGACTCGGTCAAAGTTGAAAGTTTAACAGAATAGTCAATGGACATTATCGTTAACATGTTATATACATCATATAGTTCAAGTTGCCACACCTCATTAGCACAACAAGATGAACATCAAATTTATAGTAGTTAATTCAATGGTGGTAATATATAAAAGAAAGATTGTGTATAAGGATATAGTACAGGAATAAATAATTAGTTGGTAGAAAGAAAAATACAAAGCAATTTTAATCTCATAGTTTGAGAGAAGAATAAGAGTGTATACACCTACGCCATTGTGATCGATTCTGAGCCATGTCACTCAGTCTCCAACCATTGGTTACGATAGTCACGCGGACACCAACCAAGTAGTATGCATCTAACAACATGGTTAAGACTAGAAGTATTACACATGCCAAACCACCGTCTACCACGACGCGCAGTGCTGACTAGGGTTGGAGACAGATGGAAGGTTAGGGGCGGCCGAACCAAAACGTGACATCAGTCCACAAAGTCGCTAACTTCTGGTCTGAGTCATGTTGCTGGATGCAGACTACTCGGTTGGGGTCCGCGCGACTAACGTAACTAGTGGTTGAATAATCTGGGTGATATGGCTCAGAATCGATCACATTGGCGTAGGTGTATACACTCTTTGTCTTTCCTTAAACCGTGGGATTAAAATTTTCTTATAACTTATTTTCCACGAAATAATTTCTTCTCTGTATTATATCCATAAATGCGATCTTTGTTTTAATACATTACTACAATTGAAGTAACTGCTTCTTTGAATTGCTGTTCGTCTTGTTGAGCTAATGAGGTATGGCAACTTGGACCGACGCATATATATGCCTGGTTTTACGTTGTAGCTGACTAACTGGCTGTTAACCAGAAAAAATCATTTAAACATCGTCCAGGAAGTTGAGGGGTTTTCATTCAGAAGAAATATGATGCTTTGTCTCGTACAACTTTCTTAAAAAGTATCCGAGGAATCGACTCTCCTAAACTCGCCCATATTCGTAAGGAATATAGTGATTTTCAGCACGAGTTAAATTTGACAACCCTGAGATTAACTCCTCCTGAAGCTCATCCAGGGTAACTGCCGGCTCTAAGCCAGGGGGAAAGGAGGAGCGTTGGGTGTTGAGTGAACAACTTCACTAAAAAGACTATAAAAAGAAAAACAATTTAAACTGCAAAATATGCCCTCATGGTAAAAGTTGATGTTCTTTGAAAGACGGAAGGACGACGCCCCTTCTGACAACCAGAACAACAATGAACATAAGCACATGGAATGTCCCCACAATATGAGAGACCGGGAAAACCATTCAAGCAGAATCATGAATGAAAAGATACAACCTAGAAGTGCTTGGAATAAGTGAAACCCATCTGACCCAAGTTGGACAGGAAAGATTAGCTTCGGAAGAAATGCCGCTGTACTCTGGTCACGAAGAAAATGCTCTACACACATAGGGAGTTGACCTGATGCTATCCAAAGAAGCATGAAAAGCACTTATAGGATGGGAATCTTATGAACCCAGGATCATCAAAGCATGGATAGGGAGAAAGGAACCAGATTCATAAATATACGTGCATTCAACAAAACAGTTATAGGCCGCACAATATTCCCCCACAAACACATGCACAAAGCTACATAGGACTCACCGGATCATACTACAGAGAATCAGATCGATCATATTTGCATCACTGAAAAATCCAGAAGGTCCACGGAAGACGTGAGAACAAGGAGAAGGGCTGAAATGGCTTCAGATCATCATCTGGTAGTTGTCAAGATGAAACTGAAGCTAAAGAAGCATTGGAAAACTAGGAAAACAGCATTATAAAGGCTCAAAAACAGCCTGCCTTCAAGATACTGGTAAACTCAGCGAATTCAAGATAGCTCTCAACAACAGGTTCCAAGCCTTACAAGATTTACTCAAGGAGGAAGAAACTACTATGGGGGACAACTGGAAAGGGATCAAAGAAGTACTAACTTCCACGTGTCAGGAAGTTCTGGGCCGCAAGAAACATCATCATATGGAATGGATCTCTGTCGAAACCCAAGGCAGAATTCAAGAAAGGGAGAACAAGAAGATAGCAATTAACAACAGCCGAATGAGAACACAGAAAGTCATGGCACAAGCTGAATACACAGAAGCAAACAAGAGAGTGAAGAGAAGCATTAGAACCGGCAAGCAGAAACATGTGGAACACTTAGAAACGACAGAGGAGAAAGCTACGACAGAAGGAAATATGAAACAGCTATGTGACACAACGAAGAAACTGTCAGGGAACTATAGTAAACCACAGAGACCAAACAGGAACAAAAAGGGCAGGAGATCCACTGATATTCGAGAACAGATGGGTAGAATACTTCGAGGGACCCTTGAATAGGCCAGCCACACTGAACGCACCGGACATCGAAGCAGCACACACGGATCTCCCTAGAGATGTCATCCCAACAACGATCGAAGAAATGAGGATGACCATCAGAGAAATCAAGAGTAGGGAAGCAGCAGAACTCGACAACATACCAGCTGAAGTACTGAAGTCAGACGTAGAAGCAACTGTAAACATGCTTCACGTTCTATTCAGAAAGATTCGGGAGTGAGAACAAGTGCTGACAGACCGGATAGAAGGATACCGCATCACACAGTCCAAATTGTGACACTATGGATCATTTTTGACCATCAATTGGATGGAAATCACCACTATACACCAACTTCCCTGACTATGAGGCAGTGGTTGAAGCGCCGATAGGGGGACGTTATACAACCCTCTTCGACACTGTGGTGTACTTGACAAGATCTTCACCACCATATGGAATTCTTACGACGGCTACACTACAAAGTGGTGCATGAAGGACAACTCACAGATTCATTGTAAGTGAAGATCGGTATTAGACAAGGCTGCTTGCTTGCTCTCGCCTTTTCCATTTCATCTGGTGGTTGACTGGATTAAGAAGACTTCCACATCTGAGAGAAAGCATAGAAACCTCGGACGCAACTAAACAATCTAGACTTTGTGGATCACTTAAATCTTCTATCCCGTATACAGAAACGAATGCAGGTGAAGGCAAACAGTGTAGTAGCAGCCTCTGGAGCAATAGGCCTCAACATTCACAAGGCAAGAAGATCCTGAAATATAACACAACGAGCACCAGCCAAACTACAATTGATGGAGATGCTCTGGAAGATATGGAAACTTTTAACATACCTGGGAGCGTTATTGATAAACAAGGGGGATCTGATGCAGATATGAAAGCATGGATTGGTAAAGCAAGCGGAGCATTCCTACGACTGAAGAACACATGGAACTCAAAACAACTGGCAACCAATATCAAACTCAAAATCTTCAGTACGAACGTCAAAACAGTTAGTTATATTGTACGGAGCTGAAACTCAGAGAACTACCACAACCATCATCAAAATGGTACAATTATTTATAAACAATTGTCTACGTAAGATACTCAATGTCTGTTGGCCGAATACCATCAGCAACAACCTACTGTGACAGAGGACAAACCAGCTTCCAACTGATGAGGAAATTAGGAAAAGACGTTGGGGGTGCGTAGGACATTGGAGAATACTGGTTGGAGGCTTATGCTCTACAAGTTGTAACAGGTGTAAATAAGTAACGGGTCACTTTGCCTACTATAGCTTTGTCAGCTCCAAGTGTTACCAAGTTTTTGAATTCAGTCATTCAGTTATAATCAGCATACCTCTAGCAGAAATCTGTTTGTGATATCAAATTTAACCGAAGTTCATGGTCAAAAATATAACATATGATATTTCAGTTTCTTTTATGAGAATGCTAGCAACTAAAATGATATTAATACTCGTCGAATTGTTGCAAACACACTTTGGAAGGTGAAAATCTCTCAGATTTCAGAGCATTACAAAAAGTATGAAACTGACTAGAAAGTGATGTGTGAAGTATTACCATACTATACTACTTATCATTATTTATACTCAAAATTATTATTATTAACACACAAAGTCCATATGAAAATTCCATGAAATAATTTGAATGAATTATTTAGCGAAGGATAGGAAATTACTTACGTATCCGAGGTATTCTTTAGTTCACAAGATACATTACTAGTTGTGTTCTTCTGAACATTAGAATAGTGAACGTTGCCATAAGTCGTTCTACAGGCTGGTATTAGTGCTTGTTTGCGACGTGTGCGACTGGTTGTTGTGGTCAAGTTTTCTGAGGGTCCAATAAAATTGAAGGTCTTTGAACTAATCCTTGGAGAAGGTTGATTATCACCATTCACAGGTGAACAACTATTTCCAGACCCGTATGAATCCAGTTTAAGGGAAGACACGTAGTTTGCATAACTATTACTCTTTTCATAAGACATGAAACACTGTTCTATTTGGACGCAAATAGATGTGCTTGGAAATCGAAGAACGCACCTTTCAAGAAAATAACGAAATATATGAATATATATAAGGTTAGTGTTAGTGCACACCCCAGTTTATAGGTAATATAAACTCACATTTTTGTTGATGCCGATAACTTTGGCCTCATCTAATAAAACTACTTTCTGTGTAATCTAAGTACGCTAGGTGGATTATCATTTAAGAGAAATAAGGGAAGAAAATTTGCTACCTGAAGAGGAAATCAACGAGAGTTAAAAAGAGAATTGAGAATGATGAAAATTTTCAGTCTTGTTATTTGAAACTACCCCTCGTATACACATTTATACAACTAGGGGAGTTAGCTTCAAATAACCGCCGAGTACCCTGGTACGACCAAGGGTGGAGAGTCACCTCTCTCCCTTGAGATGGGGAACATGAGGTCGATGATCATAAGAAAACGGATGGGGTTCACATCTATTTTGGTTACAAGTTACCATTCGACTGGATCTTCTGGCATTACTTCACTCTCTTGTACATTAGAACCTTATACAGAATACATTTACTTTATTACACATTAACTTTCTACCTTATTTAAACTTATTGTTGCTTATACATTTATTTTTTGGCTTGAACCCATTTAGCGGCTTGTCAGTATTGAAAGCTCTGGGCTGCCTATAGGGTATCAAATATGTCCCTGGATGGTTTTCAACGTTTTCACTTTGATCCAGATAGGACGACAGATGATTTTGTCTAACCTACTGGAAGGCAAAGGTATAGGTGTATACTTTATATCTGATACCTGTATTCAAGATCCTAGTGAAGTACTACAAAAATGATGATCGGAGAGTGCTAACGTGTCGGAAGATGTGTCTGAATATTGTAACTCCCGGAAACCGTTTTAACTTATTCGAGCTACTAGTGGTAAGAGTGGTGTCAGTGAAACCATTCATAAAGCTGATGGCATGTTAATTAATAACTTCCAAAGTCAACTCGAATGCCAGGCAGAGCACGTTGAGTGACAGTTAGTTTGGCCTCTTTTGTCAGTGAGGCCTATTAGACTATCCTGGGCTCCGTGACCTGTGACTACTGATTCATCCGATGAAGCAGGTTTCATAAGGAACTTGAACTTTTGAATCATCGAAAGTAACTAGACCGAGACGGACTTCACACGACCCTTTATAAGAATGATTTCGTAGTTACGGCCAGAAAACTGAATAGGGTATTTTGAAGGATATACTTAATAGTATGTTTTACAGTACTAGAATAAAGCGATTGTTTCCATTTCTCAAAATGGCCCACGTAATTTATGTAACAATTATTGAGTTGCAAGTGTGCTCCTAACTGCTCCTATACTATTGGCTCGTGAAGAGCAGTCCAGGTTTTGCTTAGATCCTTTTATTTATTTATGTAAACATATCAACACCAAATACATATGCGCCACACTTCATCAATCGATTTATGTGAGGGCTGGGATACTGTACGGGTGCCCAAACCGAAACAGCTGATTTTCTTAGGAGGCCACTCCCCAAGCCTATGACGTACAGGTCTAATCCATAAGACAGTGGAGCAACGTTAAGAGATACAGTCCCATGGTAACCGGTGACCGACAATAGGTTAGTACACCCACTGATTGCAGGCCAATAATTAGTGTGTTTCTATGTATTAGGCCAAGACTGTACCCGGAGATTGTTTATTGAGAAAAGATTTGAGAATTACATTGACATTTTGAGGGCTCTGTACATAAACACTTTAGGGAGAGTGGGGACATAAGGTTAGTGTTCTAAAACAACCCCGAGTTAACTAGGGTCGATCAATCTCTTCACACCCTTTCAATTTCAATTTGGAGGAAGGAAGGATGACACAGAGGCTATCTGAATTGCATTCAATCAGTTTGAAATTAGTGTCCGTAGGTATGGAGATTTTGAAATCTAAAGCACTATCGTAAGATTAGCATGAGTCTGTAACTTTACTTGTTCTTTGTGAACTATTGGAAACAATTGAGGAGTTTGTGCATCAGAGTAGTAAGTGATGGTACTGGTTTGGTAGATGAGGTCAATCTATATATACTGAGAGTTAGAGCGGTTGATCTCAAACTGAGTCATTTTTATCGTCCTTCTGACGTTAATGCGGCTGTAAAATAGCAGGTTTACAATGTATCAGAGAGAGATGTTTCACTTTATACTTTGAAGCCTGGACACTCCCAGCGGAGGATATTTGAACACACTGTGTTCGGTTATTGCTGGCTCCGAAAGACTGCATAGATTTTGTTGGCAACAATATATTAGTATTGCCGAGGTTAGGGAACGTATGTTCAGTTGTAGTAATGATAGTTCGATCAGTGTTACCATAAAGAAAAAACGACTTCGTAGACACATATCTCCATAGTTTTACATCCATCAGCTACAAAGAAATTTGGTCAGATGCCTTATGAGCGGAGCAAAACAGACGTCCTCAGAGGATACCACCACGGAGTCGAGGCTTAATAAAATACTGACAGAAATAGGCTGTTTTTTTAATTACATGTATGCAGAGATACATAAGTTGAACCACTCGTAAGAAACTTTTGTTCTTAAGACTACAATTTAACAGGGATGTGTCTAGAGATGTCCTGCATGATAGATTTGCGAGGGCAGTTAATAGAACATTTTATGCAGCTAGTCTTACTTTGAACAGTAATGTCTACTCAAACGAAAGATGGGCTACCTGAGTTTACCTTATCGATATGGATCTACAAATTTAGCTGATTCATTGCAAATACCTAATATTGGGTACACTACTAGCTCGGTTTGAAAAAAGGCATACGAACACGACAAGTAGCTGCATTTTAACATATTTGGTTGACAGTGGTCATATGATAGAGTAAACTAAATCATTTTGAGTGACTTATCGTACACTTTGTCGTTTTGTTATAACTTTTGACCGCCGATTAGAGGGCAGTGACTTATCGATCGGATCAATGACGTGTAAACCCGTATGAGCAGCCTAGAGTCCTAATTGGTCCTGCTTCCTGCCTAGCCCAGCCAGTTAAGTCCAGGACACCAACCCGAGCCTCTGCGATATGAATCGTTCTATTTCAAATATACTGAGTTTATATACCAATCAAACAGACCACACCGTACCAATAAAATATGAGACAACATTTGTACAAGAATTAGCCAGATGTGGCTGTGAATGAGGGAGGTGGTAATTGATATACTGGGTATAAATCAAGAATGGTAAAACGTGTAATAATAGTTTATGGGTCAAAATAAAGCTTATAATAAGAGGAATATGAATGTGCATAGTTTAGTTACTCAATAATTATACAATGGAAATATACGTTTAGTATTGGCCTATCAATAGATCCTAAAAGTTACCATTCATTATTCTTGTACGGACATAACACGTTTACTAATGAGGTTCCACCCCGTGTCCTAAATACAACAGAAACTATAGGCATTCGAACTCATAATTTTTATTTATGTCAAGAAACTGGTGAAACTTCTGTCCTTTCCTTGACCTGACATAACTTAAACAATTTTACGGATTTTTCCACATTCCGTATTAGTTTGTCGTTCTTCACTACCTGATTATCTACACAAGTTTTTCACGTCATTCTGATACTTTTGTGATTATTATTTTAGTCCATTTATCCATAAGTTTGATCTAATACCTATGTTGCCTTGATTAGTTTAATATTTTCATAAATAAATATTCATTCATATTAGAGTAAAGCCTGGTGACGATCTAAATCAAAACAATGTTGTTCGCTTGTGTTGTTCTAATTTATCAATCCATCACAACTAAACTGGAAATCGTTATCACATATAGACTAGAACAAGGCTATGAATTCTTCACATAGGTGAGTATTCATTTAAAGAAATCTTTCTTGATTATATTTTTTATTTACGAAGTGCCATATTTTGGTATCTCTCTATACCCGAAATATCACATATTATCAATGAATAGAGTTAGATGAGCTTAAGGTGGGAACCATGAACGTGAAGAAACTGTTTATTGCCAACACAAGATATGATTGGAAGACATTTAAGTGGCTGCCAGTTTGAATAAAAATCAAAACAATGAAAACCCAATAGTCTATTTGCAAACACTTACCTTGGTGGGATGGACAGAAACTGGGAACTGTACGGTCGAAAATTTTGGTCAATAAAAATTCCATTCTTGCCTTTGCACTTAAGTTTCAAGCAGTCAGTTTTCCAGATAATTTCTAAATGTTGCCGAGAAACATAAGAAGAACAGCCTATATCAATGTCAACGGGGTACACGGCTGAACCCCGACCTATTGTAATTTGATGTTTTACCATTTCATATGTGGTTTTTCCCGTTGTTAGACGCGCATAAACTGTCGGCATGTTGCGATCCATGTGATGCTAGAGAACGCTTAAAATTACACCACACGACCAAATAACATATCCATTACACCAGTAGCAACACTAAATTCCAACGACAAGTATTAAAAGTGAAGAAACTAAGGTAAAGATTATTACACTCAATCATGAACACCAAATTAATACTAAAGACAAAAAGCACTTCAATTAGTAAAATTCTCGAAGTTTTCTACGACTCAGAAAGTAGGTAAACGTTCATCTATCCGTTTTGTGTGAGGGCTAGCAACACTAATCGACTGAGAAAAATAAGGTAGAGAGGAGTTCGAATCTAAGTTTCAACAGTTGAAAACTAAGTTCTATCCGTTAACCGGTTGTTATTTTTAGCAGTTAGTTGAGGAGAATGTAGTACCAGACACAAATGTTATACTGCCCAAGTTGTAAAACTTTATATAAAGACAGTGAGGGGAAGCCAATGGGGAAACCAAATGATTTGATATATTGGTGACTGAGGAAAACAAAAAATAGATATGTCGGGTTAGATCATACTACACTATGTTAACAGACTAATTAGGTTTCAGGGAAGTAACTGAACGTGTCAACTACTGTAATCATCTGGGAGGTCTACTCAGTCCTGGTGAGTGTCTGGCAACATATGGGCAAGTATTCAGGAGGCCCGCTTGATTTTTACTAACGTGTGTTATGTGGCATTCGTTCCCTAATGAAGACACCAGAATACTGTGTAGCAGGTTTCTCTGTTCTTCTGTACGGTTGCGGAATGGGGCCTTTCAAAATAGAGTATATCTGTAGCTTATAAGTAAATGAATATATATGCCTTTAGAGCACTGCTCGTGTATGCTTGGACCACCGAATGAGCAGTGTTGAGGTTAGATGCAGGGTCTAGATAAGGATGGTGAATCGACTTATGAGGTGGTAAGTCCTCATCGACTGAGGTTATTGTGACGTGTTATAAAAGCCCAGCCACCGCCTACCTTGACATGAGATTCTTGCTGATTTGGGGGGGGTAGGTCGGGAGAAAGTTAAGGGTAGCCAAACCAAAATGTGGTACCGATTCACTGATCATTGACTTGAGCTGTGTTGGTGGGTTCGGACTGTCTGGTTGAGATCAAAAAGATTTTCATAATCAGTGAGACTGAGTGACAGCTCAGAATTGTCGGTAATAGTGCAAGTGCATCCAATTCATATCATCTTGAGCTTTGAAATCATATTACACCTTTTAATCCCACGAGTTTATATCTTCTTATAGTATACAACCTCACTACTGTCAATGTTTCAACTGATCTAGGAATAATCTCGGTAATTACCCCTTGAGTTGTTGATATGTGCCAACTTAAACAGACGCAAGTATGTCCCAGGTACTGAGCTGCGTATCAATTGTTGAACGATTTTGAAATAACGACTTCATGGTCATAGTACATTAGTAAAGATATGCTGCTGACTATTTGTCACGTTTACACAGCTCTTCTTATACCACTCATAGACAGTAGTTTTCGAGCATTGACTACTGTACACCAGTTATGTCAGTAACGTTTGTTAGCATTCTTGGGTTAGTTACAGCTAGAGGTTCTTTGTGTGATAGTTATCTCGGAGCAGGTCAATAGTCTCTAGTCAACTTCCTGAGTTAATATAAACTCTGACAAAATGCATGTTCACTACGCGTACCTTCACACACTGAAAACGTGATTTCTATACTAAATTTACACATCGTGTTTCGGACTAGTATAAAGACCAGCACGCAATTCAGTTTTCGTCAAAACTGCTGAATATGATATCAATGATAAGGAGCATCTCTTTATTAATCATTAATTTTCACCTGATTAGTCCGTATATGAAGCGTAATCTAATCTCCCTATATAATACATTACAACAGTAAGTATGAGATATTTCACTACGTGAGACTGCTAGCGCTGATGTATACAAGTTTCAGATACAACAGACAGGAGCATAAAGTATATGGTGGAGTTTCCATTAAATTGATTTCTGAAGGATAAATACTTATGTACTCAACAGTATACCGCAGTGACTATAATCCGAAATAATTAATCGAGTGACAAAAAGAAATTTTGAGTAACTAAATGCAGACGTTCCATGACATAGTAAGCTTTAAACATTTTAGCTACATACATTTAAGTAAACTGAGGCAAACGACCTCCAATGCTACAAATCTGATCCGCGCGCTCTAAAACTAATAACCTTGTAGAGGTTCACATATAGCTAGAAGGTACTTGGTGTGCTCAGGAGGCATTCAGAGTAAAGTGAGAGGGGCCTGTAGAAAGAAAAGCAAAATGAAAAGTGGGACAACAATCCAGAAAGCTAACGCAATGTACTTACATTTAATAGCGAAAGCAAGAGGCAACAGTTAGAAATAACGTAACCTTGAGTTAACACAAATAGTTCAAATGGTTGTGGACTGAATAGAAGAAGCTTTCGCTTAACGGACTTCCGTGTCAAGTAGCAGTGGATCACCAGTACCTCCAAGCAGGAAACTAGGTATATATTAGATGCGAAACTGAAGCAGATAGTACAGTCTGCCACAACCTGTGGGATAAAATGATCGAACTCAGTGATGGTATATTATATACTGTCATGTAAACATAGTGTTAAACAGTACATTGTTCGTTCGTTCAGCAGTAAGATGGCAGATCCAGACTTGCGTAGTAAGGAAAGAAAGCCTATGGACTGTGTTATTCCTTTTCTAGTGTGTGTCTAGTCTTCTCTTAAATGATGCGATTGAATGTGCAGAAATCACTGCTTCGAGTAACAGGTTTCAAGAATTAATGACTCAGTGTGAAAATCTGCATGCCACGGGTGTTTTGTTCGTTCTTGGCTTTTCTGCACTCCTACTGTGTCCTCTAAGATGTCCCGATCTAGTAGGAAGAAAATGAGAAGATATATATTTTGCCCAAAATTATTTCTTAGAACATTATGTATCAAAAACAGATCACCTCTTAATCTGCGATAGGATAGGGTAAATAGGTCTACTTTTCCAATTCGCTCTTTGTATGGTGAACCTGAAAGTTCTGAAACTGCACGGGTAGCTGCCCTTTGTACGTTTCTCGGGATATCGGAGTCACCTTTTGAACAAGGGCATCAGTCACTCGTTAGTCCAGCTAATCACGATATTTAAGTCTGCCTGAAGTACATACGCAATCGCGTCTCTCGTTATTTCTCACTAGATTTTCACATCATGAGCGTATAATAACATTATGGACGCAACTATACTTGAGAGTTAGTTCACACACATTATAAAAAGTGAAGAATCTAGGACAGAACCTTACGTACTCCACTAAGTACTGGTCTCGGGGAGGAGCATTTGTAATTTGTTCTTACTTTCCGTCTACGACCTACTAAGTTATCGTTAAGCCATTTTAGCAAAGGTCCGACAAAGCCAAGTTTTTCTAGCTTCAAGAGCAGCTCTACTGGATAAAAAACCAATCGAATGAGTTTCATTATCAAACACTTCTGACGTCAACCATGTTTCTGGTGTAGCAATAATATCCGGGTTTTCTTCATCCACCATTTTCTTGAGCTCCGCCATTTTACTTTGAGTGCTGTGAGCATTTGTATAGCACAACTTCTAATTACGTAGAAGACTTTCTCTTACCACTGAGAGTGGTCTGAGAATCGTTTTGATCCAAACGTTTACGATCTGAAAACCCTTAAGTGCGAGGTTTTTTCCACCGTTTCTACTTCAGCCGATCGTCTCTTGGTACGGTCAACCAGGCTGAGGCATATATTCTGAACCCAGTCAAGTTGCGTGTATTTTTCAGTGTTACGTTTCTTTCTTCAGCCGAAGCAATGGTAACCTTTAAGATGCGGCTTTTCTGAGTACTTATTGAATCCACTTTTTGTCATATTCTCTAAAGCTTACAGATTCTAACTCCTGAAACTATTTCCGGTAGTAGCTGGCTCATTAAGGATTCAATGTGGCTGGGGTCGTGTTCAAATCTAGCCTTCGGTTCCTTTTTGGGAGATTCTCTCAACGTATAAAAAATGACTGACCTGTAGGCGAGGTCCGTCTTAACACACTTTAGAACATTAACTCCTGAAATCTTTTCTTTCCTGCAATCCAAGTTGATATCAAACGCAGGGGCTTCACTCTGTTTTCCTGCTTTTCTTTTTCTGAGTTCAAATGGTTCAAACTGTTGTGGACGGAATAGAAGAAGCTTTCGCCTAACAAGCGTCCGTGTCTAGCATCAGGGGATCACCAAATCCTCCGAGCAGGAACCTAGGTATGTTAACAATAAAAAAGGAAAAGATATTAGTAAATCACAGTGCGATACTATCCTTAGTCCTTAAGAATAGATCAAGTTGCCTCTTAAAGGACTCCTGGGAAGTCGCTTGAACTAGCTCGACCGGCAGCGAATTCCAGTATTTGACAACCCTTAAGGAGTAGAAGTTATGTCTACAGTACGTTCTGCTATGTTGTGTCTCCAATTTTTGGGTGTTACCTCTTAGGTTAGTGTTCGAACTAAGCTTAAGTAGGTGTTTGAGAGGATGTCCAGAAGTGTTAAGGATACTATAAGCCATCAGAAGGTCACTTCGAAGACGTCTATACTCTAATGGGTACAGGTTAAGTGAATGGAGGCGCTCTTCCTAAGGTTTAAATTTGAGTCCTCGAACTGATTTCGTGGCTCGCCGTTGGATACACTCCAGGGTGTCCTTATTCCTTTGGAGTGAGGGAGGAAGTACTATGTTTCCGTACTCTAAATGGGGGTGGATAAAACCATTGAAGATTATATGGAAAGTTCTTTCGTCGAACTGTCCAAAAATGCACTTCAACGTTACCAGTGCAAGGTTTACTCGGAAGGCATTTTTGTCACAGTTAGCGTAAGACTTTAAATCATGGGGCACCAGGACTACTAAATCTTTTTCGACTTGGGATACTACTAGAGAGGAGTTTCCTAAGTTATAACTGTAGTCTGCGACATGTCGCAGATGGACTACTTTACACTTTGAAGTGTTGAGAGTAAGTCCATTATTATCTGCCCAACTTTGGAGTCGAGTCAGATCCTCCTGAAGTGGCTGTATATCGTCTTGATTGCGTATCTCTCTCCAAAGTTTAACATCATTGGCAAGGAGTAATAATTCTGACGTTACCTGTTGAGGAAGATCATTTATGTAGATCAAGGAGAGAAGAGGTCCCAGTACTGAGCCCTGGGGGACCCCGCTAGGACATTCCATAGCCGGAGATAAAGTGAAATTAACCCTGACCTTAAAGTGTTGATTTTTTAGGTATGAAGTAAGCCAATCGATTAGAGGTGGTCTGATACCCAATCGTTTGAGCTTATTGACAAGACATATATGGTTAACCTTACTAAAAGCTTTTGAGAAATCTACGTAGATGATATCAACCTTCCCCTTGTGATCGAGGATGCTTGTCCATCCATCCACCGCAGTCAGCAGGTTGGTTATACAAGAGTAACCCTTCCTGAAACCATGCTGTTGGGGTGAGAAGAAATTTAAGGACAGTAGGTGGTCGTTTAAACCGTCGCATATCAGGGACTCCATGAGTTTTGAAGGTAATGACAGAAGAGCCACCGGTCGGTAACTTGAAGGTTCGCTGCGACCTCCTTTGAAAATTGGTGTGATGTGATCCAGTTTCCAATTTTCCGGTAGTTCTCCTAGACTTAGCGAGTGTGAAAAGCATCTAGTAAGACATCTTCTACGTCGGTAGCATTCTTAAGTGTTATACGAAGTAGCCTCGGGTGATTTTGATGCTTAGATTCCTTTCCTCGAGTGAGCCGTGTGACTGTCAAAGGCTCTATTCTTGGAAGTCCAAGTTTCTTGTTCAATTTTCCCCAGAGCATCCTATCATTTTTGTCCTGCAAACTGAGAGGAAGTTCAGGGTTGTATTTGAAGTTCATGACTATGAGAGAGTCATCATGAACCGTTATTGTCGTCCCAGGTTTTCCAATGCATTCAGGTTTAGCACCTTGTTGTTTGGTGGTCGAAGCACGTTTATGAATCCTTGGCTCTTCTATGACCGGACGGACAATCTTGGGGGTAGGCTGTGCGACCAGATCACCAGTTGACTTCCGTTCAACAGCTGGGATTTTCAACTTAGACTGTGACGCTTGGCCCTTTTTAGCTCTTTTGACATGGGTCCAATCACCTACAGAGTTTTTGGGAACCACTGTCGCGTTCAAGGAACTTGAGCTGTGAGACCAGAGTTTGCTGAGGGAGTCGAGTACCGTCGTCGCAATCATGGTGCTAAGTTTCAGCGTGTCATCATTAATGTTGTTGCACGCTCCGTCGTTGGTAGACCTGTCGACATCCCTGTTCTTGTTTTCAATGCGCTCTCTTGTTTTTCTACCCACTTTTGACTGTCTTTTCCCAAGTTTGCCGACAACTTGCTCTGCAGACCTGTCAGTAGGACAATGATATTACTCAACAAGACTGCAGCATCCGTGTTGCACGTAACACATTACCACTTATGATCCGACTTGCTGAGTCTGTTGTAAGGAATGTTTAAGGTATGATTACTCAGTCTAATTTTCTTTTATTAAGGTACTTGTTAAGCAAGAGCATTTTATTAGGTTAAAGAAAATAAGTGTTAACAAGGTATGAGTGGACATACAACTGACAAATGGAGTGGATTCAGAAAGAAGCTGAAAGTATGAGATTATGTGTGGTCATAAAATATAGTGCTAAAAACAGTTATTGTGATATACAATTGACCAACTTCCTATTTTATGGAGGCTGTTGGAGCCCTTTTCATCTTTTTTTGTATTATTATTATTTGTTTTAGGTATCATAGGATCTTGAATAGGCTTCGTATATTAGAGAATTGTCTAGTTAGCTTGTAATAGGATTACTGGGTAGGAAGTGAAACCAATTCAACGTTCGTAACACGATTTAATGAGGCATTTTGCATGATAAATCAGCATTAATACCTTAAGTTCGTAACATCCCACTAAACCATAAGGAGCCGTAATTAAACAAAATGTTCTGCCCTACAGACATGGGTGGATTGAAGTTACCTCTCCAGCATCACGTTTGCTGGTCATTAACGCCACCCTCCCTCTTTCTGTGATGTGAGGCTCTCATAGTTGGAATACACTGTCTCTACTAGGTCCATGTTACAAGCAAGTTAGATAGTTAAAAAGTTTGTTTTATGGGTTAGATGTTCATATAGTATATCACACTGCTATGAAGAGAACTAATGGTTTAAAGAAGTAAGGACTAATAGCAAATCGAAAAGTATGAGAGGGTATAAAATTGTAGAAAAAAAGATCCCTATCCGTTGTCCAACCTGCATAAATGTGCGAACATTGAGGGCAGCAAGTTTGAATGGTGCACGTTGTTTCAGGAAAACTGCTTCAGTACTTATATTCGGTGGTAACATACAATTTTCAACCGAACCATGACTGGAGAACGTTTAGATACAGTCGAATTTCCACCAAAGACGAGCCGCTGTATAAGTATAAAATAGGGTGAATAATGTGGTAAATAATAATAGTAATAGTAATAATAATCATTTGAATCATTCGATTGTTAGTTGAAGCAAGTAAAGTAGGTTCCATAATTATAGGCAGTTCATCATATTTGTGTATGGGCTGTGATACTGCCCGGGTGCCTAGACCGAAGCAGTTGGTGTTTTCAGGGGGCCACACATCGAGCCTCTGACCTAAAGGTCTAACCCACAAGGCAGTGGAGCATCGTAGGGAGATGCAGTCCCATGGAAGCCGGTGACCAACGACTGGTTCATACGCCATTTGTTCCTTCAGGATACTGGAGCCCATGTGCACCATTGATTTGGGATCCGGTTAAATCGTCACTTTCTTATCATGCCACAAAAGAAAATGAAGACCCCTGCTCCTAGGCGTTCAGCCAAACGTAGGAAAACGACACAATTTAACACCACTACTGACACGATTTCCAACAGTTTCAACGAGACGAGCCACTCCGTTCATCCGGAAGCAGACAAGCTTTTACCAGTTGTCTCCATTCCAGACATGTTGAAAACTCTGATGGTAAACAGTGATGATAGTCGCAACTGCAACCATATGGATGTTATAAAAAAGTTGCAAGTAGACATGAACATTCTCAACCCGCTTAAATATCTCATCAACCCCAACCTCACAGAGACTCCAGATCAAATGAATGACATAAATATTTTCCTAGATCGTGTTGCATCAGAGATATTTGAAAGTATAAGACGATCTAGCAATGCAATTGTGTTTAATATACCGGATACACATGCCCTTAAAAATATCAAATCTAGTCTGCTTAGAGCCAGCAATATGACACACGTACCATGTGTATGCACAAGATTAAAAAGAAGTCATCCTGGTATGCACTCACCGATCTTGTTCAAATTCAACTCATCTGTAGACGCCAGTGAATTTTTAAGTTCATCCAATTCATTGAGACAAAAACAGATTTTCAAGGATATTAAGACTCTTCCGGATAAAACACCATGCCAGCGAAAAGCAGGAAGAAATAACTACAGACCATCAGCGTCAAACTCTCAAACGCATCATAATCCTAGTGGCTGTAAAGTTAAGTCCGATTCTGAGAGGACGTCTAGCTTAACAACTTTGCCGCCACCGAAAAACTCTTCTGAATCTCATAAAGTTCAAAACCCAGAAGAAAGTAATCCCAATGTAGGTGGTGTCCATCCTCTTAAAAATGTTGACTTAGATTCAACCCGAAGTAGTTGTGCTGATGAAGAATGGGATAACACAATCCAAACCGCTGTTAGTGCAACACCCAGTTACAGTAACTGTGCAACGGATAACAGGAAAACTAATCATAACATTCATATAACTGACCACGCACTTAACGTTGATATATTCGAACCTCGCAAACCATCGCAAGTATGTTTAACAGTACACAATCCTCTCCAACTTATGAAGAAGCCGAAATCAACCACAAACCTTGGAAATAAACGTCTTAAACACGTCACCCATACGTCAGGTATAAATAGTTATCCGAGTTGTAATTGGCCACTTGGTCACAACCATAGACCTGATAGCCTTCTTGGTCCGGCTCCCAATATGTACAGTATGCCCTTATCAGATGTTATATCCAATAACAATGAGAAAACTTTTTTTGTAATTCCGCCGGCTTTCCTGCCGGCAACGGTAAACATATTTCACATGATGACAAAGTGGTTGAATCTATTTCCCCTCGCAACACGACTCTTACCTTAGCTAATCCTATGAGTATTCATGGAACTACCAATTGCGATTTATACTCTAACCTGCTTCACTATGATGAATCTAAGTTTCTTATTCTTTCGTTCAATGCCCGCTCTCTGTCTAATAAAATTATTCATCTTAAAACTCTTTTATTCCTTGTAAACCCAACCATTGTACTTATTACGGAAACGTGGTGTAATTCATCTATATCCGATCATTCCTTGAATGTAGATAACTACGTTTTCTTTAGAACCGATCGATGTTATGGAATAGGAGGCGGTACAATTATCTATGTCCGTTCAGACATTCAAGCGTGCAAATTTGAGGATAAATCCCTTGATGCTATAGACGACTCCACATGGGTTACTGTAAACTGTGGATCCCAAAATTATTTACTGGTGGGATGCATATATAGACCACCCCATGCGGATACTAAGTTTGACAGATTACTAACAAACATATTTTCCATTGCTTCGCACCAACCTCATACTTTTAAAATCATCGGAGGTGATTTTAATCTGTCAAAAATTACATGGGGCTTGACTCCGGTACCAGGTCGATATAACAAGCTAGTTGAAACATTAGAAATTTGTGGATGGGTTCAACAGGTCCGAAAACCAACCAGGGGCAATAATACACTTGATTTAATGTTCACAATCAACATAGACTCTATCTCAGTGCATACCAGTCATGAGTTTTTTATGAGTGACCATAAAATTGTATTGAGTATTATTCACTCTTTAAACGCCATACAATTAAACTCTAAAGCTTCAATGACGTACCAGAGCAGACATTTTGATCAACAAACATGGAAACGGACTGAAACTCTCATTCAATGTTTACCATGGGAAACCTATTTTACCACAAATAATGTTGACATTACGCTTTCCAATCTATACCACAGCCTGATATATTGTCTTGACTGCACTGCTCCAGTTATTGGCCGTGTGGCTTATAATGCTAATAGAGGCCAAAATACTTTTAAAAGAAAGCTGAGGAAATTAAAATACCGCTACTATGAGCAGAAGGATGTGTATGCACTTCAGAGTATACTTAAATTAATCGACAGAAATGCTTCATCTAAACGTAAGTATTTCATGAATATAGAAAATAAAGCTCTACGTAGTAAAAGCCCAGAATTATCAATACTTCGACTTTTTAAATCCCGTGTAAAGTCAAATTCCCTTGGCACGACTAAATTCTTCACAGTTAACGGAAGCATTGTTAACGACCCGAATACTATATGCGAACAATTCAGCAAGCACTTCTCGCAGTGCTACAAAACTGGAACTGAAAACTCCATCATTACATTTCCAATGCTGACATCCAGACATCTGTCGAAAATCGATTTTACACCCTCCAACATCAAGCAGGCCATAGCTGCCCTGAAAAAGTCTTATGATGGTGGACCTGACGGGATACCTTCATCATTTGTGAAATATGGAAGTAGAGAATTTCCACTATTTTGTTTGAAACTTTTCAATCTATCTATGGAATATGGGACCTATCCATCTGTATGGAAAACATCCCTTATCACCCCTAGATTCAAAACAGGACCACGTAGTGATATTATTAACTATAGGCCAATTAATTTGACATCCGTGCTCTCAAGAACCATGGAAAAAATCATCCACAAACAGCTACTATCATTTTTACTTTCGGCTAGTCTGATCAGCCCATCCCAACACGGGTTTACGACTAAACGCTCATGTTTCACATCACACCTGGAGTTTTTTGATCAAATTACCCAGAGAAGAGATGTTGGTCAGTCAGTGATAGTTCTTTACTTCGACTTTAGTAAGGCTTTCGACAGTGTCTCACACAAACTTCTCCTTTTAAAACTCTCTTCATTTGGCATACAGAATCCCCTTTTATCTTGGCTCAAATCTTTTTTAGAAGAACGTAGCCAAATCGTTCGCTTTGGATCTTGCTACTCTAAACCTGTGAATGTAACCAGTGGGGTTATACAAGGAAGTGTGGTTGGTCCATTACTCTTTCTCCTTTTTATCAATGATGTGTGTTCCCTCTTTCAGTATGGTAAGCCTTTCCTTTTTGCTGATGACCTGAAAGTAGTTTATTCATTCTCTTCTCCCACGAAAGAAAGCTATATTTCAGCGGTAATCCAAGAGGAAATAAACAAGTTGTACGAATGGACTATTTCGTGGAATATGCCACTTAATGTTGACAAAAGTGGATTTATTCACATTGGTCGCTGTCTTAACTTAAATGTGACTGTACAGACACATACACTCAAACCTCTCAACACTGTTCGTGACCTGGGTTTAAGATATAGCAATAGTCTGAACTTTTCTGAACACATTATATACCAAGTATCCAAAGCTAGAAAGCTCATCGGATTGATAATGATAAACTTCAATAATATCGAATCGAGATTGTTACTATACAGAAAATGTGTCTTGCCCATTCTTGAATATGGTATTTTAGTTTACAGTAATTGTAGACATAATGACCTGATTAGAATTGAAGGTGTTCAAAGAAAGTTCACCAAAGCTGTTCTGGGGTATTCCGATAACAAAGACTATCACCAAAGATGTCAACAACTCAACTTAGAACCTCTTTGGATCAGACGTATCAAATTAAATCTTGCCTTTATCTACCGGCTTATTAACGATATTTCCTACTCCTCGGTATCCACCCCTTCATACCTTATGATACCATCCCACAATCTACGCAATAAGGAGAATATTCTAGCGATTCCAAGAACCCACACAAACTTACGTCAGAATTTTTTCCTTATTCGCTACTCAACCATGTGGAACAGACTCCCAGTGAACCTCTGTTGCAGTGAAACTACAACCCGGTTCAAAAGTCTCCTTGACGATTTTCTTTCCGAAAGTGGATTATGTCACCTATTGAATATCAATGTATTCAATAATGATTTATACAAACAAGGTCCGTCATCCATTTAATTGCTTGAAAAGCAAAATAAAACCTTTAAATCTTTTCACGTCTATTTTATTTCTATTTATCTTAATATATGGAATCTGCTTATGTTCGTTTTTATCATTATTTCCGTTATTAATATCATTATTAGTTCCCCGACACATTATATATTCTTTTTGTATCTTCTTATCCTTCTAAACATATTTAACTCCAGATTGTCCTTTTAAATCAATTTTGACTTTCATAGCATCAATCTTAATTATTATTGCACAAATATTTATACTAATATCCGGTTTCACTCTGTATACTATTACATAAATCTAAATGTATTTATCCGAGTGCTTTAGAGGATTTTTATTTTATTTTTCTAAATTGTTGGTTTCCTTCTGAGGTTGATATTCATTACACAATTATTATTCTTATCATGGATGAACCTTTTCACTAGGTATCCACTTCTCTTGTCTCTCTTTTTCCCTTCTATATAAATATTATTCTTAAGATTACGAAGTTTGTAATTAAAACAATAACTTGTGTTACACTTAAATTAACTTATTAGACTCGTTTTATCTTCACTATGCATATATGACTACTCATACATATTGATATTTTATTATCCTTTCCACTCAATTGAGACTTTCATCGCATCACTCTAAACTATAACTGCAAAAACATTTATTCTAGCGTCATATCTTACTGCAATTATAAGTTTTTTTCTAATTATTTTTGTTACTAATTTAACGATACACACATAGTCGTTTATTCTTGTTCTGTGTTCATAAACACGCCTATTAGACTGTTTGCGTATTTCACGTCTCCTTTATTTCTATTCCCTTATTTTCTCCATTTCCTTCTTTAAACTCAATTCAATATTCTTCGCAATTGCACAGACCCGATTTATTATTATTAATATTCTACTATTATTGCTCTAATTTTTTTTAAATGGCAAGTATAATGCTGACATTTTTGAAAATTGTGTATTATTGCATTTTTTGAAGAAACCCGAAATGGTTTCTTCACAACACTTATGTACCCATAAGATGTTTGTGAATAATAATAATAATAATAAAGAGGAAAAGTCATTTAAGTTGTGGAATCGAGTACAATGTCTTTGAAGACGTCTTCTTGTACTGACCGGTATATAGAGATCTTTGGAGAACGTAGGTTTACAGTATTCTAACGGTGCGATGTTGTTGATGATACTTTTGATGTTGTGATAAAATATATTGGTTAATGTGTGGGTATTGTTTGAGGTAAAGAAAGTTCTCCAATCAGTGCTTCTTAGGTAATTGTGGAAGTTATTCCAATCAACCTTGCGATAGTTTCTACGAAGTATTACGGTTTTACTTCTATCAGTTGTGGTTTTTACATTAAGGCTGCATATGACAATGTTATGATCACTACCTGGGAACTTTTTACCAATATACAAAGTATTGGGGATGAGGCCACTGGTAAAGACTAAATCTAAGATGTTTTGATGTCTGGTAGGGCTATCGACATACTGAGTCCATTGTTCAAGCTCTAGACATTCAATAAATAATTCATAACGTCTCGGCGCTTTGACTGGGAGCCAAGAAATTTCGGGCATATTAAAGTCCTCACAAATGAGCTTGCCTGTGAATGAGAGGGATGATGCTAGTGTGATAACCTCCGATAATACTGCTATTTCATCTATTTATGCGTTAGGTTGACGATAAACACAGCCGAGCAGTAAGGTAACGGAAATCGACGGCTTTAATAAAATCCACACCGAATCCTTCAGTTTGTTTAGTTCAGACATATCACATAGTAGTGAGTTTAGGTTAGAGTGAGCGTAAATAAGGCATCCTCCGCCTCGTCCATTCAATCTATCGCTTCTATATAGAAAATAGTTATCAAGAGATGTACTTCGGTCGGAAATATTACTGTTAGTCCATGCTTCAGATATCATAATAAGTGATGGTTGATATATGGATACAAACAGGGCTAAATCCGTCTTTTTGTTGCAGATCGATCTAGCGTTGATAAGACATATATTAAGCAAGTGGCCTACTAAGTTAAAATGCGTGAGGGTATCTCGGATAAAGTCGTCGTAACCCTCGCGAGTGTGAGGTGAGTTTGATGTGAGGGATTGGATGTTCCTCAATAGCTCGGTATTTTGATAGCTAGACTTAGTGGGAGATGTATCAAATGAGCTAGTGAAGTTGATTAGGGAGTTTACCCAGGAGGAAAGGGTGGGAGTACTCTCTGATGGAAACTGTACGGAGGAAACAAATTTATCGTTTGCATGTGCTTTGAAATAACCTGGGCTATATGCTTCAACAGAGGTGTCACTAGGGGTCTTATTCCAAAAAAATATTGTACAGGCCTACTGTGAAGTGTATGGTTATTTACAAAATAGTCTTGATGGTTAGACTCGTAGCCCCTGTTATGGCTATTTAAGTTAGCGTGAGAGGGGTCTGCTGCGCGTAACTGGGAGGAGTTGCGACTGTTGTTATACATGGGAGCCGTTGTTTTGTGATGGGTCGGTACTAAAGGGTGTGAGAAGTTTTCTTTCTGAGAGTAATTACAGTTGCGATCCTGAGGAATTTAGGTAGGGTGTGAAGTGAGAAACCTATTATTACCATTCTCATTTATGGTTTTAGGCTTCAGGGGGTGACTTGGGTGGCCAGTTCTCTGCTAGTTTTCGTTAGTCTGCGTGTAAGAAGGCTTGTTACGCTGAAGCCCGCCACTCATTTTGCAACTTGGAGGTGTTGAAGGCAAGTTATACGATAGCAGCGGGGAGAACCTGTTCACTGTTCTTGGGATACCTATAGAGCAGTTGGGTTCAATCTTACGTGTTTCCCTATTCAGTATCATGAGTTTTGTCTTCCCACCCTTTATTTTCAGAGCTGGAGTCTTTCGTTTTCTCTGTGAGATGAACTTACGTTCATTCAAGTCTGCTTGTGGAATATCTTTAGGAGGACAAATTTTCAAGTGTATAGGTTTAGTTGGATGTGTGTTGTTACACGACTCACATTTTAGTACATTACTGAACGAACAGCTGCGATTAGTCATGTCGTTATGGTTTTTGGTGTCAGTTGGGGTTCGTATCTTATCCAAAGGTTTCTGATCTGTAGACTCATCTAGATCAGCAAAGTGATCAGCCGTATGTGGAGTGGTGTCATGCATATTCTTCGTGTGTTTTAAACTATTTGCTGTGTTGTAAACTGTCTCTGGCTGATTATTAACTGTAACACTCCCATTCAATTCTATCGCTTCGCGTCTTCTTACACGACGTTGACAGGGCGTAAGGTCTGGAGTGACTTTTATATTCTTGTATGGAATTAGTGAGCTAATATTTTTGCTCAAATTAGTAAACTGCTTAGCATCGTTACAACAGCAAAACATAAACAGGAGGGGGCAAGTAGATCTGTCTGACTTTTTTCTAAGGCGGATGACTTTGCAGTTAACGTTCGGCATACCGCATGCTCTAAGGCAAATATCCCTTAACTTAGATGGGTGTGCGCGGTCGGGGGAGGTTATACACAACTGCACTGTAGGAGGACATCACTCTCTTCGTCACTTCTTCAGCCACAAACTCCAAAATACACTCAGCTTTAGTGAGTTGCTCAAGATTTCTGTCTGTGTCAAGGCACCATATACGAGTGAGGGGTGCTAATTGCTCAAGTTTGCCGTTAATTTCGGATAGAGAGTTTTGTAGCTGTCGGATGTCATTACTATATCTATCAGTATTTTGGTGTGTATGAGGTGGACCATTGGACTCTTTAGTTTTTGAAATTTTAGATTTAGGCCTTGGTAGCACATACTGTCTAGTAGACTGTGCTGACTTTTCTATGCACGTAGGTATAGTGTCTTGTATGTCAACCAGTCTTACCGTTGACATACTGCACGTAGAGATAGAGGGGCTGCGACATGGAGAATCTGGTGACGATAGAGGCATTTGTGCACAATACACATATTTTCAGTAGTTAAAGGTTCGACATTGTCAGGCATTGAGTCGTCAGTTATGTGTTAGAGATTTGGACTTTTTATTTGGCTTAGAAGTTGGTGAAATTTCTCTTTTACTGGAGTTATTGGACATGATATGAAAATGGGTGGGCACAGTGCTCGTTAAATTAAATATAATATCTGAGTATTATTTGTTATTAAGTATTAACCTGGTTAATACTAGGATTAGAGACTATGAGTATATAATAAATTTTAGATCTATTTACGACTTAAGTCCTCAATAGGTACAATACCAACTGGTAATTGTCCGCCGAATAAAAAAGGTTTTTCCTTATTTTTCGGGGTAAGATGTACCCGATGTACAGGATAGGATGATAATCACAGTATAATACACCCTACAAAAGAGCAAGTCGAAGAATTCCTAAACCACGTGAAAAAATAACACCACATTCAAAGGTCGCGATCGGAAAATAATAAATGTAAATATTGTTGAGGATGTCAGATCCCCAGAACTCACTGGGTAAATACCTTACTTTTGTAATTTTATTTTGAAAATTTGGTTTTCTGGTTTTCACGTCACGGCGTTGTTTGTATAAATCATTCTTAATCACATTGACATTTAATGGGTGACACAGACTACTTTCGGAAAGAAAGTCATTAAGTAGTCCTCTGATTAGGGTTAAGGTTTCACTACAACAGATGTTTGCTGGGACTCTGTTCCACATAGTTGTGTAGCGAACGACAAAAAAATTCTGGCGTAATTTATATAGATCCCCGGAAGCATAGGTTGTGGGATTGTAAGACACTGCACGAAGAGGTGGATGCTGAAGAATAATAAACCATTTGTAAGTCTATAGATAAACAGAATGTTCAATTTAAAACGCCTGATCCGGAGAGGGTTTAATTTGGGTTGTTGACATCTTTGGTGATAATTATTGTTGTCGGAATACCCAAAAACAGCTTTCGTGAACCTTCTCTGAACACCTTCAACTTTAACCAGGCCATTATGCCTGTAATTACTGTAAACTAAAATGCCATATTCAAGAATGGGTAAGATACATTTTCTGTACAGTAATAATAATTTTAATATCGATTCGATATCATTGAAGTTTATCATTATGAATCCAGTGAACTTTCTAGTTTGGGATACTTGAGATGAGATGTGCTTGGGAGGTTGCTATACCTGTAACTCAGGTCACAAACAGTGTTGAGAGGTTTCAGTGTATGTTCATGTATAGCGAGATTCAGGTCATGGCAGCGGCCAATGTGAATAAATCCACTTTTGTCAACATTCAGTGGCATATCCCACGAAATAGCCCATTCGTATAACCTATTAATTTCTTCTTGGATTACCACGGAAATAAAGCTTTGTTTGATAGGAGAAGAGAAGGAGCAAACCACTTTTAGGTTATCGGCAAAAAGGAGAGGTTTACCGTATTGAAAGTGTGAGCGCACGTCATTGATGAAAAGAAGAAAGAGTACTGAGTCAATCACTTCCCTGTGTAACCTAGCTGGTTACATTCATAGGCTTGGAGTAGTTGGATCCGAAGAGAACGGTTTATCTACGTTCTGCTAAAAAAGATTTGAACCAGGATGAAAGGGGATTTTGTATGCCGAACGAAGAAAATTTCAGAAGTCGTTTGTGTGAAACGTTGTCGGCGGTCTTGCTAAAAACATCTGGCGAGTAGTAACTGAAGACAAAGATGCATGCGCTCTTCAGGCAGACTTAAATAATATGATAAACTGGTCTAATGTGTGGCTGATGCCTATCAACGCGAAAAAGTGTGTCTACGTGCACTTTTGGGATTCAAACGTTAATAGTTGCAACATGGGGGATGTGCCATTACTCGTAGTCCGGTCTTATAAGGATCTAGGGGTGACAGTGAGTCATGATCTTAAGACGACGGCCCATTGCCGGGAGGTCGCAGCCAAAGGGTTTCAAACCCTCAGGGTTTTAAAACGGACATTCACTAAGATAGACTCTACCATGTTCAACACGGTATACACATCCTCAGTGAGGACTGAGCATGAGAACTGCGTTCAGGCTGCAAGCCTCTGTTTAATAGGTGACTCGGACATACCAGAAAAAGTACAGAGGGCAGCTACCCGTGTGATTCCAGGACTCCGGGGTTTATCATACAAAGAGCGGCTTGAAAAACTGGACCTCTATACTCTGTCCTATCGCAGACTTAGGGGAGATCTAATTTTGATGTACAGAATACTGAGAAATGATAGGCCGTAGGCCTTCAGTCCTTACTACACAAATTTGAATCTGAAATCTAAAGTAGATGTATATAATTAAAACTAACTTTCCAATATCTCTTCTCTGGATAATTTGAACAAAACGTTCCATATGCAATGTGAAGCATCAGCGTTAAGTCATAAACCGGTGTTGGCATGTACTAATCAAGCTAGCCGAAAGCAAGAATGACAATAACTGTTTGTCATAGTTTCTTTTCATTATTCCTGATAGGATGGATGTCAAGTTAATAGGCCTATCATTAGTAATTAAGTATGATAAACGGTGTTTTCCATAAACATTGAAGGGCTCCATAATTCGTAGACAGGTTGATCAGTTTTAGACAAAATAATGGGGATTCGCTACCAGCATATTTGACAAATAATGAGGGGATATTGTCAGGTCCACCGTTATACGACATTTTCAGGGTAGCTATGTCCTGTCTGATGTTGGTAGATATGAAAGCAATTGTTGATAAATGTCTTGATGTCAGCATTCAAAGCGTATCGATAGAGGTTTCGATCTCAATGTTGTAGCACTGCCCGAAATGCTGGCTGGGCTGTTCATGAATAATATCAGGGTCATCAAAAATGCTTCCGTTAACTATGAATGATTTGGATGTGCCGTGAGAATTCGATTTCACACGGGTTTTGAAAAGCAGAATTAATGGTAACCCTGGGCTTTTGCTACCTAGGGCTTTATCCTCCATAGTCATCAGATCTTTGCGTTAAGGTGAAACGTATACTCTGAAATGCATACACGTCATGATGTTTGTGTTGATTCTGTTTTGATTTTTCCAGCCTTTTCTTAAGGGTTTTAATGGTATTCTGGCTCTTATTGTCGTTATAGGGCACATGTACGATAATTAGAGCAGTTCAGTATAGGCGATATGTCAGGTTGTGGCATGAGTCGAAATATGCCGTGTCAACATCATTTGTGCTGTAGTAAGATTTCTATGGTAAGCATCGAATAAGAGCTTCAGTGTGCTTCCAGTTTTGGCGCAGCTTCAGAGTTTCATGGTTAAGTGTTTAGAGAATGAACACTATTAAATACTACTCTGATCACGCATAAAAAATTCATGACTGACGTGCACTGAGATAGAGTCTATGTTGGTTTTAATTAATAAATAAAGTATATTATTCCTCCTAGTCGACCCATGGACTTATTGGATCCATGCACAAAGTTCTATTGTTTTAATTAACTTGTTATATCGACCTGGTTTTGAAGTTGAAGTCCATATAATGTTCGACAGATTCAAATCATCTCCGATGAATTTAAACGCATGTGGTTTGTGCGAAGCAATAAAAAATATGTTTGTCAGTAGGTTATCAAACTTAGTATCGGCATTAGGTGGTTTACATAAGCATCCTACTAGTAGATAAGTTTGCAATTCACAACTTACAGTAACCCAAATGGCGTCATCTATAGCATCAAGACATTGATTCCCGAATTTAGACACTCGGGTATTCCAACGAACATAGATAATTGTACTACCTTTTATTCCATGACGTCAATCGGTTCTAAAGAAAACGCAGCTATCTACGCGTGAGGAGTGGCCATTTATAGGTGAGTTTAACCACATTTCAGTAAAATGTACTGTGTTTCGATCTACAGGGAATAAAAGGGGTTTAAGATGACTGATTTTATTGTGGAAAGAGGGCATTGAATGAAAGATTAAGAAACTGAAAGGAATCATGACGAAGCATGCTATGGAAGAGAACGCAAGTAGTAGTTCCATGAATAATCACTGGATTGGCTGGGGCATGAATTGTGTTGTGAGAGGTAGTAACTTCAACAATTTTGTCATCATTTGTAATATATTTACCGCTGTTGACAGAGAAGCCGGCGGAGATGCAAAAAGTCTCCTAATTGTCATTAACTCTAAAATCCGATGGAGGGTATATTGTACATCTTAGGAACCTGACCAAAAAGGCTATCAGGTTTAAATGTGCGGTTAAGTGTTCGTTTATAATTCGAATTGCTTTTTATACTTCATATATGTGTAACATGTTCCATTTATTTCAAAGGTTTTCGGTTTGTTATGGCTTTTTTGTAATTTGAAGAGAATCCAGTGTTAGTAAGCATACTTGCGGTGGTTTGCAAGGTTCGAATATGTTGACGTTCAGTGCGCGGTCAGTTATATAATTATTGTGAGTTTTTCCCGTTAGCTGTTACACAGTTACTGAAACTGAGTGATGCACTGATGGGACGTTGAACTGAATTATCTTGCTAGTTACCAGAACAACTATTTACGGCCGAATATAAATCAACATTTTTTGGAGAATGGACATCATTTACATTAGGGTTACATTCTTCTGGGTTCTAAACTTAAAGAGATTCAGGAGAGTTCGCTGGCGATGGCAGATTTGTAAAGTCAGAGATTTTCTCAGCATCGGACATAATTTTATGACCTTTAGGATTATGATGAGTTCGGAATCTTGACGCTAGTGGTCTACAACTACCTTATCCTGCCTTCCGATGACACGGTGTTGTCTTGACATCCTTGAAAATCTGTTTTTTACTGATGCTGTTAGAGAAAGCTAAAGACTCACTGGCGCCTACAGATGTGTTGAGCTTGAGTGTGATCGGTTTAGTGTATAACAGGGTAACTTCGTTTCAGTCTTGCGCACGCATATGGTGCATGTCTCATATTACTGGCTTTAAGCAGATTAAACTAAATATTTTTATGGCATATGCCCAGTTGCATTGCTTGTTTGCCTTACTCTTTCAAACATCTCTAAAGCAACACGTTCCAAGAAATTATTTGTTTCGTTTATCTGATCTGGAGTTCCTGAGAGGTTGGGGTTTGTAACATACGTAAGGGGATTAGGAATGTTCATATCAACTTGCAGCATTTTATGTCATTCATATGGTTGCAGTGGCCATTATTATCACTGTTTACCAATATAATCTTCAAAATGTTTGAAATGGTGAGAATTGGAATAAACTTATCCACTTCTGGATAAACAGAGTAGCCCGACTCGTTAAAACTGCCGGGAATCGTGTCGGTAATAGTATTAGATCGTGTCCTTTCCCTCCGTTTCGCTGGATACCTAAAGGTAGGGGCTTTCAAGTTTTTTCGAAGCATGGTTTGAAAGGGGTTAGTAGAGGATGAACTGAAGAAAGTGTTAAAATAGAAACATGGGTGCGAAATTCAGAATTCATGGCTCAAGGTCGTTCAAAATACAAAGTCTATGTTTGAAACAAGTGTGAGAGTGTCGTGACCGTTAATGAAGATGACAGGAAGATCTTAATAGAGATGTATTATGTAAGTATATGTATAGAGGTGAAATAGAATAAAAATGTGCACGTTGGTACAATTTTAAATTAGGGATCACGCGGAAAGATAGTTTTTTATAATAAAGCAATCTAGAACTGCCAATATTCAGTATCAAACGATTGAAATGGGTAGTGTATGTGGCACATATACAAACTTGAAGCTTGCATGAGTTGAAGTTGGGAAGTGCAGTGATATTTAATTTTAAAGAAGATTAATACCATCTAGAATTAATGTAATACTTTATTACCAAAATATCTGAAGCGGTTATTCAGGTGAAAATACCGACCAAGAACGAGGACTGACTCACCAAATTGAACAGGTGATATCGGAAATTAAATGAGTTTTAGCGCCCAAACACAATCTGAAGAACAGTACATAAAAAAGTGTATGAAGTCCGGAGTATAATGTCTCTTTATGTATGATCATATATTTTTCAACATCAGATAGAGGTCTGAATTGAAGAAATGAATCCAGTAAGTATGTGGGTTGCGGCATCCAAACACAATATAACACACAGTATGCAAAATGTGAGATACAATTCTTCGTCATAAATGATTATATAGGGTTTTAAAGTGATAAATTATGGTTCTGTCATATGGTAATAATGAACATGTAACTACGTACATATGACCATATATGATTTGAATATGTTAAACTGAGATCTTATCATGCAGTATAAAATATACGTTTTATATGTAGATGATTCTGAATGAAGTTGTCTTTCTTTATTTCAAGATAAAATAATCCGTCCAACTCTGAGAGAATCCTAAAAAACGATGCAAGCCTCGGTCCAAAAGTAACATCAAGTTCGTAGCACGTGGTATGTCACCTGCATTTATGAGATTTCCGCTTTAGTTACTCGTTGATGATCTATAAAGCCACATCCGAATTCCTCGCAACTGAAGAAACTTTGGTAAACAAAGAAGGAACGAATTGAACGAAGAAATTTCTTTTCAATTTGTTTTTCATCATGGCTCTACACTAATATATATACGTTTTACAATAATAATATAATACACATCGAGTAGATACGTTACGCAATAATTACATAATGACATTTAAATTAACATTGATTAATTGGGAGAAAGAGGATTATTAATATTCAAAGTGATCAAGAAGTTGCTACGTTGCGTAATGTAAGAAACAAAGAAGGAACGGAATTTTAACGGATGGTCAATAGGATGGTAGTTACGTTGTTGATTTCCTTCAAAAGAACTATTTTTCATACTTCTTCCACTTGTTTTTTTAACCTTTGTAATTTTGTTTCTGTTGCTTCTGAACTTAATAACTTCTCAACATTCATCTCTTGGTTCTTACGTAACTACCATCCTATTGACCATCCGTTAAAATTCCGTTCCTTCTTTGTTTCTTACATTACGCAACGTAGCAACTTCTTGATCACTTTGAATATTAATAATCCTCTTTCTCCCAATTAATCAATGTTAATTTAAATGTCATTATGTAATTATTGCGTAACGTATCTACTCGATGTGTATTATATTATTATTGTAAAACGTATATATATTAGTGTAGAGCCATGATGAAAAACAAATTGAAAAGAAATTTCTTCGTTCAATTCGTTCCTTCTTTATTTACCAAATGGCAAAATGGGAATTTTCACTATATTGAAGAAACTTTGACCGACCAATCACAAAGAAGAAAATAACGCGCAGGTCTACGAAGCCTCCGTGAAACTGGTTGTTACTTTAGTACCACGGAATACATAGCGATCAAAAACTATCGAGGTTGCCTATCAATAAAAATGTTTTAGAAATTATCTAGTGGTCGCAAATACACACACCAGAGAATCAAGGCAGGATGCAATCTTGAGGACTACTTCTTTCCAGTCAAGTAAAGCATCTCCGCCTTCATTTGATTCATTCAAAGTCGTTTAATCAAAAGCGAGATAATCTTCAACAGAGGATACTTTTTAACTGACGTCCCCTTACTTAATGTTTTAGTCGTTGTAGAGACATTATATCAAGCTTCCGCCACATTTTGACCTCTATAAAGTGTTATAGATAATTCTCAGTCTTACGGTGAGTCATTCGGGTTCCATCTTACTCACCGTCGGTTCCTTTGCTGAAGAGCGTCAAATAATGCGTAATCCTGGTCCGACGATTACTGTTGATTGCTTTTAACTCCCACTTTACAACGGACTTCCACCTTACAGCTAAAGTCAGTCGAACTTTAAGTCAAGAACAAAGAGGTTTGAAGGAATGCTTTGAAGATGTTCAGTGTGCGGAAAAATAAATGATCTAACTTGACTAACCTCCCTCATTTATACACAGCAACTGTGATCTGTTTGTGAATGGTTTGCCGTCCACCTCTAGCCATTGGTATGACTAGTATAATGTCAGCATTCGTGTAGAAAAATTTACATAGCGGTTTATTTCATGGATTTTTTTACCGGTTCAAATCCTTTTCACAGCCCTTTACCACATGAAACGGTGGATGACGATACCAACTAAGAAGTGATTCTCTTGACATTTACCCATATTTTGTTCATTTAAACGTTTTTAAGAAAACCTTTTGGCAAGTTAATATTAACCTACACCGCCTTCATTAGCAAATCCCCTTATAAATACCATGATCAACAACTTTGTTTATTGACCTGATCATCGAAGTGATGACGAAATCGGCGGATGACATGAAGTCATTGATGAATATAACTGTTTTTGTAGTTTTTGTCGAAACTGGTACTATGTTCGAAAATTCTTCTTTCGTTGAGCGACCATACAGCCTAGAGGAAAAGATCAGTTCGTCCGTTAACCTTATGCCAGTTCTTGTATTGAATGTGGCTGTAAATGTTTAATAAAGCGTTTGACCAAACTAACTTTGAAGTTTAAATTTCATATTGTCGAATCATGTTAGACTGTGAATTTTGCCAACTCACTAAATTTGTGTTTTCAGGCGAACGTTCTCAATAGTTCAATCAGCAAACCTTGTTTTTATATATTGAAATCTTGAAAGTACCTGCAAATGAATTAAGAATCGACGTCTGTAATCTGTTTTGCTCTCACGAGCAGCAAACTGCAAGAACACAAAATGTTCGTGTGTTGCTAGCCAGCTACTTGCCTACGGTCACTCAGTCGCTTAAAAATGAAGTTCAGCTTCAGCTAATAGTCACAGAGTTCCTGCAAATATACTAAATACTAACTGAGAACCCAGTACGTAACGTTTACGAAGAACGTCTGTTCTCGTGGATGTAGACTGGTCATGAAGATATGTTAAAGGTCTTGAACAGAACTGAAGGCATATTATGCTTAAAATAGTCAATATATCAACACCACTGCAGTTAATGTTTATTATATTTGTAAAGATATAATGAACCATCAATTTCGAACAAACAGTGATCTATTGGGAACCAATCACAAGAAATAAAAGTGAACTATTTCCGAAATCGTGATCATTAATGTTAGTTTTTTTTACTTTTATACCCAGGTTTCTAAGCAAATTGTCCGCGGCGTATATATCAAGGTGTCCTGTGAAATAATATAAATCATCAGTCAAAGCCTTCAGCCCGTAAAATGAGACAAAAAAAATACAGTAAGGTAATCCTCAGCAATCCGAGACGTAACATCTAATTTATAGTCATGGACTTCGTGTTCCGATTAGTTCTGTTGTGTCTCTACGTCCGGCTGATTGTCGCGTAATTTATTCGCCAATCGAAATTCGACTTATTCATTCTTGTACTGTACTAAACAAATGACGTACGACCGGTCTGATCAGCTTAGCGTCCTTATTGGTTCTTTGTTCGCCTAGCCCGTCCAGTTTTGTCCAGAACTCCAACAACCGCTTCCAATATGCGAACCGTTTATTTCAAATATACTTGGTTTATATACCAGCCAAACAGGCCGCATCGCACCATGAAGCAGGAAATAACGTTTATACAAGATCAGGCCAAAATGTGGCTGGGAACGTGGAGGACAGTAATTAATAAACTGAGTATAATTTAAGAACAGTAAATCATATAATAATAAGTTATAAGTTAAAATGAAGCTTATAATAAGAGAAATATAAATATATACAACCGAGATACTGAACAGTTATACAATACGAATACATATAAAATTAGCCCATCAATAATTCCAAGAAGTTACCCGTAATTTAATCGTTGCCCTGATGTAACAAGTTCCACATTACAAGGATACCGAAAAACTTGAAATCTCTCTTTTTGGAGACGCGACTGACCATATTCTAAGGTGGAATTCTGAGAAAATACTGCTAATCACAAAGGGTTTGTGCTACCAAAATTACGAAACGCAGGGTGACTTGGTAATAAATTGTTATAAGCATCAGTTAGAGACACCAGCCCATCTTTTCACACAGCCGGAAGTAGGAAAAGAAGAAGCCAATTTTTGGCGAGTAGTCTTTTATAAATAGTTCTCAGTAGAATACGCCGATTCGGTTCAAAGTTATTGTAAACCGAAGTCAAATAATCAAGTTGACTGTTATTTTGAGAAATGAAGTCTTATTTTTTCGAGACACTGAAGTATCCTAACTGACACAACTGCGATGATATCCCATAACTAGTGAAAGAATTTCCTTAATAAAAACATGTTGTAAAAATACGTTGTTAGCCTGATATGTAAGGCTTAAGGTGAGATTCCATTTTCTTATTTGATTGTATGCTACTGAGACCAGAATAGAATTAGAAAACTCGGCGCCATGTCCAGAGGGTAGACCCTGGTAGTTGGAATTACTTCCATACAATCGTTTTTGTAAGTTATGTTTACATGGTACATATACACCCTCTTTACTCACTTTTGTCACGCATTAGGTTTCACCAGGTATCACAATTTGACAAGTAAGCGACTTTATTTAGATTTTAATGTAATTTTCTGGTGCCAAAGCTCGTCTCTTATTGCTTTTTTCGTAACCGTTCCTTGCTTGTTTGAACTGCGTGTTACCGTCACTTGCTCGTTTGTATTACACCCAGTAGCGTCTTTTGCGTCTACGCATTTGATAAGGGTGATTCTTTACGACTGTACATTACTTATAACATTTTGGGGACATTTGTGGGACAACGTGTTTTGTAGCATATGAGATCATGTGCAAAAGGTAGTCCCAGTTGGCGTTCACATCAAGGTGTGAGAAAACTTCCCGCTGTAAAGTTAACTACAAAGTTGAAACAACTGACCGTTCAAACGCTTTGATGACTGTTAAGTTTGTCCTACATTGTTCCTACTTGTTCCCTTTCTACTCTTATACTACATTCAGTAAGCAGTTGTATTCCCGACAATTTTCACACTTATGTCGTAACGCAAGTTGTACTGTAATATTCTGAAATGTTCACACATACTTATAGCGTTTATTGTACTTATCATTGTATTTATAATTATAATTACTGTATCTTAATCGCTGTAGCCGTTATCCACAGTTTTGTGCATCTGTTTAAACGCAACAGTTTCCATATTGTTTGCTCTTGGTTCGGGTTTCTGTTGTTCGTAAACTGTTATCAAATTTAGACACAGCTATCAAATGTCTTTTGAACTATCGTATGTTATAATTATTCTTTGTTACTCTCATAGGAAGCCTTTGTTATTTTCATTCTTGAAGGACGCGTTTAAACGCCTAAACACCTCACAAGTTGAGGTTTGTAACTAAATTTTGTGTATTATTTAATAAGGAACCGCTTTTGTAGACAAATCGTTGTTTTGGAACTTCGATTTTGCGCGTATCTCAATCAGGTCACTTGGACGCTTCGATAGCCTTAACACTGACAAAGACTAAAGGTTATTATGGCATGCTCACTCCCAAGGGGCCAGCATTGAGGGGTTTTCAATTATGAATTATTCCTCTGTAAATATGCAGTCTAGGCATGACGGCGTCTGACAGTTTATCCAGCGAGATACCAACTTCGCATTCTCGAATAATCGTAGATCTTCAAAGAGTTTGAAGAACCGAGCTTCAGTAGTGTTTTCACCTCTAATGTACGTGTACTCAGGGAAGTTGACGTCAGGAAGAATGAGGTTTCCTAGAATCAGATTATGAGTGTATCCGAGATGAGTGAAACGGGTTATTCTCCTCAAAACTTAATTGTAGTACTCTGTGTTATCAGTGAGCTTACATTAGGTGATTTCAAGTACATACCCCGAGGTCTTAAACAACCATACTTAACACCACCACTGGATACCAACATCTACTAAGCGTAAATTTAGATTCATTTTCCGTCACAGCAGAAATTACACTGACATTCTGGAGACCATCAGTTAGGCGATCCTCTCAAGTTCTAGTTATACATGATAAACTGTGGGACTTTATAGATGTCTCCAGATCAGAAAAACTTAAGGACTAACCGTTATGGTGGTTCACAGAGCAGCTGAGCTAGAAATTGCCAGTCAGGATGAAACCCACAAACACGATTTGAAGCAGTGGCGTCGGCTACCATGTAGAAGAAGCCTTCAAACCATTGCCATAATAAGCGTGTTTTACATTCGTCATCTGTCAAAACTTACAGCCATTATATGCGCGTCTGACTTCCGTAAACTTCAAAAACAGAGAGAACCTGACAGAGGATCTTCAAGACCGATACAGCTCGAAGGATAACTTTTCCAATCACATCAGATATTATGAAAGTCGGATTGGATAGGAAAGATGACAGAATAACTGAATAAAACAAAAGTTGGCAAATCATAGTGAGATAATGTCCTCAGTCCTTAAGAATATGTCAAGTTTTCCCCTGAAGGACTCCTGGGAAGTAGCTTAAACTAGCCCAACCGGCAGTGAATTCCAACATTTGACTACTCTTAAGGAGTAGAAAGTGTGTCTGAAGTTCGTTCTGCTGTGTTGTGTCTCTAGTTTCTGGGTGTTACCCTTTAAGTTTGTGTTGGAACTGGCCTAGCTCTCGGAGATTGTTGATAAAATATATATAGTTTACTCTATTAAAAGCTTTGGAGAAGCCTAGGTATATGACGTCCAACTTCCCCTTGCAATCATGGATGCTTTTCTGTACACGGTGGTCAGCAGATTGGTTATACAAAAGTGACCTTTTCTGAAACTGTACTGTTGGGGTGAAAAGAGGTTTATGGATATTAAGTGGTCACGTAGACCGTCGCATATCAGAGAACATCACGCTAAGCGGTGTTGCTAAGATTGAAGCTGCTCATTTCTATATAGCAGAATCACCCACATCACCAGCTAGAATAGAGAAAATGAATTTTCTCTGTATCTTGGTGGCACAGAATGATCACGAATCTTTCTTAACTGAAATAGTCCTGATGCGTTGGTAAACTTTTCTGTGTTTATATTTCACTAGTGAATGCATTCCAAATGATTCAAATGGTTGTGGATAAAATATGAGAGTCTTTCATTTACAGAGCTTTCGTATCTAGTAGCATTCAATCAGGACCTAGTCACATTGAATAAGAGAAAGACAGATGTTGGGAAATTAAAATGAGATAATGTACAAATCCCTTGTGAATGTAGTAAATTTCCTCCTTAAACACTTCTGAAACCTGACTTCATCTCTTCCCCAGTGGCGAATTCCAAGACTTAACAGATCATAACGAATAGAAGACGAGAATTTATTACAGTTTGCTGTGTTTTACTTCTCGTTTCTGAGTGCTTTCCCATAAGACCATGTTGCAAATGAACGTACAAACGTATTTCAGATGTCCATGAGAGCTTAAGACACTGTAAGTCGTCAAAAGGTCGCCCCTGAGTTTGATTTATTGTAATGGATGAAGATCTAGAGATTGAAGGAGTTCTCCAATGCTTAACATCCTCAGCAAAAGCTAGTACGTTGCGAGGAAATTAATTCAAACGGATTAATGGAGGTAAGGTCCTAATAATGAACCCTCTGAGAACACATCGATAAATTTTATTGCCTGTGAAAGTGTGAAGCTTAGTCTTACGTTATAAAGACAATTACAAAGAAAAGATTCAAATCAGTCTTTCGATCCCGACTTGACGCCTATTGACTCAAGCCAAATTACAAGACTCATTGGATTGATTTTGTCAAGAGCCGCGATATATGACATCCACTTTACCAATGCGATTGAGGATCGTGGCTCATTTTCCATCACAGTCTGACGATTCATGACCCATGAGTACCCATCCCTGAAACGATACTGTCGTTGATAAAAGAAATTTTAGCTTTGTACACGGTCACTTAGGCCGCAGTAAATCAGAGGTTCCCTAACCTTTGAGTGTGCTTAAACAGGAGCCTCTGCCCAGCAGATTGAAAGAACATTGCGTCGACATCCCATGAAGGTTGGTATGATGTCTGTCCGCCACCATTTGTTTGGGACCACGCTCCGCTAAGCAGTGGGAACAATACATTAGGACTTGGCGCTTAATCTGAAGCCCACTTCCTTAATGTGGTAGACTAAACCGTATCCTAAATAAGGTCTTTGGATTAGAGAAAACCTGTCAGTCAGCTTACCAGTGCCTATCTTCCAGGGGTCACGCGAGTGGGCTACTCAACTCCGTGTCTGCAGTGTATGATATTCCGAAGCCCTGTCCGACTACCAGGTGCATTCTCATCTGCCACTCGAGCAATCGTAAGTTTAAAAATTAGATGAGAAACCACTCGAGGACAAACTGAGTAGAAACACGACCAACCAAGCCCGAAGCGTTACGTCACTGCTCTCGTCAGATAAGCAGATACAAAAAACTGCACGGTTATATGAGCATAATATTCCACTTTCTCATAAGTGTCCGGTTTCAGTAAACATATTGGCAATCCGAGGGGGAACGGATGAGTTATGGGCACTTCGTGAGCAGATATTTATCAAAGCAGTATCCCACAAGGGATAATATTATAAGCAATCCAAAAGTTAGATTCATCAATTAACTCTGTCAAATCCCACCTCGGGTTTGTGTGATTGTCTCTTCAAAACCACTGACGAGGGATTAAAACTGAATATCGGTGGGCGAAACCAACATTCCTATTCCCTAAAGTCAGCCGGAAACTAGGTTAATCTCTATGTTAAAGGTTCCCCTGATATATCAGTTAAAGCGTTATCGCTATATATATATCTGTAGTTGTTGGTAGAATAAGTCTGCTGTACTACGACAATACCCGTGTGTTCCAGGACACTATTTATCAACATAATATTCGCTTACTTGTAACGTTAACCTATTCCTTATGGTAAAAAGTATGATACACTCAGATATATTGTGTCTAACAGGACCGGTCTGCATAGAAAATTTGTTTCGGATTAGTGGTTTTACTATGTAATGGTCATAAACCTAGTTAGCCGCAGCATTAGCTCACTTCAAATGCTTCTAAGTACCTTTATTACTCTTCATCAAATACAGCCGAATGGTTTGATAGAATATTTGTCTGGTCAATGAGATATAGAGGATTTAGGTATGAAATTGGTTAGCTTATCGCGAACAAAGTATTAAATTTATGTGGAATACCCTGGGATTCTGAGGTTCACCTGAGCTTCAAAAGGAATTCACAACAGTGGAGGAACAGGAGGCAGACAATTGGTTAAAACTTGGCCTGTTGAAATATCACGTCATTAACATTCTGGTTCATTTGACACAAAGATTATACGTCCTCAATGGATTGTTTCATCAGAGCGAGATTTGGGCCTAGCAACCACAGAGAGATTAGACACCAGCTCAAACTGCATTTAACATATAGTCAAGAAAGATGCAACTATTCACTTTATGCGAAAACAACTTGGATAAATCACTCCGGAACTTCCCTCGACATTGTCAAGAACAAACTCACAGCCTCACCTTGATGTCTAAAATGCTGTTGTGCCCAGTCTCTTCAAGATAGACGCAACTCTCGCAGATCAAGAATAGAGAAGAATAACTAAATGGGTGGTGTTGCTAAAAAATGAATCTTGAGAAGATAGACTACGACATGCGATTATTCCCTCTGAGCAAGAATAAGAAGTGATCTGACAATGTCAGGTGAAATATTGGGTACGTCAAGTCACCTCAACATGAGCATACAATTAAAATATACCTACCATGCTCTTCGAGGCAACTCTCAGATGATTGCAAATCAGAGAGAGCAAAACTCAGGTACTTCCCCACACCTTAGTGTCAGTTGACGTCGGTCACCAACAAACGGTACAGGACACCAAGTTCCCGCTAATGAGACACGTTGTACAGGCAGAAAACACATTGACTAGTCTAAAAACCAGAAGATAAACTGCTGTAGAGGGGCACCAGGTGATGTGACAAACTGTCGAAATTCTCTTCAACAACGTAAGAAGACTAGTAGGTTGATTAGTAATGATCAATAGCATGTGCTTGCAGTTGGACTTGAAGATCATAGTTCTAAATGACACATGGGTCTACCCTGACATCATGGATGACGAAGCGAGCATTCGAGGAATGACACTTTTCCTATGTGATAGAGCCCAGAAAACGGGATGCTCAGTGGCGAAATACACTGACACCCAGTTCAATGCCCTCACAAAACATGTTACTAAATTATCCGAAATGACAGAATCATACTGCTTTTGCTTCTGCGTGAACGGCACAAAATATTTGGTTGTAAGACTACACTGGCACTTCACAGGTTCTGACGACCGAAAAGATGGGGTATTACAGATGACAACAAAACTATCAGCTTGAGACTTCAACACGCAGTCCCTAAATCTCAGCTAACAGGATAAAACCCTTAAGGGTGGTTACATAGGCGGCATGACACAGCCATTAGAATTTCAACACTAACTGAACTCATTAGTGGTGCCATGAGTGCTATAAAGTCAACAAACTCTCGAAATTAGATTATTATTTGTAAAAACTGATCAGCTCATAGTTTAAGATATCCATGTTTACACAATAATGGTAGGTAGTGACCGCGATACAGTTATCTTTAACGTGAAGCACCTTACTGATGTCAAACCCCTCTAAGTAAGCAAGACGGTTTCACTGTAAGACCGTTCTCCAACCGACGAACCTGGCAAAGAGGAACCCTATAAAGAGTGAGTACTAGCCATTATAGCTCGGCTGAGTCCCCAGGAAGGACAAGTTCGACCACAGCTTCAATGTAGCAGCAGTGGTCAGAACCCACAAATAACAACGAAACTGTCTGCAATTAGTGCAGTTGAGAGGGTAGACTACCACCCAGTGAACTTTACCGAGATGATAAAAGAAGAAAGCAGACAAACCGGTCTCTTTATTTGAGCTCACGTTGAAGATATTGGATATAAAATTTACGGCAAAACCTGAGGGTGAGTTACCAGGCATGTCATCCGTACCAAATAGGTCGCAGTGTTTGTCCTATTGTTGCTCATCGAAAGACTCCCTGCCTCATAGCAAACTGCACGGAGACAAATCCTACGATCATCGAAATCCCCATGTTCTTTCACGTTCACGTGACACTTCACTTGTTTAGTTAAACTTTATCATAGCAACCAGGAGTGTTAATTTAAGCAGCAACACTGTAACGAGTTTCAAACCTGCGAAAGGATAAACATTGTTTATCCTATTCTTCAATTTGCATATTAGTTGTGAATCTTATAGTGCTTCTAGCTAAAAATTGTAAGTAGATGATATGTTTTTACTTAGTCGTCTTATTGTAGCTTCCTCTAGTTTATTGTGCTCGTTAAGTGAAGTAACACCTAAATCTCGTGTTTAAACATTACAACCAAACGTAGTAACAACTATTCGTTGCGATTACACCGTGCGAACTTTAAAATTTGTTCAAATGAGCTTCGAAATAATTAACACTGTAGACAAACTGACGCTTTCAGATCAAATAGAACAAGAGAAAATAAGCTTGTAACATTTGTTTTTGAATAGTCACGTTTCAGAAATCTTCTCAGGCAGACAAACTGCAAACTAGAAGAATCCATCGACATTTTAGAGGATCAGCTGGCTTCAATTGAAGATGAAGGTAATTAAGAAGATTAATCCAAATCCGTTTAGATAATGAATGGAAGACGAGATATTTAATTCAGAAAGAGATGAATGACTACTACAAAAGGGCATTCTTCTTCTGCGATCAGCAAATACCGAAGGCGAAAGCACTTCAACGAACAAGTATACTTATTTTTTATGTCTATGCCACTTGAATTTTAAAGTAAACCGTGCTGTTAGAAGGGGCTCAAAATTATCTAGCTACATGGATCTTGACGAAGATTCGGTTCAAGAACTTGAGGATTATCGTACGTACATAATCAAATTATGTCGCGAGCTGGAATCGAGGATCGATCAGGAGGGAAAGGTGAGTATTATCGTGCAAAAGTACCAAATTGAAATGTCTCTGAATACTTCACTAGCGATTCCTTTTTATTCAGTTCAAAGGCATATTTATTCCCTCAATGATGATAAAAAGCATAAAGCACTCGCACTTTGTGACTGCTTCTCATCAGTTTCCTTATCAAGGGATTTTGATGAGTTTGACTTGAGATATCTGAGCGAAGAATAGTCCTTATTTTAAGTGTAATTTGGAAAGAAGTGACCGTAAGGTTGCTACGAGGGATGCTATAAAAACTGAGTTGAGGTAAACTAATGTTATTTCCATTGGTCAGGATGATGTTGTTTCCATAAATTTCAAAGAGACAGCAGTTGATGAAATCCAACGAATTGAGTGCTGGTTTTAGAGTAAACTGGAAAATCAAAACAGTAATTTACGACCGTAATTTTACCCATACAAACTGATTCTCAACCAGTGATCAGGGTCACTCAAAGTATATTTCAGGTAGGGAAACTGAAGAGTTGCTTCTTCACTAACTTTCAAATAGTTTTGGGTTTAGAAGAATCTGTAACAAAATTCACTTTGAAGGACATTTGCTTGCGTTGGTCTACAAGACGGTCCCAAACGTTGGGAAGAAAGATTATATAAACTCACGGATAGTTATGCAAACCTACTTAGGGCTTTGTTCCATTGTAACCAACGTGTAGCTAAAAATGCTGTTTCGACTAGGAGGGACGAATTTTTCCAACAGTTTAGAAAATAATGATTTCACTTGGTTGTAAAGAGCTTGAATAGTTTCTTTAACTCAAAATTTAATAACCACTGCAATGATTTCGCATTCGTTGTCTTTAAATCAATGGCCGGTAACAAATAGGTTAAATACCAATGTTTCTAAATGTAAATTTAAGTGGTTGAATCAACTAACATGTACAATGGTAATAAACAGAAACAAAGTACGGTAGAATAGAACAGACTGAAGTAAAAATAGTACTGGACTAATTTGAGAATAAGTCTCAATAATTGTATTGGGTTTATATCAGTTTCGGGATTAGGATCACTAGGAATTGTAATAACGTGGAAATAACCCTAGTAATAAAATACATAGCAGTTGGATTATAATAAAATGAGTTCATGATTGTACTAGACAGGTTTAATCTGCACTATACTGAAATGAGTTCAAACTATTCAGAAAGTCAATTAGTCAACGCATCTCAAACATAAATAGATCAACAGAACAATGGAACTAGATGAACAAACATAGATTTATCAGAATTAATCACCCAAGGCAATCAATACAATAGATTTAGCTTCCACTTGCTTGATCTGAGTATCCTGTTATGTGAACCATACATGTCTGTATTAATCACCAGAAGCGTGTTCCTAATAAATAAATAGTTCTGAAACATGAATCTGTTGACTAAGAAGAAAAGCAGCACTTAATCATGGTAAGAAATTTAAGTAGTGTATCATTTTTGTCAAACTACACTATCGTTTCTCTACCATAAGGCTTCCATCCATACGGTATGTCGTATATGGTATCTTTTTCTAGCGGTTGTCATATAAATGTCCTGTGATTTCTAACTGGCACAATTGTCCAACAACACTGTTTTAGCTGTATGCACCCAAATTCATCCAGGAAGTATGAAATTTAACCGTCACAGAAGAAAGCAGGCAACCAAAAGTAACCTGATGATTATTGCTCATACTTAAATTTCTTGTAAAAGAAATTTTATTGAGAGATGGACATCTCAGATATTTCATAGGTGAGATAAGATCGCTGAACGAAGGTTTTTGTATACGTTTCAACCACATCAAGTTGAATAGCAGATTCCACAGACATATGGAAAAATGTGTTTACTGTCCATGAACTCTGAAATCAGCAGATGCTGTATTTTTAAGAAGTTATGTGTCTCGTTGCATATTTTTTCACCTTCGAGTGAGAAAGTATAGAAACGAATCCTCGCCGTAAAACAACTACTAGATGACGCCTACTGAGTTTCATTACAGACAGCCATTAACACCATGATATACCTTCTATTTATTTTATAAAATAGAGTGATTTATGTTCGACTTATATTAATCAGTGAATAACAGCAACCCGCAATGCTACAAACTTCTGTTACCACTTGAGAGTAATTTGAGTGACCCTGAAATGACCAATTAGAGTCTAGTTTTCTGAAGTTTACTTATACTGAGTCACTGGACTGAAGGTTGTAAAGTACTCTTGATAAATAATAGCAAAACGAAGACCAAAGGGTACCATGTTTGTTGATTGTGCACCAAATGTTCTACACAGAAACAATCCTGCCAATGTTAACATGGTATGGGTGACTAAAAAAATAGAGTCAATACACAACTTATATGTAAGCACCTTTATCACAATAAGGAAATGATGTAAAATTGACAACAAAGGAAGTGGTAGATAATTGAGGGGTAGAATCTATAACCTAGAAGACAATGTGATTTCACAGAATCGTACTAAAACTCAGTGACTGGCTGTTGTTATGTGCTTGACATACTTCTTTAGAATCAAGAAACGAAAAACGACCATGTAAAGTTTTATCAAGTTTTTCGAATCTCAGATAAAATATAACCACGTCATTACTCACTCAAGGAATGAAATGAGTACACTCACAAACCTACCGATTACTTCAAATATTTTCCTATCAAATATTAAACTGGTGATAGTGAACTACAGGGTCAAGATTTAACAAATATTTTGAATAACAACGGTGTACTAACCAGCGAAGAACAAACTCAATATTGTTGTGAGAAAACGAACACTACTATTTTCTGACTGTAGAAAATATGTAGTCATAAAAATAAATAGGATCAAAATATACCAATTTTCAAGTATTAGAGCCAATGAAAACAAATAAGAAACCCCTAACTCGACAAACCGCTTAAATTCATAGCCAGGAAACTTATGATGGTATAATTTCCAAAGGTAACTTGAATTTACTTAATTTCTACTACGAATTCCGTAATACGGATGAATAACAACAATAGAGTTTGATTTGCTAACGTATTTTAGGCTTATTACTGGGCTACAGAAATTCGAAAACGCGCACTCATTGAATTAAACTATACATATATACCAGCACCAGTAAGTAAGTATCCTGTGGAGAAGAAAGAAGATGAAAGTGATAAACTAGTGAGGAAGACACAGTAGGTTTAGTTTTTGCTAAGATTAAGGTGACGTGATATACATTTCACGGTATTTTTTCTGTTTCTATAAAAATATGATATTCTTGGAATTTATTATTCAATGAACTCATACTTGTGAATAAAATATTACTAGAAGCTTATCTGGAATAAAACATTTCTTGTCAACAATAACCTGAATGTGCTTTAACATAAGTAGATCACTTGAGAGAATTATATGTGCGTTTTCCTAAAAAGTATTACGCTCGTGTTGAAATGTTGACTTTTAATGAAAATTCGAGGTTTCATGGAATTCGGAAACCAAAATTCAAAAAAAACCAATAACCTAGTTTTCTCAAAATATCAGCAACGTAATTTGGAACATCACTGACAAATAAGCGTCAACATTTTTTCCATACAATGTCATTCAAAGCTTAAACGTTGTACGGGGGAACTTTGGCTATAACATAGAATTAGTTGGTGAATTCGGTTTTTAAATACATCAGAACCAATGAAGACAGCAGAGGACTATTTTTATACTAACCTTTCCAATGTTGCTATTGTCAGTGACAACTACACTCAATTGTATTATATCATTGAAGATCAATAAATTACAAACCCCACAAAAGCATGGCATGATTGAACTAGAGCCTCAGATTGTTGCGTAATAAGGTTATGTTGATCCTACCGGATATTTCACGTCCACATAGAGCACGCATGATGATTAATACAAAGTCTATGTTTACTAATGCTGAACAAACATATTAAATCATCAGTTCAGCAACACTAACTTAGATTTTGTGGGTAGGAAACGCATGTTGAGTGTAAACGACTGTAAAACACTCGACCCAAGCTCCATAGTGAAAAATTTAGGGATCGGTGCTTAGAGACATTGGAAGAGATAACTGAAAATTCCTTAAGACTAGTCAGATTTACTCATTTCTTTACTTCTCATAGATTGTGAAGCGCTTAACCCATAGTAACCGATTTCCTACGTTAACTCGTGTCGTTTTCGCCAACTGATTTCTTTTATTTTGCTGAATATCTGTACACTGTTAGAAAGTGCAATGATTTCAATCAATAAACGATTGTGCAAAGATTTACGAGATTTCCTATACTTATCTTCTGTTGTGTAGCTGTACGTATCAACCCGAAGAGTCGGTCTATTTCTGAGAAAATAGCTCACCGAAACTTGGTGTTCCAGGTCTAAAACCATAACGTAGTAAACGCAAGACTAGTATCGACATTAATAAAGGAGATTATGAAATACTATGTCGATTAAAATAAGACTGCTAAGTGGGGATATACTTAGCTGTGTCAACAGTCTATGCAAGTAACAAGTGTATGCTAAAAACATAAAAAAAATGCATTTTCACTTACTTTATTCCTGCGATAAGTACGGAAAAATACTACGATTTCGCTTTATAATCGAAGTCTTTGAATGCCCACGAGAGTAAAAAGTGAAGCCAATGTATGTATTGAGAGCTCTAATGACTTTTACAGTTACACTTATTTACAAAAGTATATATGAAAACAGCATTAACCAACGGATATGGCAGTACCAATAACATATGCTCTCATTACACAACCGTAACTTTTATGACATCGTTCGAGTGAGATACACCTGATGAGCTGGTGGACACCAGATAATTTGGAATGCTCATTAAGAATTTTAAATAAGTATACGATGCGGTTAACTCTCACCGACTAGGTAGGAGTATATGTGTAGCTGTTAACTACCATATAGAATAAAATTGCAACCACAGGCAAAACAGTGAAACGGTATGATAGACTATACACTACTCAACTTTTAGTCTGAATTTTCCAAGGAAAAAAACAGCAAAGTTGTCCCAATTATTATGGATATATTCAGGAGTTGCTTTAATTACGTTTACCAGTATATCATATCCAGCTTTCAGTTACACAACAACTCAGTTCGGTTAAATGGAACTATATCTGAGAGGCAAACATTATATATTGGAAAGCTGGAACTGTGCTTACAATTATAATACTGCCATTTAGTCATTCATTCAAAGACTATGTAAAGTACTAGAATGTGCAAAACAGTGTGTGGGAGTCAAGTATCTTAACTACCTAGACATATATATGCATGATTACAAGTTACTTTGCTATATTTACAGAACACACGGCACACAGTTAATAATATATTATGTGATTTTGTAATGTTTTAAAACACATCTAATTAACCGTTGACAATTAATTTCTCTTTACGCAGAAATCGAACATTTAATTCTAAATATGGTCTAGGAAGTAAAACAAGTGGAGTGAAGAAACTGCCTCCAATGCATTTCTGACCGACATCGCTGAAAACATATATAAAACTGTGTATGTTCGATTAAGTAGAAGAAATTAAATAAATCTTTAGCTTTTTATTAAACCAAACATGATGTCTAAAACGAAAAATGAGTTGTCATTTACGTGTAATGAATGCCGAAAGTTGGCTGATAGTAATTACTGACTTTTACGATACACAACATACGCTGCAGATTTTGTCCGTTTTCAAGAATTATACAAATACAGAATCGAAGCACACAAATTCAACTTGGTAAAACAATTGTTTCTGCTGCAATTTTTAATAAATCTTTTGCTTTTAATCGCCAGTTCTTAGGATCTTTACTGATTTGGCACCATACTTCACCATGATGAGGTTCTGCAGTAACACAACGTCGGTATACTTCTTTCTGTTGATCCTAAACAAAATGAAATTAAGATAAAATCCCGAAGTTATTGATACTTTATCAACTATAGAACATTAATTATGTACATAATCATATCATATACTATAAGCTGTGCTTTGCGTCCTGGCTGAACTTATGGTGTTGATTAACAGAAAAAATTAATGCCTCGGTGTATAATTAGCCTTTAAGCTTATCAGACGTTTTGATATTTTGCGACAAATACACGAGTTGACATGATTAGTGCTAATCTGTTTGTAAACACAAAATCCAAACTAATTAAATGTGGTGTAACTCTAACATAGTCCAAATTTATCTACTCAGCTTTGAGTTATACCTTTTGCGTGAGGTATGGCGATACTATCAGGAGGAAGACGATGTAGGATTTTAACCTAAAACTTCATTCTTAAAGCTGAGTATTTCAATTACTAAGCACTTAATCTAGTTTATTGTTTATGTAAGTGTAATTACAAGACAGTATTAATAAAATATAGAAATACTTTTCAAACTCACTTCCGTCCCATGTTGTAATTCAAATTTGTAAAAGTAAGCCCATGCGTCGCCAAGATCTGGTTCTAGTTTCACTGTTCTTGTAAACCAATTACGAGCTTTCATGACCAGTCGTTCACACCAAAACATTCTAAAATAGCAGAGTATAACAATCCTTAGAAAAAAACAGTTTGTAATGGGGTCAAATATCGATCGAAGTTTATGAATTATTGACATCCTGTTCATATGAAAATAACTTTGATGGAGAGGCAAGCCACCCGATTACAACAATTTGTCCTCATCACTTCTTCAATTGTTTTTCTCTGTACAATCATTAAGTGTGATTGTTTTCCTCTGAGTTTTAACTACGACATGGTTATGAAACTGGAAACTACCGCTATTAGTGTGAATATGACAGGTTCAACAAATAGTTTCGTCCCATAAAAATGGAACAAATACCAATTGAAATAATTAATATTTTTTTCAAGAGATTTGTGTACATAAATGTTGATATACTGCTGGATTTGAAATTCAACTGAGGTGTTGCTCAAGGTCAAGCGAATAAACAGTTTAACTTTAAACTAATAATAAGCTTGATTTCTAAACGTTTCTGGACTGCTCTATGATTCACAGCAGTTTAAAATAGCTAGGAATCACTAGGCTTTCAATATTCCATGATACCTTAAGTTTCTATAGTAAGGACATAACTCAGTAACTTGAATTCACTGATAAATTATGGAATGCAGTAACGTCCTGTTATGCCTCCACATTCCCTGGTACGGCCGAGAGTGGGGAGAGTCCGCTCACCCTCTCGAAATGCTCTCACATGGCTACGCGTATATAGCTTCTGCCAGGGAAGTCCTACTCACTGCCTTCTCGTGGAGGTGTGCTGTTTACGAAATTGACAGGACGAAAAGCGAATGTCCGGCGCTTTAACCCGGTTGGTGGGCACAGAGTCCACCTAGGGGAGTCGGAAAACCCTGACTCCAAACCAATGGTGCACGTGAGCTCCAGTATCCTAAGTGAACAAACGGCGTAGAAACCAGTCGTTGGTCACCGGCTACCATGGGACTGCATCGCCATACGATGCTCCACCGCCTTGTGGATCAGACCTTTAGGTCGAAGGCTTCGGGCGTGGCTCCCTAAGGAAACCACCTGCTTCGGTTTGGGCACCCGGGCAGTATCACAGCCCTCACACATATCAAATGAGATTTGTGTGGCGCATATGTATTTGGTGCTTCCTTGTACCAATATCTATGTGTTCAAATAAAATAATAAAAACTATGTGGATTATACGATGGTTTTAGGTCGGGTTCTATACTAAACAGAAAAATATCAGTATATATATTTCACTTCATCCGAGATACGTTCAACGAGAACGTTAATCTCGACATCACCATACTCTAGGTTTCAACCAGTTCTTTAAACCCATAGGGGATTGTGGACAGCTTCCATGGATCTATGAACGAGAGTGTTATCTACCTTCATTTTTAAGTTATACGTACACATGCCGTTACATCTCAATTAATCATCAGATATAACTTTACGTCAGTGGTTTCAGGAGAAGTGATATTCTAGTACTTAACGACGAGTTGAAACAGTTGAAAACACCTAAGGTTATCCAAGTGAGACAAAAAGAAGTCAGAACTGAGGATAATGTTTTTCGTACCTAACACAAGTAATGAAAAATAAGATGGGATTGTCAAATGTAATTCAAAATGTATTTTTTATGATTACATTACTGATTATTAAAAAGCACTAACACTTTATTTGTAACAATTATATATGCACGAGAAATCTTTGAGTACTGTAAAAGTTAGTAATTCGAGTTTTGATTGTTTCATTTTCTCAGTTGGATCCAGCTCAGAGAAACTGCAAAAATTGTTCGCCTAAGCAACAAACCTTCACTATCTCAATAATTCAAATGCTGACTACTTTGTAAACTTAACAATGATGGGAGAGAGCTGATAAAATGCCATTATGATAATGATCAACACAGTTTAATCATACAACCCGAAAAAGAAAGGTAAAACGTTATGGAGAATACAATCTATCCCCAACATGTTCCGTACAGTTAGAGAAAAAGTAATACACTGAAAATTCTTCCTATTCAAACGAGTATATACGCTGAGGTTCAGTCTTTTAGTATACGAAGACACAGTAACTACAGACAAATAGTAACTCTTTAATGTGCATTTCAGTGTGGTAGATTTAGAGACAGACTACTTTTAAGAGGAACAACAATGTTAGACAGAAATTAAAACAGTGGCTGGAAGTGAGAATACATTTGGACTTGAAACTGTGTGGTTTAATAGAGAAAATAATTTAAAATGCGTGATATGCAACGAGTACCGTAGCAATACTACGATTTCAAATCAAAGGTGTGATATAATGAGGCCACAGCAACGAGAGGAAATTTATTTTCCAATTTAATTCTGATTCATCCCACCAAGCAAACTGTATGATTTCGACATAGAATACCGTATTTACACAATGGTAAATTCCAGACAAGTTTTCGCATTATGCCACTACTGATATAAGGACTGTTAATGAAAATATTCAAGTTCTTTTATAGTTAGTGTGTCACAGACACTAAAAAACGTCATAGAATAGTCGAAGACAATAATTATCAGGATATCAGAAAAACCAACACCATTGATAAAATGACAGAAACTAAACTACCTTAGGGCTACAAGTAGTCTGAAAAATATTTAGTACAGAAACTAACTTGGATACAGCTAGAAGTACCAGTGGATCATGTTCACACTTCTTTAAAGCATCCACTGACTTGCTTTTACGCTGAGCTCTAGGAGTCATAAATATTGCCTCAGCCCATAAACAACCAGATGTTGGGCATTCTTGAAGTGCTTTTGAAAGAAGTGAATCAGCTACAGGTTTCAAATTAGCTCTTACTTCTAATCTGATAGCCTCCAACCTAATAAAATCAAAAATATTTCGAGCATTACATAACTAGTGAACAGTCTAATACAGTATCAAGAAAGATGTCAATAAATTCAACTGAGCAGCATGATTTAAGTTTTTATGAAGGAGTGATTTCCATTAAGAAATTACTGAAAACGTAAAAAAGCTATAGTACCATCTAGCTCAAAAACCTGTCAAGGAATCCCCATAATCCGAAGTGAAATGATGGTTTTCATAACCAAATGGGTATCTAAGTATGAATTTAACTAATTAGCACTTTCTAAACTCATGTAACTGAAATAAGTACATATTGAAGATTCAGGAAAAACTAAGAAATATTGACATGAAATACTACTGTAAGACTTAGATCGTAAAGTCTATATGTAGATTAATCCTTAACTTACTTAAACTTAATTAATTTAGTACACTTTATAAAGATGTTTATCACCTAAAATCCGGATGTTCATTTCGAAAAATTGATTGCTAGTTTGGTATTATAGTAGTTTTCGTGTTCCTTCCATTTGTCTTTTTGGTCTTCTTTGTTTGTGGTATATGTATGGTACCTTGGAACAAAACACTGTCATTGTACGGCATTTCTGTCTATCAGTATGTGAAAATATTGTGTACTATTTACACTTTAGGACTAGTGAAATGTCACTGAGTCCTAGCCAAATCGCTACGGCAGTTAGGTCACTGAATGTCGAACAGATTACCGGTCCTCGTCAAGGTCAGGAACAACCAACACGCATCAGCTAATCGCACATCGTGGACTGGTACATGAGGTGGTGGTCACACTTGCTTCCACGCACCTACTCTTACTAATATATCTCTGTAATAACGTCGTTTTTGTTGTACAATCATCAAAGCAGACAAAGTACCTGGATACGACAAAGAGGTAATTCACGTTAAGTACTAACCACAACGTTAGCTGGCCGCTAATCATTCGACACAGATCATTTACATTATTGACCTACAACACCTTACGAATGATGAAATGTATTTTATCTGTTCAGTGTTGTTCAGGTAAGAAAAACTTTTCTATGTTTAATTTGTGTTTTTCATCTACAAATTTGTACCTTCAAATCGTAAGATAATTCTTATTTACCTTTTTCGGATGCATGAAGGTAGGAATCGTAAGTTAGATAGCTTTTTGAAGAAATTAATACTAGCCGCTAGTAAAGAAACAAATATATGATCATCCAACCGGATTTTAGAAAATGAAGCCAGTTCTATAAAACTCTGGACTTAGAAGCATTTAAAAATTAAGTAAATGGTATTTTTATAATTGAAGTCAACAAATAAATAAATCAGATGGGTTTTGTGGATATTGTAGTAATTTCAATGGTTAACATCATGAGTCAGTTGAGGCTAGACCACCATGGAAAACCTGGAAGCACTGGACGGCCGTTTCGTCCTATTGTGGGACTCCTCAGCAATGCACCACTGAGCCGGCATCCGACGGTCTTAATGTTTAACTTCAACTAATCCGGCTCAGTGGTCTAGTGGTTAAGTGCTCGCGCGCGAAACCAATAGGTCCTGGGTTCGAATCTTGCAGGGGGCGAGGTCATGGATGCGCACTGCTGGGGAGTCCCACGATAGGACGAAACGGCCGTCCAGTGCTTCCAGGTTTCCCATGGTGGTCTAGCTTCGACTGACTCATGATCTTAACCATTGAAAATAAATATATAATAGAGTACTATGTTTAGAGGGCACAACTTCATGTTATGTAACAGTTAGAGGTAATACTGAATTACTTAAATCTGACTGGGCTTCGAATTTGAGAACAAATGGTCGTAAGTTGTCTATTAAGTTAACTGAATCATAAATGTAACCGAATTTTCGGATAAATATCGTTTGTAAAAATAATTAAATATGATGTAATTATTGTGAGGATTATTTGAGATTTGTGTTGGATGAATATTACTTACCACAGTTCTGGTGTTTTAGGATTTTGTGAACGGGCCTTCTCCAAAATGGAACGTGCTTTAGTTAAGTTACCTTGTCGTTCTTCAAATCTGGCCAACTGCAACCACAGGGCAGTATAATGTGGGTTATGATTCAGCTTTTTATGAAAAAGACGTGAAAATAAATGTTAGAAATAGCAGTTACCATAACTTAGTACAATAGTTCTTATCGTATAGAAAGAAACATGTTCGCAATAACAGATAGAAGTATACAATAAAATTTTAACAACAATTTAGCTGTTACCAAAGAGAACTTTTTTTATGCTATCTTTTAATATTATGAAGTATCACTTGACGGAAAGGAAACAAACAAATATTTAGCAAACCTAATTATGAATTGATAATAAGCACTAGAATGTTGTCAGAAGTAGTAATGAAGCATGTTATTTGTTCACATAAAATTTAGCATATGGGTTAAAATTATAATCAAATGGATTGTGTTCACTTTATTTCCATATCCTAACGAATAGTTTCGAAATGACCAATATAATTTGTGATCAATTTATCAATTCCCAAATTGCCTCATTGATAAAGGAAACAGTTTACGGTATCGTCTTGATACATAATCTCCATTTGAAAAAAATTATTGAAACTGTCGCAAGATTGCCTAAAAATAAACTGGTGCTTTTACGGAAGCTATAAAAGTTTCGGTGCGACATTCTTCACATTCTCGAGTTGATTGACATGCCGTAGACAGATGTTTGGAACTGATCCTAAGTGACAATTTTACAGATGATCCATTATGAAGGGATGCAAAGCGAAGCATTTAATCGAGGAAACAAAATCCTATGACAGATATGTAGATGATGCTCATATGCATTTCGAAAAATCTTATTCTAACATAGAATTCACGATACGACACGAACCAGATTACCTATTTAGTGTCCTAGATCTTGATTATCAATGAATTCAATTATAACAGAGGATTTAAAAATAACAAATTCATGATGAAGCTACATGGAATGGAATTCTAGCAACGTTTGTAGTATAGGTTAGCAAAAGGAACATTTACAGGAGCTTTCGATGAAAAGCAGAAACGTAATTTTACACGAAACTATTTTTAGAGTAGTAAGCACACAATGGCGCACGAACATTGAACGAAACCAGTACTTACTCCTTCGCGATAGGTGTTTCTAGCACGTTCTTTTAATGATTCAACCTCATTCGGTTTTAAGCCTTCTTCTGACAACTGTTCATAAACTTGACTAAGCATTAACCACAGCTTTGGTGCCTGATTATATGTTGATGTAGCTTTTTCTAACATTTCTAAAGCTTTATTTAATTCACCTAAACACCATTCCAATCTAGCCGCTTTCATCCATACACGGGCTGTAGAAGCAGAAGCACAAGCTTTATCTAGTAAACGACGTGCACGTGCATATTCTTTATTTTCTGACTCAAGTTTTACAGCAGCTAACCATATCTCCTCTGAATTGGGATTAGCTTCAAATGCACGAGCTAGAATAGAACGAGCTGCTGGGACATCACCCTATGACGCAAACAGATAAAACAATTTGATTAGGCGGATGATAAAAAAGCATAAACCATAACATGGATACGGACAACAAAATTACAGGAAAATGTAAGGAGAACATTCACTTAGTATTAGTTGACTTTACCAGTATATTAAGGATCAAAGTCTTAAATAAAACATATATGTTATTAATTGTTTGTAAGAACTGTATTAATATGGATTGTCTTTGGTAACATATTAACGTTAGCCCATCTGGAAAAGTTGAATATACAAAGTGCTAGTACAAGTATTCTTGTGTTCAATCAGTGTTCTGTTTGAATAACTGTTCATATGCCATAGAAACACTGTGTAAGCAATAGTGCGGTTCGACAAGATGTAATCGCAGTTACTAATCATAATATAACTCACAATGCAATTGTGAAGCACTGACTCAAACATGTTATACGAATGTCTTTCTAGGTGCTTCCGTGTCAGGAATGATTTATCGACATCAATACTTTTATATCCGAAGAATAAATAATTAGTAACGGCTACGGTTTATTTATGAACTACTATTACATATATTCTCATTGAATAATTATTAAGTAACTATATATATATATATATATATATATATATATATATATATATATATATTCGTATTCTCTTCATCATAAGCTTTCATTTGGTTTATTGGCTGCCGTTTTACGATTTACCATTCTAAACTTATTCCCAATTTATTAGTTACAATATCACGTACTCACAGCCAATTTCGGCTTGATCATGTATAATTACTATTTATCATTTTATTGTGTGATACAGTCTGGTCTGCTTGTATATAAACCACGTGTGTCTGAAATAGACGATTCATACAACAGAGGCCGATATTTGTGTTCTGTACTGAACGGGCTGGGTTAGGTGAAAAGTTACTATACAGAAAACCAATGTCGAGGCAATCGGCATAGAATGGATATATGCCAAAGGGAGAATGGTCGACTCCAGTCCTTAACACTAACGATGGGACAATTTAAACAACCATTACCAACAAACTATTCTTGTTTACTTATTTAAACATTAAAAGTTGAGAAACTAAAGATATTGTAATGTACGATTATGGTAAATTCGAATCTCCAAAATATAGGTTTCGACTGTCCAACCATTTACTGATATTATTACGGTCCTTTCGAACCAAATGATCAAGTATGTATGTGCATTAATTCTGCTCTTTAACTATGATTGCTTAATTTATCCAAAAAATCTAAATAACACTAGACTGGAACAAACTCATGCATTTAACTAGATTTAGATGAATTTCGGATCACTTGTTAAAAGTCAGGAAATAGGAAAACGATATCATACCAAATATATATCAGTTACGTTACAAATAGCACTCATTATCATGTTACGTGGAATATGCAGTCTATATAATTTTAACAACAGGCGATAAGCATGTTTGAAATCATCACACACCACGTAGTAAGGAAGATGTGGTATTACCAATGAAATCCAATCAGTAATTTTACTCTACATATCAGTTTTGTATAAGTTATCCATAATAACGAAACGATAGTACAAATGATATCTTTTCATTAACTTGTTAATAAATATACTTACTGCAAGCCAGCGTGTCTTTGCTGCCATAAGCCAAAGCACTTCTGCTTGAGGACAATGACTAACAGCTTGACGCAAAAGTTCTTCTAAAGTTTCTCTGTTTAATAATTAGAGGTATGGTAAAAAATTTGTGCAGTAGATAGGGAAAAAACACTAACGATAATAATAATAATAATAGCAAACAATTAAAAATATGACTCAATGAACAAACACATGTATGTATACTAAAATTTATTTAGTAACCATAACCTGGTACTTGATTACCTAAACCAAAGTCGAGTGGACTAGATTCGAGTCTACAACTCTCTGCACTGCTGATTGTTGTGTCCTAGTCATCACTTTTAACAGACGAGTGAGTTTCGACGAAAATAAGAGGTTAACAGTGGATATTTAAATCGAACTACAGAATAAGGAAACTCCATTCAAAAAAGTTATCAGACCATGATTCCGAAAGTGTTCCACATAAGCAACAACATTTTGAAGTAACAGGCTATGTATAAATCTACGATACTCAACCAAACACGAGTCATCGGACGTTGCAAATCTGCTAAATTGAGAGTAGCAGCTGTATCTGATAACTGCAAGAAATTCTTCGAGCTGACAACCTATGAGCGAGCATAATTTACTGTACTACTTCCTTGCTGTTATTTTATTGGTTAACTAAAATCTCTTTTTATTGATTGATGTAATTATTATTTATTCGATCATATGTTCATACTTGTACTTAACATAGACTATTGACTTTATCATTACGAATGTACTTTGTAGCTGAAACTCCATTTTATTTACTGGAGGACCGCACACATATATAACCCTATATTCTGAGAAACTAGCACAATCTTCTAACTTTACTCCAGTTTGCGTGCGCATTCACAATAGTAGTACAACCATTCCAAATAATAAATACTCTTTAGCATGTAATACTTAGCTGGTACTGAAGTTCATTCTGACGAAATTAATCGCATAACCTCACTTACTTTCAGAGAAAAATACCATTTACATAAAACAATTTGATTAGTAATATTAGAGACCATTTACCTTGTTCCATGATTTCGTTCAAAATAAGCAGCACGTAGCCAAATACTTTTCTTTGTAGGAAAATGAGCCAATGCTACAGCATAAATAGCACGAGCACATTCTATTGCGCCGCTAGTAGCACAATTCTCTGCATCTGACAACCATGTATGCTTTTTATCTTGTTCCTCTAAACCATATCCTATAATAGCTTTACTAAGATAATAGAATACATAGACATTTTTGTTTAAAAGGTAAGATATATAAAGTTTATCAAATTATAATTAAGTTGAAGTAGATTTTTTGCAAATACTTTTCTTAATTAGCAGGAAGCCCAGTACATTCCCTTGGAAATGTGCATTGATTATACTGAGTAACTATTTATTTTTCTCATATACTTAGATTTGCCACTCAGAAACCTAGTAAAATCCAATAGCACAGAGCTATCCAGGACATGAATAACTTCTTTCAAAACTGGATCAAGTATACACATAGGTCAAGGGGTAGTATCAAGGACTTGAATAACTTGCTGTTGGCATCGATAACTGAAGCACTGAACAATTCAGGTATCCAATGTACATTAAAAATAAGGATGAATGATTGTAATTGTCACCTAAATTACGGGCATGAATCAGTCAATTATGATCATAGTGTCTACACCTAAACCTCTTTAATTTTAATCTCCAAACAAACCCCCAACTCCCATAGGTGGATCCTCCATATCCAACAACCCGGTTAAAACGTGGCACATTCGCTTTTCGTTTTTTCAATTTCGTAAACAACACCCCTGCCGGGAGAAAGCAGTGAGTAGGACTTCCCTGGCAGTGTCTGTATACGTGTGGCGATGTGAGAGCATTTCAACAAAGTGGTCTCTCCCCACCCTAGGGAGTACCAGAGCATTTAAAGTCTATCGGGCGTTTTTTACGAAATCGAGAGAATGAGAAGCGTATGTCTGACTCTTCAATGGGGTTAGTGAGCATGGAGGATCCACTTAGGAGAGTTGAAAAACCCTTGTTCCAAAGTAATGGTGAACATGGGCTCCATGATCGAAAGTAAGAGAAAGGAGTATGAACCTATTCTCATTCACCGGTTACCATGGGACTGCATCTCCAAACGTTGCTCCACTGCCTTGTGGATGAAACCTTTGGGTCAAAGGTCCGAGGAAAAGGCCTCAAAAAAACCTCCTGCTTTGATCTGGACAGTAGGGTAGTATCCAAGCCCACACACAACTTCAGTGATTTGTGGGGACATACATATTTTGATGGCCATTTGTAGGGATGTTTATGTGTTTAAATAAATAAATAGTACTAATAACTAATGTCTTACTTCAGTGACTGTCTAACGATCGGTTTGTTTATTACTCCCTAATAAGTAATGCTAACTCCGCCTGGAGTCCCTCCGGGGGCTACTGCCGGTCCCAAGCCCGGATAAAGGAGGAGGGTTGGGCATGGGGTTAGCGTCCCCATCCCGTAGAAAACTAACTCGCTAAAAAAACGCTAACCAGAAAAAATTATTCAAACCTTCTAAACTCTGCCCTGGGAGTCAGAAGATTTTCATTTAGAAGAATTATGACGCCTCATGATGAAAGCCGAAACCCTTCGGAAGTTACGAGGCCGATGCCCCTTCTGACAACCAGAGCGACCATTTATTTAGGTACATGGAATGTTCGTACAATGTGGGACACCGGAAGAGCCTTCCAGATTGCTGCAGAAATGAGAAGATACAACCTAGAGGTACTTGGGATCAGTGAAACACATTGGACACAAGTTGGACAACAACGACTAACTACAGGAGAGCTCCTGTTATACTCCGGCCATGAAGAAGAAAATGCACCACATACACAAGGAGTTGCATTGATGCTGTCCAAACAAGCGCAAAATGCACTTATAGGATGGGAATCTCATGGACCAAGGATCATCAAAGCCTCCTTCAAAACAAAGAAAGAGGGCATTTCAATGAACATCATCCAATGCTATGCGCCTACCAACGACTACAATGAAGACGCTAAAGATCAATTCTACAATAGGCTGCAGTCAATAGTCGAGAAGTGCCCAACAAAGGACCTGACCATTCTGATGGGAGATTTCAACGCCAAGGTTGGAACGGACAACACTGGATATGAAGACATCATTGGACGACACGGGCTGGGAGAAAGGAACGAAAATGGTGAGAGATTTGCAAACCTATGTGCCTTCAATAAACTGGTCATAGGCGGCACCATATTCCCACATAAACGCATACACAAAACCACATGGACTTCACCGGATCACTCTACACAAAACCAAATCGACCATATTTGCATCAACAAAACGTTCAGGAGGACTATAGAGGACGTGAGAACCAAGAGAGGAGCTGATATAGCATCAGATCATCACTTACTGGTCGCCAAGATGAAATTGAAACTCAAGAAGCACTGGACAACGGGGCGGACAGTATCACAAAAGTTCAATACGGCCTTTCTCCAGGATACTAACAAACTCAACAAATTCAAGATAGTCCTCAGCAACAAGTTCCAGGCCTTTCATGATCTACTCAATGGAGAAGGAACTACTGTGGAGAGCAACTGGAAGGGGATCAAAGAGGCAATCACTTCAACATGTCATGAGGTCCTGGGTCACAAGAAGCACCACCACAAGGAATGGAGCACTGTTGGTACACTGGATAAGATTCTAGAAAGGAGGAACAAGAAGGCAGCGATCAATACCAGCCGAACAAGAGCAGAAAAAGCCAAGGCACAAGCTGAATACACGGAAATAAACAAACAAGTGAAGAGGAGCATCAGAACCGACAAACGTAAATATGTGGAAGATTTAGCAACGACGGCGGAAAAGGCTGCAAGAGAAGGAAACATGAGACAATTGTATGACACGACAAAGAAACTCTCTGGAAATCGCCGCAAACCAGAACGACCAGTGAAAAGCAAGGAAGGCAAGGTAATCACCAACATTGAAGAGCAACAAAACAGGTGGGTAGAACACTTCAAAGAACTGTTGAATCGACCAGCTCCACTGAACCCACCCAACATCGAAGCAGCACCCACGGACCTCCCAATCAATGTTGGCCGACCAACAATTGAAGAAATCAGTATGGCCATCAGACAAATCAAGAGTGGCAAATCAGCAGGACCGGACAACATCCCAGCAGAGGCACTAAAAGCAGACGTAGCGGCAACTGCACGGATACTCCACATTCTCTTCAATAAGATTTGGGATGAGGAACAAGTACCAACAGACTGGAAAGAAGGACTACTGATCAAAATACCAAAGAAAGGCGATCTCAGCAAGTGTGATAACTACAGGGGCATCACTCTTCTCTCAATACCGGGAAAAGTCTTCAACAGGGTATTGTTAGACAGGATGAAGGACTGCGTAGACGCCCAACTTCGTGACCAACAGGCAGGATTCCGTAAGGATAGATCGTGTACAGACCAAATCGCAACTCTACGGATAATTGTGGAACAATCAATTGAATGGAATTCATCACTCTACATCAACTTCATTGACTACGAAAAGGCATTTGATAGCGTGGACAGAACAACACTATGGAAACTTCTTCGACACTACGGCGTGCCTCAGAAAATAGTCAATATCATACAGAACTCATATGATGGATTACACTGCAAAATCGTGCATGGAGGACAGTTGACAAAGTCGTTCAAAGTGAAGACCGGTGTTAGGCAAGGTTGCTTACTCTCACCCTTTCTCTTTCTCCTGGTGATCGACTGGATCATGAAAACGTCAACGTCCGAAGGAAAGCGCGGGATACAATGGACATCTAAGATGCAGTTGGATGATCTAGACTTCGCAGACGATCTGGCCCTTCTATCCCAAACGCAACAACAGATGCAGGAGAAGACGAACAGTGTGGCAGCAGCCTCAGCAGCAATAGGTCTCAATATACGCAAAGGGAAAAGCAGGATTCTCCGATACAACACAGAATGCACCAATCCAATCACAATTGACGGAGAAGATTTGGAAGATGTCAAAACCTTTACGTATTTGGGCAGCATCATTGATGAACAGGGTGGATCTGATGCAGATGTGAAGGCGCGGATCGGAAAAGCAAGAGCAGTATATTTACAACTGAGGAACATCTGGAACTCAAAACAACTGTCAACCAACACCAAGGTCAGGATTTTCAATACAAATGTCAAGACAGTTCTACTGTATGGGGCAGAAACCTGGAGAACTACAAAAGCCATCATCCAGAAAATACAGGTGTTTATTAACAATTGTCTACGCAAAATACTTTAGATCCATTGGCCGGACACTATTAGCAACAACGTACTGTGGGAGAGAACAAACCAGATCCCAGTGGAGGAAGAAATCAGGAAGAAGCGCTGGAAGTGGATAGGACACACATTGAGGAAAGCACCCAACTGTGTCACAAGACAAGCCCTCACATGGAATCCTGAAGGTCAAAGGAAAAGAGGAAGACCAAAGAACACATTACGCCGGGAAATGGTGATAGACATGAGAAAAATGAACAAGAATTGGATGGAACTAGAAAAGAAGGCCCAGGATAGAGTGGGTTGGAGAATGCTGGTCAGCGGCCTATGCTCCATTGGGAGTAACAGGCGTAAGTAAGTAAGTAAGTAAGTAATAAGTAATGCTGAGCAAGTAATTAAGGAAATGAAGAATACTAAGTTCTTCACTGATGGTTGAAAAAGAAAATAAGATGATAACTTTTGCTAAATAGGGTCCCCCTGAAAACGACAAAATTGAGCGAAGGTCAAGAACCAAAGCTGTAATAATTGATCTTAGACAAAAGTTAATATCTGTATTATCTCATTCACTTAGCTAAGAATCACATGCTAATTCAAAAATAACGAATAACCATAACAAGATAGAGTTTACTAAGTTTGATAATTCAGGATTAAGGAAGCTAGTTGTGTATAAAAATCAATTAAAAAACCTACATTATAGCTTGAGCGGTAAGAACACTTTTAGCTTTTTCACATTCCTCTGCATCTTTAATCCACTGGTCACGATTAATTTCAACCATATTTGCTTGTAAAGATGCGACACCACGATCAACAATTTTCTGTACCATATTTTGGTTTCCTTGAGCCTCCTCTAAACGAGTAGCTGCAAACCAAATTTGTCTGTCTGTAGGAATGCTTTCGCGAGCTTTATTCAAAACAACTCTAGCTTGTTCATAAGTTTCCAGACGAGCTAATGCAAGCCATAATTCAACAGACGTTGGGCAACATTCAACAGCTAAAGATAACATTAGTCGGGCATCATCTTCATCCTCCAATTCAACTGCCAATTTCCACAACCTTACAGAGTTTGGGACTTGTTCTAATGCTGAATTGAAAATGTGAAGAAAAACAAATCCACCAATTTTAAAATGGCTGCTTATGAAAATTTCGCACAATGATTCAGTAAAACGAGTCCATAGCTGCTGTGTTCATGTAAAAAAAGCTAAAAGTGTGACTCATCTTTCATGAATCCCTTACATTTAAAAACTAACTTTGAATTCGAAAGAAACATGGAGCATGTAAGTGAAATTTACGATCTACGGTTAGTTTTTGAGCAATAACCATGAGCAGTTTTCGCGTTATTTCTTGTTTAGTAGAATGGTTAAAATACTCTTTGTGCAATGTATTTGTCGCCGGTGAAAACGTATATGATTATCCAAATAGTTAGATAGGTTCTCGTGTATTATTCTTTTTATAACTGATAAACTTAACATTAAGCTACTTACATTATTTACTTACTACAAAGCTCCACAATTTCATATTTTTTAAATAAGGGGTTTTGTGGAAACTACGTGCACACTAAGAGCCATATTCCTTACGAACTGACAATAAATGGAGTACCACTTAAAATCAGGAAGTACTGAACAATCATTTGCCCTGGTTTGAGACTCCTTGCACGCTGGCAACCTTACAAAGATTAGAGCCTGAAACTTTCACGTATGATGGTGAGGACAATACCATTCGGGTACTGGGTTGAAATTCAATTGGACATAGTTTTAACTTTATTCCATTTTTGATATAACCGGATCTCCACCCGCCATCAGTGAGTTAGTGACATTATAGATAACGGCTTAACTGCTATATAATGTGGACTGTTGTATTATAACTTAGTGGCTAAACGGTAACGCACAAACGGCAAGATCTGAACGTCCTCAGTGTTATACCGCATGATATCGTAATCGGATACGTCAAAGAAGTCTCGAACCATAATGTAACAACTATCAAGTCGTTTGGTTTTTCGTGATTCGCTAGCTGGTAACAATTTCATGACGGGAGCCAGCCATATTTTTTCAAATAATTGCAGCTATTTCCCCAGGAGTCAGTCAAACACAACGTAGAAACTGGAACATGCGTACACCGGCCCAAGTTATCACACGCCATTAGAACGGTGGAATGAAACTGTCGGGCCGAATCCCAGAATGGTAGATGTAATAACAGTATTAACAATGGTAGAAAAGGTTAGGCGTAGACGATATCATAAGAGAAAATATAGATTAGTGTGATAGTGAAAAAGCTCAATAGAGTAGTTTAGAAACTTAAAATCAAAGAGAAGACACCTGTGTCATTACGATCGATTCTGAGCCATTTTACACACAATCTTCAACCATTGGTTACAATATTCACGCAGACACCAACCACGTAGTCTGCACCTACATACATGGGTCAACCAAACAGTTAGTATCTTCATGGGATGATGCCATATCTTGGTTTGGTCGCTCCTAACTTTCTGCCGGTCACCATCCCGTATCGAAGTAGGCGTTGGATGGTCATACGTAATGCATATCCTAACCATCTGTTTCGATGTTTCACTACTTCATAAACGAATTTGCCATCCTTACCTAGTACTCTGGCTCTAACGTCAGAATTACCGACTCGGTGGTCCCAAAATATACGAACAATGGTCCGAGGACATTTATGGTAGGATACTAGTAACCTACAAATATTCTCTATTTTTAAAGTCCATTCTTCCCAGCCATAAAGTCTAAGAGAGTGGATTGGTGCTCAGCTTACTCATTTTTAGTTGGCAAATGGTTGTCTCGCCCAGGACACACGTGATGTAAGTAGGTAAAGTCCAACTGAATTCGTGCTCAGATTTCGTCAGACACCAACATACTAGGGATGATGAGACTTCCAATATAAGTGAAGTGATCTACATGCCCAACTAATTCACGTCCTGTCATTAGTTCAAGGACTGAGAAATCAGTCCTAAGACACCGTCAAAATGGACAGAAAATTCCGATTGCCGTGATGAATCCATTGACTATTTCCTCACCAAACAAACGCTGCTTTATGATTTAAACATCTATAGGATTGGATCCTGTATAACTTACCTCACTTTCAATAGGCGGGTAATCTTCTAGCATTTGTACAAGTGTAGCTCGAAGTCAAACATATAAAAGTGAAACTGACTACTGAATTTTATTATAGTTTAAAACAAAAGCTGTTTACAACAATCAAACATATGAAAACCTACCCTTTTTAAATACAACTTTTTTAGCTTTATGCTCTGTTTCTAAGTCGGCTGCTTTTACCCATAAGCGGACCGACTGAGGTAAATGACGTATAGCTTGAGCTACAACAGATTTTGCTTGTTCGGGTGGTACTAACCGTGCTGCTTCTAGCCAAATATCTTCTGATTTAGGGCATTCTTCACACCCACTAAGAATTAAGTTGCGCGCAACCTTTATTTCACAGAAAATTAAAGATGTTTATAAGCTATCCTGACAAAATAAAAGTTACCAGTACATAGTTTTAATCGTACAATCAAATAATGTAAAATTAATACGATGAGTTTAGAAAATCTCGCTTGTAAAGAAAAATAATATACTGATATAAATAATTATGTATGAATAAACTAGTTGTGTATGTATGTAAATAATATTAATATATAATCATTAACTAAGTGCTTAGTATGTCTGTAGTTTTGAACGCGATGTATTTATTAATTTTTTTTTTCAAAGTCGAATTTCGGCGGACAGACGTGTTTCAATATAAACTTACACATAATCAGTCATGAAACTATAGATATCGTGTGAACGAGTCTTATAGCTGTAGGATCAAGCGAGTTCATAAGGTAACTTGACCGAATTCAGCTACATTATGAGCTACATTTAATTTCAATTATTACCTACAATTAATGTAATGTAAGTTTCAGGTTTATTCTTGAAAGCATCTTCAGATAGTTGAGTATATAATCAAATAAAAATAAACTAATGACCTGAAATTAGTTTCAATTAAAAGCACACTTAAAAAGTGAAATTATAAGGGGCTCCGCCTAGGGCCCCCTAGGGCTACTGCCGGTCCTAAGCTCGGATAAAGGAGGAGGGTCGGGCATGGAGTTGGCGACCCCATCCCGTAGGAAACCAACCCGCTAAAGAAACGCTACCCAGAAAAAATAATTCAAACAATTTAAAATCTGCTCTGGGAGTTAGGTCTTCATTTAGAATAGTTATGATGCCTCATGATGAAAGCCGAGTTCCTTCGGAAGTCATAAGGCTGATGTCCCTTCTGACAACTAGAGCAACCATTTATTTAGGTACATGGAATGCTCGTACAATGTGGGAGACCGGGAGAGTCTTTCAAATTTCCGCAGAAATGAAGAAATACAACCTGGAGGTGCTTGGAATCAGTGAAACACATTGAACGCAAGTTGGACAACAACGACTAGCTTCAGGGGAGCTTCTGTTATACTTCGGCCATGAAGAAGAAAATGCCTCACATAGATAAGCAGTTGCATTGATGCTATCCAAACAAGCACAAAATGCACTTATAGGATGGGAATCTCATGGACCAAGGATCATCAAAGCCTCCTTCAAAACAAAGAAAGAGGGCATTACAATGAACGTCATCCAATGCTATGCACCTACCTACGATTACAATGATGACGTTAAAGACCAATTCTATGAGAGGCTGCAGTCAACCGTTGAGAAATGTCCAACAAAGGACCTGATAATTCTGACGGAAGACCTGAATGCCACGGTTGGAATGGACATCATGGGACGACATGGACTAGGAGAAAGAAACGAAAATGGTGAGAGATTTGCAAACCTATGTGCCTTCAATAAACTGGTCATATGCGGCACTATATTCCCACATAAACGCATACACAAAACCACATGGACTTCACCGGATCACTCTACACAAAACCAAATCGACCATATTTGCATCAACAAAACGTTCAGGAGGACTATAGAGGACGTGAGAACCAAGAGAGGAGCTGATATAGCATCAGATCATCACTTACTGGTCGCCAAGATGAAATTGAAACTCAAGAAGCACTGGACAATGGGGCAGAAAACACCGCAAAAGTTTAACACAGACTTTCTTCGGGATACTAACAAACTCAACGAATTCAAGATAGCCATCAGCAATGTGCCAGAACTTTCACGAAATACGCAATTGAGAGCAACTGGAAGGGGATCAAGGAGCCAATCACTTCAACATGTCATGAGGTTCTGGGCCGCAAGAAGCACCACTACACCACCATTACTGTTGATACACTGGATATGATTCAAGAAAGGAGGAACAAGAATGCAGAAAAAAGTGTCAGCCGAACAAGAGCAGAGAAAGCCAAGGCATAAGCTGAATACACACAAGTAAACAAGCAGGTGAAGAGGAGCATCAGGACCGACAAACGTAGATATGTGAAACATTTAGCGATGACGGTGGAAAAGGCTGCAAGAGAAGGAAACATGAGAATTGTATGATACAACAAAGGAACTCGCGGGATCTTGTCGTAAATTAGAACGACCAGTGAGAAGTAAGGAAGGCAAAGTAATCACCAACATTGAAGGTCGATGAAACAGGTGGGTAGAACACATCAAAAAGCTCTTGAATCGACCAACCCTACTGAACCCACCCACAGACCTCCCAATCGATGTTGATCCACCAACCATTGAAGAGATCAGCATGACCATCAAGCAAACCAAGAGCGGCAAAGCAGCGGGACCAAACAACATCCCAGCAGAGGCACTGAAGGCGGATGTAGCAGTAACTGCAAAGACACTCCACATTTTTATTTATTTACTCATTTTAACAAACAGTTATTGGTACAAGGAGGCACCAAACACATATGCGCCACACAGATCTCATTTGATATGTAGGAAGGCTGTGATACTGTCCGGGTGCCCAAACCGAAGAAGTTGAAGAACAAGTACCAACAAACTGGACAGGACACCTGATCAAGATAGCAAAGGGCGATCTCAGCAACTGTGATAACTACAGAGGCATTACTCCTCTCTCAACACCAGGAAATCTTCAACAGGGTATTGTTAAACAGAACGAAGGGCTCCGTAGATGCCCAACTTCGAGACCAACAGGCTGAATTCCGTAAGGATTGATCGTATACAGACCAAGTCACAACACTACGGATAATTGTGGAACAATCAACTGAATGGGATTCATCACTGTACATCAACTTCATTGACTACGAGAAAGCATTTGATAGCGTGAACAGGACAACATCATGGAGGCCTCTTCGACACTATGGAATGCCTGAGATAATTAACGTTAAACTGCAAAGTCGTGCATGGAGAACAGCTCTCAGACTCGTTCATGTAAAAACCGATATCAGGCAAGGTTGCTTACTCTCACCCTTTCTCTTTCTTTTAGTGATCGACTAGATCATGAAGATGTCAACATCTGAAGGGAAGCACGGGATACAATAGACATCTAGGATGCAGTTGGACAATCTAGACTTCGCAGATTATCTGGCTCTTCTATCGCAAACGCAACAACAAATGCAGGAGAAGACGACCAGTGTAGCAGCAGCCTCAGCAGCAGTAGGTCTCAATATATACAAAGGGAAAAGCAAGATTCCCCCATACAACACAGTATACACCAATCGACCACACTTGACGGAGAAGCTTTGGGAGGTGTAAAAAGCTTTTCATATCTGAGCAACATGATTGATGAACACGGTGGATCTGATGCAGATGTGAAGGCACGGATCGGAAAAGCAAGAACAGCATATTTACAACTGAAGAACATCTGGAACTCAAAACAACTGTCAACCAACACCAAGGTCAGGACTTTCAATACAAATGTCAAGACAGTTCTACTGTATGGGACGGAAACCTGGAGAACTACGAAAGCCATCATCCAGAGGATACAGGTGTTTATTAACAGTTGTCTATGCAAAATATTTCGGATCCGTTGGCCGGACACTATTAGCAATGACCTACTATGGGAGAGAACAAACCAGATCCCAGTGGAGGAAGAAATCAGGAAGAAGCGCTGGAAGTGGATAGGACACACATTGAGGAAAGCACCCAACCACGTCACAAGAAAAGCCCCCACATGGAATCCTCAAGGCCAAAGGAGAAGAGGAAGACAAGAGGATATTTTACGCCGGGAAATGGAGATAGACATGAGAAAAATGGACAAGAATTGGGTGGAACTAGGAAAGAAGGCCCAGGACAGAGTGGGATGGAGAATGCTGGTTGGCGGCCTATGCTGAATTGGGAGTAACAGGCGTAAATGCCGTAGAAACCGACTTTTTAAGTATTAGTTTTGTAGTAACAAACTCTGACTAAAACCTATGTATCTGAACTTCATCAAGCTATTTATTTTACCATCCACTTTATTAAGCACGTAGGTTAAAACTCTATCTACTTTAGTGATCACATTGTGAGATTAGCCTATAGAAGTTCGTCAGCACCTATAACAAGACAATATGAAAATGGTTCTTTCTAGCTTGGGTCCAATGGGTTTCACTTATTTCGAGCACCGCCAAGTTGTATCACTTCATTTCTCCAGCTATTCGATTGGTTCTCCCGGTCTGTCACATTGTTTAGACATTCCATGTAAATATGTTAATTGTTGAGCTGGTTGTTGTAATGAATAGCAGTTGGGAACAACTGGGCAGAAGAGCCCAGGACAGAGTTGCTTGAAGAAACCTGGTCAGCGTCATATGCTCCACGAAGGGTAACAGGCGTACGTAAGTAAGTAATGAAAATAGTTACTACATAATGGTCGATTGATAAAAATGTTTAGTGCTAAGTAAGATCGCTTGGGGACTAAACAGCTCAGTGATTACATTTATATTTTTAATGTTGGATGAATTGGGCTCAAGCTCATGTGGTATCGTACAGAAGACTACATGAACATCAAACTGAAAACTGTCGGCAAATATATCTCAATTCTACAGCTTAATAAGTTTTCAGGTCAACTTGAATGTAATTGAGCGTCCATATTTTTTTTATTAAATTCATTCTAACTAACGCTTCTTATCGGTATTTTTACTTGAAATAAACCAATGCTTCGTTAAAATACCTGTTATCTAGTTTAAAATATGGATCAAACACCAAGGTTTACAGAATGTAGTACAGATTGCTTTGATGTCAAGTTTCCTATAATGAACAATGTAATTTCGAGATTTCCAAAGACATTAGAGATGGCATCAGCAGAGACAATTTGAATGAAAGCTCTCGAAAATTGGAGAGGTGGTTTGGTGCTACAGGTTTGAACGCTGCTCCGTTTACTTTGTTTTGGGGAAACAAGTAGTATCACTAACCACATAAAAATCTCCCTTAAAATTGAATAAAAAACTTATACTCGATTGATGGGTTATGTTATTCACCCAATCTAAGATGACAGAATATGAGGTAAAACGTGATCTGGTCAGTACACCATCTGATGAGTTACTGAAATTGTCCACTGACCAAGTCTCTATAGAATATACCACATTAATTACATTACAAAATGATACACTTAACAAGTTAAGTATATAGAAGTTTATAAAATGGCTGAATATTAGATTGGTTTATGACTAAACTAACCTGGAGTTTACCAGCTATTTCTTCTAAACGAGCAGATGCAATCCAAGCAGGAGCATGTTTAGGATTAGTTTCGCGTACCGATTTTAATAAGAGTCGAGCTTTTTTCATGTCGTTTATATCACCACCATGTTGAGGAATCATAGACTGTAGATCAGTCAAATACCCTTTGGGATCAACAACAGTTTGTCCTGATACACTATCAGAAACCTAGTTACAAATGGATTGAAATAAGTTATAAGGCATCATAACAAGTAATCAGCATAGAGCCTAGCAAAAGTCTGTATCATTCTAAGTACCTATATCACATCACCACAGTGAAGGGAAATCAACAAAATGAAAAGCGATGAAGTCTAAGTAAAGGTAAGAAGGATCAAACATTGGAGAATACGGTTCGAAAAAGATCTGTATTCGAGAAACGGAAAACATGAAATAATATTGAAGCTTATGAACTAAGGTGAGACAAAGAGTGATTGTATCTAGGCCACTGTGACAGATTGTGAGCTACTTTATTTAACGTTTCAAACCACTGATTGCGATTATCGCGCAAACCCTAGCCAGATAGTCCTTACCTACCAATATTTCTTAGATCAACATTAAATGACTTCATGGACGAGTGGCATGTTTTGGTTTAGTCACCTCTGGTTTTTTCCCAACTCCGACACCAGCTAACACTGGGTGGCGATGTAGTTGGTTACTAAGCATACGTAACACAACCCAAAAACATCAGTCACTCAAAACTCCCAGTCTCATCAACTGGTTTTCCCTATTCGCCTACTATCTGTCTATAATGGATTCAAAGCATTACTTAAGACTGTTAACCAATGTGTGCAAAGAACGAAGATCAATGGAAAGTACAAAAACGATTCTTCGGTTTGGGCAACCGGGCAGTATCACAGCCTACACACAAATCAAGTGACTTATGTGGCGCGTATGTATTCTGTGCCCTTTTGTACCAATATTTACGTGTTCAATCGAACAAATAAATAAAATTCCTAGTACATTTTTTATAAATTATTTCTATAAAGTATGCGACCATACGCAGACATACAGAAATTACGTAATATGTTTAAAAAACTAGTTGTGCTAGTTTCCTACCAGTGTAACGGCCGCAATAACCTTATTATTGGTGAAATAAATAAATGAATATTAGTACTTGCGAGTAAGCGCAACTGTTCTTGGTGTGTAAGGTTATGTGCTTTACGGAAAGATTGTACTTTTGTGTTCATTTTTGTGGAACTTATTTGTTGATATACCCAGCTAATGAACTCAGTGGCAAGTACTGTGCATTTCGGACTACATTATGGACTACACGGCTATAGTTTGGTATTACTGAAGATTTTAAAACAGATAAAGTTAAGAATGAAATGAAACTTTTTAGTAGATAATAGAAAGAAATGTACCTGTGTCAGCTTAATATCCATCAAAGAAGTACGCGCTTCACCAATTTTCTTCATATCAATATCCATTTGAGCTGCTTGTGAAGTAAACGGTGTAGTTAAGCCTCCTAAACTTTGTTCAATTACATCTACAGAAACATTGGTCTAAAACAGAAGAGTTGAAATAGAATTATAAGATGACTCACTTGACCATCAGACAAGCCTTTTGCAATTATGCTATCTGGGATCGGAGTAAAACGTTCATATCTAGGGTTTCTTTGCTTCCTATTTCGTGAATCGCCAACTTCCGGTAAAGCATTCCATTCACTTTCAGATACACTCGCTAAATCACGCTTCAAATCCATGAACTGCTGTTGAATCTTTGGTCTTTCACGACGATACTTTTCGATCTCTTCACGAAAACGTTTTTCTCTGTACTCCCGCCGTCGTTCATCCATCCTATCATCAATAGAAGCATAAATAGCATCTGCTTCTTGATCATCCTTCTCATAAGGATCTTTTGCACACAAACTACCACCATAGCCTGTAAACTAGATGCAAAATAATAAAAAAGATCCTGTTTAACCTAAAGACGGATACATATCATGAATATAGAGTATTAGGCTAATAGACAAGTTTCACCTAATGTCACACTAGTAAATAAACGTGTGGCTCAGAAACAGGTGGAATGGGAGTGTCGAATATACGATCTGTTAACATCTTACTATATCAAAAGTGTAATCACTTACATAATGGGTGAGTTTTATTTCATGGCATTATTTTGCACTTTTTACTACTGAGAATTAGTTGAATTGAGTCAAACACACTAGGTCGTCAACACCATTTTATCATTATTATACACCCAACCTTTTATTATTTATCACGAGAAGCTCATTATTTCTCGGGGACTGTGAAATTCCGAATAAGGGAAAACTTGAAAAAGTTCTGAATAAACGTGTACATTAATTTCTCTTTTATTCGACAAGTCGTTTAACTTTAAAGTTGACTTCGATAACTCCAAAAAACATTCAGTGAAATCATTTATTGTACTGTAAACTACATAATTATTTCCTCACGAAATGCTCTCATATGGCTACGCGTATATAGCTTCTGCCAGGGAAGTCCTACTCACTGCCTTCTCGTGGAGGTGTGCTGTTTACGAAATTGACAGGACGAAAAGCGAATGTCCGGCGCTTTAACCCGGTTGGTGGGCACAGAGAGTCCACCTAGGGGAGTCGGAAAACCCTGACTCAAAACCAATGGTGCACGTGAGCTCCAGTATCCTAAGTGAACAAACGGCGTATAAACCAGTCATTGGTCACCGGCTACCATGGGACTGCATCGCCATACGATGCTCCACCGCCTTGTGGATCAGACCTTTAGGTCGAAGGCTTCGGGTGTGGCTCCCTAAGGAAACCACCTGCTTCGGTTTAGGCACCCGGGCAGTATCACAGCCCTCACATATATCAAATGAGATTTGTGTGGCGCATATGTATTTGGTGCTTCCTTGTACCAGTATTTATGTGTTCAAATAAATAATCTTTTTTCTACGCAATTACTTCAGAAATATACAAATTTCATGAGTCGAAAAGTACAGAAAACAGTTGAGGGGATTTCAAATAAATAGAGGTGAAAGTGAAATAGGGTATAAGAATACAAACTAAATTTATTGGCTACAAAAAACACTTTTCTCCTGTGGAGTGCAGTTATAATGTAAAACTTGATAGTGCTTCATTTTCCGAAGCTTCAGCAAATGGAATGAATATAAATAATTAAACAGGATTAAAGACCGAGTGCCCAGGTCAATTAGCTGTAGAAAATGAAAGTGGGATTAATGTGAGACAGTGAAAAATAAGTTAGAAAGGACTAATTGATAAACACCGGTTAACGATATCTAGGGAGCCAGATTTTCAATGGGTATCGTTTGGTTTTACTTGTATCTTACTTTAACTAGTAAGCCTAGTACAAGTGTAGAGTTTTTGTTTACTCGACATTTCGAAGGAATTCAGCGTCTAACTCCTACCTTATAATAGTGATAATAAACATTCTCCTAAATTTCAATAACTCCTTAAAGCCAAACATCTCGAAGTTTTCAAAACTTGACATTTTCAACACCTACATTTCGAACAACAGAATAACTCATAAAATAGCATTATCAAACAATTATTTAATGCAAGTTACAATTGAATCATAAGCGGAGGTAAAATATTTGATATTTTCTGCTGCGTACAGATATTCATATAGCTACAAATTGTCCTTATGTTTCCTATGTATAGAAATAATAACGGAAACAACCATATGTAGAACATTACAAAAATTATTCCAAAACTATAACCGACAGTTCTTTACCTCATCATAATTTGAATCGTTTAGGTCCTCCTCTTCCTCTTCTTGCTCCTTTCGACGTTTAGATGGAGCGACATGTCGTTCATCTGAAACATCATTAGCTTCTCGGGCCGGACCAATATCAGATCTTGTAGTAAACGCTACAGCACCACGTCCTATACCAGCAGCATATCCCAAGGGTGCTGGGAGTCCAATAAACTCCTTTCGCTTTTTAGTCACTAGAGTTTGGACTGACATTTTCACCTAGTGTTCCAGTATCTGTCATAAAACATAAGAAGCTTGAATGTTTTGCAATTTTAAATGTTACTGAAAGAAACCAGAATGGTGTGTCAAAAAATGTGGTTGGTCAGTGAGCGAAGTTGGACGTCCAGCTATACTAAATCAGACTGTTTTGTCTATGGAAGTGATTTTACTTTGATCTTACTAGTTTTTAACTGCTTGTACATCGTGTTTATAAAATCTCGTTAGATCAAATCTAGTTCTTAATTATTGGTCGGATAACTGATCAATTTATGTGCCACGTGATCTGGTATCGTGGTCCAGTATTAGATTCCTTCCATTGTCAAGAAACAACCAACTCTACTGTTAACAAGGTACATAGCAAAATTACGCAGACAAGTTTACTCGTATAATAGTAAGAAGGATAGAACTTGGTTACAATTAATTACTCAAACCATGTAGTACCAGGAAGGTGAAATAAGTTCATGTCTTGAACCCGAGTATTGTAACTCTTATCCGACTGAAGTGAATTGCATACTGGTGATAATTTCCTGACAAAAACCGTCCATATCTCGTATGGCAGCGCTTGAATGAATAGCTAAATTAGTTCGTTAGACAGTCGCAAACATAGCGGAAGAGAACGATGGATACGATGAGAACTCGAGAGGGGGACTTTGGAGGCTTTGTGTTTTAGGGTGGGTGATATAAATGCTAGACATTCCTAGATAACAGAAGTGCATAATTCAAACAGAAGTGAGTTATTAGTATTTTACCACAAGTAATTGTTGCGCCCTATTGACATGGAATCTAAATGATTACTGTCCATAACATTGCTGTCACTGATTATAAATAAAACACCCCGGTACTTTTTATATGCAAAGTGAGTTGTAAACGTACTTCTATACAGGAAGTTATGAATTTGCTCTCAAGTTTTCCTTAAATGTTAGGAATCTCTTAGCAAAACATTCACTCATCTTATTCATGTCTAAACTTCAAGTTTGTTTTGACTGGCCTTATTCGGACTAAGTTGATGTATAGTGTCCTGAGTGACTTTTGAAGCCGTTCTGGGAATATAATTTACATAATTCAATCCAGATAGGAACAACGAGAACTTTGAAAGCTGGGATATGTATATAGTTTAAGTTTGTTATATTTTTTACTAACATAAGAAAACGGGAACAGATAAAGGAAATATTTAGTTACTGAGAACTAAGGAAGCGACAAAAAGACGGATGAAAGTGTCGAAACTAATGTATAAGATATTACTTTGAAAATTAACTAGAGATATATATACATTAGTCATGTCTTGTAATACTGAGACATTTGACGTATAATAGCACATGCTGGGGAATGGCTTAAACCAGACTGGAGTTTTAGCGCCTCTAAAATGAAATACGTAAGGGGAAATAGTTCGTGGGAAATTCAACTACGGTGAAATATGAAAACAATTTAAACGTATAGGAGCAATAGAAAGGCAGTTAAGGGGGAATATTACTGTTTAAGTAAAACCAAGAAATAAATTTTTTTAGACCCTCGTCTATATACTAATGAGTTACATCGTATTTATCACTCAACAATTTTCAAGTCCAAATCTTTTCTACCATGTGCCGAATAGATACTGAAATGACTAGACATGTAAAACATAGATGTTCAGTTACAGTATATAAGAATTTCTAAAAGAGAATCGACATACGTTAAGGGCACTACCGAAGCTGAGAGTCTCACGTAGCGTTCCTTACTGATCACAGCGCCTTTAAAGGTGTATGCTCAATGTTGATTCAAGTGATTCCGAACGGAATAGAAGCTTTCGCTTAACGGGCTTCCGTATCTAGTAGCAGTTTTTCGCCGAAGCCTCCAATTAGGAAAGTAGGTATATTAACGATGGAAGAAGAAAAAGCAAAATGTTGGTAAATCATAGTGAGATAATGTCCTCAGTCCTTAAGAATATGTCAAGTTTTCCCCTGAAGGACTCCTGGGAAGTAGCTTAAACTAGCCCAACCGGCAGTGAATTCCAACATTTGACTACTCTTAAGGAGTAGAAAGTGTGTCTGAAGTTCGTTCTGCTGTGTTGTGTCTCTAGTTTCTGGGTGTTACCCTTTAAGTTTGTGTTGGAACTGGCCTAGCTCTCGGAGATTGTTGATAAAATATATATAGTTTACTCTATTAAAAGCTTTGGAGAAGCCTAGGTATATGACGTCCAACTTCCCCTTGCAATCATGGATGCTTTTCTGTACACGGTGGTCAGCAGATTGGTTATACAAAAGTGACCTTTTCTGAAACTGTACTGTTGGGGTGAAAAGAGGTTTATGGATATTAAGTGGTCACGTAGACCGTCGCATATCAGAGAACATCACGCTAAGCGGTGTTGCTAAGATTGAAGCTGCTCATTTCTATATAGCAGAATCACCCACATCACCAGCTAGAATAGAGAAAATGAATTTTTCTCTGTATCTTGGTGGCACAGAATGATCACGAATCTTTCTTAACTGAAATAGTCCTGATGCGTTGGTAAACTTTTCTGTGTTTATATTTCACTAGTGAATGCATTCCAAATGATTCAAATGGTTGTGGATAAAATATGAGAGTCTTTCATTTACAGAGCTTTCGTATCTAGTAGCATTCAATCAGGACCTAGTCACATTGAATAAGAGAAAGACAGATGTTGGGAAATTAAAATGAGATAATGTACAAATCCCTTGTGAATGTAGTAAATTTCCTCCTTAAACACTTCTGAAACCTGACTTCATCTCTTCCCCAGTGGCGAATTCCAAGACTTAACAGATCATAACGAATAGAAGACGAGAATTTATTACAGTTTGCTGTGTTTTACTTCTCGTTTCTGAGTGCTTTCCCATAAGACCATGTTGCAAATGAACGTACAAACGTATTTCAGATGTCCATGAGAGCTTAAGACACTGTAAGTCGTCAAAAGGTCGCCCCTGAGTTTGATTTATTGTAATGGATGAAGATCTAGAGATTGAAGGAGTTCTCCAATGCTTAACATCCTCAGCAAAAGCTAGTACGTTGCGAGGAAATTAATTCAAACGGATTAATGGAGGTAAGGTCCTAATAATGAACCCTCTGAGAACACATCGATAAATTTTATTGCCTGTGAAAGTGTGAAGCTTAGTCTTACGTTATAAAGACAATTACAAAGAAAAGATTCAAATCAGTCTTTCGATCCCGACTTGACGCCTATTGACTCAAGCCAAATTACAAGACTCATTGGATTGATTTTGTCAAGAGCCGCGATATATGACATCCACTTTACCAATGCGATTGAGGATCGTGGCTCATTTTCCATCACAGTCTGACGATTCATGACCCATGAGTACCCATCCCTGAAACGATACTGTCGTTGATAAAAGAAATTTTAGCTTTGTACACGGTCACTTAGGCCGCAGTAAATCAGAGGTTCCCTAACCTTTGAGTGTGCTTAAACAGGAGCCTCTGCCCAGCAGATTGAAAGAACATTGCGTCGACATCCCATGAAGGTTGGTATGATGTCTGTCCGCCACCATTTGTTTGGGACCACGCTCCGCTAAGCAGTGGGAACAATACATTAGGACTTGGCGCTTAATCTGAAGCCCACTTCCTTAATGTGGTAGACTAAACCGTATCCTAAATAAGGTCTTTGGATTAGAGAAAACCTGTCAGTCAGCTTACCAGTGCCTATCTTCCAGGGGTCACGCGAGTGGGCTACTCAACTCCGTGTCTGCAGTGTATGATATTCCGAAGCCCTGTCCGACTACCAGGTGCATTCTCATCTGCCACTCGAGCAATCGTAAGTTTAAAAATTAGATGAGAAACCACTCGAGGACAAACTGAGTAGAAACACAACCAACCAAGCCCGAAGCGTTACGTCACTGCTCTCGTCAGATAAGCAGATACAAAAAACTGCACGGTTATATGAGCATAATATTCCACTTTCTCATAAGTGTCCGGTTTCGGTAAACATATTGGCAATCCGAGGGGGAACGGATGAGTTATGGGCACTTCGTGAGCAGATATTTATCAAAGCAGTATCCCACAAGGGATAATATTATAAGCAATCCAAAAGTTAGATTCATCAATTAACTCTGTCAAATCCCACCTCGGGTTTGTGTGATTGTCTCTTCAAAACCACTGACGAGGGATTAAAACTGAATATCGGTGGGCGAAACCAACATTCCTATTCCCTAAAGTCAGCCGGAAACTAGGTTAATCTCTATGTTAAAGGTTCCCCTGATATATCAGTTAAAGCGTTATCGCTATATATATATCTGTAGTTGTTGGTAGAATAAGTCTGCTGTACTACGACAATACCCGTGTGTTCCAGGACACTATTTATCAACATAATATTCGCTTACTTGTAACGTTAACCTATTCCTTATGGTAAAAAGTATGATACACTCAGATATATTGTGTCTAACAGGACCGGTCTGCATAGAAAATTTGTTTCGGATTAGTGGTTTTACTATGTAATGGTCATAAACCTAGTTAGCCGCAGCATTAGCTCACTTCAAATGCTTCTAAGTACCTTTATTACTCTTCATCAAATACAGCCGAATGGTTTGATAGAATATTTGTCTGGTCAATGAGATATAGAGGATTTAGGTATGAAATTGGTTAGCTTATCGCGAACAAAGTATTAAATTTATGTGGAATACCCTGGGATTCTGAGGTTCACCTGAGCTTCAAAAGGAATTCACAACAGTGGAGGAACAGGAGGCAGACAATTGGTTAAAACTTGGCCTGTTGAAATATCACGTCATTAACATTCTGGCTCATTTGACACAAAGATTATACGTCCTCAATGGATTGTTTCATCAGAGCGAGATTTGGGCCTAGCAACCACAGAGAGATTAGACACCAGCTCAAACTGCATTTAACATATAGTCAAGAAAGATGCAACTATTCACTTTATGCGAAAACAACTTGGATAAATCACTCCGGAACTTCCCTCGACATTGTCAAGAACAAACTCACAGCCTCACCTTGATGTCTAAAATGCTGTTGTGCCCAGTCTCTTCAAGATAGACGCAACTCTCGCAGATCAAGAATAGAGAAGAATAACTAAATGGGTGGTGTTGCTAAAAAATGAATCTTGAGAAGATAGACTACGACATGCGATTATTCCCTCTGAGCAAGAATAAGAAGTGATCTGACAATGTCAGGTGAAATATTGGGTACGTCAAGTCACCTCAACATGAGCATACAATTAAAATATACCTACCATGCTCTTCGAGGCAACTCTCAGATGATTGCAAATCAGAGAGAGCAAAACTCAGGTACTTCCCCACACCTTAGTGTCAGTTGACGTCGGTCACCAACAAACGGTACAGGACACCAAGTTCCCGCTAATGAGACACGTTGTACAGGCAGAAAACACATTGACTAGTCTAAAAACCAGAAGATAAACTGCTGTAGAGGGGCACCAGGTGATGTGACAAACTGTCGAAATTCTCTTCAACAACGTAAGAAGACTAGTAGGTTGATTAGTAATGATCAATAGCATGTGCTTTCAGTTGGATCTGGTTCTAGTTTCACTGTTTTTGTAAATCAATTACAAGATTTCATGACCAGTCGTTCACACCTTATCATTCTATAATAGGAGTGTATAACAATTCTTAGGAAAAAATCTAGGTTTATTAATGGGGTCAAATATCGATCAAAGTTTATGAATTATTGACATCCTGTTCACATCAAAATAACTTTGATGGATAGGCGAGCCACCCGATTACAACAATTTGTCCTCATCACTTCTCCAATTGTTTTTCTCTGTACAATCATTAAGTGTGATTGTTTTCCTCTGAGTTTTAACTACGACATGGTTATGAAACTGGAAACTGCCGTTGGCTCCAAAACGTATATTTATTTTTTCCAAGATACATGAGGATGTAGTTCCTGACTGGGTTGTACAGCATAATAAATCCACTACTATCCGTAACACCACACATACTATCAGAAGTTTACCACCACATACTATGTCTCAACCGCGGTAAAACCGCTCACTAATTAGCAGTTAATCGGTATAGATGACATTTTACTGGTTAATAATTGCTTCCACTTGGAATCCCTTTTCTAGCTCAAATAACTGCCTCTTCCTCAGTGTAAGTACTTACGAAAAGACTCTTCAAACGTGTACTCATTTATAAATTACGGTCTACCGCTTCGGCCGGCCGTCTGATGTATGTCTCATAATCTGCCACGGTTTTCTCTACCGCATATCAGTAACTACTCTTTATTATGCCTATTATCATCCCCGTTTCTGTTCTTATTTTTTCTATCCGGCGTTCTTACAGTCGGCATTGCCAACCAAACTATTCATTTATTTCTTGAAATGGTTGTCTTCCCTTAGCACCAGAGTCATCTTTTTATAGGCGTTCATCTTAGAACTAATCAACCCCGTTCCTAGTAATGTGGGTGCTGCCAGTGTTCGTAAACCCTACTGCCCTGAGACAAATGTATTCGAATTTTGAGACATAAAAATCCATAACTGTCAGAGTGACTGGAATAAGTGCAGTCAAGTGGTTAAACTAGTACTTATTGGACATAATTAGGGATTTGTAATCATACCGAAACAACAAGTAGTGAGCCAAAAGAAATCGATCGGTCTATGAGAGCTCGTGTCTAATATTGATTATCGGATCGTGAGATGCCAGATTTTTTGCTAAATATCGAACAGATATTTTACCCCATGATCTAGATTTGAAGCAAAACATTATTCAATTCTAACATTTCTACAAAATATGTGAAAGTGAAAGTATTTGTTTCAGTGATCTGCAGGCTGATTGGCAATCTCAAGGTCTCTTATTGTCACTCTGGTGTATCGTTCAAATCTGCCGACTAACTATCGTCTTCGGGTTTGTGAGTTTTAGAGTACATATTCACTATGAAGTCACTGAAAAGCCAACATTTAAAAGTTCTTATAAATTTCAGACATTTTTTACATTGTTTTGACGTTGTAATTTCTCAATTTGTTCTAAGCGTATTGATTAACTTTCTCATGACAGCGGTTTCCAAAACGACCTATGAATATAATATCCTCAATTTATATTTACTTTCATCATATCATCGCAGCTGTTTTAGCTGCCTAAACCTGGAGATTTGTGCAAAATAACAGCGTGGCGCGAACGCAAATAACAGCTGCTAGAACAACTGAAGTGACAATTGTCACATAATTGTAGGTTAACAAAGCAGAAAGATAATTGGGACAGGTTTATGCTGATGCTCAGAAACACCATGTGATTTTGAAAATTATCCCGTGGTAATAATTACTTAAATAGGATAAAATCACTGGATGACTAAAATCTCATGTTTTGTTTTCGATTTCCATTAAGCTTTCCCGTGTCAAAAGAGACTAATTGCTCAACGGTCATGAATGCGAAGCATTTCATAAAGGATACATAAGCAGAAAACTATGGTGAAATATGGGCAAACCGGAGAAGAATATAGGGGAAAGACTATTATATTTTATCTTAGCTTAAGGTTCTTAGGACTCGAGTATAAGTTGGATGTTATACCCAATAAAAAGTTATAATAAAGGATGGTTACAAAGAATTGTATAAGGAAACAGAATTTCTACTTCATATATGTATATATATATTTGTAGTTGAACTTTTTATTCACTATTCGCATTACGTGTTTTTGTAGTACTGTCGTGTATGGACGACCTTTAAGTGACTCTGAAGTGACCTTGAGGTAACTCACTGACTTACTAGGGTGCAAAGCGGTTTATAAATTAATGTAAGGAATAGGAATGTAAAGACTAATACTTGGAGTTAGAATTTAAGGTTATGAATTGATATGATGGTTTTCATCACTTACTAGCATCAATCATAATGCCAAAATGCTGTTCAGTCGTATGAATGGATGAGTTTTGCTCCACAATTCAGAACTTGGCATCTTTAATTTCATTTGTACGTCCATAGAGTATGGGATTCCCAGTGGACTCTTCAAATCTTTAGGTATCTATGTACAATTTAACAGATGATTTGTCACGGTAAACAAATCCCCAAAATAAATAGTTTTGTAAGTCTTCAACACGGATGCTGATTCAATTAGCTTTACTGGACACACCTAGCTGAAGGCACTCGGTCACTTATCCGCACCAGATTACGAATGGGTACGCCACGCTACGCGTCCCTTGAAACTGTTATCCAGCCTAGGCTAGACGCTTGTCGATGTTGATGGTCTTCCTAATATATGAACCTCTTCATTTCTGACTTCTGACTGGGTAGGTATACTTTGATTATGAAGGTGTTACGTGTAAAGCCGTTGTCAAACACCAAATATCTGTGGCATATTTAGGTTTCATTATTCGTCTATTTAGCTAAAGCCCGGATTCTGAAGGGAAATAAACAGCTGGTAACACTAGCTTCTCTGCCTGTTTATTCTATAATATGTAGTTATCTTTATAAGCTCGTCCTTATTAGCTTCCTATTATCAATTAGCCTAACTATATTAAATATTCTCTCCATATCCTACCAGTCATTTGTGCATAACTAACTTGGGAATGGATTTCCCGAAGTTCCGATGACAATCTTTGATGTATATAGTCAATTAAATCAAGAGTAAACAGTAACTTATTCAGAACATTATGTGATAACCACTCTGTGACTCAAATCAACCACATTTGTAGAGTTAACTATAGTATTCTTGTTGTAAAACCTGGAAGTTAAATGTACAACCCCATGTTGTCACATAGGTCCATTAACGAAGGGTCTCAAACTAGGGTAATAGCTACCCAGTGCTGTCTAATTTACATTCGTATTTTAGCTGTTACCAATCCGTGATACAAAGCATTCTCAAGCTACATAAATGTCTCAGATATCTATTGGATATAGATGATCTTGTTCTGACAACTGTTTCCGAGAAAAATTTTCTGACTACATATTAGTTTCAAAGGTAACAAGTTTCTACCAGAAAACTGTTGTCTGAAAGCAAGTAACCACTTCTATACACATTTACTACTTTGTTATGGAACATAAAGGTTTCTAAAAATAGCTATTTCACTGCAATGTTTTACTTTAGGTTTTCTAATAAATTCGTCTACACTACAATTTTACCATCATTTCTCTGAGTAAGTTTATTGACTGATTGTCATAGTAATGGTTGTTTTAAGATCAACTAGTTTCATTTGATGATTATCCGGTCCACATATAGGTACATTCAACTATTGATTAACTTCACTGCCGTATGGACGTTACTATTTTGTGGTTTATTGGTTTCTTAGCTGTTTTACGGATTCATTGCCGTGTTTAACCATGAAACACTCATCATGATAAACTCTGTCGTGTTTTAATTACCACTCTGGACCGAATAAGAGGATTACATAAATCATGTAGGTAACCCTTTTGGCGTACAAACGTATTGTCAATCGTGAACATATCTAGGAGTCCAAAGTAACTATTACTTCTTTCTCATAATTTCTATTGACCGTAATTTTCGTCCTCAGGTTTTGCTATACGAAGATCTCAAGAGTTGGATTATTTCACTGCTACATTTAAACCGCTTCACACCTGAAGATCCTCCCCTAAAACCACAGTCCTGTATTACAGTTAATATATCTGACAATAAATTTTATCATAGGGTGGCGCAAACTTTATTTTATTGCAATGTGAATTAAATAAGACGAAATGTCTATACGTATGCTACCATGTGTACTGTGTACTGGCACTTTTCAAGATAATGTTTTTGATATCGTATTTTCTATTTCAATCACTAGAGGTTTATTTCTGAAATTTTAGGTACAGGTAAACAGCCAGTTTTTATGTATTTTAAAGTACAAACGAGTGACTGTGTTTCGTGATTTAGAATGTTTATGGTTGCTAGATAGGAATTTTAATATCTAGTCACCCCTTACAGATGGTGGTGTCACACCGATTCCCTGTCTTCTCGCCTGGAATGAAAAAGACCCTACCTATGGGGTGGATTAGTGATACCAGCTCTCCTCTTTTATGCGTCATTAAAATGCGTACTCCATAAGATTTACTTGTTCCACATATACGAGGTTAATACCTGTTAACTATTGTGTTATAACATCGTTAGAAACATGTTATCACTACTTACCCTTTACTCAACAATGCACACTAAATTGAAATATGTTGCAGTATTTCACAAACCTCTTACCTTATACCTATATCCCCATTCGTGGTGATTATACCTATAATTATATGGTAAGATTAAATATTTCGTTAGGATTCTTGTGAAGTAATAATAACTCTTACTGGTCAGTTAACTAATGGCTAAAATAACAATTGTTTTGATTCACTGTACATTATCTGTATGAATTTTTAACTTTGACTCAGTTAGGCAGTCCAGTTCGCTGTTTCATGATCACAAAGATAACTGTGCATTGGCTGTTGGGACCAACCTAACTAAATAGCTTAGCTGTTCAAACGTCATGGTTTGCTCACAGTTTCAAGTCAGTGATTACCATCATCTCAAAACGTCATGGGTAACTAGTTCAGGTGTATTTATGTTCTTCAAACTACTACTCAGTGATTTTTAAGTGTTTCAGACACAAATGATCCAAACTAATAATCGTATAAACAGAATCTATTGCCCTAATTGAACGTTATTCGGCTGTTTTCTCCGGTCAGCTGTACTTAGTACCACCGGTGCAATAATAATCAAATATTTAGAGACTTTTGTTGTCAATTTCCGACAATTGTATTCCAATCGTATGCGGAAACTATGTACATAGTTTCACTATATATCGGTCTATTATTGGGTTATTGGTTGAAACTTATCGCTGGCTAGATAAACCTAGATAAATGATCGGATCTGGGTTTCGCGCCTTACAAAACAACCGGAATGCCTATATGGAAGGACGTGTTATTATAATAGGTGAATTTGAGAAGTAGCTCTATCAAGCCGTGGATACGTCTGAGAGTCTAACCTATTTGGCGGGACATTAGTTTCAAAACGACATTTGTGTACCACCAAAGTCCTATAACTGAACTTTGTCACTAAGATACAATATTACATTAGCCATTAAGTCGCTTAGTTACCGTTTGCTACCAACTGTCCAAGATGCATAAACAAGAGTTTTAAGTCCTTGTTTTTCCGTTAATTCTAACGTTTGTCACATCGCATCATTTGGTATGTTTCTACCCACTATGTTGAACATAACTGGAAATTCTGTTAGTTTACTTATACAGTCTAGGATAGTCTGAAAGAAACAGCTTTATAAATAGCGTTTTCTTGCATCGTTCTCATCCCATTCACTGATAAAAAAGGACTTATTGACACTACTCTTACTATGTTCACCAAAATTATCTGTTATTTATGGTAGTCGAATGCTGTATTGCTAGCGTCGCCAGTAGTATGTAATTTTCAACTATGGTTTGATTATAGGTCTGAATGTTATACACTGTGTTTTGCCTTTTGATGATAAGATTTCTTATGATCGAATAAATATAACATAGGGATAGTGTTTGTGTTGGCTTATTAGGTTGCCAGTTAGTCATATAAACATCCGAAATAATTTCCTTCCCTTATGTAAATTTCTTTTTATGAACTTCTTTGTATATTGCCGTCTATAGTGACAACTTAGTTCGATAAAAGTTTACAGCGTTTAGCTAATCAGGTATTTGATGGGTATTTACCTATCCTTCTGAAGCTGTTTTTTACGAGTTTTTGTTAGGATGTTTTCGAAACTGGTATCCTCATTTCTTCACCTAAGTAATAAATCTAGACACTCAAATCACAACCAGTTGGTCTAAGGTACAACCTTTTCCCGATTTCCGAAATTCTGGCAACAGTTAAGGTTTCAGTAATACAATTTAAACGCCTCATAGCCTAGTACACATATTCGTCCAGGACTGATGATGCCTAAATTTTACTAATTTTCCAGGTTTTGAATAAACAATATTAACTCTTTTAGTGATATGAGGATTACGTTTGTTACTCGTTATCAGCGAGCAATAAATGAATATACGTTAGCCTAATTTGTTATGCTACATTGGGACATCAAGGTAAAGATAACTAGATGAACGGCATTAACGATCTAAATAATCTAGTATTATCCAGTTTTGAAATTCCCTTAGTTTGTTGTAACTTTCAGCTTATTAGTTCGAATATCTTTTACAGATGGGGATTGGATTCCTATTAACAGTCGGTTATGTGCTGTTAGATTAGAAAGTTCCGTCAAAGTGAGAAGAAATCGGCGTGAGAAACGATGTCTTTTCGTCACCTCCGCTTATGTCCCGACAGATTGCAGCCCGGATGCAATCAAGGATGAATCCTACCACCAGTTAACTGTTCTTCTCCAGAAAGTGCGTTCGACAGATATTGCAGTACTAGCCGGAGACTTGAATGCTCAGGTTGGGCGTCTAGGCACAGAAGAGGATCGTTTAGGTGGCCGATGGGGACTTGTTGGTCGCAGGTCAGATAACGGGGACCGTCTACTGCAACTATGCACAGACCACGACCTGTTTCTGGCTAGCACTAACTTTCGGCACAGTCATCGCCGATGTGCCACCTGGCGTCCTACCTCTGCATCTCAAGCCTGGACTCAGACTGATCACATCGCAATCAGCTACCGCTGGCGTGATTTTGTACAAGACTGCCGCTTCTTTTGGAGTTTCTATCTAGACTCTGACCATGCTTTGGTCTGTGCCAATCTTGCCTTACTTTTCAGTTGCCAACGAAATGACCGCCACCAAAGGATTGATGTCAGCAAGTTGGTTGCTACTTCTGTTGCTAGTAAGTATCAAACTGAGCTAGCTTCTAGGCTAGCTACCAATCCAGCGAAATGTATAGACGAGCATTGGTTGCAAATTCACGACGCCATGAAAATGGCGAGTAAAGCCTCTTGCGGCTTCGCGAAACGTCCCGCTTATAAGCACTGGGTTTCTTCTGGTTCCTTACAACTCATTGAAGCCCGTCGGTCTACTCCGGGTGACCGTGAGTTTGACCACAAACGAAGGATGTTACGTAATGAAATTGAACAAAGCTTGCGTAAGGACCAAGAAGCCTGGTGGTCGAAGCGTGCTAATGAGTTGGAAGCAGCAGCTGCATCTGGTAACTACCGGAAGCTCTTCCAACTCATCCGAGCCACTGGCGGCAAGAAGTCTGGTGTGAGTGAAACAATCTGCGAGGATGATGGGATGCCAATCACTAACATCCATCGACGTCTTGGAAGATGGGTTGAATTCTTCGAAGGGCAGTCCAACTGGCCTGCTGCTCCGGTAACATCGGTCAGACTGTCCTGCCCTCCATGGTCGGTGACGACCGATCCACCAAACGAGGCGGAATTCCGCAAGGAACTCCAACTCTTGAGGTGCTACAAATCACTAGGCCCAGATGACTTACCTCCGGCTCTTTTTAAAGACGGTGGTGACTTTCTGGCTAGGGAACTGACAACGTTGTTTACAAAGGTCTGGGAACTAGAGAGTGTACCAACGTCATGGAATGAGTCGATAGTTGTCCCTATCTTTAAAACGGGTTCACGTCGTACCTGTAACAACTATCGGGGGATAAGTCTACTTCCGATTGCGTCCAAGCTATTGGCTTCCGTCATATTTCGTAGGTTGTTCAAAACCCGAGAAAGATTGACTCGCAAGGAGTAGGCTGGGTTTCGTTCTGGTCGAGGATGTATTGATCATATCTTCACCCTCCGCCAAATGTTAGAACACCGTCATACTTATCACAGGCCAACAATCGTAATGTTTCTTGACATCAGGGCTGCCTTCGATTCGTTGAATAGCACTGTTCTCTGGGATTGTCTATTGAAGAAGGGTGTGCCTGAGAAGTTTATTAACATCCTAAAAAGCCCTATATACAAACACCTTAGGCAGAGTGAGGGCATACAACCACCTTTCTCCATTGTTCCATTCAAGCAGTGGGGTTTGACAGGGTTGCCCAATCTCACCATTCCTCTTCAACGTTGCCATCGACGACATTCTGGAAACAGGTCTGATGGATGTAAGTAATGGCGGTGTGGATCTATTGTCTGGAGAAAGACTTCTCGACCTTGAGTATGCGTATGATATTGTCTTACTGTGTGATTATGCCCAAGGCATGCAATCCGCATTTGATCAGTTGGCAATCAATGTCCGTAGGTACGGTATGTGCAGAGTACTTTTACAAGACTGGCAGGACGCTGATCCTGTACTCACCCTGTATAGTGAGCAGATAGAAGTAGTCGATAAGTTTGTGTATTTGGGTAACTGCATAAGTGCTGGTGATGGCGTGAGTGATGAGATCAATGCACATATAGTGAAAGCCAGAGCGGTTTATGCCAATCTCGGCCACCTTTGGCGCCTTCGTGATGTAAGTCTGGTTGTAAAAGGTCGGATCTACAACGCGTCGGTGAGAGCAGTTTTGCTCTATACTTGTGAAACCTGGTCTCTCCGAGTTGAGGACGTTAGACGACTCTCTGTGTTCGATCATCGCTGTCTCCGAAGGATTGCTGACATTCAGTGGCAACACTATGTCAGTAATGCAGAGGTTCGGCATCGTGTGTTCGGGTACAGAGATGATAATTCAGTTGGTGTCACTATCTTGAAACACCGACTTCGGTGGCTTGGACATGTTCTACGAATGTCGTCACAAAGAATTCCATATCGTGCATTATTTGCCGACACTGGGACTGGTTGGGAAAAGCGGAGAGGTGGTCAGTATATGACATGGTGTCGTGGTATGAAAGAAAGCTGCAAAGGACTGGCTTCTGTCGGTCCTTCACGACTTCATAGTTGGGGTGCTAGAAATGGTGCAACACAGTGGCTAGAGACGTTATCAGATATGGCTCAGAATAGAAGCCAGTGGCGATCCTGCTGTAACCTTCTTTTACTTTCTTCATAAAACGTGGTTGTATCTTCCTTAACTGAAAGATTTCTTCTGGTTCTACCTTTCCGTTTCCCCCATTATTGTTATTATTATAATTATCATTATTATTATTATTATTATTATTGTTATTATTATTATTATTATTATTATTATTATTATTATTATTATTATTAATACACTTCCTTACATTAATCTGGTCGTTATTGTTCCTCTTCCTCTTTTTTTTCTTTTACACTCCTTGCCTTTTTTTCTCCCCATTCTCATTGTTTTGTGTGGCGTATATATATTTGGTGCCCCCTTGTACCAATATTTATGTGTTCAAATAAATAAAGAAATAATAATCTTTTACAGAGATTAAAAACAAACTATAAAGCTTTCTCAAAATTATATTTCGTAATAATAAAGATATCTTGCCTTTCTATGTGTTCCAAAGGTTGAAAATGAGTGATGGTGATTTCATTCCTGAATATAAACCAACCGATATCGCCATTAAGTTATCTAATGAATTTCATCACACTTTTGGTACAGAATGCAGTTTTGTAGTTCGAGCTCCTGGTCGAGTAAATCTTATTGGTAAGTTAACAATTTGCATTTTAGACATATTTATGTCCATTTAGAAGGAGGTATAGAATGCTCACTTCAACCACTTGGTTATATTGGATGAAGAGTTAACTATATACTATGATAACAATCCATTAGCATTTACTGTAAGGATGTTTGGATTCTTCCAACTTTTTTTGTTTAGCGTTATTCTTCATAAATATTGGTTTAGAGATGATACGCTATTTGAAATCTGAAAATAATAGTTAGGATGTTAGAAACATACAGTAGCACAGCAAATAGTTGACTAAATATCATAATCCGAGCGTTTCAGCAAAGCAGAATTTGAAGAAAAAAGCGTGTATACATAATAGCAAATAATAACTTGTAGAGCCCTTCTCAAGTAAGGCTCATTGGTGAACATCAGTTATTTGACTTTAATTAAGCTTTCGTTAGGTATTCTTAAGATATGAATGGCTTAGTTAGGTCAGCAGACTTTCAAATATTCGAATTTGATTCATTTTTTTGTCTACATTATATTTTATGGTCTCATGTCTGGTTTTAGCAACATATGATTTTAAACAATACTTTCTTGCTAATCAGCAACTTCCGATTTCAGTCTGGCAACTTTGTGGTCTTGGTTTTTTCGCAAATAAGCTGCACACATAAATTGTATTCGAACACTTCTAAAGTAACTTTTGTAGTTTCAATAAATTATAAATAAACATAGTGCAACCAGATATCATTGTCTCACTAACTAGTATTACGGGAGAAGGTTTTTGTACTCAAGTTGTTTGTTCCTTTATGAGGCGTAATTTTTGTAAAATAATGTTTGACTTGTCCGAAATTTCGAACGTCATTTTCTCCTGTGGTTTTATTTGACAATTGTTAGGATCATCTGTGAAAGTTCTTTATTTACACCTACCACTAGTTGCCTGACCTACAATGTTATTTAGTTTGTTAAAGCCTATATGAATGAACTCCAGCTCCCGATCGTTACATCTGTGAATATTCCATACCTTTCGCTTTTAACTGGATCTCACTGTTAAACGTATGTGAAGTTTTTCCGCTTACGATGGAAAACTTCGAGAAATATATTAGGTAATAATAGTGATCTCAGTTTTGATAAGCTTGCAACAAATCTTACTATTTGTAGTTATTTAGTTATTGGTATTGATGACTTGTTTCAGGTACTTTTCTTTAATGTATGAAAAACCATCTATTATGATGAAAGTTCATAAATTATGTCCTGTGGTATTGAAGATTTAATGTGTTACTGATATTCATCTTATTTGCCTTTCCTAATGTGACACTTATCTTACAAATCACTTAGAATAAATAAGTCAGAAGAGGATGAGTCTATTTGTTAATGTTACGTGATTGAAGTTTTAAGGTTTAACTGTATTTGCTAACATTGAGTGACAATACAGAATGTGCATTGTCAGATTAACAATCAATTGAAAGTATTATTTATTTATTTTGTGTTTTTGGCCTTTAATATCAGACTTTCTTTTTTTTACGTTCAAATGACTTAAAATAATTTGGTTAGCTGTAGAAGTTGAGTTGATTTAAAATATTGAAATAAACAAATATAAGTGATAAAGAAATTAAAACAAGCTTAAAGTTGATCAGAAAGAATTTTTATTCTGTGTGCAATTTGTTAATGATCAGTACTCATCAAATATCCACAAAATTGTCTTTTTTTATATAACTGGAGTAGAAAATGAGTCTTAATTATATGCCCCTTAATTGTATTGTAGTGAACAAGAACACGGGTGGGGACAATCGCATATATTTAACACAGAATTACAGAGCATCTCAATAAAATCTGAGAACCATATATCAAATCGTTGATTTGCAAAATGTCCACCAGTTGTTTCGAAATGCCTCAGACTTTATTGTCCTTGCATTTTCATGCAGATTGCATTCTATTCCCGCTCTTCCTTTCTTGATCTTCCCCCATCTTCTGCTGCCAGACATTACATTCCTGACTCGCGTCATATACTACTTATATCAATATAAGCAGCGCGCACCACAATATACCTCTCACCATCACAGTGAAAAACTTATTGTTATTTTTTGTAATCATTGTAAGTTCACTGGGTTTGAAGCATGGAGGACAGATGTTTTCCTTTAAAGCTTACGTAGTAACCAAGTTCTTTTCTAGATTCCTTTTTTAATTTAATTTCGTAGTTCTTGACTTCATTTTATACTGACTCCATTCATTTTTACTTCTACGTCTCAAATACATATATTGTGATCGTGGGTTACACTTGATATCTATCATTGGCTGGTCACAATGAAATCTAGTTTCGATTTTCTAAAACATTATAAAAAGAAATCAACTCTGAATGATTATGGTGGCTATTTTCTTTAGTAAACAAGTAAATTTCCGATTACTAAATGCTATCGATCATTAATTATGTTTTTAGACATTTTGTAATAAGTTTGCTTTATGCCTTTGTTTTTGTTTCTTTTAATAACCAGGTGAACATATTGATTATAATGGTTATCCTGTACTACCGATGGCGTTAGAACAAGCAGTTTATATGTCTGTAGGTCCAACATCTGGATCTGATTTGGATAGGATCGTTCTTAGAAGCACAGATACTCAATACAGGTAGTTTTGGTCATCATTTTAATTCTGCTTCTGTGCTGCTCTGTGGTACTAGAAAATAAGAAGGACCTGACATACATGAAATTGATCACCACCCAGTGATGAATCAATTGTAAATACATCTCAGTCCTACAGGAAGTCAGTCACGGCCCGGATAGCTCACTGGTAACGTCTCTGACGGTGAGTATGGGTGACACGGGATCAAATTCGTCTGTGAGCATCATTTCCCTTAGGATTACAGAGACACCTTGATGATGAGTGCCAATTAGCACGAAACCTAGGCCCAGGGTTTCCTGTTGACTACCTCCAACCACCATCTTATATCAACATAGTGCACTAAATGTCGAGTAACCTAGATAGGTGGCCACATTGCAACTTGGTCGATAGGATTCGATCTGCACTAGGAAGGACCTGACATAGATGACATTGGTCACCAGTGATCAATCAATTGTAAAGGAAATTAAGTGTTGAAGTTTACAGGTTGTTTTGGTTTACTAGAAAGAAATATATTTACTCTCAGCTTGAGATTTATCGTTTTAGATGGTTAGACCATTCATTGTACACAGCAATTAATCGTTAAACTTTCGTTATATATATATACTGTCATTGTTTTCGAAATTATGCCTTAAAATGTTTTATTTTGGATTTCCAACTACTAAGAGATTATAAGTAGCATATGCTAGTGTATAAAATTATTTGATGTCATTGTAATGGGTGAGTGTTTGAGTGCATTATGTGAAGTGTGTTTTGATATTGTTATTATGATGGATAAGATCATTTCAGTACATGATAAACAATCATAAAATCGTGTTTATGAGACCGAATAATCAACAAGATGCCTCTAATAAACTGATATTTGAAACAAAAGAGCTATCCAACAGAATGTTTTTGTTCTTTAGCGAAACAATACCTTTATGTACAAAATATTAGGCGTGTAAAAAGAAATCGGCGGATGTCGTAATGGATTGAAGGATATATTTATTTTGTAGGCCTTCGTGTTTATCAAACAACCCTTGTCTCTAGTTACTCTTAATATTCATTAATTTTTGCTCATTTTTTGTTGTTATGGCTTGTCAGTTATTATGTTATACCATCGCCAATAAAAACACCGACTTATTGACCGAACCGATGGCACATAAACCTGCTAGGTTTGAAACTATTACGAGTTCACTTAGTATGCGAACGGAACAAAGACTTGTGACCGTAGACCAATAAGCTAGCTATTTGATGCGTCCCAGCCCCGCTAACTAGAGGAAGAAGTCCAAGCTTGGAACGGGTAAGTATATTCCGTAAGCCAGAAACACGAGTGAATAATAACAGGCACAAATCAAACGTATATATACAGCATAAAACTGTCCTTGGGAAGCGTAGCAAAAATAGCGTACTAAAAATACACAACTGTTCAATAGCGTTAAAGATTCTCCCAAGTGGGAAATACGACATGAAAGTGAAAAGTGCGCTTTTGGCGCGAAAACAAGAAAATTTAAATTCCCAACATAAAATTATAAAATTAAGGCATTTACCAAGTGAGGTCTGGGGATCTAACATCCCCAACAACACCAGTACGGACAACCTAGGGTCAGCTGTGAGTTCGTATTGGACCTCCGAGATATTAGCTTCTCTCCAGACGGTTCAGTTCAGAATACCAATATCAGCCTCCGCCACATGAATCATGTATTTCAGAGACACGCAGTTTATTTACAAGCAAATCGGACCGGATTTTACTATAAAATAGAAAATAACAATTATACAAGAGCAGGTCCAAAGTGGCTATGAGTGTGAGATACTATAATTTTGATGGAGTTTTGTTCTATGAGATGGACGGCTTCCGATATACTTGAGTCTCCACACAGATCAAATTTTCAGTTACAGTAACAACGGCAGTAGAACCCACAAAATCAACTGCGTACGAGCTTCGTTTAGGAGGGCGAGGACACACTACAACACACTTGCAGCGCAGAAAAATGGAATTAATATCTAAAGACAATCTCCCAAAAAAAACGGCTATTTAACCAACTTCATCAAAAAATACCAACAAAACGCCTCAGTAGAAACAAAATCAAGTATAGAAGCCGACAAATGGATCATCCTACCATATGTAAAAGGCATATCAGGAATTGTAGCGACATTGTTGGAGCCTTTTGGAATAGGTGTGGTACACAAACCAACAAAATCACTTCAATCAATCCTACACAAATCAAAGGAAGAAAGGACAAAAGAAGAAAAACCGAACATCATCTGCAAAATAAATAGTTTTAACTGCGAAAAACACTAAATCGGACAAAGCGGACGTCACCTTCATCTTTGCCTGCATGAACATCAATTAGCGGTCAAACGCCATGACACATCCTCGCTTATATCAATGCTTCTGGACAACTGTGGACGGACATTCGACTGGGAAAACGCTGAGATCTTGCATAGAGGCAATTCTAAGAACACTAGAGAATTTTAGAAGCTTGGCACTCAGGTTAATCAGCCATCAACAAACACATTGAAATCCATCCAACTTACCAGTCAATCAGAAAAATTATGGGCAAATATAGGACCAGAACCAACACAAGAAAACTGGAGACTCAAGTATATCGGAATAGAATCAGTGGCCGATATAATCAAAATAAAGAGGTAAACAATGAAAGGTTAAGGGTGAACAATAACCAATCAAGACCGAGGTCTACAGGACAAGCTATGAGCCAAATATGGATAAATTCGAACACTTCACTTCTACCTGAATTTTATGCTGCTGATGATGTCGTTCAGAACAACGATGAAAGCTCCACGACCAAACCATCCAGCTCAGAGAATATTACTCCATCAAAACCATCCACCTGAGCTTCAAATGTTCACTGTAATAATAAACTGGGAACAATCTAATAATAGTAAATCGTATAATAATAGTGAAATGGAAGCTTATAATAAAAGGAATATGAATATACATAAAACATAGTTACTCATTAGTTAAACAGTAATAATAATATTATGTAATAACAGTCCATAAATAGATCCTAGCGTTTACTATTCACTTATTCTTCGTCTGGATATAACACTTCCATTCGTTTTAACTTGTTCCTTACAGTTTTTCCATTTCGTCTTATTGCTCTTGTTTTTCATTATGTCTTCAGTATGTTGATTTTCACTGAGTTTATGCGCATGAAATACATATATTTGCATCGATCCATTATTTTCTTGGGTTGAGCGCTTATTTACTTGTCTGTTTGCCTAACAAAACTATGTTTGGGATTATACTACAGTGAAGTATCTACACCGTTTATAAACTCCCATTTCTTCATAAGCCCACTGTTATATGCACACTAAAGACTAATAGTGTTTATGTGAAAACACGTGAACAAATTATTTCACAGACTAAGTTTAAAATTACGGTGTTTTCACACAGTTCTAACTAACGTTTGCAGTTGAAATATTCTATTCCTCAATCCTTGTACCCAATATAGGCCTATTAAAATTCCGATTACAGAAGCCATAACATTTGGTTGTGAAGGATCGCCTGACTCGCCTGAGTGGTTTCATTATTTTCAGTGCGCGTATCGAGGAATAAAAGACTATGTAGACAAGTTGAATTTGGTACGTTCATATATCCGTTTGTCTTTTTCTAATGACAGCACATCTCTTGTCAGCTTTGTTTCAACATTTCAGGTCATCATTATCCATAACAAGCTTATGTAAGCCTCTAAAAGCTAAACCTATTGTGTAAGGGCTTGTGGTAATACTTCACTGCTCAATTATATAGTATGGGTGTAAACTGATCATCTGATAAGAAATTCAATAACAGTGGTCGTAGTAGAAATCCCAGTCATATCCTTCCAAATGTTAATGTAATTAATTGTTCTAAGTTAGTACATCAGATCGGCAGACTAACTTTTAAAGTTTTAGACACGGAGGTTATGATAATATTTGAATTCTACTGCCACTGTTTAAATGTTCTTAAAAACTAAATTTTCTCTTAATTTCACTCACTTACTGTTTATTCACACAAAGGACACTCTGTTGTGGCATTATATTAACCTATTTCCGTTCACTTTTGTCGACTACTAATGTTGGCTGTACGTGTAACTGCTTCGCTATCCTCTGCGTTAAATCATCACATTTAGAAAAACTTTTGTTCTTGCTGTGCATGGTGAGTTTGTAACATTTAGACCAAAGAAGCACTTGATTCAATACAAGATGAAGGCCGCCTAATTTCAAGTATTTTTTGACACATTCTTCATAACGTGCTTATTTTAAACCATGTGGTTTTTCCGAGGTCTGATTAGTATCATTTTTCTAGATTAATATAATCTAATCTAATGTAAGGTAAAAGGAACAAAATACTGGAATGTTAATCAGTCAACTTCGGTGGAAGTGAAGCGAATACTATTGCCTAAATGGTTAGAGTGTAGTTATGACAACATGATAGTTTTGTCGAAAATTTAAACAAAGTGAGTTATTGACAACACGTTTATGCGGTTGTGCTATTGTGCTGTCTAGTTAATTAGTGAGTTCTTATCATAGTTTTCGTTGATTTACTCTTACAGACTGGATACATTTTTGAATTGTGAATTGAAAATCTTATTCACTGTTTAATTTTTAATAGGATTGGACTCCTCCTAGTCTAAATGTACTAGTTGGTGATGTTGAATATGGTGGTTTATGGCCAGCTGCTGGTCTTTCAAGCAGTAGCGCTTTCGTAGTTGCTTCTGCCATAGCAATTATGCGAATATCTGGTTTACAAATAAGTAGAGTAAGTGGAAAGTAGAAAAGTTGTAAATAAAGAGAACAAAGTATTCTTTTGTGCTTCCATCTTAAATATTATGTCTACGATTATTTTCCTTTTTCCCTAAAACAACTAGAATTTACTGCTTTCTACATATGTAATGGTAGCGATAACAATAGATTTGTCTGTAGCCTTTCTGTGGTTACTCCCGGTCCCAAACCTGGATAAAGGAGGAAGGTTGAGCATGGGGTCGGCAACCACATCCTGTTGAAAAACACCTTGCTAAAAATGCTCAAACCATTTAAGTTCTGCCATGGAAGTTGAACAATTATGACGCCTCATGGTAATAGCCAAGATTATTCGAAAATCACGAGGCCGATCCCTTTTCGACGACAATTAATGTAGGAACATGAAATGTCCGAACAATGTAGGAGACTGGGAGGACAAGTTAAATAGCTGCGGAAATGAGGAAATACAATTTGGCGGTCTTTAGATTAATTGAAACCAATTGAACCCAAGCTGGACAGGAAAGACTAGCTTCGGGAGAGATGCTGCTGTTCTCACACCCGAGGAGTTGCACTGATGCGGTCTAAAGAAGCACGTGAAGCACTTGTAGGGTGGTAATCTCATGGATCAAAGATCATGGACAACGCCGAATATGAAGGTATCATGGGACGACAAGGACTGGGAGGAAGAAATGAGAATGGTGACATATTTGCAGACCCACGTGCATTCAACAAAATGGTTATGAGCGTCACAATATTCCCACACAAACGCATACACAAAGCTATGTGGATCTCACCGGACCACACTACAGAGAACCTCATCGATCATGTCTGTATCACAAAACATTCGGAATGTCAATCGAAGACGTGAGAACCAGGAGAGGAGTTGACATAGTTTCATATCACCACCAACTGGTGGTTGCAAAGATGAAAATGAAGCCAAAGAAACATTGGACAACTGGAGAAACAACATTACAAAAGTTCAATTCAATTGCCTCGACATACTGACAAACTCAAGGAATTCAAGATAGTTCTCAACAAAAAGTTCCAAGCCTCACAAGATCTACTCAAAGATGAAACTACTATGGAGGACAACTTGAGATGGATTAATGCAACACTAACCCCAACGTGTCAAAATGTGCTGGGCCGCAAGAAGCAACATTATAAGGAATAGATCTCCATGGGAACCCTGGACAAGATTCAAGAAAGGAAGAACAAGAAGACAGCAATTAACAACAGCCGAGCAAGAGCAGAGAAATTCAAGGCATACTCTAAATACACAGAAGCAAACAAAAAAGTGAAGAGGCGCATCAGAGCTGACAAGCATTAATACGTTTAAGACCTAGAAACGCCAGCAGAAAAAGCTACGAGAGAAGGAAATACGCAACAACCATATAATGCAACGAAGAAGCTTTCATGGGAATATGGTAAACCAGAGTGCCTCGTCAAAAGCAAACAAGGCAAACCAACACTAAGATTCACGAACAGCGGGACAGGTGATTAGAAAATTTCGTAGAACTCTTGAACAGATCATCCCCATTGAACCCACCGGACATCGAAGCAGCACACACGGATCTCCCTAGAGATGTCATCCCAACAACGATCGAAGAAATGAGGATGACCATCAGAGAAATCAAGAGTAGGGAAGCAGCAGAACTCGACAACATACCAGCTGAAGTACTGAAGTCAGACGTAGAAGCAACTGTAAACATGCTTCACGTTCTATTCAGAAAGATTCGGGAGTGAGAACAAGTGCTGACAGACCGGATAGAAGGATACCGCATCACACAGTCCAAATTGTGACACTATGGATCATTTTTGACCATCAATTGGATGGAAATCATCACTATACACCAACTTCCCTGACTATGAGGCAGTGGTTGAAGCGCCGATAGGGGGACGTTATACAACCCTCTTCGACACTGTGGTGTACTTGACAAGATCTTCACCACCATATGGAATTCTTACGACGGCTACACTACAAAGTGGTGCATGAAGGACAACTCACAGATTCATTGTAAGTGAAGATCGGTATTAGACGAGGCTGCTTGCTTGCTCTCGCCTTTTCCATTTCATCTGGTGGTTGACTGGATTAAGAAGACTTCCACATCTGAGAGAAAGCATAGAAACCTCGGACGCAACTAAACAATCTAGACTTTGTGGATCACTTAAATCTTCTATCCCGTATACAGAAACGAATGCAGGTGAAGGCAAACAGTGTAGTAGCAGCCTCTGGAGCAATAGGCCTCAACATTCACAAGGCAAGAAGATCCTGAAATATAACACAACGAGCACCAGCCAAACTACAATTGATGGAGATGCTCTGGAAGATATGGAAACTTTTAACATACCTGGGAGCGTTATTGATAAACAAGGGGGATCTGATGCAGATATGAAAGCATGGATTGGTAAAGCAAGCGGAGCATTCCTACGACTGAAGAACACATGGAACTCGAAACAACTGGCAACCAATATCAAACTCAAAATCTTCAGTACGAACGTCAAAACAGTTAGTTATATTGTACGGAGCTGAAACTCAGAGAACTACCACAACCATCATCAAAATGGTACAATTATTTATAAACAATTGTCTACGTAAGATACTCAATGTCTGTTGGCCGAATACCATCAGCAACAACCTACTGTGACAGAGGACAAACCAGCTTCCAACTGATGAGGAAATTAGGAAAAGACGTTGGAGGTGGATTGAGCATACATTGTGGAAATCATCAAACTGTATCATGAGGCAAGCACTAACTTGGAATCCTGAAGGAAGTCGGGAAAAACGAAGACCAAGGGACACATTGCGCCAGGAAGTGTAGGGAGACATCAAGAAAATGAGTAGTAATCGGAAACAATTTATTTATTTATTGTCACATACCTTGAATTCAAAACGTTTGAAGTACAATTCGAAATTTCATAAAGTAGTTGGTAATTATCTTTATTAGTTTAAGTCATAATATCTTTTGAATTCTCTGAAAGTTCACACTATAATCTGGATCAAATGAAGTTTGATGAAAAATGTTGACTGAAATATTGCGATGCGGCGGTTAAATGACAGCATGTCTTTTATATATGTAAGTAGCAAGTACGTTTACTACTTATCTACCTTATAATGCAATTAAAAAGTTATTCATTGCTGCCGCACTTTTCAATGTATCTTTCATTAATAGTCATTTGTTATGGAAATAATCTTGCGATTAAATTTTTTTAAATTAAATTATTTGTTTGTGTCAATACTTAGCGATTTCGTTGTAGTTAGATCTTCAAAGTTTCCTCTGATTTCAATTTTCCTCTCCAGCATCAATTAGCAAGTTTATGTGCGAAATGTGAGCAATATATTGGTATGCAAGGTGGTGGAATGGATCAAGCTGCAAGTGTTCTAGCAGTTGAAAATAATGTAAGATCATTGATTTTTGCCTATTTATTGAATAATATCAAAACAAATCAAAATAAAACTTTTTTATTCCCTAGTGCCTTGCTTACTTATTCTTTTTTTCTAATATATTATTTCCTTGTAGGCTTTAATGATTGAGTTTACCAAACCATTTGTCACAGTCAGTCCTATTCAATTACCGTCTGATATGGTTTTTGTGATAGCTCATTCGGGTGTACACGCTCGCAAAGCTGCTACATCATATTATAACGAACGTGTGGCAGAATGTCGATTAGCTGCTAAAGTAAGCTTACAGTTGCGATGTTTAATAATCTGATACTTGAAAAAAGTCTTTTCTTGGCTTATGTGCATGAAGCTTTAGATATTTTTAGGTTACAATGTTCTTCTATCCAAACCCCAACAATTACTACACACAGACTATGGTGAACATTAAATTTGATTCGTGCTATGGTTTAGTAATTAGTGCACTTAGTTTTTAACCGTTTGTTTGCATGCTAGAATCCCGTCACATGTTTGATCTGTATGATTAAGAGCCTTCACCTGATGCGTATGGCTCGAAGGCACACACATAACTTTGTACTTCGTCGTTCAGTTATATTATGTTAGGTGAGTTAATCATATTTTATATATCATGGCATCGGTCCATGATGCCATTGATTGTGGGATTGAGGTGTATTGGTAGATGCACACTACGTGGTCGGAGTCCACATAAGATGACATTTTGTCGATGTGTTCGTTCTTTATCTTGCTTCAAGTATTATCTAGTTTTGCATTTTACTAATCTACTAATCTATTAATGTTTGGTCTTTCTCACTTTCACTGATGGTGTAGTGAACAGGACACGGGTTGGGACAATCGAATGTATTTAAAACAAAATTACAGGATTTGTTAATAAAATCTAACAATCATAAAGTAAATGCTTAATTTGCAAAATGTCCATCAATTGTCTCAAAATGACTCTTGGATTTTCATACAAATTGCATCCTGTTTCCATTCTTTACTGTTCGATCCTCTTGTCTCTCTGCTGCCAGACCTTCTTTCCACGACTAACATCATATACTACTTATGTCAATATAAGTAGCACACATCACAATGGTACTGTAAAATAGACCCTACTAATATTCATCTTATCGACTTCATCTCATCTTGATGTGGTAGGGCACTTTGTGGCGACACTTATGTGTATCAAGATTTATGTTAATTGTAACTAACTGACATATTTCGCGTACTTATCTCTAGTCATATAGATTAATGGTTGACTAAAGTTCTTTTAGAAATGTAGTTAATTCCACGGGATCGCTAAAAAAGTAATATCGTCTTATATATTTTGAAAAATAATTTCATATCACCTAGTAATTAAATTACAAAGATCGAAATATAATTTCAACCTTACTCGAGTCATCTATGAATAACATAGAAAGTCAGCCATCTAACGGCATGTATGACTGACAAACAATCCTGTCAGCTGTCAGATAAAACACTCATGATATATAAAGATACCTAAAATGTAAGACGAATTCAAAATTACCTCAATAATAACCCGGGAATAGATAGGTGTTTATATTCATTAAACTCCCTCACCTCCACTATAATATTCAACGTGGAACTATCAATATATACTCGTAAATTTGTTATTTTTATGGTAGAGGTCAACTCTTATAATCCATCCTATACCATAAGATTTATATTTCAGACAAACAGATATATAGATAGTATACTGGTAATGATCTTGGTTGCATTTTCTTGGTACTTCGGAGGTAATTATTATTATTTTCTGAGATTAGGTATTGTTTTTATCTTTTAAAATGTACAAGGATACATTTATAAATGCGAAGGAATTGTCTGTTAATTTTAATACCATGTGTTCGTAACATAATCTATCTTTATCGTTCGTCAGAATTAATTTATGGTTGACTTTGTACACAATGACTATATATATATATATATATATATATATATATATATATATATATATATATATATTCACGTGTTTTCTCCGCATTTAACAACAGATAAATTCTGTTCTCATTTTCAAGACATACATCTGGTCATTTTGGTAGTGCACTACCACTACTACTAATGGTAGCAGTGGTTGTAGTAGTAGAATTAGTAGTAGCACTAATAACTGCATGGGATAACTGGCACACATTTGTTTTCTTCTTTACCTTTCTTGTAAAACCTCGAAAAAAAATGATAAATGGCACCGTTTCTTGATTTACGTAGTCTGAAATTGTAAAAACAACACATGTAGATTATATTGTGCATTTCATAAAATCTAAGCTACCTTAATGGCTTTTACGTAAGAAACAAACCCTAAGTAGAAAAACAGAAAGATTCCTTGTAGTTTCTTCTTTAATGTTCCTTTTAGACCTAATCAGTACTAGGAATCGTCTTATTTATAATTTCAGTTTGTTTTTCTTTACCGGTAATATTTGTATGTATATGTGTACATAGTTGTAAGGTGCATTGGTTTATTAGAAATGTTAATTAACCCTGAAATTCGGTTTACTCACTTATCTATAGTTCAGTTAGTTTCACTGCGCCTATGACACTAGTCCATATGCACAAAATGTCATTCATCTATTTCCGTACATTAAGTATCTTGTGTCAAACGGTTCAGGTTATAAGTAGAGGAAAAGCAGGTGACGTTCTATGATTCAGCGCTATCAAGTATTAAATATTTTTCGAGGAGCAATCATAAATCTAAATTATTAAAAGAGCAAAAACTTTCGTACCTGTATTACACAGAATAATAAACTCATTATTATCACTATTACTCTAAATAGTATATTGTAAGTTCGTTTTTGTATTAGTTGTTTGAATCTTCCCATTGATGTTTAGGACTTCGATTGATCAGTCTCTTAATGTGTTCATTTTGTGCGGATTTCGTCGATATCACTTTAAGTCACAAGCATTATAAGCAGAGATACATGTTGGTCTTCAATCTTATTTATTTTAACACCAGATTATATGACTTCGCAAATCGTTATTTAAAGACAAATAAAGATATGTTTTAGGCTGATTCTTTTAATTATTCGAATTATGTCATGAGGATTAAAAACAGTTGTCCTCATTATCCTTAAGTTTTATTTTTAAAAAACTGCTCTGTTTTCTAGATATTAGTTCGAAATAGCCCGCATATAACTGAACCTTCTAATTATTCATCCATTACACCCTTATGTCTCAGTGATGCACAAAAGTTGTGGAAAGCAGTTTCACCTGATGAAATGATACGCATTCAAAAGGATGGATTATCAATTGTAACTAGATATCTACCAACTGGTATTACTAGTCGAGAAAATCTCTGTCATTTAGGCTTGACTAGCCCAATTATTGAAGGGTGCTTAACAGAAAATACTAAAACAAGTATGTTTCACATACATTAGGTTATTATTTTTCAAATGTCATGTAGTTTTTCTTTTTCGATAAACTAAAATACATTTTAATTTTCAATCTTTTTAGTGTCAGATAATCATTAGTGGGTGTACAGTTTAACGTTTTTGCAGTAAATCTAAACTAATGGTACGGCGGTAAAACTTGCGGTTGATTTGTTTGTTATTGGTGCTATCATTTGAAACAACAATCGCAAGAATTGATAAGCAAGTTACATCGTTTTATGAAGAGTTGTGAAAATTTTTGCGGTGGTCATCATCACATATAGACTTTTAAATACTTTCTTTAGTGTCATAGCGCTCACTTCGAAATGTGGAGGTCCTGGGTTTGATCTCATGTGTAGTCGTCGGTCTACATTGTCAAGCAGTCTCAATCTAAAACAAAGAAACTATATCAACGACTCTAGCAATTTTCACCCTCACTTTTTATGCTTCGGTTTAGCAAACAAGGTGTTACTCTAAGGAGTGTATGCAAACGTTTACTTAGTTATTAAGTTCTACTTAATTGTATCATGATATCCTAGCACATTTTTTTCTTGGTGTTATATTAAAAAAAACTCCGCCTGTAGCTCTTCTAGAGTAACTGCCGGTTCCAAGCCCGGGTAAAGGAGGAGGGTTGGGCATGGGGTTAGCGACCCCATCCCGTAGAAAACTAACTCGCTAAAAAAACGCTTACCAGGAAAAATTATTCAAACCATTTAAACTCTGTCCTGAAAGTTAGAAGGTCTTCATTTAGAAGAATTATAACGCTTCATGGTGAAAGCCGAGTTCTTTCGGAAGCTATGAGGCCGATGCCCCTTGTAACAACCAGAGCAACAATTTTTATAGGTACATGGAACGTCCGAACAATGTGGGCGGCCGGGAAGACCAGTCAAATAGCAAAGGAAATGAGATACAACTTGGCAGTACTGGAAATCAGCGAAACACATTGGACCCAAGCTGGACAACAAAGGCTAAATACGGGAGAGATGCTACTATACTCCGGTCACGAAGAGGAAAATGCTCCACACACTCAGGGAGTTGCTCTAATGCTGTCCAAAGTAGCACGAAATGCACTTGTAGGATGGGAATCTCACGGATCCAGAATCATCAGAGCATCATTCAAAACAAAGAAGGAGGGGATCACAATGAATATTATCCAATGTTATGCACCCACCAATGATAGCAACGACGACATTAAAGATCAATTCTACGAGCGGCTGCAGTCAATCATAGAGAAGTGCCCAAGAAACGACCTCATTATTCTAACGGGAGATCTAAATGCCAAAGTCGGAATAGACAACACCAAATTTGAAGATATTGTGGGACGACATGTACTGGAAGAGGGAAACGAAAATGGAGAAAGATTTGCAAATCTGTGTGCACTCAACAAATTGGTCATAGGAGGCACAATATTTCCGCACAAACGTATACACAAAGCTACATGGATCTCACCGGACCACACTACAGAGAACCAGCTAGATCGTATTTGCATCAATAAAAAATTCCGAAGGACAATAGAAGATGTGAGAACCAGGAGAGTAGCTGATATAGCTTCAGATCACCACTTAGTTGTGGTCAATTTAAAACTGAAGCTAAAGGAAAACTGGACAACTGGACAAACAGCACTACATAGGTTCAATACAGCCTTCCTTCGAGATACTAAAAATCTCAATGAATTCAAGATAGCTCTCAACAACAAGCCTTACAGGATCTACTGAAGGAAGAAGAAACTAGTATGGAGGACAACTGGAAAAGTATCAAAGAAGCATTAACTTCAACGTGTCAAGAGGTTCTGGGCCTCAAGAAGCATCATCATAAGGAATGGATCTCTATAGAAACACTGGACAAGATCAAAGAAAGGAAGAACAAGAAGACAGCAATTAACAACAGCCGAACACGGACAGAGAAAGTCCAAGCACAAGCTGAATACATAGAAGCAAACAAGCAAGTGAAGAAGAGCATTAGAGCCGACAAGAAGTACGTGGAAGAACTAGCAACGACGGCGGAAAATGCTGCAAGAGAAGGAAATATGAAACAACTTTATGATACAACGAAGAAACTAGCAGGGAAATACAGTAAACCAGAGAGACCGGTCAACAACAAGGAAGGCAGGCCAATCACTGAAATTCAACAACAGCAGGACAGATGGGTAGAATACTTCGAGGAACTCCTGAATAGGTCGGCTCCAACGAATCCACCGGACATCGAAGCAGCACACACAGATCTTCCTATAGATGTCAATCCACCAACGACGGAAGAAATCAGAATAGCGATCAGACAAATCAAGAGCGGGAAAGTCAGACATCGAAGTAACTACAGACATGCTTCACCCTCTATTTAAAAAGATTTGGGAGGAGGAACAAGTGCCGATGGACTGGAAAGAAGGACACCTCATCAAGATTCCAAAGAAAGGAGATCTGAGCAAATGTGAAAACTACAGAGGCATCACACTACTGTCAATACTAGGGAAAGTTTTTAACAGAGTGTTGCTGAAGCGGATGAAAGATGCAGTAGACGCCCAACTTCGAGATCAACAAGCTGTATTACGTAAGGATCGGTCGTGCACAGACCAAATCGCAACACTACGGATCATCGTTGAACAATCAGTTTAGTGAAACTCGTCACTATACATCAACTTCATTGACTACGAAAAGGCGTTTGACAGTGTAGATAGGAGAAAATTATGGAAACTTCTTCGACACTATGGAGTTCCTGAGAAGATTTTCAACATTATCCGGAACTCATACGACGGACTACAGTGCAAGGTCTTGCATGGAGGACAGCTGACAGACGCCTTCCAAGTAAGGACCGGAGTCAGACAAGGCTGTCTACTCTCTCCCTTCCTCTTTCTTCTGGTGGTCGACTGGACTATGAAGACCACGACATCTGAAGGAAAACACGGAATACAATGGACAGCTCAGAATCAATTAGACGATTTGGACTTCGCAGATGACCTAGCCCTCCTATCACGTACACACGAACAGATGCAGATGAAGACAGCCAGTGTAGCAGCAGTCTCTGCATCAGTAAGCCTCAGCATACACAAAGGGAAAACCAAGGTCCTCAAATTCAACACGGAGAACAGCAATCCAATCACTCTTGATGGCGAAACTCTGGAAGATGTAGAGTCCTTCACATACCTAGGAAGCATCATCGATGAACAAGGAGGTTCAGATGCAGACGTAAAGGCAAGGATTGGCAAAGCAAGGACCACATTCCTACAGTTGAAGAACATATGGAACTCAAAACAACTTTCAACCAATATCAAAGTCAGAATCTTCAATACAAACGTCAAGACAGTCCTACTGTACGGAGCTGAAACTTGGTGAACTACGACAACCACCATCAAGAAAGTACAAGTATTTATAAATAGCTGTCTACGCAAGATACTCAACATCCATTGGCCGGATACCATCGGCAACAGCCTTTTGTGGGAGAGAACAAACCAGCTTCCAGCTGAAGAGGAAATTAGGAAAAGACGATAGAAATGGATAGGACATACATTACGCAAATCATCAAACTGCATCACGAGACAAGCCCTAACTTGGAATCCTGAAGGAAGGCGGAAAAGAGGGAGGCCAAAGAACACATTACGTCGGGAAATAGAAGCAGATATGAAAAGGATGAATAACAACTGGAGAAAACTGGAAAGGATTGCCCAGGACAGGGTTGGATAGAGAATGCTGGTGAGCGGCCTATGCTCCTTCACGAGGAGTAACAGGCGTAAATAAAAGTAAGTAAAGTATATTGAAAACGTTCTTCGAAATGAACAGTTTATTTTTTATCATATCTCACTCATTACTTTTATTTACATTTAAATTTAGTGAACCACTTTTATTTAAGAGATCGTGCAGAACATGTATACTCTGAGGCTGAACGGGTTTTTAAATTTTACAATATATGCAAAAAGATATTCAGTAATAGTGATTCACAAACGAATTCAAATAATTATATGCAGTTGTTAGGAGATTTAATGAATCAAAGTCAATTATCTTGTGCCAATCTTTATCAGTGTTCTTGTCGTGAATTGGATAAATTAATAAGCGTTTGCAGGTTAGTGATTTGTCAAAATTAACTCTCAGTTCAGTCATTTACAAAATAATAGTGGTGATTTACTGATCAGTTTCAAGTTATGAGAATTTGGTTTGTTTGTGTGCAGTGGTTGTTTAGATAATTTATTGTGTGATTCAAACAGTTTAATTCAATAATGTAATTGAGTACCCAAACTAAGGTTTATGGATTCGACTGTGAGATACATATTTCACTGTGAGAGTGACAACTAAGTGTACTACTTGACTGCTATAATCAAAATAAATGGATATGAATTCAAAGCTCTAATTTTCATGGTTCGTGTTAGACCATCTCTCACTTTGTAATACAAGTAAACTGAATAAATGATGCGAGAAAATGCTGATAGATACTTTAAGGTACAGGTGTCAGAACATCCTGTATTAACATTTTTTGGTCCTTTTGGTACTAACGTGTACTGAAACATTTGTAGCTGCAGTTCCTCTGAGGATATATGTACGTTTTTTGTAAAAACTTAAAGTTTTGATTTATACCAATTTTTCAGTGATCTTCAGGTAATATTTATGTACCTTGGCTTTTTTTCAATCCTGCACCATTTATTCTTTTGTCCCGACAACACTTCTTTTACATTCATGATCTTAGTTGTTCGATTCCTTTCATCACTTTTTATGTGTGTTTTCATCTAATATGAATATTTTTGTATGGCTTATGACGTATTTCCATTGCTCTTATTAACACAAATTCACTGTCTTGCTATTATTATTATTATTATTATTATTATTATTATTATTATTACTATTATTGCTTATATACTTACCGCCTACTTATCACTTTATATTTGATGTCTAGTATGCATTTTACAGCTTTTTATTTTATTTGAACACATAGATATTGGTACAAGGAGACATCAGATACATATGCGCCACACAAATCTCATTTGTTTTGTATGAGGGCTATGATACTGCCCGAGTGCTCAAACCGAAGCCTTCGACCTAAAGGTCTGATCCACGAGGCAGTGAAACAACATCAGGAAATGCAGTCCCATGGTAGCCGGTGATCATCGACTGGTTCATACGCCATTTGTACCACAGGATACTGGAGTCCATGTGCATCAATGGTTTAAAATCAGGGTCCTCCAACCTCCCTAGGTAGACTCTCTGTGTCCACCAACCCGGTTAGAGCGCCGGACACTCGCTCTTCGTCCTGTCAATTTCGTAAACAACACCCTCACCACGAGAAGGTAGTGAGTAGGACTTCCCTGAAAGATGCTGTATACGCGTGGCCATGTGAGAGCATTTCGAGAGAGAGGGCGAACTCTCCCCACTCTCGGCCGTACCAGGGCATTTGGGGGCACATGTGTAGCATTTTACAGCTACATATATTCAATTCATAAGTGCATCAGACTGAAAGCCATTGTTGTTTGGTTAGTTATTTACTGTTCTACCCCTCACCATGGATTTTGCTGGTTTCCTTTTCAGCCAAAATATTGCGTTAAGAGTTCACTTATTTATATTTGTCATAATTTGAATTATAGATAACAGTTTCCCCTCAATTTACTTTCATTCTTATCTGCGAAAAGTGGATTCATCTAACTTAGGTGTTAAAAGGAGTTAATTAGTATTTTTTTTAAACTGGATAGGTTATTGTGTTCTTTTTATATTATTAAGTGTGAGCTGGAACTCTATGGCTTAGGTACCGAACTTCCAAACGTTCGGTCGTGAATTAGTGGCTTAGTCATATGTTAACCTTTGGTTAGTAAGTTTATATTGTCATGTTACTCATTGACAATTCATTTCTTGTGCATTTTCTTTGATATCTAGTTTCATGAATGTAGTTTTCCTTATTTTTACCATACTGAGCCTTTAGTCTTTATTCATCTTAATTTAGTACTTTTCATTCGATGCATTCCACTTGTAAATTCAAAGTAAAGTAGTTGACCTGATTAGTAAGCTGTATAAAATAATAGAATTTCGCTTCATATTCACTTTCAGTTTATTCGAATTCAGAATCTCGGTCAACCAGTTTAGATATGTACAAGTTCAAACTTAGTTCAAACCTTAGAAGTTGGATAGTATTGTTTTTGAAGTTTCACGAGAGGTATAATCTATAATGAGTCAGTTAGAGTATATCTACTGAATTTGAAAATTTCAAATCCATGTGCAGTTGAAATTTTCACTGCTATATTTTGTTATTAATTACTAATCTTTAGGTGAGTACTTTCAAAACAGCTTTTCATTGAAGTGTAAGTCATAGGTTAATCAAACTTTCTGTTGATGTTATCTGTGAAGTAGGATTTGTATATTATGCGTTTAAGTAGACTATTCAACCACTAGCCACTATTTTAAGATGAGTATTCATTTATTTTTTTAAGCTGACGATTTGTCTTCAATAAACTTATTTTATAGATCAGCTGGTGCTTTCGGTAGTCGTCTAACTGGAGCAGGTTGGGGTGGTTGCACCGTATCACTAGTGAAAAAATCTTATGCGGAACAATTCATTGCAAAAGTACGCGAGGAATTCTATAATGTGATTGGTGCTGGCAGTAACAACGACTTGATATTCGTTAGTCAACCGGGTCGTCCAGCTGGAATAATGGTTATTCAATGAATGAAGTGATTCCTTTTGATCACGCTTCATTATTTTAAAAAACTTTTCATGTACTTTTGTGATTGATTTATTTTGTTAATTATATTTGCTGTGATTTGAAATTTTCTTTAAAAATTATTTGATTTGTGTCCACTTAGATTATACAATAAAATGTTTGTTCTTTTATCTGAGAAGAGATTGTCCAACTTACTCTGGTTGGGTGTTTATGTAAGTTCATGGATCACTGTTTGGTCTGTTCAGCGCGAGAAGCATTTCCCTATTGAGCTAATTTCCATAAAACAATCAATCAAAATATCGTTTAATCTATATGGTCAGAATGCTAAAAATTGATAGTTGGACTATTTGTGCAATACACCCACTGTTTATCACATTAAAGCACATTTATTGACTGAATCGAAGGTATCATTCAGGAGTGATTCTTCTTTTTCTTTCCTGAATTTTTTTTAATGAACTAAGATTATTCTCACTTGTTCTCGAAGCCTGTTTGTATCCTACTGTTGTTATGTAAGATTTGTATAGGACAATTTCTCTACATGACTCGAAAATCGTATGTCGCATTAACTGTGTATTTTATTAGACAAGCGTTCAATCAGACTCATAAATTTTTAAGTTACAGTAAGTAGGTAATAAAAAATATAACAGCCGTACTATAGATTTAACACCATGTACTGAATCAATAGTTCAGGTAGAACATTGTAAATGTTTTAAGTATTTTTCTGCAATAATATGTGCCAGTGGACGTTCCATAGCCAGATGACATTGTCATTAAAACTGAGTACACATAAGAGACAATCACACTTATATTGTATAATCATTAATACGATAATTCTTGTCGATCTCGAGAATTATGATTTTATCAGTAATCGTTATTGAGTAATACCAGGAAAGAATATGTTGTTGTGTGGACGTAATTCTTTGTTTTTTAAAATTAAATTTCCAGTCTAGTTGGAATCGACATTAGTATTTATTTATAATAATTCTAATTATCATATCCATGTCTAAATTAATGCTCCAGGCATATACTCAGAATAAGGGCAAATAATTCTAACACCAGGTACACTGAACAATGCGACAAAAGTATTTTAACTTACAAAAATTGTTACTCATATCCATTGGTTGAATTAAAACTGTTGTAAAAATTAAGTAGCGAATAGTAATTATGGACTTATTCTCTAATTATTCCCTATGATATTCTGAATTCATCTTTGATTCCGTCTCTAAATACAAATAATTTTTGTATAATAAATGTAGGAAAGTTCTTATTCACTTTCCAAACCTAATCTAATCTAGAATGTGAAGGTAGATTTTTGTCGGGGGATTTATTTTATTCAACAAAGAAAACTGATTAAGTGTCGTTAATATGCTGTCCTAAACATAAGGTTCTTGCTAGTTGGCACTCACCAGCAAGGCATATTTTAATGGTATGCATTAATTATAACAACATAATATACTATTTACTCTTGTTTGGTAATGGTTCTGATCCCGTAGACATCATTTTTACAATATATTTAAACGTACTGCAGATAAGTAATTAGTGCACCACAATTTCATCTCACAAACTGAAATGGTTGATTAAACCCGTTCACCTTTACCTCGAGTTAGATCGATCAGGGAATCTTTAGCTTGACTTATTCCGTAATAACTATTGGTAAGTGGTAATTTCAATTGTATAGAATTGTTACCATTTGGTTTAGCACTTCATAACTTACCTCCACCTATTCCATTCTTAATTGACATAATGTACACAGCAATAACTATTGTACTTTTGAACAGATATATTTTAGAATCAATTTGTTTTTCTAGTCTTAGCTAAACAAATGACATGTTAGTAAATATTGGACAAGCCATTTAAACATTATGATTTTACTAGGTTGGCAATTGGAAAAGCCTGCTAGCTAACTAAGCAAACAATATTTTAGATATAATCTAAATGAGCACAAGGATATACCAGTATTTCATTTTCATGATATTGTAAATAGTTGATTACTACTGTTGCATCACATAATTGACTAATTCATTAGTGTAAAGAGGGATAAAGATAAATTAGTATTTTGTATTTTAAAGTGTTAGATTTGTGTTAACACGAATATGTTAGGATTGAGAATGCCGTACAATGCAGAAAGGAGTTTGTAATTGAATCATAATCCAAAGGTAGAAAGCTGCTTATTGTTGCATTACATTTTGAGTTTTCTAGAGATAGTTGGAGTAAAACCAAGAGAAATTCAAAATTTCACTTTATTGCCAATGTAAATTCTAACATGACTCACATTTTTTGAATACAGTTGTAAATTTCCACCGCTTTCCAAATCTATGCTTCTCTTATTGAAATTTCAACAATTTATTCGGATTTCGTAAAAGGAGGAATCTTCAAGGATCAAATGAGTGTACTGTTTATAAAATTTCCAACAATAAAGATGGAGATCGGTCGAAGATTTTTCATTAATCACGTACAACTAACCAGTGGACCAATATTATGAACAATGGATTTGTGTCCATCCAACTATGCTGCTTGTAGCCACGTAGTGAAGTAATCCGAAGGGCAAAATTGTTTTTCGTCTATCGATTTATAAACTTAGCATGTATGGAAATGATTCTATTTGATGATTTTGATAAATTTATAAGATATTTTGTATAGCAATATCACTTGTTATGTCAGTGTTCACATTTAACGCCTTCTTTGAGGTTAGCCTACAGTTTGTCTTTCGATTTTTGATGCGTACATTTAGACGAAAAGATATTCCCTAACAAAGCTGCATACGAAAATTTAAGCACTATTTTGTTATCATTGTATTTCTAATAAAGACCAAAGTTTTGGCTTGCAGTTGCCTTTTCTTTATTCGCTCTTCCTGAGATCCATGAAAGTTAGAATCACATATTTATCTTGGACAAACTTCATCTATTTACAAAGGATTGATGAGTTTACCCAACTGACATATAGGAAAACTCCCTTTTTGGGTTGCCCTCAATGGCCATATGAGATTGGACAAAGAAGTTTAAATATTTTTTCTAAGGATACTGTTATTTTAAATGTGGATATTTATGAACGAAGACTCTATTGTTGATTTACCATCTCCGAAGAATCCTAGGAAATTTTTCACTCAGTCGTTTCTATGCTAATGTACGTTATTTTATGTAATATTTCTCTCACTACATGAATTCACTAGGTAGTTTGTATAAATAACATTTTTTGTAGTAAAAATATCTTAGATAGCTTCAGCCCTAAGACTGGTTTATTCTTAATCGAAATGATGAGTTATTACTATTAGAAACCTTAAAATATTTAAATCTTAAAATTAACAAGATTCATCATCAAAACTATTGGCAGTTTCATCTAGACAATTTCGTCAGTCCATAGTTCCTCTGGTCAGTTACTTAGTAAAGTTGCGATGCAAACGCATCGGTAAAAATTTCGGTCTAAAAAAGTGCCTTCTCAGTTATATGTATAACGTATTCGATCTTGTTTTACAGGGTTCTTTTTTTCATGCATTTCATCAATTATACACGAAGTTGTAGATTTAGAAGAATTTTACATGAGCTCCCTAATATATCTTCTGATTTGTGAAGGCTAGTTATGATGTAAAGCAGACGAAAAGACAGTTGGATTACACATTATGATCATGACTTTGGTCTTTGACTAAAACCTCTCATTTGCAAAATTATCTTTAAAATAGATCTTTACAAATATAAGATATTAATGTCCTATCTTTTAGTCCATTATACTGCTATAATGGCTAACTTTTGAAGATAGTCGCATAAGAAAGCCTCAGCTATTCGTTTAACAGTACTCCCATACGATCTGTTGTATACAGATTGTAGACTAAAAATCTTTCCGTTTAACAAATTTACTCTGTGAAGATGAATTAATTTATGTAACCAGAGATGTGCTTCTTTCTATGCTTGTAGTAAGTTCACTTATTATGATGAATGATACTGAATGCAATGCCTGTAGATTGAACAGTATTTTACAGCGATTAGATGGATTCATCCATGATGGGAAATATAAAGTTTACAATATCCATCTGAAACGTAAAACACCAAAGGGCCTTACGAGTTTCTTACGCGGCGGGGTAACGGGGAACAAAATCCATAAATTCCTACCCTTTTTATCTTTCCAAAAATTTGTGTGAAATAAATTTCGTTTTGCTTATCATCAAAACAGTACATACGATGTAATTAATCATATAGACCCATACAGTGATAATACTCAATTTCATTTAAAATGAATTGACGATATAGACATTGTTTACCTATCTAAATAGTTAATCTGACTCATCACTTTGCACGGTCTTACTCAACTAAACAGCAACATTTGAAAGTATTTGTGTAGGCGAGTATTTCAAACAAAAGTTTTATCACCATTACCATTTAATATCGAAGGATATATTGTTATATGATTAAAATCTTTAAATTTTAATAACTAACTTGGCGTAATTTTAATTATTGATGACATAAAGGTTTTAGGGATTTACAGACTTATTAATGAGTATTATTAAACTATGAATGAAATACTAATAGTCGTATTAGACTTAAATAAAGAAGATTGGAAGAAATGATACAGGGAAATAAATACTGAAATAAATAGTAACTGTTATTATCAACAATTATGTAGACACGGGACTAATTTTTTTTAGTTATTCGTAGTCAATTTTAGATTATACCGCTAAGAATAAATTTGAATATCACTTAAATATCATCTGAGTCACTAGATATATAAATGAGATGGAAATAGAAGACATTTAAAACTACCCATTTATCAACCGTTGCACAGATGAAATACGTATAATGCCGAAATTGTGTAGTATATGATCTCAATGGTAAATACACTGTACGTGTGAACGAACCGAACGAAATTGGAAAGCTCACTACTAATAAAAACAAATTTATCGTGATCGTAGTTATTAATTGATCTGAAAACAAATTAGCCTGATCAACAAGGGGAAATTACCACCTATATGAGAGAGTTATACGAGACATATCCTTTACCTACAGCATTCAAGCATGGAAACAATAAAACGATAAAATGAATGTCGACATTTCAGTAAAGAACATATTCTTTCTGACAATGACATTTTCCTCAACTGTACGGTCGTAATTACACATAATTTCACCGTTTGTACTCTATGGTGAAATATAATATTCACCTGTAAGTTTTTATTAATTTCATCACAAATTCAATATACGATTTTCATTTCGTTACGATGTTGAACGAATCATGTAATATGTGTGCATAATTGTTCACCCATATTACATTAACGTCACTAGTTTGAATTTAGTAGTGAAATTAGATGTCAGTGACAGATAAATGAAAATATAAGTCATGTCGAACAGAGAATTGATACAGATGCATTTGTGTCAGATTTAGAATAACTCATATTCACTGTCGTCTGATATAGATCAACTGCTTAGGCTTAAATAGATTAATCTGTCTAGGAAGCTTACTGATCACAAATGAGACGATACATAACCTAAACGTCGTTAATGCAGTTATACTTGATTTTTTCTATGCCTTATATGATACGCACTTAGTAGATAAGTAATTATATAGCTATTTCTATCGAGTGATCGGACTGTTGTTAATACATTGAGTGAAAAATAGTTAAGCCGGAGTATTAAATCACTTTGTCAAGGAGACCCTAAAAAAGGTCCATGTTGGGTTCTCATTGAATGCTCGTTGATATCTACAATCAAAAGTATTGTTGTAATATGCACTTACAGAATGCAGAACTACATATCATAACCGTAACACTCCATGCACATGTCACCCTCAGCAGTCCTTGCAGAACGGACGAGATATCTGAATGCGATGCGTCTCGAAAATTTGACCCATTCATCTGAACCGTATTCAACGCTTGTAAGTTGGAACAAATAACATCCAACACACATCAACATTGTCATCGTCAGATTCTTCACTGCGCTCAGGGTTTTTATTATTCAAGTACATATCTACTTTCGCTTCAGCTATGATTTCACTGTCATCACTAGATATTGCAGCATCTACATCTACAATCCTGCAGCCATCATCTCTACTGTTGATTCTCTAGGGTTCTTATACGGTCGTTCAGGTGTATTAAATGTGTAGTATTAATAAATTTCATGAACTGGTCCTACATCAATGGGTGCAGCGATGGACCCGGACATGCCGTGTAACAGGTAGTTGACTATCGGCAGAAATTCTTGATGTTTTATTACCGCTTAGGTGATATTTTTCATTTCTAGTTAGCTGTCATCAGACTGCCATGCTTGGTATTGCTTACAGTAACTCACCAAGGTTTAAATACTCGATGGACAAAAAATCTATCGTCTTTCGGAAAAACTAATTCGCCTGGTCAGTTCATTGAGCTGAAGAGCGTAGTTGATAAGATGTTAACATAATAACTGCATCTGGCGTCTGAAAGATTAGTTGCACTCCATAACATCCGTACCTACAGTACACCTCCACATGAGACTGATGACTGTTAAGGATTTTCTGATAATTTTACAGAGTGATATGGCTTCGTATTTCCGGTAATTTGGGACTGCAGAGGCTGATCACATGTGTATGTATTTGAAAAAGATTTCTTGACCAAGTTGAAGGCATTGGTAGATAGGGTTCAATAAACAAATGTTTTGTCCTAGTTTCTGAATTCATAGCAGTGTATCCCTAGAGCTTTAAGATATTATTACTCACTCTAGACAATGTTTGATTAAAATGATTTTAAACAAACGTATTATAAGAGTACATTATCGGGTTACTGATATTATGAAATCACATTTAGTGGAAGTTAAGGATAGGCTTCTGAAGAAAGAACAATAGAATGTTGTCTATGAGATCAATTGTTTGCAGTGTAATGCAGCTTGTGTGGGAGACACATCTATACAGTTGAATGTGGGGTTGAAAGAAAACAAACAATGTTTGAAACATATACCCAAATCCTCGGTTGATCTGAACAGACTTCAGAATAGGTCGGTGATAGGGTTACATGTGTTAGAAACAGAACACAAATTCAACTTCGAAAGTACCAAAATACTTCAGGAAGAGTTTGGCACACATGAAGAAAGATTGACACAAGAAGCACTGTATGATATGAACTAATAAGAACAGCCAGATCAGAAAAGAGGAGATTCAACTATCTAACACTTGAGGCAAACGATCATCATCAAGAGATTTCACCCTATCTCCATCCAACCTGTATAATTCACATGCACCATTATTGTGACAGAAATTAATCTGGAATATTTTAACACTACAATCATGTATTTGATAGTTCTAATTTCACATAATCATCAATGGCTCAAAAACAATAATATCAACCTTCCATTTACACTTTCATTTTTACTGCTGATGAAAGACAAATTAACACCTAATATCACCTAATAATAACTTGAACTTATACACACACACACTCACTCACACACATTCATTCATTCATTTTCACATTGTGAACTTTTCACATGATTCACATATAACTCATTCATGTTACCCTACTTATTGAAGTCAACATCTGAATATGATTGGGTAAGCACATTATAAGTCCTAATTTTGAGTTCATGATAACATTTTAAAGGGGACACGAAGTTGTTTGTTGTTTGACTAAGGATTTTTATTTTTCTTGTGTCCAATACTTTTGTTGTAATGAGTCAAATGATACATTCAACACATTTCATGAATTTCATACTACTATTATTATTGCCTTTTCACGTATAACAGAACGGTGTATTAATCCCGCTCTTTTTCGATTCATTTTCAAATTCCTTTATTTGTTTATTTATTCAATTTATTATAAAATCAGGAAATAATGAAAGTTTGAATAGCCCAATGTAATCGTTGTTTTCCTGAGCTATAAAGAGAACCATATAAAACAAACAACAATAACTGGTAGAATTATACGGGAAATATTTCTATGATTTTTATAATTAATTAATGTTGTGTTTCGGCATTTGGTTCATATAATCCACCTTACATATGTTTATTTGTACTTTTATATTTGCTCAAGAAAAAATGTTTTCTTTCTATTTTTGCCTGTATCACCGTATAAATAATTTAATCCACTTTTTAAAACAAAAGTCAATAAACAATACCTTCTAATGTTACACCCCTTCTTAAATTATGATTGGTTGAATAAAATTAATGATTGATTTATATTTTTCATTTTTGTTCATTGAAGAAAAAAACGATTCTTATAAGAATTATCATTCTCGAAAAACTAGCAAGTTATTTCGGTTTTGTTTCTGGTATTTTTATCATTCTCAATATGAAGAGAACTGATTAATTTTTTTTGCATAGTAATTTATGCATCGGATAAGAAAGCATATAGTAATTCACAAATATTTATACGTATTATTGGAATAGTTAATGAGAAAGCAACTTAGTGAGGTTGAAAATGCATAAAAATACTACGATCTCAGTTCCTTGATTCTATTTTTCACTAAAAATCGCTTAGAATTTACCAAAATAATTCATACATATATATTTGTTTTATTTCTCCTTGAAGTTTTAGTCTATAGTTATTCACTTTGTTATCAGATATAACAAGTCAAAGTATGACCTATTCTTACAAATGATATGTCTTTGGAAACGAAACACGAAAAAGGTTTGATAAATAAAAACAATAAACACAACTATGAGTCAGAACAAATGTTTGCCAAATTTACAGTTCCTGATAGGAATGACAAAAACTAGGTGAAATTATAATCTAGAATTTTGTTTTGGTTTCCTTTGGAAACATATATATATATATATATATATATATATATATATATTACAACTAGAAAAGTTTATTCGACGTTAACACTTGCATTGAAAACAAGATTTCAAAAACTGCAATCTATACACGACAGGTGTTACTGCAGTCTATGTAAACAGATCACCAGTGCTTGCTACATGAAGTCAGTTATTTAACGTAACCAACAAGTTAACAGTGAATCTAAGTTGAATATCAGCTAGTTGAAATGTTCCAATGTCAGACTACTGATTATGAGAACACGGGCCCCGATTCTGTGTTTTATTAGTGGTCTCCTAGCTAAGCGGAATTCAATAAGTCAGAATAATTCAGCTTTTTGGCATGAATAAGTTGAACAATCCAAAAAGTACTACTGATTAGTAAGTTAATTGAGGGAGGAGAAAGTGACTTTAACTTTTGGCTTTATGAACGTAATGATGAAGGGAAAAAATTGGTGGTTGACCTAGAGTACTCGTTAGAAATAAGATTTTCATAATTTTTAATGTTTGTACAAAACTGAAAAACATTGGTAGGGACCTAGAGAGCATCAAAACGGAACGCGATATCTGTTCAGTAGTATTTGGTTTCCGACAATTCTTCAGGTGATTTCAGATTTTGGTTAAAATATGATATAAATTTCAGGATAATATAGTAAATGATTCTCTTAATGTAAGCAAAACAAAAGTGACTCATTTTCACTAAGTCTACAGTTCTTGAGGTACAAATCTAGTGTAGGTAAACCTTATTCATTTCTTATTCAAAATTCTCCTATTTTTATGTTATAAAATAAGGATTATCTTTAAATTGTATGGAATCCTCTACAAAATTTTCTCAATAGGATCAGTCAATAACTGCCTTAAGGTTTTCATTTAAGTAAATCATGTTCACCTGAATTTTATTTTACGATTCAATTGACCAATGTTTCATCACGTATGTATGACTAAAACACTAACAATATCACAAACAATAATCCAAGCTGCTAAATTACATACTTTCAGTAAGGACTGTAGAACAATAGATAATCAAGTAATTCGCAACATTTTATTTATTCTGGGTTTTTTTCTATCGTGGGAAGAATTTAACATCGGAGTATAAATACAGAAGTAATAATCTGAAAACGTAAGAGAATTTAAATTTATGTTAACTAATCAAGTTTGTATATAGGTAATGTGATAGAAATAAGAGTCTATCACTCTGTGTGCTTATTAATTACGTTTGAATATTTATTTAGTACAATCTAAATAGTCAATGATCACTTTAGCTTTTATATACATTAATTATGAGTACCATGTTAAGTTTTCATACACTATGTATAATGAAGGCTGAATGGAACAGGATTTAGTCTGTAATAAAGTTTAGTTTAGATGGCATTACTGTTTTGTGCAACTCATTTTTTCCAACTTTATTTATAAGTAATATAATCTAATCTAAGTTGATTATCATTTTATTAAAACCCTGATATCACCCGTCAATATATCTAGATAAAATAATAAAAATCTCTATAAATCTACTCACTATTTGATTTTATAATCATAGTCTCTCTATTATTGAACCTAAAACTTCAAACTTAATTTATCCAACCATGTTTCAGGTGCTTCTCATTAATAATCTTATTGATGAGATGAAATATTTTCATCTTAAATTATGGTTTTTATATGCTTGTTTTTGAGCTTAAAAAGAATTGTGTGTAAAGTGAATTTGACCCAGGTTAATGAGAAATAATTTGAACTTCAGTTGTCTAAAATACAGAAAAAGAGGAGTAAGTTAAGTCCTATTTCATGTACTCCTCTCGAAATTCTTTTAGCATTATATCTACTCAACCTTTTTCACTATAACACTATTTGACTAAAGAGGTAATCCAACACTGAATTCAATTCCGTCTACCTAATGATTATTAGCCGCCTACAAACTAATGGAATATTTTAGAAAATGTGATTTACACTAAAATTTAGAGTGACAGCCTACACATTGTTTACTGAAAGCTTTCCCTTATATCTTTGACATTTAGTGTAATTCGACAATAATTTTCAATTATTATTAAAACAAATTATAAACCGATTGTGTTTAGATTAAAAAATAAGTTATATTATATTATTGATTATTTGTAATTAATTAAAAATGATGACACACATAATAATAGTTTGTTGATTAGCTTCAATATGATGTGGATGTGATTGCTCTGAAGGAAGTTATATAATATGTCATCATAGTATAGTAAATCAGATGCGAACGTACCCACGGTTTAATGAGTATGTAGATGGTTCACCTACCCAAAGTAATCGTCTGTGTGTCTGTTAAAGTCACTTTGCCGACCTACAAAACACATTAGTAGTCTTGATACAGTCACGGCTTTTTATTTATCCAAATAATTTTGTGGAGATAGTTTGTTCAGTTTAAAGATTTTATTTTGCAAACACCCATATCGATTGGCTAGCCACTAACTATCACAGAGAACTGGGAAGGACATAATTTTTACGTCAGAGAGCTTATAGAAATCAATTAAGATAGCGTATATCTATTTGATGAAGAAACTCCGCCTGTAGCTCTTCTTGAGCTACTGCAGTTACAGGCCCAGGTAAAGGAGGAGGGTAGGACGTGAGGTCGGCAACCACACCCCGTAGGAAACAACCTTGCTAAAAAACGCTAAGCAGAATAAAGAAATCAAACCATTTAAAGTCTCCCCTCCTAGTTGATGGAAGAATTATGACGCTTCATAATGAAAGCTGAGACTCTACGGAAGTCACAAGGCCGATGCCTCTTTTAACAACTAGGGCAACAATTTTTATAGGTACATAGAACGTCCGGACAATGAGTAAGACAAGAATGACTAGTCAATAGCAACGGAAATGAGAAGATACAGCTTGGCAGTACTCGGGATCAGCGGAACCCGTTGGACAAAAGCTGGACAGAAAAGGATAGATTCAGGAGAGATGCTTCTGTACTGCGGTCACGAAGAGGAAAATGCTCTACACACTCAGGGAGTTGCTTTGATGCTGTCTAAAGAAGCAAGTAAAGCAGATATAGGATGGAAATCTCATGGACCTAAGACCATCAAAGCATCCTTCAAAACAAAGAAGGAGAGAATTACAATGAATGTTATCCAGTGTTATCCACCCACCAATGATGGCATTGACGACGATAAAGATCAATTCTACGAGATGCTACAATCGATCATAGTGAAATGTCCAGGAAAAGAGCTGACAATCCTGATGGGAGATCTTGTAGTAAGCCCATTCAACTACTGTATTATTTGTCTATTCAATCCTTGATCTATTCTCCCATTGGTTGTAACACACAAATAATCAATAAATTATCCACACCTGATTAACACTCATAAATATATATGGATTCTCAACTCACACACACATGCACACACACTTTGTTTCACTATGTGCCTGCTTGCTGTGCGCTTGCGGATTTTGTTATTCTTTAACAATAAAATATCTCTACAACTGGTGTTCAGGCTTCTGAATAATCTCAAGTAAATCCATAACTCTACTAGAAGATTTAGCCAGTGTTAAATACTCAGTTAACAGGATATCATTTATTGGAGTCAGATATAGAGGAAATTAGCCTCTACAATCTAAACGCCGAAGTCGGAATGCATGGACTAAGAGAAAAAAAAACGAAAACGGGGAAAGATTTGCAAATCTATGTGCATTCAATAAATTGTTTATATGCGGCACAATATTCCCACGCAAACGTATACACAAAACGACATGGATTTCACCAGATCACACTACAGGGGATTTAGTCGATTATATTTGCATCACCAAAAAATTCAGAAAGTCAGTGGAAAACGTGAAAACCAGATGAGGAGCTGACAAAGCTTAAGACCATCACTTGGTGGTTGTCAACATGAAACTGAAGTTAGAGAAGCACTGGACAACTAGAGAGACGGCATTATAAATGTTTAATACAGCCTTTCCTATGTGGATATACTTACAGAGATATCGCGGAATTCATAATGAACTGATATGAAAACTAACCCAGTTGTATGACGAATACTCAGTGATTTCAATTGTTGAGATCATGAGTCAATTGAAGCTAGACCACCATGGAAAACCTGGAAGCACTGGACAGCCGTTTCGTCCTATTGTGGGACTCCCCAGTAGTGCGCATCCACGATTCCGCCTCAAGAATTTCGACCCCAGAACCTACTGGTCTCGCGAGTGAGCACTTAACCACTAGACCACTGAGCCGGCATCCAACGGTGTTAATGTCTTAGTGGTTGTGTATAAATCTGTGAGTTATGGATCTATACATTTGAATGTAAGCCATTTAGTTTTGAGTTGAGATATTACTTCTCCGTCTGGATAAGCACTTAAAATCATCAGGAGTCAGTTATGTGATATTTATTTTCGGAATCGACCACAATTGGAAAATTGGTTCTTTTTGAATTTGGTATTTCCCAACAATGTATACGCTTGTAAATTGATTCTATCAAATAAATTTTCCTTGAATTCTAACTAGTGTTTTGCGCTTAGTGTGAAATACCTGAACACAGTGATTTGAAATTTGATCAATAATTACTTAGCTTAAGTACATGTTGTATATCCATTTCGTTATCGATAGTAGAAGGATTTCTACCATTATAATGTTCACAAAATCATTTAACAACTTGTTAAACACAATATTACTGAAATAATGATTTTGTACAATTTTAACACCATTGTCATATTGATGTTAATCTATAAAATAATTAGTTCGAATAAGCATAAATACATTCATGTATACATACATACAAGTTTGTCCGTATACTAGATTTAAAAAATATAGAAATTCAGGTTACTTTAAAGATTTTATTCTACATACACTCTAGATTAATAAATATATTCGCATTAATCAATTTAAAAGTGATTGGTGTTCTCATTTTTAAAACAAGTAGTTTTAGTAAAATGTTCTACGGGACTCATTTTCTATAAACAGGCTTACTTCAAATTCATTGATTTGTTGAGTTCCACAGATAAATACGTACTTAAATCAGAAGAGCAGAAAATTATGAACTTAATGAAAGGGGAATAAAGATTCTAAAACGCTTTTTGGCTCAAAGCTTATTGTTGCAAAGATTATACTTGTCGTTAATCAGCCTTAATAAATATTTTGAATAGAAAAAACCTAGTCGAATAATTTACACTCATATAAATGTTTCCGTCAATTGTAAACACAAGCCTGGAATATTCAGTCTGCTTACAATAAAGCTTTTCCGACCACTCCAACAGTCTTTTTATCACAATAATCTTATGTTTGAAAGGAAAGAGTAACACCTAGATTTTATTGGACAGCTGTCAATTTGATGTTATATGCTTTATATAATAATGACGCTTATTTAAAATTCCACGAATTATCATAATTTATGACTATCAGCTGGCTTTTGAAAATAACAGTTATATCATTAATTAAATATCAGTATAGGAATGTGGAGATTGTTGAGTTTAAAATGATATGATGAGTGGATCAATGTTAGACTACCATTAAAAACCTGGAGGGAGTGGATGGTCATTTCATCTTAGTACGGGACTCCTCAGCAGTGCACATCCATGACCCGAATACGGAACTCGAACCCAGGACCTCAATACTATTCTCGATTCCAATTGAGGCAGTTATTATTGTCAATTGTAATACTCAAATATTTTATGTTTAATATTTGCAGTACATGTGGTAAGCCGTTGATAAACAGTTGAAGAATAGACATTGTTTCTGAAAAGTTAGTCATAGCATTGTGGTTATATTGTTTTTTCACAGAAAAGAAATACTTATAAAATATACGCATTTTCAAGCTAGGGTATCACTTCATAAGATACATTGAAGATATTTGTTTGAATTTTCTTATATCTGCTTGTGAAACTGCTAGCACTTTTATCCTTGACATTTGATACATTTCACATTAAACCTGAGAAAAGTTCACAATGTGAAAATGAATGAATGAATGAATGTGTGTGAGTGAGTGTGTGTGTGTGTATAAGTTCAAGTTATTATTAGGTGATATTAGGTGTTAATTTGTCTTTCATCAGCAGTAAAAATGAAAGTGTAAATGGAAGGTTGATATTATTGTTTTTGAGCCATTGATGATTATGTGAAATTAGAACTATCAAATACATGATTGTAGTGTAGCGGTAAATAAATCCCTAAAATAAATAGCTCTGTAAGTTTTCGACATTGGATGCTGACCATATGTTTTAGTGGACTCATCTAGCTGAAGGCGCTCGGTCAGGCATCCGCACCAGATCACGTGTGGTAACGCTGTGCTCAACATCAACCTCATTCGCTAGCCAGATTAGATCAGAGAATTCCGATATATTGGTCATCGCCAAATATACTCTTCCGATCTCCTCGACTCTGTCTTTTGATTTCTCTTGGTGGGAACGAAATACATAAGAAGGTGTTACTGGTAGAAGCGTTGTCAAACACTGAATACCTGTGACATCATCATTGGTGAACCCGACGTGATCTGGTACACCTAATTGCAACTGTGAGTCTGTTCCTTTTTGGGGTTTTTATATATCATTGCCTTATTTTTTATTTTTTTTTAAACATTGTGATTTTTTTTTCGTGTTTTTTCTTGGATATATATATATTTTCCCCTCGTTCATTATCGTACTTCATACTTCATCATGACTGAACAGACACCTAAAGTACTCAAGCTTAAGACTTTGTCCCCACCTTCGTTTCAACTGATGCCTTTCTGGCCCGACAACATCGAAGCCTGGTTTTGCTACGCAGAAGCGAACTTCTCCGAGCACGGCGTGATCGACACACGTGCACAATTCCTCGCAGTAGTCAAGGCACTACCGCGCGAATTCAACAGGTACGTAACACCTAGTATGTTTACTAGTGATGTTTCCGATCCTTACGAAATCTTAAAACGCTCGATTCTTAAACGAGGAGATCTAACCGATCGACAAAGGTTAGATCAACTCTTCAATAACATCGACCTGCAACACGGTTCTGCGACAGACATGTTGCAACGGATGAGAGAGGTTATAGGCCCAAGAACTTTCGACGAAGGTCTATTCAAACAACTCTTCTTGTCAAAACTTCCCCAACAGGTGCAAGCAGTTCTGGTCTCGTTCCAGAACAACGCCTTAGACGAGCTAGCTGCATCTGCCGACCGCATTCTAGAAATTACGAAATCTACTACCGAGGTATTTTCAGTCAAAGAAAAGCCTCACACGACTCAGAATGATATAACCGACTTATGTCACACACTCACGCGTTATCTTAGTCTTCGTACCGACCGTAAGAGATCGCGCACACCACGTAGAAGCATTTCTCGTAAGCGATCTGTCTCTAGACCACGAGAGACAGATAACCCCGACTGGTGCTGGTATCATAACCAGTATAGAAAGCTTTCCAGAAATTGCAGAAAACCCTGCAATTTTCCCAACACGAAACCGACTGATTCGAAAAACAATTCGGGAAACTTCCAGGCCGGCACGCGTTAACGGCAACCGTAGCCGGCGAACAAAGCCGTCTGTTATTCGTCACAGATGTGACAACGAGAGTTCGCTACCTCGTCGACACTGGCGCAGAAGTTAGCGTTCTCCCAGCAAATCCTAACGACCGGCTTCACGAATCGACCCTAAACTTACAGGCGGCAAACGGAAAACCGATCGCTACGTATGGCAAAAGGTACGTTTACCTTAACGTGGGTTTACGCAAACCCATACACTGGATTTTCGTTGTTGCTGATGTTTCTATACCAATCATTGGTATGGACCTTCTACAACACCACAATCTGATCATCGATACGCGCAAACGGAGGCTAGTAGACGGGAACACTAATTTGTCCGTTTGCGTAACTTCTTTTACTGGTTGTAGAGTATCCCCAGTCACAGTTAAACATATGATAGACCCACTCTATCAACCACTACTCGATAAGTACCCTGGGATACAACAAACTCAACCGAAACTACCGTGTGTAACCAGCAACGTTACACATCACATCACGACTACAGGACCACCTGTATTCTCTAAAGCACGACGACTAGCTCCTGAAAAGCTAAGGTTAGCGAAAAACGAATTCGATCACATGATGGACTTAGGAATCATACGACCGTCAAGTAGCCCATATGCATCTCCGTTGCACATGGTCCCTAAAAGGACAGCAACGATTGGCGTCCAACTGGTGACTATCGGCGATTGAACGCGAAAACCATTCCCGATCGTTACCCGTTGCCTCACATTCACGATTTGACAGCTACCTTGAAAGGTACAACTGTCTTTTCGAAAATCGACTTGGTTAAAGCGTATAACCAAATCCCTATGGCTACTGACGACATACCGAAAACAGCTATCATATCTCCTTTCGGACTCTATGAATTTTTGCGAATGCCTTTCGGTCTAAGGAATGCTGCTCAAACATTCCAAAGATTCATAGACGACGTTTTCGAGGTCTCAACTTCGTACACGCGTATGTTGATGACTGTCTAATCGCAAGTCCGGACAGAGAAACACATCTCAAGCATCTGGATCTTGTTTTCGAACGACTTCAAAAACATGGCATTACTGTAAACGTTCAGAAATGCCAATTCGGAACCGACTCGTTAGACTTTCTGGGACACACTATCGATGCTCAAGGCATTCGACCTCTTAGGACCAAAGTGGCGGCCATTCTGGATTACCCAGAACCGACCACCGTCAAGCAATTACGCACGTTCAACGGCCTCGTAAGTTTCTATAGACGTTTCATACCGAAATGCGCATTACTTATGAAACCTCTGACCGACCAACTTCGTGGAAATGCGAAATCCATTAATTTGGACGACACCGCACGAAAAGCATTCTCCACAGTTAAGGAACTGATTGCTAAAGCAACAATGCTCGCACATCAGGACACCCGAGCACCCATTAGCATCGCAGTAGACGCATCCGACTCAGCAATCGGAGGAGTCTTACAACAATGGGTTAACAACTCCTGGCAACCCTTGGCGTTTTTCTCTAGAAGGTTGCTAGACACCGAATCGAGGTACAGCACATTCGGTAGGGAACTCCTAGCTATGTATTGTGCTGTACGGCACTTCCAACACTACATCGAAGGTCGTGAATTCACTCTTTTCACGGACCATAAACCGCTCACTTTCTCGTTAAGCTCTCCTTCTGACAAGTACTCTCCCCGTGAGTCTCGACAACTGGACTACATTTCGCAGTTTACTTCAGATATTCAACACATCTCTGGAGCAAACAATGTAGTTGCAGACGCTTTATCTCGTATAACTTCCTTGAACAGTTTCCAAGGAATCGACCTTCTTAAACTCGCCGAGCTTCAAAAAGAAGACACTGATCTTCAGCACGAGTTATCGTCCACAACACTTAAACTACTCATCAAACAGATGGGAACAGGTAAGGAAACTCTACTTTGTGACACATCTACAGGTAGGGATCGCCCAATCGTGCCGAAACATTATCGACGCAATGTCTTCAACACATTGCACAAACTTTCGCATCCAGGTGTTCGTGCAACCATCAAGCTTATAGCAGAACGGTTTTGCTGGCCTGGAATGAATAAAGACGTGAGGGAGTGGGCACGCTCCTGTGTAAGCTGCCAAAAATCTAAGGTTATCAGACACAATAAATGTCCCTTAGGCTGATTTAAAACTCCCGATGCCCGTTTCGACCATGTCCATCTGGATTTGGTAGGACCTTTACCAGATTCAAATGGATACTCTTATCTCTTAACCTGCGTAGACCGTTTCACTCGATGGCCAGAAGCAGTACCTATTAAGGACATCACTGCTGAAACAGTGGCCCGCACCTTCGTCGAACGATGGGTAGCAAACTTCGGTTGCCCTTCAACCATCACTACAGACCGCGGACGTCAGTTTGAATCTGATCTTTTCCGTCGTCTGACCACACTTTTAGGAATCACTCGCTTCCGAACGACCGCCTACCATCCACAAGCAAACGGGTTGGTAGAACGTTTTCACCGACAGCTGAAAGCTTCGCTATCAGCAGCAAACGTTTCACAGTGGACCGACGCTCTTCCACTCGTCTTACTAGGTATCCGCAATGCAGTGAAAGCTGACATTGGATACACTGCGTCTCAACTCGTTTATGGAACGACACTTCGACTTCCAGGAGAATTCGTGGATCCTTCATCCTCTTCAATGAACATGGATCTAACCTCCTACACGAACAGGCTTACAAACGCAATGCGTTCAGTTAAACCTGCTTTCACTCGACCTCAATCAACTGATGTTTTCGTTCAACCTGGCTTACGATATAGTACACACGTTTTCATTCGTCGAGACTCGCATCGACGACCATTCGAATCAGCATACGAAGGACCCTTCAAAGTTCTTCAACGTGAATCTAAGTACTATATAGTCGATAAGAACGGAACCAACGATAGCATCAGCATCGATCGCTTAAAAGCAGCGTATTTAGAAGGAAATCCTATCCACGTCGATTTTCCTTCGGTACAATCGAACGACACGACTCCGACACTTACAATACCTCATCCGACAACCAACACACACGATGATACTTCGACAGTATCCGAAAATAAACTTAAAACGACGCGTTCTGGAAGAAGGGTGAGATTTCCAGAACATTTAAACGACTATTGCACGTAAGGCACTTCTCGACATTTTATATTATTTAAAAAAAAAAAACAATTTTAATATGCTTATATATTTTTATTTCTATTTAAAAAAAACAAAACAAAAAAAAACAATTTTTTTAATGCTATTACGTGTTCATGAGTTTATTTTCCATTTTTTTTCCGCCGACATTGTGTTTTTACGCACATACGAGTGTATTTCGACATGCACTTACATTTTCTTTTTCTTTTCCAGGACGGCTGGAAAAGAACGATGACGTTTATGAGGATCCGAAATTTTCATTGTACATTTTCTTTTTACTATGTTGTACCTCCGTCCCATATAGTAAGGAAAGACGACCAGACGCTGCTAAATTTAGTAAGCTATCAGAAGAGTGTTTACCAACAACAAACTCGTTGGGTTTAAACTTCTGGCTGGCCACGTCTTAGGGTCGTCACTGCCCCACTAGGGGGAGTGATCTGTAGCGGTAAATAAATCCCTAAAATAAATAGCTCTGTAAGTTTTCGACATTGGATGCTGACCATATGTTTTAGTGGACTCATCTAGCTGAAGGCGCTCGGTCAGGCATCCGCACCAGATCACGTGTGGTAACGCTGTGCTCAACATCAACCTCATTCGCTAGCCAGATTAGATCAGAGAATTCCGATATATTGGTCATCGCCAAATATACTCTTCCGATCTCCTCGACTCTGTCTTTTGATTTCTCTTGGTGGGAACGAAATACATAAGAAGGTGTTACTGGTAGAAGCGTTGTCAAACACTGAATACCTGTGACATCATCAGTAGTGTTAAAATATTCCAGATTAATTTCTGTCACAATAATGGTGCATGTGAATTATACAGGTTGGATGGAGATAGGGTGAAATCTCTTGATGATGATCGTTTGCCTCAAGTGTTAGATAGTTGAATCTCCTCTTTTCTGTTCTGGCTGTTCTTATTAGTTCATATCATACAGTGCTTCTTGTGTCAATCTTTCTTCATGTGTGCCAAACTCTTCCTGAAGTATTTTGGTACTTTCGAAGTTGAATTTGTGTTCTGTTTCTAACACATGTAACCCTATCACCGACCTATTCTGAAGTCTGTTCAGATCAACCGAGGATTTGGGTATATGTTTCAAACATTGTTTGTTTTCTTTCAACCCCACATTCAACTGTATAGATGTGTCTACAAAAATTGCTTTTTAAAATAGTAAATAAAAACTAGTAGGCATTAGTCAGACAGTCAATTAGCAATTTAATAATTTTTAGTGAATTAAACTATTAGTGATTTTGGAAACTGTGTACCAGAAAATTATTATATTTGATAATTCCTTTCAATGTTCAAAATGGCTGAGATAAATCAGTGGAAATTCATAGACTGGATAATTAGTTCCGACATGATAATAGTCAAATGTTTATTGTGTTATAATAGTTTAATATAGTATCTACTAGTCGTAAAGCTGAATCACAGAATGATGTGTCTATCAAATAATTTTTTGACTTTAAAAATTTTTCTTCAGAGGTACGTCTCAAGACTCAATGTCTATTTTGTTTCAATTTGTATGTTTACAGTAAACGTGAAAATCTACTATCAAAGCAACCAATAGTATAGGTCTATTGAAAGTCGATATTTTTCTTAGGTGGGAAGTATAGTGTTCGTACATTTAATAGGCACATGATCATTTGTCATATATTCCTTTAAGTCTAAATAGTCAATCAAGAAAATGAGCTAGTCGATACATTGGTAAACTCCTAATTACAAATGAACGAATGTCCTAAAACTAGTTAGTATCTAAGTCACGTATCGTCTCTGTCACGTGATGAAAGGTAGGTAGGCAAGATGTAAGTAGCTCATTTGAAAACTTGATCGATTATTAACAATATTGTTATATCTGAACGAAGAATAGATGATTGGTGACTGCTAGGACTTATTTATGGACTATTATTACATATAATCTCACTGAATTATTAAATGACTAGGATATATATATACATATATATATATATATATATATATATATATATATATATATTCCTTTTTTCATAAGCTTTCATTTGACGCATTCACTACTGTTGTACGATTTACTACTCTATTAGTTACAGTCTCCTATACTGACAGCCACTTTTGGCTTGATCTCGCATAATCATTATTTTATTTATTTTAGTTGTTTCTATCAATAATTCCATTTATTTGATGCTCACTATTGATTAAGGATGTTTTGGTATCAGTGTAATACCCCATAATCGTGTCTACTGTGGTGAGAAAGCAGCTCTGAATTAAGTGCCATAAATCAGTAAACAACAGATTGTCAGGACCTATATCTCACTTCTAAAACAACTAATTTGACCTGACTAATTTAAAAACAAACTAAAGAGTGGGATTTACTTCTAACTGTTTAACAATAAAGTTTGAAAAATTCAATGGTTCTTTAAAATGTTAGATAGACACAATTGTCCTAGGAAATTGAGGCTGCTAGTGAATATAAACAGAATCTAATTACCCGACAGTCTAATCTTACAGATTGAATTCGTATAATATTGTAGAAATCTATATAATAAGCTAATTAATATCAAGAACTAAATTGATGGTGAAATCCCTAGAATTTAGAAAACATTAATAATTAGTTTAGACCTAGTTTAATAATATCTAAACATCTGTTAAACTGATAACATCTGTTCAGCTTAACAACTGATTTGAAATTCGGTATTAGCAGTTTAACTTTTAAACAAATTTCATGTTAATACACTTGTTATAATCTCATATTTAAAAATATAATTATGCAAGAATAAATATAATAATGAGAGTAGGCAATATGAAGTAAATATTAAGATCTGTTTATTTATAATGTCGTCCGTATGAACGACATGTTTCAATCGCACATTTCCTCAATTAACAATAACATATTGTATGGTCTTTGTTGAAAAAAAAATTTACTCAACATTTCTAAATCGAAAATGTATTCTTACCTACATACTTACACCTGTTACTCCTCGTGAAGGAGCATAGGCCGCTCACCAGCATTCTCTATCCAACCCTGTCCTGGGCAATCCTTTCCAGTTTTCTCCAGTTGTTATTCATCCTTTTCATATCTGCTTCTATTTCCCGACGTAATGTGTTCTTTGGCCTCCCTCTTTTCCGCCTTCCTTCAGGATTCCAAGTTAGGGCTTGTCTCGTGATGCAGTTTGATGATTTGCGTAATGTATGTCCTATCCATTTCTATCGTCTTTTCCTAATTTCCTCTTCAGCTGGAAGCTGGTTTGTTCTCTCCCACAAAAGGCTGTTGCCGATGGTATCCGGCCAATGGATGTTGAGTATCTTGCGTAGACAGCTATTTATAAATACTTGTACTTTCTTGATGGTGGTTGTCGTAGTTCACCAAGTTTCAGCTCCGTACAGTAGGACTGTCTTGACGTTTGTATTGAAGATTCTGACTTTGATATTGGTTGAAAGTTGTTTTGAGTTCCATATGTTCTTCAACTGTAGGAATGTGGTCCTTGCTTTGCCAATCCTTGCCTTTACGTCTGCATCTGAACCTCCTTGTTCATCGATGATGCTTCCTAGGTATGTGAAGGACTCTACATCTTCCAGAGTTTCGCCATCAAGAGTGATTGGATTGCTGTTCTCCGTGTTGAATTTGAGGACCTTGGTTTTCCCTTTGTGTATGCTGAGGCTTACTGATGCAGAGACTGCTGCTACACTGGCTGTCTTCATCTGCATCTGTTCGTGTGTACGTGATAGGAGGGCTAGGTCATCTGCGAAGTCCAAATCGTCTAATTGATTCTGAGCTGTCCATTGTATTCCGTGTTTTCCTTCAGATGTCGTGGTCTTCATAGTCCAGTCGACCACCAGAAGAAAGAGGAAGGGAGAGAGTAGACAGCCTTGTCTGACTCCGGTCCTTACTTGGAAGGCGTCTGTCAGCTGTCCTCCATGCAAGACCTTGCACTGTAGTCCGTCGTATGAGTTCCGGATAATGTTGAAAATCTTCTCAGGAACTCCATAGTGTCGAAGAAGTTTCCATAATTTTCTCCTATCTACACTGTCAAACGCCTTTTCGTAGTCAATGAAGTTGATGTATAGTGACGAGTTTCACTAAACTGATTGTTCAACGATGATCCGTAGTGTTGCGATTTGGTCTGTGCACGACCGATCCTTACGTAATCCAGCTTGTTGATCTCGAAGTTGAGCGTCTGCTGCGTCTTTCATCTGGTATTCATTGAAATATAATTCATGATATAGTATTGGGATGTGTAAATGAATCAAGGTAAATATACCCACACTTAACTTCAATGCAAACTTACTGCAAGTGATTAAATACGGAGATATCACCTTAAATGTTGCGTTTATATTTAAAGTACAATTTTTCGGTTTACTAAATTTATGTTACATATTATTTAGAAGAGTTTTATGAACACAGGGTAAGTTTTATGTCAGTTAGTGAGTGGCTCTCTAAAATGTGTTTTATGACTGCATAAACATGATGAACAGGTTAATCTGAGCTTGTTTGACTATTTTTGGTATTCATATTCAAAAGGTCAAAAAACCCAAATACCACTGTTCTACGAGTTTGAATAGCTAGGCGAAATGATTTTTCCTCATCTTTTTAATATTTCATTTATGTTAGTTCATGTTGGCTTATCATTATATAGACTGACAATAAAGAAGTGTCTTAGTTTTTTTAAATCTGATTATAACAATATTTTAACGGTTGCTTAGCCGATTTTACATGAAGATATAGACGTGTAGAGTGTAAAATAAAATTAAAACGTGAAAGTATCAACTTATATCAGTAGACCTTGGTAAATCAGTGTTAAATACCAGATACATATACATTTATGGATCTATACTTTGGTTTACTTCAAATCGAAGTTTACTATTTGTAGTGTGGTTATGATCGGACCTTCTATTCGATATTTTGCATAGAAATTATTTTGAGTTGGATTGATATTCACATGAAAGTCAGTCAAAAAAACAGATTATGGTTTATATATATAATATATTATTTCAGTAGCATAAATAGTAGAAATTATATTTTTTGTCACATTCCAGTATTAAAGGCATATTAAATTTTTTTAGATTTATAATTTGAAGAATTATTATTCTTAATCATGCTCTTTTGCATCTATAATCAAATACATGTAGTGAAATAAATGTCAAGATAAATAGAAACAAGAATATACTAAAAATGTGTCACTGGGTGATAGTATCTAGGTGATCCGCTCATGATATAGACATGGTAGCAGAGACTGATCGATCCCATTCTTGAATATTAAAGTATCGAAGATACATGGCCTCACTAATACACAGAAATATCTTGATCAGTTATTATTCAGTATAAAGATAATCTTGACAAAACAGTGTCACATATTTTTACAATATAGAATTCAATTATTGTTATCGTTTCTTTATAATAAAATGATTTAATTCATCGACTTTGTTTTACAAATAATGTAAGTGAATATTGATATTATAAATTAAGATTATTGTAAATACAGGACTCGTGTCTACGGTTACAACTCTTTCTTGTTATTATAGTCGTGGTCTTAAATATCATCATCTATGAATTTCAACCAGAACTAAGATCTTACGTAATAATCTGGAATAAATTATATTTAAGTGGTTCACAAGATTTAATCCTCGTAATATGAGACTGTATATTAAGAACATGTCTAAAATTTCAGTGATTTGTGTAGCCTCTAAGTGACATATTTCTGTCATTTGAATTTTATGAACTTTACTAATCCATAAGCGTTACTGTTATCGAGCATCTAAATCTCATTATACAAATGACTGGTTGTGATTTTATGAGTCGTCATAAGTTAACCGAAGTAATGATAAGCAAATCAGTTGAAAGGGAAGTAAAACAACTGTTTACTAGTGCATAAGAATCAGTCGAATTATCCTTTAAATAAACCATTTCCCTGAATTATTTTTGGTATTTCGCTTACTCAGGTAGGAAATTGTGCGAACTCTAGAATAAGGAAACTTTAGAACACAGTAGTTGAACTAATCAATCGACTAATCATGAATACATTCATTAGATAAAGATTGAATTCCTCGGAAAAGCGTACTTATCGCTCGTTGATCATTAAAGTTGGTTATAAGAACGTTAAATTTTACTAACAGTAATCACTTGGTTTTTCGATAAAAAATCAATGAGAATGAGCTCTAATAATAATCCCCTTTTGAAATAAGCGAGTTTGTAAAATTACAGAACCTTATCTATTAGATGAAAATATATACATGACATATGACTCATGATAAACTGACAATACAGAAGGAATGAAAAACTGTTTTATTTCTTGATCGGAACTACTTTGCAGTACATGTTTAAAACTCTACACGCTATCCTGACAGAGTTCTTGAGATCTATTAGTGTGTGTGGTGCCTTTAGTTCATTGAATCGAAATCCAGTAGTTGAGTTTTTAACCATTAAGGTAGTAAGAATTTTATAGTGTTTTGTTTAATGAAAAACCTATCATGTGTAAGTTTAATTTTACTTGAAATTTTTGGCAATCAAATCATTTTACAATTTGATAATTGTATGTCGGTAAAAGACACGTAATCGATTTCAATATTAATTAGCATAGATCAGACATAAATATAAAACAACACAGACTAAAAGAGTTTTGTTCATATTTTTTAAAGTTATTTACTAAGTTGTTATGTTTTAGTAATCAATGGATAAGGTGATACTTATCTAACATGCCTAAAGCTGTCACTAGAATGCTGTCGATCTACGTCCCCCTCTTATTTCTTTGATGAGACAAACATGTAACTTTAACTGAAATATTCAAAGTTGCAAAAACAAAAAAGATAGGTGGCGGAAATAAAAGTGTACTTTGATTGCACTAAATAAAAATAGGTTGGAAATAGTGTTGTTTCAGTTGATGGCCATTTTCCCATGATTCATGCAAGAATGTTTTACAGACAAGCAGTCGGTTTTCACTGAAGTTAATTTTCAACTGTCTAGTGATTTACAAATGATAAACGAATAATCACTGATCAATGACTTTTCTTTTAGAAAACTACAACAATAATACGTTAAATAAGCTGTTAAATATACCTGTTGTGAACTAGAACATAGGTGGGGACAATCAATGAATGTCAATACATAATTACAAAATCTCTTGGTAAAATATGAGAACCATATACTGAATGTTTCATTTACAAATTTTCATCATTTTTCCTTCACATTCTGTATAGTTCTTGCTTTTCGCAATTCCTTCCTAATTCCCTTTCTAATCTCTTCAACTTGACCTTCTCAGTTTTCTGCTGCCAAGGTTTCCACTTCCGATTGGTGTTACTTATGTCTGTCGGCATACACCACACACCTTCCTTTCCAATCTGATTGAATTTTTATCGGAATGGGTTCATTTAAGAACTGATAATTTAGTAAATAGGTAAACATTTTAAGAGTACATGAAATTTCTCACAACGTTCATCTAAATTTGAACAAATAGTTTCACAGCTGGTGGGCGCCGATTTAATGTAAAACACGGAGGCGGAAAATTTTATCCACAGAAACCTCAGAGATTGAACTTCAAGTAAAAGCACTTATAAAATCTTTAATAAGACAGTAGATTCATAAGTCATTTTTAGAAATACCTAAGAAATATACAGATACTTTCACCACCATTAAAGCTTTACTGATAATAAACTTTTATGAAGCTTAACTTGATTCTGTTCATAATACTAAATACTTTTGAAACTAATTGGAAGTAAATTAATAACCGTATAAAGTAACTTTCAATTGTATTCATGAGTTATTATCTATTAACGATGCTGCATCTTTGGAAAGACTTGAAGGAATAAGATGAGTGATCTTTCTTGAAAAATCTCATGCATTTCTTCCCAATATATATTTTAACAAGGGAAGAATAAAACTCATAAAACAATGTGAGTTCATTTACTTCGTTAACTTTTTTCATATGTTTGCAATCTATAATTAATATTGCCAATCACAGAAAACAAAGTAAGTATGTATACTTTACATCAGGAACATCATTATTAGGATTGGGATTGGTATAGATGTGGTTAAAAAGGACAATAATTTGGAAGAAAAATAGAGTTTTTCATATGGTTTGTCTATTTGTTGACCGTAGGCAATATGCCTCCCTTTCGTTCTAGAGACTGAAAATTCGCTTCAATCTTTTTGCACCTATTTAGTACATTCAAAAAGTGATTCATTGTTCTATTTTCTTTTACTTTCAAATCTAACATTTCTCAGGGACTATTTGTTTTAATTCTTATGGGAAATAAATCTAAACATATTGTCTAGCTTACAGTAATTAGCACTGATGAATTAACAAGTTGATGAGAAATCAGTATTTGAAAGAATCCCGTTCCAAAATAATACTCTCACACATGACTGTACTTAAATAAACATGTCCATTAAATCATATAGGAATAAATCCAAATAGGTTTGCAATTATTAAACAGAATTTGTAGATGACTGAATTCTCTTTTAATATCTCTTCTTTATCGTGAATGATAAACAGTGTCTACCTAGTCAAAGTATTGAGTACTGAATACTAACTTATCACACTTTTGTAAATATACAATACATTAGTGACATCTCATTGACTGGTATGGAAATTTGAAGGCATTATTACGAAATTGGTATGCTATTAACCTTGGGATCTCTTCAACGAACTAATGTTAATCAGGTTTGAATTATTTTATTTCATGGACTAATTACTGTGCACTGTTTAAGCGATTGAAACGTTTAAAATCATAATACATAGTTCAATGTTGCTGCATTATGGAGTAGCTTGCAATTTTAGGCTGGATAACCTAATTGTACATCAGTTAAAATTAATTTCGTTAAGTTATTGAACTGTTACTTATTTGTCCTTAGTTTAATACCTATAAGTGTGATTGATGGTTTCTTTCGAATCGGGCTCGATTTACAAACGAGTATTTTTATTGGATAAGCTAGTTGTATAGTCAAAATTACTCACTTATATATTTTGAATAGCAAGGACATATGAACTATCAAATTGTGTACGTTATGATTTGATTTTCATTTCACCAGTAAAGCTGTTTTCTTATTTAATCGACAGAGCTAACGTGTTTAACAAAATATCTAGGAATAACATGTTAAATTCACTTGGTGTTGTTTTACATGTATCTTCCCATTGTTATTTAGGACTGCAATTGATAAGTCTCATGTTGGCATATTTGCATCCTCTGCGGATTGCCTCTTTATAACACCATATGTATTTAAACTTCACCCCATTGCACAAGCGGGTGGCTATCAGGACTCAGTAGCTAAGTGGGTAACTCGGTGTCGTTTGAAGCGAACAGTACTGGGTTCGAGTCCCGGGTTGAAAATCAACTCTGAGATGCAGATACATCCAGATGACGAGTCGCAAATAGGACGAAACACGCGTCCTGGATTCCATTGCTAGCCACTATCCATCTTTGCATAAAATGTTGGTTTGTACATAAAGAGAATGGATGAGATTCCTCAAGTCACTCATTCCATGATTTTGTTACTGGGTTATTTGTTTATTCACGTTTGTCTCATTTTATAATTTTTGTGTCATTTATATTGATGTTATTTATTTGAGATATTAATTCAATGTTCAGTAATTGAACAAAAGTCTAATTTTTATTGTCTAGAAAAATTTCAATGAGCTAGATTAGAAACAAACAATAATCAAGAAGAAGGCAAAACAAGAGGGAAAAAATGATACCCTGGTGAAAAAATTATTTTTGTTACTTTGCCTCAGTATTGAAGTAACACCATATACTTAAATGGAATATTTAAACAACAGTTGTCTACAGAAATAATATTGTTTTTATGACAAAACACCAACAGATTGACTGACTCCCAAGTTTCTTACAAGAATGCTTTATTATATTTCCAACGCAAACGAAATATCGCCATAGAGTTAGCCATTAGTATATCTGTTATTATTATTACCACTAATGTCGTAATATAGTTGTAAATCACTTTGGATCGGATGAGATTCTGATTGATAATTCGTTTATGTACATAAAAAGATAAAGTTTTATGAAACATAATCGTGTATGGCATCTAATTCTGTATTTGAAATTGATCAAATAAAAATTTAGAAAGTTGTAATAGAGTTTATTGTATAGGATAACATGTATGTGTAACGTATGTAATGTCAAATAGAAAATAATCCTTGATATCATAAAAGAATGAAATAAACTATGTACTACGACATGGCAATTAAACATCTCATTGATGTCAAAAAACAATATTAAAATGATGTATAGTCTGTGGTAATTATATAGGGTCATTAATTGTCAACTATTTGGTATGGCATTTTTGACAAGTTTCAACAATTAAGTTAATTTAAAGTCAATGAAAAATACAGTTATTTCTGTTTAGTTAAATATATATAATAAGGAAAATGGCTTCGTATAATTGTTAAGAGAGCAGTTAATTTGAACACAGTTAATTGAATACTGAATGCCAGTGAAACAAGTATTATGCATTATATTAGGCTACATATTGTTATGTCCTATGCCCCGTCAAATATCACTTGACTAAGTCGCCAATTAGAAACCCCGACTTATATGACCTTAGCACTGTGTCAAACCAATGACGCGTTCACCAGTACGATCAGCCTAGAGTCAATTCAGAGTCCTTATTTGTTCAACTTGCCTTGACCTGCCTGTTGTGTCTAGAACACAATCTCAGCTTCTACTACATGAGTCATGTGTTTCAGACATACTTCGTTTACATACATGCAAAACAGACCGCAACATACTACAAAATAGAAAGTAAGAGTTATATAGGAAGGAGTTTTTGTGGATATTATAGTAATTTTAATAGTTGAGATCATGAGTCAATTGAAGCTAGACCACCATGGAAAACCTGGAAGTACTGGATGGTCGTTTCGTCCTATTGTGGGACTCCTCATCAGTGCGCATCCACGATCCCATCTCTCGAGATTTGAATCCACAAATCCCCTTCTGATACTAATCAGTATATGCTCACTAGTGATTGGCTTCAAGAGGTATATCCTGGAGTTCTAGTGTGAAGCAGTGACCAGTGCAGTTCACGAGGGTTTGTTGTGAGATAGTAACTCACTGGAGACATTGGTGGATGTGTCACTCAATTTCGTGAATTAGTTGAAGTTAGACATTAACACCGTTGGATGCCGGCTCAGTGATTTAGTGGTCAAGCGTTCGCGCGCGAGACAGATAGGTCCTGGGTCCGAATCTTGAGAGGCGAGATCGTGGATGCGCACTGCTGAGGAGTCCCACAATAGGACGAAACGGCCGTCCAGTGCTTCCAGGTTTTCCGTAGTGGTCTAGCTTCAACTGATTCTGGTCTCAACTATTAAAATTATATAAGACTGAGCCAAAAATGGATGTGGGTGTTAGATACTGTAACTAATAAATTGGGGGTAACTTAAGAATAGTAAATGGCATAATGGTAGTCAATCGGTCAAATGAAAGCTCATAACAAGATAATTATAAATACATGTCATCTAGTTACTTAATAGTTATACAATAAGAATATATATATATAAAGTCCACAAATAGTTCCTATAATTTACCCATAATTTGATCATCAGACACAACACATTTAAATTAAAGTGACAAGTATTTAAAATAAGGTTTACCAAGTTGGACTGATTTTATTTTGGTTACATTTATCCTTCTAGAACAAGATGTTTTTGTGCCTTGTTTTTCCCCTTGCTTAGTTTGTAGATTATAATGATCAGATTAGGGGTAATAATAAACAATAAACCCCTCCTTTCTTTTGTTACATGAGTGATATGTCAAATTTATTTCCACTCCCCCAAGTCAATAATCAGAGAAGCGAATGAACGATCGCAATGACACTTTACTATTCCAATTGTAGTGACTTAGCTTTGTTAGTCAGTCACCTTGATAACCGTTTTTATATAAATCCCATGGTGTTTGAAATCAGAAGGCAATAAACCAACTTCAGTTTACTAGCTGATAGCACAGATCAAAAGCTATAAGCACATCGAGCGAATTTGAAGCAGAGGGGCGAATGTGTGTATGTGAGCAAATATAGAGGCAAATTTACAGTCAAATCGAATAAGGTGAAGCTAGGCAAGGCCGAAGGCTAATAGTAGGATTCGAGTGTATATATACGTGGGGAAGAGAATGACACATCGAACGATATGTAAGATATTATTATTTAAGCTAGATATGAGTAGGCTGTCATGTGATCAAGCGTACACGTTTATACGGTCAAGATAGTGATTATAACAATACAAAGAAATAGATGAGTTGTTACTGCTCCAATAACATTTTCTGTTAAGTAACTTAACAAGAGGGCTTAACCAAAATATAACCATAATCGAAATTGATTGTAGGAGAGTTGCTACACAATTAATAAATGTCGGCATTACGTTAGTAAAATGCATAGATATAGCGTATACGTCATTAAAAATCCCAAATAGTGGGAAACCATGATTTTTCCTACAATTTATAATAAAGCAATTGATATTTTCGACCAGCAAATGATATAATCCCTATTAATGAATCAAAGAATCGAATATTAGGGAAATTTAAAATATACTATGAAAGAAATATTTATTCAATAAAGCTTAAAACATTTACCTCAAAATAACTACTCAATTACTGCGTTATCCTTTGCTTAACTTTCCTAACAATTAGCTTTCACGTCTATTATATCAATCTGAATTAAATATTGACAACCATGTAGTGGATATTTATCACGCAAGTTTTTTAAAATCAACCTTACAACCCAACAGTAGTTTCTTTGACATTTTACAATATCTACTAAGGGATACATTTACAAAACCAAAATGCAATTTTCTTATGTATCAACAGATGTTTAAAAAATAACAATATTCGAAAAATGACACAAATCGTCTTAATTGATTTTCTCCTACCAAAAATAATAATCAAAGATTGAAATTAAAATTAAAATATAACATTATTTGGTTAAAACAAAATAAATCAGTGGATGGGATTGGTGATAAACCAGTGTGATATATTAAGAATTATAAGAGTATACAAGAGAAGTGATGGGCAGTGTGAATATTTATTAGCTAAATGTTCTCGGTAGCCAATAAGATTAGGAACTTCAGATCTTGAAATAAGGTTTTTAATTTAAACCGTTTGATGGATAGATGTATTATAATTAGGAGTAATAGAGAGTAGATAATTGATTCTTTAAGAAACAACCTGAGAATGTGTGATAGATTTGGTTCTGTATATTACCGGGAGAGATGGGTCGCTCAATAGGCAAATTATTCGACAGTTCATCACTCAGTTTTTATTCATTTACATCTACTTCAGTTTCTTCTTATAAAGGAATTTAATTTGAAGCCAAATAATTAAAACAGTACTTACGAAGTTGTTTTTTAATGTTCTAAATAATGTATGTCAAGATACATGTATTTACAAATAGATTTACTCATAACTCAGTGGTTTGACTTATGCTTTGTAATCTTGAGATACTCAAATAGCGGTAAATGCATACAATGTATAGCACTAGGCTGCAAAATTTGAAAATCACTCCCATATTCTGTCTCGTGAATTCAAACGATGTGGTTATTCGTCACAGAGAACAATGATTCAAAGCTGAGCACATTAATTCATTCTGGAGATTTGTTACACTCCACAGTTTAGTGAACAAAATCACAAAAACAGCTGTCATCATTGTTCTATTTGATTACAATGTGGTGTTTTAATGCACTAATTGTTTATACAACAATGAATTATGATTTTTATTTGTTTTACTAGTGAATAAATGTATACTAAATAAAAATATAGTCACACATTATATGTATATTTTCATACTTAAAATTCCTAAGATTAACTCGAAAGCCATAACCAAGAGATGCAAATTTGTAGCTAATAGCTTAGTTTGTTGATTTAGTTAAATATACTTGACCAACTTTTATTATATAACAAATATAGCGTACATTTCTTAAATGCACTGATCAATCTTATAAACGAACAGCTGCCTGTATAAATGTTTAAATAACGCCAGTTTATTCGAATCTATAAACAGTCTGTTCTGATAATTGCAAATAAATAGTAATTTAGGATCACTGATATCTATAGGCAATAAATTCTCAATGACAAATGGAAAAAAACCAAAGCTATATTTGACAGAATCTATATAACACGTCATCTTGTTAAAATGAGTAAAATGTATCGTAGTTTTAAAGTAGGATCTTCGAGCCATTCCACAACATTTTTGTCAGGTATAACACTATTCTTTTATATGTTTACTGTAATATACTGTAATTAATCTGAAAAATGTTCATTGTAGTATGATAGTTAGCAGATAGTAACTATTGCATTTTGAATTACAGTGTTAATGGTATGGCGTTTCATGGGAAACCTAACGATATAGGGTTCGATTACATCTTATATATGTAAGTAAATGGTTTTGACGGCAAGACTATAATTTATGGACGAACCAATCAGGTATAAAATAGCAGATCTCAGATTTCGGCGCGACATTCACTCAACCATATGGGTAAATAGATTCTTGACATTATAGGTGGTGTCAGTCGTGATGAAAACCCTAAATCTAATTCCTAACATTAACAATAAACTGTACATCATAATTCGAATTCCTCACACTGATTTATAACCCTCATTTGGTCCTCGTTATCAGGTTGTCACTCTCAAGGTCAGTCTAGCGTCGCTCAAAGGTCGTCCATAAATTATAGTCGCACCGTTTTGACTAATGGTAAAGCAGAAAAATGCTTCAATCGATTGATACCCACTTTTCAGTAGTTCATCAACTAGTGTCGAACTATAAAATAAACCACCTTTAAAACTAAATTTTAATCAATAATCAATAAACTTGGTATTGTTAGAGTAGAACAATTTTCATTATTTGTTTTATCAATTAATAACAGTTCTATTTGAAAAATAAACTCATCTTGATAAACAAACCAAACGAAATGGGTGGAAAATTTTAGGATATTAGCTCTTTAATAAATTACTCAACGCGAACTTTCATAAAGTGAAATATTTTTAAAAAAATCTACCATCGTATAATAAAGAAAGTGTTTAAATTGTGAGTGAACAATAGAGATTATTACTGAATACTATCTTATTGATAATGAAAAGTATTCTGAATAGCAACTTAGTAATTTTCATTTCAGAAAGAGGAGGGAATTGTACCAGTTTTCTGACATTCATTTATTTATTCCAAACATGTGAATAGATCATCCAGATTTGAGTTTTTGAAATAAATAATCTGACCAATACTGTTGATACTGTAAAGTAAGAATAAACACTGTATTCATTCATTCTATTATCCATTCATAAACACTCATGTATGAACGTATCTACTCACCGAATTTAATAAATCAGTACTATGGTTTGTTTTGCAACAGATCTGAGAAATCGTTTTTTTTAATAATTTTATTAACGATTTAATTAAATTTCAAATAGATTAGGTAAATATAATTAAATTATCATTGTTTTTATTATGAAAAGACAAGTATTCAGTTAGTTGAATTATATTTCTAATGATCACTGTGTTGATGTACTTTTAGTAATATTGGTGCTTTGATTTTTATTAAATAAATTAGAGCAGTGTTTGTTATAAACCTAAGTGACAATTAAAAAAATTTAATATCATGTCTTTTTACAGTATCAAGAGGCTTGGGTTAAAGTTTTTTGGATTGTAGTTAAACTGGGAATTTTAGCTTCTTATACTATGGATTTTTCCCGCCATCATCGATTTACGCGTCCTAATAGTATACGTAACATTTACTTAATAGATATACCGTCTTTTTGAGCATTTATTTGACTGGTCTTTTTGCAATACTGACCATATTAATGCACCATACAATATTTGGACAAACATCTTCCAAGACCTCACATAATTTATCATGGGATATCATCATAGCTTAAAGCTTTAAAGTTCAGAAATCATCAGAAAGTTATTTTGTTTTCAGTCAACGCCCTCAATTTCATCTTTAAATTCATTACCTCTAAATTAGCTACTATATGTGTTTACAATCCTTCTTCAGGGTATCAGTCATGCAGATTAGAATTCGAAGTAACAGAAATGAACAATAAACATAAATTATGCTTCATACATAAATATAATTTTCTGTGTTGAAAGAATAACATTTAAATCAAACATTTCAATTGTTTTTACATCACTTTAAAAAAAAGTTTGAAAAGCTAAACAAGTGTAAATGATTTAAGTATTAAGCTCTGATAACTCTTTCTAATAAACTTAAAAACTTAGACTATTAAACTGATGTAAAAGTTAAAATTGCTACGTTTCGATACTACCTAATGAATCATTCTAATTTATTTCAGGAATTCATTAGAATAATTAAAAACAATCTTGACAATTTACAGGCTAGATTACATATTATGGTGGATAAATTATTTATAGTATCGTCCAGACTCTAAGATGATATATATAACGTAGTGTAAACTGTAACATAAAAAATAAACTGTTTTTATCTGCATGTTAAACAAAGAGTGTGGTAATACATCTATGTATCGCAAGTTTTAATGGATAGAGGGATTTCGGCTAGTAATCGTAACCAGAAAATGGATTTCACACCAGTTAAGACTCGTCAGTTGCGTTTACCTACATTCCAGTATTGATATTCATAACGAGACTCAATCACAGTACTTTTCGTTTCAAATCGCTTTGCGTTATTCATTGAACTAATAATTCCACCCACTTACCTATGTGAACATTACTGAGATGCAGTTAGATCTAGCTAAAAATTCCCAAATGGGACGAAGCGTGTGTACAGGACTTCACTGATAACCACAATCCACTTATTTCATAATACTTAAATATTCACTAAGTACAACAATAATGGTATATGTGAAATTCTCCACTGGTACTCAGCCCTGTTACGTAAAATATAGATAAAGTAATCCTTTACCAGATGATGAGTGATCTATGGGACCAGCAGCACTAATCATTATCTGTTATTCCACACAAATTATTATGAATCATTTCATTACTTGTTTGATTGCATTTAGTTAAAATCTAGCTGGCTAATTTTAGAGAATACCGTTAACAACCTTAAATAGCTATAAGCGATGTAAGCTAGTAAAAAAATAACTACTTATCTCTAATTGAAATCTCATCCAAGCAAAAAGGAATATGGTCATCTAATCAGTATGATTGAAATACAGTTAGAGAATGATTCTCTATAAAGTCTCTTGAAACTAGGTTCAATAAACTTTTTGACATGTTCTAATGACCTGCTTAAAGAGCTGAAGTTCATTTATAAAATTACAATTATTATGACTTTTTATCCAGTACATCATGGAGTAATTCGTTAAGTTCTATGAAAAGTATATCGTTTACATCGTAACATTTATTTTCAAACTGAATACACGGTTGGAAATTATATCTGAAGTATGCACACATCGTACTAAATAGCAGTCAGTGACAAATTTAACCACTGTCCATTGGATTAGCTCAACGACATTGTCAGCTCCAGGATAGATCAAGGAACTTGGTTAATGTGCTGGTAACATTCGGCATTAACAAAATTAAATATTTTGTATCATATCGATGAATAATCAAATTTCTAGACTTTAAAAATTTTACATAACGTTTTTCAGTTAACAAAATTTTCAATAAGTGTACCTTTCAAAGGACGATTGTATTGGTGATATTGATTTTCTTCCTCTCTCCCTACCCCCATCTTTCTTCACTAGGTTGTCTATTCCGAGTAACGATTAGAAATATCATTATAAATGTCAACAGCCAAATCAACAAAACAAATGACTTGAGAGAAGATTAAGGAAAGGTTGAGAAATATACTGGAAGATAAGTCGAGAAGGTATTTCCGAGAATTCGGCTATAACAAATGAATTTATGAGGTAGGAAAAGCAATTCATGGAAGCGATTGTATGGATTGTGTTCATGTTCGTCAAAGATGTTTTACTGATAGGAAAATGTTATTTATTTTTCTTTCTGTTCGGACACTATAGCTGATTTGGTAGGTACATGTAAATTTATAACCATAATTGGCGATAACATGGAAGGGGTTCTTATCGAACTTTGACTGGGTTATTGAACATGACGTTTTGTCCAGTATTAATAGTTTGGTTACCGGGTTACGTTCTGGCTAATGCAGTGTTAAGCCTCCTAATGACTGTGCTTGCAAATCATCTTTGAAGTTATGATTTATAGATACTGGGTTTTTTATTGACTGGAGTCACTCCCGTCTTATTTTCTTTTGATTTTATACATTTGACAATTGATTTCTGTGAGTAGTAGTTGTCTCTTAGGGATTTTTCTACGTTCGCCAATTCTTCTTCTGTTTTGTCGGGGTCACATATCCTTTCTACCCTAAAAAATAGTATTTTGGCCAACGCTTTCTTGTAAGTGGTTGGAAAAAAATCGAAGAAATTCGGATAAAGACTATTGCAATTATTTTTTCTATTAACCGAACGTTGAACTGTCGCGTCTGCTCTCCGTTGTATGGCGGTACCAAGAAAAAGAAGCATGTCATTCTTTTCGTGTTCCATAGTAAATTGTATGTTGGGATGAGCATTGTTGAATAGTTCTAACAGGTGAGTTGAATCATACTTACTGTTGTTGAAAACAAACGCGTTATCAACGTATCTCTCTTTGCTCTGGTGATGAATATTTCTTAATTACATCAACAAATTTTGTTCAGCTCTCTCTTTCAATTAATAACATCATTACGTTTTTGGTTTCAACTGCATTCTTGATTAGTAATTTTATTTTTAATTAACTAAGTTTTACTCATTTTATTCTTACTTATTATCAGCGTTCACTCAATATGTAAACACTTGTCTCCTGCCCTCTGGACGTTTGCTAATATCATTGTTGTAGAATGTTCATTTACATAAAGTATATGTACTATATTTTATTCATTCTATTAAATTTGTTTCCTCCTTTGTTATACTATACCAATGTGTCTTCAAAGTGACTTCGAACCAAACTCTTTTATGCAAGTAATGTAGACCGATTTTGTAATTATGATTTTTAAATATCGCAAATTGTAAGCAGCTAACGAGAACTTAGTGAAATAAAAGGATTCCATGTTATTCTGCTCAAATCTCTACTCTTGCTTTCTTCAAGATGATAAATGGAACTATGTGTATGGTATAAATAGTCCAAGTTTGAAAAAAATAGATTCCTCAGTTGCTCACTGTTAGTAGAAATTGATTTCAAATAAAAATACGACCTATTGTTTGTCGCTAAAAAATATGCACTACAGCGATGTGTAACTCGTTTCGCGACTGCTTGTTATTCACCATCGTTCTGTTCTAACCGGTGTTTGAGATTTAGCCACAGTATTCTTTCTCAATTAATAACCCGTTAATATGTATATACACATGAATGAACGGCTTAGCTGCTGCTTGATTAGTTCTACTTTTTTTCTTGGTGTTCTGAGTTTGTCAGACTCAAGTCGTCTAGACAGTAAAGAACATGCTGCATCACTATGTGACAGCATTTGTCTCATTAACTTCACTAAATTTCTTAAATGATAGGATTCGTTCGACAATAAAACAATGAACTCATTCTCATAGTTTTATTTAGCCACCAAAGTATGCCAAGCAAAAGCTTCAACCGACTATTCTTATCAGAAAGCGATTCCAGGGATCTCCATTTGGTTGAGTAGTTTGTCAATCATGACTCCTTGATCTTTGTAGGGTGCGGTAAATGATGATTAATATGATGACCAGATATGCTTTACTATACTTCGATGAGAAATGACTAGTTAAGTGTGATTTCTCAATGTACAATATTCCATTAACAAATGGAACTACCCAACTCCTTCAAAATTTTACCGACTGTCAATATTTGTTTCATATTCATAATCTCAAAGACATAAGATGTTTGCTCGCACTCGACCCCATCCATTAGGTAGCCGTAATTTCATGATAATTGATTGAGGCAAAGTGTGGAGTAGTAAGCTTAGTATTAAATCAAACTTTATTTTTTAAATTTGTTTTCATAGACTCAAATCACCTTCAATTACTAATCATCGTTATACTGATATATCCTTGAACGTTTTGATAGTGTATCCAGTCAGGTAAGGGTTGCTTATAGAGCTTCATTTTTATCGTACTCCCAGGTTTCAAAAGCCCAGCAATTCGAATTTTATCTTTGGTCACAAATCTTTCTAAATATTTAATTCTGATGAACACGTCATAGAGATTTCAGTTAGTTTTTGTGATATGTGAAATGTATAAAACATTCTTTCAAGTGTAGACTAAGTAACTAAAACCTACAATTTTATTCTCAAAAATCTGAATATGTACACTGGTACTTTTTTATTCTATATTCACTCTGTCTTAACGACTGGCTGGCAAGGAATGGAGTCTTCCGATTAAGATACTACGGGTACGTGATATTTATCCTTAGTTACCCTTGTTACTATGACTAGATTTTGTATCTTTATTATTGTTATTACAATTATGATTATGATTATTATTATCAATATTTAAATTAAAATCATTGGTATTAACGAATCTGTTTATTGATCATTAGTGTTAACAACTGTTTCTTCATACTGATGTTGATTACACTGAACAATATATAATGCTTTATTTTCATTGAAAATTAAGGAAAACTGTCAGCTTTTAATAAGAAAGTTTATGAAACATTAAATATTTCTAGCAGGTTTTAGGACGAAATTAACTTTATCATAATCTATTCATCTATCTATCTGTCTCTTTATGTTTATATGCAAGTATGCGTACACATATGTCTTTTATGTATGTATGTATCTACCTGTTTGTCAATGGACATATAAATATATATATATATATATATACTTCAGCACAAATGCATGAAGATCTAATGTGTTTATGAATTGGATACGGAGGCCTGTTCAGACAATTCGGCTATCTGTTTTCCACCTGTTTTAGATTTGTTTTGCTTGAACTAAGTAATTGTGAACTTTTGATATGTGTAATCACGCGAGAATACGAAAGGCTTAAAAACCTTTCATGATGCCAACTACTGAAAATCACAGACGGAAAAAATGAAGTTTTTGACATATTTTCCATCCTGTCTAAACTTTCAAAAAAAGCGAGCGATCAATTTATAGAATTTTATGTATCCAATATCTTCCTGACGAAAAAGATGGTTAATAAACCTAAACTGATGGAAAAGCTTTCGCCATTGGAGATGAGTGGTAGATAGCAAACGTTAGGTAAACAAATATAAAATCTGATTTTCACATAATTACAACTTGGAACCATGTTAAAGAAGAATATATCGAAGTACTGCACAATGAGTGCTGAGAATTGCTATCTGTTAAAAAATCTATGGTAATGAACGAATCTATTACCATCAAAGATTGACAATATGTAACTAGTCTTGTCTACAGTCAGAAGCATAGATAAGTCTCTTAAACGAAAACAGACATTTGATAACCAATGTTGATGTTGTTTCAGCAGGGACTAGCTGTCGATGAACTGGTTGAATCACACTAGTCTCTACTCTACATAAAAAGTGTTCAAATACTAGATCCATGTTTTCCTACTTTTGTACTCAGGCTTTTAATTGGAATATTTTTTATTGTGATCGACATTATTGCCAAATTTCAGATAAATTGAACTACCTTTTATCCAGATAAACAACTATTTCTTAGAAAAACTGTAATTTTATTGAATAAAATGGACTATTTTTGAGTCGATCAGACCTTTCATTAACAATCAATATTCATTTACACAAATAATTTAGATTGAATATACCTGATTCATAATCATACAAATAAAATCATGTGAAAAGCGTATTGTGTAAAAATAGGAAAGTCTTTCCAGTAAGCATTTATCTTGCCAAATTATTTAGGTTAATTATGTTATGGGATTATATAAGGAATATATATATAAAGTTTAGGATATATCTGTAGAACTTATTTGTATTTACTCCATACTTAATGAACTCTGATCTTGGGAAGATAAATGTAAAACAAGTATGTTATTGTTATTATCAAGTTATGTCGATCGTTGGATCTGAAGAAACTCATTTTACTAATCTCAGTATAAAAAGGTTTCAAAACAGTATTTTTAAAAGAATCGCAATAAAAATGGCGTTCATTATTGCCCACAAGAGTGATTTTAAATGCTTTTCACCATCGTACGTGAAAGCAAACTCTTTTATTATAAAGTATCAAATAGCGTATAGTAACATTTATTGTTTAGTAAGGTATTTTTTACGTTACCGATGTTTTGTAATATTTCTGACGTACTGGATAAGACAACTCTTACTCATTATCTTCAGTTAATTAAAATGTAAATGTTACCCTTTTACCGCGATCTACATGTAGTGAACGGAGAAGTCCGATGGGAAAGACCAGTTCGTTAAACTTTTTCTTCATAAAAAACGAAAACCGTTTACTAAATACTTCATTTGTACATCTTACATCAATTGTCTCTTACAAACTTAATCGTTCTTTCATTCCTGTTGTTATTACAAATACTCGCTATTTACATTTTTGTTCTCTTCCATTCGATCTTATCAATCTTCTGCTGCCAGACATTTCACTTCTGATTGGTGTTACATACTACTTATGTCTATCAATATAGACACATGCGCCACAAACATACTTGTTTCACTAATTCATAATTGAACTAATCCAAACACTGATCTGGAATTGAGTACCTTGCTAGTTGGAAATTGCCAGTTATTTGTGTTCTAGTTCGTAAGGAAATTTATACTGCCTGTGGGACCACTGAAATTTACTTAGCATTAAAACTTACAAAGCCGAACCTTGCTTATTAATAGGTGATCCATTAATGAAAATACCGCCTATTGCATATCCGAATGACTTACAAGTTTATCTGAGCTCTAATTTGTCAGTGTAATTTCATCCCCTGAAAATGAATGTCATTTTTTATGGAATATGAGTTTAATTCCTCCCAATGACTGCTGTCAACCCTCTAACACTAAATAACCACTTCTATGTATCAATTGACATTACTGTATATTTATGATTTTAAGATTCTGTTTTCACCCATCTATTAACATGATAACAACAAACGTCTAGGCTTTCATAAGAACTTTCCACGTTTAGAGTAAATAGTTTCAACATGACATGAGCCCCGAGTGTATGGAAGAAACTAAACAGAAAATTTTCTAAGTAAATTGTCACCAATATTTCAAGCAAAGTTCATTTTTTGGCTAACAAAAGACTGATTGACCACTTATTTCTTCCTGAAATATGTGAATATTTTCGTAGAATTATCACCAATTAGAAAACATAGTACTTAACTCCTCGTAGAGTACAATTATGTTAGAATAAAATTTTAACAATAGGTTAGCATTTTTGGAGTTGACTGAAATTTTTCGTAAAAGGACAGGTTAAATCATAACAAAACAGTTAGGATTGTTCTAGTATGGGACTCCCCAGCAATAAGCATCCATGAAACTGCCGTCCAGTGCTTCCAAGTTTTCCATGGTGGTCTAGCTGCAATTGACTCATGAATTCGATTATAAAATTAATATAATAAATTGATAAATGATTATCCCAAACAGTTATGGTCGAAACCATAAAATAATTGGATAATTTCAGTAAAATAATTTTAAAAAATAAGAGTGAATCGTCTCTGTTCTCAATCAATGAATACGTGCTTACTTTGTGAGAACTGGTTAGCTTCTTAAGAAATAAATAAGAAATTTTGGACGTTCTTTGCACAGAAAATTACACCGAGTGCGTTTACAAATACACAGTTCAGAAAACATTTATGGAGTTTTTCCACTATCAATGTGATGGAACTCATGTCCAATTGAGATTAATTATATAACTAACAAAAATGGTTGATAGTTTCTCAAAGAGTTTTGATATTTGCCATAATTTGAAGTTATATAAATAGTAGCAAATAAGGTCAGTTTTGATGAAAGAGAAATTTATTGAATCTAAAACAGAGAAGATTGGTTTTAGTTAGAGAGAGAGATAGAGTGAATCAGTGACTGACATTAACTGGAAAGAAGAGTAGTGATTTGGAGGTCCTAGGTAAATATTTCGTATGTTTAAAACCCATCAATAGTATTTACCGACGGCTTCAACTTACTAGTCTAGCGGTGATCATAATATTGCTCAGATGCTTTCATCACCAGTTAACCGGTATAATAATTTAACGTTGATAGTGTTATTAAACACGTCATAAATTTTATTTTAGGTTGGATTTCCTAGATATTTTCCTGAAAATTAAATTATGTAAATGTTAAGCTTCGTGGCAATCAATGCTTAGAAAATTTTTCGTATGAAAGCACAATATAACTTGTATAGTGGAAATCATACACAAAATAAAACACACTGTTAGCGTGATTCTACAGAATGCACTTAATCATACTACGTAAACAGATTCTCATGTTACAGTTTATTAGAAAAACGAAAAGTATTTCTTTTCAGTTAACATTCCCTCATGAATATGCATTATTGAATTTGTTTTATAAATGAGATCGGAACACATTCTAATTAAAATCAAGATACTATTCAGAGATCCATAGACCAAATGTCCACATTTTCAGTTGGATAAAATCTTCAGATATCTAAGTTACCAAATTACAAATAATCAAATAGAATGTATAAAATTTAATCCATATGTTGGAAAACAACTTTGTATTACACATATAGAATCTATTTTTGTACTTGAAATATTACATAACTTCATATCATATTTTGGAATAGTGATTAATCACTAACGATTGTTGTAGTAAAGGGTGTAAAGCCATCGCAATGCGTTTGTACAGATTGCAGAACTACGTCGGCGGGAATGCAAAAATTATAAACAATCGTTAACTTAAGTAAATATGTAGCCATTAACCACGTTATGATGATGAACTTTCAATCTAGTTATGATTTTGAAAAACGAAACAATATTAATTGACAGTGCCATTATGAACATGTCAACATAGTTCACAACTTAGCGTACAATATATGTGTTTAAATTTATGATATTTTGTGACTAACTCGAAACTTATATTGCGGGAAAAAGTTGGAATAATTTAAAAAGTTATTTAGTTGATTTCGTAAAACCTAGTCTGACAAGGTTTCAAAATTAAACATTTATCATATACAGTGGTTAAGATCATGAGTCAGTTGAAGCTAGACCACCATGGAAAACCTGGAAGTACTGGATGGCCGTTTCATCCTATTGTGGGACTCCCCAGCAGTGCGCATCCATGACCTCGCCCCCTGCAAGATTCGAACCCAGGACCTATTGGTTTCGCGCGCGAGCACTTAACCACCAAACCACTGAGCCGGATTAGTTGAAGTCAAACATTAACACCCTTGGATGCCGGTTTAGTGGTGCACTGCTGAGGAGTCTCACAATAGGACGAAACGGCCGCCCAGTGCTTCCAGGTTTTCCATGGTGGTCTAGCTTCAACTGACTTATGATCTTAACCATTGAAATCACTACAATCTCCACAAAAACCCATCTGATATTTATCATATACGTTTGCGCAACGAATTAAACTGTTAAGTACTTTTGTTAACAGTACATGATTGCATGTCGGATTTATTGATATTCGTGACTGAGTTGATTAGTCACTGTTGGTTTATAAACGGTCTGAACAAACACCTCTGAAAGGTTTTCATTTTTATGTTGACTAATATTTGCATAAAAATTAGTGATAGAAAAATACAAAATCTAATCAGTAAAATCGAATAAATAACATGATTGATTAACCTTATGAATGATATTTTAACATTTCAAGTTGTCTAAGCTAGGTTCGTGTATCAGTGTAGAGATTTATACTATACGACAGGTTTATTCAGTCAACAACATCGGAATATGAGAAGGTAGGTTCTGTAGTTCACTTCTAGCTATTAATAGAAATACTCAAAAAAGTGAAAACTGATAGTAGCTAATTTAGTTTTAATTAATTTTCTTGTGAAAAGAAATAACGAGCCATAAAGAGTTGTATAGACCTATACTTGACATATAATTTACTTAATATTGACTAATAAGCACATTTTAATTTGTCAATTCTGACTATTTGAAAATATTTGTTTTGCAAAAGAGAAGCCTAAGTAGTTCATCTTGCTATCTTTTAGTTCAGGTAGTCGACGCACAAGGTTTGCTAGTTTTACTTAGTATCTCTGATATAGTATGATATATATGTATACATATATGTGATAATATATGTTATCCAAAAGAATGATTCAGTATCATGTAAATATTTTTAAGTTGTATTATTGCTATTCTCCGTTCATTTGTACTAAATGAATTATCTATGCCTTCAAAAGTATTGTAAAACAAAGCAAAAGTGTTGTCTGTTGTTGTGATAATTTACTAAACTAGTTAAAAATGTAGTGATGATGATGAAGTGAACAATAAAACATAAAAGTTACTGTGTACTAATAAAATGTAGCTTAACGAAGAAAGCATCTGTTTTGTAGGTGATGTAACTAAAAATGTTAAAGTAGAACAATGCAATTATCATCCTGTATTTCAATGACAGTATTGACTTAAAGGATGGGGTCCTGGATTTCTGTGTCAAATATAATCTTGTACGTTTTGGTTAAATCCTATTAAGGTAACTTTATTCTACTTGAATGATTTTAAAAAAACGAATAACTTGGGTGCGTTATACATTTACTGATGATTGCAGTTGACATAAAACACCCACTTCTAGGGTGTAATTTGGATAGGTAAACCGTTTTCAAAAACCAAAAGCAAACAAGATCTATTCAGAAAATACAGTGAACAAAGAGTGTATTAACTTACATGTTTGTCATAACTAAATCTTCTAACTTTTTTGAGAAAAAAATTGTATATATGAACCTGTTAATGGACAAATAAGAATTTAATTTAAATGTATAAATGATCAAATTTTAATTTACGTTGCAATCATTCATTCAGTGAACAATGTGAAATTGTTTTCCTTTTAGAGCAAAATAGTATAAGATGTGTAATGTTAATACTAGTTTAATTGAGAGAGTTATCACAAAAGGGTATGTATTTATGGAAGTACAGTGCTGGGATTAAGTCGGCTAATTTGTAAATGACACATTCATTGAATAGTCAATCAAAATAAAGAAGTTTTTGAATTACCTAAAACGGGTTTTTAAAAATTGATGACAGGATCCAGCATCAAATAGATTAAGAAGCCTAATCAGTTGTCAGCCAGAAGTTCAAATTCATTTTATCATTTTTCACTTTATTTCTTAAATTATTATCTTTTATTGTTTGTTAAACAAATATCTGAGAAAATACTAGTGAGATAATTATTTGTAACACACACCATTTTCACTTTCAGTCTGTTTTCGCTACTTCAACTTTTCACTAGTGCAAAATTCAAATAGTTCATTTTCATTTGGACCTGATGTAATGTGGAGATACATTGAAAATATGAGAACAAAAGACCTATGTTTCGCTTGAGTTTAACATTTATCAATTGGTAGGTAACATAATTATATACGCGGATCAGAATGAAACCTTCGAATGTTGATTAAGTTAACAAACAGAAAAGTAAAAATGAAATCCACAGATGTTCTAGAAACTAAACGTAGGAATTCGATTTTATTTTTATAGCCAGAAGTCATATATGTAGTTTCAATTTTAGTTCGATAACAAGTATGTTTACAAGACAGCATGAAGCAAGTAAAATACGATAGGAAATCTAATCACTAAAGTTTAGGAAGACCGGAATGCAAAGCAGAAATTATGTCTGTTGCGCATACAGCCATTTATAATGTGTCAATATATTTATTCAAGATGCGTAAGAAACAAACGGATGGGTATAGAAAGTATATCATGTTAAACTATTTACTTCATGTTATAATGATAAGGCTCAACACTTAATTGAAACACAATTGGATATATATTGTCCCAACTACCCATAGGGTTTTTACGAACACCACAGTGGTATCCATAGCTGTTTTTTATGATTTTTCTTGAATTTCGACTATCTTGAACGGCTAATGATATACGCAACATTTTTCTATCTAAAACTTTTTCATTTATCTTCTAGGTGTATTTAGCATATTAGCATGTGATTTGCATCGGAGCCCAAACTTTTGAGATAATTGTGTTTTTCATAAGACATTTCTCATTACTCAACATTGGATTTGTTCGGTTAACTCTAACATTTAAAACGTGATAAAATACATTATGTCTATTATATATACATTGATGTTGTGGATGTATCTTTTTCTCACTTTATGTACCTTAAATTAATAATGATAATTACATGACTTCATTATGACTTCAAATTGTTCGTTACTATTAACACAATTTTCAATATCACCTTCAATGGGTGATATTATATAATTTGAAAAATGATAGGTCATGAATTTTTAAGTCATTAAGTATTCTTAGAAATTGTCGTGTTCGTGCAGTAAACTTCTGACTAAAAACGTGGCTTCACTGTTGGACTAAAACGAAGTTACATTACTTCATTTTAGACAAATGAGTATTACCATCATTCAAATAAAAACATTAGATTCAAAGCCAAGTAAATGAATCTGTATTTAACTGCTGAATTGAATCAGTTTAAAAGTACAATGAATTTAAGATACTTTCGTTAACGTATGCGTAATTATGTAAAAAACATTCATGAACCTTTCAGATTCAGCGACGTGAAAATATAGAAATCTAACGTTAATTAACAGATTAATTACGATATATGATTTTTGTGATGTAATAATGTTATAGATGCCTCTAATATATACAGGGAGTTAGTGACTTTATCTGTTTTTGATTTAAATACCAACCCAGTCTCTAATAATTGAAAACATGAAGAGAATGTTAAGGTTTATTGTAGATCCGATGGTGTAAAATTCGTGGGATTTTATTTAGGTTTCTTTTAGAACTAGTTATTACAAATATAAGTTTCAGTCCGCAGGATTTGACTTATATATCTGGTCAAAATGACGTAAAATTATTAGTCTGGTCTAAAGTCAAACAATCCCTTCATAACATAGATACGATAAGTTAATTCAAGATATTTCATTATTACAGATCAAAACCAGCTTGATTTATACAAATAAAGTTAGGGGTTATTTTAATTTGAACGAGGACCTAATAATTGTTTATTTTTTTTAGTGAGGTTCACGTCCATTCGTTATTCTTAAGTGTTATTTTTCTTCAGTGATGGTATTGGTTGTTTCTTTAGCAATGCGTAATCGAATCATGGTATCTGATTTGTGTTTGATTAAGTTACGGCTTTAAAAATGTTGAGATATGACTTTGGACTTTATTTTGTAATACCCTATTTTGTTTTCCTTTTATTTGCAGAATGTTTTTTTTCTGAAGTTGCGTGAATTACTTCCTGCCAATATTCATGAATAAAATTCTTCCCTTCATTTTATTTATTCAAAAACACTATGGGTTACTTTAAATATTCATAACTTTACATTCACTCTGTTGTCGAATTTTGGCAAATAACTAATTGTCCAATTCTATGCTTCACTGTAATTACAGTCGTCCACCTTAAGGTTACAAATACTTGATTGGTCGAGAAGTATCAACCAATTGCGATTTAAACTCTAATCACCTGTGCAATCATGTACTTATAAATATATTGGATCCGTCTACTTTGTTATAATAACATGATGACAAAAACAATGGCAACTGCTCTTATTTAACACCGTTTTTATTACTTATCTATAAAACAGCTTGGAAATATGGAGGCTTAAAAATTCGTATTGGATGAACACAACTAGGTAATAAATTTAATATCTATTGGGTCATTTCTGAATTATTACAATGAATCATATCCTGCATAGTTTTAATTGCGTCTTTATATTATTGACCATAAAATTTTGTCAAACAAGCAAACACTTCTCAGAACGTTTAATATCAAACAGTTCAGATATTCATGATGAATCCATCAGCAATTATGTGTTGGATACAAAAGATCCAAATTATAATTCTCTTCTCATTCATCAGTGTCCCATAAAATGCTTTATAGAACACGATTCTCAGGATATGGTAAATTGTATTTCAAACGAAGATAAAAAGTCACCAAAATTAAAGATGATATCTTGTGAACGAAATACAGAAGCTGGTGTACTTGTTCTAGGTCATAAAGAATCTGTTCGAGGAATTGTACCCGGTGCATTGAGTCATTTATTGCAAACATCATCACCGACGAGTACGCTGCTATCACGCAGTGGTCAACTAGAATTTCATTTAAATTTGAATATGCTTCGATTAGATGCGAGATGCTTTCAAGGTTTGGGTGGATTGATTACTGATGTACGTTTGTTGAATACGGTATATATGCATCCAGATAGTTTAATCGACTTACAGCATTTAAGATCATTTGAAATGGAGAGCGGCCAAACGCCATTATATTTGTCAGACGATTATGTGGAGAATGGAAAATACTTTCAATCGGATGTAGAAGAAGCAATAGGACAAATTAATAAACCTGTATTTATTCGTCTAAACCCGCTAGACAATACAGTACCGATTACTTTTAATTTAAACACAAAATGTCATAAATGTGCACTAATTGATGACAATGATGTGAGTAACAGTAATGATATGAATGACAGATCTCCAACAAAACCGGATAATTTAATTATTATAGTATTTACAAACAAACGTGATCTGCCAACATCACAATACAATTCACTTAAGTTAAGTATGATATTTCCATATACCTGTCCATTAATCAAAGATGGGATCGGTTGTTTAAGACAATCTGATCTAACTGCAATTGATCAAGACAACTCAACTGAAATGAACTCACTTTCAAATAAACAATCATTACCAGAATCACGATCAGAATCCTCATTATTAAATATTTCAGTTATTGAACAATTGAAAACAATGACATCTATACAAACGGAAAGCAAACATACACTATCTCTTTCAATTATATTAATAATATGGTGCACAATCATCACAATTAGTTTTATTGTAGTTATATTAATTGTACTATATTGTATAAAAAATCGTTTCATTAAAATTCCATTATCAACAAAAGTTGCGCAGATAACACCATTTAGCTTGTTCCATTTTTGTGGTCAACAGAATTCGTCGATTGACGGTGATGAAGTGAATGGTAATGACGACGATAATTATGACGGTGATATGGAAGAAATCAGTTCTAATTCAGTTTCTAGCGGATTTTTTGCCCAACAACCTAAAACATATGTAACCAGTGAAAAAAAGGAATTACTCCCATACACGAGTGACAATATGACAAATTTTATTATCAGTAGTAAAAATACTCGAAATAGTACGAATGGTACGCGTAGTTCGTGGAGCAGTTTGCAAATAACTAACAACCCTTCTATAAATGCCAGGACTATACAATGTCGTTGTAGTGTTATAAGTCTTAAAGATTCAAAACCAACCAATTCAAACACGTATGGTGCCTTATGCAACATCCTCCAGTCAAACAAACATAACAATCAACAACATTCTGATAAACGAAATAATCATTATCCCTACAAAAAAACATATTTATCTAAGAGACGTAGTATTGGCAGTCAGACAGACTTTACTGATATTGAGTCAGATAATGCGGAGGCATATTGTACTTTAGATAGGTATATTATGCAAAAGCATAAGAGATATCCATATACTGCTAATAATAATAATAATGATAACATTTTATCAAAACGCACAGCGAGTAATCACATTTTGCCTTATTTTCGAAACAATAATTTAAACCAAATGGATGGAATAGTCATTACCAAGTCAAGTATTTATTCAAATAATTTATTTAGTCATAGCAATATTACTATGAATAATAATACTAGTGCAAATAATGATAATACTGATAGTAATGTGAGTAGGACTTTTCAAAATTATAACGATACCTCAGTTGCTAAACGGTCAATTAACAATGGCACAGATGTATTCATTCTAATGATTGATAACAAATCTAAATCTGTACGTAATCTACCTCGTACAAATCCTATTCGTCAACTTTCAAATCCAGTAAATAAACAAGGTGAATACATGAAAGGTGACTGGAAGCATCACGAAGTTTCCAATGGTTCCGTGATCTAGTCAAGAGGTTGATCATCGGTGTTTAAAATAGGAAATGCTTTTATTTTCCCTCCCAAGAATAAATGTTCTACTACTATTCGTACATATGCCCATTCTATTCTTCTTCTTATAAATGAATCAGGTGACATTTGTAGCAATATACAATTCCATGTTATATGATATATGTATTTATCTATTTGTTTATATTATCAACAAATTTGTATGTCAGTGATGCATGTAAACTTTTAAGGAATGGTTCCTCGAAACTTGTAATCTAGATAGTGTTACATACATGTTTTGCATTAAGATGAAAAGTACACTCTAGAAATAAATAAATAAATAAAGATGAACAATTTTAATTTATTATTTAGTTGGTTGTTTTATACTAGCTCTCGTGACAGACCTATTACACAGGCTTTTAGGACCACTGCTTTTAAAGTAAACAGAAGTAATCAGTACATACTGTTGAGTTATTGAAAGAAACAAGATATGTACCCTTAATATGCTATTCATGTAATAAGTTCTTTCAATATATCTTCAAGAATCAGTGAATAGCAATAAGTTCAATAGAATTGTAGAAGGATCCCAAAATTGCTTTAAAAACTGTCAAAATAGTCCTTTTGAATTACTTTCATTTACAAATTTATTTAATCCTTTGGAATCTTGGATGACATGGATCCTTACTTAATGGCAATAATCCTAAGGTAGTGTATTAGTTTTATAAGAATAAACATCTTACTCATGTACAATACAGTGTCAGTATGAAGCTCAACAAGTTATTCTTATACTGCTCATCGTGGAATCTGGAATTTACCATTGCTAAATTTAGGTGGATTTGATTTGGTTATCATTATCTTGATTTAATTTTACCATGTATGTGAAGCAGATTTACAGGTTTCATTCTGTAGTAGACTTAGTACTCAAATATTTCTGTGATTTGTCTTTCTCGCAGCAGGACACAATATAGATATTTAAGTCACCCCGACTTCTGGGTTACATACTAAGTGGCTCCTGGAACAATAACCCGCCTATTTTATTATAAAAGTGTATATTCGATAGCTTAGAATAATGAACATATTTGACCAAAGACCTATCACAGTAATTTTTTGTCGTTGTTCCGTGCTCTTGGTTTTCGTTTTCTTTTTTTTAGTTGTAGATGAACATATTTATACTGTGCTGAGACCGGAATAACACTTCGCATACGTGATATCTCAGTCTTCTTACGAAGAAAATAATGGTCCCTAACTTCCGTATCCTGTCCAACATTTGTCATTCCAAAAATACTCATGATGTTGTAGCTATGCCACTTTCTTGGAGTACATTTGTTTTTCTTACATTGGTCATCAAAGTAATTCTTTGCTTTCGAAACTGATATCTGTTATATTGTATACTCGGATATCAAACTGTACTCTTAAATGTTGTCACCTCTGATTACACTTTTTTCACACGATTACCACCTTTTTGACAAATGATCAATCTAAATAAATATATGAATCACATTTTTTAGAATAATATACCCTTACTTTTTATATGTTGCGAAGTCTGAATACTGATATGGATTCTGTAATTTTAGAATAAACATATGAACTAATAACTATCATTAGCAAAATGTTAATCGAAGTTATCTTAAGTCCTGAACATTAGCTGAATTCCCTCTGAAGAATCCACTTATGTTCATAAATGCACACTGATACCTCACTATATTTTCTATATGTTTGTCAAACTTTGTTTTCCGGATTATTAATTTGTTTCCACAAAATGTTTAACATTTATTCATAGGAATTATCGAAAATGGTTAGGTGATGAGCGTTCTACGACGATTGTGTGTTGCGTTATTAATAACTTGGAAATTATTGAAAAAGCTACTTTTTCTTTAAGTACACATAATAGACTTTGATTAACTAAACACCAGATCGTGAGATTTTCTGAGCTGCTCTGTTGGTTGAACTCTTCAGTGAGTGAGACAGAATGGAAATTAATGGTCTCTGACATTTACGGAATAGTTATTGCTACTGATTGATGTATGGTGCTCTATATATCTAGCACTATTGAGTAGCCGTATCTGCCAAATACGTTTCATTGTGAGTGGTTACAACAGTAGCCACTTTTCTAACATAGATTCTTCTGGATTAATCACCATCTCTTGAGCAGCTAGATGAGTTTACTTGCCATCACATTTTATGGTCACAACTTTTAAAGTATTGTAATTTCAATTCTTTTCAATATCACTATATATATCTTGCAAACAAAAAGGGTCTTATGCAATCGTTAGGCCAACTTCACACACGTTTTCAGTTATTTTATTTTAACTAACTAATTGGCTTCCATTATAACACATGAGTTATTAACTGAAAGTAATATCTTATGTTTATCCTAAATACTTATATATTTCTAAATAGACAGTTTCTAAGTAGTCATAAAGTTGCGTCAGTATTGACAGAATAAGGAATTACTGTGAATAATACTTTTAACTTTGGATCATTTCTCATCACTTATGTATGTGTAAACTAGCTTTTCGTCCTTATACCAACATTCAAAATGCCTGAAATTAATAAATACGTTGGTTTAGAATAGAATTTTATCTTAGGTGTTAAAATTTATAAAAACCTGTTCAATTCATTACAAACTTATCACATAATTTAAGAGCATATTAAATTCCGATCTCATTTGAAAACCATTTTGAGAAGCATTCCAAACTTTAAATTTGTAACATAACTTCCGCGGTCATACAAATGAATATATAATCCGAGTTACTTGATAAGTAAATGGTATAGTTGTGAGGAATTCTTACTCAGTTCTAAAGTGCAAGAGAACCTTTGGTGAATCTGTTCCAGATAGAAAACTCCATTAATGGGTTGCTAAAATAAAAATACGGAAAATCTGTAGCGAATGGCGAAGCAGCAAATGGTTTTCAGTGTACAATGTGTTTTAAATTTCCAACATTGATCACTATGAAGTGCATGTGTATTGATACATACGTGTTTTAAATATAATGTTATAAAATCTGTTTGAAACTGTAAATTTAATATTTATAGTTAAGGTCAAGTTTTAAAGCAGCTTTCACCTCTTAATACTTTAGTTAATTTTATCAGATATTTCTTTTCCGTAATTAGCCCTTTACTGAAATAAGCGATAATTAGACATCTGCAACATATATTAAATGATGTATAGATAAACAAATATAATCAGTAGCTTAATGAATTCCTACAATATCAGTTTTGATGTCGAATTGTATAGTGAGCTAAAATACAATTCATTTCTTTTATATTTATCGACGAATAACTTGAAACAGATTTCTACATAAAACTTAAATTCTACAGAATAGTATAGTACTCTTACCGATAATGTACATCAAACTTTGAAATAAGTTTTCTTTTGTCGATGGAATTCATAATGCCTTCACCAATTTTTCATAATCTCGTAACAATAATTCATTACTTTAGTCAGGATTTCAGGTCTACATTTAACGTCGTTTTGACACTCGTCTAAAATCTGTAATTAAAATCTCTAGAGAATTGATGAGTCCATAGAAATTTAATCTCACCTCCGGTATAGCAAATTCCTGTGGAAATTGGCTAATTTGTAAACATCTTAAAAAACAGGTATACTTCTAAATTATTTGACCTAACAACTGTCAATATAATTCGGCCCATAATGTTTAAAGAATGGCCTAAATATTATTATTATATTTTATTAAATTTCATTTTGATGTTTAGTTAAAACAGACATGCGTCACATATCTTATTATTTGTTATTATTTACCTATAATTAACAGAAACAGTAAAATGTTTGAAGAAAATATTAAATGAATCCACTTTTTTCATTTAGAAACTTTGAAAAGCAGACTATCTAAAAAATTACATTAAATAAGACTTAGTTTCAATGAATATGAATAACTATTACAGAATTATATCATTGTTTTAATCGGAATACCATGTTCTAAAAAATACCAAATTCCTCATCACATCAGATGAATAAGGATTTATTGAACATTATTTTCTAAAGTACATGTGCAAATGGTTCACGTGTATTATTATAAAGGAACTTTGCATACCTTACACTATTTAAGCAACTCACAACTTAAATTTACAGATGATTACCACTGTGCAGTAATGATAACTGTACTTGTTATATTGAAGTTAGGACAGAAACTCATTTTACACCTGCTTCAATCTGATCGTCTTTAGCGATTATTCTGTTATCCAAAGCTATATAAAGATGGAAGAATAAGACGCTATTCATCAGAATAAACATTGTGTGGTTCAATTTATATGTTTTTTTTTAATTTATATGATCAATAACCTATAGAATTAGCTTTCATTACAGAATAAGTGCACCTAAATTCACCTAAATTTCAGAAGTAATATACAAGATGTTAGGAGTGGATATCCTAGGTTTAGTCATGTTTGATGCGGAAAGCGAGGAAATGTATGCCTTATACAAACAGTTATCTGATACTCATAAGTTTATTAGAGCTCTTGGGCTGATGACAAACCTTGTCTAGTGATTTGTTTTGTTTAGGCTGAATAATACTTTTTAAATATTGATTAATATTATAACACTATAAATGATGTGATAAAGTGCTGAAATGCCTGAAAAGATTAGATTATTAATTTCTTCACAAGACTGATCTTCAAAGAACAGATTTTATAACATCGAACAAAGGACCATCTAGATGTACACATTTCACGGGTTTGGACGTCTGTTTTATACATTTATTGTTTACAAAACCAATATTTCTCCACACAGATTATACTGTACCCAAATGTACGCCTTTAATATGTCATCTTACGAGTATTTTGACACCACTGACTAAGAGTGGGGGTTAGAATTATTAAGTGATTAGTTAAAATCCACTCATAGGATATTTTAAGCAATATTTCAATGAATAATCTGTAAAACGCTTCCTAGTGCACTGATTGTGTAGTGATAGCAACACAGTATCCATTTGTTACTTCTTCATAACGATTACTTAATGGTGTAGTCAATATACTGATCATCTGAAGTTTAATCAATACATTCTATGTATATAACTTACAATAAATAAACTGAAACGTGAGAATATCAGAAATAATATAGATATTTATACTATACCTGCTGTGAACCATAAATGTGATGTAATATAAGGTTTCGGGTGACTTAGAAAAAAGAACTACAGAGAAATTGAGAAACATTTCCTCGGGTCTTCAAAATGTGTTATTTGCAGAAAAGCGTTAATAAATTATGGCAATCATTTTTACTTATTACATTTCACCAAATCTGTTTATAACATGAATTTCAGGAGTAATAATTTTGTAAATTCTAGAATACTTACTTTTATCGACCTCATTCCCATATTAGTTTGAATATTTGTCAGTAGGTACTTAGTTAATAACCACAATTTTTCAAGTACAATCTGAGCATATTTATGATAGCATCTTTTAGAGTAGGTCGACTAACTATAGTTTAAGTCTCATGACAAAATATAGAAAAATCTCAATATGTTTTACTGGAAAGTGTTTTTACTTACTGAGTCTCATTTTTAAATCAAAACCTAATACCTAAGTTATTATAAACTATATACCCACTACTGATCACATTTGATATAGGTTTGTAAAGATTCCAGTTAAAACTCGTAGATTGTGTTATCAATGTAGTTGGAACTGAGACTGTAGTTTACCGATTATATTAGTCACGTGTCACGCTACATAAAAAACTAACAAAAGTTTAAAATGTGAAATCGTTCTTGGTTAAAGAAAGATATTCACGTCCTTGAACTGATATCGAGGAAATACAATATTAAAGTGTATTCTTTTGCGAGGATTTTATGAACCGTTTCATCGGGTAAATAACCAGTGGTCTTATATACAATTCAAAATCAACAAGATATTCGTAGGAAAAGCAAAAAAAACTAATTAGTAAACATTATATTAAGTTTTCATCGATTTTCATGAAATCACATACTACATTTTAAAACCTCAGGCTGAACTGAACACTTATATTCTGGGTTTAACAGTCTTTGCTCAATAACATGATACAGTGAATGAAATTCTTTAAATGTCAGTTAATTCACGCTACAATGACTTTGATTCTTGATATAAATCTTACTAAAACTTACAAAAGTTATTCTTTAGGTAAGAATTTCCACAAAACTACTTGTTTAGTCAAAAATGTTTTTAAAACAAGTCTGAAATGAAACCAATAAAATGTCATCATGTATTATAAGTTTGTAGAGATTAATATTGATTTGCAGTATTTTCACATATTGATTTTATTTTGACCAATCGACTAAATTAAAAAAGGAAAAAACTAACCTCATAGTATTTGTTAACAAAACAGCATGTCATTTAAACTATTCGTAATAGAAAAAGTTAGCAGTTGCGTCACACTGTTGCATTACAATGGACTATATGCATGAGTGTAAACATATACAAATGTGTACGTGTATGTTGATGTACAGGGATTCAATAATGTTGAAGTAGCTAACAGCGTATTGAATATATATATGTTGTGTATAACTAAAACATTAAAGCTTTGAGTTGAATAGACTTGCTTTAGAGGTTCGTGAAGGGATTCACATAATTTAAAGGTCACATTTTCTCACGAACAGATGATAAAGGGCGAATCGTTAATAGTACATACTGATTAAGTCTTTTACTAGGACAAAACAGGTGGACCATGTTTTCTTGTATGATTGATGCCACTCGACCATGAAAACTATTTTGTAATACAACTAACTACACAACGCACTAGTCCATCATCCCCATTATGAGATGTGAATGGTTCATTTTCAGACATTTCAGTGATCTTTTTGAAATTTTAGTGAACTGTGAATCAAACTAGATGTTTGAACATGTAATCCATTTTACCTGAATTTAGAAGTTTCATAAGTCACTTGACACAAACAAGCTTCATACGTAGGTTAATAATTGATCATTTCTCTGTTACATCTCACCGACGTATAGGGTTGAAACTGGTTTCAGATTTAATGTTTTCATTTAACCAAGTATTGAAATTCTTACAATCTGACGTCCATTCAAATAAAAATATAAGGTAATCATTTATGGTATGATATGAGGAAGTGTATTACCATTCATTCTTTAGTAGTCTATATTTTCATCTTTGAAAGCTATTTTTTCTTCATGAAAATAACCTTTTAAATTTATTTAGGTTTAGTAATTCACAACAGCTATTAATTTGAATTCACTTGATATTGTTTTACTTGAATCTTCCCATTGATGTTTTTGGACTGAAATTGATCAGTCTCTTATTGGCATATGTGCATACTGTGCGTATGCCTCGATATTGCCTAAATAATGCTTGTAAATTTAGGCAATATCGAGGCATACGCACAGTATGCACATATGCCAATAAGAGACTGATCAATTTCAGTCCAAAAACATCAATGGGAAGATTCAAGTAAAACAATATCAAGTGAATTCAACTTCAACCCATTGCACAAGCAAGTGGCTATCAGGACTCAGTAGCTAAGTGGATAACGCGATGGCGTTTGAAGCGAACGGTACTGAGTTCGAGTCCCAGAGTGAACATCAACTCTGAGATGCAGGTACATCCAGCTGACGAGTCTCAAACAGGACGAAACGCGCGTCCTGGATTCCACTGCTAGCCACTATCCATCTTTGCTTATAAAGCTATTAATTTGGTTTCCTACCCAAAAGTTTTTTCATTGCTATTTGTGTCAAGCCATTTTTACGTATCGGGATAAATGACATGACTCAATTGTAAACACATCAAATTGTCAATGTTACTTAACCCTGTGTCACAGATTGAATGTATTATTGGAATGTTGGAATGTAAATCAATTATGTATTGTTTCCGTAGTTAAGATATACATAAAATAGATTTTCACATGATTAATTATAAACCATAGAGTCCATGGTTTTCTTTATGTACGCAATCGATTTCAACAAGCTTTTCGACTAGTAATTGTTATAATTAAGATTTCGATTTTATTTAATATTGATCAAAAACTATCACGTGATGTTTATTACATAATCACAAATTAAAATAAATAAATCTAATTAAACAAGATAAAATCTACATTCACTATTCATTGAATGAACATAAACGAAAAGAACCTTTACTATAATCAGCAATCCAGATACGTGATATTTATCGTTTTTTTACCAGTGAGTAGTGTAATATTTTTTAACGAATTATAATTGGGATTACACTTCGTACTAATTTAAAACTAACCTTAGAATTATCAGTATTTACGTTCTGATAAATTGTCTATAAATTTGTTTGTCAACTATCCTTCTACAATCATGAGAGGTAACCATGTATATAATCAACCCAGCTAAACCAGTTTTAATTAAATATAATATACATGCTGTTCGAAATAACCAAATGGTCTTTCTGATTGATCAACTCCTTTTGATAGTCCGAATAACTTTGAAATAAATCCTGACAGAACTGTCTGACATATTTTTCAGCACTAGTTCATTCACAGAACAGATAGTAGAGGTTGAACAAAAGTTTTCTGTTTTTCCGTTATTTTATGTATCTATGAAATTGAGTGATTGATTGAAGGGCTGCTAACTTAATTCAGGACAACATTCAGAATCTAAAGTATGGATTAGTTGACAATTGCATTTCCAAGTGCTAAGAAGAAATTCAGACTCATATAGAGGATCGAACGAATTCGTCGTAATCAGTGTATAATATGATCTTTATACAAAATTTTATAAAGTATTTGTTACAAACAAAATAATCACCTAGAGGTCAACTGAGTTATAAATTCAATTATCTGAACATATTGGAATGATAGGACTATTATCATGAGGAAATGAAACTGATTTACTGAAGTTCCGTGCCAATTTTCGGGTCAAGATTGTACTTTTTTTTATTTGATGTTTTTAGCACTGCAGTTTTCAAGAAATCAACAAATAAAGGTTTATTTTCCGTGGTTGTTTTTATGAAAATTCATTTAGTGAATGAAATTTAGAATCGTAATACTGGGAAATTTCAGAGTACACGTACATTTTCACTTAAAAAGAATCTATGTTTTGGCAAAACAGAATGGTTATGCGGAAAGAGAAAAAGAATTTTCAAAAAGAAACAGTGAAAGATAGATGCTCCCGACAAAGTGAGATAACTATTAGAGTTTGTTGGTTAAAAGAGAAATTTCAGCAGAATGACAAAATATAGATTGGATTGCTTCAATAATGCATATCTTCATTCCTATAAATGTCCTAACGCAGAAACCTCAGGTCTCCCGAAAGGATCTAATAGCCTAAGTTTTGCCGTTTGAATAGTTAAGTGCTCTGTAAAAGCAATAATAAAGCTCAATTATATCTTGTATAAGTAATACTCATGGTTAAGTGTTATTTGTACAGTTACAAATGAACAAAAGCGACCAAACCTAGTAACAGTGTGTGGATTTGTCAAATTAAGTTTTCGAAAGAAGTTGAACTTATGTATTTTCTGGTATTTACGCAACATTATGTGTTTCAAAATGTATTTTTAGGTACTTATTAAGTTGTGTAAAGTTATATAGAGATAACTCGATCACTGTTGGCTTAAAAAGACTAAATGACCACTTAGTTTTTTTATGAACTACCATCTGTTCATTTACAAGTAGATCCATCTAAATTAATGGTTTGTACGAGTCGATCGTCTGGGATGAAAATGATTGCTTCATTTGTTGTCTTTAGCTAGTTTATTATAAAAGAATTCCGGTTGTTTCACAATTTCCGACAAGGTTAAGATGTTCGACTCAATGATATAATAGTTTGTCATGACTCAACTCTAAATCTGAACAATATTTTGTTCATGGCTGAAACTTATATTTCTTCGGTTACTCACTTTTCATTTTGTTAATGATATAACCACTGAGTGTGTAATGAATAATGTAGTGAATTAAACGAACATTATTTGATGCAAATTTCACTTCGGTAGAAACTATTTCTGCAAAAGCACTGAATAAACATGGTTGTTAACGTATCTTCATAAGATGAATTGCAGTGGTCAGATATACTGAATATACTAGTTATATTATATCTCAAGTTGAATAATAAGATCATAGTTACATAAAATTGGGTTTAAACCCTGATCAATTATTAGGAAAATGTGAGAAGGATCGGCTTGAACAAGTAACAATCTACTGAATGGCCTAATTAGTCACTTAGTCATCAATGACCAAACTAATGGTTTTTAGGGTGGAAGAAATTTGTAGAAATGGATTAATATTTGTTACTTAAGCATAAAATACCGTATGTTTATTCATGATTGTGGTCTTTGGAAATATTTCAGTGTCTTCACTCATTATTCTACGTGTCGTTTTACGCCATCATATCATGTGAATGAAATCTAGAAATAGGCGTTTATTTAATGGTTTTAACTGAACTTTCTTTTTTATAAAGAGGTGCTGATATCATATTTATACAACTGCAAAGCACAGGAAACTACTGACAGAGTGATATTACATTTTTAGATTTAAAATACTATTTTATTTTGTTTTGAAAGTATCATGGTTTTGTTACCTTTAAGATACTACATTCTATTTGAATCCTTGAATGTTGATAAGTACCATTAATATGCATGTAATCGACTCATTTACACTGTGCAACTGTAACTCTTGTCCATGTTGAATCATCGGAGTTTTAAAGAATCCAAAGACTTGGCAACTACCTTGAGCTATCTGACGATAAGTGCATTCCATCAATATGTTGATACAATTTAGTCATCCATGATTCTGATGAACTTAATTGATTTTGATTATTATTGGCAATCGGCTTGTTAGCAACATTTACTGATTGTGCTAGCCAATGTTATGCAATTCAATAAATGTATTAGTCCATCACATAAATAATTGTTTCTACAAATATTTATCGAAAACATATTGTCTTTTCAGTTATGTGATGAATCAGTAGCCAATAAACATTGCTGAAACATCCGATCTTGAATAATTTAGGAAAGTTTTACCAATCTAAACTGATTGTTTATAGAACACAGGTGTAAAATTTTACTGGACGTCTTAATGATAGTGAAATCTTTCTGTTTAGCCATCGTTATCAGAATGATAAGTCATTCTGAAAATACCTAGTCACTTCTGCTATAGCTGACATCAGATTAGCAAGACAGTTTAAAATTATTTTAAAGCTCTGCAAAACCAACTAAATGCAATCGTTAAATTTTTGGAGATTAACATAGATATATTTTTTCAAAGTGCTACTTAAATCTCATGACCAAGAGAGTAATCCATGTCTGAAGTGCTATAGTAACGCATACACAATATCTCTTAACAGTTTTGTTTTACTGTAAACAGACTAAAGCTATACATCTTTGGATATCAACTCCCCCGCCATAATGATTTCATGATCTACTTATTAACTCTAAATACTGGATTGTCTCGCGTCAAACCGTATATGATTGAGATCTTGAACCGTTGGATGCCGACTCAGTGATCTAGAGTTTAAGCGTTCGCGCGTGGGACTGAAGGCCCTGGGACCGAATCCCGCCAGCAGGATAGTGGATACGCACTGTTGCGGAGTCCCACAATAAGACGAAACGGCCGTCCAGTGCTTCCAGGTTTTCATAGTTATAGTTATATAATATACCCTTGTAGGCCAGGGTAATTTTACATTGATTTTCAGGAGAACCAGTCACCATCCAGACTTTCACGTGACAACTCAAACGGTGCAACTCAATCCCGTTTAACAGGAGAGCCAGACACCGCCCAGGCTTAAATTTTATAACCCGAGCAGCATAGCTCAATCCCGCTTTACAAGAGAACCAGATACCGTTTAGGCTTTAACACTACAATCTGAATAGTACAGCTCAATCCTGTGGCGCAACCACATAGGTACCAAGCACCCTGGTGGACCATTCGCACCATTCATATACACGCCACATGTATAGTTATTTCGATCAATGATCGTGTGAATCAATTATGCACAGCACGAACAGGCCAAAGTTGATCTATTCCGCTTACACGACTGTCAAACTCATCAATGTTAGCAATGGCGACAAGCTTTACAATGTCCCAATGGCAATGGCCCGTGAGAACACTGAAAAGCAACCACCAGTATGAATGAAATCGGTTAACCAGCAAACCAATTTTGTGCATGAAAAGTCAGCAAAATTTGTCAAAGCAATGCCGAACCATCCACAATACCGATGACGAACCTCTAGCCTCATATGAGATGATATATACAGGTTTTCAATGTTGGCCTAAAATCGATCGGTTCAAGATTCCAATTAATAACTCAATAATCTCCACAAACCTATACTTCAAATCGTAGATGCACGATTTTAAGTGGCTTAACACCAAAATGAAACAACTATATTTCTTTCGGTTTTCGATAGTTAATTCGTAATGAAGTTTATTGCCAAAAATAATCAAGATTTCCATAAAATAATCAAATAAATCAATAATTTTGACCAAACAATCAATTTAATATTGTTTTCACACCAAATAGTAAATATATCAAGTGTTGACACAAGTTTCAAGAATGACAATCAAATAAAAAATTAATTTATTTGCAAATTTTATTTCCTTAAAAGTTTGTTTATTTTTTACATTAGAAATTTAGACAACTAATAGATAAAAGCAGGTGAGAAATATTCTAATTTGAAATCAAAGCATGGTGTGAATACAGTAAATTTTTTAGAAATTAATGTGGGGCAGGAAAAAAGCGACAATCAAAAACTGTGAATAAATGGTGTAATTTTCAAGTAACAGACAGTTTATCGAAAAATAAATGAATGAACTTCTTTTAGGCAAACAATCTATCTTTTATGTATTTGACTAAGGTAAATGTATGTTTTTTTTTAATTGTCAACAAATTGATACTATTTAGCACATTTTGTGAGTTATAAATTAAAAGACCAGCACTGATTAAATTTATTTAGGAATATGGATTAATATTGCCGAATTTTCATTTTGTTAAATATGTAGGAAGATATTACTGTGCATGGTGTGTGCAAGTAGTATTATGTTGTATCTCGTATAACCTAATCTTTCAGGTTAAATAAAATGAAAACTACTTCTATCCTATTAAGGAATCTTGCAGAAAAATAGTTTTACTAGGCTTATTCGAACGGAGAGGTATATATGGTTTCATTAGTTATCGTCGTCCTAGATATCTTCTCCGGATAACTTTTTGTACCAAGAAAAATTCACTGGATTGTGCGTTATTTATACCACTTGTCTTTTCATTAAACTACCATGACTTTCCTTTTCTGCCTACAATGGTATTATGTTGATAATAATGAAAAAATATAATCTGTCAAACACTAGAAATCCAGATTCAGGTTTTGCATATTAAAATGAGTCTTATGGACTACATCAGTAATAGTTTGTGTTGACGGAAGGAACTGAAAGATTATTGGCTGCATTTACTTATTTAAATTTTATCATAATTAATTTGTCACAGGATAACTAACTAGTTTGAAACATATTGGTAAATGAATTCAGTCTTTAAGGAGCTTTGAACATAGGTTTCATGCTAATGTATACTTGTCATGTTAGGTGGACTGTTGGTTGACTTGGCTTTAGAGTGCATGCTAATTAGTGTCATAATTAAGACTAATCGAGTAGTTACTATTCTACCGATTGGCTGAAGTATTCGGCGTGATTGAATGCTGTAAAGCAACTTATTTTATTTTTAAACTAAACAAAACACTAGACAAATAGAATAATATTTAGTTCTGAGTGATCACCCGTGTTAATTTGATGATTTTAGTACAAATATCCAAACACAAATTCAAAAACTAAGTCAGTCGAATAATTGTTCAGCCTCCAGGAGCCTAAGTGCTTTAGGATTAAGGTTTTGGTTTACTGAGCTAAGGTGAAATGTGATCATTTCAGTTAGATGAGTAGTACGTTGAATCAAGTGAACCAATGGTTTGTAGACTTAATTTAAAAATAAGTTTTGTACGGTAATGATGTTGTACACATGAATCTTAGATATGGTGTTAGCTATTTGAGGCACTTATATTTAGGAAACATTCCAATCTGATATCGATTTTAAATAAACTTTTAATCTCAATTTCCATAAAGTTTGTAACCAACTTTTCAATTGAAAGAAATGGAATGTATTTCATGGATAAGATTAATTAAAACTTACTCATTGTGTTCATTCAAGTAAACAAGCTGAGTAAATCAGTAATGAATTCGAAGCACCAATTTAAACTAATAACTTTAGTTCATATGAGAAAGAAATAACATTACTTGATATGTGTCGCCAACTTAAAAAATCAACTTGAAATAAGACGAAAGTAGTTAATAAGTAGATGCTAAATAAATAACAGTGACAATAATTATTATGCTACTAATAAGGGGAAAATCACTTAACATCTTCACTTATTCTATGATAACTTTTTAAGTATTTACAAACCAAAACTCGAGAGTTAAAAGCTTAATACTCTTTATTAGTCATTACATGATAATAACGAAGCGTTGTTCTATTCAGTATCCACTCGGGTACAAATAACCCAAAACAAATGTGATCAAAAATTACCGACTTTTCTATTTTGAAAAAGAATTGTGTCGAGAACGTTTATACGGAAATGTTTTTGTCTGAAATCAAAAGTTTGTCATCATGTTCATTTTCTATACTTTAACAAATGGTTTAATTGGTCCCAGGCTATTTTTTGTTTCATTAAAAACTACTGTTGCAGATGTTACGTCACTTGCACTGGCTGGATAATAACATCAAATAATTCAGTTTATCTAACCATGGTGTATTTAACTACTCTGTTATTAATGGCAAAAAAGAATTTCTATATCCTACAATAATTATAAATTGTGTGAGCTGGAAATCCATCATAGCGAAGTGCCCAGGAGGGGACCTGACCATCCTAATGGGACACATAAACGACGAAGTCGGAATGGGCAACAGTAGTTATAAAGATATCATGCAGAAATATGTGGAAGACCTAGAAACGAGAGTGGAGAAAGCTACGAGAGAAGGAAATATGAAACAACTATATGACACAACGAAGAAACTGACATGGAAATATAATAAACCAGGGAGACCAGTCAAGGAGAAAAAGGCAAAACAATCACTGAGATTCAAGAAGAGATGTGTAGAATACTTCGAGGAACTCTTAAAAGATCAGCCCCACTGAACCCATTGGACATCGAGGCAGCGTACACAGATATTCCTATAGATGTCACCTCAACAACGATCAAAGAAATTAGGATGGCCATCACACGAATCAAGGGTAGGAAGGTAGCAGGATCTGACAACGAGGAGTAAACAAGTAAGTAAGTAGTGTAAATTAGAAAAATATACCCAAAACTTGCACTTGCATAAATTATCCTTGCATTCATTCAAAATCCCATTTGACCAACAGAAGCCGTTGAAATACAGTCTTGGACATCAACGCTAATAAAAGACAAACCTCCATAAATGGGATGAATAGTTCCGAAAAATTATGTAGAATTATACTTAATTTCCTGAGATAAAAAACAATTTTTCAATATAGCTATACATTAATCGGAGCAGATAAGTGAACCCATCGAAATATATAGTGAACGACTGTAACCCCATATGTGATAAGATAACGTCTAGACTACGGTTCATCATAAAATACTGAAATGATGATACAATTCACATACTATGTTCCTATTCCCTAATAGATTACACAACCACATAGTCTAGGCAGCTTAACAATGTGGTATCTTGGACTAGGTAATTATTCCAGTCCATCAAATATCCTAACTAATTTTAAGCTCAGTCCATCAATTTGATACTTCTTTATATCAAATGACCTGCGGTGAGTTAATCCATGAGGAACGACTTTTTAGATACAATTCACAAAACACCTGTTCACCAATTGAATGACGCCTTGAGTACTTTTGTTAATTAAATAGTAATTAAATTTCAAATATTATAGAGGACAATGCAACCGCAAAGCATTAGTGTTGATAGTACATTCTTTAATTTATTGATTATGCTCCTAATTAAAAGTACGAAAATATTATGTAACCTTTGAATACTTCCTAGTTTTTGATGGTTGTTTTGTTAAAGTCCGTCTGTGATACAAACAACAAAAATAAAATTATTTATTCTGTTAATTAGTTCTCAATATTTGCAAGGCACACTAGTTTATTTTTACTATAAAGTGACTCTCAATCATAAGGTGAAGATAATCTTGACTAAGTATATATTTAGCATGCTTATAGCTAGGAGCGATGCTCTAATATTCATGTAATGGAACGTTTGTGCACTTTGTTAAGGTTTAAGGGATTTCAATAGCCGCATATTAGTACTTTTAAAATAATTTTATACAGACATTTAATTATTTAAAACCGTTTCATATGAATACTACAGTATTTATTTATATAATTACGTTCATGTCAATATCATACAGAGTGCTCTTCAAAATATAAACTTATGAATTCAGTAGGCTGAGACTTTCAGTGATAAACATGTGGTGTATGCTACTTATTTCAACAGACATATGTAGTATATAACACTAATCAAAAGTCGAATGGCTGGCAGCAGAAGGCTAAGTAGATCGAGTTGAAGAGAATAGAAGGGGAAATAGAAGGGAATTGTGAACTGGAAGAAACATACAGACTGTGAAGGACAAATGATGGAAATTCGCAAATGAAACATTCAGTGTATAGTTCTCATATTTTACCAAGAGATTCTGTAATTTTATTTTAAGAATACATTGTTTGTCCCCCACCTGAGTGTTCGATTATTACAACCAATCAGGTATTCATCATGGACTTTTATCATATTTCATAGTAAAACGGTCGTCAACAAAAATTATCCTTTATGACAAGTTAATTTTCTGTTTATTAATTTGATGTTTTTGGTGATAAATATATACATCTGGTGCGCGCGGATCGAGTTCGAAAATCGGTACTTCAGCATTTAATTGGTATCTTAACGACGATGTTCACCTAGAAAATGCGCATGACAAAGAGTAAATGATAAATGATTCCAACTCAGAAGCTGATCAGTTTATTTTTGTGATTGTAACTTTTAGTTTTCATGTAATTGTGAATTTATGAAATTTAACCTAGTTCGTGTGCTCAAATCTCATCTCAAGTTCTGCTAAGGATTGAACGATAAATATATTACATCACAACTTCTGTTTATTTAGTAACATTTTCAAGTTGTACATTAGATTTTAATCATTACTTAATGCGAAATTTGCTTATAATTCATTATGTAAGCTAAACAGCCAAAATAAATCTTGTATGATTAGGTTAGTTATGCATGGCATTCTATATATAAATGACCCATTAACTGTAATATATGTATACGATCACTTATAAACTGTGCACTCGTTCTCTTATTATTCACCACCTCCCAAGCAAGTTAAAAATAAATAATATGATAAAATATAAGGTATTTTCGAATTGTTTATTGCAAAATTTGTTGATTAATGTTTGAATATTCTGATAATAATAACTTTTTTTCTCTATGCATCATACAAATTCACTGTTGTATAACTGAAAGCTTACGAGTTAAATGTATACACTGAAATTAGACTAGGATTATTTCCGAAATATTTTTCAACTTTACCAGTTACACGTAATCATTATGTTGATCATGAGAACATATTGAACTAATGTAATAAGGTCATTTCGATGTTATGTTTTCTTTATTGATGGCTTTTATCAGAACCATCATTTATATTATTCATTAGGATGTGTTGTACTTTTTTAAAAATGTTAATCTAAGAATATTGAAAATAAATTTAGTTTAATACTGAAGATAGGTTTCATGTTGTGATATAATTTATTTTTATCAGTGAAATCAAATATTTTGTATAGTAGTAATTAATAACAAAATTCATGAACCTTATTTTATTTTACTTGGGACTCATCAGCTGAATGTATACACATTTCAGTACTACATGTACTCACTCCTGTTTGTAAACTATAAAGGAAGAAATAAAATGTATATTAATAACCTGAGTAATATAACCCGGTGGTCCACTTAGATTATGAATTTTAGATGATCATTGTAAATCAATGCGATCTGACTTTACACAAATTATGGGTCTAATACATTTTCTCCCACTTAAATAATGCATCGCTTAGAATCTTTGGTTAGTATATCTGTTTATACATGCATGAAAAAGGACTATAGCTAGTAAAAAGCTCGGCAGATTGAATAATGGAACATGATTAAAGTTAGTTCTAGTTTAACCTTAGTCTAAATACAGCGTCAGCATTTGGGTGAATATTGTAATGCAGGGAGGAACTCAATCGAACCAGACAACAGTTTAGTTGGTTTATCTTCTGTTTGTGTTAAAGCACTAGCCAATTATCTAGTTTGAAATTTGTTGGTTCTGATGACTACAGATACTCTTTATATCACTCTGCACAACGGATAGTCATAGAAAACAACACATCAAAATGCTTATTATTATTATTTATTATTATTATCATCTGCTTTATTCAATATTATATTTTTGGTACAATATAGAATTCTCAGCGCAAAGTATTTCAACAAGTTTCCGTTTCTTTCTTCTTGGTCGGTCCCGGCGAAAAATATTGAGTAATCGCCAGTTAGATGTTAGCACTTCAGTGAATGCACATCTGAATAATGTGCATTCTTTTCGTTGTATATTGCCAGCAACCACATTGTCTCTTATTGAGTTTTTTGTAACTTTGACAACGAAATGTTGTACACTTTTCAGAAACGCAGCAGGATAGGTTATGCGATTGATAAACATGATGATATATTAAAACAAACAAAAATCTATAACATGTTGAATTATCTAGATGGCAGGAACAGGTAGCCCAGATGCTCAAGCAGGCCGTCCTGTGATGAAGATCCTCATGAAATTAAACAAGCGTCAGAAAATTGTTGCAACAACCGTTTAAGGATAATTGTTTGCACAAATGGTACTTTTTAGGGTTAAAACTTATGAAATGACAAGTAATAAATAATATGACGTTCTACTCGAAGGATAAAACTTAATTTAAAGGTATAAACCGGCGTCAAGAAATATTTACATAAACAAGTAGTAGGTTATTTGTTAGGACTTATGTTGTCACACAATATTTTAGGTTAATTTCTCTCTTAAAAGTAAATTTGAAAATAAAAAGCCATTTCACGACGTTCTGCAGATTTTGGCTAGATATTTTTTAAACGCTATCTTATTGAGTAATCATAAGAAAATAATTAATAATCTGCCTTGATTTGGATTATGCAATGTGCTAACTGTAGAAACTAGAGATACAAGTTAATGGAACCTGAATATAGGGAGGAATCCTCACCGCCGTCAGTGATTGATGGTCACACCATAACGCCAATTTACCAACGATAAAAATGTAAACTAACAGATTTGATCCCATTGATTGAATCATAACATGTCTATCGTATAAAATGAAATAGTCAGGTTTGATTTTCTTTCATCTTAAGTTATTTTGTTGCTGAATAGCTCACTTCAGTGGTTGTTTAGTTGATGCTTACTAATGATCAAACTCATGCTCACATACAGAGCAGTATTCATCTAGTTATTCGCAGTAAATTCATTTTATTTGCCAAGTAGTAATAAAAACATGTATAAGAGAAAATATTAAATCGGAGATCAAAGCTCGGTTATTTCTGATTTTAAGCTTCTCATATATAACAACTAATAGTTTTGAATTTCTTGATAATGAACATTGTGATACGTAATGCCACATTTCAATTATATGAATAAATAAGTCAAAAGTTTTGGAGGACTGCAAAATATTTTCCAAAACTAATAAAATAACCTATCATTAGTTATTAAGTCTTTGAGAATATAATAATTTTCATTAGATTACAAATTTTTAAGATAAAACCTGTAATTTGAGGGTTGTTTGAACAAGCGTCTCTAAATAGCATCGGGTTATATCATTAAGTAAAATGAGCACATTTCTGTCGACGAAATTCCATGTTCGTTTGGTAAGTGAAATAGCGGGCTCTATGCACTAGTTGTTTTACACATTTGTATTATAAATGAACATTTTTGAAAAACTCATTCCGTCGAGAAACCCATATTTTCTGAAGATCTTATCTTTATTCATTTACTGACTACATATTTCCTTGTTGAACAAAGTCCATAAAACTAGTATGAGAGTGTCACTCAAATTTTTACGTTTATGAACCCCAAGAAAGGGATAAGTCAGACTCCGGCTTTATATCATTAACACATTAATTATCCGGATATTTTATGTATATAAGCGTTTGAGTCTCACCGTCGTTGATATTAAGGAATGCAATTAGTCACTCTCGACCTTCGTATGTATATCCTAAGCAGATTGTCTCGATATTGATTTTAGTTACAATCGTTTAGTAAAGTCAGATTGTGACTAACAGGGAAATCCGAGATCCACTTTTTGTCTAATTTGGGACTCATTTTAATTTATTGGAATATTTTGTTGTAATGTAAATATAGCTTGAGTTGTGAATTTTGTGATCATCTTAAAGAAAATAACTCCATATTCAATACCACAAACATTCTACTTATCTGTTGAATATACACTCATCTTTATCTTTGAGCTAAACGTTTTGTTCATTAATGTATAAACTTTATTCAGAACATCATTCAATCATGAGTAGTGACAACAACTCATCATTTTATTTTAACAAAACACACATTTGGTCTTATTTACTTGTGAAGGGTAGAATGATTACTAGTTAACTAGTGTTCTTCTGCATTCTGTCGTATGATACTTGCAGGTGTTAGAAATTCATTTGCCCCACGGCAATTTTTTAAAAAAACCCACCCACCCTTTTTAAAAATGTTTTTTCAACCCAAAATTGCGATATTTTTCATCCTGTTTCGTCCAATGAAATGGCTAGTTTTGAAGTTCGTTTTTAATTTGTTAGTTATGTTTTGTCGGATTGCTATAAAACATCAGTACTTGTCGACGAAGTACATTTTAATCATCATTATGGAGGACAGTAACGTGCCTAGTACAAGCGCTGTTGTTTCTCACGTAACAGAAATAGAGGAAGTATTTTTGACAACGTTGTTTCTCGTTGCGTTCCCATCGATTGAAGCGTTGAAGTCCGCTATCACAAATTATGAAAGATCAACTTTCTGTCATTATGTAGTTCGAGATTCGCATTTGTGCAGAAATGAAAACTCGTACATTAAATTTGTGTGCTGGAGACATGGCCGTATAACATCTAGCGGTTCGTCACAGCGGATTAGACGGAGGAGGTAATTTTATAAATGTTATTAACATTTTTTGTCATGAAGGGCTTCCATGAACACTCAATGTCCGGCCTTCATGTATTGTAAGATTATCGACGGCTACTGGACTGTTGTACGTGGGAATGTGCATCACAATCACGAGTGCAATTCCCTAAGGTACCAAGGAAATTCATGGGTGCGCAGGTTAACAGAGGCCCAGTTCGAAAATATGCGACCGCTGCTAATATCTGGTACTGCTTCATTCCACATTAAGAATTATGCTTACCATTCTTATGGGAAACTACTGAATGATCAAGATATCTATAATATGCGGTACAAAGTGTTCTCACAGGCGAACATTCCTGGTAAGCCATTTGCCAATTTATAATGTAAACGATAGGTGATTAAGTAAAATTGAAAGCGCACATAACATCTTTGGGTGGGCTATGCGAATACGAATTAGACGATGAGAACTGTCTATCGTACTTTTTCTTCACCACTGGTGATCAAAAGATTTTTGCAGACCGTTTCGGTGATGTTATTGGTTTGGACGGAACATACAAGACGAATAACGAGAATATCTATTTATATCAGGTCGTAGCCCTTGATATGAATTTGAAGGCGATACCCGTTTGTATTACATTTATAAGTCGCGAAACATCGACTTTGATTTCTCGATTCCTGTCGTTCTTCCAACGGCCAACCAACAGTCGACAGGTGGTAGGCATTGTGACAGATGATTCACCTGCAATAGCTGCTGCCATCATGCAGGTGTATCCCAATGCTCACCATATCTTGTGTCGCGTCCACCTTGTTCGCAATGTTATAAAGAGGGTAAGTGTTTCGTTCATTAACATTAACCCAGTAACCTTAATTGTAGAGGGTACGATCAGAAGTGATACAACTATTTTTCGCCTGATGTTTACTCAAACGGTTGAAAGGTAAATCAAAAGCAACATAACATTATTTTGTAGTTTTAACAATGTATTATCCTTGATCGAAATATCGGACGGAACGTTTGCCCGATATGTCAGAGACCACCTATTACCGAGAAAAACAAATGGTCTACAGCTTTTCGACCATCAGCAACGCTACTTCAACTCAATAATACGAACTTTGTTGAGACAAGTCACCGAATTTTGAAGATGCATCAACTGAGTCGAAAAACACCTGTGCTGAGATCTATATTTAGTGTGCTACTTCGCGTTGGATATTGGATGGAAGCAAGATTACAGAAATACACTTCAGATTGCCGGGTAAAAGCCAACATCGGCCAAGAGCCAGCAATGCGTGGACTTCAGGAACGACTGACACCAGCTGCATGTCAGGTACTGAAGCGGCATAGGAATATTTTAAAATAGTGAAAATCGTTATTTTGTCGTTAGGTGAATAAATTTATTAGTGAATATAATAAGATAGTTACAAAGATGAATGTGATTAAAGCTCATAGAGAAGTAAACAAAATTGAGAAAAATATCTTCCTTATGAATAAGATACTGACATTATAAAACAAGTTGAAGCCGTCATCATTGAAATTAGTAATCCGATTAAAAGGTCATATAGTAAGTGTTAAAAGAAATGAGAATATTATCCGTTTCATGAATACAAAATGCAAGAATTTCATATTCCAGTTTTATATTAATAGTACCTGAAACCAGAACTAAGCGTACGTATGAATTAAGTCCGATCGTCAACTAAGCCTTCATTGTTATTCATAACCACTGATTATATCAACGTATTCATTTGCACACCCATATAACTATTAATTACTGGTACAATCACACTATACAGTTATAAGTCCATAATTTCCATATTTTATAAAGGCCAAAAATATGTCATGGCATTAATGAATTTGACAATGTAATGTATTAACAATGGTGAACGTTTACATCTGTTACGACATATATATATAAATTACAAATTGTAACATTTGCAAATTACAAAGGTCATTCAATAAAGGTCTGGATTATTTGCAGTACAGTGTTCAGTCACAATAAGTGGAAGAGCATTATAGGAAAATTTAAAATGCAAAGAATTTTGTGTCAATGAAATGCATAGTATGAGAATTGAGTCTTGTCAATTGACATAATAATAATAATAATAATAATAATAATAATAATAATAATAATAATAATAATAATAAGGAAAATAAATAATAATAGAATTGTAAATGTTCATTGATACAGTTGACCTTATTCATATTTATACGTTTAAAGTCGATAGATATTTGTTGAGTCAGTCAGACGACGTAGGCTTGTTCATTTACACTTCATGAAACTGATATTTCAAATGCTTGTCAAAAATGGTTACATTCATAATGTCTAGATAATTCAGGTTTCATATTACGGCGGTTTACAATATTCACACATGACTGATTAAACACACTAGTTTTTATTACGACCAAAAAATTGATTTTAAAATACAGAACTACAAATAATTTACAAGTGAACACAATAAACCCTTTCAATGGACTTTTAAAATTAACCACATTTAAGTCTAACGTTTTCTAATTCTCATTAAGAATTAACATTTACAAAAAAAGTTCACTAAATATTAAGTGCCTATTTCGGTTAAATTTATTACTACATTCATATACTGTCAAAGTCAGTTCATTCAATGATGGTCTACGGTTGCTTCACCTGAATCATAAATATTGCAACTAGTAAGTTATCATGATGATTTATTAATGTGTTGATTTGTTTCTCGAACTAACAGACCATGTGTTACCAAAAACCTATGCATACACTTTAGTGATAATTTGTTTATTAATTTGGTATTAAAGATTTGACTACCGACCTTACTCAGTAATCACTATTATCAAATATTCAAATCGATTTTCAGTTCCTTTTTCACTCAACTTTCTTTTTATGTGATATATATAAGTACTCGTGACATTAAAATTGTTGATCGGAAATCAAAAATTTATCCCAATACGCATTCAGTGACAGTAGGATTGCACTTAAGTTGGTGTTTTTTTCTATAAATGTCTAAATTTCTTACAAGACTAAGATTACACAAAAAGATTTATTCATTATCGTTAAATTTCAAATGTAAAAATCAAAATTCTTACATTAAATCACAGCTCTAGATACGATTTCAATTTCAACTAATCACATTGCAAAGATGAACAGTTTACGACCAATTAAAAAATTATTAAAGGTGACAAAATGTTTGTTCATTATCACTTGAGCACACACCTGCAAAACAAGTACACCAATCACCGATCGCTAAATTTTTCTTTGACACCATACATTTTTTTAGAAATGGGTGGTAGGGAATCTTAATTGCCGTGGGCAAAATGTCAACCCAGGTGTTATATATTCAGAAGTGTTAAGAAAATCGAATAAATATTCTACATGTATTTAAAATCTTCTCTAATGGTGACAAGAACGATGGTATTCAAAGCTTTGTTCCATAGAAATGCTAACGAGGCTTTTTTCATCGTGTTCCATTATTTGATCCTTTTCAAAGAGTTTTATGTTAAATTTTAGAACAGTTTTGTCTATCTGTTTCCCAACAGAAAATTAAATTATACCTCAAACATTACATAACCAAATCAATAAAAATGTATTGACATCTATTTTATTCAAGTATGTCTTTATATGTGTGTTTATAATTTCATTTCGATATGCCTGAATGGATAAATTAACTGTTGATTAAGTTATTTGATCTAATTACTTAACAGACCCATATGTTTAGCAATTTATTTATCAAATCAAACCTTATTTAAACCGATTTGCAAAAGATTGACTAATTTCGATGAATTAGTCCTGGTAGCCTGAATAATGTGAAGGTTAATCTTATGAACCGAAATCGCTGAAAAGGAACAAAGACCACTAAGCAACGCTTAATAGTTAATACTCATTAGATTATAGTCACTAGGTTTATTAGATCCGTCACCTTGAATGTGGACGTATAAGACTCGACTATCTGGGATACCAAGGTACTTCCAATCTACTACAAAAGAAAGAGCTCCCAAATTTCATGCAAATGAAGATGAAGTTCCTCTCAACCTCATTTGGTCATTAGTTATTCATTTTACCAGTCATGTAAAATATTGACATCTCTGGCTAGCTTCAGATCTAGAGCGTCTGCTTCTTGAAGTATATCCGTAAGTATTAACAGATATATATATTCCATCAATTGTTATTTAATAATACATTGATTTGTTTGCAATAATCCAAACGCAGAATAAAATGTTTTACAAATAAACATTTTGGTGAATATTTCAGAAAAATTTAGTAAAAAGAAAGACACTGTTTACTATTCAATATTCAGAACTAAAAGGTCTAGTAAAACGTTATATTTTAAAAATAATATTAAGCGGAAGCGATGCTCAATAAATCCTAACGGTCACTTGTTATAACTTGTGTGCCCTGTTTATTGTATAACGCAGTGATACCACCAATCAGAGAGCAGCGAATCATCGACCGAACCAGTGATGTATAAAACACGTGCCAGCAGTCTAGAGTCCTTATTGGTCTCGCTTCCTGTCTAGCTCAGCCAGTTAAGTCCAGAACACCAATCTCAGCTTCTGCAATATGAATCATTTATTTCAAACATACTCGGTCTATATATCAACCAGACAGATCACAACGCACCATAAAATATGAAACAACATCTGTACAAGAATTAGCCGAATGTGGCTGTGAATGAGGTAGTAATTAATAGACAGGCCATAACTCAAGAATGGTAAATCGTATAGTAATAGTCTATGGGTCAAATTAAAGCTTATAATAAGAGCGACATGAATATGAACAGTTTAGTTACATAGCAATTATACGATAAAAATATACTCATAGTACTGGTCCATAAATGGATCCCAAAAGGTACCATTCATTATTATTATCGGGATATAACATCACTGAATTTAAATAACGAAATACTTCTCGTTGAATGTATCAAAATTAATGATTTTTCTACATCATTGAGGAACAAGAAATATTCAGTTTAACAGTTGATTGCTAGTTTACTTCAAACGGCATTCACAATAGTGGTCCGCATTTTATAATTCAGTCAGTGAGAAATATAAAGTTATGAATTTATATAAATAAGGTCATAATGGGAAGCAAAACTGATATCTGTAAAGGACAGTGAACATTGATTAAATGAATCTGAAATATTGTCAAAAGAAAAATGTAATTTTCACACGATCCTCACAATTTATATTCACCCTTATTATGAGTATAGCTTGCCATGAACTAAAATCTTACAGAAATTCAGAAGGTTAAGCAGTCTTTACTATTAAAAAAAAGGAATACACTAATCGTACTACAGTTAACTTAATCTTAATAACATTCAAGAGGTTCCAATTAACATTTGTAACCAAGAATAACGTTTTATTTTAATTTTAATGAAATGCAGTCAGTTGATGAACATAGTTAACATTTGAAATTGATACAAAATGAACTTGTGAGATTATCGACAGAAATCTTGAAAGAAGAAAATAGTGGCTGTTATTTTTAATAAATTTAGAAAAATTAAAATCAGGAAGTTCAGAGAAAGGATCTCTTCATCGAATTTATTATCAAGCTGTACAGTCGTATAAGATATAGTTAAGAGATCCTTTCTGTGAAGAGCGTCGCTCTCAAAATGTATAGTGCAATTATATTTCAACTTTACAATGTTATCATATGGTAGAAATTGAATATTTCAGTTCTTTTTTTTCAAAAATAGGTTTATAAAGTCGAGGTCTTTGTTTATGTACGATAACAATGATTGACTGACAAATAGATGTACATTATTGTGAAAAAACAATTTTTTAACTACTAAGAATAAAAATATTAACAATTCAAATAATACAAAACATCCGTAACCATGTTTAGACCTAGTTTTATTAGAGTTGATTCGTTAAGTTTATTATGTTAAACTCTTAGCTTGAATTCCTCCCATGACATCAATTTACACATAAAGAGATGGTGATTTAAAGGAAACATTCATTTTTTAACAAATATATTCTGAAAGCTGTGGAATTACAAACGGGTACAATGATTTTTAATACGCTTATTGGTCAAAATTATTGAGAGAGTATTGCACCAAACAATCAAATTAAATAAGTATCCTTTTTCTTAAGCTTAATTTTTAATGTAATCTTCAGTTATCTACTCTTATTGTACAAATGGTTGTCTCTAACAAAACCTTAATAAATTACATTTCTGAAGTTTGTCAACCATGAACAATGAATTCCCTTTAGGCTGAAGATTTTTCAGCTCACTTACTGATAAATACGTGACTATCACAAGTTAACCTGTAAATTCTATAAAAAAGAATCATCCTACAATAGTTTACACCCTGCCAGGATAGTAACGTCGTTTTTAATTAAGAACAAAATATAATTCATGGTGGTTTAAATAGAGGGATCAGGTTTGTTTAATTTTAACATTTTACACTGAAATATCTACTTAAGAATTCCATACGACACTTAGTATTCAGCTGATAGTATCGACCTTCTATGATATGAATGAATTCAATTAAGAGCAATAAATTCTATCGGAATAATGGTTTCAATATTTGTATACAATTCATTCTTTTTGTTTCTACTTGTACTATTGTAATCAGCAAAAATAATATATAAGCAGAGATTGAATGATAATAGTCTAAAAAGCATTATGTTTACAGGTTAGGTAGATGAAGAGTAAATATGAAAATGCGAAACCAGTAACTGGGAAATATTGTGACAATTAATTTGTCAAGTAAAATGTGGACATGTGATAGAGATTTCAACCAATCCATTCGTCACATTGTAACTTGATCGACCTAAAATTAGCACTTCAATACAAAGCATTAGAACTAATAATAAAATAACAGGACAGCACAGAAATTCATATTTACATATAATAAAGAACGCACTTTATTATACATTCATATAGATTCTTAAGATTGTTAACTGTGTTAATTGGTACAATTTTCCCACTTGGTAAATTTTAGTAAAGCAAGAAGAACGAACGTAGCAGGATAAGATCAATTTATTAATTTTTCGGATTTTCTTGAGCTGCTTACAGCCTTCAAATGATAGTATTAGTTAGTTCCAAAAAATTTATGTACAAACATTACATAATATGTCAGAAAATTTCTCATCCATGAAGATTAAAATATCAATAAGTAAGTAATAATTTTAAACGATGTCTACACGATTGCTCATGCTTTGCTCAAGGCAAAGAATATTAAGCTGAGATTAAAAGTACATTCAGAACAATAAAATTGGCAACCACTTAACAATGTGATGTACTTTTTACCACTCAATAAATATTCACTTCACTTTTCATTGTTTTTGTCATTTTAAACGTTATGATTCAGTTTCAGTCATATTTTGCAACTGTCACCTTAATTAATCATGAACGGAATTTTACTATAAGTCACCATTTGAAGTTTAATCAACTTGTAAATGCAGACAGTATCAAGGCAATAATTCAAGGACCCGATAGAATAGAATAATTCAAGCCCTCACAAGTAACAATAAGTTGTATGTATAAATTTGTTTCCATTTATTTTAACACATAGACATTGGTACAAGGAGGCACCAAATACATATGCGCCACACAAATCTCATTCGATATGTGTGAGGGCTGTGATACTGCCCCGATTCCCAAACCGAAACAGGTGATTCTTCTAGAGGGCCACACGCGGAGCCTTCGACCTGAAGGTCTGATCCACAAGGCAGTGGAGCATCGTAAGGAGATGCAGTCCCATGGAAGCCGGTGACTAACAATTCGTTCCTACGCCATTTGTTCCTTCAGGATACTGGAGCCCATATGCACCATTGGTTTGGAATCCGGTTAAAGCGCCGGACATTCGCTTTTCGTCCTCTCATTTTCGTAAAAAACACCCCCGCCACGAGAAGGCAGTGACTAGGACTTCCCCGGAAGAGGCTATATACGCGTGGCCATGTGAGAGCATTTCGAGAAGCAGAGCAGACTCTCCCCACTCTCGGCCGTACCAGGGCATTTGAGGGCCGTATAAATTTGTTTCCATATTGTACACGAATCATTTATATTACTATAGACATTGTTATTGAGTGGTAAATAGACGTATTTACACTTCCCGCATAACAAACATTATTTTGAATACAGAAAATGCAATCCATCATTGTCATAATCATTACTATAATCTTCAAACTTTATTGCCTGTGACCACTTTAACCTTGATACAAAAACTCAAATAAAGAAACCTAATATAAAATCATTTGATTTGTCTTACACTTAAAAAGCTGTATTCTTTTTTAGTCAAGTAAGTAAGCAGACTATAATATTTTACTACAAAATCAGACTGAATGAATCATTGCTGTGATTTGTTTATTGTTGTTGTTATTGTTGCAAGCACTATTAAGTGAATGTTAATTTTCTATTCTCGATCAGTTGTTCATTATTTTTCAGGTTAAAAACAGATGTCAAGTTATATTTGTAGGCTAAGTGTGTAAAATATGGAACTTGGTTTCTTGTATTTTGAATTATGATTGTATTTATTTCAAATGACCGATATTATGAAATGAGGTTATTCCTTTTAATTTAAAAATTATTTTCTAGATTAAGTTAATGAATATTTTTTCCTTAAATATGTTAAACCTAATGGGTAAATAAATTTACTTACAAATATCTAAATCAGTATTCGTATGGCTATAAAAGTCAGAAATACTAGTTCTTACATACATTTTTACTGTTTAACGTTCATCGTGTTACTGAGAAACGGTAATTCTAAATAAAACTTTGCAGAATAACATTAAATTTTCGTTCTGTAACTGAATAAGAGAAAAAGTTTTTAACATAATCGATACTTTTGATATAATCGCCTTCTACAAAATAAATCACTAAATTTGAATGTGATGTTATCAATCAATAATATCAGATATCGATCACGCATCTAATATGAACATTATTCCACTTAAGATTTATAAATATGAAAGTTGGTTATAACGTTTTTCTTTGTTTGTCAATCATAAATGAGATCTGTTATTCATAAGGTGGAATATAAATATTCTATTGAATGACTTAGCATTCCAAAGAAATGCGCTCAAGTTTAGTAGTTTGAGAATATTTTGTAAAAGTATTTTGTAATAACGGCTAATTATCAGAAAATTTTTATGAAGTCTTAAGAAAACTCAGTTTCTCTAATCAAAACGATTAAAAACTTTTGAAAAAGACGTATGATTTTTCCAAGTACATAATGGCAACTATTTACAAGAATAGTAAAATGTACACTTCTAACGTTTTAAAAACTGATAAAATTTAAGCAAATACAAGGATATTCAATTCAGTACAACATGTTTACGGTTTATTATTTAACAATCTAATTGTTAAGTTGACCTAAGTTGTTTTGGCTTTAATTCCATAAATTCAATTAGTTAATTAATACATCATCAAATTTTATGAAAGATCACTATCCACACCAGCGAATATTTCCATTCAGAAGCTACATGTGTAAAGTAGGTGCTGTAAAAATTCAGTAATTATTTTACTATTAATATTATTCAATACAATTATTTTCACGCTTCAATCAACTTGGTTCATCGACGAGTTATAATTTGAATGAAAACATGTTAAACATTCAGTTAATAAAACGAATCTTAAGCTTGATGCCTGACCGAAAGATAGAAAACGTACTGACTAAAAACTATATGTATGGACAATTAATGGATAGGCGTTTCCGGATAAAAGAAAATATAACATAGAAATTCTAAAGATAGATATTAAGCAAGATTAATGAGTTACATATATTAATAGAACAATATTTATACATTTCTCCTTTTGTATATTAACAATACAATGTTAATATTTTTGATGGTAGGTTTATTCATCAACTGCCCTCAGCTAGAAAAGCGATGAAATGAAAGATGTAATATATAGATACATTCTTCCCAGTTCAAAACTTTAGATTAATACCCATAGGAAATATTCAGTTCGTCTGAAAGTACCATACAATAACAAAAATAAAAGAAACTTGAATCAAACTTTTGGAACTGAAAATAAAGTCCGACACCCGAAATAAATAGCTTCCGGATTTGAATAGTACCTTTACACCGATAACATAAACAGGCTATCATTATATACTATTTGCATGACATCACATATAATCGACAGTAAATTTAGACAATTATAAATATTTAGCGCTTTAATATGATGTCTAACAACTATATCCCTTTGAATGAAGATAATTGGTGGTCTTTAGCGGGATGATAAAATTCAGTAGTTATTCATGGATATCATAACAGAAAACAATAATCAAATTCTTTGGACTTTCAACAGTTAAGAGGTTTTCGAAATCGAACTACATAGAGCTTTCACGCTTGATTATCGAATATCATAGATAAGTAAGTACTGGATTAATGCTACCTCTAAATGTTTCTCTTAAAGAAACACCTACCACAATTGGTCTTTAATCATATACACAGAACGAAAACCAAATTGTTGTTTTGATCCCATTAGATTAAACGATTTAAACCAATCATTATGACTTATCCCAACTAGACTTAGTCAGCATTGTTTGTATAGAGAAAAACTGATGCACTAGTGTTTAAGGACCATACAAGTGTCATGCGATTTTATTGAAAAGTAAATGAAAACAAATCTCATGACTTGAAGATTATCATCTTTGTCATACAGCTTGATAACACTAATATATACCTCATAAGAAATGTTAGTTATTTTATGATGAGTTAACATAAAACAGAATGGATCAACTTCGTATACGTAGGATAATAGGTGTTCAAACTATCTGAGAATTGAATATCCAGATATTTTGAAAATAAACGTTTTTTAGAAAGAACATAAATCAGAACTGTTGGTCATTTTTGACAAAGTATTTTTAGACGATTATGTCCAGCTTGATAATGATACACTTACTGACCATAATTCATGCTCGGAAAACCATTCCTTTTGGTCAATCAAAATATGACCTATATACCATTTTGTAAAGGAATGTGCCATTCTGAATCAAGTTTATTTTTGTTTAAACTTCTACAGATTGTTATTAATGTATTGATTAAATTCCTTGTTAATTATGGTAAACGTAAGTTTATTTATATAAAAAATTATCTAATCAATCATTACTACTTTTCTCGTCATCCATTTGGATGCTAAGATAGCTGTAGACTCACTATCTTGGTCTTTATCTTATTGTGATTTCTTAATGTTTAAAATAATGGTACAAATGATTAACAACTTAGTAGCCATTTTGATTTTCACACTGTAAATGCTTCAACATCTTAACTGTGATTAAATAACAATGATTCAGTAATTCAGTCATCATGTATACCTTGAGTATATGAAGAAGCTTGTAAGTAAACCTTTTAACGATAAATAAAAGAGAATACTTCATACAACAAAACAGTTAGTATTTTCCTTAACTGTTTATGAATAAGAAATGAACAGGTGTTTTGCATATTTTGAAATGAGAAAATGTTTGGTTAATCACGATTTGCGGTTGGTCTGTTTCCTCTTAAATCGCTAGGATTGCTGAATATAAGAAGCATAATATAGATTAGAAACATTTAATAAACTCTAAAAAGGGGAAAGAGGAAAATATGAAAAAAAACTAACTAGAAAAGTGCGAAAAGATTACTTGTCTGTGTTTTAATGGAATTTCCATTAACTGTTTGACATACCTGATAAATATGACTAATCAGTTTACACACATGGGTTGTTTTCTGTACTTGTATACTGCAGCTTCCTAATGAAAATTATTATGTACGTAGTTTTCATTTCGTTTTGTGCTAGGAGATATTTAAATTCCTAGTTTGACTGTGTCAAACCAAAGCCTTTTAGATTATGGAGATATAAGGTTATTCTATCTGAACTTCATAGTTAACATTTTTAAATTTAGTCAGTTTATGGAACGTATGATTATCGTTTCTCAAGTCACAATGAGTAACAATTATCATATCCTCACCCATTTGTCAACTCTAAAATAAATTTTTCAGCATTTTAGTGGGAATTCATAGCCTGTGAGTTCAATCAAGAGCCAAATGTAACCGTAATTCACCAAATATCATGGTTGCGTGTCGCTTTATGTGACAATTTACTTAGATTAAACGTGTTCATCACTTAATTGTTACTGCAGCTTAAAATCATTTTGTAATTTACAAACCATGAAGATCCAAAGATATATTCTATTTGTCTATAGTGCTTGTCAGCTAGCACTCTGCAGGTTTAGCTTAGTCAGGATATGATTTTCGATTGTTTGATTGAGAAGACCTGTGAGCCACTTCTGTATAAATACTTGTGTTAGCAATTGTAAAGTGAGTGATATTCATTTATCCTTATGTTTATTCAAAGAAAGGTTTTGGATTTCATTTGGCTTTATCTAAGTTTTCTTTTTCAGATATCACAGTCACAGCTAATAATTATTTATTTTATTTGAACATATAAATATTGGTACAAGGGGGCACCAGATATATATGCGCCACACAAAACAATGAGAATGGGAAGGAAGACACAACCACGTTTTATGAAGAAAGTAAAAGAAGGTTACAGCAGGATTGCCACTGGCTTCTATTCTGAGCCATATCTGATAACGTCTCTAGCCACTGTGTTGCACCATCTCTAGCACCCCAACTATGAAGTCGTGAAGGACCAACACAAGCCAGTCCTTTGCATCTTTCTTTCATACCACGACACCATGTCATATACTGACCACCTCTCCGCTTTTCCCAACCAGTCCCAGCGCCGGCAAATAATGCACGATATGGAATTCTTTGTGACGACATTCGTAGAACATGTCCAAGCCACCAAAGTCGATGTCTCAAGATAGTGACATCAATTGCATTATCATCTCTGTGCCCCAATACACGATGCTGAACCTCTGCATTACTAACATGGTGTTGCCACTGGACGTCAGCCATCCTTCGGAGACAACGATGATCAAACACAGTCGTCTAACGTCCTCAACTTGAAGAGACCAGGTTTCACAAGTATAGAGCAAAACTGCTCTCACCGACGCGTTGTAGATCCGACCTTTTACAGCCAGACTTACATCACGAAGGCGCCAAAGGTGGCCGAGATTGGCATAAACCGCTCTGGCTTTCACTATATGTGCATTGATCTCATCACTCACGCCATCACCAGCACTTATGCAGTTACCCAAATACACAAACTTATCGACTACTTCTATCTGCTCACTATACAGGGTGAGTACAGGATCAGCGTCCTGCCAGTCTTGTAAAAGTACTTTTCAATTAGAAGTTGGAAAGCACATATCATACCTACGGACACTACTTGCCGACTGATTAAGTGCGGATTGCATGCCTTGGGCATAATCACACAGTAAGACAATATCATACGCATACTCAAGGTCGAGAAGTCTTTCTCCAGACAATAGATCCACACCGCCATTACTTATATCCATCAGATCTGTTTCCAGAATGTCGTCGATGGCAAAGTTGAAGAGGAATGGTGAGATTGGGCAACCCTGCCTAACCCCACTGCTTGAATGGAACAATGGAGAAAGGTGGTTGTATGCCCTCACTCTGCCTGAGGTGTTTGTATATAAGGCTTTTTAGGATGTTAATAAACTTCTCAGGCACACCCTTCTTCAATAGACAATCCCAGAGAACAGTCCTATCCAACGAATCGAATGCAGCCCTGATGTCAAGAAACATTACGATTGTTGGCCTGTGATAAGTATGACGGTGTTCTAACATTTGGCGAAGGGTGAAGATATGATCAATACATCCTCGACCAGAACGAAACCCAGCCTACTCCTTGCGAGTCAATCATTCTCGGGTTTTGAACAACCTACGAAGTATAACGGAAGCCAATAGCTTGGACGCAATCGGAAGTAGACCTGTTCTCCGATAGTTGTTACAGGAACGACGTGAACCCATTTTAAAGATAGGGACAACTATCGACTCATTCCATGACGTTGGTACACTCTCTAGTTCCCAGACCTTTGTAAACAACGTTGTCAGTTCCTCAGCGAGAAAGTCACTACCATCTTTAGAAAGAGCCGGAGGTAAGTCATTTTGGCCCGGTCATTTGTAGCGCTTCAAGAGTTGGAGTTCCTTGTGAACTTCCACCTCATTTGGTGGATCAGTCGTCACCGGCCATTGAGGGCAGGACAGTCTGATCGTTGTTGCCGGAGCAGCAGGCCAGAGTCACAGCTAACATTAGATTTGAAACCAGATCTTATCTGATGTAGGATAACGTTTCGTTGATAACCAACTAATCAGAACCGAAAATCGCGTGTCATGTAAGAAAGGTGATTCACAGATCTTAGTCAATATGACAATAGTTATAATTCAGTAACAAACTAGCAAGTTCGTGCATTGTCAATAATGCAAAATAATTTTTGTACCCATAGTGATTATTCACAATCAGTAAGTTAACTTTTATTCCTCGATCTTAATTGGAGTATTTAAAACAAAGTATGGAATATAGGTAAAATGCATTGGGTGACTAATAACTTGTAATAAAAATAGGACGGCCAAATATGGAAAAGCCGATTAACATTCCTTAATTTACCAAACTGATTTACTACAAAAGTCATATCTCGTGTAAAAAATATAAATATTTAATGATAAAAGGGAAATGAAGGTTGCACAATTTGAACAAATGGAATGCCTCAAACAGTTATTTGAACAAATGTTCAATAGGCGTAATTTGGAATTAGATGATATTTTCTCTAATGTCAGTTAAAATACACGTATCTATGTAGTAAAATACATTAAATAAACCCAAGAAGATACTTTGGATGAATTTTCATATTATTTGTAAAAGACTAATCAATCATAACCCTCAACATAATAACAAAATAATACGAACCTTCAAGAATAATAAAAATCGTTCTCATTGAACAAGTTAGAAGTTAGCTAACCAAAGTACTGGCGCATGAAAAAACAATTACTGGATTCGAGTCTCGGTGTGAACATCAGTACTGGGATATAGACATATTCAGACAACAAGTCCCGAATGGGACAAAACCCGCGTTATGAATTCCACTACAAGCTATCGTTCATATACACCAAAAATTTTGCGCTGATTGAATAGCAAAATAGGTTGTTAGAAAGGTGATTTACTAAACAAGTGATCAAGAATTAATTGGATTTCATCGATGCATACTTGAAAACGAAGAAATTATGCGGCCGTTTACGTCAATATTATCTACCGAATCATTATGATATTTAATCGTCTATTTATTTCCTTAAAATGCTCACTGGATAAATGAACTATTTGTAATTGATTCACTTTGTTAACATTATGATAACTAAAATTTACAAAATCTATTTTCATAGTTTCTTATCACATGAGTGGAATTGAACAGATTTATGGGTTTTTAATTGTGAAATTCATTCATTAAAAAGTTTAATAAACTGTCAAGTATTTTTTAAAAGGTATATAAACTATCTTTTATTTATGTACTTTTATTGTTACCTGGTTAAAGTCCCTGATGAATACTGTTTTAAAATTAGTTCATTTTTGATAAAGAAAATTGAAGCTTACTGCAGACTATTTTAAATATTCTTATCATACATTTTAACAGTGGTATATTTTGACAATTTTCGAATAACTGAAAATTAGTAAACAGTAATCCAATAAAATCACATCAAGATAAAAAGGGAAGTATTTTTCTTGTTAACTTTTAATGTAAAATCACGAGCTAAAATTGAACTCGTCTCTCAATGTCTTCCAATTAGCTTTAGTCTGTGGTAATGACGTTTGCCAAGTAGATATAAGTTTTATGACATTGCAAGTTATTAGTAGGTTTTGATTTTTAGTAGCATTGTAACTCTGAATGTAAAACATAACTACTACCTACTAAATATAAACTAGAAACTAATTTAATTAAACAAATGATTCATTTATATAAATGAAAACAATGATAATTGGTCAAACCAAACATTATCAATCCTAAAGTGAAAAATTAAATATCCCATGATGACAATGATATGTACTACGTTTGAAAAAGGGGACAACGTCTAAAGAAACTTAAAAGACTTTTGTCCCTCAACAAATCAAATCAGATAGTTTAATCTGCGCATCACATTGATCATATGCAATCTAGGTACACTTGTAAAACTTGTGATATATGTGTGAAACAAATTCTTACTTAAATCGGTACATTTTTCGGTACTCCTTGACTGTGTTGACTAATTTTCACCTTTATTGGACTAATTTTAGCTCATTTTCAGTCTGTAGTATTTTCCAGTCTTAACAAATATCTTAACCCAGTACCCACTGAAAATTCTATTCGAAAGATAACAAAGAAAAAAGATTTTCGAAACACTGAAATCACATTATCAGAAATGAGTTGTTCATTAGACATTTGAATTACACAATATTTCAGGCTAATATTCATCCCTGATACAGTGATTATGTACAACAGTTCGTATAAAACACAGCCGTACAATGTTCTACATGAAACCCACTGACTTTTAACTATTGAGTGTAAATTTCGAATATGGAAATTTGGTGCTAAAAATATTTAAATTTTGAATTACTACAAATAAACCTGTACTTCAGATCATAAAAATGTTAATCGTTTCCATGCTTATACAAGGGATTACTTTATTCAATTTTCAACAAGCAACTATACAATAGTTTTGCAAATACTCCCAAATAAAAATAGATTCGGAATATTAGTTTTCGCGAGGTGCATACAAATCCCTTTGCTGTTGTGAGTTCAGTGATCCAAATACAAAGTTTCTACAGTGAAAACGTATCATCAGACAAACGGAATCGTGCTCTTACTTACTACATATATAATATAAAAGCTCCTTGAATACTTTGCTATACGTTTTTCATTAAAAACATGTTTGAAACCATGATTTATCAGTACATTATCCTATTTACTAATTACCATAAGCAGCATAATAAAATCCTACTATTTTGTAGAAACTAATCTATATATTTCTTAGAATCTGTTTTACTACTGTCGCTTTGGAATTTAAACTGAACTTAGTGTTAACAATTAAGCAGTTTTTTTATAGTGATCATGCTGTTCAGCTTTGAGTCATTGAGAAAATGAAATTTCTCCTCTTAGTCTTAATGAATTGTTTTAGCCTGGCAAAAATGAGTGTCGAAGTTAACCACATCTATTATGGGAAGCGAAAAAACAATTTTTAATACAGCATTTAAATAACTTGATACGAAAGTAACACAGTGAACATGACAGTCACATAAACGCAGCCTGGATCTTTGTGATGTTTGGATATAATGATAGTTCTTTTGCAGATTGTCTCCTGCCTGATTCCAAGTACGAAATGCTATACATCCAAGTGTGCTCAATACTTTTCCTTTGACTTGAATACTTTCCTACTATTGACAACTAGGGTACGGATTGAATGGTCCTGAAAATTACTAGTGTAACGAGTTGAATTCCGCGAATTTTAATTCTCGCACTCCTATAATGTAGTTTATTACACTGAGAAGATAGTAATACAAAATAGGTTTTAAGCTATCATCTGCTGTGATATCTTAGAAACTAATATAATGTACTCAGATATCTTGAGGAGTTTGTTTCTACAATCAATTCATTCAGTCATTGCTAATCAAATTTAATGAGTTTTCATAAAGTTAGATTAATATATATCATACTCCTTTGTACTTCGTCCCGGGTCACCATATACTTTCTACGTTTCTATATGATAAAACTCTTAGTTCTCAAACTTAAGCTGACAAGAATCATATTTGAAGTTGTGGATAGAAACGATTGATAGGAAATGTAATACAGTTAAGATTAATCATCTTTGAAGAATTTGATCTCCACTGATAACAATAATGTTTGTTGAAAATAAAATAAATCCTAATGTAACGTTATTTATAGATTGCTGTCTAAAATAAGTCATGTTTACTGTTATTATTTGTATTGTATTTATAAAATGAAAAAAATTATTCGTTATACACATGATAAAATGTAGAATGGAATATTCTTCATTTTATCTCGTAAAAATATTTTTATATAATGTACTTTGGACAGATAAACATTTTAATTCAACATTGTCCTGAATAGTTTGTAATGAAGTGAATCGTAAACATGTTTTGCTTCATAGTTGATGTGTTTTCAGCTGTAAGGTCATAATTTACTTTTATTTTTATTTGTTCATAACGGTTTGTTCGGTTGTTTTGGAATTTTGTGACATTAAGATAATTTAAAATACTATGTAGTTTGAATGATGTAATTTTTAATTATATAGTTTGGATAGTGTGGTAGGAAGACGAAAATTGTCAGAACTATGCAATATATTAGCGCAATGCATTCCGAACAATCTGATCACATATATACTTGTTAAGAACGTTTGTATATAAAAATAAAGGGTCAACTAGACTAGAAATGGAGGGTAAGTGGAGACAAAGATAAAGAAAATATGAACAACTACTTGAAGCCTCATCACGCTGGATAATAAGCTAATATTACCAGGATAGGTTTAAGGTGAGAACAAAAGTTTTTAAATACATAAAGGATGTTTGAATTTTCATATGGCTAAGGCTTCAATAAACCTTAGTATACACCCTTTTACACTTTTTTACAACACCACAAAAACTGTGTCAATCTTATAACCTGTTTCAACTATGTGTCTAGCAATAGAGGATGATGGATGTTTATCATCTACTCTCATTAGGTCATTTGATTTTATTTGTGTTTGCAGCCATTTAGGTACATATCCGGACACCCTAATTTGGAGATCACGATTACTCCTCCCCATGTATGTGTGGCCTCACAAATTTAAATTTATAAACACAATGGGATGTGACGCAATCGATTTCATGCTTTTCAGGTTTTTGGTGATGCATGGACCTTGTTTTTTTCTTTGGCAAAGACCTTTGCTGAGTAATACGTCTTGTTGACAACTGATTTAAGCCTTTGTTTCAGTAAAAAGCTATTTGAATCACTTCGAAACGGAAAAATGGTGTGAACATGTTTTTTTCTGCCAAGGTTATAGTAGGCCTCACTATACCATGACCTTTCCATCTATTTATGAATTTTAAAGGATAGCCAGTTTCCACTGTGTTGTCTAACAACCAAACGTCGTCATCAATAGCGCCGATTGTGCATATACGATTAATCCTACTAAACAGGTCCCTTATCGAACCTCGTTTGTACTGCACTGGGCAGTAACTATAGTATCAAAGGTATTGGTCTGTCCACATCGGTTTTCTAAAAATGGATCGTTTGATTGAGCCATCTTCTCATTTACTTAGAAGTATATCTAGGAAGGGAAGCTGGTCGTTCTTCTCTTCTTCGCATGACAGACTGATGTGGTTTTGGAGTGTTAAGTCTACTCAATAAGCAATTCATATCCTTCTTTCTTTCGGAGATAACTAAGATATCATCCACATGTCTCTTATAAAGTAAGATGTTTTCGACTAGGTCTTCAGCTAGATCTGCAACATGTGTCATGAACACGTCTGCTAATAATGGTCCTAACGAACTACCCATAGCAACCCCGTCAATCTGGCCAAAGTATTCACATTCAAATGTGAACTGGACTTTGTCAGTAGATAATAGTGCTAAATCTTTAAGAATTTTCAAAGGAAAGGTGATTTAAGGTTGTTCACAGATATGTGGTCACATAATATATCAATAGTCATTTTCAAAGGTGCATTTGTGAACAAGGAATTTACGTCAAATGAACACACTGTTTTCCCTTGATATTAATATCATCTAAACGACTGACTAATTTTTTGTAGTCTAGTTAACCTTTTATTTTTATATATAAATGTTCTTAACAAGCATATGCGTGATCACATTGTTCGAAATGTATTGCGCTAATATACCACATAGTTCTAGTAATCTTCGTCTTCTTATTACACCACGCAAATTTATCAAAGGGACTAACTACTTCAAAAATATGATTGTCCTAACGATATTTCGCCGGTATCCTACGTAACAGACAATCAAATATTAGAGATATAATTGGCGATTTTAAAAATTTTGTCTTTCGAACAAATAAATCTATATAAATGAATAGACTGTTCATTAAGTATTCTGTTAATAAATTTCAGGTTATATCAGATGGGTGCCATTTATAAAGTCATCTATAAGTACAATGAGTAATATTTGGTACATTACTAAAACTATTGGAGGGTTTGATAACTTCTTGCATTGCTCATTTACTGTTATATGATTTTTTCTTAAGTGTATAATTACTGTTTACGCTGTTTGATAGAATACACTTTAGTGTTGAAAGTTTAATTAAAAAGGATTCTTGTATTTTATTAAATAAACAGTTGTCTGTATACCGGTTTGTTAATTTTGGTCAATATTTTACATAACATTAAAAGTAATCCAACATTCGCTCTTTAATTAAATCGTTTATGAAGATATTATCAATTTTAATCTAGAATCAACTGGGTAAACAATCTGTCTAGTTTTAGTTCATGACTTATCAGAATCCCTCCGCCTACATTCACACTCTATATATAGCTGAGGTCCTGTCTGAAAATCAAGAACTATGCTACAAATCAAATAACTTAACTGGAAATTCTTTTCTAAATTTAGCTTCATAATAAAAAGGTATTAGATTAATTCGCTGCACTACAGTAGACTGAAAAAGTTTATTCTATGAGTTGTATCAAGTTTTTTGGTCACTTACAAGAAGTTGTAACAGTATCAAATAGTATTTCAACAAATGCAAAGACATTTAAAATTATAATATTTCGTTAACTGTTATTTGTGATCGTCAAGATTATAAATTGCAGACATTTTTTAAAGCCTACTCAACGTTTACAAAATATTATATTGATACACATTTGTTGTCCACATGACACAACCTCAAGTCATTCCATAAGAACTGGTATTTAGTCAAAGTAGTTCAATTTATTATTACATATTACCCATAATCATACCGATTCTAGTTAAAGTATGGAACTCATATCACTTGATTTTAAATATATAGGCATACAAAATAAAAACTACACAGTTTGTGAAATTCCATTAAGTTAATCACAGACAAGTAAACAAAATAATGAGGAATGTTATCAAATTAAATAGATGAAAATACATTTTGTCTAACAATTAAATCGATATAAGATTATTAGATTAGAAGCCATAAACTAAGATGTCATCATAAGAGAAAGTTACCACCATCTAATATCAGAGGTTTATGCATAAAACGTTTATACAGTTTGATAAAAACAACTGTAATAGTAGTAAAAAGAACATATTTATAACAATGATAAACGAGGCATAACATTGTTTATAAATAATTATTATATAATAAGTAAATTCACTTAAGATTCATATGGCACACGTGCAAAATCTAAATGTCATGTAGGATTATCTCCTACATTTGATTTTCATTAACCCCAAAGATAACTGCTTGTTCTTGGTTAAGAGTCTGAAAAAAGTTCAACTCCTCCCAGAGTATTTTCATACAAAATTATCAGGAATAATAACTCGCTGGTCATTGTCTTTTCTTTATTTTCGTATTCTCGTACAATAGCTTTTAACATTAAAAACGTGTGTGGAACACATTCTTTTTATCTAGATGTGTGCTTTCAAAGTTTACTTTGACTAGTAATAAATTCAGTCCTATCTTTCATTCACTGGTTTAAACAATTATGTATCATAGCATAGGTGAATACGCGGCCTGTTTGAATATCTGGATTACCTGTTCCTGCCATCTGGATATTTCAACAAGTTATCTGTTTTCTTGTTTGTTTAACAAATCATTATGCCTATTAGTCGCATAACCTATTCATGTACGTTTGTGAAAAATTTACAAACTACATGATACAAAAATGTACAATCGGAGACAGCATGATGGATGGCAATATGCATCAAAAAGAATATACATTAATCAGATGTCGATCCCTGAACTGCCAACATCTAACTGGCGATCATTCAATATTTATTGTCAGGATCGACTAAGGAATAAAAAAAACTTTATGAAATACTTTCTGCTGAGAATTCTATATTGTACCAAAAATATAATACTGAATAAAGGCATTAATAATAATAATGATGATAATAATAATAATAATAATAATAATAATAATAATAATAATAATAATAAGAAGAAGAAGAAGAAGAAGAAGGATAAAACAAACATGTAGTAAAACAAAACTATCTATTTACGTTGCTTTGACATCACTGAGGTATGTATATGACATATGGCAAGTTATTTAAACTAGTATTTTAAAGCTTATGACAAAAAGATGAAGTACAAATATCTCACATTTTACTTTCGACATACATATATATCATACTGATAATTAACATGTGCTCACTAGTGACTAGCTTCGTGAGGGAATTCTCGGAGTTCTAGTGAGAAGTCGTGACCAGTGGAGCTAATCCGTGTCGGGTAGAGACAGGTATCTACCTCAGTACAATGGAAGGCGGTCGCGCAATTTCATGGATTGGTTGATGTTAGACACTAACACCATTGGATGCCGGCTCAGTGGTCTAATGGTTAAGTGCTCAGGCGCGAAGCCAGTAGGTCCTGGCTTCGAATCCCGTGGGGTGCAGGATCGTGGATGCGCACTGCTGAGGAGTCCCATACTGGGACGAAACGGCCGTCCAGTGCTTCCAGGTTTCCAACGGTGGTCTAACATCAATTAATTAATGATCTCAACCAAAATACATATATATGTCATATGCACTAAATTCCATTTCCGAACCATAGGAAAAGGTGATCAGTGACCGTAATTTTTTAAGTGGTGCATGAATTTCAGCGATTATGGTTGATTGAATTCAGAACCTTCGTACTAAATAGACATTTAAGTAAGAACTTTGCTATATAATGAATGATTATTTTCCCTTTTACTTTTACAGATATCATATATTCACGCTTAGTTGGTCATTTAGAAACATCGATGACAGGTACATTTCATTGTGGAACTGCACTTATCTGAAGTTACGATAAACTCATTTATCAAGTTTTGAGAAAATCTTATAAAAAATCCGAAGTGATTTTTAGACCCTCTTAAGGGTAAAGTGTCTCAGAAATCCACCCTGTAGAAACTTACTTTGAAAAGATGAAACAGTATTTACATAACTTGAAGATAAACGTTGAGTAGAACCATTCATTATCTTAGTGGTTACATTTTCGTGAGTGATGCTGTCTGAATCAGCAAATTAAGTGGCGGTTGGCAATATTAAGATCTCTTGAATCTGTGGTGTATTCTAAACCGAAGACAAGAGTTAGCTGAAAATAACGTATCGATGGAATAATTCAAGCATTTATCTCACAAAATAACTTTGAAAGACATTCATCATGCAGCTGGATAATTATTGCATGGACTATAACACGGTACTTAATATAAACTGATAAATCTATGGTGAAGTAATTGAATATAAAAAAACAAGTTTTTCATGAATGATCAAACCAATGTATTATGGAGTTAAAACTAGAAAAAAATGAACACTTTTCCCAGTATGTTTACGAGTCATTTTTTATCATTTCAGTGGACTCATGAAGGTTAATTTTTATTTTTAAACCTTCGAATATAAATACATGGAAAACATGATACGCTTCAGCCATACAACTATCATCCATAAACCTAAAACTTCCAGAACATTGATATTCAATCTTTTTTATGCAGAACTGATATTTTCTCTTTTTAAATAGGGCAAATGTTCCTGACTTACGTCGAAATATAGTTATCTTATGTGGATTACCCGCATACAGGTGAAATTAGCATGATTAGAAGGGATAATATTAGAAATCATACTGCCATAGTTTAAACACTTAGTGACATTCACTAAAATCAAGATAAGTATTTTCTAGGTACATCTTCATTGCTCAAAATAATCATGAACATCATTTCGTGGTATGTCATTTAATAAAATAACAGGTATTATCAAATTACATAATCAAATTTCCTAGTTAATAAACGTACAACTGGCCACTAAATATTACGATTACTTTAACTATTGGGGTACCTTTATGATAACAGTTCGAATTGTTGTGAGCATGATTTAATTTAAAGTGACGGACAAAATCATGATCAACTGAAGACAGATGCTATATCCCCACTAGATAACTGGTCATATGGGCTGAAACTGACGGCTTATAACATTTAGTGAACGACCATAAACAAATAAAAACACTGAACAGTTTATCATCCGCCCAAATTCATTTTTGAGTTGTTCTTCATTAGATGAAAAAACATTTCACATTGCAAACAAAAGTATGAAAAAAATCGATCTGAATAAATTACATACGTACTAACATATCTGAAATTCAATGAAACTGGCACATGAAAGTCTACACAGCTTGTAATCAACTAACAATAACTTTCTGGAATAAATACAAACAGATCTTTAAGAGACAGCAATATATAATTACTGCATTTTGTTTAATGCAGTATGCTGTGATCTTTAGGATATATTATAAAAATAAACGAACGTATGAATAATGTTACTGATGTAGCCCTCAAATGATTTTTAGTGTTCTAATTGTCGTTATTTAATCGAAAGCTACAAAATATGTACTGCAGATGCACATTTCACTGTTCAATAATAGACTAGATATTCAATATTGCCTTAAAATATTATATCAGGTCAAATAAAAAACAGGAATCTCTATTTTGGTGAAATGATTCCAGTTATAAGTGACTAGTCATTTGATTTCGAAGTCCCAGTTTCTATCTGTATACGTGTGAGAGTGCATTACTGAAAAAGTCTTCGACTAGAATAAAAGTTATGCGGAGTTTCCTCATTTTTGTTTCTTCGTCGGCTGACTGGCTGAAAGCCATCAGGAGAGAAGTACATCCAAAAACCATACTTTACCACAATGAAATTGAAACGAGTTTTATCAAATACATTAAACTAAACCAACTATGTGGTAGAAATTTATTTCTTTTAGATGACCAGTTAATTTTGAAGAAAAGCTTAAACTGTTAAAGTTGGACATCGAATGCTTTCAATAAAGGCTTTCCCGACGACATTTAGGCTCCTATCATTCTACGAAGCTCAATACTTGAAAAATTAAGACGGCAGTTACAATATCTATGATTTATCTTGCGGTTAGTTCCGGTTTATGAATCTAGGCTTGTTTATAAGACTACGTAAGGGGCTAGAGTCGTGTAAACTACCCGAAAGCATAGCAACATAAATAATGATTTGCAAACTTAATAAACCAAACTAGCAAACAGCCTAAATCCATTGAATTCTAGAACTTACCAAACTAACTGATCACACTCTAGATGAACAGAATAAACTGCTAAAAACGTAAGAAGAAATCCTGGTACCTAATGTCTTTCACGAATATTCTCTTATATTGTCCATAAGGAATTTAGCCTTCATGATAAAATTATCTAGTCCATAAAGCAAAAAAACTCTAAAATCATCCTTTTGAGCTAAAAATTCCAAAAACTACCAACATTTATGGAAGTAAACTAACTTTTTACTTCACGCACTACACTGGTACGGTCTACATATCTTTACCTGGTTCTGTAAATACGACAACGTGTATTTTCTCGCCTTCTACTTAGTCACCAACTATCTGCATAAAAATACGAATATAGACTTTTGGAGACAAGCTAGTTGATAATATTTTATAACTATAAAAACCAGAATTAAGATTAGATTATAAAGGAATTTTTAGGCAGAAAAAAGTAACAATTAGACAAAAACTACTAAGCATACATCTAGTCACTTGTTCCAGTCCATTCCATTTATTAATATATATCCGTTAAGAAAAAAAGTAGACACTGATAAACAGGTGGTGAATACAAATTTATTTCCAAATACATTCAGTTAACTTAGTATTCAGGTCAATATTAATACTTAAGAAAACCTAAGTAATCGGATAAACATCTATCCGTCAAACAATTATTATTGTTGAAAGTAATATGTAGAATAAAAACCATAATTAATAGTACGCTTTGTGTAAACGATGGTAACATGAAACTATTATATAGAGTTAGAGGATAGTGACAATCCGCCGAGTTCAAGGTGTTAAACCACCTTCAGATTATGAAGAAACACAGAAAGTCTAGACAGTTTTAGGTACTCGACTTGTATTGCATACATACAATGAAGCGAACTACACCGACTAGATTTTCTATGAAGCTTTAGACACCTGAAACTATGAATAGAGACTAATGAGTTTCGGTGTCGCTTGGAAAATCTATCTAGACTACATATATGTCACTTCAGCAAATAATTTATATCGGACATTTGCTGTTAAATAGTTAGCGAAAAAATATGCATAGTAGGGGTTCACATTTATTAAGTTCAGCTTCAAGGGAGAAATTTAGGTTTTGTTAAACTAAATAAAACCACAAATTCACCTGATAATGATTGCTTGTATCTCCTGGAGTGAACGTCAAGTCTGGGATGCAGGTACATCCAGCAGACGAGTCCGAAATAGGACGAAACACGCGACCTGGATTCCATTGCTAGCCACCATCTATCTTTGTTTATAAATAGAACAAAAGCTAAGTGGTACTTACTGAAAGAAATCCCCTAAAAAACAATAGCACAACTTATTTTACTTAACCAATTGATAACGAGGTGCTTTGAGTTTCCGTGTTTAGCTACTTCTGTTATTCTGATTTTCACGATCGGAATTTTAATACTTGTGAGTAGTTTGAAGTTTCAAATAAAAATATTTTGTCCGTAAAATTGGCTGAAACGAATGGATGAAATGTAAGGTCAATTCAACATAAGTATACGTACGTTTTGGAAATTACTGGGATTCTTATTAAATTTTTCTGAACTTTCTTGAGTGATAAATTGGGGGACTCATTTTAAGGAATCAACCTAGAACTCAATATTTGACATAGAATCTATCATTTACAAGTCATAAATCACTAATCAGGAAATTGATATTATCTATGATTATATATTTAGTGAATTATTCTGTGAATAGTTCCATTCAGATAAACATTTTATATTAAGTTAGACCAATCACTGATGTTTCATTCTATATAAATTATACAGTTACTAAACTAACTAGTTTCTCCTTAAATTATACTCAACTAAATTTACAATAGGATGGAGAGACTTGAGAAGAAAATTAGTGTGATAAAACAGTTACCTACCAACTTATCATTCATATGTGGGCTGACCAAAACATTTTTGATGATAACAAAATTAGGGCCTATTCAGAAATTGCGTATTAAAGTTCGACAACTACAAAACATGACAAGCAAACGTGTAGCCACTCAGAATTTTGATTTCATCCATCAACCATACCTAAACGAGTGGGGTTTATCAATCTAAGTGGTTTGAGATAAACTAATCACAAATAAATCTATTAATCGAATAAATTAATAAGTTAAGTGAACGCAAATCGATTCCAGTACCTTAGATTTACTACCTATTGAAGAATCAGAGCTTCATTTTGGAAAGTTGAGCTAGTATTTTTCAAAGTATTTTTTGTTGTAAATGTCTGATTTATTCAACTATCTCAACGTTGTTCCCGTAAGTGGCTTGGTTAGTCGAATGATGAAGAGAATAGTCTTACAACGTCTATCTAACCACAAAAGACATTTTTACAAAATATTTGGCTGAAGATAACTGATAAAAGTAACAAGAACAAATGGCGAATGTGAGAAAAAGAAACAAAATATACAACTGCATTTATGGTTTTTAGTGAGAACAAATTAAAAGTGGATTTGTAACAACAGATTGAGGAAAAAAGATGCGAAAAGATGAAAATCCACAGACGTTCAGTAAATGCCACAAAGAGAAATTCGGTGTTTTATTATCAACTTGAAAAGATACGGAATGATAAAATACTACACACAACGACCAGATTACATAACTGGACATAATTGAGTTACAGAGATAATAGTAGAAGATACGTTATGCTCATTTACCTCTACAATTCATCCCATAATGACCGCGCATGTTTAACAACTTGACTATCTTTCCATGAATGTGATGTAGCCAAGATTTCTTCTAATGTAAGTTTACCATCATGATTAGAATCTGTGAGATTCATTAATCGTGTTGCTTCTGATTTTGCAGCCACTTTTAAAGCTAAATGAAAAAGCAATTCAGATCATTTAAGTTTTTTTAGAAGTAATAATAAATAATGAGTATATTTTACAATAAGAAATAATATGTGTATTGTTGAAGATGAATCGGTAAGTATCTACAAATCCAATTGTGTATTATTTGCTAATAACCAGGCTATCAACAGTTTATCAAGTAATGTAATACACTATTTAGTGATTAAGCTGGTGATTTCACTGTATTCTTTGATAAATAGAATAATTCTATTGTAGTAGGATGAGTGCTATTAAAGATGTGGTAGATTATATCAATTTATATATAGCGGAAGTTGGAGAGGTTCATATTAACATACGCCATCTCCTGGGCCGTCACAACGTTAATCTAGCTGTCATTTGATGCACGAATCGGTGACAGCGATTCTACTATATGCTTGTGAAATCTAACTTCTCTAAGCCTAAGATGTTCGACGTCTTACCTTAGCACCTTAATCATGGTTGAGATCTCACAATCCCTGTTAGGGTACAATAGGGATAATAACTGAACGAGTATTATTACCTTAAAACACAGGTTACGGAGGATCAGACTTCCTTTGCATGTATCATCCCATAAAATTTTACATCCCAATATTTGTTAACTCAGGGATTAGATAATAAAAGATTAAAGATGGTGAGTTTAAAGCATGATGTTGTAGAATGAATGTCATCTACGAATTGCGACATCCTCTCAAGACAATCATGATTAACTTACAAGGCAATAACCATGGCCGTAATTCATCCAGAATGAGTATGTCATTTTTATCAACGTCAAGATTACTGAATTGTTCATGTAAATAATTCTCTTGTGATACACCTCGATAGGCTAAATAAATTATAATTTTTTTCAAAAATTAAGTGTTATACGTTAATATGTAGTTATCAGTATTGCAGAATTATTCACGAAAAAAATAAATCATCAAAAAGTACTCAAAGTAATATAAGATTTTAAGTAATTCACATTTGGTTTATTTATTCACTTATAAGTGACGAAGGAAATCTTAACCCAATTAAACATAAAAGAATTCAGGTTTGATTTTTTTGTTTTGAGACGGACACGAATGCTGTAAAGACCACGATAATTCTAGAGCTTCTTAGAGAACCAGCTGCTGAGCATTTAACCTTGAGATCTAATCCATAAGACAGTGGTGTAAGGTGGAAAGAAGCATTTAAATGGTAGTCTATGATCAGTATAAGTTCATACCTCACATATCTGTTTCAGTCTCTAAAACCCATTTGTACCGTTGGTATATATCTCAACTCTTTAAGTTGGATCGATTTAACGTATCAACCTGTTTCAAGTACTGGGTGTGGGCTTTTGCCCTTTCACTTTTGTGGCACCAGTATCTGTGTAGTAAAGATACTTCATATAACTTTATTGGGAACAACAATCAACACACACACCCATTCTAGAGCATTCTCCCAATCTCTGATCACATTAGTGGATATAGGAGCTTTACAAACCACAGTAGCAGATCCACATTGTACCTTAAGTGAGTTTTATACAAGAAATAAATTATAGAAGACTTACTGACAAACAAACGTTTGTTTCTATTAGTAAAATACAAGACACTAAATCATATACTTTTAGATGAAGTGTTAGCTTAGTGATATTTCTCAGAGTATAGACTAATTCACTTATACTTATTAGACACCTTGAGAAAATAAACCAATACCCTCAAACTAATAATAAAATAATAATATATTTGTGATATTCCAGTTAGTAGAAATTAAAATTTCGGAAGTTTGTGAAATGGGAATGCTCCACTTCATAATGCCTAGCTACCATAATATCTTATGCATTAATTCCTATGCAAATGAATATAACTGCAACTTTTTTGTAGAAAATCGACCGTAAAATAATAATATCGCTAAACTATCCCGGAATACACAGAATCATCACTTTCTATGACAGATAAGTACGATGAAAAGAATGAATTTATGTCAACACAATTATACATACATTCATAGGCGAAAAACTATACATTCTTACATTTAGTGTAAGGTTGGACACATTACCAACGCGGTTAAAAAAAAGCAGACATGAAAAACTTTTAAATTAAGAACTAGTATGAGGTAGACTAAAACATAAGGGTATCTTACAAAAATCTCGATAACAAACGAGCTTCAGGGGATAAAACTGTTAAATTTGACATTTATTTCTAAATTCGATTTTCGACTTAGCTCCTGACGATCGAATTCCCCCATATATTCCTTGATTTACCTGATCCTGTGGGACAGGTTACATTGGCCACACAAAGCGATCACTTCCCAAACGCATCTCTTAACAATGTCCGGAGTGGCTCTTAAGAGGAGAATGCAAAACAGTTACCAGTCCAATACAGGCGTATCTAATCAACTGCAGACGCGTCGCTCCGAAGTTTTCGTTTAAAATAATCTATACAATCAAAGGAACTGGATCGAAGGGAGGTCGGATAAAAAATTTATGCACTGCTGAGGAGTTGGTGATTCACCAATTCAAACCCGAACTCTGCGTACAAAAACGATACGTTCAACTTCTCATCCTCTCTTGTCCCGAGTTCCCTTCTGTAGAGTCCTTTAATTTTAAACCGTCATCAGTTATTATTATCCTTTAGTAGATTGTCGTGATTATTATTCGGTTATTATTAAGACCTTTAGTCTTTCATTTTTCTTCATATCTGTCACGTAGACAATTATCTTTCATAATTCTGAACCTCAATTTTTCTCCAGACCCCAAATGCCCTGGTACGGCCGAGAGTGGGGAGAGTCCGCTCTTCCTCTCGAAATGCTCTCACATGGCCACGCGTATATAGCCTCTGCCAGGGAAGTTCTATTCATTGCCTTCTCGTGGCGGGGGTGTTGTTTACGAAATTGAAAGGACGGAAAACGAATGTCCGGCGCTTTAACCGGGTTGGTGGACACAGAGAGTCCACCTAGGGGAGTTGAAAAACCCTGATTCCAAACCATTGGTGCACATGAGCTCCAGTATCCTGAAGGAACAAATGGCGTAGAAACCAATCGTTGGTCACCGGCTACCATGGGACTGCATCTTCTTACGTTGCTCCACTGCTTTGTGGATCAGACTTCCAGGTCGAAGACTCCGGGTGTGGCCCCCTAGGAAACCACCTGCTTCGGTTTGGGCACCTGGGTAGTATCACAGCCCTCAAACATATCAAATGAGATTTGTGTGGCACATATGTATTTGGTGCCTCCTTGTACCAATATCTATATGTTAAAATAAATAAAATTAAGAGAAATAAACTCCCTGATTATTACTCAACCTTATGTGATATTTGGAGTCGCGAATCATTTTAAGATGCAATCTTTTCTATCATCCTATGGATATATATTTACCATTCAACTATAAATACGAATGTACAGTTTCAATAAATGATTTCGTCGAAAAAATTGTCTGCGCTGAACTCTCTTAATTTTTATTGAATGACACAGTGGGTTATTTTAATTATCCTTGATTTTCATATTTCTATCAGCCACTAGGTGAAGCTCTATTCGTGTGAGGAAATTTCCCTTCCTTGAAATGTCATGGTCATTTCTCTTGAACTAGTTTTACTACTCATATTTTAAATAGATGTGCCCATTTTTATTCATAGTCTGTCTCAAAAATTTACGTCAATTTATGTCATTGAAAGACAAAATTTTGAAACAAGGTTTATCGTAATGGTTATGGACGCACTGACTTCATTTTTTGACTTCAAAATCTTTACACGTAACTAGCTCTATTGGCTTTTAATTTTCACGAGGAACCGATGAACATTAAAGCCAATTTTTATTACTAAGAGTAATACATTTATTGGAAGAGAAAAATGTTCACACTAACTTCACAAATGTACTTTAAGTATAAATATACATGTGCTTATTAGGTTCTAATCTGCTTAAAAAGTATGAGAACCAATAAAAAACTTACAAAAATTTGTAAACTCATCTTTCGTAATTATACCATCACCATTTTGATCAAAACTGGAAAAACTTTTTTGCAATTCATAATTTTCCATATCTTCATAATTTTCAGGTCGTAAGAATAAAGTGAATTCTTCTAGTGATAATAAACCATCATTATCTTTATCAGCGAAGTTGAAACGTAATCGTTCATCTTTTAATAACTATAAAATATAATAAGGGATTTCGTAAAAGCAACTGATTTCCATGCGCAGAATGTTTAACTTATTGATCAGTCTACAATAATAAGAGCTAGAAGATGCAAAAAATATGTTTAATTTAGTAGAATCGGTCTCATTTACTTCATCAGTTTACACTTCCAGTCAGCTAGCGACACCGTCAAGAGTTCATTTAGGATTACTTCCAGTTCCAAGACAGTGACGGAGAATCGGGTGCGGCGTTAGCATCACCTCGTCATAAGAAAGAATTTGCTGAAAAACGCTAGCAAAAGAAAGCCAAAATCATCCACCTGAGCTACAAATCTTCTCCACCATCTCAAGTATGTATGGTTTCCATTAATATATTTAAATATGGGTTCATACTGAAAGTGGTCACCTTTGTTCCCTGATACCGCTTAACATGCTATCACGAGATAATTATTTATCACTGATTTCATGAGGATGGTTTATATTAGGCAGACATACTACTTACAGCAGATAGCATCATTTAACAAAATGATGACAGCCTCTAGTTCTCTTAGTGTTTGGAAACTACTTAAAAATAATTATAAACAAATTTTGCAGCTCTGAATCCAAGGTCTGATAAGACAACCAAAAACTTGATGAAATAAAAGGTTATGGGAATTAGTTAAATACTAATGTTTTTAGTCACTTGATAAACACAACCGCGTAAAATTAATAAAATTTCACCACTGACTTCTAAAATAAATTTTGACGATTTGTCGTCTTTTGAATGTCTTAATTCCTCTTCAGAAGTTTCATACGTTTGATTTATATACTCTTCGAACGAAACTTTTCCGTCTTCATTCACATCAAATCTTGTAAGTTGTTTTTCAGCATGCTCACGATCCAAAGATCTGTAATATGGAATGTACATTGTTTATTTAAAATATAAGTAAAATGTTTGGAGCAAATCTGTCTTCCTACTAATACTAGCCAACATACATGTGGATACTGCGAGACTATTTAGTTTTATATTCGAATCACATTACAACTAGTGAGGTTTTCATAAATAAAAAAGGGCAGATTAGCAATTGGTTCTAAGATAAAACAAATAATTTAAGTGTCATTTTCAAGACATGTTATACGAATTTGATTTCTCAGACTGACGAATACCTAAAAATATCCACCGGACATCAAGCTGAATAATTAATACAAAAAGCCATTAAAGAGAACTATACTCACGGAAGCGTCACTTGAGGATAGGTGGATTTCACGTCAGATCATTCGGAACCTGTCTGATATTTAATGGATTTTTAATAATCTCTTGCCGTTTAACCTAAATAGTTCCTGTATTGGAAAATCAGTGAGTTTGACTTGATCCAAGCTATAACTAAATACAAATTAATTTACTTGGGTATGAGAAACCTTTAATATGAGGACGCACAATCATTCTACCTTGCTGCTCAAACCTAAATCAGGTTTGCATTTGTAAATCGGTTGTTAGGATCAGAACGTATTCACCATTTTACCACTACTGCACTATTAGAGTAAGTATCGAAAAATTATCACTGATAAATATTAAATTAATTCTGTAACCTAAGTACTTAACTAATAACTAAGTCAAAAATGTAAAACCTCGGTTAGTTATTCCATTTAAAATAGCTTAACGACATCTCTAGTCCCGAAACAATATATGGTGATGATAATCTAATAAGAAAATCTGGAGCAAATAAAGTATGTGATTGAAGCAATCAGGCTTCGGTGAAAAATTCATTCTTGCATTATAGTTGGTAGCAGTTTGTGAAAAAAGAATAATTCATATATAAAGGTTCGTTATTTAAGTGAGAACCGTTTATTGATTACAACTGTATTACTACTTTCATCTTGAATTATTTCGTAACTAAATAACGTTTTCTGGTTCACAGTCGTCGATATGCCTTATTTCCACCGCTAGTTTAAACATAGACATTTATCTACGTTTGTGAATCGAAGCGGGCTCTTAACAAAAATGTCATAGAAATTGGGAGACAAAGCATTAAATCGCAAAACTGGGATTCTTCCTGGAATCATTAAAAACAATTGACAGAAATAACTACTGGTTCGGAAATTGCCTTACCTACTGACATTCAGGCACTTATACTCTTAAATTATTCCAGTGTTTGGCATTTATTGGATACTATACTTAACTCGGCTCATTCTAAATCAGAAAAAACCCTCACAGCAAGGGATAGTGGTGAAAACATTAAAGTTTACATATAATTTACATAAGAATCTTTCTGCCCCCGTCGATTCCTCCATTAACACAAATTGGTTAAATGAGAAAAAATAGGAGTATTTCAATTAGCGTTTGTCGCAGCATGCAATAGTTAGGATTCCGACACACTGTATCTTTGAATCTCCCATAATAAGTACGGTTTATATATAGCCTAGAGAGTGTGTTTGACATATAATCACTGTGCTTCACTGCATTATTTTTTCCGTACATGAAAGAACTCATAAATTTTATGTCGTTTGAAAAGGAAGATTCAGTTTCATTGTTTTTAGCAAAGTTGGTAGTATAGTGCATAAAATACAATAATCAGAGAAATTGGTTTTGTATATTTGAAAACTAAGGACTGCTTAATAAGCGCTAACTTAATTTGACGTACGCATGCAAATCCGATGAAGTTATGGTCTTCAATCGAATATATATTCAAAGATAATACGTTTCAAAAGACTAGATGTACTAAGCTTACTCATAAGTTTTATAGATCCATGATGCTAATTCATCGTCTTCAATGAATCCATTGCTATTAGTATCAATTTTTTTGAAATACATATGAAGCCGATCCTCAAAATGCATTTCTGGAAAGACAGATTCGGGAATACGATGAACTACAAAACAAATAAACAAGATGGTCAAGTTAAATCATCTTCATTAAAAAACTACAGAACCAACTTGTAACATCATCAGATCAGTAGTAACCGAAGCAAAGTTTTGCGTAGAGGTGAGGATGTGATGGGCTAAGTGTACTATCAAACTAACAACCTAATGTTTATTTACGAAACTCGACAAGTTCAATAATATAAACTGACAACACTGAAGGTCAGGCTAATGCATACGAACAAATCACAAACTTTAAAATCTTTACCACAATACATGTAGTTTACTACCTTAAGATGCGAAATTATTTACTAAAGATTTTAGTTCTAATCCTTAAACAGTGTAATTGTTATAGCTGAAAACCCGCCACCCCCAGGATTTTCAATTTCCTTAATCCTTATTCTACTGTTTGTGCTGTCGGTTGCTATGACAATTCGAGCCACTGAAAGTATCTATTATGAACTAAACAAACTAACTTGCTGCAACTAATTGATTAAGTATGATGCAAAAGCTGAAACCAAAAACGCTATGTGATATATATTTCATTTTTACCATGAGTCTTGATATTCTTTTACAGTAGTATGCAAATTCGATACAACAAATACAATTTTTCAACCATAATCAGTGTTAAGAATAGAGCGAATACATGATTCGGTTATTAATTATATTTTTCAGTCAAGTTAGTTGCTTTACTGACTTGGGGAATCCCATACACAAATTAAATTATTGACTAACTACTAGTTCAATTCATTCAAATTTATTGATTGACTAAACTTTTAAAATGACACGCAATTTATTATTATCACTCTGGATGTCGTTTAATTAGTGGTTGATGAATAAATCAGCCTGCTCCTACAGACTTGTTACCTTTCTTGAATTGGAAAAGTAGTCTTGTTCCGTTTTATTATGAAAGTAGACGTATTTCGCAGTCACGGAAAACAGCTGATCAATGACAGAAATCACTACTTAGCTTAAGCCACAACCTTGACGAGCCAAGCTTGTTTCAATACACTACAATCAGGATAGTAACGATTCAGGATCAGCTTGTGATAAACCATAAAACAAGGTACGCTGAGAGAATGTACTTTCTTTTGGAATAGCATGGTCACTATAGTTTACGAAACAGGACATTACAGACAATCGAACCAAACAAGTTTGCTGAGTAAGAATTATCTTTATTCTTTATGACTTTTAAAAACTTACCTCCAACAAAATGGGTATCTAATTTTTCGTCATCGCATTGAACAAATGAGTATAAGAACCAGAGGAGAACCCAAGTCATTACAGACTGACCTTGGTTTTTTCTATTGAAGACTGTAACTTCAATATAATGAAATCCAGAGACTATAATGATGTAGTGAACAAAGAAATCTAGGATGATCTAGAAAAAGGCCAAAAGGTTAAAAGTTAGATCAAGGTATCTTGGACAACAGAAAGCTATATTCTCTTATAAAATGAAATGCATACAAACTGCATCAATAACCATTGGATAACCAAAGGTAGGTAGATCGATGGTGTTTAATTAATTGTGAAGGCAATCAGCAGCTGAGTATAAGAACCGTTGTCACTAATATGCTGTAAACAAAGGTGATACTTTCTACAGGCATTCATCAGATGTTTCGGAACCAGGGAGATATTGTACAGAAATATCATCTTTTTTATAACGTTATAATTCGGAAATATAAGGATAGGAAAGACAGTGAAATTAATATACATAACGTTTCCCAACATTTTTCCGAGGCTTCTGGTTGCTCAGAAACAATTAAGCTTCATGTTGACCACCTGGGAACTTAAATTATTCCGAGTAAAAATTAGATTTCAGTATATCAGTTTTCCTAGAAACTTGCTAAATTATCAAGTTAAGATATAACGCTTTATAGATATAGATTTGTTTCTCTACCATTCGTTTTACGTATCACAAATCTGAAGTTTGTTGCGTAAGTGCAGTGATTTTAATACAAATATATTAGTTAACACTTCACAAAACCCGGTTATTTCCCGTATACAACTTCAGACCTTAACCAGACAACAGAGGAGTGGGTCTAGCTACTTGTACATTGAGACAGTTAGTGTTTTCATGAGATTTGGTCGGTATGGATTTCAAAACCCAAACTATTACGATAAGAGGTTGTCGTTAAGTAATGGCTTCTGAAGAAGCGAAATTGTGGAAGAAGATAAGTACGGACAATAGCCAAGCTGTTCGAAAATTAGGTGGTTTCAGAAAAATAAATGGAAGTGTATATGGAATAACGTCAAAACTACGCGACACAGGGAAGATCAGATTCCACACAGTACCACTTCAAGACTTTACTCACTTTTTATAGAATTGCCGAATGATGAACCTAGTTTTCGAATCGTCACAACAGGGGCTTGAGCATCTAATGTGGGGGAGGGCGAGAGTTTGTATCCCATTGAATTAAAATGTCCTAACAAAAATTGTGTCAAGCTTCATAACTTTCTTACGTGGGACAACCCAAAATATCGTATCCAGACATTTATCCTATGTCTGTTAAATAAAAATCAAACTTTGCAGCCTCCCATGTAAATGAATACAATTTTACTTATTCCATCGTAAATCGAGTGACGATCTTATATTCGCATTACAAGTAATGATAAAATACTCTGGTGTTATTACGTTCGACTGAATTACATTCTCAAAGACTAATTATGTACGAAAACAATACGAAAAACCCGAAAAATCATTTGTTAATAAATTGTAAGTAAGAATTCTATCTCAGCTATCAGAATGTTAACTGAAGCACTCTACTCAAGCAGACAAGGTGAGACCCGTTTGTGAACATTTTTAAAGAGGAATTGACCTTTTATACGAAGATATACTGCAATGAGAAATAAAGAACCTACTTCTCTTACTAAGTAAAGGATTTTTATGTGTAATAATTGTTATTAAACAACAGTTGTGACACAGTAAGACCGCAGTTTACCGAAATAAGCAGGACTGATCAGTATATATAATTCAGCAAATGAGTGATTTAATATTAACATATCCCACATACTTCACACTTGTGTGACGCACGCTCTGACTTTTGCGGTATCTGTAAACTGTGTCCAATAACTGTTTGAAGAATAGTAGTACAACAACAGCTTCTGAAATGACCAATAGGAGTAGGAGATAAAGTTCACTAAACAGTGAAACGTAATCTAATGCACAAGCATGAATAAGAAACACAAAAAATAAAACATGCCACTTATCCAATTTCTTTCATTGTTTTTCAGTTTTTCTTAAAAATACCTACTCGCAGAGTAGGTATGTGTCTTTTAAATGTGGGAAGACGAGAAAGCAGTTGCTTTCTAAGGGTAAGGGTTTCAAGTTGTCCATTCTGACTTTTGAGTTTCGTGTTTATTGGAGGTGTAGTATTTTAAACCATGTGGTCCATAATGGAGTATAAATCTCAGATAGTAACGTAGTATTATGTGTAATGCTTGCAGCTTCTTTGCAGTAGTTGGTTACGCATTTTCTATTGACTTTTCTGGAAACTGGATATTAGCAACAAACTTTAGTCAGCCTATCTATGATGCATAATAGAATGGTGTATTATACACTACGGTTGTAACCGACGTATGTTTGTGTGGTAGTTATCCGAAATGATAGTTGCTTTAGCAAACTTGAGATCGGGAAACCTTCGGAGTTTTCTGCGATTTCAGGACAATACTGCAACAGCAAAACCTGTAGCGGTAAACGGTACGTTTACCTTAACGTGGGTTTACGCAAACCCATACACTGGATTTTCGTTGTTGCAGATGTTTCTATGCCAATCATTGGTATGGACCTTCTACAACACCACAATCTGATCATCGATACGCGCAAACGGAGGCTAGTAGACGGGAACACTAATTTGTCCGTTTGCGTAACTTCTTTTACTGGTTGTAGAGTATCCCCAGTCACAGTTAAACATATGATAGACCCACTCTATCAACCACTACTCGATAAGTACCCTGGGATACAACAAACGCAACCGAGATTACCGTGTGTAACCAGCAATGTTACACATCACATCACGACTACAGGACCACCTGTATTCTCTAAAGCACGACGACTAGCTCCTGAAAAGCTAAGGTTGGCGAAAAACGAATTCGATCACATGATGGACTTAGGAATCATACGACCGTCAAGTAGCCCATATGCATCTCCGTTGCACATGGTCCCTAAAAAGGACAGCAACGATTGGCGTCCAACTGGTGACTATCGGCGATTGAACGCGAAAACCATTCCCGATCGTTACCCGTTGCCTCACATTCACGATTTGACAGCTACCTTGAAAGGTACAACTGTCTTTTCGAAAATCGACTTGGTTAAAGCGTATAACCAAATCCCTATGGCTACTGACGACATACCGAAAACAGCTATCATAACTCCTTTCGGACTCTATGAATTTTTGCGAATGCCTTTCGGTCTAAGGAATGCTGCTCAAACATTCCAAAGATTCATAGACGACGTTTTTCGAGGTCTCAACTTCGTACACGCGTATGTTGATGACTGTCTAATCGCAAGTCCGGACAGAGAAACACATCTCAAGCATCTGGATCTTGTTTTCGAACGACTTCAAAAACATGGCATTACTGTAAACGTTCAGAAATGCCAATTCGGAACCGACTCGTTAGACTTTCTGGGACACACTATCGATGCTCAAGGCATTCGACCTCTTAGGACCAAAGTGGCGGCCATTCTGGATTACCCAGAACCGACCACCGTCAAGCAATTACGCACGTTCAACGGCCTGGTAAGTTTCTATAGACGTTTCATACCCAAATGCGCATTACTTATGAAACCTCTGACCGACCAACTTCGTGGAAATGCGAAATCCATTAATTTGGACGACACCGCACGAAAAGCATTCTCCACAGTCAAGGAACTGATCGCTAAAGCAACAATGCTCGCACATCAGGACACCCGAGCACCCATTAGCATCGCAGTAGACGCATCCGACTCAGCAATCGGAGGAGTCTTACAACAATGGGTTAACAACTCCTGGCAACCCTTGGCATTTTTCTCTAGAAGGTTGCTAGACACCGAATCGAGGTACAGCACATTCGGTAGGGAACTCCTAGCTATGTATTGTGCTGTACGGCATTTCCAACACTACATCGAAGGTCGTGAATTCACTCTTTTCACTGACCATAAACCGCTCACTTTCTCGTTAAGCTCTCCTTCTGACAAGTACTCTCCCCGTGAGTCTCGACAACTGGACTACATTTCGCAGTTTACTTCAGATATTCAACACATCTCTGGAGCAAACAATGTAGTTGCAGACGCTTTATCTCGTATAACTTCCTTGAACAGTTTCCAAGGAATCGACCTTCTTAAACTCGCCGAGCTTCAAAAAGAAGACAGTGATCTTCAGCACGAGTTATCGTCCACAACCCTTAAACTACGCATCAAACAGATGGGAACAGGTAAAGAAACCTTACTTTGTGACACATCTACAGGTAGGGATCGCCCAATCGTGCCGAAACATTATCGACGCAATGTCTTCAACACATTGCACAAACTTTCGCATCCAGGTGTTCGTGCAACCATCAAGCTTATAGCAGAAAGGTTTTGCTGGCCTGGAATGAATAAAGACGTGAGGGAGTGGGCACGCTCCTGTGTAAGCTGCCAAAAATCTAAGGTTATCAGACACAATAAATGTCCCTTAGGCTCGTTTAAAACTCCCGATGCCCGTTTCGACCATGTTCATCTGGATTTGGTAGGACCTTTACCAGATTCAAATGGATACTCTTATCTCTTAACCTGCGTTGACCGTTTCACTCGATGGCCAGAAGCAGTACCTATCAAGGACAGCACTGCTGAAACAGTGGCCCGCACATTCGTCGAACGATGGGTAGCAAACTTCGGTTGCCCTTCAACCATCACTACAGACCGCGGACGTCAGTTTGAATCTGATCTTTTCCGTCGTCTGACCACACTTTTAGGAATCACTCGCTTCCGAACGACCGCCTACCATCCACAAGCAAACGGGTTGGTAGAACGTTTTCACCGACAACTGAAAGCTTCGCTATCAGCAGCAAACGTTTCACAGTGGACCGACGCTCTTCCACTCGTCTTACTAGGTATCCGCAATGCAGTGAAAGCTGACATTGGATACACTGCGTCTCAACTCGTTTATGGAACGACACTTCGACTTCCAGGAGAATTCGTGGATCCTTCATCCTCTTCAATGAACATGGATCTAACCTCCTACACGAACAGGCTTACAAACGCAATGCGTTCAGTTAAACCTGCTTTCACTCGACCTCAATCAACTGATGTTTTCGTTCAACCTGGCTTACGATATAGTACACACGTTTTCATTCGTCGAGACTCGCATCGACGACCATTCGAATCAGCATACGAAGGACCCTTCAAAGTTCTTCAACGTGAATCTAAGTACTATATAGTCGATAAGAACGGAACAAACGATAGCATCAGCATCGATCGCTTAAAAGCAGCGTATTTAGAAGGAAATCCTATCCACGTCGATTTTCCTTCGGTACAATCGAACGACACGACTCCGACACTTACAATACCTCATCCGACAACCAACACACACGATGATACTTCGACAGTATCCGAAAATAAACTTAAAACGACGCGTTCTGGAAGAAGGGTGAGATTTCCAGAACATTTAAACGACTATTGCACGTAAGGCACTTCTCGACATTTTATATTATTTTTAAAAAAAAACAATTTTAATATGCTTATATATTTTTATTTCTATTTAAAAAAAACAAAACAAAAAAACAATTTTTTAATGCTATTACGTGTTCATGAGTTTATTTTCCATTTTTTTCCGCCGACATTGTGTTTTTACGCACATACGAGTGTATTTCGACATGCACTTACATTTTCTTTTTTCTTTTCCAGGACGGCTGGAAAAGAACGATGACGTTTATGAGGATCCGAAATTTTCATTGTACATTTTCTTTTTTACTATGTTGTACCTCCGTCCCATATAGTAAGGAAAGACGACCAGACGCTGCTAAATTTAGTAAGCTATCAGAAGAGTGTTTACCAACGACAAACTCGTTGGGTTTAAACTTCTGGCTGGCCACGTCTTAGGGTCGTCACTGCCCCACTAGGGGGGGGAGTGATCTGTAGCGGTAAATAAATCCCCAAAATAAATAGCATTAAGTTTTCGACATTGGATGCTGACCATATGTTTTAGTGGACTCATCTAGCTGAAGGCGCTCGGTCAGGCATCCGCACCAGATCACGTGTGGTAACGCCGTGCTCAACATCAACCGCAATCGCTAGCCAGATTAGATCAGAGAATTCCGATATATTGGTCATCGCCAAATATACTCTTCCGGTCTCCTCGACTCTGTCTTTTGATTTCTCTTGGTGGGAACGAAATATATTAGAAGGTGTTACTGGTAGAAGCGTTGTCAAACACTGAATACCTGTGACATCAACAAACCGAAGACGGCTCTCCGTCTCTATTTAGTTGACGAAAATCTTCAGCACAAACACCCATTATGAAGACTTTGAGATCGTTTGCAATTATTTGGAGAGTTACAGATCAGGCAATCATATTACGGAGATCACCAACTTCGTTTGGGTTCGCAAAAAACTCTTCATTTCAAGAGCTCTTACGATATCCGGAATCTAGTCGTCAGATGAAGGTAATAAGTTGACTGAGTTAATTTGAAAACAATCAAGAATGATTGATAACTATATGTGTGAGTTAACTATTCGTTGGCTCAATTAAAATTCAATTTCGACAATGTTATCCATGGGATTGGAAAGGATAGTCAAAAAATGCTTGCGATGTAGAATACCAGGCAACATCTGTTGATTTTGAGACGAATCAAATGATTGAAGAGTAACACATATCTATGGACTAGGGAATATATGCCAATAAACATCGTCTTAAACCAGAATCATAATGATAGTTATTATTGTTATTAGAGAGCTAACTGATAAAACAGTACTGCGGCGAAACCACTTCAAATTTCTTGAGAGGTGCAACTATATATCAGTTTCAACAGTACTTATGTTATGTTCGCCATATTTAAACGATCCTATAGTATTTAGGGGAACATTAAATGGACTTTATAGAAAAACGGAAGGAAAGGAAAATGGAATGTGTGAATAATTTAATAATTATGTCTGTGAAGAAGAAAGATAATTAACGTTACCATGTGTATTACAAGAAGAACTTGAAGGTAAATCAGCAATGTAGTAGGATTTTATGATAGAATATGAGTATATACATGAACAGTTTAGAATGAGGCCATAAAAGTTTTAATTAATCTCAGAGTGATCGCCAATTATCAACTATTTGTCAGTCGTAAAGATAAAATGAATCTGAAACACCAAATTATTTAGTGAAGTTTATTTCGAAGGAATACGTCTTTTGATGTTTCTTATTTTGCGATAACTTAAAATGTCCCCATGAGATCAGTCAATTTAGGTCATCAATTCTTGGAGACTGTTAAACGAAGGTCAATTCGTCTCTCAGGAATATTCTTCATATTTCATTGATCTTGCCACAGGTTTATTTTCTGTTCTTCGTAGAAAATGTTAATAATCATTAACAATGACCACAAATTTTGTGAATCCCCGAATTTTTAAATTCGGGCTTCATTATCTCCTGGGTATCACCAAAAACATCTTGATACTTATCATTATTTTGTTGACCGAAGACTGTAATGCGTTTTATATAGGTTTCAAGGTCCTGAAGAAGCGAGTGGATTAAAACCTCATGTCGATCACCTTTATAAACTGTATTATGGTGACAAACGCTTGGTCACTTTTGCGCCTAGAAAGTGCTCCTTCAACAGAACCACCCTTATTTATGAGTTATCAGATAGCATCACAACCAACACAGAAATATGCCACTGTTAATTAAAAGAAACGAATAGCTTTGTACAGGATGCAAAGTTTGCTGGAGGCAGTTATCAACAACAGCCAATTAAACGAAATTGAAAACATCTTCAGATGTTCAGTTCCAACAGAAGTCCGAATATCAATGTCAGAAATAAATATCCAACGTACATTTCATCATCCTGCTTCACACTATCATTCTATCAACTCCAATGCAGGAATGGGTACCAGTTAATTAATCCCCAGAGCGAAATGAGAAGTATAAACTCCGTTGACAGCTAAACCAGCAACAGATACAGGTACGCCTTTAGAAACGCACGTAGTTCACTTTACCTCAGTTTTTCTCTCCGTTTTTTCGTATAATTTTGTTTTTCAATTTACTCGGCAGCTCGTATTTGTCAGGCACTCTACTCTATTCAGGGAGTCACAGGTCTTTGAAAGATAGACTTATTGGATGTTGCCATCGAAACGAGATATAACGCGGTACTGCTGAAACCACATATGTCATTCAAACGACCTCTTTCAGCGTTTGCAGGTTCATTCTGATCGAGTAATAGACAAATTTGACTACGTATTTCGAAAATCCAAATATTAAGGTATACCGTGTTTCTGAGGACTGCATTCAAGATTTTACTGAAGTCCTAAGCACTTGAGGACATTTTAACACTAACATGCAGTTTGTATTTTGTTGTATTAAACATAAGAGCAAAATAAAGGACTAGTTATTTTGATATCAATCAATAGACGCTTATGTGTCTTTAGATTATATGAGCAGCGACCTATTTTCTTTAACCTGCAACAGATTGTATATTTCAAGGGATCAGGAGTGAGCCCAACCGGCATCTCGTAAATCTAAAAGATTTACATTCCACAGATATTGTGATCACAGCTGATTTAAGTGAACAAGTCGGGTTCCGAAGTATAAACGAGATATACCTGTACATATCCATGAACAAATTTAAAGGCACAATCATCACTTCTCACTAACCGTGTAGCGGTAAATAAATCCCAAAAATCAATACATCTGTAGGTCTTCGACATCAGTCACTTCTCGATATTTTACCAAACATATCTCTGGACCCCTTCACTTATGATTCGAATAGGTTGACACGTTTCCACTATAAAAGGTGTTACTGTACATGGTGTTGTAAAACTCTGAATACTTGGGGTATCTTTAATCGAGTTCAGCATTGGAGTTAGGTACGTATGCAATCAGAAGTATTCGAAATGATTTGCCAACTAAGAACAGTTCCACCTAATATAGGTAGAACTAGATGAGCACCAATAAACTTCTTATATTTGGCATTCGTAACAAGTGTGCAATCAAAAACAAGGAAATTACCAAATAGTACAAATACCATAATAACCACAGCTTAAATGAGAATCTAGATATATACGAACTACTAGATGTATTCTCCGTGTATCCATCATGTATCTATTTGGCTGTGTACTGGGTGTAGAACATGTATGATCTAGAACGTAACCATTAGCATTAGGATCAAAGACGGACTCACTTGGGTCCTTGTAACTGGTGTTATTGGCGTTCGCAAGAAACATAGACTTACCAATATTTTTGGGCGGTTAAAGATCAGTTACTTGATGGCGTTTAGCCTCGGCAGACTGCAAACGTTACATGTCCAGACGAACACATTTTTGTTTAAGCGATTCTATTATCAATACCAAAGAATAAGTTTATCACCAGCAATTCTGGTGGGCTTAATCATATTATTAGAATTTAATTATTTCAGCCCCCAAAGGCCCTGGTACGGTTGGGCGTGAGGAGAGCCCAGTCTCCCTCTCGAAATGCTCTCACGTGGCCGTGCGTATACAGCCTCTGCCAGGGAACTCCTGGCGGGGGGGGTATTTACGAAGTTGAGAGGGCGAAAAGCAAATATCCGGCGCTCTACCCGGGCCGGTGGGTCCACCTAGGGGAGTTGGGCAACTCTGAGTCCAAACCAATGGTGTACGTGAGCTCAAGGATCCCGAGGGAGCAAATGACGTATGAACCGATCGTTGGTCACCGACTAGCATGGGACTGCATCTCCAGGGGCTGCTCCATTACTTTGTGGGTCAGACCTTTAGGTTGAAGGCCCGGGATGTGGCCCCTAAGGAAATCACTTGCTTCGGTCTGGTCACCCGGGCAGTGTCACACCCCTTACCCAATTAAAATGAAATGAAGTGTAGCACATATATATCTGGTGCCCTCTTGTACCAATATTTATGTGTCCAAATAAACAAGGATTTCAACTTTTCGGTTGAAGTGATTGAATTGATACTACTAGTGTCAACAATAAGATCATATAAAACATCTGATGTGGGAAAATTAATCAAAGTTGTAAATAATGACAATATGTGATTATTAGAACCACGGGACTCAATCAAATCCGAATCAAAGGTTTTATCACAATTTAGTAGTAGTTCTTTGAGAGCTGCGTAGGGAAATGAAATAGGCCTATTTAGAGATGTTAGTTTTTAGCGAGCTGTAGGCATCCTTTCGTATAAATGTAAAAAAATGGGCCACAATTTTATCATGCTTAACATAAGGTCGTAGGTAATTACTTAAAACTTTGCAAACTAGTAAGTACTAATTGACTATATATGGATCGTGTGCTACACTTAAGACTGGCCACTGTCTGAAATGTGAAGGAACAAGACACACGTATGCTAGAACTTACTCTCTGAAATAGAAGAACAAGATCTCTACGATATCTTATTCGGCACTTATATTTTGCGACGTATATTCCGTAAAATAAGGATCAGAGCACAATCTTTGCAGTTGAACATATGTAACCACTAACAAACTATTATAGGCATTTTAATAGTCATTTTTATTTATTATATGCAAATGTATGCATTCTCTAGTTTAAACAAACGAAAGGAAAATATCTAAATATCTCACGGTCAAATTCCCTACTGTAGTGGGAATATAGCACTGAATAGATAGGTCACCGTCACTAAACAAGATAGGTAAAATTTTCATTAGAATCATGATAATTGGTTTAGCTTCAATTAATAATACATAGCAGTTTTTGGCTGAAAACTAAATGAAGTATTTAATTACAGCTGAATTATTTGGTTCGGATATTTGATTTGATTAATATAATTCACACAACGTAGTAATGAATGGTTGATGGAGTCTTTAATGACAAAAACCAACGTACAATTATTCATGAATCTTCTTAAGGCTAAATTGAACTCCCTACCAATAAAAAAACGATGGCGAACAGTTGTAATGCATATAAATAAACCAAAATATTACGGAAGAATCAAAATCTATAGAAAAATTTACATCACACGTGATAAAGTGAGAACACATAATTTAGAGAGTAACTATTAATAAATGTACAAAGTAACTAGTATTGAAACTGATTTTCTTATCATATACGTTCAGCCAAAAAAATACTTGCTCGACAACCCGCTTTAATTATTTGAGACATGATATTATAGAAAGGAGCCTGCAATAAAACAAAAGATTCTAAGACAACATGACAAGAGTACAGTTTAAATCATAAAAAAAGATTAAATTAAAGAGGTAACTATGCTAAGTATGAACTGTCGTTTAAAAAAATAATTGAGTGTCTGAAAACACCTTAAATAAGACTAAACTTAGCAATTAACAAATATGTCAAAGAAATTATAAATTGCAAATCGCAACCCTTTAGGCAGTCTGTCAATCATTTTGTTGGATGGTTATCAGACCAGTTTTTACATAACACTAGAACTTTTCTATGAAGTCAATAATTTGATCAACAGTCTTATCACTTAAACCCTTTTATTAATGCTATGGAGCTGTATTTGTTATTCAATTACACCTAAATGGTTTTACAGTAGTAAGACTGTGATATAATCATTATGTCCTATTACCATATACATAAGAGTTTTAAACGGATATTTTTAACTTTAAATTGGATTCATCTACAGCTTCACATGCAGACAGTCAGCTACAACGTAGGACCAGGCACATTTATGCATCGGTCCCAGTTGCCACACCTCATTACCACAACAAGATGGACACCGGATTCATAAAAGTAGTTGGTTCAGGGGTGGTAATATATAGGAGAAAAATTGCATATAAGGATATAGTACAGGAAGAAAGAATTAGTTCGTAGAAAGAATTAGTTCGTAGAAAGAAAGATATGAAGCGATTTTAATCTCTTAGTTTAAGGGAAGACAGAGAGTGTATACACCTACGCCATTGTGATCGATTCTGAGCCATGTCACCAAGAGTCTCCAACCATCGGTTACGAAAGTCACGCGGACACCAACCAACTAGTCTGCATCTACCAACATGGCTCAGACTAGAGGTTAGTGACTTCAAGCACTGATGCCACGTTTTGGTTTGGCCGCCCCTAATTCTCTTCCAACCATCTCTAACACCCGTTAGCATTGCACGTCGTGGTAATCGGTGTTCAGGCATACGTAACACGTGGCCCAATCATTTCAGTCGATGAAGATTCACAACCTCATCAACTGATTTATCATCATTCCCTAATACCATGCGTCTAACCTCACTACTACTTACCCGGTGATCCCAACAGACGCCAGCAATATTTCTAAGGCATCTGTGGTCAAACACTAGTAGCTTACCAGTGTCTTCTACTCTTAATGGCCATGTTTTGCTGCCGTAAAGTAAAACAGAACGGACTGCCGCGCAGTATACTCGTCCTTTTATTGATAGACGGATATCTCGCCTTCGCCAAAGGTGACGTAAGTTGGCAAAAGCCAAGCGAGATTTCTAATCTGTGCTGAGATTTCGTCCGATACCGGCCTATTAGGGCTGATCAGAATTCCAAGATAAGTGAAGTTGTCAACGCGTTCGACTACTTCACTCCCTATCCTCAGTTCAGGTGTTGACGCAGGCCAGTCCTGGAGCAACAACTTGTATTTAGAGGGAGAGAAGCGCATTCCAAACATCCTGGCATTGTTGTTTAGTGCTACCAGAAGACTCTGCATTTTGTCAGCGTCTTCACCAAACAGGACTATGTCATCTGCGTATTCTGAGTCGATAAGTGGACCTCCTGGTAGGAGATCAATACCCGAGAATTCAGTCGATGAGAATGGTATTTCCATCAGTAGGTCTATGATGAAGTTAAACAAAAATGGAGAAAGTGGACAGCCTTGACGGACACCACTTGAAGTTGCAAAAGTAGATGACAGTTCGCCATAAGCTCTGACTCGACTAGTAGTGTTCGAGTAAAGAGCCTTCACAAGGTTTATGTACTTCTGTGGTACGCCTTTCAATGACAGACACTGCCACAGAATCTCGCGGTCTACCGAGTCAAATGCTGTTTTTAAGTCAAGAAAGATCACTACTGTCGGACGCCGATAAGTATGCCTGTGTTCTAGAACCTGACGAATGGCGAATATGTGGTCGATGCAGCCACGACCAGGTCTGAAGCCAGCTTGATTCTCTCGTGTTCGCAGTTCACGAGTCTTAGTTAGGCGTCTGATAATTATCGAGGCTAGTATTTTAGATACTATATTTGTTAAACTAATCCCTCTATGGTTGTCACAGGATGATTTTGACCCTTTCTTATATATTGGGACGATAAGTGATTGTGACCAGTCAGATGGAATAACGTCTAACTCCCAGATCTTAGCTAAAATATTAGTCAACCTAATCGCTAAAATTTGACCACCATCCTTAAAGACCTCTGGAGCCAGTCCATCTGGACCAGCTGCCCTTCCTCGTTTCAGATTAACTATAGCCTTTTGAACTTCTGCTAGAGTTAGGGGACCTACTTCAATGTTCCATTCACACTGTCTGAGAATGGAGGGTAGTTGTAGAGTAGCTGAAGGCCAGCTGAACTGTTCTCTGAAATGTTCCGCCCATCGTTCTAAACGTCTGGACTGGGAGCAGATGAGAGTATCGTGTTTTTCCGAAATAATCTCACTTACACTTGACTTATTAATTCCAGTTTCTTTTATTAGTCTGTAAAGCTGTCTTGTGTTCCCTATAGTCGCCGCCTTTTCCATCTCTTTTGCTTTCGTTGCCCACCACTGCTCACAGTCGTTTCTTAGACTTTTTCTTAACCTAGATCTGATTTGTTGTCGCTCTTCATCATGTTCGGAACCTGATGGGATGAGTTTACGAGAATCCATCAGTGCAATGGACCTTGAAGAAATCCATTGGTTCTTTGTAACCTTGTGGTTTAAATCATTAACAGAGGTCACTGCTGTTTCCACAGCTGCTTGTATATCTTTCCAAGCAACATCTGGGTCAGCCTCGTTTTCAGAACCACCTAAGTGTAACCTCAGTTGTTCCTGGAACCTACTTTTGGTTTTCTCGCTACTCAATTCAGTTCTAATGGGTCTTTTTAGTGTGGCTTTTTTGCGTCCAGTGAGGCGCAAGCAGATGCGTGCTCGTATTAGGGCATGGTCGGAGTCCAAGCGGGTACTCCAGAATGAGCGACAATCTTCTACCGACCCTCTCCAATGATGACTGATGGCAATATGGTCTATTTGAGTCCATCGTTGGTTTGGTGTAGGGGGTCGCCATGTTAGACGATGTCTCTCCTTATGCTTAAAATTTGTGTTTGCTAAAAATAAACGATTGTCTGAGCATAGTTGCAGCAGACGATCACCATTATCTGTTCGCTGTGCCGGTATACTAAAATACCCACGTAAATGCCTTTCTGTTTGGTTTAAACTACCTATCTGGGCATTAAAGTCACCTGCTACGAGTACTATGTCTGAACGTTTAGCTTTCTGAAGAAGTTCAGATAGCCTTCAGTAAAATTCATCTTTCATTTCATCTGAGCTGCAGTCAGTGGGAGCGTAGGCAGGAACGACAAAAAGGCAACGACATGTGTCTCTATCCTTCCGAGTTCTTACGGAGCCGTTTAGCCGAACAGCACATAGACGACTGTTGACGAGGATCCACTCTAATGGTGCTTGTTCCGCCCTCATGCTTAGTGCTATCCCTACACCTGCCAGTCCACGAGAGCTGGCCATCGCGTCACCAGATACACGGAGGGTGTATCTCGTTGGCTCTCCGTTTTGCCGAGATGAGGTCAAGTGAATGACCACACTGGAATCCTGTATGTGTGTTTCGGAGAAACAGCATACATCAATGGTACGAGATTCTAGGGTTTTAGCCAGGGAAGCCTGCTGACCGATTTGACATAGGGTGCGTACATTGAAGGCTCCAATGTGTAGTGTGGAGCGAGGTTTCAGTGGACCTAGGACAGTGTTTTGAGCACTAGAATCGTTGGCTATGGTGACACTTGAGGGGGAAGCCGAAAGAAAAAGTTTAGAGTATGAAGTCGATGTAGGAGGAATAATAGGAATTAAAGAGGGAGGTTGATTATGAATACAGTGGTCTTGAGTGCTGTTAGAGGTATGAGGGCGGTTATCACTTCCCGGTTGCCCACACCGTGGAAGGGTGTACATTCTGTGTCTTACTTCGATACGTCAAAAGCATATGATTAGGAATTCGTTGTCTCTACAACCACCCAATAATGTACTGACATAATTAGCTTGGATATAAATCAATAAATAATGTCAATAGACGATTAAGTTTGTTGTGCAATATGAAGAAAAAGTTACTTCATTGAAGGGTATTTAACCTAATAAAAAGTGGATAATCTTCCTTGGATTTAATACCATTAATTTAATAACTAGTCAGAAAGTAACTAAAATTACTGACTGCATGACAGATTAATGAGGATTGAAGGACAACAAACTATTTACACTAACCACGAATTGATAAGGACTAATTTTAAACAAATTTACATGATTCTGTTCAATTTCTTATTCTTGCCTCACTTCAAGTTTATAAATAAAAATATGCTAGTGAGGCTAATGTGAACTCAGTGATAGAAGGAAGCAACTTACTCCTAATTTTTGATTTATCCGAAACATACTTGTAAGCACTTACACAAAATAAAAGATTAGCGTTAGCTGAATTATCCAATGAGTTCCATTTATTTACTCATGTTGAGTATATTCCCAATTATACACTGTATAACTGATACCATCATCAAATTATCGTGTTCCATAAAAACATTAAATATCAACTAAGTTTTACTCATGGTTGTTGATAACACCAAAAAACATTTTTGACTAAATGAAAACAATGATTTTTAATAGAAAAAATAAGGAACTACATATTACTGTATGAAAATTCGTATAGGTCTAATATACTTCGTCTTTTCAGAATACCATCTAAGCCCATCGTTATCTTACTGTTAAATTAACGGACAAACGATGAATGAGACACACAAACTATTCATACCTCCCTGTGATGTATAGATATGTGTGAAAGAGAATGATTCATAATAATAAAGAAAGGAGATTAAACTAAATTTTACCATAATCAACCTTTGTTTGAAGAGTTCGAAATTTGAACTACTTAGTCAAAGTTTCAGGTTCATAAGTTATCAAAAACCACATTTGTGGTAAGACGTTAACAGTATAGAAGAAGTAAACGACAGACATGAATAAGACATTAAACAGCTGCATCACCTGTTTAACAATCAAGTTAAAAAATATATACTTTCTACACTATACATAATGTATACTAAAGTAGACTATTTTTGATTTTATTTTTAAATTATACATTCATAATAACTTACCTGTTCAGCATCATGTTCAAGGCCTGTATCACGATGCTCCATTTCTTCATCCCGAAACTGGGCTAGTGTCTAGAAGCATGCAAAACCAATTAAAATATATTTTATGATACTTTACCAATGAGTATTTAAAATAACATAAAGTGGGAAAATAAAATTATGCTGTGCTCTTGGATATTATAATTGCAGGTGACGTTAGCCACCAAGGAAATAGGATAAGTTAAACCAAAACACGTTAGGGTGAATCGTTAAGGGTTTCGACCGCACGAGACTGAAGGCCCTGCGTTCGAATCCCGCGAGCGAGATCGTGGATGCGCACTGCTGAGGAGTCCCACAATAGGACGAAACGGCCGTCCAGGGCTTGCAGGTTTTCAATGGTGGTCTAACATCAATCGGTTCATGATCTTAATCAGGAACTTAACAATCCCCACAACTTATAATTTAATAGTCTGCAACTACCAACGCAGCTCAGACTTATAGTGAATGACTCAGAGGATAAGCAAAGTCCTAGTGATTCAATTATTGTGCCAGCAGAATAGATTATATATTTTGTGGTGAGTAGTATCATGTAACATAACTGAATTTCAAGGAAAAATATGCGAAACAACTTGTATGTTTTGTAGTCTGTAGTTAGTATATTTTGTAAGTGGTCTTTGAATCAGAGACACTTAATACTTAACATCCATGCGGTAAACCAACCAATTAAATGTCTTGTATCAAAATACAGAAATATTTTGGAGGAGTTTTGTTCTCTGAGCTGGATGGTTTGGTCGTGGAGCTTTCATCGTTATTCTGAACGACATCATCAGCAGCATAAAATTCAGGTAGAAGTGAAGTGTTCGAATTTATCCATATTTGGCTCATAGCTTGTCCTGTAGACCTCGGTCTTGATTGGTTATTGTTCACCCTTAACCTTTCATTGTTTACCTCTTTATTTTGATTATATTGGCCACTGATTTTATTCCGATATACTTGAGTCTCCAGTTTTCTTGTGTTGGTTCTGGTCCTATATTTGCCCATAATTTTTCTGATTGACTGGTAAATTGGATGGATTTCAATGTGTTTGTTGATGGCTGATTAACCTGAGTGCCAAGCTTCTAAAATTCTCTAGTGTTCTTAGAATTGCCTCTATGCAAGATCTCAGCGTTTTCCCAGTCGAATGTCCGTCCACAGTTGTCCAGAAGCATTGATATAAGCGAGGATGTGTCATGGCGTTTGACCGCTAATTGATGTTCATGCAGGCAAAGATGAAGGTGACGTCCGCTTTGTCCGATTTAGTGTTTTTCGCAGTTAAAACTATTTATTTTGCAGATGATGTTCGGTTTTTCTTCTTTTGTCCTTTCTTCCTTTGATTTGTGTAGGATTGATTGAAGTGATTTTGTTGGTTTGTGTACCACACCTATTCCAAAAGGCTCCAACAATGTCGCTACAATTCCTGATATGCCTTTTACATATGGTAGGATGATCCATTTGTCGGCTTCTATACTTGATTTTGTTTCTACTGAGGCGTTTTGTTGGTATTTTTTGATGAAGTTGGTTAAATAGCCGTTTTTTTGGGAGATTGTCTTTAGATATTAATTCCATTTTTCTGCGCTGCAAGTGTGTTGCAGTGTGTCCTCGCCCTCCTAAACGAAGTTTGTACGCAGTTGATTTTGTGGGCTCTACGGTCGTTGTTACTGTAATTAAGAATTTGATCTGTGTGGGTTGGCTTTCGATACACTTGAGTCTCTAGTTTTGCTGTGCAGGTTCTGGTGATTAATACATCCTGTACCAGGAACAAGAGTTAAACAACAAACCATCAACCTTGGATGTACTCATACAGAATCTACAAATATAAAAATGAAGCCAATGCTAAGATGATTTCAGGCTCCTATTAAACACAAGTAAACTACACATGAAGGACTTCTGCATATGTTTTTGAGCAAAGAATTAGTCACACAAATCTTTTAAATGTTCAAAATTAGGACAATATATTTGAAATTATCTTGATTCGCTTTGACTATACTTGAAAAACCTTTATATCGAAGTTAACAATAATCGAACTCCATTTCGAAGGTGGATAGATTGGACCATACGGTGTACGGAACTATTTTACGGACAACAATTTAACAAGCACGAGATCAGTTGTTATAATATCTAGTTAAGTATAAAATGTTAGGTAGGAATTGTAAGCCGGTTGACTGGATTATCCTATTCTCACTAACTTAGGTGGTTGAAACGTTGTTAGTGCCATACCACAACCTAAAACGATGCACAATGCGAAATGCTACAAGTAGCTAAACAAAGATACGGGACTGAACCATGGATTTAATGAATGATGTACTGAATCATGTCAGTGGATGTAAAATTCCAAGACAGGGTCTGTAATGATCGTAATCTATGGTTGGATAAAATAGTTTAGAATGGTGCACTTGAATTTATTACCTCTCTTTTTCTAGATCTTTAATACTACGTTTCTCCAAACTTTCAATACTTTTATCGGTCCCTTTTAAATCATGTTTCTACTATAAAGCTTTACATTGAATTCGACATTATTTCCCACCTATCTTTGTTTGTTTAGCAATTTCCTCTCTTGATGTTATGTGGAATGCAGCAACTCGGATCGATGAAAATGTGCGCCAGGCTCTACGTTCTTCATAACTGATTAACAAGAAAAGTAGGATCAAATTACACTATTGTACACCAACAAATATATAAAACCAAACAGTAAACTATCCAAATATCAACTAACCTGCAGCAATTCTTGATAGGTTTCAGGGTCACTTTCAACAAGCTCACGAATTTGATTGTTGTAGTGTTCAGAAATCACTGACTCGACAGCAACGGTACAGGCCATAGCACATTTCGAACCCAAAAGCGCACTTCCCACACCTAGTGTAAACCCAGCAATGCTCCACAAAGGCAAAAGTAATGTAGGTCTAACTCTATGAATAGGAATAAGTTCCTGGAATTTTTTCAAATGTTCCACTTCTTGATCATGCATTTCCTATGAATAAAGTACTAAATTATCACTACAGCTTTGCAAACACTTCATGTATTATGAAAATACAAACTAGAATATCTAACCACCAGTGTTGGACATTACTAAAAAAACATGGGACAACTTGGAAAGACAAGAGCAATCTAAAATAACTCAGAAACACGAAAATTATAACACACCGGTGTTATAACTCTGTTTTCCTACGGTTATGACCCAGCTATTCCTATTGCTTAGTATTCTCGGACACCGATTCACTCGACAAGTCCCCAAATCAGAACACGGTTGAACAGGAAGGAGATTATATTCCAAATAACAAGGTTAGATGGAAGCAAGATGCAAGCCAGAAGCACAATAGGGAAAACGTCAGTATATTTATAGTTTTTACATAAGAAGATTCCAGAGTATTCTCCAACTATCGACTAGTGCTGATTGGATAAGAATTAGCCAATCAGCGTGCACCAAAGCAATCATGCATTGAGCATGCTTTAATCTAGTCTATGTCCCGCTAACAACCAGTTAAATGACTCTTTTTAAAAGCATGTATATGACTAGTATCTTTGGGATTTCTTGTGATGAAAGTAACATAAATAAAAGCACCTGAAAGCCACATATTGAATATAAACTCAAAAAATTATGCTTTTATCGTTCAGTAATCATGATATAGCATTATTGCCATGCACCTAAAGATATCTTGGAATTCGAACGAATACATCAACAGATGAGTTGACTTTCTCAGACAGGCCCGAAATTCGGAACTAAGTATTCTTTAAGATGCAATGATGCCCTAGTACGGCAGAGAGTGGGGAGAGTCCGCTCACCCTCTCGAAATGCTCTTACATGGCCACGTGTATATAGCCTCTGCAGTTAGTCAGCTACAACGTAGGACCAGACACATTTATGCATCGGTCCCAGTTGCCACACCTCATTACCACAACAAGATGGACACCGGATTCATAAAAGTAGTTGGTTCAGGGGTGGTAATATATAGGAGAAAAATTGCATATAAGGATATAGTACAGGAAGAAAGAATTAGTTCGTAGAAAGAATTAGTTCGTAGAAAGAAAGATATGAAGCGATTTTAATCTCTTAGTTTAAGGGAAGACAGAGAGTGTATACACCTACGCCATTGTGATCGATTCTGAGCCATGTCACCAAGAGTCTCCAACCATCGGTTACGAAAGTCACGCGGACACCAACCAACTAGTCTGCATCTACCAACATGGCTCAGACTAGAGGTTAGTGACTTCAAGCACTGATGCCACGTTTTGGTTTGGCCGCCCCTAATTCTCTTCCAACCATCTCTAACACCCGTTAGCATTGCACGTCGTGGTAATCGGTGTTCAGGCATACGTAACACGTGGCCCAATCATTTCAGTCGATGAAGATTCACAACCTCATCGACTGATTTATCATCATTCCCTAATACCATGCGTCTAACCTCACTACTACTTACCCGGTGATCCCAACAGACGCCAGCAATATTTCTAAGGCATCTGTGGTCAAACACTAGTAGCTTACCAGTGTCTTCTACTCTTAATGGCCATGTTTTGCTGCCGTAAAGTAAAACAGAACGGACTGCCGCGCAGTATACTCGTCCTTTTATTGATAGACGGATATCTCGCCTTCGCCAAAGGTGACGTAAGTTGGCAAAAGTCAAGCGAGATTTCTAATCCGTGCTGAGATTTCGTCCGATACCGGCCTATTAGGGCCGATCAGACTTCCAAGATAAGCCTCTGCCAGGGATGTCCTACTCACTACCTTCTCGTAGCAGGGGTGTTGTTTACGAAATTGAAAGGACGAAAAGCGAACTTCCGGCGCTTTAACCCGGTTGGTGGGCACAGAGCCCACCTAGGGGAGTTGGAAAACCCTGATTCCAAACCATTGGTGCACATGAGCTCCAGTATCCTGAAGGAACAAATGGCGTAGGAACCAATCGTTGGTCACCGGCTACCATGGGACTGCATCTCCTTACGTTGCTCCACTGCTTTGTGGATCAGACTTCCAGGTCGAAGACTCCGGTTGTGTCCTCCTAGGAAAACCACCTGCTTCGGTTTGGGCACCCGGGCAGTATCACGGCCCTCAAACATATCAAATGACATTTGTGTGGCGCATATGTATTTGGTGCTTCCTTGTACCAATATCTATGTGTGGCGAGACTCTAATTTATGGACGAGCCACTCAGAGGCGTTTTAGGGATTTCAAGGTTACGGCGCAAACTTCAGTGCTTAATGCTAACGTACGATCGGTTCTTAGGGAATTTTGTAGAAAACGTGATACTTGAGCGGTTATATCAAATAAAACGGCGGGACTATAATTTGTGGACGAAACAATCAGGTATAAGATAATAGATCTCCGTTTGGCTAAATAAGTTTCTGGCATTATAGCTGATGTCAGTTCGTGATGAAAGCCCCATATATAATTCCTAACTAAGGCAAACTACGACAATTATTGAGAACTGGATAATAAAAGCACCAGTAACACTGGCTGCAGCCAAGTACTACAATATATACGGATGTTTGGAGAGCTTACAAACCCCTACATAGGCTTGATTGAGTGCGTCGTGTCGTTACCCACAAGTAGCATTTTGTGCACTCAACAACCGGAGTGCACATAAACAATACTGAAGCTATGTGATCGAGGCTGGAAGTTTTTGAGACTTTATCATAGCTCCAGAGGCAAACTATTTTGTAGCCATATGGATGATTTCCTCTACTGCATGCATTACGATCTTAGAACCTCTTTCTAACCTTGACAAGTTTTTGAACCACGTATAAGAAGTGTATCCACTTTATTTCCTTGATTTTGTATAACATATTTTTACTCTATACTGACTGTTTGTTGATTGGCTAATATTTCTGAAGGTCGCTTAAGATTTGTTCAAAGGTCGTCCATAAATTAGAGTCTCGCCAGTGAGTTTACTGAGTATATTGGGCGTTACTACAAAACTAATCAAGTCCAACGCGATGAATTCCATTTGGGTGAGTTCGAAAGTGTTCATAACCACAAATAATGCCAAGAAAATACGAAGTAACGGAGCTGCTGGATTCTTAATAAAGTCTAGGTAGACGAACCGAAGGAGCGGCTCTAAAGTACATTCCGTAAAATAACTGACTACATCATATATCCTAATTCACAATTCTTGAAATAGTAAAGGCAAAACTACATTCAAGTGGCAAATCCCTACAATCGTTAGCTATACTTTATAGTATATATGAGTTAAATTAAGATCATAATGATAATTAAACATGTGATATGTAACTTTGTTGAAAGATTACCTTTATTTTAGGGCCTATACTCGATTTCCCAAGTACCATGAGCTGTCCTTGGTATATTCTATTGGCACCTAACTCTCCTGCATGATCAACTCTAATAATCCGATCCACCAGAGCCCTAACCTTTGGAGAAACCGATCTAGACATTTTCTAATGTTGATACTCGCGCGTCAAAATACGACCTTGTCATTGATGCAGCTATACATCCAGTCTTCGGTCTTCAGTAATAAGGATAGAAGGTCTATCGACCTATATTAATCCTTGCAGTTTGTCATACTGTAGAAGTCTAACCTCGTTTTGAATATATTAACAGAAGTTGCTGATATTACGTGTTCCGGTAGAGACTTCCAGTAATTCATTACTCGATACGAGAAACGGAACTCCAGACGTAAACGGTTTGATCTCGGTTTTTGAACTTTCTTCGAATGTCCTCTAAAATGATCAGTCCTAGACGGAAGTAAAAGATAAGACGTGTTAATACCAAGGTCATCGTTCAGTATAAGATAAGCCAATATTAGATCACCTCGTACTCTACTGTAAGGTAACGGAAATAAGTCAAGGTGTCTCAGTCTGTCTTCATAAGATAGGCCAGATAGACCTTGTACCATCTTAGTAGCTCGCCGTTGGACTCTTTCCAGCATATCTTCTTCATACTTGAAACAAGGACACGCTGCTTGAATCCCGCATTCTAAATGTGGTCGCACATAAATCGGGTATAATAATTTAAACATTTCGTCATCTAAATACTGTAAAGACCTACGAATAGACCATAATATCCCATAGCCTTTCTCAGCGGCAGCCTTACAGTGACTAGTGGTTTTGAGATCACTGCTTAATATGACTCCTAAATCTTTATAGTTTCTTGCTTTGGGTAGCACGAATCCACATATTGTATAGTGATACAATTCATCATAGTTATTTATTTGCATCACCACACTCTTATTAGGATTTTTTCCAGTGACCACCTGCCCAACCATGCCACCAATGAGTTAAAATCATTCTGTAGTGCTATCTTATCCGACATACTGTGTATAGGTCTCCAAATTTTCATATCATCAGCGAAGAGTAGAACGGATGATTTTGCTATAGTTGGTAATTCATTTGCATAAGGTAAAAAGAGAAGAGGACCGAGAATAGTATCTCGTGGAACTCCACTTTTTGCACGTATCCACGAGGAGAGAGCTCCATTTACCCTCACCCTTTATCTCCTGTCATGGAGAAAGTTACTTATCCAATCGACGACTGCATAATGGATTCCAAAACGTCCCAGTTTGAATTTAAGGTCAGATTGGGAGACCTTATCGAAGGCCTTACTTAGATCTATGAAGATCACATCCATAGGAACATTCCGATCTTTTGCAGCAGCCCAATCTTCTATTGCAAAAAGAAGATTTGTCGAGCACGATAGGCTTCTCCGAAAAACAAGTTATTCCCTGGAGAAAAGATTATGCCCTTCAACATAGTTTATAACAGATATCCGAATGATTTTTTCCACCAGTTTTACAACTGCACTAGTTAAGCTAACGGGCCTGTAGTTACTGACCAAGTCCCTACTCCAAGCCTTATACACCGGACTTATTGTAGAGTCCTTCCAATCTCTGGGCAGTCGCGACTGCCTCAGAGACATGTCAAACAGCATCGCTAATGGTTCAGCAATTAGATCTGATTTGGCTTTCATAATCATAGGATGAATATGATCGGGACCACTGAACTTATCAGGTTTAAGATGCTGACGTAGCCTTAAAACAATGCCTTTCCCAATGACTACAGGGTCCATCAGCGAGCCGCTGCGATCACAATGAATCATTGGTCGTTCCTCATTATCGATAGAAAATACTTTACTGAAATATTCCGATAAAGCTTCAGCTTTTTCAGGATCATATTCTTCCAAGATTAAAGGATTTTCTTGCATCAAAAGCGATGTAATTCCATCGCTTCTTTAAGTTCGCCTTTTTATATACGAGAATAACCGTTTTGGACTATATCTAGAATCCCTAACCAATTGTTTTTCACATGATCGTCTAGTCTTACTTATTAAAGCTTTACAGGCATTCCTAATCATACAATAAGTGGATCTGTATTGTTCTAAGCCAGTAGATATGAACATATTCCAGTGCTTCTTCCTTTTTCTAAGAAGTTTCCTGACTGTTTTAGTTATCCATGGTGGACTGTTATTTGGTCTTCGCGGTACTAGGTGTTGGTATGAACGGGGACGTAACTGAACTAAACTTACCTTTAAATACAGACCATGCTTCTTCAACTGACAAGCTAGTATCTGCAAACCAATCTGTCTAAGCAGCGCATTCCTGAATGGCTGATATGTTAGCTCTCCATACATTTGGGCGGGGTGTAACCTGATCGTATAACATGTGCCTAGTTCTAGACGTGAATGACAAAACAGCGTGATCGCTGTTCACTAATGGCGGAAGAATATTTAGGTCGACAATATCCTCAGTATCATGAGTGATTACCGAGTCCAACAGAGACGAACCTTGGTTAGCACCAAAACGTGTGGTTTTGGATACATGTTACCAGGAGCCTACTATCAAAGGAGATTATAGATCCTTCTGTGGTAATCTCAGTCCAACTTATATCAGATGCATTGAAGTCTCCTACTACCAAGCATCTGGTATTCGCACTACAAAGATGAATGTGCTCTAAAATTAAGTCATCGGCTAAGCAGATTGGGCTGCGACAGATGACACCGAGCATAAATGTACCGCATCCGATAGACAGTCCACAACTGGTGACTTCACAAGTTCCGTTATCATGGGATTCGCTAGCAAAGGAGCGGATATTTATGTTATTGGTTATGTATGAAAGGACGTCACCTCCTTTCCTACATCTATGTCTATCACTACTTAGGTAGTGGTATCCGGATAACTCTGGAGTAATGTCTAAGTCACGGACTAACCAAGTTTCTGTCACTGCTACAATGAGTGGTTTTAATCTGTCCACCAATGCTTCTAGTTCATAGAATTTATTTCTTAGACTACGAGCATTGGCATATAAAACTCCTAAGTAGAACGGCCTATCCACACAGGCTTTGGTAGCATTCGCTTCCAAGAACTGACTATCCGAAAACCCACTAGCCGGAGACATTCCTCACCGTTTTGTCGATAGGTTTTTAGTTCAGCTAGGGCCTTCGTCCTTTTTATTCTATCTTCAAGAGACATATCAGATCTTATTCGAATACCGGAATTGTCGTGACTAAGAGCGCTATTTAACAGAAGATCACGTTGCTTCTCCGATCCTAGTATTACCTTAAGGAGTCTTCATGGTTGGGTTTCAGCAGTGTCCTCAGTCCTCTTGCCTATTCTAACCAGATTTTTGACCTGAACTCCTTGAGAGTTATCTGGTAAGATACTACGAATATATTCTCCCAGCTTCTCTAAATCATGCACGTGTCTAATTTCGGAATCAGGGTCGTATGACTCCAGCAATTTGCTCAGAATAATATTTAATGATATTAAATTATTCTTCTCAGTCACGTCAGGGTGGGTTTCTCTCTTACTATCAAATTTTGTTATTGCATTTTATGACTCATAATCGGAGTCCACCAGTGATTTTCTAACCATCTGCGTACCGTCTACAGCTTTTTTCTTTTCGTTTTCTCCGTACGGTTGGCATTTTTGATCCCTCAGGACACTACTACTATTTGGAGCAGTGACCGTTTTATCCAGATCTTCAGTTTCCACTAGAGGATCATGGTTACCAATGTCAGTGTCAGGTGGTATTACCCCATTGTTAGTGTTAACGGAGATTTAACTTTTTTGTCAGTAAAAGTCGGTTGTTTAAGGCGTCTCGTAACAGCAAGTACTATACTGACACATTCGTCACTGTCAGTGCTCATGTTATCCGCGTATGCGCCTTCGTTCTTCTTACAAGCCAAAGCCAATGTTCTAATAGCCTCCTGTATTAGTAACGTCTTATTTGCACAGCAAAACATTCAAAGCCAATGTGAGTTAGGCTTCAAACATCTTTTGAGTGCGGTGGGACTTAAACGGGCGCACATCTTATGGAACCACTTTTTGCATTCATCACTCCACATTCCTTTTTCCATAGGGAACAAACAGTTTGGTTGTCCACATTTGTGAGTACTACCAACCATTCTAGTCAGATTAAGGTGTAAAAGACAATATGATCACAGTACGAACACAGTGTCAGTCAACGAGTAAAAGGATACCACAAAACAGACTTTAGCAAGATTTCAAAACCTTAACTAAACTACTTTGATTTACACCAAGAATGCTTTCGATGCAATAATTACACAAAAGCAAGGATAATCACAACAAGTACAAAATCAATGTCCTTTTTGGAACAGCGACGAAAAACTAATTTTGAAACAGAAACGATACTCTAATCGAATACTTTAGCTGAAATAAATTCAAATAAGGTGAAAACAGTTGTCTTGATACGTAATAAACGGTCAAAACAATAGAATATACTCAGGAAAAATACCACTTTTCTTTTTATAAGCGCGATAAGGATTAATTTATGTCCTAATAAAACAAGACGACTGATTTTTCAACATTTGCGTCATCATAAAAACAGATAGTTCATGTTATTTGTAAATTATGTTATACTTAGTCTACTATCTTGACTTCACTAGCAGTGTAGTGAACAGAACACGAGTGGAGACAATCGAATGTCTTTAGCACAAAAATTACAGACTATCTCAATAAAATCTGAATACCATAAAGTCAATCGTCAATTTGCAAAATATCAATGCATCATATCAAACTGGACTGTTTCCGTTGCAAACACTAATCCATTGTCTTCCATTCCATAGTACATGCGTTTTCTTACAAATTCCGTTGTGCTCTCTCTCTTCCTTTCTTGATCTCCATCTCATCTTCTGCTGCCAGATATTACGTTTTAACTCACGACATATACTACTTATATCAATATAAGTAGCACACACCACAGCAACACTTGGCATAGAATAAAACTGAATTCTATGTAAGGAGTTGTTGTTAACTGTAGAGTTAATCTAAGACAGTAAATGGATCAGAAAAAATGGCACAAAATTTCCATAAAGACAATATAGGTTCACCTCTGCGTGTCTATTTTCTACAGATACTGCCAGTCTCAAGCCCACACAAAGAAGGAGGGTTGGGTTTGGGGTCGGCAAACATGAACCGTAGAGAACAATCTTGCTAAACAAGTTAAACCACTTAAACTCTTTTGGTTGAAGGAAGAATTATAACTCCTCATGATGAAAGCCGAGATTCTTCGGAAGTCACGAGGCCAATGTTTCTTCTAACAACTAGAACAACAATTTTTGTAGATACATGGAACGTCCAGACAACGTAGGAAACCGAGAGGATCAGTCAAATAGCAACGGAAATGAGGTGATTCAACTTGGTGGTTCTCAGATTCAGCGAAACTCATTGGACCCAAGCTGGGCAGCAAAGGTTAGGTACGGAAGAGATGCTGTTGTATTCCGGTCACGAAGAGAAAAATACTCCACAAACTCTGGGAGTTACTCTGATGCTGCCCAACGAAGCACGAAATACACTTATAGGATGGGAATCTCATGGACCCACGACCATCAAAGCATCCTTCAAAACAAAGAAGGAGCGAATTACAATGAATGTTATCCAGTGTTATGCACTCACCAATGATGGCAATGATGACGATGAAGATCAATCATATTTGCATCAGGAAAAACATCACAAGGTCAATGGAGGACGTGAGAACCAGAAGAGGATTTGAAATAGCCTCAGATTACCACCTAGTTGCGGCCAAGATGAAATTGACGCTAGAGAAGCATTGAAAAACTGAACAAACAGCATTACAAACGTTCAGTAAGCCTTTCTTCGAGATACTGACAAACTGAACGAATTCAAGGTAACTCTTAACAACAGGTTCCAAGCCTTACAGGAGCCACTGAAGAAGAAACTACTATGGAGGACAACTGGAAAGGGACCAAAGAAGCACTAACCTCAACGCGTCAGGAGGTCCTGGTCCGCAAGAAGCATCATCATAAGGAATGGATCTCTATAGAAACCCTGAACAAGATTCAAGAAAGGGAGAACAAGAAGACAGTAGTTAACAACAGCCGAACAGTAGCAGGGAAAGTCAAGTCACAAGAGGAATACACGAAAGCAAACAAGTAAGTTAAAAAAGTATAAGGGCTGATAAGCTGAAACAAGTGGAAGACATAGGATAGACGGCAGGAAAAGCCACAAGGGTAAGAATACGAAACAAACATATGACGGAACGAAGAAACTGACAGGGAAATATGCTAAACCAGAGAGACCGGTCAAGAGCAAATAAGTGAAGTCCTTCACTGAAATTGAAGAATAGATGAGGGGATGGGTTTTATACTTCGAGGAACTACTGTACGGAGCTGAAACTTGCAGAACTACCACAACCATCTTCAAAAAGATACAAGGATTTATAAATAATTGTCTATATAAGATTCTGAATGTCCGTTGACCGGATACCATCAGCAACAGCCTGTTTTAGGAGAGAATGATCCTCTTTCTTAGTTCATTACTCCGACTATAAATTACTGTGTAAGCTCCCCTAGTGATATTCTACAAAATAAACTGTGGCTTTCTCTATCTGTAGGATCGATTGATGATTTTTAAAAGCTAGGGACATCAAAGATTTTATTGAGTAAATTAAGAGTCTGAAAAATCGGACTTTTTATTATTACCATAATATCTCATCATTTACAAAGCAGAATGTACTGCCAGTATTTGTGCGGGTGAATGCAAGTCTCAAATTCACCGACCACTAGACATTTCTTCCATAATTTCACATTAAAATGGTTTCTACGGACCAAATCTCTTTGCGAAATTGTTTCTTCTGATTTTTTTTCGTTTGTGGTGGTATTTTTCAAACAAGTTTAGCGAAAGTCTTTGGTTTAGCACAGAAGCTCCTTTCAGCTTTTTCCGCTTAGTTCAAGCGTTGCTTTTCAAGCAACTCTAAATTAAGTCACAGACAAATTTTTGAGTGACAAGTATGGCTATAGAAGCCATAATCATAGACTTCAAATTGTAGAGTACTAACACTCCTAAATCCTTTTCAACTTGAGACACTTCTAGAGAGGAGTTGCCTAAGTTATAGCAATAGGTCGGTCGCAGCCCGGATAGCCCAGTGGTAACATCTCTGACAGTAAATATGGGTGACATGGGATCGAATCCGTCAGGGAGCACCAGTTCCCTCAAGATTACAGGTACACCTTGCTGACGAGTGCCAAGTAGCACAAAACCCAGGTTCAGAGTTTACTGTTGACTACCTCCAACCACCATACTATTTCAACATAGTGCACGTAATGTCGAATCACCTAGACCAGTAGCCACATTGCAACTTGGTCGATAGCATTCGACCTACACTATGAAGGACTGGACACATGACATTGATCACCACCCAGTGATTAGTCAATTATGAAGAAGTCGTTATTAGTTGTGGTATTTAGAGTCGAAGAGAAATATGAAGGTTGAGGTACGCAGAAAGCTGAGAATCTCTGCAAACAAACGGAATGCTAGTGAATGCGATGAAAGCCTGTCTTCACATTTATCCTGTTTGGACTGAGTTGTCCCTCTGCGGTTCATACTCACTAATGGAATAGTTGTTTCAACTACTAATGAGTCTACCTACTGTCGAAGTGAATTTTGTTTAAAGCAAATGCGTTTTTCCATATGAGTATCTTCCCTTTGGAGATTTGGACTTTTAAACAGAAACCCACTTTTTAAGCGAAGAAATATTCTTAGCGTGTGAAGTGTATGGTTACTGTTCGACTAAAAAGCAGAAAAGGTTAAGAGATCTCCTAGCTATGAAGTTGATTACAAGGCTAACATTACCCACATACTTAGTTAAAACAAATGGGAGGAATAGTAAAAGTTCATTTTGTGTCGGTTTAAGGTGAAAAAAGCAAGTAAATACCTCACCTTTCTATACGAAACATAAACTCAATAAATCTGCCCTCCCCAAATAAGACATGTGTACCAAATCCAGAAAATGATGCAAGACCCACAAGTTACAGCACTTAGTATTTCCACAAAGTTAGTAATCCTAGAAATCACTGTATTTATGTATAAGGTAGCGATTGTAAGTGGAAGCCTATACTACATTGCTTAGACAGCACGCGATGTAACATATTTTAGTGAATACAGTTCATAACCAAATAATCAGACAAGAAGAAAAGCAAATCTATCGGACTAAATAACTGTTGGGGACGATAGATCCCCAAACTCATATTTTAAATTTTATCGCATCGATCAACTTATTGATTAAATGTTTAAATATTTATATTGGGGTCAATTGATGAACTGATCGATTAAATGTTTGAATAGCAGTCAATTGATGAACTATCGATTAAATGCGCAAATAGGTCAATTAATGAACTCATTGATTAATGTTTAAAAATTTTCTATGACAATATCGATTGTAAATAATTGTATAAATACGCTTGACTTGTATGCTTGATCTGATCTGCCTGACTTGGTATCTGCTGTTGCTTGTAGAATACACTTTCTACGCCTTACCAAGACTTCTTGATCGAGTTAGCTGAGTCGAAGACAACGGACCAGAATAATCTATCGTTCCGCTCCGAATAAGTCGAATCAGTAGTATCCTCAAGGTTAACGAACCTAACAATAACTAACATGACTTCATGAATGCTCAAACTCCACTACAATGTCAGCCATGTAATACATACAGCTTGATAGATGAAAACATGATGGTTAATGTAAACGCCTTAAGAAGTTGAACGTGGAAAAACATTTAAAAAAATGGTAACCAATATGATGTTATAATCAGGCACGGGAAGTAAAATACAATAATCTATTATTGAAATATCTTTTCAACAATCAACTTGTAAAATGAAAGACTAAACCATAGTTAACATCAATACAAAACAAAATATCTATCTTTTGAACAAACGAAATAATGGATGCCTTTCTTTCAGTTTGTCTTTTCTTGCAGCAGACGAGCTAGTATCAACATAAATAGCGTCATCTGCACCAGATAAACTGGACATTTTACTAGATTTACGAATCAAACCAGATATGCCTGTAGAAATGTTCGTATAATTAAAACTATCCGGATCAGTTGGTAATTTCTCTTCCATAGCATCTTCATCTGTACTAGCTAATACCCGATTTAATAATTCCGCTTGTTCTTGTTTTGTACTCAATTTTAATGATTCAGTCTCCATTCCTGATAGTCTTGTGATAACCTAAATAGAGAAAAGAAAATAAGCATCAGCAGATTGTTGATACGTATTGCCATCCCATAATTTTTAAAATTCAAAGTGTATACTGAAACGAACGATTAGTACAATTCAATAATAAAATAGAAATTGACCTTGAAATAACCTGCGTTAACAGCGAAATGGCAAAGATGGCTGAGGCGCTTAAGGCTTAAAATGTTGTTCAATAAATCCTACATGGATGTGGATGTACGAATACTCTTTGATGATTTCTACAAGTTATATAAAAGAGTGTAAGGCTGTGAAGTAAGAGGTTAATGTAATGAACACCAATATTTCTCTGCAAACAATACTCAGATACTGAAATTCATCTTACTTTTAGAATATTTTTCTTTAAAAAAATACTATACTAATGAAATGCTCAATTTTGAAATGACTGAAGACATATCTGTGACCTATCAAATAAAACTCAACTCTCTAAAAACTGCATATGAATTACGGAGGAATGAACTGGACAACAATTTACAATTAATTATACAGTTCACAGAGAGCTCCATGTTAATCTTTAATTGTTTCACCTTCAGTAAATGGGGTAAGATCCAAACACATTGACCACACGTTAACTGCCTTAAATTAATATATATGCGAAATATAAACAAAATAAATAAATACTGTATAACTACAGAACCTACTGACTCGTTTAGTCATCATCTTAGGGCTATGTGGACTGAATAAAAAAAATCAAAATTATCATCATTAAAAAAACTTCATTTTCCACCTCCTCTACCTACTCTTCCCCTTCAGCATCGTCATTCATTACAGAAGTTATAATTGCTGATTTCATCTTAGGCATTTTTCGATAAACAAGTAGATAAATAAATCAAGGTCGACATGTAAAAATGTTGGTAGAGAACAAGTGAAGGAAACAAAAATTATTTTTGGACAGCCTGATATTAAATATATATGTATAAAAGGGTAAATATTTAGTCAGTAAACAATGTAAGAAAAGCTTCAATAAGTATGTCACTATTTGATTAATTTCATATACATATATATCGACTTCAGGGAAAATAAAACATACACACAGAGATAAGAGAAACTATGAAAATAAACATGTTTATCAATTTAATTAACTAATCAATCTTGTGCCGTTTCGTCCAGATTGTACTCAGCATCTGATTTGAAATTATAAAAATAAGTGTTAGTGAATCATGAAACTTTTTCTTTAATATGCCATTCAATTAGGTTTATGTGGAATTGTTTTGTTATATATTTGGAGAGTTAATAATGGAATAGAGTGGTTAAGTAGTTAAAACATACAACTTTTAGGAAAACTGAGTTGCATGTTATAACCCAGCTTTACTCATTCCACTTCGACCACCCATCATCCAGATAAAAAACATCTTATTAATAAGATTATACAGTCTTCAAAACAGATGCTTTGTTGATAAGAAAATGATATTCAAAAGTAGTGGTTGACAAAGAAGAATAACCAAGATGGAGATTTTTATGTCAAATACAAGATTCAGTATAATTATATGTCCTTACGTACAGTTTAGATTGCCCTTAATTGCCTATAATGACTGTTAAAGCTTTTTATGGTAGATCAGAGACAAACGAGTCTACAACATACGAATAGTTCCCTTTTACAATAATGGTGAAAGAATTTTTCTCTCTTCGTAGATTCATGACTGATATTTTGAGAGCAAATATATGTGAAGTTCAGAATCAATTTCAGTTACACCTAGTGAAAAGAAACGAAAAGTTTCACTATTTGGTTTCTTTCTCGCTCGTTTCAGTTATTAATCACAGTAGATCACAGTGCTTTCTGTACTTCATTTTCTAGGAGTTATCACTTGGATGATGAAAACTGACCTAAATTTCTTCTTCGATAAAAGGAATGGAGATGAGTATATTACAAGTTAGAAGTGAGTATTACATATATGGTATATGTAGTTAACCTATGAATAGATTCTTCTGCTCTCAGATACTATGATTAGTTAAAATATCTGTTCAGAATGCAGAGCAATTTCTACAACAGTAATGTGAAACTTAAAAACAAAACCAGCAGTAATATGAATCAAAAGTTGACTTAATATCCATTTTCTGGAATAGTACTTGAATAATTGCACACACTTGTATTTCACTAACGGTTATATTTACATAAGTATGTTATAAAATAAGAAATAAACAGAGGCGTTAAGCAGTCATTCAGGTGTGTCATGGAGTGATAATGAAACTTTTGAAAATACTGTTTATTATTATCATTATTATTATTAGCATACAGTTCTAGTGTTAGATCTAATGGTTCGCACTTTACTTACAAAGTAAGCTTCAAAAATCACGAAGGAGTTCCCAAGCATACTTATCACATAAATTGAAGAATAATTTATATGAACAAATAAATATCAATTTACTAATAATATTGTAAATTACTTTATAAGAATACCCTTGATTAACTAAGAAACGTTGACGTTTTAAAGCATATTGCATTTCCATAGTATCTTGAGAGACTAACGAATAGAAAAATGCATTGTAAGCCTCAGCATCCATACCCCTCTTTGCTCTTAAAATACGTCCTAAACGTTGAGCTTCTTGCCGACGACTACCTCCATGAGCACTGATCTGTATGAGAACTGTTGCTTCAGGTAAATCAAATGAATTGTCAGCAACTTTAGAAACGAATATTGCCGGAACCTGTTTGTACAAATTTATAGAACGAAATTTAAGTTTATATTAATTAAAATACATACTAGTTAGATTTTGTGAATCGTGGTTAAATTTTTTAAGCAAAAAGTATTAAATCGAATTGACGTTGAACTCTACTAAAAGTGCATGAATAAATTATAGAAAATGTATTACTCTTTATCGTTTTCAACTTTATTCTTGGCGTCCGTATGACTATTGAAATGCGTTCGGTAGCACTCATTCAAGGGCAATCAGATACTACACTTGAACTACAGACACGCACAAGGACACATTATTTTTCTAACATACGATTAGTAAATATTTCTATGAGAAAAAAAACGATTGTACAATAACAAGAAGAAATACTATACCGTAACTAGTTGAATAGTGAGGGAACATTAATGATATCAAAAAGTATACTTAAGCTTCATATAAATCAAACCATTAAATGGAATAACTTAGAAGGTCGCCAGTAATTAAGTTTTAACCATCAAGCTGTTGAACGTGGTGTGCTATGTTTTTTTTACAAAACACTTATATGTATTCAGTAATCCAGTCGTGATCTAATTAATCAACCAAATACGAGCAACCTAAAATAGGTGTGACTGAGTTATAACCTGAGAAACAATATTTAGCTAGACCAGCTTAATGGTTACTTTATATAATCAGAAAAATTAAGGAACTCCCAGTATTTAAGTTGTGTATCATTTAAACAAGCATAAATTTCTTGAGTTCATGAAACCAATTAAAAACAGCACTGAGTTCTACAATGGAAACAAAGGATATATCAGTATGGGGTTATGGAGATGGGATCGTGGATGCTCAGTGTTAAGAAGTCTCATACTAGGACGAAACGTCCGTCTAGTGCTTCCATGTTTTCAATGGTGGTCTAATATTGATCGATTCGTTATCTAAATGAGACAGAGGATTTAATTCACCAAGACAATTTGAAAAGCTTATTGTTCATCAACATGAAAAAGGTAAGTGGGAAGAAAGAAATAATCTTGGAATCATATATATGAGGGAAGAGGAAATTAACAGGATGGCAAATTACTCCAAACAGAAAAAATAAATACAGGTTTCATCATAAAAATTTATTATTAGATGATTAATTAAACAACTGTTTCAACAAAATAACTTACATTAGGATTATGTTGAAAATTTTGTAATATTTGCATACGTTCCGCTTGACCAGTTGGACCGTATAAAAATGGACGTCCCATTTTTGTTGCATAGTATTTTAATGCAAATACATTATCAGAGAATATGATAATTTTATCATTTCTACGCTCATGATAACGTATGAGATATTCACATACACGAAATTTATTCGGGTTCATAGCAGCTAATAATAATTTCTTCATACTTTTCATCTAACAGTAATAATCATAATAAATGTATAGTTTATTACTTTTGTTTCATTTTATCCATAACGCAACAAAAAAATAGATAAAATGTTGTAATTCACAAAAAATGATTAAACAGATTTATCATCGATACAACTTTCAATTAAGAAATCCCTTATTTAAAACAACTGACTCAAAAAGTAGAGTTAGTGGACTTGTATTTAATTAAATGATTAGAGAACTACTTACCATGCTTTTATATCACTAATTGGCATGATTTAAAAAAAACCACTAAAAAACGGAAAACACTAAATGAGTAGGATTTATAAATGTTTTTTATTCATTAAGAGTCCAAGCCCAGAGTCATCTGAGGATTAATGACGTAACGCGTACTTAGACTCCATAACAAATAACTTGACGTGATCACTTTGATTGAAAAAATCAAAAGTAGTTGAGTGAGGTCACTTTCTAGTGAGATTGTTCTCAAAGTTGTATAAACACAGATACATCCTAATATAAGACATACGGAATGTAGCTAGCATTGGATGTACCTACATCCGACATGTTCTTCACTCTGGGGCTCGAACACAGTACCATTCGCTTGAAACGCCAACGCGTTATCCACTTAGCTTCTGACCCAAGATACTCAGTCACTTATGGAACAGGCATGTATTTTAGTATATTTTTTACAACGATAATCAATGATATATTTGTTCATTACAATAATTAAATGAATACAATAACAGAGGAGCGTTATGTGTAATACAACAAAATATTAGGAATGTAGTTAACCTTGAATACTCATCAGGAATATCAAAAAGGTCCTAATAATTGTCAACGAAGTCGCGTGCAGTATGATAAAATATTAATGTTGAAATGAAACGGATTCAGAAATAATAAAGAAACAGAAATAAACCGCTAAGGTATACATAAGATAAATACTGGTGCAATGGCATATATATATATATATATATATATATATATATATATATATATATATATATATATATATATATATATATATATATATATATATATATAGACTATTACATTATATTTATACTTGTACAAACAATGAATGAATTAAGCGAAAACATCATTAAAAATTAGGCACAGTTTGATGTTTTATTTCATTTTCTGACATTTCAACAGCATGTATTGTAGAGTTTATCATATGGGCTTCTGATCTTCAAATTCGTGTAGCTTAGTTACTAGACTAGAACTCTTTATCGTAGCGATGTTGTTCTTTAATATCATCGGTAAGCCACCACTAATATTGATTTAGTTTACTTTATAAGTTACGATTTCTTAGTAAATCTTGTATTCATTATTGTAATCCAACATAAGGTGAGGATAATCCACTATAGTACCCTCCAACATGAACATTAAAGGTGGCTATGGTGCATTCTACAAAGCTAAATAGGACAATATGAATGTAATAACCAAAGTATCTATGACTTTGAGGATTATAATTGTTGACTAAAATTCGGAAGATGAATAAATTACTCAATTTTGTAAGCTCAATTAGAAATACAAAACCCATACAATATAAAAGATAGTAAATAAAGGGATCTAAATGTACTTTCGAAAATCCAGTATGACTGTTCCAAACATATGGATTGTATACTAACTCATGTATTTTCAATACCCTATCATTAGGGTGATGTTTTCATGACTGCACAGTAAGCAGTTTCAATGAAATTAATGTATAAACTGTCGAGTATGCCCACTCTCCTATCTTATTGACTCATCACTTTTTGAGATGTATTTTGGAATCACACATCTTAACATCAATATTTACTTAACCGATAAACTATGTAATCAAAGTTTCGCTTCATTTAAAATATAATAATTTCAATCAAATTAGTGTTCTTTTATCGTTGCATCCATTACTATGCCGTTTTTTATTGAAAAGTTATAAGTTATGTATTTGTTAAACGATTTTCTCTTCTCCCGATTTTTAGGATTTTTGAGTTGAAAATTAATGAGAAATTCAAATCAAGCAAAAACTATCACTTAAAACCGTGATAACAGTAAGAAAACTGGTTTACAGACCTAATTTCTTTGAGTCGTGTGCTTTCGCTCTAAGTTGCAGTAAGTCTACCGACGGGATCATACACGAAATTAATTATTTATATATAGTAATGTGCCGAGTTGCAAGTTCTAACTATTCCAAACGAACAAACAACAATACTTACGCCTAATATGGATGAACTGAGAGTCAACTGTCTGAATTCAGCAAAGTACAGATCTATCGATATCAGACAAAACATTGACTGGATATTTTATATTATATCTTCAGTAATTGTCAACAATACAAAGTTATGTTTTACAACCACACACCATTACACGTTAAAAATAATACTTCAAGAATACGTAATAAAACTACGATACGTCCTCTCTTTTTATGCAAAGAACGATACAATAACTGCCATTCTGCGCAATATCATAAGACGAGGAATGATATGATATTGATAGTAAAAGAAATTCCATATTTATGGAATTATTCACCTTATTAATAATAATAATAATAATGAAAATAATAATAATAATAATAATATAAAAGGTTCAATTTAACCGAGAATAGTTCCTTTAATATTATTCTACAAAAAATTAAATGAATTTCGCCCAAAGGTTATAATAATAATAAAATAAACACTTTAATAAATTCCTGCTAAAAAGCTTCAAATAAACTGTATTTGAACAACAGTAAAAATCTGGATTTCCCTCTTGCAATAAATAAGAGTAAACAAAATGACTAATAAGTAAATGTATGTGTTCAGTTGGATTAGTCGAATAATTCAGTTAAACAACGTAAATTAAAACTTAAGTACATACAAGTGCGGACATCTTATATTCTGTAATAAATAAAACTAAAAGCACTTAAAAGTGGGAGAAAGATGTGTAAATCATTCTAAACAATTCTCATTATTAACTTTTCATCTGAATTGTCCAAGTGCCTTGAATATTCAACATTGCGCATGGGTGATTTTTATCGAACGCCTGTACTATCAACTATAAATGTATACTGTAAGCTCACTGAATCGTGATGACAGCAAACCACTTAAAAATTCTATCAATTTTATTTTAAAAAAAGAGGAAAATAGTGTCCTTGTGTACGAAGTCCACCGGGAGTTGCTGTTGCTTTGATTACTCACTGCTAATACTACGGTAGTGAACAGAACACTGATGGGGACAATCGATTGTATTTAACACAAAATTACAGGACTTGTTAATAAAATCTAACAATTATAAAGTAAATGCTTAATTTGCAAAATGTCCACCAATTGTCTCAAAATGACTCAGACTTCATTGTTCTTGGATTTTCATACAAATTGCATCCTGTTTCCATTCTTTATCGTTCGATCTTCTTGTCTCGCTGCTGCCAGACCTTCTGTTCACGACTAACATCATACACTACTTATGTCAATATAAGTAGCACACACCACACTACTACCAGTGAGTAGAAACTGATACACAATGTATAAATATCATTTAACATTTTTACCTAGCAATAAATCTATATTTTTTTCAAAAATGATGTATCTTTGAATAAAATTATTTAGCAAAACGGTAACATGTGGATTATATTAGTATGAAACAAGAGAGAAAAAAAGAGCAAAGGCATAACATTGTCAGTGTTATGTGACAAGTAACGATACTATAATTATAGTGATAGTAACAATAATAATAATACAGTCGAATAATTCTAATCTGGTAAAATAATTTGGTGGAACTCCGCTATTTTGGAAGAATAAGCATTTATTTCTTTTTCAAATAATATGGCCCACTGGAAATATCAGATTTTAGTGAATCGTTTCATTCGAATCGAAAATTAAAATTTAAAATGTACACTGATCAAATAACGAGTTGAGACTTAAATTTAGTTTTCAGTGTTCGATGTTAACTCAATATAATCTAATGTATAAATGCATAATAAAGTTTCCGCTTGTTTGTTTGGTTTCTAGTTGTACATTTTAGTAAATGATAAACAGAGTGTACCACAACTTTATTATAACATAAACTTGCATATCTGTTGAAATAAAAGGACCAAGTCATTAACAAAGAATCCTTTATAATATGTTACTAATTGTGGCTGACGGACAATGCCACTCAGAATAGTTAGTATTAGGGACATCGTTTCAAATGTTTTGTGAACCTTAACAATAAGCCTACAGCTAAATACACAAATCAATTTTAGAGAACAGTTTCCATGGAAGAATTCTATGGTTTTGCATTAAGATTATAGTTTAAGAGTTTATAATTAGTAGGATGAAAATAAAGAGATACAATAGAATCACGTGGTCACCGTTAACTGTTTGGATACGAAAACGAAAATAGGATAGAAAACTGAAACAATGAATGGTGTCTTGATGCCTTGAAGGAGAACTATGATAACACGCGTGAAGAATATAGGTGAAACAAGGTGAAAGTTTGGTGGAAATAAACAGGAAATAAAAGTCTTAATAGAAATCGTGAGTAACAATTAACGAAGACTGAAAGATTAATATTTGTGGATATTACTACTGATGAACTGCATTTCAAGGTTTTTTGCTACACTCTTCATCAGCATATAGACTGAAATAATGATTTGAAGATTGAAAAAAAAACTGAATTATTTCTAAAATCTATATTTGAATATAACTGAAATCTTATGGAGCTGTAATTACTTCATAATAAACGAATTGATGAAAGGTGAAGTCACAACAACAATAATAAATAGTAGGTATTTGGTAGTAAACAATGTTTAATTGGAGGAAATTATTCTTTCTTTAAAATCAGATTTCTCTTGAAAACGAAACAAAAATGTATGAGACAAATAAAATATTAGCAATACATTATCAACAATCTTATGTTTCATATTATACTTTGAGTTCCAATTCCTGGATTTTAGATTGACAGTAGGTGTGATGAATTTTTGAAGTGTGACGTCAATAATGATAACCAGTACCTTATACGAGTTCAGGTTATGTTTTGTTTAGTAATAATAAGAATAAAATATTTTTTAGAAGCAAAGACAAAATGGACATTTTAATGGAGGAAAACGTTCGATACACAGGTCATGGAACCGACTACTACTATATAGAGTGCAAGATTGAACGCTTAAATTATTACTACATCATCTTAGGAATACAAGATTCTGAAAAGTATAGGACAGATCTTTCTTTGTTCTAAATTAAGACTTTTTGGTAATAAGCGTCCACAGTCTTCAGGTCAGACGAAGAACAAAAAGCCTTTTAAACACTTATTAAAAATTCAATTGTTCAGATTTCCAAGTGTGGTTGCTTTTTGATAGAATATGATCAGTATATAATTCCATTAATGAACTACATATCAACTACTAGTTTGGTTGAATTTCTAAAACAATCGAATAATTAGAGTTGAAAAAAAAATAAATCAAACTATACTTTTACCAATCACAACTACTATTATTATGTTATTTTACTCACTAATATTTAATCAATCGAATATAAAACGATATGTTAATGTTGAGCTATGAATAGGAGGCTGATTAAAACGTAATACAACACAAAGAATCTATATCATAAATGAACTAATAACTTACATTTAAATATTCTCTATAAAATTCAGGTGTAACAGGACACCATACTTCTGCGCATTGAACACGTGCAATAAAACCACGTTGTTGTAATTCTAACCAGTTAGCTTCATATAATTTAGGTCCAATTAAAAAATTCAAGTCGGTTATTTTATCATCTTCACGAACTAATGTTGCTGTTAAACCAAGTTTACAATGTGCTTGTACTAGGGTTAAAACACGACGAAACATTTTAGCTGGAATTGTGTGGACCTGAAGAAAATTAAAAAGAATAGAATGTAAAACATCATTCTATTGAAATCTTAATTCATGTAAAATAAGAAGTACATAATAATTGGTATGAAGATCTTTCTTCATCATCTTGAATCATATCATGAAAAACTGAGTGTTTTTCATGAAAATGTAAAAATCTTATGGATTTTCTCAAGTAACAACGATGTTTCATTTAGGTACATAGTTTAATTGAAATCCCGTATCGTTTTCAATCTAGCTTTATTTTTGACAATATCATGAACTGGTGATTTTTGTAAGCCAACGGTAAAACAGATGAATTGATGATGATGTTTACCCTATAATATCATTAGATGTTCTAGTTTGTTGGTATAAGAGAATCCATATCAGTTATTTAATAAAATGTTCATTGTACTTTCAGGCTTATCATAGGTTATTTTTACCATAATGAATAATTTCTTATGGTAAAAAGTTGGATTCTCTCATCTTATACTTCTGTGGCTTAGTAAAAAAAAGAGTATAACATGAAGTATTTTTGTTACTCAGCTTTCTATTTTACTGAACTTTTACGCTACCACAGCCAAATTGTGAATTTTTAGCAGGCATGACAGAGAAATATTGTACAAAATATTTAAATCCTTAAAATCCGCTTGAATCCCTTACGATGTAAATTTTAATTGATCTTTTGCGAGACACACGCGGGACAATCTTTACTTTTGTCTAACACGCTTATCACCTATCATTTTGTTACTTTTGCACTATTTTCACTAGAGTACTAAAAATAGATATTTATCTTCAATAGATATGACCTAGCATAGTTTTTCTTTAGTGTTACTAATAAATGTTCTTAGTGATATTTACTTTAAATTAGTTAAAGGTGTCAAAGTATAAGGATCTCTGAGTGTTTAGAGTCTTTAAAAAATGAGTTTGTGAACATGTTGTGATGAACGAATACTCAGATGAGGATAACCAATTTATATTTCATACAAAATCACAGGATTTCTTGGTAAAACATGAGAATCAAACATTAAATGCTTCATTTGCAAATCTTTCGTCGATTGTACTTTATATTCCGTCTGACTCTTCCAACCCACCATTCCTTTCTATTCCTCTTCCTGTCTTCTTCAATTCGATCTTCTTAGCCCTCTGACAGCCATTCAACTTTTGGTTGGTGTTACACACTACACATGATTGTCGACATAAGTAGCATACGCCATAATGTACCATGCAGTTAAGTAGTATCATCAGTAGAATTGGTTATGTGACCACCAGAACGGAATAAGTGTACACTTAAACAATGAATATAAATAGACATAGATCGACACTACGGTCATTTCGCATATTCATATGCAACTGATTAGTGAAATTTACTATCTTTTACTTTTCTGTAAATATTATTCATCTGAAATAACTATACGAATAAATCTCAAATCAACTTATCATCGTTTACTGAATAACTCGATGTGTTTCTTAAAGTGTTCATTTTTTCACGTCGTGAGAATGATTAAAATAGAGAGCTAACTTGGATACCTGATTGAAATAAAATCAAAAACTAATGGGCCGCAGACACATTTATCTAGTGTACCGCATATTAAGTTTTCGCCACTAACTTCACTAATATAATTCTTTTACAAATCAAGAAGGTTAGCAATTAAAATTGTCCTATTTACCTTAATGAAAACATTTTTAATGTTAAGGTGTACGGTTGTAGTCCAAATACACAGAGCAACAAAAAATATCAACGTCAATAGGATTGACGTTTATAAACTGCTATTAATCAACAACTCTATAAGAGTTGAGATATTAAAGTTTCTTGCTATGAAAGTTGATGTGAGTGGAACTGAGTGCGAATCCATAAATTCATCCTTAAACATCCCGTCGAAAGTAGCTAATGAACTTGTTGTGAAACTAGATTTTGCATTTTCGTTTCAACTTGCACGTAGTTAGGATACTGGAATCTGGTTATTAGAAGAGACTTGCTTAATGAATTTATACATAGATAGTTCAAATACAAATCAGGTCGTAGCAAACTTTAGAAAGGATCTTAATAAACACTAAGTTGATATATACATTACTACGATAAGTTACAGCAGAAAATTTGTTTTGTCCTTGTCTGTATCCATTCACTAGAAAAACATACGCATAACACCCACTAAACTTATTATCTGTTGTCTCTCTATATGCGATTTATTTTTGGTATCGTTTCATGTCAAAGTTATCATGTCATAACTCCAACTATGATAGCTAAAAAGCCACATCTTACTGTACAACGAAATTCTATTCATTAAGAGAAAATAGTTTAAGTATTAAACCACGCAACGAAAAATTGTTTCCACACAGGAACAAAAACTACCATTAATGGGAAATTCAATATGATTATAATATATGAATTTTAATAAATACATATTTGCTTAATTTACGGAAATAAAGTTCAAGGTCATTTAAATATCTACACTGAAAATTAAAGATAAGAACAATAAATAAATAAAACACAACAACTAATTTAGCATCTCCCCACACACGCACATAGATTGCAACCGATAAGAAGATACAAAAATTATGTGTAAATAAGTATATGCAGAAGATATCAAACTTCACTGATTAATTTTCTTTTTATAAAGTTAAAAAATTAAGTGACTGGTCCATCATAAGTTGCTAAACATGAACAGATTACATACACACATACACACAAGTATCAAACACCAGGAGAAAAAACCAACAACAGTTTTGAAGACAAAAGTGAGGAAAAAAGAAGAATAAGAGTCACGATAAACAAGTGAATAGAATTAAAAATAGGTTATGAAAACAAGTAAATAATTTAATCTCATCTAGTAAAACTGGCGAAGTGAAAAAAGTGGAGTGACAGGGGTTGGGAGCTAATCCAAATTCTGTCTTTAAAAAAAAACTGAAAAAGAGGAGAAATCAACATCGAATAAACACATTGAGCATAACAGGATAAATAAAATATCCCAGTTAGTCTAAGATAAACAACTAGGAATAGATGGGACTATAAAAAAGAAAGGTGAAATGAAACTTTATGAAGCATAACAAATGAACTAGTTGAAACTAGGTTAAAAGTTGCTTTTGATTAAGGGAAAACAATAAATATAGACGAGAGGAAAGGAATAAAAACATAATTTTATAGAGAGGAAAGGGAACCAGCTAAGATATATGTATGGTAAATTTGAATGTTTTGATATCAGACCTTGGGAGATTTAGATTTGAGAAAAGAACTTTTTTCGTTGTTTAAATGATTGATTTAACTAAATTGGTCATATTACTCTACTTCAGTAAGTATAGATTAGTGATGAACAAGAAAATAAAATTAAAATTATATAAAGTATAACTTCATTAAACTTTTAATAAATCGTTTTACCGGTCTATGTGAATAGCTACAGAATGTTGTTCAATAAACAGACATTAATTAATTTATTTGGCTTCAATTCACATATTTTATTTGAGAGTTCTAGTTATACCATTTTTGTTGTTTGAACCGAATTTGGCAGAGTAAAGCACGAATTTACAATTTACTACAAGAAAGTCGAACAACGCAAACAACAAGTTCATTGTGAATGTCATATAAGTATACCATTTGTGGTTACCTATAATCAGATATATTTAGTCTATTTCAATAAACCATAAACGCATTTAAAATTGGTCTGGAAAATTATGAAGAATATTGAACGAAAAAAAGTGAATTGACTAAAAGGTTATGTGACCAGTCAGTCATCTACAACGTATGATCAGGCACATACATGCATCGGCCCAAATTGCCACACCTCATTAGCACGACAAGATGAACACCAAATTCATAGAAGTTATTACTTTAATGATAGTAATATATATAAGAAAGATTGCATATAAGGATATAATACAGGGAGAAAGAATTAGTTTGTGGAAAAAAGGTATAAAGTAATTTTAATCTCACGGTTTAAGAAAAGTCAAAGAGCGTGTATACCAATGTGATCGATTCTGAGCCATGTCACCCAGAGTCTCCAACCATTGGTTACGATAGTTGCGCGGACCCCAAACAAGTAGTCTGTACCTAACAACTTGATTCAGATCAGAAGTTAGTGACTTTATAGACTGATGTCACGTTTTGGTTTGGCCACCCCTAAGCTTCCATCTGTCTCCAACACTAGTCAACACTGCGCGATGATTTCTAATGATTAAAAATGGTAGATTTTGATTAAACAAAATTCATTATAATGCATGGTTATCAGATCCGGGAAGAAAAGCATTAGTGTCAGAATCATTCAAAGACACAGATCATTGTTAACTTCCAGTTCACGTGAATTGAATGCTAAATAACCCCTGTGATTTGTTATGAATCTTAATTGATTTCAACAAATTTCAGTTATTGTCAATTAGTGAGAAAAATTTGAGTACTTTTATGATGAATGAAGAGAAGACATATCTTGTAAATCATAGTAACTTAAAAGATAAACAAGGGGTTCTGGATTCATCAGCAGAGTATTGAAAAAAATCTTTCTTGGTTACATTCTAGAACACGTAGATGCAAGAACGTTGCAGACTAAGCTGTCAATAACTCTACTTAGTTAAGAAGTTTAGTATCTAGTAATTAATTTTATTCATACTACCTCTGTGTTAATTCGAGTAACTATGTGAGTTACTCATGAAGATTGCAAATAGTGAATAGCTATACAGAAGCATTTTTTAAAATGAATTTCCATTTTACCTTGTTATAAATGACCTTATGTAAATAGTATCAACATAGTGTGAACACAGTTACTGAAAGACTTTGTATTAGACCTTTCATTAATTAGTCAGAAGTGAAGCATTACAAATGTTTGAAATAACATCAATCTCTATTCACTGCTACGAAATGAAAAGTACATTGATTAAATCTTTTACATTGAAATAGCATGATCATAAAGTTAAGATGAATTAACTGTTACAAAAACAGTGTTGTTCATTCACTGTTCACCTTAATCAGTAGCAATCTACATAAATATTTGTCCTTTGGACTGAACAACAAAGTCTTTTCTAAAAGAAGGAATGATATGAATTGTTTTTAACTACCAACAGATATCAGCTTGAAAAGCATTGAAGACCATAGTGTGTTATACAACGACACAGCTGCTTCGCCCTAGTTCTACTCTTTTTATGGGTGATTACAAACGACTCAGATACAGAGTAAATCAAAGACATTCGTGTGTAGCAACGATCATAATGTTACCGAGTTAATAAACCGAAATCACGCTGTTCTTTTTCTGATATCAGTTCGTGTTGAAATGAACGATTTCCATAGATTATCTAAGTGCGAATTGTGGTTTTTTAACAAATACAAATTGAAATATAAAAGCTAGATTTGTGCTGTCCTATATGTTTAACTTTGGAAAAATAACCAACACATAATTGTCTAATAATTATGGTTGAAAAATAAACAACCAGTACAGCAATAATAAGAATTATCTCATTATGCATAATATAAAGAATATAAACTAGCAATCACTTTACACGTTAGTTGTTCCTCAACCATCTCATTGAAAACAACAGTACCAACAACAATGAAACATTAATATGTAATTATTTTGTAAAAAAAATTCATCCTTTCTTCGTTAAAATGACGGTGATAATTAATTTAACGCTGATTTAAAAACTAACTCTATGTTGATACGACATAGAACGTGATGATACAATTGGTTTCATTATTCAATTGTACATAACTGTAATTAATGAAAGCGATGACAACAAGCATTTCATATTAATGAGTAACATGACATTTCTATTTTTTGTAGGATATAGAAACCGTCAACTATATTCATTAACTGGGATAATAATACTAATGTTAGAGGAGAACTAAAAATTATTTTATGATTGTAAACATTCCCAGTGATTCAGATTATAAAGAATAGTTATCGTGACTGTTAGTGATAGACTGAATAGCGTTATAGTAATACTAGTTACTTAGGCGTCTAAGTGACAATCATTTATTTAACTGTAAATAACGGAAAACAGAAAGAGAGACAGGATATGGCTTGACAGTTGATAAACGACCTTAATCAGTTTGAATTACGGTTTAGAAATAAGTTTTAATCAACTGATAATGCAAAGGACTACTGAACGGCTACTTTGTACTAGTTCGCGAATCAATTTAGATAGGAAATGATAATCGTTATCTGTATCATATCATATTTCCCATAATACCTAAATGTCCTGAGATTGATCCTTCATAAAATATGTGGACGAATGAGAAGTCTTAAACTAGGACGGAACACGTTTCCAGAGCTTTTGGCTCTTTTTATGTCTAAAGAGGATGAAAATTATTTCGGTAAACCATTTATCTGTCTAACTGGTTTAAATCTATAAGATAAATTTTGTAATATACCACGCTGGATAGAGAACCAACTGTGATTTGCACGACGTATGATTAAAACTTGATAATATTGAGCTCCAGGAAATTTTACAGTGTAATAACAATGAAACTCATATTTCATGAGTGAATACAAATGACGTTTATAGGAGATATAACTAGTTGGAAAGTCGACTAATGAGTAAGATGTTTTGAACTGACTGAATATACATTTGTGAGTATACTACCTACAAAAAATTTTAAAAAAAGTTTTGAAAATATCCCATTGTATTAGGTTCAATGAACTAATACACTTTGCTGTTAACAAACACTAGACCATCAGGCACTATCGAGATATTTCTTGTCAATAAATGTTAGCGTTAATATACGATCAAACAATCCAATAAATAAAGAAACCAATTCAACCACGCTTAACTACGAAACACAACTCACTGTAATGTACAACTTATCTAAAAGAAAAAGAAATAGTAAAGTTCGTACAAGGAGTGAGCAAGGTATAAGTTAGTAGTATTTAATTGACCCAGTAACTAATTGAGTCTGGTATTTATGCAGTGTGGTTATATGAATAAAAGAGGAAACAAAACTCTACTAACCGAATAGATAGGCAGGACATGTACTGTGTAAGGACTCATATTTTCTTGTAATAGAAAATCGTATATAATATGAAACAAGAAATCTCGACGAAATAATTGTAGGGGAGTTTGGAAGTAAAGTTGAGAATCACATTACAAGCAAAAATATGTTAGTTCTAGTTATAGAATGGTTCTTTTCCGTACTTACACCCAATAAATTCACTTTCCCCTATTTAGTCTGAAATATCTATCAAGGTAAGTTTTTACTATAAAATCCATTCCCTATTAATGTGCAATTTATTAAGTTATTCGAAAACGCTGCAACGTCACTACACAACTAATATTATTTATAATAAGATATCCCAAGTCTAATACCAAATTTCTATTTAATGTTAGTGATAAAATAAAAGACAATTATTAGACTTATCAAGAATGTACAATAGAGATAGTAGTCAATTTACTAGAGGACTGATAATCTAACAGAAACAAGATTTACGTAGATACTATAACTAATTTTAATTTCATTCAAATAAATACAAAGGAATCCAAGTAAATACACACACATACATAAGGACAGATCCACGCGTAAATGTATCTGAACAAATACATACACAAGAAAAAGAACTGAATCTTCAGCTGAGAAAAATAATTTAAAGTTTACTTATTTATGGTTTGGGAATTAATCATAGGAAATAAGTGAGCGTTGAATGGGATAGCTGTATAGTGAGCCTTGATTTTCAAAGGTATCCTAGTTGACAGTAATCCGTGACGAAAACCAAACTCGACCAAAAATTCTCGAAGTGTATGCACAGAACAAAAACACTTTCACATGTCCAGACAATTTCGTATTTCCATGCATACATGAAACACATTAAAATAAGAGACAAAAAAACCTGTTCCATGAATTAAGATTTATTTTTGGATGACATTTTAGCAGAAATATTGTATAATTTGATACTTTTAGTAATGGAGACTTGTTCAAATGATGAGAATCACCTTATTAATACCATTGTTTGAACTTTTTACCGCTTATTCTGTTTATGATAATTCTAATTGTACAGAAAATTAACTTGAGATTTGTGTGAGACAAATATTAAATGGCATGAACAAATAGACACGAATTAGATAGACTACCACTTGAATTAATAATTAAAAATCTAACAAAGTATCATGAAAAACACAAATCTGTTGCTAGTTGCTCATCTTGAAACAAAAAAATGAAATCTTAAGAGTAAATGTCCATAGCTGTGTCGACCTACAGTGAGTGATAAGCGCATCGCACATTACTTCAATTATTCAAATTGCAAATACATACAGACACAGTACATTGACATTCAACTAAGCACGTATATTACAAGTGATGATCATAATATAAGTTTGTGTTTTCTTTAAATGATGCTGGCTGAAGTCTACATCAAATAACTATTTATTAATTAGAGAAGTCTGGTAATTACAAAATATTCAAACAAAACCGTATGAGTATGAATTAATGGCTTATCAGATAACAAGTCGTTAGTCGAGAAAACGAGTTAGAAAATTAGTAATGAGACCTTACTTTTATCTTCTATATCAAGAGAGTTTGAAAAAATATATAACCTCAATGCCATATGTATTTATATGATTATGTGTCCCTTTCTACTAACATTTCTTTGACGTTGAAATCTTTTATCAGCTGTTTATTTTTATTCTGCAATTTAAGCTGTTGTCCAAAATAATATGTATAATATGTTAACTCAACTGTACAGTCATTACACGTTTATATATGTGTGTCCTAGTTATAGTTTTCTTCTGGTAACGACAATTGACAGGTTGTATCAACAAAAATAATAAGTTGATATTAACTTCTGATCAGTTATATACATGATTTTTTTAACGGAAAATAAGTTTTAACTATTGTTTAAGCTACGTATACTCAACTAACATAATGCCTTATTCAATGTTTTATTTGGAAACTTCAAAAATAATGATCAATTGTTTATGATTCTTCAGTAATGAGTACGACACATTTAGATAGCTGATTTGCAATTTATTAGTCCATATTTCAATCAACTTGTGACAAAGAGCTACACTTTCAAAGAGATTAACTTCCTAGATTACGATGACTATTCGGAAAATCACTCTCGAAACTAAATGTCATTAAGCACAAAATTATTATTTACTGAGTTTATTGACAGATATTTATTCATTTTAGTGCCAACCTGAATGCTCTACGTCCCAGTCCGTGTGAATTTGTGAATACTCACTAATAAGAAGCCTCAAAAACAAGGACGAAACAGTTATCTGTTGCTCCCTGGTTTTTTAATGGTTCGTCAGCCACAGCTGGTTCGTGATAGGAATATCCTCCAGCTATTTATTAACTAAACTATTTAAATAATCAGTTCTTATTTTTTCCCCAGAAAACAAATACTGGACTTTTATTTATAATATGATTTATTGAGTAGTTGGAGTATTCAGGAATTTACTTAATAGCATGTGCTTAATAGATAAGTTATTGTTATTATTCATTGCTCTGAATAGTCTTCAGTTATTTAGTTGGCAGATATCTAACTCCCTAAATGTCCTAGCTAGATTACTGCACCTGACACTGATATGAATTTACATTTGATTATATTTATTACATCATTGACTTATTACTAATTAGTGATTATTATTCTTTGTAAATTAAAGTGTCAGTTTAACTGAGGATTGAGAAACAAACAACGATTCAAGCGTTTTAAATCTATTCTTTTACTAAAGTTTGTTAATTTACTATTAACTGTGAAATTCATCAGCTGTGAAGTGTTTTTTTTTATAATTATTAGAAATGTAGTTTTTTTCTTCCTAACTAAATCAAACTTTGGAAATAATAATGATAATGTAGAATTCTCAGAGCATAATATTTTAATAAAGTTTTCTTATTCATCATATATCACAAAATTTATTTACAAACTATATATGCGTGAAATACACAAATAAATTTTATCGAATTAAATTAAATATTTTTAAGATAATGAGAATCAGTTGTGTGTTGTCACTAACCCGTTTATTGCTGATAAGTTTCTTAAATGATTTCCAAATATTTGCGGAGTTTACAAAATTTTTGAGCATACATCAAGTTAAGACTATCTATTTTCCTGGTTTATTAGATTATTTAGAGTTCGAACTTCAATAAAGGTCCTCCCATTTTTCAATAGACTACTTTGTCCATTAATTATCTTTTAATAAAACTAAACAGCTTGGGCATATAATATCATCGAAAAAAATTCTCTCCCCTGAAGTCTTTTCAATTATTTAACTGATTATATCTTTATTAAAAAAAGATTTAGATTAAGTGATTGTTGGTATTCAGAATGGAATTTCGGTCAGTCTTTATCAGCACATGTTGATCCTGTGCGGATTACCTTGATGTAGTTCTTTTATCATAATTTTAATGGAATAGATGGATTGTGGTTAGTACTGGAATCAAGATGGCACGTTCTATCCTGTTAAGACTAGTTAGTTATATGTACCTGGTCTAATAACTTGTGCTTTGGTATAGTGATTATAATTCAATAAATGTTAGTCGTAAAAATAGCTTCAGTAGCTTGGATATGTTGTACGAATTTCGACCCAGCGTTATTATATGATGAACTACTTGCCAATCCCGTGATTGAATTGAAACGAAGACGGTAATTTATTATATGACGCTATTATATGAACTGATATTTGTCGATATATTGAGACCCTCTGAGTTATCCAGATCACGCAACTCAGTAACTCGAAATGCCATACATAAGTCTTGATATGAGACAGTGGTGCTCCTTTATTAATTTCCAATTACAATTTACATAAAAATCAAATTAACCTTCATGAAAGCACACAATCTCACTGGGTTTTCTTTTGTTGAAATTATACCATTTGATAAATACCACGTTTATCCATTTATTTATTGGTTAATAACTATTCCCCGTGGTACTTACCTCAGAATCTTATGGTGACATTATGCGGCGAACCGTTTTTCGTATAAAATGATCAAGTCCAATTAAGTAAACAAAGAAGATAGATTTCGTTTATTCAAAACGTATAACCTATTCTTAATGATAATACAACAGAACCTATCGGTTTTTATTCAGAGTGGTCTAATTAAGCCTCAAACCAGCAACTTTCACACGAATGCTAGAATCAGAACAACGTATTTACTTGCAAACAAAAACCATAAAAAGAAAATGCGTTTGCCTTTTCCAATCTAAGTAAACCAATCAAATAGATGATACTATTAATTATTTATTAAGTACCATAATCACTTCATGCTCCTAACTATAACAGTTTATATAATCTGTGATATCAACTGTTTATTTTTCTTCTTGATTACATTTAGTTCAAACAAATCAGAATATTGCAATTAGTTTAAAAGTAATTTATTATAGTTTCTGTTTTGGAACTTACCTGCTTGTTCTACAATATTATTATTTCGTTTTCAGGTCACTGAACAAGTGAGTCATTAAACTGTTTTAAAAAAATTATATTGAGGACAATTATTGACCATAAAAATGTTTTATGCGAGTTACCCGGGGACAAAATAATTGTGTTAACATAGTTTTTTTCATTATCATAGTATAGTCTTTTACTTTCATCTACCGAAAAATTATAAGCTAGGATTAAGTAATCAAATATAGGAAAATATCGTGTCTGTATCTACATGATAAACTGTTACATAATCCTTGAAAGTACATGACTTGTATGTTAAGTCAATTACGTAAATTGCGAAAAATTTACTAAAATTAGACAATTACATCAAAATAAGACTGAATGAATTGAATCGATTGAGTCACTAATCTCTCACATCCATAAAGTTAATCAACTAATCAACCAAAATAAGGAAGAAATATTTAGAAAAAAAGAAGTGCAACAATCGTACATAAAGGCAACAAAAAAGAAACGTTATTATTTTCAATGTCACTGAAGAAAGTGGAAAATTTACGAAAGAATAAACAAATGGAAAGGGAAAGAAGAAATATAGCAAAACAATAATTATCAAGGAAATTCCAACAGATAATATAATTCTATTCTTCGACGGATGTAATACACAATGAAATGTGAAAAAAGAATAGTTAAATGTAATTATATTTAAAATAATGGAACCAAGCAGTTGAATAAGCGGAAACAATAATGAGAACCAGACACAAAACAGTGTATAATCTTGAATAGCCGTAGCACTAACCAGCCTAGTAAAACCGATACAAAAATCAATCAGATGAGAAGCAAATAGGTTGGGATGATCTAATTAGAAACAGTCGGGCAACGCAGTACGAACTCTATCATCATCTAGGTCTCACCCTAGCCGATACTCTTTAACAGGTTGTATCAACATTGAACGTATTGATGTATCCCATGAGATAAAAATCTGTGTCAATTATTGTCGAGCCATTGAAGTCACCACCAAATTCTATGAAATTATTTTAATCACAAATATTTTATTCAACTCAATAAACAATCACAAGTAGTTTATTTACTCAGCTTTGATTTGTGAAAGCTAGTGATATAAACCTATTTGTTGAAATCAAAGTAGATAAAGTATGCTCAGAAAAGCTGAGATTTACTGGTTGAAGGTAAAAAGTCAGTAATTAATCAGAATGGTATACTGAGCCATTTTAAGTAAAAGAAAAGTTTGACAAGAAATCATCAAATTAGGTAAGCAATATGAATCGACAATAAAATTACACAAAAGAGTAAGAAGTATTATGTAACCTCCCTAATCTAAGTTCTATCTAAAGTAATAGTGTGTTGATTCAAACACAGTACCACCATCTATATATATATATATATATATATATATATATATATATATATATATATATAATTGTTATTTGATTATATGTTTGAAAAATCTTACTTCATCTAAAATCATAAGTCCCCATTCTTGACTTCTGATCCAACTCATCATACGATCAGCTTCATATGAACGCTTAGCTGAATGTGCAATCATACTATATGTACTGATACATATGTGTGAGTTTATATTTGGACGATCTTTTGCATCACTAGTAAAACGTAAAATTTGGCCATCTTCAATAGTAGACCATAATTTAAATTGTGCACGCCATTGTTCAACAGCAACACCACTTGTGCATAAAACAAATGTTGGCTTTCTTATTGTACATGCAGCTGTGACACCAACCTGAAAAAGGAAAATATATTTCCAAATAAAATAATCCCCGACCACTCAATCAATCAGGAAAGACATGTAGACCAAAGCTACTCGATAATTTTGAATCAATATTTAAAAAAAAAATGAATTTGACTTGAAGAAATCAGTGGAAGAAATATACAAAGTTTGAACAGTAGGGTATGAACAGTAACGAAAAGAATTGTTACCCTAGGTTACAGAAACAAAACAAAAGATACTGTACTAATTCGGGGTAATAAGAAATTAAATAGTTTTAGTTTATATTCTCCTTCATACTACAGACACTTTCGCTTTCACGAGAAAAATCCTGAAATCACCATATGAAAAATAAAATCAAAAGTGTTTAGGAGACAAATCGTGATCGAGGTGGGACAAAAACGTGAAACCGAGACGTAAAATAAGAAGTTATTGAACTAGTGAAAACCCAAAAAGAAAAAACTGAACCACGGGAAAGGATGCTATGTCTCAGTATAGGACAAATTTGAACACTACAAATGAGTGACTTAAACTAAAAAAATTAAAACTAGGATCGAAGCATTATAAACCGTTATTCATTGGATTTAAGATCATGTATCTGTTATTCAGCACGATGGTGTAATAAATCACACCGAGAAATATGACGGAAAGTTATCATTTTCAGTTTGTAAAATTAAAATACTTTGTAGACAAAACAGTTCTAGAATAATTAAACAACAACAGAATATAACGTGACCTCAATATACCTATCAAAAAATTATTTATTCACATAATGAATCCTTTTCGAAGAGTGCATTTTCAACACTAATCATGTCGTAAATTATAGGTCTAAAAACAAATCGTATGTTTCCAAGAATTCAATTACTGAAATCACAAACTGATGCGAATTAGACAATCAGTGGTCTCAAATAGATTCAGCAATCTCCACAACCCTCACACCAAGGATTTGATTTGTTATCTTGTGAAATTTAACTACATAATTTTTCTTAAATAAGGCGGTAGTTATTAAAGGAGGGCATTTATGAAACAAGATAAATATATCATCAGTGTGATGAACAAAGCAACTGTGAGTACTGTGAAACTAAAATGAATGAGGCGTATGAATGGTAATTTGGATTCTGGGTCAAACCAACCTTCAGAATAATAATAATAATAATAATAATAATAATAATAATAATAATAACACAAAGGTAGAATAAAATAAAGCCATTTTCGTAAACGTAGAAGAGCAATATGAAGAGAAAGAAAGAAGTACAAACTACTAAAATAAAATTAAGAAATCGACTAGCGTAAACAGTTCTAATTTATTTTTATCAAGTTCAACAAGTTGAAGCCCAAGTATGTGAATTTTGACTTCAACTATTATTATGACATGAAAGATAACTAATGCCAAAAGCAGATATTTTTATTTCTTAAATAACTTGAATTCAGAATAACTACTACATTTGCACTAATTAGAATGATAAATCATGAGTTAGGCATTGTTATTGCAACGTTTTATCACGTAAAGCATGATCAACTTCCGAAGACAAAACTTACTTCTAACCCAGTGAATAATTTTGAAACGCTGAAAACTCTACTATGCACAAATACCAATCTCAGTATTTTAGAAACCAATATCGTTCACTGCCGCCACATTTGAGTATTCTAAGTATCTGATATTAGCAAACGTTAACTATTTACGGAGGGCACTTCAATTTCCTTCAGTATACGTGTTATAGTTTTATGATAAAACTGTGGATTATGTATTCAAATGAAAACAATACCAATTTAAAGAATCATTTGGTATTGTTTATTTCGGAATAATATTGAAAACACTTAAAAATAACTTCATACCCGTAGAACAAATTAGTTTTTATTCGGAATCAATAACTTGGTGGACAGTGAGTTGTAATTTGAAGTAATAGGTACTGGGTTCGAATATCAGTATGAACAAAATACTGAGATAACAAGTTCTGAATAGTCTGAAAGTCGCATTCTGGATCTCACGGCTAATCAGAACCCGAATAAAGAAACTTACCGCTAAATGGCAATATTAAGGTAATTCGCTCATTATGCTCGAATGCCACTACAAACTGGTCAAAATACAGGCCTTGATGTCAGCGGTAAAACAAAAACCCTCACGGATATATTATGATTTTCCCGTAACAACCTATGTGTGAGTATACAAAGTATAATACTCTGATAACTAGACTAAAAAGCTTTTTCCTGTATATAAATGTATTGAATACATACTAATCACAACATTAATAAGTCGAACAAAAGCAATCTTCAAATGTTAGAATAACGGACGTGATGAGATAAAAAAAACTGACTGTACACATAAGTAACACGCAAAATAGTTCTTACAACTGGATACAAATTTATTACCATGCTGATAATCTAGACACATTAAAATAGTACCTGTCTGTTTGAATACATATGTAAGTAAAATGACGTACGGCCCAACGACAATGATAGAGAAAAAATGCTTTCACCACATTTTAAAAACACCACAAACATTAAGAATAATGGTACTTGAAATTTAGGCAACCACATCTGACACGTTAAACAATTCTAAAATATGACACTGTGAAAATTGTGACAAATATATTAGTGATAATGCTTGTCGAAATTATCTGTGTAAAATGAGAGCATTACAGAAACACACAAGGTTTGCTATTAAAACAAATTAGATGTTTTGTAGGACAACAAAAGAGATTTCCCCTAACGGTTATCCTCACATGCCATATGGGGAAAAGTTGAAGCATACATGTGTATAAATTATATGTCACCTCAAGACTTGTAGTAATAATCATAATGGCAGAAGAGGAAAATAACTCGAATACGGTAATCGCGCTCCTTCTCTCTCTTCCCTTTTCTCTAACACACAAATACAGCTGTATTTACGTGGATCTATTGACGACAGAAGCAAAATAAATCAATGGATTATTGATTGATCTACAATGACTCATGTTATTTTACCTATAATTAATAGTAAAAGGTAGAGAGGGGAAGAAGATTAAATGGGGGAGATAGATCACGAAAACGACATTTACTATTGTTATTATTAGCATAGGCAGTCTAAGAAAATTGAGTATTTTTTACGTATTTGTTTTGAAAATGAATATAATAAAACATAAGAAGCAAATAAAACAAGGGCGAAACGGGGAGTAATGAAAGGAGAATAATTAGGAATTTATATCACATTACGGTGAATAAAACGATTTTGAGCAGTATACAATGTAGTGTACAATGTAATTTGTTTCTCGATAGTACCGCTAGTATTCAGTGATCATATGTTTTTCTATATTTTTGGAATTTCTATTCTAAACGAAATGTGCGTTGAGTACGAATTAGTGAAGCCTGAACTTCACGTTTCAATCTCATTAGCGAGTGAGTGACCCATAAAATTTGTATGCCACAAGCAATTGCTTTTAATGGTTTTTGTCTTTCATTTCGAGTTAATAGTTTACAGATAAGTTCATCGGTTTGTTAGAAAAGATGAGGCTCGTGTACTGGTCAGTTATTCAGTCTTTTGATAACCTGAGTTTTCAAACATCGGTGTTATAAGCAGTAATAAGTTGGTCATATAGTAGCACAGATACACGAATGAAGAGTAACTTTTTTTCAAGAAATTATTATCAGTTTTTCCGACTTTGAGTTTAAATTAATGGTCTGAAGAGTTTGCTAAATAAAAAAAACTACTTTGATAACAGAGCACAGTTACAAAACATCATATAAGAAAACTAGTTAGTTTAATGTGAAGGCACGAAATTTCAGTTAATAACCAACGTAATATGCTATTTATAAAAGACAATTAACATAATTAATGGTATATCAGTGCATAGTTTCTTATTGCGTGTTGAAGTAATACAAGTCAAGTAAATAGTAATGATTCGTAAAAGGTTGAAAGTAATTATATTGTATTTATAATATTTACGTTGACCTTATTTTCCGAATACGAAGAAATAGTGAAGAAAGATTTTTATTCATTTGCTTACGGGGATAAAATAAATTCCCGAAGACAGAAAAAATTTATATACAAAAAGTGATATACAATAAAAAACACAAAACACATGATCATTAAATATAGAACATTGATGACGACGGCGACAGTAACAACAATACGATAGTGATAAAAAATATAGAAGAATGATAATGATGAGATCTCATTTATTTAGTCTATTATTATTATTATTATTGGGAGCATATAATGGGACCCTTCTATTCATAATCATCTCATGACTACACCGTATAATGCACCAAGTAGCACTATGAATTGGTGAGATATGATGAATGAAAGTAGATTATTCAAAAACTCTAAGTATTCATTGATATGCATCAATGAAAAAGACTTCACATATATACAGTACAGTTGAATAAAAAATATTCAGTCAGTCAGACATAACATAGATCCTTGTACGTATGTACATAGGTTTAAGATGCAATATCCCATTAGCACAGAGAAATGAAATTGTAAGGTTCAATCCCAGAATAGTAGGGGTAATAAGTGTCAGTCATAAAACGGTAGATCCAGTATCAATGATACGATTCGCGAGAAAAAATATAAATTAGTGGGAGAAATGTTATGAAGAATTTAAGATAATCACGCAGACCTCAACCAGGTGGTCTACACTTATAAACACAGCTCGGTCCAACTGCCAGTGACTTCATGGACAAGTCCAATGTTTTGGTGTGGACATTTCTAGCTTTTATATAGCCACCACTACACCAGACAATATCGCTCTTCGAGGTAGACAGTGGGTGGGAATACGTAGCATGTCCTAATCACCTCACCAGATGAGGATTTACTACCCCATCAATAAACTTCTCACTATTATCTAGTACCCCATTCGTAACCTACGGATCGCATACTCACTGGCCTCACAATACATGAGTGATGCTTCGAAGACATATATGGTTGAATACCAGTAACCTACGAATAGTCCCTGTTCTTAAAGGCTATGTTTCATAACCACCAAGTAGAACGGAGCGAACTGCCGTGTAGTATACTCGCACTTTAGTTGGCAGACGGATGTCTCGCCTATGCCATAAATGACGAAAGTTCAAAAGAGCCGATCGAGCTCTTCGAATCCGTAAAGAGATTTCATTAGACTCCAGACCATCAAGACTGATGAAACTCCTAAAATGAGTGAGGCGGTTGATATATTCAACTGACGCACTCCCCGTCATTAATTCGGAAGTAGACGCAGGCTGGTCCTGAAGCAACATTCTACTTTTGGAGGAGGAGAATCACAAACCAAATACGCTTACATTGTTGCTTAAGGTGAACGGAAGACTGCATTTAATCAACGTATTCACCAAACAGAACTATGTCATCTGAGTATTCTAAGTCAACAAGTGAATCTCCTGGTAGATCAAACCCTGAAAAGTCAGACGATGAAAGTGTTATCTTTAAAAACATGTCTATGGCAAAGTTAAATAAAAATGGAGGAAGCAGACAACCCTACCGAGCACCACTTGAAGTAACCGATCCTAATGACAGTTCGCCATAAGCTCTGACTCGACCAGCATTGTCCGAATAGAGAGCCTGTACAAGGTTTACGTACTTCGGTATGCCTTTCGATGGCAGACACTCCCACAGAATTTCACGGACTAAAGTAAAGTAAAGTCTTATGACTAAGATCCTCACAAGTACCTTTCGATTTGGTTTAGTATACCCACATTGAGAATTAAAATCGTCTGACAGTATTAGTGCATCAGAGCGTTCAGCTTTACGAAGGAGGTTGGATAGCTTCCTATAAAATTCATCTTTAACTTCATCCGAGCTGCAATTAAGCATGCATATATATATATATATATATATATATATATATATATATATATATATATATATATATATGGTAAGAGAGGGGGAGAGCAGCTGTATTGTTTACTAAGCAAAGATCACCAGTCCCATCATGATTACTGTCTGGGTCATAACAGATGTTTATATATATATATATATCATGAGTACCGTCCAGTTGGGAATAGATGTTCCTATAATTACGTTAATCAAGGATCAGGAACATGTATTGGTGACTGGATCATATAAAAAATTCCATAAATACATACTTAAGCTTAGAAATAAATAAAAAACCTTAACCATTTGACTACACTACTATCTCACAAATAAAGATTAGCAAATGGAAAATGATCTAATGAGTAAGCATATGAAATAAATAAAATCATTTATTCTTAAAATATAATACGGTGTGTATTATTTTATTTCCGTTACTTCCTTTGAGCGCAGTATGATATGACTCTCTTTTGTGTAATAAAAAACAGAAAAGTAAAACAACAATTTCCTCCTACTGACTTTGTTCTTATTTCTGACCTTAACACAACAAAAGTAACAAGGTATCAAACGAAAGAGAAATCTAAATTAACGAAATAAGCTGATAACAACATAGAGCTTATGTATGAGTTTGGGTTTTGAATACTTTCAAACAATTCATCATTCATAGAATATTGAAATGTTAACATAATTTATACGATTGAACAAGAATTTCTAGCTTTCGGTAGCTAATAGTTTGTAGGAAAAAAACATCTTTTTAATGGCAATAAATTTCAAACAAATAAAATCTAAGACTCATTATTTCGTTAATATCCATAATGCCCGCGTAACTTAGATCTGATAAGCACATTGAGGAAGTGTAGTAAATAGTTTATCTAACTTATTAAGATAATCCACAAACTATAATATTATATATAAACGCGAATGACATACCAATGTTTTACCAGCTCCACAGGGTAAAACAATAACACCAGAACGAGCTCGACCATTACCAAACATTTTTCGTAAACTTTTTTCTTGATATGGTCTTAATGTTGTACTGGCTTTTAAATCAATTAAAATGTCTTTATTAGCACGATCTAAACGAAAATCATATTCTGTTAATAATGGTACTTCTAATTCAATACATCTTCGTTGAAGAATTTCAATTTGATCTTGATTCACTTCCAAAGCAAGTACAGCTGAGGTTTTCGTATCGTTTGGAACAGATGAGTCAAAAACCAATTTTATACCAGCAGTGTTTCCATTATCTTTTATATCCATCAACTCACCTTCACGATCAGCAACATCTGATTCAATACCGATTGCATTAATATTTACAGTATCGCTAGGTTGTTCCCAGAAATTATTCCCTGATTTTTTTGTTGTATCAACAAGGATAGAATTTGTTTCACCTGCTTCTTCATCTGCATCCAAACGAGCATAAAGACGTAACATTTCATCTTGCATACCAGTTTCTTTATCTGCTGGAATTTCTCTGCTATCTTCTTGCTGGTGTTGTGGCTGTATTACTAATGACGCAGCATTATACAATTTTACAACTTCCACTACTTGTTGTTTAATATCATCATCTTCTGTAATAATCTTTGTTTTATTCAAACATTGTTGTACAGTTTTATCATTTGCTAACTGATGTAAAAATTGACGATGGGGACTTTCAACAAAATAACGACCACCTTTTAAAACTAATTTCGCCTTTCCGTATGATAATGTACAACTACGAATATATGCAATAATACCTTCTGGTAGGTTAGTTTTGCATAAACGACGTAGACAACCAATTATCTCACCAGTACGTAAACCAACTGAAACAGCTGCATATAATGAATAAGAGGTGAGTTTGTACTCGTGTATGTGTAAAGGTCGACAGACTGGTTCTGAAATAGCAATCAAAAAATCTTGAGCTTGACGAGCCAATGGATTGAAAGTTTCGAGAAAAATATGTCCATCTGGACCTATCCATAATGGACGAGATGGATGATCTAAACGTAATTTTAATATATTCCTCATATCTTTAGCACCAAATTCATCTTTCGGTGTACAAACAACTGTTGTCTCTGTAGGTTTATTCACTGAAGAATCATGTTGCTGACGGGTTTTTGTCATTTGCGCTCTTGAAGCAACACGTAACTCATCTGCATCCATTATACCCGATTCATATTCATCGATATCAGCATCTTCATCGTCATTATCATTATGTTCAACATTATCATCCAAATCATCATCAATCTCTGAGCTGACCTTACCGATTTTCCTGATATTAAAATCATTGACCTCGTTATTATCATAAGCATCTTCATTAGATTCATTATCAAAATCCAATGATCCTGACATCGTAGAATCTTCATCTTCAGGCCGACAAATAGTTGTTCTAGTTCTTTTTGAATCCGATTCTTTGACAGATTTTGTATTACGTCCACGTTTACGACTGTCTGAACGACCCATATCGTTAATTAATGATTTGTAGTAATACTAATAATTTGATCTAGAATGAAAACAAGCAAATTAGGAATGCAACGAGAGATAATTAATTTCTACATTTTTTAGAAATAATGCACGTAAATAGTGGTGTGACACTTCTGATTAGCACTCGGCTACGTATTATGAGAAGAATATGTGAAAAGTTTCAAATTCATGACTAAACGGTCAAAATATGTAGCTTCTAACAACCAGGCCACCCCCCACTTATACGTATATATATATATATATATATATATATATATATATATATAAAACCATGTATATTCTGATAAAATCTTCAGAATAAAACATCTATAGGCAATTATCGTAAATAGTTTTAGTGGAGATAAAAGCATGTACCACTAGCTAAGACTCAGGAGTCATACAGTGATTGGCTTAAATATTGAGCAAAACTATACTACAGAGCCGTTTAAAATTTAAAATAAACTGATAATTATAAATGTCCCACGAATATAATCAAGATAGAAACCACAAACAAATTCAGAGGCCTGAAAGTCTTATTAAAACTCAATAATTTGAAATCTCGAGTGAGAGATAGAAAAGACTCCACGATTCCAGCTAGCCGAATAATTGAATGGAAAATAAAAATATTTTCAAACGTAAACGGACGGGAGTCAACGCAACCCATTGATTCATTAAAAAGAATGAAAACGTTTCACAAAAGAAAATTCTCTTTTCAATGATATCATTTTCTGGAGCTGTACAATCGCATTTTAAAGTATTTGTAAATATTCATAGGTAGGAAACACCTATTACTAACAAAGTACCAAATAACCTTGAGTCAAATTTCACACAGTACTTGTTACTATAATATTGGCACACATGTAAATTACACTAAGAACAGTAAAACTTTGAGATTCCCATCGCAAATCACACGTTTAGAAATAAGAGACTAGAATTCCCGTATTACAGCAATAAAGCCAATTGACAAAAATCATTAGTAGATAGTGGACTACGGATTACAAGCTGAACTAAGATTATAGAAGTAAAACAATCTGACTTCAATCATCCAATGTTTTTATAAAAACAACAATGTAAATAATTAAACAGCTGCTTAGTTTGGTCTTTCTTTTAAAAATTGCATTATTGTAATTGAAAAATACGAACTAGTAGATTTTAGGGATGGGATTTTTGTTGATAAAAATACGATGATTGAAGTCAGGATACATGAGGCGTGATTGAATTCACCTCAGTTATAAAACGAAACAATTATTAACTGTAATTTATTGCCAATACGTAAACTACCGTTTAAGTTAGTTGGATTAAATGACAAATAACTCTGATGAACGAGTAAATACCATAACCATCATGGCAAAATTCAAACGTAACATATAAAACGCTGAGATGATGAATTAGATTTGTCATACTAATCGAATTCACCATTACTTTTGAGATAGACGAAAACGATCAAATTGGAAAAATAAAAAGAACTATTTATCACGAAATATCTGATAATTTTTATGTACCTAGCTTCCTCATTTTAGTCATCTCATCCCTATGATTGATTACCTAGCAATTATAGCTAATTAGATTTTTACCAGCTTCATATATATATAATCCCATTGGTTGATTAGCAGACAACCGCAACGGTATATGAACCAATGTAACGTCAGTACAGAATTAGGACAGGTAACTAGTAGAATTAATTGTTGTGTTATAAGCTCTAATGTATATGGTGAACTGTCCAATAAGGACATCAATAAATGTTAGAACAGTACTGTTAGTATGAAAAATAATAATTGAATGTAAAGGGATTGGTTTTCTTATGAAAAAAACACAATAAGTAACATATAAAATAGTTGTAAGCCATCATATGTTAAAATATAGATGCATTCTTATGTAAATGTATTAAAATAGAACACCAAAAATGAGGATGTTAATATGATTCAGAAGACGTTCTAATTTAATGTTTAAATTGTAATTATTGCTACGCCTGAACAAAAACATACCACTACATACGCAGAGTTCACATGTACTTATGAACATTTATCATCATTAATGCTGTTCACACGTGATTGGTCAGTTTAACCTTATACGGAACTATTACATAAAAGGAAGGAAATTGAAGATTACTTCACAAACAAAAAAGTGAGTTTGATTACAATAGTTATAAAATTCTATAAATAACAAGTGATATAAAACAGAGATGCATGTCACACAGAATTAATTTTATGGGATAGAACAAAAAGAGTTGGTTATCGATAACTATAATTAGCTGAAATAAATAATCGTTCTTACCCAGTCTGTAATTCCGAAATCGACGGATTTGCAAAATGAATATCATGTTCATAAAATACAAACCTACTATAGTTTAAAAGTTACATCCAACCACTGGATTGGCGGCAAACACATGATATTATGGAGATCTAAAGAGTTAACGATTTATGTCTCACACCTCAACTTGAGTGACCTCAATTGTAAAGGTTTACCAGCAGGATTTTGTAGTAAGGTTGGGGTAATGAGTTACAGGTAATTATTAACTAAGTAACAACTTAAAATAAACACTTAGTAATGAGCGAAATTCCTAACTTCATGAGTCAAAGTGAAAATCTGAATATATAGAACACAAACTCGTAGGCGCAAAGTACACACTGTTGACATATTTGAAGTCAAAAAGGAACAATCATCCATTATTTCATAATATCCAATTTTTATTTAAATCACAGAGAAAAACTATATTTGTGAAAAAATCAAGTTCTTGAAAATTGACTCGTTGAAACACGGAAAAAGAATTATTGATACTGAATAATACCTTTAAGGTAAAACTCAACAGTTTAATGATTGTTAGCAAAAGGTAGTACGAATGAATATTCACCAACCAGCATTTACAGATGCATTATTCAAGTATTCCCAATTGGTATGCCTTAATCCCTACAGTTAATATATTACCATTAAGTCGGATGGATAAAAACACAGTAGAAACTACAATCGGTTGCAGATTTACTTGAAACTAAAACATGTAGAATTTTCATAAGCTGAAAATATAAAAATATCGAAGTTAATGTTAGGGGGAATCGCAAATGAATACAGAAAAGGGGTATGAAAATACAGGCTGATTTATTCATAGACTATTTATTTATTTTAATAAGCATAAACAAAAGTCGGTGGTGAAACTGAAGAATGGAACCATTTTACCAAGTGACAAGCTACCAGACTAACCCGTATATACGATTAGTTTTATTGGTGCGGCTTACAAAAGACCGATGAAAAGAGACTGTTGTTAATACTGACCAAAGTAGTGTGAATGCATTTATTCTTTAAAGTTCTTCATATCAGGAATAGTATTTTAGTTATGCCTTTTCACCGGTTACCAATCGATTCCCTTGCTTTATATTTTTAGCTTGCTTGCATACCACTACAGTTCGGAACTACTATATTTTTAGTGCGCCATTTCATCACTTCCTTTTGAAGAAACAATTTTAAGACCATCAATACTTAAAGTGCTTCTAAAAGTTACTTTGACAAGTTTCGATTGATTCACAGATCTCCACAAAACAACTGTGAAAATAATTAACTAATTATCTGTGACTTTTTCCTATATGGACACAAAAACAAATATACGTTAACAGAGTTTGTTAGATACAAACAGTAGTACGTCTACACACGACAGTAAACTTATTTACTAAACTAACAATTTAGTTTTATCAGTATAGGGTTGTGAAGATTGTTGAGTTTAAATTGACCATGTGCTCACTAGTGACTAGCTTTAAGATGGATCTCCTGGAGTTCTAGTGAGAAGCTGTGACCAGTGGAGTTCAACCGTGTCTGTTGTGAGGCAGTTACCAACTAAAGACAATGGTGGACGGTGGCGCAATTTCGTGGATTGGTTGAAGTTAGACATTAACGCCGTTGGGTGCCGGCCCAGTGGTCTAGAGGTTAGGCGTTCGCGCGCGAGACTGAAGGTCCAGGGTTCCAGATCCGCGTGTAGAATCATGGGTGCGCATTGCTGAGTAGTCCCGTACTGGGACGAGACGGCCGTTCAGTGCTTCCAGGTTTTCGATAGTAGTTTAACATTGATTGGTTCACGATATCAATTAAAAACTATATACATCAAGATTATGAGTCAGAAATATTGAGGAGATATACAAACTTGACTGTAAAATCAGTAAAATATATTGTTCACCAGTATCTTTCAAATCATAGGTTAACGTTTTGAAATTTCAAGAAACAAGTTAGGATAATTCGAAAAGTATCAAAACTGTTTTTAAGCTGTAGAAAAATTACATTTCAAAAAAGTTAAATATTAAAAACGCAAAGCTGTGTACAGTTTTTGTAGATTTGTAGTGTCTCACATGCAAACCTAAAAATAAGAGTAAGAGACTGAGTTGCAAAAGAACAAATTTTCATGATTGGATCCAAATTCCCCAATATAGGAAATTACCAACTAAATTGTCCATACACAAAATTCATCCCTTAAATTATCGAAAGCAGCTTACAACAATTCGAAAGCCTTTCTCTCAAGGTGGTTATCAGAATGACAGGAAATAATCGATAGAAAACGTAAACAACCTGAAGCTAAAATTCTAATTTTGATGAATAACCAAGATTTCAAACCATAGTACTTACTAATAGTCAGTAATTTATTTCAAATGACATCAATTAATAAAAAAATAAAGTAATCACATGTAAGTATTCAATATAAAACTAAGGTAAACTATTATTGCATTTACAGATTTTTGCAGAACTCCAAACCAGAATAGTTTTAGTTCCTGTCAATTAATTTATAACTTTTATTTCACGGACTCACTCTTCTCGAACCATCCTACCAACGCTTAATCATTTGTACTACCATTGATACTAATTCTAATGCTTTGATATTTAACGCGATAATTTCATCTCCCCGTGATATGATATGGCAACTTTGTCTGATACAAATATCTGCCAGGTTCTACGTTTCTCTTAACTGACTGACTGTTAATCAATATTCTTCATCCTGTTATTCATAGACTATCTACACATAATATATTTATTTCACTGAATTTAAAAACTGTTCCTTAAAAATCTTCAGCTATTGGAAAATAGTGGCTTAAACATTGAGCCTAGCAGCCAATTTACAAGCTCTATCAGGAAATTAATGGAAATTATCAAGCGTCAGAAAAGTATGCATTAAACGAGAGTCCAATCATTTTCGGGTGCTTCCTTTGTAAATAGTATTAACCATGAGCATTCGGGATGCGATCAAGATCATATTCATCATCCTGATTGTCATAGGACAAAAGAATGAAATAAATTAGGGTTCTTAGGGTGTGGTGATTGGAAAATAACTGACTGTCGGTGTATGGATGGCAATGTTAAGCTAATAAAGTCAGAGACAACTAAAATAATGCTTAATTAAATAATTCATTAATTAAATGCAGGTTTTCTTAGATGTCAGAGGTCCTTAAGCTGCAAACGAGTAAGAGAGTTGAAGCTATTTTCATTTATAATCTCACAATCGATAACCAAGTGGACACTGTCTTGTCGATTAAAATTATTCGGAGAATTGGGGTGACAGTGAGTTTCGTTAAATACTAAAACATTTGCCCTTCAAATCTCCATTAAACTAACAATAATAAAAGTTATTATTACCACTATTACTATACTCACAAAATGACACTGAAGTAATAAGAAAATCACCATTTTGAAAACATCAGGCGAGAAAATTGATATTAAACTCCAATTTTAGGAATCGTAACATGAAAACGACATCATGTAACTGCTATCATCATGAGACGTTTTATGAGTGAATACTAACAAATTCATTTATATAATCGGTAGTTTATTAAATGGTATCGCTACATTATGGATTTGTTTAATGTGATACAATAAATGTAAGTAACGTGTCATATATATTTATCTAGCACAAGAATTGAAAAGAATTAAAATTAAAGTTGGAATTCACCAGATGACAGTATACTGAACTATCCAAAACATTATCAAAACAAATAATTTACAGAAAACAATGTTTGGAGCTCGACTAAACTGTTTCAGATGTACGGAAGCCATTAAAAATACATGACAAAAACATATTCAAGTCAGAGAACCTATTGTTTTATGATAACCTTACCAAAAAACTGCAACCAACTATGACAAAAGCCTCTGAACTTCAAGGTAGAATACATGGGAATAGTACCAGTAGATGTCACTGTCTTATCACTATACAAAGATAAACCTTGTCTCCACTGGTTTCATAAATAGTCACGACTATATAGATGTGTTAAACTGTAACGAAGGTTCAGAAAGAAGGATAAGTATAGATAAGGATCATCGGACTTGAGAAGTGCAGAGTACACGCAATTAAGTTATCGTATCACTAAATCATTAGTCCATACATTATCGTAGTCACACGATAATGCCTTCATTCTTTAGGTAAAAAAAACTTTATTTGATTATTAGATCAAGTAACAGTAAACGAAGTTTATTTAACCACTGGTAATTTGAAGCAACAAGAACAGTGGATAAGATATAAGATAACTGCATTCATCACACAACTTCAATGCTTTCATTTTAGTTTCACAGGATACAACCATTGCTGAAGATATTGATATTAAATAAAATGTGATTTGCACTAAGCAACTTCAAGTTTCATTTACGAATCATATTTCGCTAGAAGTCATATTCGACAGTGTTAATATTGGATTTTAAAAACAATAACGTAAATTTTAGGTAATTGCATAAAAATAACTAGATTGCACTAACAAAGTGAATTTGGTTAAAAATTGGTAACCTAAGGATCCAACCGAAACAAAGAAAAGCTATGAAGACTATTTTAAATTTACAGTTGAGTAAAATGTTTTAAACTGATGCAATTACGTGAAACCATTGTATATGTTATAAATCGCTCTTTTCTTACGGTAATGACCCAGCTATTCCTATTGCTTAGTATTCTCGGACACCGATTCACTCGACAAGTCCCCAAATCAAAACACGGTTGAACAGGAAGAGATTATATTCCAAATAACAAGGTTAGATGGAAGTCAGAAGCACAAAGGGGAAAACGTCAGTATATTTATAGTTTTTACATAAGAAGATTCCAGAGTATTCTCCAACTATCGACTAGTGCTGATTGGATAAGAATTAGCCAATCAGCGTGCACCAAAGCAATCGTGAATTGAGCATGCTTTGATCCGGTCTATGTCCCGCTAACACCTCCCCTTTGAGCAGATTCGTAGGATCTGGTGCTAGGGTCCAACTGCAACCGAGTGATTGGTCTGTGCTTTTGATTAGTCCATCGTCTAGGCAATAGAGAAGTATCACTTTTTTCTTGCACAGAAACTGACGTGTCTGTTACCGGCGTTTTGATTTCGAAGGTGTCTAGCAGAACATCAAGAGGTAATCGATATTGAATCTTGTTGCTGGCTATCGAAGTTGCTTTCAATTGGTGAGCATGACGTACCCAAACTTCTGAGCCAACTGACACCTCGTAAACCACACTCCCCTTCTTTTTCAAGATCCGACCAGCTGTCCATGTAGGATGTTTCCCACGATAGTCCATAGCACGCACTTTTTGTCCCACCGTGAACAATCGTCTTTGTGCCCCATGATGTCGGTTGCACTGATTCTCCATCGATAGGTTTCGTTGGGGTTCAATAGCTGGCGTAGGACGGATGACATCGAAATGTGTTCGTATTTTTCTTTTCGGTTTTCCTAGTAACCTATCACCTGTCTTCTTTGGAAGTACTGGGGTGTCCAATGATGAACGTGATGCGTTACAGACACTGTTAATTGGTACATCCATTATTCCAAGTTTGTCTAACATATCTAGACCAAGAAGATCAAGGTTCGGCCGTTCTGTTAGGTAACATATTCCTGTACAGTTAGTTCCATTGAAGGAAAATTCACACTGTAATTCACCAACCAGTTTTAGCACACCACCTGATGCGTTTTTAGCCGTTTTCTTAGATGGCTTCATTGGCGGTTTACCCAGCAAGTAATACGTTTCTCTAGACACTAACGTGATATCTGATGCCGTGTCAATTTGAAGACGAGCTGATATGCCGTTGATCTGGATGGTAACATACTTTCTCTGAATATCATAGTTTGTTTGAAAGGCAGCTACCAAAGAAAGAGATTTGGACTCGGCTGATTTCACATGTCGAGGACGTTTATGCTTCTTCTTAGGCTGAGACGTACGCTTCGGTGGACAATGACCTTCTTTATGTCCACGTTTGTTGCACGCCTGACATTTATGCTTCTTGAATGGACAGAATCGTGCATAATGCCAATCACCGCATAACCAGCACGCAGTCCTTGGTTTGTTACGAGTTGTTACCGGCTTCTGAACTTTTAACCTAGTAATAGTATTTACACTACCGCAGGTTAAATTAGGATTTACCCGTTCAATCAACTCGTTGTCGTGTCTGATGCTTTGTAGACGCTTACACTCATCTGTCAATGTTCTGAGTGTGACGTTTGGGTCTTGATCCAGTCGAGCTAAAAGTCTCGTCCTGATCTCAGCATCTTGTGGTGACTGAAGAGCTTTGATGAATATTAAGCATTTAAATTGGTCATCAGTCAACGAGCGTAACTTGAAACGTTCACATTCTCTGTTGACAATGTCTGCTAGAACACCATATTCATCAGCTTCGCGTTTCACCAAATTTAGACACCGATATCGAATACTAAACAACGAGGATGACTCGCCGAATATCTCTGACAACTGAAATACCGTCTCCTCGAAACTGAGCTCTCGAGGTAACTTTGGCAATATATGGTCAGCAAAACGTGCATGTTCATTGCTTCCCAACTTACGTACCAACAATCGGGTCTTCCACGCATCGTCTTGGTTACAGAATTCTGTTCTAAATGTATCTTCCCAACGTTTGAACCACGTGAGAAAAGTATTTCCACTTTCGGGATCATAGATGAATTCTGGGATGCTGCTAGCAACTGCATCACAAGACGTACTTGAAATAGCATGTGAACTCGAGCCGTGAATGTTGAGCTGTTGAGTCAGGGTCTTTAACAACCGCATTTGTGCATCAAGTTGTGCTTGCTGTTGTTGTAGTATTCGGTTAAGCTGGTCATCTGATATGGGCATCTTGAATTTGTTTTCCTTTTTCCCCGTCGCCACTGTTATAACTCTCTCTCTCTTACGGTTATGACCCAGCTATTCCTATTGCTTAGTATTCTCGGACACCGATTCACTCGACAAGTCCCCAAATCAAAACACGGTTGAACAGGAAGAGATTATATTCCAAATAACAAGGTTAGATGGAAGTCAGAAGCACAAAGGGGAAAACGTCAGTATATTTATAGTTTTTACATAAGAAGATTCCAGAGTATTCTCCAACTATCGACTAGTGCTGATTGGATAAGAATTAGCCAATCAGCGTGCACCAAAGCAATCGTGAATTGAGCATGCTTTGATCCGGTCTATGTCCCGCTAACAGTATAGTTAAATGTTTTGATGAACGTTAAGAAGACTAATAACACTTTCAAGATAGATAACCGTATTTCCATTAGTATGCATTTTATTCAGCTTGTGATTCGTTACAATAATATGGACGATTATTAACACAATGACGTAGTGGACGATCGAAAAATTCAATCTCTTTCGGAATTTCATTCTATATATTCCGTGAATTTAATGGTTTACAAACCCAAATTACAAACAATATATCAAAGTTGTAATATTAATAAACACTTATCAAATAGTCCAGGAGTATAGTGATCCCGGAAGTTGATAGGGTTCATAACTTACTAGATGATTTGTTGTGGGGTGGTTATAAACATTTATATATTCATACTGACTAATTCATTCAACACACAAGAGCAATAAGTTTTGAACAAATTCACTTTTGTAAACAAATTAAGAAATTTACAAACTTGATTTCATCAATACTATGTTATTTCCCCCATCGATAAGTTCGATCAATGTAAACGAGAATTCCACAAACTATTAGTATTTACCCTGAAGAAGTCCAAACAAGTTTGCTGGACGAAACGTTGAAATTATTTAAATTTCAATCGCTGAGATTATTTGAAATATAATTTTCACATATTATTAGTATTTATGTTTTTAATACTTGTGAGAACATAAGTTTTGAATATGGATCGAGAGATCAAAAAATGTCTTGGGGAGGATAAAGAGTATGGTTAAGTAAACCAAAACACCATACCAAAAGCAGAGTGAAATTAGCTATTAACACAACTTATTAAACCTAAAAATGAACTTAAATAAAATATCCAAATTAATATTTAGTCTACCTTTAAAAAAAATAAAATTTACAAAATTTTATTAGCCAAAGAGATGTAATTGTACACACGAATGAATGAATGAATGACAAAACTTGGAAATTAAGTAGGAGTTTTTGAATCAGAGATAGGAGTCAAAGACAATGTACTGCTGAACTAAAGTACAAAAGATCTATGACGACTAATGATACTGCTTTTTAATCAATTTATTAAACATTGCTAGTGAACAGAGAGGTTAGGATATGTTCTTCATTTTTTTAATCAGCAGATCAAGAAACAGGCAAAGACACTAACTGAAAAGCCATAACCTACTGTGTTTAGCAATGTCTACTCAGAAATAATGTTTACCTCTCAGACATCGATTTGTTTAATGGTCGAAGTTCTTGTTTTGGTTTATATATATATATATATATATATATATATATATATATATATATATATATATATATATATATATATATATATATATATATATATATATATCTTTGAGCCCCAATTAATTTTGCTTTAATTTGGAAAGGTGATCCCGTGTTCAAACCATATCCATACAAATACAATTGATAACAATATACTATTTTTATTCTTAGGAACTACTTTCCATGGATGATCAAGAGCAACCACATGCAGAAGTTGTATTCATGGGAGAAGCCCAAGTGGGGAAGACAGCTTTAGTCCAACGAATAATCAAAGGGTCAAGTTATTTTTTATGGAACGATAAATATGAACCTACAATTGAAGACTCGTTCGTCAGAGAATTTATAGTTGGAGGAAATTTATGCAGATTGAGACTTATTGACACTGCAGGAAGTTACACGTTCCCAGCAATGAATAGACTGTGGCAACGAAGAGCTTCTGCATTTGTATTAGTGTGTGCAAGAGATAACCCATCAAGTTTAGACAGGATAAAGACGATTTTGCAAGAAATTCAGGATGAAAGACAAGAAAATTACAGAAAATTAATAACAGTGATAGTTGTCAATAAGAGTGATATTAGAGAAAGTGAATGGATGGTAAAAGATGAGGATGTTGAACAACTAGCAGAAAACTTACAGATACCTTTTAGTTCAGTCGTCATTGCATCAGCTCGTGACAATTACGGTATGATTGAAATTTTAAAAGTATTATGGGAACAAAATCAAGAAGCTGGAGAGAACAGAATTTTATTTGATTTGCTGCCTTTTAAGTCTGGTAAGGCTGATGAAAGAAGAAGAGCAAGTGCATTTGCAGTACTTTTTGGGAATTCGTCATCTAAGGGCGCGACAGTTCTTCACATAGGACACAATCAACGTCCTAGGCATTCTGATGCACAAGAAAGCAATAACATGGCACTGGACACAAATACTAAGTTTCAAAATGTAAATTCATTTGGAATAGCATTTATGAGAAAACTAGGGCGACTAAGTCTTGGTGGACATCGCAGTAATAAACGAGACAAAACAAGCCGAGAACCTTCTGTTATTAAACCAGACTGTAATGTATCTTAAAAAACTATACATGACTGTAATATAAAATCTTTAATTTAAGTATATAAATGCTTTTTAAAAACTTAGCCATTAGAAACAGTTGGTTTAGAATGTGGAGCTTAGGCAATGAATCACAACCTAAACAAAAATATGTGGTCAAACTAGTGTCAAGTGCAAAAACACTAGAAACACAAACATATGATGGTTAAATTTTTGGTTTACAAATATTACCACCAATATAAACACAAAAATGCTATTTGGTTTCACTTGCATCAGAAAAAAACAATAATAGAAGGAAGTGGATTGAGTTATGGAATAGTACATTTAGCAAACCTTAGTCTAAAATACGAGTCAGTCAATTAATATTAGCTTGCTTGAGTGCAGTAGAACGTGGATTTTGTTGATAAATCATAATTTCTGCAAGCATACAGGTTGTGGGCTTTTATAGAACAGATTCATTGGACATTTATTTAAATATATTATATCATGCAGTAGTAGTAGTAGTGTAATGAACAAAGACTTGGTGGATAAAACTAACTTATTGTTTACTGCAAAATTACAGAGTTCCTTAGTAAAATATGAAAACCAAAATTAAATACTTTATTTGCAAATCTTCCACCAATTGTCCTTTAACGAAATTAGTGCAATCTTACTAATAAAAATACTAGATTTTATAAAATAGCACTTAATATGACTAGGAAAGATAAACTTACTGCGAAAAACACCTCAATATATATAGTCTGCATGGAACCTTAGAAAGAATAGAACGAAGTGACATTAGTCAGTTACAATCAACATAGATACGTAAAAAGTACTAGATAAATAAGCAGGAATTAGTGAGAGGAATATGGGTCTCAACAACGGGGCAGATTTTCGGTGGACGAAACTAAGAATTCAAAATACTGATAAAAAACAACCTCTACGGTAATTTTAATTAGTTCAATGTTTTTATCCAATAAACAGTGAAATATCTTAATGTACATCGAAAATGTAGTACGTATTTGCTTTGATAATACTGTACTACATGAGGAAACGACACTTTTCTAGCATATAATATGAAGAGGATTAAAATTAGAAAAAATTGATAAAAATTCCTAAAATACAGGTCTGAAAGAGGACCCATTCACATCAGATTATGCCAACTTTTGAGTCTTCTGGCACTGTATACCTAACTTAAGTCAGCTTATTATTAATCCAGTGAATTTAAACAGTAGTTTCGGAATACTTCTGTTTAAGAATATTGAAACATAAAACCATGATTTTGTTCCATTCAGTTACCTATCAATTACACTTTTAGATCCATGTATTTTCAACTATGGAGCTCTCCTACTAAAATAAATTATCACCTTTTTCTGCATTCTGTATGTGGATACTTCTATAATCTCTTGAAATCTTTCATGTCTTATAATGAGCAATATAAAATAAAATGATTTTATTTTTAAGATTGAGATTTAACACATCACTTGCAACTTACTCCAGAACTGAAATGTTACTTACATGAGCTTAAGTTATCTTTGATTAGTACAATCAGCAAATTAGTTAAGTAATCCATCTATTTTGCCTACATAATTACGTCAATTCTGAACATTCTTAATTTCTTAAAAAATCAAAGTGCTAAAAGTCGGTTATCAACTTCCTTTCATTTGTGATGTTTCCTGCCACACAACAAACTCTAGTGCCCTCACAAGGTGAGTGAACAAATAATCACACGTGCCTCGAAGTTCCGCAAACTAAGGGCATCGACAAAACAAAGGAAATATGAGTAATAATATCAAGGATATTAAGGAACTGAAATAACATGGCGAAGTAGGCCAGCTAAGACTAAAGATGAGACAATCTTTAAGACTTTGAGGGAAATATTGTGAAGCAAGATTGATTTCAAGTTATGAAACTTACTGAGTACAATTATTAAATGTAGTTACCCCCTCATGAATATTGACTGTAAATAGTTCACCTACAGAAACGACTTAGTCAAAACCAGTGAATTTATGGACTAATGAGATTTCTTGGCCTAGAGAGCCTTAGTCTTCCTCTTATCTACCACTTCTAACGGAGTTATTCCATCAAGCGTGACTGCATTGGTGTTCTCCGTTTTGTATCTGAGGGTCGCAACTATTACCTTGTTTATTTTGAGGTCCACTAATGCAGAGGCTGTTGATACACTGTTTGCCTTGACCTGCATTTGATGACGTGTATGAAATAGAAGAGCGAGGTCGACTATGAAGTCCAAATCGTCTAGTTGACTCCGAGCTGTTCATTGTAGTCCGTGTTTACCCTGAACTGTGGGGTTTTCATAACCCAATCAACCACCAGAAGAGAGAGAAAGGGGAAGAGTAAGCGGCCATTGCAATATGTCTGCCAGCTGTCCTCCATACAAGACTTTGTAGTGTAGTCCGTCGTATGAATTCCGGATGATGATGACCATTTTCTCAAGTACTCCGTAGTGTGGAAGAAGTTTCTATAAAATCATCTTATCTGAACTGTCGAAGGCTTTCTCATAATAAAGGAGTTTGATGTACAGTGACGAGTTTCATTGATTGTTCAACGATGATCCGTGGTGTCACGATATGGTCTGTGCACAACCGGTCCTTACGGAATCTAGCCTGTTGATCTCAAAACTGGGCGTCTACTGGATCTTTGATCCGGTTCAGCAACACTGTTGAAAACCTTTCCTGGTAGTGATAATAGTGTGATGCCTCTGTAGTTCTCACATTTGCTCAGATCTCCTTTCTTTGGCACCTTGATGAGGTATCCGTCTTTCCAGTTTGTCGGTGGCACTTGTTTTTCCTCCGAATCTTCCTGAATCCAACGTGAAGCATACTTGCAGTTACTTCTATGCCCGACTCTAACGTTATTCTTCACTCGTTTTTATGCTTTTGCGTATTTGGTCTGTGTAGTGGCTTTCTCTGCTACTGTTCGGCTGTTGTTAATTACTGTCTTCTTGTTCTCCCTTTCTTGAATCTTGTTCAGGGTTTCTATAGAGATCCATTCCTTATGATGATGCTTCTTGCGGACCAGGACCTCCTGACGCGTTGAGGTTAGTGCTTCTTTGGTCCCTTTCCAGTTGTCCTCCATAGTAGTTTCTTCTTCAGTGGCTCCTGTAAGGCTTGGAACCTGTTGTTAAGAGTTACCTTGAATTCGTTCAGTTTGTCAGTATCTCGAAGAAAGGCTTACTGAACGTTTGTAATGCTGTTTGTTCAGTTTTTCAATGCTTCTCTAGCGTCAATTTCATCTTGGCCGCAACTAGGTGGTAATCTGAGGCTATTTCAAATCCTCTTCTGGTTCTCACGTCCTCCATTGACCTTGTGATGTTTTTCCTGATGCAAATATGATTGATCTTCATCGTCATCATTGCCATCATTGGTGAGTGCATAACACTGGATAACATTCATTGTAATTCGCTCCTTCTTTGTTTTGAAGGATGCTTTGATGGTCGTGGGTCCATGAGATTCCCATCCTATAAGTGTATTTCGTGCTTCGTTGGGCAGCATCAGAGTAACTCCCAGAGTTTGTGGAGTATTTTTCTCTTCGTGACCGGAATACAACAGCATCTCTTCCGTACCTAACCTTTGCTGCCCAGCTTGGGTCCAATGAGTTTCGCTGAATCTGAGAACCACCAAGTTGAATCACCTCATTTCCGTTGCTATTTGACTGATCCTCTCGGTTTCCTACGTTGTCTGGACGTTCCATGTATCTACAAAAATTGTTGTTCTAGTTGTTAGAAGAAACATTGGCCTCGTGACTTCCGAAGAATCTCGGCTTTCATCATGAGGAGTTATAATTCTTCCTTCAACCAAAAGAGTTTAAGTGGTTTAACTTGTTTAGCAAGATTGTTCTCTACGGTTCATGTTTGCCGACCCCAAACCCAACCCTCCTTCTTTGTGTGGGCTTGAAACCGGAAGTAGCCCTAGAAGAGCTACAAAAGGAGTTATTTATATTGAAACTTCTCTAAATATTATTTTCTTAATGCCATTGAAATTTTTAATGATTTTTTCTAGTAGTGTTAGAATAAATGATGCGTCTTGAACCAATACAAGTCTTTTCCGGACCATGTGCTTTTTTGACTGAGTCCAAAACAATAAATAAAAATAAAAATCGGCAAACGATATCAAGTTAGTGTACTCCATTATATTCAAAATCGTTTTGTTTGAATCAGTAATAATAATCGGCTATACAAATTGAAGTAGGGTGAGTGGGTTTTGAACTTACAACTTAATGGTTGAAATAAGTATGGATAGCTATGTAGTATCGGTAGTCTTCAGAATGCAAGTGTCAGATATCAAAACTAGGAGCTTTTCCACATATTTTGCAACACGATTCTGTTTTATATACTATTTACACCAAAAAAATCGGAGGAAACAGTTATACTGAGGTGATAAAAAAAAGAAACTAATATGGAGAGCCCCCAAATGCCCTGATATGACCGAGGGTGGAGGGAGTCAGCTCTCCCTTTAGAAATGCTCCCACGGGGCTACGCGTATACATCCACTGCCATAGAATCTCTACTCACTGCCTTCTCGCGGTGGGATGTTATTCACGTGATTGAGAGGATGAAAATCGAACGTCCGGCAATTTAACCGGGTTGGTGAATACGGAGTATCCATATAGGGGAGTTGGAAAACCCTGATTCCAAATCAACGATGCACATGGGCTCCAGGATCCTGAAGGGACAAATGGCATATGAACCAATCGTTAGTCACCGGCTACCATGGGACTGCATCTCCACTATCTTGTGGATTACACTTCTAAGTCAAAGGCCCGGGAAGTGGCCCCCTAAGAAAAGCACTTGTTCTGATTTGGGCAACCAGGAAGTATTCTAGCCCTCACACTAATCGAATTATTTGTACGGCGCATAAATGCTTGTTTCCTCGTAGTATCAATTTGTATGTTTTTAAATATGAGTAAACAAATAAATATTAAGAAATACTAAACAAACGAACTACATAATAGAAACAGGAACTCTGTTTGCTAATGCTTATAGATATCCTGTAAGATTACATTCCCGATGGAATAATGATATAGTTATGTTGAAGGATCAATAAGAAAGTGTGTACGCGTGATTAGAACACTTCACAAACGAAATATACTCGCGTGATAGATAATGGCAACATAAATAACGATACCACCATTCAAACGGTTTGAATTAAAGATATCTGACAGACACTTATCGAAACAAAGCTAATGCACTGCTCACTGTTTGATAACAGAGACTCTAACGTTTTGAAATTAATTCATTTAGAACTATGATCCAAAATATTTGTCACGAGCTTGTACAAACCAATCGATTTTTTGCGTTCGCTCCTTGTTGCCTTGGTACGAATAGATATAGAAATTTTTATCCTCAGACGATTCTTGTTATAAATGAGGGAAGGAGATTATGTATTTAAGAAACGTTATTAATTTTTTAAAACGACGAAGCTCAACAGAAAGAGTACAAGCCAAGCTATTTTTGAGTACCGTAGATTTGTTTGTTGGGGAAAATTTTATAACAACCTGATAGATTATTCACAGATAAGAAAAATACCAGATTCTAACAAAATATACAGTCACCCTACATTTTGAGGTAACACAGGTCCACGAAATTCCGCCACTTCAACATCGTTAGTGATCGAAATCCAATTTCCAACAGAAGGATCTGTAGACAAGAAAGCTTGAAGAGGGCTTTACATGTAACAAGTAGGTAGTGAGGCTAAAAAGGTCTCGAACTGAATATCATTCTTTTTATAACCTATTTTTGTAGGGTTGTTAAGATGGCCCTCTGGAATTATCACTGTTGAGATGGTCGGATAGTCTAAGATGTAGCATGTCATGATACGAATGTCTCTCAGCCCCTTGCATCTTAATCAAAAAACTAATGTCTTTCCCATCCTTTTGTGTAAATGTTTCTTATATGGGCTGATTTATAACCTGGTAGGGCTAGTGAGATATCACGGTGACCAAAACAAATCATCCAGCAATCTGGTCAGTGAATGCCAAAGAATTTACCGACACTCATCATGGTCAAGAAAAAGCAACGCGCACCATCCATTTGCATGCCATGGATTTAGTCCAGTGTAAATATGCTCGAAATTGTCACACCAACTTAGTGTATCATGAACCGAAATAACAGTCATGTTTTCATTCATGTAGTCAGTGAAACTGTCATAATATGATGTAATTTTCATTTTTAAAAGACTGCACTATGCCGCGAATTCATCCATGACAATAAGTTCTATTCATCATGTCGGGACGTATAACAAGCTGGAATGATATCCAAAGTAGTGATTGTTTTGGAAGTAGACTGACAGTGAATGAAGGAAAAAGGTATGAAGCTAAGTTCAGTTCTTACAATTGTGCCGTTAACCATGTTTTGATTTCCAAATGACTATGGTCATTAAGCTTGAACAATATAGTTCATCGTATTGGCCCATATCTTTTTAGGTTTATAGAATTAATTATCTATATTCAGCTACTTTAAGTAAAACATCTATTCAGACGAAGCACATATACGACACCATTCAGAACACTTTTTAGTAGTTTTCGGTGGCATATTTCGAAGGGGCCTGAAAAGGCCTGGCAATGGGTAAGATTTGATCTGTTAGAAAGCGAATATGACAACAGTTATTTATCCTTTCACTCTAACTATGGCCCTCGTCTTTCTTTTCTGACCAAAACAACAGATAAACTCAGCGCAGTGATTGCGAATTTCTAACTTTTTATCGTTCAACTTGCTTTCACGTGACAACTGATCTAATAATGCTAAATTTTCAAATACGAAACCCTTTCAATTGTTCGATAGTATTTTCAACTTGGTTCCGGGTTGTTAGGTAGCCGGGTCTCATAATATTCTCGTATATAACAATGGTATTCATACCAGGACACTCAGTATTTCTTTTACTCGTCGACGGATGAAATGAGACTAATACTGATTTTAGTTTTAAAAAACGATTACGCTGGAGTCTGATATCTAGATGGTAAGGAAAATATCTACAAAGCAACACTAAAAACGAAATGGAATAACATAACTCACGTAAGCATGCCGGAAAGAATATACCGACATGAATAGTAGCAGCAGAAGACGAAAAAATAAAACTGATTAAAAATATTAGTGCTAACATTGAGAGTATGACGTAAATTACCGAATTTCTGCACGATGAGGGAATAAAATTTGCAGCGTCACGAAAAAACTAAGGGAAAATCACAAGACTAGGCACCCCGACTATCACTGCTTTCAAAGATGGAGAAATTGGTAATTCCCGTTTTATTCTGAATAGTCGCTAAGTAGACTGCTAAAATAAGGAACTAGAGTTAGGTTTGTTTCTAGTTAACTGGCCTATGAGGTATGAGTTAAACTCTGCTTCTCGCACCCACTCTAACCGATATATTTTTGGTATAACTTTGTATTGTACAGTCATTGGCGTAGTCATAGTTCCTAGATACGATGGAGTAGTGATCCATGAGAGGTATAAACTTTGAGGTGTTATTTTGATGTAAGCTGGTTGGTCATGGTATTCCTATCCAACCCAAGCAGGCCCCCAGTCATAGACATAAATCGCCTATGTTGGTGATCTAAAATATTATAATATAGTTGTTATTCGTTAGCTCCCATATGATAAAGAATCTATGTCATTTCAGAAACCTCACAATTCTGTCAGTTCGAGGCGCTTTTTTGGGTACTTCAGTTTTCTTCTTCATTGGATGTACTCAGATACATCATAGTGATATCAAGCATTTCGGCACTAGCCACTACAAACGTGTTACCGATTGGAAGAGGTTTCCCGCTAACAAAATTTCTTTTCACACCTGAATTATTTTTATGCTCCATTAAAGCAAGAAAAAGCAACCTGACACTTGTCTATAAAACTTGGAGTGTCTAAAGAGGATCTTGACAAAACATGCTCTGATATCTTGCAGTAATACTTACCAGAAGACTAATGAGGGCCAGGGTGACATTTGTTGAAGGTGGTGTAGAATTTACGTCCACTTTCGTTATTAGTACCGCTCTAATAATAAACCCAATACCGAATTTTAGATTTGTCATGATGTGATCAGCTAATCTTTAATCTCTCATGTGGAAGTCACATCATTGTCTACACTGACTCATCATATCGTAACAAACAACAAAATGATACTCAGTACTTCTGAAGAACACATTTGAGCTGAATGCAGGATAATATATTTAATGTGAGTAAAGACAAGTTATACAGAATGACCACGCCTGCAAGTCTTAGTCATTCCATCCAATCGAACTGAATTTGTGTTCACGCGTTCTCCATTATCGGCCTTTTATTCTTGTCAGTTGGTGAACATATTTCTATCCAGCAATTATATGCTCGGCTTCATGGGTCGTTCGATTAGGGTTCAGTGTCACTACAAGTTCGACACTGTTGATTAACTTGCGAGCAGTTGTTTGATTAATTCGAGTGCGTTATATCTGAACACTCCAAATATCTATCTGTTTTGTTGACTATCTATCCATCTATCTGGCTATCTAAATATGCCATAGGTATTCGTATTTTGACAACGCCTTTACACGTAACACCCACATAATCAACGTATACGAAGCTAGTCAAATCGGAAGTCAGAAATAGAGAGGTTCAAAAATTTATTTGTAAGGCTATCTATATGTCGAGAGGCGTTTGGTCTAAGCTGACTAGCAGCCTTAAGTAATGCGTAGTGCGGCGCACCCACTCGTGATCTGGTGCGGATGTGTAACCAACCGCCTTCACCTAAGTGTGTCCAGCAAAATTTTTGAGTTCTGCATCACTGTCGGAAACCTACGGAACTACATATTTCAGGGAGTTCTTTACCACTACGCATCTATCCACCTACATATATTTATTTGTCTATCTGTCTATCTATCTATCTATCTATCTATCCATCTATCTATCTGTCACATTATATTACTATGAAGATGTCTAAATATCCGATCCACTTTGAGTAGCTGACACCACGTAGTTTAAATTCTTCTCAGTAGTATTCAGATTGGACCAGTTTGGTGCAGTTCTGGATTTATTTCATTATATCACAATTGCTAGACATTATATTGTCAGATTTATTTCTATTCCTATACAGTTGATAGTAATTCTAAGTGTCAGTGTCGATATAAATCCAATCCAATTACAAAGCGGTCATAATCTGGTCTTATTTCAATGCTACTTTCACTTGTATTCAGTAATGTCTACCTAGTCTTATTGTGGTTGTTTATTACTGATATATAAGCTAGTAAAGCAGTTTTTTCACATATATTCAGGAACGCTTATCCCATAAATCTTACCCAATTCACTTCTCCTCGGTCATAAAGTGTTATAATAACGAATATAACACATCACTAAAGACCTAGAACTGTACCCAAACAACAGGAAGTGAACACAAAAATACCGTCTGAAGATGTCGCAAGTATTGGGAGTTTCATAACACTTTATTCAGTAACACCCATAATTGAATCGCGCCCACCCAGTGAAATCAAAAGTCAGGAGCGAGGAGATTCGAAAATACATTTCATAGGTAATCAATTTATCGAGAAGTGACTGATCTAATTTGGCTAGTGGTCGCACGAGAAGTTGAAAACGGCGTTCTCACTAGTGATTTTGAGCGGATGTGACCGGACTCCTTCAGCTGGGTGGATCCATCGAAACGAATGTTGTCAACATCAAATGTCGAAGACTTGTAGAGCTATCAATTTTGCGGGTTTATTTACAAGTCTGTTTGTACAGTCTCGACACGAAGATATTGGATATTGGAAGCTCGGACCACTTTTTCAAACAGTTACGGCAAGGTAATGGTTCGAGATATCTCCGTATACTTCATTAGACATCAAGATATTTGAGCTAACAATCAAATAGCATGGATTTTTATATAAAAGTCGCAACATTCGATGCAAAGTAGAGACCCTAAGCAACTTATAAGTTACAATACATGTTGATTCAGCGATGTTACTAACTTTCTGAGTTATTTTTATGTTTAGGAGCTCAGTTAACAGTAAGTGCTTTCTTCATCGTGTCTTAGTACTAGCGTTTTTCTTAATTATGATGTCTACAGAGTGGTGAGGCAGCGTCTGAACATATACACCTCTCTCTGACAACGTTTGGTCGCAACTAACCAAATGAATTGGACCTTGCATTTATTCCTTCAAGGGTTTCTAGGTACTGTTTCGTATTTTGTTATCCTTGTAGACCTGTCTAAAGCTCCATAGGTTTATGTCTTCTCACTTTTCAGGACCGTTTTTCAAAATTTCCCCAAAATTAACCTCAGTCTTCAGTAATAAGGATAGTAGGTTGATGAACCTGTATTAATCCTGACGCACTGCTTTCCAGTGAAGGTCCAGCTTCTCCTTGAAAGTATTCACTGATGGGGCTGATACCACTTGTTCGGGTAAGGCGTTCCAATGATTGACTACTCGATGAGAAAAACGGAACCCCACTTTAAGTTTATTAGATCTTGGTTTATGAAGCTTCTTGCTATGACCGCGGAGATTATTAGTGCTGGAGGGAGCAAAAAGATAAGACATATTAACACCCAAATCATAATTAAAGATACGAAATGCCAGCATAAGGTCACCTCGTGTCCTACGATACGACAAGGGGAAAAGATTTAGGCGTTTTAAACGCTCATCGTAAGGGAGTCTAGAAAGACCCTTCACTAATTTCGTTCCCACACGCTGGACACACTCAAGGGAGTTAGTATCCTTTACCAGACATGGGCTAGCTGCTTGGATACAGTACTCTAAGTGTGGTCTTACATAGGTGGGATATAAAATTCGAAACGTTTCCTCGTCAAAAGATTTGAACGCTCGGCGAAGTGACCATAACGCTCGAAAACCTTTGACAGCGGCTGCTTTGCAATGTGTAGTTGTTTTTAAATCATGACTTAATACTACTCCTAAGTCTCTATGCTCTTGAACGCATGGAAGAGGTTTACCCTCAATAGTATAACGGTAACTATTACCGTGACCGATGTGCATTAGTACACTCTTCCTAACATTGATTTCTAAACCCCACTCTCGAGCCCATCTAACTAAATCGTCTAAGTCAGCTTGAAGATAAACATGATCAGCCGCACTTTTTATTGTTCTCCAGATTTTTACATCATCCGCAAACAATAATGTCGACCTAAGTTACAGCGGTAACTCATTAACGTAGAGAAGGAAGAGCGGGGGGCCTAAGATGGTGCCTTGGGGTACACCACTTTTGACCGGCTTAACCTCTGTCCAGTGTTGAGAACTGAGGTTTGGATCCTTCTACCTCAAGACAATGTATATTTGCAATAGTTTGACAGGTTTTTAAACTAACGGTTGCGCGGTATGTGTGGCGCACAAAGTTTCATTTTCAGTTTGTAAAGGACAGGAGTCTTGATGGCCTGTGTGACTCCTGGCAATGATGGTCTCTCAGTTGGTCCAACCTTCTTTTGAAAGTGTCGGTGGATGGAGCCCCAACCACGTGCTGAGGTAACGAATTCCTCTCGTTGATGACTCGATGGGAAAGTCAATATTCAGCTGACAAGTAGTTTGTCCTTGTAAATTCTCTGCTTTGGAAGACAAGAAAAATGAGGACATATCAGGTGCAGACTTATCACTAAGCAATTTGAAAACTGTAATCAAATCACCTCTAGATTTTCGATATGACAACGGGAATAGATTTAGCTTGACCAGTCGAGCATGATACTGTAGTTTCGCTATTCCGGGAATCGGCTTAGTTGCTGTTCTCTGAACCTTTTCCAAAAGCTAACTATCTTTTTATAGACATGGGCTGGCCTCTTGTATGTAGTACTCAAGTTTGGGATGCACGAATACTGTATGCAAAGTCAGAAAGTTTTTAGCGTCGACATGGTTAAAGGCCCTACGTATCAACGATAAGGCTCTAAAACTTTTGGCATCTATTGCACGACAGTGTGCAGTAGTCTTTAAGTCTTGGCTGACAGTGATTCCTAAGTCATTGTATGTTTGGACAACAGATAGCTCAGTGTTATTCATCTTGTATGTATCTGTACCATGATGACCGATATGCATCACAATACACTTGGAAGTATTTATCTGCAACTGCCAAGTTTGAGACCATTCAGATAGTTTCTCCAGGTTATTTGGGAGTTCTAAGCTATCACCTTTGCTTTTTATCGCTCTCCATATCTTGACATCGTCAGCATATAGCAAGACTGGTGATGATAGTAAACGAGGAAGGTCATTTACATACAAGAGGAATGACACTGGCCCCCAAACTGTACCCTGAGGCACTCCGCTGAGCACAGTCTCTCAGCTAGACAACTTGGAGTTCACTCGTACTCTTTGTTGGCGCCCAACTAGAAAGTATTTTATTCACATCAATAGATTCTCTCCAACCACGACATTTCTTAACTTATATAACAGCCGGTTGTGCGGAAGCTTGTCAAAAGCTTTGCGGAAGTCAATATAGGCTACGTCTACAGGTAACTTTTGGTCCTTAAGAGCTCGTCAGTTTTCACGAGCCACTAATAAGTTTATGAGACAAGAATAACCTATTCTAAAACCATGCTGCTTCTCCATAAGGATCCGGTTTTCATAGCTTCTTATGAATAATCTTTTCTAAGATTTTAACAACCACACTAGTTAGGCTGACGGGTCGGCAATTCCCAGGTTTATGTTTCGTACCTGTTTTGAAGACAAGACTTACCATGGCGTTCTTCCAGTCTTTTGTTAAACGACCCTGGGTTACGGATAAGTTAAAGCATATACTTAAATGGTTCGTAACGAAGTTAGGTAATTCTCTTAGTAGCCTAGGATGCGTCTCATCGGGTTCCGTGGATTTACCTATACCAAGCTTATTTAGCAGACCAAAGACATCGAGTTCCTTAATGGTCACGCTGTCCAGTGTTTGTGTGTGGGGATTTATATGTACTGACGGGAGAAGTGTTTTTACGGTATATACATTGCTAAGGTAGTTTGAGAATACTTGAGCCTTACCAAAGTCGTCCTCCACTAATGATGACGCGGTACTGTCTCTCCATATTGCAGGAATATTTTCTCTTCTTTTTGTCCTTTGGTTTATATAGGAATACAAGCGTTTAGGACATTCTATGGATTCCTTAACGATTTTTTCTTCGTACAACTTTCTAAACTTACGGAGGGTCGAGGCAAAGGTATTCCGAGCTTTGCGATACTGAGATTTTGTCTCATCGGTCCCCAGTAACTTAAATCTCTCTCACATTTTTCTTCTCTTACGGAGAAGTATGCGAACCTCCCTACTGAACCATGGTGGAGTTTCTCGGCCCCTTTGGCATAGCCCAAGGGATTTGGGGTGCGGTAACTTTTAAGTATAAATTTCGAAATACGTTTCAAGCCGTTTCGATTGAGGACTCTGGCTCCATTGTCCAATCTACTGACGATGCTGAGTGCATGATATCTTACCATAAAATGTTATTTAATTGTAATATGTATTGTGACTCCCCTGTTTTAGCACTTGCTATAGGATGCTTCTTTTGTCATATTTTGTAGTGATGTATTAAAAGTTTGACTTACTAGTACGTCCCTCTATAACTTTTGAAAAATACTCCCTTAACCCCTATCAAAATGTGATTACTTCTGTGAGCTAATAGTGTACAGGACTTCATTTTTAAGAGGAGAAAATAATTTCAACGTACTACAGTGACTTAAGATTGAGTGTGATAGCTGTTCTAGTTCATGTAATCATTAACTATGTTTTGGAAATATTTTGTTGGCACAAATTTTCACCAACCAGAAATTCTAGACTTCCTTACTGCGCTCTACATAATACTTGTAATCTCTTAATGAAGACCCTTAATAAGATGGATTGCGATCCGTCTCTGTTGCCTATCTAAATTTGGAGTGTAGTGAATTTCCATATATTTCATTCGTTCCTCTAGAACCATGTTTAGCATGTTTCTGTTCTTAATGTTATCCTTCTCCCTGTTTCTTTTGTTAGTTTCCTCCCCTTCTCTTTGTGGCAGTGTGGTGATTTCGGACCAGCACACGTGTGCCAGATCTTTGTTGATGTCTACATGATAACACCTAGCCAAATCCGTAGGCTTATATTGTTAGTTATAGTGTTTTTTACATATATCAAAAACATGTATGGATTGGTTAGCCAAAAACTACCTAGTACTTCTGCTAACAGACGCAATATGTAATCACCGCCTACTGCTGTCATAGTCCCTTGATAATGAAACATTATTGGACATTCTTGTTTTCGAGATTTGTTCATAGAAAGGTTTTGTCACTGCATTTGGTGGTAATAATGTTTCTTTTTAAATTAAATTAAAAATAAGCCATCTTTATAAATAGATGTTTTGAGTAATCTGGTTAGGCGATGGGCTTTAACTCCTTACCATAGTTTTTGCAGCGATTGTATTCTTGTAATAAAATCGCAAAAATAGCTTCATGACCCATCACAATGTACAGGGATAGGACTATCGAGCGTTACTTTGAGCTTTTCGACAAAATGCACGTAGTTGAATTTAAATTTTGTCACCCTCCCACAGTGCCTTAACTGATCATTAAAAAGGTACACAAATCTAATTAGTTTGTTTTTGCTTAGTGTATTATTGATAGCCTTCTCCAATTGTAACTAATCAAATCCCTTATAATTCTATATTTGCCAGTGGTTTTCGAATTTACGGCACAAAAGTCATATAACAACTTCTAATCATGCATCTTAGAAACGCACTACGTTGCAGTTGTAACGCTCGGTTTTCTCGTCCATATGAATGGGACGCTAATTTACCTTAACCGAATATCTAAACTAGATATCCTCTCAGTGTCTATTCTACAGGACTTGAACACAACTCAGATCAAAAACACGTGACTCGTCCAACTAGAGCGTAAGTATATTCACACACCAAAAACCGACAACAATCACAATAATAATAAGGGTGGGAAAATATATAACTCATCTAGTACCTGTTAGACTATCCACTAGTCTGACTAAGCAAACAACCAATCATTATCTCCCCCCCCACGTATCATTTACTTACGCTAGAGATTTTTAAGGTTGTTCGTATGTAATTTCTCCAACTAATTTTTTACTATCACTTTACGGCATAAATTCTAAATACAATATTTTCTCCTTTTGTGTTAGAAGCCGTACCATTTTTACCGTATTATGTCAACTGGGCTTGCCCTTGGTTTCGCTGTCGAGGGTGCACCCTGGCACTTGGTTTCTCATTTATTCCCAGATAAAGTTGGTGGGCGACCAGCTTGGCTAGCTCTTCAACACTTACCATCTCCTAGTGAACTAAAGTGTGCAGTATGTTTGAATCCAATGTGTTTCCTCTTACAGGTATTGTCAGCATCCTAACTACTTATGCTGCCTAGATATACTCCCCTCTATCTGAAAAACCTGACTGTTTTCATCGGATGTTATTTTTATTTATGTGCCGAAATAGTGAATGTCATTATAAGCCTGATCATGTACCATTCTATGTGTTTCGATCTCAGTTATCAAGACAAAATTGCTATTACAGGTAGTTATGTATTTTGTCGTAATCCATCTATTATTTCGAAGCTTCGAGCCCCCTGAGAACGAATTTCCCAGTCGCGAAATGTTAAACTCGATGATAAAGGCTAACTCTATTCCATGGGCTGGCAAATATTCATCTATCTGCCCAATTTGTGGATGTAAAGCAGACAAAACTTGTTCAAAGTGTAAAGCCACTTCTTATTGTTCTAAAATGCACCAGGTACAGCGGTTTTACTTATCCGATTAAACATATTTTCTTTTATTGAATTAGGTTCTAGACTGGAAACGACACAAGTTAGAATGTGGTTCGAAATGTCACGATTTCATGTTATTATTCGAACAAAATAGCTTCTTACTTCCTGAGTACCGTTTATGTTCTGAACCTGCAGACAACTTTTCTTCAAATGATGAAAGTACTTCAGAAGAGGTGGAAACTGACACTGAAACTGTAGACCTGGGACTTTCAAAGTAAATCAGTCGTAATGTGACTTTCTGTTATGTACAAATGTGGATGATAATTTAATCCACTACTTTTATCGTTTTATCAAAATGTGACAGTTTTACATGACACTAACCTTTGTACTTGCTTGTTTGACAAATGTTTGAAGTTATTAGGGCAAAAATCATGGACTTCGCCTTTTTTCGTGCTGACTTTTCAACTGTGTCTGAAATCCTAAAGAAACTCATGCTATATTAGTTTCAAATAAGTGTTACTTAACCCCAGTTCAAAGTTATTATTAATATGCTACTCTGTATACAATAGACGTATTACATTATAAACCATACCAACGCATCACACTCATAGACGCTTAGTGTTATTATCTACCTAATGAAACTAAAGTAAGCTTTGTTAAGACCACTGGTTTCTCAGTCATTACCCTGATTTTAAAATCACAGCCCTTAAAATTGTATAAAACATCCAACAAATTAAGATTAGAACGTGGTAGACTGGTTTACATATTAGAGGAATTAGAATAGTGAATTGAATAGTATTAAGTTAGGTCGAGCATTATTAGTACGATTTATACTCCATTAATTAATCTGTGATACTGACATAGTTTACGCTGTATACTCAAAACATGTTGCGTTTAAGATGGTTTGATAGCAAAGTACTTTCTTGCATTTATTAATTGTTGTTAGAAAGACAGCTAATGATGCAATGAAGAACTTCCTGCAAAAGTAATTGTGGGTTGTAAGAATGTGGAAAAAAACAGGGCTAATAATATCAACATGTAGGGACAAAACAAGTTATATAAAGATATGTCGAAATGAACATTTTGATTTGTGTTTCACGATATTGTCCAGTTTTTCATGAAGTAATATTTACACAATAATCGTCATATGGTTTAAATTTATGTCATTTACCTACATATTTTTATGAATTTATTGGCGACTAGGGGAAATGTGGAGAAACTTTATATACAGTGGTCAATAACTTTTTAGAACCAGCACTAAATCGCACTATAAAGTTGTGACTCAATCGTTTAGGTATCCGATTTTCGAATATTGTCATGAGTTTGAGTACCGTTTCAGAGACTTTATCAGTCTCATACAATTTACCAAGCACTTCCTATATATGTTGGGCTTACACGTATCCAAATCAATGTATCGACTTAGCAGTAATCCTATACAACTGTAACCTTAGCCTTTAATCCATGCAATAAGCAGGTCTGTCTATTTCATAGCATATCTATCTTCAATTTTATTACAGTAATGTTCTTTTCTGTGAATACTTTCAGCCATTTTCGAGTAAAGACAACAGCTTTATTTTCTTGCCACAAAAATGAAAGTGTGGTTTATCATTTTCACCAAGACGAAACACGCTAAATACTCAGGTGATATGTAATAACGTTTTCATCTTATACGTTATCCTTCTGTTTCTGGTGTTAGTAAAAATCGTTTGTTTGTTTAATGTTAAAATTTTTCAGTGATTCTGAAGTTAAAGCGCTTGAATTTATAGCCAAGAAAGAGACTAAAGAAGAAGCCAGATTTAGAATGTTTAGAGAAGCAATGAAATCGGCTCCTGACCAAGTAATTACATATGTATATTCTATGTTAATGTACCGTTAATTGATTCAACCTAGTACTAATTTGTGATTCATAAATCCTCAGGTTATTTTTCTTGATACTCTTTAAAATATCCAGTAAAGTTCTAGACATTTTCTTTGTAGTTTAGTACAGTTTAGTTAACTCCAAAAAATCAGTGTTGAAGTTATCCCTACACTATAAAAATCATTACATTACTGAAAGGCACATGTGTGGATCTTAGTCATAAGACTTTACTTTACTTGAACACATAAATATTGGTACAAAGGAGCACCGAATATATATGCGCCACATAAGTCACTTGATTTGTGTGTGGGCTGAGATACTGCTCGGGTGCCAAAACCGAAGCAGCTAGTGTGGATCTTACGGTGTTTCGACTCAGCGAACAGATAATGGAAACTGTCTGCTGTAGCTATACTTGTATAACCGTCGACTTTTGGGGAACACCAATTTTGAACTTGAAGAGAAAAATCATCTGACGTGGAGACCCTGACAATTGACTCATCGATTAACTCAGATAGATCACATTGCCATTAGCCATCATTGAAGGGGCTCGATAGAAGACTGTCGCTTACTATGGAGTACATTTTTAGACTTGGATTATGTTCTAGTTTGAGAACGTATTTATCTACGTCTTACTGGACATAGAAATGCTACCGTTAAATACCCCTTGGATTTCAACTAATTATGAGGAAGTTAAGGATATTTTTCAGGAACAAACGGAGGAGAGAGTTCACCGTAAAGGTGATATCCACCCCGAGGCAGCTTGGTATGATATTCAAAAAGCTTTGGAAACAACAGTGATGTATACTACTATTTCAACCAAAAGGTTTAAAAAATCAGTGAATTTCAGAGACGTCGACAGAACTGCTTGGAAACATATCCCATCTGGCTCCAAGTACGCTAAAGTGCAGAGGCAACTTAAACGAACGCTGATAATAACCTGCTTAATGATCGTGAGCATTGGTATGTGGCAAAAGCAGAAGATATGGATAAGGTAGCGGCGATAGGTAACAGTAGGCAACTGTTCAGACTTATCAAGGAAACAGGTATTAAATATATACTTGTTAGTGAAACTATCTTGGAAAGAGACTGGGCTATTGTTCTCTCGCGATCCAGGAGATTAAACCGAAGGGTAGAACACTTTAGGGAATAGTTCGAGTGGACTTCAGTACAATTCACTTACCCATTATTTTCATGCATTTTAAATGACGAATGGACATACATCTTTTAACTCTTGATGGTGCTGAAAAGGTTACAGGAAACCTGAAGCGAGGAAAAGCAGCAGGGTCTGACGGTCTAACCTCTGAGATTTTTGAGAGTGGTTGTCCAGTTTTAACAGTTAGATTAACTGAAGTTTTAGCCAAAAACTGAGAACTGGATGTAATCCCATCAGACTAGATTTGATTACTGACCGTCCTAGTTTATAAGAAAGGACTAAAATACTTTTGCAACAATCACAGAGGAATCAGTTTAATTAATTTAATGTCTGAAATACCAGCCCCAATGATATTTCGACGTCTAACTCGAGCTCGTAATGAGCAGACCCCAGAAAAAAACTAGGATGGTTTCTGACCTAGACGTAAATATACAGATCAAATATTCTCGTTTCGGCAGGTTCTGGAAAATAGACACACTTTTCGACGCCTTAAGGTGGCTTTCGACTCTGTTAGTTCATGGAGTTCTGTGGGAGTGTCTGCCATCGAAAGGCATACCGAAGTACGTAAACCTTGTACAGGCTCTCTATTCGGACAATGCTGGTCGAGTCAGAGCTTATGGCGAACTGTCATTAGGATCGGTTACTTCAAGTGGTGCTCGGTAGGGTTGTCTGCTTCCTCCATTTTTATTTAACTTTGCCATAGACATGTTTTTAAAGATAACACTTTCATCGTCTGACTTTTCAGGGTTTGATCTACCAGGAGATTCACTTGTTGACTTAGAATACTCAGATGACATAGTTCTGTTTGGTGAATACGTTGATTAAATGCAGTCTTCCGTTCACCTTAAGCAACAATGTAAGCGTATTTGGTTTGTGATTCTCCTCCTCCAAAAGTAGAATGTTGCTTCAGGACCAGCCTGCGTCTACTTCCGAATTAATGACGGGGAGTGCGTCAGTTGAATATATCAACCGCCTCACTCATTTTAGGAGTTTCATCAGTCTTGATGGTCTGGAGTCTAATGAAATCTCTTTACGGATTCGAAGAGCTCGATCGGCTCTTTTGAACTTTCGTCATTTATGGCATAGGCGAGACATCCGTCTGCCAACTAAAGTGCGAGTATACTACACGGCAGTTCGCTCCGTTCTACTTGGTGGTTATGAAACATAGCCTTTAAGAACAGGGACTATTCGTAGGTTACTGGTATTCAACCATATATGTCTTCGAAGCATCACTCATGTATTGTGAGGCCAGTGAGTATGCGATCCGTAGGTTACGAATGGGGTACTAGATAATAGTGAGAAGTTTATTGATGGGGTAGTAAATCCTCATCTGGTGAGGTGATTAGGACATGCTACGTATTCCCACCCACTGTCTACCTCGAAGAGCGATATTGTCTGGTGTAGTGGTGGCTATATGAATGATATTTGTCTTGCTCATGATTCGGACATTTCATAAACGTACTAATTGTTGCTCTGGTTTTCAGAATGGGCATCAGTCTTGTGGCTAGCGAAGTTAGCTTTCACCGTGAGGCGTTATAATTCCTCTTCCTAGAAACCATCAACAGCTTCAAAGGGGCTGCATGTGGAGTTTGGTTTTAGACACAGTGTACTAGATGCAAGTCATAGATCAGTTTAAGTTGTCAATTTGCGAGTTTTCAGCTCCAATCCAGTTCAGTCCTGTTTGATGAATGGTCTAAAAATATATTGATAAAATGTCTTGAACCCCTAGACTACAACACAACACTAGTTCAGGAAGTCAAGTGGTCACTTTAATCTGTGTACCAAGTTGCTGACTTTGCATTTAACGTCTTTTGGGTGGTCGTAATTAATGATTACAGATTTTGGTCAATCTCTGGAGTTTTTTTTGGTGTAACAATTTCTCATCTTTCCCTAAGTTGTAGGCATATTATTGTCCCACCATATCTATTCTTACTCATTTCTGTTCGTTGTTTTCTAAGCTTCTCACTTCAATCGGTATTAATAGTTTCTTATCTTTTTGAAGTGTGTTAACTCGTGACATTGTCAAGTCATGTGTTGTTTATAGCTATCTACCATATATATTCCTTATTTGTTCTTGTTTTTATTTAGGTCGTACGATTTCATAGAGGTGGTAAACCCATTTGGCTGAGTAACGATCCTGTAGAAGTTGAAAAATGTGAAGTATGCGGTTCCGAACGTGTTTTCGAATTTCAGGTATGACTTTTAAAAACAGTTAAAGTTAATTTCGTTCCATGTTCTACGTTTTTAAAGTATTGTAGTTGACTTCAAACTAACCATATAGTTTTATGCATAAAAGTATGTAAATGAAAAATTTAAGTGATGTAACGTTGTCCACCGTATAATTGTATGGTAATCCATGACATTATTAGAATCATTTATTTGCACAGTAATATATTTGATCATTATATGCCAGTAAAATTAATGCTTTAATCCCAAATGTTAGTCAAGGTTCACTTACAAAGGATTTGTGCGATATGCTTACTAAGACAGTTATTACAGTGTGATAGACTGTGTTGAGTGTGAACTAGTGTTATACATCAAACCTCATTCCCACGATTACTGGTAAGTTGGTTTAAGGAGTTAGTCGTCAACACCAACAAATCTAATCTTTCAGCTATTTTTGAACTGTACACCACGGTTAAAGTCCTTCTCAGCATGTACCAGGAAACAGACAAATTTGCATAGGATTCAAGAATGCTACTCTGTATATGTTTTGTGTATCCTAATAACTCATACTCACGATTCAAATAAGTCACTTCTATTATTCGTAGAGCATTTTTACAATTTATTTTTATTATTTATTTGGACGCATAAATATTGGAACAAGAGTGCGCCAAATATATATGCGCCACACAAAACAATGAGAATTTAAAGAGAAGGAAAAAAAGGTAAAGAGTGTAAAAGAAAAAGAGAACAATAACGAACAGATTGGTGTAAGGTAGTGTAATAATAATAATAGTAATAATGAGGGAACGAAAAGGTACAATCAGAAGAAATCTTTCAGTTAAGGAAGACACAACCACTTTTTATGATGAAAGTAAAAGGTTACAGCAGGATCGCCACTGGCTTCTATTCTGAGCCATATCTGATAACGTCTCTAGCCACTGTGTTGCACCATCTCTCGGACCCCAACCAGGGAATCGTAAAGGACCAACACAAGCCAGTCCTTTGCATCTTTCTTTCATACCACAACACCATGTCATATACTGACCACCTCTCCGCTTTTTCCAACCAGTCCCAGCGTCGGCAAATAATGAACGGTGTGGAATTCTCTGGGACGACATTCGTAGAACATGTCCAAGCCACCAAAGTCGGTGTTTCAAGATGGCGACACCAATTGAATTATCGTCTCTGTACCTGAGCACACGATGCCGAACCTCTGCATTACTGACATAGTGTTGCCACTGAATGTCAGCAATCCTTCGGAGACAGCGATGATCGAACACAGAGAGTCGTCTAACGTCCTCAACTCGGAGAGACCAGGTTTCACAAGTATAGAGCAAAACTGCTCTCACCGACGCGTTGTAGATCCGACCTTTTACAACCAGACTGACATCACGAAGGCGCCAAAGGTGGCCGAGATTGGCATAAACCGCTCTGGCTTTCACTATATGTGCATTGATCTCATCACTCACGCCATCACCAGCACTTATGCAGTTACCCAAATACACAAACTTATCGACTACTTCTATCTGCTCACTATACAGGGTGAGTACAGGATCAGCGTCCTGCCAGTCTTGTAAAAGTACTCTGCACATACCGTACCTACGGACATTGATTGCCAACTGATCAAATGCGGATTGCATGCCTTGGACATTATCGCACAGTAAGACAATATCATACGCATACTCAAGGTCGAGAAGTCTTTCTCCAGACAATAGATCCACACCGCCACTAATTACATCCATCAGAGCTGTTTCCAGAATGTCGTCGATGGCAACGTTGAAGAGGAATGGTGAGATTGGGCAACCCTGCCTAACCTCACTGCTTGGATGGAACAATGGAGAAAGGTGGTTGTATGCCCTCACTCTACCTGAGGTGTTTGCATATAGGGCTTTTAGGATGTTAATAAACTTCTCAGGCACACCCTTATTCAATAGGCAATCCCAGAGAACAGTGCTATCCAACGAATCGAAGGCAGCCCTGATGTCAAGAAACATTACGATTGTTGGCCTTTGATGAGTATGACGGTGTTCTAACATTTATTTTATTTTATTTTATTTGAACACATATATATATATTGGTACAGGAGTGCGCCAAATATATATGCGCCACACAATTTCAGTTCATTAATTGCGTGTGGGCTGCGATACTGCCCGGGTGCCCAGACCGAAGCAGGTGGTTATCTTAGGGGGCCACACCCCGAGCCTTTGACCTAAAGGTCTAACCCACAAGGCAGTGGAGCATCGTAAGGAGATGCAGTCCCATGGTAGCCGGTGACCGAAAATTGGTTCATACGCCATTTGTTCCCGCAGGATACTGGTACCCATGTGCACCATTTGGCGAAGGGTGAAGATATGATCAATACATCCTCGACCAGAACGAAACCCAGCCTGCTCCTCGCGAGTCAATCTTTCTCGGGTTTTGAACAACCTACGAAATATGACGGAAGCCAATAGCTTTGACGCAATGGGAAGTAGACCTGTTCTCCGATAGTTGTTACAGGAACGACGTGAACCCGTTTTAAAGATAGGGACAACTATCGACTCATTCCATGACGTTGGTACACTCCCTAGTTCCCAGACCTTTGTAAACAACGTCGCCAATTCCTTAGTCAGAAAGTCACTACCATCTTTAAAAAGAGTCGGAGGTAAGTCATCTGGGCCTAGTGATTTGTAGCGCTTCAAGAGTTGGAGTCCCTTGTGGACTTCCACCTCATTTGGTGGATCAGTCGTCACCGGCCATGGAGGGCAGGACAATCTGACCTATGTTGCAGGAGCAGCAGGTCAGTCGAACTGCCCTTCGAAGAATTCTGCCCATCGTCCAAGACGTCGATGGATGTTAGTGATTGGCATCCCATCATCCTCGTAGATTGTTTCACTCACACCAGACTTCTTGCTGCCAGTGGCTCGGATGAGTTGGATAAGCTTCTGGTAATTATCAGATGCAGCTGCTGCTTCCAACTCATTAGCACGCTTCGACCACCAGGCTTCTTGGTCCTTACGCAAGCCTTGCTCGAATCCCTTACGTAACATCCTTCGTTTGTGGTTAAACTCACGGTCACCCGGAGTAGACCGACGGGCTTCAGTGAGTTGTAAGGAGCCTGAAGAAACCCAGTGCTTATAAGCGGGACGTTTCGCGAAGCCGCAAGAGGCTTTACTCGCCATTTTCATGGCGTCGTGAATTTGCAACCAATGCTCGTCTATACATTTCGCTGGATTGGTAGCTAGCCTAGAAGCTAGCTCAGTTTGATACTTACTAGCAACAGAAGTTGCAACCAACTTGCTGACATCAATCCTTTGGTGGCGGTCATTTCGTTGGCAACTGAAAAGTAAGGTAAGATTGGCGCAGACCAGGGCATGATCAGAGTCTAGATAGAAACTCCAAAAGAAGCGGCAGTCTTGTACAAAATCACGCCAGCGGTAGCTGATTGCGATGTGATCAATCTGAGTCCAGGCTTGAGATGCAGAGGGAGGACGCCAGGTGGCACATCGGCGATGACTGTGCCGAAAGTTAGCGCTAGCCAGAAACAGGTTGTGGTCTGTGCAGAGTTGCAGTAGACGGTCTCCGTTATCTGTCCTGCGACCAACAAGTCCCCATCGGCCACCTAAACGATTCTCTTCTGTGCCTAGACGCCCAACCTGAGCATTCAAGTCTCCGGCTAGTACTGCAATATCTGTCGAACGCACTTTCTGGAGAAGAACAGTTAACTGGTGGTAGGATTCATCCTTGATTGCATCCAGGCTGCAATCTGTCGGGGCATAGGCGGAGATGACGAAAAGACATCGTTTCTCACGCCGATTTCTTCTCACAGTGACGGAACTTTCTAATCTAACAGCACATAACCGACTGTTAATGGGGATCCAATCGATTAGTGCTCCCTCAGCTCTAGCGCTTAGTGCGACGCCAACGCCAGCAAGACCAGACGAAGATGCCACAGGGTCCCCGGATAAGCGCACGTAAAACAAGCTTTTTGAAGCGACAGATGGAGAGCGAATTTGTAGTACTTCACCAGAGTCTTGAATACGATTCTCGGATAGACAGCAAACATCGATATTAAGAATTTCCAAAGACATAACCAGCCCTATCTGTTTTCCAACCTGCATAAGTGTGCGAACGTTGAAGGCAGCCAGTTTGAATGGTGCACGTGGTTTCAGAAAAACTGCTTCAGTATTCGTATTCGGTGGTAGCATACAATTTTCAACCAGGCAGTGATTCGAGAACGTTTAGATAGAGTCCAATTTCCACCATAGACGGGCTGCTGTATAAGTCGAAAAAATAAGTATAGACAGAGTAGGAATAAAAGAGGGTGAATAATGACGTAGTAAATAATAACAATAATAATAATAATAATAATTTTAATTTGAATCATTTGATTGTTAGTCGAAGCAAGAAAAGTAGTTTCCATAATTATTCACAGTTCATCATTTGTGTGTGGGCTGTGATACTGCCCGGGTGCCCAGACCGAAGCAGGTATGACTATGTTTGTTGTCTGCACTTATACCTGGAGTATTCTGCAAGTTCGTGTAAATGTTTAGTATTATAAATCCTATCTGAGGTGTTACAAACATGATCGGTCATCGTATAACGAAAACCGCTGCGTCATATGCAGATTTAGCCCATCTTTCACAAAGTTTTGATTTTAATGGGATTATAAATGTCTGTTTTACAACACATGTTTGCTTTGTCTGCGCGACATGTAGTCTTCTCATAGTATGTATTCTGTCATTTCTGTCTTCGTGGTATTACACACTTTTAATGACAATTCTATGTAACAAGTATTCGGAGACGGCAGAAATCTTAATTGAACCTGTAGAAAGTAATTCCCTACAGATGCTATTCTAAACTAATCCTCAGACTGTTAAGCACAGAGTCTTAGCTTAGCTTAAGTCAGATCAAGTGAGCTATTTAAGTTGATAAACTCTGCCATTAGTATGCAAAAACAAATAATACAGTCTATCAAACAAGGAAAAAGAGCGACGTAAATAACATACCGAACAGTAATTAGAGCATAGGAGAAATAAGTCGACAAAACTAATTTATTTTATGACAAACGTGAAAGATTATGATTGATGAATAAATAAGGGATAGTCATACGAAGTCAAAGAGAGTCAATGAAGTGGTGGGCGTTAAATACTGTCATTAGTGGGTTCAATAATCAATCACACCTTACAAAACCTGTAAATCTGTTTTTAATCACGGTGTTTAGCGGTCGATGATTTATGAACAATTAATCTTGACTTTTCACCTTGTTTGAAAAATTTAAATTGGTTACTTGTAGCATTGCATTTTAATAAAAGAGAAGATTTTGATCTTTTAGAGCGTTGCAGCCTCTTCAATGTTGTTTGAGTCATCGAGCTCACAGTTGATTATATATATATATACTAATCCATCCCAACCAACCACTGGTAATCGTAGTAGTGTCATATTTCGTTTTTAATTAAATAACTAAAAACGCCATTAAAAGATTATTAAATGCATCTATTTTGTACAACTGTTTTTCCAAACGTTTTAGTCACTCATTGACCCATTCCATTCAATTTTTTCATTCGCAATATTATTAATCTGTTCTGTTTATCTTTTGCGTGGTTTTGTTTACTGCATCAAGTCTATATTTAGGGAATATTGTGGTTAAAAACATGGAAATGCTTTTATCTTGCTTTTGCAGGTTACTCCTCAAATATTGTTTCACTTAAAATTGGATAAAGTTGGTGAATTAAATCCAGATTTCGGTTCGCTTTACGTTTTTACTTGTTCTAATTCATGTGAACTTCCTAGAAGAAAAAAATGTACAGAAGTATCACCTTCTAAATGTGATAATGCATTTATTGAATATCAACGTGAAATTGTCATTCGTCAAATGGTTCCATAATTGATTAACAATTATTTTTATGTGAAGGGTTAGATGGCTTGATTTTAAAATAAAAATTGATCCAAGTACAGATTTGATCAGTAGTTCTGTTGACTAGATATTGATATAAAACTGTGTAAATCGGTATCACTTTCTTTTTACGGCGTTAGACATTACTACTATCAGTTATTATAAAAGCATATAAAGTTCTCTTTCACTATTTTGTTAAATGTTGGAACGCATCTGTTTTCGTTATTATTTATTATTAATCTGTTGATTTAATCAATTAAAAAAGCATTTAGAATGTTATTGCTACCACCAAACTGATCGACAACCGTATTAAATTTTAGAGTGCTGAAACGATAATCTCTGTCTGTTCATATCAACTTGTAGTGTCTACACCATTGATAGGTCTGTATCGATGGCGTAAGCAGATAATTATTATCGACAAATTACATTTATGTTCTATTGATTTGCAATAATTCCTTATATATAATGAGGGTCTATGCAACTCTTAATTAATGCCACCTAGAAGAATTCCTTTCACACTGTTACATCAAAACTTATCTAAATAACATAAAATATCGAAGTCCCAATATATATTTCCGTAATTTATAAATTTTCCAAGTTACCAAAACAGAAAGCTTGGAAAAATTAACTCTAGAAGTAATGAAAACTGGATATTTAAACGAAGATACCGGTATCATCTTAAAGTTTACAACATACTTTAGCAGGGTGATTAGCCATATTCCTTTATAAACACAACCACGTTAGGTGACTAAAGTCAATTAGCATTCAGCTTGACCACTTAGGTTCCTTTCGGGATAGTTGAAACAATAAGAATTGTCAGTCTATCGAAGTACTGAGATGTGGGTGATTGTAAATTTCCAGTAATTAATATGACGAAACTCAATAAATCAATGAGCAAATCATTTTCTTGTATATAATATAGAATAAATGTGATCAGAAGATACTTTGTATGCAAGACATCGTTGGAACTAATTAGTTTTCTGTATAGACCCTGACTGTTGTTGGGTGCTATATTAACAGTTACTGTTTATCATCGAAATTATTAGTCTTTAACTACGATTAGTCGTTGGAGACTAGGTGACATGTCTCAGAGTTGTCCACAATGACACAGGTGCATTCACTTTTGATTTTCAAATCCAGTACTTCTTCATTCCTAAACCAACCTCATTATGATTTATTGAATATGGCAGAATGACATAAAACAATATAGAAATGGTAAGAATACCAGATGCCTGGTTCGCTCCATTCTCTCCCATGATAATTTTAAATTGGTGAGTCGAAATACATTTCAATGCCATGGACCTGCATAGTGGATTTTTTCGCAGTTCTCACGCCAGTATCATTTTTTCTAACTTTCTGAAGTAATACAGTACATTCGTTTTGTAAACCATTCGGAGCGGTAAATTATATTTCTGATAGTGAAATATCAAATTGTGGTATTCTACTTTCACTCTCGAAATTTCTACGAATGCACGTAAAATAGGGAGATCATTATATTATCAGGTTTATGAATATCTGAATGGCATCCCGCAGGGAAGTTCCTAAAATTGGCCGTTCGTATACTATTATGGAAATATTATATTCACTTGCTAGATTATTAGAATAAATCCATGTTTTGTTAATAAAAAGGATTTGTTAGTCCTGGTAGATTTCGATACATACATATTTATAATTACACCATTAGAAAGTCTTTAGATCCCACTATTAACATTTCATTGTTCTTCAATTATTATCAGCAACATTGTTAAAATATAGGAGTACAAAAAGATTATTCTGTGCGGTGGATTGGTGGTCAAGCGATTTGACTTTAAAGCAGTAAGTTGCAAGTTCGGTCCCTATTCCGAATAATTTTGCTCAGGTGGTCGGATAAATGACGGTCTTGAATTTACGGAATATAATATATCCAGTTTTTACATCGTCCTTTGTTGTCTTACGATTGGTGAAAATATTCTGAAGCTTAAATTAACTACTTGTAAGTAGTAGAAATTTCTTTAAAAAATAACTCGGTCGCTTTAACACTTCAGATTGAACGATAGCTGAATTCTTGATTAGATTTGAAGGAGATAACTAACTGGTAATTATGCCAAGACTTTGTTTCATTTACCTGATGAAAATCCAATAGATAAGTTGATATTATAAAGTATATTGTTGAATTTCGCCAATAATTATTTTCAAAAAATTAAAAAGTCTTGTCTTAAATTTACATTTTGTCCAGTTGGTTGTAAAATCTTGCAGTAAATTTTGTTATGTTCTTATGCTCTGTGAGTAAATCGCCAATGAGGACATTAATTTATACGACCTAGGCATTGTGCCAAACCAGTCACACGATGACCAGTACGAGCAGCGTAGAGTTAACTCTGAGTATTGATTCTTCTCTCCTAGCTCTGTCCGTTTGAGTCCAGAACGCAATCTCATATTTCACTGTTTGAATAGTTCGTTTTAGACATGCATAGCCTATATACAAGTAAATCATACCATAAAATAGAAAGTAACAATTATAACAAGGCCAGAGGTGACTGTGAGTATGAGATACTGTAACTAATAAATTGGGAATAACTTAATGATTGCAAATCGTATAAGAGTAGGTAATAGGTAGAATGAAAGGTTCATGAATATACATATAATCTAGTTACTCAATAGTTACCCAACTAGAATATATGCAATAATAGTCCATAAGTAATTCCGAGCAGTTACCATTCATATATTCTTCGTTAGGATATGACAAATTTTATGTGAATTGAGTCGACCGAGTGCTGCAGAATAAGTTTGGAATCAATGTGTGCAAACCGATCATTCTTCAGTAATCATCCTTACTTTAGTTGCGTTGTACACTTAGTCAAATTATTTTGACCAAGTTTGCAATTTGGCAACTGAACTAAATGGCTGGACAGATCGGTGTGTCTTGTCTAAAGGTTTGGAGGGATTATTGAGTAACAGTAGACCTGTGTTTCGTGTTGGTTGACATGCATCGGCAAGTTGTATCTACACGAAGAGATGAACTGCATATTATGCACTGTCTGATTTATGCAATCGTGAGGGTGACAGCAAGTCAGTAACGACCTGATCAGCCTAGTAGTAATGTTTCTGGGTAATGTATGTCCTTACATCTGAAGACTCGTTATTATCCCAGATGTCAACCAAAATGAGATTTGTTTTCACGGTGGTTTTGCAACAATCTCTAATGATTGAAAATGAAAATCAATGATATGTATTACAGTTGAGTCTTTCAATTTCCAACCTGTGGATACTTTCAAAATGAGTTCCAGGTTATGATTTTAGTAACGGTATTAGTAATCGTTGGGATACATGCATCGTAATCTCAAAACTCAGTTTTAGGACCAAACGTGATTTTTTCAATGTCATTAGTTGATATCATGCAAACACACTGTCTACGCAGGAAGAAGTAATACTTAATGTTATTAGTTGGATGCTGACAGTCGACACATTTGAACTCCACTTGTCGAGTGTTGGACAGTTATCAACCGAAGGCAAGAAAAGACGGTTGTGCATTATCGTGAGTTGATTGAAGTTAGACAATAATATCATTGGATATTGATCCCGTGGTTTAGTGGTTAAGTTTTTACGTGAGAGACCGAAGGTCCTGGATTCTATGCTGTATAGTTGGGGAGTGAATGGGCATTGCTGAGAAGGCTCATGTTAGATCTAAACAGCTAGTCAGTGCCCCCTGGTTTCCAATCGCGGTCTAGCTAATATCACTTCGTGATTTAAATTTTATCTTAATATCAGGTATCATGTATTTTGTTTCATATTTTGACGGTCACGTTTAATTATCTGAGTAAAATGAAAAATTATTGAACTTTTTTTCGACGACATTTTAAATGGTTGCTTGTTTATAATTTTCTGGCAACATTTAATATAGAAATAATAAATTAGATTAAATTGTCGACCCAAGGTCATCACAGATTGAGTTACATATATTTCAATATTAAAATAATGAAAAACTACATATTTATTCTTGTATATAATGTAAGTTATTCTACGTGTTATTGTACACTGACATCCCTTCATTCTTGCCTCTTTTCGAAAAAATACCCCACCCCGAGTTTCATTTAGTTAAAGTTATTCAAGGTCGTTCTGATGATGATGAAGTTTGAAATCCAATTCTAATTTGTCAAATTTACTGTTTTATCTATACAATACGAGTATTTCAAATAATTACAAAAAGGTAATCTTAATATTATAAATGAACAGATGGTATGTCAATTAATTTAATTTTAACCCATTTTATTTATTATAAACAAAATGATAAGATTTTATGTCATGGAATTAAGATTTTTGGTGAATAAAACAATTTTCAATTGTGTTTAGCAGAATGTAGATTTACTAATTAATTATGATGTGGACTAAGGAGAATGAAAATAGTTTTTTGTATGTTTTTTGACTGCTAACATAAATTCATACTTGGTACCAAAAAAATTGTGGATAAATAATTTTTGAATAAAACAAATAGGTGAAAATGAATGGTGTTTAGAGTCTACTTTCATAATAATTGAAGGAATATATAAAATCAAACATTTTATTTTAACTAATCTACCACTGCTGTTTTTTAGTGCTGATTGATAGATAAGTACTTGAATATAATATAATTGTTAAGAAGTGCCTTTAATTATACTTGGCAATTACATAAAAACCCATGTTTAGTTCGAATAAGTTCAACCAGTTGGAGCCATATGTTAATAATACCTGTGGCTGACGTATTGTTTTCCTTTTATAACTGACTGACCAAGTATTCAAGTCACTACTGATTTCAGTATATTTTCTGGACACATTTTAGCTTCATATTAAAGAGTGATAGTGATCTACGGTCACACAATCGTTCAGTGTTCAACCTTAACAATTATCGTTGACATGACTTATATTTAGTAAAAATATTGCGTATTAAATTCGTTTATTCAAATGATTACGCACTCTATTTTTAGCTGCATTTTATTGAAGAACTAGTGTACACAGACTATTTTGTGTTCAGTGATAAGTAAAAATATTCATAAAAGCTTCTTATCATTGATTTTTAACATTCTGAACATAGTTATAGGTTGTTTTTTAATTATTTTAACAAAATGTTATTCAGAAGGTGAAATTTAAGGTGTTCCTAAATTCCTTGATTAATCACTGATTAGTGATTGCTGATACACTTCTTAGAACCTATCACTTATATAAGGGACTCAATATTGAAAGGTATTTTTGTTACTGACAGAAGTTTAAAAGATTTAGGAAGGCTTTATTTGATCTACCATTCATACTCACTAATACTCTGATTTCTTTGGTTATTGCGATAGACTGATCAACGCCATATTCAAACACGCAATCATTAAGGTTTTGAGAATGTCACGGGTCATACTTCAAAAATAACTTGTCTACACTAGTCATTCACTGGTTACTAATGAATAAACGGTTGTATGGTTATGCGTTTCACTAAACAAACATAGGTCTATGGATCTGACTTTCAGCCATTCTATTTTTAATTTGAACAATTACGATGCTGCCGGTTTGGCTTAGACCAACTAAATGATTTATAGTTATTCTGTTCTTCTAAAAATGCATTGGTAATCCTAGTCTAGTTTATTCAGATGTTCAAGGTAGCAACAGGCAGCTGAACAAAATCTTTCTGTACATAATTATCATTTCAGTTCCAATGATTGTCACAGTAAAAATGAATCAGTTTCCTATGCAGGGTTACATCATATATCTTAGCTAGTAAATAAAAAATTCAATAATGAAATGAAACTTTTTGTTTCCGTTGAGATGACTATGAATAGCTTTATCCTAAAGTCTGCAAATGTGAAAGCACGTCAGATAACAACAAATCGTCTTCGGTTATTCTGAAGACAATGTAATGTATTTATTTGAGGATACTGATCATCAAATAGGGCTTATAGTGAAAGAAGTAATAAAACCAAATTTTCTCTAGACAAGTTGAAAAGTGTCAAACTTACTGACACGATGCCTATAAGCTTTTGCTCCCCAATCTAGTTCTTAATATTTACGGGATAGAGTCCACTTACCAGAAGAGATAAAAGAAATTCTTCGTTTAAGTCCTGTCACTATTGAAAACTATTGTTATTTTCCTTAATATTGGTTAATCAAACAAGTGAACCGTTATTTTGTAAAACTATGACATTAAATATATCTATTAACAACTAATTCGGTTTTATCTGAATGAGAATTTCATCACAACAAGATTCTTTTCTTTCTTAAATAATGTACTAGAAAAATATTTAGAATAAATACGTGTAGTCTGAAGAAAATATTCGTTTAAGCAAACTATTATTGAACGAACAACTAGTGAAAGTGAGGTTCCATATAGAACAGTTAGTTCCCTTCATGTTTTTTCTGAACTATTCAACTATCCTAGTTTCTTAAATACAGTCGATTCATGTTGTAATAAGATTCTCGTCTAATAATATTGGTGTTTTACTTATGATCCAATATACAATGAGTTGTTCATGTATAGCACCTCAAAATTACACCAATTTAATGAACAAGTCTAATATTTAGTTTTGAGTCTTTTTTTAATTAGCTGAACGAATAAATTCGGATTTCATTAAAATTATGTTATTACAACATTTTACTTCTTGTACAACACTATGCTACTGAATAGGGAAATAATAAGTAATATATAATCTCACAACAAACATAATTTCACAAAATCATAACTTTAACTAGGCAGTTAAAGATATTTTACGTAAATGCTGTTAGTTGCATTTGTTAATTATCGCTCTCTCTCTTTACATTTTATATCATGATAATGGAATTACAAATCATCAGCTTTAATTTCGTTCTGCTTCACTTGTCTTCATCAGTTAGGTTTAAAACAACAGCAAGATTATTTATAACTCTATAATAACAATAATAATAGTATCTGTTATTATTATTATTATTATTATTATTATTATTGTTATCATTATTATTGGTGTCATTAATGGTATTCCCATTTGTTTTACCACAATTTTTTGTTGTTGCATTTTTTCATTGCAAAGTGTTGTTATCATTCATGAAATTAATCACATTTTGTAACATTTTGAACTTATAAATTATCTTCTATTTCTTCTACTATTTTTCTTCTCTTTTTATCACAGTTATTGTAATGTGAAAATCTATTCAACCACATAGTATTATATATACAATTGTTGTCGTTATAATAATCAAAATAATAATAATATTATTATTATTATAACAAAATTCAGAGCTAACGATGGTGGGTGGTTAACAGAGCTGTTTGTGTGTTCTCACCAACGCGTTGGCCACTATGTGTACATGTGAATGCATAGAGAAGAATTTTATCTTATATAGACAAGTACAAAACAACATTAATTGTATGTATGCACTTTGTATGTTTGCAGGTATTTCCATAAGTCTATTATAGCTATTCCATATGAATTGTGATTATTTGTCTGTTTGCTTAATAATGTGTCGTATACTGTCTTCTCGCTCACCTATCGTCTAATACAAGGGCATACAATCATAAGATATAATATTATTTATTTTATTCTAACTAAGAATATCATACTGTTTAGTGCTTTCTATAAAGTAATAATAGGAAGTGTTAGTTTCTTTCTGTTTTAATTTATGTAAATCTGATGACTATTTGTTGTCATTTCGCCTAACACCATTTATAAAATTATTCTTATTTATTCTTATCATTATATTTTAGGAAAGGGTACTTGTCTAAGAAGTGATTATTTATTTGTTTTATTAGATGTGCTTCATTGGTTACAAAAACCACAACATCTACGCTACTCAGTACAAATATGTGTAAATATAAGCAGATTTTTATCATTACAATGAAATGTGACTAACCAATTACTACAACTACAACAACAACTACTACTACTATTACTGTGGTATGTGCTACTTATGTCGACATAAGTAGTATATAACGCTAGTCAGAAATAGAATGTCTATCATCAGAAGGTTGAGAGGATCGAGGAGGGAAGAACGGGAACAGAAATTGGTATGGAAATGCAGGAACAAAGAAGTCTGAGACAGTGAAAATTTCGCAAATAAATTATTTATTGTATAGTTCTCAGATTTTACTATGTTCTGTAATTTTATATTCAAATATATTCGATTGTCCCCACTTGTGTTCTCGTTCACTACGTTACTACGACTACTACTACTAATATTGGAGACAAATAAATGTGAAATAATTGGACGGTAATGTATGAACTTAATTTTATTGGGAGTTTTGATAGTTTCTGAGTTGTTGGAACTGAGGAGAATCGTAGTGTTTGAGGATAATTATACTACTAATAATTTTGTAGATAATAATAATGTCATATATGCATTCCAGACAGTTAGGTATGATTGTTTGCTGAAATTCATAGAGTAACACAGTCAACCTTTTTAAGTTTATGTATATGATGACGATTTTAAGTAACAGTCGATGAATAAATTAGTTATGCAGTTTAGACTAATAAGTCAACTATTATGTGATACCTTTATTCACACTAATGTTGCAATTCTTGTAATTATTCGAATACGATGTTCACAACTTGGATTGTTCGTTTTTGTATGAGAACTCGGAATATCTAAGTGACAAACACGAACATGAACTGAAGTGAATCAATAGATTTCCTCCATAATAAAGTTCTAATCTAGAATCATTTGTATTTTTCATAGGTATGTTCTCCGGCGCTGCTGCATCTTAACTATATTACTTATTTTAATCTTTCGAAGATAGAAAATAGCAAGGTGTTATTGAAGGTATATTGGACAGTTAAAAACACTTGGTTAGACGAAAATTACTGCTATTTTTCTTGCTACCTATCTTATATAAAAAAAATTAATACAAGATCCATCAAGGGATTAGAATTATCATATTCGAAATGTAACTTTGAATGTGCTAGCTGACACGTATGCTCTGAATTACGCTTTTTATTAAAGGTAGTTGAGAAATGTGTTAAGCTGTATTTCGCTCTTTATACCTATTATATGAGGCCTCGGTCAGTTCGTAGTATTTATTTAAACACGAATAGCTAATTAAATCAGCCTTGATTTTAATTGTGTTTACACTAAAATTAACCTCTCTGATACATGTTTTATAAACATGAGAAGTGGAATTGTCATCGTCTAACTTCCCTTCGTATATATTAACTGATCAAATAAGATGAAATTTGCGTAAAATCAACCTATTTAAATGGTAGACTTTGAATTTACATATGATTGAATGAAATTTCATATCAGCAGCTGTTCAGTGATGATGGGAAAACGTTGACTTCATCACCTTCATTTGAGAAGAATAGTTAGTAGATAATTATTTGAGGTAAATAGTTCAGTAGATGTTTAAAACGTGACTCTTGTATTTTCAGATTTAATGACCAAAACTGTTTGGAGTTGGACAGTTAAACGCCCATAACTTACTGAATCTTACTATCCCATGTGTTCAGACTAACTAGTTTGTCAATATAACTTGCATAAATTTCAATCTCATTATACAAATATCACTCCACTCCATTTTATAGACTGGTTAGTGATCAATCATTAAACTGTTATAAACTAGAGGGTTGTCTGACGTGTTTTTTAAATTAATTGTGTCCGGCAAGACGAACCTTTAGGTAGATGATGGACTATAGTTCATATAGTTTAATTACGTATTTTGTTTGATCAATATTTTCTGTTCACTCCAGTTGGACGAGAATGATGTGACTGCTTAACTCACTTAATCTTTTGTTAAGGTCACACCATGAGAGATAGACTCAGCTTGATGGATAAACTGGCTAGAGTTTAGTGTTCTTTCAGTGACTCTACGAAACAAATATCTATTACAGTTTTCTTTGTTGACCACTGTTTTCCAACTTCTAAATTCTCTTTAAAATACGGGGTATGGCGTTTATATTGTATTTCCGTAAAATACATGCTGACGTATCACCGTGTCTCCAGACTGCTAGTTAGATTATTAGAATTATTTTCTACACAAGACTTATACTCATTACTACAAACTAAATAAATTTAATGATTTACTGACAATAGAACTAACTGTTCAATGAGATCCAATTTAATTGTGTTTCTGTATACAAGCATATATATATAAATTTAAATAAAAAATGATTGGAATTAATACATAAATAAAACATTGTACAATAAGTGATATTCAGCCATGCGTTCCAATCGAGGTCAGTTAAATGAAGCTTATCCTCTATGACTATCATTCAATTTAACTGATTCCTTGATTGTTCCATTTAAATTTTGACGTCACGTGTTTGTATATAAATTATAATGTTTTGGTTCAACAGTTTGAATGCTATAAAAACATGTGAACTTCTCAGCAGGAGTCTTTATTGATAGATAAAGCTGTTTCTTTGAGTGATATTTTTAGGAACCAATCAGATTTTCGTGTCCCGAATTTGTATGAAGTCATTAAGGTGAATTATTTTATCAACAGGAATTCTATAATATATTTTGATTAAGTAAAAACAGATGAGAACAACCATGTAACAACTTTCGTTTAGTCTGTAAAGTTTATTGAATTCAGAACGACGTCTGATGGCAACACTAAAATAAATAACAATCTTATTGATTCGTTTAATTTTAATTGCTGCAAATCATTAAATGGCCAACTTCATAGAGAAACAAGCGTATAAAACAGTTATCAGAAATATTAAAAATGAAAGCAAGCTATTATTAACAGTTACTATGCATTCAACAAATCCACGATACATAACATAGGAGGATACTTTTTGTTACAAAATGTTTTATGTTCACCAAATGTGTTGCAAGTCATTTGCAAGGCAAATGCTTTTACTTTCGTCTCCAGAAATGTGCTTTGTTCATTTAGTAGTAGTCTCAGTCCTTTTAATCATTCAAGTGAAATTTTGGAGAACGGCTAGTCCGTGGAGAATAATGATAAATGATATTAGCTTAAACTTCTGATCATCGATTAATCGTGGCCAAAACATCATATGTTTACAGTCTTCAGTACTGACTGAATTCCATCTTTTAGTTTTACAATATGGTTACTAAGACAAGTGACTCATCACCAATTTAGGACTTATTAGGTTTTATTGAGTTGGCGACAATCAGAGTGAGGAATTACTAAATATTTTCTGGTGGATTCACACTAACCGTAATCAATGTTGTGTTTGAAACTACTTATCCATTGTACTGTGTAACTAAATAATCAAGCAAATCTTTCATAATCCATTTCTAAGTGAATGGGATAATTTCTCCTGTTTCATTGAACTTTACTCATATTTGCTTCACCGTATTTTCGACAACCAAGAAGATTGGTAGTTTAGAAAAAAGAAATATAAGTATCAGACATAAACTAAACTCTCATTTATTGATTCACTAAATGAACAAAAAAGCATTGTCGTTTATAATTCAATAAACGATTCTTTTATTTGTGTCTTTAAACTGTGCCTCACAACAAACCTTTCAACAATGTAAGCACATTTAAAATTTCGGCAAGATAGAGAACATTTGTCAGCATCAACAATTTAGAAAAATCACCCATTGTCATATATATATATATATATATATATATATATATATATATATATATATATATATATATATATATATATAACGTAATATGTATTTGTTTGAGACATTTAACAAAAAGGAAAAACGTTCTCCCAAAATATTTTTCAGAAAATCATCCCCGCTAGTTACGTTCTAAAGGATTCTTTTAAAGTATCATAAGATATTTAAAGTATTGATTAAAAATCTTCGTACTCATATTGAGCATTCTAAGGTTATTTAGTTATCTGCGATCATCATTAACTGATTTTTTTTATAAACCCAAGCTAATCTTTAAGTAAATCGCAAAACTTCAATTTCTTTTTTAATTAGTTAAAGTTTAAGAGCATGAAGTAGCTGAAGTTTAGTCTATTCCAATAGTTTAAGCGTTTTTTAATATACGTTTATTGATTCAATATTCAAGGGAAATATTCACAAACAATAAGTAAATTATATAATTAAGGGAATATCAATTACATTTGAATTATACACACTCTAAGACAACAAATATCTGAGCAGTTTTTTTCTAAGATAGAAAAGATTTATTTATAATCTAATTAACCACAATATATTCATTATTATTGTATGCATTCATAAACATTGTATCAAAACTTTAGTTATATCTACATCAAAAAAAAAGAAGAAAATATGCGAAGACACATAACACAAACAGATACATATACTTACCCAATCAAGTGAATGTCAGTTTATTTATTTATTTTTGTTCCTTCTTTATAATATTTGTTTGTAATTTAGTTAATTTTCCATTAATTAAGTTTAGAAATAACAATATTTTTAAAGAAGAAGAAAAGGAGAAAAGAGATAAGAATGATGATGATGATAATAATAAGAAGAAGAATAGGAATAAGAATATTCATGGAATAAACTAAACACAACAATTGATAAACACTTTCTACAAATAAAAAAATGTCAGTGTTTCAGGGAGATTTCTTAACTATAAGACAATTTACAATAAAACGTCATTTAGCTTTCCTTTACTTTTATTCTTTCTTTTCTTTATTTCACTATTATAGGGAGATTGGAAGTAAGTTATATAAAGTAGAATGTGAATTCTCATTTCACAATAGTAATACATTCAGTTCGTTACTTGTATACAAGATATAGTTAATCAAGTTTTTACTACCAATCAACTACTCATATGAATTATGTGTTATTTAATTACCTGATTTTATTTTTTTCTTTCTACAACACTATAAAAAGAAATACATAAATAGTGATATTTTGTACTGAATTAGTCCATTCATGGACTGCTACTCTTTTCCTATACTGATCAGATAATAACAAAATTCTGTTATTTTTAAGAAAAAAAAATTGTATACAAACAACAAAATAAGCTCAAATCAATTTAATCAAGTTAATTTATTTCTAATTAAATGAGAATTGTATTTATGATTGAATTAGATTTTAGGTTGCTTTGGTCGTAGAAATGGGAAGTCAGAGAGGGAGATAGGGAACTGTAACGAAGAAATAAAAATACTAAACTTAGCCATTCATTCATACAACCTTTCACCCCACCTACATACACTATTCTTTCCAATGTATCCAATGTAAAAATAGATTTTTTAGGACTTATTTCCTATTTTTCGTTGTACTGAATCGAGATTTGATATATTTTCTCTTTGTTAAAAAGAATTATTTACCTAAGAATAGATGCGAACTATTATAACATAAATACAGTTTATTTTAAACTGAACATAAATATTAAAATGATTTTAAGATATCAAATAAATATTCCAGTTTCATGGTTTACGGAAAAAAAAATTCAGCTCGAAAATAGCTCTCAATTTGAAAAATGTGTCACCATTGGCTAAACGGTGTTGCAGTCACTGTAAGACCTAAATATATTGGATTCTATCATATGTACGGTCATAAGTGAGAGCGCCTAATGGGTCTCAAAATAGAATGAGATATATGTGTAAAATTTACTGGTTTTCAATAAGTTTCTCTGACTACTTTCAGTATGTAGCTAAAACTAAATTAGAAATAAATGGTCAGTGGACAAATATAAATATTTAGTTTAAAAATATGATGTAATATTGAGCTGTATAATCCCTCTTGAAAGTCGATTAAACAGAATTTGTTAAGTCCTGAAGAAATTTAATTTGTGAATAGGTAGACATAATCATAATTAAAGAAAAGCTTAAACTTCACCTCATTTGTATTATACATTTCTGTTAACTGCAGTATTGTTCGAATTACACTTTACTGAAATGAAGAAATAAGTTTTAAAATGTTTTAGAGTGTATGATATCAGTTTTGGAATTGTATGTTAGAGAATTAAAAACTTGAAATTCAGCGATACTTTCACCCAATGGTTTTTTAAAAAATCAAATAATCCACTCACTGGCAGGATGTACAAATTTAATAAGCCAACTTCTTTATGGTAATGGAAATTATCAATAATTGTAAGAGTAGGTTAACAGATAGCGTTATCAGAGTTAGTTTGAATGAATCGATTTTTCACTGGGAACTAAAACTCATTTGGATAAAGTTAAATCAAATATTTTTTGTATTTACAAGTTATTTTGAATAAAACTGTCAACATGATGTTACATTTACTGAGAACTTGTCGACAAAACATTCCATCAAATAGACTATTATTTTAGTGAAAAATTCTATCAGAGTTGTGACTCTCACTTGCATACTTACGGATAGCGAAAAAGAATCCAAAGGATCGAATGTTCAAGGCTTGTTCACATGCGTCTGACTGCTTGATTAATAATCTGAACAGAAAGTAATATTCTCTCAGTGTAATCGACGTATTTATTCAAATACACAGTAAAAGAAGTCACTACTGATTTAGAATGGTTGGAGCTAACCTAATTTGCTATTCGATTGATGCAAGATTGCCAGTGATTGAGTTTTATTAACCAAACTTGTAACGTGGCCACTAAACTGAGTAAATTAACATTCTGACAAATTATTTTCTAGCACTGGATGATTTTTTTATGATCGACAGCAAACACTAGACTTGTGTTTTGATGTCACTGAAAGTTACCAACAAAGGTCCCTTGAAAATCTGAGATAATAAAAGCTTCTCATCGGTTAGTACCAATGAATGTCTGCTCTGACTATAAGAACAAAGTTCATTCTACTATGATCTAGTGTCATCTAGATTAGAGGTAGCATGGAAATGTGGTCGATTGAATCCTGTTTTTGAACTGAAACTACAACTTCTGATTTCATTTTTACTTGCTCAGAAGTAAAAGACGTCTATCATATCTTTGGAACTTTTAAGGAACATTCACAATTTGAATATCATATTGATTATCATTGTTTTGATAAATTCTAAACCTAATCAGCTGCTAAGAAAAATCATTTTCTGTAACTACTCTTCTTATGGTATTGAGTGATATAGATTCAAAATATAAATTGTCTTGAATTCTCAGATATTTTAGAGCTATCTCAAATGCTGATTAAAGAACATATGGCCAAAATATAAGCTTATCCTTTGAAAACAGAAATAAAAAACTGAAAAAGATTCACGGTGTATTTGTTAGTCAACCATTCTGACAGTAACAAATATATATATATATATATATATATATATATATATATATATGCGACCAACTTCCATTATCTTCATTGGCTAACTGGTACCCACGCGACACGATTGTACTCCACTGGTCACGGTCTGACTAGAACTCCGAAACAACTGCAAAGACAATAGGAGCTTGTCACGTAATATCTTGGATTGATAGAAGTTAGACATTATCACCGTTGGATGTTGGCTCAATCGTATAGAGGTCATCTGTCCACGCACGATACTGAGATTCATGGGTTCGGTTTCTGTGTTAAGGAGTTTCATACTTGGACAAAACGAGCGTGCAGTGATTCCAGGTCTTCAATGGTTATCTAACATTGAATAATTCGAGATTCCATTGAAACCCAACAATCTCCATAAGCCTACGCTAAAAATAACTTAGATTGTAATAATTGATCACCGTTGATAAATACCCAGAAAATACTTGTTTCCAACTACTGACTCTTCTGCAATTTGTTCTATTTTTCTATCTGTTAATTCAATACTAACTTTATATTATCTTATTTTTTTACATTTGAGTTTTGGGTTGGAAATGCCGAAAATCCATTGACGATACTTCGACAATCCAAGTATTATTCGTCATCTTCCAGTACTATCAACGTCATTTACTTGTTGTTTTCATAATTCATCCATATTTCTCAAATAAGTCTTAGCGGATATTTTAAAAAGTTTGCCTAAATAAAAAGCCTTTCTGTAAATCTTGTTAATTCTTTAACTAAGATTTGTCTCTGTGAGGATATTTCATCATCATCAACAATGATATGTCAACTTTTGAAGCTCCATCAGAATAAATATTGTAAAGGATTTCTCCGCACTTATATATTTCATTCCCCATTTCTTTTCCTTTTTTTTAAATGAGAAAATAAATTTTGAAAAGTACTGAAAAGATTTGGTGTTACACTTTTACAATTATTTATAAATTTATTATCGGTATTGGTTACAGGAAAATTTATAGTTGGTTTCATTTTGTTGAGAGATTTCTAGACAAATACCCTATTTTTGTCTCCTATACGCAAACACAAAAACATTTATATATACATGGGTAGAAGTTAATATTTATCTTGATTACTAACTCATTATATTTTTACTTGTAAATGACCGTTTTTCTGACTCTTTCTCCTATACGTCAATCTACTTTTCTGACCTTTCTTTTAATTCAAAACTCAGATGAATCCACTCTAGTTCTTATTCTTTTCTCTCCCTTTCTTTTCACTCTCGTTCTTCTCTTTTTCTCTCTTTATCGTCGTTTTCTTCTTTCAATTTGGAACTGTGAACACCAAAAAAACAATTAACCAATCAGAAGATGAAAAGTAAGTTAATTTTATGGGAAACTGAAATTACTTAATTTATTGCTGTGAGTCTTATGTGGCTTTTTTTTAAAATACTGAAAAGAATAAATAAAATTAGCTACATATATATAGAGGGCGAAAATATTTTACAGTACGAATTCTTGTCATCTGAACACTTGTCAGCCATTCCATAACTAAAAAGTGAGTTACCGGAATTGTTTATTCATAATAAAACAAATACTTATCACAAATAAGAAGTATATTTTATGCAAATATCTAGTGTTAAATATTTATAAATATTGACTAGCTTCGGTAGTGCTAACAGATTTGATAAATTTTCATGTATCATTAAAGATTTTTATGCCAGAAAGTGACCGTTTTCCAGGTCTCCATGTTTTCCTAAGATCTTCAATTGAACAGGGCCAACAATTGATGAGGAATAATATGAATTACTTTTATTTCGTGATTGCTTATCAGCTGCTATCAACATTATTTTTAGTTTCAAAGTTAAATTTAAATACAAATGCGTTAATAAGAAGCTAAAGACAGTCCAATAAATAAAAAGAGTTTACATTATTCTGTATTCATTATTGTTACTACTCTATTCAAATTTATAAAAACAATTAACTTCATGAAATGTCCAAGAATTTTTAGCTATTAATTATCAGTTTAATGATAGATTCATATTCAAAATATGAACCTTAGATTACATTTAATATAGCTTTTAATCATTCTAACTTCACAGATTACCGTGTTAAGTAGTCAAATTATTTACTTACATTCTTAGCCTTTCTTCATCGTAACTGTCATTTTCCTGATATGTGTTAATAAATAGTCATAATCTAACTCATGGTGACAAATTCTGTTATTGATATATAGTTGGTAATTAAGTCTGTGACCATTGAGGAATCACGTCTGACACTTGTTTAAGCCAATCATTGACAAGATGCTTAAAAGTAAAGCAAAGTAAAATTCTTGGCTTGTCTTGACAGAAGCGTCTTTTCTTAAATTTAACCGTCACTAACAGGATACATGGCATAAACTTTTAATCTTGCATCTCAAATATCAACAACATCTTGAAAGACTATGCATTGAAGTTCAAAAGATGATAATCTGTGTCTTTAGGGGCTTTGGTGTGAAAATATTTTTCTAAGGACAGTATCAATTCTGAATTGGAAGTATATGCTTACAAAAGATTGAGTGAACTTTAAAATAACAGAGAAGATTTTAAGCTTAGATGAGTTTTTTGTGCTGTATTCTCTAGGCTATGTGGATTACTCGTGAAGCATACACTGTAGTTTTGGACAATATAATCAGCGCTTACTCCACTTAGAACGCAATGTTTCAACTCTTCTTCGAGAATTAAATCAATTTATTTTGATTCCTTTGTGTGTGTTTGATTGTTTTCGTAAATTTTATTTCATTGACTTGTCCTGGCATTTCTGTTGATTGTCTTGCTCCGTCGACCTCTGACAATGTGAATGATGGACCATTTACATACTGATTGGTAGACTGAATTTGTCCCGATGTATTTATTAATTACCGATTAATCTGAATAAAATGGTTCTAGAAATTTTCTGATGACGAAATCTCAGTTAAACCATCTACCTCAGAGATTACAAGACCATTATATTAATTAAAAGGTTTTACAGACGGTTTTGAGCGGAACTTTTCGAAAGATAGCAAGCATAATATAAAATAAATTGTTTCAAAATTTACGTTATACTTTAACGATCCACTATGTAAAATAATTTGTAAATGGCCGTTAAAGTAAGCTTATTTTAAAGTGAATGATTGGAATATTAAAGTAAACATGAGCACAAGTCAGAATCAAACTGATAAGTGATTTTTTAAACCTTACCTAGTCGATTTATGTTTGATAACGTCAATCTATATTACATTTTCAGAATTTAATTTCAAAATCTATATTTTGGGTGAATAGTACGTCCATTGATTTTTAACGTGAAATAGTGTGAGGTTCCTAAGTGTTAAAGGTTGAGATTTTTTTAATCCATTCTATTTATTGGCACATATCATGTTTCCCGCAACTAAACGATGATCAAATGTTCGGTTAGCCGTTTGGTGTTGTATTATTTAGAGAAAATTAACTGGTACTAATATATAAAAGATTCTACGTAAAACATACAACAGGGTGTAGTCTTTTTGATAAGAAGTATAACCGAAATTAGCAACCAAGTCATTCTATGCTTTTTAATAGCAGTTAAATGGATTTCCCATCATTCATGATGCACTCGTACGGTGGATATCAGTTGGGTTAGATGACTACATTAACGATTCAAAACATAACTGTAAGCTTCATTTTATATTGAAATAAACGGAGAAATCGATTTACGTTTTTTAAAGTTAGCACTTAACTGATGATAAGTAAGATGATTTAGTGGAGATTTTTGTAAATTTCCAGGGTAGTTTTCGTCATGATCAGACATCAGTTAAAGGAGCATCATTTCTTAAATTCCTAATATCTTTCGGATGTGAAAAGTTGTAACAGAGTGACGACCAACATTCATAATTCAGTGTTTTTGTATCATGAACTAAGATTTAATTTTAATTAGATGTTTTATTTGACTTTGTGAATCGAATAATTCTTAACTGATTCTACCGTTTCATAGTAAACATAGTCGATTAATGATAAAATACTAGTTAACTGATAAATGCGGAATAACTGGTGAAGATTGAATGTTAATTACTTAAAATAACTGCGTTGTACAACTTGTTCACATTCACATACATGCTTTGAGTTAGTAAAAGAGGATTCATCAAAAAACATAAACGTCTGGTTATGTTATTGAGAAAATCTCTATGATCCTTTTTTTATTTAATTATTTTTGAACTGGATAAGTCAGTGTTGTAATCAAATTTATAGTTTCTTGTAGACAACTAACTGTTTTTGATAAGACGTTTTGTTCATAACCATACAAAGAATTTTTTAATTGCAGCCTAACAATACAATCTTGTTAAATTATGTGAACCAGATAGGATGCATGCTGTGATATTGTTCGGCAATTTAATTATTCATTCATACAGTAAAGAAAATAGAGGAAGTTTATCATTAGCTTTCATCATTTTCATCATATGTTGCTCATCAATATCCTTTATTGTTGTGTTGTGGGTGGGAAACAGTTACTCAATGAAGATAATCCAAGGTGATTGCGTAATATCGTGGATTGATAGAAGTTAGACATTATCACCGTTGGATGTTGGCTCAATGGTATAGAAGTCAAGTGTTCACGCATAATACTGAGATTCATGGATTCGGCTTCGGTGTGCGATATCCGAGAATCTCGCAGTTAAGGAGTTTCATACTGGAACGAAACGAGCTTGCAGTGATTCCAGGTTTTCAATGGTTATCTAACATTGAATAATTCGAGATTTCATTGAAATTCAACAATCTCCACAAACCCATACTGAAAACTAGTAATTTTCTTTGATTAAAATGAATAAAGCTGCTCACATATTAAAGATTAAAAAATCTGGATAATTCGTAAAAATAAAACGTCTGAATATTACAGATATTAAGGATAACACAGCTCTTATATTGTTGTAGATAAATCATTCATGTATATGTCCCACAAAAGATGAAATACAGTCAAGCAATACTTACTACCAAGTAAACACTGGATTCATAATACTACAGTACAATATCATCCGTCTATTCGATTAAATTACTTTGTTATCATGTATAAGGGTATCTTTTTAATTATTATTTAGCGGTGATATGTTTTTAGTGAGTAAAACCATTACTAAATATATTCATCATCAAAGTATAATTCATAAATACTTTTTGATTATGCAAGCCACTAGAAAGGATACTGAAACTGTGTAAAATTTACAGCTAATTACATTTTGAATCCCATTTAATCTCCATTTATTTACCAACTTCCATTATATTCCTTATTTTGTGTCATTGTTTTTTTTTAATTTCAGGTACTACATAGTGGAATTTCTTCAGAACTATCATGGATTTAAAAGTATACAGTTCACAATTTCATCTAAGCGATATTTTATATGGTTTCAGGTCATCAGGTAATCAAGAAATTGATTCAGACTATAATCTTAATTACATAAAGAAGCATACTAATCATAGTGAAAGCGCTATGAAAAAAGAATTGAAGAAAGCTCAAGAACTACAAAATTCAAATTGTGCATCAGACATGGATCAATGTGAAGTAGAAAGGCGTTTATATGAAACTGAGACCAGTAAAATTGATGATAACTTGAATAGTTTAAACAAACCAAATTCCTCGCTTACATCTAATCAGTATAATAGTATTGACAACCATAACTATTATAATGCATCAACATCGTCGTTTAATGCGAAAATAAATTACACTAGTGAAGAATCTATAAATAATTTACCAAATGAGAAATCAAAGGATCATCAGCGTCATCTTTGTAATAATAATTTATATACAATACAACTTAGAGATCAACCTCTAGTTTGCTTAAATATGGGTGGTGTTAAACGCTTGTGTTTAGCACAAATTTCATCCACACTGTTAAAACAATATTCATATAATGAAATACATAACAGACGTGTTGCATTAGGTATTACATGCGTTCAGTGTACACCAAGCCAACTAGAGTTATTAAGGGAAGCTGGTGCGATGCCTGCGTCATCAAGACGCTGCGGTACAATTACGTATAGAGAAGCTGAAAGATTGGTCAAATCGTTTTTAGATGAACCACAACATCCTAAACTACCAGAAAACTTTATATTTCAAGTGGTACATCATTGTGGATGGGGATGCCAAGGTTCTTTTTCACCGTCAAGATATACTAGTTCCAGAGCTAAATGTATACGTTGTTACATTTGTCAAGTGAGTTATTTAAAATGAAACTTACTTTATTCTTTTCCTAAATTTCGACTGCAAAGCTTTTTGAGACGGTTTACATATTAGGCACTTCATTTAACATCAGATCATATATCTCACTATCTAAGCAATATGTAAACGACTATTGTCAACTGACACATCCAGATATTTTATTCTATCTTAAAAGACCTCTTTGACTAAGTATTGTAACAAATGGCTTGAGTTTAAATCCCCCAAAACGGGATACTTATGATTATTATTGATGTTGGAAACTAATTTAAGTAGAATTTTAGTAAGCTTCGGAATTCAAAGTACTTTTTCTTGATTCAGTTAAAGCATGTACGTTATTACTAACTTGGTTGGTCGAATAAACTTATAATTAGGCATCTTTTTGAGAATATCCTAAAACTACGAGATCGTACAAGGAGATTTTACCTTTACACTGAACAGAAACTCCCACCGTATTATCACCTCACTGGGTATAAGTCTAAACTTCATAGAAGTCAGTACTAGTTAGGTCGATTTTCAGATCTAAAGACTATGTGATTAAAGTAATTTTTTCTAATAAATCAGCTGGTGAAAAAATGACTGGTTTATGTATTCACTTGAGCACATTAAGATAAATAAGCTTTTGAATTCAAAGCTTTGTCAGTTACTATTGTTAAATATATTATTTTGTATGGACGGATCATCCTATTTCAGAAGATACAAACGCTTACTGTGATTTAGCTTAACTTCCATTCTCCTCTATTTGTAAAAAATCTTTCGAATGAAGATTTCTGACAACAGGCGGTCTTGGAATCTTGGAAATTACTCCTTTTCATTGCAAACTTTCCAGAAAATAGTTCTGTGTTTATTTGAAATTCTAGTCAATACTACTTTACTCAAAAAAGAACCAAACTGGTTACTAAGGTTAAATTAAGTATATCACAAGAAATAGAGAATGTTTGGACGAGCTGTTGTTTGCAATAACCTTGACTCAAACTTCTGAGGAACATGGTAAACAAAGAAACTGAGCATTCCGCTTTGCTTCACAAATATGTTTGATTCCTTTGAGTTGATCTTAATGGCTTTCGTTGCATAGATAAGATGTAATATTTCGCCTTTTGGTATATTATTTGGAATCTGATGTAACCAAAGGAAAACTTTTATATATCTTGAGTCTATAATTCCTACTCATCACAGGAATAGTGATGAAAGCATTTGTATACTTGGTGTTTGAATTCCTTAGCCAGGAAGACATGTTTGGGAGCATCTAAGTATAGCGACCCATGAGTTCTGCTCTAGGTGCATCACATTGGAACACTGAATCTCAGCTTACTGCTCTAAAGATATATTGAAGTTCAGGTTATGTACTATGTCGGTTGGTGTGTACACACTGTGCCAGGAGATCATCAACCAGGATAAACAAGCTTTCTTTACTCACTTGCTTTCATTTCTATAAATGATATCAGTCATTTAAAATCATTAAGTTAAGAAGTTTTCTTTCAGTCTTTAATTTATTTTGCATTTCACTTTGATGACATTCAGAGATGTTAATAGACTTCCATGTTTTATTAAGGTACATTTTGTTGGATAGTTTAGTATAGAAATCCTTTTTTTTATTTTATAGAATTATTTTTCACCAAATAAATTTATTTTTCATTGTCATTCACCAAAAACAAATGACAATGTTTCACTGAAATCAATGTATCGTCATCCAGATGCGGCAAATTTCAATGCGTGGAGACGTCATTTATTTCTAATTGATCCTAATCCACCTCTTGAAGTTATTTATGCTTGGGAAGATGTTAAAGCTATGTTTAATGGTGGAAATCGTAAACGTTCCCCCATATTTCATATTAATCAGGCAATGTCATCACCTACTACCACTACTACTTCTACAAATAAACATAGAAGTATTGATGATTCAACATTTGTGGTAAATGACTTAACTATAAGCAGCACCCACAGTCTGCTAAACAATTCGAATTCGAAACAGTATAGGTTATATTCATGTACAACAAATTGGAGTGACAGTATTCACTCAAATAATGAAGCATCATCATCATCGTCCTCATCATCACATGTATATGATTTGGGTAAATCAGTCAAAACACACATACAAACAGATGCTTCCGTACCAACGAAAAGGGCGAAAACAGACTTTATGATTGAAAATATGATGAAAAGTCAATCATTGAATAATACAAAAAAACGTCAAATTCATAAAAAATATGGGGAAAATCCAAGAGAAATACTCGAGGAATACCCCAAATTTATGCTTCATCTGGAAACTGATGTTCAAAATAATTACACTTCACAGAGTTCCGATATTCACCCTGAAAAAGATTTTGATAAGACGCATGATCATACATCTGTTGATGCAAATGAGATTATAAATTTTAATGCGTCTAAGCATTTCATCAGAAATTCCAATACATTATCTACATGCGCTTCACTGGTACCTAATCAGTCATATATAGATGGAAATATGACAGGATATTTTCTAAATACATGGCCTTCAATATTCTTATTTAACCAATTGATGTATGGTCCACAATATTGTACTCAATTACAAGGATCCTCAGACTCCGCAATGTACACTCCATTTTCATCTGACTGTATTCTGAATTTAAATAATTTACAAAGAGGAACAAGTATAACTAATCAAATTGATACAAAAGTGACTAATGTTAATTTAATTAGTGGTATCACTGAAAAGTCCTCTTATGTAAGCCAAAAGAACTTATTTCAATCCTCACTAATCACTTCCATTTCAGCGTCACAATAGTCAAATTCAATGACGATTAATTTGAAAAAAATATCTTCATACTAACTAATATTATGATGTACATATAATTTCATTTCATTCTTATAACATTACCGATTAAACTAATTGCTGTACTTTTTATTTTAACATATTTATTGCACTTAAAATATTAATCGACATAAACCTGATTATGTTATTCACCGAATTTATTTTTCAAATTTTGTTTATCCATATGACTAAATAGATCAAATTACATCTCATCGTCTGAGAGTCCCAGAATTTGTACACTCACTTATTCAGTCAGTATATCCACATCATTTTTCAAATCTTTCGATAATATTAAAGTAACCACAATTTAATTAATTATTTGATTTAACCAATGACCTTTAAGTTCACTAAATATTTGATATCGAACCACTGAAGAAGAATATCCAGTGAATGAAATACAGAAGTTTAAATTATCAGAGAGCCATAGTGAAAGTTATTGTTGTCTGATTATTTAATAATTTGTTTGTTTGGTAGTTTGCTAATAAATAATTATCATTCTAATTAATACACTAAATTATAACTTATGTGAATAAAATACTAGTCAGGGCCATGAAACTATGATCAGTAGAGTCCAGTCATATTAGGAACGAAGCAGACAGCATCTATCCTAATGGATGATGGTCGAGCAAAATCTCGAATCGATTAAAGTTATGAGATGCCGACTTGATGTTTTGAATGTAAATAGCTTATATCGACCCCATAAGTTTCTGAGTTTGGTCCCTTTATAGACACTGTTGAGGAGTCTCATACCATGAACAGCTTTCTACCGCTATCCGGTTTTCAATAATTGTCTAGCTAAAGTCAGATCATAATGTAAATTATAAATTAAAATGGTTTCTTTACTGAACGATTATTCTTTCGCTTATACTAAATGATTTTATCACAAATGAATAAATATTATTGTTTCGAAGTCTATGAATTTTATTACACTAAAAAATTATGTTTCATTTAAAATCTAGTTAATAATATTTGTCAGATATTAGTGTCCTGCTGAAAATCATAGCTATTTTTTACGTGAGATTTAATTATTTTCAATTATCCTTCATCTATAGATCCATTGACTTATAGGAGCCACCAATTCCCGTATTGGATTCCTCAGTAGTCCCAACCCTTAAATACATATCAGATAAATATAGTATATTAAGGTCTTGTGACAATCACTATATTTCGACTTTAGAAAGCTCCACAACTTTTCTATTTCAAAAAATACTGACAAAATAATAATTAGAAAATAATGTATTTAAAATTTAATTTAACGAAGCGATCAGTATGAGATATTGAAAGTTATTCTACTATATAATATGAATATGAATTATAACGAATTTTGTTCCAGGTATAAAATAAATAGACCTAAGAATGTGTTGAATTCCATGAAAGATTAAACGTAATTTGGATAATGCATACAGAACTATACGTCTTATGATGAAACTACCTGCTTTTTATACTAGAAGTTAGCTTAAGTAAATATATACTGGTCATTTCATTGATAAGTGCATATATCAGTTTGCATGTGCATGAAAATGATTTAAGTAGCAAGATATTGTTATTCCACTTGAATTTACATTAGAAATGTTGGTGATTAATCTTGGTTTTCATTGACACTTAGACGTTGTGATTAACCCTATTTTTTGTTCTTTTACTGAGTAAAAGGGAAACAACTCACATTTTATCTCATTAGTTTTTTTCAGATAATGTAACATAATAAAATGATATCAAAAACTTCAGAACTATCAATCTGATTACTTATCGTAACTTCTTAAAATTTCTCTTGATCAAAACTGTACACTAATTTCGCATTTAAAATATTTTGTTGACTGTTGATGTGATATATGCAATCAAATGCACTAAATCAATCTAATTCTGGAGACATTTTTGTTCTTCGTTTGTTTATTTCATAAAAATTAAATTGACTGTTCAATTGCTAAAATAGTTCTGATTATTTGAACGCCAAGTTCATTCCTAATGTTGGAAGATATTCAATAAAATTCGTAGGTCAAATGATGTGATAAGAGAATTATTAATATCACTATAGGGTTTTGAAGATTGTTGCGTCTAGATTGATATCATGAACGGACCAATGCTAGACATTAACACCGTTGGATTACGGTTCAGTAGTATAGAGATTAAGCGTTCGCGTGCGAGACTGAAGGCTCTGTTTTCGAGTCCCGTGTGTGGGGTCGTGGGTGCACACTGCTGAGGAGTACTGTGCTGGGACGAAACGACCATCCAGCGCTTCCAGGTTTTCAATGGTGGTTTGTCATTGGTCCATTCATGATAGCAATTTAAATTATCAATAATTTGACGACAATTTACAACACAGAGTAATACGAACAGTAACATTCTCAAAATTTCGGAGATATTATGAGACTGTTTCATTTCTTCGTTAGACTCTTCATCACTAGACCCTACCAACATAAATGTGTCGGTCATTGTTTAGTGAACGAAGGATAAGGTACGGTAGGTGAATTTATTCTCTCATTTTGCAAGGCACGATGGCTTCATAAATTATGACAACCATGTATTAAATACATTATTTGGACATCTTCCTTTACATACTTCATTGTTCTTCCATTTATGTTATTAATTCAATTGCTCTCTGTTTTCCTTCCTATTCTCTTCGATTTGATCTTATTCTGGAAGGCACTCCACTTCTGATTGCTACTATATACTACTTATATCTGTCACATAAGTAGTATACACCACAATTGTGTCTTCAGGTATTAAGGAGAGTAGAATATCATGTAACCGGTAAATCGTAATACAGTGGTCCACGCATTTCAACCTCAAGTATTTCGTGAGACAGAGGAAGTATTACTAAAAACGGAGCAAAATAACTATTCACTGTTTTTTCATGTTTGATTGTCTTTTAGTAAACGATAATCAGTTACCGAATGAATTTTAAAGAATGAAGCACAGCTCCTAATTTTTATTATGAAATTTCTGTTATTTCAAAAATAAAAAAACCATTGCAGTTCAACGTTTTTTTTATTATTTATGAGTTAATGGTGTCTGAAGTCACGGGTACTTAAAACATTGTATTATCAGACTAAACACACAAGTGAACATATCTATTCAAGCATGAATAAATATACTTGGTCTGGTTTTCTTTAAGTAAACGAAGAAATTTGTATCCCTGAATACTTACAATTAAGATATATTACTATTCACTTTTACTAAATATCTACTTTAAACATGAAAAAAACTAAATCAAAAAGAAATTTCAAGTGGTTGGTCATTGAAAGCTCACTATTGTTCGAATGTACTTTTTGTTTCTACGGTTATTATCACTTGAAAAAACTATTAACAGTTTACTATATTCTTATTTCAACTTATTTATAATTTTAGGTCCACTAGTTAGATGAAGTATTTGAAATCTATGAACTTGGAGCAACAAATGGACCATTGGAACTTCAGGTTTTACCAGGTGTAAATAGTACAGAGCGAAGACCTTTATTGTTTTCCTAATATGAATTTCATCGGTTCGATTAATACAGAGTGGATAATTATCTTTTTCAGGAAATAAAATCATATATATAAACTTGTCAACACATTTTTTGTTTTAAACTATTGAAATTTTATCCAAAAGTCTACAAAACTACTAATAATGTTGAGGGTTTAACATCGACATATTAAGAGATGTTAGTCTAAGTCTTCAAATGTTTGCACTAATTAATAGTGTATCAGTACGTTAAAACATGTTTTTCACGCCAAAAGACCTGAGTAACTTTAAATCTCAACCCCGGACGTTCATATAAACCTATTCAAGAATTCAGTTACTTCACACAGGAATATATTAAGCCATGTGTTACAGACAGCATTACCCAGAGTTCTTGAGTATGAATTCTAAATTGAATCCCTCAGTATTCAATGCCACATAGTTAAAACCAATTCTAGAGAAGTCATGTGAACAGATCCTAGCTTCGGAGATATTATTTATGACTTTGAGTTTTAAAGGGTAGTACCAGTTTTTCTGACTAAAAGTACCCAGTGCTAAAGCGAGTAAACAAGCAGAAGATTCAGGGTAACAGCCTTAAGACTTTCACTACCCCTCACACCGAATCGCTTGATAAGGAGATTTATGGCAGTAATAATGACATTAATTATGTATCAGTGGTTGCTGCATGAAGATAATACTGGTTCAAACCGCACAAAACTTTAAATAAGGTGCACTTAGTTCGGAAACGATACTTCAAGAAAATTCACGAATCAATTATGAAATAACTAATTGTATTTAATAGTTTATTGTTCTTTGTAATTAAGAATAATATAAATAATGTAATTCAACCTCATTTAACTTCGCAGTATCTCCTGGCCAAAGATCGAGTTCCACAATAAACCTAAAAAGTAGAAACTAATCAAAGTGAGAAATATTATTCGACTACACATTTATTTGGTTCACAAGGATTATTCCAACGGTGTCTTTAACCCATCTTACTCAATAAATTAAGTGAACCTTTTGAAAAGGAAATTTTACATGACTTTCTATTGTGTGTTATTGCCACTCTCTTAGAAAACCTATCAAAGAACTTGACCTATAGTTTTAGCCTAAGAAGCAAGATAATCTGCTAAATATTTAAAGTAAGAATTCAGAGAAGTAAATGTCCTTTGTTACATGAATGTGCATATATAAATTTACTTTATATTGCGTGGTAGGTTATATTGGTCACACAAGGCAAACACTTTCTAAAAGTGTCTCAGAACCATACCCAGCGTGGTTTTCGAAAGGGGGATGCAAAACTATCACTAGATGATGAACCTAAGGCACATTGTTCCGAATCAATTGTGCTTTAAAGTACTCTATAAAGTGAAAAGAACTGGACCAAAGGGGGGTCGAATAAAAAAACTGCGTCGCATACTACCACTTGGAGACCGCAACATGAGTTCGATCTCTAATTCTTCCACAGCCTCACTTTCTTTCTCCAACATATTTCGGTGTTATTGTTGTTATTTTTACTATTATTTTGAACGTTTTTAAACCGTAATCATTCATTATTGTCCTTTAACAAATTTCCATAATTATTATTCACTTATTATTGTGACCTATACCTTCTTCATTTCCCTTCATATAAGATAATTTTGTGTTTCAAAAGTAGTCAAGTCAGAAATAATGGAAAAAATTACAAAAATTATTTCCATCATAGGAAATATCCCAAAATATCTACAATTAAGTGATCAGATAAAGGATAAGATGGCCACAATTATTGACCGCATGCAGAAGCCCAGATATATTGACTCATTTACTTTCGTTTAACTTTAAATTCCAATATCCTTTTATACATACCTCCCCACTTCTTTAGAAATGATATCCTTACGGTCTGATTTTTCATACTATTGTTTCCAAGACATTATGTCGCTTTCTTTTGCCATTTTTTATCTGACTGTGATACCTAGATGTAAAGACTTGGCCCAACGCACGTCTGCGTCCGGCTTAATATTCATGTCAGTCCGATCAATGTTTAACGTACACCTAGTGCAAAGGATCCAAGTGATAACCAGGGTTTTACTTTGAGTCACCGATCAGGAGTAATTCTTAAGCCATAATCAAATATGATGGTGAGAAATCATTTGACAAAGATACATCTCACTAAGAAAGTAATCTATAAAATGCAAACGACATGTCACTTAATGTTAGTTATTTGTTGACTAACGAAGGCTTCTATGATGGACCTTTCTATGAATTGAAGCTTATCAGAGGGATGTAGTTGAACACCGGTCAGTATTAGTGTTCTCAATACAAATCCAGTTCAGCGACTACTCCCTTAGACGATAACCATTCGGATAATGAGATACAAATATTAAATTCACGGTCGTTTAAACGATCGCAGATTTTCAGTATGTAAGCATTATGAACCTAAATGTTATTGAACAGGACAGCTCAATCTGTCAGACATGACTCCAAAGAATATTCGTTTAGTCTTTTTCATTTTGTCCTAATATTTGAACAAATTTCAAACTCCGCCTGGAGTCTTCTGATGATGACAACTGGTCTCGATCCCGGGTAAAAAAGGATGGTTGAACATAAGGTTAGAAACCACATAGAGTAGAAAAGAACCTAGCTAAACAATGACGACCAGAAAAGATCATTTAAACTGTACTGGGAATGGAAAACCATTTAGTAAGAGTTGTGGAATCTCATGGTGAAAGCTGAGGTTCTTCGGAAATCATAAGGCCGGTGTTTTGGTACTCTCATCATGAGGAGGAAAATGTCCCCTCTTCATACAAACAAGGAGATCTGGTGAGACTACCCAGAGAAGAAAAGAAGCGCCTACAAAATGAGAATCTCATGGATCCGGGATCACTAAAACATCCTTCAAAACGAAGGGATTACAGTGAACGATATTCAGTCCTGTAAGATCCATTCTGAAGGTTTTGTGTGTTGGTGAAAATCCCTCTATGTATATACTTGTACTTTATTCCTATTGATCACATTAGTTGTACATTGTTGTATTTTGATTACATTTGAATTGTTAATATTTGTATTTTTGTTATAGTTTTTGTTTTTATTACGCATTTACTAAGTTTGTGTTTCTTCCTGAACTGCATCTGCGTTGTTTTACTTGACACTTGTTCTTGGCGGTAGCCATATTGATTTGTTCCTCCTGTTGTGTGTGATCTATTCAGTCAGGATAGAATAACGTTCATTTGTTGTGATTGGTAATTTTTCCTCATCTTCTATCAACTTCTTTATTTATTGTAATTTAGATTTCATTGATTGAACAATCATTGGTTGAATAGCCGGGTGATAATATTTGTTTAGGTAATGATTTACATTAAATTTATTATGAATTATAGAACCGCTAGTTACCCGATTACTTGTTCTGATTTCGACGGGAAAGGGCGCGTGTCTAAAGTCACGGAAGGCTATTCTTCAACATCCAAACCGTAGTTTGGATCCTTCAGTTCTAAACAAATATTACTTGGTCGGAATCCTTTAGTAATCGTTCACGGATTTTCTGGAAATAATTGGTCGTGTCGCTTATAATGCCAGTTAATCGTCGAAGGAGATCAGGCTCAAAGTTCGTCGATGTTAACGAAGTATCCCCTATTGTCAAGCAAGTGCCTTTTGACGTCCTTAAGGGTCATGGTTCAGACTTAAATAGGGTTAATTATCATGGCAGTGATTCTAGCCTTAATTCGATGTCAGTTAATGTAAAAAATCTTAGTTTAAAGGAGGAACAAAGGCCTGAATTACTAGGAAAGAGCATGTCGCCTATAGTCCATGTTGTTGGCCCAGAGCTACCAAAGGTTGAACTGAGTTATTTCGATGGAGAGCCAAGAGGTTATTGGAAATTTATAAGGCAATTTGAGACGTATGTAGCATCAAGAGTCACGGGTGATAGCAAGCGCTTGCTCTATTTGATACACTACTGTAAGGGCAAGGCTAAAACAGCTATTGAAGGTTGCATCATGATGGAGGCATCCTCTAGCTATAAAAGAGCAAGGGAGATTTTAAAACGTTTTTTTGGACAGTCTCACGTAATTGCTCGAGAAACACTAGAGGACTTATTCAGTGCTGTGAATTTTGAGTATATTGACGGGGACGAACTATCAAATTTGGCTATAAAAATGGAAAACTGTGCCATGGTCTTGGAACAGATGAATTATACTTCTGATCTAAATTCCTTAGTTACCTTGGAAAGAATAGTGAGACTCTTGCCTCAACCTATGCAAGCCCATTGGGCGGACTGGGTGGATAAATTGACTGAAGATAACAGGGAACCGACCTTCGACGAGTTCACTCAGTTTATCGCATCGCATGCGAGAGTGGCTTGTAGTAGATTTGGACGGTTAGCAAACCGTTCTAGAAAAGGACATAACGTAAAGACGAACTGTCACGTGCAATCAGAGCAAGGGAATAGTTCGACAACGAAAACTAAATGCAGTATGTGTTCCTACGACCATGCCATTGATAAATGTCCACAGTTCTTAGCGCTTACAGTTCAAGACCGATGGTCTCACGCTAAAAGCAAGGGTATCTGTTTCGTCTGTCTTAGACAAGGACATAGAGTTAAGGAATGTAAGATGACAAAGCGCTGTAACGTTGAGGGTTGTGAAAAGAAACACCATTCTTTGTTGCACAGCGAGAGTGAGAAACCTGGTATCTTGAGTTGTTGCGGATATACTAAATCACTAATCAGTCAAGTGTGTTTAGGCATGATTCCCGTACGGTTGAAATCGCGAAAAGCCGAGATTGTGGGTTATGCTCTGTTGGACAACGGTTCTGATGTGACACTGATAAAGTCAAACTGTTTGAGGTCTCTCGGGCTGAGCGAAGACGAAGCATCAGTGGTAGTTGAGACTGTGGGCGGTAATAGAACAGTGAAGGTCACGAGTGCGCCTTTTGAGGTATATTCTTTAGATCGATCTGAACATGTTACGATTGAAGGAGCTCTGATTGTGGCAGGTATACCAGGTCATAAGCCAACAAAGTTAGCAATGAACAACCTAGTTAAGTGGCCGCATTTAAGTGATGTGCCAATAGATAGCCTAGATTCTGAAGAAGTTTTACTGTTGATTGGTTGCGACGTACCAGAAGCACATTGGGTGTTAGACCAACGTTTGGGTGGAAGGAAGAACCCGTACGCTGTGAAAACGTTGCTGGGGTGGACGGTTTTCGGACCTGCGTCGTATTCGGAATATAGGAAAAGAGTTGTTAATCATACCAGTAAATTACAGACTTTGGAGAACGAAATACGTAAACTTTATGATGTAGAGTTTTCTGATGTTTATTCAAGTGATAAATCATTATCAGTAGACGACAAGGTGGCTATAAAGATTGTGGAAGGTGGCACGCGCTTCGACAGTGGTCATTTTGTAGTTTCTATACCGTGGAAAAAGAATCCAGATATAAAAATGGATAATTATGAAGTAGCAAACCGTAGATTACAAAGTTTGAAGGGTATATTGTCGAAGGATGTCAGTCTGCACATCAAGTATATCAAAAGTACTGAAAGTGATTTTACTAAGACTTATGCGGAGAGGGTCTTTGAAATATATCTGCAGTCTTATTATCGCCCTCGATGGTATTTACCTCATCATGCAGTATTAAACATGAAAAAACCAGATCTTAGAGTGGTCTTTGATTGTGCCGCCCAGTTTGCAGGGGTTCCCCCAAATGATATGATTTATCAAGAACCCGATACCACCGCTGAGTTAAGGTGTATATTAATAAGTTTTCGCAAGGAGGCAGTTGCAATCCCTGCAGATGTTGAAGAAATGTTCATGCAAGTGAAGGTCACTGAGTCTGATCGAGGAGCTTCAAGATTTCTGTGGTGGCAGGAGGGAGACATGTCGAGGGAACCATCCGAGTTTCAAATGACATCCCATCCATTTGATGCCACATCATCGCCATTTTGCGCGAACTTTGCCCTGAATAAGACGGCCCAAATATTCTCTGACGGTTATGATGGTTATGTTGTAGATGATGTCAAGAATAATTTCTATGTTGATGATTGCTTGATATCCATTCCCACTTGTGATCAAGCAAAGAGTTTCGTTAAGCATATAAGTGAATTATTATGTAGAGGAAGTATACAAAAAATGACCGATCTTGAATCTTGGTTCAAATGTCCTATTTTATTGCATGGAGAATTTTATATAACAATCACTGACTGTACGGAACCTACTCTTGACGATATTGAGTTTAGAAAAACTGCTGTGGTTAACTTGAGTAATATAAAGTACAACAAGACACCTGTTCTCTCTTATTATTCCGAGTGGTTGAAATTAGTCAGAGCTGTAACCTGGTTTAGAAGGTTCATCGAATTCCTGATGGTACTTCGTTTACCGAGTTGTGAAGGATCCGTTCATCTAGGATGTTTAAAGGTCAAAGAGCTTGAGATTGCCAAGCGTAAGATTTTATTGATGGTTCAGAGAGAAGTGTATGGAGAATTACTTAGTGAATTTAAAAACAGCAGTAAAGTAGTAAGCCATGATGATCTGAAAGGTTTATCGTTGATAATGCTTGATGGGTTACTCTGCGTTGGAGGTCGACTAAGATACTCAGATTTCCCAAATGCTTTTAAACATTCAGTAATTTTACCCAGTCGACACTTAGTGACGGAAATGATAGTTAGACATTGTCATAAAGAACAAGGACACATAGGAAGATCATTAGAAAAAGGGTATGGATATGTGTTTACTTGTTTGCAAACATGGGCAGTACATATTGAAATGATGTGTAATTTCATTACTGATTCATTTTTAATGGCTCTATTACGTTTTATTGGAAGAAGAAGGAAACCTCCGGAGATTTACAGTGACAGTGCGTCAAGCTTCGTGGTGACAGTTTCTGAGTTAAGCAAGTTTGTGCAGCAGTCGAATCAGAAGATAAACATTGAATTGTCAGTGAGGCACTCATCCAAAAGCATGGGTGGAGTTTGGGGAAGAGTGCTTAGGTCTATATCACGACTGTTATTGTTGATCACCAGACAACAGGTGAAGCAGGTCTCCTTGAAGCTTTGCATTAGTCTTTGTAGTTATTAATGTAGTTAGGTCGAGTAGGCGTACTGCTGTAAATCCTACTCGTTCCTATGGTGTCATATGTTATATAATGAACCATGACCGTAGGCATCAAGGTTGCTTGTGTGGTATGGAGGGATTTTGGGGGTCGGTGTAAGATACATTTTGAAGGTTTTGTGTGTTGGTGAAAATCCCTCTATGTATATACTTGTACTTTATTCCTATTGATCACATTAGTTGTACATTGTTGTATTTTGATTACATTTGAATTGTTAATATTTGTATTTTTGTTATAGTTTTTGTTTTTATTACGCATTTACTAAGTTTGTGTTTCTTCCTGAACTGCATCTGCGTTGTTTTACTTGACACTTGTTCTTGGCGGTAGCCATATTGATTTGTTCCTCCTGTTGTGTGTGATCTATTCAGTCAGGATAGAATAACGTTCATTTGTTGTGATTGGTAATTTTTCCTCATCTTCTATCAACTTCTTTATTTATTGTAATTTAGATTTCATTGATTGAACAATCATTGGTTGAATAGCCGGGTGATAATATTTGTTTAGGTAATGATTTACATTAAATTTATTATGAATTATAGAACCGCTAGTTACCCGATTACTTGTTCTGATTTCGACGGGAAAGGGCGCGTGTCTAAAGTCACGGAAGGCTATTCTTCAACATCCAAACCGTAGTTTGGATCCTACAAGTCCTACGCCCACACCAGTGATAATAGTGGAGACAATAAAGATCAGTACAATGAGAGGCTGCAATCGGTCGTAGATAAGTGCCCAGAAAAGGACCTGACCATCCTTATAAGAGAACTAAACGCCAAGACCGGAATGGACAACATCGAGTATGAAGATATCATGGGACAACATGGACTGAAGGAAAGGAACAAGAATAGCGAGAGATTTGCAAATTTACGTGCATTCAACAAAATAGCTATAGGATGCACTACATTCCCCCACAAACGCATACACAAAGCTACATGTGTCTCTGCAGATCACACTAAATAGTACGAGGTCGATCATATTGCATCACGAAAAAATTCAGAAGACCCGTGAAAGTCATGAGAACATAAATATAAGCTGGCTTAGGTTCATATAAGTATCTGCTGGTTGCCAAAATTAAACTGAAGCTAAAGAAGAACTGGACAACTGGAGAAACAGCACTACAAAGGTTTAGTAAAGCCTTCCTTTGAGATACTAACAAACTCAACGAATTCATGATAGCTCTCAGCAACAGGTTCCAAGCTTTACAAGATCTACACAAAGAAAAAGAAACTACTATGGAGGACAACTGGAGAGGGATTAAAGAAACAATAATCTCGACGTGCTAGGAGGTTCAGGGCCACAGGAAGCATCATCATAAGGAATGGATCTCCATCGAAACCCTGAGTAGCATTCAAGAAAAGAATGACAAGACAACAATGAACATCAGCCGAACAAGAACAGAGAAAGTCAAGGCACAAGCTGAACACACAGAAGCAAACAAGCAAGTGAAGAGAAGCATTAGGGCTGGCAAGCAGAAACACGTGGAAGACCTAGCAATAACAGCGGAAAACGCTGAAAGAGAAGATGATATGAGGCAACCGCATGACACAACAAAAGATCTAGCAAGGAAATATTGTAAACCAGAGTGACCATTCAAGGACAAATAAGGCAAGCCAATCACTGAGATTCAAGAACAGAAGAACTGATGGGTAGGACAATTTGAGGAACTCTTCAATAGACCAGATCCATTGATTCCACTGGATATCGAAGCAGCCTACACAGACGTTATAGGTGCCACCCAACCAACGATCACAAAAATCACCAGGACTATCAGGCAAGTCAAGAAAGAGAAAGCAGCAGAACCTGACAATATGCCGGCTGAAGCATGAAAGTCGGACATAGAAGTAACAGCAAACATGTTACAAGTTCTATTGAGGAGGATACGGGAGGATGATCAAGTGCCGACAAGTTGGAAAGGGGGATACCTTATCAAGATATGGAGGAAAAGAAATATGAGCAGGTGTATGAAATATAGAGACTCCACACTACCAAATATACCAAGAAATGTTTCCAACAGTGTTGTTGAACCGGATGAAAGTTTCAGAAGACGCTCTGCTTTGAAATTAACAGACCGGATTCCATAAGGACCGGTCGTGTACAGATCAATTTGCGACACTACAGATCTTTGTTAAGCGGCCGTCTGGATGAGACCTATCACCATACATCAAATTCCTTGACTATGAGAAAGCATTTGGAAGCGTGAGTAGTATAACATTATGCAATCTTCTTCTCCGATGCGGTGTGCTTCAGAAGATCGTCAACGTAATTGGGAATTCATAGGACGAACTACATTTCAGAGTGGTGCATGCATACAACAGACAGACACATTTAAGGTGAGAACTGTAATCTGACACGGCTTTTTACTCTCTTACTTCTTCACGTATTACAACTGACGGCTCGCAATAAACTTGGCGATTTGCACTTCGCACTCGTCCTGACCGCGCTGTCTCATACATACCAACAAATGCAGATGAAGACAGCCAGTGTAGCAGCAGTCTATGCATCAGTAGGCCTCAAAATACACAAGGAAAAAGTCAAGGTCCTCAAACACAACGCGCAGTCCACCAACCCAGTCATAAATGATGGAGAAATTTTGTGAGAGTTGGAAATACTCATGTATCTGGGTAGCACCATCGATGAATAAGGAGGGTTTGATGCTGATGTGCAGGCGAAGATCGGCAAAGCAAGGACTGCATTCCCACAGTTGAACTACGTATGAAACTCAAAACAATTGTCAACCAATATCATAGTCAGAATCTTCAATACAAACGTCAAGACATTTAGTTATGTTGTACGGAGCTGAAACTTGCAGAACTACCACAACCATCATGAAAGAGATACAAGTATTCATAAACGATTGTATACGTAAGATACTGAATGCCCATTGACCGGATACCATCAGCAACAGCCTACTATGGGAGAGAACAAACCAGCTTCCAACTGAATAGGAAATTAGGAAAAGACGCTGGAAGTGGATAGGACACACATTGAAGAAATCATCAAACCGCATCAGGAGACAGGCGCTAACTTGGAATCCTGAAAGGAAACAGAAACGAGGAAGACCGCAGAACATATTGCGTCGGAATTGAAAGCAGACATGAAAGGGATGGATAGAAAGTGGAAAGGATTGAGATGGACAGAGTCTGATGGAGAATGCTGGTGTGCGATATATGTTCGTCTGCAAGGGGTGGCAGGTGTTTGTATGGAGGTAAGCTAAAATCAAATATTCTTAAATTTCTCTTGCTATCAACTTGTAAGACAGGAATACTTCAGGCTAAAAGCTCTGTGACTAAACATATGCGCCGAAATGAGTTCTTCAACTTATTAAGTAGAAATATATTGATTTAAATAATACCACCCATAAAACTAGCCGTCGCCATAAAAAAATTCTCATAACAGTGCAGGAATATAGAGGGATATGTAATGATGTTGTACATAGCCCACATATCTCTTCAGTCTTACCGAACACTGATCTGTTTTAGTCTTCAAATGTACTTGAAATACCCTCACCTCAGACTTATGAAAGGTAAAGTTCGTGAACATTTGGAATTCACAAAAAATAGGTTGCTTATCTGGATAGTTACTTAATTTACTTTGTGACAACTAAAGAAGATATTTCCAAATGCTTCCTCAACCACCCGTTTTATAAATAATCACTGGTTTATTTTTTCGTCCTTCAATAATAAATACAGAAGTTCCCTAAACTGTTATTAAGTCCTATAATATGTATTTCTTTAAAGATGCTGTTCCCTTCTCAAAGTTTTCACTGACTCGTTTTTCAAAATTCTTTTGATGTCCGCCGAATTATTCAATCTTGGAAAGAATGTTTTGATGAAGGATCAGTTCATGAATTATCTTCATCCTTATCCAACAATCACGCATTTTCAACCGGTAACAGATCTTAAGGAACTGTTTGCTCGCTAATAACTGTCAGACAATGATAGTCATGGCCATTGGATTTTGAACAATTTAAGGTTTAATCAGAGCGGCTCATATATTTCTAAAGGTTTTTGGTGAGTTGATCTATTAGATCCTGGTTTTGACCCCATTGTTATCATAATCTGGGGTTTTGTTATTGGTGATTGTTGTCTGTTGATTTTCCTAATAAATTTAACTTCATTGTGTGCTGTAGCTGGGTCGTCAACTTACTTTCTCTTTTGTTCTCTTTCCCATCATTCCTCAGGCAACTCTGCATGCTTCCCTAGTTCTCAGTAGTACCTGGCTAGACGTGATTCGCTACAGGGTCAATGGGGATACTTGATAAAATCGCCGATATTGAGAATGAAATCGCAAGGACGCAGAAAAATAAAGGTTTTTATCGCCTTGTGTTATATTATCATTCTTAAAAAGCGACGGAGTATCATCTCGGTTTACTGAAAGCTAAGCTCGCCAAGTACCGTTCTCAACTACTGGAGACACAAAACAAAGCTACCAAGGTATGTCCATTCATCGTGCTTACTCTGTAAGGGTGAAGGATTTGATGTTATGAAATCAGGCGATGCTCGGGTATCACTAATTGGCTTTCCGTCCGTCGGGAAGGTTTGATATTTTTATATTCAGTTGCTGATTTCCTTGTTCTTCTAGTCCACTCTCCTAAATTCTTTGACTTCTACACACAGTGAATGTGCATCATATGAGTTCACAACTTTGACATGCATACCGGGTGTTATTGAGGTATCTCACATGATTAATAGTACATCATTTTCAAGTATAAAGGCGCTAACATCCAGTTATTGGATCTTCCAGGAATAATAGAAGGGGCGTCACAAGGTTAGCTACGTATATGTTTCGTTTTTTTGGCCGTTTACACGGGTCTCAGTTTCCTTTATCTTCATGTCGTATATCTGGTGATCTATTTTTGTATTCATAGTTGGTACCGCTAGCTATGAAAGGTCGTCATCCGAACTTCTTTTATTTGTATGACTTTTATTCCAGGAAAAGGGCGGGGGCGCCAGGTGATTGCTGTTGCCCGAACGGCTGACCTCGTACTTATGATGCTTGATGCCACCAAGCCGGATGTCCACCGGTAAGTATTTCAAGAGTTACCCAAATAGAGATTACAGTCATAGTGTAGTGAACGAGTACACAGGATAGGTTTTAGCACCAGAGAACTAGCAAAATGCTTAAAATTCTGACTAACATTTATGAGGGCCTTAACCAAAGTACTCGTCGTTTTTTCATCATACATGTCTATAGCAACGAACTCCACAAGTAAGCACCACATATCTGTGTAGTTGTTCACAGCTTTTAGTGAAGATTTTCTAAATTTCATCACAAATCGGGAGAGTATGTTGTTCAGCACAAAAAAGTCTCATCTGAATTTTCATTATAACCACTCGGCTTAAACTGTTGTTTCTCAAGTAGAGACCCGTCACCTTTAAATTCACTAGTTGCCGTTTCAAATAGGTTGGTAGTATAAACCAACCGTAAGTTATCAATTCATACTTAGTTTTCTTCAGAACCCATCTCATGTTTTCACTAAAGGGGTTTATTTTCTAAATTCGATTTCAGAAAGTTACTTGAAAACGAACTAGAAGCTGTGGGTATTCGATTGAATAAAAGCAAACCAAATATTTATTTCAAGGTAATTTAAAATTTGATCACTGTTCTAAGCTCCCTAATTTTCACAGTCCGTCATAAGAAATAACTGAACCCGTGGTTCAGTTTTATAAGTACTTGACGATGAACTCCCACAATTGAGTTATATCTCGTCTCCCTGTGACAGCTGGGTGGTTTCGTTTGTCAGTGACTTGGATTCGACCAAGCATTCACATACAAATCCATGAAGTATCTTATAGGAGCCAGCGATATTACATTGCTCTGACTTCGGAAAACAAAACAGGACTCGAATACTACCACAGCTTCATGTTTTTTGACAAGCTTTGACATAAAGTCTGACCACTTTCCTCGTATTGATAAATCATCTTAATTCCCGGTCTATCGAGAAGATAGTTGCGGTAAGAGTTGTCAAATACTAGCTTTAACATCCAACTAGGCGAGGAACACGATTAACTAAATCACGACTTTTTCAACGTTGGAGATAGCTAACAGTCGTATAATGTAACTTCGATGTTAATTTTTCTTTTCCTCCAAGCATATTTGTTCTTTGCCACAGTACATTATTACTGATGGCCTCTGGTCAATGGGGAATAAACAGCTTTGTTTGACACCGGTTTTTACTTAAAGTGAATATGTGGGCTGCTGTTCATTCACGGCTTTGCAATGCGGTCCTTCGTAAGAGTTCTGTATAGTAGTGATCTTACCAGGTGATTCACGTCTCACATCTCCTCTTTCAGCGTTTTCCGCTGTTATTGCTAGGTCTTCCACGTGTTTCTGCTTGCCAGCCCTAATGCTTCTCTTCACTTGCTTGTTTGCTTCTGTGTGTTCAGCTTGTGCCTTGACTTTCTCTGTTCTTGTTCGGCTGATGTTCATTGTTGTCTTGTCATTCTTTTCTTGAATGCTACTCAGGGTTTCGATGGAGATCCATTCCTTATGATGATGCTTCCTGTGGCCCTGAACCTCCTAGCACGTCGAGATTATTGTTTCTTTAATCCCTCTCCAGTTGTCCTCCATAGTAGTTTCTTTTTCTTTGTGTAGATCTTGTAAAGCTTGGAACCTGTTGCTGAGAGCTATCATGAATTCGTTGAGTTTGTTAGTATCTCAAAGGAAGGCTTTACTAAACCTTTGTAGTGCTGTTTCTCCAGTTGTCCAGTTCTTCTTTAGCTTCAGTTTAATTTTGGCAACCAGCAGATACTTATATGAACCTAAGCCAGCTTATATTTATGTTCTCATGACTTTCACGGGTCTTCTGAATTTTTTCGTGATGCAATATGATCGACCTCGTACTATTTAGTGTGATCTGCAGAGACACATGTAGCTTTGTGTATGCGTTTGTGGGGGAATGTAGTGCATCCTATAGCTATTTTGTTGAATGCACGTAAATTTGCAAATCTCTCGCTATTCTTGTTCCTTTCCTTCAGTCCATGTTGTCCCATGATATCTTCATACTCGATGTTGTCCATTCCGGTCTTGGCGTTTAGTTCTCTTATAAGGATGGTCAGGTCCTTTTCTGGGCACTTATCTACGACCGATTGCAGCCTCTCATTGTACTGATCTTTATTGTCTCCACTATTATCACTGGTGTGGGCGTGGGACTGAATATCGTTCACTGTAATCCCTTCGTTTTGAAGGATGTTTTAATGATCCCGGATCCATGAGATTCTCATTTTGTAGGCGCTTCTTTTCTTCTCTGGGTAGTCTCACCAGATCTCCTTGTTTGTATGAAGAGGGGACATTTTCCTCCTCATGATGAGAGTACAAAAACACCGGCCTTATGATTTCCGAAGAACCTCAGCTTTCACCATGAGATTCCACAACTCTTACTAAATGGTTTTCCATTCCCAGTACAGTTTAAATGATCTTTTCTGGTCGTCATTGTTTAGCTAGGTTCTTTTCTACTCTATGTGGTTTCTAACCTTATGTTCAACCATCCTTTTTTACCCGGGATCGAGACCAGTTGTCATCATCAGAAGACTCCAGGCGGAGTTTGAAATTTGTTCAAATATTAGGACAAAATGAAAAAGACTAAACGAATATTCTTTGGAGTCATGTCTGACAGATTGAGCTGTCCTATTCAATAACATTTAGGTTCATAATGCTTACATACTGAAAATCTGCGATCGTTTAAACGACCGTGAATTTAATATTTGTATCTCATTATCCGAATGGTTATCGTCTAAGGGAGTAGTCGCTGAACTGGATTTGTATTGAGAACACTAATACTGACCGGTGTTCAACTACATCCCTCTGATAAGCTTCAATTCATAGAAAGGTCCATCATAGAAGCCTTCGTTAGTCAACAAATAACTAACATTAAGTGACATGTCGTTTGCATTTTATAGATTACTTTCTTAGTGAGATGTATCTTTGTCAAATGATTTCTCACCATCATATTTGATTATGGCTTAAGAATTACTCCTGATCGGTGACTCAAAGTAAAACCCTGGTTATCACTTGGATCCTTTGCACTAGGTGTACGTTAAACATTGATCGGACTGACATGAATATTAAGCCGGACGCAGACGTGCGTTGGGCCAAGTCTTTACATCTAGGTATCACAGTCAGATAAAAAATGGCAAAAGAAAGCGACATAATGTCTTGGAAACAATAGTATGAAAAATCAGACCGTAAGGATATCATTTCTAAAGAAGTGGGGAGGTATGTATAAAAGGATATTGGAATTTAAAGTTAAACGAAAGTAAATGAGTCAATATATCTGGACTTCTGTATGCGATTCTGACTTATGTTACCCATGGCCTTCAACCACTTGTCTCAGTTGTCATGTAAACCTAGCTAGTAGTCTTCACTTTTTTAAGTAATTTTGACCAAAAATCGGTGTCTTCATCGTCTGATGCAACCTTTCAGTTTGGCTAGCGCTAGCTCTCTTCCAGCACACTGAACATGCAAGCATTGCTCTTGAAGTTAGACGATGGTTAGATATGCGTAATACGTATATCAATCACCTCAGTTGATAAAGACTCGATACCTTTGTCACATACCTCATGCCTAACCTCAATAGTGCTCACGCGGCCATTCCAAGAAACTGGGACAAAATTTCAAGGACACCTGTAATTAGAAACCTTTAGCCTACCCATTTCTTTTAATTTCATAGACCACGTTTCACACCTATAAGGCAGGACAGAGCAGACTGTTGCACAGTATACACGCCTGCTGATAAAGAGACGAACCTCTTGTCTACGTCAAAAGTGAAGCAAGTTTTTAAGTACCAACTACCAAAAATTGGTATATAATATTGTATTCAGTATATTCGTTGTCTGAAATAAATTAAATGTTAATGTTTTCATGGGTTCATTTCTCTCCAGTTGTCTGTGTCTTTATTGTTATGCCATGCTGATATGGATCGTGTTATTTACTTGTACTATCTAGCAAAAGAAGACAGGTGGATTAAAAATCACATCAATGGTTCCCTTAACAAAGATAAACGAGAAAATGACTCAAATGATACTGCAGGAATATAGTATCCTTTTTTAGTCAATATTTTCACTTTTTTACTTCTTTTGACTTCATTATATAACCGCTAATATATAAAATTGTATTGTTGAACAGTTTTAATTAGGAACAAGTTGTGTTGTATATCCCTTTCACATCCATGGCGAAAGGAGTCACAAAATTAATAATTTTTCTCATTGCTGTACGACTTTTTCTGGTCGTTTGCAATGTGACACTATTTGGTCTGTAAAATGAATTCAATAACTGCGAGAACATCTCTCCTTTTTTATGAAAAATTTGAATTACCTAAGTAACTCCCAAATGAATTAGAATTTTATTTGGCAACATTGTCAGATTAATTAAGACACTCTTAGCTTTGTACTTCAATTTAGAATACCTATAGTATCCACTAGCCCATCATATATAGATCTATCATGAGAACATTACCTCATAAATAATTTGCCTTGAACAGCTTCAAGTTCGCTCATCTAAAATGTAGAATAAACACAGAGTTCATGATTATTCAGTTCAAGTAAGTTTAAAACAGGAAGGCTTATTGTGGTATTCGGACATTTAGAAAATAGGTAACCCAAACGTTCGAGCAGGTCTCCAATCATAATCAAAGTCATTAAGGAAAATTAAGTTGTATATTACATTTACGATCCCCATAAATATCTAGTATGATCCGTTTTTGTATTTCTGTTCACCTCAACTTCGTGTTGCCCATTATGTAGAAATATTTAATGCAGAAGTCATCTTTCGAGAAGATTCTACACCGGATGAATTTATTGATGTAGTAGTTGGCGGTCGAGTATATCTGGCTTGTCTTTACGTATTTCGGTTTCATTTCTTAAAAAAATTCTGTATTTAGGTGTATAATAAAATTGACCAAATATCACTTCAAGAAGTTGACAGATTAGCAAGACAGCCTCATTCAGTTGTTGTTAGGTTAGTTCAAACCTTTTTTTAAGAATTGTTGCTTATGCACGAGTTAATACTTCGTATTATTTTTCTCCAGAGTTTCCCTGCTATCTTTTAATGGGGCAGCTCGATCTGTTTTAGTAGTATATTTGATCTCATACTGTTCTAGTTGGTTTGTGAAATTTACGGTAAAGTTACTGTTCATTTCACTTGGTGTTGTTTTACTTGTATCTTCCCATTGTTATTTAGGACTGCGGTTGATAAGTCTCATGTTGGCATATGCGTATCTTGTGCGGATTACTTCGATATAGTCTTAAGTCACATGCTTTTTAAGCAGAGATGGATAGTGCAGTCCTAAATAACAATAGGAAGATACGAGGAAAACAACACCAAGCGAATTTAAACTTCACCCCATTGCACAAGCAGGTGGCTATCAGGACTCAGTAGCTAAGTGGATAACGCGACGGCGTTTGAAGCGAACGGTACGGGGTTCGAGTACTGGGGTAAACATCAACTCTGCGATGCACGTACATCCAACTGACGAGTCCCAAATAGCACGGTACGCGCGTCCTGGATTCCACTGCTGGCCACTATCCATCTTTACTGTTCACTTGTTTTTCACCTTTATATATCAATAAAGTGTCCTGTCTATCTCTTATTGTTGAGTAACGATCGTGAGTCTGCTGCTTGCTTGTTTAGATTGCATAAAATTTAATAAATGCTTATTTTATATATCGTTTAAAAACATATAACTAATAATAACCTAGGATAGTTGAAGTTCCTCGCCTAGCTCATGTGAGTTGTTAGTTTTTTAGTTTAGTCACTTTAAGAACTTGCTTCACCTCACATCTACCCCAACTGTCATCGCATGGCAACACATATATTGATCATGTATGCTTCTAACCACTTCAGTTTTCACAAGTTCAGTTTCATAGATAAAAATACTCATCCAAAACTTCTGCTTGATGTTTTACCGCTTATTAAGCAGTACTTTTGAGACGACCCATATAAAGATTTTTCAGCCCTTTGATTTTACTAACCTTCGCTAAGCATATAACATAAGAGTTTAATACTATATATATTATAGAACAGTTGTGTTCATGCATATGTACAATGTATTTCTGTTACCAAATACATTACTACATTACTTTCTTTTTTTACCCAGTTGCAATCTAAAACTGAATTTGGATTACCTGCTAGAAAAACTTTGGGACTATTTAAATTTAATTCAAGTATTCACTAAAAAACGTGGACGTAAGAATTAATTAATGATTTCTGACTTCACTTAATTTAATTCATTAGAAAAACCAGATCTTGATGAAGGAATTATTTTACGAAACGGTTCAACAGTTGAACACATTGTAAGTTTCATTGTATTGTTTCCTGATAAAACTGGTGGTGAAGTTACTTTTAGAGTCTTTTGATATGCTCCAGGGATCTTCGTGATTAATGTTCGTTGAATGTTATATCTGATAAATCACTAAACTTTGGCATTTGACAGTTTTTTCGACTCAGTGGGACTGTCTAGCATTCAAATGTCTAATTTTGGTTATAATGCAACGACTTACACTTAAAGTATAACCAAATATTATTGAGCCCAATCATCCATCATATTTTTCTGACAAATCAAGCCAACTCTTTCAAATACCTACATTCCAATAAGAGTATAGGCTTATTAGTTGTAGTGAATACCATAGGAGGTAACAGTTTATGAGTCTTGTTCACTTCATTTATTCTGTAAGTCTCATCATTCCTGAAGAATTATATGCTAATGAAATACATATATAGATGCAATAACTTGCGTAACTTGTTAAGTGTTCCCATATCTGAAAGCTTGTATGGTAATCAGTTGTTCTCACTGTATTACTCAACGTCTGCAAAACATAAATGTGAGGTTTGAACACATACGTAGGTTGCAAGTGTTTAGTCGTAGGTGCCTTAAAAGTTTATTGGCATATGGTTGCATTAAAGAGCAAGTATAAGTATTGTCAAAGTTAGACTCAGGACACAATAGCAAATAGTAGTTTATTGTTGAAACCATAAGCTCTCATGTCATTAGATGGCTGTTTCATTTTTTATACATATCTGGTCACTACCTACATCGATGCACCATTCTAACCGGTGTATAAATAATTTTAAAGACCTGTTTATAAAGACACTGACCTTTTGTTTCAGTTGAGTTGCAAGATGTAGACTTCTTAATTGGGGTCCACCTAAAAGTCGTCATCTATATTTTGAAATTAGGCACATTAATCTTTAACCTTTGAACTTACCACTGTAAGTAAATCTTCATTCCTCTATCTCAGTCCCTTTTAAACTAGATTTAAATGCTTAGTTTTCCAACGCGATTAATATAATTGGTTCCGCTCTTTTGGTTTTCATCTTGTAAATTCCCTTTGTCAATGTTTTGTTTTGAAGTGTAGTCACATGAACTAATCCACATTTGTCCCAATCCCTCCTTACTCTAACTGGTTAGTGTGAAAAATAATAATATACATTAAACCTTGTCATATTTTGTTGCCGAGTGTGTTCAATTTAATTGTTTTCATAAGCAGTTCATCATAAATTTTTCTTCATCCTACGATCTTTTTCTCTTTTTCATCTAGTGCCATTCAATTCACAGATCTTTAGCATCACAGTGTAAATATGCTCTTGTGTGGGTAAGAATAGTCGAAATTCCAGTGTTTACTTTGTCATTTATTGAGTGGATAAATTCACATTTTATTTGTCATAAAAAACCAATTTATTAGTCATTTATTCTCAATGGTATATAATAGCCGAAATTTAAGAAGCCTAAATTGTCTTAAAGTTTTTTGAAAATGTTTGTAGCTCAACCTGTAAATATTTGTTTCTGTCAAATAAAATAACATGAACTGTACTGAAGAGTTTCACTCCAAACACGTAAAACCGATGATAATGAAAACGAAATACATGAATAAAATAATTAATTATTTAGAATCTAAGGAAAGGCTTAATGCATCACTATGCGTGGTAATTTGTTGACTACATCTAGAGACAAACTGTAGATTTAACACTTCGATGAACCGGACAAATTCGTAAGCAAAGAAAACTAAAGTTGATATAAAAAAAGCTTATATAAAAAAGTACATCACTCCGTTAAACTAATTTTTTCCCTCTTTACATTTTTAAGGGAACAAGTGTTAAATTCAGTCCACAACATGTTGGATTGAATCACGTCTTACATCATCACGATGTTGTGCAAATTGTAAAGAAATAATTATTCAGTGGATTAATATTTCAGTATGTTATTGCAAATTGAATTCTCCATGTCTTTCTTTATTGATGAATATATTGAATTTTTGGATGCTATGTAGTTTTACTGTTATCATAAGAGGGAACACTTTGGATGGACGACATTGACCTATTTCTGTATTGAATAAATCTTACCGGTTACATTGTAGTTCATAAGTTCGGATATCCCTCGGTTTATAATCGTTTAAGTTGTTCACAACCTATAAGTTGTAAGTTGCTTTTTTTTCCTTCACTGTCTATACATAGAACGAAAACTAATCCATAACTTCGAATCAAGCTAGTTTATAAGGACCAATACTCTGTAAACTTTTTACAGAACATTTACATATATTTTGCTTCTAAAATAGGTCTAGATTCTGTTATTCTCAACATGTTGTTTAGTGATACTTCTTTGATTGTTTATTTGAAAGTTGTCTAGCTAACATCACTACAGTATATCACGTAAGCCAGTTGGTGCGCATTTGGTGTTTGTTAAGTTACTCAGTTTATATGGCATAAGCTACCAAATTAATGTCTAAATTCAACGGCAACTTGCTATGCTTGTAATAATTTCTAACCATCAAATAGGACTTGATTTTGTTTTGATATCTGGTCAACCTCTCGATCTTAATTACTGTGGTTATTAGCCGAATTAGCAACAGTTTCTCGAGAACCGCAAATAAAAATCGTGAAAAAAACATTAGGTGTGTCTTTCTTTCAGTGGAATGATACTTCATATTATCTCATCGGTTTACTCTTCCTATGAATGGTGAGTCACAGTCCAACTGTTGTTGTTCTTGCACAATTTGAAGTACACATATATAATGTTTAAATCAGTTTTAGATTATAAAGTGATGATTAATCAAGTCAGAGTACTGAGTTCAAATCAATTCCTCCATATTTCCCTATGCGTTTATATTTAGTTCAAACTCAGTATGATGGCCTGTTTATATAGGCCTAGTTAAGTACTTTCATGTTCGTTCGTAGAAAACTACTCCATTTGACGACGTACTACTTTAGTATCAACGAGTAAATTCCACTAATGCTAAAGATATTTCTAGCTGACCATAGGTAGTTGACTTGATAGAGTATTGTGATTGTTTATTATGAACTGGCATGGCAAACTAGTTTAATCTAGAACTGTTCGGATTCGGCCGTGTAGAATTTCTTGTTTTCCTGATATCGTATGTGAAAGTATATAGCATTTACCACTGTCATGTTCACTACTGTCTTACCAGTTACATAAACTTATTCTCAATAATCGAGTATCAATCTGTTAGTCTACTAACAGATTATTATTTGTGTGATGCGTCAAAATGATTGTCACTGTCGTGAAGTTAATGGCATTGTCCAATCTTGCGTTTTGTTGCCAACAAATTTATGATGACCCTATAGATTATCTAATAAATTTCGGAACATTAGCTAGATTGACTGCGAAACCATTACGTCAAGCTGCCAAGTATCACTGCCTTCAAAATTTCCGGAATGAATAGCCACTCCTAGTTTACCCTATTGTCCATTATTTTGAAAAAATGCAACGTCTTGATATTAATAAAAAGACTAAAATCCAGATAGCGTCCTGTAAACTTCGTCTAGTCGATTCAAGTAGTCTGAGGAAGCTCGACAGATGTTTTTAGTACGGTGGTTAAGATCCGACTAGATATTGCGCATGCAAATAATAAACGACGTAAGAGCGATCAAACTGGTTACAAGTCATCGCCTTGACGACCAAAGACACAGGCTTATGGAAACTTAGCACAAGAAGTGTGTCTAGGCTCCTATTATAACGGTTGATTTCCCAACGTTCACACGTATGGAACGTTAATTTACCTTAGACGAATATCTACACTAGATTCCCTCCCAGTGTCTATTCCACAGGACTTCAACACAACTCAGATCAAGAACACGTGATTAGCACGACCATAACGTAAATATATTTCCACATCAAAACCCGACACAATCCAACGACAATGAACAATCAATGATAATTGTCATAAGAATAGGGGAATATATAACTCATCTGACACCTGTCAGACTATCTACATGTCTGACTAAGCAGACAACCAATCACACTCGCCCACACACCACCTCCCTCGCTATGTTTGGTCGTATGACTTCACTTTAGGGTCTATTTGAGAAAATCTCGTTCCCTTGATGATCTTCGGCTAACTTCTGATTTCAATTCTTTCTATCAGATGGGTTTTTGTGGAGATTGTAGTAATTTCAATGGTTAAGATCATGAGTCAGTTGAAGCTAGACCACCATGGAAAACCTGGAAGCACTGGACGGCCGTCTCGTCCTATTGTGGGACTCCTCAACAGTGCGCATCCACGACCTCGCCCCCTGCGAGAACCCAGGACCTACTGGTTTCGCGCCCGAGCACTTAACCACTAGACCAATGAGCCGGCATCCAACGGTGTTAATGTCTAACTTCAACTAATCCACGAAGTTGAGCGACACATTCACCATTGTCTTCAGTGAGTTACTACCTGACAACAGACCTGGTTGAAATCCACTGGTCACTACCTCTCACTAGAAATCCAGGATATACCTCGTGAAACCAGTCACTAGTGAGCATATTTTTGATTAATATCAGATGGCTTTTTCTCGAGATTGTATTAATTTCAATGGTGGTGGAGGTGGGATATTAAATGTATCACATAATACTTCCATTGGTAACGTTTTGGGTTTAGATGACTCATAAATATTTTTCCTATCTCGCAGTTGATTGATGTATCCGATAATTAGTGTATTTTCGACCATTACTTCATACAATACCGTCCCACATCTTTTTATAATACATCCAAATATCCATTTTGGCTCGCCAGGCCGGAAATCACGTGTATAGACTAAGTCACCTGCTTTAAATTCTCGAACCTTCGGGCGATCCTCTTCCTTATTTCTTTGTGGTCCACTCAATCTGTCTTTCGGATTCAAAACATCAAAAAGTGTCCTAATTGGTCGGCCAAATATTGTTTCGGCTGGTGATTTAACCATATTGCAGACAGTGCTCAACGGCAGGTCCCATAAACCAAATTTATCTATCCAGTCAATACCTAATAAGTTGGTATGACAGATTCCAGATACATAACATGTTCCGGTTATAGTCTTGTCACCCAATGTGAGAGATGGCTGTATTTCTCCAAGAAGAGTAATGTTAGTTCCTGTCGCACTCTTAGCGTTATAATATGTAGGGTGATATCGAGGTCGACCAAGTGTTATCCAAGTCTCTCTGGAAATTAGTGTTATGTCAGACCCCGTATCGATTTGCAGCTTAACAGGTTTACCATGGGAAAACAGTTACGTACTTCCTTTTAGACGAGAATTGGGCACCTTTTGTGGCCAGAACAACATTCGAATTACGTGGGATCTCTTTTGATGTCTGCGTCTTATTTCCTTTGAGAAACTTATACTGATGGTTGGCAATCTTTCCCCCATTTTTACAACATACTTGTGCATGACCATATTTACCACAAAGGAAACAAACTTTTCTTAAAATAGCAAACATCAGCCGAATGACGCTTACCGCATCGCCAACAACACATCTTGGGTTTCATTTGATTTGGGATTTTCTGAGAGTGCTGATCCTTTTTTATTAAAAGCTTTCCGCAAAGTTTTAACTTCCACGTGTTCACTGTTCCTTTCTACTAGATTTGTGTCATGCTTCAAATTAACCATTCTTTGACATTCTTCAGATACTGATTGCAGACTGATATTAGGATCTTGTTCTATTCTCGTTAAAATACGTGTTCTGATATCTGCATCTACTGCAGATTGTAGCCCACATACAAAGACAAGGCATTTAAATTGATCTGAGAACATTTCCTGTAAACGGAACCGTTCACATTCCCGGTTCACCGTGCTTGCATACGTCATATAGTCGTCCTGCGTTTTTAGAAGCTCGAGACACTGGTATCTAGTGTAAAAGCTGATGATCGTTCACCGAATATACGTGTCAGGCATTCTACTGTTTCTCTGAAGGTTATTTCTGTTGGCTTCTTTGGAAGGATAAAATTGCAGAACTTCTCATGATCAGATACTCCGAGCTTCCGTAATAATAATCTCAGTTTCGAATCTTTGTACCATTCTCTTTACAAGCATTAATAAACAAATCCTCACGGTGCTTAAACCATGCCTCAAAAGTAATTCCACATGCCGGATCAAATCTAAATTCATTTGTTGAATTCGCAATAGAATCCGGAGTCATAGTGGAATTAGATACATTGGCTCTTGGGGATACTGTCATAATTTTGGCCAGTAATTCTATAAGAGAATTTTGCTGCTCCTATAGTTTTCAGATCATATCCATTTTATTGTTGCAAAATCCACTGAATATATAGGCGTACATCCGTTTTAACCACCGTCGCCACTGTTACAGCGGTTGATTTTCTAACATTCACACGTATGGAACGTTAATTTACCTTAGACGAATATCTACACTAGATTCCCTCCCAGTGTCTATTCCACAGGACTTCAACACAACTCAGATCAAGAACACGTGATTAGCACGACCATAACGTAAATATATTTCCACATCAAAACCCGACACAATCCAACGACAATGAACAATCAATGATAATTGTCATAAGAATAGGGAATATATAACTCATCTGACACCTGTCAGACTATCTACATGTCTGACTAAGCAGACAACCAATCACACTCGCCCACACACCACCTCCCTCGCTATGTTTGGTCGTATGACTTCACTTTAGGGTCTATTTGAGAAAATCTCGTTCCCTTGATGATCTTCGGCTAACTTCTGATTTCAATTCTTTCTATCAGATGGGTTTTTGTGGAGATTGTAGTAATTTCAATGGTTAAGATCATGAGTCAGTTGAAGCTAGACCACCATGGAAAACCTGGAAGCACTGGACGGCCGTCTCGTCCTATTGTGGGACTCCTCAACAGTGCGCATCCACGACCTCGCCCCTGCGAGAACCCAGGACCTACTGGTTTCGCGCCCGAGCACTTAACCACTAGACCAATGAGCCGGCATCCAACGGTGTTAATGTCTAACTTCAACTAATCCACGAAGTTGAGCGACACATTCACCATTGTCTTCAGTGAGTTACTACCTGACAACAGACCTGGTTGAAATCCACTGGTCACTACCTCTCACTAGAAATCCAGGATATACCTCGTGAAACCAGTCACTAGTGAGCATATTTTTGATTAATATCAGATGGCTTTTTCTCGAGATTGTATTAATTTCAATGGTGGTGGAGGTGGGATATTAAATGTATCACATAATACTTCCATTGGTAACGTTTTGGGTTTAGATGACTCATAAATATTTTTCCTATCTCGCAGTTGATTGATGTATCCGATAATTAGTGTATTTTCGACCATTACTTCATACAATACCGTCCCACATCTTTTTATAATACATCCAAATATCCATTTTGGCTCGCCAGGCCGGAAATCACGTGTATAGACTAAGTCACCTGCTTTAAATTCTCGAACCTTCGGGCGATCCTCTTCCTTATTTCTTTGTGGTCCACTCAATCTGTCTTTCGGATTCAAAACATCAAAAAGTGTCCTAATTGGTCGGCCAAATATTGTTTCGGCTGGTGATTTAACCATATTGCAGACAGTGCTCAACGGCAGGTCCCATAAACCAAATTTATCTATCCAGTCAATACCTAATAAGTTGGTATGACAGATTCCAGATACATAACATGTTCCGGTTATAGTCTTGTCACCCAATGTGAGAGATGGCTGTATTTCTCCAAGAAGAGTAATGTTAGTTCCTGTCGCACTCTTAGCGTTATAATATGTAGGGTGATATCGAGGTCGACCAAGTGTTATCCAAGTCTCTCTGGAAATTAGTGTTATGTCAGACCCCGTATCGATTTGCAGCTTAACAGGTTTACCATGGGAAAACAGTTACGTACTTCCTTTTAGACGAGAATTGGGCACCTTTTGTGGCCAGAACAACATTCGAATTACGTGGGATCTCTTTTGATGTCTGCGTCTTATTTCCTTTGAGAAACTTATACTGATGGTTGGCAATCTTTCCCCCATTTTTACAACATACTTGTGCATGACCATATTTACCACAAAGGAAACAAACTTTTCTTAAAATAGCAAACATCAGCCGAATGACGCTTACCGCATCGCCAACAACACATCTTGGGTTTCATTTGATTTGGGATTTTCTGAGAGTGCTGATCCTTATTTTTATTAAAAGCTTTCCGCAAAGTTTTAACTTCCACGTGTTCACTGTTCCTTTCTACTAGATTTGTGTCATGCTTCAAATTAACCATTCTTTGACATTCTTCAGATACTGATTGCAGACTGATATTAGGATCTTGTTCTATTCTCGTTAAAATACGTGTTCTGATATCTGCATCTACTGCAGATTGTAGCCCACATACAAAGACAAGGCATTTAAATTGATCTGAGAACATTTCCTGTAAACGGAACCGTTCACATTCCCGGTTCACCGTGCTTGCATACGTCATATAGTCGTCCTGCGTTTTTACAAGCTCGAGACACTGGTATCTAGTGTAAAAGCTGATGATCGTTCACCGAATATACGTGTCAGGCATTCTACTGTTTCTCTGAAGGTTATTTCTGTTGGCTTCTTTGGAAGGATAAAATTGCAGAACTTCTCATGATCAGATACTCCGAGCTTCCGTAATAATAATCTCAGTTTCGAATCTTTGTACCATTCTCTTTACAAGCATTAATAAACAAATCCTCACGGTGCTTAAACCATGCCTCAAAAGTAATTCCACATGCCGGATCAAATCTAAATTCATTTGTTGAATTCGCAATAGAATCCGGAGTCATAGTGGAATTAGATACATTGGCTCTTGGGGATACTGTCATAATTTTGGCCAGTAATTCTATAAGAGAATTTTGCTGCTCCTATAGTTTTCAGATCATATCCATTTTATTGTTGCAAAATCCACTGAATATATAGGCGTACATCCGTTTTAACCACCGTCGCCACTGTTACAGCGGTTGATTTTCTAACATTCACACGTATGGAACGTTAATTTACCTTAGACGAATATCTACACTAGATTCCCTCCCAGTGTCTATTCCACAGGACTTCAACACAACTCAGATCAAGAACACGTGATTAGCACGACCATAACGTAAATATATTTCCACATCAAAACCCGACACAATCCAACGACAATGAACAATCAATGATAATTGTCATAAGAATAGGGAATATATAACTCATCTGACACCTGTCAGACTATCTACATGTCTGACTAAGCAGACAACCAATCACACTCGCCCACACACCACCTCCCTCGCTATGTTTGGTCGTATGACTTCACTTTAGGGTCTATTTGAGAAAATCTCGTTCCCTTGATGATCTTCGGCTAACTTCTGATTTCAATTCTTTCTATCAGATGGGTTTTGTGGAGATTGTAGTAATTTCAATGGTTAAGATCATGAGTCAGTTGAAGCTAGACCACCATGGAAAACCTGGAAGCACTGGACGGCCGTCTCGTCCTATTGTGGGACTCCTCAACAGTGCGCATCCACGACCTCGCCCCTGCGAGAACCCAGGACCTACTGGTTTCGCGCCCGAGCATTAACCACTAGACCAATGAGCCGGCATCCAACGGTGTTAATGTCTAACTTCAACTAATCCACGAAGTTGAGCGACACATTCACCATTGTCTTCAGTGAGTTACTACCTGACAACAGACCTGGTTGAAATCCACTGGTCACTACCTCTCACTAGAAATCCAGGATATACCTCGTGAAACCAGTCACTAGTGAGCATATTTTTGATTAATATCAGATGGCTTTTTCTCGAGATTGTATTAATTTCAATGGTGGTGGAGGTGGGATATTAAATGTATCACATAATACTTCCATTGGTAACGTTTTGGGTTTAGATGACTCATAAATATTTTTCCTATCTCGCAGTTGATTGATGTATCCGATAATTAGTGTATTTTCGACCATTACTTCATACAATACCGTCCCACATCTTTTTATAATACATCCAAATATCCATTTTGGCTCGCCAGGCCGGAAATCACGTGTATAGACTAAGTCACCTGCTTTAAATTCTCGAACCTTCGGGCGATCCTCTTCCTTATTTCTTTGTGGTCCACTCAATCTGTCTTTCGGATTCAAAACATCAAAAAGTGTCCTAATTGGTCGGCCAAATATTGTTTCGGCTGGTGATTTAACCATATTGCAGACAGTGCTCAACGGCAGGTCCCATAAACCAAATTTATCTATCCAGTCAATACCTAATAAGTTGGTATGACAGATTCCAGATACATAACATGTTCCGGTTATAGTCTTGTCACCCAATGTGAGAGATGGCTGTATTTCTCCAAGAAGAGTAATGTTAGTTCCTGTCGCACTCTTAGCGTTATAATATGTAGGGTGATATCGAGGTCGACCAAGTGTTATCCAAGTCTCTCTGGAAATTAGTGTTATGTCAGACCCCGTATCGATTTGCAGCTTAACAGGTTTACCATGGGAAAACAGTTACGTACTTCCTTTTAGACGAGAATTGGGCACCTTTTGTGGCCAGAACAACATTCGAATTACGTGGGATCTCTTTTGATGTCTGCGTCTTATTTCCTTTGAGAAACTTATACTGATGGTTGGCAATCTTTCCCCCATTTTTACAACATACTTGTGCATGACCATATTTACCACAAAGGAAACAAACTTTTCTTAAAATAGCAAACATCAGCCGAATGACGCTTACCGCATCGCCAACAACACATCTTGGGTTTCATTTGATTTGGGATTTTCTGAGAGTGCTGATCCTTATTTTTATTAAAAGCTTTCCGCAAAGTTTTAACTTCCACGTGTTCACTGTTCCTTTCTACTAGATTTGTGTCATGCTTCAAATTAACCATTCTTTGACATTCTTCAGATACTGATTGCAGACTGATATTAGGATCTTGTTCTATTCTCGTTAAAATACGTGTTCTGATATCTGCATCTACTGCAGATTGTAGCCCACATACAAAGACAAGGCATTTAAATTGATCTGAGAACATTTCCTGTAAACGGAACCGTTCACATTCCCGGTTCACCGTGCTTGCATACGTCATATAGTCGTCCTGCGTTTTTTACAAGCTCGAGACACTGGTATCTAGTGTAAAAAGCTGATGATCGTTCACCGAATATACGTGTCAGGCATTCTACTGTTTCTCTGAAGGTTATTTCTGTTGGCTTCTTTGGAAGGATAAAATTGCAGAACTTCTCATGATCAGATACTCCGAGCTTCCGTAATAATAATCTCAGTTTCGAATCTTTGTACCATTCTCTTTACAAGCATTAATAAACAAATCCTCACGGTGCTTAAACCATGCCTCAAAAGTAATTCCACATGCCGGATCAAATCTAAATTCATTTGTTGAATTCGCAATAGAATCCGGAGTCATAGTGGAATTAGATACATTGGCTCTTGGGGATACTGTCATAATTTTGGCCAGTAATTCTATAAGAGAATTTTGCTGCTCCTATAGTTTTCAGATCATATCCATTTTATTGTTGCAAAATCCACTGAATATATAGGCGTACATCCGTTTTAACCACCGTCGCCACTGTTACAGCGGTTGATTTTCTAACATTCACACGTATGGAACGTTAATTTACCTTAGACGAATATCTACACTAGATTCCCTCCCAGTGTCTATTCCACAGGACTTCAACACAACTCAGATCAAGAACACGTGATTAGCACGACCATAACGTAAATATATTTCCACATCAAAACCCGACACAATCCAACGACAATGAACAATCAATGATAATTGTCATAAGAATAGGGAATATATAACTCATCTGACACCTGTCAGACTATCTACATGTCTGACTAAGCAGACAACCAATCACACTCGCCCACACACCACCTCCCTCGCTATGTTTGGTCGTATGACTTCACTTTAGGGTCTATTTGAGAAAATCTCGTTCCCTTGATGATCTTCGGCTAACTTCTGATTTCAATTCTTTCTATCAGATGGGTTTTTGTGGAGATTGTAGTAATTTCAATGGTTAAGATCATGAGTCAGTTGAAGCTAGACCACCATGGAAAACCTGGAAGCACTGGACGGCCGTCTCGTCCTATTGTGGGACTCCTCAACAGTGCGCATCCACGACCTCGCCCCTGCGAGAACCCAGGACCTACTGGTTTCGCGCCCTAACCACTAGACCAATGAGCCGGCATCCAACGGTGTTAATGTCTAACTTCAACTAATCCACGAAGTTGAGCGACACATTCACCATTGTCTTCAGTGAGTTACTACCTGACAACAGACCTGGTTGAAATCCACTGGTCACTACCTCTCACTAGAAATCCAGGATATACCTCGTGAAACCAGTCACTAGTGAGCATATTTTTGATTAATATCAGATGGCTTTTTCTCGAGATTGTATTAATTTCAATGGTGGTGGAGGTGGGATATTAAATGTATCACATAATACTTCCATTGGTAACGTTTTGGGTTTAGATGACTCATAAATATTTTTCCTATCTCGCAGTTGATTGATGTATCCGATAATTAGTGTATTTTCGACCATTACTTCATACAATACCGTCCCACATCTTTTTATAATACATCCAAATATCCATTTTGGCTCGCCAGGCCGGAAATCACGTGTATAGACTAAGTCACCTGCTTTAAATTCTCGAACCTTCGGGCGATCCTCTTCCTTATTTCTTTGTGGTCCACTCAATCTGTCTTTCGGATTCAAAACATCAAAAAGTGTCCTAATTGGTCGGCCAAATATTGTTTCGGCTGGTGATTTAACCATATTGCAGACAGTGCTCAACGGCAGGTCCCATAAACCAAATTTATCTATCCAGTCAATACCTAATAAGTTGGTATGACAGATTCCAGATACATAACATGTTCCGGTTATAGTCTTGTCACCCAATGTGAGAGATGGCTGTATTTCTCCAAGAAGAGTAATGTTAGTTCCTGTCGCACTCTTAGCGTTATAATATGTAGGGTGATATCGAGGTCGACCAAGTGTTATCCAAGTCTCTCTGGAAATTAGTGTTATGTCAGACCCCGTATCGATTTGCAGCTTAACAGGTTTACCATGGGAAAACAGTTACGTACTTCCTTTTAGACGAGAATTGGGCACCTTTTGTGGCCAGAACAACATTCGAATTACGTGGGATCTCTTTTGATGTCTGCGTCTTATTTCCTTTGAGAAACTTATACTGATGGTTGGCAATCTTTCCCCCATTTTTACAACATACTTGTGCATGACCATATTTACCACAAAGGAAACAAACTTTTCTTAAAATAGCAAACATCAGCCGAATGACGCTTACCGCATCGCCAACAACACATCTTGGGTTTCATTTGATTTGGGATTTTCTGAGAGTGCTGATCCTTATTTTTATTAAAAGCTTTCCGCAAAGTTTTAACTTCCACGTGTTCACTGTTCCTTTCTACTAGATTTGTGTCATGCTTCAAATTAACCATTCTTTGACATTCTTCAGATACTGATTGCAGACTGATATTAGGATCTTGTTCTATTCTCGTTAAAATACGTGTTCTGATATCTGCATCTACTGCAGATTGTAGCCCACATACAAAGACAAGGCATTTAAATTGATCTGAGAACATTTCCTGTAAACGGAACCGTTCACATTCCCGGTTCACCGTGCTTGCATACGTCATATAGTCGTCCTGCGTTTTTTACAAGCTCGAGACACTGGTATCTAGTGTAAAAGCTGATGATCGTTCACCGAATATACGTGTCAGGCATTCTACTGTTTCTCTGAAGGTTATTTCTGTTGGCTTCTTTGGAAGGATAAAATTGCAGAACTTCTCATGATCAGATACTCCGAGCTTCCGTAATAATAATCTCAGTTTCGAATCTTTGTACCATTCTCTTTACAAGCATTAATAAACAAATCCTCACGGTGCTTAAACCATGCCTCAAAAGTAATTCCACATGCCGGATCAAATCTAAATTCATTTGTTGAATTCGCAATAGAATCCGGAGTCATAGTGGAATTAGATACATTGGCTCTTGGGGATACTGTCATAATTTTGGCCAGTAATTCTATAAGAGAATTTTGCTGCTCCTATAGTTTTCAGATCATATCCATTTTATTGTTGCAAAATCCACTGAATATATAGGCGTACATCCGTTTTAACCACCGTCGCCACTGTTACAGCGGTTGATTTTCTAACATTCACACGTATGGAACGTTAATTTACCTTAGACGAATATCTACACTAGATTCCCTCCCAGTGTCTATTCCACAGGACTTCAACACAACTCAGATCAAGAACACGTGATTAGCACGACCATAACGTAAATATATTTCCACATCAAAACCCGACACAATCCAACGACAATGAACAATCAATGATAATTGTCATAAGAATAGGGAATATATAACTCATCTGACACCTGTCAGACTATCTACATGTCTGACTAAGCAGACAACCAATCACACTCGCCCACACACCACCTCCCTCGCTATGTTTGGTCGTATGACTTCACTTTAGGGTCTATTTGAGAAAATCTCGTTCCCTTGATGATCTTCGGCTAACTTCTGATTTCAATTCTTTCTATCAGATGGGTTTTTGTGGAGATTGTAGTAATTTCAATGGTTAAGATCATGAGTCAGTTGAAGCTAGGAAGTTGAGCGACACATTCACCATTGTCTTCAGTGAGTTACTACCTGACAACAGACCTGGTTGAAATCCACTGGTCACTACCTCTCACTAGAAATCCAGGATATACCTCGTGAAACCAGTCACTAGTGAGCATATTTTTGATTAATATCAGATGGCTTTTTCTCGAGATTGTTTAATTCAACTTGTGGTGGAGGTGGGATATTAAATGTATCACATAATACTTCCATTGGTAACGTTTTGGGTTTAGATGACTCATAAATATTTTTCCTATCTCGCAGTTGATTGATGTATCCGATAATTAGTGTATTTTCGACCATTACTTCATACAATACCGTCCCACATCTTTTTATAATACATCCAAATATCCATTTTGGCTCGCCAGGCCGGAAATCACGTGTATAGACTAAGTCACCTGCTTTAAATTCTCGAACCTTCGGGCGATCCTCTTCCTTATTTCTTTGTGGTCCACTCAATCTGTCTTTCGGATTCAAAACATCAAAAAGTGTCCTAATTGGTCGGCCAAATATTGTTTCGGCTGGTGATTTAACCATATTGCAGACAGTGCTCAACGGCAGGTCCCATAAACCAAATTTATCTATCCAGTCAATACCTAATAAGTTGGTATGACAGATTCCAGATACATAACATGTTCCGGTTATAGTCTTGTCACCCAATGTGAGAGATGGCTGTATTTCTCCAAGAAGAGTAATGTTAGTTCCTGTCGCACTCTTAGCGTTATAATATGTAGGGTGATATCGAGGTCGACCAAGTGTTATCCAAGTCTCTCTGGAAATTAGTGTTATGTCAGACCCCGTATCGATTTGCAGCTTAACAGGTTTACCATGGGAAAACAGTTACGTACTTCCTTTTAGACGAGAATTGGGCACCTTTTGTGGCCAGAACAACATTCGAATTACGTGGGATCTCTTTTGATGTCTGCGTCTTATTTCCTTTGAGAAACTTATACTGATGGTTGGCAATCTTTCCCCCATTTTTACAACATACTTGTGCATGACCATATTTACCACAAAGGAAACAAACTTTTCTTAAAATAGCAAACATCAGCCGAATGACGCTTACCGCATCGCCAACAACACATCTTGGGTTTCATTTGATTTGGGATTTTCTGAGAGTGCTGATCCTTATTTTTATTAAAAGCTTTCCGCAAAGTTTTAACTTCCACGTGTTCACTGTTCCTTTCTACTAGATTTGTGTCATGCTTCAAATTAACCATTCTTTGACATTCTTCAGATACTGATTGCAGACTGATATTAGGATCTTGTTCTATTCTCGTTAAAATACGTGTTCTGATATCTGCATCTACTGCAGATTGTAGCCCACATACAAAGACAAGGCATTTAAATTGATCTGAGAACATTTCCTGTAAACGGAACCGTTCACATTCCCGGTTCACCGTGCTTGCATACGTCATATAGTCGTCCTGCGTTTTTTTACAAGCTCGAGACACTGGTATCTAGTGTAAAAAGCTGATGATCGTTCACCGAATATACGTGTCAGGCATTCTACTGTTTCTCTGAAGGTTATTTCTGTTGGCTTCTTTGGAAGGATAAAATTGCAGAACTTCTCATGATCAGATACTCCGAGCTTCCGTAATAATAATCTCAGTTTCGAATCTTTGTACCATTCTCTTTACAAGCATTAATAAACAAATCCTCACGGTGCTTAAACCATGCCTCAAAAGTAATTCCACATGCCGGATCAAATCTAAATTCATTTGTTGAATTCGCAATAGAATCCGGAGTCATAGTGGAATTAGATACATTGGCTCTTGGGGATACTGTCATAATTTTGGCCAGTAATTCTATAAGAGAATTTTGCTGCTCCTATAGTTTTCAGATCATATCCATTTTATTGTTGCAAAATCCACTGAATATATAGGCGTACATCCGTTTTAACCACCGTCGCCACTGTTACAGCGGTTGATTTTCTAACATTCACACGTATGGAACGTTAATTTACCTTAGACGAATATCTACACTAGATTCCCTCCCAGTGTCTATTCCACAGGACTTCAACACAACTCAGATCAAGAACACGTGATTAGCACGACCATAACGTAAATATATTTCCACATCAAAACCCGACACAATCCAACGACAATGAACAATCAATGATAATTGTCATAAGAATAGGGGAATATATAACTCATCTGACACCTGTCAGACTATCTACATGTCTGACTAAGCAGACAACCAATCACACTCGCCCACACACCACCTCCCTCGCTATGTTTGGTCGTATGACTTCACTTTAGGGTCTATTTGAGAAAATCTCGTTCCCTTGATGATCTTCGGCTAACTTCTGATTTCAATTCTTTCTATCAGATGGGTTTTTGTGGAGATTGTAGTAATTTCAATGGTTAAGATCATGAGTCAGTTGAAGCTAGACCACCATGGAAAACCTGGAAGCACTGGACGGCCGTCTCGTCCTATTGTGGGACTCCTCAACAGTGCGCATCCACGACCTCTGCCCTTGAGAACCCAGGACCTACTGGTTTCGCGCCCGAGCACTTAACCACTAGACCAATGAGCCGGCATCCAACGGTGTTAATGTCTACTTCAACTAATCCACGAAGTTGAGCGACACATTCACCATTGTCTTCAGTGAGTTACTACCTGACAACAGACCTGGTTGAAATCCACTGGTCACTACCTCTCACTAGAAATCCAGGATATACCTCGTGAAACCAGTCACTAGTGAGCATATTTTTGATTAATATCAGATGGCTTTTTCTCGAGATTGTATTAATTTCAATGGTGGTGGAGGTGGGATATTAAATGTATCACATAATACTTCCATTGGTAACGTTTTGGGTTTAGATGACTCATAAATATTTTTCCTATCTCGCAGTTGATTGATGTATCCGATAATTAGTGTATTTTCGACCATTACTTCATACAATACCGTCCCACATCTTTTTATAATACATCCAAATATCCATTTTGGCTCGCCAGGCCGGAAATCACGTGTATAGACTAAGTCACCTGCTTTAAATTCTCGAACCTTCGGGCGATCCTCTTCCTTATTTCTTTGTGGTCCACTCAATCTGTCTTTCGGATTCAAAACATCAAAAAGTGTCCTAATTGGTCGGCCAAATATTGTTTCGGCTGGTGATTTAACCATATTGCAGACAGTGCTCAACGGCAGGTCCCATAAACCAAATTTATCTATCCAGTCAATACCTAATAAGTTGGTATGACAGATTCCAGATACATAACATGTTCCGGTTATAGTCTTGTCACCCAATGTGAGAGATGGCTGTATTTCTCCAAGAAGAGTAATGTTAGTTCCTGTCGCACTCTTAGCGTTATAATATGTAGGGTGATATCGAGGTCGACCAAGTGTTATCCAAGTCTCTCTGGAAATTAGTGTTATGTCAGACCCCGTATCGATTTGCAGCTTAACAGGTTTACCATGGGAAAACAGTTACGTACTTCCTTTTAGACGAGAATTGGGCACCTTTTGTGGCCAGAACAACATTCGAATTACGTGGGATCTCTTTTGATGTCTGCGTCTTATTTCCTTTGAGAAACTTATACTGATGGTTGGCAATCTTTCCCCCATTTTTACAACATACTTGTGCATGACCATATTTACCACAAAGGAAACAAACTTTTCTTAAAATAGCAAACATCAGCCGAATGACGCTTACCGCATCGCCAACAACACATCTTGGGTTTCATTTGATTTGGGATTTTCTGAGAGTGCTGATCCTTATTTTTATTAAAAGCTTTCCGCAAAGTTTTAACTTCCACGTGTTCACTGTTCCTTTCTACTAGATTTGTGTCATGCTTCAAATTAACCATTCTTTGACATTCTTCAGATACTGATTGCAGACTGATATTAGGATCTTGTTCTATTCTCGTTAAAATACGTGTTCTGATATCTGCATCTACTGCAGATTGTAGCCCACATACAAAGACAAGGCATTTAAATTGATCTGAGAACATTTCCTGTAAACGGAACCGTTCACATTCCCGGTTCACCGTGCTTGCATACGTCATATAGTCGTCCTGCGTTTTTACAAGCTCGAGACACTGGTATCTAGTGTAAAAGCTGATGATCGTTCACCGAATATACGTGTCAGGCATTCTACTGTTTCTCTGAAGGTTATTTCTGTTGGCTTCTTTGGAAGGATAAAATTGCAGAACTTCTCATGATCAGATACTCCGAGCTTCCGTAATAATAATCTCAGTTTCGAATCTTTGTACCATTCTCTTTACAAGCATTAATAAACAAATCCTCACGGTGCTTAAACCATGCCTCAAAAGTAATTCCACATGCCGGATCAAATCTAAATTCATTTGTTGAATTCGCAATAGAATCCGGAGTCATAGTGGAATTAGATACATTGGCTCTTGGGGATACTGTCATAATTTTGGCCAGTAATTCTATAAGAGAATTTTGCTGCTCCTATAGTTTTCAGATCATATCCATTTTATTGTTGCAAAATCCACTGAATATATAGGCGTACATCCGTTTTAACCACCGTCGCCACTGTTACAGCGGTTGATTTTCTAACATTCACACGTATGGAACGTTAATTTACCTTAGACGAATATCTACACTAGATTCCCTCCCAGTGTCTATTCCACAGGACTTCAACACAACTCAGATCAAGAACACGTGATTAGCACGACCATAACGTAAATATATTTCCACATCAAAACCCGACACAATCCAACGACAATGAACAATCAATGATAATTGTCATAAGAATAGGGAATATATAACTCATCTGACACCTGTCAGACTATCTACATGTCTGACTAAGCAGACAACCAATCACACTCGCCCACACTCAGTCATACTGTGTGTACAGTAAGCCAATATGTGCCGAAGCCAATATGTGCCGATGACTAGTGAAATGATTCACTTTAATGTCTAACTTCAACTAATTCCACGAATTGAGACACATTCACCATTGTTCAGTTACGTACCTGACAAACAGACCTTTGAAATCCACTGGTCACTACCTCTCCTCTTCAGGATACTTCGTGAAACAGTCACTTCATTTTTTGATTAATTCAGATGGCTTTTTCTCGATTGTATTAACGTCCAACTTGTGGTGGAGGTGGGATATTAAATGTATCACATAATACTTCCATTGGTAACGTTTTGGGTTTAGATGACTCATAAATATTTTTCCTATCTCGCAGTCATGGCAAACCGTTCTCAATGGAAAGTGAACAGGAGCAGCGCATGGAATCACGGTGTACATTGTAAGTGCCTGTTGCGTCCACAGCCGTGAATAAGTCAACAGACATTACAAACTCCGTTATAGGAGTGCACAGGTGCCGCTTCAGTACTTGACATGCAGCTGGTGTCAGTCGTTCCTGAAGTCCACGCATTGCTGGCTCTTGGCCGATGTTGGCTTTTATCCGGCAATCTGAAGTGTATTTCTGTAATCTTGCTTCCATCCAATATCCAACGCGAAGTAGCACACTAAATATAGATCTCAGCACAGGTGTTTTTCGACTCAGTTGATGCATCTTCAAAATTCGGTGACTTGTCTCAACAAAGTTCGTATTATTGAGTTGAAGTAGCGTTGCTGATGGTCGAAAAGCTGTAGACCATTTGTTTTTTCTCGGTAATAGGTGGTCTCTGACATATCGGGCAAACGTTCCGTCCGATATTTCGATCAAGGATAATACATTGTTAAAACTACAAAATAATGTTATGTTGCTTTTGATTTACCTTTCAACCGTTTGAGTAAACATCAGGCGAAAAAATAGTTGTATCACTTCTGATCGTACCCTCTACAATTAAGGTTACTGGGTTAATGTTAATGAACGAAACACTTACCCTCTTTATAACATTGCGAACAAGGTGGACGCGACACAAGATATGGTGAGCATTGGGATACACCTGCATGATGGCAGCAGCTATTGCAGGTGAATCATCTGTCACAATGCCTACCACCTGTCGACTGTTGGTTGGCCGTTGGAAGAACGACAGGAATCGAGAAATCAAAGTCGATGTTTCGCGACTTATAAATGTAATACAAACGGGTATCGCCTTCAAATTCATATCAAGGGCTACGACCTGATATAAATAGATATTCTCGTCATTCGTCTTGTATGTTCCGTCCAAACCAATAACATCACCGAAACGATCTGCAAAAATCTTTTGATCACCAGTGGTGAAGAAAAAGTACGATAGACAGTTCTCATCGTCTAATTCGTATTCGCATAGCCCACCCAAAGATGTTATGTGCGCTTTCAATTTTACTTAATCACCTATCGTTTACATTATAAATTGGCAAATGGCTTACCAGGAATGTTCGCCTGTGAGAACACTTTGTACCGCATATTATAGATATCTTGATCATTCAGTAGTTTCCCATAAGAATGGTAAGCATAATTCTTAATGTGGAATGAAGCAGTACCAGATATTAGCAGCGGTCGCACATTTTCGAACTGGGCCTCTGTTAACCTGCGCACCCATGAATTTCCTTGGTACCTTAGGGAATTGCACTCGTGATTGTGATGCACATTCCCACGTACAACAGTCCAGTAGCCGTCAATAATCTTACAATACATGAAGGCCGGACATGGAGTGTTCATGGAAGCCCTTCATGACAAAAAATGTTAATAACATTTATAACATTACCTCCTCCGTCTGATCCGCTGTGACGAACCGCTAGATGTTATATGGCCATTTCTCCAGCACACAAATTTAATGTACGAGCTTTCATTTCTGCACAAATGCGAATCTCGAACTACATAATGACAGAAAGTTGATCTTTCATAATTTGTGATAGCGGACTTCAACGCTTCAACCGATGGGAACGCAACGAGAAACAAGGTTGTCAAAAATACTTCCTCCATTTCTGTTACGGGAGAAACAACAGCGTTTGTACAAGGCACGTTACTCTCCTCCATAATGATAAATAAAATGTACTTCGTCGAGAAGTACTGATGTTTTATAACAATCCGACAAAACATAACTAACCAATTAAAAACGAACTTTAAAACTAGCCATTTCATTCGACGAAACACCATGAAAAATATTGCAATTTTCGGTTGAAAAAACATTTTATAAAAAGGTGGGTAGGGGGTTTTTAAAAAAAATTGCCGTGGGGCTAATGAATTTCGGTCGTATGACTTCACTTTAGGGTCTATTTGAGAAAATCTCGTTCCCTTGATGATCTTCGGCTAACTTCTGATTTCAATTCTTTCTTTCTCGTTTCAACTTGTGGTGGAGGTGGGATATTAAATGTATCACATAATACTTCCATTGGTAACGTTTTGGGTTTAGATGACTCATAAATATTTTTCCTATCTCGCAGTTGATTGATGTATCCGATAATTAGTGTATTTTCGACCATTACTTCATACAATACCGTCCCACATCTTTTTATAATACATCCAAATATCCATTTTGGCTCGCCAGGCCGGAAATCACGTGTATAGACTAAGTCACCTGCTTTAAATTCTCGAACCTTCGGGCGATCCTCTTCCTTATTTCTTTGTGGTCCATTCAATCTGTCTTTCGGATTCAAAACATCAAAAAGTGTCCTAATTGGTCGGCCAAATATTGTTTCGGCTGGTGATTTAACCATATTGCAGACAGTGCTCAACGGCAGGTCCCATAAACCAAATTTATCTATCCAGTCAATGCCTAATAAGTTGGTATGACAGATTCCAGATACATAACATGTTCCGGTTATAGTCTTGTCACCCAATGTGAGAGATGGCTGTATTTCTCCAAGAAGAGTAATGTTAGTTCCTGTCGCACTCTTAGCGTTATAATATGTAGGGTGATATCGAGGTCGACCAAGTGTTATCCAAGTCTCTCTGGAAATTAGTGTTATGTCAGACCCCGTATCGATTTGCAGCTTAACAGGTTTACCATGGGAAAACAGTTACGTACTTCCTTTTAGACGAGAATTGGGCACCTTTTGTGGCCAGAACAACATTCGAATTACGTGGGATCTCTTTTGATGTCTGCGTCTTATTTCCTTTGAGAAACTTATACTGATGGTTGGCAATCTTTCCCCCATTTTTACAACATACTTGTGCATGACCATATTTACCACAAAGGAAACAAACTTTTCTTAAAATAGCAAACATCAGCCGAATGACGCTTACCGCATCGCCAACAACACATCTTGGGTTTCATTTGATTTGGGATTTTCTGAGAGTGCTGATCCTTATTTTTATTAAAAGCTTTCCGCAAAGTTTTAACTTCCACGTGTTCACTGTTCCTTTCTACTAGATTTGTGTCATGCTTCAAATTAACCATTCTTTGACATTCTTCAGATACTGATTGCAGACTGATATTAGGATCTTGTTCTATTCTCGTTAAAATACGTGTTCTGATATCTGCATCTACTGCAGATTGTAGCCCACATACAAAGACAAGGCATTTAAATTGATCTGAGAACATTTCCTGTAAACGGAACCGTTCACATTCCCGGTTCACCGTGCTTGCATACGTCATATAGTCGTCCTGCGTTTTTTTACAAGCTCGAGACACTGGTATCTAGTGTAAAAAGCTGATGATCGTTCACCGAATATACGTGTCAGGCATTCTACTGTTTCTCTGAAGGTTATTTCTGTTGGCTTCTTTGGAAGGATAAAATTGCAGAACTTCTCATGATCAGATACTCCGAGCTTCCGTAATAATAATCTCAGTTTCGAATCTTTGTACCATTCTCTTTACAAGCATTAATAAACAAATCCTCACGGTGCTTAAACCATGCCTCAAAAGTAATTCCACATGCCGGATCAAATCTAAATTCATTTGTTGAATTCGCAATAGAATCCGGAGTCATAGTGGAATTAGATACATTGGCTCTTGGGGATACTGTCATAATTTTGGCCAGTAATTCTATAAGAGAATTTTGCTGCTCCTATAGTTTTCAGATCATATCCATTTTATTGTTGCAAAATCCACTGAATATATAGGCGTACATCCGTTTTAACCACCGTCGCCACTGTTACAGCGGTTGATTTTCTAACATTCACACGTATGGAACGTTAATTTACCTTAGACGAATATCTACACTAGATTCCCTCCCAGTGTCTATTCCACAGGACTTCAACACAACTCAGATCAAGAACACGTGATTAGCACGACCATAACGTAAATATATTTCCACATCAAAACCCGACACAATCCAACGACAATGAACAATCAATGATAATTGTCATAAGAATAGGGGAATATATAACTCATCTGACACCTGTCAGACTCTCTACGTATCTGACTAAGTACAGAACTATTCATACTCACAACAATCAATTTTTCACGGTATAGCGATGTGTTTCTTCCTAACGGCCGTTTTATAGCTTTAAATATTCTCGTGATCGTTCACATATTGTATGTTTCCTGGGTTTGTTTTGTGTTTCTCTTTCGTTAACGACTCTATATCATTTGTGTTACGTGATTTTTATATCTTAATATTGTTTGATTGGATATTATTTGCATGGCTTTTGCTAATATATCCTAAATTATTTCATCTTTTTATTTTTATACCACTATGTTGTCATTAATATCGTAAACGGACCATATTACGATTATGCATACTCAACTAGTTTATAACCATCATCTGAACTAACGCCATTCGCTATTCATACTATTCATGTTTACTTCCGATTCTCAACGCAGTGTGTTCCTTTAGTCTTTCGTTTTTCTGTTTTCATTCAGGATTCCAAGTTAGCGCCTGTCTCCTGATGCGGTTTGATGATTTCTTCAATGTGTGTCCTATCCACTTCCAGCGTCTTTTCCTAATTTCCTATTCAGTTGGAAGCTGGTTTGTTCTCTCCCATAGTAGGCTGTTGCTGATGGTATCCGGTCAATGGGCATTCAGTATCTTACGTATACAATCGTTTATGAATACTTGTATCTCTTTCATGATGGTTGTGGTAGTTCTGCAAGTTTCAGCTCCGTACAACATAACTAAATGTCTTGACGTTTGTATTGAAGATTCTGACTATGATATTGGTTGACAATTGTTTTGAGTTTCATACGTAGTTCAACTGTGGGAATGCAGTCCTTGCTTTGCCGATCTTCGCCTGCACGTCAGCATCAAACCCTCCTTATTCATGGATGGTGCTACCTAGTTGTTCACAGCTTTTAGTGAAGATTTTCTAAATTTCATCACAAATCGGGAGAGTATGTTGTTCAGCACAAAAAAGTCTCATCTGAATTTTCATTATAACCACTCGGCTTAAACTGTTGTTTCTCAAGTAGAGACCCGTCACCTTTAAATTCACTAGTTGCCGTTTCAAATAGGTTGGTAGTATAAACCAACCGTAAGTTATCAATTCATACTTAGTTTTCTTCAGAACCCATCTCATGTTTTCACTAAAGGGGTTTATTTTCTAAATTCGATTTCAGAAAGTTACTTGAAAACGAACTAGAAGCTGTGGGTATTCGATTGAATAAAAGCAAACCAAATATTTATTTCAAGGTAATTTAAAATTTGATCACTGTTCTAAGCTCCCTAATTTTCACAGTCCGTCATAAGAAATAACTGAACCCGTGGTTCAGTTTTATAAGTACTTGACGATGAACTCCCACAATTGAGTTATATCTCGTCTCCCTGTGACAGCTGGGTGGTTTCGTTTGTCAGTGACTTGGATTCGACCAAGCATTCACATACAAATCCATGAAGTATCTTATAGGAGCCAGCGATATTACATTGCTCTGACTTCGGAAAACAAAACAGGACTCGAATACTACCACAGCTTCATGTTTTTTGACAAGCTTTGACATAAAGTCTGATCACTTTCCTCGTATTGATAAATCATCTTAATTCCCGGTCTATCGAGAAGATAGTTGCGGTAAGAGTTGTCAAATACTAGCTTTAACATCCAACTAGGCGAGGAACACGATTAACTAAATCACGACTTTTTCAACGTTGGAGATAGCTAACAGTCGTATAATGTAACTTCGATGTTAATTTTTTCTTTTCCTCCAAGCATATTTGTTCTTTGCCACAGTACATTATTACTGATGGCCTCTGGTCAATGGGGAATAAACAGCTTTGTTTGACACCGGTTTTTACTTAAAGTGAATATGTGGGCTGCTGTTCATTCACGGCTTTGCAATGCGGTCCTTCGTAAGAGTTCTGTATAGTAGTGATCTTACCAGGTGATTCACGTCTCATATCTCCTCTTTCAGCGTTTTCCGCTGTTATTGCTAGGTCTTCCACGTGTTTCTGCTTGCCAGCCCTAATGCTTCTCTTCACTTGCTTGTTTGCTTCTGTGTGTTCAGCTTGTGCCTTGACTTTCTCTGTTCTTGTTCGGCTGATGTTCATTGTTGTCTTGTCATTCTTTTCTTGAATGCTACTCAGGGTTTCGATGGAGATCCATTCCTTATGATGATGCTTCCTGTGGCCCTGAACCTCCTAGCACGTCGAGATTATTGTTTCTTTAATCCCTCTCCAGTTGTCCTCCATAGTAGTTTCTTTTTCTTTGTGTAGATCTTGTAAAGCTTGGAACCTGTTGCTGAGAGCTATCATGAATTCGTTGAGTTTGTTAGTATCTCAAAGGAAGGCTTTACTAAACCTTTGTAGTGCTGTTTCTCCAGTTGTCCAGTTCTTCTTTAGCTTCAGTTTAATTTTGGCAACCAGCAGATACTTATATGAACCTAAGCCAGCTTATATTTATGTTCTCATGACTTTCACGGGTCTTCTGAATTTTTTCGTGATGCAATATGATCGACCTCGTACTATTTAGTGTGATCTGCAGAGACACATGTAGCTTTGTGTATGCGTTTGTGGGGGAATGTAGTGCATCCTATAGCTATTTTGTTGAATGCACGTAAATTTGCAAATCTCTCGCTATTCTTGTTCCTTTCCTTCAGTCCATGTTGTCCCATGATATCTTCATACTCGATGTTGTCCATTCCGGTCTTGGCGTTTAGTTCTCTTATAAGGATGGTCAGGTCCTTTTCTGGGCACTTATCTACGACCGATTGCAGCCTCTCATTGTACTGATCTTTATTGTCTCCACTATTATCACTGGTGTGGGCGTGGGACTGAATATCGTTCACTGCGATCCCTTCTTCGTTTCGCTAAATGTTGAGGGTCATCTTCTTTACGGGATAAAAATGGTATAGCAATAGTAACACGCTCCAGCAAACGACCACTATCTACCATCAAGCTCGCGTATGAATGCCCATTAAATGTAGTCTTCTACGTATGTAGCTAGAAGGCAAGAACATTGAGAGGGCAGATTCAGTGAAAACGACATAAAACTTTTGATTAGAGAAATATATCACTTTATGGCACAGGTAACATTGCACACAAACACAGATGTTCCAGGTTATATTATTAATGATACATCTGATATTTGATCAGATATCCTTAGAAAAAGATTTTAACGCTATATTTGTGATGGGAATTGAGCTTTACTCTCACCGCGTGTCTTAATTTTTACCAGGAAGTACGGTCAATAATACAGGGCAGATGTGAATATATTCGCTAATTTCGGATAAACTACTCGTCTGTTATAGAGTGTCACCAGTATTCTCTGTGGCCGTGTGATTAGTGGAAGGCTTCAGTCGACAACCACTGAAAGCCTGCGATGGCAATCATTCATTAATTATTCGCGTATGTTTCTTGAATAAACAAAAACGAAGAAACAAACAAACATGGCCGTTTAGACAAAATATAGAGAGCCTGAACTGCTCAAAAGAAGTTTTGCGTCAGTGGAAACCTCCTGAAACAAACTTAACCATAATTCTTACTTGACGCTATGAGAATAATGAAGTGAAAAAGTGCAAAACTATAGCAAGAACTTCATGATTGCTTTTAACATAAAATACATACCGACCTGATATACCTTTATTGGTTTATGTCCCAAAGAAAGCGAAGAATACAAGGGGCTTAAGTCATAAAAGGTATTCGTCACGAGGACTTCAGGATCTCAGAAATGGCAGGGATCCACATTGACTATTCTCCCAATCAACCAAACCATTGATCAGATTCCTGAACATTTATCTAGTGGCTGCCACTAATTAAATCAAAATGATATGTCGGTAAAATCACACGTAGTAGAACAAGGTAAAATCTTCTGTCGTTCTGTCACTCATCTGTTCTTTAGTGATACCGATGAGCTGTCCAATTCATCATATCTACAGCATGTGAGTGGATGGACTTCTTATGTCTGATGATATTGAAGACCAAGAACAGAGTATTAACACTAATAAACAAGAAAGAAGAAACCAGTCAATTTACACTGTGTTATCACAAATAAAATATATTGTTTTTGATTGTGTCTCGTTTTAACATGCTCCAGCTAGTTTTCGATTTCCAAGGTCGCTCGTCTGATGATTAGGTTTGCCCCTTTGTGGTGGCGTTCCAAGGTGATTTGTACTTTTTCGATAAAACTCGACAATATTGCTACATTTGACTTTTGCTTTTACATTGGATGTATTGCAGTCAAAATACATTCCAACCCTCTAGTAACACTTTGATTTTCAGATACTATTTCTACTGAATATAATTCGCAATCCCTTGAGATACGCCATTAACCTCACTAGTGTCTGTTGGGTGAAACTTCAGTGTTTACACATACACTCAACATGGAAGTGCATTGCTATTCGCCGAAACTTTAATTTCTGGTTGCTAGTCGAAGGCTTCTACTAATTTACGTCCATTTTGAGAATTTTTCTGAGCAATGTAATTCATTTCAGAAAGCTTAGGCGTGAAATTACTAGAATCCTCGTCGCTGTTCATTCGATTCATTCATTTTTTGAAAGATATAAGTCGTTTGATTGGTCTATCTCTTCAAGCTTCGTTAGCTAACTTTTTAAATTGTATAAGATCGCATTGTTTGTATGAGAGAAACTCTGACCGTTTACGAGCCTCCGAATTCACTGGGGAACTCATGTGACATCAAACGAGGAGTAAATGATATCTGTTTCTTCCGGGTACAGAGAGTTCAGTAGTCTATGTGGAACATGTCCAAGTGGTAAAATGTACAACGATGTTTGCGCAACTCCAGGCTAACAATGAGATGCACAAGAATGTCAACAATTGATTTTTGATTACAATAACTTTACCCGAATCGTATTGGAAACTTATACTAACTATAAGTTCATGTTAAGTAATCGAATTGTGCGAACACATACCTAACGCTCACCATGTCTCTTCGTTTAGGATTCCTACAACTCCGACAAACCCCTTGCGTAGTAATTGCTTGTTTCGTCACTAGTAATCAGTTGTAAAGCTATTGTTTGTTCTAGATTACAATTGAATATAACTTCTGACTAAGAGTTCATCGGATATGTAAAAAAAACTTTAACTCGTCAACTTATTACTTGGCTGCACGTTAGTTCCGTTTTCATAATATCTGAGACTTAAATCTGACTAGGTCTTAGGAGCTGTTAGCACGACTTGTCTACAGCGTGTTCCGTGAGTATCATTATTTTGGGGAATCCTAATTGGCCCATTCTCAGCCAATCAGCGCTAACAGATAACTGGAGAAGACTCCGGCATCTTGTATAAAATTCTAAATACACTAACATTTTTATTACTGTATCACTCAACTTGGTTTATTTGGATTTCATTGGCGTATATGTCCAAGTCGTGTCATGATTTTCAGGACCAGTCAAGTGAGATCATGTTCAAATTCTGTTGCGCAATAAGGGTATCTGGGTCATAATGGAAGTTCTAACAGGAACCCAAGTAGGCAATTCAAGATATAACTTACTGTGCATCGATGCGAATGTTTTTTTGCTACCATTGAAGTTATTGTTTCTATGAATTTAGTGTTCACCATGTTGTGCTAATAAAATATGGCAACTTGGACCGATGCATATATGTGCCTGGTCATACGTCGTAGCTGACTGGTTGAGTTTTTCCCCTGAATTCATAGTCATAAAATATTTCGATACAGTAGAGTCACGAGTTACAACGCAATGTTTATCCAGCATTCCCTGTTTCATTTTCGTCTTATTTCTCTTATTTATATATTGGGTAATTTTTAGCCTAAGTGTTCAAACTAGAAATGCGAAGAATGGCTTGATAAGAAATGAATTGAAATAAGCGTTTAATTAAAAGCACTAAGGAAATCTTCGTCTGCATTGAATGAAATGCTTAATTTTCCCTGAAAGCTAACTTCCTCTATTCCAATCTATAAGATCACAAGTCAGCATTTCATTTCTTTTGTTACGGTTTAGTAGTAGATCAGCTTGGTTAACACTGATACTACAGGTTCTGTCTGTGGTTGTAAGTACTGATCTTGTAAATGAGTTCCATTCTTTCTTGTTTAAAGATAACGAAACATTGATTAAACCAAAAGAAATTTTGTTTCTTTTGTGCACATTATTTCTTTATTCATAGAACTTCACATGCTTACTCTCATGGAGGTCAAACAAGCTAATAAATTCGTCGTACAAACTTCGGTTGCCTTCTTATCTTCGTACTCAGGAGAATTCCGGTAAAGCATCGCGTCCTGGAGAAAGCAAGAATGATCAAACATCTAATATTCGTATTACTGTTTTAAGTATTTATGAAGATAATATTTATTTTAGCAAAGTTTGAATTGCGGTTTTCATTTTCTCGAAATAAAATGCCTGACCCTCCTGGTGGATGGTCTTTTGCTTCTTGGGTTATACTTGGTGCTGTTGGTTTAACATGGGTTGTCTACCACAATTTTTCAATGTACAGAAAGGTCGATTGGAAAGAGTTTACAGATAACTTCCTACAAAAGTAAGGCTTCAACATATTTCTTTGCTTTATTATGGTAGAAACTTGTTAGTTTAGTTGTCCAACCTTACAAACAAGTAAAGTGTCCTTATTTGGTAGGATACCCTAGCGTTCACATACACACGTGCTAATTTTCTTCACAAAATTGCAACTTCAATGATGGTTCCTATTTCGTCAAGTTCTAGTTTAGCATACTGGTTGTGAAGTTCAATGAGTATTGCAACTCATTGATATTTGGTTAAATCGGTCATACAAATCTTTGTGTATCTTTATATTTATGTAGCACAAAAGACATGGTACTAAGCTTATTTTCAATGTGAACTAATGTCGAACACAAGCTCTTAGTTTACCAATCAGCAAATCAGTTGGTTAACCTTGATCACTAGTTTGTTTTGGAATGCGAATGATAGTTAATAGCTAATACAACACTCTTTATAGTCTTTGGTTCTTTTTGTCTCTCTTGTCTACGTCTCACGTGTATACTTGGTTAATGTTAAGTTTTTTGCAAACACTAGAAAACTCCAATCCTCAAAGGTCACTTTTCCCATGTGGACTACTATTTTGTTAATTTTTAGCGTAAGAATGTATTTTCTTGAGTATTCAAACCTTGTCATCTGTTCATTTATAATGGATATGACTTGAAGCATAGTACACGGGTGATCTATCCGTGTTTCTTGAGTTTCGAATTCTTCATAAGTCTGAACTTCTCACCTTAATACTGTTCTATCTTGAATGTATCATCAATGTCACCCAAAAGTTCAGCTACCTGTGATTAAAATACTACCGTAATTTTTCCCGAGATCATAACGTTTACATTAGTACGACAGTTTTTAAACTGTTTTTCCACTCAGTTTGTGGCATTCATGCTTTTTATTACAAGGCTTGTCTGTTCTCTCTGATTTAGTTTGAAAAAAGTTGAAAAATAATTCTGAATATTAAATTTTAGACTGTTAATTTAATCAATATGAAATCAGAATTTGCAACTCCATGTGGTATTCATTAACATTATTTTATTTTCTCATTCCTATTTAACTTGATATGTTTTTATAGTTAGTACTCTCATCTGATTTCTCAGAAATTTAGCTAGTACCAGGAGATTCACTTTTTGACTTAACATTCACAGATCATATAGCTATGTTTAATGAAAACTGTCGCCAAACTAAGGCTTCTAATCGCCGTGAGTGATAATGTAAACAAATTTGGCAAATATTTCTCCTCAAATAGCGATATTTTACCTCAGCGTTGTTCTGTGTCAACCCCTGTACTAATAATACGGGGTGAAGTATTTAAGGGTATCTACTTCACTTATCCTAGTAGTCTCATCAGCCCTAGTGGGTTGGTGTCCGACTGAATTTCGTCACGGATTCAAAAAGCTCGTTTGGCTTTTGCCAACTTGTGACATAGGCGGGTTGTCTATATTTAAATAAAAGACTACTCTGAGTGTCAGTTCTCTCTGTCCTACTTCATATGGGTGCAATTTAGTTTAGGAATGTAGGTGACATACATAGGCTAAATGTTTTTGATTCTAAGTCTTTTTGAAGTACTTTACGTATTGACGAACAGCTGACAGGAATGTTGAGGTTAGGCGTAAGACCATCAGCTGCCCACCCCGACGCACGACGTTTGCTGGTATAAGAGTAAACTAAAAGAAGGCTAGACCAAGACATAACATCTATCCATGAAGACATTAGCAACTGTACTGAACCATGTTGATAAATACAGACTATCTTGTTGGGGTCCATGTGAAAATAGTGATCGGTGTTTGTAAACTTTGGTGAACGTGACTCAGAATCGTTCACAGTGAAATAGACCCACTCTATATTTTCATAAAATATTGTGCTTTTTTCTATACTTATTATATCCCACTACTACTATGGCCGAAGGTACAGCTACCGTTAAATTCACTACTCTTAGATTTGTTTTGGAATTTTTTCTATAATGGAAAAATGAACCAATTTATATGTTTCCGGTCCTACATTGCATAGAACTGACTGACGAGTATAACCTGGTACAACTTTCCACTAAAATTAAAATGCACTGTACAAAATACTGAAATAACATTGGAAAGTAAATAGAAGGAAGTATATTCATAAAGTAAATAAGTATATAGAATAATTAAGTTAAGAAGAATGATATACAATAGAAGATATAGTTCATTCAATAATGGAGTTCCCTATAGTTAAAGGAGTTTCACTCATTTTTACGAAGAATAAACAAGTAAACTACATATTTACCATCTTTTTTCTATTATTTGCTATATCTAATTATGCCTATCTCCTGCGTCGTTTCGTTTCCAGGACCCCAACCAACGACAAATGTCAATCTTACCCAGCTTTCTTTTATCACTAGCACCATATTAGTAATTGACCTCTCTCCTTATTCTAACCAGTTCTAGTGAATGTAAATGAAGCACAATTTGGAAGCCACTGGATGAATTCTGTAAAATATGTCCAAACCGATTAAATTATCATTACTACACCCGAATACACGTTGTCGAACCTCTTCACTACTTACACATTGTTACCACCAAATGTCAGCAATCATTCAAAGACATCAAATCTTCAGATTGTTAAAAAAAACTTTGTAGTTCGTATAGCTTTTCATTTTGATGACTTGAATATAGCACTCATAATTTGTAACCTATTCAGTCGAATTACTTTGATTTAATGATGCGTCTGGGTTAAAAGTATAATGTAAAACTGCTTATATTTGATAAACAGACTGAAAAATTTATTTGTATAATATGTATGTGCATCTCATTTTATATCAGTATATTTTCGTAGGGGTGCTGTCCATCACTTAGAGGTTGTGAACAAATCTTGGGTTAGAGTCCATCTCCAACCAGGCGCAGATTTCGAGTCGTATGAATCCATTGATCCCAGCAAGAAAATTTATTGGTTTGAAATCGGTTCAGTTGACACTTTTGAACGAAGTCTACGTGATATGGAGGCTCATATGGGTATAGATCCTATGCATAGAACGTTTATAACCTATATCAGTCGTCTAAAGCTGTAAGTATCATTGGTTAATTATCATTAACTAACTTTTCGAAAATTAATTTACAAGGCACAGATTTGTGTACCGAACTCCGAGTCATACTTCAAGTCCGAGGACTCTGTAATTATCAAAATTGAAGTAGGTAGATTGGCGTCCAAACTTGTATTTTAATGGCTAAAAGTTAAATTTTCTAGCCTCTGACACATCGGAGAAAACTGTTATTAACTTTGATATGAAGTTATTCGACATATTTTTGTAAATTTACAGTGTGGCAACTCACAGTTGGCAATAAATAGAATGATTGTCTGTCAGTAAATCGTTTCATACACTTAATGGACTTTGTTGTTACAGGAATAAAATGATACGTCTTGTAGAAGCTACCATTTATCATGATTTATTTGAACGTTTGAACATGATTTATTCTGATCTCACTAATTCTGTCGTTTACATATGTGACCTTAAGGTGTGTGTATGGTTGTGTCTTTATGGTTACTTGTATCTTTCATGTCTATAAATTTTGATTCGTATTTTAATTAAGTTGAATAGACACAGTTGAACTCTCCACTTTTCCTTATTCTCTGTTTGCATTAACGAATGTGTGAAATATATATATATTCAAAATCATTTTCATATTTGGCATTTTTTATTCCATTATTTACTAACGCGAATCAAGTCGATAAATATACACAAAGTTAAGTGGGATATGTATTCCATTCGCGTCGGTCTCATATGATTATAATAAAGTCAGTACATTGCAACAGTTTAAAACCTTCCTGTCATTATGCATTAACAGCGCATCCAACTGATAATCATTAACTAAGAAAAATTTCCTACACTTGTCAGTCATTCACTTTCTGTGCCTAAGCTTGATGAGGTTTGAAGGCTTTGAGGGTCCTCTACAGTCTGAAGTAAAACCATTCATTGTCGTTAGTACCTGCACACTACTTGGATAGTTTTACGGTAGAAGAATTATTTGTTATTGGTTCAAGATATTTTGCTGTCAATATAGTATTATATTAAACATAAATTGCTAATCGTTCAATTGGTTTTATTTTTTACTTGAATTAATCCTGTACTTTATATCAAATTGTGAAACAACTTTGTTCGAATAAGTGGTAACAGTGTGAAATAAATGTATGTTGAGTTTAACCAAAATTGTATCCTCCTGAGCAAAACTTAATTGCAGTTTAATTGTTTTTATCTCCTCTAATGAATTGTACATAATCTCTTTTAAAACAAATGGATGAATAAATTTTTTTGTGTTACAATCAACATGTGCGTTTCTGTGAAATGGAATATTTAGTATCCAAATAGTAGTTTTCTCATATTTTGTACATTACTTTCCATTTGTTGATATTGACACATATGGCTTAACTGAAAGCTCGGTGAATATTTGATCAATTTTGTAGAAGTCGCTATGAAAGTCAAATCTTTTTTCTGTAAACCTAGCTTCTCATATTTTCACGACGATGGATTCTGATTTTCTTCATGTAGTAGTATGTATATATATCTCAGAAACCAATACTTAGTGGGACTTGGAGACTCTTCTCGGGCTTATTATTCACGAGTATTAGCAGGATTTCGAATCCTATTGTTTTACCTCTCGTGCGTCCATGCTTTTATTCTTTTTTCTCATTTGTAGATCAGATGTTTTATATGGCATTTTCTATATTTCTTTGTTCTTAATGGCTGTGTATTCCTTACGGCCTGCATCTGGTGGTGTTGTACGGAAGGTAAGCAGTATTTTTGGTAGCACGAAAATCAGTTAGTAAATGTGTTAATGGATTTAAGTGTGGAAGTATATTGGTGTTATGTATATACAACTGATTCCTTCTTTTTCTAGTCAGGACTGGGTTCAGGATTATTCAATTTCGGACAGTCACCTGTGCGTTTAATAGAAAAAGATAAGATTGGTGTACGTTTTAGCGATGTAGCAGGTTGTGAAGAAGCAAAACTTGAAATAATTGAATTTGTTAACTTCCTAAAAAATCCAGCAAAATACGAAGCGCTAGGAGCAAAGATTCCTCGTGGTGCCATCCTAAAAGTTAGTTTGCTATGGTTTGATTTACAATCTTATAATGTGGCATAATTACTCTCCGTTTGTTAGTTTATATTCCAAGGATTTTCTATTGCACATTCTCGCTATTTGTCACTTGTTATCTCTATTTTAGAACCAATTTCACTTTATCATAAATTGGGGTTAGTGATGAATTGTGAACGGCTTTTAGATTGTTAAAAATGAATGGTGTCTATCAAATAATATGATTTGGCTGAGTGATGGCTGTTCGTTCGACTGAATTAATGAGATATTACTGAGGTAGTGAACCTTCATCGATTGAGGTGGATAGAATACGTATAACATGACCATCTGCTGCCCACCTCGACGCACGATGTTTGCTGGTATAAGAGTAAACTAAAATAAGGCTAGACCAAGACATAACATCTATCCATGAAGACATTAGCAACTGTACTGAACCATGTTGATAAATACAGACTATCTTGTTGGGGTCCATGTGAAAATAGTGATCGGTGTTTGTAGACTTTGGTTTACAGAACTTAGGATCTTTTACGATAGGGAAGATTCATTCACTCTTTGTCTTCTCTTAGTTCCTGACTTTTAAAATTAATTTATACATCATATTTCACAAATCCGTCTTCGAACTGTATTCCCTGTACTTAAGCTTATTTAATACACTAGTGTTACTACTTTGGTATTCATAGCAATATATTGTTTTGTGACAAATTGAACCAATGTACATATATGTTAAGTCCTACGTTGCTTACAACTAAGTGATTGTGCTATTAATTTTTCTTCTCAAACCAACTTAAGATCGTTATTTATATTGCAACTTATTTGATAACAAGACAATAATAATGATCGGATGTGACTGAATTCGACATGAATGTTTTAGGGTGTTGACTATTGTAGTAAAGTGTTCTCTTCGAAAGCTTCGTATTCGTGTTACTACATGGTCCTATCAATTCTTTTGGATAGTTTGCTCTCTAGTTGGGTCAATCAATGAAAAATATTTGACCGTTTTTTATTGTAAGTTTTGACTAGTTAAAAATCTGTCTGGACACTTTGTTTAATTATAAACAGCCTAATTGTTAACCTCTGTTTATTAAACGGAACCTTCCTCTAACTTATGGGTTGTGTCTTTGCTAATATTACACCCATCGAGCTCACTTATTTTTTTTCAAGACTGCATTTCTATTGTCATCGAAGTTGACGTTTAGTCTTCACCTTTTGTTTCTTATTTTGTTAACTTATTTTCTAGCTGTACTTATGTGTGACGTAACAACCTGAGTCAACATACATTTATATCTTTTCTTAGGTTTATGAGAGAACGAGAGCATAGTTTCTGTATCCTTGTTTTATGGAAAGCATCACTTTGTATCAATTTGTTCTGTCATAGCAATTAACTACACAGATTTCATCATTTTGCCTCGATTTACTTTATTCTTCACGTTTGCTGTGGATGTTTTTTAATTGTCTCCATAGGTGATGAATTTTTTTGTGTCATTCAGTTATCTTAGGAGATTGCACTCGTTATCAGTTTTCTCAGGCTTAACAACAGGCGTTCTCTTAATTTAGGGTCCTCCTGGTACTGGCAAAACACTTTTGGCTAAAGCGACTGCTGGAGAAGCGAATGTTCCATTCCTTTCCGTTTCTGGGAGTGAATTTTTAGAGATGTTCGTTGGTGTAGGACCGAAAAGAGTACGCGATATGTTTGCCTCTGCACGAGACAAAGCTCCCTGTATATTGTTTATTGACGAAATTGACGCTATTGGTGGCAAGCGATCTGGTACATCTTTTGGTCATCAGGAACGGGAAAATACTCTCAATCAACTACTTGTGGAAATGGACGGTATTATAACTCTAAACTGACATTTTGATTTTCTCTGTAACGTTTTTTAATACAAAATTGCTTCTTTACAGCCAACATTTTTTATAAGTTACCGGTAAAATAGTGAAAGCAAATTTGTCTCAAGGATTTATAGATCGTTTTGTGGTTGTATGATTACAAGCGTTTACTAGTATGGAAACGATCGTCACTCGTTTTCTGCTTATTTTGAATTCATTTTAGTAATATGCTGAATTAAAAAAGGAACATAGTTTTTCTGCATTTATAATTTTCAAAGGTCCACATTAGTGTACTACATACTGTCCGTATCGGTCGAAGAAACACTTAGCGAATAGTTTATTTTTCAGTGTAATACAATAAACAAGACATCTGAGTAATTTAGGGTAAACCATTGAGTGAATACTGTTTATATTTCTTATTACTGTTAAGAGTGGGTAAACTGAAGGTGATTATTCTTACAAAACGATTTACTAAATGGATTGCTTTGGAGATATTTTAATCAAGTGTAACTTTTTAATGAATGCATTTTCCAATGAGTTTTACGTTGGATTATGGCTGTGATAAGTTAGCTACTTGACTCACTTAGGATTTCGTTATAACTCCAGTAGGCAGTATAACTTTCAAAATGAAAGTTAATTTGATCTAAGGAACTGACAGAAAACCCAAACATTTTGGATCAAATTTATACTAAAATTGTTAGTCTAATAGACGCCGTTAAAAAAGTCTTGTTGACAATAGTAACAAAATATATCAAACTTAATGAACAGGAAATCACCGAAGTATTTTCCAAGCTAGTTTTTTGCACTTAAGATACAGTTTACTGTTTTCAACTAAACTTATACCTGGATTTTTTTCCCATCTAATCTTTGTTCAAGTGCCCGATTTCATCCCGAATGTAGATGATGGCTTGAAATCAATCTTCAGCTTATTTCTACAGAAAGTTTCGTCTTATCTCTTAATAATTTTTATTTGGTCGCTTTTCCTTTCTAATGACAACATTGGTATTCATGTTTATTATTTATGGAGATGTGAATATACAACACAGTTTATTCATATAAATTGTGTTGGTTGAACAAAAATTAGTAGTCATTTTGACCTTTAAATCTGATCGTATTAATAGCAAAACCACACATTTCGCTTTGTAAGTTAGTCATTGACTAAGCATGTGTACATTTGTTAAATTCTCCAGATATTGGGTCAAGTTTGTTTGAGACCTTGGCTTTTTACGCAAAAGCTTATTTCATTCTCTTTCAAAGCATATTTATGGCCAAAGGATACTTTTAAAATTTCTAAACCTCTTATTTACTTTAACTTTTGTCAATTTAATTCAAATGATGAATTGTAACACTTAGATGATATATGGATACATCCATATTGGTCATCAATGTAGTGTAATCTTCTCGCTGATTATCACTATAGGTATTTTAAAGAATCCTAATGACTATTTTATTTCTGTTAGGGTTTACTACTCAAGAAAATGTTGTCGTTCTGGCTGCTACCAATCGTATTGATATTCTAGATCCAGCTCTTCTTAGGCCTGGACGTTTTGATCGTCAAATCTATGTATCATTGCCAGATATCAAAGGTCGTGCATCAATATTTAAGGTTTGTACATATTATCTTGCGGATTTTACTGTTTTAAATTTGGGCATGTTGAATTTATGAACATTTGTGTTCTGTTTGCATACTCAGTTAAAGTATTAATGTTAGTCATGGAAGTAAATTTAAATGTAGACATATTTATACCAAGTTAAACCTATATGTATTCCTACCCCTATGATCTGTGTATTAATCCTAAGGGTTCTTGTGGATACCTCATGAGTACATGGTATCAATACATATTCTGCTTTAATTGAAGGATGACTCGTTAAAAAACTGCTCTTCTTATGTTGTCATAATTCAGTTGTATATTCTGTAGTTACAGTATCATCAAACTGATGAATATCGGACCAGTTTAGCATATTTAACCCATCATTGACTATGTATGGCAATGGTAGATTCCTTGTACTCTCTTTTTCTGCTCTGTTAATGCACCGATATTAAATTGTACAGGGATGTGATGGACTGCATTCACTTCAAATCTATTGTGTCATGTTTGAAGTCTGTCAAGTTGAGATACTCCACAGCAGCCTAGTTCATGGTTAGTTTTGGTCTCGATAAAGTATTCTTCACATTCCTGTACACGTTAATAGATTTCATTGACTGTAAGCTACATATATACTTTAATTATTTAAATTATTCATTTGAAAGATGTAATTCAGATCACTCACGTTTTCGCTTTAAAGTACCAACATGTGTTATTAGGTTCTACTGTTTGTTACCAATAGCACCCGTGATATTTCATGTTCACTTAAAGTGATTGTTCGCCAGACAATTAACTGAATCCCTTCTTTCTCGTGTATCCTGTCTAGTATAAATGTACAAGCTTTGTCTATTTTGCTAAGTCTCGATAATCGTGTTCAAATATCTCCTTAATTCTTGATCTCGAGGTTAAATAGGGCCCCTTGTTTGCAATAATTTGTATGAAAATGACGTTAGCTTCCCGATCATGTACAAATCATTAACTACGTTGTCGGTAATTAATGGGTATTTAGATTTCGGAGACACCACATCGACCCACGGGACGCTGGATTCCTAGTTAGTGACACCTGTTGTTCTGTTTGAAATAGAGTCCGAACATAAACAAACCACAATATGTAGCCTAGGGTGTAATTTAAGGAAACCTGGAATAGAATTTTGTGGACTTGAGGTGTTACCATCGTTGGCACATGTATAAGAACTCAAAGTAAGAGGTGAGAATTGACAATAGAAACAGAACTAATATCTGGTAATAAAGATTAGATTTGATTGTAAGCAAGGTGATCTCGTGTACCGTTAGCGGTAAAAAAGTGACTATCACTTTCCGGTTACCCATATCTTGGAAAGTTCTTTAGTTGCTTGAAAAGAAAGTTGTGTTAAAAGTGGCCCTGACGACCGAAAAGCGTGATCACAATGCCTATAGGACAGTTTCTCAAGTCCAGCTACACACGAGCTTTTTGCGAGTTTCTGGTGTGTTGTGACTTCAAAAAGAACTGCCATCTGATTCTGAAATCCGTGTGGCAAGGTGATACGTGTTATTTTTAGGGTTGGTCCCTCTTGTTCAGTTCTGAGAAGGCAACATTACCGCAGATGCTGACTGTCTAGAAAAACCGTTTACCGTATATATATATATATATATATATATATATATATATATATATATATATATATATATATATATATATATATATATAGATTACGTAGTTCGTTAACCATTATATAAAGAAATTATAATCAGTTTATAACTACGTAATGATTATTAACAAATTTTGTTCCCCTGATTCGTCTTCTGTTCTATGTTATCTACCTTCATCAGTCTTCATAAAGATTTGTGTTTTTGTTTTGATACTAGATACATTTGAAACCAATTAAATTAGCTGATGATATGCAACTTGTAGCTCGCAAAATGGCTACACGTACTCCGGGATTTTCTGGTGCGGATATTGCAAGTGTATGTAATGAGGCAGCGTTAATTGCTGCGCGAGAAGATGCTCATAGTGTCAATCTGTTCCATTTTGATAAAGCTATCGACCGTGTAATTGCTGGGTTAGAAAAGAAAAGTCAAGTAATGTTGTTCACTTTTTCATTCCGTCTTGACATGTTTATTTAGTTTCTTTGTTTTGAAATTGTCATTACTTAGGTATTGTAGTTTGTCAGTATTTAATAATGTATGCGTTGCAGACAGTTAGGGCTACATAAGATGGAAACTACCAAATTTGAAGAAGGAAAACGGAATTCAAAAACCATATGTGAGTACCAGTTTAACAACTCAGATGATGTAATGCGCAGTTATGGTAAAATTGTGTTACAGTGTTTTACGACTAAAGTTTCTTAGAATTTAAGATACTTTCTCTTATTTGAACTAAAAGCTAGGACAACTACACAGAACAACCTAATGCCACAGATGATTCCATTGTGTTACATAGGAATGATCACGGATTCGAGGATTGAACAAACGCAACTTTATGTTTCTTCAAAAAAGGATAAGGATTTCTTACTTATGTGTTGGTCGTTTGACATTTAACTAGGTTGGAACATATTCGCACGCTGTTCCTCCTAAATTTATTTTGAGAGCTCGATAGTGTTGTGGTGTATGCTGTTTATGCCGACTGACATGAGTAGTATGTAGCAGCAATCGGAAGTAGAATGCCTGGCATCAGAAAATTGAATTGAAGAGAACCGAAAGGAAATCGTGGAGTAATCGAAATGACAACAGAATCAGAGGAATAGTGGAGTATGTGAAGGACAGCTCAAAGTGGATGTGCAAATGATGTATTTAATGTATGATTTTAAGATTTTATTAAGCCACTGTGTGATTTTGCATCAAACAAAAAATTGGTTTTCCCCACCTGAGTTCTCGTTCACTAGTTTGACTAGCTTATATAATAGTGGCTCAAAGTAAAGCACACGGACCTGTATGGAGTCACGTTAACTGATAAGCTTGAACGGTCGTTGTTTCATTTCCAGTAGTAAAGCTGAAGCAAATGATAATCTTTGTACTAATGTAAGTATCAGTTAGCAACATTTTTTTCTTTAGATACAGAAGCGTATTAGCTGTACTATGGGAAGTGAATATGGCCTGTGGTCTGGAGTTTGCTTTCCTATAATCCCTATATGCTTGTGCGAGTGCTGATAAGATGTATCGTGCAAGTGAAATCTGCTATCCTGCTACTTGTGTCTTTCAGGTTGTCGCAGTCACGCGGTTATGACTCTGAAGCATAATCCTCATGAATGATAGAAATAAGAAGTACTGTCCTAATGTTGGTGATTTTTTTGAGTGGGGTCACATGGCTAAGTTTTAAGGGTTGGTGGACAGAAAGCAATAAAAAAGATTGATCTGATCTTAAGATTTGTGCTGTTTCACAGCTTGGTATTTTCTACGTTAACGTTCTCTATGTAAATTTTGCACAAATTATTACCCATCGCTGTTTGTTTATATTTGAATTCGAACCAAATTCAGTTAATAAGTATCACATTACCTGTTAAACGTTTTCTGCAAAGTGCACGAATGAATTTTATTGTACTTGATCGTGAAATTACTTCTTAGTCATACGAGCTAGAACTGTTGTTTTTATATGATATGATTAATTGATTGCTCGTCAACACTAAATATCCCTTAGATCAGTTAGCTTTGTAACATCTTTTGTTTTCGAACAACGTCTCATAATTTACCTAATTCTCCTGCTTCAACCATGTGCAATGCTTTTCCATAATACATATTAGTGGTTTTGATGTGAAACTGTAACAGGCTGTATATACAGGAAATAGATTGTTTGAGCACTGCTGAAGCAGACCTTTATTCCGATTCATCTTCACTGTAAGCTGATTTCTGTTGTGCCATTGGAAGTTGCTATTCTTTCTCTTATGGTCTAGCCTTATATCTCATGTATTCTACTTCTTCATATTGGAGCGGAGTAACTGTTTTGTATTTTTTGTTTATTAGGTATTACAACCCGAAGAGAAAAAAATAGTTGCATACCATGAAGCTGGACATGCAGTTGTTGGTTGGTTTTTAGAACACTGTAATCCGTTGTTGAAAGTTTCAATAATTCCTCGTGGTAAAGCTCTTGGTTATGCTCAGTATCAACCTAGGGATATATATTTGTTGACTAAAGATCAAATGTTGGATGAAATGTGTTTGGCATTAGGAGGTCGAGCAAGTGAAGAAGTGTTTTTCGGTAAAGTTGGAAGTGGAGCAGTGGACGATTTACAGCGTGTAACTCGATCAGCTTATTCTCAAATTGTCCAATTAGGATTCAGTTCAAAAGTTGGGTTGCTAAGTTTCGATTTGCCTGAGCAAGGTGATATGGTTCTTACCAAGCCATATTCTGAGCATACTGCACAAATAATAGACGAAGAAGTTAGACAACTTGTTGAGTCAGCCTACGAAAGAACACTAACGATATTAAGAGAAAAAAGACAGCTTGTCGAAAAGGTAATTTCTTTTTGCTTTTGTTTTTTGATATTTTTGAGGTGTTATGTTAAATTAACAAATGTTTAGTTGCTCTGAAGTTTATTAATTCTCTCATTATTCTGCTTATATTTTATCAGGTAGCTCTACGCTTACTAGACAAAGAGCAGTTGCAAAAAGAAGACCTGGTTGAAGTATTAGGTCCAAGACCGTTTGTGGAGAAAAACACATATGAAGAACTCGTAGGTCCTGGTAAGCTATCTTAAACTTTTTTTCGTTTTTTCAGAAATTTTTTATTTTCCTATGACGACTGAGTTTTCGAAACAGCTTATAACATTTTTAAGTGGTTAGTTCAGTGCTTAGAGTTGTGTAATTTGGACGTACTTCCTGAATCCTAAAATTATCTGCTTTTAAACAGCAATAATATCTTTAAGTAACCTAAACAAAAGACTTATAAAGGACTCTCCCGAACTAATAATCCGTCGGAAGCACATTTCTGGCTGGTGATGAGAACGACGGCAATTCCGATGTCTCAAAAGCCGTTTACGCTTTGGAGTTGCTCAATGGTGAACAATGAAACTAAAAGTATTTAAGTTTACTTTGAACATCTGTCTACACTCACCAAGGACATAGGTTTGAACTTCAGTTGTTTAAATAATCACAAAAAATTAATTTGTGGTTTACTCACAAAACGAGTGACTCCAGCAACGGGTGGACTCTTTTCAGAATAGTTTAACTCACTGTTAGTCAATCTTCCGTCCACTTGTATCCACCAACAGCATAGTTGGACATTGCATAAAAGCTCTAACTCATAGTGATATAAAGAAAGCAGTAATGAAATTTCAAGAAGTATAAATGTATTCTGGTTAATTAACGTTAGAGTTCTTTAGATAAGGTTGCTCTGCACCATCAGTAAGATTAACTGGGGTGATATAGCTTCGAAGCTGTTTGTCACTTAAAGGAATACCAAAGAAGTACATTAACCTTATACAGGCTCTCTACTCGAACACAACTGTCCGAGTGAGAGCTTATGGCAAACTGTCATCAAAATTGATTACCTCAAGTGGTGTTCGTCAGGGCTGCCCACTCTCTCCATTCTTGTTTAACTTTGTCGTCGACGTACTTTTAGAGACAACACTTTCCTCGTCTAGATTTCCTGGGGTTGAACTTCTACCGGGAAGTTCACCTGTTGACATAGTTCTGTTTAGTGAAAACGCTGACAAAATGCAGAGTCTTCTGACCACTCTAAGCAACAATGCAAGCATGTTCGGCATGCGATTCTCTCCCTCGAAATGCAAAATGTTGCTTCAGGATTGGGTTGCATCGACACCCGAACTAATGATAGGGAGTGAAGTAATTGAGCGTGTCGATCGCTTCACTTGGAAGTCTCACCAGCCCTTGTGGTCTGATGTGTGACGAAATCTCAGCACGGATACAGAAGGCTCGTCTAGCTTTTGCCAACTTGCGTCATTTATGGCGTAGGCGAAATATCCGTCTATCAACCAAAGGACGTGTTTACTGCGCAGCAGTTCGTTCCGTCCTACTTTATGGCAGTGAAACATGGCCAGTAAGAGTAGAGGATATTCCTAAATTACTAGTATTTGATCATAGGTGTCTTCGAAACATTGCTCGTATATCCTGGGACCATTGAGTAAGTAATGCAGTTGTTAGGAAACGGGTACTAGGTAAGGATGGCAAATCAATTGATGAAGTAGTGAGACTTCATCAGTTGAAATGGCTGGGACACGGGTTACGTATGCCCAACGACCGACTACCTCGACGTGCGATGTTCAGTGGTATAGGAGTAGATTGGAAGAAAGCTAGGGGCGGCCACAACAAAACATGGCACAAGTCCATGAAGTCACTGACAAGTGGACTGAGTCATGTTGGTAGGTGTAGACTACCTGGTTGGGGACCACGAGATGATAGCAACCGATGGTTAGAGACCCTGAATGACATGGCTCAAAATCGTTTGCAATGGCGTAAGTGCATACACTCTTTGTGTTCTCCCAAATTCTGATCTCCTTATTCCTCCTTGTCTCCTTTTTTTTCTCTTCTCAAATTTATTTCACTGGATTATACTCATTGAATAACATCTTCAAATCTTAATGTTTTTGACTACTGTTTATACTCTAACTACCTCTACCATTAAGGGATTTGAATTGACAGTTGTATCTGTGTCCTAATGTGATATGGCAACTCGAACTGATGTACGTACGTACGAAGTTCTACGTTGTTGAAGACTGACCTCTGATCATGATTAGTAATTTAAATAGGTTGTTGAGTTATCTATTTCTTGATAGTAAGAAAAGAATAGTTATTATCTTTTATATATTTTGTGTTTGTTTGATGACCATTTATCATCTACTCTAGTGCACATGTAAAATACGATCTGCTCCATGCTATTAAAAATATCAATACAGTTGTCTTTTTATTTCTCTGTAGTGATACATACTGAGAGTGTAATTTATACAAACATTTTCAGTTTGTTGAAATTAATATTCATTCTCTTGCATAATAAACGGGTTTCTGACTTGAAATAACTTCTTCCTGTTACATAAATAGGTAAGCTCTTTTACGTCTTTTTTTCCAGGCCCTTTGGATGAAGATGTGTCACTCCCTCCTGGACTCAAGGACTGGAATAAAGAACCAGAGTCGAAATCAGAGGCCTCGTAAAGTTGCATGTAGTTTAATTTGTATACTTATTCCTCTAACATAACTTTTACATCTGACGTTGAAAAGAAAATTTGCAGTATGCTTGTAAAATAAACTCTAAGTTTCTTCTAATACCTGAAATTATTTTTGTAGCGCCTCGTATTTACAATATGTCGATTTCGATATAGTCCCCCGCTTCATTAGTTCACCTTATTTGGTAAAAGTTACACGGTAGTGTGTCTACTTGATGGATACTAGTGTAACACCAAGACCAAGGACATTTATTTACAATAATTTGCTTTGTATCGGTTGTCTAAATTTTCTCATCAAAGTTTTAGGGCTGTAATTGATCAGGCGTGGATTGCCTCGATGTCGCCGTAAGTCACAAGCATTCTAAACAAAAATGGACAGTGGCTAGAATTTAGGACACGCGGCTTGTCCTTAAATCAAACTTCGCAATTGCACAAACTAATGATTATCTGGATTTAGTAGCTAAGTGAATAATAAGGTGTCGTTTAAGTCGTACGGCACTTGGTTCGAGTCCCGAAGTAAACAGCTGTCGGCTTCAGGTACAACCAAATGATGGGTTTTAAATGAGACGGGACGGGCGTTCTGGGTCCTACTACTGTCGAACATCGATTTCTATTTATTTGCTTACTATCGTCTTGACATGAGATCTGAAGAAAACCTTGTCACTACTTCACTGTGTTCATAGGAATTGAGGAAACGGCTCCCGCGTACTAGCAATTGATTCTTTTTAACAGCATGGTGATTTAATATGACTACACAGATCCGCAATACGTATCAAAACTTTCCAACGAAGAAAAAACCTGTCTACTAGGGAACTTTCAACTTCGCTGGAATCGCAGTTATGTTCGCTTGAATAACTCACTCTGGTCAGCTCTATCGACTTGATAATAATAGGTGTAGTGATCCTGCTTATGGTGGTATTTACGGTGTTTATAAGGAATGTGGTCGTCCTCATATGATTTTAATCCAATTACACTATCTGGTTGATTAAGTTCTTCAGATGTAATCTATTACTTAGCAGTGCTGTTCCTGAAATGCTTGTCTGCAATGTAACGAGATAATTATGAATGTTATCTGTGCTTCCTTTAGAAAAAGCACATCGTGGAATCGTAAGACAGATAAAGTCAGCAAATGTGGAAAGTAGAGTTGATTTAGGTTTATGTGTTGTAAAATGTACTATAAGTCATTATTTTTTTGAAGAAATAGATTGGTAAGAGTCTAAATTAGGACGAGTGCATGTAGTGGAATAATAATTTGTCATAATAATATCCCAAAACACTTTGAATTTATATTATTACGAACGAATAATAACTAGATATACAGATAGAAGTTTGGGTTAGGAATAACTGTGGAATGGAAAAGTGCTTTGTGACTTGCGGATGGTACTCATGCAGTCCTTTGGATTTTAATAACAAGACCTTGGTAGTATCATTGATAATGTGCACTTGGATGCAGTGGGGACAACATAATTCAGTGAAATCATCCTGCTTTGTGTCGAAACTATGGTTGACCATCGCTTTGCAGATTCCTACTGCGGAAACTCGACATTATGTGTTGAGCGACTGACAGTGGTTATCGAACATATACAGCGATACGGGGACGACAAGGTTGATTTGCTATAGGGTAGCCGGTGTATCAGCGAGAAAATAGGCTTGGTCGATCTGAGGGTCTTAGAAGTAACGTTATACTATCAAGTTAAACAGATAGTTAAATATGGAATCTATTCGTGGTTTTCTAAATGGTCCCTGACCAACACATTGAGTGATAACTCGAAACATAATGTTATTGAATGTTTATGTAATTACAGCAACTGGTACATATAGTATTAATAAACTTTATACCACATACAGGTTACCTTATGAGTAGCGTCCACTAAAATGGTATTAGTTTGTTAATATCAGATCTTTAGCGAGCTATTAAAATGAATAGAGGAATGGATGTCTCGCTTTCTGTCAGAAATATTTGTCATACTTACTATCCGGCTCAATTTATGACTTAATTCATATTTTATACATTTCGTAGATAGTAGTTTAATATATTTACATGCAACCAGTCAAATAAACATTTCATAAAGTCTGTCTTGGTTGTATTATTAAGTTACTGTACAATAAAGATACTAACTTCTAGTTTATGTCAGCAATATGAATATGTTGTAGAGACACAATTATACAATGTGAAACGGCATTTTAGCAGCATTTATTAACAGATACTAGTAGATACTAAAATGTATGTAACAAATTATTTGAATATTATCAGAAGAGAGTTTTGTAGAGATTTTAGTAATTAAATAGTTAAATTCATGAGTCAATTGAAGATAAACGACCATGAAAAACTTAGGAGCACTGGACAGCAGTTTCATCCTAGTATGAAACTCCTCAGCAGTGCGCATCAACGATCTCTCTCCGTGGGACTTGAACCTGGGACCTATCAGTCCTGCGTGCAAATGCTTAACCTCTAGACCACTGAGTCGGCCGACATCCAACGGTGTTAATGTCTAACTGCTGAAGAGTCCCATATCAGAACGAAAATGTCATCCAGTGCTTCCAGGTTCTCCATGATCGTCTGGCTTCAATTGACTCATGAATTCAATTATTTGAATATATATAAATAACTTTTAAACTGCTAATATATCTGTATTCCAAACTCATACTAAACGACAAAGAGTGTCTTTAGTTAGGTAATCACTGGAAACCAAGATTTATTACCTAGTTGATTCATTTCAATTTGGGACTACTCAGCAGTGGGGATTTACTGTTTTGACAGTGATTGAATTCATCACCTTCAGCTCTTTCAAGAAGTGATTAACTTTGATTACCTAATACTTCTAATTCCATACATTTAGCACTGAATATTTTATTAAGTTTTCGTTGTGCATTTATTAAATTAAAAGAAATCAGTGATTGTATTATACACACTATTTGAGATTTTATTATATATTTATGTTATATATGTATTTGTATTTTCCATAAACATAGATACCTTCGACCAGATAAAACTAAGAAAACAAAACAAAAACTCTCAAGTCAAAAGCTACTCTATTTCCAGAATTTCATGAAGTAAGTTATCAAAATAAGTCATTTCCTGATTGAATATTAATTATAAATATTTTCAGAAATTGGTGACTGTTTAATCTTGGATGTTTAGTCGTGGATGTGCGCTGCTGAGGAGTCCCGCAATATGTCGAAACGGTTGTCTAGTGCTTCCAGGTTTTTCATAATGGTCTAGCTTCAATCAACTCATGATCTCAACTATTAAAATTACTGTAATATCTACACAAAAATACCCCTTCTGATATTAATCTTGTCTAAATCAATAATAATGGTTGGAAGCAAAATTATAGAGTTGAGAGTCAATTATATCTTTTCAGTAATATCAAAATATCTTACAGTAAAATGAAATCTTTGCTATTCATTAGTTTTCATATGTTTTGATAGAGAAATGAGAAGACGGTGTTGATCTGAAAAATGTGATGTATTTGTGCTATACATTTTGAACAATCTGGTCATACATATACTTGCTAAGGTATATTATATGAAAATTAATAAAAGTCAATTAAATGTAAATTCACGTAAACAAAGAAATAAAGGAGAAAAAGATTGACATCATATAGAAAGAATGGGAAATTGTCACAGTGCCCTAGATCATAAAATGGCTTAAGGATTACCAGAGTAAATTCAAGGTTACGACAACTTGTTTTTGTATACATGAGGAAGGTTTAAATTTACGAATAGCCAAAGCTCTAAATATGGGAATTCGTCTTTGAAAATTCCTATACAACGTTTTAAAAGCTGTATCGATGTCAATTCTGTGTTTTGCTATCGATGAACATGAGTTTCTACTCCCGTTGATCAGAACATTTGACATTAATTGGTTTTGAAGCCATCTAAGCACATGTTCCATAACCCTTGATTGTTTGGTTCGAAATGTATAGCGTAAATATATCATATTTTTCAGATCAACTATGTCTTCTCATTGCTCTATCGAAGTTTATAAAAGGAACTAATTGCTTAATTCTCTAATACTAAAACCCTAGTTTAGGGCCTCTAAATATGTATATACATACATATAATTTCAAAATTATCATTATAATTTATATACTGTAATAAGTTATACCTTAATCTATCATCGCATGTTACCATGTCAACGATTTAACCCAAAAACACAATAAGGATTAATTTTCACTTAATCTTATTATTTTCTTCTTTTCTATTTATCTGTAACAAAATATTGAAAAGAAAATGATATCTATGAACAATGAAAATTAGGAGAAATTGACAAAGGTGATCATGAACCAATAAATATTAGTTGATAAACTACAGAAAACCAGGAAGCAGTAAAGATTAGAGTCGACTGAAGAAACTATCTGAATAAAAGATTGTTTACAGATGTCAGTAGTAGGATATAAACTCACATTTTGTGAAGTTTGGCACTCATCAGTGAGATATATTTGAAATATTGATGGGAACGATGCTGTACATCAGATGTGAATCTGTATAATTCAATTTGAATATATCAGCTTGACAGGACTTCATCTTACGGCTTGAATAGAATAGATCAGGTACCATCTTTTACCATGAAACTGAATATCATTTATTTCAGGACTAATCATTTCTTGCTTCTGCGTGTCAACTAGTATAAAATCGAAAGTGTCCTGGCAACTAACATACGACAATTTTACATCTAAACATATTGTTTGTGATGTTAAATCATTCAGAAAGAACTTGATCGCGATTAAGGACTAAAAACTATATTAATTACTAATCAATCATCAGTCAGCATATAACTATCATGTCACTAAAATCTTTGAATTCACAATTCATGACTTTTCACTGAATTGCTTTAGAATATCCATCTAAAAATCTGTCATCAGTATCTTTAGTTGGATTGTTAGTAAAGGTTTTTTGCATTTATCATTTATCGAAGAGAATGTATGGTAACATCTAAGTTCAATTTTATCCTATCATTCACTTTGTCACCTGTAACAAAACATTTAGAGCAGGAAGAGTTAGAGAAATTGAAACTTTGTAGAAATTGTCAATTATATTATTACTTCCTTTTCTTTTTCTCTCCCTGATTATCTACTGACCAATGTCGTTATGTATATTTTTTCCTTCTATAACGTACCTAATTAAACATTTCATTAATCAGTTGATGAAATTTTCCGGGGTATCAGTTTTCCCTTAGCGTATTACTCAGGGCGTTTAGCTCTTCTTCAACCATATCAGTAGTATTTAATAACCAAGAGTTTTGATCAGGTTTCTTTTGTACAACCGAGTTACAAAGATAAAGAAATGTGTGTACTGTCCTATCCACGTACTTTTCTTGTTTAAATTTTTCTTATTGACCCATCACCTTATGTAGGCCCGTTATTTAATCGTCGTTTAGATCGGATGATGTTTGTTAACGGGCTCTCCACTGGCGGCCCGTGGATCTGACTCCAATTAGATCGTAATGAATGTTTGTTATCTCCTATCCTCGTATATAATCATCGACTTAAATCACGTTAGTCAATAACGGATTTAGATAAGTCAAATAACAAGAATGGACTTTTGAATACATATATTTTGTATATAAAGTGAATGGAATAGAATGAAGCAAAACGACGCTCAGTGGAGATGGCTGGTAAGTCAACTCCCCATTTAACTAAGCGTTAATCAATGTTTATAGTTACACAAAAGTAAGTTACAGACATGTGATGAGTAATGAGATAAGAAATGTACACACGCTTACGCGCTCATATAAAAACAGTGAAGATTGATAAGCGGCTAATTAACAAGGTCAGAATGTGACTCAAATAGGATGAATAGAATGGGCTGTCCGAATGCTAGAATAAGGTATATTAGCTTAACATAGTAACCGACACTACAAGCTCTTTTTGTCAATAGGACTTGAATCTTGAAAAGTTGATTGATTTTTTCATAGCATCTATAAAATAATCTATATAATTTTAACGATTTTTAAATAAAAAAACATTCCTTTATTTATCATTGAAATTTAGACATTTTTCTATGATTTAAATGCATCTGAAGCTGGTAGTCGAACACTTGAAATAACTGTATGGGATTTTGATCATGGTCCAAGTAATGATTTTATTGGTGGTTTAACATTAGGTGCTGGTGCTAAAGCTGAAAGACGTGAATTATGGTTAGCTGTATTTAGACCACCATATCGTCGTATTGAAGCATGGTTTCAATTATCGAATAGAACTGAAAATGGTAATCAATTTACAACACCAGGTGTTTGTGATTAAATTTTTTTATTTCTAAATTATAATATTCATTATTTCATTAAAAATTTACCTCTTATTTCCTTTATTGTTGTTAGCTTACAGCTTAAATCTGTGTAAATTATGTGTGATTTAAATAAAAAAAAGATTTCCACTATTATTACTATTATTATTACTATTACTATCATTATTACTATTATTATTATTATTATTATTGTTTAAACAAACTATGAAGAATGCATTAACACTTTGAATCCGCAATCATTTTTGTTTGTTTGTCTTTCATTTCATTTTATGTTTATTGTATAAATAAATAAATAAAATCATATTGATCAATCTAGTTGACATGTATATTTATTGTGTTTGTGTAAGTTCCCTATGTGTAAATTTTAAATATATTTTTTCTTTATGTTTCCATGTTTGTGTTTATGTATGTACGTGTGTGTGTGTGTGTATGTGTGTCGGGGGGATATGATTGGTTATCTCGAATTCAATCATTCAAATATTATATGTTCAATGTTTGTCTATCATATATATTGTACACTTGATTATTAATTCTGTTATATTTCACCTAGTGTTGTTGTTGTTGTTCTCGTTCTTGTTATTTGCTTCTTTTTTAAAAATTCATACTTATTACATTTGCTTCTTTCAATTTGTTTTGAATGAATCTTTTTCACCTTGAATGAAAAAATCATCATTATTTATTGTTTTAATAAGAGACAACTATTATATTGACATAAATAAATGATATAGAAAATATATCCATATTTCTTTTTCCTTTTTCTTCTTCATTGATTTGTTTTTTTGTTTTGTTTTTTTCTATTGTTGTTGTTTATTTATTCAAAGTGTGAAATGTATAAACAACAATTCAGATGAACAAATTGATTCATTGAATTAATTAATTAATACCTTTATATCCTGCTAATTAATTTTCTAAAAGAAGAAAATTTATTTTTTGCTTGTTTATTTACACAACATTTTATTATTATTATTATTATTACTGTTATTATTATATAAAATGTTTATTTGATTTTACAGAATGTTTATTCGTTTATTTGGTTCTCTTTTTTTTAAAATGGGGGGGGACAAAATGTTATCTATCATTTTCAGATCTATTTTTCCTCTTTCTATTGGTGTATTTTTTCTCCACATACATATATAAAAAAAACAATTTTTTTCTGTGAATTGTTTACTTTTTAAAGTTTATAAAACGAGGAATAGTTGGTCGTTGTTGTTTCTGTTGTTGTTGTGGAAGAGCTCATGTTAAGTGTCTTGATCCTGTGTATGTTTGCGCGTGTATTTATGTAGGAATGTATGTGTGTATGTGCATATATTCTTATGTAAGTGTACATTTTCGATCTTGATTTTATCTATTTAATTATCATAAGGAATATATATGTACTGTGAAAAATATTGTTATTGTTATTCAAATGTTGATTATCAAGTTTAAATTTATGTAATATTGAACAATTGAACAGATTTAATAAAACAATAACACTGAGCAAATGTTTAAGATGATTTTTTCATTAATTTTTTTCTATTCTAATATGGAAACAGTGAGATTAGAATTTATGGACGAATCAATCACGTTTAAGATAACAGGTCTTGGATTTTGGCACGAAATTCACTCATCCATTTGGCTAAATAGAGTTTTGGCATTAGAGCTGATGTCAGTTCGTGATGAAAAACCTAAATCTAATTCCTAACATTAACCATCAATTATACGTTATAATTCTAATTACTCACACTAGTTTATAACGTTAATTTAGTCCTACTTATTAGGTGGACACTCACAAGGTCACTTTAGCGTCGCTCAAATGTCATCCATAAATTATAGTCTCACTATGGAAACGAGTTGAATCGAGTAGGGTAATTAGAAATTGAGATTTAGGTTTCATGTCCAACATTTATGTTTTGTGAATTATGTGTTGAAAAATGAGACGAAGTGATAATCAATCAAAGTAAAATATTGTTATTTTAATATGATATGTGTGAAATACCGTGATTACGTCATGTTGATTCTATTGACGAAATGCTTTAGAATAAAGTTCTTAATTTAAAATAAAAACTGTTACAGTTTTCCTGGACTTATGAGATACTTAAGGAAGATATAGTCATGATTTATTGACAAAACTATTTTTGTCAGTCCAATATTTTTCTAGTTGAGATCATGATTTAATTGAAGCTAGACCACCATGAAAAACCTGGAAGCACTGGACGACCGTTTCATCCCATTGTGCGACCAATAGGTCCTGGGTTCAAATCTTGCGAGGCGGGATCTAGAATGAGCACTGCTGATGAGTCCCATAATAGGAGGAAACAGCCGTCTAGTGCTTCCAGCTTTTCTATGGTGGTCTGGCTTCAATTAACTCATGATCTCAACTAATAAAATTACTATAATATCCACAAAACCCCTTCTGATATTAATATTTTTCATACAACAAGTCAAGTCTCAAATGGTTTCTACATAATTAAAATCCTAATTTTTATTAGTCTAATCAAAACTTAACCCTGTACTTAATAATGGCTAGTAATAGCTAAAAGTGACGACAGGATATATAAGGGAAACGATATCCGTTTAGAGACCATACAATAAAAAACAATAAAGTTTGACGATATTACACATTTAATGATTAAATATTAATATATTTTAAACAATCCTACATATTAGAATCAGTGCATGGTAACTATAATGAATAACAATCATGCTTGATCATAAATTATCTGAAGTGAAAAACGATGAACAAAAAAATACTGAGTTTAGTCTATTGATAAGTCTAAAATGTACATTTCTTAGAAATTTCAATTTACAATGTAACAAATATTTCCTCTTCTCTATTCTGTTCAAGTGATTCACCATTATTCTTAGTTCTACGACAAAAGTTTTATCAAAACTATAAATTTATCATAGAATTAATTTAACCTTCTGACATTTAATGTTTTTTATGCAAATAGTTTATCCAATAAACGATAACTAATAGTCTGTTTAAAGAATAACGTTGAGGCTTACCTTATGAACAACCTTTGAGAGACACGAAAGTGACCATGGGATTACTCTCTTACTTACCAGGGTCAAAAGAGCGTTAAATATAAATTAATAAGAAGAATTAAAATTAGGATTTAGAGTTAGAATTTATGGTTATTAGTCATCATGAACTGACATCAGCTTTAAACCCCGAAAATGCTATTTAACTATATGGATTAATGAATTTAAGGCTCAAATCCAAGACTTGATATCCTTAATTTAATTGGTTCATCCATAAATTATAATCTCATTGGAATCAGTGGTTAGTCGTAGAATCCATGATGCATGTTTTATCTTTGTTAACACTAATAAATTTGACATTCTCGGAATTTCAGAGTTGATATACCATGTATTCATTTCTTTAAATGTTCAGAATGCAGCATAAATGGGAATTCTAGTTCACAATGCTAGATACTGATAAAGAATATGCCCAAGTTCTAAATGTGAGTAATACAAAAGTACATGTTCAAGAAGCAAGTATGGAAATAGAAACTGATCGAATTCATTTTTGAATGTCGATAAAATAATGAATATAAACCTTTATAACTGATTATATCTTCGGGTTAAGTTTGTTTCGAATTAAGATAGCATCTCCTACTATTTTTCGCTCTCTTCATTTGCAAACACTGGAATCGAATTACGCTGACTTTTTCTCAAATGTGACAAATTTAACTACAGCTTATCTACTGAATACAGGATTTATGGAGATGATTCAATTTGGAATTAAAAATTTCCAAGAGCTGAAATTAGTCACTATTCAATAGTAAACAAATAATATCACAGTCTAGAAAATATAGACTACTGAATTTCAACTCAATAGCTTAAAGATATTTTGCTTTATGTAAACTTTTACGTGCACGACTTGGATCCCACTTGGAATTGTGGATAGTCATTGTTAAGTAATCTGAAACTAAGACTTAACAACTATCTAGGAGTATTGGGTTTTCAAGAGTTACCCAGCTGATGTCAGTCTGTGATTTTATAAAAACTTGACGATTATTGATTAGAATAAATAAATTATACGGGATGCCGCTTACTGTTTTTTCGTATAAGTCATATAATGAGTAAATATTTCTAATTTTTGTAGTACCACTAAGAAATGACCGTATTCATACCCAAAACGGATTGCGTTTACACCTACACAATGTTCGTCTAACATTTACTAACAAAGAAATATTCATATTTCATTGTGTTTTCAATTAAATATCTTGTGGTGGTCGGTATTCGATATAACCCTTAAACTTCGTAAACAGTGCGTCCTGATAACCGTTACTAGATAATGTCTCAACGGTGTATTAATCAGAAGGTGAATACGAAGTGTAGATTAAGTTTATTAATGCACAACACACAGATAACCAGAATTACAAATACTTTAGGCAAGCATGAAAAAGTATTGCGAAAAAGCAAGCAGACAAGCAAGTGAACAAGCGAGTCGAATGAATGAGTCGGGAGTAAACGAACATAGGGAACTGAATAAGTCATCGAATCAATTAAGCGACTAATAGTAAGGCTAGCAGAATGAATATACGGCTCTATCCGTTAAATAAGTTAACAAAAGGGATTAACCATACTAAATGTAAACAAACCCAACTGCACGTGATCTGCTATGATCTATAAAAGTAATAGTGTTAATTAGATCATACATATTGGCATGAATAACAGAATCTTGTACTCAATGTGACGAATAATTATGTTGTTATGCTGAATAAATTAAATTAATTATAGTAGTCCCTTAATCAATGACCAAACGATTGGAACCTTAACATTCTTACTATATTACCAATGTTTCTGATTAGAATGCAAATTAAACTGTATGGGTGGTTTTAAATTTTATATTTATGTTAAGACAGTCTGAAATGACCAGTAGCTGTATGTTCCAAATCAATGATCATCCAGTATATGTAATTCTTGAATTATTCAATCGTAAAAGAAGCGGTTTATTTGCTGAATAGATTATTATTATTGTTATCATTGCCAATATTATTGTTATTAATTTTAGTAATATAAAAAAGCAAACAATGCAAAGTGATTAATCTCTTTTTGATATATCTCTCATATGTTTATTCTGACTAAACAAATACAATATTTACTTATTAAGATAAAGAGACTGTACTGATTATTCATGTTGAATGTAATTTTCATTATGAAGTAATATTAACTAGAGAAACATTTAAAATCAAGAAGAACTGGATAGCTAATTTATTTAGACTTAAAACTCCTCCGCACTGTGCTTTCATGATTCTGCACGGGATAAAACTGAAGATCATCAAGTTTCCTTAAATGGTGTGTTATTTTTTAATGGTTGTCAGTGTTCTAACGTTAAATCATGTGTATTTAACAGAAGAAATATTGATTCAAATAAAGTTTTAACGGCATAAAATTAATAATACTTTTCATTAGTTCTCCTATCTTAATAACTATACTGGCTATTTGCCAATCAAATATGAAGATTGACATAGACCCACTGAGTTGGACATGGCCAATAAAATTCGACTATATTAAGGGTGAAGTAAGTATGATTGGACGGCGTTCTAACAAAATCACAAAATGACCAACTACTGGATTTCAACCTTGAGAGTAAAGAGCATGCGTTTGTAGTGACCTACTTTTATCAAGAGAACGCGATTGGTTTAATGGAAACAATCATTATTATAACCAATTTTACCAGTGATTGTTTTACTGTGCTCGTTTGTCTAACTGTACTAAAGACAGCCATCACTCCTCCATTATTATTCCGTTGACTGTGACCTTGTACGCTCGCAAGTCCGCCCATTGATTCCGCTTGTATTTCCTTTGGCACGATCTCAGTATTCGTTCGATACCACGAGATCGCCAACGAATAAATCTGGTTACAACCTTCATCTGCCTTCTGATTCTCTGGTACGCGTTCAACTTGTAGTGGTGTTCATAGTCTACCTCGACTCGACTCCACGCTACACGTTCTTCATGGTACTTTCAATAATCTAGGTTCAATTCTATATAAAATAATGGGTAGACACTGCTGTGTAGTCTTGAACTATGGCAAAATAGCTAACCAAATCGCTTTGCCTTTGAGCGGATATTCGACTAATATCATTTCACGCTGTGAGACATACTTTAAACTGAACAGTTTTATCGGATGTATTGTCTTGATGTAATTTAATAAAGAATGCAAATTTGAGTTACTATTAGTTGTTCTTTAAATCTTTACTGCAGAAGAGTTTTATCGCAAGGCTTTACAAAAAATGAGTTTGATATTCACTCTGTTGCTTTTTACTTTCAAAATAAAATGCAGTCTCGCTTATAAACCATAATTTTACTGAACTTTAACGTATTACAAAATTTTCCTCGAAGTACTAAATTAGATAGATTCACTACTATTGACGTAATTTTTGTGCAAGTACTGTGACTCGGAGCAAATGTATTAAATCCCGTGCTGTATATTTCTGTTGCTCTTGGATCCGCATTAGGTTTAAAAGTCTCCATCAATATATGCGTTTGACCCATCTATTATAGGAGCGTTCTCGGCAGAGAAATAAAAGTCCTATATGGCGACTTAAAACATGAAAATAAAAATCCTGGACAAGCCCGATGATATCTGTCCACAGAGGAATGAGATCTTGCATTCCTTATATAGGTGACATATTTGCACTGCTTAGCATGAAATTTTTCATGATCAATTAAAAAGTTAGTGAGTAATTAAGTCAGAAGTTACAATACAGCATAACATGAATCAGTTGATATATATATATACTTTATCTAAACGCTATGTTCGTGCAAATAAATTCACTTGCACCATACTTTGGACGATACTGATGTATATGGTATCGTATATAATGACAGAAATAAGTTCACAGAAAACTCTGGGATCCTCGAATATAAAAGCGTTACAGACAAAAGCGTTACTAAACACTGGATATCCGTGACATCTTTATTTTGAGCAGTTTCTAAGCAACTTCCAGAAACGAACAAGGATGAATCATGAATACTATAACTGGAATATAAAATCTAAGCAGTGAGCTCGTTTTTCAAATATCTAATGTATGAGGAAGGGTGGGCCTTGTGGCTGGAGTCCCAAATGGTAAGACGTTTTTCTGATCATTTACTTGGGAATAATGTGAGACACCGTCATGCAGCTGCAGTTTAGAAGATCTAAGAACATCTTGAATCCTGAACGGCGAGTTGAACTTTAATACGTTTGACTTATGACTTCTACGACAGACTGTCCAAGATAACACTATCAAAGTGTTCAAAGTCCAAAGTCAAGGAATTTGTATCTACAGTTTTCCCAAACTTGAAATTTCGCTTTGCTTGACTGATGATGTGTTCGTTTCTTGGAATCTAGATTTAGGTGACAAAAGTGAGATTCGATAACTCAGTGATATGATTTTCGTTATGTTCCTTAGGAAGCTGAAGTGTAAAAATATCAGTTAATAATAGTGGAAAAGAATAAAACTGAAACTCAGAGTAATCAACTTCAGTGCGGTTTCTTCGTTGACTTACTTACTTAATTACGCCTGTTACTCCCAATGCAACATAGGTCGCCGACCAGCATTCTCCATCCTACACTGTCCTGGACCTACTTTCTAGTTCCATCCAATTCTTGTTCATTTTTCTCATGTCTATCTCCATTTCCCGGCGTAATGTGTTCTTTCGTCTTCCTCTTTTCCTTTGGCCTTGAGGATTCCATGTGAGGGCTTGTTTTGTGACGCAGTTGGGTGCTTTCCTCAACGTGTGTCCTATCCACTTCCAGAGCTTCTTCCTTCGCTGGGATCTGGTTTGTTCTCTCCCATAGTAGGTTGTTGCTAATAGTGTCTGGCCAACGGATCTGAAGTATTTTGCGTAGACAACTGTTAATAAACACCTGTATTTTCTGGATGATGGCTTTCGTAGTTCTCTAGGTTTCATCCCCATATGGTAGAACTGTCTTGACATTTGTATTGAAAATCCTGTCCTTGGTGTTGGTTGACAGTTGCTTTGAGTTCCAGATGTTCTTCAGTTGTAAATATGCTGCTCTTGTTTTGCCGATCCGCACCTTCACATCTGCATCAGATCCACCATGTTCATCAATGGTGCTGCCCAAATATGTAAAGGATTTTACATCTTCCAAATCATCTCCGTCAATTGTGATTGGATTGGTGCATTCTGTATTGTATTGGAGAATCCTGCTTTTCCCTTTGTGTATATTGAGACCTACTGCTGCTGAGGCTGCTGCTACACTGGTCGTTTTCTCCTGCACTTGTTGTTGCGTTTGGGATAGAAGGGCTAGATCATCTGCGAAGTCTAGATCGTCCAACTGCATCCTGGATGTCCATTGTATCCCGTGTTTCCCTTCAGATGTTGACGTCTTCATGATCCAGTCGATCACCAGGAGAAAGAGAAAGAGTGAGAGTAAGCAACCTTGACTAACACCGGTCTTCACTTCGAACGACTTTGTCAACTGTCCTACATGCACGATTTTGCACTGTAATCCATCATATGAATTCTGTATGATATTGACTATCTTCTGAGGCACGCCGTAGTAACGAAGAAGTTTCCATAGTGTTGTTCTGTCCACGCTATCAAATGCCTTTTCGTAGTCAGTGGAGTTGATGTAGAGTGATGAATTCCATTCAATTGATTGTTCCACAATGATCCATAGAGTTGCGATTTGGTCTGTACACGATATATCCTCACGGAATCCTGCCTGTTGGTCACGAAGTTGGGCGTCTACGCAGTCCTTCATCCTGTTTAACAATACTCTGTTGAAGACTTTTCCCGGTATTGAGAGAACAGTGATGCCCCTGTAGTTATCACACTTGCTGAGATCGCATTTCTTCGGTATTTTGATCAGGAGTCCTTCTTTCCAATCTTTTGGTACTTGTTCCTCATCCCAAATCTTATTGAAGAGAATGTGGAGTATCCTTGCAGTTGCCGCTACGTATGCTTTCAGTCCCCGTGCTGGAATGTTTTCCGGTCCTGCTGCTTTGCCACTCTTGATTTGTCTGATGGCCATACTGATTTCTTCAATTGTTGGTCGGCCAACATTGATTGGGAGGTCCGTGGGTGCTGCTTCGATGTTGGGTGGGTTCAGTGGGACTAGTCGATTCAAGAGTTCTTTGAAGTGTTCTACCCACCTGTTTTGTCGCTCTTCAATGTTGGTGATTACCTCGCCTTCCTTCCTTTTCACTGGTCGTTCTTCTTTGCGGCGATTTCCAGAGAGTTTCTTTGTCGTGTCATACAGTTGTCTCATGTTTCCTTCTCTTGCAGCCTTTTCCGCCGTCGTTGCTAACTCTTCCACATATTTACGTTTGTCAGTTCTGATGCTCCTCTTCACTTTTTTGTTTACTTCTCTGTATTCAGCCCGTGCCTTGGCTTTCTCTGCTCTTGTTCGGCTGGTATTGATTGCTGCCCTCTTGTTCCTCCTTTCTTGAATCTTATCCAGTGTATCAACAGTGATCCATCCCTTGTGATGGTGCTTCTCGTGACCCAGGACCTCATGACATGTTGAAGTGATTGCCTGTTTGATCCCCTTCCAGTTGCTCTCCACAGTAGCTCCTTCTCCATTGAGTAGATCATGAAACGCCTGGAACTTGTTGCTGAGGACTATCTTGAATATGGTCGATTTGATTTTGCGTGGTGTGATCCTGTGAAGTACATATGGTTTTGTGTATGCGTTTATGTGGGAATATGGTGCCGCCTATGACCAGTTTATTGAAGGCACATAGGTTTGCAAATCTCTCACCATTTTCATTTCTTTCTCCCAGTCCGTATCATCCCATGATGCCTTCATATCCAGTATTGTCTGTTCCAACCTTGTCATTGAAATCTCCCATCAGAATGGTCAGGTCCTTTGTTGGGCACTTCTCGACGATTGACTGCAGCCTATTGTAGAATTGATCTTTAGCTTCTTCATTGTAGCCGTTGGTAGGCGCATAGCATTGGATGATGTTCATTGAAGCGCCCTCTTTCTTTGTTTTGAAGGAGGCTTTGATGATCCTGCGTCCATGAGATTCCAATCCTATACGTGCATTTTGTGCTCGTTTGGACAGCATCAATGCAACTCCCTGTGTATGTGGGGCATTTTCTTCTTCTTCTTCATGGCCAGAGTATAACAGAAGCTCTCCTGAAGTTAGTCGTTGTTGTCCAACTTTCGTCCAATGTGTTTCATTGATCCCAAGCACCTCTAGGTTGTACCTCCTCATTTCTGCAGCAATTTCGAAGGCTCTCCCGGTGTCCCACACTGTATGAACATTCCATGTACCCAAATAAATGGTCGCTCTGGTTGTCAGAAGGGGCATCGGCCTTATAACTTCCGAAGGAACTCGGCTTTCACCATGAGGCGTCATAGTTCTTCTAAATGAAGACCTCCTGACTCCCAGGGCAGAGTTTAGAAGGTTTGAATAATTTTTTCTGGTAAGCGTTTTTTTAGCGAGTTAGATTTCTACGGGATGGGGTCGCTAACCCCATGCCCAACCCTCCTCCTTTATCCGGGCTTGGGACCGGCAGTAGCCCCCGGAGGGACTCCAGGCGGAGTTAATATGCATGACCAGTTATTAGTATTGATTTAATAAGTTATGAGCACTAGTCAACATTACAATGCGATAATACACGAGAGCGTTAATCAGAGATTTAACAGAATATAAGTAAAAAACCGATCGAGAAAGTTAGTGAAAATGAGGATTAATAATAAGTGTGTTTCCTTAGTAGGGCTTACCAATGTAGAATTATGGTTTATTTCGTTATTAGTACTATTGTAATAATAGACCTAATCCTAAAATTGTAGATTTGTCATGATGTGATCATCTTATCTATAAGATCTTACTTGGAAGTCACATTGCTGTCTGCACTGACTGGTCCTATCGTAGAAATCACCAATATGATGTGATCTATTTTTGGAGAACACATTTAGGTTAGAGATAAAACAATATATTTAATATGAATAAAAGAGACAAGTTGTACAGAATGACCACGCCTGCAAGGCTGATTCATGCCATGCCATCCAATTCCATTCAGTTGATTCTTCCCATCTCCACTGTTGACCTTCTCTTCATATTAATTGTTGAATGGGCAATTTCCCAGCTATCCTATGTTCAGCTTTGGGGAATGTGTCTTTGTATTTCATGTCACTATCATCATTTTCTTCATTTCTTATGAGGTAATGTGGTTGCTATTAGAGGGAATTCCAAGTGAAATCCTCATTTTCTGAGCCAGAATAAAACTTTAGGATTGTCGATTGCGTCCTTGCATGGCTTTTTCAATATGTTCTTATACATTACCCAATCCATTTTCTTGCAGTGTTTTTATAACTCAGTTTCTGCTCTAATTTATCAATGGTCTGCAGCTAGCAGAAACTGGAATATATCGAAAAAGTGAGCTTCGAAATCAATTGGAGTACTAAAAGTCGCTGAACCATCACTTACTGGAGCATAGGCATTTCAATTTCGCATCATAAGCATTCTTGGAACCCCGTTAAATGCCTACTCAAGCTCAGTATCAACACAAAAATTAGGGGCAATATGCACACATATGAGAGGGACAACATAGTTGAATGAACTGTAGTCACACGTTTTACTGTTTCTAATTAGTCAAATTCTCTGCCAGATGAGGTAGTGAAGCTTCTTCTCAGGAGTCCTTCAACAGGAAGCTTATTCGTGAGTACTTAGAACAATATTTCATCGATCGACAAATATTTTCAGGTTCTTTGCTTTAAATATCAGTGATCCATCACTACCAGATACGAAGCCCGTGAAGCGAGTATTTTACACTCCTTTGGTCCATTAAGCGTAGAGCGCGAGTTTTAAGTTTTGAGTAGTTGGGTTGATTTAAAAGTAGTTGAACATGTGGTCCTCAAGTGGTAGACACTGATCTTTGTAGTTTTTGACCTTTCTAGATTATGGTGGTAGTATCGGAACTACAAGTGATTTTGGTGGAGGTTATATGGCGTCTATGAGTGCTGGTACAGGACAAAAGGTTCACCTTTCTAATGACCAAATTTATGGGGTTAATTTTTTTTAGAAGATTAGTTACCAGGGCACTATTGTTCCTTGTACGTGTGCCGAAATAATGGCCGCAAATCAAGATGGTGATAAGTTTGTTTCTTCATGTGGAATAGAATTTAGTCAAGTATGTTGAACAAGTTGATTGTTAACATTTTTCAGATATCAGTTGTTGGGATTATTCGTTCGGTAAATGAGTCAAGCACACGCGTAGAGTATGAGGTCGACGACTACACAGGACCGTGTTTGCCAGTAAAACTTTTTACAGAGGATCAGGATAATACATCATCCGGCCTACAGTCTCGTCCATTTCGCGAATTATCGTATGTACGAGTACATGGTCATGTCCGGAACTTTCAGGGAGTCAAACATGTTATTGCTTTCCGAGTATGATAAGTTTCGTTTTGCGTTTCTTGATCAGGAGGGTTTTTCTGTGATTAGGAGGGATCCTTGGGTAGTGAGATCTCTGCTAATCTCTATTTCCTCAGTGTATATTTTTACGACTGATGGGCTCCGAGTGTATTTTATTCTATCAAAAGTTCTCTCTTCTTCAGTGCTGTTCATTGTGCGCTCTAACAAATTATCGCCCAGCAAATACCAAGTTTTGTTAGAACCCACGTAATTTTACATGTCAAATATAGAGGAACTACAAATATAAAAAAAACACTGCTTTTTTGGCAAGTTTGATTTGACCGTATAACGTCGAGCCATCCAAATACATGATTAGCATTAAATAGACAGTTTTCGTACAGGCTCGTAATCGATCGTCTGACACGAGTGTATGAAGCATCAAAAGGGTTTAGAGTTAATGTACTGCATTACCTGCATATTAACGATCCATCAAATGTCGTTCTTATGATTGCTTCAAGTGTTCTACCAAACTAGTCAAGCCGTGTTTTATTGGTATCTAATTATGTATATTGAAACTGTGTTTTGGAATGTGACCAAATCTATGCTTATTCCTAGTATTATGTGGATTAAATACGTTTGTGAAATATAGTTTTGGATGATAGATTACCCTAACCTTGCATATTATGTAAATTTAACGAAGGTATTATACAGTTTCTTGTCCTAAATATTCTATATCATCAGTTCTATTTTTGTTTACCTTAGCGTATTTAGTGGATTTACTTCACTCATAAAGTACAAATCCTAGAGGTTGACTTTGAGGCATACTATCGATATCCTAATGCTGGACTAGAATTGTTCATATACCACACGTGTATTTCAAATAACGTAATTTATGGCTTTAAAATATTTATGCAAGTAACACGACTATTAAACCTTAGAAGTTAGCTCTAAAACACTAATCCTTATGAGGGAAATATACATTCATTATCATACTAACACCAACCTTGCTGGGTCTGGTTTTATGTAAGTGCAGACTTTTTGAATATAGATGGTAAGTTTAAATTTAGATACGGCTTAGGCTTCAATAGACTTAAATGTTCACTGTGCGTCCACACAGTCCAACGAAAAATGAGTTGACATCAGTTATATGTCCTATTTCATGTTTTTGGTTATAAGTGGTTGAATGATTCTCATCTGCGTCATTTGAAATGATCACAAATCTAATAAAACATTATCTTTTCGTTTCACCAAATCTATCAAGGGGGATATCCTTTACATCTTTAGGAAGGTCAACGTCTAAGTCGCGTTGCTTACCTAAAACAATGTACGTAGGATGGGATTCAAACTTGCAGTCTACTTCATGAAAGCCAAGTACTTTAGCCAGTAAGCTGCCGCTACCTTCGTAGATTTTCGTTTCTACTATGTTGCGTACAAATGATCAGAAGCAATATCCTTTTTACAGGTTTAGCAACTCTTAAATATTAACAGCTTTATCAACATACACAAAGATTTTATTTACTTTAAGGTCATCCATTTGTCAGACATGAATGAACTTACTGCTCATATAATGGAAGTGATTTATACAAGAATGTTGTATGCGAAAATCAAACAAGATGAGAATAATGGCGCTAACGTCAAAAGTATTTTCAGTGAGGTTGGTTCGCATAATGCACCTGGATCTACTAGTAATGGACTCACTGTCTTGCAAAACCAGATACTCGCAATAGTTAGGACGTTTGTTGGTGAGCGTGGAATCCCTGTATCCCAGTTAACGGAAAAGCTGCGTGGGATACCCGAGAGGCAAATAAGGTTTGTGCTAGTTTTCTGTAGTACTAAGTCAGATATTGACAGATGGTTTGCTTTTTAAATATTTAATTCACATGTTACCGGATAGAACAGGTCTTTGTTTTACCTATGGTGCATTTGTATACGATACTCTTGAGTATGCGTTGATAATCGCTCCAAGCATATGAATACGTTGTTATATGGTTGCACTTTAATCCTTTAAAACCAGTAGGTTTCAATATGGACTAATGTAAGTTTTCCCTGAATAATAATGTATGTACATTACAGGGTTCTTAGGCCATGTTGTACTGTTGTGACTGTACAGAGGTGTGACCGCAGTTAGGTGTTTCCTTTAGACAACCAGCATGACAGCGATGCTGCCTTCCCACAAAGGAAACGTGGGGTTACAAAAGGTCAACCCTAAAAATGCACGCCTCCCTTATCTCACGGGTATCCGTCTCCCGTGTTAAAGTCCCAACAAGTATGTAGCTAAGACAGGAATTACGAAGAAGTATGTGACCGACCTCAAGCAGTTGTCCCTTGGGCACTGCGGTCACGCTCTCATGTCACTAAAACCACCTCTAATCCAATTTTCTTTTCAGGTACCTCTAGAAGAACCCTTCCATAGCGTGGGCAACCAGGAAGTGATAACCACCATCATACCCTTAACAGCACTCAAGTTCACTGCATTCATAGTCAACCTCCCTCTTCAATTCCTATTATTCCTCCTACCTCGAGTTTCAACTTTGAACTTCTTCGTTTGGCTTCCTGCTCAATTGTCACCATAGCCGACGATTCTAGTGCGCAAAACACTGTCCCAGGTCTACTGAAACCTCGCTCCAAACAACACACTGGAGCCTTCAACGTACGCACCTTTGCCAAATCCGTCAGCAAGTCTCCTTGGCTTAAACCCTATAATTTCGTACCATTAATGTATGCTGTGTCTCCGGAACACGCATACAGGATCCTAGTGTGGTCATTCACTTGGCCTCACCTCGCCAAAACGGAGAGCTGACGACATACATCCTCCGTGTATCTGGCCACCTGAAGGTTAGTTTTTGTGGACCGGCAGGTGTAGGTATAGCACTAAGTACGAGGGCAGAACAAGCACTATTAACTGAAATCTGGGAGTTGGACGTAATCACATCTGATTGGTCACAATCACTGATTGTCCCAATATATGAGAAGGGGTCAAAATCATCTTGTGATAAACATAAAGGGATTAGTTTGACTAATATAGCATCTAGAATGCTAGCTTCAATACTTATCGGGCGGTTAACAAAGACTCGTGAACTGCAAACACGATAAAATCAGGCTGGCTTCAGAGTTGTTTGTGGCTGCATCGACCACATATTCACTATTCCTCAAGTTTTAGAACACAGACATGCTTATCGGCGTCCGACAACGATAGTTTTTCTTAACTTGAAAGCAGCATTTGACTCTGTTGACTGAGAGGTTCTGTGGCAGTGTCCGTCATTGAAAGATGTACCTCAGAAGTACATAAACCTTGTGAAGGCTCCTTAATCAAACACTACTAATCGAGTGAGAGCTTATAGCGAACTGTCATCTGATTTAGCAACCTCAAATGGTGTTTATCAAGGCTGTCCACTATCTCCATTTTTGTTCAATTTCATCATTGACCTACTGCTGGTAATAACGCTTTCGTCATTTGAATTCTTGGGAATCGATCTCCTTCCAGGAGATCCACTTATTGACTTAGAATACGCAAATGACATAGTCCTGTTTGGTGAAGACGCTGATAAAATGCAGAGTTCTTTGGTAGTACAGAACAATACCAGTATGATTGAGATGCGTTTCTACCCCTCTAAATGCAAGTTGTTGCTTCAGGACTGGCCTGCATCAACACTTGAACTAAGGATAGGGAGTGAAGTAGTCGAATACCTTGACAACTTCACTTATCTTGGGAGTCTGATCAACCTTAATGGGTTGGTGTCTGATAACATCTCTGCACGGATTCAGAAAGCTCGTTTGACTTTTGCCAACTTACGCCACCTATGGCGAAGGCGAGATTTTCGTCTATCAATTAAGAGACGAATATACTGCGCGGCAGTTCGTTCTGTCTTACTTTACGGCTGCGGAACATGGCCATTAAAAGTAGAAGATATTCGTAAGCTACTAGTATTTGACCACAGATATCTTAGAAATATTTCTCTCATCTGCTAGGATTACCGGGTAAGTAACAGTGAGGTTAGACATAAGGTATTAGGGAATGATGGTAAATTAGTTGATGGGGTTGTGAACCTTCATCGACTGAGATAGTTGGGCCACGTGTTGCGTATGCCTGAACATCGATTACCACGATGCGCAATGCTGACTAGTGTTAGGGATGGCTGGAAGAAAGTTAGGGGCAGCCAAACCAAAATATGGCATCAGTGCTTGAAGTCATTAAGTCCTGGTCTGAGCCACGTTGGTAAATGCAGACTACTTGGTTGGGGTCTGCGTGACTATCGTGACCAATGCTTGGAGACTCTTGGTGACACGGCTCAGAATCGATCACAATGGCGTCGGTGTACACACTCTTTGTCTTCCCTTAAACTATGAGATTGAAATCGCTTCACATCTTCCTCTCTACGAACTAATTCTTTCTTCCTGTACTATGTCCTTATATGCAATCTTTCTTTTATAAATTACCACCACTGAATTAACTACTTCTATAAATCCGGTGTTCATCTTGTTGTGCTAATGACCGATGCACATATGTGCCTGGTCTTACGCTTTAGTTGACTGACTGAATGAGTCACTAGACAATGCGTTAAAATAGTGTTGATCCACTGGTAATTGTCAAAAATAATCATTGAATCAGCAAATGGCATACTGGAGGAAATAGTGATTCATTTAATTGTGATAAGTGGGAAGAACATATAAAGAGCAACAATGTCATTACGATTATACGACAGAAGAAACGAGTTTAAATGGTGAGTGTGCTAACCACTGGTTGATGGCCACTCGATTTAAAGGGTTTTTGTACTTTAGGTTTGTCATCTATTTACTATTTATGCGTTTTAATACTTATATGTAACTTACTAATAGTATTTGATCATAGACGCCCTCGAGGTATTGGTCGCGTATATTGGGACAATAGAGTGAGCAATACTCGAGTTAGACGTAGCGTACTAGATAGAAATGACAAACTGGTTGATGAGGTAGTGAATCTTCACCAATCGATGTGATTGGGACATGTATTACGTATGCCCAACCACCTTCTACCTCGACGCGCGTTGTTTCCTGGTGTAGGGGTAATTTGAAGGAAAGCTAGGGGTAACCAATCCAAAATGTGGTACAAGTTTATGAAGTCATTCACTGTTGGGCTGAGTCGTGTTGGTAGGTGGGTAGTTTGAGGTTAGCACAATCACCGTAACCAATGGTTGGAGGTGTCGAGTGACATGGCTTCAAATTGGTTACAATGGTGGTGCAGACACTTACTTCAGGTTTAGTATTGAGTTTGGCAAACGGTTACGGGAGGTGACGATTAAATGGTTAGTCATTATATCTATCTAAGCAAATAATCAACAAAAGACTGAGTCCATCTATCTTATTGACTTAATAGAGAATTCCACTTTTTCCTAAGCCGTCTATCTCATAGTACACAACACATCGGCCAGTCATCTCCAAGCAACTTTATCCTGGGCTCACCTTTCTAGTTGTTACCAAGTGGTACTTAAATTCATAGTGCCTGTTTCCGATCCCCGGGACTATGTGTCCTTTTGTCACCCTCTTTCCTTTCAGCCTTCAGTATTTCGAGTTATAATTATTTGCAAGTCTTTATTATTTGTTTCTCTCCAGGGAGGACTTGGATTTCCTTAGTGCCGAAGGTCATGTATATTCGACTGTGGATGATGATCACTTCCGAGCTACTGAATCATGATTAAATCGAAAATGTCTGTGTCACCTTATTTTACACTAAAATCTTTTGATTGTATATAATTTTTGGTCTTATTGCCTATTGTCTCAAGAGCAAGTTACACTGTTCATAATGAAAACAATATTTAAGTTTGAGTGTCAGCTGTATAAATTAAAATAATGAAATTCGGTAACGTTATTTTAATTCAGTCTTGATGTTTTAGTGCGTCCCTTCATAAGTATGTAGAGCAATATAAACTGACATGGAATAAGTTTAGTTACACTTGTTTGGTTCTTAATCAATTAGATTTCAGTAAAAGATTATTTCTTCCTAACTTAAGCGTGACAGTTGACTATTGATGAAGACAAACGTCGCATGAACCAACATGCGTGGATAGATATTTTATGTATCATTTCAGAACCGACCGTAGCAGCTATCATGATGTGATAGTCAGACTTACCTATCGTGATGACCCAATCGAAATATATTTGGTGAAAACACATTTATTTCAAGTTCTACAATGTCAGAGAGGTCAGTTGAAGAACGGTAAGACCAAAACCAGCAACTTGAGGTCCAAGGGCAAAGTTGTACGACTGACTATGTATGGGTGTGGTGGCAGTAAGGTGTTTCCCTCATAAACTGGCATCTCGAGAGATGTTGCCTTCTCATAACGGAAGCAAATGACTAGAAAAAACCGACCTTAACAATGCCAAACTTCACCTTGTTCCACGGATTCCCGTCTCTGGCTGCAAGGACTACCGAAGTTCGTATGTAACATCAAAACCCTCCCACAGAAATTCTGTATGTGATTTGCCGCAAACAGTGTCCACTTTGACTTGGCGGTCTCTCCGTCACGCTTTTGACTTGAGCAGATGGGAAGTTACATTCGTCTTCATATATCTAACGTCTTCCACGATTATCTTGTTCACAATCATGTCCCTCCTTTACGTTTTTATTCTCTCCATACTACAAACTCTACTCATATCTTTATCACCGCGCACTAAACTTCATGTTGTAGCGTTTAATGTAGGAGAACTGGCTTCATTAGCTAGGACTCGAATCCAAGTACGGTTACTTGTTTGACTTTACCTTGCCAATATAAAAACTGGTACGATCTTATATAAGCTTAACAGGCCATCCTAGACTGGATTCTAATAGTCACTTAATAGCTATCTGAATAAAACTAAACAGTAATGACTCGAACTGACGCTGTGTTGTCTCTGCCTATTCGGTTCGGATGAAGTGAACGATTAACTTTATAGGGAGCTTCTTAACCTCTTTCAAGAAGCTAAGTGGTTAAATGCATTAACAGCGGAACCAGATCGAACGGCACGGCAGCGTGGCTCAGTGAACATATGATAGTAACTTCTGCAACCACCAGATAATCGTCTTTTTCTGGCAGGTACCAACTTTAAGTATTGTCTGACATGGTGAACCTCACGAGACTCAATGTGGAGTCAAGAATTTTGGCATTATCTGTCGTCAAAGGTCGGTAGAACAGTGCTTCTCATTTTGGAGCACGTGTTTAGACTACGATTATGTTCTTATGTGAGCGTGTATTTTTTTCCGACTTACTGAAAGTAGAGAAGTCGTAGCAAGATGTTAAAGTAGGTCTTTTAACTCTTAGTGTGGTTACAGGCAATTTAAAGATCAGAAAATCCTAATGGCATAACTAATGATAATTTTAAGGATCGTATGCTAATTTAAACAAAATGATGATTTAGGTAGAATCCGAAAAGCGAATGTAGTTTTGTGCGACTAGTCACGATCATGCTTATCTATTATAGAGGACAAAAGTTATTGTAACAACCACAGAAGAGTCACTTTCAGTAATATAGTATCTGAATTATTAAACTCGGTGATACTTTGAAGTCTAACTAGAGATTGTGAAGAACAAACCTGGGGAAACCAAGCCGCTTTCAGATATGGAGGTGGATGTACAGACTAAATATTTACCGCTCGGGAAGTTATGGGAAATGAACACTTTGACGTCCGACAATAAATATGATTCTTGACCTTGGAGCGATGTCCGGTTGTTTGTTATGAGGTTCTGTGGGAGTGTCTGTCATCGAAAGGCATACCGAAGTACGTAAACCTTGTACAGGCTCTCTATTCGGACAATGCTGGTCGAGTCAGAGCTTATGGCGAACTGTCATTAGGATCGGTTACTTCAAGTGGTGCTCGGTAGGGTTGTCTGCTTCCTCCATTTTTATTTAACTTTGCCATAGACATGTTTTTAAAGATAACACTTTCATCGTCTGACTTTTCAGGGTTTGATCTACCAGGAGATTCACTTGTTGACTTAGAATACTCAGATGACATAGTTCTGTTTGGTGAATACGTTGATTAAATGCAGTCTTCCGTTCACCTTAAGCAACAATGTAAGCGTATTTGGTTTGTGATTCTCCTCCTCCAAAAGTAGAATGTTGCTTCAGGACCAGCCTGCGTCTACTTCCGAATTAATGACGGGGAGTGCGTCAGTTGAATATATCAACCGCCTCACTCATTTTAGGAGTTTCATCAGTCTTGATGGTCTGGAGTCTAATGAAATCTGTTTATGGATTCTAAAAGCTCGGTCGGCCCTTTTGGACTTTCGTCATTTATGGCATAGGCGAGACATCCGTCTGCCAACTAAAGTGCGAGTGTGCTACACGGCAGTTCGCTCCGTTCTACTTGATGGTTATGAAACATAGCCTTTAAGAACAGGGACTATCCGTAGGTTACTGGTATTCAACCATATATGTCTTCGAAGCATCACTCACGTATTGTGAGGTCAGTGAGTATGCGATCCGTAGGTTACGAATGGGGTACTAGATAATAGTGAGAAGTTTATTGATGGGGTAGTAAATCCTCATCTGGTGAGATGATTAGGAGATGCTACGTATTCCCATCCACTGTCCATCTCGAAGAGCGATATTTTCTGATGTTGGGTTAAGCTGGTTGAGCCCGCTTGAGTATTGTAACTATTAGTTAGAGCCTGTTATACCCCGACAAGAATAATGAGGGGTAGCCTTTGGGATCTGTTTGTGAACCAATACTATAGGTATATTTTGCCGTATAATTGTTAATTAACTAAACTATTATCGATTAAATGTTTCCATGGCAGTCGACTGACTGACTCATCGAATAATTAAAAATACTCCCATGGCAATATCGATTATATAAATGTGATTGGTACATATACGTTTGAATTGTTTTTATGAGGCTCTACCTTTGACGTATATCAGAGAAAAACAAGGGTTTGAGCAGAGAAGTATCAGTTCTACGTTGTAGACTGTTCTTTCACATAGGTTATATGTTAACAATATTTAGTGTATTAAAATTATTCAAAGCTTCGTTATACTCTATTCATGTGCGATCATAGCAACTTCCATATAACTATGATTTTTAAATCCAACAGGTTGTAAGCAGTTGGCGAGAACCAAACGAAATAAAATGATATTCTGCTAAAGTTTTGGCTTTTTTTATCGTCTCAAAGAGAACAAGTATCATATAGGCTGTAATACGGCAACGAAGCTAAGCTAACCGATTAAAACTGACATTTTTTGCTGGGATATCATTTTTAATATCAGTAAGGCTGTAGAACTCATTCTCTAAAGGCATCAGTTTCTCTTATCATAACATTTGGTGGTCAGTGTTCTTTTCACATACTACAAAACATCTTATTTTTCTTGACTGTCACTGCAAGTTATTCACGTTTTATCAATCTACCTACGCAGAGGAAGAATATGAGTGCTGCGTAAGAAGCTTTGCTCGTTATATCAGTCTGTTGCTAGACAACAGAAATCCAATAAATCTGATTACCTATGCTAGATCAATTTGGAGCAATTCATAAATAAGATAAATCATTAAGATAATCGACATATCTTACATATATGAATTTAAATTAGGTTTGCAAACATGATAATTATCACGGAAGTGGGTATTAGATGTTTTAAAACAATTAACAGAATGAAAACCTTGAGTCGATACGGAAAATCGCGTTCGTTTTTCTCAAAACGTTATTGGGAAAGAGAAACAGCGGAGTACTGTTTGTTTAGTTATTGTGTGAAAATACAGAGAAATCAGTGGAGGCAAATAATAAATACTATACATTAAAACGTTTTCCTTTATGGAACTCGTAAACTACAAGTTCAGTTTTGAACAAGTTACTTATCCAACACTTTCGTTAATTCTTACAACACATAGTCCAAGTCTGTACTTTTATATGAATTAGCGGTCCAGAAATATTGACAAGTTATAGCTTCACTATATCTGTTTGACTCCATTTATTAGACAATAATAATGCTGTCGAAGTTGATTCACATACACTTGGGTCAAGATTCTTGCCGTCATCACCTTGATCATCAAATTTAGCGAGTAAGCGATAAAACTCTGTGGCTGTAGGAGGTTCATAAATAGGGAAGTTTGTTGAATGATTCAAATCGTTAACAGATGAAATATTTGTTTTTGAGCTACATGGAGCAGTGTCAGATCGATCAGGAGAAAAAGAGTCGCTTTGTGGAGGGCAAGATATAGTGTTATGGTTTGGAGTGGTTGGAAGTGAAAGTGAATTTTCTTCATTGGCAGGACGATCATTTAAAACATCAACTTGCGTAGTTTCCTCAGTCTGCAAATCTGGATGCTGACTGGGATGAGTAGAATTATTTGTTTTTTCAGGAGTAGTTTTATAAGATTCATCAGCATCATCGCCGTCAGAAATAATGACCGGGGACGATGGGTTATTTAAGTTGACTAGTTTTTCAGGACTCGGATGATATTTACGAATGAATATCTTATTATGACGTCTTGAGTGACAATAACAGCAGCACGAATGCCTGTGACGACACTTACGATGGTAACGGTCGCAATGACTACGGTGATAGTTTTTATGATGGGTAGTTTTGCGTTGATGTGAAGAATTAAACAAGTGCATTGCTACTGAACTGAATTTTGAAGTTTTCTGCCATTCACTTGAAGAGGATGACGACCTTGATGAGAAAACTGATCTAGAAGTTGAACACGACGAATCACTATCTATTTTGATCGATTCTCTAACAAGTTCGCAATCACTATCTGTGTTTTCTAAATGACTGATATTTAACTTTCTCCTGCGACGACGATAGCGTGATTCATGCTTTGTTTGAGAGTGGTAATAGTATTTCAGAGAATTCCTAGGAGAAAAAATATTAAATCTGTTTCCCGCAGTATCAGCTCCAGTGTTTTTTGAACAATCGGATTCTACAGTAAACTTATTCTCACATGCAAGATTTGTGGACTTTTTAGGTAAATCAGTCAAACATGAACCACAAGCACTAGATGATGGGATTGTCGAATACGAAATCTCATCAGGTCGTTCGTCTATTTCCATAGGCTCTTCACGACGGGATATGGTCGAATGCCGTTCAGTGAAACTATCACTCCAGTTGGAATTTGTGTTGGTGGAAGACAACACTGATGAACTAAGAGACAATTCAGTATTGACATTATGCACGTTGTCAATTTGTGTAGTGTTTAAATGAAAAGCTTTATTCTTGTCTGTTTCTTGGATTGAGTGTTGAACAGATTCGTTTACAGTTGAAAAATCACTTTGTAAAGGCATATTTGAAAACGTCTTAAATAACGAACCAAGAGATGCAGTAGATTCACATCTGTTTGTTCGACTATCTGGGGAAGATTCATGACCTGGTTCCGATTCGTCAGAGGTTAATACATTGAATTGAGCGGGAGCTACACACGGTTCATTATGACCTATTGTTTCTTCATCTGAGGAGTCCGATGATATGACAACATATGGAGCCGTGTCACGCCAACCACCAGGTGAATTGTGCACTGGTGTGGACTCGTCAGCTGATGTAATTGATCCCACTGAAGATATCAAGGGGAATATTCGACTACCTCTAAAAGGACAAATGTCATTAGACGTTGTTTGCTGATTCGATGCAGCCGAGCTCCAGTCACCAGAATTAGCATCGTTAGTAAATCCATTAGTAGTAGTAGCTGAATTAACAGAGCGATCAGTTTGAGGACACAAAGAGTGTGGAGGTTGTCTTAGAAATGTCCAATCAATTCCTGAGAACCTTGATGCATATGGTGCTCTTATCGTGTCCAAGTTTTCTAACGACTGTCCTCGGCCTTCTGATTGCATGGAAAATGTTTGTGATCTATTAACTACTGACCTTGGGCTGGTGAGATCAATAACGGCTAAAGGAGTTAGAGTCATAGGCATAAGTGGCATATGTAATAGTTCACTGATCAGGTGTTCTGGATCATTTCTTAAACCAGGAACGCGTGCAGTGAAAAGAAGTAGAAGACCATCCAGACGTCTTAGGGCAAGTGGGTGCGACTGGATAGCTGGTTGTAAGTAATTAGCAGACTCTCTGACGCTAATAACATTTCGGATAGATATTCTACTACTAGTTCGTTGATTTGGAACAGAACTAACAGAAATTTCTTCTGAATTTTGTGGTGTAAGGCACGTCAGTCGGGTACGATCATTATATTGACTGAATTGACCACTAAGAGCTTCACTGAACCGTGCTTGATCTATCAGTTCACTTAAAACACGTTGATATAAAAGACGGTTTGGGAAAATTTCTGAGCTACTTACTGACCCATTATGACTCAAATTAATAGTCCGCCCTGACGTTTGACCTCTTAATCTGGAGAAAGATATGATGGCTTCAAGAAGAGCATGACAAGAACTTCCTAAACGAAGACAATTAGGATGACAAGTTAGTGAAGGACCATGAAAAACTAATGGACTAGGTAGGCTAGGTGGAGGACCTCCTGTACCAGGTAAGGGATCAGGATGAGAAGCGCCAGAGACAGCATGAACGAACAGTCTTTGGAGTAGCCAATTGATTAGAGGATGGATGATAAGTCCTTCAGGTTGAGCGAAGCCAGGACGGAGTCGAGGCCAACAGGCGGAAGCAATATATACAGCCAAACGAGGCTCAGGAAAAAGTCCTTGGAACTGTCTATCCCTGTGTCTTTCGGTTGATGACGACATCATTCCACCCAAAGCAACTCTGCGCCGATATAGACAGACCGAGGAGTCGTATTCTTCCATGCTTCCGGTGAACTGAGCAAATTGCAAAATCTCCGAGGCTAGATGATGAAGGTACGCATGGGGTACCAGTGATGGGTGAAGAGCTGGTTGACTTACCAAAAGATCAACAAGTGACTGTTCGTTTGTTATTGAGACTGTACATATGTGTTGCAAGACTATATTGGTTAAATTGTCGAGTTCCCTTGTTTCTACCTCCAAGCCCGGAGGACCAGATATAAGAGGAGATGTTACAGCGGCATTATAATACCCGATATCCTCCGAATTTTCGCGACTTCCCTGCGAACTATAAGAAATGTCATAAGCAAGCCAAGGGGCGATAACACGTAATTCACGACGGACAAATGATGCGAGCCTGTGTCTATGAGTTTCGTTTGCTGCTAGAAATTCTGGACTGATATTTCGTGTGAGATCAGACCTGTATAAGTACAGAAAACAATCAATGTTTATTGGTGAAACTAACTACTACAGAAATGTATAATATAGAAATTCAAGATTAAATTTTAAGTAAATTGACTAGAAAACATTAGTAACTTATTACTAGACAACTAAAACAATATATGACAGTAGTAACCGAGATGAAATTTGACACGAAATAAACGAATATCACAATTTTTATTTACATAAACTCAATTCCATTCGCTGCTTTGAACCGATTCTGATAACAATCGATCTAAAATTGTTAATAAGTCATAGTAAGCAAATGGGATTTTCCAATAAATTTATTACAGCACTACAACTAGTGTAAAACACTAAAAAGCGTTTGTTTAATTTCACTTGAGAATGAGTAAATTTAGCTTCAAGTCATAGAAACAAGTAAGAACATAAATTTCTAACCAAAGATGGAAACGTCAACACTATTTGTAAAAAGTCTTTTTTCAGTATACTAAATTCAGCTCAAGTATTTGTGATTCAATAGAAAGATTATAGCCGTGAATAAAAAGATAACCTTGTTTCTAAACAAGAAAAGTGCTTACTCAATCTATTTTACATAAAACAAACATGACAAAAAGCATCCAACAAGGGACACGAGAAATAGTCTAATTCTCCTTGAATTAAATAGAATGATTCCATCATGTAGCATATGCACTTGAATTTGAAATAATTTGTATAATTCATGCAAAATAATTCTAAACGTTTGAATCTTAGTTTTTTGTTTGTCAACCACCAACTGTTCTTTTATATAGCAGATAAACTAAGACAATACATTTAGTTATTATTAAAACAGAATTCACAAATATAAGGAGGCGAACTTTTTGAAATAGACAAGAAACAAGTCACCAAATAATCCTCAAACACTTTGAATTATAGCTAAGATAAATGAAGGAACAGAGTACGAAGTAGTAGTAGTCTATCTTTCAAATTTACAAAAAGTTCTACGTCACAATAATTGCTAGTATTTCAAAACATAGCCGAAAACATCAAAAAACCATTTTAGTTAATTACTCAAAATAAAGTCTCAATAACTAATTTATGAAAACTATGAAGTATGAACGTCTGGGACATTAGTTCCGGGGACGACTGATACTTTTCTACTAATTTTATATTTCAGACACTTTTATTTATTAAACTATATGGAAGAAGAAATGAAAATTCATGGGATTCAAAATTTTCATAAATACGTGTTCGTAGTTAACTCCTCAAAAAATATTACTGGCAGATGAATGGTGCAGAGCAATATGGAATGCTGTTTTTATGGTTGATACTTTAAATATTTTTCTATATCATGAGTAAAATGTATCACTAGGATTGCTGTTTATCCGGAAATTTTTGTTATTACCATACTAGTTATGACAGAAACAAGCTCAATTTGGTATCATGCAAAGTAAAAAAGCTATCTAGTCATTAAATCTTAACCATCATAGTAGAACAAACAAGATGAGCCACTAAACCAAGATAGCAGGTAATTATAAAAGGACCAGGATATCAAATACAACCGCCACATATATGGACAGCAATAAATAAAAGTTATATATTCTTCCGAGAAAAGAATATTTGAAGGCACTTACTCTTGTAGGACAGGAATGGAATCAAGACAGAAAATGTATACTAGCTGTCGAAGTAGTAAAATATCCAAAAGCGAGGAAGTGCTAGATCGAAGAGCATTATCAACCAAAATGGTTAGAAGTGACCGACGATTTTCCGCTGATCTACAAGAATATAAAAAGACAGGGGTGACTATCTAACCAACATAACCTATCAGGGTGTGATGCAGCTTACGTACATGTGTTGATAAGATTTCACAACAGTATTAACCAACTTACAAAATTTACTTGGCAATCTGGTGGTCCTACAGAGAGCGACCGAATAATTGCAGACTACTCATATCCTTTATTATTTATGCGCTTTAATACCTATATGTAACTTACTAATAGTATTTGATCATAGACGCCCTCGAAGTATTGGTCGCGTATATTGGGACAATAGAGTGAGCAATACTCGAGTTAGACGTAGCGTACTAGATAGAAATGACAAACTGGTTGATGAGGTAGTGAATCTTCACCAATCGATGTGATTGAGACATGTATTACGTATGCCCAACCACCTTCTACCTCGACGCGCGTTGTTTCCTGGTGTAGGGGTAATTTGAAGGAAAGCTAGGGGTAACCAATCCAAAATGTGGTACAAGTTTATGAAGTCATTCACTGTTGGGCTGAGTCGTGTTGGTAGGTGGGTAGTTTGAGGTTAGCACAATCACCGTAACCAATGGTTGGAGGTGTCGAGTGACATGGCTTCAAATTGGTTACAATGGTGGTGCAGACACTTACTTCAGGTTTAGTATTGAGTTTGGCAAACGGTTACGGGAGGTGACGATTAAATGGTTAGTCATTATATCTATCTAAGCAAATAATCAACAAAAGACTGAGTCCATCTATCTTATTGACTTAATAGAGAATTCCACTTTTTCCTAAGCCGTCTATCTCATAGTACACAACACATCGGCCAGTCATCTCCAAGCAACTTTATCCTGGGCTCACCTTTCTAGTTGTTACCAAGTGGTACTTAAATTCATAGTGCCTGTTTCCGATCCCCGGGACTATGTGTTCTTTTGTCACCCTCTTTCCTTTCAGCCTTCAGTATTTCGGGTTAGGATTTGCTTTTTGTTACAGCTTGATGGTTTGTGTAAAATTTGTCTTATCCACATCCAAAGTCTTTCCCTAATTTCCTCTTCAGCTGGCATCTGGTCCGTTTTCTGCCACAGTAGGTTATAGCTGGTGGCGTCTGGTCAATGGATTTAAAGTATCTTACGCAGATAGCTGTTTATAAATAACTGTACTTCTTTGAAAATGATAGTTGTAGTAGTCCTGCAAGTTTCAGCTCCAATATCTGGAAATGTTTTGACGTTTGTGCTGAAAATTCCGACTTTGATTTTGACTGATAGTTGTTTTGAGTTCCAGATACCCTCCAATTGTAATAATGTAACCCTAGTCAGTCTATTCAAGAGTTCTTCGAAGTGTTTTACCCACCTGTTCTTCTCCTTTTGATCCTTAGTGATTGGTTCTCCTTTTTTATCGCTGACTAGTTGTTCTTGTGAACCATATTTTACTACCAGTCTCCTGATTATATACTGTTGTTCCGCCTAAATGTTTATTTATGCTTATGTGATCGATCTGGTTCTTCATAGTGTGGTCCGGTGAAACCAATGTAGATTTGTGAGGGAAAATACTATCACCTATATTTATATTGTTGAAAGCATATAGGTTCGTCAGTCTCTCCTGATTATTGTTCCTTTCTTCCAGTTCATATCATCTCACGATGCATTTACACTCGGCGTTCTCCATTTCGGCTTTGATATTTCTTTACTCTATCAGGATAGTCAAGTGTTTTTCTGGGCATTTGTATAGGATGGACTACAGCCTCTCAAAAATTTGGTGTTTATCATCACCACTGAGATCAGTAGTGGATGCATAGTACTGGATGACATTCATTGGGATCTTTTCGTTTTTTTCATTTAAAGGATTTTTGATTATCATGAAGTTATAAGTTTGCTGTCTAATAAGCGATCTTTGTGCTTCTTTTGACAGCGTCAGGAAGGGCACCGGTCTCGAAACTTCCGGAGAGGTGGGTTTTACCATGACGTGTCCTATTTTTTTTCGTCTGAAGACCGTCTTACTCCCAGGACAAAATTTAAATGTTTTTTTTCTGGTTAGTCTTTTTGGTGAGATTGTTTTTATAAAGTGAGTTTGTTAGTCGTACACCTGAACCTCTCGCTTATCCCAGGCATGGGATGTGCAGTAACTCTAGAGGGGCTCAAGGTGTATTTTGCACAAAAACTGAATACTCATAGTGAAAGCCGAAAAGATTGTTTTATGTATATTCAAATGATTGAATTTATTCTTCAAGATGTCAATTTAAAAAGATGACATATTATTTATGATACACATAAAATGCCTTTTACAAATGAAGGGAATATACAAAACTTACCCTAGTTCTGGATTCCATCTGTATGACATATGTGAAGAAGTATCAAGAATGCCAACCGCTCTTGATTGAGATATTGAGGTATCAGATGGAAAAAGAATGGGAGGTATGTATAACGAAGTACTATCTGATGGTGAACGAGTCACTCCATCGAGATAATTGAGTAAACGCACTTGATGTGTACCTAAATGATGATGATAGTGATAATGATGGTGTGATCGCGGAATAGTGGTGTCATCTGGTGATGCATTTAAGTATTCATCATCTAATCGAAATGTAGTGGATAAATTATTCACTCGATTACGTCGGTTATTATTTGGTAAATCAGATACTAATAATTCAGTGAATTCTGTATCAGACAGAACAGAATGAATAATTTTTTGAGCCAAACGTTTACACAATGGACAAGAAGGATTGATACAGAGCCAACGATAAATACAATCATAACAAAACGTATGCATACAAGGTAAAACAACACAACGATTTGATTTCTCACATAAACAGATTACACAATCGTCGTCACTTTCAAGACCAGTGGATCTAGCTGCTGCCAGTGCCGCCCGAACGTCTGGGCAATCAATAAGACTTTGAGAGCGCCTACTATTGTTTGTACGTGGTGGATGGTTGGTAGATGGAATGTTCGTAGAAGGTGCGGAACGCGTGTTTGTTGCTGACAGGCGACGTGTGGCTCTTCTTCCAGACCTGGTGGTACGTAAACGTCCAGGTCTGTTACTGGAATCAAGGTCTTCAGTGCGAGTTAATTGGATACTATCATCGTTAAAACTCTCCAGGTTTATTCTAACACTTTCAGTGGTCGACTCATTCTGATATGAAGGACTTCCATGAGAGGAGAACAAAAGCTGAAGAAATGGAGAACGGACGAAAGTGCGTCGACGACTTCGACGAGGAAGAGAAACTGGAACATTGGGATTGCTCGGTTCTAGGTTATCTGATAAACCACGACTACGTGATCTTGGATTAGCAGTAGAACGCTGAAAATCACGTAGAATACAACAAATATATAGGTGAGGCAACGGTAGAGTAGGTAAAAAGTAACTGAGATTTCTAAACTATATAATCAGATCAGCTTGTTCTTGAGAAGAGGAAAAAATAACAAAGTATATAAAAACCAGAATTGGAGTTATACATTTTTCTTTAATCTCAATATCAGCTTTACCCAAAGATTGACATTCAGAATAGAAAACCTTGTGTTTTTCCAAGAAGCCGTTGGAAAATACAGTAGTGATATGTATAAAAGCAACAAGGATGATCATGAAAAGTTAAGAGATAATTATTACAGAGAGCAATAATCAGAATTTAGTAACATTCCAATCTACTACAAACTAGGACATTGTGTAACAAGCGAAAGTATCCACTCCAGTGATACCTGAGAAAAATGTTTAAAAAAAGTAAATGACCTAATCAAATTAAAGATTTGAATAGAAGATAAATCCACAAATAAAATAACTCAGAAAGCAAATGATCTAACACAATGCGATATTTACAACAAATAAAATGTTTAGGAGTAGAGTTTTAGATTTCTTAGTTCTCAAACCATACAAGAATAAGTCATTGATAATGTAAGCTCTTTAAGTGTGATTTACGTAACCAGCTTTAAAGCAATCACGTGAGCCTTCACGAAGTCACTGATATTACCTTGTTCTTCATTTGCTGTGTTAGGGTTACTCTGGTTGGAAACTTAACATGTGGTTTGGTCACAGTGAATTTCATTTTTGATTAATCTAACTTAACCAATAACATTTGTAGTTTAAATAAGGACTTTAGTGATTTTCACACTGAATACTAGGCAAGATAATATAAATATCGATGGAAATAATAACTCGTTCCTTTTTTTTTATCTTAACACATAGATATTGGTACAAGGAGGCATCAAATACATATGCGCCACACAGATCTAATTTGATATGTGATACTGCCTGGGTGCCCAAACCGAAGCAGGTGATCTTCTTAGGGAGTCAAACCCGGAGCCTTCGACCTAAAGGTCTGATCCACAAGGCAGTGGAGCAACGCCAGGAAATGCAGTCCCATGGTTGTCGGTGACCAGCGATCAATTCATACGTCATTTGTTCCTTCAAGATACTGGAGCCCATGTGCACCATTGGTTTGGAATCAGGGTTTTCCAACTCCCCTAAGTGGACTCTCCATGTCCACCAACCCGGTTAAAGCGCCGGACATCCGCTTTTCGTCCTCTCAATTTCGTAAACAACACTCACGCCACAAGAAGGCAGAGAGTAAGACTTCCCTGACAGGGAAATCCTTTATTCATTGCGAAATATTAACTAGACAAACTAAATAAAGTTTAGAAATGAAGAAATTTATTAGTACCGTGGTATTTGTGCTAAGCTCCAAGCTGAATGATATTGTGTGAATGACAATGACACTACCTGAATAACTAGTTTAATGTGGGTATACATTGAACCCGTACTCATAAATAAAATTTTCTAAAATTAGCGTCACTGATAAATGACTTAATTTATATTGTAAAGTAACAGTACTTCTCAATACACCGAAAATAAATACTATTTGTTGCACGTATGGATAATTTGCAACTGAAGACACTGTTCGATCAGTTTTGCAGACTTTTTATAATTATCTAAATAATTAACAAACAATATCTAAAAATATTTATGTAACACGCTACTAATAAATAAACACTGAGTATAATATTACAACATAATTAAACTAAAAAGACATTTCATCAAGCGTTAGGACAGTATAGAATTGGCTAAACTTGTTTAAATTAATTATCGACTCAGGTAACGCTTGTGAAGCAGAGAATTAAGAACAAATCTACAGTATCTTGCTTATATCTTAGTATTCAGAACTACTAAGTTCATGTAGAAAATAGATGGAAACTAACCTGGGACAGATGATGAGTTCGATCTATTCTACGAACCTGACGTGTTCGTCTTGTTGGTGGAGGTGGTGAACGTGACGAATTACTGGATGATGATGAAGAAATGAACGACGCTCCCACAGGCCTCGATCGACTCAGTAGACGATAATGCAATGTATCAATAGAGGCTTCTGGACAGTCAACATGCTGAACAGCATCTGTTGTTACAACATCACCCTGGCGTCTGGAGACATGAGGCAAAGCTGCGGTTCGACGTCGGCCATACATAGTTCGAACAAACGTGCAGTAATGCACAAAATAGGTATTAAACTTTGGGACTAGACTATAGAAAGCATAAATGGGAGTTAGATCGTACGACATGATAATTCAAAGAAAAAATTTAAAAAATAGGTAACTAATTATTTATTTCAATTTTGAATAATTGATGAACAACAGGAATGATTTATGTTTATATTTTTCAAGATAAGAAATCTAAAATTAAGAATATATAGTTAATAATTTACTTTAAATATCGCAACGATAAAGCAAAAAATACATTGTAGTTCAAAAGATGAAGAGAAATGTAAAATTGAGTGACTTAGGAGCAACGATGCGAGGTAATACAGATACTCTTGAAATGTATACGAATAGCAGTTGTAGTGCTTATAATGTTTCAGCCCAGGGATTTTCGTTTAGAAAAGCTTGTACAACCTCTCTCATAGACAAATTTGGTATAAGCTGATCTTCTATCAATGGTTGACGTGAAACAGGATCAAAGTGTCCAACTTGGCGCAGGTGAGATATAATTGACGGCCGATCATAGGTAATTCCACAAGGTGTGATTACAGGATCTCGCATTAGATCAAAGCTAATACGACCACAAAGGTAGTCTGGAATCTCACGTTTTTTTCGGCGTTCGTCCACCTAGAAAATAGTAAGTAACTTACAATTTATTTACTTCGTATGCTACGTATAAAACAAAAATGACTTTCTACACTGCTTAATGAACCAAATGAAGCATTTTTGTGATGTCAGTAGTAAATAAAACCAGCTTTTATTGTAAGTCTGCTATCACTTGTGATTGCACTGCATTTTGAGATATTTCAATGAGATGACGTATCGAAGTGCCTGAAAAAAGAGACTCAATGCTCAACCGTAAATCATATCAGTAAATTACTTGGCACATGGAAATAACAGCCTACAAAATATCAAGTGTTCGAATTGATCATACATTTGTTTATTCAATTTTATATGAGGTGCATTTGTGATACTTGATATGGAGGAATTCTTTACAACAGCGCTGTCATAACTTAGTATATCAAATCACCAGAAGTTTTTTAGTTATACCTATTAGGAAATGCTTACATTAAAGTCCCAGTATATAATTCGGAAGAAGAGACATTGGTTGGTATGGTAACCAGAAAAAACAACTATTGGTGAAGGGATTAAACTACAAGTGGAAAGTGAAAAGTACAAATTAGTAGTGTGATAACAGGTGCATTAGTTTTTGATAAGAATAATAAAGGTTCAAATCAATGCTACATAATCGGAAATAGGTCAATGATTAGAAAAATATAGACAGTGAGATAAAATCTATAAAATCACAAGATGACGTAATAAGGAGTGTTCAGATAATTGGACCGTGAAACGTATATTTGAGAGAAAATAAACTAAAATGGTAGGAGGGGGTGAAGAAAAATAACAAACGAAGGGAAAGTTTGAAAAAATAATAAATAAATCCATTTATTAAGGCCAAGGGAGAGATAAGGGTGTTACAAATTTCTTTTGAACACAAAGACTTGGCTTGTTGGCTCGAATTCCCATAGCTTCTGCTATGTGTAAGAGACGAGATCGAACACCATAAGGAAAACTAGTGGGAATACGATAAATAATTTTTAATGACTTGTTTCTGTCCACTACATGACCGCTATCGATCAAGTATGATAGAACCGAGCTGCGTATTGTCTTGACGTTACCTTTTCCCAACCACGAAGGAAGGTGTTCACTAACTCTTTGGTTCAGTTGCGTGGTAGTGCATCCAATATAGCTTTCTCCACAGGAGCAGCTGAATTCGTAGATACACATAGAAGTGGCATAACCAGGTAACTTATCCTTCGGTTGGAGAATCACCATAGATCGGGTCGAATACGATAGACAGAGGTTGGCAGCATAAAACGTTCTCCTTACTGCTCTAGTCAGTCTATCACGTAATACATCACCATTGAATTGCAGCTTCAAGAAAAGAGGTTTTTTATTAGCCGTTAGTGTCACTATTTTCTTGCTTATTACACGCAAGTGTTTCTTCAGGAAACCCTGTGGACATCCCAATTCAATCAACATATTATGAATGTGCTCTAGTTCCCTATCAATTGTGTCAACTGAGCATATCTTAACAGCTCTATTTGCCAGACATTTGATTAAGTTTCTCTTATAATGAAGAGGCACAAAGCTTAAAAGATTTGTGTATTGGCTTGAAGAAGAACTTTTTCTATACACACCTCTGCTGATAGAACCATTTTCTTTTCTATTTAACAAAACGTCAAGGAAATGTAGTTTGTTATCTATTTCCTCTTCACATGTAAATTTAATTGCAGGATGTTTGTGATTGAATAGTTCTAGTAGGTGTCCTTTATCGGAATGCTAGAACCACTAAACGGCATGTACTCAACCAAACAGATTCACTAAAAATACACATAAACAATCTGGAAAGAAATATTTCACAAAGAGAATCTATGGTCGATACCCTACCACTGTGAATAAAATCACAATTTATGGATTATAATAACATGATGGCAAAAAAGTAGATCGGTAAAAGTGGGGAAAACACGAAAATTTCCTATGAACCCTGAGCGGTACGTTTATAATCTCTTTAGTCAGTCAGTAACAACGTAGAACGTCGTACGTACGTACATCAATTCGATTACGCACACCACATTAGCACAGAGATGCAATTGTCGATTCAAATCCCGTAGTGCTAGATGTAGTAAAATTGTAAGCTGTAATTAGAAAAATTGGGGTTTGAAGATATTATTCAAGGAGTATAATCCAGTGAAATAAATTTGGAAAGAGAAAAACGGGACATGAAGAATTCAGAAGATTAGAATTTGGGAGAACACAAAGAGTGGATGCACCTGAGCCATTGCAAACGATTTTGAGCCATGTTATTCAGGGTCTCTAACCATCGGTTGCTATCATCTCGTGGTCCCCAACCAGGTAGTCTACACCTACCAACATGACTCAGTCCACTTGTCAGTGACTTCATGGACTTGTGCCATGTTTTGGTTTGGCCGCCTCTAGCTTTCTTCCAACCTACTCCTATACCACTGAACATCGCACGTCGAGGTAGTCGGTCGTTGGGCATACGTAACCCGTGTCCCAGCCATTTCAACTGATGAAGTCTCACTACTTCATCAATTGATTTGCCATCCTTACCTAGTACCCGTTTCCTAACAACTGCATTACTTACTCAATGGTCCCGGGATATACGAGCAATGTTTCGAAGACACCTATGATCAAATACTAGTAATTTAGGAATATCCTCTACTCTTACTGGCCATGTTTCACTGCCATAAAGTAGGACGGAACGAACTGCTGCGCAGTAAACACGTCCTTTGGTTGATAGACGGATATTTCGCCTACGCCATAAATGACGCAAGTTGGCAAAAGCTAGACGAGCCTTCTGTATCCGTGCTGAGATTTCGTCACACATCAGACCACAAGGGCTGGTGAGACTTCCAAGTGAAGCGATCGACACGCTCAATTACTTCACTCCCTATCATTAGTTCGGGTGTCGATGCAACCCAATCCTGAAGCAACATTTTGCATTTCGAGGGAGAGAATCGCATGCCGAACATGCTTGCATTGTTGCTTAGAGTGGTCAGAAGACTCTGCATTTTGTCAGCGTTTTCACTAAACAGAACTATGTCAACAGGTGAACCTCCCGGTAGAAGTTCAACCCCAGGAAATCTAGACGAGGAAAGTGTTGTCTCTAAAAGTACGTCGACGACAAAGTTAAACAAGAATGGAGAGAGTGGGCAGCCCTGACGAACACCACTTGAGGTAATCAATTTTGATGACAGTTTGCCATAAGCTCTCACTCGGACAGTTGTGTTCGAGTAGAGAGCCTTTATAAGGTTAATGTACTTCTTTGGTACTCCTTTCAGTGACAAACACTGCCATAGAACCTCACGATCTACAGAGTCGAATGTCGCCTTAAGGTCGAGAAATACTACAATTGTGGGTCGTCTGAATGTGTGTCTGTGTTCTAGAACCTGACGTAGTGTGAATATGTGGTCTATACAACCACATCCAGGTCGAAAACCGGCCTGGTTTTCTCTACTCTGCTCTTCACGAGCTTTGATTAGGCGTCGAAGTATTATTGAGGCTAATATTTTAGACACTATATTTGTCAAACTGATTCCTCTGTGATTGTCACAAGAGGACTTTTGTCCTTTCTTAAAGACTGGAACAATCAGTGATTGAGACCAGTCAGATGGGATTGCGTCCAGTTCCCAAATTCTACCTAAGACCTCAGTTAATCTCACTGCTAATACTGGACCACCATCCTTAAAAATCTCAGGGGTAAACCTGTCAGGGCATGCTGCTCTCCCTCGTTTCAGATTTCCTATGGCTTTTTCAACTTCGTAAAGAGATGGAGGACCTACATTAACTTGCCATTCAGGTTGACTGGAGATCGTGGGAAACCGAAGTGTGGCTGGAAGCCAGTTGAACTGATCCCTAAAGTGTTCTGCCCGTCGATCCAATCTCCTGGATGTAGAATGTATAACATGCCCATCTTTCTCTGAACAATTGTTTGCTATTACCTATTGCCGCTGCCTTTTCCATCTCTCTTGCTTTCGCTACCCACCACTGTTCGCGATCATTGCGTAGACTTCTTGTTAGCTTGCGCTTAAGCTGACTCCGCTCTTCGTCATGTTCGGAGACAGATGGGATGAGCATCTATCAGTGTGCTTGATGCTGCTGAGATCCAGTATTTCTCCCTAACCTTATGGTTTACCTTACTAACAGATATCACTGCACTTTCCACAGCTTTTCGGATATCATTCCATGCTGCCTCGGGGTGGGCATCACTTACATGACTGCCTAACTGTTTTTCTAGTTGTTCCTGAAATATACTCTCAGCTTGACTATCATTAAGTAGGACCCTAAGAGGTTTACTTGCAGCGTCTTTCCTACGTCCAGTAAGACGCAGACAGATACGCGCTCGTACTAGAGCATGATCTGAATCTAAGCATGTGCTCCAGAATGAGCGACAGTCTTTTATCGAGCCCCTCCATCGGTGGCTGATAGCGATGTGATCTATTTGGGTCCAACGTTAGGACGAATTAGGGGGTCGCGATGTTAAAAGATGTTTTTCCTTATGCTTAAAGTTAGTATTTGCAAGGAACAAGCGGTTATCTGAGCATAGCTGCAACAGACGGTCGCCATTATCTGTTCTTTGAGCCATGACACCATAAAATCCACCTAGGTGTCTTTCCCTATCGCTTAGTTTTCCTACTTGAGCATTAAAGTCACCGGCCACTATTACTACATCAGAGCGCTTAGCTTTTCGGAGAAGGTCGGAAAGCTTTCTGTAAAACCCATCTTTTACATCATCTGAGCTGCAGTCAGTGGGAGAATAGGCAGAGACGACGAAGAGGCAACGACGAGTGTCCCTATCTTTCCGGATTCTTACTGTTCCGTTCAGTCGGACAGCGCACAAACGGCTGTCTACTGGGATCCACTCCAAGAGAGCTAGTCCTGCCCTAGGACTTAATGCTATACCTACGCCGGCGAAGCCACGGGAAGCAGAATCAGGGCTTCCAGATACACGAAGCGTAAATCGAGTCGGTTCTTTATTTTGGCATGGTGAGGTAAAATGAATGACGCTACTCGGATCCTGTATGCGCGTTTCGGAGACGCAGCACACATCGATGGCGCGAGATTCTAAAGTCCTAGCTAAGGAAGCCTGCTGTTCTATTTGGCAAAGTGTTCGTACGTTAAAAGCTCCTACGTGTAGTTTAGAGCGTGGTTTCAGGAGACCAGGAATAGAGTTCCACGAACTCGAATCGTTTGCCCTAGCGGTGCGACGTGATAAAGAGACGTGAGGAGGGTTAGTCATGGAGATAAGAGAGGTATTAGGAGGTGTAGGAAGGATTTGGATGTGACCAACTTGGTCTCGTGTGCTGTTACGGGTATGAGGGCTGATGTCACTTCCCGGCTGCCCACACCGTGGAAGGGTATTTCTTGAGGAACCTGAAAAGGAAATTGGATTAGTGTTGGTCTTGACGACCTGGGAGCGTGACCGCAGAGCCCAAGGGACAACTGCTTGAGGCCGGTCGCGCACGGCCTTTTTGTGGAAGGTTTTTGACGTGTTAGCTCCGTTCTTCAAAGGGCCTTACCGCCGGAGACGGAAATCCGTGAGGTAAGGTGAGGTGTGACATTTTTAAGGTCGACCTTTTCTAACCCCACCCCTCATTGTGGGAAGGCAGCATCGCTGTCATGCTGGTTGTCCGAGGGAAGCACCTTACTGCTGTCACACCTCTCTACAGTCAGCAGTACGACTTCGCCCTCAGACCTTGAGTTGCTGCTTTTAGTCTTACCGTTCTCCAATCGACCTGCCTGGCATGGTAGAACCTACAGGAACATATGTTCCAGCCAATATAGCTCGGTTGGGTCATCACGATAGGCAAGCCCGACCACCGCGTCAAGTTAGCAGCTTCGGTGACTGTGCAAGTAGAAGCTTTGTCGCTCGGCCCTAGATTTTGTGACTATAGAAATAAAATAAACCAACTCGATACAGATGTACAGTTTGAAAATCTATTTATACAAACAATAGATTTGGTGCCTACTTCTCCCGATGAACTCACTACGTTTAAGACCACTTTGATGGACATCTGCAAACAATACTATAATAGCAAATGTACAGTGAAAACTCCACTTACCAAAAAACACCGAGATGCACTACATATGCTTAGAAAAAACAACTCTCTAATCATAAGCAAGCCGGACAAAAGAGAAGAGCTAGTTCATATGAACAAAGCCGATTACATTAATAAAATGAACCCGATTTTGAATGATCCGACAAAATTTCAGAAACTCAACGACGTGAAGGATTTCAATATGAAGGCAGAAAAATTGCTGACTAACTCACTAAAGGAATTAAAAAATAGATGTATACTTACTCCTGACATACACGACTCACTCAAGCCCACTGGATCGAATACACCGCGACTATATGGTTTTCCTAAAGTTCGCAAGACAGGTCTTCCTCTTCGCCCAGTTTTAGATATGTATAATTCACCTTATCATAAAACTGCAAAGTGGTTAGTTAGAATCCTAAATACCTTACACAGACTAGTCGTCAACAGAAGCGTGAAAGACGTCTTCGATTTCATTTCTAAAGTGGAACATATGAACTTAAATGAGAAACGGATTACATCTTTAGATGTTGCTTCCCTGTTCACCAATGTACCGTTAACGGAAACTTTTGATTTTTTGTGCCAACCACTACAGGAAAAACAAATCAATATCGGAATTTTTGAGGTTAGTCTTAAAGAATTACTTTTGAAATGCACAATGAATGTCCATTTTGTCTTTAATAACACATATTATAGACAAATTGATGGTATAACGATGGGTTCCTTGACGTTTTGTTAAATAGAAAAGAAAATGGTTCTATCAGCAGAGGTGTGTATAGAAAAAGTTCTTCTTCAAGCCAATACACAAATCTTTTAAGCTTTGTGCCTCTTCATTATAAGAGAAACTTAATCAAATGTCTGGCAAATAGAGCTGTTAAGATATGCTCAGTTGACACAATTGATAGGGAACTAGAGCACATTCATAATATGTTGATTGAATTGGGATGTCCACAGGGTTTCCTGAAGAAACACTTGCGTGTAATAAGCAAGAAAATAGTGACACTAACGGCTAATAAAAAACCTCTTTTCTTGAAGCTGCAATTCAATGGTGATGTATTACGTGATAGACTGACTAGAGCAGTAAGGAGAACGTTTTATGCTGCCAACCTCTGTCTATCGTATTCGACCCGATCTATGGTGATTCTCCAACCGAAGGATAAGTTACCTGGTTATGCCACTTCTATGTGTATCTACGAATTCAGCTGCTCCTGTGGAGAAAGCTATATTGGATGCACTACCACGCAACTGAACCAAAGAGTTAGTGAACACCTTCCTTCGTGGTTGGGAAAAGGTAACGTCAAGACAATACGCAGCTCGGTTCTATCATACTTGATCGATAGCGGTCATGTAGTGGACAGAAACAAGTCATTAAAAATTATTTATCGTATTCCCACTAGTTTTCCTTATGGTGTTCGATCTCGTCTCTTACACATAGCAGAAGCTATGGGAATTCGAGCCAACAAGCCAAGTCTTTGTGTTCAAAAGAAATTTGTAACACCCTTATCTCTCCCTTGGCCTTAATAAATGGATTTATTTATTATTTTTTCAAACTTTCCCTTCGTTTGTTATTTTTCTTCACCCCCTCCTACCATTTTAGTTTATTTTCTCTCAAATATACGTTTCACGGTCCAATTATCTGAACACTCCTTATTACGTCATCTTGTGATTTTATAGATTTTATCTCACTGTCTATATTTTTCTAATCATTGACCTATTTCCGATTATGTAGCATTGATTTGAACCTTTATTATTCTTATCAAAAACTAATGCACCTGTTATCACACTACTAATTTGTACTTTTCACTTATTACGTAATCGTTCTCATTGTTACCATTGTCTCATAAACTACGTTGATTGGTTTAATAATTTCATATATGCATATAAATATTACTGTATATTAGAAGTAAAGCCTTATGAGGATCTAATCGAAAACAATATTGTTCGCTTATATACGTTGTTCAAATTTTACAATATGGGAATATTTCAAATTTTAAACTACAAGTGACATAATAATTTCAAAGACACAGTTGATGAGAAATCAGTACTCGATAATGACGATTCCGACTTTCTTTGAAGGTATCAGAATAGGCAATGAAAAAAAATTGATTAAATTTTCAGTTATGAAATGATCATTTTCAAACAAAATGAGCAAATTGAAATCCCATTTTTCAGCTCCTACTGCGATACTGATGATGAATGGTGACTAACTGCATATCGTGGAATTTAGGTTTGAAATAATTCGAAGGTTTAAGACATAACTGTTACGGACAAATGAAGCAATATATAAACCTCAATTCTTAGTGAAAATACCAGGTTACCAAGATTAAATGTATTCTAGTACAGATACACGTACCAATATTTGTTCCAGATTCTAGATTCTCTACAGTCGACTCAATGTAGCCGTGGAGGCTATAAGTTTACTGCTAGTAAAGTGAAAACTATGAATATTACACTATACTATACGGTAGTCTAGTCTGTATGATTAGTTCGCATATTAAAGAACTACCTGGTTAGGATTCCATATCCAGAATTCGTGGGTAAATGTGACAAGCCTTCTAAATCTACTTACTGGGAAACAACATTCCAAATATATGACTGCATACATAACACGTGATGTGGCATCAAAATCCTTAGTATAATACAATTACCTACCTTACAGAACAGTTCATTAAGCTCTGAAATGTATTTTTGAGCAGTATTATCTATTTTCGAAAGAATTTCTTGGTGCTTTGGTGAGATGTTTTCAAAATTGTTATCTTCGGCTGATAACAAATCAATAGACACGTTTTTGGTTGGCTCGACATTTGGTAGAGAACCATTGATTCCAGACAATTTAGATAGAATCACTTGTTTTTGACGGGCAGCATCTTCCATGATTAAGTTGTTTAAATAAACCTGCGTCAAAAATAAAAGTAGGCAATATGAACGCCATTAAGGCCACGAAAAATAGGAGTAGCTAAAAGATGTAATAGATGTAAGGTAATGAGGTGATCATTCACAGAATTGTTTGAGTTAATCTAACACTCCCTAAACGATAAGTAGGTGTTTATATGCTGGGCTTTGAGAAACAAATTTTGTATGTTTCACAGGTAAAAGGTAGCAATATTACGCGGCTCCTCAAAGCAAATCATGTTTTAAATATCGTCATCACATGACGAAGTGATGCGACAATAAAGAGATATTATCTTACCTTGATTTCAGTAATGTCACATTCAAAAGTCATCATTAGAGACACAAAGAATGGCGAGGTATGTGATTCACAATCTGCACTTCAAACAAATTTCTACTAAGTGAAGCTGAACACCTAGATAAAAAGACAGCTCAATTTCAAAACCGTCTACTATATTAAATATTAGGAATTTTTAATTTACTTATGACCAGTCACTTCAGATCATTCAGCCAAAAAATACAGATTGAAAGTTTTAATAAACAACCAGTATCGACTTGAGAACTTATATTAACATAGTTGAGGTAGATCAATTCTTATTCATATGCAACAGATTCATCTAGCACTAGCATTGTTGGCCATGGTGACACTTGAAATGGAAGTCGGAGGGAGTTTAGGGTTGATAGTCGAGGTAGGGAGTGATGATAGGAACTGAAATGGAAAAGTAATTATGAATATAGTGGTCTTGAGTGCTGTTAAAGGTATGATGGTGGTTATCACTTCCCGGTTTCCCACACTGTGGAAGGGTCCTTCTAAAGGTACCTGAAAAGAAAATTGGATTAGAGGTGGGCTTAGTGACATGAGAGCGTGACCGCAGTGCCCAAGGGACAATTGCTTGAAGTCGGTCACACACGACCTTTTTGTGAGTAGTTTTCGTGTTAGCTCCGTACTTGTTTGGATCTTACAGCCGGAGAAGGAAATCCGTTGGATAAGGCGAGGTGTGGATTTTTAGTGCTGACCTTTTGTAACCCCACGGTTCCTTTGTGGGAAGGCAGCATCGCTGTTATACTGGTTGTCTGAAGTAAACATCTTACTGTGGTCACACCTCTGTACAGTCAGCAGTACGACTTCACCTTCAGACCTTGGGATTGCTGCTTTTAGTCTTGCCACTCTTCAACCGACCTGTATGACATGGTGGGACCTTGAGGAACGGTTGTTTCATCAAGTGTAGCCTGATTGGTTCATCACGATAGGCGATCCCGACGACCAAGTCAAGGTAGCAAAAACGGTCAGGACTCAACTAGGTGAGCATAAAAAGACGGAATTACAAATTCTGGCACGTAACCATTATCATTCATATTGAATACCATTTTTTTAATAAATAATACTATTACTTGTAAAGAAATTTCTTCCTTTTGTCTATCTTCATCCATAGCTTCGAAACGTTTTTTCCGAGCTAATCGGATAACTGAAGTTATATCATCTCCAAAATTACGATGCTGTTCTAAAGCTAAATTATGAGCATGAACAAGTCTTGTTAATGCTTCTTCATATTGATTTAAGCCCAAGTGTGCTTGTCCAGCAAAGAAATGAGCTTTTAAATTGTTTTGATCTAAATCAATTGCTTTTCTACAAGAGGTTAGAAAAGAAAATAAACACGGGTAAATGGCAATGTGAAGAGAATGTTTCCTAGTTAATAGTCAGTATCAAAACGACTGAGTACTTCTTAGAAAGCAATAGATGTTTAAAATGGTCAGAACAGAATTGTAAGCAACGCCCTGATTCAAAGTTCCACCTATATTTACGTATTGGTTACCGTTGTAAGGAACGATTTGACTATGAGATGACGACATTCGAAGCTACTTTTACGATTTTATTTATACATATTGATTGGATGGTTATTAAGTATTCTGGTCTTATTATTTTTTTATTATCCTAGTTCTAAGTTTTTATTTGAACCATAATTTGTCGTTATAGTATTTTTCACTCAAAACCTAGTACCGATTAACTGTGTACCCAATATTCCCTTTCCCCATCATTAATGTTGTTTCGTGATAACACTGTTAACTAATTGGTCTGCTGCGTGGTCTGGTTTTGTATGTATATAAACGAATGTCTGAAATATAATGACGAACGTAAACAGGTGAACATTGGACTTAAGTTCTTCCCCTTCGTTCGTGGGTAATTAGTATTGGGTTAACTTCTAGGCATATAGTGTCAGTCTTCCTCGTCCTTAGTGTGTATTGGCTCCTCAGAGTCATCTGGGCGTATGAAGTGATTGTAGGGTACAACAAGTACATTACGGAAAAACGATGTCTAATAATTTTCAACACTGAGTGATAAGATATTTTAAATTCTCAGGTAGCGTGTACTAGAATGGTTGGGAATAGGTATTGCCAAATCTTAAATTTGTCTCATCGTTTCTGACCTAATAACGGCGAACATTAAGTCAAGATAAGATTTTTTCGATTTACCACGTTACAAATAAATTGTCAGAAACTGTAAGGTTACCAGGGTCTGACATAGATTAGCTCAAACAAATAAGACTGATGGGTTACAAATAAATAAATTCTGCTTCTTTGTTTGTCTAGAAGTGGGTCATCCAGAATCTCACTAGAATGGCCTAATCAACTAAAAGATATTTTCAGAACTTAGTGGAATCTACGTGTGAACTTAGTGAGTTAACTGAGCAATATGTATCACTTGAAGGTTTATTAGAAATCAAACAGCTGGGGCATAAAACCACAAAGTGACAACATTTGGTTTATTTATAACACATATAAATCCTAGTTTGACAGAGCACCAGAAGCACATCACATAAATGAAATGATAATATTGTGTGAAAAAGGGTCGAATAGTTAATAAATAAATGGGAGAAGATAGTAATTAATAAAAAAATGGTCCAATTACAAACACAAACATAAAGAGAAGGTTTATTTTGTTCTTATGGAGAATGTAAAAGAAAACTACAGCAGGATTGATACTGGCTTCTGATAATATCTCAAGCTGCTGAACTTTACGGTCTACGAGACCCCTATCGAGTAGTTATGATGGATCACTAGCTGCTGATCCTATACGGCTATTTTTCATACTACGTCCCCACGTCGTTAATTAACTTCCCTTTTTGCACCTAGTCTGAGTGTCGATAGATAAGACGAGGTGTGTAAGCTTCTAAAATGACATTAGGAAACCACATCCAATTAATCGAACTTGGTGTTCCAGGATGGTGATACGAAATAATAATAATAATAGTTTATTCTTAAATAACAGTTTGTTACACGAGGCATGCCAGTTTACAGGCAAGGCACGAAGTGAATCATTATCACTGATCTCGGATACATGATATCTCACCTTACTAATACTAATCTAGTGCACCAGTTGCACTCCTTCGAAGCATTGATAACCGAACACCTTCGGTTCAGAGGGACCAAGTTTTACGAGCACAAAGCAAAACTTCTTACTGATGTTGTAAAGCCGATTTTCACAGACAGAATAACATAATGACGGCGCCAAAGATGTCCGGAATTGTGATAGAGAGCTCTGGCTTTTACTAAGTATAGACTGATCTCATCTGTCACGTCACCAACAGGATACACAAGGCCCAAACACACTGACATTTCAACTATTTCCATAGGCTCACTTCAAAAGGTAAGTCCATAACATGGTTCTGTGGCCTTTGGAGTACGTTGTATTTCAAAGTTAGAAAAGTACATGCCATACATACAAACTAACTGGAACTGATTAAAAGTAGTATGAGTGGGTTGTACATCACCACATAGTAAAACAATGTCGTGTGAGTACTTGAAGTTGAAAAGTCTTTTTCCAGGGATAAGATATCCATCAACACCAAGTATTTACTTCAGAGTTGTTTTGCAAAATGCTATCGGTGACAAAATGTTGTGACATACACTGCAGAAATCACCAAACTTCATCACGAGCCAAGCGATAACTTGAAATCCTGAAGGGAAACGGAAAAGAAGGCCGAAGAACACACTGCGTCGGAATTGGAAGCAGACATAGAAAGGATGAATAGTAAGTGGAAACAACTGGAAAGTATTACCTAGGACGAAGTTGGATGGAGAATGCTGGTGAACGTCCTACGCTCCCCCATGAGGGTTAACGGGTGTATATAAGTGAGATAAGCCATATAAAGTTGCTCCAAAATGATTTCGGTACTAGAAATTCAGCTATGTGGAGCAGAATCCCACCAAGCATCCGATAGAGTAGAACATTTAGGTATATATAGCGAACACTCTACATCCTGAGTCTTACTACACAATGTGCGGACCTTTGAGGCAATCGAATACTTCTCTCACTAAATTATGTACTTGGTCTTGCTCAGACCACGAATCATTCATTCACATCAGGTACTTTCATCTTACCACAGTTGCCAATTTTCGTTGTTTCTAAGAAAAAGTGGTGGTAGAATAAAGAAACTGAAGTCTATATGCAAAACCTAGCGGCTGTTGAAATGGAATACAACTCAATGATAGGAAACATGCTTTTTAAATACTGTTGGCATTATCCACATCACGAAAACGAATTATTTTAGGGGTTTGAAACAACCCCATGCTTGACCAGATTACCAATAAGAGGCTTATTCAGTCTCCCTGTGAATAATTCCTAAAATCAGAAGATCTAAGAGCTATGAATCTATTGAGTTGAATTCATTATGAGACTTGCAAATGAAATCTATGCATGTTGCATAAAATGTATGGTTCATTGCCTAATACAAGTTATCGATTTTGACTTACTTTTGTAGGAAATATTCATGATACAAATGTCTGACACTGGTTTTAAAGGCTGTCTAGACAAAGGATTACATACATAAAAATTACAGTAAGATTCAGATTCATAAAGTGGTTATGTGAATTATTCATGGACAAGTAAAACGTTTCAAGCAAAATAAGATGATCAGTAGTCCCATTATAATATTTGGCTGAAAGCAAACACTTTGGTTCCAATTCTAGTTATTTTAACTTCATATGAAATTAATATCTGAAACGAAGTCCAAGTGCGACAGCAAGCAAAAGACTAGACGCTGGTAGCTGGGACCTAACCATTAACGTTAATCAGTCCAATTTATAATTTTTGAGTATCGTGGCAAAAGAAGTAACATCTAAGTGCATGTCAAAAATAGTTGAATTTGAAAACATCTGTTAATTAAGGATTAAAATAGGAATTATTTGTGTCAGTTAGTTTATTAATAAATTTACCACCCACACCCAAAAATTATTAGTATCCCAAAACAAAGTCGTATGTTACACGAATTCCTCCAAGTAGTACGAACAACAACCTATCCTTTATTAACCTCGCGTTTGTTTTCCAAAAACGTCTTATTATTATATATACAACTGATAGAATTTTATAGTTCTAATCACGACCCAGTGTTTTTAGTGGGGAGATTGAGATATCAGTTATTGGTTCTAGAAAAAATACTCCCTTTAAATGAAATATTACTCTGAGGCTGTGGTTGATAAGATTGAACATACGTTTATTCATCCATCTATTTACTTCACACTAAAACACGTGACTCCCATTGAAACATCCAAGACAGTATACACAGGGATTGCTATATCATAGCATTCTCTAGTTCAGTACCAAAGGGACTACATTCAAAGAAACAAAAACAATATAGTACCACACTTTATGAGATAAGACTACGATTAGTTTAATCAACATGAGACATAACGTTTTACTTAATTAATCCGACGGTAAAACTCTAACCATAAGTCGAGACTGATAGTATTGAGTAATAAATACTTTTCGTTGAACTGTATGCCTTATAATGTTAACTCGAAGCTTTCTGACCTTGTAACTATAAAATCACTAGAATGATTAAATACATGCGTCTTCGTAAACGTTTTCGTTAACCTTCCACAATTTCGCTATTATCAATGTATTGAAACAATATAAATCACGTTTATGTAATTTACTGATCACATATGATTTAAAAAGATGAAATTGTTAGTCTCAAAACTAGGGCCGTTATCTCACTTTTTAAAGCTAATATTCTAGTAATTCAATGACTATTAGTACGCTAGCAATGTCTTTCAACAGATTATAAAAGCAAATCATTATTTATTAACCAATTCACCCAGATATACACGCAGACTAATGTCGCCACAAAGTACTAATAATACTAAAATTCGCTGAAATAAATTTGTCACAATTGAAAGGCAATTTCAACAAGTTATTGTAAGTTTATACAAACCTGCAATCAGATAAAACTTTTGAATAATCTTGCATTTGAATATAACACAACGCTCTGTTTGAATAATACGAAGAAATATTTGGTTGTTGGGTGATAGCATGTGTATAGCATTGAACTGCTTCGTTATATTGACATGAGTTGAACAGTTGATTGCCCATGTCTTTCAACGATTGATGGGTAAGTGTGGATATATCAAGACCTCTTAAAATATTTGACATGGTTGAAATAGTTCCCCTATAAGTAAAAAGTAAAGTAAGGTTTACAATTCCACTTAATAAGGAATAAAGAAAAACGATGATTGAAGTTAATCACGGGTCGTTTTACCAGAATGACGAAATTTTCCGATATGTGTATGAAGTCATCACTCGTACTGAGATCCGAATTCTAGAATGACAAAAACGTCAAGAAACCACATCCAGTCATTGAAATACACGATATTACTCAGGCTACATAAAAATTGGACAACTGGATAGGCGCAATTACAAAAGTTCAATACAGAGTTCCTACGAGATGAGTTCAACATAGATCACTGCATCAACTTCCAAGCCCTACAAGATCAATTAGAAGGGACGACTATAGAGAGCAACTGGAATGGGATTACAAAAACATGAACTTAAAAATGCCGGGTGTCGCTACCTATAGAGCATCAATCAGTTAGCCAGCACAAATAATGGGTCTCTGTAAACGTTCTAGGCACGACTGAAGAAAGGAAAAACAAGAAGATTGCAGTCAACACTATCCAAACAAGAGCAGAGAAAGACACAGGTCAAATACGCAAAAGCAAACAAATGAATGAAGAGCATCACAGCTGGAAAGTGGAAATATGCAGACCTGGCAAATACTGTAGAAAAGCTGCAAGCAAAGGGATTTCGGAAGAAACATAATATAATCAGGGGACTAGTAGTAAAATATGGTTCACAAGAACAACTAGTCAGCGATAAAAAAGGAGAACCAATCACTAAGGATCAAAAGGAGAAGAACAGGTGGGTAAAACACTTCGAAGAACTCTTGAATAGACTGACTAGGGTTACATTATTACAATTGGAGGGTATCTGGAACTCAAAACAACTATCAGTCAAAATCAAAGTCGGAATTTTCAGCACAAACGTCAAAACATTTCCAGATATTGGAGCTGAAACTTGCAGGACTACTACAACTATCATTTTCAAAGAAGTACAGTTATTTATAAACAGCTATCTGCGTAAGATACTTTAAATCCATTGACCAGACGCCACCAGCTATAACCTACTGTGGCAGAAAACGGACCAGATGCCAGCTGAAGAGGAAATTAGGGAAAGACTTTGGATGTGGATAAGACAAATTTTACACAAACCATCAAGCTGTAACAAAAAGCAAATCCTAACCCGAAATACTGAAGGCTGAAAGGAAAGAGGGTGACAAAAGAACACATAGTCCCGGGGATCGGAAACAGGCACTATGAATTTAAGTACCACTTGGTAACAACTAGAAAGGTGAGCCCAGGATAAAGTTGCTTGGAGATGACTGGCCGATGTGTTGTGTACTATGAGATAGACGGCTTAGGAAAAAGTGGAATTCTCTATTAAGTCAATAAGATAGATGGACTCAGTCTTTTGTTGATTATTTGCTTAGATAGATATAATGACTAACCATTTAATCGTCACCTCCCGTAACCGTTTGCCAAACTCAATACTAAACCTGAAGTAAGTGTCTGCACCACCATTGTAACCAATTTGAAGCCATGTCACTCGACACCTCCAACCATTGGTTACGGTGATTGTGCTAACCTCAAACTACCCACCTACCAACACGACTCAGCCCAACAGTGAATGACTTCATAAACTTGTACCACATTTTGGATTGGTTACCCCTAGCTTTCCTTCAAATTACCCCTACACCAGGAAACAACGCGCGTCGAGGTAGAAGGTGGTTGGGCATACGTAATACATGTCCCAATCACATCGATTGGTGAAGATTCACTACCTCATCAACCAGTTTGTCATTTCTATCTAGTACGCTACGTCTAACTCGAGTATTGCTCACTCTATTGTCCCAATATACGCGACCAATACTTCGAGGGCGTCTATGATCAAATACTATTAGTAAGTTACATATAGGTATTAAAGCGCATAAATAATAAAGGATATGAGTAGTCTGCAATTATTCGGTCGCTCTCTGTAGGACCACCAGATTGCCAAGTAAATTTTGTAAGTTGGTTAATACTGTTGTGAAATCTTATCAACACATGTACGTAAGCTGCATCACACCCTGATAGGTTATGTTGGTTAGATAGTCACCCCTGTCTTTTTATATTCTTGTAGATCAGCGGAAAATCGTCGGTCACTTCTAACCATTTTGGTTGATAATGCTCTTCGATCTAGCACTTCCTCGCTTTTGGATATTTTACTACTTCGACAGCTAGTATACATTTTCTGTCTTGATTCCATTCCTGTCCTACAAGAGTAAGTGCCTTCAAATATTCTTTTCTCGGAAGAATATATAACTTTTATTTATTGCTGTCCATATATGTGGCGGTTGTATTTGATATCCTGGTCCTTTTATAATTACCTGCTATCTTGGTTTAGTGGCTCATGTTGTTGGCCTCACCTCGCCAAAACGGAGAGCTGACGACATACATCCTCCGTGTATCTGGCCACCTGAAGGTTAGTTTTTGTGGACCGGCAGGTGTAGGTATAGCACTAAGTACGAGGGCAGAACAAGCACTATTAACTGAAATCTGGGAGTTGGACGTAATCACATCTGATTGGTCACAATCACTGATTGTCCCAATATATGAGAAGGGGTCAAAATCATCTTGTGATAAACATAAAGGGATTAGTTTGACTAATATAGCATCTAGAATGCTAGCTTCAATACTTATCGGGCGGTTAACAAAGACTCGTGAACTGCAAACACGATAAAATCAGGCTGGCTTCAGAGTTGTTTGTGGCTGCATCGACCACATATTCACTATTCCTCAAGTTTTAGAACACAGACATGCTTATCGGCGTCCGACAACGATAGTTTTTCTTAACTTGAAAGCAGCATTTGACTCTGTTGACTGAGAGGTTCTGTGGCAGTGTCCGTCATTGAAAGATGTACCTCAGAAGTACATAAACCTTGTGAAGGCTCCTTAATCAAACACTACTAATCGAGTGAGAGCTTATAGCGAACTGTCATCTGATTTAGCAACCTCAAATGGTGTTCATCAAGGCTGTCCACTATCTCCATTTTTGTTCAATTTCATCATTGACCTACTGCTGGTAATAACACTTTCGTCATTTGAATTCTTGGGAATCGATCTCCTTCCAGGAGATCCACTTATTGACTTAGAATACGCAAATGACATAGTCCTGTTTGGTGAAGACGCTGATAAAATGCAGAGTTCTTTGGTAGTACAGAACAATACCAGTATGATTGAGATGCGTTTCTACCCCTCTAAATGCAAGTTGTTGCTTCAGGACTGGCCTGCATCAACACTTGAACTAAGGATAGGGAGTGAAGTAGTCGAATACCTTGACAACTTCACTTATCTTGGGAGTCTGATCAACCTTAATGGGTTGGTGTCTGATAACATCTCTGCACGGATTCAGAAAGCTCGTTTGACTTTTGCCAACTTACGCCACCTATGGCGAAGGCGAGATTTTCGTCTATCAATTAAGAGACGAATATACTGCGCGGCAGTTCGTTCTGTCTTACTTTACGGCTGCGGAACATGGCCATTAAAAGTAGAAGATATTCGTAAGCTACTAGTATTTGACCACAGATATCTTAGAAATATTTCTCTCATCTGCTAGGATTACCGGGTAAGTAACAGTGAGGTTAGACATAAGGTATTAGGGAATGATGGTAAATTAGTTGATGGGGTTGTGAACCTTCATCGACTGAGATAGTTGGGCCACGTGTTGCGTATGCCTGAACATCGATTACCACGATGCGCAATGCTGACTAGTGTTAGGGATGGCTGGAAGAAAGTTAGGGGCAGCCAAACCAAAATATGGCATCAGTGCTTGAAGTCATTAAGTCCTGGTCTGAGCCACGTTGGTAAATGCAGACTACTTGGTTGGGGTCTGCGTGACTATCGTGACCAATGCTTGGAGACTCTTGGTGACACGGCTCAGAATCGATCACAATGGCGTCGGTGTACACACTCTTTGTCTTCCCTTAAACTATGAGATTGAAATCGCTTCACATCTTCCTCTCTACGAACTAATTCTTTCTTCCTGTACTATGTCCTTATATGCAATCTTTCTTTTATAAATTACCACCACTGAATTAACTACTTCTATAAATCCGGTGTTCATCTTGTTGTGCTAATGACCGATGCACATATGTGCCTGGTCTTACGCTTTAGTTGACTGACTGAATGAGTCACTAGACAATGCGTTAAAATAGTGTTGATCCACTGGTAATTGTCAAAAATAATCATTGAATCAGCAAATGGCATACTGGAGGAAATAGTGATTCATTTAATTGTGATAAGTGGGAAGAACATATAAAGAGCAACAATGTCATTACGATTATACGACAGAAGAAACGAGTTTAAATGGTGAGTGTGCTAACCACTGGTTGATGGCCACTCGATTTAAAGGGTTTTTGTACCGTAAGTTTGTCACTCATTTTATAGTAGGCTCCGCGATATTAAGCAACAGAAGTTAACTCTGAACCAGACTCAAAATTCGCGTCATTGGACTATATATTTGCATGCAGTAGAAACTATCGATTTGAAGGACCTTATACTCGATGGTTTTTTACAGGTAAATGAGATCGCAACACGGCGATGCGACACACGAAACATTTAATCTACGATGAACCATGTTTTTTTATAGCCAAACTCTCTGCATCTGGTGGTTTGTTAGAAATAACTGACTGACTTATTTTAACAAGTTTGAAGTATATCACGCATATTAGTTTATTGAACAACTAAGTCTCTTGTAGAGGTTAGTATCCAGCCAGATAGTACTTTGTGTACTAGGGGAGGATGAATGAATTTTATCCTACTCACTCACACCACTCTGCATAATAGAGTAAGTAGGGCGAGTTGACAACCGAGCAATCGCACACAATGTACGTATACTTAATAGGGAGGCCGAGAGACAATAACCACCAATAAAACAAGCCCCAACTCAAGGCAGTCTGGAGATTGAAACTAGCGTAGTGTATAACTCGATCAGTTGTTTGGAATCGCCGTTATAGTAAATCCTTCTATGAGATACGTAAGAATTTTCAGCTCAACGAACTTCTAGCTAACTATTACTGCCTAAAATACGAGATATCGATCAAAACAATCAATCAATCAGTAGTTTTAAACCATAGGTCGTTTCTATTTACCGTATTGCTAACGTTACACTAGAAGTACGTAGTCTGACAAGTTTCAACTTACTTATTTTAGCGGTTTCAATATTCAATACTATGTAGGTTCAATTTTTGTTATAAGTTGTGTAGGTGTATAAAAGAGCTCTACTGCCACCCGCTGTCAGTAGAAGCAAAATACAGGAAATGCTATTCTGATCCATGAGTGATTATGTTTTGGTTTATCCAATGTCACTTTGAATATGTTTAAAAAATGATTCGTCACAGTTATGGGACAAAAATTTGCATTTCCTTGACACTTCCAATATCCACCTTCTTTGAACGAGCTAACACGACCCAGCTTAACTTCTTTCTGTCAGTATGTCAGTTTACGAGACGTTTTTACTTTCCATAAAGTTTTATTTAGTCAATCGACTATGACACACGTGGTGATTCAATAGGTGTCGACATTGTAGTGGTAAGTAAATCCATGAAGTAAAAAGCTTCATAGGTCTTCGAAAATGATGCCGATCTTATTAGTTTTATCTGGTTCACCACTAGCTGAAACCCCTTGAGCAACCATCCTCTCTGCACCACATTTCGATGAGCTACGTAGCCCATAACCCATGATAAGTATGTAGCGGTAAATAAATCCCCAAAATTAGTATTTGTGCAAGTCTTCGATATTCCATGCCAACCTAATTAGTTCTGCTGGACACGTCTAGCTGAAGACGCTTGGTCATTCACTCGCACGTGATCACGAGTGGGTTCTTCGTACTGCGTATCTCTTACATCCGTTGGCCAGCTTAGATCAAACGTTTCTCGATACATCAATTGCCTTTAAAATATATATTTGAGCCTGTTCATTTCCGACTTTTTATTTGATCGGGATGACATACTTTGATTATAAAGGTGTTACATGTAAAGACGTCGTCAAACTCCAAATACCTGTGGCATTTCTAAACATTCAGCTCAGACATCATTCAGTTAGATACCTCAGCCCATAATGTTGATATATTATTATTGCATCATTTTTGACCCACAATTTTATTGGATTTAGGACGATTGCGTCACAATAAACCTGAATTGCAGTAGATTCTAGTCGTGTTACCCTTCTACAAAGAAGTCAAGTTCGATCCAGGGTAATTAGAAAGACCTTCTTAGCTGTGGTTCTCCTTTATGTGACACTGTAATGTAAGCCTCCGTCACATGGTGAGTTTTCCGCTTGTGAGTTTATCTGGTTTCAATGATTCCACACTATTGCGTGTGCACGTATCATCTTTAATTCGTACTTATTGTCCTATTGCTTCGATATCATATCACTTTGGTGATAGACAGTCATCATTAAGATTATTTGGAGAAGTATATTCTGTTCTTGTTAACTGCTCTTTGTCGACGAAGTGTTACAAGAAACTGAAATAACTCCGTGTTCTATCAGATCACCATTTAAAGACTTATCTAGTCTCCCTAGTTTGATGATGCTACCTCCTCAGAAATCATTCAGGAAATGTCCTGTTTTTGCAGTTCTATTTTTGATTTATTAATCTCTTTTCTGTGCCAGATGTGCCGATTCCAACTTTCAGTTTTATTTCGCTTAATGTAGTTTTATGCTGTATATATATGCTTCCGTCGTTTGTTTGTTGTTGTTTGTGCTTCTGGCCGCTTGCGGTATATACCTTCTACTTATCTGAAAAAAGGTCTTCTACCTCTAGTTAACGGCTCCGGGACGCTTCTGAACAGTCAGCTTTCGATATTTTGGTGGCACTGACCCTTCACTTTATTGGCCGACTTATTTGGTCTGATTATCTATTCAAATATAACACTATGTAAATAATTCCTAATATCAGAAGATCTAACAGCTAGGAATCTATTGATTTGAAGTCATTATATAAGACTTACAAATGAAATCTATGCATCGGTTATATAAAATTTATGATTCGTTACCTAACACACGTTATTGAGTTCGACTTATTATTGTAAGAAATATCCTTGATACATCTGACAATTTTGCATGATACAGTGGTAGGACGAGGCAGTTTTTGGCACCGCATTGATAATGAATTGAATGTCTGTTGTTACCGTTGTTGTAAATGCTATATACATTTTCAAAGGCTGATCACTACTTTATGGTAAATAGACCGATTGTATTTTCATATGTTGTTGTCTGACTATTTCAACTTTGTCATTGTTAGTTGTTAAGTAATTAGTCTTTTTATTCATTTTAACATCAAAAATCCACGTTCTTAAGATTTAGAAAACTTTGGAACATGACACATTCAAAGATAAGGTCAGGATACAGAAACTTTACTTGATCGGCATTCTGTTAATGAGGTATTTACTGTATGGTTCTCAGATTTGACTAGAAGATTTTGTAATGCTGTGTCCAAATACATCTGGTTATCCCCGCCTGTGTTCTCATTCACATTACTATGAGCCACCGGACTAACAGAACAATTGAAAAGATGAAATCGTTTAGTTTGTCGTTTCTGTATTTTTGATGTGTAGTCGATAATTAAGGCAGTAAATTTTGATAAACTCGTAATATTACATTAGGAATTCCTTGAGTTTCATACCAGTATGCTGTATTTATCTATATACTTGCAAATAAAGGTTTACAAAATAAAGTTGTAACATACAGAAATCCTCATTCTCCTTATTTGGATTCAGTATAGATGTTTGTGTGACATTGAAGCCCACTTAAACAGAAGTTTGAAGACACAACAACTGGGTAAATAAGTGGCGCCCACGGAGACGAAGAAATACACATAGAAATACGAATACCAATATCTGAAAATTTTTTACTCTGGTTTGTACGTTTAGTACGTAAATCAGTTCAATTTCACCCAAAATTCAACACTCAACGAAAAGGGTTTTCACGAAAAGTTACTCGTTAGTCTACTCAGTTGATTGATTTTTTCAACAACAGTAGACATTTAAGACAAACAACGAACATGAATCAAATCTCCTAGCGACACCCATTTAAGTCAATCGAGAGGTTAAGAACAAGTATACGGTCATTCGGTATGTTAGCTATTGAATTCAAGATGCTAAGTAAAACAAAGAAAAATTATAATCAGCAGCTTCAACAAAATCAAAGGGCTCTGCATGGTTCATGATATACAAATTATAATATAGGACCAGTGAAATGAAATTAGGTCCCGTCTAAATTACCCGGCAGCCGGGTCACTAAATATCAGACAGTTTGCCGGTCCTCTTCAATGTCAATGACAGGCAAGGAGCATCAGTTAGTTACACGTCATGGACTGGCCGATGAGCCGGTGATCACACTCCGTTACATGTATCTACTCTTGCTAATATATTTCTGTATTAACGTTGTTTGTATTGTACAGTCATTAAAATAGCCATATTACTTGAATACAACAAAAGTGCGACTCACGTTTGGTACTAACCGTGAGGTGTGACTTCGATGTTAGCTGGTCGGTCACATCATTCCCTTTTAACCTTAGTACCCATCATGTATTCGACCCAGATCATCTACACCAGCGATCTGCAAAAATAATTGAGAACAAACCGAAGGAGGAACTATGTCCTTGCATATGTAGACAAAAATAGAATAAGGATTACTGAAAAAAGTCAAGGGAATAGTCGTAGAATAAGACATGCACACAGAAAGTCTCTCACATACAAGAACGGACAAAATGGGTAATATACCAGTAATTCGGCAATGATAATGGCACTTTTTTTACCATGAAATGCATAAATTGGGCAAAATATGCAAGCAGTCGGAGCAATCTAGAGATATTATGGATACGTAGTGCTTGACAACGTTGTTGCTCATAACAATTTAACGAGATCCAGGAGCTAATCGAGTGAGAAGTCGTGAACGAAGGAGTTCGTGAGAGAGTCGATGTGTCAGAAAGTGTGAGATCTATGCTGAATGAGCGTCACATAGGATGTATAGAACGGCGGACCCGCTCGTTATCTGGTGGGAGTGCGCTGCCGAACGCTTTCAGCTAGGGTGTGTCAATCATTACTAATGAAGTAAGCACCAATATCGAAGATATAAAAAACCATTTATTTTGGGGACCTACCGCTTCTTGTTATTTATCCGGGTTACGTAACCCAACTGGTGCTTCAAAAACGCAGGCGTAATCTTAAGTGCGAAATATCAAAGAAATGAAGTCACGAGTAAGAAAGTCGTCGCTTTTCAATGGTGACAGACGTCCGTTACAAACATGAAAGGTATTTCCGTTACTAAGGAATTGGTCATTTCAACCAATTTGGATAAAAAAAATAAGAATAAGGTAAACTAACATAGCAGACGCCCGAATATACGTTTGGGCAAATCAAAACTAACAGTCACTGGAATATCACATAAGATAGAAGTGATAGGATTCGAGAATCAGTGTAATAGGAAAATATGCGTAATAAGCTTATTTTATATCGATGGAATAAATATGGTGCATATTAATGGATATTTTGTGGAAGAAAACCCTAGAATTATCATAAAACAAAAGGCTGTTGTCACTTCGAATGTATGTATGAAGTGACTTTCACACAAATGCACGTAAGCACATCTGGAAGAGATATGTGGGAGATGGTGTAACGTCAGGTGCTATGTTGAACCCATATAGATTAACCTAGCTTCTGGACAAGCCAGCGTATCCTTTTTTCTTAAACCAGATTTTGATCTTGTCATTTATTGACTTATTTATTCTGGCTAATTTCAGATGAGCGTATGTGTGTGCACGTCTTATTCGACTCATTACATGTCTGTAACTTATTTTTATCTTGCTATAAATATTGATTAATTGTTGATTAAACCAAGTTGGTCCATTTGTCTTCACCAACCTGCTTCAATCCTCCCTTTCTGTTTGGTCGCCCTGATCGCCTGTTAAAATCAGTGAGTGCATGAAATATATTTTTTCAAAACCTGTTATCCTACTTGAGTTGTTAAATTCCGTTATTCACCAACGCGGATGAAGTCGATAATTATATACGAGGATAGACGACATGTGTATTTTAATAACAATCAGTCATACGATCCAAATGTAGTCAGATCTCGAGCCACAAATAATGTTACACGTAGACTGCTATTGGTTCCTCAGTCGTTTAGAAATAAATGACTATCACAAACTTATTGTATATAATGATGAAAATGAGGAGTCATTAGCATGTTACAATAGACGATATTACAGTGGTATTAAAAAAGCAGAGAACCCTTGCTGAATTTATGATGAAAAATACATCCATTTCATTAGGTAGTGGCATGTTAACTTCTGTGGTCACAGAATCAATCGTCAATTTGCTCAGTGAACTCAGATTTGCTTTATAATGCAGGGTTTGTTTTAATGGTAGTTCAAAAACTCCGAAGACTTATTCATTTGTTACTGTTAACATTAAGATAGGCATTCGGATCGAGGGTTACTATTTCTGAAGCTTGATATTTTCAAGCATTCGGAACTTCATGATTATATTCACGGGAAAATACTGTCCTAGCAATCAGTTTCAGGAAACCAGAGGGACTCTCACAATGTGGTCATGATTGTTAAATTACAAAAGATAGCACTACCTCCCGACGTTTATTTTTCGGAAACGCATTCGGATAACTCAGATAAGGGTAGATGGTAATGTGAATGCGTGAAGCTCCTTTCATAATCCCCCAGACAGCGCACTCAGTGACCTAAAGGGTCGGTGAAATGTCACTGGGCTTTTGGTGGACCAGCCACCAGGCTGGACACTTTATGCATTACATGGCAGGCTACTAAACGTAAGTTCTACTTCTCCAAATAATCTTAATGATGACTGTCTATCACCAAAGTGATATGATATCGAAGCAATAGGACAATAAGTACGAATTAAAGATGATACGTGCACACGCAATAGTGTGGAATCATTGAAACCAGATAAACTCACAAGCGGAAAACTCACCATGTGACGGAGGCTTACATTACAGTGTCACATAAAGGAGAACCACAGCTAAGAAGGTCTTTCTAATTACCCTGGATCGAACTTGACTTCTTTGTAGAAGGGTAACACGACTAGAATCTACTGCAATTCAGGTTTATTGTGACGCAATCGTCCTAAATCCAATAAAATTGTGGGTCAAAAATGATGCAATAATAATATATCAACATTATGGGCTGAGGTATCTAACTGAATGATGTCTGAGCTGAATGTTTAGAAATGCCACAGGTATTTGGAGTTTGACGACGTCTTTACATGTAACACCTTTATAATCAAAGTATGTCATCCCGATCAAATAAAAAGTCGGAAATGAACAGGCTCAAATATATATTTTAAAGGCAATTGATGTATCGAGAAACGTTTGATCTAAGCTGGCCAACGGATGTAAGAGATACGCAGTACGAAGAACCCACTCGTGATCACGTGCGAGTGAATGACCAAGCGTCTTCAGCTAGACGTGTCCAGCAGAACTAATTAGGTTGGCATGGAATATCGAAGACTTGCACAAATACTAATTTTGGGGATTTATTTACCGCTACATACTTATCATGGGTTATGGGCTACGTAGCTCATCGAAATGTGGTGCAGAGAGGATGGTTGCTCAAGGGGTTTCAGCTAGTGGTGAACCAGATAAAACTAATAAGATCGGCATCATTTTCGAAGACCTATGAAGCTTTTTACTTCATGGATTTACTTACCACTACAATGTCGACACCTGTTGAATCATCACGTGTGTCTAATTTGATTCTCTACTTCAAACTACTCAAAAACCTTACTTATTCAACATGTAAGTTAATTCTTGCCCGAGATTCACATGAATACGGACTTCGAAACAAAGTATCTACGGTCAAAGTTGAGAAATGCAGATCAAAAACTCGGGAAAACTTCTTCCTCTTAAAGTATGCAATAATATGGAACAGTCTTCCCTCCGAAACTTGCATGGCAGATGAATTACATACGTTTGTAAAACTGCTTGATCAAGCTCTCATTTGCATTGATCTTGCACGTACGAACACATCTGCGCCCCACTCAGACATCATAGGCTCTCTCCATGTCTATACCGAAATAGATTTCAAGTTCAGTTTGCCTCATTTTTCCTACTTTGCAGTTGTATTAATTACTTTTTCCACCCTATTTCTTCACTTGAAGTATACAGGTAACTCACCGGACTTATCATTACTGTTAAACTAAACTCGGTCGATAAGGGACAGTCACTACCACCCTAAAAAGTCAAGAGGATCGCACAATCGGCTGCCTACTACCAGTGGTCTTGCATCTATGGAACCTGTTACCAATCAACTGGTTAAGACAACAGAAAATAACATCAGCACCAAGTTACTGTGAGTTCCTTCCTGTTTATCATGTATTAACTTTTTACTCTTCTGTACACTATGTTGACTAGCAATTAATATTATTTCTCCACCCGTTGCCTTATCCACAACTCATATACTTCTATACTTTTTCCGCCTGCTTAAATAAACAACTATCCTACAATATACCCTTCTTAACGCTTACACTCTGATTGCCAAACTATGCTTTATACTATAGTCAACAGAGGCACTGCATCGATGCTTTACCCACAGTCCATAACTTGTAACTGCCTGATAAGCTTGTAAAATGGTACTTATAGAAATAGTGCTTTCCAACAGGTTGTGAAACAGAGGATTGTGTGAGGTATGACGTATATACAAAAATAAGCTTAAATGAGCCTAACATCACAAAAGGAGGGAGGGTGGAGTTACTGACCAGCAAGCATTGATGGTGAGGGCGATAACTTCAATCCACCCGTGTTTGTGGGGACAGAACATTCTGTATGTATCAGGCTCTTTATGATTGAGAATAAGTCAATCAATCTGTGATATAGATGGTCTTCCTACGCTCACCACTCAAACTCATGTTCCCAATTTTATACTGGATTAGCCATTCTACTAAGACAATCTATCAAATGCTAACTCGGACTTTTGCACTATGGTTGTGTGGCTGGCATCGGATGGACAAAAGAAGAAAGAAAAAATTGGACAACAAAAGATTTAGTCATTAGTATTCTTAACACTTCACCCTCTATATGCACACTCCCTTCTAATAAGCCGCTTCCCTTGTAACAACCCTGACTTCCCTTCCTTCATATGAGCTTACTCCAACTTGTTAAACAGCACAACTCATTGTTCTTTATTAGTACATTCTCTAATATGGAGCCTCTGACTTCACTTCACTCTAACAAGACATAATATGAATTTATTCTAATTTATTATACCTCTGTCCGTTCTACTACACAATGTTAAGCAACGTTTGGCGTTCATATCCAAGTGCCTTGCTGCTCTTCCGTTTCTCTTTTTTTCCTTCAGAATCTTGCTCTGAGAGCACAGCTATGAAACTTCTGACGTTTGGAGCAAACTTGACGTACGCGCCCTCTCAAGGTCATAGTTTACAGCAAGCGCTATACGATTTCACTTTATAACAACTATAAACTTATTAAGTTAGGAAGTATTTTGCGAACCAACAAATGTTGTAATTTATAGAGCATGCCTGTACAAACGGTGTGTACCTGCACATGCAGAAATATATTATTATTATTACTACATGCAAATATATAATCCAATGACGCGAATTTTGAGTCTGGTTCAGAGTTAACTTCTGTTGCTTAATATCGCGGAGCCTACTATAAAATGAGTGACAAACTTACGGTACAAAAACCCTTTAAATCGAGTGGCCATCAACCAGTGGTTAGCACACTCACCATTTAAACTCGTTTCTTCTGTCGTATAATCGTAATGACATTGTTGCTCTTTATATGTTCTTCCCACTTATCACAATTAAATGAATCACTATTTCCTCCAGTATGCCATTTGCTGATTCAATGATTATTTTTGACAATTACCAGTGGATCAACACTATTTTAACGCATTGTCTAGTGACTCATTCAGTCAGTCAACTAAAGCGTAAGACCAGGCACATATGTGCATCGGTCATTAGCACAACAAGATGAACACCGGATTTATAGAAGTAGTTAATTCAGTGGTGGTAATTTATAAAAGAAAGATTGCATATAAGGACATAGTACAGGAAGAAAGAATTAGTTCGTAGAGAGGAAGATGTGAAGCGATTTCAATCTCATAGTTTAAGGGAAGACAAAGAGTGTGTACACCGACGCCATTGTGATCGATTCTGAGCCGTGTCACCAAGAGTCTCCAAGCATTGGTCACGATAGTCACGCAGACCCCAACCAAGTAGTCTGCATTTACCAACGTGGCTCAGACCAGGACTTAATGACTTCAAGCACTGATGCCATATTTTGGTTTGGCTGCCCCTAACTTTCTTCCAGCCATCCCTAACACTAGTCAGCATTGCGCATCGTGGTAATCGATGTTCAGGCATACGCAACACGTGGCCCAACTATCTCAGTCGATGAAGGTTCACAACCCCATCAACTAATTTACCATCATTCCCTAATACCTTATGTCTAACCTCACTGTTACTTACCCGGTAATCCTAGCAGATGAGAGAAATATTTCTAAGATATCTGTGGTCAAATACTAGTAGCTTACGAATATCTTCTACTTTTAATGGCCATGTTCCGCAGCCGTAAAGTAAGACAGAACGAACTGCCGCGCAGTATATTCGTCTCTTAATTGATAGACGAAAATCTCGCCTTCGCCATAGGTGGCGTAAGTTGGCAAAAGTCAAACGAGCTTTCTGAATCCGTGCAGAGATGTTATCAGACACCAACCCATTAAGGTTGATCAGACTCCCAAGATAAGTGAAGTTGTCAAGGTATTCGACTACTTCACTCCCTATCCTTAGTTCAAGTGTTGATGCAGGCCAGTCCTGAAGCAACAACTTGCATTTAGAGGGGTAGAAACGCATCTCAATCATACTGGTATTGTTCTGTACTACCAAAGAACTCTGCATTTTATCAGCGTCTTCACCAAACAGGACTATGTCATTTGCGTATTCTAAGTCAATAAGTGGATCTCCTGGAAGGAGATCGATTCCCAAGAATTCAAATGACGAAAGTGTTATTACCAGCAGTAGGTCAATGATGAAATTGAACAAAAATGGAGATAGTGGACAGCCTTGATGAACACCATTTGAGGTTGCTAAATCAGATGACAGTTCGCTATAAGCTCTCACTCGATTAGTAGTGTTTGATTAAGGAGCCTTCACAAGGTTTATGTACTTCTGAGGTACATCTTTCAATGACGGACACTGCCACAGAACCTCTCAGTCAACAGAGTCAAATGCTGCTTTCAAGTTAAGAAAAACTATCGTTGTCGGACGCCGATAAGCATGTCTGTGTTCTAAAACTTGAGGAATAGTGAATATGTGGTCGATGCAGCCACAAACAACTCTGAAGCCAGCCTGATTTTATCGTGTTTGCAGTTCACGAGTCTTTGTTAACCGCCCGATAAGTATTGAAGCTAGCATTCTAGATGCTATATTAGTCAAACTAATCCCTTTATGTTTATCACAAGATGATTTTGACCCCTTCTCATATATTGGGACAATCAGTGATTGTGACCAATCAGATGTGATTACGTCCAACTCCCAGATTTCAGTTAATAGTGCTTGTTCTGCCCTCGTACTTAGTGCTATACCTACACCTGCCGGTCCACAAAAACTAACCTTCAGGTGGCCAGATACACGGAGGATGTATGTCGTCAGCTCTCCGTTTTGGCGAGGTGAGGCCAACAACATGAGCCACTAAACCAAGATAGCAGGTAATTATAAAAGGACCAGGATATCAAATACAACCGCCACATATATGGACAGCAATAAATAAAAGTTATATATTCTTCCGAGAAAAGAATATTTGAAGGCACTTACTCTTGTAGGACAGGAATGGAATCAAGACAGAAAATGTATACTAGCTGTCGAAGTAGTAAAATATCCAAAAGCGAGGAAGTGCTAGATCGAAGAGCATTATCAACCAAAATGGTTAGAAGTGACCGACGATTTTCCGCTGATCTACAAGAATATAAAAAGACAGGGGTGACTATCTAACCAACATAACCTATCAGGGTGTGATGCAGCTTACGTACATGTGTTGATAAGATTTCACAACAGTATTAACCAACTTACAAAATTTACTTGGCAATCTGGTGGTCCTACAGAGAGCGACCGAATAATTGCAGACTACTCATATCCTTTATTATTTATGCGCTTTAATACCTATATGTAACTTACTAATAGTATTTGATCATAGACGCCCTCGAAGTATTGGTCGCGTATATTGGGACAATAGAGTGAGCAATACTCGAGTTAGACGTAGCGTACTAGATAGAAATGACAAACTGGTTGATGAGGTAGTGAATCTTCACCAATCGATGTGATTGGGACATGTATTACGTATGCCCAACCACCTTCTACCTCGACGCGCGTTGTTTCCTGGTGTAGGGGTAATTTGAAGGAAAGCTAGGGGTAACCAATCCAAAATGTGGTACAAGTTTATGAAGTCATTCACTGTTGGGCTGAGTCGTGTTGGTAGGTGGGTAGTTTGAGGTTAGCACAATCACCGTAACCAATGGTTGGAGGTGTCGAGTGACATGGCTTCAAATTGGTTACAATGGTGGTGCAGACACTTACTTCAGGTTTAGTATTGAGTTTGGCAAACGGTTACGGGAGGTGACGATTAAATGGTTAGTCATTATATCTATCTAAGCAAATAATCAACAAAAGACTGAGTCCATCTATCTTATTGACTTAATAGAGAATTCCACTTTTTCCTAAGCCGTCTATCTCATAGTACACAACACATCGGCCAGTCATCTCCAAGCAACTTTATCCTGGGCTCACCTTTCTAGTTGTTACCAAGTGGTACTTAAATTCATAGTGCCTGTTTCCGATCCCCGGGACTATGTGTCCTTTTGTCACCCTCTTTCCTTTCAGCCTTCAGTATTTCGGGTTAGGATTTGCTTTTTGTTACAGCTTGATGGTTTGTGTAAAATTTGTCTTATCCACATCCAAAGTCTTTCCCTAATTTCCTCTTCAGCTGGCATCTGGTCCGTTTTCTGCCACAGTAGGTTATAGCTGGTGGCGTCTGGTCAATGGATTTAAAGTATCTTACGCAGATAGCTGTTTATAAATAACTGTACTTCTTTGAAAATGATAGTTGTAGTAGTCCTGCAAGTTTCAGCTCCAATATCTGGAAATGTTTTGACGTTTGTGCTGAAAATTCCGACTTTGATTTTGACTGATAGTTGTTTTGAGTTCCAGATACCCTCCAATTGTAATAATGTAACCCTAGTCAGTCTATTCAAGAGTTCTTCGAAGTGTTTTACCCACCTGTTCTTCTCCTTTTGATCCTTAGTGATTGGTTCTCCTTTTTTATCGCTGACTAGTTGTTCTTGTGAACCATATTTTACTACTAGTCCCCTGATTATATTATATGTTTCTTCCGAAATCCCTTTGCTTGCAGCTTTTCTACAGTATTTGCCAGGTCTGCATATTTCCACTTTCCAGCTGTGATGCTCTTCATTCATTTGTTTGCTTTTGCGTATTTGACCTGTGTCTTTCTCTGCTCTTGTTTGGATAGTGTTGACTGCAATCTTCTTGTTTTTCCTTTCTTCAGTCGTGCCTAGAACGTTTACAGAGACCCATTATTTGTGCTGGCTAACTGATTGATGCTCTATAGGTAGCGACACCCGGCATTTTTAAGTTCATGTTTTTGTAATCCCATTCCAGTTGCTCTCTATAGTCGTCCCTTCTAATTGATCTTGTAGGGCTTGGAAGTTGATGCAGTGATCTATGTTGAACTCATCTCGTAGGAACTCTGTATTGAACTTTTGTAATTGCGCCTATCCAGTTGTCCAATTTTTATGTAGCCTGAGTAATATCGTGTATTTCAATGACTGGATGTGGTTTCTTGACGTTTTTGTCATTCTAGAATTCGGATCTCAGTACGAGTGATGACTTCATACACATATCGGAAAATTTCGTCATTCTGGTAAAACGACCCGTGATTAACTTCAATCATCGTTTTTCTTTATTCCTTATTAAGTGGAATTGTAAACCTTACTTTACTTTTTACTTATAGGGGAACTATTTCAACCATGTCAAATATTTTAAGAGGTCTTGATATATCCACACTTACCCATCAATCGTTGAAAGACATGGGCAATCAACTGTTCAACTCATGTCAATATAACGAAGCAGTTCAATGCTATACACATGCTATCACCCAACAACCAAATATTTCTTCGTATTATTCAAACAGAGCGTTGTGTTATATTCAAATGCAAGATTATTCAAAAGTTTTATCTGATTGCAGGTTTGTATAAACTTACAATAACTTGTTGAAATTGCCTTTCAATTGTGACAAATTTATTTCAGCGAATTTTAGTATTATTAGTACTTTGTGGCGACATTAGTCTGCGTGTATATCTGGGTGAATTGGTTAATAAATAATGATTTGCTTTTATAATCTGTTGAAAGACATTGCTAGCGTACTAATAGTCATTGAATTACTAGAATATTAGCTTTAAAAAGTGAGATAACGGCCCTAGTTTTGAGACTAACAATTTCATCTTTTTAAATCATATGTGATCAGTAAATTACATAAACGTGATTTATATTGTTTCAATACATTGATAATAGCGAAATTGTGGAAGGTTAACGAAAACGTTTACGAAGACGCATGTATTTAATCATTCTAGTGATTTTATAGTTACAAGGTCAGAAAGCTTCGAGTTAACATTATAAGGCATACAGTTCAACGAAAAGTATTTATTACTCAATACTATCAGTCTCGACTTATGGTTAGAGTTTTACCGTCGGATTAATTAAGTAAAACGTTATGTCTCATGTTGATTAAACTAATCGTAGTCTTATCTCATAAAGTGTGGTACTATATTGTTTTTGTTTCTTTGAATGTAGTCCCTTTGGTACTGAACTAGAGAATGCTATGATATAGCAATCCCTGTGTATACTGTCTTGGATGTTTCAATGGGAGTCACGTGTTTTAGTGTGAAGTAAATAGATGGATGAATAAACGTATGTTCAATCTTATCAACCACAGCCTCAGAGTAATATTTCATTTAAAGGGAGTATTTTTTCTAGAACCAATAACTGATATCTCAATCTCCCCACTAAAAACACTGGGTCGTGATTAGAACTATAAAATTCTATCAGTTGTATATATAATAATAAGACGTTTTTGGAAAACAAACGCGAGGTTAATAAAGGATAGGTTGTTGTTCGTACTACTTGGAGGAATTCGTGTAACATACGACTTTGTTTTGGGATACTAATAATTTTTGGGTGTGGGTGGTAAATTTATTAATAAACTAACTGACACAAATAATTCCTATTTTAATCCTTAATTAACAGATGTTTTCAAATTCAACTATTTTTGACATGCACTTAGATGTTACTTCTTTTGCCACGATACTCAAAAATTATAAATTGGACTGATTAACGTTAATGGTTAGGTCCCAGCTACCAGCGTCTAGTCTTTTGCTTGCTGTCGCACTTGGACTTCGTTTCAGATATTAATTTCATATGAAGTTAAAATAACTAGAATTGGAACCAAAGTGTTTGCTTTCAGCCAAATATTATAATGGGACTACTGATCATCTTATTTTGCTTGAAACGTTTTACTTGTCCATGAATAATTCACATAACCACTTTATGAATCTGAATCTTACTGTAATTTTTATGTATGTAATCCTTTGTCTAGACAGCCTTTAAAACCAGTGTCAGACATTTGTATCATGAATATTTCCTACAAAAGTAAGTCAAAATCGATAACTTGTATTAGGCAATGAACCATACATTTTATGCAACATGCATAGATTTCATTTGCAAGTCTCATAATGAATTCAACTCAATAGATTCATAGCTCTTAGATCTTCTGATTTTAGGAATTATTCACAGGGAGACTGAATAAGCCTCTTATTGGTAATCTGGTCAAGCATGGGGTTGTTTCAAACCCCTAAAATAATTCGTTTTCGTGATGTGGATAATGCCAACAGTATTTAAAAAGCATGTTTCCTATCATTGAGTTGTATTCCATTTCAACAGCCGCTAGGTTTTGCATATAGACTTCAGTTTCTTTATTCTACCACCACTTTTTCTTAGAAACAACGAAAATTGGCAACTGTGGTAAGATGAAAGTACCTGATGTGAATGAATGATTCGTGGTCTGAGCAAGACCAAGTACATAATTTAGTGAGAGAAGTATTCGATTGCCTCAAAGGTCCGCACATTGTGTAGTAAGACTCAGGATGTAGAGTGTTCGCTATATATACCTAAATGTTCTACTCTATCGGATGCTTGGTGGGATTCTGCTCCACATAGCTGAATTTCTAGTACCGAAATCATTTTGGAGCAACTTTATATGGCTTATCTCACTTATATACACCCGTTAACCCTCATGGGGAGCGTAGGACGTTCACCAGCATTCTCCATCCAACTTCGTCCTAGGTAATACTTTCCAGTTGTTTCCACTTACTATTCATCCTTTCTATGTCTGCTTCCAATTCCGACGCAGTGTGTTCTTCGGCCTTCTTTTCCGTTTCCCTTCAGGATTTCAAGTTATCGCTTGGCTCGTGATGAAGTTTGGTGATTTCTGCAGTGTATGTCACAACATTTTGTCACCGATAGCATTTTGCAAAACAACTCTGAAGTAAATACTTGGTGTTGATGGATATCTTATCCCTGGAAAAAGACTTTTCAACTTCAAGTACTCACACGACATTGTTTTACTATGTGGTGATGTACAACCCACTCATACTACTTTTAATCAGTTCCAGTTAGTTTGTATGTATGGCATGTACTTTTCTAACTTTGAAATACAACGTACTCCAAAGGCCACAGAACCATGTTATGGACTTACCTTTTGAAGTGAGCCTATGGAAATAGTTGAAATGTCAGTGTGTTTGGGCCTTGTGTATCCTGTTGGTGACGTGACAGATGAGATCAGTCTATACTTAGTAAAAGCCAGAGCTCTCTATCACAATTCCGGACATCTTTGGCGCCGTCATTATGTTATTCTGTCTGTGAAAATCGGCTTTACAACATCAGTAAGAAGTTTTGCTTTGTGCTCGTAAAACTTGGTCCCTCTGAACCGAAGGTGTTCGGTTATCAGTGCTTCGAAGGAGTGCAACTGGTGCACTAGATTAGTATTAGTAAGGTGAGATATCATGTATCCGAGATCAGTGATAATGATTCACTTCGTGCCTTGCCTGTAAACTGGCATGCCTCGTGTAACAAACTGTTATTTAAGAATAAACTATTATTATTATTATTTCGTATCACCATCCTGGAACACCAAGTTCGATTAATTGGATGTGGTTTCCTAATGTCATTTTAGAAGCTTACACACCTCGTCTTATCTATCGACACTCAGACTAGGTGCAAAAAAGGAAGTTAATTAACGACGTGGGGACGTAGTATGAAAAATAGCCGTATAGGATCAGCAGCTAGTGATCCATCATAACTACTCGATAGGGGTCTCGTAGACCGTAAAGTTCAGCAGCTTGAGATATTATCAGAAGCCAGTATCAATCCTGCTGTAGTTTTCTTTTACATTCTCCATAAGAACAAAATAAACCTTCTCTTTATGTTTGTGTTTGTAATTGGACCATTTTTTTATTAATTACTATCTTCTCCCATTTATTTATTAACTATTCGACCCTTTTTCACACAATATTATCATTTCATTTATGTGATGTGCTTCTGGTGCTCTGTCAAACTAGGATTTATATGTGTTATAAATAAACCAAATGTTGTCACTTTGTGGTTTTATGCCCCAGCTGTTTGATTTCTAATAAACCTTCAAGTGATACATATTGCTCAGTTAACTCACTAAGTTCACACGTAGATTCCACTAAGTTCTGAAAATATCTTTTAGTTGATTAGGCCATTCTAGTGAGATTCTGGATGACCCACTTCTAGACAAACAAAGAAGCAGAATTTATTTATTTGTAACCCATCAGTCTTATTTGTTTGAGCTAATCTATGTCAGACCCTGGTAACCTTACAGTTTCTGACAATTTATTTGTAACGTGGTAAATCGAAAAAATCTTATCTTGACTTAATGTTCGCCGTTATTAGGTCAGAAACGATGAGACAAATTTAAGATTTGGCAATACCTATTCCCAACCATTCTAGTACACGCTACCTGAGAATTTAAAATATCTTATCACTCAGTGTTGAAAATTATTAGACATCGTTTTTCCGTAATGTACTTGTTGTACCCTACAATCACTTCATACGCCCAGATGACTCTGAGGAGCCAATACACACTAAGGACGAGGAAGACTGACACTATATGCCTAGAAGTTAACCCAATACTAATTACCCACGAACGAAGGGGAAGAACTTAAGTCCAATGTTCACCTGTTTACGTTCGTCATTATATTTCAGACATTCGTTTATATACATACAAAACCAGACCACGCAGCAGACCAATTAGTTAACAGTGTTATCACGAAACAACATTAATGATGGGGAAAGGGAATATTGGGTACACAGTTAATCGGTACTAGGTTTTTAGTGAAGAATGCTATAAGATATGGCTGCCCAGTCTAATTTTCTTTTATTCGAGTATTTACTAAGCAAGGGCATCCTAATATGTTAATCAAAATAAGTGTGAACAATGTATGAGTGGATAAACTGCTGATGAACGGAGGTGGTCCAGAAAAGTGCTGAGAGTATGGCATCATGTGTAGCTATAAAATATAGTGTTGAAAACCGTATTATGATACACAATCGGCTATCTCTTTCTTTTGTCGAAGTTATTGGAGCCTTTTTATTCATTTATTTATTTTTATATATTTTATAGGGTCTTGAGTAGGCTTCGTATTTTAGTGAATTAGGTCACGATATAATTATTGTCACGGAGACATGGTTCATCGTAGATAAAGACTGCTCTCCAATCATTTCAGTATACACCAACCTTAAACGTGATAATCTCATGGATCGCAAGGGAGAAGGAATAATATTATATGGTTGAGATCACTTTCTGTACAATCGATTACATCAGAGGGACAAGACAGTGGTACGTGTGAGGTAGCTTGTTGTACAAGTCTACCTAGACACGGGTTAGTGACTATATAAATAATATTCCATAGTCCCAATTGTCTTGCTGACGACTTTGCCATATGTCATATCTATTATTGAAGTAAGACTGGTTGTTGTCTCGTCATTCGGTATTTTAACGTGCCACATATTAACTGGATAGAGCTGTGAACTTCAGATGGATATTTTGATAGCAATATACTGTCAACCCTTATTCAGTGTGCACATATATAATGTGTCGCGGAACCAGCACATATATACTTGGAACATGGTCCGTCATTGCTGAGCCTTGTCTTCACACACCACTGTAATGATGCCACCGACATCCAGTACCTCCCTCAACATCCAACAGTGGTCACGTTGTGCTGCACTTTAGGCTTCGGATACATAATATACGGTGTGTATTTGCTCCACCCCACTTCAGTGTCCGGCGAGTTATCATTTCTGCAAGCAGAGACTGTTCTGTTTCAAAAGACTGGTCGGCCAATGCACATGGTTCAATCCGACATGTGATGAGTTTAAACCCACATCACCGTTCATCCCATGGTCAACACGCAGGCTATCACATTGCCATCCATGGATCGATAAAAAGGCCCATAGCCTCTGAGAAGTAGGAAACACTTCTGGGACTTATTCTTGTCAAGAGGTCACGAATCATTTAATTTTGAATATTGAAACATCTGGAGTATTTGTGAAAAGGCTGTAGCTGGATGCAGCACCGCTTACGGAAGACGATTGATATATGATAGCCGTAGATACCCAAAACGATTGTTTTCGTACAGTGAACGAAGAACAAAACGTAGTGATGGCACACCTACATTACTGTTGCGCAAAATTCAGATTTACGATTTTATCAAGCCATTTCATCGAAGTATGCTCAGTGAATATTGCTAACGATACATGTCATAACCACACCACTGAGATCTCGACTACGGGACTTGTACATATGGCTAAGGAAGCTGTTAACCTCAGATGCTGTAGGATATCTGACCCTGATGCATTACATGCACGACTTCATTTATCTGTCTCGAAGAGTATTTCACGGCCACCTACGATGCTGCTCAACATATCCCTTTCCCGCACTCGACAACCTAGAGATCGGAAAGCTGTCATAGTTGGTCATATATATTTAAACATGAATAGAGACAGATCGTGTCCGACTACTGACTTGTCAGTTTAATCAACATAGTAGTTAAGTTTCTCCAAAAGATAATCCGGGTTAAGTTACCAAGCCATGTAGAATCATACAGTCTGTTAACTCCTGAACAACATCCATGCTTAACGAACTTGATTATTTTGAGAAGGGACTGAGCAGCAGCCCTAGGTAAAGGTTTGTCTGTCAATGTGATATTCACAGACTCTAGCAAATCATTTAGTAAGCTTTCTCACGTTGATATGCAGGAGCTCTCGAATATCGGAGTAACAGGTGCTGTACAGGAATGGATAAGAAACTTCTTCTGTGGCCGCAAACAGAGAGCGACGGTTAAGGGGACGCCGTCCGAAAGGAAGCCCGTCAAAAGTGGTGTGCCTCAAGACACCATTTTAGGTCCCCTACTTTTCCTTCGCTACGTAAATGTATTGCCGCTATTGTTAAAAACATCGACATTATTGTTTGAGGATGATGTCAAAATCTGGAGATCAATATGAAGTGAGGCTGACATCTTGATTCTTTAGCTGATCTAGACAAGTCAGTTAGATAAGCTCGATTTGGGGGCTTAGAAGTTAGTTCTAGATAGAGTATGCTCATGCACATTGGATGCGGTAACATTTGCCAACATACTATTGACGGTGAATCTTTTCCATGCGTGCAGAGACAAGGACTTAGAGAGAATAGAAAATGCTCACTTGAAGAGAATTACGCATTGCAATCCAGCAGTTGCCCAAGCGTTATGATCACTCTGCCAGGAATTCAATGCTTTGACGAGATGTTTCGAATTTTATATCCCATTTATGTAGGAACACAACTAGAGTACTGTGTCTAAGCAGTCAGTCTATGTCTTGTCAAGAATACCAACCCATCTAAGCGTGTTGAAAAGGCGGGAACATACCTAATGAAGGGTCTTTCCAAATTTTCGTACGATGAGCGATAAAATCGTCTGAAAACGGGAACTTTAGTCCTAACGTGATTTGCATTTATCAAACTTTTGCTGTGTTCTTACGCAACAAAAGTACCATTTCAGTTCTAAAGAATCTATCCTGAGCTATACGTTCGGTAGATTACTTTTTTTTTTTTTTTGAGTTTCACTATATTTAATAGTTACCTGTGGTTTTGCCTCAGCTTACTATTCGGTTTTTTTTTCACGTATAGACTAGTTTCAGTTTATATCACTCGTTTTGTCCATTTTTGTCCGTTTTCAGTGTGCTTTTTAGTGTTTTTTTTAAAAGGTCCTAGGCTCTTGCAAGCATCTATAACATAATTTGCTTCAACACCGTCATGAAAAACTCATGCAAACGTCCGGGATGCCGTTTTGCTGTCACAACTGGCATGCAGTGCGACAACTGCAAAGGTTGGTTCCACGAAGCATGCACAGATCTGACAGCAACTGCTTACAACAGACTCAGCAAGTCAGAGCAAAAGTGGGTGTGTGTCACGTGCAACACAGACTCCGTAGTCTTGCTGAGTAACATCATTGTCCTACTGACAAGTCTTCGGAACAAGTTGTCAGTTAACTTGGAATACGATAGTAAAAAACTGATATACAAACAAGAGAGTGCAACAGACTCAAAAACAGGGATATCGATAGGTATTCCATCGATGGAGCATCCATCCATACTAACGACGACGTGTCGAGGCTCAGTACCATCATTACGTCGACGGTACTGAACTCCCTAGGCAAACTCGGGTCTCCCAGCTCAGGGTCCCCGAACACAACAGTGGTTGCCAAAAACCCTGCATGTGATTCGACCCACGTTAAGAGAGCCCAAAAGAACCAGGCATCACCGCCTAAGCCGAGCAACCCAAGAGTTGCTGCACGGAAAATAACTGGTAATTTGGTCGCACAGTCTACCCCCAAGACTGTTCGTCCGGTCAATAAAGAGCCCATGATTCATAAACGCACACTGACCTCCAAACAACAAGTTACTAAACCTGAACCCATCGTGAAACCTGGTAAATTAACAACAGTTCGTGACGATTCTCTCATTATCATGAACCTCGTTGACAAGCCTGATCTTCCTCTCAGTCTGCAGGACAAAAACGACAGGATGCTCTGGGGTGAATTGAACAAGAAGCTCGAACTTCCTAGAATAGAACCTTTGACGGTCACCCGGCTCACTCGAGGAAAGGATTCTAAGCATCTAAATCACCCGAGGCTTCTCCGAGTAACACTTAAGTATGCTACCGACGTAGAGGACGTCTTGCTAGCAAGCCACTTGCTGAAATCAGATGGTAACGTAAGAATACTGCCCGACATACCGTACTCTGAGCGCAGTATCATACGAAACGTCTTTAAAGAATCTCGTGAGAAGTTTTTCCGCGGAAGAAACATAATTGTCCAAGGTATACCGGAAAATGCAGACCCTACTCAATCAAATTCTGACATCAGGGAATGGAAATTCATCAAACAGTCCTTGAGGCTCAAACACATACTGACTCAGCATGTGACGAGACTAGCCAAGAAGGACGGTGATCTTAGACCCCGTCTAATGAAGATAACCTTCCCATCTTCCCACATGGCGGCTGCAGTTCTGGAAGCATTTCGTGCTAATAGACGTCGATTGCCACCTGGAATCCACATGCACCCGGATAGGCCATACGAAGTTAGGACCAAGAACAAAGACAAGTTGGAGCTGACCATTCCACTTGTGGACTGTCTAAACGATAAAAAAAACGTGTAAAGGACAGGGCCTACCACCTCGGCAAACCTCACATAGGTGGGCTACCTGTCCATTCACATAAGGTTCATACAGAAAAACAGGACGAAGCTCACGCGTTCCAAATTGAAAGCATAAACTGCTTATATATGAACGCCGCGAGTCTACCAAACAAACTGGATGAACTACGTGAACTAAGCAACGCTAATAAGGCCCATCTGATAGGAATATCTGAAACCTGGATATCTTCTCAGTTCTCGGACCAAGAGTTAGCATTGCCTGGGATGACTTTGTTCCGCAACGACAGAAAAACAGGAATTGGGGGCGGAGTAGCCATATACATAAGCTCTTGCTTGGAGGTGCACCAGGTTCACGACCTCGAGTTTAACAATCTTGAGGAATCCATATGGTGCTCTGCAAGATTGTCTAGTACTTCCAGGTGTCTAGTCGGAGTCATTTACAGGAAGCCAACTGCCGACACCGAGTACGATAGTCGTATGCTGGAAGGACTATCCCGCTCTATCCGTCTCGGTTTCACACACATCCTGATTCTAGGGGACTTTAATCTCCCTAGAGTCAACTTCGCGGAACACACGTACACTGGAGGCGACAACTCAATTGAAGCTCGGTTCTTCAACCTCATCGATGACTTGGGCTTATATGAAAATGTGAGGTCGGCAACTCGTTGGAGAAACAGTCAGACACCATCGCGCTTAGACTGTGTATTCACTAACGAAGAATTCCTAGTCGACAACCTCTCAATCCTGGCTCCTCTGGGAAAAAGCGATCATGCCGTCATAGCCTTCAGTTTTGTCATCAAAACTAAGCTAAGGTATCCCAACAATAATTTGCGTTGGAATTTTAAACGGCTGAATGTGCCAGCTCTACATGACTATCTACAACAGGTGGTTTGGGATGTTCACCCTCAAATCGATGTGGATGGTCATTGGGACTTCTTACTGCACACGCTCTTATGTGCTACAGACCATTCAGTTCCTCAAACGGTTCCCAAAAGCTTCAAGCCACCTACAGTAATCAAGAACCGTACCCTTCGCCTCCTAAGCCGCAAACGGCACTGTTGGGCGGAATACAAACGAACTAATAACAATGGAGCGTATAGGCAATACAAACATATCAGGAACACATGCACGAAGGCTATAAGAGAAGACAGGTTTCAGTACCAAACAAAGCTTATGGACAAATTCGCCTCTAACCCTAGGAGCCTATTCCGTTATGCAGCCTCTCTTCGTCAAGCCAAAACAGGAGTTTCTCAACTGCTAGGTCTTAACGGCCCGACCAACAACGATGGCGACGCCGCTAACCTTCTGGCGGCCCATTACTCTCAAACATTTCAACCGGCTGACATCAACTTTATTGACGACAGTCTCATCTCCAACTCCACAGGACTTTCTGAAGTGGACCTAAGCGCTGACTTGGTGTTCCGGAAATTGCAGCACTTAAGACTTGACACTTCTCCTGGCCCGGATATGGTTCATCCTGCCATACTGAGGGAGGCAGCCTCAATCCTGGCAACGCCGCTTAGCGTGATGTTTTCACACTCGCTTAGCCGAGGCAAATTACCGGAAAACTGGAAGTTGGCTCACATCACACCAATTTTCAAAGGTGGTCGACGCAATGAACCTTCAAGTTATCGGCCGGTGGCTCTTCTGTCATTACCTTCAAAACTCATGGAGTCCCTGATATGCGACGGTTTAAATGACTATCTACTGTCCTTAAATTTCTTCTCACCCCAACAGCATGGTTTCAGGAAGGGTTACTCTTGTATAACCAACCTGCTGACTGCGGTGGACAGATGGACAAGCATCCTCGATTGCAAGGGAAAGGTTGATGTCATTTACCTTGATTTCTCAAAAGCTTTTGATAAGGTTAACCACTTGTGTCTTATCAACAAGCTCAAACGACTAGGTATCAAACCACCTCTAATCGATTGGCTTACTTCATACCTAAAAAATCGACACTTTAAGGTTAGGGTTAATTTCACTTTATCTCAGGCTATGGAATGTCCTAGTGGGGTCCCCCAGGGCTCAGTACTAGGGCCTCTTCTCTTCTTGATCTACATAAATGATCTTCCTCAACAGGTAACGTCAGACTTACTACTTTTTGACGACGACGTGAAACTTTGGAGAGAGATACGCAACCAAGACGATACACAGGCACTTCAGGAGGATCTGACGCGACTTCAAAGTTGGGCAGACGATAACGGACTTACCTTTAACACTTCAAAGTGTAAAGTAGTCCATCTGCGACATGTCGCAAACTACAGTTACAACTTAGGAAACTCCTCTCTAGTAGTATCCCAAGTCGAAAAAGATTTATGAGTCCTGGTGCCCCATGACTTAAAGTCTTACGCTAACTGTGACAAAAATGCCTTCCGAGCAAACCTTGCACTGGTAACGTTGAAGCGCATTTTTGGACAGTTTGACGGACGAACTTTCCATACAATCTTCAATAGTTTCATCCGTCCCCATTTAGAGTACGGAAACATAGTACTCCCCCTCACTCCATAAGGACAAGGTCACTTTGGAGCGTATCCAACGGCGAGCCACGAAATCAGTTCGAGGACTCAAATCTAAACCTTACGAAGAACGCCTCCGTTCACTAGACCTTTACCCACTAGAATATAGGCGTCTTAGAGGTGATTTACTAATGGCTTATAGTATTCTTAACACTTCTGGACATCCTCTTAAACACCTACTTAAGCTTAGTTCGAATAATAATCTAAGGGGTAACACCCAGAAACTGGAAACACAACATAGCAAGACGGAATGTAGACACAACTTCTACTCCTTAAGAGTTGTCAAAAGCTGGAATTCGCTGCCGGCCGAGCTAGTCCAAGCGACTTCTCAGGAGTCCTTCAAGAGGCAACTTGACCTATTCTTAAGGACCAAGGACAGCATCACATTATGATTTACCAATTTCTTTTCCTTTTTATTGTTAACATACCTAGGTTCCTGCCTGGAGGATTTGGTGATCCCCTGCTACTAGACACGGAAGCCTGTTAAGCGAAAGCTTCTTCTATTCCGTCCACAACCATTTGAACCATTTGAACCATTTGAAAAATTTTCCATAGTCGTATTTTGGAGTGCTATGTGACTATATATCAACATCTCAAATCTTTAATAATGGATCGGGTGTTATTATGTCCTGTATTTTTCTCCCTCTAGAACTAATAATCTCAAGAGCCATAGCACGAGGGTTCGAAACGGCGATCTAGTAAACTCAGAATGGGGTTCCGTTTTTCTCGTTTAGCATCCAATGACTTAACTCAATCAAGTGGTATTAGCATCACCAGTGAAAATCTTTAAGATGAATCTTGACCTTCATTGAAAAACAAACTGCAAGGACTAACACAGTTCTATAAACTTTCTGACCTTATAATTTACGACTAACCTTGGCGGGACTTTGGAGATGGCGGTTCTATTAGAAACTTCTCTTGGCCAACTTGTGATTGATCTGTATTGTGATGAAAAGCCGCGAACATGTACAAACTTTATCAAACTCTGCAGACTGAAGCACTTCAACTTTTGTCTCTTTCACTGTGTACAGAAAAATTTGGTTGCTCAGTCTGGGGATCCTAGCGGAACAGGTCATGGTGGTTGGTCTTTTTTCAAGTACTTGTATGGTGACCAGGCAAGTTATTTTGATGCTGAGAAAAAACCAAAAATATCGCATACACGAAAAGGGCTGGTTTCCATGGTGGACAATGGATCTGGACAGCATGGTTCTCAATTCTTCATAACTTTGGGAGATGATCTTAGTTACCTGGATGACACGCATACAGTTTTCGGCTATGTACGTTTGTGTTGAAACTGTCAGAACCTTAATCTGCAGATTGCTGAGGGAATGGACTTCGTTGAAAGGATAAATGAGGTGTACTGTGATAAAAATGGTCGGCCGTTCCGAAATGTCAGGATACATCATACAATTGTTCTTGATGACCCATTTGATTCACCGAAAATGATTCGTTATCCTGACTCTCCACCCTCAATAAACGTCTCTACAGTAAGCAAAATTATGCAGGTTATTTTTCGATCACTTATAGTTATTAATATTTCACTTTTTTCGACGAAAAGTAACAGGTACATGGACCCCCGTACAACTATTTCAATTCAAATAGAATATTAGTAATAGGTGTAATACACTATCCAGCTTGTTGATATGTTCATGTCCTCCGAGTGTTTCTCTGTTTCTAGGCTGATTGTGGTGTTCAAATTGAGTATGCTCATTCAAATGACGATTTGACACCTGTGTAGTGTGCATTTCGTGTCTTGTCACCAATTAGTTTCTATCGATGACGTGGTTTCAAACTGGTAGGGTTGTGTGCTTTTTTGGTGATTGTTCATAACTTTCAATAGTATCATGAAATTTGATTGAAGTTAATAATGTACTCTATAAAGAACAGATTTTAATAGGAACGTTCTATTTAGTAAACACCAGTTATTTTCATGTACATACGATTTTAATGTATCGCAATTACCACCCAAGTGTCGACTAGTTTTATTTGTGGTTTCTACAGCTTAACATAATCTTGGGTTGAATAAATGAGTAACCATTTGCATTTGGATTTGTGCATCATTAAAAACCTAATGTTAGGATTTTGCATGTACCACATGTCATTTCAATTCACACCAATCCGATAAATTTTATTCGTCAACCGGTAGCGTGATCACCTATTAAATCCTGTTTTCCGTACTAAATAAGCTGTATCTTTCGTAAACCACTTTTAGCTTAAGAACTGCATACTCATTTACTGTTTTACAACTGACATTCAAAACTGCGTGCAAAATCATGTAATTTCAGTCATATAGCTTTTTACTTAGTGTCACTATATCTTTCAGCGCGTTACTGATACTCGGCTTTCTTAGGATTATATATATAAGCTGTTTCATGAATAATTCCGTTTATTGATCTTGATTCTTTCAGTTTGCTTATGGTATTTAGTTCTGTATCTTCTCATTAATAGTTTGACACTAGATTAGAAGAGGATGAAGAACTAGATGATACGGAAGGACTTTCACCTACACAAGTGGAGGAACTGAAGATAGAGCAAGAAGTTAGAACTCATACTCAGCTTCTTACATTGATAGGCGATTTACCAGATGCTAATGTTAAACCTCCAAATAATGTACTTTTTGTGTGTAAACTAAATCCCGTAACCACAAGCGAGGATTTGGAGATTATCTTCAGTCGGTTTGGTGAAATCAAATCATGTGAAGTAATTAGAGATAAACGTACTGGTGCTTCTCTTCAGTATGCTTTCATAGAATATGAGAAAGAAGCTGATTGTGAAGATGCCTATTTCAAAATGGACAAAGTCGTTATTGATGATAGACGTATCCATGTGGATTTCAGTCAGTCGGTTGCTCGTGAATGGCAGTCTTACGGAAAAGATAAGCTTGCACGTGTCCAACCTTCTTCTGAGTCAAAAAAATCACGAGACGTAAGACAAGCTTGTTTACCTAGATCACCAGAACGAAATAGTAGAAGAAATTACCCCCAGCATTCTCATAGCCATGAAAATAAGAAAAAGAAATATAGTCCTATAAGACGCAGATCTCCATCTGTATTAGGTGAGGAATATGATTTGGTAATTTCAGATGAGTCTGATTCCTCATCATTATCGGTGAATCCCCGGGGGAAATCCAAATGGAAAGATCATTTAGGGCCAAGCAAGTCATTCAGAAAGCACCACAAAAAACACAAAGAGAGAAAAAGCAAACATAAGAAACACCATTCACGATACTAACCATTGCAACAAATTTGGGTATTTGTTATTGTATATTATACTTTGTGATGCCCATATTTTGTAAACTACGAACTCATCATTTTTTGTAAACCTTGACTTTTATTGTTATAATTGTTGAAATGTAATTAATCGCAAGATCGCCACCTAATTACTTAGATCAAACCGTTATAAACATTGAGTAAAACAGTTATATGATCAATCAGTTGCATGCGTATTTGTTTGATAAACCGTGTTTATTTGTATTTTCCATAATTATTATCACGTCTAAAAAGTTTACAGGGGTGAATTGAACATACTGTTCTCTAATTTTTGGACGGTTCCTGGTAGTGAGACACAAGATGCCCATTGCCCCTTATTTGAAACTCGTCAGATGTGTGCACCTGTGATTTTACATTTAAGTTCTTAATGAGATAATGATCCATTACTTTAAACGTCGGGTTTCTGATTCATAAAAGCCGCCACTTGTTTAGTAAGACTAATGTGTGTGCATTACTCTTAGTCAGAGAATCCGTATTTCATCACAATATTTTGCGGAAATATTAAGTCTAAGCTGGTGCTTTTTCACTAAGCGTATTCACTGGCCGATTTGACATAGGTTACGTATGTTGAAGGCTCTAATGTGTAGTTTGTAGCGAGGTTTCAGTAGACCTGGGACAGTTCAACTGGCGTTCAGCCACACTTCGATTTCCCACGATCTCCAGTCAACCTGAATGGCAAGTTAATGTAAGTCCTCCAACTCTTTACGAAGTTGAGAAAGCTATAGGAAATCTGAAGCGGGGGAGAGCAGTAGGCTCTGACAGGTTTACCCCTGAGATTTTTAAGGATGGTGGTCCAGTATTAGCAGTGAGATTGACTGAGGTCTTAGGTAGAATCTGGGGACTGAACGTAATCTCATCTGACTGGTCTACCAACCGAAGGCCGAGTTTATTGTGCATCAGTTTGTTCCGTCCTACTTCATGGCTGTGAAATATGGCCGGTAAGAGCAGAGGATGTCCGCAGGTTACCAATATCCGATCATAGGTGTCTTCGGAGCATTGCTCGTGTATCCTGGGACCACCGAGTAAGTAATGCAGTTGTTAGGAAACGGGTACTAAGTGAGGATGGCAAATCAATTGATGAAGTAGTGGGACTTCATCAGTTGAGGTAGCTGGAACATAAGCTACGTATGCCCAACCACCGACTACCCCGATGTGCGATGTTTCATGGTATAGAAGTATGATGAAAGAAAGCTAGGGGCGGCCAGACCAAAACATGGCACAAATGCATGAGGTCACTGGCAAGTGGACTGAGCCATGTTGGTAGGTGTAGACCACCTGATTGGGATCCTCGAGATGATAGCAACCGATGGTTAGAGACCTTGGAGGATATGACTCCAAACCGTTTGCAATAGTGTAGGTGCATCCACTCTTTGTGTTCTTCCAAATTCTAATCTGAATTTTTCGTGTCCCTTTTTTTCTCTTTCCAAATTTATTTCACTGGATTATACTCATTGAATATCATCTTCAAATCTTAATGTTTGTGACTGCTGCTTATACTTTTACTACTTCTACCACTACGGGATTTTAATCGACAACTGCATCTCTGTGCTAATGTGGTATGGCAACCTGAACTGGTATACGTACGTACGTACGAAGTTATACGTTTTTACTGACTGACAGGGACAGTTTTGCGCATTAGAATTCTGGCTGTGGCGGCGACACTTGAGGAGAAAGAGGAAAAAGTTTAGAGTTGATAGTCGAGGTACGAGGGGTAATAGGAATCAAAGAGGGAAATTGATTATGAGTGCAGTGATCTTGAGTGCTGTTAGAGGTATGAGAGTAGTTATCACTTCCCGATTGCCCACACCGCGGAAGGGTTCTTCTAGAGGCACCTGTAAAAGGAATTGGATTAAAGGTGGCCTTAGTGGTCTGAGTGCGTGACCGCAGTGCCCAAGGGAAAACTTCTTGGTGTCGGTCAAACACGACCTCTTTGTAACTATTGTCATAGCTACGTACTTGTTAGGACTAACACGGAAGACGGATTCCCGTGGGATAAGGCTTACTTACTCACGCCTGTTACCCCCAATAGAGCATAGGCCGCTGACCAGCATTCTCCAACCCACTCTGTCCTGGGCCTTCCTTTCCAGCTCTATCCAATTTTTGTTCATTTTCCTCATATCTGTCTACATTTCTCGACGTAGTGTGTTCTTTCATCTTCCTCTTTTCCTTTAGCCTTGAAGATTCCATGTGAGGGCTTGTCTTGTGACGCAGTTGGATGCTTTCCTTAATGTGTTTCCATCCACTTCCTCCGCTGGGATCTGGTTTGTTCTCTCCCATAGTAGGTTGTTGCTGATAGTGTCTGGCCAACAGATCCGAAGTATTTTGTGTAGACAGCTGTTAATAAACATTTATATCTTGTGGATGATGGTTTTCGTAGTTCTCCAAGTTTCCGCCCCATACAGTAGAACTGTCTTGACATTTGTATTGAAAATCCTGACCTTTGTGTTGGTTGACAGTTGCTTTGAGTTCCAGATGTTCCTAAGTTGTAAATATGCTGCTCTTGCTTTGCCAATCCGTGCCTTTACATCTGCATCAGATCCACCGTGTTCATCAATGATGCTGCCCAACCTTGCCTGACACCGGTTTTTACCTTGAACGAATCTGTCAATTGTCATCCATGCACGATTTTGCAGTTTGATCCATCATAGGAATTCCGTATGATATCGACTATCTCCGGTATGCCGTAGTGTCGAAGAAGCTTCCATAGTGTTGTTCTGTCCACGCTTTTTCGTAGTCAATGAGGTTGATGTAGAGTGATGAATTCCACTCAATTGATTGTTCCACAATGATCCGTAGAGTTGCAATTTGGTCTGTACACGATCTATCCTTACGGAATCCTGCCTGTTGGTCACGAAGTTGGGCGTCTACGCAGTCCTTCATCCTGTTTAACAATACTCTGTTGAAGACTTTTCCCGGTATTGAGAGAACAGTGATGCCCCTGTAGTTATCACACTTGCTGAGATCGCATTTCTTCGGTATTTTGATCAGGAGTCCTTCTTTCCAATCTTTTGGTACTTGTTCCTCATCCCAAATCTTATTGAAGAGAATGTGGAGTATCCTTGCAGTTGCCGCTACGTATGCTTTCAGTCCCCGTGCTGGAATGTTGTCTGGTCCTGCTGCTTTGCCACTCTTGATTTGTCTGATGGCCATGCTGATTTCTTCAATTGTTGGTGGGCCAACATTGATTGGGAGGTCCGTGGGTGCTGCTTCGTTGTTGGGTGGGTTCAGTGGGACTGGTCGATTCAAGAGTTCTTTGAAGTGTTCTACTCAGCTGTTTTGTTGTTCTTCAATGTTGGTGATTACCTCGCCTTCCTTGCTTTTCACTGGTCGTTCTGGTTTGCGGCGATTTCCAGAGAGTTTCTTTTTTGTGTCATACAATCGTCGAGAAGTGCCCAACAAAGGACTTGACCATCCTGATGGGAGACCTAAATGCCAAGGTCGGAATGGACAACACTGGATATGAAGACATCATGGGACGACACGGATTGGGAGAAAGGAACGAAAATGGTGAGAGATTTGCAAACCTATGTGCCTTCAACAAACTGGTCATAGGCGGCACCATATTCCCACACAAACACACACAAAACCACATGGACTTCACCGGATCACACTACACAGAACCAAATTGTCCATATCTGCATTAACAAAAAGTTCGGGAGGACGATGGAGGATGTGAGAACCAAGAGAGGAGCTAATATAGCATCAGATCATCACTTGCTGGTCGCCAAAATGAAGTTGAAACTTAAGAAGCACTGGAGAATGGGGCGGACAACCTTACAAACGTTTAATACGACCTTTCTTTGGGATACTGACAAACTCAACAAATCCAAGATAGCCCTCAGCAATAGGTTCCAGGCCCTTCACGATCTACTCAGTGGAGAAGGAACTACTATGAAGAGCAACTGGAAAGGGATAAAGGAGGCAATCACTTCAACATGTTATGAGGTTCTGGGCCACAATAAGCCCTATTACAGGGAATGGATCACTGTTGATACACTGGATAAGATTCAAGAAAGGGTGAACAAGAAGGCAGCAATCAAGAACAGCCGAACAAGAGCAGAGAAAGCCAAGGTACCAGCTGAATACACGGAAGTAAACAAGCAAGTGAAGAGGAGCATCATAACCGACAAACGTAAATATGTGGAGGATTTAGCAATGACGGCGGAAAAGGCTGCACGAGAAGGAAACATGAGACAAGGCGAAATGTGGATTTTTAGGATCGACCTTTTCTAACCCTATCCTTCCTTTGTGGGAAGACAGCATCGCTGTCATGCTGGTTGTCTTAAAAAACACTTTATTACCGTAACACGTCTGTACATTCAGGAGTACGACTTCGCCCTCGAACCTTGGATTTGCTGCTTTTAGTCTTACTACTCTTTAACCGACCTGCATGTCATGGTAGGACCTTGAAGAATGATTGTTCCAGCCAGTATAGCCCGATTGGTTCATCACGATAGGCTAATTCGAAGCTGACTTGCCGAATTCGGAGTCTTTTATGTATTGGGCATAAATATTACGCTTCTGGTTAACCGGTGCTGAAATAGGATTTGAATCCACAATGATGCGGTAAAATGCAGTATGCTTAAACAACTAAGTCACTTTTCTGCCGTCAAAGTGTAAACCACTGAGTGTATCCTTAACGAGAAATTTTTATTGAAACGAATAGTACCAGATTTTTATTCATGACGCAAACTCTGTTTAGATATTTAAGTAGGCGATATTAAGATCTCGTTTCAATAATGTATTTGATATAACTTTGAAAAAGATCATAGTTTAAATGTCGTCTGCTAAACTAATCAGTTATGGAAGTCATTATAGGACTGGGGATTTCTGCTGTTTTAGCCTATTGTTGCAATGTAAAATTCTAAACACTATCACGTTATCAAAAAGAAATGATCGTATTGTGCATTCCATGTGAATTCCTATTTAAATGATAAGAAGCTTTGTGTTTATATATTTCATTTTTTAAAATATATTATTTAGGGGCAATTTTTGTATGAACAGAGAAATCTTGAGGTTTAGCGGTTTATTTCAAAATCAAAACTGGTAATTTCTAAAGACTACATCTATATCTACAGTGTTACATACAAAGTCTCGGGAATACTTTCAGTCATCACATTTTTGTTTAAAATTGTACGGAGAGTAATGATTTTAAGTTATACCTTGTATAAGATTCAAACAACCAGCTGCTCACAAATGAGCTTAAAATCAACACTATGAGTTTATACTGATGTGATTTTTAGTGTTACTGTAAAATCATTGAACGGAGATTCGGCTGCAAATGATAAATCAGCTACTTAGAAGTCATTTTTTTCCGATATGTTACCATATTAAGATGGAAAATATTTTCCAAGGTATATCAGTCATACAATTTCTATTGCGATTAAGCAGTCCTGTTAGAATGTAGGTTTAGAATTAATTTCTGTCGACAACTGTTTGCTCATAATGACCATGAAGACAGCAAACATTTTTAACATGAAATGCAGTATTTACCGATGAGATACTGTAAAAGATCTGAGATGAAGGATGTTGAACCTTAGATTATAGCTTAGAGGTTCGTTTCAGCATCTGAGGGTTGTGTGTATACATTGTTTGTGAATCTTAACCTAGAGTGCAACTGTATTCATGTGTTCTCTAGATTTCAGTTCTTCAGGTGACATCTGTTCGTGGTTAACTGGATTCGGAAGAAAATAATTTTCTCTGGTTTGAACCAATAATTTCTAAACTACGCAATCAGTTGGTTCCGTTCTTATGAACTAAGAGGTTGTATAGCTTAATACATCTTATTTTCATCATATTCACCAGCTATTTTGTTAAGAGTAGACATTTATCTGCTAATATTTCAGCACATTACTTGCAACATTATAGCAAGTCATTCTAAAACACAGGATGACTGAATGTCGGCCAGTCGAGTTTGATTCGTGAAGAAGTACTACATATTAATATTCACGCGAAATCTAGTCACTGCATTTATTCGTAAAGTTGTACTGATGACGTCTTGCATCACATTGAAACGACCAATTTATGTAAAATAAGATCATACTACTAGTTTGTAGTCAGTATTATCTTAGTTTTATGAAAAGTCTAAAAAGCACCTATGTTTGTAAATAACAAGAATACAAGTATAAATGGTACTTATATAGTGAATGTTGACAACTACTTAAAATGTAAACGTATCACCAATTTCAAATTTATAAGTATGAGTCATCATCACCTGAAAAACTACTTTCACTTCTAGTCATAAATATTTCATAAAATAAGATTAGCATACTATGTTTTTTAAACGGAACACGGAAAATAAAAACAAAATGAAATCACCAAAGAGCATCAACCATCAAAATAAACATCATTATTCGGAATGTACAGCACGTATATTTAAAAGCATTATAATGTTTGTAAATTTGATTCAGTAAAGAAATAAGTAATTTAATTAGTCCTGTCACCTCTTTACCTATCCCACAAAACATAGTTATAATTAAAACAAAAATCAGTGGCTTTGATAAAGTATGAGTTTATCGCATGAATAAATGTATACATCCACTCGTATTTAGATAATAATAATGTTCTGATCGATAACGAAAACAACAACAGACTTAATTCTCTATATTCGTGTTGTAATTTTAATGGAATCGACGTTATTTAATTTTTTAAAAAACTTTTATTTTATAAAAATAAATGATACGAAGAATTATGAACAAAATGATCTTTGATTCAAGATATCGATTGCTGAACTATCTCTTGGATTGATTGAATCATATTGTTCGATTTGTTTAAATAATGACTTACCGCCATTTGGATTAGTATTACTATTTGCATCGAAACGATGTGTAGATTTCGACAAAAGCAATTTTAAACTATTCAGAGATCTTCCAAAGACTGGTGGTTTATTCGTATTTAAATTATTATTGCTGTTTAAATTACAATTCCCTGGTGAACTTAAAGTGGTGTCGATAAAACGGATTTCTGGTTTGTGTGCAGTATAACTATTAGATGTAAAAGGATCTATAATGGCGGTTTGATCAGTTGTACTACAGTTAAAATTAATGTTATCCCCATCATGGTTTAAAGTTGGTTGTGGAGGAGGTGGTGAATAACGATTATACTTTGGTCTGATAGGCCATGAAGTGTACAAACGAGGTGGATAATTAATTTGCTTGGAATATTCATTATCATAGCCATTTATAACTTTTCCAATTGTTGTTACCCCATTTTCATTGCTCCAACTGAATGGATATTTTGGTGATGTTTTAAAGTTTACATTCGTTTCTCCTGGAGTAGCTCCACTTGAACTTATATAACCTGGTACACGTTTGCATTGCACTAATGAAGTTGAGGATTCTGAGTAAGGATATTCGATATAGGTATTTCTATCAAGATTGAAAGAAACTTGATACGGTTTTCTTTTAAGTGGTGATGGGGCAGATGAACAAAGACGAAGATTCGAATTTGACCCAATCATATTAATGTTCTCATTGTAGCTTCTACAGGGTAACATGACAGAATCTAAGAAAAAAATAATATAGCGAGATTAGCGTACCATACTTTTATACCGTTTATTTCGTGATGTTAAAAATTTCAAGCGCCAAAACGTTGCGCAAAGGGATTTAGACTTTTTGTAGTTTTGCTGTTTGAATACCTTCTATATTTATGTTTTTAAATGAAATTTCATCGAACAATAACTTGGAAAAACTCACTGATGGATATTATGATGAATATTTACCTCATGTCCTTGATTAGTGACGAAAACAACCCCCCCAACCACATTTACTAACAATCTACATGAAAGACAATCAGATATTTATTTGTAAATGTGAATAAATAAATGTTGATTTCATTGAACAATGAACTTATTGTTGGCAAAATAAATTCTTGACTGGGAGCAGTTTTTTAGAATCAGCTAAACTCTAAACGTGTTTACAGAGATTTTGTTACAGTCGGATTGTGACTAGCAGTGGAATGTAGAATGCACATTTTGTCTTATCTGGGATTCGTCTTCTTGCTGTACCGGCGTTATTGTTTTCATGTTAAGATTGATAACTGAATCTATTAATTGTCTCTTCAAATGTTAACACTTTATTTACAAAACCGCCGAATCCAGATAATGGATAGTCATTAGTTTTGTACTTACAATACCTTACTTATGGATTTCAGATAGCACTGAGGACTACAAAATGACAGTATTTAAAAGTTACAGAATAGATCCTAATAACATTAAACATGACAAGATAGATTTGAAGTTTTTATTGGTATACCTGAGGTTATTAATGCATAATTGTTGATTTCATTTAAAGTGGTGCAAATTTTATTGTTAAATGTAGTAGCTATTATGTGATTAATGTTCAGCATCCCCAATTTTTTTATATCTGACAACGTTGTCTTATATAACTGTAGGAATAAAAATTTATATATATGCCATTATTTTCGATTCCCGCTTATCCTAATTATTTGAGGGTATTATTAATTCTGAAAGGAGATTAGTTGAGGAACCATTAAAAAACTTTATTTTGCCATAGTTTAAGACCCTATAATAGTACATGTTCAGAATCCTGCAAGGAATCGAAATCAAGATTCACAGTTCTTACAGTATGTGCATTACTTTTAAGTTAAAAAATTTGAATCTAGTGGATTAAATTCTTAATTTTAGTCAATTTAAGATCTACTACTCTCTTTCTCCACTGATATCAACGAGTTATTGTCTTCTAACTTCATCAGTTTCACAAAGAATAGTTTTCTATTAGAATATCGGGAATTCTGTCTTTAAGATAGTCACTTATGTGTACATAATATCAGTTCGTCAGTTATGCCATTTAATAAACCTCGGAATATTTATAGATGTAGTTAATAATTTACATAGTGAAAAACTTAGGTATGGGAAATAAGATAAACTAATCATGAATTCTGTGTTATTTTTTTGAAATGTTAGTTTTCCTTTGCCGATATTTTTAGCTTCTTGATATTCACCAGATTTGCCTAAAATACTAATATAGGTAACAATATCAACTGTGAATCCCAAAGGTTTTATAAAGTAAACATTAAGTTAAAAATGTACAAATAGACGGAAAGCAAACGGGTTTATAATCTTAAAGTGTTTTGAAATTAATCACTTATGTGATTTATTTATTTATCTAATGTTGTGTGTTTAGTGTGGATTCAATATCTAAAGGGATTAAAGATAATTTCTTATGGCAATTTTGAACATGAGTTTCTAGTGGTTGAATAGACATTGAAAATTATACAGTATTAATTAACCGTAACACGAATCACCTTAGAACGAAGATGAAACTGTAAAACTGACAGGTGACCGAGTTCAGCTTAAGGTCAATAAGCTTGTTACCAATAGTCAGATAATAAACTTTCGAACATGAACAGTAGACTTTAAAACTGAATTAAGGAATTCTGACAAATTGGTGTAAATCATAAGGTTTGATGGGATTTTCAATAAGCAAAACTGCTTTGCTTAAAACGTAGATAGTGTGAAAAATAAGGGAATTTTCATTGTACCCTTGCAGGATTTTTACTTGGCTGGTGTTGTGTTGTCTAAGTTGGATGATTTAATTGTAAAACTTTCATTATCTTTCTGGGTAACATCATCGGCATGTACTTGAAAGAAAAGTGCAGTATCAGAATCTCTTAACCATTGAATAACAGCCTGTCCTTTGGACATGACATTCGATTGGTTGCTGTTCACAATTGTATGGTCGTTGTTTTGGGTGTTTATTTTGATTATTTTCTCTTAACATGGCCTCCAAAATTGAAATTGTTGATCTTTATTCTATTGAATCGATCTAGATATATCTAATTAGTTAATAGATTGAGTAGAGTGCCGGGCTTTCAAAAATCCCTCGGTTTTCCTTGTCTTTTCTCTCTCCAGTTCTTCGACGTTTTCCCGATTGAACTCATATTCGAAGCTGTCTATATGCACTTATGTTAGTAAAGTTATATTGTGGCATTTAATAGGCAACTGGCATTTATGTAGACGTAAATGTGGAAATAGCCATTTTGTTCTATGTAGTCTTTTGAGTCGGTGCTGAAATTTATCCTGTATATGATATTTGACTTTTTTCGTTTGTCGTTGCGTTCTCTGGTTAACATAATACTTATTGCAACAATTCTTGACGTATTTTTCATAGTTTAGGAAGCATCATCGGTTCACTTTGTATTCACACTTAGGAAAGATTATTTTAATTATAGTTATATTCTTCATAAATAAGTAATATATTATTGAAATGAATGCATATTTATTTCCTAGATACTTTGTGAAAGCTAAATAAATTATCAGAGGTGATCACTGTATACGAACTTCATAACAGTGAATGTGCTTAAAATATCCTTTTTTAAAAAAAAGTCAACAATAATACATCAAAGAAAGAGTAATAGGAGATATTAAAATAATGTTTAACTGGTTGATTAAACTAATCGTTGTTAAAAACTCAGTTTAGAATATAAGTTACTGAGGTTTAGCAGCATGTAATCAGCCCGAGAAACAATGGTTGTCACAATTCAATCAGCTCAGGAGTGAGGTAGTTAGTTATAACTGAAGTCTTGCTGTATCACAAAATGGGTGGAATTGAAAATCCATATCTAAAGTGACGTTGTGGTTTCAGTGAGTGTTAAAAGTTGTAAGCGTATACCACTGAGAAGTTCCAAATTTATAGGAAACAATTCTTCGCCGATAATTGGCTGTAGTCATTCTTCGGGTAGTATCATTTCGAGATGGGAAATAATTTTCAGATCCTATTTCGTTTAATTAACACGTTCTATACGTTCCTTGGCCTTCAAACTGTGCACAACTAACTTATTATATACTCAGTACTTGTAATAAATGTCCTATTCATCATTACCTTCACATTCATTTTATTATCAATAGTATTTTAGTCACTTGATACAAAATATTAATGAATGGTATTGCTCAATATTTATGACACTACTTAGTAGATAGAAACTAAACTGCGAAACAGCATGATATATAGAATTAAGCGATTTGCTATATTATAAGTTAAAATGGGTTTCTCTAATTGGTATAGCTTAAACACACTAATGCACATAGTATTCCATAAAACATCTATGGTCTCAATCAATAAAATATGAAGCAACACAATATTATTAAGATGGGAAAACGAAAGAATCCTCGTTTTATGAAGCAAATGGAATTAGACAAGAATTTTAAGCACCTATGTATTGGATAATCAATACAACACTGGACGTAAACGTGAATTTTATTGTTTTTTGAGATAACTAAACTTTGACACGTATATTATAATAATTATTATTACTAGCAATTAAACAGAACAGAAAACGCCTAAGCCACAGCAGGGCTCTGATCAACAATATATATATATATATATATATATATATATATATATATATATATATATATATATATATATATATATATATATATATAATCATATTTGTATAAATCCACAGGAGTCTTAACTGATTGATCCATACACTTCAACATAAAATTCGTTGAATCATGATTTTCAGTTACTGTGGTTAAAAAATGTATTAGATTCTATGATTAAAAAGGTTCGCTGATTTGTAAACAATATTAATTTGATATAGAATCAACTGACACCTTTATACCTTTTTCCATAACGCTTATTAACGTTTTTCTATGGTCTGGTAACCTTAGATAAGTGTTTTTAATGAAGTATAGGCCTAACATTATATGTTCTTTAGAATTTATGAAGTGTGAGATAAAAGATAAAGTTTGTGTATTTTCAGTCAAATAATTAAGAAGATTCTTTTTGCAGTTCGCACTTAAATACTTGACGCTCTTTTAACATGAATACATTTCGGCCGGAATGTTTTCAAAAAATGTGGTCAGAGAACCATAATTTGTAACAGCTTCAATAAATAATAATGTGCCCACCAGTGGGTAGTTGTGAGATTGATTTCATGATGTTCAATTGGAAATTGTAGGCAAGTGAGATAGGTCAAGTTGCAAGCAAGCCAGTTATTTGTTGTTAATACAAAATACAGACTACGGTAAATCTCAAATTTACTGAAATTGCAAATGAGGACTGACAGTCACTCTCTAACTTGTCTTCACTATCCAACCAGTAAATAGCTATTTTTATTTATGGTAATGAATATTTTTTGTCGTTATTGTAAGGATAAAATACATACAACTGCAAGCAGTTCATATCATCAGGTAATCAATCAGTTTTCCTCATTTCAATTAAAACTAGTTAAGATGAAGACTAACTGACTGAAGTGTTGGTGGTTGGCGGATAAAGTATAGAAATTTGACGACGCTCTTCCAAACCAGAGAAACTGACATATACTCATAATATATGACTTAAGTTATAACTTAGATGGACCAAACAGTCTGACATTTATCGATAAAAAAATTTTAAACAGCGAATCATTAAATAAGGCTTGTTTCATGAATATAATTTCCGTAATTTTTGAATCACACAGTTAGAAAACCCTCATCAGATAAAACAGAAAATAAGAAAGCATGCAAATTCAATGAAGCGGATGGTTATTAAGATTATTGCCAAAGCCATTTCATCACAGGAGATATAGATTATGCATAGTTCATTTTGAAAGGATTATGAATTAAGACAATATGCCAATCGAGTCGCTTGTGTAATCATTATTACAAAGATAATTTTAATCAGAGACTAAAATCATCCAGAAAACTTTTGAAAACTGAACGAGGCTGAATAGTGCTTTTCACCCTATTGTGGGACACCATAGTAAACTATATTTACTGTTGAATGTTGGATCATACTTTGAAACTATAGTTTTTAGGTAACCACACTACCATGAAACATATATTCCGTTTTATTGTCTATCGATATTTATTTGATCCCAACAATCTAATGGTGATATTTGCATAGACTGATTAAAATTCTGCAACAGTACACCACTGGTTTATTATTTTTATTGGACTTAATATTAGAGTCGGTTTAAATGTTATCTTTTTCTACTATATCGTCTTTACGGAGCTAGTAAATGAAATAATGCCAAAACCTACTTTGCGTTATGAACCATAACACACTTTTTAACAGTAATAAAGTGTAGTTAAATTTATTAATATGATTGTTTATTTCATTTACAATAATTATTTTTGACAATAAACTTTGTCTGTTATACGTGAGATCAACTGACTGGCTTAAATTAGGCAAAACAGAATAAGTTTTGTTAAGAAAATTTATTCCTTATTGTGACTGAACAACTTAAAGCAATACCATGTACAATATGTACGCTATGTTTACTAAATTAAAATGATAACTGATAATCTACTGAGATATGGAGATGGGATTTATTGGCGTCTGGTACCAAATTTTAAATACAAATATAGCTCTTTATTGAATCTCATTTAATTTTTGCGAAAAAAGTTAACCACAGTAAAAAAAACAAGCCAATTCTTCTTTATGGAGTCTCAGTCACTTACAAAAATGTTAATATCTTTTATAGCAAATGGTATAACTGTTACGCGAAGAAGATAGTCTTTCATGATTTTCAGACTTCAGTAACAGAGATATTTCGCGTATGTTTTATGGATTATGTCACGAAGAACAGTAACCATGCATTTGTCAAGTCTATTTGAATATAAAGGAATGTACAAACAGCACATCTAGAACATACCATGTTCTATCTTAGCCACTAGTGTGGTTGTTGAATTGTATTGAGATATTTTCTGGTGTATGGATATAAATTTACCAGATTGCTAGTGAAACAGTATGAAAATCCCTATACCGGTGAACAAGATTCTATCATTCATTTAAGGAATACATTACTGATATTCACTTATGGTGTATTTATTGCGAATGATCTGTTGTTCAAGTGAATATTTTAACTTGAGTTTCAAATCGATGATTAATTTTGTTGATCCATTCTAATAAATATTTCATAGTCCGAAGGTATTTTAGAATTTGTTTAGATTAAATGTATTCCAACAGTTTCGCTAGTTGGAAACTTACAATGAATCTCATAGTACTGTGTGGTTATTGTAAGTATGCTACAGAATTCTTAGTACCATACATTCATAATTATGACGTTGTAGTATGAAGCTGTACCATGTTACATAATAAACATGAATCCTTTAATATAGTCTAATTCTATTCGACCTAATAGTTTATTTCTAGTCAGCTTACTAATGCATAGGACAATTTGATGGTCAGACTGATTTAAAGTGTTTAGCTAGACATGGATAACCATCGTGAATGGCTACCACTGATGGACCTCAGAGTAAAAGAACATTCCTTCATTTTCTCTTAATTTTCAATGAAATTCTATTTTATAACTCCTTGGTGCATTTTATGTTCATATTTAAATAAATATTAATTACATTAGATGTATTATGGAGATCTTTGAATTTTTAATAGTTAACATCACGGACTCTAGTCTAGGTATAACTGTTTAAGCTTATATTTCGATGAATAATTTGCATTGAATGCAAAAACTAAAAGAGCTGTGAACAACGCAGTAATAACAAAACTTGAAGAGTAAAATGAATTCACTCAATTTCAAGGTTTCTTATCAGCTGCAAACAGCCTGAAGTTACAATGGTTAATATTATTATGAAACACAGTTTTACATACCTTAGTTGATGAATTTGAGATTGATGTTCGAAACGGGACAGAAAATCATAAGAACTGAGAGAAGACAAAAAATATGATATTAAGATTGATGAGTATATGTTGAAAAATAAGTCATATTATGAAGGGAGTGATGTCATAAACATTAACTGAAAGGCGAAATGAAAAAAGGGTGATTATTCAATCAAATTACTTAGTTGATGCGAGCTCAATACCATGATTGAATGTCAGTGGATCTCTCAAAATCATCAAATAAAACGTCTACATAATAGGTAAGTTAAGTCACTATAATTGTTTAACCATGGAAATAAGGGGGTTACAGGATTTTCTTTTTGTATATAAACGTCAAGTGTTTAATTAAATTAACCCCTGTCCAGTGGAGTAAAGCGGAATACATTGATAGTTAATATTTTTGAACAGCTTTGCGCTATTCACCTTAAGCCCACTGTTCATTATGATCAATAATTTTACATTTGAACAGTGTACTTCCCTTCGAGCCTGTTCAAAAAGCCTCGTAGATCCCATCGTTTTAGTCCCAGCTGTATAACTGCTACCACAAATACATGTAGATTTATAGATACAATTGAAGATGACTTCAGAAGAGTAAAGATCTATACTGATTGATCCAAAGAATATTTGGTAACATTTACCTAAACTGGTTGGGGTATGTAGGAATTTTTTAAAGTACCGCTTTAATCCTTCTGTCGGCTGTATCTGCAATTCTATCCCTTCCGAATTCAAGGTGAGTGAGTACAGGACGTTTTCGTTTCTTGTAAATCTGTAACATTTGAAAATTTCTTTTTCACACTTCATAATGAATTTTCTTCGAAATTCATTGTTTACAAGACACATTCAATATGTGCCAACGCTTCCAAAATTGTTTTTATTCTGATAAATATTCATCTAAATGGAATAAATGTTAGCCTTTTGCATGAATCTTTTGAATATCACACTCATTTACGCTTAAGTTCAAACTCACAGTAATACAGTGGAATTCACAAAAAGTACTTTTGCTTCTTTTTCTAGTGCATGCATAACAATTATGTAATTTAAACAATATTAAATTAAAAATAAAGAGTAAAATATTTCATTGCACATTTAATAAACAATTCTGGTTATGAAGTAAAATTTGGTAAATAACCACCGAAAATCAGGCTGAATTTGTAAGATCTTCTGTTCTAGTTTGAGATTATGTAGTAATATGGAGACACCAACTCACAGAAAATTGAAACACGAATTTGGAATTATCGAGAATAACATGGTGCATTTGTGCCCCTGTATCGAATTGAAATAAATAAATAATTCGACTTCAGTCACTTCTGATATACTCTAATCCTTGTACAATATTATTTAAAAAGTAACTGCTTCAGAGTTGACTTGGTTGACTCCAAGGCTTCCCAGAAGCACTTCAAGAAATCCATCTAATAGTTAGTCATCAGTGAGTACACGGTTATTAATTACTAAGGTTGTTTTGTGAAAATGTTTTCTTTTGTATTGATTCATGTGTATATATTGGTCTAGCTTATTCATTCATGATAGCTTTTTTCAAAGACTAAAAGTTAATTATTATTGAGTAATATAGTGTTTATCAGGCGTCAGGGAGGAGACCAGAGACAGTTATCACTGTTCTTGATCCATTTTTTTCGCTATGTGAAAAACACTGAGTGAACTACAAAAGACCATCTTAGCACTGAACAATAATATAAAATGATCTTTAAATATATAAAACTAAACATAAGTAAACGTTTATCGGTATATGTAGGTATGTGTGGTCTGAATTTATTAAAATCTCAAAATTTTTATGTCTACCGCACACAACTTCGATGAAATCAAATAAATATGATTTTGTTTATTTGACTGAATCAGATTTTTCAGATTAATCTAATCTATTTTTATTCATTAAGTGAAAATTAACACCCAATGTGTGTGATACGCATTACAGGGATCGATTACTTAATCAAATTAACAAATAGTACTATTAATAGTAATAAAAATAATACTGTGAGCGATAACGTGATTGATATGACATTGATCTGTGTTCTTTGAGCAATAAAAATGGTCTTTACAAAAGGATACAGAGTGTGTGTAAATCTATCTCAAACTAGTGAGTGGTGTCGTAATCTTATATCAAAACAATCTATCATTTAAAACGTTACTACTGAATACACTACTTATTTAGTGTAGACTTAAAGAGTATTGTGAAATATACTGTGATTAGCTTTATATAACTTAATGTTTGTTTTACGAGAAGTTAAGATGCTGAGTTGAATAATAAAATAAGAGGAAGTAAACAAACACAACACGAAAGAATTAACTACAGGAAAGAATGAAAAAGAAAAGAAATTGAAGAAAATTCTTGTAGAATTCATAAAAATGCCAAAATTTTGTTTTATACATAATCTGGATTTAATGTGCGATATAGTCATTTTTATGTTCTAATTGGTCATCTATCTCAAACAGTGAAGCTAGATGGAAATAGTAGAAGGTGATAAAATGTTAAGGAATTAGTGGTATTAAATAGGAATGGTAAAGGAAGACTACTTACTGTAAACCTAAGTAGGATGGTTAAGCTAAAATCTACGAAAAATAGCTAAAGCTAATGTTATATATTTGGAGACAGCAGTAGCCTCGTTTTGTCTTAGTTATTTAACAATAATGATAAATTATACAAACACGTACTTGTATCCGTCCAGGCTCATTCAGGTAGTTTAGTACAACAGTACAGTGTCTTCCAGTATTCTAGGAAATAATTAATACCTTCAGTATCGTCATTTGGTTTTGTGGTTCATTATGTCTTTGTACACAAAATTAGTGGACGGTCGATATTTCAGATTCATGTCTACATTATTGTATTTATATAATTAACACATATAAATCAGACAATTTTCTAACAACTGCGTTTCAGAGAATAAATCGGGTGACTAGCCAGAGGTATTAGGTATTTCGGTAATAAATAAATTTCGCAATCGACACAAAGAGTTATTGATTTTAGTTCAAGATGAGATTCCATCAGCAGTTAAGTGTAAATTTACATGCGTGATAATGCAGTAAGCTAGACTCTTAGAAGTGGTAATATCAGCAGATACCTTTAATGCTCAGGCTAATAGTTTAAGCAGAAGAGAAAGACATTTTGGTGAGACTTACAGTGTCCAGTCTTAACAAACAGATAACGGATACCGGTTGTTGCAAATATACCCATATAACCTATGTTTCTAGCAGCCACCAACTTGAAACGTTAAGAGAGATATCGTGTGACGTGTACAACCGCCAAAATCGATCAGGAAATGGACACATAAACGTGATCCCTACCAGATGAGGGAAAACCAAGATGTGGCATTGGTTCATGAAGCCATAGACTCTTCTACTGAGCTGCATAGGTAGGTTCAAACCCCCTGGTTGGGGTCCGCATGCTTATAGTAACCAGTGGTTGAAGATTTTAGGCGTCATGACTTATAATTTTTAGAAAGAGTTCAGATGGATTTATTCTTTATTTTCCGTCGGGTCCTGAGCTTGAAAAGTTTCTCATACTTTTCTTATGATCTCATGAAGTTAGTTTTTCTTCTTAAATCATATAATCTGTGTCTATTCCTTTTTACTACCATTGATACTGTTAGCACTTCGACTACCCTGGATTGACCATGAATCGATTCAAATATGTACTAAGTTCTGTATTGAGTATAACTGAATGACTTTTATGGAAGGTAAATCTGATGAAAAAGTTAGGAATATAACAGAATACCTATCAAAGGGACTAATAAACCACATACACAAGCGTTAATCTTCAATATATACCCTTAAAATTATCAGCTTTTTATTTAAAGCAATGAATTGCAAGTTAACAATCAACCATAAGGAATTTAAATATATATTCACATGAGAGATTTTGTGCTCACTAATCAGTGATTACTTTTTAGTTACATAAACTGATAAATCATTATTGATTTGCTATCTCAATAATCATTATTTGTATATCGATTTGACTGTGATTATACACAATTTTCTAAGATTATAGTGTTTATGTATTTAATTAGTAAATTTAAACCAAGTCATACCAGAGTGTTATGTAAATAATGGTCATTAAGAACAAATAAGATTATTTATACTATACAGATTAGCAAACGTTTGTAACTGGATGCCCTTTCGAACGGAAATATAATAGAGTTTAGTTTTGTATCGTAAGGAATGACTTTCTCATGAAACCATAATATCTGTTTACCAAAATCAACCCACCTCTTTTAAGAGAGTTCTTGTTTCTGGTTAATATCAGTCAGATGAGTATAGAAGAATTCAAGAATTATTGAGTAAATGTTTACTTATTAAATTTTAAGCCGCCTGTTATTATCCAGCCATGTTAATGGATTTCCAAGAATTAAATTGCATACAATGGATTGAAATACAACATATTCATTATTGAGATGAAAGTCCTGATTTTAACCGACAGGAATAGAAAGAGCTAACCGAATCTCAATAATTTTGTGTAGTTTAAGCTGTCCTAAATTTCAATGCAAATTAATTCTCTTGGTATAACACTGAGGTGAATGATTAGTTTATGAGGTTTTCATTATTTTTCTGTAAAAAATAATCATCTGTTCAGAAAATGGGTCAATACTAGAAACTCCCTCGTTACCAGCTACAAAAGTTTTTCGTTAGCTCAAAAGATCAGAATTTATCTCAAATTTACTTAGAATATATGATTTATTAAATTGAAATCTATAGTAATATATCGCATTATCTTAGACTGATTTTGTACCAATAACTAGAAATCGAAAATACAAAGTCACAATCATCATTTAATCTAAAATATTGAGAGGTAATAAAAGTGAGAATCGTTTAAACTAAAAAAATGCGAACAATAAACGCTTGGTTTACCTCAAAGAATAGTTGAACAATAAATTATAATATTTGAGTGAAGTGATATTTTCACAAACTCTTTTGATATACTACTCTATTTTAGAATAATCCATTTTTCAACATGGTGATTAGGTTTTAATTAACTATCTCGCATATATCCGATAAACTTCATTCTTAACAAGAAGTGAATTCATATAACAGTAATTATAATGGCATTATAAAGAAACACTTCGTCGTATTGATTATGTGTGAATAAGATAAGAATAGTTACCCATTTAAACTCAGTCATTATTCGATTATTCACAGTAAATTGTGAAAGGTATGTGCTATGGAAAGCTTATATTCAAAAATTGTATTCTAGTCAGCGAAAAAAATGTTTCCATTGTGTTCACAAATTAAAACTCAGATGGTGAAATAAACATGGTGTAATTTATATAGGTTATAGGAGAAAATTTTTCGAAGATAAGCCCAGATATTGATTAAGTCGATAGCATGTTGTTTATGTAGACAATAGTTAGTGTGATTACGACTTTAATGACCGAATTAAATTTCTAAGTTCTGTCTTCCACTCAAATGATGTACTAAGGAAGATAAGCTTGCACACAAATGAGAAATAGATTTTATTTAAGCAAGGCTGTCAACTATTGGACGGAAACAGCTTCATTCTAATAAAACAGATTATACTGAATCGTGTTACTTGAATTCAAGGACCTTGGTAACCAAACTTAGCTGATTGGTCCCCCAGTTTTACTCTCTAGACGTCTGTTTTACCACACACGTGCAACGTTATCTAAGAAAACAATTAAGTAGATTTGAATTATTTAAATAAATTCTCCTAAATTAAGCAATAAATAAAGATTATCAAGATCGCTAATCACTTTAGGATAAGAAAAATCCTTATTCTAAGTATTCGTATCTTGCCATTAGCTTTCATACACTCCATATCACAGTAGTATCTAACTGTTATTGTCTAATAACCTGGCATAAAATGTTCTTGTATAGATCATTCCTGATACCTGTTCAAAATAGTTAAACATACCAAATGATTAGTTAAAAAAAATATGCTAATTACTTTCTACTGTAGTGTAAATATTTTATCGAAATAAAGGAAGAAATTTGGAGTTCAGGTAAAGTCATTTGCTAGTAGACCGTCCTCTAACCTGGATGATTTAATTAAAAAACCTTCGATGTTGATATGAACAAAATCATTAGCGCCTAAGTTAAGAAGTGAGCTTCACATTATTACAATCATAAGGAGTCGGAAAAATGATAACTAGAATGGACTAACCCAATGTTTGCGTAATAATTTGAAACTCACTTCTTAACTTAGGCGCTAATGATTCTGTTCATATCAACATCGAAGGTTTTTTAATTAAGTCATCCAGATCACCGAAGACTTCACAATAGTTATTTTTCATTAGTCATTAGATTGTAATAGTTCAACAGATTCGATTTTAGGAAAATATGTTACAAAAATAGTTTGTAAGATGGATTAGTAAAAGACTTAATTTTGACAACGGAATCCGTCTCTGAGTGGCGTTATGTGAATAGACACTGTCAACAAAGACTAATGGATCATGGATTGCCAATTATCGAAACAAGGCTGTTGAAGAGAAATTTTTCGTTCTGAGAAAACACTTTATTGTTATATCTGTTTCATTCAACTTTAGGTATTTAATTTACGTTGATCTGTCATCAGAGATTTCGAAGACACAAGTATTTCTCAGAAACTTCATATTAAATAAAAGATCTTCAACACGTTAATTGCTTTAAGGTAAATGAGTTTTTATTCTCTAAACAGTAGACAAAAAAAAGAATCGAACAAAAGATCGACTCTCTTTCGGTCTAATTAACTCGTAAGCATATGTATACTTGACTACGTGGAAGGTATGACTGAATAGACTTAGTTTTCTATAAATATCTCGATTACATTTACCAGGAATCTCATGATCATTAATCTTTGGAATTGATTTAGATTGCATTAATATGTATGCAAATAAATATATTGAGTTGTACTATAAAATGGATAAACTTCTGCTAACATATACTAGATATCATATTCTGAAATGATTACATTATCAATGGCCTTGTCACCTGATAAGTAAAATCGAAGTGAAAATCACATGCAATACTTTATCTATGGTAATTAATTAAGGGTTAGACTAACTGTAAACAAATTTTCATTGAAATCTTGAGTTAAGTTAAAGTAATCAGTAGGCTATAGATGATTGTACAATTACAATAAAGGAAACCAACTATTTAGAAAATGTGTTTGGAAAATGGAGAAAACGAAAAACACTCAACAAAATGTACACAATATTATTCATACAAAAATATTCACTCTGTTCTTATGAAAACTTTCAAGGTCAAGGCGTGACATTCAAGTATTACATTTATATCATGAATGCATAATGATTAAATACAACATATATTCAAATAATACTGAACAGTACATTATTGTTTTTAAAGTGGTAAGAAACACTTCTTACAACCCATATTCATAAATAAACAAGATTATTTTTTCCGTATCTTCTTAGCATTAAATGTCATTGTTTAGGGTATATTTATATACATGTGTATCACAATCAGTCACAATCAATTGTAAATTCAAAAGAGAGGAATAAAGTATATAACTATGGTTTGGGTTACTTTCAGTTAGTAAATTATTATAGGGTATATTACAATGATGACTGATTACCATGAACTAGATCGGAATTGTTCTCTGGTTTTTATTAGTTTCCTCTTCTGATACTTTGTATTAACCCTCTGGGATCAAACTCTCAACTCGAAAGTATTCTGTAGTTGTAAAAATAATTTCGCTCTTTTATATTATTGTCTTTTGAACTAAACAGCTGCCAACAGTCAATGAACTCATTAATTTAAAGAGCTAAGTTTAACGACTTATCATTGTCGAAAGTTTAACGGTTGAACTGACTACTATTACTTCCTTAATTTCCATAAGTTACAAAAGTAAATGAAAACATCAAACTAAATCGCTAGTCGTCATGGAAATAAGGCCAATTTAAGGAGTTCTTTTATCATTGAGCCTTACACTTGAGAGAAAAAAATATTACTTTTTCTGATAAAATAACTTCCTGTATCTATTATAAGATAGAAGTTTGTGTTAACAGTGAGTTTAAAATATCGACCATGGAGACTAACGATAAGGTAATTCTACTAAATCCCTTAAAAATCAATTAAGTTTGAAAATAAAGTTAGTGACGCTTACACCAGTAATCTAAAAGCATAGTGGGCACTGTGAAGTGTTTGAGTTCCACGTCCTACTCCACAAAAAGCTGCGTCACTTCGTCAAAGAGTAGCACTATACTGGTAGTAAGCCGTTTAGTACTTCCTGACAATCTACCGATTCTCCAGCTGACAACAGTTTGCGATGTAACTTACTCTTAAATTATGTCGAATAAGCGCCAACCTGTAAACTAATTTGAACCACCCTTCCATCATTATTAAGTCACCTGATGATAAAACTACTTAATAAATATATTAGCAATTGGTAACTATTTAAAATCCCATAATACAAAACCAAAATCCTAAGGAAGTTTAGAACAGTTACTAAGTAACGCTTGGAGTACAGCATATTTGTTACTATTATTTTAGTGCTACGATTTAGTACACTTTTGAAAAACATAATAAAGTTTTTATAGCAACAATATCGGGTGATTTTGGAGTTACCGACCACAGAAGAATCCATTTTTATGTTTATTTTCATTTACTCATTACTGCTAGTAATTTACAAAACCCGAGATAAAGTGGATCATTTATCACGCAGTAGATTCTGGTAAATCAGATAAATTGATTATAAATTTCCAGCACATAAATTGGCTTAACAAATCTGTTTACACTGATGGCAATTGAAATGAATGTTCGACGAATTAGTCATCCTTTTATTCAAAAAATTTAAAATAAATCAGCTAAACAATATATATATATATATGTATATATATATATATATATATATATATATATATATATTCTGTTTTCAATGACTGAATTAACTAAATATTCAAGCTATGCTGAACATAGTCATTCGGACGACTAGATAGAAAATGATGTAATCATGCTGAGCTAGTATAAATCGTCAGAAAATAAGCGGTTCCAAATCCGTTCGTTCAGTTACTACTTTTTAAAGGATTTGATCATGTATGGATTCATGGAGAGTAGTTCAGGAGTCTCAAAATAAAGTGAAATGACTTTATGGTACTTTCTGATTTGTAGAGCTACTTTGACTGAGCTTAGTTCGAGGTAAAAAGTTTGCTCATATTAATTCGTGTGACATTTTCAATAAATTAGGGGTTAAAAATAGTCACTGTACTTGATGGATTACATTGATATGGTTAGTATAAAACCTCAAAGATGATATTATCTCAGAAAAGCAATATCATGAAAAGAAATCTATCGTTATATTTTGTACCACTGTACTACCTATAGAACTGTTAATAATTCCAGAAGAATACGTTTAAGAAAGGTTCAAAATACACCCAGATAATAAATGTTGTAACATCTTTAAACAGCTGAAGTTGAAAAGAATTCGGTCAACTGTGCAATGGTATTTGAACAAATATCCAATGAACTGCTTTTTACTTTTGTAAGTGCTTTTATATAGTATCCCTACCCTCTAAATAGGTTCTATCACATTAACTGAAAGTGAATAAGTTACAGCACAAATGGACAATTTTGACTGACTGGATATATATAAAAAAAGTAAGTTTTTCACTTTCTCCAATCTCTAATCATATACTTTCACATCATTGTATTACAGTTAAAGTGACCCTGACCATTCATCCGGCTATTTTTACCCGCATAAATTTTTATATATTTCCACATTGAAATATATGGTGGACAATCTATATGCTGGAAATATTTCGAAGGAAAATCTATTATTGAATTATTCATTAAGATAATAGATATAGACGTACATATGTTATGGATTATAAAAGCACTTATATTCATACTAAAAATACTACTGATCAAATACTTTTTTTCAGTAAAAGTAATGAAAATGTATTTATGACTTAGTCCCCTTTCCAATTAGCACTATTGATATTGTAATAATTAACAGGAATTTGCAGTGTTTTTAAATAAAGGGAGTTTGTTCAATCTTAAGCTCAACATTTTTTAAATGATAAGATTGTCATGTATGAGGATATTGACACGTTGATAAGATGATGGCATGCAGATAAAAGATGGGTAATTCAAAACAGTAAAATGTGATTTTGTGCAGAGTTTCACTCAAAGGAAATTGCATTTTGTCATTCATGTTACAAGTTAGATTTCAAATCCATGAAATATATAACCTAAGAAACTGACTCAATTCTATAGAGGGTATAATTGTACAATATGTAAGCGAATACCTAAGGTTTTGTAGAGTCACAAACAAGTATCTGGTTATATTTTCGAATTTTGTAGAAGCACCCGTTAATATGATAGACTTTATCTTTTGGATTGAGTAGTTTTTGAATCTTTTAGAAATTAAAAATTAGTATAGGGGTTGTGGAGATTATTAAGTTTTTGATTGAGATCATGAACCGATTGATGTTAGACCATCACAATTGAAAACCTGGAAGCACTGGACGGCCGTTTCGTCCTATTGTGGGACTCCTCAGCAGTGCGCATCCACGATCCCGCGAGCGGGATTCGAACCCAGGGCCTTCGGTCTCGCGCGCGAACGCTTAACCAACTGGACCACTGAGCCGGCATCCAATGGCGCGAGACCGAAGGCCCTGGGTTCGAATCCCGCTCGCGGGATCGTGGATGCGCACTGCTGAGGAGTCCCACAATAGGACGAAACGGCCGTCCAGTGCTTCCAGGTTTTCAATTGTGATGGTCTAACATCAATCGGTTCATGATCTCAATCAAAAATTAAAAATTATTTAGAAATATCTAAATGACCCACACCTTGAAACTAAACAGACCTAAATAAACTCTTTAATTAAGTAAACGGAATTTGCTGATAAACTCAATTATTGTGTCATAATAGACTTCCCATATATGGAAGTTCATTGAATTCATAAATTCATGAGAATGAATTTGCGGATACGATTTCTAGCCAGCCGAGTTAACTGCAAAATGTTGACTGAATGTGTAAGATGGTGGTTGGAGGTAGTCAAAAGGAAACCCTGGATTGTGGTTTCGTGTTGTTTGGCACTCATCAGCAAAGTGATGCTGACTGACGGATTTCTTTCCGTGTCACCCAACTCTGCAGTCAGGGATGTTGCCACTGAGCTATGCGGACCGCAACTGACCTAGGTTCAGTGTTTCCTGTTGACTACCTCCAACCACCATCTTATGTCAACATAGCGCACTCAATGTCGAGTCACCTAGATTGGTGGCCACATTGCGACTTGGTCGATAGGATTCTATCTGTACTAAGAAGGTTCTGATACATATGAAATTGATCACAACCCAGTGATCAATCAGTTGTGAGTTGAATGTGTATTTAATGAGGAAGTTAGTAAATTAACTAGTCGAAACCATTTTGAGATCAAAATTCTTGATCACAATCTGTTGAAACAGATGGTTTGTAGGAAGGAGCATAACGTAAGAATTACTATGTTATGACTTAGAAAAAAATAATGAAATAGTTTAGAAGAAACACACGCTATAGGTTAGTTAACTCTGGTGAATACACACACAAAAGTAATATATACATATATTTCGTAAACTTCCAAAATCATTTTTTAAGCCTTTATTAATCCGAAGAAGACTAGATAAGTTTGCTGGAGGAAACGTTGGAATTACTAGAATTTCAATCGCTGAGATTATTTCAAATATTATTTTCCCATATAATATTTTAAACATTTATGCTGTAAGTATGTTAAAATAGGTATGCAAATTTCACAACTGTCCATATATTAACTCTCAAGTAATATCTAGGCAAAACATCAGTCTCGCTTTGTATAACAGTCATATAGATACGCTTAACATGATAACATAACTAATAATATAGTGTATAAATTATCATTATAACGTTCTGCTACAATTTGTTTGATAAGTTTTCTACACCAATTGGATTGGCGATGATTCTATGAAAACAAAAAGATGGGTCAAGATTTTGACAACTGAATGAAAGAGTATACTTATGAAATTATGACTTTAGAACAACCAAACCTCACAACATAATTATTTTCATTTACTTATGACAAAATATATTTGACATTCTGGACATTAACTACGTTCTGAACACATGTACTGAACAGAGTCGATAAATTCTCATTGAAACTCCACAGTTATAAATTCGAGTTATGTTTCCAAAAATATTGCTACTTCGAAGTAGAGTAAATCTTCTAGAAAAAACAATGTATTTGTTTAGGAATTTTATCAAAATGAACTTGTTAACAAAGTTATGGTCAATATTTCCTGTCAAAACGGATGTGTTCACAAGTCAATAGAGGTTGTGACATTGATCATCAGAATAGATACAGATAACATGGATTGAAAGAAGTAGTAATGTAATTACAAAACAGATCAAATATTCGACTGACTGTGTGTCTAGAATGGTGAGCACTATGCAAGAAACAGTGGTGTGTTGAGTGTCACTTACAACTGTCATCAATTTGGAAGACGAGAAATAATACTGACAATAATAATGAAAATAATAACAATGAATATCAGCATAGAGTTGTGGTGATTGTTGAGTTTTATTGACATCGTGTGTAATGGGAAGCATATAATTATTCCGTAATATCTCCCTGTAGGTTTATGCATAATGAGATCTATAAAGAGTGCTTTCAATTTTCCAGAGCTATCGATCAAATGTCTATTCACATAATACATATTTTCTAAAGTAAATTCAGCCAAATTTATGAATTATTGTATTCAAAGTTAGCTATGATAGAAAAGAATGAAATTTCAGGTATTAATTATTCAGAGTGATATTTTAAAAACTTCGATATTTCTGGGAACTGAGGTTTATTTGGTACACTAGACTAACAGTGAAATAGTGAACTTCATATTCTAACGTTATTTACCTGTATTGTGGAGGTCTATCACTTTTACGTGATTAACAATCTTGTCATCAAAGTTTATGAGTCGTTACCCGCTAAGGAAAGAACAATCTAGTTGAAGACTCTTTAATAATAGCCTAGATAAAGTGTGATATATCAAAAGTTATGGTTAAGTTTAACAATCATTTATCAAGCTGCCATTAACGCGGTCAGTTAGCACTCTGACAAAGCATTTTGATCCTGTTTTTGGATGGGTTAAAACAGATCCCAATAGCATTTAATATGCAATCCAAATGAATAGGCTGATGTATGGCAAGTTATAAGGAATTTGCTAAATTAATTTGTTATTCAACAGCCTTTTTTGAGCGTAAAACATTTTCCGTTCTGTTCATGTAAAAATGAAGTTTAAATTTTTCAAATTAATCAACCTGGTTAAGTATATTGTGATGGTGGTTACTTTAAACAATTACTACCGCTTATGCATATCAATCGACAACAATTGCAAGATTTATTACTCATATCACACTTTTTAATTACATGTATTCCAATATAATGCGAAGTGTAGTACGTCATAACAAGCCTAGTCATTTTCGAGTTTAGCCATGAATTTCCCAACGAAACTATGTAGTTTGAAGTTAATTTTACCATATCTGTCGAAAGACTTGCCCTATATATATAGCTTTGCGATAATTTAAAAGCTAATTGAAATCTCAAAGGAAATTCATGTAACTCTCCAAATTATTAAATATACTCATTGATTACAATATTAATTTTCTACGCTATGGGTAGTAGAGTATTAGAAAGAAATAATTTCGCCTTAAAAAGTCGAAACTCGAATACTTATGAAGATTTTAGAGTTCGATACCACAACATAATGGAATCAAATTACGTTTAAGGATTATCGAACTCATGATTTACGTTGTCAACTTAGTGGTTTTCCGAATTTGTTATGTTACTTCATTGTTGGTGGGGAGCTAAAACAATATCTGTAGTTGTTCGAACAAAAGCTCAAATATTGACCTACCAATTGTGTGTCTATTTAAATGAACAGTGTTTGCTGAAAGGTCACTTGATAGACATATTGGAAATGTTAATATATGGATAATTTTTCGCTGACATGTGATAAAAATGAAAAGGCAAAAACTTATCAGGAGTGACAGCTACAACTTAATACCGATCAAATATGTAGTCAAGTCGCAGTACGTTGTCTGTTCGTCATTAATCGAAATGATTTATTTCTATTTGAAAAAATTTACCTTACACTAACTATAAATCAGTCCTTGTTTGATATCATTCTTGTATTTAAGTGGTTGTATAATATTCTCAATTCCAATTTCGTCTAGCTGGAAGGTCACGAACAAGAACAAAAGGATATGTCTACTATTTCTCTACGTATTAATAACTCCGAAAATGACAGTTGTTACTGACGAGAACTTTAAACAAACTAATCAATTTTATTCAAATCTCTTGAAAACAAATTTCTATAGCTACAAACATTAAATGGAAAATTTTAATTAATGGGACATAATATAATTGTTCTCAACAGTTCATACTGAAGGGACGCACATAGAATATTTTTTGTTATTACATCCTATACCAATTATTTTTATGATTTTATAATGATTTCTGCAAAACTAATAAGTTAATTCATTTACATCAGAATAATTATTTATGCATTTAATTAAAGTGCAAGGTACACTTGATTCAACGTATGTGTACTTTTATTGAATATTCATAAATACATAAAGGTCAAGTGAATATGTATACGGACACGACAAAACTTCCATCTTTAAAATATTACTTGTACTTGACATTGCTATAATAAAAGTACTATTGAAATACGGATTTTTCTTTAAACAAAATAATTCAGTAGAGTTTCAATTTTTTACGATTTACATCACAATGGTATTATATCTGAACTGTCTTACCAAGTTATCCTCCATAAAATTACTCTTATTGGCACATAGGCTTGATCAACAATCTGCATAATGAAGATTTTATGATAGCCGAATTTAAAAGTTTGTATATTACTGAATTACGAAAGCCTAAACAAGATTGTACTGACAGTTAACATTTGTTTGCTTACTTTGTGTAATAGAAGTTAATAATGTTGCATGTTATGAATTCAAATAGCTTAGACAGATATTATTGACAAAAAGTTCATCAGATTATGCATTTGTCAAGTACACTATTTATTATTTCAAAATATGCTTATTTGACTATTTAACCAAACAAACGATTTCACACAGCTGTTAACATTAAACATAGTTTAAGCAGTTATACCTCCTCATTTTAGGATTTCAGAGTGGTAGGTACTTATATTACATTTTATTTATAAAAGTTAAAATACCCTAATTGCGCAACCCTAACAAAACTGACTCTTTGTATTACCACGTATGTTAACATTAATATCATATAGTTATTTGCTATTAAAATCTTGTAATTATAGAATCACAAACCTGTGCTTTTAGGTAGTCAATCGTCTAGTTTAAATCACTAAACTAGCTCAGAGAGTAAAACGTCACCATAATAGATTTTGAACGATTTTTAATGTCATTACATCTAGTAATATAGGTGTGAAAGACAATTGTAGGTAATCGAGAGTGAGAAACACTGTTGTCAACTTCCACTATCGCTGCATTCTGCATTGAGTACCCCGACAAAGTACAACTAATGAAGAGTTTTCTCTCGGGCTAAAAATTAACATTGCCAACAGGACTCCCATTGGTTGAGAGATTAACCTAAATTATTGTATAATATCAGTAGGGGTTTTGTGGATATTATAGTAATTTTAATATTTGTGATCATGAGTCAATTGAAGCTAGACCACCAAGGAAAACCTGAAAGCACTGAACGGCCGTTTCGTCCGATTGTTGGACTTCTACAGAATTTTACGGATAAGTTAAAGTGAGACATTAGCACCGTTGGATACCGGCCGCCTCAGTGGTCTAGAGGTAGATCCTGTGTTTCAACCTCACGAGGCGGGATGGCGGATGCACACTGCTGAGGACACCCACAATAGGACGAAACGGTTATCCTGTGCTTCCAGGTTTTCCATGGTGGTCTAGCTTCGATTGACTCATGATTTCAATTATTAAAATTATTATATAATAGTATTATTCTATGAAATCTTAGCTTGAAATAAAACAATTATTCGGTATTTTCTAAATGCCGACGGTTGTTTAATAAACTGACATTAAAATTTTTATAAGGATGCACAAATATTTTTGATGAAGTAATTATAATTAAAGTTAGGCTCAAAGAAAAAGTGTTTATTTATTTCTATGGTATTTTGCAGTAAGCAATGCGGCATGAAACAAGAAAGATTAGTTTAACAAAGAGATCGCTTTTCGGCGAATTCATTTTCAAGGTTGTACAATCGCAAATATATACTTATTTTTCAGGTTGATAATAATTACGATAATAGTGATAATAGAGTTCTAATAAGCATAGTAACAGTGAGGCCGAATAAACAAAAGTATCAAAACATTGTTTTTATCAGGGAAACTAACAATAGTTTCGTTGTTAAGGTCTTCTATATTCATCATGAAGATAAACAGGGAAACTATAATCGGGAAAGGATTCTACCTCACTGTTACTATGCTTAATAGAATTCTATTACCACTATTATTGTAATTATTATCAACCTGAAAAATAATTATATATTTGAGATTGTACGACTTTGAAAATGAATCCGCTGGAAAGTAAACTCTTCATGGAACCAATCTTTCTTATTTCATTTATAACTAGTCTCAAACTAACTTAACACCATTATCTTCTCCACCTTGAAATTTATTTAAATATTACTTTTTGTTTGATAACAAATGGACATTAAGATATTTGTTTAAAAATTATTTCATGGTAACTAACTTTCATGTCCGTTTGCACATTCATGATCTTACTTTGACTAGCAAATCAGTGACGAAGATTGTTAGAAAGTGTTCATTATGTTCAGAACTAGTAATTAGAACTAATCCCACTTGGTTACTTTTTAATGTGTGACAACATGATTTAAGTATTCTCGTTATCTTAATATCGCAATCTTTAAAGGCTGAAAACGCAAAGCCATAAAATATTGTTCAATATGTTTGATCCATATTGTACAATATATCAATGTTTAGATTAGTGTCACTGCTTGGAGTCGTAATAAAAATTCTGTAAATTCTTTAAATAGTTTATCACACTAGTCTGTTTTATATTTTTGTCTGCTAACTAGAATGACACATTTTTTAGAAGGCTAAAATCCAGAAAATTATTAACTTTATTTTTTGTATTATGTATAAGAAACAAATTACAGTTAATTGAATCATAGGCAAACTCAACAGCAATTTTTAAATTCATTAATTATAAATAGAAAACGAATTCATAAAAATTCTTAAATCCGTGCTCAGTAAACTAACGAATCAGCATAATCGAATTAAGTGTAATATGAACAAATTAGAAAATTGTAATAATACTAGTATTCATATTATAACAAAGGAAAACGTTGGATTTATCATGATGGAAACATGTTGTAAACATTTCACATTTTCTGTTTGTATCTATAGTAACACATCACGACGAACTAATGGTAACACCATAATCATTAAAAGTCAGCATTATAGAGCAAACTGAACTCTATATAAATAAAGTCTTGTTGATTTCGATAAGACGTGTTTAGATAAGCAAGAGATCGTTACTCACGAAATGAAGCTGTTTTCTTTCTCGACTGATGTTAGATTCTACCTTAAATAAATAATAGTACCTAATTACAAAAACAGTAACGAATGATTGACAATGCAATTAAAAGATGAGGCGGACACAATAATTAAGATTCAAAAAATAAATTGAAACGGACAGTTACGGGTTTGGCAGATAACAAAATATCTTACAAGAAAATTTAGAAATTTTTGATGGAAATTTGGGTGTAAATAATAGTTATTTAAGAATTAAGAGAAGAACATTGGAGTTATGTAAAAGTAAGAAGGCGAAACAATTTTTAGAAATTTTAGCCATCAAAGAGGAGTTGGAATAATAAGTCATTTGTAACTTGCAATAATATTGGTTTTGTTAATATTCGAGACGGAGAAAGCAGTAATACAAATTTCTCCTGCAAGCAAATGTACGTACAGAATATGTACGTAAACAAATGCGATAAATCTAGTGAAATACATTGGATCACTTCGAAAACTTCATTTGTGTCATCCTTATACCCTCTATAGAATAAATCAATAAGTATATAGCTTTTAATGGACATTACATGTTTAATCAGCCAAGAAGAATGATTCTTGGAAATTCTTGGGATGAATTGCTAATTTATGCTTCGAATATAACTAGCTCCACAAAAACAGTTGAATTGCTAGGTACAATAAGGATGAGCCGTACTCGTGAAACGTGTGAGTACAGAACGTTTCAGAAAAGTGCATAGTTTGTCCGGAGTAAACATTTTTTGAGGGCTTTTGGAATACTTTTATGTTATTATATTACTAAAATCGTGAGCTATATCGTACAGGTTAGAAGCAAAATTCAGAAAAATGTTGTTTCTTTAAACTTTGTGTAATGACTGAAGATCAGATACCTTTTGTAGGTGCATGTAACTTTTAAGAGGTCAGGTGTCATTGGATATATTTCAGAATACTGGATTATAAAGTTTACCATATAGTGATCATTGAGTAACGGTGGGTAACACGTGATCTTGAAGTGTGACAATATTTATATTCAAATTTACTATAAATGATTTACCAAATTAAATTTAAAAAGTACAGTTTGCATAAACAGAATAGTTTAAGAATAACAAGTTATTTGTTTCGGCTTACTTTCTGAAATTCTACTTCCTACTTCTGGACTAACACTAAATGATCGAAAAGATTCTGGATTATTTTGGTGATAAGAATATTTTGTTTGTAGGGATGGTTGACTTTGATCAGCTTGAAAATAACGCCGTGAAGTATATAAAGTCTGGTTATTTGGATAATAAGTCGGAGAGTAGTTGTCGAAGATACTGCGGTTAGCAACAATTTTATCACTATTATTACTGCTAATGCGGTGATCATCATTGACGTACTCAGAGTGAATTAACGGAGGTGAAGAACCGATTTCATTTGGTAATGAATTTAAAGACGATGAATTTCTTTTGTACGAAGCTAACGTGCTATTTGATAGATATGAATTCGGCTTCAAAACATCTGGCATTCTGTTTATTTTCTTACTGATTGTTTTGTTCGTAAAATCGGAATCATGATAAGTAGTATCAGTGTTATCGATCAAGGTGCTAGCATCATAAATATTATTGAATGAAAGAATACGTTCATGATTTATTGCATGAGGAAAATATCTTTGATAATTTGTTTGTATAATTTGTGGTCGACGTGTAATATAATATTTTCTACCATATTTATGATGTTCCTCATCATTTTGTTCCATGTTTACATCATCAATATTCTGTCTTGAATGGAATGAAGGTTTAGCATTAATTGGTCTAGGTGAAAAATGGTCATTTTTATTCAAATATCTAGTCGCGTTATTACTTCCGATGCCACCCGATGACGATAATGTCGTTAGTGAACCCTGTAAATTTTGCGAAGTTACTGCGGTCATTGGTGTTTGTGTTCCAGTTGTTGTTCCATTATCTGATGGACGGTATTTATTACTTATATTATTATTCGAAATTTTCGAATCTAAATATTTTGGTTTAGATGTTATATATTCATTGTGATAATCATCACTGTTGTAAAGTGTTTCATTAGATAACATTTTATTATTGGATGACAGTAACCATGATGGACGATAATTTAGTAATGGTCGATATGGAGATGTGGAGGAACTACGCTTAAATAATGTATCGTAATTACTCTTTCGCGTATATAAAGGTGAATACATATTATTTTTATTGTCATTGAAATTAGTTGTACAAGGTGAATTACTGTTTGCCAGATATATCTCATTATTACTGTTATTATGCAGTGATGGTTTCATCAACGTGGATGAATCAGCCTTCATCATTTTCCCAGGCGGATTGTTTGCTAATTTATCAGTGTCTTCATTGTTTATAGTTTGTATTGATGTTGAAATGTTATTATAATTGTTACCGATATTATTAACATAGTTGTGGTTAGAGAAAGAAGTAGGAGTATAACTGTATCGTTTATTCTTCCAAGAAGAGTATTCACCTCCATTTGAATGAGGAAGCATAGTGGATAAATTGTCATTTTCGCCATTAGTGAAAATTTTATTCTGATTATTTCCCTTAGTATTCGTATTAGTAGTAACAATATTGGTAGTAATGCTATTACTATTAGAATCATCAATAACTTCGTTATTAGGATTTATTTTCGGCTTCAGATTTTGAGACAATAATTTAATTGCTGCCGAAATACCCGGTTGTGTTCTGCGATTAACTGAAAGGTAGACTTCATCGAACTTCTTGGTTTTCGGAGTTTGAAAATTTAGTTCATTTTTATTACTGATTTGAATGTCGTTACAATCCTGTGTATTGATGCTATTCAACATGCTCATTTCATCATTATTTTTTATGGAACCCAGTTTATATAACCTCCGTAAATAGGAAGTTGGTAGCGGAGTAGAAGCAGATTTATTTGAATCCCAATTATTTTGCTGATATACTTGTGTGGAAGATGCATTATGTTGATTACGATGTATAACTTTTGGCGATGATTGTGTACCGCAGCCATTCCGGTGAGAGGATGAACTTGTTGAGACATTATTTATAGGATTCGTACAATTACAACTATTGTTGTGGGATGGATACATGAAGTATGCTCAAGATGGACAATATTCATAAACTGTCAGACAGAATTTCGTAGGAAAATCATAGATTTGATAATTTTTCACTGTTCAAACCTAAGAAGTCAATCACGGTAAAATGTGCTTATTTTCACGCGGTAAAATACGATTTTGTAGATGGAATGTTTTATACTCACACTTCATTTTGCAAAATTTCCTTCAACCAATCACAAACAATTAATAGGTTTGAGAGATGTATTCTAACAAATCAAATTTATTCAGAGTTATAATTTGATTGGTAAGTTTTCTACACCAATTGGATTGGCGATGATTCTATGAAAACAAAAAGATGGGTCAAGATTTTGACAACTGAATGAAAGAGTATACTTATGAAATTATGACTTTAGAACAACCAAACCTCACAACATAATTATTTTCATTTACTTATGACAAAATATATTTGACATTCTGGACATTAACTACGTTCTGAACACATGTACTGAACAGAGTCGATAAATTCTCATTGAAACTCCACAGTTATAAATTCGAGTTATGTTTCCAAAAATATTGCTACTTCGAAGTAGAGTAAATCTTCTAGAAAAAACAATGTATTTGTTTAGGAATTTTATCAAAATGAACTTGTTAACAAAGTTATGGTCAATATTTCCTGTCAAAACGGATGTGTTCACAAGTCAATAGAGGTTGTGACATTGATCATCAGAATAGATACAGATAACATGGATTGAAAGAAGTAGTAATGTAATTACAAAACAGATCAAATATTCGACTGACTGTGTGTCTAGAATGGTGAGCACTATGCAAGAAACAGTGGTGTGTTGAGTGTCACTTACAACTGTCATCAATTTGGAAGACGAGAAATAATACTGACAATAATAATGAAAATAATAACAATGAATATCAGCATAGAGTTGTGGTGATTGTTGAGTTTTATTGACATCGTGTGTAATGGGAAGCATATAATTATTCCGTAATATCTCCCTGTAGGTTTATGCATAATGAGATCTATAAAGAGTGCTTTCAATTTTCCAGAGCTATCGATCAAATGTCTATTCACATAATACATATTTTCTAAAGTAAATTCAGCCAAATTTATGAATTATTGTATTCAAAGTTAGCTATGATAGAAAAGAATGAAATTTCAGGTATTAATTATTCAGAGTGATATTTTAAAAACTTCGATATTTCTGGGAACTGAGGTTTATTTGGTACACTAGACTAACAGTGAAATAGTGAACTTCATATTCTAACGTTATTTACCTGTATTGTGGAGGTCTATCACTTTTACGTGATTAACAATCTTGTCATCAAAGTTTATCTTTCTGTTGGTCAATTCAAAAATGTGTAGTAATTGTATTTCAGTTTCAATTTAAAATGTTCTCACCCTACTGCTACGTGTGCAACTAAAAACATTTGTTAAGACGATTGTATTTCACCATTGTAAACATAAGATGACGTAAATATGAAAGGAACTAGTTAGATGCAAAGGAATTTCCCATTCATATTCACGTGTTTCACAGAAACTATGCAGTTATGTAAAAGGAATTTATGGTAAAATTTTTGAAGAATATTGAATAAGTAAGGACGAAATTATAGACTCAACTGTGAAAACAGATTTCTTGTATTTAACGTTTATAAGAAAATTCACTGACCTATGAATTATATTAGGAGTGATAAAGAGAAATTATATCCAACTTATTTGTGACGCATGATAAGCTTAAGTGAAAGTTTGTTGGTTGATGTAGAATTATTTAAAATTATGATCGATGTCACCGTAGACTGGTTGAAAAATTCATTCACGGATATAAGTATGTAATCAGTGAATCATGATCAGTATAGGAAAAAATGAAACTGATTTGGAAATGTGAATATAATAAAAGGAATCTGAATAATAAAACAGGTAAGAAATTCAATTTCCTCACTGTTCTATTTCTTCAGTACTTAAAACTTGAGAGAAAATAGGTTATGTAAAAAAGATTCTTGATAAAAGAGCCACAATGTCAATCAGACTAACCGGAAAATTTCTGTACAAACTACTGATATGGAATAAAGTCCTTTCATGTATATTGACAGAATAATGTCATAATTCACAAAGTCGACTATTTTAATTCATCAACCAGAGTTCCTACCAAAGGTAAGGTAAATTTCATAAACAATGCAAATATCTTTCAGTAAAAAGAAACATATAATCGTGCTAATCGTTGAATCATTCTCGATTATCAGGGAAAGAAAGAGTAACTATCTTTCTTTTGGCTAGTTGCTCCTGGAACAGTTCAACGGTTACGTTTAGTAGTCTTACGGTAAAATGTCTTCGCATAGTGTGGGAAACAATTTTTGCTACACTCTAGATCATTAAATAAGGCAATCTAAACAAAATTTCATTAATCTTGAGGCACAGCAGCAAAAAAGAAAGTAATGCAATATATCTCGGTATCTGATGGGTGTTTTTCAAAGTTGTCAAAAGAATTCACTCTCACTTTTTGTTTATAAGGTTTATTTCGGGCGAAACAGTCGAGTAATAAAAAATGTTTTGTTTCTCTGAGTGAAAATTGCACATCTTGTTTATTCTGTACTTTTATTTGGATTGTACACGGGAGACTTTATCGATAAAAGTAACCAGTGGCCTTTTTTTTCAAACAATGTAGATTTGCTTCCTAGAAAGCTTGTAGATTAGAAATGAGGTTTAATATCATAGCTTTATATATTTCAATTAATACAGACTGAAAGCATAAACTAAAACACTTAACCTTGTTATTGTAAAGAAAGATGATCAATATTGTTCTAGAATACTCAAACTAATAAGCAAGCAACAATTAATTTGCTCACTTCTAAGTACTTATTTCAAATAAGTAAACGACTTAATACTGAATAGTGTACGTTTCTTCAGTTTTAAAATATAAGTGTCGTATGCTGACGTGTTTGCAAACTTTGTGTGTATGTTTAGCTCGTTAAAAGACTACGTTAATGATTATGAGATATACAATTTAAATGAATATAATAACTTGAAACATCATTTGAAAACACTGAAGCATATGATTTGAAATACAGTATATGCAATGTTAATGGTTGGAACACTTATGATATTGGAAACTACCACATTTGATAAATAAACTTTGCTCATATATCATACCTCATATCTGTACATTTAATTCGATGTAGTTTCGCCAACGTTTGATTTGATTAACTTACTTAGAAGTTTTGGATCTATTTGAGGTTTCTCAACATTTGATAAGATTTCCTTCAGAAAATTAATCACGATTTCTAAAATATTGATCGAGTATACTAGGAGCGATATACTGTGGACTTTTAAAGTTGATACTGATAAGGAATACAGGATTTCGTTATTGGTAAAGTTTTTTACTAGTATTATACTTAAACATGCTATAGGTTATTGACTGAAACAAAGCTGCTAATGAGAAATATCTACTAACCTGTCTGTATACTCAAATCATATTACCACCATAGGCAAATGCTGACATATTTTATGGTCGATGATTTTACATATCTTAGTATCCGTGGTGTTTAACAATAAAATTTTTAAAAGATACGAGTGTGAATATGCCATCAATCAGTTTTAGGTAACTTTTAAGTAGCTTAAGTGAATTGTTTAGAGGCATTTCTCACAAACTAATGTCTACTACTAATAAGTTATGATTTTTTAGTACGTTCTTATATCAACGCATTATCACTTTCTACTTTTTAGTTCTAAATGAAATACAATAAGATAAATACTTTGTACCTGATCAATAAATTAAGTCACAAGACATTGTGTTACACTATATTTGATATTAGCCAACTGAAATCTAACGTTAGGGAAGCATTAGATTTATATGCAGTTGCCGATTACTTGTTAATTGGCCATATCTATCTTTTAGAAGAAATCTCCACTTTCTGAGAAATTTTTAATCGAATATTGCAATCGTAAAAACACAACTTCGTGCCAAACAAGTTAATCAAAAACCTTTCTGAACGAGTAAAAATTATTACGATAGGAAAATTTAGATGTTGTTGAAGCTGACAATCACTAGTCGCCAAAACTACCAACTTAAAAAAGTACAGAATGGTGAATATTCTGATACGTTGAACAAGCTCATTCTAATTATATCTTACAGATATGATTATTATTAAATTAGCTTAGTCATATCAAAGTGAAAATGGTTTAAGAACTTCATTCAGAGTCATTTTACCCTAATATTATACACTTTCGTTTGACGAAGTTTCCATGTTTTAATTAAATAGCTAAATAATTCTATGGTCGCAGTCAAGTTCCAATATAAAAATGATGACATGGTTTTATAGAATTATTCGTTGATTCCATAAATCACGCTAGTTGACCAGCTGGTGTTTGAAAGTACACTAATTAAATGTCATAATTTAAATACTCTGTATAAATTCACAATCGCTAAATAGTATTTAGACAGCTAAAATTAAAGCAACAACAAATAACACGCTTATGTTCAGAACTGCACTAAATTAATGAATAATTCACAAAAATAAATAGGCTGACTCATTGATTCAATAATATTAAACTTAATAATTTAAGAGAGTAAAACCCTGATAGAAATAAATGTGTGTTGTTAGGACATGAACAACAAATCAACGTTAGTGATTAATAAATAAGTGTCAGAGAATAGAAGTACTCTCTGATCAATATTTCTTTTTTCCATTTAATTACTAAATGACCACTTCATTAGTGAAACTATGTAATTTTTAAATTATAGTAAACGTTTTACATCTGTATATGGATATGTGTGAAGTCAATTAGATTTTCAGTGTAATTAATTTGTTAATATAAATGTTTATTAATTTTCGGAATACTAAATGAAATTTTATTCTTATTGATCAGATATTGTCATGTATTCGTTCAATACTAAATTATTAAGTTTAATTAGAATTACTATGCATCGTTAAAGTGGTAGTCTTTAAAACTTGGACAAGATGAGAACAGTTCATTGAGGTCGTCAAAATATCATCATATCTTTACAAAAGATGGACATTCTAAGCCATCAAGATTTCATTCACAGTAAGTTTGTGACAGAAGTCAATAGTGTAAAGATGGTAAGTCCGGTAAAATAAAAGTTGATTGATAGACATGAAGATTTACTTGGAAAGTTCAACGGTTCTTATCTTTTTGTAAAATGATGAGTATGATTTTTCAAATTATAATCTTAACTGACCGCCTATTGATGGTTGAATACACTTCTGAACATCGATTTTCTATCATGTAAATCAGACTTCCGTTAAATAGGTGGAATTGACTTGCTTAAGACAAATATCTGTACTAGGATATACCATTCAAGATGAATATCATGCTAAAAATCCTCCCGATGACATTTCAGTCAAGTTTGCTGCGTGCTCAAAAGTTGTCAGTATCGTGGTTGTCTCCTTTAACAGTACTTAAGTTTTGATTAACGAAGTGGAAAATATGGCCATCTCCAGCTTCTCATACTATCGAAAAGCGTAGTCTCAAAAAAATTCGAATAACCCAGTATGAATTATTTTTCGAGAACATGAAGTGAAGCATTTCGCTGTTGAAAACATACAAAATCGATGCAAATACATACATCAACAGAACAAAGATAAGTGGGTAAGGGAAGTTACGTAGCAAGACCTCCAGGAACCCATATGAGTTGTGGTGTACTAACAGATGCTAACCAAACATATGATTTTCAAACAGCATAGTGACATCATAAACTATATTATCCTTTGATCCAGTCTTGGTCACAAGGCAATGTTTAATTTAAAATTCGCTTGAACGACATTTGTAATACATATCTAAACAGCCGATTTTGATATTTAAAGGGACCACTGATTCAAAGATAATCTAAGTTGTACAAAAGCGATCGATTAATTTTAATATGAACTAGAAGGCGTTTTCAATGAATATAGATCTTTCTTAGGAACGACGACCTAAGAGGTTTGGCGAAAATTTACTAGCATGGAAAGAATAAATTTTTCAAAAGTCGAACAAGATTGATTTTATGATAGCACCACAAACCCAACATTCTGTGGTGAAATAAGTATCACCATGGAATCAAGGGTAACCTATATTGATATAAGCCGCTAGCCTGAAGTTGATTTTGTCTATCACAACATTCATACAACTATACAGATGCATGAATTTCTAAATTATATTCAACATGCCAACTGTCCAAGCTAATCGCATACCTGCTCAGCAATATGAAAATAATTCGGAATTCAGAGGTGCACGGTGAATGTTATTCTAAAATACACTAATCTTTAACCGACAACACACAATTTACGTAACTTCCATGTAATCATATATTGAGAGATTATTTATCCAAGATGGAAATATATTTTTAAGGTAACAGATACATGCGACCACTAGATATTTTACTGAGAAATGTTGCCAGAACATCATAGAAGGCAAAAGCGACTGACGATCTTCATTGATGAAGATACGTGGTTAGGTACCTTCATCATATCTTACTAAACGTCTCAACAATAGGCAGTTAAAAATGTAGCGATTAATGATAGCAACATCACAAAAAGCATCTAGAGATGATCAACGGGTCAGTGAAATAAAGAGAGATCCGATACGCTTTTTGCCAATATTTTAAACGCCTCTGGAAAAATATTTATTTTTCGATAATTGCCATAAACTTTATGTGATTTAATTCGAAAATGGGTCTGATTGTGTCTTTATAACACACGGTTTTTCATACAATAGTAAAAAAAACAGACAAGGTAATGCAACTTAAGCCTTGTACCAGAAACGCTACTAACCCCGGTTGAATAGCCGCGTGAAAATTACAGTAAAATAAGCTGAGTACATTATAATCTCACAAAATACATTACTCATCTAGTATCCAAGGCAACATACAGAACCTATATCCAACCAAAATCAAACTCCAACGCCATCCACCACGGATATGAAAATTTCGAGCGAACAATTTAACTAGCTGTGATTCGCGATTAAAGACAACAATTATTAGGGAAAACTTATGTGGAAACACCAATAGGATTAAATAATCATATCAGGGTAGCTCAATTTGTAATATTTTTTGGCTTTAAGACTTTCAGATAAATAACAAAGCACACAAGGCGACCTTGAGAACACAATCTACAACCTTCATTTCAAAATTCGGTCAACTTTCAATATCTTTGTGATAATCTGGAGTAAACATATTGAATTCTTTAGTCTTTTGTCGTAGTGTTACGATACGGTTACAATTTTTTGAGTTCAAGAGAAGTCAATCAGCCATTTGATTGCGCAAATTTACCTTATCGTTGCACATAACTCATATTTACCTGAAAAGTTGTTTACATGAGCACATACAGTGGATCTTCGTGAAGACAAACGTTTCAAAGTATATCACGGTCATTGGTCTACTCAAACGTCACATAAGATCAGACAGAATAATGGCTGAAGGACCGAATCCAAACACAGAATTATTTGCACAACCCCTCGTGTTCTCTAGATAAATATAGGAAAACCAAGACGTCCCAAAAGACTTGGAGGATGAATACTTCATTAAAGAGTCAAGAAAAGGGGATTTAAGCAGGTGTCACAACTGCAGTAGGATCAGTCTACAAGTGACAATCCGAGTTACAGATGCCACTAGTACTCGGAATTTGACAACACCTTAACCAGTAACACCTATAATCGAAATATACCAACCCAGTCAAATAAAAAGAGGTTCGAATATATATTTGTTGAAATATCGATATGTAGAGAAATGACTAATCTGAACTTGCTAGCGGTTGTAGGCGTACCCTATCGTGATTTGGTGCGGATGTGTGACCGAGCGCATTCAGCTAGGTGAGTCCATTAAAACTAATGCGATCAGCACCAAATGTCAAAGACGTACAGAGCTACTGATTTCGGGAATTTATTTGCCACTACAAATTACATCGTTCATTCACCTGAAAAACAACTAGATCTCAAAAAACTGTCGACCAACACCAACGTCAGAATATTCAATACAAACACTACAATTGATTTTTTGATAAGGAACTGAAACTCGGATAAACACCACGACCATAGTAAAGTAAGTACGTGAATCTAAAAACAACTATTCACTCAAGATATCATGGATCCATTTTCTAGATACCATCAGCAACAACCGCCTGTGTCAGAAACCAAGCAAACTTCCATTTGTTGAGCAAATAAGGAAAAACAGATAGAACCGGATAGAACACACCTTAACGAAATTAGGAAAGTGCACTGAAAACGAGCACTAAACCCAGATCCTCAAAGAAAATGAAGAAAGAACACATTGCGCTGTAAATTGGAGGCAGATATCAAAAGAGCTCAGAACACAGTTGTCTTTAAATCTTTGGTGGGTGAGCTATGCTGCACGATGTGTAACAGACGTCAGTAAAAATGTGATGCACTTATATGTATAGAGGATTCATCTTCATTGAAGAAAATGTAAGATCCACGAGTTATCCTGCAAGTCGAATATCATAACTAATCCTTGCATCGCCCGTTGGAAAATTAAAGCTTTTGATTGAATCGACGATTACGAGTGAAATGTTTGTGTGAATCACAAATGTTTGCTTTGAACTAACTTATTTCCCCTATGTTTAAAGATATTTCTTGTATACTCTAGATTTATGTCATCATAATAGCTCGTATCTAACAGAAAATAAAGTAGTACCTTCAAATTTGTTCAATTACGTGAATTACTAACACTGGTAAACGCGGGAGAATAAGTATGCAATATAGTGTTCTGAGACTTCTTTGAGTCTATAATAGCCAACCGTATCGAAACATAAGTTTGAGTGTGATTTATGCAATTATATTCTAACTAATATTCTAATAGTTTCTCTGCCACAAAATGGCGTGCTATACAGCTAAACCGTCACTAACCTTGAAATCGCTGAATTCCTCACTATGATTCTGTCTAACAATCAACTAATGTGCAGAGACATAGTGCTTGAAAAGATTCACTTTTAGCGAAGACAGTGAGTAACGTTGCACGGAAAACCGTGAATTTAATTCTCGATATGCACGTTTTCTAACAATACAAGAGAAACGACTGAAAATCAAATACTTCGACGCTGGTACAGACAACGACACAACTCAACCAACATCTACTTTGTTGAAACAAACCAGTACGTCTTTTTATATCGGTTACGAATATTCTTTGAGTTACTTGGAGTCAATGGTAGTAGCCAAACTGCACAATAACACGGTTACTCGATTGTCCGTTGTACCATTTAATAATGACCAATAATCTCGAAAAACTCAAAGTAACCCAATAGGAAGAGCTGACACCTCCTAAAAATGAATTTACTTAATATGCCTGGTAAATGGTTGAAAAATAGAACCGTTTATTCAGTTATGAAGTACTGTGTCATTTTCTGTAGTGTATGACATCCCTCTTATTAAACATAAAATACCTCGATACTAAAGCTCCTACATTACTGTTAAAGGTTCCCATGGTAAAAAATAACGAACAATACAGTTAAAATTGTTTATAACCCAAATCAAAACGGTTTACTGTCCTTCGTCAGGATTAGCTGAACCTGATGCTTGTCTCATGAGTTTCAATTACTGCCACAATTATTCCTATCAAGATTACTGCTATTATTAATATTGCTGTTCGCTAATCTCTTGTCATGATAAACTTCTCTTGAGGACGACTGTCATGAGTTGGAGGGATTACGAAAGCTAACTACCAGTGGGATTTGAGAATCCCGAGGTCTAACAAAGGTGTAGGGCCAATGAAATGTCACTGAGCACTAGCCAAATCATCCGGCAGTTGGGTCACCGAATATCGAACAGATCATTGATCCATGTCAAAGTCAAGGACAACCGACACGCGTCAGTTAATCGTACGCAATGTACTGGCCTATGCGGTGGTGGTCACACATTCGCCTGTACCTACTTCAACTTATATATTTCTGTAATAACATCCTTTGTGTTGTACGGTCTTCAAAGCATCCATAGCCCCTAGATACGATGGAGTAACCCACGTAAGGTGCTAATCGCGAAGTGTGACTTCGACATTAGCTGTTGGTCACACCATTCACGTCTAACTTGAGTAGGCCCCCAATCATTCGACAGAGATCATCAACGTTTATGATCCACAGAGGTCTACATAGATCGAATAGAGAAGTAGGACCTCCTTACTTTGTTCTATCATTTATTCAAAGGTGATCTGATTCAGGTGTATAGAATACTGAGAAATGATGTCGGATCTGATGTATCTTTTCCATTACTTCCCATTAGATCGGGACATATCAAATAGCATAACAAGCGAGCTTGAAAGCTAAGGTTGAACAAATATCCGTAGCATACAGGTTTTCTCACCAGGTCACCAACCCTTGGAACCCGTCGCCTTGGGAAGTGGTGTTCGTACATTCAAGTCACTCATTCCATAGAAGAACAGACACACAAGCCTACTAGAAAAGAACTAACACAATACAGATATCCGAGATCTGTATCATCATTTGTACATTTTCTCAAGAAGTAATTTGCTATAAAGAAAGTTGACAAACATTTTGCATTCACATTAAACATACAGAAAATTCAGATAGTTTATGTTCCACAGAACAGTTCAGAAACAATATAATAATAATAACTACTTAAAAATAAAAAGAGTAATCCTTCTCAAAAGTAACAAAAAACAAGATTTATGATGAATTAATGAAACAAATGATCATTTGATTCAGATTAATTAGAAATACTACATTTTCTTGCTGCATCGATCATCAGAATTTTCTTTACCCATTATGTTGATACAGGTCGACCGGTTGGATCAATAAACAAGTGTCTACACAATGGACAAGCAGGATTTCGACTAGTTGTAAACCATTTGTACATGCAAGCATAATGAAATAGTTTACGACAAGTGTGACATCGCATTTTAGGCAAACTGAAATTTGTGTTGTGCACAATCGAGTAACAAATTGCACATTCTTCAACACCATCGAATTTTTCCGAACATTACTTTGCCACAAATCAATACCATCTAAAATCGATCCATTCTAAATGACACAAACAACACAGAGAGGTAGAAATACTAATTCAATTCAAGAGATTTAGGTTAAATAATATATCGTTTTATTGTTGATTCACACTCATGGAACTTGTTTAATAAAAGTTCGTTAAATTTGGATGTTCAATACAAATAATAACAACCAGATTTCAGAATACGAATTATGGAATGAGTATATTTTAGATTATGTTCTATTTAATAAGTCCGACATATAGAAGTGAACATATCACTTTGTAGCGATTATATTATTTGAACGTTTTCTGTTCCACCCAAATTCTGATTATTTTACAAAGGCATGTGCAGAGGGGCCTTTTCTTACGAAATTTCACATACACGGTCCCCCTTATTTTCAAGATAATTAGGAAACTAAGTGTAAAACTTTTCGAAAACCCATTTAAATATTTTTTCTATGTGGTTTTCAATACTGACACAAGTTCGAAAACTCTGTAGTCCCACTATCGCTCTCATGTTACGAGACCACCGAATGAGATAGGCTTAATTTAGCGTTTAGAGTAAACCATTTGATGCAACTGTGAACCTATATAGATAGAGTGGCTGACACATGTACTATAGATGAACATAAGTTGCGGAAAATTTGCTTAAAGGTCACTACTAAATTGCTAGTCTGAAGTGAATATTTATCCAAGTCACTTCATAGAACTTGAATTTCCCTTTTCTTTCCCTACTTTCATTTTATCCACGAAAATCACTCTTTCCTAACTAGCGCTTTAGTATTCATCAGACAGTTAAGGTTATAGTGTTCGACCAAAGGCAATAAGCTTAAAGATATCTAAATCGAGCTCAAATGTAGGGTTGAGGAATGCTGCTTCCAAGCTGTAATGTCACAATCAACGCTCTGATATATTGGATTAAGAGTAAATGTTGGAACTCGTCGTGTTAACACGATGTAAAGTAGTTCGAAATGTGATGTTTTATTTGTTATGCTTGCATAAGCAGTATTCTACTCACCAAATCATAGTGTTGATTAACATTTTAGACATACCTTACCTATGGAACTAACTAGTGAAAACTTATTACAATTGGAATAATTATCTATCACACCACAAAGGACTTAAGATGAAATTGAAGAAGACACTCCTAATTTCAGATGAAAGCATTAGATTATAGTCTATATTATATATTTAACACTAAATTCAGATAAATATCTATAAACGTGATTAATTTCAAATGCCAATCAGACACAATCAACAATGGTTCACTGGAAAAAAGATTACATCGAAATACACAAAATAAGAATAAACGTCTATCAACTCACATGATTATTAACAAAAACAGACATTTGTAAAAGCCATGACTGCCACTGTTGACTTCCTACACCAACACTACGCCCTTTACTAACAGTAATTGGACTTAAAGGATAGTTGTTTGGCAACTGAATAACCATTTCCATCGAATGATCATCTCCCACGTAATATGTGGCAATAATCTAAATGAATTTGTTTAATAACAACTCAATATTATTTACATAATAAAGCTGAATTGTAACGGTCGAAGTAGAATGAAATGTGTTATATTTGTGCTTGGACACATGATGAGTTTATGTTATTTCTTCAACTATTGACAAAATATACACATAAAGCACTGTGTTGAATGTTCTAAACAGCGATAGAGCTTGTTCAAAGCAGTGAATACTTTAAAATAGTATGTTAAGTACGCATTTTCATCGCAGTCAGTAGTATGACTTACCAAGCTATACAACAGAGAAGTGCTGGGAAAAGGTAGGTACGGAAGTAGTTGGGAGGCGGTCCTGACCCCAAACCAACGACTCACATGGGCTTTAGCATCCTCAGGGAACAAATGTTGCACGGAATTACTCTTGGATCCCGGCAACCATAGGTGTCATATCTGGACGAAGAATAATTGAACGGTAACTGTCAGGACCTATTTATGGATTTTGCGATATATATTCTCATTGTATAATTATTAAGTAACTATGTTACATGTATATTCATTTTCTTATTATAAGCTTCCATTTGACCTATTGGCTACTACTATACGGTTTACTGCACTTAAGTTATTCCCACTTTATTAGTTACAGTCTCTCACACTCGCAGCCACTTTCGACCTGATCTTGTATAATTCCTACTTTCTATTTTATGGGATGATGCGGTCTGACTTGTTTGTGTATAAACTGCGTCTGTTCGAAATACATTATTCATATAGGGGAGGCTGATGTTGAGCAGATTAGTGAATCTCTCCACCTAAAGATAACCTCACAAAACTAAAATTCTGGCTTAGAACGCCTAACTGTTATGATAGTTCTCGGTTCTTCACAGCATCCAGGAATTGGAAAATGGATCAGTGGCCTTGAAACCACATTCGACAAAAATGTCTCGTGTGCAGTGAAGGTCGCAGTAGCCGCAATAAAGTGTATGTTAAAGTTTTCTTCGACGGCACATACTTTACACCTAAATGCGAAGTTCTTTACAAGACTAGTAGAAATATGTGCCTACACTCACTTTGTGGTAATTTGTTTAAAGTAGTCGAAAGAATTCGTGTGTCTGGGTAGCTGAGCAAATCCTGGTGGTGGCGTGAGCGATAAGATCATATCGTATCATGAAAGCCATAGCAGCTTGTGACAATCTGGGCCATCTTCGGCGCCTTCGTGTTATTAATGTGGTTAAAAAGGCCGGATTTACAATGTGGTGGTGAGAGCAGTTCTGCTGTATACTCGTGAAACCTGGCCTCTCCGAGTTAAGGACGTCAAACGACTCTGCGTTCGATCGTCATTGACTCCGAAGGATTGCTGACATCCAGTGGTAACACCATGTTAGCAAGGCGGAGATGCAGCAATATGTGTTCAGTGGTTGTGACGATAATTCGATTGGTGTCGCCATCTGCAAATACCGACTTCGATGACTTGGATATGTGCTACAAATGTTGTCCCAGAGAAATTCACATCGTTCAGTACTTGCCGATGTTGGGACTGGCTGGGTAAAGCGGAAAGGTGGTCAGTGTATGACATGTTGTCGTGGTATGAGAGAAAACTATACAGGACTGGCATCTGTCCACCCCTCACGACTCCCTGGTTGGGGTCCTAGAGATAATGGAATACTGGCTTGAGACATTATCAGACATGGTTCGAAATAGAAGCCAGTAGCGGTCTTGCATGCATTTATTGATTTCGATCATACATTCTCTCCTTTCTATCCCTTCACAATTCCATTTACTTATTTATGTGGAGTATATTTATTCAGGTTTCCACTTGTACCAGTATTTATGTACTTCAATAAATAAATAAAACTTCAAAATCACTATAACAAGTAGTTTAATGAAGAGACTTATTTGGTATGAGTTTATTTGTGTGTCGTAGGTATATCGAATTACTGTCATCCACAGTTCGCAGTACTTGCTAAAGAAAGTCGAAGGCTAGCAGGTCTTGATACAGCTTCAATCCTTAAGGCCATTAACTGTTGTTCTGAACTTTGGCGGTATGCGCAGATATCCAAGTTAGAACAATCGATTTAGTCACTATCTAGAGTTGAAGACGAGTTATCTCAGTCAAAATATCTAGAAAGTGAGATTAAGAGCCGTAAAACTTTAGCCACTGAATATACCAAGGTATTTTCTGAATTCTTTTTTCAAGGAATTATATCAGTTAAATGAGGTTTATATCAACGTTACAGCAAATTAACTAATCTGAGGATAATGTAATTCTGTAAGAACCTAACGTAAGCATATATATAATTTACTAAATGATTTCCATAGCGTTATAAAATAAAAATGGTTATCTTTAGTTAAAACAAAGAAATTATGATTATGTTTTCTAGCGCTATTTTGGGATAACGGACAAAATAATACATATTCTTTCATGTAAACATATTTTAAAAGGATGATGAGTGAATATGCGTATAAATAATGCACACTTACTTCTCGTGATAAAGGACGACCTTTTATTCGAACACTTCCAACTTCAGCTGAACTTTTAAGCAAAGAAAATAGACTCTTTGAAGAACTCCGTTCTTTGTTTAACAATCGGAGATACGAACGATACTGAACCAAAACAACTTCATCTCGAGCTAGACTGGACGAAAAATATTTCGACACAATTTTATCAATCGTACCAGCTAATTGGCGTAAGCGACCAGGACGGTGGACAGCAAGTGGACTGATTTGTGCAGATACACTTTGTGGGAAACTAGATAAAGAAGTAAGTTGAGTATGCCATGCACGAACTAAAGCAGGAGCTTCTGAAAGAAAACGACGAAACAGCCTCGCAGCCAAATGGTTAATATCGGTTGCCACTCGGTGTCCAGGGATATGAAGAAGTGAGTCATCAGGAGAGAAAGCATCTCGCCACTTACTATCACCGGTAGAACCTGATGTTACTAAGTTAACAAAACGTTTACTGTTGCGACGTGAACAAAATACAGTTAAAGCAGCTGTAAGATATATACGAGACGTTGAGTTAGGGAGTAAAAGGCGTTCATCAGGTTCCAGTCTACAAGAATTATTTATAAAATCTCCTAGATTTCCTGAAGATGGAAGAAGTAAACCAATTGTAAGCATGAACCTATCAAAAATAGTGGCTGATGAACTCAAAAGAGAGTTTTGTAGAGAAGCCCGAGTTTGGGGTCCAGCACAAGTCATTAGGCTTAATAAACTATCCCAAGCTAACAAATAACCAAGAAGAGCTTGATGAGTTTGACAATTGACTGTCCAGCCAGAAGTAGAGAAATCACGCAAGTACAATAAGCTTGAATTACCGCGACCCCAGTGATCGGCAGCCACCTCACTTTGCAGATACTTCTCAACAGAGGAAGGTAACAGTCCTGATAAAGCCGACATCCAAGAGGTTGGAATACGACGGATCATATAATTAGCTATAGATATCGAAGTTTCATTATTGCCTTGTAGTACACGAGTTCCAGAGAGTCTGTTTAATAAAATATAACCGAGGAGTTGACCAGACTGGTGAGGTGAGTAAGCAATTAACTTGCAAGCCATATCTAGACTAGCACGAAATCCAACAGTGAAATCATTTACAGACCCAATCTTAGATGGGAAAAGTTGGTTTATCATGCAAGGTTGACCTATCTTTAATTGGACATCACTCAAGTACTCAAAAACCAATGAAGATTGATTACTGAAAGCAGTTATTAGATGATTAACAGGACAAGTGGCAAACGCAGCACACAAAGCCTGAATGTAGATATCAGTATCAAGGACAGCCTGAGATTTGCTATATCCCAATGGGATGCAGCTTTTTAAGACAAGTCGCAGGAATGTGGAGTAGTGATCAGGAGCAAAAAAGTTTTCCCAGTCATTTCGAACAAGTGGAGGTGCCTCTCCTCGACGAGGTATGAGAGGTAGTCCTTTTGCGAAAACACGATACATATACTCTTCATCATCTAAATCGGCATCTTCTATACCCATCTGATTAATGTCAGTCTCCAGTTCCTCTTCGAAGTCTATATTCACATTTTCTGAAAGAACGTTTTTAGATTGGTCATCACTATCACACTGAATATCAGAAAGTGTTTTTGCATGTTCTTCTTCGTCAAAAAACTCATTTACAGGTTCTTCATCCTCACACTCATCAGCATCGTCTGCATCCATGTTGTCGGATTGAATCACTTTTTTACCTATATTAGTTTCCTTTAAAATGATGCAATCCGATAGAGGTAAATGTGAATAACGTTCAATAAATATTGCACCAAGTGCAGCAGACATTCGAAACACTCGAGTTGCGAGTAAATCATATAAAGTTTTTTCGACACCAGGATTAGATGAGCCACAAAAATAATGAACAACTGAATAGACCCAACTCATAGTCAAACAAAGGATAAAATCCCATTGTTCAACAGATAAAGAAGGTCTTAACTGACGCATTCTCATACTCAACTGAACGAGACCCGGTCTGACAGATATTGGGGGTTTTTCGGATTCTATGGCGCTCCATTGCCAAGGCTGCCACAACAATAATAAACATTCAAGGTAACTTATTGTTGAAAGACATAGATTAAACACTACTGGTGACTTTAAACATAAACTTTTATCTTCCGTAGCAGAAGTAGTTAAATTGGCTAACCATGTTCGGTAATCCTCTAGAATAATAGAAGAAAATGTTGTGAGGTAAATAGGTGCAGTTGCGCGAACATTTGCAAGAGCTGAAATCAACTCAATAATATAAGCATGAGTTTTTAAGTGGTGATCACTTAAATCTGATAAGTTGCACTTTTCGACAGATAAGGAAAAACTTTTCAACCGGCCGAGCAATTCTTGCCTTGACAGACAACGACGAACTACACCTGCAGGTAAATAAAGCTCAATACACGTATTAAAACGTATTTTATCTGAATAAATGTTTTCTGTTGATGAATTAAGTGGAAAATATAAGTCAGTCCACGTTAAGTTTTGATTATCATCATCGTTACAACTAGCTGCAAGTTTGATATCATGAGGCCATAAATTTGGATGCATGGTACGTAAACGGTTCAATAACAAGCTATTTACTGTTGATTGTAGAATATGATAAGTTTGTGACTCTGATTCAACAATGTATTTCAAAGCGTTTGGTGATGATAAGCTCAAGAGGCGTGAAAGTGGAAGGTCAGATGTAAATTCATGCCAAAATGATCCCAACGTTTTAGCAAGCAACACTCTATTTTCTTCAAATGAGGACATTGATGACTCAAAGTTCTCAAGTTGACCATTTATATTCAATACACTTAAATCTGTTTGCTTTGAAGACAAACCAATATCAATACATATATCCAATGGCTCACGAAAGCTTGATATCCAGACACGTATAAATCCAAGACATAGTAAATATTGAGTAGAACAAACATCGTTATCGCATGACATAAACTGCACATGAAGACGTAATAATAAACCCAATTGATGTAAGCGGACTAACTGACCGAAACTTGGCAATACAAATAACGGAGATATGCTGTGATCTTGTAAAAGATGGCGGGAAATTAAAAATGTTTCGGGTAAAGGATATATTTTTACAACTGCTTCTAAAACAAGTTTTACGTGTTTGACCAAGTATTTCAGCCAGAGCATAGAAAAGTATGAAACGGAAGATGAAGAATTTAGTTTATCATGTACAGTTGAATAAATACGAGAAATAAAATGATAAAATAATGGGGTGATAAATTTTGAAGAAACGGTATTCGTGAAAATTAGATTAGAGAATTGATTAAAGAAGCTTTCCTCGTTGCAATCTTTCAGTTCTTCGAGATTTAATCGTTTTAAAATAATTACCTCTGAACGGTTAATTAATTCTTTTAAATTAAACACAACATCATTATCACCATCTTCATAATTGTACACATGATGATTGTCATCATTAGTTAAAATAACATTAGGTAAAAAGTGATCATCTGTGTTAGATTTTGATGAATAAGAAGCATCTAGGGATTCGTTAATTTTAACAAATGCGCTAATGCTATATGAACAAAACATGATTTTTGTCAGCAATAAATAAAGATAATTCAAGCAGGATGAACTGAATACATTATTGTTGTTTATCATATGTAGTAAATGAATTAACAAACTTCCAACAATTCTTAATTCTGATGCATTAGTGACATTACAGTTGGTATCATCGCAGAACAACACATTTGCATAGCGTCGTTTAAGACAAGTAGACAATGTTTCAACCAACTGGATAGGAATAATCATCTCAGGTGAATTACAATCATTATTACTATTACTGCTTGATATGTGATGGAAAGAATTTGTTATTAAAGAATGCAGATTATTCATGTATGATATAACAACTGTTGAAAAAGGAATTTCATCACTTATAACCACTTTGTCAAACCATACCTGCGCCCAAAAACATAAAGTGCTGCTAACACGATTTGATAATAATTTTGTACAAACACTGGCTGGATCGAAAATATTCCCTAGACTTGGTAATGACTGAATCAGTACTGGAAGTATATTATTAGTGAATAATAAGCAAATCGATGAATTATTGGGGATCTCTCGTTCATTATCAATGTTTTCAGAAGAAAGAATCCATAATTTGGCTAAGCCTTGTATAACTGGATAGGACCAACAAATTGCATGCACTTCATAAGGTAGTTTAGACAAAAGTGAAGAAAATACTTTTCGAAGAATACATGGAGCAGAGAAAGATTTCAAAGGGAGATAACCGTAGATGCATAAGAATACCAAAATATGGAAACTATCATTTGGACTGTCTTCAAACAAATTTGCATTCATGTTGTTTAGTAATATATCACTAATACTGCAAAATAGATTAATGCACCACTCTGTCTGCACAGTAAAAGTTAAATCACAGTAATTCATTTTATTATCTACTCTTTGTGAAATTTTTGAATCATTATGTATATAACGGTTAACTTTCTGATTGCTGGATTTAGCTAAATGATTTACAAAGCTGATTAATCGTAACGGATCAACAACTCCAATAAACAAACGATCCATTTTGCCGACGTCAATTATTGGGGTTAAGAATTCGTTTGATTGTCCTAAGGAAATCCATTTGAATAAAGTATTTCTTAATTCATCATACATTTGTATTTTTAGCTGATGATTAGATTGAGCAATATTATTGCAAAACTTTGCAGTCTAAGGAAAAGTAAGAAATATAAAATGCAGAAAAATAAATATAACCCATTACTTACGTGCACATTTGTATGGCGGGGTGTATAGTGATGACGTTAAGAAATATTGACCTGAGCAAATCAAGTTAAATGAAGCGAGAGTAAATTAATAACCCTAAACTTTAATGTTATATGGATTCTACTATGAGGAAATCTATCATAAAATAAATGTGGCCACTACCATAAAGACTTAACATTATGATTTTAACATTTTACTTATACTACGCAAGATTTTCTGAAAAACAATCTGACTAGCCTACTTGAACAACAAATATAACCTATTTTAAGTGTTTCAGCCAGTTAACATTAAACGATCTCACTAAGCAAAGATTAATATGTAGGAAATTACGAATATTAACTGTGGTTTACTTTAAAATTAAATGTGACCTACTACTCAAAACGTTAATCGTATTAAAATAGTGAAAATATTAACAGAGAATAATCGCTCAAAAAAGAAATTGTTATCCCATCCAATCGCCGATAGGATAAGTTTATAAATGTAATAACATATAAGGAGAAAGACAGTGAATTACTATATCTAAAGCATAACTTGTCGAAAATATGAGAAATGTAAGAAATTATAGACTATGAAGAGTAAGTTCGAGTCTAGTTCTAAACCATAAATATATTGGCAAAGTTTATATATATATATATATATATATATATATATATATATATACCAGATATTTTAATCGTCGAACTCACTTGATTGAAAACAATATTTAAGTAGGAATGCCTGGAGAGTGATGGACGACTGCAAACCAATTTTGGAAAAGTATGGACTCGTGCATGTGTAATAAGACAGTCAGAAAAAAGACGTATAAGAACCTTTGAATACAACTTCTTAGCCAAAAGAACTTCTTTTCTGTTCTCATCCTCCATAGGTGTTAGCAATCGATCGATAAAATATCTTACACATTCCATAGTCCCTGTGGCTATAACAAGGGATACGTCCGGATCATCTGAATGGTATGAACCAGTTTCACTGTAGTCACCATCTGAAACGCGTGTGTAACCAAGTGAACGGTGTAATCCTAACAAAGTTGAGTCAATAAAAAGTTTTTCTAATATCTCCAACTCATGGATTTTTAAATTACAATAATCCAGAGGAAATTCATTCACAAGACAAAGTAAATGTGTATAAGCCTAAAAATTAAAAACGAATTAGGATTACGAGTGTTAACACTTGTTTGGTGCTTGTAGAAAACAAAAATGAATTCGAAAAAATTGTTAGTTATGCATTTACCAGTTTTTTGCTTGGAGATTCTTGGAACCATCAAAATAACATAAACGTAGATATATAAGGATTTGATGAGTTATGCGTATTCTGACTGTCATTTAGGAAACGTTGTGAGACTGAAATGAAAGGTTCTTTATTCGAAAACCAAACTAAGTCATGTTGAACATCAAGCAGTAAATTTACTGTTTACATGTATTTTCTAAATCTTAGTTTTTGTTCCATAACACTCATCTTGTCTTATAGCTTTATAAATTAATGATTTTAATCTTCAATATTCAGTTTAAAACTTGACTATCGAACCTGAACATATTGAACAATAATGTTATAGAGCCAGTAAAAAACCAACCATAATATTTAAGATACATGTTATGAAAAGGTTTAAACAATTGTAACGAATGTGGATGTTTCGCAGTGTTGTAAAGTATGGAACGCTAAGTGATAAAATATACGCAATGGTACGATGTTACTGACCGATAACTACACAAGAAAATGAATTGTCGACACAAACCCGACTAAACTGAGACCAAAGCTCAAGATAAACAGCTAGAAATGTTGTTGCACACAACGATAAATATAACTATTTATTATTTAAGATACAAGCGACTAAAGGTAATGATTTTTGAAAGCCTCTCACTCTCCAATAAAATTAAGATCTGACTATTGGATCTAATTCCTGACCGTTATATTGTGGACGTACTTTTTGCATGTAGGTGATCTCAAAAAACATGAAACCAAACTCTCAGGTACGCCTAGTAATTTATGATGTCTGATCCTTCGCAATTTATTCATTCTACTGGTGTAATTATATTTAGTTTGAACTGTTTATTACATAAATATAGTTTTAACAGTCTACTACATTTCAAAATACATGACAGACCTTTTATAGTGAAAAAACAAATCGAAGTATTATTATTACTATTTACTTGTTTGTCTTTCCTTTTATTCACTTTGGAGATATCATTTTTAAAGATAATAAACCTAATTAAATCGAAAACACCAGCTGGTAGATATAGCTTTAAAAAATTTAAGTCCTTAATTACATACATGTGATAAGTTTAAAATCTATCCATTGGCAAAATATAACTCATTTTCATAAAGATATATGAACATATGCTGTGAAGAAAATAGTGAAATTACAAATTATAAAGGATGATTTTCGGGACATTAGTTCGTTTAATTCATAATCTGTAATTACTAATATCTAATTTATATGACCACCTTATTTCTTAAATCATATGTTCTCGTTTAATCCATGACTTATTGTTATATTTTCGATTTAAATTTATTGTAATTTAAAAGCGAACCTTTTGTACTATCTTTGTACCTTAAATGTCCAATTTTGGCACATACTTTCCTTTTATTTATTATGCGTTGTTGTCCACTTATTTATATATTTAAGTGTGAACCCTTTTGAGTTATCATAATTAGATAAAAAGATCTTTAATATAGTCGTTTTCTTCTTTCGTTTGTCGCCTAATCAGTACTCTTATAGTAGATCATTAGTCAGGAAATAGGATAGTTTACTACCCTTAATACCAATCGGTCATAAGTTCGCCTCATGCAATCAGTCTCAAGTAACCCAAAGCATTAAGGTGGTTTCGAGAAGGATCTCTTTGCATATTTATCTACAAGTCAGTGAACAGACCAAGGTCACGCTAACACATGATATTGACAGAGAAGTGAGGTGTTAGCAATGCATAGATTGCACTGAACTGTAAATAAAAAGCAATCAAATATAACTGTCCCTGATGTAGCCTAGAAAGAAAGGATGTATTGTAACAATTTCAAGATAAAATAAAAACTGTTTAATTAACCTGTTTAGCTTGAATCTTCTCGGAATAATTAAGAAGATTTTCCAATCTCGTAACAAACGTTTGACTCCAATCCACGACAGACCACACAAATTCACCAGATAGTCCAGTTAAACAAGCCAAAGCTGCATCCCAGAGTGAAGAATACACACCAGTGCTGAGCTCCAAAGGAGTGTGAATATCAACTGATTTACTGGTAAATGTATTCTCAAGTAGTATGCAAGTAACACCCAGTGATCCAACGGTTATATTGCTGATATATTCACCCAGAACCTTCCCATCACTTGCTTCCTTCATCCATCGACACCAAGAAGAATTACGACACAAAACCGAACACAGCCTATACACAGCGATACAAGCTCCAGACAATGTCCCGTAGGTTTGATCTAGGCAATTCGGATTTTGTTCGCTCCTTAAAGTTTTTAAACAACGTACCACTTTATCCCAAATACCTTCAGGACATAACAACATTTTTAGGCGAATCAGTTGTTTGTGATCTGATGAAAGATGAACCAGATTACCAACAAAGGAGGTCAAGAAGCGCAACGTTGATGAAAGGTCAAAAGAGTAAGACGATAACTCCGTACTGGTATTTCCCACAGGGTTGTCGTCATTCTTCATGGATGAACAATGTTTCGAAGAGGAATATGACACTGTATCTGCACATGTTTTACGTGTTAGTTCAAATAACTGAGTTTCAACCATATCTAAGAGTTGTTTAGAGCACAGACAGTGAACATCTATTAGTTTCTTCCCCGGAAAGGTGTCATACAACCCTTTAGTAGCATATAGGGCTGCTGATTCATAGGTATCAACTGTAGAAAAAGTCCATATTGGTACAATCTAAAAAGTATCATTTATCATATAAGCCAAAATAAAAATAGATGATATTCAGTAAACTAATATCTAAAAAAGTAGAGATGAATCTAGTCTGATTACTAATAAAAAGCGTTCAAGTAGGTTATTTATACAGTTTTTATTGTTTCCTTAAATATCTGTCAAGCTAAAATCTCTAGCGTCTTCATTTATACTTTGGATCAAATATCAGTTAAAAAACACTTTACGTTTAGTTAGTGAGTTGCATGAATTTAAAAATCTTCACAATAAAGAACACTGAAATACGCCACAGATAAGATTATTTTTATTGACGTGAAATTTAAAATCCATATAAAAAACAGTGTTTTTAAAGTTAAAAAGTCTTGGGATGAACATTACAAACAATTACAATATCAGATTCGTCTGAAAATCTCAATCTCTCGAGCATATCTGCTCACTTTTTTTGTTAACTACCACTAACCACGGTATTTGCACACCAACTAACTATTCTACCTTTATACAATGACTTGAAGTAGAAACAATGTCTAAATACACATGGGCCCGTGTCATGCTAAACTAGGTTTGGTTACATGAAGTGATTAAGTAGAAAAAACTACCTACGTATTTCATTTGAAATTCCTTCACAGTTAGAGGAAAGATTAAATGCGTAAAATGACAACCGGGGATATGTAAAGACATCTATAAGTGTAACCTAAATAGATGCCAGAATTGAAGGTTCTAGAACGGTCATACATTACTGTGGTGACCATCATTAGTACCAAACTACGTCTATCGGTCATAAATTATCATTAAAGATTACATTGAAATGGTACAAACTTATGGATGATAACATTTACCTGCTTTAGGTACAGACCTAAATCTTTGCCAACACGAGATGCAAGTGCATGCATAGTTGTTTGAACGAATTCACGAACTTTCCTATCCCCATCAAACGAAAGACGATGGTAAATTCTTGGCCAAAATGGTAAAACAGCCACAATTGAGCTTGTACCCACAGAAATGCATTCAGATTTATTTGACTCGGGTTTGAGAAGTTCATAGAATTCACGCAATGCCTTTTGTTTGGTAACCGAATCGCGCTTTTCCAGACGTCTAAAAATATTTAGAAGTTGTGTGTCTAAACCTGATGCATCTGGGTCTTGAAGGATAGGAACGAACCCAGTTAACTTCCCCTGACAACTTTCCGTTTTCAGCTCATCAGTATTAAGCATGACACTTTGTAATTTCGTATCCAAAAGACATGTTAAAGGTACCCCTAGACCTCCAGTCTGTTCAACCAAAAACCTAGTGGCCTTGTCGCTGCTGGAAGGCTTAGAATTTTCCTTAACTCTTGGTTTATGAGTAGTCGTCTTTTTTTTCCCTCCCATAGTAGATGAATTATAAGTAATGAGGGACTGACCTATAAAGGAAAGATACATGTATTCACGAAAATCATCAAAATTTTCGAAAAGCAAAGTGACAATCTTGTTAACACTCAGATTGAAAACATGAAAACTTGGTATATCAAGGGTTTTACTAAGTTCGTTAAAAAAAATCATAACACTATTACGATGAAGATAGGTTAGATATGTGTAACATAGGCTTTAATTATTTCAATTGATGAATATAAACGCTGGCAAGCTTCCCTAATCCTTCTCAGGACACTGAATTAAAATTCACAGGATGAATACTAAAACCGTGAAAGCAGTAGTTTCGAAGACGGTTACAAGACTAAGCTTCAGCGTATTGTTTGGAAAGAAATGAATACCCCGAATAAAAAGTATGTAATTATGCTGCAAGCAAAATCGAAGGGAAGGTAAAAAATGAACGTATATTATCTATTTCGACTGAGATCACTCGTCTTCAACTCTAGATAGTGACTAAATCGATTGTTCTAACTTGGATATCTGCGCATACCGCCAAAGTTCAGAACAACAGTTAATGGCCTTAAGGATTGAAGCTGTATCAAGACCTGCTAGCCTTCGACTTTCTTTAGCAAGTACTGCGAACTGTGGATGACAGTAATTCGATATACCTACGACACACAAATAAACTCATACCAAATAAGTCTCTTCATTAAACTACTTGTTATAGTGATTTTGAAGTTTTATTTATTTATTGAAGTACATAAATACTGGTACAAGTGGAAACCTGAATAAATATACTCCACATAAATAAGTAAATGGAATTGTGAAGGGATAGAAAGGAGAGAATGTATGATCGAAATCAATAAATGCATGCAAGACCGCTACTGGCTTCTATTTCGAACCATGTCTGATAATGTCCCAAGCCAGTATTCCATTATCTCTAGGACCCCAACCAGGGAGTCGTGAGGGGTGGACAGATGCCAGTCCTGTATAGTTTTCTCTCATACCACGACAACATGTCATACACTGACCACCTTTCCGCTTTACCCAGCCAGTCCCAACATCGGCAAGTACTGAACGATGTGAATTTCTCTGGGACAACATTTGTAGCACATATCCAAGTCATCGAAGTCGGTATTTGCAGATGGCGACACCAATCGAATTATCGTCACAACCACTGAACACATATTGCTGCATCTCCGCCTTGCTAACATGGTGTTACCACTGGATGTCAGCAATCCTTCGGAGTCAATGACGATCGAACGCAGAGTCGTTTGACGTCCTTAACTCGGAGAGGCCAGGTTTCACGAGTATACAGCAGAACTGCTCTCACCACCACATTGTAAATCCGGCCTTTTTAACCACATTAATAACACGAAGGCGCCGAAGATGGCCCAGATTGTCACAAGCTGCTATGGCTTTCATGATACGATATGATCTTATCGCTCACGCCACCACCAGGATTTGCTCAGCTACCCAGACACACGAATTCTTTCGACTACTTTAAACAAATTACCACAAAGTGAGTGTAGGCACATATTTCTACTAGTCTTGTAAAGAACTTCGCATTTAGGTGTAAAGTATGTGCCGTCGAAGAAAACTTTAACATACACTTTATTGCGGCTACTGCGACCTTCACTGCACACGAGACATTTTTGTCGAATGTGGTTTCAAGGCCACTGATCCATTTTCCAATTCCTGGATGCTGTGAAGAACCGAGAACTATCATAACAGTTAGGCGTTCTAAGCCAGAATTTTAGTTTTGTGAGGTTATCTTTAGGTGGAGAGATTCACTAATCTGCTCAACATCAGCCTCCCCTATATGAACAATGTATTTCGAACAGACGCAGTTTATACACAAACAAGTCAGACCGCATCATCCCATAAAATAGAAAGTAGGAATTATACAAGATCAGGTCGAAAGTGGCTGCGAGTGTGAGAGACTGTAACTAATAAAGTGGGAATAACTTAAGTGCAGTAAACCGTATAGTAGTAGCCAATAGGTCAAATGGAAGCTTATAATAAGAAAATGAATATACATGTAACATAGTTACTTAATAATTATACAATGAGAATATATATCGCAAAATCCATAAATAGGTCCTGACAGTTACCGTTCAATTATTCTTCGTCCAGATATGACACCTATGGTTGCCGGGATCCAAGAGTAATTCCGTGCAACATTTGTTCCCTGAGGATGCTAAAGCCCATGTGAGTCGTTGGTTTGGGGTCAGGACCGCCTCCCAACTACTTCCGTACCTACCTTTTCCCAGCACTTCTCTGTTGTATAGCTTGGTAAGTCATACTACTGACTGCGATGAAAATGCGTACTTAACATACTATTTTAAAGTATTCACTGCTTTGAACAAGCTCTATCGCTGTTTAGAACATTCAACACAGTGCTTTATGTGTATATTTTGTCAATAGTTGAAGAAATAACATAAACTCATCATGTGTCCAAGCACAAATATAACACATTTCATTCTACTTCGACCGTTACAATTCAGCTTTATTATGTAAATAATATTGAGTTGTTATTAAACAAATTCATTTAGATTATTGCCACATATTACGTGGGAGATGATCATTCGATGGAAATGGTTATTCAGTTGCCAAACAACTATCCTTTAAGTCCAATTACTGTTAGTAAAGGGCGTAGTGTTGGTGTAGGAAGTCAACAGTGGCAGTCATGGCTTTTACAAATGTCTGTTTTTGTTAATAATCATGTGAGTTGATAGACGTTTATTCTTATTTTGTGTATTTCGATGTAATCTTTTTCCAGTGAACCATTGTTGATTGTGTCTGATTGGCATTTGAAATTAATCACGTTTATAGATATTTATCTGAATTTAGTGTTAAATATATAATATAGACTATAATCTAATGCTTTCATCTGAAATTAGGAGTGTCTTCTTCAATTTCATCTTAAGTCCTTTGTGGTGTGATAGATAATTATTCCAATTGTAATAAGTTTTCACTAGTTAGTTCCATAGGTAAGGTATGTCTAAAATGTTAATCAACACTATGATTTGGTGAGTAGAATACTGCTTATGCAAGCATAACAAATAAAACATCACATTTCGAACTACTTTACATCGTGTTAACACGACGAGTTCCAACATTTACTCTTAATCCAATATATCAGAGCGTTGATTGTGACATTACAGCTTGGAAGCAGCATTCCTCAACCCTACATTTGAGCTCGATTTAGATATCTTTAAGCTTATTGCCTTTGGTCGAACACTATAACCTTAACTGTCTGATGAATACTAAAGCGCTAGTTAGGAAAGAGTGATTTTCGTGGATAAAATGAAAGTAGGGAAAGAAAAGGGAAATTCAAGTTCTATGAAGTGACTTGGATAAATATTCACTTCAGACTAGCAATTTAGTAGTGACCTTTAAGCAAATTTTCCGCAACTTATGTTCATCTATAGTACATGTGTCAGCCACTCTATCTATATAGGTTCACAGTTGCATCAAATGGTTTACTCTAAACGCTAAATTAAGCCTATCTCATTCGGTGGTCTCGTAACATGAGAGCGATAGTGGGACTACAGAGTTTTCGAACTTGTGTCAGTATTGAAAACCACATAGAAAAAATATTTAAATGGGTTTTCGAAAAGTTTTACACTTAGTTTCCCTAATTATCTTGAAAATAAGGGGGACCGTGTATGTGAAATTTCGTAAGAAAAGGCCCCTCTGCACATGCCTTTGTAAAATAATCAGAATTTGGGTGGAACAGAAAACGTTCAAATAATATAATCGCTACAAAGTGATATGTTCACTTCTATATGTCGGACTTATTAAATAGAACATAATCTAAAATATACTCATTCCATAATTCGTATTCTGAAATCTGGTTGTTATTATTTGTATTGAACATCCAAATTTAACGAACTTTTATTAAACAAGTTCCATGAGTGTGAATCAACAATAAAACGATATATTATTTAACCTAAATCTCTTGAATTGAATTAGTATTTCTACCTCTCTGTGTTGTTTGTGTCATTTAGAATGGATCGATTTTAGATGGTATTGATTTGTGGCAAAGTAATGTTCGGAAAAATTCGATGGTGTTGAAGAATGTGCAATTTGTTACTCGATTGTGCACAACACAAATTTCAGTTTGCCTAAAATGCGATGTCACACTTGTCGTAAACTATTTCATTATGCTTGCATGTACAAATGGTTTACAACTAGTCGAAATCCTGCTTGTCCATTGTGTAGACACTTGTTTATTGATCCAACCGGTCGACCTGTATCAACATAATGGGTAAAGAAAATTCTGATGATCGATGCAGCAAGAAAATGTAGTATTTCTAATTAATCTGAATCAAATGATCATTTGTTTCATTAATTCATCATAAATCTTGTTTTTTGTTACTTTTGAGAAGGATTACTCTTTTTATTTTTAAGTAGTTATTATTATTATATTGTTTCTGAACTGTTCTGTGGAACATAAACTATCTGAATTTTCTGTATGTTTAATGTGAATGCAAAATGTTTGTCAACTTTCTTTATAGCAAATTACTTCTTGAGAAAATGTACAAATGATGATACAGATCTCGGATATCTGTATTGTGTTAGTTCTTTTCTAGTAGGCTTGTGTGTCTGTTCTTCTATGGAATGAGTGACTTGAATGTACGAACACCACTTCCCAAGGCGACGGGTTCCAAGGGTTGGTGACCTGGTGAGAAAACCTGTATGCTACGGATATTTGTTCAACCTTAGCTTTCAAGCTCGCTTGTTATGCTATTTGATATGTCCCGATCTAATGGGAAGTAATGGAAAAGATACATCAGATCCGACATCATTTCTCAGTATTCTATACACCTGAATCAGATCACCTTTGAATAAATGATAGAACAAAGTAAGGAGGTCCTACTTCTCTATTCGATCTATGTAGACCTCTGTGGATCATAAACGTTGATGATCTCTGTCGAATGATTGGGGGCCTACTCAAGTTAGACGTGAATGGTGTGACCAACAGCTAATGTCGAAGTCACACTTCGCGATTAGCACCTTACGTGGGTTACTCCATCGTATCTAGGGGCTATGGATGCTTTGAAGACCGTACAACACAAAGGATGTTATTACAGAAATATATAAGTTGAAGTAGGTACAGGCGAATGTGTGACCACCACCGCATAGGCCAGTACATTGCGTACGATTAACTGACGCGTGTCGGTTGTCCTTGACTTTGACATGGATCAATGATCTGTTCGATATTCGGTGACCCAACTGCCGGATGATTTGGCTAGTGCTCAGTGACATTTCATTGGCCCTACACCTTTGTTAGACCTCGGGATTCTCAAATCCCACTGGTAGTTAGCTTTCGTAATCCCTCCAACTCATGACAGTCGTCCTCAAGAGAAGTTTATCATGACAAGAGATTAGCGAACAGCAATATTAATAATAGCAGTAATCTTGATAGGAATAATTGTGGCAGTAATTGAAACTCATGAGACAAGCATCAGGTTCAGCTAATCCTGACGAAGGACAGTAAACCGTTTTGATTTGGGTTATAAACAATTTTAACTGTATTGTTCGTTATTTTTTACCATGGGGACCTTTAACAGTAATGTAGGAGCTTTAGTATCGAGGTATTTTATGTTTAATAAGAGGGATGTCTTACACTACAGAAAATGACACAGTACTTCATAACTGAATAAACGGTTCTATTTTTCAACCATTTACTTACTTACTTACTTACTTACACCTGTTACTCCTCGTGAAGGAGGATAGGTCGCTCACCAGCATTCTCCATCCAACCCTGTCCTGGGCAATCCTTTCCAACTCCTTCCAGTTGTAATTCATCCTTTTCATATCTGCTTCTATTATCCGACGTAATGTGTTCTTTGGCCTCCCTCTTTTCCGCCTTCCTTCAGGATTCCAAGTTAGCGCTTGCCTCGTGATGCAGCTTGACGATTTGCGTAATGTATGTCCTATCCATTTCCATCGTCTTTTCCTAATTTCTTCTTCAGCTGGAAGTTGGTTTGTTCTCTCCCACAGAAGGCTATTGCTGATGGTATCTGGCCAATGGATGTTGAGTATCTTGCGTAGACAGCTATTTATAAATACTTGTACTTTCTTGATTGTGGTTGTTGTAGTTCTCCAAGTTTCAGCTCCATACAGTAGAACTGCCTTGACGTTCGTATTGAAGATTCTTACTTTGATATTGGTTGAAAGTTGTCTTGAGTTCCATATGTTCTTCAATTGTAGGAATGCGACCCCTGCTTTGCCGATCCTCGCCTTTACGTCTGCATCTGAACCTCCATGTCTATCGACGATGCTTCCCAGATATGTGAAGGATTCTACATCTTCCAGAGTTTCGCCATCAAGGGTGATTGGATTGCTGTTCTCCGCTTTGAATTTGAGGACCTTGGTTTTCCCTTTGTGTATGCTGAGGCCTACTGATGCAGAGACTCCTGCTACATTGGCTGTCTTTATCTGAATCTGTTCACGTGTACGTGATAGGAGGGCTAGGTCATCTGCGAAGTCCAGATCGTCTAATTGGTTCTGAGCTGTCCATTGTATTCCGTGTTTTCCTTCAGATGTCGAGGTCTTCATAATCCAGTCGACCACCAGAAGAAAGAGGAATGGAGAGAGTAAACAGCCTTGTCTGACTCCGGTCCTTACTTGGAATGCATCTGTCAGCTGTCCTCCATGCACTACTTTGCACTGTAGTCCGTCGTATGAGTTCCGGATAATATTGACAATCTTCTCAGGAACTCCGTAGTGTCGAAGAAGTTTCCATAATGTCCTCCTATCTACACTGTCGAATGCCTTTTCATAATCAATGAAGTTGATGTATAGTGACGAGTTCCACTCAACTGATTGTTCGACGATGATCCGTAGTGTTGCAATTTGGTCTGTGCACGACCGATCCTTTCGGAATCCAGCTTGTTGATCTCGAAGTTGGGCATCTACTGCATCCTTCATCCGGTTCAGCAACACCCTGTTGAAGACTTTCCCTGGTATTGACAGTAGTGTAATGCCTCTGTAGTTTTCACATTTGCTCAGATCTCCTTTCTTTGGAATCTTGATGAGGTGTCCTTCTTTCCAGTCCATTGGCACTTGTTCCTCCTCCCAAATCTTTTTGAATAGAGGGTAAAGCATGCTTGTGGTTACTTCGACGTCTGATTTCAGTGCTTCAGCTGGTATGTTGTCGGGTCCTGCTGCTTTCCCGTTCTTGATTTGTCTGACGGCCATTCTAATTTCTTCCGTCGTTGGTGGGTTGACATCTATAGGAAGATCTGTGTGTGCTGCTTCGATGTTCGGTGGATTCATTGGAGCCGGCCTATTCAGGAGTTCCTCGAAGTATTCTACCCATCTGTTTCGCTGTTGTTGAATTTCAGTGATTGGCTTGCCTTCTTTGTCTTTGACCGGCCTCTCTGGTTTACTGTATTTCCCTGATAGTTTCTTCGTTGTATCGTAGAGCTGTTTCATATTTCCTTCTCTAGCAGCTTTTTCTGCCGTCGTTGCTAATTCTTCCACGTATTTCTTCCTGTCGGCTCTAATGCTCCTCTTCACTTGCTTGTTTGCTTCTATGTATTCAGCTTGTGCTTGGACTTTCTCTGCTCGTGTTCGGCTGTTGTTAATTGCTGTCTTCTTGTTCTTCCTTTCTTTGATCTTGTCCAGTGTTTCTATAGAGATCCATTCCTTATGATGGTGTTTCTTTAGGCCCAGAACCTCTTGACACGTTGAAGTCAATGTTTCTTTGATGCCTTTCCAGTTGTCCTCCATGGTAGTTTCTTCTTCCTTCAGTAGATCTTGAAAGGCTTGGAATCTGTTGTTGAGAGCTATCTTGAATTCATTGAGTTTGTCAGTATCTCGAAGGAAGGCTGTATTGAACCTTTGTATTGCTGTTTGTCCACTTGTCCAGTTCTTTTTTAGCTTCAGTTTTAAATTGGCTACAACTAGGTGGTGATCTGAAGCTACGTCAGCTCCTCTCCTGGTTCTCACATCTTCCATTGTCCTTCGGAATTTTTTTTATGCAAATATGGTCTATCTGGTTCTCTGTAGTGTGGTCCGGTGAGATCCATGTAGCCTTGTGTATACGTTTGTGTGGAAATATTGTGCCTCCTATGACTAATTTGTTGAATGCACACAAATTTGCAAATCTTTCTCCATTTTCGTTCCTCTCTCCCAGTCCATGTCGTCCCATAATATCTTCATATCCAGTGTTGTCTATTCCGACCTTGGCATTTAGATCTCCCATCAGAATGGTGAGGTCCTTTCTTGAGCATTTCTCTATGATTGACTGCAGCCGCTCGTAGAATTGATCTTTAATGTCGTCGTTGCTATCATTGGTGGGTGCATAACATTGGATAATATTCATTAAGATCCCCTCCTTCTTTGTTTTGAATGATGCTTTGATGATTCTGGATCCGTGGGATTCCCATCCTACAAGTGCATTTCGTGCTACTTTGGACAGCATAAGAGCAACTCCCTGTGTGTGTGGAGCATTTTCCTCTTCGTGACCGGAGTATAGCAGCATCTCTCCCGTAGCTAGCCTTTTCTGTCCAACTTGGGTCCAGTGGGTTTCGCTGATTCCCAGTACTGCCAAGTTGTATCTCCTCATTTCCGTTGCTATTTGGCTGGTCTTCCCGGTTTCCCACATTGTTCTAACGTTCCATGTACCTATAAAAATTTTTGCTCTGGTTGTTAGAAGGGGCATCGGCATCGTGGCTTCCGAAGGAATTCGGCTTTCACCATGAAGCGTCATAATTCTTCTAAATGAAGACCTTCTAACTCTCAGGGCAGAGTTAAAATGGTTTGAATTATTTTTTCTGGTAAGCGTTTTTTTAGCGAGTTAGTTTTCTACGGGATGGGGACGCTAACCCCATGCCCAACCCTCCTCCTTTACCCGGGCTTGGGACCGGCAGTAATTCTAGAAGAGCTACAGGCGGAGTTTTTCAACCATTTACCAGGCATATTAAGTAAATTCATTTTTAGGAGGTGTCAGCTCTTCCTATTGGGTTACTTTGAGTTTTTCGAGATTATTGGTCATTATTAAATGGTACAACGGACAATCGAGTAACCGTGTTATTGTGCAGTTTGGCTACTACCATTGACTCCAAGTAACTCAAAGAATATTCGTAACCGATATAAAAAGACGTACTGGTTTGTTTCAACAAAGTAGATGTTGGTTGAGTTGTGTCGTTGTCTGTACTAGCGTCGAAGTATTTGATTTTCAGTCGTTTCTCTTGTATTGTTAGAAAACGTGCATATCGAGAATTAAATTCACGGTTTTCCGTGCAACGTTACTCACTGTCTTCGCTAAAAGTGAATCTTTTCAAGCACTATGTCTCTGCACATTAGTTGATTGTTAGACAGAATCATAGTGAGGAATTCAGCGATTTCAAGGTTAGTGACTGTTTAGCTGTATAGCACGCCATTTTGTGGCAGAGAAACTATTAGAATATTAGTTAGAATATAATTGCATAAATCACACTCAAACTTATGTTTCGATACGGTTGGCTATTATAGACTCAAAGAAGTCTCAGAACACTATATTGCATACTTATTCTCCCGCGTTTACCAGTGTTAGTAATTCACGTAATTGAACAAATTTGAAGGTACTACTTTATTTTCTGTTAGATACGAGCTATTATGATGACATAAATCTAGAGTATACAAGAAATATCTTTAAACATAGGGGGAAATAAGTTAGTTCAAAGCAAACATTTGTGATTCACACAAACATTTCACTCGTAATCGTCGATTCAATCAAAAGCTTTAATTTTCCAACGAGCGATGCAAGGATTAGTTATGATATTCGACTTGCAGGATAACTCGTGGATCTTACATTTTCTTCAATGAAGATGAATCCTCTATACATATAAGTGCATCACATTTTTACTGACGTCTGTTACACATCGTGCAGCATAGCTCACCCACCAAAGATTTAAAGACAACTGTGTTCTGAGCTCTTTTGATATCTGCCTCCAATTTACAGCGCAATGTGTTCTTTCTTCATTTTCTTTGAGGATCTGGGTTTAGTGCTCGTTTTCAGTGCACTTTCCTAATTTCGTTAAGGTGTGTTCTATCCGGTTCTATCTGTTTTTCCTTATTTGCTCAACAAATGGAAGTTTGCTTGGTTTCTGACACAGGCGGTTGTTGCTGATGGTATCTAGAAAATGGATCCATGATATCTTGAGTGAATAGTTGTTTTTAGATTCACGTACTTACTTTACTATGGTCGTGGTGTTTATCCGAGTTTCAGTTCCTTATCAAAAATCAATTGTAGTGTTTGTATTGAATATTCTGACGTTGGTGTTGGTCGACAGTTTTTTTGAGATCTAGTTGTTTTTCAGGTGAATGAACGATGTAATTTGTAGTGGCAAATAAATTCCCGAAATCAGTAGCTCTGTACGTCTTTGACATTTGGTGCTGATCGCATTAGTTTTAATGGACTCACCTAGCTGAATGCGCTCGGTCACACATCCGCACCAAATCACGATAGGGTACGCCTACAACCGCTAGCAAGTTCAGATTAGTCATTTCTCTACATATCGATATTTCAACAAATATATATTCGAACCTCTTTTTATTTGACTGGGTTGGTATATTTCGATTATAGGTGTTACTGGTTAAGGTGTTGTCAAATTCCGAGTACTAGTGGCATCTGTAACTCGGATTGTCACTTGTAGACTGATCCTACTGCAGTTGTGACACCTGCTTAAATCCCCTTTTCTTGACTCTTTAATGAAGTATTCATCCTCCAAGTCTTTTGGGACGTCTTGGTTTTCCTATATTTATCTAGAGAACACGAGGGGTTGTGCAAATAATTCTGTGTTTGGATTCGGTCCTTCAGCCATTATTCTGTCTGATCTTATGTGACGTTTGAGTAGACCAATGACCGTGATATACTTTGAAACGTTTGTCTTCACGAAGATCCACTGTATGTGCTCATGTAAACAACTTTTCAGGTAAATATGAGTTATGTGCAACGATAAGGTAAATTTGCACAATCAAATGGCTGATTGACTTCTCTTGAACTCAAAAAATTGTAACCGTATCGTAACACTACGACAAAAGACTAAAGAATTCAATATGTTTACTCCAGATTATCACAAAGATATTGAAAGTTGACCGAATTTTGAAATGAAGGTTGTAGATTGTGTTCTCAAGGTCGCCTTGTGTGCTTTGTTATTTATCTGAAAGTCTTAAAGCCAAAAAATATTACAAATTGAGCTACCCTGGTATGATTATTTAATCCTATTGGTGTTTCCACATAAGTTTTCCCTAATAATTGTTGTCTTTAATCGCGAATCACAGCTAGTTAAATTGTTCGCTCGAAATTTTCATATCCGTGGTGGATGGCGTTGGAGTTTGATTTTGGTTGGATATAGGTTCTGTATGTTGCCTTGGATACTAGATGAGTAATGTATTTTGTGAGATTATAATGTACTCAGCTTATTTTACTGTAATTTTCACGCGGCTATTCAACCGGGGTTAGTAGCGTTTCTGGTACAAGGCTTAAGTTGCATTACCTTGTCTGTTTTTTTTACTATTGTATGAAAAACCGTGTGTTATAAAGACACAATCAGACCCATTTTCGAATTAAATCACATAAAGTTTATGGCAATTATCGAAAAATAAATATTTTTCCAGAGGCGTTTAAAATATTGGCAAAAAGCGTATCGGATCTCTCTTTATTTCACTGACCCGTTGATCATCTCTAGATGCTTTTTGTGATGTTGCTATCATTAATCGCTACATTTTTAACTGCCTATTGTTGAGACGTTTAGTAAGATATGATGAAGGTACCTAACCACGTATCTTCATCAATGAAGATCGTCAGTCGCTTTTGCCTTCTATGATGTTCTGGCAACATTTCTCAGTAAAATATCTAGTGGTCGCATGTATCTGTTACCTTAAAAATATATTTCCATCTTGGATAAATAATCTCTCAATATATGATTACATGGAAGTTACGTAAATTGTGTGTTGTCGGTTAAAGATTAGTGTATTTTAGAATAACATTCACCGTGCACCTCTGAATTCCGAATTATTTTCATATTGCTGAGCAGGTATGCGATTAGCTTGGACAGTTGGCATGTTGAATATAATTTAGAAATTCATGCATCTGTATAGTTGTATGAATGTTGTGATAGACAAAATCAACTTCAGGCTAGCGGCTTATATCAATATAGGTTACCCTTGATTCCATGGTGATACTTATTTCACCACAGAATGTTGGGTTTGTGGTGCTATCATAAAATCAATCTTGTTCGACTTTTGAAAAATTTATTCTTTCCATGCTAGTAAATTTTCGCCAAACCTCTTAGGTCGTCGTTCCTAAGAAAGATCTATATTCATTGAAAACGCCTTCTAGTTCATATTAAAATTAATCGATCGCTTTTGTACAACTTAGATTATCTTTGAATCAGTGGTCCCTTTAAATATCAAAATCGGCTGTTTAGATATGTATTACAAATGTCGTTCAAGCGAATTTTAAATTAAACATTGCCTTGTGACCAAGACTGGATCAAAGGATAATATAGTTTATGATGTCACTATGCTGTTTGAAAATCATATGTTTGGTTAGCATCTGTTAGTACACCACAACTCATATGGGTTCCTGGAGGTCTTGCTACGTAACTTCCCTTACCCACTTATCTTTGTTCTGTTGATGTATGTATTTGCATCGATTTTGTATGTTTTCAACAGCGAAATGCTTCACTTCATGTTCTCGAAAAATAATTCATACTGGGTTATTCGAATTTTTTGAGACTACGCTTTTCGATAGTATGAGAAGCTGGAGATGGCCATATTTTCCACTTCGTTAATCAAAACTTAAGTACTGTTAAAGGAGACAACCACGATACTGACAACTTTTGAGCACGCAGCAAACTTGACTGAAATGTCATCGGGAGGATTTTTAGCATGATATTCATCTTGAATGGTATATCCTAGTACAGATATTTGTCTTAAGCAAGTCAATTCCACCTATTTAACGGAAGTCTGATTTACATGATAGAAAATCGATGTTCAGAAGTGTATTCAACCATCAATAGGCGGTCAGTTAAGATTATAATTTGAAAAATCATACTCATCATTTTACAAAAAGATAAGAACCGTTGAACTTTCCAAGTAAATCTTCATGTCTATCAATCAACTTTTATTTTACCGGACTTACCATCTTTACACTATTGACTTCTGTCACAAACTTACTGTGAATGAAATCTTGATGGCTTAGAATGTCCATCTTTTGTAAAGATATGATGATATTTTGACGACCTCAATGAACTGTTCTCATCTTGTCCAAGTTTTAAAGACTACCACTTTAACGATGCATAGTAATTCTAATTAAACTTAATAATTTAGTATTGAACGAATACATGACAATATCTGATCAATAAGAATAAAATTTCATTTAGTATTCCGAAAATTAATAAACATTTATATTAACAAATTAATTACACTGAAAATCTAATTGACTTCACACATATCCATATACAGATGTAAAACGTTTACTATAATTTAAAAATTACATAGTTTCACTAATGAAGTGGTCATTTAGTAATTAAATGGAAAAAAGAAATATTGATCAGAGAGTACTTCTATTCTCTGACACTTATTTATTAATCACTAACGTTGATTTGTTGTTCATGTCCTAACAACACACATTTATTTCTATCAGGGTTTTACTCTCTTAAATTATTAAGTTTAATATTATTGAATCAATGAGTCAGCCTATTTATTTTTGTGAATTATTCATTAATTTAGTGCAGTTCTGAACATAAGCGTGTTATTTGTTGTTGCTTTAATTTTAGCTGTCTAAATACTATTTAGCGATTGTGAATTTATACAGAGTATTTAAATTATGACATTTAATTAGTGTACTTTCAAACACCAGCTGGTCAACTAGCGTGATTTATGGAATCAACGAATAATTCTATAAAACCATGTCATCATTTTTATATTGGAACTTGACTGCGACCATAGAATTATTTAGCTATTTAATTAAAACATGGAAACTTCGTCAAACGAAAGTGTATAATATTAGGGGTAAAATGACTCTGAATGAAGTTCTTAAACCATTTTCACTTTGATATGACTAAGCTAATTTAATAATAATCATATCTGTAAGATATAATTAGAATGAGCTTGTTCAACGTATCAGAATATTCACCATTCTGTACTTTTTAAGTTGGTAGTTTTGGCGACTAGTGATTGTCAGCTTCAACAACATCTAAATTTTCCTATCGTAATAATTTTTACTCGTTCAGAAAGGTTTTTGATTAACTTGTTTGGCACGAAGTTGTGTTTTTACGATTGCAATATTCGATTAAAAATTTCTCAGAAAGTGGAGATTTCTTCTAAAAGATAGATATGGCCAATTAACAAGTAATCGGCAACTGCATATAAATCTAATGCTTCCCTAACGTTAGATTTCAGTTGGCTAATATCAAATATAGTGTAACACAATGTCTTGTGACTTAATTTATTGATCAGGTACAAAGTATTTATCTTATTGTATTTCATTTAGAACTAAAAAGTAGAAAGTGATAATGCGTTGATATAAGAACGTACTAAAAAATCATAACTTATTAGTAGTAGACATTAGTTTGTGAGAAATGCCTCTAAACAATTCACTTAAGCTACTTAAAAGTTACCTAAAACTGATTGATGGCATATTCACACTCGTATCTTTTAAAAATTTTATTGTTAAACACCACGGATACTAAGATATGTAAAATCATCGACCATAAAATATGTCAGCATTTGCCTATGGTGGTAATATGATTTGAGTATACAGACAGGTTAGTAGATATTTCTCATTAGCAGCTTTGTTTCAGTCAATAACCTATAGCATGTTTAAGTATAATACTAGTAAAAAACTTTACCAATAACGAAATCCTGTATTCCTTATCAGCGTCCGTCCATACGGACCTAACTTCGATCTTCCTTCTAATAGGGTTTCTAGTCCTCTGTTCTCTTTACAAAGATTTTAGTTAAGCTATCAATTAAAGGAATAAACAAAGTTGCCTAGCTATGTGGCATTTTTGCAACATTTTTTTTATGTATCTCCACTATGTATCTCCATATTTGGTCGCCCAAACGTACTTAGGGTTTCAGTTCCTTATACTGATGTAATAGTCAATTAAATGCTTTACTACAGTGCAGCTATTACATTTCCTGTCTCACAACACGTTCAGTTACTTTTCCTCTGTATCCTAATGTTTCTAATCTATGTTTAGATAAATAATGTCTGGCAAAAACAGTCATATAATTAGTGAGAGCGATGTAAGGAGTGAACCGTCGGTTTCAACTTGCCTACCGGATAGGAAGACTTCAGTGAGTTGAGATGAATTCTATTCAGAAGTTTTATTTAATAACTTTTTTATGTTATAACGGAATGAATATTGTAGAGGTCGAAATTGTCCTTTCAAATTATCGTTATTCATAGTTTTACATAATTACTGGGTAGCTAGATTACTACATATGATTTCTTTTCGTTAAACCCATTAAATATTTTTATACGACTTTGCCAACCTAATTTATTGCTAGCCTATTACTTAGTTTCCCCTAATCATAGCCACTCTCTGCTTGTTTATGTGTAATTGTTGTTTTCCATCTTATGATGTTTCATTCTGGTATATCTATATAAATTATGTCTGTTTAAAATGCTAATGCAGTAGAGGTGGGTTGCTACTTCCGAATTCGAGGATAGTGGTAGAGGAGAGCTAGCCAATGCTAGAGCAATAGGAACCTGACTCCTGGCTCACTGTCAGTAGTGCTGGTCAGACGTGTAATAAGTCAGAGACACTAAGTTGTAGAATAGATAGCAGATCAACTTAGAATCAGGACCCTAATTGGTAACTGAGCACGCGATATTGACCGGTGGTCACAGGATAACAATTTACCTAATGTAAACTACCAAGATGAATAATCTCTGTGGTGGTCGCATATCAAAACAAGCTAAAAATCCTGACAGTCGTCATCAAGTCCACTATAAAATTTACGAACTAGTACCTTTACGAAATCAAACCTAGAACCTTCAGGTTATTCAACGACCCTGCCACTAATTAACCATTAAATTAAAATATATTCTTCACTTTCGAATTATAGATTGTTCATAACACCTCGAATATTTTTTAGCATCACTGGCTTAAACTTATCTAAGCTCTTCAAGTTTTGTTAGAAATTACATTTACATGCACAAGGTAGTATTGACTGTATCCATCCTTCCTATAATAAACTCAGTTCCACGTCTAAACGAGTGTAAATAATGTAACTAAGTAACTTCCTGTCTAAGGTTTCTCCACGTTTGAGACATAACTGAATCTTCAAGGTGGGACTATCATTATTTAATTTTGTCTGACACTAGAAATTCGTACACTACATATCAGTATCATAATAGCTTACAATACGACCATTTTAGGGTCCGGGTTATAATCATGATCAGTGGTTGGAGACGTTAATCGAGTCACTTACATGATCGCAGATCTATTCACACTTTTCTTACTCCAAGCCTTGAGCCTCAATACTATTTCATGCGTTTTCTTCCTCCAATACATCTTTTTTTTGCACCATTTTCTCCAATATGCAGACCCTCTCACTTTTTGATTAACACCACTATTATTTGGATTTTTTTATTTGATCCTTTTCATTTCGTCTCGGTGTGTGATTTAGTGTAGAAAAGTAAGCTAAAGTGAATTATTTTGTGGCTCCGCTGACTATGACTGACTTACCGCTATGCTATATTATCCCATTTGCACCGCAACTTGACAGAGCGGTGTTTACGCACATTTACATACTAAGGTTGCCTCAGATAAAAGATCTCATTGATTCATCTATCATATCCAACTAGACAGCTTTTAAATACACGAGCTAATTAGCTACTAAAGAGATTTGCTTACCTAAAAACTTCTTTTTCCAAACTTTAGGATGATTGCACACTTCCATTCAGTATGTCTGTAGTAAATATTGATGATTATTGGAGCCTATCTGCAATAAAAAATTTCCAAGACTGGATCTGATTGTGAGCTTAATTAGCAATGAATAGTAATTTCGAGAGTGCGAAAGTTATATGTTTCACAATTTTTCAGAAATAATAGAGATACGCTAGAATTGGAGTTTTAATTCCGTTGTTAGGTTTCAGGATTTTCAGAAACACGCTTCCACTTTACTTAGTGATCAGCTATATCCCTTAGTACAGACTTTATTGCCATTGTTCCTTTTTAAACCCCTTGTCTTGTAAGAAGCTATTTGAAATTCTCGTCTAAACTGTGTGAGAATATCCAACTATGTTAGAATAATGTTCCAGAATAAGATCTATCATGTCTCTGCATGTTAAGTTCGAAATTTATAATTGCACTTTTGCTCCGACAAATTTTTTCACAGTAGGGATCTGTTTCTGATTTTGTTTCCTATTAATGGAGTCTAAGCATAAGTAGATTACATTATTAGTTCACCTCCCATAACTTACTGCCAAGTTTAAGGGTTTGGGCACCCGGGCAGTATCACAGCCCACATACAAATTGATGAACTCTTTATGCCTATGGAAATTACCTTTCTCGCTTTGAAAAACAAACAATTGATTCAGATTATTATCATTACAATTATTGTCATTAATAATACTATTATTATTGCTACTATGATTGTCACTATTGTTATTATTATTATTATTATTATTATTATTATTTTCCACATTATTCACCCTCTTTTATACTTATACAGCGGCTCGTCTTTGGTGGAAATTCGACTGTATCTAAACGTTCTCGAGTCACTGTCCGGTTGAAAATTGTATTTTACCATCGAATATGAGTACTGAAGCAGTTTTTCTGAAACCACGTGCGCCATTCAAACTGGCTGTCTTCAACGTTCGCACACTTATGCAGGTTGGTCAACAGATAGGGCTGGCTATGTCTTTGGAAAGTCTTAATATTGATGTTTGTTGTCTATCCGAGACCCGTATTCAAGACTCTGGCGAAGTACTACAAATTCGCTCTCCATCTGTCGCTTCGAAAAGCTTGTTTTACGTGCGCTTATCCGGGGACCTTGTGGCATCTTCGTCTGGTCTTGCTGGCGTTGGTGTCGCACTAAGCGCTAGAGCTGAGGCAGCACTAGTCGATTGGATCCCCATTAACAGTCGGTTATGTGCTGTTAGATTAGAAAGTTCCATCAAAGTGAGAAGAAATCGGCGTGAGAAACGATGTCTTTTCGTCATCTCCGCCTATGCCCCGACAGATTGCAGCCCGGATGCAATCAAGGATGAGTTTTACCACCAGTTATCAGTTCTTCTCCAGAAAGTGCGTTCGACAGATAATGTAGTACTAGCCGGAGACTTGAATGCCCAGGTCGGGCGTCTAGGCACAGAAGAGAGTCGTTTAGGTGGCCGATGGGGACTCGTTGGTCGCAGGTCAGATAACGGGGACCGTCTACTGCAACTTTGCACAGACCACAACCTGTTTCTGGCTAGCACTAACTTTCGGCACAGTCATCGCCGATGTGCCACCTGGCGTCCTCCCTCTGCATCTCAAGCCTGGACTCAGATTGATCACATCGCGATCAGCTACCGCTGGCGTGGTTGTGTACAAGACTGCCGCTCCTTTTGGAGTACCTATCTGGACTCTGACCATGCCTTGGTCTGCGCCAATCTTGCCTTACTTTTCAGTGGCCAACGAAGTGACCACCACCAAAAGATTGATGTTAGCAAGCTGGTTGCAACTTCTGTTGCAAGTAAGTATCGAACCGAGCTAGCCTCTAAGCTAGCTACCACTCCACGGAAAAGTATAGATGAGCATTGGTTGCAATTGCATGACGCCATGAAAATGGCGGGTACAGTCAGTTGTGGGTTCGCGAAACGTCCCGCTTTTAAGCACTGGGTTTCTTCTGGTTCCTTACAACTCATTGAAGCCTGTCGGTCTACTCCGGGTGACCGTGAGTTTGACCATAAACGAAGGATGTTACGTAAGGAAATTGGGCAAAGCTTGCGTAAGGACCGAGAAGCCTGGTGGTCGATGCGTGCTAATGAGATGGAAGCAGCAGCTGCATCTGGTAACTACCGGAAGCTCTTCCAGCTCATCCGAGCCACTGGCAGCAAGAAGTCTGGTGTGAGTGAAACAATCTGCGAGGATGATGGGATGCCAATCACTAACATCCATCGACGTCTTGGACGATGGGCAGAATTTTTCGAAGGGCAGTTCAACTGGCCTGCTGCTCCGGCAACATCGGTCAGACTGTCCTGCCCTCCATGGCCGGTGACGACTGATCCACCAAATGAGGAGGAAGTCCGCAAGGAACTCCAACTCTTGAAGCGTTACAAATCACCTGGCCCAGATGACTTACCTCCGGCTCTTTTTAAAGATTGTGGTGACTTTTTGACTAAGGAATTGACGACGTTGCTTACAAAGGTCTGGGAGCTCGAGAGTGTACCAACGTCATGGAATGAGTCGATAGTTGTCCCTATCTTTAAAAAGGGTTCACGTCGTTCCTGTAACAACTATCGGGGGATAAGTCTACTTCCGATTGCGTCCAAGCTATTGGCTTCCGTCATTCTTCGTAGGTTGTTCAAAACCCGAGAAAGATTGACTCGTGAGGAGCAGGCTGGGTTTCGTTCTGGTCGAGGATGTATTGATCATATCTTCACCCTCCGCCAAATGTTAGAACACCGCCATGCTTTTCAAAGGCCAACAATCGTAGTGTTTCTTGACATCAGGGCTGCCTTCGATTCGTTGGACAGGACTGTTCTCTGGGATTGTCTATTGAAGAAGGGTGTGCCTGAGAAGTTTATTAACATCCTAAAAGCCCTATATACTAACACCTCAGGCAGAGTGAGGGCATACAACCACCTCTCTCCATTGTTCCATTCGAGCAGTGGGGTTAGGTAGAGTTGCCCAATCTCACCATTCCTCTTCAACTTTGCCATCGATGACATTCTGGAAACAGCTCTGATGAATGTAAGTAATGGTGGTGTGGATCTGTTGCCTGGAGAAAGACTTCTCGACCTTGAGTATGCGGACGATATTGTCTTACTGTGCGATAATGCCCAAGGCATGCAATCCGCACTTAATCAGTTGGCAATCAGTGTCCGTAGGTATGGTATGTGCTTTGCACCTTCGAAGTGCAAAGTACTTCTACAAGACTGGCAGGATTCCAATCCTGTACTCACCCTGGATGGTGAGCAGATAGACGTAGTTGAGAAGTTCGTGTATCTGGGTAGCTGCATAAGTGCTGGTGGGGGTGTGAGTGATGAGATCAATGCACGTATAGTGAAAGCCAGAGCGGCTTATGCCAATCTGGGCCACCTTTGGCGCCTTCGTGATGTTAGTCTGGCTGTAAAAGGTCGGATCTACAACGCGTTGGTGAGAGCAGTTTTGCCCTATGCTTGTGAAACCTGGTCTCTCCGAGTTGAGGACGTTAGACGACTCTCTGTGTTCGATCATCGCTGTCCGAAGGATTGCTGACATTCAGTGGCAACACCATGTCAGTAATGCAGAGGCTCGGCATCGTGTGTTCGGGCACAGAGATGATAATTCAATTGGTGTTACTGTCTTGAAACACCGACTTCGGTGGCTTGGACATGTTCTCCGAATGTCGTCCCAGAGAATTCCACGTCGTGCATTATTTGCCGACTCTGGGACTGGTTGGAAGAAGCGGAGAGGTGGTCAGTGCATGACATGGTGTCGTGGTATGAAAGAAAGCTGCAAAGGACTGGCTTCTGTTGGTCCTTCACGACTCCCTGGTTGGGGTCTGAGAGATGGTGCTACACAGTGGCTAGAGACGTTATCAGATATGGCTCAGAATAGAAGCCAGTGGCGATCCTGCTGTAACCTTCTTTTACTTTCTTCATAAAAAGTGGTTGTGTCTCCTTTACCTGAAAGATTTCTTCTGATTGTACCTTTTCGTTCCCTCGTTACTACCACACTACCTTACTCCAATCTCTTCGTCATTGTTCTCTTTTTCTTTTGCGCTCCTTAGTTTTCTTTTCTTTTCTACTTCTCTTCGAATTCTCATTGTTTTGTGTGGCGCATATATGTTGGCGCTCTCTTGTACCAATATTCATGTGTTCAAATAAATAAATAAATAAGGGTTAGAATGATTTTATTTTCCTTATTTTTGCGTTCATTTCTAGATTGACGCTCATGAAACCAAACAGCCTTTGCCCAATAATAAGTAACTTTATTTTCATATCATTGTATGCTAGACGCTCCATAAATTTTGATATATTGCTCAGTTTTACCATATTTTCTATAGTTTATAACCAACACAATGCAAAACGTGTTGAAGTATTCCCATTCACTTTTTCAGAGTTTGGACCACAGTGGGCCATCTGTACCAACTATGTTAGCATACGTTGATTTTCGTCCATGGTTTAAAGGGTGGGATCAACTTGACGTAAATGATCAGGACAAATTGAAGGACCTGGTAACATTTAATTCTACTAGTCAAATCGACTAATATCCAAATATCTAATGATGTATTAAAATTATCTCCTTTCATGAACTTCAAAATTCTTTGGTTTGATGAATCTGGAGATATCTGGAATAATGTAGTATCTTTAATTCCACTCTGATTATATACTATTTCTCAGTAGCAGTTATGGATCCAATTATTTCCAAAATATTTGCTCTGTTTTGCGTTACCCATGGGTAATAATATTTTAACATGTATATTTTGTAATACCAGAATACAACATTTTAATAAGAATTTGTGTTGTATTTTCCATGTGTGGTTGAAATTTATGTTGAATGCTTGTACTAAGAATGATGAAGGCGATTTTGAAGCTTAGATTTTCCAATCCAAATATCCACAAATGGAACATATTTCTGTTTATTTTAAGGGAACGTAATAATAGTATTTTACAATCTAGTTCATTTATTATATACAGATTTACATGCTGTTCTCTAACTCGCACCGTTTGATTGGAAATATGGCATCAATTTACCATAGTAAAGCATTATACATAATAGTTTATTCCCAATGGGTTGCTAATATTTTCATTTCTACTGTGTCCAACCTTACGGAAGCCACGTTAAGGTGTAATTTTACTGCCTACAATTGTCAAACTGCTATGAAACATTATGTTTCAGAAAATAACTCTTAAATGTAACAGTTAACGATAAAGAGACTAATAAAAGTTATGTAAGATCCAATGAGATTATAGTGGATAACCCTACCTACTAAGTATTACAACACTCTCAGGATTATTGGTTTATACTTGACTGCACTCCAATCTGAGAGGCAGGATATTATGATCAACCCTCACCAAATCAGTATTGTTTAAGACCGAACATATCTACTAGTTAGCTACAAATTAAAGGATAATGACGTTTTTAAACCGTGTTAATTTGAGATGCTCCATTATGTAATAAGACCAGACAAGTCCCGACATATTATGTTGACCTTCCGTACTGTAGTTATCTTTTGTATTTTAAATTATGTAAGAAGATGGTTTGGAATTTTCTGGTCATAGTAATGATTGTTAATCTTATGTAAAGGAAAAATTGAGAATTCGGTGGTATATAATAATGGACATGTTGCCAGGAGTCTACAACAGTTTTATTTTTTATTATCTTCATTTTTCATCATTTCAGATGACTCGTAATGAGCAACAGTTCGAACAACGATCTCATCGACCTAAAAGGGCATTATCAAAAACCAGTGACGTAAGTTTATAACAATGTGATCAACTCAGCTAAATGTATCTATGAGTATTCTGATTAACAGTTACATACAATGATAATTTGCTAACAAGTTTGTCCTTATCATGAGTTACGTTGTTCTAGACATTTCGGGCATACGTTGTCTTGGTGACTTATTCCGTTTGATGCCCATTCCACTCATTCAGGTTGGTCAAGTCTTCTTGGAGAAGCCTATTGGCCTGTCTGAACCTTTGCTTCAACTCATACAGGCACAAATGTCCGTGCTAAGATACATGTTTCACGGGTATAACCATCACAACACCAACACCCAGTGTTAGATTTGCGACTGTTGAGAAGGCGAAATTGGACCCACACTTACTTGGCAAATATTCATGACATGCACGCTAGAAGCATACAAGTTTGATACTATTGTGTTTCATAGTATACAGATATGCATAAATACTTTATTTGGTAACTAAATGCCAGGATGTTTGGTTCGCCAAATACACATTGCACATACACCAGAAATGTATAGGTACAAGACCTGCTCATTCCATGGCATATGTAAGCATAGAGGACGTCTCTTTGATTATTACCGTTGTTAGTTCAAGTATGCGTTACACGCACAACCGAAGTACACAGATTAAATCAACCTATGAATTCCAAGCATACGTATAAGCATAAATGCTCTCACGTGTCCAACACGAGTTAAAACATTCTAATCCATTTTTTTGCGGCAGATTGGTGGATTTATCCGATCCCCATCGACCGCGCAAGTCGGTTCGTGTTGCAGACACCCACGCACTACGATTAACCCTGAATAAGATATTGCCATATATTCCGTCTAGAAAATCCTTTTTCACTCACTTTCCATCTATTAATTCATTTGCTTGATGTTTTCATATCATCCAGAAATACATATCCTTCAGTTTAGCGATAAATGAGCTTGTCTTATGTATCCTATTAACTAAACTACATGAGTGGCCAGTTAACCGAATTCCAGAATCGTTCATCACGGTTTGTATGATTTTCTCAACAAAATAAGGACTTTCTTAGAATTATGAGACAATTTTTTAGTATTAACGAGTGTTATGTTCTCTCTTATAACAACCCATCTACTCTTATTACTTAGCATTCTGTAGACACTTTACTTCACTTGACAAGTTTCCAAATCAGAACACGGTTGAACAGGGACGTAATTATATTCCAAATAGACGAGGTCGAGTGGGGGTACGAACCACAATAAGAAGAACGTTAGTATATTTACAATTTTTACACAAGATTCTAGAGTCTTCTGCAAGTACCCGCCAGAGCTGACTGGGTAAGAAATGCACAATCAGCGTACTCCAACTCAGTCCTGCACGGACCACACTTTAATCTATATATTATCGAGATCTAGAAATGATGACGTATTCAGGATATGTAGACATGCTGTTAGTTGGTTGTATGTTAGTTGAAATGTTGCTTGAAATATTCATTTGTTTAGTTCGTGAGTGATAAACTACAAATCTACAGGAGAAAGTAATAGTTCTTGAAAGTTTCCGAGTCTTTTGATCGCACTAAGCAATATTACAAACATGATCAGAGTACATTTTCCTCCTCAAAACGCGAAATCCTGCTGTTGGAGTGTTCTGCATTGACTCCTAAAGTAGTTAAGTGCATTGACCACGTCACTTATTTTTAAAGTCCCATCAGTTTATGTGGGTTGGGATCTGACAAAATCTCGGAACAAATTCAGAAAGCTTGACTGGGCTTTGTCAACTTTCGTCACTTGTGATGTAGGCAAAATGTTTGTCTGCAAACCAAGAAACGAGAGTATTACTCAGCAGTCCTCTGTGTACTAAATTATCACTGTGGAACATGAACATAAGTAGCAAGCATGTATAGGATGCAGGTTTTTGATTATAAGTGTCTTCGAAATATTGTTTGGTTTTCATGAAACTACCGATTGATCCATGTTGAAGGTAAAACAAAGGTGACAAGTCGGTTGCTGGGGTTGTAAATCCTTAATTATCAAGGTGGCCTAAACACGTTACATATATCTAAACATCGCCCTGCTAAACAGGCACTTTCGGTGATATAGAAGTAGATTGAAAGGAAGCTTGAAGAGGCTGAACCAGGAAGTAGGATTAGTATATGAAGTCGTCGACTTTTGGTCTGAGCCATGTTAGTTGATGCAAGCTACTTGGTTTGAAGTCACTTATCAACCACGATCAGTGATTGGCGACTGGTTGATACGATTCAGAGTCGTTTATAGTGGTGCAGGTACATCCAATTTCTATCTTCCGATCTTCAACCTCAGTGTTCTTCCATACATACCTTTCCACTTTGTCTTTTCGAACTACATTCCCAACATTCAATCTTTCTCATTATCACTGCTACATTACTTCGATCTATTTTACTGTTCATCTTGTTGTTTTCACATCGTTGTACTAATGTAATGTGACAACCTGGACCAACGCACATCTGTACCAGGCTCTACGTTGATTATGACTGACTTACCAACTAATTATTTTACACTGTTTGTGACCTGGTTCGGCCAAAAAATTTGAAGCGTATTATTTTGCAGTGTTATGACCTATACTCTGTCCATGTGAAATCCTATCTATTTGAGTTTCGAAGGTGCCATAACTCTCTTTTCACCTCCCTTTGTCTGCAGAAAGTGGTCTCGTCTGGTACTAATACTTTGAGAAAGCCTTCAGCTTAACATTATGTGGTTGAGAATAGTTGATACACCGATTTCATAAGTGTTATTTGAAGACAATTACTTCTTTAGATTGGGTTCATTTTACTCAAGTGGTCTCAGAGATTTCCTTATATAGCATTATCTGGCAAAATCGGTGTTAGGTGGAAGCGGAAAATTAGTTATACGCTGAGATGATGGTGGCTAGCAGTGAAATTCAGGACAGGGGTTTCATCCTACTTGGGACTTGTCAGCTGACCACTACTATCTCAGCTTATAATGCTTGTGGCTGAAGGCAACATCGATGCAATCCGCACAGGATGCACATATGCCAATAATAATGTGATCGATTACAGTCCTAAACATCAATGGAAAGATTCAAGCAACCAATACAAAAATGAAGGAAAGCTGGTTAGTTTATGGCGGGTAAACAATTGCCGGTTGATTGCACCTAGCTAAATGTGGACCTGTTTATGATCCGACTCAGTGGCTCGAAAAGTTGTCAGATATGGCTAAAAGAATAAATCATGGATAATTCTGCCGTAAAAATAATGTTACTCATGAATCGTAAATTATATCTACGTCCTGAACAGAGTCTATCTTGATTGCATCTTTATTCAGATAGTATCCTTTGGAACGTCTTGAAGTTCGTAAATTGATAACGAACTTCAGAATTTCGCTTGAATGTGATATTCTCGGCGTTTTGCTGTTCTATCAGAGTGTGCATTTTGAGAAGGACTACATTTTAGAAATCTAATGCCTCCAAATCGATATTCGAAATCACGACTCTTTATGAGTTTCATTTAACTTTTTTTAATTTTTAGGACAATGTTTTAGGGATTTCTTGGAAAGAAGAACAGGAATTACGCAAAGCCATGTATGTTTCTCTTAGAGATCAACAACAAACAAATTCAGATTCCAGTCCTTGCAATCACCTCATGACTTTACGTTTCCAATTGGTAAAACAACCAAGTATATCAGGACCTAGCAGTGCGAAATTGGGTTTAGCGAAGCCACGGTCAACCATTCAGTTTAAACATTCTAGAAAACAAATTCGCCCGAAATTTGTCTCTGCGAATACCATCTTTCCTAAAACTAGAAACGCTTCCGAGAGTTCTCCGAATAAAGAAGTATTAAAATGTGATTCAAACAGCAATAAAACAAATGTAAGTGGATGTTGTATGTGCCATATGTTTCAGCCTGGTTGTGTCTCTATGCAAGTTGCCTTTAAGTTTTGGTATTTTAGTACTGACTAGCAAAAAATCGTAGTGCAAGTATTTTGTGCCTCGTTTTTGGTCTCATCTGAATAAACTTCCTATAAACGAAATTACTTCATGAGTATTTAATCAGTTATGCAGAACCTGTTAAAGTCTTTAGTCTTATTATTAAGTGTAATTGTTTTCAAAGCTGCTGGGAATTAAATGATTAGAAAATAACTTGTTTTTACTGTGAATGGATATTATTTTTTCCAGCTTATGAGTTGTTAAATCATCATATCCAAACAAACTGGGTGAAAATTAAATTGTAGTCTTATGCTGTCTGAATTATCAAAGCATATCCAAAAATTAGCATCAGTCTTGGGTATGTGTGGTAACATAGATGCAGCAACGGTGTATCTAATTTCCTTTTAAGCAAATATCTTTCACTGTGTTTTTATTTATTTGGTTGCGTATTGACATACGGAATAAGTCACGTTAAAACCATTTCCTCTGAAATATGGAACACTATCTGTGATCCTTTGTTGTACGCCTTCTGCGTCGCAAAAAATAGCTCTCTGTGTTATCGGTACTGGTTTTAAAAATTTGTTTGTGAAGTTTTTCACTGTTTTAACTATATCTTCGCACTAATAATCGATGAGGTATGTGTCCGTGGACTGCATCTTACCGTCGGGATTTCACGCGAACGAGGACAGATCACGAAAATCACAACTGATTCAGCTTTTACAATAATTGTATCGTATACCGCAGTCTTTGCAGTTTCATAGTAGGTCTTAAGAGACTGTCTTTGATCACAATTTACCTTGTAGCTACGATTCGTATAAAAAGGTCTATCATAAGTATGATGCACTCAAACGTCATAGAAGACCTTACAAGTCAGTTTTACAATGTACGATTAGTAGAATCAGTGTTCATTCAATCTAAAATAATAACTAGTTATATGCCTTTTCACTATGGTTTAACATTCTAGTTCACAATTTTGAGTCCAGTCAATCTTCTAACCATTTAAATGTTAGTGTTTCTTCCTCGCCAAGATGTAAGACAGATTTACTACACAATCAAAAGTCGAAAGAATAACTTGTACGGTTATATAATTCTGTACTAACTCAGGCATCTTAGTAGTTGAATTTAATATGATTTACTAAAACTGAAGTCTCTTTACAGGTAAAAGTTGTTATAGGATGGGTAATGTTTGTTGCAGAATTTGTACTAAAAGAGATTTTGATAGTGTTATAACTTAAAATTAGATGGTTTGTAATGACATTCGTTTGTGGTTTGTTAGATTAATGAAAGAAATCCTGATCGATTGGTTATATCCAGCTATATGATGTGGTTAAACGACAACTGCTTACGAGGCTGAAATATTGATGCAAACCCTCAGTTGAAGAGTTATCAGTAAACAAGACAGCTGTTCAGTAGAATCGGCTTTTTATCTAATAAAATAATCAGCTTATATTCAAAAATATTAACACGAATATAAACGTGGTTAGATGTTATAAGCCATTGGAAAGCATCACTTTTTTGGGTTACTCTATCTCCAGTCAATTAATACTTAACTGTTATGTCTAATTTGTGACCATTATGTTACAAACCTTCTTGGTTGCCCAGATAATGTAAATTTACTTAGCATTCAATTCTGTCTCGTCTTATTACGTCTGTTCGGTGAATTTGGTTAAACGTTTATTAACTAGTTAATAAAAGTTTTAAAATGTTTTTATTGTTAATGATTTCGGAAATTTGTCCTCAACAGATACGCTTTTCAGTTGAACAATTTAAATTTACTGTATCTTAAACTTAGATTCATCCTAATGTTCACACATACTTTTCGTAATTATATAAAATCTTAAATGCAATTAAACTTCTGTCGGTATCATTCATTTGATGTCTCCCTTTTTTCGAACATCTTACAGGTTGAATCAACTGATGACAATCACAAACCATATGTTGTAAATACTTCACAAAACACTAGCCACATTTGCTTACGAAATTTATACCATAGAAGAAATCCAACTAATCATATTAATATCAACAATCAGTTGATTGATAACGATGCTAACAAGCAAACCTTATCTAGTTCTGCTGAAACATTTGAAGTTAACAATTTATCATCAAATTCTGTCTCAACTAACTATAGTCGACGTCCTACTTTGATGACTGCTTCAAATTACTTGAAATCAAATTCGACTAACGCGAACAGTACTCAACGGTAATAAAATTAGTAGAATAGTTTTTCTTACATTGTCTGTGTACTGATCATTGCGTAGTTAGCTTGTTCCAGAAGTATAATTGATACATTTAATTTCGTTTGTTTCCTTTTTTGATAGGTCTCATTTTACATGTTTGAATATATTCACTTTAAGTTGGAGGTTCTTCAGGTTCCCCAAATTCCCTGGTACGGCTGAGGGGGGAGAGGGTCAACTCACCTCAAAATGCTCTCACATGTCCACGCGTATACAGTTACTGCCAGGAAGGTCCTAATTATTGCATTTTCGCGACGAGGGTGTTGTTTACGAAATTGAGAGAACGGAAAGCGAATCTCCAGTCCTTTTTACCGGGTCTATGATTATGGAGGATTCACCTAAGGAAGTCGGAAAACCCTGATTCCAAACCAATGGTGCACATGGGCTCAAGGATCCTAAGGGAACAAACGGTGTACGAACCTATTGTTGGTCACTGGCTACCATGGGACTACATCTAATGTTGTTCCACTGCCTTATGGATTAAGCCTCTACGTCAAAGCTCGAGGAGTTGCCCCCTAAGAAAACCACCTGATTCGGTTTGGGCACCCGGACAGTATTCCCTGCTCCCTTAGAATATACTCAGGTTTTTTGTTCAGTAATGGTTCACTTAATTAAAGTCTAAGACCACATATTTTCCTGCATAATTGTGAATGGCAGTTATGACGATCTGGAAATTCATCATTTTAACGTTATGTTCATAATCAAAGAATAAAAAAGCTATGAATCCCCTCTATTATTATTATTATTATTATTATTATTATTATTATTATTTTAACACATAGATATTGGTACAAGGAGCCACCAAATACATATGCGCCACACAAATCTCATTTGATATGTGTGAGGGCTGTGATACTACCCGGGTAACCAAACCGAAGCAGGTGGTTTCCTTAGGGGGCCACTCCCCGAGCCTTCGATCTGAAGGCCTGGTCCACAAGGCAGTGGAGCATCGTAAGGAGATGCAGTCCCATGGTAGCCGGTGACCAACAATTGGTTCATACGCCATTTGTTCCCGCAGGATGCTGGAGACCATGTGCACCATTGGTTTGGAATCCGGCTAAAGCGCCGGACATTCGCTTTTCGTCCTCTCATTTTCGTAAACAACACCCCCGCCACGAGAAGGCAATGAGTAGGACTTCCCTGGCAGAGGCTATATACGCGTGGCCACGTGAGAGCATTTCGAGAGGGAGAGTGGACTCTCCCCACTCTCGGCCGTACCAGGGCATTTGAGGGCTGAATCTCCTCTAAAATGCTTGAAATGTATTGAACTTTTGATGTACGATATTCCGCGTTCTATTGTGTTTTACCTTTTAATATCATTGCAGGCTACCTATATTTTGTTACTGAAATTATTTAAACCATTAAAAATCAATATTGCCTAATTGAGATGTTCATAATATTAGTAACTATCATTTGTCCCGATAATCTTACTGACTGTTTTGGAGTTAAGAGAAGTTACTACAATTGATCCAAAGTTATTTTTATTTGTCTGGTGGACCAATGACATGTCTCGAATGCAAACTGTATTGTATGTTAAAACTTTTGTAGGAATTGTAGCTAACTGTTTAAAAGTCGAGATGTGATTGGAAATACTGTGGCAATTTTTGATCCCTTCAGTTTAGTTCGACTATACCTGTTAATCTTTCGTTCATTCATCTTATGGACTGGTTTGATTTCAGGATAAAAATTATTATTATTACTGTTATTATTATCTAACAGCACATGTCAATTTTCACAATGGATGACTTTATTAGCTAGTGGCTAAACGTCCTGTTGTGATTACTTCTCTAGCTTGCTCCTGGCTACAGTCATTCCTCACGGATCCAGCAATCGAACCACTAGGTCGTGAAGTCTTCTTTATTAGTGAAATAGTATTGTTAATATTAAGACAACAAATAATCCTTACTCTGTAGTCAAGGCCACTTTTTTTCGCAAAAGTTATTGCTCCACTTCTATTATCGCGATGGGTGGTAGCGTTATCATTTAGTTTATCCTTTAATTTTGTTTTTATTAATCTTGAATGAAAGATTTTAGGCTGTAAATTGTTTCGAAGTTGTTTATTTAATACATCTTGCAGGAAATCTGTTATTAGAAAAAGTCCTAATTCATCGACTTTAAGAAATAGCTCTTTCCGATCAGAGAACATTGATACATTCGCTACATGCAGCTCTCCGAAGAAATCGATACACAGTTTTAAAAGAAGATCTAAACAACTGATTAGTTCAGTCAGTCAAATATTACCTATTACAGGTGAGATTACCTTCACTTTTAGCTTCTCCGTCTTTCTCCTTTTCTTTTCGTTTCATCATTTATTGCCAACTAAATAGTGTACAAAACGTATGTCTCCATGTTTAAATCAAGGTTTGTGATGTACTTTGGCAAATGGTTCTTAATTTTATTTTGAATTTCAATATCTATTTTTCACATGTTTCAGTATTCTGTACATTTTCTCAATAGAGTTTGACTGAAACAGAGCAATTAACATGAAAGCTACTATTTTTTATACTTCTAGAATACTGATTTTCCGTGTCATCAAGTTTCAAGTTATTTTATAAATTTCAGTTTCTGTTGGTGCTTTTCTCATCCTGATCGTCATTTCAAGTTATGATGACAGAATTCATACTACTGCTTGTATGTAGTGGTTTTTGTATTCTAGCGTTTCGGCTCCTTAACGTTCTTTTATTATGAAGTTTATTGTTTTGAAGGTTGATTGTAAAGTTACGACGACAAATGTCATATCACTGATGTCGGTTGTTGCAAGTGATGTATGTTTTCTCATTTAATGAGGTTCAGTTTTGGCTGTATTATAACCTGTATATGATAACGTTGTAACTGCCTTTTTCCTACATATTATTTCGTTGCAGATCGTTTATGTACAATATGTTCCTTTTATAATTTGACACTTAACTCGTGCTTAGTCAGTCTTTATTTTGAAGTTCCTTACTTAAATTATAATGATTTTTATTTTCTTTGGTTGCTAAGACTGATTTTGTTGATGTGGAATACATTAGAAAGACGGTAAACAGGCTAAGATTTCATTATGTCCTGGTGATTCGCTCTGGTGATGGTGATAAATATTTTGAATTCAAGTAAATGATTTTATTTTTTAAATACTTGTTCACAGTTGCAAATTTCTTGAGAACCATTGCAACTTCTAGATCCAAATCTTATAATGGATATTACAACCCTTCAAAAACTGTCTTCAGAACGGTTACTTGATCGGAAATCAGTTAAGCATTTATAGTGATATTTTCAAATGAATATGTGCATGTATAACAGTCGTTTGCTATTTTGTAAGTCTTGATGTGATTAATGAACATCTCATCGCTCTTTCAAATGACATTATCAGTGCTAACTTTATTGAGAAAACCAAGTATACTTCTAAATTAGGTTAATGTTTAGGCATTATTCCTGTTGATCAGATAGTACAACACTGATGATAAGTCGCAGTTTACTTTGTAAGATACTATGCAACCTAACTGAACCACCTATGTTCTCGTAATACCTGTATATTCGTTAATTTTGTGGTTTAATCATTCAAAATATCCACTTTCTATTGATTTTTTTGACAGAACCTGATGATAACACACCTAAATGTTTTTCAAACCTTTATTGTGAGAGTGATTTCCAGTTGCTTTCAAAATCACCATATGAACCTTGGCAAGATGATATTGGTCGACTTGCTTCAGTGCATGATTTCATTAACTTTGTATGCTTTCACGGTAAGGAGATTTGTTTGATGAAGGACAACACATATCCTTTGTTCTTATTTTTTAAAACTTGACATTGGATTTACCAATAATGAGATCTGAAATTTTCGCTCACGTGTAAACCGAGGAATTTTTTTACAAGAACTAAATCATAAGTCAATGACTCTTCATATGTTTAAATTATAATTGTAAAACTACATGTAACTTTTTGACCGCCAGGCGGTCTGTACGTTCTTAACATTTTACCTGCCTTCGATATGCCTAGAATAATTATCACAAGTGATAATTGGCTCACCTGTCTGAATTTCGCTAGTCGAGAGCGATTGTTACCCTCCATATCAACTTTCAGCACTTATTAAATACATATTCTCATAATAAAAACATCTTTTATGTAGCTCATTGTTTTAGCTAATTCTATCCTGCATCTCTCTGACTCAACGACATAAACACTCTACAAGCACCTTGTAAGTTAAAGGATCGAAAGCTACCCATACTTCGGTCTAGGTACCTCAACCGCTTCATATCCACCTTGGTTGAGTGAGTAGATAATGTGGTTTATTTAAAGTTTATCGTAGAAAGATCTCTTCAGTAACTTAGTTGCACCATTTTACTACATTGACAAACAAGGCTATTCGGCCTGTTCTATTATCGACATTCAATGTTCACATCTAGTAAACTAAAATGTTTGGTACCAGTAACTTGTTAAGTCGTTATGCCTTTTGATGCTGTCTACCAAAGATTATAAACATTTTAAAGTGATGGGTACAACATTTTCTGCTTGTGGAAATTCAGTCAACTGCATATGATCGACCTCTAATCGTCGATTTACGCCACTTTTCCTCGTTTGTATATATATATATATATATATATATATATATATATATATATATATATTCTCCTGGCTGACTCCTTAGCATTTTTTGTCACTGGTCAGTTTCGATTGCTTTCGAAGTTTCATTTTATAAAAGGATAATAACACTACAGGAATTTGTAGGTGATGACCTAAATTAGACTTCAGTTAATTTTTCGCTTCCTCATACTCTTGATTATCAGTAATCCTTTTGTCTCAGAAGTACGTTAATTTTCGTTTTGAGTGCTTGTTGAATGGAAATATGCTAATCATGAACGGTCCACAGTATCGGTTTTATAGACGGAATACTAGTAATCGGTATGTAAGTGTCATTTCTGTGTAACTATATTTGTATAATACTCAAAGTATTTTTTCATTTTGTAAACTTCATCATACTACACTAACAATCTTTAGTTTGTTACTTTCTGTCGAACAAAAGACTGCTCAGCGACTGGAGATCCTAACACAGAATGGTTCGCCAGTCCATACAATATGCAGAGTTTACCTGTGCCACGTACGTTACAAAGTAATCTAGGGACATCTAACTCCGATCATAATAATAAAAAATGTCCCAAAAACCCCAACATATCAACTCAGCGCAAAAGTTACGAATCTGCTAACTTACACCGTATAATCAACAACGTTGCAAATCGTCAATCTGTAAAATGTTCACCAGTCACAAGGTCAACTAGTTTATGCGTGGCTAAAAAGCTTGCATCTATTCAACCATCTCCGGCTGTATATTCTTCAAAATCACGCATTTCTTCACCTTTAAAAATGGGTGCACCTGATAATTGCTTTTTGTTTGATGGATACAAAATTTGCGTCGAGGAAAATGAGTCGTCCTCCACAACTTTAATATCTTCAGCTGCATCCTTTCAAACAAGTAAACTTAAGGTAATTCTAAACTTTTTTATCCTTTATGAATACCGTTTTAATCTTTGAACCTACAAAAACCGTATATTGGTTGCGTAATCTTAGTGAATCAAAAAACTGCGAATCCATTATATGGAATTTGGATTGTACTTTCTCAATAATCGGACGGTTTAGTTGTTCATTTGTCAATTTAGGCACTACAGAAAATCAAAACACCTGTCCGCCAATTATTGCATTCATAGCATCCAAGTGGTTTTTGATTTCACACTCTGATGAGTCAATATTTGTTATCACACGTGCTCCAAGATATTTCGGTCAATTGCATAATATTAAGATTAGCAGCAAGTTTACGATGTGAAACAATAGCTTCGGAGATAAAGCACTGACTATCAAGACTATAAGTACTGGTTTTCATTGGAGAACGTCACTTATGTGCTAGTGAAATTCCAATAGTTGCTACTTCTAAACGTTTATATCGTTTTCTTTTCTCAAGTTTTAAAACCCCATAAGTGCTCTGGAATGTTGGCTGTTTAAGATTTTTATAAACATATGTATATACGTCATAACTAGGTGTAGACTACCTGGTTGGGGACCGCGAGATGATAGCAACCGATGGTTAGAGACCCTGAATGACATGGCTCAAAATCGTTTGCAATGGCGCAGGTGCATCCACTCTTTGTATTCTCCCAAATTCTAATCTTCTGAATTCTTCATGTCCCTTTCTTTTTTCCTCTTTCCAAATTTATTTCACTGAATTATACTCTTTAAATAACATCTCCAAACCCTAATCTTCCCGATTACTGCTTATACTCTTACTACCTCTACCACTACGGGATTTGAATCGACAACTGCATCTCTGTGCTAATGTGGTGTGGCAACTCGAACTGATGTACGTACGTACGAAATTCTACGTTGTTACTGACTGACTGACTGATACGTCATAACATAATACAGAATTAATTGATGTTTCCAACGTCTTTATAGTTACAAAAAGAACAGTAAATTCATTGTTCAATGAAAAATGCATAAAACCAAGCAGATCAACCTCAGAATCAATGGATGTTCAGCTCTTAAATTTTATGAAAAATCAGAATGAAAGAATATATTTCAAAGACTTCATGTATTCATTCTTTTGGGCAGTTTATGACAATCACATACAGTTAAACCAATACTAAATAAGTTTTGAGTTGTTGTTCATAAACCTGAGGATTCTGCTCTAAATATTCCTGTCTTTGTAGTATTAGATACTTTTTACACAAAACTAAAAATGACATAATACCAGGTTTTGTAAACTCTGAACAGGGTTTTAATTACAGAAAATAACGGATGGATGTTTAGTATAAAATAGATTGTGTATTCTGTTGTTGAACAAAATTTATTTGTTCTCACTTAAATAACAACAGTTTTCAGTGTTTAGGATTTTTACAATTCTTGATTTTTATTATGTTCATCTGTCTGATAGTGATGTGTGAATTTTGAAATTGTACTTAGGAAGTCAATTGATTTCCTAGTATACTTTATTGATGCTATTCTTGTAGAAATCCTTAATCGCACAAAACTGCATTCTCAGTATTACATTTCGATGTCGAGATAGGTTATACAACTTCGATATCTGTTTAGAATATGCTCATGGGGAAAGCGAAAATCTGAGAGAAAAAACACATCAATTAGTATATATGAATGCATATATGTTTGAAATTGTAACTACCATATTGATGGAAATGTGCTTTTTTCCATCCTCATTCAGCTTTTTCGCTAGCTGAATAAGAAAGCTTCAGTAAGGTTAAAGGGAAAATAAAGACCCTGATAACAGCTATCATTCTTGCAGAATACACTAATTGGTGTTACTGGATTAGTTCATTTTACAAATGAATATTGCTTTATGTATTTTATAATAACTGTTATTCTACGACGGTCACTTCTTATTTACCTCATATTTTAACATAAAAATTTGGTATTTTATTTTTCTATACATTTTAGGTCATGGACCAATAAGTTCAATCTATAATATTCGTTATCGTCGGTTGTCTGTTCAGTTCTATCCCATTTTTTTTGTGTGGATTCTCTATATGCTCAGAATTTTAATATAATTCACAATAATACCGTGAGATGCATTTACTTTCCTAATTTTCATTAATTTATCTATTATGTTTATTCTGTTTTTTTTAATACACATTATTTACTTTCGAATACGGATTTATTAACTTTTCGTTTTGGTAGAGTTTATTGAATTCCTACTTAGTAAGCTATCTATATTGGTTCACTCTCTATATTTTTCTATCATTCCTAAAATCTGTGCTAGGTTAGACATCCAATAGTGTCTGTTGTTCAATATCGTGAACTAACTGGTTTCTGTAACTTCGCTCCTTCATTTTGAAAAATGGCCCCAGATCTCAAGGGCTGTCTAGTGAAGTTATTCTACTCACTTGGTTGCAATGATCAGTGGATTTGACATGTATCTTCATAGTCGTATTTTGGGGTTAAGTGGGTGCATTTGTTATAGAACAGTGATTTTCTAGGATCAGGGACACGTGTCACCATGTGATCTTATCGTCGGTTCAACCAAACGTCGAAAAGCTAAAGAAAACTGCAAATGATGCAAGACTGGTGACTAGATTTTTATATGGAACAGATAAATGGAAATTGTAATTATAGTACGACGAAACATACGACATCCTATCAAAGTACTTGTCTTGGATGGCTAATTGTCTTTTCTTTTTCAGTTTTAGAATACCATACATAAATACCTATTTGCTAAAACCGAGATGAATATGCATGCAGAATACAATTTTATTTTGAACAGTAATGAGCCACAACTGCTGTCACAGAAGAATTATTAGGCGAGACTATAAGTTAGAGACGAACCAGTCAGGTATAAGATAACAGGTTTCGGGTTTTGGCGCGAAATCCACTCATCCATTTGGTTAAATAGGGTTTTGGCATCATAGCTGATGTCAGTTCGTGATGAAAACCTTAAGTCTAATTCCTGATTTTAACCGCCAACCGTAAGTCACAATTCTAATTCCTCACACAGGTTTATAGCCCTCATTTGATCCTAGTTATTAGGTGGACACTCAAAGGTCGTCCATAAACTATAGTCTATAATTTATGGACGACCTTTGAGCGACGGCAGACTGACTTTGGGAGTGTACACCTGATAACTTAGACCAAAAGAGGGCTATAAATTAGTGTGAGGAATTCGAATTATGATTAACAGTTGATAGCTAATGTTAGGAATTAGATTTAAGGTTCTCATCACGAACTGACATCAGCTACTATGTTAAGACTCTACCTAGCCAAATGGTTGAGTGTTATATTATACCTGATTGGCTTGACAATAAATTATAGTCTTGCCGATTGGTGAGTTTCATCTTCAGGTTCTTCCACAACGAACACCCTCATCTTCCATATTTTGATATTATACTTATTTTTAGCATCATATACGCACAATGGTCGGCACCCTTCAGCGTAGTACTGTATCTAAGCCTTTTTGCTCACACGCGATCTGAAGAAAAGACTGTGTATTTACACTTGAATTAATCTTGCTTTTGTGTGTTTATTGCATTGAAAGTACACTTGCTCTACTTTAACTTGAATTATTTCTGTTAGAGCTTGGAATCCACTTCAAATATGTTTTGTGACAATGGTTTTTAGTTTATCTTAACATTAGTGATTATCTTGTGTAGCTTTGTTAATTTTTCCCTATAAACCTGATTAAATTGCTCGCTGTTCTTAAAAATGTGGACAGTCAAAATATTTCTCCCTGTGGTGAGTCTAGACGCGTTTAAATCCCACAACATATCTACGATTTCTGCAATAAATTCGTAACAGCTCAGGTATAGAATTGTTGATGGCGTAAAAATGAAGTCCCACATTTTTGATTTTAGAAATTTCTTAAACTTCAGTCACGTGGGAGACCAGGATCATTAAGTTCAAAATCAAGCTCGTAGTTGTCCAAACATTCAAATTTTTGGATTACTAGGTTTCGAACATCACCTTGTGGTAAGGCCAATAGTATACTATGATTGGTATTGTGTCTTTTTTAAAATTTATATATCTATAACAAGAAATGTAACAGAAACAGAGCAAGCCGTCAGACGTATATAGATATGCATTGTAAATATAATATAGTGTCACTAGATATTAGTGGTCATGATTCTAAAATAGTACCTAAAGACCTAATTAAAACTGTCATCTCCATGAGAAGTCTGAATGTGACTGTCCCGAATATCGTAAAGTGGACAACGGCGTGGAACAGGAAAAATGCAACAAACAGCACACAGGCAAGAGAAACCGAAATAAGTTCGCATACATTTTAGACGATTTGTCGATCTTGGCTGAGATGCTTTTCAGGACGAGGTGAGTACAGCACTCTCGGTTGATGGTTTCAAAAACCAAGTAGACTGCCATGTTTGCACTCAATGTTTGTCTCTTGATCGAAATAGCCACTAATTATACCTAGCAATAGGAAAGAACGTTCACGCAATTACTTCCAGCTGACGCGGGTAACGACAGAAATGTCAATATTCGGTTTGAACACAAAACTAATGGGCCAAGATCTATTCGATTAGACCAAACTACGTTCTTCTGTATAGCGTACGATGAGCTTTTTTAGTTACTCATATTAATTTGTAACAAAACAAGGTTTATACGGCTCTAATTAAAGAAAACAAATTATATCAAAAATAAAAAACACCACAAACGGTGCAGTCTGTGCGATACAGCCACGAATTTCTTTAACACAAATCAGCGTGATAAACAACAAAAGAAATAGTTAATACACAAGGTTTCAAAACCTGAGAATGAATAAATATATTCTTAACATGATGGGATCAGATATCTATCTGCAGGGATCCCAGCAATCTTTCCAAGTTGACAGTCAACGGTTAATAGTCACACTAAAAACGCCGTGACATTGAGTTTAGTCAAACAAAAAGCATATCCCTCGATTGATATGTAATTACTGTCATTGCTGCACACTCTATTTTTATCATCAGACTCCCTATCCTTTTCTACCTTAGTCAACTCTCTGTATTTGCTTGTACTTAATTTATCACTTATTTGTTGTGTCAGTTTATTTTCCATCGTCAACAATTGTCTTCCATTATACACCGCTAAGAATAATCGCAATTTGGTTGTTCTGGATGGTGTGAAGTAGACAAAAGCGTAGAATAGGAAAAGGGTCGCAAATAACACACGACTTGTTTAGATTTCTTTCTAGACTCGGATTCTGAATCACCGAATATATCGCTAATTTCTCAAAGTTAGGGTAGACTAAACCCCAACGGTGCTGAGAAAAGCTTTATCTCATAGAATATTATTTTAAGTAAGAATAGGTAAGATAAACTGATCAAAATGTTGGGCAGCGACCATGTAGACGCCTTTGGGTACTCCAGGTGTCATGGCAACAACGAAATCTTTAGTCAACTATTGTCAAAGTCACAAAAACACGCATATTGTAGTTGGACGTGACCTGTATCTAGAAAACAGAATAAAAATGAAAACGGCACTAGCCGGACTAGACACGAGTCTGCAAAATAGTTGAAGATGCCACAGGTATTTGGAGTTTGACAACGCTTTAACCAGTCACACCCTCTAATATGAATCGTACCCACCAAGTGAAATCGAATGTTAAAAGCAAGGTGGTTCGAAGGTATATTTGATAGGCTATCAATATATTGATAATTGACTGATCTAGACTAGCTAGCGATCGCAGGGGATGTTGAGCACGAGGTTCCCACTCGTGATCTGGTGAGAATGCATTATCGAGCGCCTTCGGCTAGTTGAGTCCATTAAATCTAATGTGGACAGCATCAAACGTTAAAGACGTACAGAGCTATTGATTTGGGGTGTTTATTTTGCTCTACAGTTGACTCGAATATCGCTACATGGTGAAGTGAATCTCCGATTAGTGGGTTTCTAGGATTATGGTCTAGTTCGGTTTTAGTATGCCAAAATGCCCTGACAACTATTTGACACGTTGGGTTTAACAGTGTAGTATTATGTTATAGATTGTTATTAATGTGGTGTATGCTAGTGATGTCGACAGATATAAGGACTATGTAACATCAGTCGGAAGTGAAAGATCTGGTAGAAGATCGAAGAAAAGAGAACGAGAACAATGAATGGTTGCTGTGGAAATTAAGGGACAGTGAAGTCTAAGACGATTGACTGACATTTGCAGAGGGAACAGTCAGGTTTGAAGCAATTGATTGACATTATGCAAAATAAGTATTAACTGTATGATTCTCAGATTTTACAAAGATGATCTGTAATTTTGCATTGAAATACATTCGATTTTCCCCACTTGTGTTCTCTTTCACAACATTAGTATTGCTATAATAATAGACTTAATCATGAGACTGTAGATTTGTCATTATGCTAAAACTTAATATATAATATCTAGCGTGGAAGTCAAATGACTGCCTATTCTGGATTATTCTACGTTGCGATCATTAATCTGAAGTCTGGCTCTTCAGAAGAACACAGTAGGGCTTGGAAAAGAGCAATATATTTGACTCAAATAGTAAGAGATTATATAGAGTGAAGGCGCCTGCACGACCAAGCCATACCATTTAGATCCTTTATTGTTGCGTTCACCACTATTTATCTACCCTTAGTGTTACATGTTAAATATAAATATCAGTCATTTTACGCTCAGCTTCAAAGACTCTGCGGTTAAGAACCAAAAATATTACATATTTTCATATGGTTAGGTCTGGTAAAAGAATGCCACCAAGGCTTGGATGAATAGATGCTTCTCTTAAGGAGTCATATACAAATGCTCGTAGTTCATTAAATAAATTCCATTAACTTGGACTAATAGTGAACGTTCCTACGGAAGTCCTTTCTAGGAGGAAGCTGATGTAACAACTCAGGTTGTTTGGTTAAGAGTTGACTTCAAACAACTAAGTATATTTCATAACAATAGAGCTCAATTGTTCATTCACGCTCTTATTTTACATAGGCAATATATTTTTATTGTCTTATATTGAATGTTGAAAACTATCTGTTTGAACAGGTAACCTACCGCTCCACTGTGTACTGTCTCACGAGCGAAATAAACACTTATTCACTACTAGTATAGTTTACTCTATAAATTGAACGAGGGTTAGCTTCATTCACGACAAAGTGTTAATAACAGATGCCTGATATTACGAGACTTCAATGCACTTCATACTAGTTGAACAGAGATGGCCACCGTAAGATCTAAAAAATTTCTTGACAGTAGTCTCCTGATGACTGTAATGGAGCGTGCTTTAGTATGGCACGTATCCGAACCCACATGTTTTGGTTCGAATCCAGGATATTCCTTGTTCGACCTTGTAATCACTCACGCAACCGGAAATATTGTCCATTTAAATGTTCTCCCACTGTTAGCAAAAAGCGTTCATGCTGTTTAGTTATCCATGTCAACAGCTTGTGACATGATGAACGGTTGGGTTAAATCTCACCCAAATGTGTGGAGAGCAAACATAACAGCCATACAGGAGTGTGCAGCAACAATGGACTGATCAGTAAATACTAGCTCACTATTTGAAGAGGCGTGGTCGTTATTCGAAGGTGCATTTATCATAGTTACGTTCCCGTTTACACCATGCATACTACTATGAATGCCAAATAACTGTCTTCCACAGATAACTAAACGAGTCAAGAAAGACTTTGTAGTATGTTTATCTCTACAGGTTCTGAACAGTATTACGTTCAAGTTTTTGCTCGTTCCCTTCATTGAAGTACGATATACCGATCTATTTGCAAATTACGAACCCAAATTAATAATAGAACCAAACTACAATTTAGATAGCAAAGTTTATTCGCAATTTACAAATAGTCTACCCAAATGTCGCTCCAACATCCATAATTATAATAAGTACAAAACTTCAATTTTGTAGGTTCTCAGAGCAGGCGTGGTCCTTGCGGAATGTTACCCTATATCTTTTATTTATATTAAATATATTGTTCTTTCTCCATCATGCATTGGTAGTTGTTACGATAAAGTGAGTTGGTGTAGACGATGATGTGACGTCCACGTAAGATCTTACAGATTAGGCAGTTATATCATGACAAGTCTGGAGTTTTAGGATTAGGTCTATCATTAGAGCAGTACTAATATCATAGTAGACCATAATTCTACATCTGCAAGGCTGACTCTGCCGAAGGCTCCAGGATCTTATAGGCTATTCGTAAACCATTTCAGTATTTGAGCGAAAAAATGTTTAGTCTATTATACCCAACTTTTGAGAGTCTGTATTTAGAAAATATGATTCAAGCAGCAAGTCTAATGATGACTAGGGTATACGGAGTTTGACAAAGACATAACCAGTAACAACTTTTATAGTTGAGATATACAAACTCAGCCAAATCAGAAGTCACAAGCAAAGACGATCAAACATATATCTGATAGGTTATCGATATAAGGAAAAGCGACTAATCCAAGCTTGCTAGCGGTTATAGGATATGCGAGGCACGGAGTACTCTGTCGTGATATATATGAGCATTTTAAAATGATTTGTTTCGTTCTTTGACAAAGTACAAAAAAATCAAGTTGAAACAAAATCTTATGTGGTGTCTTACTTTAAGCATTCGCTTTGGTGTTGTGGAAACTTTACTCTTCCTCCCGAACGCATTGTTTTGAGTCAGTCGTCAGATGTCAACGAGTGTCATCGCGATTGTCAATTATCAGATGGGGTATGATAATTACATGACTCGTGCCTCCCAATCGTACAGAATGAAAACGACATGGATTTGGTTTCCTTCTGAATAGGCGGACACAAGAAGATCAGCGCTGGATTAGTCGTTAGTTCACTTCTTATCGAGTATACAGTACTTAAGCTCACATTGAAGAACTCTGAAGAGTCCACCACATGCCGTTTCGAGAGGTCTTCGAAGTAAGTCGCGACATTTAAAGACTAGTGTATCATATCGTAATGAAGGTAGAACACGAAACTCAGTTGATTGCGGTCAAGTGAAAACAGGTTTAACTGAACGCAATACGTTTGTAAGCCTGCTCGTGTAGGTGTTTAGGTCCATAATCATTGAAGAAAATGTAAGATCCACGAGTTATCCTGCAAGTCGAATATCATAACTAATCCTTGCATCGCTCGTTGGAAAATTAAAGCTTTTGATTGAATCGACGATTACGAGTGAAATGTTTGTGTGAATCACAAATGTTTGCTTTGAACTAACTTATTTCCCCCTATGTTTAAAGATATTTCTTGTATACTCTAGATTTATGTCATCATAATAGCTCGTATCTAACAGAAAATAAAGTAGTACCTTCAAATATGTTCAATTACGTGAATTACTAACACTGGTAAACGCGGGAGAATAAGTATGCAATATAGTGTTCTGAGACTTCTTTGAGTCTATAATAGCCAACCGTATCGAAACATAAGTTTGAGTGTGATTTATGCAATTATATTCTAACTAATATTCTAATAGTTTCTCTGCCACAAAATGGCGTGCTATACAGCTAAACAGTCACTAACCTTGAAATCGCTGAATTCCTCACTATGATTCTGTCTAACAATCAACTAATGTGCAGAGACATAGTGCTTGAAAAGATTCACTTTTAGCGAAGACAGTGAGTAACGTTGCACGGAAAACCGTGAATTTAATTCTCGATATGCACGTTTTCTAACAATACAAGAGAAACGACTGAAAATCAAATACTTCGACGCTAGTACAGACAACGACACAACTCAACCAACATCTACTTTGTTGAAACAAACCAGTACGTCTTTTTATATCGGTTACGAATATTCTTTGAGTTACTTGGAGTCAATGGTAGTAGCCAAACTGCACAATAACACGGTTACTCGATTGTCCGTTGTACCATTTAATAATGACCAATAATCTCGAAAAACTCAAAGTAACCCAATAGGAAGAGCTGACACCTCCTAAAAATGAATTTACTTAATATGCCTGGTAAATGGTTGAAAAATAGAACCGTTTATTCAGTTATGAAGTACTGTGTCATTTTCTGTAGTGTATGACATCCCTCTTATTAAACATAAAATACCTCGATACTAAAGCTCCTACATTACTGTTAAAGGTTCCCATGGTAAAAAATAACGAACAATACAGTCAAAAGTTTTTAGAACTAAAGTCTTATCACAATGTAATGAAATGGGGCCTCAAAAATAATAACGAGGGGCATAATACGGATAACACGAGTGATAATGATTGGACGGAAATCTCTCACAACAAGTAAGGAGGCAGGCTTACTGAATCAAGAAAGGAAATAATTGTCAATTGAATGCGTCGCCTGGAACTGAACTATTAATTTTTCACATTAATAAAGAGCGACATGATAATGATGTTCATCATGCAAGACAATCTACTTCACACCACATATCACAAGGCTACTCTTAACGAATTGCTGACAATATCCTAATGCCACTGTGAGAACACGTGTTTACAATAAGGATCAACTTACTAGAAATGTGATCCGAATCGACGTGCACACAGATTTCGGAGGAAGCACAGCAAGCGCGCATGCGCCCGCAGTTTACCGTCCTTCTTCAGGAACAGCAGATCCTGATGCTAGTCTCGTGACTTTCAATTACTGCCACCACTATCAAATATCAATGCCATTCGCCAATCTGTTCTCACTTTTATTTTCGTCACCAACCATCCTTTATCCTCAAATGTTTTGCTGTAGTTCATAATCTTCGACAGCAGTGTCTAGCAAGTCGAGTGAACCCCACAATTCTAGTATGGACGCACTCATTCATACTCAAGGAACACTAAACCAAAATGTACTATCGAATTCATTGAGTTTGGTAAAGATGAGTTAAGTTCTTCTCAGCGAAAAAGGGAATGGAACTGAAATATGACACTAGAAAGCAGGAGAAAAACATTTTTTGGATTTGCTGGGGTTGAAGCTATCACGAGTTCACTTAATCTGCGAACAAGAACAAAGACTCGGTGACCAAAGACAAGTAAGCTGGCTATTTTACGCGTCCAAGCCTCGCAAACAATAGGAAGATGTCCAAGGTTGTAATGTGGAAGTATACTCTGCAAACAGTCAGAAACGAGCGATAACAACAAACAATTCAAAACGTATATACATAATACAAAACCGTACTTGTGGAGAGTTACGAAATAGCATACTAAAAGATGCAACGGACCAGTAGCATTTAAGATATTTCCCAGTGGGAAATACGACGTGAAGTTGACAAGGGCGTTTTTGGCGCCAAATCAAAGAAATTCAAATTTTCTGAATAAAATTTCAAAATTAGGTCCATTCTCAAATGAGTTCTGTGGAACTAACATGCCCAACAAAATTCATGAGAGCTCGTCAAAAAGATTTCGTTAACTGACCCGACTAATTACGACGGCGACGCCGCTAACCTTTTGGCTGAACAATACTCGAGCATTTCAATCGACCCACATCAACTATACTGGTGACAGCTTCATCTGCAACTGCACAGGGCTTCCCGCAGTGAACCTTAGCGCTGACTTGGTGTTCCGGATACTGCAGCACCTAAGGAAAGCATTTCTCCGGGTCTAGATAGGGTTCATTCTGCTATACTGAAGGAAGCAGCCTCAATCCTGGCAACGCCGCTTAGTGTGATGTTCTCACACTCCCTAAGCCGAGGAACATTGGAAGCTGGTTCACATCACACCAATTTTCAAAGGAGTTCGACGCAGTGAATCTTCAAGGTACTGACCGGTGGCTCTTCTCTCTATACCTTCAAAAATCATGGAGTCCCTGATATGCGATGGTAAACATGACTATTTACTGTCTTTAAATTTCTTCTCACCACAACATCATGATTTCAGGAAGGATTACTCTTGTATAACCAACCTGCTGACTGCGGTGGACAGATGGACAAGCATCGTCGATCGTAAGGGGAAGGTTGATATCGTTTACCTTGATTTCTCAAAAGCTTTTGTTAGGGTTAACCATGTATGTCTTATCAATAAGCTCAAACGATTGGGTATCACACCACCTCTAATTGATTGGTTCATTTCATATCTGAAAAATCGACATTTTAAGGTCGGCGTTAGCTTCATTTTATCTCAGGCTATGGAACGTCCCAGTGGGGTCTCCCAGGGCTGAGTTCTAGGACCTCTTCTCTTCTTGATTAATATAAATGATCTTCCACAACAGGTATCGTCATACTTATTACTTTTTGCCCACGACGTGAAACTTTGGAGAGAGAGATACTCAACCAAGACGATATACAGGCACTTCAGGAAGATCTGACTCGACTTCAAATTTGGGCAGACGATAACGGACTTACTTTTAACACTTCAAAGTGTAAAGAAGTCCATCTGCGACATGTCGCATACTACAGTTTCAACTTTAGAAACTTCTCTCTAATAGTATCCCAAGTCGTAAAAGATTTAGGAGTCCTGGTGCCTTACGATCTAAAGTCTTACGCTAACTGTGACAAAAATGCCTTCCGAGCAAACCTTGCGCTGGTAACATTGGAGCGCATTTTTGGCCAGTTTGACGGAAGAAATCTCCACACAATCTTCAACAGTTTTATTCGTCCCCATTTGCAGTGCGGAAACAAATATTTCTTCCCTCACTGCAAAAGGATAAGGACACTTGAACGTATCCAACGGCGAGCCACGATATCAGTTCGAGGACTCAAATTCGAAGCTTGTGAAGAACGCCTCCAATCACTTAACCTTTACCAATCACAGTATAGGCATCTTAGAGGTGACCTTCTGATGGCTTACAGTATCCTTAACACTTCTGGATATCCCCTTAAACACCTATTTAAGCTTAGTCCCAATACAAACCTAGAAATCGGAGATACAACATAGCAAAACGGACTGTAGACACAACTCCTATTACTTAAGAGTTGTCAAATGCTGGAATTCGATGCCGACTGAACTAGTCCAAGCGACTTCCCAGGAGTCTTTTAAGAGGCAACTTGATCTATTCTTAAGGACTAAGGATAGTATCGCACTATGATTTACTATTTTCTTTTCCTGTTTTCTTGTTAACATACCTAGGTTCCTGCCTGGAGGAGTTGGAGATCCCCTGCTACTAGACACGGAAGCCTGTTAAGCGAAAGCTTCTTCTATTCTATCCACAACCATTTGAACCTTTGAACCATCTGCTTTTTAAAGGCTTGCGGTACAGATTCCGATGTGCTTACATTACTATTAATTGTAGTTAAAATAACCAGATTTTGGACGTCATGTATTTGGACAGTAAACGCATTTATCCATAAGCATTCACTGCATTCTGACAGAGTAGCTTATATCAGTACCTGATAATAACCCTAGATCTAATGTCTAACCTTAACGTACATCTACCTACTTTAATTCCAGTTCCTAACATCAGTTTAAAACCTTCATTCAACTTTAGTAAGCAGAAAGAGACTCTCGAAGTTAGTTTAAGTTGATCAAGAGTCGCGTATAAGTTGTAACCTCGCCAATCCACTAATCCCAATCTCCCTATATTGGGGAAACCGCAACAGAAAACTTCAAGTAAACGGCACAAAGTTTCCTCCGAAAATCCTCAAATTTCCAGCGGAAGGTTTGTGGTTTCCCCAATATTTTTTTCAGAACCCTATTACACGGGTTTTTGCCCTAATTTTCCCCCAACTTTGGGGAAGACTACCAAACTTTTCACGACTATGGAGAAAACCCATTAATAGGGAGATTGGGATGATCTAATACTGGACAAAAAGTAAAAGTCGTGTTAGTTTTTATTACCTTAGTAAGCAGTTTTGTTTGATTCCAGTCCTTGTTTGGAGTTCATCTGTCAGCTGTTCTCTATGCTCGAATTTGCAGTGTAGTCTGTCGTATGAATTCCTGACGATGTTGACGATTTTCCCAGGTACTCCATAGTGTCGAAGAAGGTCTCATAATGTTCTCCCATCCACACTGTCAAATGCCTTCTCATAATGAAGAAAGTTGGTGTATAGTGACGAGTTCCATTCATTCGATTGTTCAACGATAATCCCTAGTGTTGCGATTTTGTCTGTATGCGACCGATCCTTAAGGAATCCGGCCTATTGATCTCGAAGCTGGACGTCTACTGAATCTTTCACTCGGTTCAACAACACCGTTGGAAACTTCTCCTGGTACCGATAGTAGTGTGGTTCCTCTGTAGTTCTCACATTTGCTCAGAGCTCTTTTCTTTGGAATCTTGATGAGATGTCCGCCTTTCCAGTCTGTCGGCATTTGTTCGTCCTCCCACGTCTTCCTGAATGAAACATGAAGCATACTTGCAGCTACTTCTATGTTCCAGCTGGTATATCGTCAGGTCCTGCTGCTTTCCCACTCTTCATTTGTCTGATGGCCATCCTGATTTCTTCGATCGTTGGTGGAGTGACATCTATGAGAATATCTGTGTGTGCTGCTTCGATGTCCGGTGGATTCAATGGAGCTGGTCTATTCAAGAGTTTTTAAAAGTGTTCTACCCATCTGTTCTCGAATCTCGGTGATTGTCTTGCCTTCGTTTTCCTTGACTGATCTTACTTACTTACGCCTGTTGCCCCCAATGGAGCATAAGTCGCCGACCAATATCCTCTAATACACTCTGTCCTGGGTCTTCTTTTCTAGTTCTATCCAATTGTTGTTCATTCTTCTCATGCCTGTCTCCGTTTCTTGGCGTAAATTGTTGTTTGATCTTCCTCTCTCCTTTGGATTTGAGGATTACATGTGAGGGCTTGCCTTGTGATGTAGTTGGGTGCTTTCCTCATATAGTTGTCTGATATATCCTTCTGTTGCAGCTTTTTCTCCTGTCGTTGTTAGGTCCTCCACATATTTCTACTTGTCGCCTCCAATGCTCTTCTTCATTCGTTTGTTTACTTCTGTGTGTTCGGCCTGTGCCTTGGATTTCTTTGTTCTTGTTTGGCTGTTGTCAACTGCTGTTTTCATTTCATTCTTTTCCCGAGTGCTACCAAGGGTTTCGATGGAGACCATTTCTTATGATGATGCTTCTTGCGACCCAGTACTTCCTGACACGTTGAAGTTAGTGCTCCTTTGACTCTTTACCAGTTGTCCTTCATCGCAGTTTCTTGTTTTCAGTAGGTCTTGTATGGCTTGGAACCTTTTGCTGAGAGCTGTTGTGAGTTTGTTGAGTTTGTCAGTATGTCATTGACCTAAATTTTTTAGTTATGCATACATAATCGATCTGGTTCCGGGTAGTGTGATCCGGTGAGATTTATGTAGTTTTGTGTATGTGTTTGTGGGGTGATATTGTGTCGCCTATAACCATTTTGTTGGATGCACGTAAGATCGCAAGTCTGTCACCATTTTCGTTCCCTTCCCCCAGTCCATTTCGTCCCATGATATTTTCATACCTGATGTTGTCCATCCCGACTTGGGCGTTTAAGTCTACCATCAGGATGGTCAGGTCTTTTCTTGAGCACTTCGCTACAATTGATTGCAGCCTCTCCTAAATCTGATCTTTATCGTCGTTGCTGTCATTGGTTGGTGCATAACATTGGATAACATTCCTTGTGATTCCCCCCATTGTTTTGGAAGATGCTTTAATGTTTCTGGGTCCATGAGATTCCTATCCTATAAGTGTTTTAAATGCTTCTGTAAACAGCATCAGAGTAACTTTCAGATTGTGTGGAACATTTTCTTCGTGACCGAAATACAGAAGCATCTCGCCCAAATCTATTCTTTCCTGTCGAGCTTGGACAAAATGGGTTCCACTCATTCTGGTAATATGTTGGTGATGACAAATAATTATTTTCCTACAGTATCTCTTTATGTGGACTGTAAGAATCGTCTCCTAGGTCCTCAAATCTCATCTTTATAGGTTTCCCCTATAAGTTTGACAACATTTTAATCATATTTGTTTTGGCATACTCTACATAAGTGTCTCATGGTTCCATGTATTCCCCTAATTATCTCTTCACTTCATTATCTTGGTATTCATTTCCCTTGTTTTAAAAGGTGTTTTTATGTGAATGGATGCTCAACTTAACACCTAGTACGAACACTAGTTAGTGTAGGCCTTAATTAATTTAATAAGCATCTCTATGCAACCCCATTCTGTGTCATGATGTTCTCTCGTAATAATTATTACTTATAAACTTTTCATATTTTAAGTGGTTTAATTTTACAACAGTATGTTTATATATTTAGTTATTTAAACACATGAACATTGGTACAAGGAGGCACCAAATAGATATGCGTCACATAAATCATTCGATTTGTGTGAGGACTGGGATACTGCCCAGGTGCCCAAACCGAAGCAGGTGGTTTTCTTAGGGGGCCACACCCCGAACCTTCGACCTAAAGGTCTGATCCACAAGGCAGTGGAGCAACGTCAGGAGATGCAGTCCCATTGTAGTCGGTGACCAACATTAGGTTCCTACGCCATTTTTTTCCTTCAGGATCCTTGAGCCCATGTACACCGTTGGTTTGGAATGAGGGTTTTTCAACTCCCCTATGTGAACTCTCCGTGTCCGCCAACCCGGTTAAAACGTCGGATATTCGCTTTTCGTCCTCTCAATTTCGTAAAGAACACCCCCGCCGCGAGAAGGCTGTGAGTAGGACTTCCCTGGCAGTGGTTGTATGTATGTGGCCATGTGAGAGCATTTCGAGAGGAAGAGCTGAATCTCCCCACCCTCGGCCATACCAGGGCATTTTGGGGCTCAGCAGTATGTGGTATCAAGTGGAAAGTTTCGAAAAACAAAACGTCAAACAACCACGGTTCCAACTAGCATTTATGAAACCTGACTAACTTCCAAGTCATTCCATTATCAACTCGAAAGTTCAGGTGATTTGTTAATATCGTATTTTAGTATTGGCAATAAGTATACATTTAATTTGAACTTTGGTTGAGTACACTGATGTGCTTTCTCTACTGCAGGTTAAATCTAAGCACATATTATTTCTTCAGAGTGCAATAAATTAGAACCAGTTTACTTTATTTTGTTTTCTGTTGGAAGTATGGAGTGTTAACGGCGACAATGCAATCGGAATTTAACGGGTGAATAGTTTCATATTCTCCATTCTGGAACATATGGAGTTGTGTGAGTCTGTTGGTGAACTATCTGGTAGTTCAGAACATATACTGCTTAGAATATTCAGTCAGAAACCGATATGCATAAGGTTTTCTACAGAGGAATCTTTATCTTTATGCTTTCTAAAACTGAAAATCTTGCTTACTTCGGCTGTTTTTGTTCATGATTCTGTTTGCTTATCGGCGAATTCGACCAAAGAGCATTCCTCTAAAATGATTGACTCCTTTAGGAAGCTAAAAGACAACATAAATTTGGCAGCACTCATAGTATTTTTCAGTCTTGATAATAACACTTGTGATCACACTCCAACTCTACAGATTTCTCATCATTCATTTGGCTACTCCCATCGTATACCGATAGATTTGATTTGCAATTTCAACAACAATGAATTAATGCACAGAGCTCTGTGTACAAAATTATCTTCATTTTTGGACAGCTACCATCGCGCTCTTCTGTTTCTTTGGAGGGAAGTAAAGTTTCCTCCAAAAACATTATTATCTTACCATTACGTAGTTCGGTCTTCTATGTACAGTATGCGTCTCCCGTGGAGGATCGAAGAAACACGTGAAGAAATTTGGCGGAAGATCATTCATGAAAGTACGTTTTATAACCTCAATATCTTTTCGTTTTTCCTCAGTAATTGCAATTTTATAAACCTAAACACAAATGCTTCACTTTCTTGCTACAAAGATCTGTGTGGCGCTAAACAAACAGTCTTATTAAAAAGTTATCATGTTTCAGGCACCTTAAAAATTCTAGATTAATAATATGATATCATAACATTTATCTTTATTAGTCTGAAGTTTTCAAATAGTAAGGACTCTTGAATGTAGACACTTGTACTACATTATTCATAGTGTAGTGTCTAGTGCTATGTCAAGCCCACGTGGGTTATTCTAGCTTCCGGATAGACTAGTTTATTCATCCTTCTCAAGTCAAATCCTGACCTTGTTAATTATTCGCTTACTAACCTTGATCGTTTTTATGTGGGCGTGTGAGGTAATTGCTCACTTTATTCATTACGTATCTGTAATTTATTTTTGTCTGTCTATAAATATCGAGTCATGCTTAATCAGATCTAGTTGGCTCTACTCTTCACTCCTTATTTTGAATTTGTGTCTCGATGAACGAGTGCTTGAAGTAAATTCCTCAGACGAAACCCATACTTAACTTTTTTTATCACCGTCACACCAACGGGGTTAGCCTATTTAGTATGCGGAGTTAAATGGAAGATTTATGTTGGTAGCATTTTCATACATTCATCCATATCGGAGTCGAGTCAAAGAGCTACAACAACAGTATGCTTCTGAAATACTGGGTATCTTTATATCAGTTTTCTATCTACAGTATTTTTATATCACTTTGTGACCTAGGAAGCCATATTACCAATGATCACTATATTTAGATAAATAAACGACAATTAGGTCAGTTACAACGTAGGACGAGGCACATATATGCATCGGTCCAAGTTGCCATACCTCATTAGCACGGCAAGACGAACACCGGATTCATAAAAGCAGTTAATTCGATGGTAATAATCTATAAAAGAAAGGTTTTATGTAAGAATATAGTACAGAAGGAGAGAATTAGTTCGTAGAAAGATATGAAGCGATTTTAATCTCATAGTTTAGGGGAAGACAAAGAGTGTGTACACCGACGCCATTGTGATCGATTATGAGCCATGTCACCCAGAGTCTCCAACCACTGGTTACGATAGTCACACTGACCCCAACCAAGTAGTCTGCATCTACCAACATGGCTACGACAAGAAGTTAGTGACTTCAAGGACTGATGCCACGTTTTAGTTTGGCTGCCCCTAACTTTATTCCATCCGTTTCCAACACTAGTCAGCATTGCGCGTCGTGGTAATCGGTGTTCAGGCATGCGTAACACGTGGCCCAACTATCTCAGTCGATGGGGGTTCACAACCTCATCAACTGATTTACCATCATTCCTTAATACCCTGCGTCTAACCTCACTATTACTTACCCGGTGATCCCGACAGATGCGAGCAATATTTCGAAGATGTCTGTGATCAAGTGCTAGTAGATTACGAATGTCTTCTACTCTTAATGGCCATGCTTCGCAGCCGTAAAGTAAGACAGAACGAACTGCCGCGCAGTATATTCGTCTCTTAATTGATAGACGAAAATCTTGCCTTCGCCATAGGTGACGTAAGTTGGCAAAAGCTAAACGAGCTTTCTGAATCCGTGCAGAGATGTCATCAGACACCAACCCATTAAGGTTGATCAGACTCCCAAGATAAGTGAAGTTGTCAAGGTATTCGACTACTTCGCTCCCTATCCTTAGTTCAGGTGTTGACGAAGGTGAGTCGTGAAGCAACAACTTGTATTTAGAGGGGTAGAAATGCATTCCAAACATTCTGGCATTGTTGCTCAGTGCGACCAAATGGCTCTGCATTTTATCAGCGTCTTCACCAAACGGGAATGTGTCATCTGTGTATTCTAGTTCGATAAGTGGACCTCCTAGAAGGAGATCAATTCCTGAAAATTCAAATGATGAAAGCGTTACTTCCAGCAGCAGGTCTATGATGAAATCGAACAAAAATGGAGATAGTGGACAGCCTTGTCAAACACCACTTGAGGCTGCTAAATCAGATGACAGTTCGCCATAAGCTCTGACTCGACGACTAGTGTTCGAGTCAAGAGCCTTCACGAGGCTTATGTATTTCTGAGGTACACTTTGCAACGAGAGTCACTACCACAGAACCTCTCGGTCAACAGAGTCAAATGCTGCTTTCAAGTCATGAAAAACTATCGCTGTCGGATGCCGGTAAGCATGCCTGTGTTCTAGAACCTGAGGAATGGTGAATATGTGGTCGATGCAGCCATGACCAGGTCAGAAGCCAGCCTGATTTTATCGTGTTTGCAGTTCACGAGTCTTTGTTAACCGCCCGATAATTATTAAAGCTAGTATTTTAGATGCTATATTAGTCAAACTAATCCCTCTATGGTTATCACAGAATGATTTTGACCCCTTCTTATATAATGGGATGGGATTACGTCCAACTCCCAGTTTTAGCTAAAATATTAGTCAACCTAATCGCTATAGTTGGAACACCATCCTTAAAGACCTCTGGAGCCAATCCATCTGCTCTTCCTCGTTTGAGATTATCTATGGCTTTTTGAACTTGAATGAGAGTCAGAGGGCCTGCTTCAGTGTTCCATTCACGCTGTTTTTGAATGGTGGGTAACTGTGGAGTAGCTGAAGGCCAGCTGAACTGCTCCTTAAAGTGTTCTGCCCATCGTTCTAAACGTCTGGACTGGGAGCAGATACGAGTGTCGTCTTTTTGTGAGATAGTCTCACTTACACTTGACTTTTTAGTTCCAGTTTCTTTCACGAGTCTGAGGAGCTGTCTTGTGTTACCTATAGCCACCGTATTTTCCACCTCTTTTGCTTTCGTTGCCGACCACTGTTCACAGTCGTTCCTTAGACTTTTGGTTAACCTAGATCTGATTCGCTTTCGCTCATCATCGTGTTCTGAGCCTGATGGGATGAGTTTACGAGAATCCATCAGTGCAATAGACCTTGAAGAAATCCATTGATTTTTTGTAGCTCTTTGGTTTAAATCACTAACAGATGTCACTGCTGTTTGTATATCTTTCCAAGCAACATCTGGGTCAGCCTCGGTTTCGAAATTGCCCAAGTGTGAATTCAGTTGTTCCTGAAATGTACCTTTGACCTTCTAATCGTTGAGTTCAACTCCAATAGGTCTTCTTAATGTGTCTTTTCTGCGTCCAGTGAGGCGCAAGCAGTTGCGCGCCCGTATTAGAGCATGGTCGGAGTCCAAGCAGGTATTCCAGAACGAGTGGTAGTCCTCTATCGACCCTCTCCAACGACGACTGATGGCAATATGGTCTATTTGAGTCTATCGTTGGTTTGGTGCAGGCGGTCGCCATGTTAGACTATATTTCTCCTTATGGTTAAAATTAGTGCGTGCTAAAAATAAACGATTGTCTGAGCACAGTTGCAGCAGACCATCATCATTATCTGTTCGCTGAGCCGGAATACTAAAGTACCCACCTAAGTGTCTTTCTGTTTGATTTAAGCTACCTACTTGGGCATTAAAGTCACCTGCTACGAATACTATGTGTGGGTGTTTAGCTTAATGAAGAAGTTCATAAAGCTTTCTGTAAACTTCATCTTTCACTTCATCACGGCTGCAGTCAGTGAGAGCGTAGGCAGAAACAATAAAAAGGCAACGACGTGTGTCCCTATCCTTCCGAGTTCTTACGGAGCCGTTTAGCCGAACAGTATATAGACGACTGTTAACGGGGATCCACTCTAATAGTGCTTGTTCTGTCCTCGTACTTAGTGCTATGCCTACACCTGCCAGTCCACGAGAACTAGCCATCGGGTCGCCATATACATGGAGGGTGTATATCGTCGGCTCTCCGTTTTGACGAGGGGAGGCCAGGTGAATGACCACACTAGGATCCTGTATGCGTGTTCCGGCGACACAGCATACATCAATGGTACGAGATTCTAGAGTTTTAGCCAAGGAGGCCTGCTGACCAGTTTGACATAGTGCGTGTACTTTGAAGGCTCCAATGTGTAGTTTGGAGCGAGGTTCCAGTAGACCTGGGACAGTGTTTTGCGTACTAGAGTCGTTGGCTATGGTGACACATGAAGAGGAAGCGAAAAGCGGAAGTTTAATGTTGGAAGTCGATGTAAGATGAATAGTAGGAATTGAAGAGGAGGATTGATTACTAATACAGTGATCTTGAGCGCTGTTAAAGGTATGAGGGTAATCATCACTTTGCGGTTGCCCCCAAATGCCGTGGTATGGCCGAGAGTGGGATGCGCCCGCCCTCTTTCTATAAATGCTCTCACACGGACACGCGTATATAGCCTCTGCCGGGGAAGTCCTATTCACTGCTTTCCCGTGTCGGGGGTGTTGTTTGCGAAATTGATGACGAAAAACGAATGTCCGGCGCTTTAACAGTATTCCAAACCAATGATGCACATGGGCTCCAGTATCCTGCGGGAACAAATGGTGTAGGGACCAACCATTGGTCGCCGGCTACCATGGGACTGCATCTCCTTACGATGCTACACTGCCTTGTGGGTCAGACCTTAGGGTCGAAGACTCTGGGCACCCGGGCAATATCACAGCCCTTACGCAGATCGAATGATTTATGTGGCGCATATGTATTTGGTGCCTTCTTGTACCAACGTTTATGTGTTCAAATAAATAAATAATAAATGCTCACACTGGTGAAGGGTTCTTCTAAAGGTACCTGAAAAGGGAATTGGCTTAGAGTCGGTCTTAGTGACACAAGAGCGTGATCGCAGTGCCCAAGGGACAACTGCTTGAGGTCGGTCACACACGACCTTTTTGTGAGTAGTTTTCGTGTTAGCTCCATACTTGTTTGGATCTTACCGCCGGAGACGGAAATCCGTTGGATAAGGCAAGATGTGCATTTTTAGGGTCGACCTTTTCTAATCCCATCCTTTCTTGTGGGAGGACAGCATCGCTGTTAGGCTGCTTGTCTGAGGGAAACACCTTACTGCGGTCACACGTCTGTACAGTCAGCAGACCTTGAGTTTGTTGCTTTTAGTCTTACGGCTCTTCAACCGACCTGCCTGACATGATGGGACCTTGAGGAACGATTGTTCCAGCCAGTATATCCCGATTGGTTCACTACGATAGGCAAGCCTCACAAGCACGTCAAGATAGCAACAATTGCCGGGGTACCACCATCCTCAAAATATAGAATACAGCTATACTCAACACATCACTCTCCTTCTCCACAACTCAGATATACTACCACCACGGTAACTAGTGGATAAATGTCATTCGATGCGACAAATCATCTTTAAAACGCCTAGAGATAATTTATTTAGTAAAGAAACAATTTTTTCACTAATAATATTTCGTGTATGTAAATACAAAGTATTTTGCTTAATTCACGACAATCCAAATTTCCGTAGTTATATTTTAACGTCAGATAAATTGTGATAGTTTATCTTAGAATGCACCATAGAGTGTTGCTTTAGTGTACCGAGTTAGAAAACATTCGTGTGTACACGGTTTTACTTTGTTGCCGCTTATGATCCATAATGTTAACAATATACCCTACCATATTGTTGTATATCTAAGTGTCAACTTACGTCTAGAAAACCTATCATTACAACAATGAGCAGCTGCTTGACACTTTCAGCTTCACAAGATTTCTGTCTTTCGTAATTTTGTTTGTAAAAGGAACTTAATAAATTTGTGTCCATTTCCATGATATTAGTCTTATTTCTAATTACTGACGTTCAGTAGTAATGTAAGTGAACTAAATTTGCACTTTAAATAAACTTTTCTGGAGCTTTTACTTTGTATCAATCTTTTTATTATCACACCTAAGTAAATAAATGTTTGTTCATAACATTTGGCCTAGTGGCCATTTCTGTTTATCAGTTAAATCATGTGAGTCTTCCCTTATACTTATCAGCCATATGGTATCGTCAGTCTTCATACGATAAAAGCCGCTCATTGTTGTTTATGAGTAATACTACTTGATTCCTATATTTATTCAATCGTGATGGATCGGTGTACATTTTACAAAAATAATCCATAATTTTTCATTTTTGGTTAGGATAATTCGTCATAAATACATTTCGAATATTAAGAAGTTATCTTAATGTTGTTTTGTTACATAAGGCGAGTTAATTAACTGGATTTTTGTGTTTTAGTCTAATCATTTGTACATCACGTGACGTCAGATATGTTATTTAATTAGTGTAAAACGAGAGTTATTTACACCCTACTCATTCGTGTTTTTCAAGAATTCAGTCTTCCACTGGATACTCCACTCGTCCGACGAGGTCAGGCTTTACATCCAGTACCTAGAATAGTCACTTGGCTTGGTCCGTCCTCTGAACTTCTTGTGTGTCCTCATGAAGCCGTTAAACAAGCACCTAATATAGGTCAAACCTACATCGTTACAGGTCGGTATACTTATAAGCATTATCTTCAGGTATGTGTTAATTATCTTAACTTAATATTGGTTGATGTTATTTTTATGAAATTGGTTTGCTTATGATATTAATCGTCCGATATCTAGTTGTAAACTTTTATATTAAGTTGCCTTTCATGATCCATACAAATTCGTTATGAACCAGTAAAAAAGAAGCTAACCGAAACGCGTTGTTTTCAGTGGTATATTAATTTTTACAAGTGAAGTAGACAATGTTATTGTTAACGGGATATAAATTTGATTAAAGCATATTCCTTGCACGATTGCGTTGGAGTACACTGATTGGTTATTTCCTACCCAGTCAGCTCTGGCGGATACTTGAAGAAGACTAGAGTCTTGTGTAAAATTGTAAATATACTAACGTTCTTCTTATTGTGGCTCGTACCCCCCACTCGACCTTGTCTATTTGGGATATAATTACGTCCTTGTTCAACCGTGTTCTGATTTGGAGACTTGTCAAGTGAAGTAAAGTGTCTACAGAATACTAAGCAATAAGAGTAGATTGGTTGTTACACGAGATATTATAACAGTTATTTAACCAAGCTAATACACAACTTATTATAATATATTTGGTTTTTTCTTTCCAAAGTGAAAATTCCCATTTTGCTTACATTTAATTATATATTTTCATGCATAACACTGAGTTTATGCTTAAAATTATCCATCGGAGAGAATGCTCACTGTTATGCATTATTTATCTAATAGGAAGTATTACTTAAATTAACCGGTAAATGTTTATTTAAGACTGAAACAGACAACTAAAGCCCCCTTTTTCTAGACATTCTGATTAGTAGGAGAAACGATGGTCCCATCAAACGTTCTGTATATAGAAAACCGACATGAACAGGGCAAAATCTTAATTCCCGCATTCGTTGTCCAATTCATTACAAAAATGGATTAATAAAGGGCTTATTCATAGGATCAGTCATATTTGTACTAGTGATAGTATTGAAGGAGACACGAAGCTCTTAACGGAAACATTGGTGAATGATGGTTATTCATTGAAGTTTATAAGCCTTTGGAAAGGTTGCAATATGATGAGACATATGACGCTTCTAGCACCAAAAAAGCGAGTCTATTTTACATTACCGTCTAGAGGTGACTTAAATAATCTCATGTCGAAACAAAGACCTAAATTAGCCATCAATAGGACATTTTATGCAGCTCGACTCGTCATTATTCAAAAGACAAGATCTATGTTTAACCAAAAAAGTGAACAGCACGTAAGCGATTGCATCACATCCCACTGTGTGTGTAGATTTATATGTACGTCCGGAAACACATGCATAGGCAGAACTAATCGTGATCTTCAAGTAAGTGTGGCTGAACACATACCTAAATGGTTGCAAAAACAAGTGAATCCCAATAGTCAAATAAGATCTCAGGATAGACAAACATCTTCCTCCATTGCGAAACATTTGGTTGTGACCGGCCATAAGGTTGATATCGAGTCAGCTTTTGTAGTTGTGTACAAAATCCTTCAAGGGCGTATTCTAAGGTTTATTGAAGCCTTGGCTATACGGAAAGTGACACCCCCTTTATGTGTCGAAACTATTTGTTCTTACCCTTAACTTACATTGGTAATACTAATTTATTATCCAGCGTGGTTTCCACATTATTTTTGTGTACTTTATTATCCTTGTTTCTGTTTACCTTTTAATTTGCTTGTTTGTCCTTTAATTTTCATATAAAATGTCTTAACAAGTATATGTATGATTAGATTGTTATAAATGTATTGCGCAAATATATCACATAATCATGATAACCTTCTTCTCATTACATCGAAATTTATCAGAGGGACTAATTGTTTTAAGTACATAGTATAACCATCTCATAGATCGACTAAATTGTTTTACTTGATAAATCTAGAATGTGGGAAACAGGGTTTCGACTTGTAACTAAAGTACACCAACTAGCAATACGATTGATTATCTCTAAGGCAGCTAAATTATTTGTGAAACTCATCAACAAAATTAATATCTTTCATACAGGTCTCGATTAGTTATCACTTAAGGATTGATTATAAATTATAATCTACTCAAAAACCGTGATCTAAATTGAATGATTGATCTACCTATTTGGGGATCTACCTAATTTTCGCGTTTCCTGATATTGTACAAAAGTCTTGTGACACCTTAAAATAGTTAGAACGCTGTTCCATAATTTAATTAAATACCCTTTTGCAATCAGTTTGGTTGGGAATTTTTGGAACTGTATTTATTAGAAAGGACTGAGAACATCGATCCATAAGTGTAATCAATAGCAGATTACATAAGGTAGTTACTCTTATCATGATGCTCATACGTGTGTACCGTACTTAAAATTTCCGGTGGTGCATATTTGTCTTGGATTTGACCATGTTCTTTTTGAGTTTGCGTAAACGGACTAAGTATCCGTAGACTTCTGCCAATGTAACATCATATTTTTAATTCAGAAGCTTTGAGTCTCTACATGAATAATTTTTTAACATTTTTAGGACGGAGTAGATGACAGGAATTGGGGTTGTGCATATCGATCGCTCCAAACACTAGTATCTTGGCTTATGTGGCAAGGTGAAATAACTCCAGGCCCAATACCATCTCTCAGAGATATTCAAGCTTCCATTGTACGTTTTGGGGATAAGCCAAAAAGTTTTATCGGTAGTTGTCAGTGGATTGGCTCGCTAGAGGTATGTTTTGTAGATGTGTTAATGTTATGTTATGCGAATTACGTAGTTTCATTTTATTCTGAGTTATCGTCACTGTGGATTAAATATAGTGGTTTTATGGAGTTTTCGGTCAACTGTCAGAAATTATTTTAAAGTCTTTAATCGACAATCATTAAGTTGCAAACATAAAGTCGTCAGGAACTGATATAAATAAGTACCACTCTGCCAGTAAAGTAAACTATTCTACTCAATTTTAACTGTAAATTTTTTTTCGCAAAAATGTATATTTACTAGTATTCTTGAAGATGTAGATAATTTAATTGTCCGTTAATCACTTTCTGAATATTTGGCGATGTCGACAAACAAAAAATTACACTATCATTGTTGACTTTTGATCACGAATAGTCATAGGTGATCAGTGTACAAGAGGACTATTTGAACTGTCGAACATTATCACTCTTCGTCCAACTACAAACATGAGCTTATTCTAACTCAAATGCACCATATCTTATTGTAGTCAAACTAAGGGCATGAGAGTCTTTGACTAATCTTTCGAACAGGATCGTGAAATACGAACATCTCATGGGTCATACGCCTGACGCTTTTAAATAGCTAACGGATATGAGACAAGAAAAAAAGCGATTCAACGAAGAATATTTTTTTGGACGATTTCATTTACTTGAATTGTACAATAGTAGTTAATTTTATTTACTAGAACAGGGTAGTCTATAGTAGGATAGGATGGTGTTGAATATTTAAGAACTTGATGTGGTATCTTGTCAAAAATTGAAAATCAGATATTGAAAGGAAGTTATGTAATTATCGGCTATTGAAAAAGTGGTAAGGTCAAGATAATTATCCACTCGATAGCTATTAAGAAAAGAATAAAAGTTATAACAATTGCTAATGAGTAGTTGTGAAAATAATTGAAAAGGAATATACATTATAAAATCTAAAATAAACGATGGATTATGGAAGATAGAAAAGGTGGTTCTGACCATCGAACAATGAGCGACTGAAACTGGCGGATAGCGATAGCCTGCGCTGTACATAAGTTTGCCATTTGGATTCCTATTAAGCCGACTCTTATGACTGTATGTATGATTTTGAAGGAGGATTCTGGTGAGTTGGCGTAATCGCTAAAACTGAATCACCATCTGGATTAGCTGCTCTTTCTCGTTTCAGATTAGTTATAGCTCTTTGAAATTCAATTATAGTCTAAGGGTCTACCTCTCAACGTTTCGTTGGGGCATTTTGAAAATGGTGGGTAACTGTAGAGTAGCTGAAGGTGTTGGGGACGATAGATCCCCAAAACTCATATTTTGTAATTTTATCATATCGATTAAATGTTTAAATATTTGAATGGCAGTCAATCGATGAACTTATCGATTAAATGATTAAACATAAGTCAATTGACGAACTTATCGATTAGATATTTGAATGGTTGTCGATTGATGAACTTACTGATTAATGTTTAAAAACATTTTACTATGACAATATCGATTGTAAATATTTGTATAAATACGCTTGACTTGTGTGCCTGATTGACCTGACCTGCTATCTGCTGGTTGCCTGTAGAATACACTTTCTACGCCTTATCAAGACTTCTTGATCGCGTTAGCTGAGTCGGGGACAACGGACCAGAGTAGTCTATCGAGATTCTGAATCCCTTGATCCGATAGATAAATCACTGCCCTCTAATCGGCAGCCCTTTGAGTTATAACAGAAGGCCAGCTGAACTGCTCCTTAAAGTGTTCTGCCCATCGTTCTAAACGTCTGGACTGGGAGCAGATACGAGTGTCGTCTTTTTGTGAGATAGTCTCACTTACACTTGACTTTTTAGTTCCAGTTTCTTTCACGAGTCTGAGGAGCTGTCTTGTGTTACCTATAGCCACCGTATTTTCCACCTCTTTTGCTTTCGTTGCCGACCACTGTTCACAGTCGTTCCTTAGACTTTTGGTTAACCTAGATCTGATTCGCTTTCGCTCATCATCGTGTTCTGAGCCTGATGGGATGAGTTTACGAGAATCCATCAGTGCAATAGACCTTGAAGAAATCCATTGATTTTTTGTAGCTCTTTGGTTTAAATCACTAACAGATGTCACTGCTGTTTGTATATCTTTCCAAGCAACATCTGGGTCAGCCTCGGTTTCGAAATTGCCCAAGTGTGAATTCAGTTGTTCCTGAAATGTACCTTTGACCTTCTAATCGTTGAGTTCAACTCCAATAGGTCTTCTTAATGTGTCTTTTCTGCGTCCAGTGAGGCGCAAGCAGTTGCGCGCCCGTATTAGAGCATGGTCGGAGTCCAAGCAGGTATTCCAGAACGAGTGGTAGTCCTCTATCGACCCTCTCCAACGACGACTGATGGCAATATGGTCTATTTGAGTCTATCGTTGGTTTGGTGCAGGCGGTCGCCATGTTAGACTATATTTCTCCTTATGGTTAAAATTAGTGCGTGCTAAAAATAAACGATTGTCTGAGCACAGTTGCAGCAGACCATCATCATTATCTGTTCGCTGAGCCGGAATACTAAAGTACCCACCTAAGTGTCTTTCTGTTTGATTTAAGCTACCTACTTGGGCATTAAAGTCACCTGCTACGAATACTATGTGTGGGTGTTTAGCTTAATGAAGAAGTTCATAAAGCTTTCTGTAAACTTCATCTTTCACTTCATCACGGCTGCAGTCAGTGAGAGCGTAGGCAGAAACAATAAAAAGGCAACGACGTGTGTCCCTATCCTTCCGAGTTCTTACGGAGCCGTTTAGCCGAACAGTATATAGACGACTGTTAACGGGGATCCACTCTAATAGTGCTTGTTCTGTCCTCGTACTTAGTGCTATGCCTACACCTGCCAGTCCACGAGAACTAGCCATCGGGTCGCCATATACATGGAGGGTGTATATCGTCGGCTCTCCGTTTTGACGAGGGGAGGCCAGGTGAATGACCACACTAGGATCCTGTATGCGTGTTCCGGCGACACAGCATACATCAATGGTACGAGATTCTAGAGTTTTAGCCAAGGAGGCCTGCTGACCAGTTTGACATAGTGCGTGTACTTTGAAGGCTCCAATGTGTAGTTTGGAGCGAGGTTCCAGTAGACCTGGGACAGTGTTTTGCGTACTAGAGTCGTTGGCTATGGTGACACATGAAGAGGAAGCGAAAAGCGGAAGTTTCGAGTTGGAAGTCGATGTCAGTCAGTCAGTAACAACGTAGAACGTCGTACGTACGTACATCAATTCGATTACGCACACCACATTAGCACAGAGATGCAATTGTCGATTCAAATCCCGTAATGCTAGATGTAGTAAAATTATAAGCTGTAATTAGAAAAATTGGGGTTTGAAGATGTTATCCAATGAGTATAATCCAGTGAAATAAATTTGAGAAGAGAAAAAAAGGAGACAAGGAGGAATAAGGAGATCAGAATTTGGGAGAACACAAAGAGTGGATGCACCTGCGCCATTGCAAAGGGATTTGAGCCATGCCATTCAGGGTCTCTAACCATCGGTTGCTATCATCTCGTGGTCCCCAACCACGTAGTCTACACCTACAAATATGACTCAGTCTACTTGTCAGTGACTTCATGGACTTGTGCCATGTTTTGGTCTGGCCGCCCCTAGCTTTCTTCCAATCTACTCCTATACAACAAAACATCGCACATCGAGGCAGTCGGTGGTTGGGCATACGTAACACATAACCCAGCCATCTCAACTGATGAAGTTTCACTACTTCATCGATTGATTTGCCATCCTTACCTAGTACCCGTTTCCTAACAACTGTGTTACTTGCTCGATGGTCCCAGGATATACGAGCAATGTTTCGAAGACACCTTTGATCAAACACTAGTAACCTACGAATATCCTCTACTCTTACCGACCACATTTCACTGCCATAAATTAGGACGGAACGAACTGCTGTGCAGTTAGCACGTCCTTTGGTTGATAGGCGGATATCTCGTCTATCCCGTAAATGACGCAAGTTGACAAAAGCTAGTCGAGCCTTCTGTATCCGTGCTGAGATTTCGTCACACACCAGACCACAAGGGCTGATGAGAATTCTAAGATAAGCGAAGCGATCGACACGCTCAATTACTTCACTCCCTATCATTAGTTCGGGTGTCGATGCAACCCAATCCTGAAGCAACATTTTGTATTTCGAGGGGGAGAATTACATCCCGAACATGCTTGCATTGTTACTTAGAGTGGTCATAAGACTCTGCATTTTGTCAGCGTCTTCACCAAATAAAACTATGTCATCAGCATATTCTAAGTCAACAAGTGAACCTCCCGGTAGAAGTTCAACCCCTGGAAATTTAGACGAGGAAAGTGTTATCTGAGCATAGCTGCAACAGACGATCGCCATTATCTGTTCTTTGAGCCATGACACCATAAAATCCACCTAGGTGTCTTTTGCTTAGTTTACCTACTTGAGCATTAAAGTCACCGGCCACTATTACCACATCAGAGCGCTTAGCTTTTCGGAGAAGGTCCGAAAGCTTTCTGTAAAACTCATGTTTTACATCATCTGAGCTGCAGTCAGTGGGAGAATAGGCAGAGACGACGAAGAGGCAACGACGAGTGTCCCTATCTTTCCGGATTCTTACTGTTCCGTTCAGTCGGACAGCGCACAAACGACTGTCTACTGGGATCCACTTTAGGAGACCTAGTTCTGCCCTAGGACTCAATGCTATACCTACGCCGGCGAGTCGACGAGAAGCAGCATCTGGGCTTCCAGATACACGAAGTGTGAATCGAGTTGGTTCTTTGTTTTGATATGTTGATGTCAAATGAATGACGCTACTCGGATCCTGTATGCGCGTTTCGGAGACACAGCACACATCGATGGCGCGAGATTCTAAAGTCCTAGCTAAGGAAGCTTGTTGTCCTATTTGGCACAGTGTTCGGACGTTAAAAGCTCCTACGTGTAGTTGAGAGCGTGGTTTCAGGAGACCAGGAATAAGGTTCCGCGTACTTGAATCGTTTGCCTTAGCGATGCGAGGTGATAAAAGGACGTTAGTCACGGAGATAAGAGTGGTATTAGGAGGTGTAGGAAGGATTTGAACGTGACCAACTTGGTCTCGTGTGTCCTTACGGGTATGAGGGCTGGTGTCACATCCCGGCTGCCCACACCGTGGAAGGATATTTCTTAAGGAATCTGAAAAGGAAATTGAATTAATGTTGGTCTTAAAGACCTGGGAGCGTGACCGCAGAGCCCAAGGGACAGCTGTTTGAGGCTGGTCGCGCACAGCCTTTCGATGGGAGGTTTTTAATGTGTTAGCTCCGTTCTCCAAAGGTCCTTACAGCCGGAGACGAAAATCCATGAGGTAAGGTGAGGTGTGACATTTTTAGAGCCCACCTTTTCTAACCCCACCCCTCCTTGTGGGAAGGCAGCATCGCTGCAGATGCTGGTTGTCTGAGGGAAAAACCTTACTGCTGTCACACCCCTCTACAGTCAGCAGTACGACTTTGCCCTCGGACCTTGAGTTGCTGCTTTTAGTCTTACCGTTCTCCAAACGTCCTGCCTGGCATGGTAGAACCTACAGGAACATATGTTCCAGCCGATATTGCTCAGTTGGGTCATCACGATAGGTAAGCCCGACCACCGCGTCAAGGTAGCAGCTTCGGTCGGGGGAAGTCGATGTAAGATGAATAATAGGAATTGAAGAGGAGGATTGATTATGAATACAGTGATCTTGAGCACTGTTCGAGTTATGAGAGTAATCGTCACTGCGCGTTAGCTCACACCGTGGAAGGGTTCTTCTAAAGGTACCTGAAAAGGGAATTGGCTTAGAGTCGGTCTTAGTGACACAAGAGCGTGATCGCAGTGCCCAAGGGACAACTGCTTGAGGTCGGTCACACACGACCTTTTTGTGAGTAGTTTTCGTGTTAGCTCCATACTTGTTTGGATCTTACCGCCGGAGACGGAAATCCGTTGGATAAGGCAAGATGTGCATTTTTAGGGTCGACCTTTTCTAATCCCATCCTTTCTTGTGGGAGGACAGCATCGCTGTTAGGCTGCTTGTCTGAGGGAAACACCTTACTGCGGTCACACGTCTGTACAGTCAGCAGACCTTGAGTTTGTTGCTTTTAGTCTTACGGCTCTTCAACCGACCTGCCTGACATGATGGGACCTTGAGGAACGATTGTTCCAGCCAGTATAGCCCGATTGGTTCACTACGATAGGCAAGCCTGACAACCACGTCAAGGTAGCATCAACGGTTGTTGGTTCAGTCATGGATACAATTTTAATGATGCTCATATTTTTGTTGTTTATTGGTCATTCCCGACTGTTATTGAGACACTTCTGTCAATCATATATAATTTTTGAACGCTTTTCTCTAAATGACTTTTACTGTTGTATGTAAGTCTCAATCGGTTGAAGAGAACCTATTAAATAATTGAGTGTATATTTTTCTGTTGGCGTTGATGTTATTGACTTGGTGAAAAATTCAAAACATTTCAATCTGGGAATAAAACGGTTTTCTTTAAAGCATTTTCAAGCCGGTATTTAAGGTACATCCAGGTTCCAGATTATGCAGGAAAACTCAAATAATAAAACCAACTCACCGAATGATATGCTTGCACATTTAGTTTGGTTTAACATTTTTCTGGGGTTAGTAGTGAATCTAACAAGGGGTTCGATTCAAAAGACTACGCATTGCTAATACTCAACTACGATGTTAATAAAACGATGCCTTAGCTTCTAAAAAAATAATATTAAATATAGCCGAGACTGACATAAGTTTCTCTATAATTTTGTGATAAATTGGTTTTTTCCAAATAGATGATGGCATTTTTATCAAAACCTCATTCACGAACATTTGTCTCCATTATCCAGCAAAGCGTAATGCTCTATTTGTAGTTGGTGTAATCATACTTTAATACACCTGTACGGCAGTTAAAATATGGTAAGCAAAGTCATTAAGGCTAACTTTACCTTGTTCTGAAGAACCTAGTTTTATTATATACTTTACAGGACGAATTAACATTAACTAAATGGACAAACTGTTCCTGAATAATACTTATATCAGTTGACTAGATGCTCCAAGATTGATTTTTTTACCGACTTCTGTGATCTTTTGGTAAGCCAGGCAGGATAGTGTTCGGAAATGTTTTTTGAAAGAGCTCGATTTGTGTGGCCAATATATACTGCTCCACATGAGCAAGTAAACTGATAGATGCACATTGATTTGGTCCAAAGCGCAAGTTTATTTTCCACACAACTACGAATCATAAGCCGACTGAAAAGGATGTTTTTCTTAGAGATCTCGAAGGCCTGTTTATCAAAATTTCCATCGCAATATTTCCTTTAAACTGAATGTTCATGAAGAGAATCTTCTTCGGTGCTCGAGACACGTTGTATTGGCATGGGGTTTCTCTCAATGAATCTGGGTGTGTATCCTTGTTGATCAGTATCTACCGTAGTTTATCAAATTTGGTATCTATTGTATCCTCGGTATAGTTACGTCTACCACACGTACATAGAAAATTAATTAGGTTTCTCTTTTGATTCAGCGGGACCCAACTTTCAAAACTCGTGTATTGATCATTCTATGTTAGCTTTTTATATTCCGATGTTTGTAGAGGACCGCCAGGTCTCTTTAACAAAAATATATCAGAAGTGGAATTCTGAATCCTACTCTGATTCCTTTGTGAACTTGGTTGATTGATGACAGTGAACGCATCCAAGATATCGTTGAAATAAGTATTTTTGTCACAAATAATGAAAGTGTCATCTAAATATCTCTTGTACAGATAGAGGCTATCAGGCTTTCGTCTAAGTATAGTGTCTTTGAGATTAGCAATCAAACAGTCATCTAAGTCAGGCCGTCTTTGATGTATGTCCAACCTTTTAGAAATGCAAGTCACTTCTTAGTCAATTTCGTGCACTAACTATTTGGTTGATTTCCAATAGGCTCAAATTATTAAATAAGCCTTCTGAAAATAGGTCTAGCTCCTCAGATTCAGCTGTAGGCGTTTGGGTTTGGGCATATCATAACGTGTTCACTATGTGTGGTATTGTACTCGGATTTGAGCCTTAGGGTCTATATAACGACTCTTGATACTGCACAAGTTCTCAAACGGAACTAGGTTTGTTTAGGATCAAACCTGTCACCTATTTTTGAAAATCGAGTGCTTTGAATATTCAGCCAACTCGACTTTAATCATCGAAAGGAGGATTTACAACACCCAATGCTTGATGACGACAACAGAGATAGCTTTAACGCGAATGAATATTTAAAGCGCTGAATTTCAAACTAGCTGTTAAACTGTTCATAGAGTGGTTTAAAGTTCATTATAAAGTGTCACACACCTCTTTTTTTACTAATTGGAACCAAAGTGGTTGTTGTTCATAGAATAGGATTTTGTTGCATAACTCTTTCGCGTGGTTTTTAAATTAAGTATTATTGATATTCTTTTTATATATTCTAATTCTCCCCAGTACTGTTTTAACAGCACCGCGTCTTTGGGTTATTTTATGCGTTTGGATTAAATGAAAACATAAGTGGATAATATCCATAACTTTATTGTCTCTAAATATTTTGTTGAAATGTGATCATTTATCTTATAAAACGGAATTAATCGGAGCACTTTTTACATCGATACCGATAAAACAAATACTAATGGTTTACTGTATATTGTGTTATCCAAATAAATACCTCGAGTATATTGTCATGGTGAAGTTATAGGCATAAATTAGTCGAATACTTTACTTTGGTTTATAATTAACTTTCTTCTTGAACGTTTCGTCATTTATTATCAGTTTAAAAGAGATTTGATCCACCGATTCCCTTTTCTCTGTCTATAAGTATATGAAGTAAATGCAGAATCCTATGTAAGCCTAAGTTCAGTACAAAAATGTGAAATGTGCTGACACATTTTCGTAAGCCTCAATCTAATTAACAGATAGATGTCATTGATGAAGTAGTTAGTTAGCAAAAGCCTAAATGTAGATCCCATTATGTGTTCATTTTCTTTCAGATTTATTTATCAATTAAATACCAGGTATTGATCCTAAAATTAATTTTCAGATTTCATGCTTTATGAATATTAACAAAACTAAGTAGAAAGTCTGTCAGGAAAATTTTAGTAAAAGTAGAAACTGTTATATAAAAACCTAAAATTGTGCTGGGGACGTCAATGTACATGTGTTAACTTCTTGGTGTCCGTTTTCTTACCGTTTTATTTGTAATTAAACCCTTAGCTTATATTTTCTGCGTTACATTTCGGCCGTTTTGTATCATACTACGTTTGTGTTCTTGTAATAACAAAGCCTTTACTCTCAATATTGTATTATAAATATTTCTAATTTCATATTTTTCGGTTTTTCTTGTACCTTCCTTATTTGTCGCTTATATGTTACTATTTGTAAAACATATTATATGCCTAATCATAGTAGAGAAGCACCGCGTAGCGAGTTTCATAAATTCAAGACACTTTCAAGCAGTTAAGAATTCTGCTTATTGATACGTGTGAAACAGTAGTCATGTTCGGAAGAAGCCAATTCGGTTTCTAGAAACGTACTTGAATAATTAGTTTTCCAAATTCAGTGAACTTAAATCGCTGTTTAATGAGTTCTTTTTATGTAACGTTTGTCTATTATATATGATTAGAATTCATCTATTTACTATTTTTAAAACTGATTAAGTAGTGCAAATCCTTATCCTCTAAAACAACTAGATGCCAATTCATGGTTCGAAAATGAATATACAATTTCTTGTATTTAGTGAAATTTGTTTTTTTTTGGATGCTCCTAATGAACCATTTGATACGTATGAATCTTGTCCCAAACTAATCGACTCAATGCCTCTGTACTAATATTTCCCTGCAACGGATTTGTCTGGAGGTTATCCACAGGGTAACGAGGGAGTCCCTGTTTCGGTTTGGGCACCCGGGAAATATAACAGCCTTCACACATATCAAATGAAATCTGTGTGGCGCATATGTATTTGGTGCCTCCTTGTACCAATATCTATGTGTTAAAATAAAAAAACGAGGGAGTCTCGTCTTTATTAAAAGTGACTACAGTTATTAGCTTCGTAAACAATCTGTTGGTGCCTAATCTAATGAGCCATATATTTCTCCATATATCTTGAACTTTTATCATCATGATCCTCGCAAGTGAAATGATGATCAGTCAATGTCATAAGCAACATAAAATCAGGAAAAAGTGCGGACCAACTCTAGTTGATACATCACTTCAGCAAAGCAAGATACGTAGCTAAAAATAGTATTTTCGAATATAATACCAAAAAATAAACGGATACGGTTTTTAAAAGATGAATAGAACTAAATAAACTAAACGAAATAATATTAAAACATAAGATCTGAAAACAGGAATAAATACAAATGCACCACTGCAACCGATTTGCAATCATGTCACTTACTATATATATTGTCACAATGACTCCACCAATAGACAATGGTTTCACGGTTAGGACTACATTTATTTATGCCCATTGCTAAGTCGATGTACTGGGTCACCAAATGGGACAATTTCTCCATAAGTGAATTTTTAAACGTAATTGCAGCAGATGGCTATGGCAATATCCTCTCAGGACTGAGAAATTTGTCTAAACTACTCAGCCTCGTATCAACTTTCGAACTCACTGCTACACTTGTAACACCACAAAGAGTTACTAATGCATCTTCGTATATTTAGTGAGCAGATTTTGAGTATTTTTTGTATGAATTATGGTAAATTGCAGTGATAAAAAGGATTTTCTGGTGCTACTTTCACTCGTTTTGCGAAATATATATAGGAGTAATTCTATTCTTCTTGAGATTTTGTCTTGTATTTTAAAGTTGCATGTGTCTGTGTTTGTATTCAGGTGAGTTATTGTTTGCAAGAATTATACAACATTCAGTGTCGGCTTTTACACATCCCACAAGGACATCAGATGAACCAGCTAGCAGCACATGCTCTTGCACAGCATTTCACTTCCGGTGGAGGACCAGTTATGGTTGGTGGTGGCCAATTAGCTCATACAATTATTGGTGTTCAATTATGTGAGTCAACATTAAACGGTACTGAATCCTCGTCATATCGCTATTTAATTCTGGATCCTCATTATACTGGCCCCTTTGGAAATATTAAGCTTATTACCGAAAAAGGTTGGTGTGGGTGGAAACTTCAAAGTTTCTGGAAATCCAACGTTCATTATAATCTTTGTCTTTTGCCAGCCAGGAAAAGTAGTTGTGTATGATCTGATTTTCCCAGTCTTTTCATAGTACATATTTTTTGTTGATAAATCTAATCAGTAATTTCTTCATGTTCATACCAAGCTTATTTCCCATATAAGTTATTTTTTGTGATAAAATAATCCAAGTTGTTAACATTCCTTCCTAATAAGGGTTTACTAATTTCCTTCATAATGCTTTATTACTGATCTAATTATTGCATAATTAGTCCACCAAATTATCCAAAGCTGTTACACCGTAGTACTAATGAAGTATCGGTTTTTACATTTATTACATGTATGACACATTTATTTATGAATTATATCAGTACTGGGTTCAATTTGTTTTATTACTGTGAGAACACGGAAGTCACTCATTGACATACTATATAATTGTCAGAAATATAGTTCGTTGAGTATCAGAGTTGTAATTAGAGCGGACCTTATTTGCCGTATTGTTTCTTTATGTACAAAGACAAATCAGATCGGAACCAAAAAATGACAAAACAACACTATTTTATTAGGATTAGCAGATAGCTCTCTCTGGCGGCCCAGTTGATGAAGTACAGAGTTTCCTAAGTAACGGAACTTACGTTTGCTCACGAAAATGGGCCTTTAAACGGCCACGCTTTTTATTTTAATATAAATTAGTAGTAAACTGAAAATCTGCCAATCAGTTCTTTCAAACAATGGATGTCAAGTAATTAGCAAGATTATCTATCCTTAGCGATACCCCTTTTGTTTGCTTTCGTTTGAAAGTGTTATTTCAGAGCGTGAAAGTCGACAATCTATTACATGGAACCCGTTAGGTCACTGTGCCAAAGTGTCTCCACAAACATAGTATAACTAAGGAGGCATCTAACAAAATTCAAAAACCCTGAAACTGTAGTATTGAAAAACGTGAGTTCAATGGAGAAATATTTACCTTCATAAACCAAGTATGAAGTTGTTATCAAATAAATGTTCATTGGTCGGTCTACCAGTGTGTTATGAGTTCTCTTACTGCAACCCAGTTAACCTTATCGCTCATTCTTGGAATATTTCACTCGATAGGTCCCCAAATCGAAACACTATTGAACAGAAACATAATTATATTCCAAATAGGAAAGGTTGAATGGAATTAGGAATCAAAATAAGGAGCACGTTAGTATATTTATGATTTTGCACGAGATTCTAGAGTCTTCTCTGAGCACCCGCCAGTGTTGATTGGCTAGGACGTTGCCAATCAGTGTATTCCAATGCAAATATTCATCCCGTTAAAACAGTGTTTCTCATTTCCGTAAGAATTTAAGTTAGGTCGCCTTGATTATAGAAGTTCACTCTCATCAAATGACGTTAGGATACAATGGTCTTCGACGTTTTATAAACTCCCTGGAGGGCGTGATAACTAAGACCACTACTGTATGTTATCTTCACAAACTTCCTACTGATTGCCGTAAATCAACTATAATACCCCATAAACCACCATACTGGCGGGTTTTTCAGCATTTTTAGTTGGCTTACTTTCGGATTTTTGCACCTTACGAAGCTTGCCATACCAAACCCTAATGGCCCAAAACCACTTAGCTATTGTTCTACCAGATTTCAGGAGTATTAAGTCTATCTACATTGTGGAGTAGTGTGACTAAGTAAAGGAGGTGTACCTTTCGTCGCATTTTGCTCCTACATAAGCGGCACAGGTTAGCTACGATAATACTCGTACCCACCAGGTAGAATCTGGTTGTTCATCGAAAGACTTTTCTTGTAGGCTTTACTTGAATATAACGACAGAGATTTTTGTTCAATGTCACACTTTCCGAATTCTTGGTGCAGCCGCTACTAAATTGTTATTGTTTCTCCTCCTAACGATTACCCACTGCACCCTCCCGTAGAACAAGATATTAACAAGTAGATCCTGTTATTACGGCATAGGGACTGAGGGGGGGATTAATGCCTTTCCGAATATTTGATAATGAAAAGCGGTAGGTATAAAGATCAACTGATAAAGACGAAAAAGGAAAGGAACAAAGGAAATGGTAACTACGCTCGACTGTTTTGATTAGCAATTTTCAGTAAGTCAGGAAGTGTTGCACGTATATTAAGGTTACAAGTAGTTGAATAAATAGTCGTAGCAGTTATAACAACTAGGGATACTGAAGTTGATCGAGGTAACTATGCCTAACGTGCAACGATTTAGTTTCGATATAATTGTGGCGGTTTCAGAGTTTGAGATTTTGCATTATTTCACAAACAATGTAAGATAATAGTAACATATTGGCCGCGTTAAGTGCCCTAAGTTTGGATTTGGAAACTGGTGACTGTCACTGATTGCTGAGAAGCCTAAGGGGTTCAGTAAAATACATCGATGAAATGTCACTGCCCATTTTGCAATATACGATTATTGTCAGATATACTCTGACAAGTATTTATCTGAATCTACCTCCGAAATATGCTGTACGATCTTTCTGCATATGTTTTGTGCTAGTGAACATCCCTACATTTATACTTGCAAAAGGCGGTAGCCTTTATAACTATCTGAACAAGTTTATGATTATTAATTTCCACTTCGCGTGTGCTATATTTGATTTTTGGATAAAGGAAATGTTATTGCGAATATCCGTTTACTAGTTTTTCTCGGTCGCGTTGCTTTATTTCCGGATTTCTGTGAAGGGGATTAATCCGTCCTGTCCAACGTTTTATTGCCGTGGCAGCCATGACGGTTCCCCATTCTTCGTTGGGCACCTTTCAATCAGTCCATCAGTGGCGTAGAGTTGTGATTTTTGTCTGGTAGAAACATCCTTTTCTTTTGAAAAGTAGTGATTTAACGTCTACAAAATATTTAGTTAAGCAATGTTTTGCAAATGCATTTTACAATGCAATTGTACAAGTCCCTCCTTGCGTCATCGGAAGAAACGTTTTCCAAGGAAGTTCATTCATTTTGTTTACCTCGTATTTAGATTTGCCTTGAGAGTACCACTATTAATAAGCCATCATCCACATGCTCTTTCATTCCGATATATCGAACTAAAGAAGCTCGACGTCGTGAAACAAATGCACAGCACTATTGGAGTTTTAAAAATTCTGATTTTAACTAGCATATGATCCTTCATAGATATGGATTATTACAGTCGCTTGGTAATCTGAAAAGATCAGCGTCAGTTTTGGAGAGTAATGGAATAACATTCGAGTGTTTATAAATGAGAAACAAATGATTGTTATCTCTAGTTAAGCAGTTTTTACAATAAGTGCATAAGGTACATTTTATGGCTGTACAAGTCCTCTTTACAAGATATGACTTTACATTCACTAGGAGATGAGTGATCTCTTTGAATCGGTTGGTCAGTATTAGCTCCACTAAGACGTAAAGTGTCTGAAGTGATACTTAGAGAAATATTTATTAATATCAAAGGAACAATCCAGATGCTTGATGTTATATCACTTCATTCATAAAGGTCTTCTGTGAATGACTCACCATCCCGATAGGAGCTGAAGCTTCGTATTAGCATTTTAGCCATGTTTACCTTTATTATATTCAAATAGTAATCCCATTGTTGTGCGAGTGAATCAAGTATATAAGTTTAAAAAACTATGTGATCACCATACTTGATCTGGGACAAGCAGCAAATAACAATTATGAATACAATATATTCACTATCGAAAGCAACAGTCTGTACAACTTGATACGGCGGCAAATGTCGCGTCACAACAGAAATAAATGCCAACGATTATGGAAGATTATTGTATCAATAATAATGACAATCATATTACACTATTTTTTCTGCCACACTGTACGGTCACTTTTAACCTACATAAAACTGACGCTATCGGAGTGACTCATTGGAAATATGTCAGATTTACTTGAGAAGAACACTCCGATGCTTCAACAGTAACCATCGACAACGACAGCCACATGCACCTGCCTTAAAGTTTCAAAATTTGGGGATCACATAGCCGTATATAAGCATAATCTTCGTATTTTGTCATAAAAGCCGCAAGAATACTGGATGCATCAGTAAAGAAACAGACGGTCGATTATTCAGAGTTCTCTGTTTCCACATGTTGCAACGTAGATTACACTGTCTTATATCACGTCGCATGAAGATGAATACCTTTTTTGGTCAAATAATAACATGGACTTGAAATGGATTGTTCTGAATTGGCAAGATTTTAGGATGTGAACTTATAAGCGCCCTTAACAGTTCCAAACATTTAATCATTCGAAGGCTTTTATGAAGTAATTTTTAGTTCACAGACAAATCTAAGATAACTGTTTACAGTCTCTATGTCCTCTGCAATGTTTGTATACTTTTCAAATGTGTTCTACATTTTACACTGGACTGCAGTAAAACATCAGTTGTACGTTCAAAAGGATGTGTCACAGTTTATCCCTGATTGATATACTAGGTTATATTCAATTTCACCTGACCAACGACCGTTTAAACTGCAGAAGCTATTATTTCAAAGTGGTTGATGTGGATTATCAATAATGTTGTAGCGGTAAATAAATCCCCAAAATAAATAGCTCTGTAAGTTTTCGACATTGGATGCTGACCACATTAGATTTAATGGACTCACCTAACTGAAGGCGCTCGGTCATGCATCCACACCAGATCACGAGTGGGAACGCCGTGCTCAACATCCCTTGCAGTCGCTACCCAGATTAGGTCAGCCGATCCACGATATATTGATAGCCTATCAAATATGTCTTTGAACCTCCTTGCTTCTATCTTTTCATTTCACTTGCTGGGTACGATTCTTATTAGAGGATGTTACTGGTTAAAGCGTTGTCAAGCTCCGAATACCTGTGGCATCTTTCAGTATGAAAATTCAGCAGTGATTTGAACTTTTTACCGTGGATATATTGTAGAATTTATTCGCCTGACAATATTTTCAAGTGTCTGGGTACCAATTCAAGTCCAGCTGTGTAATTTAGACAAACATGTTCAATCTTCTTTATAGACTGTCCTCGTGGATTTAAATCCATTTTATTCTGATAATCAGAGTGAGCTAGCTTTATTGTCCGTTGTCAACTACAGTAATCTCATTAGCTGTAAAGATTACATTGTGAACACCTAACCAAAATGGAAAACATGTGCTTTGTGGTCAATTGTGAATATAGGAGCCATGATAGTGAATGTAAAACTTAAGGTTTCAATTGAATCCAGGCTATGAAGACTCCAATCTCACTTTCCCTCGCTTTTATGTTAATACTAAAACAATATTCAGTATCCAGTGATGAGGATAGTAGGTCCATCGACCTATATTTATCCTTGCACTTTGTAACACTATGGAGGTCCAATCTCGTTTTGAATATATCAACAGAAGGTGCTGATATTACATGTTCCGGTAGAGAATTCAAGTAATTCAATACTCGGTGCGAGAAAGGAAACTCCAGATGTAAACGATTTAACCTCGGTTTTGAACTTTCTTCGAATGTCCTCTCAAATGATCAGTACCAGACGGAAGCAAAAGATAAGACATGCTAATACCAAGGTCATCGTCCAGTATACGATAAGCCAATATTAGACCACCCCGTATTTTAAGGCAAGATAACGGAAGTAAGTTAAGGTGTCTCAGTTGGTCGATGTAAAATAAGGTTCAGTCAAGAAAAAGTAGAATAATTGAGTGAAATCAATACGTGATACCTTAAGTATCGTTTCTGCTGCTAACGAATTTATCTACACACATTTTGTTTATCATATGATTTATTTCTAATTATTACTGTCACATTGTCTATAAATTCAGAAATGTGGTCAGCTCACATGAGCCTTTAGAGCAGAGACGCCACAAGTATTCGGAGTTTGATAATATCTTAACCAGTAACACCTTTTATAGTTGAAATATGCCAAGGCAGTCAATTCAGAAGTCAGAAACGAAGAAGTTCGTAGAAATGTTTGATACGTTATCAGTCTATCGAGAAGTGATCAATCTGAGCTTGCTAGAGGTGGTAGGAAACGTGAAGAAACTCCACATTAACAGACATCGTGGTGGTTGGCAATATGCATTGATAAGGATGAATATTAATCATATATCGATTCCCGAGCTGCTAAATACTAACTGCCGACCAATAACTAAAAAGGTGGTCTATCATCAATTCCTACTATGTCGAAACATATATCGAAATTGTGGTGTCATAAAAATTCGAGAATCTTGGTTAACTGATTTAGGATTGCTTAGTATCAATATGTAAATTAAATATCTATCGTCCGGATAGATCAAGTAACAAGAAAGAGGTGTGAGAGCGGTGTAGTTACGGTTGTAAACGCGAACTACTGTCGACCTACTTATACATGCCTCAAGTTTTAAATTGACCTTGAAGAAATCCATTGATTTTTTGTAGCTCTTTGGTTTAAATCACTAACAGATGTCACTGCTGTTTGTATATCTTTCCAAGCAACATCTGGGTCAGCCTCGGTTTCGAAATTGCCCAAGTGTGAATTCAGTTGTTCCTGAAATGTACCTTTGACCTTCTAATCGTTGAGTTCAACTCCAATAGGTCTTCTTAATGTGTCTTTTCTGCGTCCAGTGAGGCGCAAGCAGTTGCGCGCCCGTATTAGAGCATGGTCGGAGTCCAAGCAGGTATTCCAGAACGAGTGGTAGTCCTCTATCGACCCTCTCCAACGACGACTGATGGCAATATGGTCTATTTGAGTCTATCGTTGGTTTGGTGCAGGCGGTCGCCATGTTAGACTATATTTCTCCTTATGGTTAAAATTAGTGCGTGCTAAAAATAAACGATTGTCTGAGCACAGTTGCAGCAGACCATCATCATTATCTGTTCGCTGAGCCGGAATACTAAAGTACCCACCTAAGTGTCTTTCTGTTTGATTTAAGCTACCTACTTGGGCATTAAAGTCACCTGCTACGAATACTATGTGTGGGTGTTTAGCTTAATGAAGAAGTTCATAAAGCTTTCTGTAAACTTCATCTTTCACTTCATCACGGCTGCAGTCAGTGAGAGCGTAGGCAGAAACAATAAAAGGCAACGACGTGTGTCCCTATCCTTCCGAGTTCTTACGGAGCCGTTTAGCCGAACAGTATATAGACGACTGTTAACGGGGATCCACTCTAATAGTGCTTGTTCTGTCCTCGTACTTAGTGCTATGCCTACACCTGCCAGTCCACGAGAACTAGCCATCGGGTCGCCATATACATGGAGGGTGTATATCGTCGGCTCTCCGTTTTGACGAGGGGAGGCCAGGTGAATGACCACACTAGGATCCTGTATGCGTGTTCCGGCGACACAGCATACATCAATGGTACGAGATTCTAGAGTTTTAGCCAAGGAGGCCTGCTGACCAGTTTGACATAGTGCGTGTACTTTGAAGGCTCCAATGTGTAGTTTGGAGCGAGGTTCCAGTAGACCTGGGACAGTGTTTTGCGTACTAGAGTCGTTGGCTATGGTGACACATGAAGAGGAAGCGAAAAGCGGAAGTTTCGAGTTGGAAGTCGATGTCAGTCAGTCAGTAACAACGTAGAACGTCGTACGTACGTACATCAATTCGATTACGCACACCACATTAGCACAGAGATGCAATTGTCGATTCAAATCCCGTAATGCTAGATGTAGTAAAATTATAAGCTGTAATTAGAAAAATTGGGGTTTGAAGATGTTATCCAATGAGTATAATCCAGTGAAATAAATTTGAGAAGAGAAAAAAAAGGAGACAAGGAGGAATAAGGAGATCAGAATTTGGGAGAACACAAAGAGTGGATGCACCTGCGCCATTGCAAAGGGATTTGAGCCATGCCATTCAGGGTCTCTAACCATCGGTTGCTATCATCTCGTGGTCCCCAACCACGTAGTCTACACCTACAAATATGACTCAGTCTACTTGTCAGTGACTTCATGGACTTGTGCCATGTTTTGGTCTGGCCGCCCCTAGCTTTCTTCCAATCTACTCCTATACAACAAAACATCGCACATCGAGGCAGTCGGTGGTTGGGCATACGTAACACATAACCCAGCCATCTCAACTGATGAAGTTTCACTACTTCATCGATTGATTTGCCATCCTTACCTAGTACCCGTTTCCTAACAACTGTGTTACTTGCTCGATGGTCCCAGGATATACGAGCAATGTTTCGAAGACACCTTTGATCAAACACTAGTAACCTACGAATATCCTCTACTCTTACCGACCACATTTCACTGTCATAAATTAGGACGGAACGAACTGCTGTGCAGTTAGCACGTCCTTTGGTTGATAGGCGGATATCTCGTCTATCCCGTAAATGACGCAAGTTGGCAAAAGCTAGTCGAGCCTTCTGTATCCGTGCTGAGATTTCGTCACACACCAGACCACAAGGGCTGATGAGAATTCTAAGATAAGCGAAGCGACCGACACGCTCAATTACTTCACTCCCTATCATTAGTTCGGGTGTCGATGCAACCCAATCCTGAAGCAACATTTTGTATTTCGAGGGGGAGAATTACATCCCGAACATGCTTGCATTGTTACTTAGAGTGGTCATAAGACTCTGCATTTTGTCAGCGTCTTCACCAAATAAAACTATGTCATATGCATATTCCAAGTTAACAAGTGAATCTCCTGGTCGAAGTTCAACCCCTGGAAATTTAGACGAGGAAATTGTTATCTCTAAAAGTACGTCGACGACAAAGTTGAACAAGAATTGAGAGATAGACAGCCCTGACGAACACCACTTGAGGTAATCAATTCTGATGACAGTTCGCCATAAGCTCTCACTCGGACAGTTGTGTTGGAGTAGAGAGCCTGTGTAAGGTTAGTGTACATTTTGAGTACTCCTTTCAGTGACAACCTCTGCAACAGAACCTCACGATCAGCGGAGTCAAATGCCACCTTGAGGTCGAGAAATACTACCATTGTGGGGCGTCTGAATGTGTGTCTGTGTTCTAGAACCTGACGTAGTGTGAATATCTGATCTATACAACCACGTCCAGGTCGAAAACCAGCCTGATTTTCTCTAGTCTGTTCTTCACGAGCTTTGGTTAGGCGTCGAAGTATTATTGAAGCTAATATTTTAGACACTATATTTGTCAAACTGATTCCTCTGTGATTGTCACAAGAGGACTTTTGTCCTTTCTTATAGACTGGCACAATCAGTGATTGAGACCAGTCAGATGGGATTGCGTCCAGTTCCCAAATTCTACCTAAGACCTCAGTTAATCTCACTGCTAATACTGGACCACCATCCTTAAAAATCTCAGGAGTGAACCTGTCAGGGCCTGCCGCTCTCACTCGCTTCAGATTTCCTATGGCTTTTTCAACTTCGTAAAGAGACGGAGGACCTACATTAACTTGCCATTCAGGTTGACTGGAGATCGTGGGAAACCGAAGTGTGGCTGGAAGCCAGTTGAACTGATCCCTAAAGTGTTCTGCCCATCGATCCAATCTCCTGGATGTATAATGTATAATATGCCCATCTTTCTCTGAACAATTGTTTGCTGTTACCTATTGCCGCTGCCTTTTCCATCTCTCTTGCTTTCGCTACCCACCACTGTTCGCGATCATTGCGTAGACTTCTTGTCAGCTTGCGCTTAAGCTGACTCCGCTCTTCATTATGTTCAGAGCCAGGTGGAATGAGTTTCCGAGCATTTATCAGTGAGATAGATGCTGCTGAGATCCAGTGTTGCTCCCCAAATCTATGGTTTACCTTACTAACAGATATCACTGCACTTTCCACAGCTTTTCGGATATCATTCCATGCTGCCTCGGGGTGGGCATCACATACATGACTGCCTAACTGTTTTTCTAGTTGTTCCTGAAATATATTCTCAGCTTGACTATCATTAAGTAGAACCCTAAGAGGTTTCCTTACAGCGTCCTTCTCAAGTGCAGGAAGACGCAGACTTGACCACAGACTGCACATAATCTGCGCTATCTCTTTCGGCTGATGCTTTCACTGACTTTGGTGTTACTGGTTTCAGTGGTTCACTTTCAATTGTATTTGCTGATTTCAGTTCATATGACTGTATCTTCCTTCAAACACTAGGTCACCAAATTGTATTTTTTTCACCACTGGTTTGGATGTTCATGTAGAATCCGTTTTCATTAATGGTGTGGTTACATATGCTCGATTGTCAATTTCAGACCACTGTATAATTCGTGTTCTACCTAAGCTATATGAAAAGCATAGAAAGAATACACTTTTTTATCAGACCAAGGAAGTAAAATATAGGAAGTACTCAGAAGATAATGTCCAGATTCGGAAAAGCATGTTTCGTGCGGCGACTGGACTATTATTTACAAATATCAAATCGGAAAACACCATTGATTTTATCACTTTTCATCCTAAATTCTGTTTTGATATTTGTTGTTCCACCGGTACTATTATTGTAAGTTATGATCGACTTACATCTCAACAACTGAAACAATTACAGGGTGTGAAAGAAAGAACGTACAAGGAGGCGAAGTCGATGGAAGTTCGTAAGCTAAAGGGTCTAACAGACCAAGAGACGAGACGTCTGAACTCAATGTTTCCTCGGAAAATCCTGTCTTGTAAAAACTCTCCAAGTATGTGAAAACTCTTTAAGGAACTTACAGGTGGCAAGCAAATTAAAAGCGGTAACGATCTGAATGTTTGTGACTTAAATATGTCTTTTTTACGTCATTCATCTGATGTCATGCTCCATATACCCACAGGCTTGTAGAATAGTTGCGAAAGCAATGTCCGAAAATGTCTCCAGTCACTTAATTCATCTTAATGTTTAGGACCTGACAGAATCCCAAACTGTAAAGATCTGGTAATAAGATCTAGTCATAGAAATGTGGAACTTAGACCAATGCAATGACATATTTTCCCAAGCGATGGAAAAGTTTTTGATACTCTCACCTCAACTTGCAATAAAAGAGCACATTGATCTGCATCGGTTTGCATACAAATGGAAAAGAAGCACCTTAGATGCTGTTGCTGTTCCGCATCACAATATGCATTCAGCTTGCAAAAGCAAAGGAAGTATATTCGATGCGCCATTACGGACTATATTTTTTCTTTTGGTTCTATTCCAAGAAAACCCTTACTTAACAAGCTAATCAGCATCTACACTGACAGCTTGATAACAAACTGTCTATGTCCCAACATTTCCGGTAGTGAACAGTAAACTGTGTTTTGAGGAAAGTGTCCAGACTCTCTATCGTCTCATGGTGTGCCAAAAGGAGCTATTCTTACCCGTTTCCTTTTCTCCTCTTTTGCATGATCTGCCATTTTCCGCAGAAAACACTTTTGTGAAATATGCGAACGATCTCACTGTATGTTTTCCAGTTTCTACCTCTTTACATCCCACATAAATAAATGAGATTCGTCTCATATTGAATGAGGGTTTGTTGTTAATGGTCTCATACCTTGTCCGTTTAAATATCAAGCTATTGACTTTAAGCTGAGACATGAACAGCACCTAAACACTTTTTCTGGGATGCCATAATGATTGTGCTATTGGAGATTCTTCGATGAGCACACTGTCAAAGGTCAGTAATCTTGGTGTTGCCTTTTCCTCTTATCCCTCTTGGTCTTCTCATCTTTTACTGTTGTCGAAGAACGTTTTCCGTCAAACCTACTACATAAAGAGTCTACAGGCTTTTGGGATTACTCGTCATTTACCTTTACAATTTGTCGATTCCTTCATACGGCCTATTATTCTTTACTGTCCTCCATTACTCTTCCCGGGCTTTTGAGAAAAGACTTTGCTGTATTGCGGAGAGTGCTGAAGGTAGCAAGGTGTGTGGTGAGTCTTTTGAGTTAATCAATAATATGGTTGTGGGTAGACATCTAAAGTCTTGAAAACTCCTGGCAGGTGTTATTTTGTCAGACACTAACCATCCCCTCCGTTCATATATTTTGCATTGTATATCTTCTGGTAGAACGAGACGCCAATAATACTGAATAAAGCCATTAGTGAGGTTTTCTCGTCCGTTCGAATCTCTTTAATACGTAGTTCCATGTTTGCCGAAGATAACTCGTCCTGAAGATCAATGTCTTTTTGAAGTTGAGTGAGTTTAAGAAGCTCAATTCCTTGAAAATGTTTCGAGGGAGTTATGCCAAACAAACCGTCTTCAACTACATTTTTTGCTCCAGAAATATGCTGAATGTCTGAAGTATACTGCGAAATGTAGTCCAGTTGTTTAGACTTTCGAGGAAAGTACTTGACTGAGAACGAGCTTAAAAATAATGTAAAAAGTTTATGATTGGTGAAAAAGTAGACTTTCGGCTTTCCAATGAGTGTTGAAACCGTACAGCACAATAAATGGCATAGAGTTCTCGACAAAAATTGATATGCCTCGATTCGTTGTCTAGAGAAAACCGTCTAGAGAAAAATGCCAAAGGTTGCCAGGAGTTGTTAACCCATTGTTGTAAGACTCCTCTGAATGCTGCGTCGGATGCGTCTACGATGATACTAATGGATGCTTCAGTATCCTGATATGCAAGCATTGTTGCTTTAGCGATAAGTTCCTTAATTGTGGAGAATGCTTTTCGTGCGATATCGTCCAAATTGATGGATCTCGCATTTCCACGAAGTTGACCGGTAAGAGGCACATTTGTTTTTGATGGAGTTTTGTTCTCTGAGCTCCAGCTCAGAGAACAAAACTCCATCAAAATCATCCACCTGAGCTACAAATATTCTCCACCATCTCAGGCACATTTGTGTATGAAACGTCCACAGAAACTTTCCAGGCCGTTAAACGTGCGTAATTGCTTGACGGTGGTCGGTTCTGGGTAATCCAATTTGGCCGCCACTTTGGTTCCAAAGGGTCGAATTCCGTGAGCATCGATAGTATGTCCTAGAAAGTCTAATGAGTCGGTTCCGATTTGGCATTTCTGAATGTTTACAGTAATGCCATGTTTCTGTGTTCGGTCGAAAACAAGTTCCAGATGCTGAAGATGCGATTCTCTGTCCGAACTTGCAGTTAGGCAGTCGTCGACATACGCATGTACGAAGTTGAGACCTCGGAAAACGTTGTCAATGAACCTTTGGAATGTTTGGGCAGCATGTCTTAAGCCGAAAGGCATTCACAAAAATTCTTAGAGTCCAAAGGGAGTTATGATAGCGGTTTTAGGAATATCGTCAGTAGCCATAGGTATTTGGTTATACGCTTTAACCAAGTCGATTTTCGAAAAGACAGTTGTACCTTTCAATGTAGCTTTCAAATCGTGAATGTGAGGCAACGGGTAACGATTGGGAACGGTTTTCGCATTCAATCGCCGATAGTCACCAGTTGGACGCCAATCGTTGCTGCTCTTTTTAGGGGCCATGTGCAACGGAGATGCTCATGGGCTGTTTGACGGTCTTATGATTCCTAAGTCTATCATGTGGTCGAATTCGTTTTCCGCCAACCTCAGCTTTTCGGAGTTGGTCGGCGTGCCTTCGAGAATACAGGCGATCCTGTGGTCGTGGTGTGATTTGTAACGTTGCTGGTTACACATGGCAGTTTCGTTCGCGTTTGGCCAGGAATCGAGTATTTGTTGGTAGTATGGATCGATTATGTATCTTACTGTGTCTTGGGACAATCTACAAACGGAAAAAGAAGTTTTCGAAACAGACAAATCAGTATTTCCTTCTACTAACCTCCGTTCACGCGTGTCGATGAGTAGATTATGCTGTTGTAGCAGGTCTGTAGCGATAGTTAGCATAGAAACACCTGTAACAATGAAAATCCATCGGATGGATTTGCGTAAACCCCTGTTATGGTACACATATCGCCTACGATATGTGGCGCTCGGTTTCCCATTTTCCGCTTGTAAGTTGAAAACTGCCTCGTCCAGTCGGTCGTCAGAATTCATCAGAAGAACGCTTACTTATGCGCCAGCTTCGAAGAGGTGAAGAACATTCGTAATCACATCGGCGAAGTATAACAGACGTCTGTGTTCGCCGGCTACTGTTGCGATCGACGCGTGCCGGCTGGAAAGTTTCTCGAAATACTTTTCACGTTGATTGGTTCAGGGCCTGGAAAATTGCAGGGTTTTCCGCATTTTCGAAAAGATTTCCCGTACTGAGTATGATACCAACACCAGTCGGGTTTATCTGTATTTCGTGATCTGGAGGCAGATCGTTTACGTAACATACTACATCGACGAGTTTTAAATCATGTGCGATCGTGACGAATATTAAGGTGACGTGTCAACATATGACGGAGTTCCGCAAAGTCATTCCGTGTCGTTCGAGGTTTTCCTCTGTTTGAAAAATCCTCGGCGTCCAAAGTTTCGGTGATCTCCAGAATTCGGTTGGCTTATGAAGCCAGTTCGTCTCAAGAGTTGTTTTGAAATGAGGCAAGCAGTGCTCTCACCTGTTGAAGAAGCTTAGACGAGAAAATTTGTCTAAACAGGCCATCGTCGTAGGTCCGCTGACCGACATGTCTGTTGCTGAGCCATGTTGTAGATCGATATCGTTGAAGATTTGATCCAAACGTTGTCGATCGGTTAGATCTCCACCCTTATGAACGGCCTTTTACAGATTTCCGTAAGGTTCAAAGCAACTTTATTGAACATACTAGGTCTGACGTATCTGTTGAATTCGCGTGTTAGTGCCTTCATAACTGCGGTAAATTGTACACATGAGTCTGTCATATCGTGCTCGTGGAAGTCAGCTTTTACGTAGACGAACCAGGCTTCGATGTCGTCTGGTCAGAATGGCATTAGCTGAAATGTGGGTTATGAAAGAGTGTTGATCTTGAATAATTAAGGAGTCTGTTCATTCTTGATGAATATAAAGTAGAGCAATGAACAAAGAAAAGTATCCACAAATACAAAAAATCACAATTTGTAAAAATTCAAGCAAAAGTTTGATATATAATGTCCCAAAAAGGGACAGATTCACAGTTTACTAATTGATGCATGAGATCACATAAAGTTCAACACAAGAGATGCCACGGGTATCCGGAGTTTGACAACAACTTAACCAACAGCACCTAAAATCGAAATATGCCAACTCAGTCAAATCAGATGTCAGAAGCGAAGAGGATCGAAGATATATCTGACGGGTAATCGATATATTGAGAACGGACTAATCTAGGCTTGTCAGAGTTTGTAGGACTTGCAAAGCATGGTGTACTCACTCGTGATTTTGTGCGGATGCATGACGGAGCGCCTTCAGATTGGTGAGTCCACTAAAACTAATGCAGTCAGCATCAAATGTCAAAGACTTACAGAGCCATTCATTTTGGGGATTTATTTACCGATACAATTAATTGTTCGAAGTTTTGAGCGGATTTACTATGAAGATAACTCAGGTATTCGGAGCTAGACAACGCTTTAACCAGTAACATCCTCTAATAAGAATCGTACCCAGCAAGTGAAATGAAAAGATAGAAGCAAGGAGGTTCAAAGACATATTTGATAGGCTATCAATATATCGTGGATCGGCTGACCTAATCTGGGTAGCGACTGCAAGGGATGTTGAGCACGGCGTTCCCACTCGTGATCTGGTGTGGATGCATGACCGAGCGCCTTCAGTTAGGTGAGTCCATTAAATCTAATGTGGTCAGCATCCAATGTCGAAAACTTACAGAGCTATTTATTTTGGGGATTTATTGACCGCTACAACTAGAACGAGTTTAACGGCGAGTGACTAAAGTGGTAAAGTGTCTCTTTGACCTATCTTATGGAAATAGACTGAGATGCTACAACCTATTTCCATCATCTAACTCCAGGAAAAGAGGTGATTTAATACTGGCTTTCCGCCTAATGAACGGAGATTTTGATATGGATATATCTTATTCCTTCCTTCCATCCATCAAGAGGTGATCATCCGAGTAAAACGTCCAAAGACTGGGATCAAATCATTTATATCTAGGGTTCTCTTTGGTTCACCAAGTAGTGAATCACTGGAATTCTCTACAAGTACTCGTGACATGAACATATTTTGTTGATACATTCGAAGTGACGTTTGATCATCATGGTACTTCGAATAACAAGAAATAATATAGGACGATTGATTTCTCATCTTTACTGCTGAAAAATATATACTGGATTAAATATTCTATTTACGCAACTATTGATTACTGGTAAATCGAAGGTCTCGGCGGGGATTTATTGGGTTAAAAACTAGCTATCATCGTTTATTTCCATTACGAAATGTAAGTGCTTTCTTTATGTCTACTGATTTGTGTGATATTTTTTCCCGTTTTTCAGATTTATTCACATACACTCCTTCATATATTTACACAGCATAAAACATACTGGCTAGACTCTAGTCGCTACATACACATTTAATAAGCTCCTGAATTCATAATTGTACACCACTTGTTGATTACTTCCCGCGTGAAGTGTAAGTGCGTTCTGTCTGTGTATTGTACCGTCATTTCTCACTGTCAACTGCTTTGAATTCCTATGGTAAAAGAGTTGACTATTTACCAGTCATCGGGTACCTAAAATATGTATTTCTCAAGGTCTGACAACACCCCACATTAATTATTATCAAGCCAAATAACCATGGATTCATTTTGACTTAACTTAGTAACTAGGTAAAACACCATAGGTCCTGTTGTAACGATCTGTTTTTATGAAGATTAAGCCGAAGTGTATGACCAAAAAGTTGGACCCACGGTACGGTAAATACCAGTCGGGTGATGTTACCTCGAAGCTGTGGTTGTCCGATATCTAAAAGCATCGTAAACACGGAGTAATTCGCTTGGAAATCGGGGAATTTGAAATTTTTAAACAACTAATTCATCAAGATTTAAGTGTTAATTGTTATAAAGCTGATAAAGATTGTTTCAGGGCTAATACTGATAACAGTTGGCTAACAATGATTATTGTGTTCGTACCGCTCTGGTAAAGCTTTAGAATCACCTGGTTTCCTCCGTTCTGAATTAGTTTATCGTAGCTAATTTCTTAAAAACCATATTGGTCAAACTAACCACTTTATTTGTCACATTCAGTTTTCCATCGTTTCTTATGAAACAATGTTAGCAGTCACTAAGATCATTTAGGCAGAATCATTACTTAAGTATGAAATTCAGGTGCAGACCTCCCAGTCGACCAGCTACTTGGAAAACATGTCTGCAGTGATTTTCTGGGCGACGGGTCTTGCGGCGAGAAATGTCTACTTATACATTTTTATTTAGGATTGTTTTTGGGCGAACTAAACTATATTTCTGTTATTTTTATACTGAAAAGTCTTATGCGGCTATGCATAGGTAATGTTGTATTTCTTTTCCGTTTATATTAAGCTGGATGCATTTATTTATTGACTTCAAGGTGTAAAAGGGATGGATGACTCTCAACGTTTATCGTCATCTAAGTATATAGTAGCGGAAAAGTGGAGACTTGTACGGAAAATCGGAAGTGGATCATTTGGTTCTATATTTTTGGGTGTTAACATCGTTACGGGAGAGGAAGTAGCAATAAAAATGGAGCGTGTACGCACACGACATTGTCAACTGTATTTCGAAAGTAAAGTGTATCGAGTACTGCGAGTGAGTTAGGATTTTTGTAGTCATTTATTTACTCTAAGGAAACTCCAGGAATACCTCGTATTCAATTTTATGGACTTGACGGCGTTAGAAATCTATATCATGCTATGGTAATAGAACTTTTAGGACCTAGCTTGGAAGATCTTTTTACGTTTTGTGGGCGCAGATTCACAATGAAAACTGTTTTGATGTTAGCTGATCAAATGTTATGGAGACTTGATTTTATACATGCAAAGGGTTTCATTCATCGTGATATAAAACCAGATAATTTTTTAATGGGTATTGGTCGTCAGTGCAACAGAGTTTTTATAATTGATTTTGGTCTTGCCAAAAAGTTTCGGTGAGTTTTTCTTATCATATTAAGTGTAATCTGATCGTATATATATGTAACTTCAACCGAAGCATTTTCGATTTATTACATAGTCGTGTGTGTTATTGCAGAGCTTTCAATACTGTGACTTGGTTTATACACTTCTGGAGTCTAGTGTGATGTAAATATATGACCAAAATACCACCTAGCTACTGTATTTCTGTTTCTGATTTCCAGTAAATCCCCAAGGATTACGAATCCTACTATTTTAGCAAGTACACTAGTCCTCTAACTTCATCTGTCTTGCCGGGCATTTACTGAATACGATTTATGAATACTTTCTTGACTTAATGTGCCAAATTACCGCTTTCTTGAGCTTGATGTCATCCACCACAGGTATTTTATCACTTTCTTCCTGTATATGGTACTGCCATTGATAATTAGGCTTACTTCTCTGTGTAAAATACTTTTGGTCTTGATGTCAATCACTTAAAGTTATTTACTGTTCATCAGTTAGTTAGGGAAAGGGTTCCAAGACCAAATGAATTTTAACCCTTCATTATATATTTTAGCATTTTTAATCACTGTTTTTACTCCAAATTTATTTATTTATTATTTATTTATTTGAACACATAAATATTGGTACAAGAATGCGCCAAATATATATGCGCCAGACAAAACAATGAGAATTTAAGCAGAAGGAAAAAAGAGAATAATAACGAAAAGATTGATGTAAGGTGGTGTAATAATAATGATGGTAAAAATGGGGAACGGAAAGGTACAATCAGAAGAAATCTTTCAGTTAAGAGAGACACAACCACTTTTTTATGAAGAAAGTAAAAGGTTACAGCAGGATCGCCACTCGCTTCTATTCTGAGCCATATCTGATAACGTCTCTAGCCACTGTGTCGCACCATCTCTCGGACCCCAACCAGGGAGTCGTAAAGGACCAACACAAGACAGTCCTTTGCAGCTTTCTTTCATACCACGACACCATATCATGCAATGACCATCTCTCCGCTTCTTCCAGCTGGCTGCGTTTCGTTCTGGTCGAGGGTGTATTGATCATATCTCCACCCTCCGCCAAATGTTAGAACACCGCCATACTTATCAAAGGCCAACAATCGTAGTGTTTCTTGACATCAAGGCTGCCTTCGATTCGTTGGATAGGACTGTTCTCTGGGATTGTCTATTGAAGAAGGGTGTGCCTGAGAAGTTTATTAACATCCTAAAAGCCCTATATACAAACACCTCAGGCAGAGTGAGGGCATACAACCACCTCTCTCCATTGTTCCATTCGAGCAGTGGGGTTAGGTAGAGTTGCCCAATCTCACCATTCCTCTTCAACTTTGCCATCGACGACATTCTGGAAACAGCTCTGATGGATGTAAGTAATAGCGATGTGGATCTGTTGCCCGGAGAAAGACTTCTCGACTTTGCGTATGCGGATGATATTGTCTTACCGTGCGATAATGCCCAAGGCATGCAATCCGCACTTAATCAGTTGGCAATCAGTGTCCGTAGGTATGGTATGTGCTTTGCACCTTCGAAGTGCAAAGTACTTCTACAAGACTGGCAGGATTCCAATCCTGTACTCACCCTGGATGATGAGCAGATAGAAGTAGTCGAGAAGTTCGTGTATCTAGGTAGCTGCATAAGTGCTGGTGGAGGTGTGAGTGATGAGATCAATGCACGTATAGTGAAAGCCAGAGCGGCTTATGCCAATCTGGGCCACCTTTGGCGCCTTCGTGATGTCAGTCTGGCTGTAAAAGGCAGGAACTCTCTAATCTAACAGCACATAACCGACTATTAATGGGGATCCAATCGATTAGTGCTGCCTCAGCTCTAGCGCTTAGTGCGACACCAACTCCAGCAAGACCAGACGAAGATGCTACAGGGTCCCCGGGTAAGCGCACGTAAAACAAGCTTTTCGAAGCGACAGATGAAGAGCGAATTTGTAGTACTTCACCACAGTCTTGAATACGGGTCTCGGATAGACAGCAGACATCGATATTAAAACTTTCCAAAGACATAGCCAGCCCTATCTGTTGTCCGACCTGCATAAGTGTGCGAACGTTGAAGGCAGCCAGTTTGAATGGTGCACGTGGTTTCAGAAAAACTGCTTCAGTACTCATATTCAGTGGTAACATACAATTTTCAACCGGACAGTGACTCGAGAATGTTTAGATACAGTCGAATTTCCACCAAAGACGAGCCGCTGTATAAGTATAAAAGAGGGTGAATAATGTGGTAGATAATAATAATAATAATAATAATAATAATAATAATAATAATAATAATAATAATAATAATAATAATGATAATAGTTTGAATCATTTGATTGTTATTCGAAGCGAGAAAAGTAGTTTCCATAGATATAGAGAGTTCATCATTTGCGTGTGGGCTGTGATACTGTTCGGGTGCCCAGACCGAAGCAGGTGGTTATCTTAGGGGGCCACACACCGAGCCTTTGATTCAAAGGTCTAACCCACAAGTCAGTGGAGCATCGTGAGGAGATGCAGTCCCATGGTAGCCGGTGACCAACGATTGGTTCGTACGCCATTTGTTCCTTAAGGATCCTGGAGCCCATGTGCACCATTGGTTTTGGGTCCGGTTAAAGCGCCGGATATTCGCTTTTCGTCCTCTCAATTTCGTAAACGACACCCCCGCCACGAGAAGGCAGTGAGTAGGACTTCCCTGGCAGAGGCTGTATATGCATGGCCGTGTGAAAGTATCTCGAGAGGGAGAGCGGACTCTCCCCACTCTCGGCCATACCAGAGCATTTGGGGGGCGTGTTACTACAAATAGTATATGACTCCGGTATTTGTATACTGTACTTCATGTCCATAACTTCGGCTATTACCTGAATGCACTTCCGAAACTTACCTTGAAGCTAAGTCCGACTATTTTAACCAGTTGCGCTCCCCAGATTCACTGAGTTACAGGTATGTCTTCGTGAGCTAATGTTAGTCAGATTATTAACATGTCCTGATACGTTCATATGCTCTGCTAATATTTTTCAACTCCGACTTCAATACAGGGAGCGAGGTTACTTTCATCCTTTTCTACCTTATCTGAATATGTCGCTTAATACAAATCCTGGTAAAACTATCGAAAGTCCATGAATAGAGTTCGTACCAAATAATTTAATGTAACAAAATTAATCTTAGTCGGTGTTGACTCCCTTTCTTCATAAGGATCGACAGTCTTTTACACACAAACCCCAAAGGTTAATGGTAATGTTAACTCATTTACCTAATACAGGGTCACATATTTGGGTCTAATCAAACTTTTTGTTTGTAGGCCTTTAACACCACTCAGGTTCTAGGACCGAAGTGTACATAAGCGGGATTTAAATGTGGGACTCGGTAACTGAAAGTCGAGTCGGAGTTGTGCTCTACTTCAAACCACATAACTGACGTTGTCCGTTAATTTCCGAATAGCAACTCCCCCCATCGGCTTCTCAGGTGAAGCATAATCCGTTTTCTATCCATCATTACCTATTTCTATATAGTGTTCACCTTTATATCGAAAGATCTTATTTGATGGACAATCAGTTTCCCTTTTTTGTGTGGATCTCGAAATTGTTTTTATTATTATTTACTATTATGACTTAGCAGGTTTAGTCCATAGGGGCATCAAAACCTTCACAAAAAAGAGACAAATGCTGGTAAGAAAATAAAAATTAATGATAATAGTAATACGTATATTAGTGGCCACTGTTAATACGTGGTCGTAAAGGCTTGAGATTTGTACTTTTCTAGTAACTCAGTCGCAAATGGTAAAACTAAAAGTAGAAAATTTAAGTTTCGAGGGCGAAAGACTCACAAAAATTGCGTTTCACAGGTGTAGAGCGAAACTGCTCACATCAAGCACTTTTAACACTAGACATGATTGACGATAGCGCTAAAAGAGTGTCATGTAGGTATAAGTCGCTCTGCGTTTCAGCATAAGGTTTACCCATCTGTCAAACTATCACTAGAACTCATACAGCTAGCCTGGCAATCACCAAAAGCTCACTTCTAGAAATATTCTGTGAATTTTATGAAAATACTTTCCACTACGGCCGATGGGAACTGCATAGGCTGGATTTTAATATAGATCCATGTAGGAGAGACCAGACTGGTAATTAAATATCACTAAAGTTATCAATGTTTTAAGGAATACTTAGTTAATTCTACATCATTGTTTGACTTTTGTGAGTTTGTTGTTGGAGTGATATTTCATGGTGAAATGGAGAAATGCTCTATTTTCAATCAGTTGGATCGAGTAGACTGAATATGTCTTTGGGTTATGCCATATCTGTTGCATTTGGAAATACATGTGATGGATTTATTTTCCTTGTAAATATTAATTTAAAAATTCTTAGGTATTCTTCCAATAAAAGAGTAACAATTTGTTTATAGTAGCGTAATAATACGGTGAGTGCGGAGTTTATTCTATACTTGCCATTATTTATATTGTGTATATCACAGTTCAGTAAATTGATCATACTCAAACTTACCTGGCGCTGGATTCAGGGTGGTCAAGAATGCTCTGACCCTGGGTGAAGGCGCACCATTGCACCGCGGTGGATTGAAATAAGGAACCGCAAATTCCCCGGTATGGCCGAGGTTGGGGAGATTCAGCTCTTCCTCTCGAAATGCTCTCACATGGCCACATACATACAACCACTGCCAGGGAAGTCCTACTCACAGCCTTCTCGCGGCGGGGGTGTTCTTTACGAAATTGAGAGGACGAAAAGCGAATATCCGACGTTTTAACCGGGTTGGCGGACACGGAGAGTTCACATAGGGGAGTTGAAAAACCCTCATTCCAAACCAACGGTGTACATGGGCTCAAGGATCCTGAAGGAAAAAAATGGCGTAGGAACCTAATGTTGGTCACCGACTACAATGGGACTGCATCTCCTGACGTTGCTCCACTGCCTTGTGGATCAGACCTTTAGGTCGAAGGTTCGGGGTGTGGCCCCCTAAGAAAACCACCTGCTTCGGTTTGGGCACCTGGGCAGTATCCCAGTCCTCACACAAATCGAATGATTTATGTGACGCATATCTATTTGGTGCCTCCTTGTACCAATGTTCATGTGTTTAAATCAATAAATAACTCAGTCTAGTACAAATATTTACTACTGATTTTCTGTTAAATATGTCAATCAGAAATCGACACCCAAAATCATGCTTTAAATATGACAAAGCTAATCAGTAAACAAGTTTTGTTGATGAGAAAGGTAATTGTACATTAAGATTCGCCTTTTGCCTATAAATATATCATATGTGAATGTTTGTGATGACTTTGTAACTTTTTGATTTTTTAATAAGAAGGTCAAGAGCAGGAAATTCAGTATAGAAATATCTTTTTAACAAGAAAATCTGAACACTTGATAACAGTCATTATGATATTAAGTCACATACTGGACATAATAACCATACAAGGTTGTGTAACTTCTACATAAATGAGGTCAGTCAGTCAGCACCAGTTACTTCAATGGTAGTAATATATGAAAAAAAAGATTTCGTGTAGGGATATGATACAAGGAGAAAGAATTAGATCGTAGAAAGAAAGGTATAAGGCAATTTCAATCACACGGTTTAAGAAAAGTCAAGGAGCGTGTACACCAACACTATTGTGATCGATTATGAGCCATGTCACCCAGAGTCTCCAACCACTGGTTACGATAGTCACACGGACCCCAACCAAGTAGTCTGCATCTACCAACATGGCTACGACAAGAAGTTAGTGACTTCAAGGACTGATGCCACGTTTTAGTTTGGCTGCCCCTAACTTTATTCCATCCGTTTCCAACACTAGTCAGCATTGCGCGTCGTGGTAATCGGTGTTCAGGCATGCGTAACACGTGGCCCAACTATCTCAGTCGATGAGGGTTCACAACCTCATCAACTGATTTACCATCATTCCTTAATACCCTGCGTCTAACCTCACTATTACTTACCCGGTGATCCCGACAGATGCGAGCAATATTTCGAAGATGTCTGTGATCAAGTGCTAGTAGATTACGAATGTCTTCTACTCTTAATGGCCATGCTTCGCAGCCGTAAAGTAAGACAGAACGAACTGCCGCGCAGTATATTCGTCTCTTAATTGATAGACGAAAATCTTGCCTTCGCCATAGGTGACGTAAGTTGGCAAAAGCTAAACGAGCTTTCTGAATCCGTGCAGAGATGTCATCAGACACCAACCCATTAAGGTTGATCAGACTCCCAAGATAAGTGAAGTTGTCAAGGTATTCGACTACTTCGCTCTCTATCCTTAGTTCAGGTGTTGACGAAGGTGAGTCGTGAAGCAACAACTTGTATTTAGAGGGGTAGAAATGCATTCCAAACATTCTGGCATTGTTGCTCAGTGCGACCAAATGGCTCTGCATTTTATCAGCGTCTTCACCAAACGGGAATGTGTCATCTGTGTATTCTAGTTCGATAAGTGGACCTCCTAGAAGGAGATCAATTCCTGAAAATTCAAATGATGAAAGCGTTACTTCCAGCAGCAGGTCTATGATGAAATCGAACAAAAATGGAGATAGTGGACAGCCTTGTCAAACACCACTTGAGGCTGCTAAATCAGATGACAGTTTGCAATAAGCTCTGGCGGAAAATAGCCTAGTGTGAGTGACACAATATGTGCAGTTGATTGAGTGCGAATCAATTACTGTCCAGCCATGTCTTAATGACGAGATTTTTTGAGAAACCATTTAGCTTGTCCATTGCCTCATCAAGGTCAGTCAGACTGTCCTTTTCCTTATGGTCGATGACGACCCATCCCCCTAACGAGGTGTGGATTCTTAAGGGGCCCCAACTTCCGAAGCATGACAAGTTAAAACACTCAAACGACTTGCGCCTTGCTCTTTTTAATGAAGCCAGCGATCGTCTGGTGAGCTAACTGACTGGTTTGTCTAGGAAAGTGTAGGAAATAAACATTAATCCAAAATTTTGGGATAAAGCAACCGTCGTTACCATCTTTGAAAGTTACCTTCTTCATCTATGTATCAACTGTCGAGGGATAAATCTACTTTCGATTTCCTTCAAAGTACTGGCTTCTGTCATACTACACAGATTGTTGAAAACTCATGCAAAACTGAGTCGTGAGACACCAGCTGGTTTACGGTCGGTTTATGGGTGTATTGATTAGTCCTCACATTTAATCAGATGTTAGAACGCTGCCACACATTGTGAGCCAGCATTCGTTGTATTTTTTGATATCAGGCTCACCTCCGATTCGTTGAGCAGGATTGTACTCTGACATTTTTTGTTGAAAAAAGTTGTGCTTGGGAGGTTTATTAACATCTTTAAGTTTCTGTACCCAAACATTTCAGACATACAATCACCTTTGTTCATTGTCCCGCTCCAGAAGTGGAGTTGGGGAGGACGTCGCAATCTCACCAGTCCTCTTCAAGTTTACCGTCGATGACATTGCAGAAACTGCTCTGATGGAAGTAAGTGATACTGATGTGGATCTGATACCTAGTAAGACTTTCGGATCTTGAGTATGCGGATAATATTATTTTGTTGTGCGATGATACTCAAACTATGTAAATCAGAATTAATCAGTTGACAATTGCTGTCCGTAGGTATGGTATGTACTTTGCACCTTGGAAGCGCAAGGTATTTTTAATAGACTGATAGGAGCATGTTCGTGCACTCACTTTTGGCTGTGGGCTGTTAAAAAACATGGGAACGTTTGTTTATCTAGGTAATTTCTTGAGTTCTGATGAAACAATACGTGTTCGGGGGAATTGCCGACGATTTAGTTGATGTCGTTTTGAAGCACCAAATTTAATAGCCTCGATAGGTGCTACGAATATCATCCTATTGACTTACACATCGACCATTGGTTACCGACCCTAAAATGGAGTTTAAAAAACAGTGGTAAGTTTGTGACATGGCGCCATTGTATGGAAGAAAGCTGTGTAAGACTAACCTGTTGGTTCATTGCGACTTCATGATTGATATTTTTGAAAGAGTGAAACTGGTTTAAGACGTTATTAGACATGACACAAAACAGGGCCAGTCAGTGACAATCCTGTCATAACTTTCCTCTATGTTCATAAAAAATGTAAGAAACTCACTCTTAAAGAAATATTTCTAGTTTTATTCTCATTGAACCATTTCCCCCATTATTTACTACTTTTGTCCACTCATTTTTATTCATTGACTTGTTTTTAATTATACCCCTTCCCCTGTCATTTTCATTTCCTTTATTGTGGCGCATATTTTCATTAATGCCCGTTTTTACCGGTATTTTTGTACATTGGAATCGTTGGATGGTTTGGTTGTTAAGCTTTTATCGTCCTTCTGAGTAACATCATTAGAATGATAAAAGAAGCTTCAAAACCAAAGTATCCGGCTTAGAGATCATAACTCCAGCATCCTTACCGTGAGCTACAAATGCCCTCAATCATCTCATATTTGTGTATCAAATCAAGGTTTGTGAAATTGGTCCGGTCAATTAAATGTTCGGTAATCTTACTCCTAACCACTTTCTTCTCACCATTGTAAAACTAAACTGTAATGTTGTTGTGTACGTGTCCTAACTACAGTCTACGTCCAATATGCATTACTCAACTAGAGCAAGAAGACTGGTAAATGCACCTAGATGCAATTGGATGTGATGACTTAACTTACCGAGTGCACAAAAAACAGTTTTCGATTTGTAAAAGTTAGTCGAAGCTTAGCTAGACAAAATGCTTTCCTATGAATAAAAAAAGTAGACTCAGAAATAGTTATAGTTTTGAATAGTGTCGCTCAACATAGGTTGTAGTGGACTTTGTCTACAATATACTTTTAAAAATAGGATTTGTTTACTTTTTGTTATTTTAATCAACAGAGATCATAGAACACGTCGTCATATTTCATACAGAGACGATAAATCTCTTATCGGTACAGCGCGGTATGCTAGTCTTAATTCCCATGCTGGTATTGAACAATCTCGAAGAGATGATATGGAGTCTCTTGGTTACGTTTTAATGTATTTCCTCCGTGGTAGTCTACCATGGCAAGGACTACAAGTAAGTATGTAATTTCAAATTAGTATCTATTTCGTTATTTTCTTTCCAAGGCTTTTAAGATTTGGTTTCTGTTTTTTGTACTATTATCTTAAAAGATCAGTATAAACTATTACGCTCTACTAAAATGCTCACACACATACGTACAAATGCATTCAAAATACGAACAATCAGATAGAATTATAAGTACATATATTTATAATTAGATAAATGAATCACTGAACTATCAAATACTAGTGTTAAAATCTTGCAATAACTTGAGTTGCACTAGCTTGGTTTGTAAATTCTGCACAAATTTGAATTTTTGCTATAGTAATTTTAATATTATTCTTTTCAGTTTCCCAATTTGTTGCGAAAATTCTTACTATTTTTTTGTACTGTCTATGTAAACATAAAATATACTATTTCATCAGTATTTTTAGCTTCCACTCATGAAGATAACCAGTAAGCAAGTATTAGTTTATATATATATATACTCAAATACTGAAAGCAGAGTCCTTGAGTCGTTTGACAATTTATCCAAATAAGTGATACACTCACGATTTGTGTTGCTGTTATTTGATCCCCAGTTTTTAAAGTACTATGATACTCCCATTAACCTTAAGTCAAACTCACGGTCTTTCAAAAATTTATTTAGGTTATTTGTCTTTTTTGAGCTTTCTGCTATGCATACTAAAAGCTTTCGATGAATATTTGTTTGATTTTTTTCAAACAATTATCAAACATAACAAACAACAATGCCTACTCTATTTGTGTGATGCATCTCTTCCAAGTTGTGATCTCATGCAGAGTAGTCACTTGTACTGATTTATATTTGGGAGGTAGAATGGTGTCCACACTGTTAGTATTGTTTCAGTAAGTATTTACTAGCATTTTTCGTTAGAATGATGTTATTTACCTTAAAATATGTGAGAATAGTGACACCAGGGATTACTCCGGTGTTTTTTGTAAAATTTTACAAATAAACCATACTTTCATGAATATAAGTTAAGGTAAACACACTACATTCTAGAAGTCTGCCGAATATTTATATAATACACTGAAGAATGTGATCATCTTCCTTTGATATCTTGATAAATTTCTAATTTAACTTGTTAAGCTTAACATGTAATACACACTAAGTTATGAAACTCAATTTGTTCATATAACAGTGGAATATGTGGAGTGATGAGAAGTGATTAGGCGTGAGATCATAGATTAATTCAGCATGATACCTCTTCAGAATAATATTCGAGTATATTCTGCTAAATTCTGTTATTAGTTATTTCAGTATAATATTCGGTTGTATTTTGACTGTTCCTGTTATTCGTTCATTTATCATGATACTCGTTTAATTTATAATTATTTAAATATAAATAATAACTACTGAAAAGAAAATTTGAGTGTACAAAAGTGGTATTTTTCCCTAAAATGTATTCTTCGCAGTAACAGGCCAGGCTTTGTCTCCTGAATCCCAATGGCTCAGTGAGATATAGGGTCTTGGGGGTAGCAATCATATTTATTGTCGGTTCGAGTAATATCAATGCAAATCCGGCTTTCCGATTATTGTACAAAATTGACTCGGTCATTTCAACTGGTGACGTTATTGGTGTTATTAATCTACAATATCTATATTTTTGGATGATCTCGAATCTATTTTACAACTGAAGCAGGCTCAAAATAAAGCCAACCAACTGAAGCTTCTCGAATCATTGATGCAGAAATTGTCGATCCATTCCACATCAGCATCTTCATCTTACAAATGTGAAAATACTGTTAATTCTACCATTGTATGTGTATCTAAAATATAGAGGAAGTTATTAAATGATGACTGTCAATGGTATTGCTTACAATGTTGTTCTCAGTGTCAAACTGTTATTCTCTTATTTTTTATTTAGTTTTTACACTACTTGAGTTATCGAATTACGAACCATAAAGATAAATATTGCATGCATTAGTTGTTTGTGCGATACTTTTTATCACTGAATTGTGATTCTTAAAGGTGAAAAACTCTCAAACTTCACAGGTTTTTATGTATCGATATCTTCGGAGTATTATTCACGTCTAGTACGATTACGAAACTTAGGATATTATGTGTGAGTATGGAACTCTAAGCAAAGATTTATGAACTTTTTCTATGTTGGCTAGTCTATTTGTTGCATAGAGCAAGATACTAATTGCTTTAGTGCTTAATGCTAGCTAATGTAGTATTAAGTTTGAAAATCACCAAGGCTGAACGCACCAGGTTATGGCACCATTCCATACAAATTTGGTTGTTTTGACATTGCTGTCTTCAATGTTATCCACGAGATAACAGAAATCAATGACTAACAATCAGTGTGTAATAATGAGTCTTTTCTGTCCTCTTTACTTCCTTTAAACACCTTTTTACTTTCCTTCTCTTCACTTTCTCTGTTTTCTTATTTTATTGTTCTTTCATTGCTGTTGACTTCCTCTTTTTGTGTTGTTACAATGTTTGAGTTCAAACATATACAGATCAGTCTACTTATTAACTTGGTATTTGAATCTTTTAGCAGTACAGTCAGAATATTTCCATTGAGTTATTATTATCTCAGTTGCCTTCAATATCATATTACAGTCCTAAGTGTTCATCAGTATCAATAAATCCATCTAAATACTTAGATGTACCTAGTATTAAATAAATGATATTTGATAGGTTAAACGATGGATATAATCTTGCAGTATTCTTGTGTTGATTTATAGCAACTGAAATTATTTTACTTCCCAAACTTCATAATTTATTAAATTACTTGAATGTAGTATTTGTAAAATTGAATAGTGAATAACAAGGTCTTCATCTATTGATTAGTGTATGCTTTGAGCTTCAATACACTGTAGCGTTATTTATCTGGGATGCCTTATTACCTCCTCAAAAACACAAGTAGAACTTATATCTTGATAAACAATCGTATATTAGATTAGCTAGATATGTAATTATACGATTTAATTGTCATTATTATGAGTTCTTAGAAGCATTAGGGCGATTGTCACTTCTCGGTTTCCGATACGTGGAAGAATAGTTCTTCTCCAGTTACTTGAAAAATAAACTGGATTAGTGGTGGTCTTGGGAATCTAGAAGTGTGACCACAGATCTAAAGAAACAAGTGGTTAAAACCCGTCACACACGACCTTTTTAGAGTAGTTTTAAATGAAGTAGCTCCAGACCTATTGTTGTAGATGGTAATCCTTGGGACCTTTCCTAGCCTTCTCCTTTCGTTATGGGAAAACAGCATCTCTGTAGGCGTTGGTTGTCTGAAGGAGGCACCTTAGTAGCACTACACCTATATTCCATTGGCAACATAATTCCCATTTCAGACCATGAGTTTTGGTGCTCTTAGTTTCCAACCAACCTGATTGGCGTGGCAGGACCCAAATAAACGAGTGTCCCATCCGATATTATCTCAATTAGGTTACCACGATAAACGAGCCGACCATCACGTCACGGTAGGGGCTATGGTCGGCTTCTGGTATACTTTACTCTTGATAATTGTGTTGTTGAATCAAAGTCAATGTATTTTGTCTGCATAATCAAGTATTGGTGTGACTCAAGGTATATATTACACAAATATGTGGATTATTATTAATATATATCCCATTATTTCAGTTGCTCAAATTATTTAACTGTATCCAGTTAAAGGTCTTTTGTTTAAACGTATATAGTGATCAACCAGTATTACTTCAATAAGTCGGATAGGATATTGAAGAAAACTGATTTGTTTAGTGATTACTCGAAAAATCAGTAACTTATGCAGATTTCACTAACATCAGACTATGAACCACAATTTTAATTTCAATTGCTACATGTGTAGGGTACTCAATTTTTTGGATCTTGATAGATGAAATGGGCTAGTAAATTAACGTCGGACTCCTAAAAACTAATGATAAAGACGGTTACACATCTCTTTATGTCTTCATACCGTGTTCGTGTATTTTTCGCACTGATTTTCCGCTATATCCAACATATTTATTGATAGTAAACTGTATTTCAGTTTTACCTTTCTTCGTTTATTCTTTTCATCCCCCTTTTTATATTGCGAAGTTGCACAACGGTAATTTTCTCTTTTCTTAAAAGGCTGGCAACAAACCACAGAAATATGAACGAATACATGAAAAGAAAGCTAGCACACCAATTGACGTATTGTGCCGTGGTTATCCTTCGGAATTTCTTGTTTACCTGAGTCATTGTCGTGCTTTGCAATTCGAAGAAACACCGAATTATGGTTTTTTGCGGAATAATTTTCGTAATCTCTTTCGATCTTTATCATTTGTCTGGGATTATGTGTTTGATTGGACATTGTTACGTCAGAAAGCGTCTGCAATTGAACACCACCAACAACAGCATCAACAACAACAATCATATCCGCTTTCACAGTTTACTTCTGGTAATGAAGGTTGCGATCATCGTGCTCCTACTACAGAAGCACTCGGCACAAGAGGAACTGGGACATCCGGTGGAATTATTCCCCCTGGTCAGAAAACCAGCACAAATGTTGCTGCTGACACATCGGTAAAGGAGTAGTATATACATACATATATACATATGTATATAAGATCTCGTTACATACATAATATTTTACGTTTGAGCTCACCCGAGTTGACAGTGCTTACAATTTTGTTTTATCTTTTTATTTTCAAAAGATGAGGAAGAAGAGTTATGCCTTCCATTTTATTTACTTTCATTCTATAAACTAATATTATTATCTGTTTGTCGTTTATGTACGTTTTGGTGGGATCTCGTTTATAGTATTCTCTAATACAGCAGCAGCTTCATCATTATTATAATTTTCTATTGTATTCACTTATGTGTTTTGCGTACACATTGATTAACAACCAATCAACTGTCATTTTTGTATATTTTAAAAATTATAATTTCTAAATATTATATTCAAATTGATAATAATAATTATAAATGTAATAGCCGTCAATTCTAGATGGATTTATCACTTTTCCCATCAACTACATAAATGCTGGATCCACTTGTTTCCTTTTAAATGTCTGTCTAACATTCCATATCTTTTCTCTGCATGTTATAATTAAATAGGATACCGACCCTAAGTATACACGTGTGCATGTCTGTATTTGTCTGTTTGTAGGTCTTAGGTGTGCGCTTACTAGATTATTCACAGTCATGCGTATACCATATTAGCTTCTACCAGGAGTTAATTTGTATTCATTGATTTTGCTGTATTATTTCCTAGTAAAAACTGTCATACTGTGACGTGTTGTATTTTGTGCCTGATCTAACAAGTCCTCTTTTGTTTGATTTCTAATCCTTTCTAAGTGACGTATTCAAGTGTTAGCTTAATTTTAGAATTCTTGATATGTTATATTTTCCTAACGTGTTCACGCTAGTAATCTGTTTTTATTCCCTTTTTGTATAGTTTGTTGTTGTTCTTATTGCTGTCCATCAAGTTTTTGGTTGTTTCGCATTAGTTTTCTTGGTTTTATTGAAGGAATTGGTAGTTTTTTAATGATTATTATCATTTCTCACTTTGTATCAACTATTTGAATAGGAAGGAATTCATGATACTGAAGCGCTTCATTTATCCTCTTCACACTTATTGTTTCACTACGGTGTTGCGCATACATACTGTCATAGTGTCTTTGTACAGAATGACTCAGTATTTATTTTTATTGTAAGCAGAATTTTAACCTCTATTTCAAACAGCTTTTATATAGACAAGTTTTGTTTTATTCAGGATGTATTCAGCGATGCTGAAGTATGATTGAATGTACTTGTATATCAGTCGGTGTATAACGTATGTGTTTAATACTTATTCATGTATAAGTCAGAATTGCTCGTTTTCCTTTTACAAAGGCATTTGTATTTTCACATCGAAAATATAACTAATTAACAATGTACTTATGTTTATGTCTTTTCCCTATATTTGTTTGATTATCATCCGTCACATACAGTGGTATAATCCATATTATTATTATTATTATTATTATTATTATTATTATTATTATTATTATTATCTTATTGTGGCTATTGCTATTCACTGATTTAACTTGTTTTCTACCGCTATCTTTTGCATCTCTTGATTGCGAATCGTCTTTGAAAGCAAAAGGTACTTTTATATTCAATTTTATCACATGTCATATATATATATATATATATATGACACAAATATGTAGACACACAGAATCACATCATCACGCATTGAATTTCTTAATAGATGCGAAGCTGTACTGGTCAGTTCGTTAATTTTTATTGACTATATTTAACTTTTGAAAAGGTGTGAATTTTGTTGTTTATCTTCTTTCCCACTGTGTTTTAATGTGTTGTACCTTTGTATATTGGGTTTATTATTGTTTTGGGTAAAGTGCCTATCTTTTTTATATGTTTCATTTTGTGTACTGTTTCGTTTTTTATCTCATTACATATAAATAATCAATCATCCAGTTTCATCGTATAAATCTGATCCCTTTTACTACATTTTTGCTTTCAATTTGGCGTTTTCTCTGCTTGCGAACATTTCGATATACGTCTATGTTGCTATTGTCATTCTTGTTTTAACTTTATCACTAGAATATTCTCTTCATCTTCAATTAATACGTTTTCGTCAATTTTTTTTCTAAATGAAACGAATTTCAATATGATGAATATATAAATAATATTTTGTTCATTTTTTTCTGATAACGGAACAAAAGTTAGGCGAAAAAGTTGGAAACAAACACGAAAAGGTTAGACAAGTGCAAAAATTGCATACGTTTAAGAACTAAGACATTGAATGGTGAAATACTAAATTTATAACCATCCATATATTTTTATCATTTTTGTCTATTGTTAAGACAAAAACAGCTGATGTAATACAGCTTATTTTTTAGCTTTATAGGCTCTGATTTATAAATAAATAAATATTCCTTTTTTACCTAGTTATTCCTTATCACTTAGTTGGGTTAAAAATTATGCTTAATTATTTTGTGCGTGTAAGTGATTACTAAAATTGTTTCAATTGGAGTAGATTAATTCCCCTTGTAGATCATTTATTATCATCTACTGTTTTAGGTAAAATGAAGCTATTTGGTTGTGGAATGGCGTTCTTACTTAGAACTCATTTCTCGGATGGTGAGTTCAAAAGCTTTGTTACTTCTATGTAACTGCTGATCAACATGACGTTGATGAAGTAAATAATAAAAATCTTAAGTTATGTAGTCGAGGGAACATTTTCGTCTTATAGACTGTGAGCTACAATTAACATGATATTAATCCTCTATCGAAGCACTTGTTAATTGACAAACTCGTTGAACCGCAACTTGTCAGTTATTTTCATTTCACAGTTTGTACTGGATGTATTTTATCGCCCTAGTATCAATGTTTTAATCTAATTGACCTTTATTGCGTAAATTCAAAATGACTCATACGACTAAGGGGATCTGTGAAACAATATTTCTTAGTACCGATGAGTAGTTTTTCTAAATGAGGATTTTCAGTGAAGTTTTTTTCCATTGTATGTACGATGGTGTTATATACATCGTAGTTCCAAGAAATTGTGACATAACGGTTAAGGAGTTCTACTTATAGTCATTAGATCCCAAGTTGGGGCGACCGTTTAGCATCGTTATCTCTCATACTTAAGGTGTTGCTCATATCCAAATGCCTGGAGAATGGATTAACTTAAATCTTTTTTTCAAGAAATTTAAAATAAAATCTCATTCTTCTGAATTATTTTATTATTCACTCACAGTAGTGGAGTGTTAGATATCTTGCAGTCGCAAAATTAATAGACACAAAATAGTCTGTTCAAGTAGTTGTATACCGCATAATTGGTTTATTTTACTCTAGTTAAGTATGCTGACCAACATTAGGATAAAATACGGCCATGTACATGGGTGGTATCCGTTATGAATTGACCTCAGTGTACTTCTGAAAAACGGAGCAACGAGGAATTGTTTCATTTTCAGTGAATTCCATCTGAGTTTGGTTTCCAGTTCATGACATTGACTTATCTATTTTATTTAGAGATAGCCTGTGTTTACTTTCAGCTGGTATTATCCATTTGAAATGCTGTTTTACGATATTGTAATGATACTTTCCAATTTTTTCTCACTAAAAGGTGTTTTATATAATCAAAATGCGTGTAATGATAGCGTATTAAGTTATTTGTCTAAGAAAACTTACACTTGCCTTGGTGGTAAGGTAAAACCAATGTGCTGATCCATAAGGTCTTTGTTTTGCTCTTCGTTTGAAGTTAACTGCTGCTTTGGGACATTCTGCATAACATTTGGATTTTTTGGGATAAATTTTGTTGCTTTTCTGAATCGGTTTCAGAACGTATGTGCAGAGTTAGTGGACCAATTCGAATGTGTTAGCTTACAATAGATTGTTAGATTAAATGCTTTGTTTAAATTTACATGGGTTGTCTAAAATTGGTTGTACATCATGTTCATTTCTCAATATGAATTTGATATATGAAATATATACTTTAGTATCCTTTCGAAAAGTTTATTTTTGTGATAAATATATCAGCTATATTTTTGAGAAAAACGTCTGATAACATTGCAAAAAGTGATAAGTTTTGTATAAATCATTTAGTAGTGATAGGCAACACAGAAGATTTTTATCTTCATTGTCTGTTTCCTTGTATGATTTATCTAACGTAAAACTAAATCAGGTTAAACACGATGATTCTACACATTCATTGATGCTTAGTGAGCTCCTATTTAGTGCTTGTTGAGTTCCGTGAATAGACCACCAACAATGTATTCTTGCATAAATGTGAAGTAAAGCCAGGAAATTGACATGAATTTTCTTCTAGCGCTAAGGTTACCGTAATCGTTTCTTACCGTTACCTCTCTAGTTTTGATAGTGTTGATTATAAATCGAATACTCTTAGTTTTTGTTGGTCAGATGGTTTGTCATTTCTAAAACAGATTTAGTTGAAGTTGTATGTTGGTTATGTTTTACGTTCTTAGAAACTTTCATGTGTTCAAACCTTCAACCAGTAAAATTTTAAGAGTTAAACAATATTATTACGTGATAATAAAATATTTTGTGATTATTATCTTGGAAACATACTCAATTGAATAATAAGTAGCTAAACGTCCATATTCACCTGAAAGTTATCACTGGTCCTACTGAGTTAACATCATTAACCGTTAAGAATCATCATATATACATCAGATTTTTTAAACTTATGATGTTTAACGCCATGAAAGCTTTTAAGCAGGTGTTTAACCTCCTTGGCTAAAACACTAGAATCTCGTACCCTTCCAAGGTGTGAGCAACCGCGCACTGATGATTACCCTCATACCTCTAACAGCGCTCAAGATCATTGTATTAGTAATCAATCCTCCTCTTCAATTCCTGTTATTCATCTTACATCGACTTCCAACATTAAACTTCCGCTTTTCGCTTCCTCTTCATGTGTCACCATAGCCAACGACTCTAGTACGCAAAACACTGTCCCAGGTCTACTGGAACCTCGCTCCAAACTACACATTGGAGCCTTCAAAGTACACGCACTATGTCAAACTGGTCAGCAGGCCTCCTTGGCTAAAACTCTAGAATCTCGTACCATTGATGTATGCTGTGTCGCCGGAACACGCATACAGGATCCTAGTGTGGTCATTCACCTGGCCTCCCCTCGTCAAAACGGAGAGCCGACGATATACACCCTCCATGTATATGGCGACCCGATGGCTAGTTCTCGTGGACTGGCAGGTGTAGGCATAGCACTAAGTACGAGGACAGAACAAGCACTATTAGAGTGGATCCCCGTTAACAGTCGTCTATATACTGTTCGGCTAAACGGCTCCGTAAGAACTCGGAAGGATAGGGACACACGTCGTTGCCTTTTTATTGTTTCTGCCTACGCTCTCACTGACTGCAGCCGTGATGAAGTGAAAGATGAAGTTTACAGAAAGCTTTATGAACTTCTTCATTAAGCTAAACACCCACACATAGTATTCGTAGCAGGTGACTTTAATGCCCAAGTAGGTAGCTTAAATCAAACAGAAAGACACTTAGGTGGGTACTTTAGTATTCCGGCTCAGCGAACAGATAATGATGATGGTCTGCTGCAACTGTGCTCAGACAATCGTTTATTTTTAGCACGCACTAATTTTAACCATAAGGAGAAATATAGTCTAACATGGCGACCGCCTGCACCAAACCAACGATAGACTCAAATAGACCATATTGCCATCAGTCGTCGTTGGAGAGGGTCGATAGAGGACTACCACTCGTTCTGGAATACCTGCTTGGACTCCGACCATGCTCTAATACGGGCGCGCAACTGCTTGCGCCTCACTGGACGCAGAAAAGACACATTAAGAAGACCTATTGGAGTTGAACTCAACGATTAGAAGGTCAAAGGTACATTTCAGGAACAACTGAATTCACACTTGGGCAATTTCGAAACCGAGGCTGACCCAGATGTTGCTTGGAAAGATATACAAACAGCAGTGACATCTGTTAGTGATTTAAACCAAAGAGCTACAAAAAATCAATGGATTTCTTCAAGGTCTATTGCACTGATGGATTCTCGTAAACTCATCCCATCAGGTTCAGAACACGATGATGAGCGAAAGCGAATCAGATCTAGGTTAACCAAAAGTCTAAGGAACGACTGTGAACAGTGGTCGGCAACGAAAGCAAAAGAGGTGGAAAATACGGTGGCTATAGGTAACACAAGACAGCTCCTCAGACTCGTGAAAGAAACTGGAACTAAAAAGTCAAGTGTAAGTGAGACTATCTCACAAAAAGACGACACTCGTATCTGCTCCCAGTCCAGACGTTTAGAACGATGGGCAGAACACTTTAAGGAGCAGTTCAGCTGGCCTTCAGCTACTCCACAGTTACCCACCATTCAAAAACAGCGTGAATGGAACACTGAAGCAGGCCCTCTGACTCTCATTCAAGTTCAAAAAGCCATAGATAATCTCAAACGAGGAAGAGCAGATGGATTGGCTCCAGAGGTCTTTAAGGATGGTGTTCCAACTATAGCGATTAGGTTGACTAATATTTTAGCTAAAACTGGGAGTTGGACGTAATCCCATCCCATTATATAAGAAGGGGTCAAAATCATTCTGTGATAACCATAGAGGGATTAGTTTGACTAATATAGCATCTAAGATACTAGCTTTAATAATTATCGGGCGGTTAACAAAGACTCGTGAACTGCAAACACGATAAAATCAGGCTGGCTTCTGACCTGGTCATGGCTGCATCGACCACATATTCACCATTCCTCAGGTTCTAGAACATAGACATGCTTACCGGCATCCGACAGCGATAGTTTTTCATGACTTGAAAGCAGCATTTGACTCTGTTGACTGAGAGGTTCTGTGGTAGTGACTCTCGTTGCAAAGTGTACCTCAGAAATACATAAGCCTCGTGAAGGCTCTTGACTCGAACACTAGTCGTCGAGTCAGAGCATATGGCGAACTGTCATCTGATTTAGCAGCCTCAAGTGGTGTTTGACAAGGCTGTCCACTATCTCCATTTTTGTTCGATTTCATCATAGACCTGCTGCTGGAAGTAACGCTTTCATCATTTGAATTTTCAGGAATTGATCTCCTTCTAGGAGGTCCACTTATCGAACTAGAATACACAGATGACACATTCCCGTTTGGTGAAGACGCTGATAAAATGCAGAGCCATTTGGTCGCACTGAGCAACAATGCCAGAATGTTTGGAATGCATTTCTACCCCTCTAAATACAAGTTGTTGCTTCACGACTCACCTTCGTCAACACCTGAACTAAGGATAGGGAGCGAAGTAGTCGAATACCTTGACAACTTCACTTATCTTGGGAGTCTGATCAACCTTAATGGGTTGGTGTCTGATGACATCTCTGCACGGATTCAGAAAGCTCGTTTAGCTTTTGCCAACTTACGTCACCTATGGCGAAGGCAAGATTTTCGTCTATCAATTAAGAGACGAATATACTGCGCGGCAGTTCGTTCTGTCTTACTTTACGGCTGCGAAGCATGGCCATTAAGAGTAGAAGACATTCGTAATCTACTAGCACTTGATCACAGACATCTTCGAAATATTGCTCGCATCTGTCGGGATCACCGGGTAAGTAATAGTGAGGTTAGACGCAGGGTATTAAGGAATGATGGTAAATCAGTTGATGAGGTTGTGAACCCTCATCGACTGAGATAGTTGGGCCACGTGTTACGCATGCCTGAACACCGATTACCACGACGCGCAATGCTGACTAGTGTTGGAAACGGATGGAATAAAGTTAGGGGCAGCCAAACTAAAACGTGGCATCAGTCCTTGAAGTCACTAACTTCTTGTCGTAGCCATGTTGGTAGATGCAGACTACTTGGTTGGGGTCCGTGTGACTATCGTAACCAGTGGTTGGAGACTCTGGGTGACATGGCTCATAATCGATCACAATAGTGTTGGTGTACACGCTCCTTGACTTTTCTTAAACCGTGTGATTGAAATTGCCTTATACCTTTCTTTCTACGATCTAATTCTTTCTCCTTGTATCATATCCCTACACGAAATCTTTTTTTCATATATTACTACCATTGAAGTAACTGGTTCTATGAATTTAGTGGTCATCTTGTTGTGCTCATGAAGTGTAGCAAGTTGAACCGACGCATATATGTGCCATGTTCCACATTGTAGGTGACTGATTGACTGAATGAGTTCGCTGTTTTTGCTGGTATGAAACATCAATTAATATCACGATAGCCTCTCACTTCTTATTAGTTTTCTAAGATTTATCTAACGAAATTCTTAGTATAATTTCATTTTAGACATAGACGTACGTTACCTACTATTTATTATTCATTAGTTCAAGAACTAGCATTATTTTCGCAAAATCAGTACGATTATGTGAGCTTTTATGTGTAAAAAAATAAAATATCTGTTTTTATGTCTGGATCTGACTCGTTGTTGACATTCATTAAATGTAGATTTGAAAAGTGAATTCATCAAGAATTATTGATTGCTAACTTTTCCTTCATTGTTCTGTATTGTCTAAGTATTTTTGTTCACCGCAGAATGTATATGAAAGAGCAGATAAATTTAAAATGAAATCGACTCATATTTGTTGGATTGTTCGTTCAAAAATCATAATGGCCGGAGACTTTTTATAACTTGTTTTGCAGACAATCTGAATCCAATTTTAGCTGTAAAAGACTGCACATCTCTTCATCTGTGTCGTAACAAAGCAACCTAGCTCATGTAGTTAGAGTACATCAAGTTTCGGTATTTTACTTTTCAACTTTCTTGATAATTTATTTTGTGCTGTTTGGTTTCCCTCTGTTGTTTTGCTTAGAAATTACTATATTTTATTACATAACTTACTGACTGTCAATACGATATTGTAATTTCATACTTCAAATAATCTTCCAATCAAAATGCTGGTTTTACTAATCTTGATTTGGTAAATAATTTTGTGAACAAATAATTTGAGTAGTTTGGTGGCAGGTTAGTTACAAAGAAATCGATAAAAATATTATGATTGAGAAAAATATCATTGATTTAGTGTTTAAGAGTAAAAATCTGTTTCGTTTAAATGAAGTAGACTTTAAAGTCGCAAAAGACAAGTGAACATTTTCGGAAGATGCATTCTTTAATACTAATCGTGTTTTATTGTTGATTTATCAATAAATCTAAGACCTTATCTTACATGATATCCCGACTTTTAATCAACCATGAGATGATAAAGTTGTGTTGCGTTCTGATAGCTAGATGATTTATCGACGTGCCTTTGACTGTTTTTCTACCCAACATCATCTGAAACAAACTTTAAAATAAAGCTGTCATTTTTCTGAGTGATAAAAGAATAACTAATTAGTTAGTTGCCGTGATTGTTATTCAGTCATCAACAACAATAGGACTTTGTAAAAGTGCATGTTGATCCGGATCACTAGACTTCAGTTAGATACAACGAAAGGAAATTATCGTTTTTTCTTCAGATTAGCTTTATCCTCTTATATTTTGAGAAATGAAAATTAGCAAGATAAACGGAGAAATAGTCGGAAGTACAAAATTTACTTCACTTAGTGCTAGTTTGTTTGATGTACTTTCAACTAATGAGGGCAATGTTGTTTTTTACTTTCAGTTAATAGACCGAAATCCACCAAGCTTAAACACTAATCTACTGATATACATTCTTATGAAGTGCAACAAGTAAATTATGATTTAAAGACGAAGAACAGACAAGAAATGTTAAAACTATTGGAAATTCAAAGTAATGGATTAACAATTATAATGGTGATAACATTTATTGCTCGGTTTCAATCAACAAGGAAATGGAAGGTAAGATACCTGAATGTGTTGATATTCTTACCAGGAGTTGAACACTGCATACACTTATTTAGACGCCCAAGGTGCACCCTGAGGGACTTTCTTTTACAAGGATCAACAGTTATCCGACGGGTATCAACCATAGTTAAAGGTTAAGTGTTCACATGCAGTACCAAATTTTTTGGGTTTTATTCCCAGTTGCGGATTCGTGTGTGCGCACCGCCGAAGAGTCTCATACTGGGACCAAATTGCCGTCCAGTGATCTCAATATTATTAACGGGTTGGAGTTTCCTCATTTATTGATTTCTAATATTAAGTTAATAATTGCCATTTAGTGCATATGGTACGACTATGTGCACAATGTAATTACACTGGGTACTATTGAGTATTTTATCCAGTGAGGTCACACAGTAAAAGGTTTCGATAAATTCAGACCTAAAAGTCAGAGCATCCTAAAAGTGAAGACAAGCTTTGTTTTGTTTGTTTAATGTTGAAATGAAATTCATTGTTTTCGTGTTGCAATTTATTGACATATTTCCAGTGTTTTAAACATGTTTATGCATGTTGAGTTGATTTACTTGATCGTTTTCTAGTGCTAAAATGTTTATATTTTAATTAAAAGTGGAAAAGTAGTAAATGATGTCTAAGTTTTATGTTTTTCTTTAAATCGGATTCCAGAGTGCCTTTCAATTTTCTCTAACAGAAGTCGGATTATTTACAAACATTGTTTTTTGTGTCGTAATTTGACCTATCAGATACGAGTTTTTTTTATAAAAGGTATCAGTCTCTCACGTCTTTCTGTATCTTGTTTGTGCACGAATATGTAACAGAAAATTTTTAGGATTAAAAATACGTGTACGATACTAATGGTATACTGAAGTTCGCTGATTAAGGAATCCGCCTGAGCAAAGAATAATGAATTAACTGGTTGTTGTGATAAATTTGATTTTAATTATTATCTTTATGGATGACTTATTCTAATTTCATGTTCATAAGCATGAAAACTTGTGCTTGTATCCGACTTAATTCTATATATTTGTAAAACATATCCCTAGATTATACACCTCGAGAATCAAGAAATTGTTGTTATCTTTATTGATAATTGTTAAGACAAATTAGTTATCAAGTACCGTATCTTGTATCCCACTGTGAGCTACTCTTTATCTTTAGGATAGTAATACCCCGGGAACGTAACTGAGTTTAGTGAATAAGTGTGACTGCGATTGAATTGTTGAGAGTTGCATGCTTCAACTACTCAGTCAGCAGTTTACTGTTATCTTTATAAGGCAAGAAGAGTTATGACTTGACATTCTAACGTAAATATCCCCCTTATAATGACAATACGTTTCTCAATTCATTTTCAGTAGTGACAGACATTTACTCATTCAGTTTTTGTTACTTTAAAATCGTGACTTAACTCTTTCTAATAAGATTTATCATTTCAAATATTTATTATTAGTTCACATTCATTAACCGGTATATAGTTTAGCATAGAACAGTGAAGTACTGAATTACTAATTTTATCTTCGTTAATTAATATTCTTTACATCTTAATCAGCTTCTAGCATTTTCAGAATAACCGTTTGTTCGGAGAAAATATACTGATATTTTACTAGATCCTGAGAAAATAAACTTAAATTATAAGTGTTAATAACATCCTGTTCAATACAACATCCTATTGACTTGTTTTAAATGAATTCTCACCTCATTCCTTGAGAGAATTCTCTATTATCAAGTTAGTGTTAAGTGGAATTTTTAGAAATACTTTTGTTAATGCTTTTTTGCCATAAATATTATATATTTATGTACTTAGGCTCTCAAATACATGAATTTATGTTCAAAATACAATTTACACACATGCTCAGCCCTATATATATATATATATATATATATATATATATATATATATATATATATATATATATATATATATATATATATATATAATAGTCAAACTACATTCCATTTTTATAGTGTAAAACATAAATATTGCTTTTCATTATTTCATTGATTGACAGCAATTCAATTGCCGTATAATGATTTCTTTTTTTGTGTAACTTCAGTAACGATGCATTAATCTTTCTTTTCCTGCAACTAGACAACGTTCAATTTTCTTCTGTTCTTGTTTTCGTCTGAATTGTCGATTTAAAATATAAGATTGTTTTACAAAAGAAATCAGGCAAAAAATAGTGTCAGTCAGAGTGCATTTATTATTTGAAGAGAAATAATACATATTGGGTTTTAGAAAAAATCGATAGATGTTTCAACAATATCGATTCTTGAAGCGAAAATTAAAGTTAAGACTGTTAATTTAGTCATTTAATGGATTTGGATATCGACCAAGTCAATGTAGTAAGACAGAATTTCCTTGAGGTACGTTTCTCATATCATCTTATTAGCTTTGAATATCTTAGTAACACACCCCATTTACCGAAATGTCATCCGGTTGTAAGTTAAACAGTGTGGCAAGCCCATTTGACTACTGTATCATTTATCTAGTCATTGTAACTCAGACTCAATTCACTATGTTAATTTCGGTGTGTATGATCGAAAGTAGTCTGTACATTAACGCTTAAGCTATCTTCCTATTGGTCTCAATGTTCAGATAATCGATAATCTATTCACACCCGATTAACTCTCAAATATATATGGATTTTTTAACAGACTCACTCTCACTCACTCTGTTTCATCGTGTGCTTGCTCACCGTACGCTTGTGAATTATTATTCATTATCAATAAACTATCTCTATAACTGGTGTTCAGGCTTTTTAATAATCTCGAGTAAATTCGCAATTCTACTAGGAGATTAAGCCTACCTAAAATACTCAGTTACGGGATATTATTATTTGGAGTCAGATTATTGAGAACATCATCCTCAACAACAGCTTAGAAGTTAGCTTTCATCACGAACTGATATTAACTGTAGAATTCTTTTGAAAACCAGAAAACGATGGACTGCTTGTTTATTCCATGTTTAAGACATCTTAACAGTACGCTCCGATGAACCTACATAAGGTTGGTCTAGTGTCAGTTAAGCACCTACTACACTTTAACTTAATATTTCAATGAATCCCCTTATTCGTAACTAAATCATGTTTTGGGCAACTATACACTAGTACAAAGCCATGATAAGTAAAGTGAAAAAAATATATCTTCAACCAGCTTGTGTTTTCTTTTTAAAAATTAATTATAAGATCAAATAAAGTGTTGATGGGTTAATTAATGCTATTTAAAATAGGGTATGAGAATTTTAACTGAATGATAAATCTCAAATGTTTATCTAACACTTAAATTGTTAAAGAAGGAATCGAACTCATAAAACAGTGGTAAATCAGTTTTGTTAGTTGTAAAACTTTTGATTTTAAGATATCAGTGAATTTCCTTGTATATCATAAGCTTTGATTGTTTAATTGTTAGTTCAACTCAAAATTTGACTGTTCATCAACCATAGTATCAATGTCCCTTTCAGTGTTAAATAAACTTACATCTCACGAGCGTCTAGTCTCATTTGTCTGTGCGTGGTTTTAAATTGAAAAAATTTGTTCTGCTTAATCTGGGCAAACTTGAACTACTTAACAACCGTTGTGTGGGAAGAAAGAAAACGTTTTTATCAATAACAATATACCTATTTTTAAGATAGCCATGTTAGAGAATTAGGTTACGCAGGTGTTTTCTGGAATACTAAGGCTTAAAAATATAAACTGTGATTTATATAAATTGTGCTTTGTGAAAGATTGGAATAAGTTGAATAAAGGTCAATGGTCAATTCTAAAAGATACATTTGTTTCGGTTGGTAGTAGACTAACTGGTCACTATTGGACTGATATCGATTTTCCTGGTAAATACATCTTTGACACTTATTAAATATTGTTTACATTGATACTTCATTTCAACCATTAAAATGAGTAGTTACACTAGATACATCAAAACATCTTTGTTGTTTGTTTTTCTGATGTACAGTAGGAAATTCAGTCACACTGAGTCACACTTTACAAACTTCTTGTTTTATTAATGTTAATACGGCTTTTGACAATTGAAGCAGCAGTAGTGCTACTTTTTTGGAAGAGTTATTATTAGTGCGACATTTGTGAATCTCACTTGTTAATATATATAAAAGCATGACCATATAGGTTTTGTGTACTCGTTAAGTAGAAATGAGGAAGGTGTGTTTAAAATAAACCAACAAGGAATCTTTTGCTTCATTAAAAGGTTTACATAAGTCAAATGTACTAAGTACACTGATGGATCATGGAATTTGATTGGTCACTTTATGAAGTGCGATTTACAGATTAATCAACAATAAAGTAATGGGATAATGTTTGCAAATAAGTACAAATTTCTTACTGATATCATATGAATGTAGGTTCTCTAAATGGTCACTATCAGTACATCACACGTACACGATAGTTAATACGTCATTCCGTTCACTAATCATAAGATCTAAGTTGCTGAATAAAATATCTGTTATAATTTCTTTTATTACGACCCAGCTATTCCTACTGCTTAGTATTCTTGGACACTACTTCACTTGACAAGTCCCCAAATCAGAACGCAGTTGACCAGGAACGAAATTTTATTCCAAATAACAAGGGTAGATGTAAGTAGGAATTACAATATGAAAAACGTTAGCATGTTTATAGTTTTATATGAGAAGATTCTAGAGTCTTCTCCAAATATCCACTAGCGCTAATTGGTTAAGAAATAGCCCCTCATCATGCCCAATATAGTCCTGCACGGAATGCTCTTTAATCCAATCTATATTCCGCTAACAATATCTACTGTCAAATGAATAATGGCTTGTGTTTAATTGACTTTGTTTTCTCGAGACGACTCATTTTGAAACAGTCTTTTTTCTATTTACGATGATAATCTTAAAAGAAAACAGAAAATTGATTGAATTCTTTCTACTATGATTCAGTGAAATTAGAACATGAATTCTGTCACAAACTGAGAAAACCAAGGAGCATTAGGCAGGAGATATGCTGTTAGTTAAGTTTCTGTAGTAGTAAAAAATAAACTGTTTAACATAGTAATTAAAACATCAGTTAATATTGGCTATAAACGAAATCCAAGATGTGCTTTTCATCTGTGACACATGACAGAGGAATATATTTGTATCCTAATCGTAATTTTGTCACTGAAATTTTCATCTAACGACGACCACGTTAAGTGGTATTTCCGAACATCATACACTTTAATAAGAGAAAGAACCGTATACTCGTCCACCATCTATTAACTAGTTTATGAATAGTTATCAACTGTTGAATAGATTTTTTTGACTATTCAACTAACGGCGTAAATTGATTTTAGTGGTGACATATGTTAAAGTACATCATTACCCTCGAAGAAAAAAGTACCAAAAATTAATCTTATCAGTATCTAGATACAAAGAAACGAAAGTCAATTATTATAGTAGGTAATACAAAAATATTGATCCGGAATTGATTTCTATGTTTTTTAAATCAAGTAGTGTTACGTAAAACTTCGTCAAAATATGCTGTCTTCGGAACTATTATTTTTCGATTCCCCTTCTAAGATAGAACTAATTTAGAATATTTTAATTGTTTGACTTAAATGTTTATATAGTAAGTTTTATTATTTGTTTGAGTGATTAAATTATTTTGAAAAGTGAGATTGATTTGATCTTATTAACAGTGACTGGTCAAAAATAATGGTCTTTTCAGTTTTTTCTGGGAATAAAAGTAATTCACCTTTGATGATTTTGTGAAGAAAATCGCATATTCTGAAAGTAATTGTAATCAATTAACCTAGAAAGTTACTGGAAACTAAAGAACATATCAACCGTTTCGCTCTTCATCATCTAGAACTCTAAAGTCTCCTGATGAGCATGAAACTTTAGGATCACTGAATCAACTCAGTCGACTGCCTTACATCCAATTTAGTACACGCCACAATCATGGCAGAAAATATAGTGATATTAGTTCACACTATTTAAAGAGTGAACTTCAAAGATCTAAACAGTGAGTGAAACGTTTAGTCTTGACCCAACTAGAAAACATGCCTACTTGTGTCATACATGCTTGACTATATAAACTAGACGGAGTTTCTGTTAATTCCCATTTATAATAGCAAATATATATCAGAATAGGTAAAAGATAATTCTCTATTTGGATTTTTCACCATACATCAGAACACCTACCTTTCAAAAGTCGAAATTTTAAAGCAGCATAATGGAAACAAAGTATTAAACCAGTTAGTCGAACCTCAATATAGTAGTCAAGCGATAGACTACTTCAAATATACTCTAATTTATAAATTTATTTTCATCAGCTGGATTCAATCTCAGTTTTATTTTGAGAGTGGTAGATATTATAAGTGTTGATAAGAATTTTTGAAATTCGATTTTTTATTCGTGTGCGTAACGTTTTGATAGCATAGTTTGATATTAGCATCCTAGCTTTAAACAGTCAGTGTGTAGTAAATTGGTTGTATGGGTTAAATACTTCGGTCACTGTCATAGTCTTGATGAATTCACGGCTGACAAAATTTCAATACCAATACTAAAATCCAGCTTGGCTTTCACCAAGTTACATAAACTATGACATGGCCTGTTGTTTGACAATAGTTGTGCCCGAAATTTCTCTGACATGATAGATAACGAGCCTGAATAATACTAGAGTAAATCATAAATTTCCAGGTACAGATGAAAGATCGATCAATAAGATCGTGAATCTTTATTAGTTAAAGTTACTAGAACATATGTCCACTAACTGCCGATTACTGTCTGTTGATCTGGGCAATATCTGTCAACATAGACCTACAGGTTGTGTTCTATGATATAACTGAAATGTATGGCTAAAACTTTTAGATTAAATGTTTAGGAATCTATATCAGTGGCGTCTATTAATTATTCCCTTTAAGTCATGAGATCCATTACTATCATAACATACCTTTTCTTTTGTGCCATGTTTAGCTTACCAATACCATTGGTATCATAATTATTTAGACTCCCAAATTTTCAGCTTGATCACTTATCCAGCTCTATTAATGTAATGTGTGCTAAATTGAACACGTACATTTGCTCAAGACTATTCATTGTTTATGTCTGACTGCCTGTCTGCAGAGATGCAGAAATACTAGACTGTGACGTAGTCTTTTATGTGGGCAGACAAATAAAGTCGATAATAAAACAGATTTTAACGTAGTTTTTTTCCTTAGTTGTAGAACAACTTACATCATCTCTCTATTTAAACATTTTGTAACTTAGGTACCTTAAACTAAAATTATTTATATTGATTAGTTTCATCGATAACTTTGGTGATTGTTCATCCGCCAAATAATGTATTCTTCCCCATTACGTCAACATAATTTGAAGATTTATTGTTTATGTTGTTATTACGGTTGGATTGATTCACTTTGTTTCATATTTTAGTGTGGTCACTTTAGATGGTTATGTGGTTTTACTACGTTTAGATTTCTAGGACTGTCGGTATACTATATACTAAATACTTTCCTCATTAGTTCATTGTCCAGATTTCTCTTTCTAGGAAATATACTAGTGATACAAAGAAAATGACTACCAGCCTACTTTTTCTGACTTATATTTGCGTTCAAGCATAAATAGTTAAATAAGACCATTATTCAGTATGTAGTACGTATGTGAAGTGAATTATCCTCCGTTTTCTTCAGCTTATCAACTCTTAGCATTATATCTTTCTCTTAAACTTTGAATGTCAACTTGATTGGCGTTTTTCAACGGAATTATTTTAGTGTATGAATGCGAATATATGTAAGTAATGATATTCGAAATAATTTACACCTTTATTATTATTGTTATTATTATGAACATCATAAAAAATAATGATAATAATCATTAGAACTCATTAAATGAAAATTTGATAGGTGTAATTAGATACTTGCGTGCGTTCATATTCTTCTATTCACTACCGAGTCTACTTAAAATGAAAGTGATCGATTGTCGTTCATTTTAATTATTCTATAATAAAAAATTAAGTGAAAGAAAGCTTCAGTTCGTAATTAAGAATAAATAATCTGAATACTAGATTTTTAAAAATCGTGAATTTTCTCTCGGACTGAGTTATTCACTTTAAAGTAAGTTTTAGTTAGGTAAGTTTTCATTCGTTGTTCTTTATAATTTCTGCACCTGCTTAAATGAATGTTTAAAAGTGATTAACCGTGCTAGATAGCTATTCCTTTATTAACCTCAGAACCTTCACCATGTTGTACATAATCATTTTGAAGACTAACTTTGCAGAGGTTGTATTAGTCCATACTCGGGAAATTGATTCTTATGACCAAATACAACGCATTACTTTTGAGTAAAGCCTTCTTCTTTTATGAATTAGTGTAAGTTTTGGAGTCGAACAAGTTTTACAGAGTGACGGCTTTGGATATCTCACTGGAAGGTAAATTGTATTTACCAAGAATTGACAGACTTAAAAACTCCGCCTACATAAATTTCCACATTCTTTGAAATGACATTTTAATCAAAGGACCTTAAATTACTGCATATTCAGAAGTACGGTTTGCTGAAGGCTTCTGTAATCAATATCTTCTGGATTTTAATAGTTCTTCATTTGATTGTAAATGTTCTTAAGAGTAACTATTTCAGAATTTAGTGTTGTTTTATAATAAACAGTGTACTAGATATTCACCGCTCAGTGCAGAGCTCGTTAGTTTTACTAAAGTAAACTAGACAAGCTTACCCTATCAAACACTGAGGTTATGTAGTATCTCACTGGTCAAACTGATGTGTTCGTACTCACCCCCATATAGCATGCTGAGTTATCTTCGGGTTTCTTGAATTCTGCAGTGAGTTGCGAATCCTTAATACAATCTTTCTAATACACCTCCTTTATGACTTGCAGAGTAATCATCGTTGTGGATTTCTAAATTTGAGTTTTTAAAATGCTGTTTTACATTCTGTGGATGAAATGAACTGGAAATGAAAATTTCATTATCTTCTGCTTTTACCTAATAAATTCTTTCAAACATCTGTATGATAAGTTTAAAGATACTATGTATTTCATGTAATTAATGGACTTTTCAAGCTTGATGATTTATCTAGTTATTGATCTTAAATTACCCGTATTGAGATACTAACTCAAACAGCAACTTATACAGTCAACATATTATGACTACGAAAATATGTTAACCTAGTGAAATTAAACTATAGAATAATTGTTTGTGGTATAATTTAAAGCATTTTCAGAATCATTTGAACTGGGAAAAGTTTAAACTGCTAGTGTTCTCCACATCAAATAAGGACACATTGAGGTGAGAAATTTATTATTCACTTAATTTACACCTGTTCCAATTGATTACAACAGCTCTTAAAATGTTATATATATAACGATTATATCCATCCAATTGTCTTTTCTCGGAAACTAGTAACTCTATCTCAAATTTCCTCCCTCTTGTATGTGGTTGTCATAATCGAGGTGTTGTGTCTCTGCTATCTATTTAGTCGCGTTATATCCACGATTGTAATAGAGGTATCTTTAATTTATCTCTATTCAAAACCGACAAAATTACATATTTGGGAATCATGCAAATCCAAAATGGTTTCTGTGAATCTTCGTTGGTTTCATTCTTCTATAGGCATCGAGATTATGTAGTATCTGTATGAAATAATAATTAGGTTGAACATACATCAAGCTAAACCGTTACTACATTGGACTATATTTGTTGTGTACGGACTCCGAAGAAGCAGCATAATCCAGTCCAGGCACATATCTTGCGGATTTATTTTGACGTAAGACAGAATAAACTTAGAGGCTACACCATATACATTTAACTTTATTGGGCCTACCCTTGACACATATTGTACAGTTATTTGTTATGGATAATCGGAGTCTTAATGATTACTAGGAGCTGACATGGCATCACATCGCTACCTGCTTGTGGTTCCGAGATGAAACTGAAGTTACAGAAGCGCTGGACAACTAGAGAAACAGCATTGCAAAGGTCCAATACAGCCTTCTTTCGAGATGCTGACAAACTCAACAAACAAGAGCTCTGAGCAAAAGGTTCCAAGCCTTACAAAACCTACTGAAAACAAGAAACTGTAATGCAGGACAACTGGTAAGGAATTAAAGGAGCACTAACTTCGACGTGTCAGAAAGTGCTGGGTCGCAAGAAGCATCACCATAAGAAATGGTCTCCATCGAAACCCTTGGTAGCACTCGGGAAAAGAATGAAATGAAAACAGCAGTTGACAACAGCCAAACAAGAACAAAGAAATCCAAGGCACAGGCCGAACACACAGAAGTAAACAAACGAATGAAGAAGAGCATTGGAGGCGACAAGTAGAAATATGTGGAGGACCTAACAACGACAGGAGAGAAAGCTGCAACAGAAGGATATATCAGACAACTATATGACAAAACGAAGAAACTAGCCGGGAAATTTTGTTTATCTTTACATATCTGAGCAGCATCATTGACGAGTAAGATAGATCTGATGCAGATGTTAAGGCTCCGATCGGTAAAGCAAGAGCAGTATATCTACAATCGAAGAACATCTGTAACTCTAAACAGCTATCAGCCAACACTAAAGTCAGAACTTTCAATGCAAATGTCAATACGGTCCTACTGTATGAGGCGGAAACTTGAAGAACTACGAAAGCCATCATCCAGAAAATACAGGTGTTTATTAACAGCTGTCTATGCAAAATACTTCGGACCCGTCGGCCAGACATTATCAGCAACAACGTACTATGGGAGAGAACAAACCAGATCCCAGAGAAGGAAGAAATCAGAAATAGGAAGACCCAGGACAGAGTGTGTTAGAGAATATTGGTCGGCGACTTATGCTCCGTTGGGGGTAACAGGCGTAAGTAAGTAAGATCAGTCAAGGAAAACGAAGGCAAGACAATCACTGGGATTCGAGAACAGAGGAACAGATGGGTAGAACACTTTTAAGAACTCTTGAATAGACCAGCTCCGTTGAATCCACCGGACATCGAAGCAGCACACACAGACCTTCCTAAAGATTTCACTTCACCAGTGATCAAAGAAATCAGGATGGCCATCAGACAAATGAAGAGTGGGAAAGCAGCAGGACCTGACGATATACCAGCTGAAGCAACGAAGTCAGATATAGAAGTAGCTGCAAGTATGCTTCACGTTTTATTCAGGAAGATGTGGGAGGATGAACAAATGCCGACAGACTGGAAAGGCGGATATCTCATCAAGATTCCAAAGAAAAGAGCTCTGAGCAAATGTGAGAACTACAGAAGAACCATACTACTATCTGTACCAGGTGAAGTTTTCAACGGTGTTGTTGAACCGAGTGAAAGATTCAGTAGACGTCCAGCTTCGAGATCAATAGGCCAGATTCCTTAAGGATCGGTCGTATACAGACAAAATCGCAACACTACAGATTATTGTTGAACAATCAAATGAATGGAACTCGTCACTATACATCAACTTTATTGACTGTGAGTAGGAATTTGAGAGTGTGGATGGGAGAACATTATGGAACCTTCCTCGATACCATGGAGTTGCTGAGAAGATTGTCAACATTATCCGGAACTCATACGACAGACTACAGTGCAAAGTCGTTCATGGAGGACAGCTAATAGATGCATTCCAAGTAAGGACCGGAGTCAAGCAAGGCTGCTGACTTTTCCCTTCCCTCTTCTGGTGGTTGAATGGATTATGGAAACCTCCACATCTGAAGGGAAGCACGAAATAATAGGGACAGATTAGATGCAACATTTACAATTTGGACTTCGGGAATAACCTATCTTTTCTATCCCGTAAACACGAGCAACTGCATGCCAAGATAACTAGTGTAGCAGAAGCCTGTGTAACAGTAGACCTCAATGTACACAAGGGAAAAAGCGTGATCCTCAAATACAACACGAAGATCACTTACGCAATTACACTTGATGGAGGAATTCTAGAAGAGGTGTAAACTCTCACATACCTGGTCAGCATCATCAATGAACAGGGGGGATCTGATGCAGTTGTCATGGCTAGGATTAGCAAAGCAAGGGTGGTAGCGGTTGTTCTCTATACCCGTTTTATGTGATTCTTTACCCTGCGGTCCTTCCCATCGGTTTCCGTCTATCCTTCGTCTAAGCTACAAAAACATGATAGCCTGGCCACCACTTCAGGGTGTGCCAGACCATATGATCATCGAAGTAAGGTCTTTGACTTAAGCTACGGAGTTATGTCAGTCACGTTTTCAGCTAGTAAACTGATGACTATACTCATCTGCTCCCGAAAATATCGATCTTCAGACAACTATTAAATTTTGAGGTTTTATTGGTGTCTATTGGGTAAACTATCTTCACTGTAAGAATACCGGCGAATAGCTTGCCTCGGGTTGAGTTTTGTTGTTTGGGAATATGTCATTATTCCTTGGCGCTGGGATATATGAACAGGGTACTCGAATGCCCTAGTTCATCTCATAGTTGTTGGAAATTCGATACTGAGGTTGTGAGATTTTTAGTTTTTTCAACGATTACTAGTTAAACAAATAGGTCATATTGTTTTTTCTATGGATATATGTTGGTATTGTAAAACAATCTCTGACATAGGAGGGATAATTCAATATGACCAGTAAGTTGTAGGAAGTGATAAGTTTCTGCTCAGCGTTTTTCTCCGAATTGGTTCAAGTAGTAAAATGTTACATTCATCAGTTCACTCTGATATCTTAATTTCTAAGGCAAGTAATAATTACGCTCTTCATCATATTTAAACGCAAGCTTTTTGAAGCTATTTCGGTTCTGAGATTTTGTTTGACCAATATTTAATTGCTAAACAGTTGGATAAAGTTACTGACAACAGGTTGTATCGCATTTAACACCAGGTGCATGACATTTAGACGATTAGGAATTTTTATCAGACGCCTAGATTGTGAAGTGAACAAAGACTTGGTTTGGATAACCAATTTATTGTTTAATGCCAAATTTATACAGTGAAATGATGAAGTATGAAAATCATACATTAAATACGTCATTTTACATCCTCTTCGTGATGAGAGCTATGAGTTAGGACTGCTGCGACAAAGGTACCATCCGCAAATTGTTTGGCTGTACGTGTATGGGGAAAGAGAGACAGATCCAACTAAGAGACTGTGTGAGCTAACATCATGTGATCAAGGGCTCAGAGAGTGAAGTTTCACTGATTGATTATTTGTTGAACAACAAAGCTAGGCTGTATGAATAGCAGTAAAGAGTATCTCCGAGGCTGTAAGTTCGTCTTTTGTTATTCTTTGAGACCGGGATGGTATCGATAACATGAGTGAATGTGTGTGCCACACGTTCATTGTCTGTCCATGTCTGTTTTGAGGAACTCAAGCGTTCCAACCACGACATGTGGCTTTGAAGTGCTACCAGAACACGGGAATTTGTGTAAATCGATGCAAGTAAATGCTTACGACAATTAATTTCACAGGAATTGACCTTAAACATTTTAGTTCTGTCGTTTGGCCTTTGCCAACTCACAATAATGTGACGAGTAGTTAAAAAGAACAAAAATAAGGCAAGCAGTTTGACAAATAGTAAAAAACGTCGTGCTAAGTGCAGCTTCCAAAAAGTATGTATGGGATGATGAATAGCTGCTTGGTATAGATGCACGTAATCGCTCAATCAAAAGCAAAACAAAGTAACTAGGTAACCGACGTTTCTAAGTCTCATTACAACGTTTAAGGTACATTATCATACAAACGACTATTACCACCAAAATATTTAACTAATAATTATTCAATCAGTAAACAAATTTACATTACACTATATAGAAGAATTGATCAGAGATATAGGAGAATTACCAAGTTTGACAAAAAGGATCCTATCAACACAGGAATGTTACACTATCGTTTCTGGATATGTATGTACAGATCACTCAAAAGATAACATATAACTTTGCTATATAAAGGGGTGTTTCCAGTTTTTGAAAGAGTGCTTCAATTCACAACCGATAATGCAAAAATCCAGTCAATTCAAACAAGATGACCAAAAAAGAGAGCAAACCAATATGACAGCTTCTATAACTGAATGTCAACAAACAACGTAGATATAATTCAGGAAATACTCAGTGAGGACGTAAAGAAAATAAAATCTACGACAAACTGTAAATGTCACCATTTCGAATGGTATCAAAAGATCAATGAAATATTTTTCTGAAGGAATTAAGAACAATAGATCACAACATTGTGTATGTGGAGGGATTTTTATACACAAAACTTCCAAAGAGAATCATACATCAAGGACACAAGTTATTCATTCGATTCCAAACAGATATGAATGACTTAACAAACGTTTTATGAGATAATCAGCAACACTACAAGTGAAAAAGTATCAAAATGTGCATGTAGATGAGATCAGTAAACTATTTTTCTGTGGAAGCGTGAAGACAGAGTGACCAAGAACATATTCGTGAAAAACCCATTTGCTTAATGTACGGGAGATGTTCATTTAACTTCCGGTCTCACCACATAGTCCGAGGCCTAATAAATGATGGAATGTAAGAGCACATAAACTGGCATGAAATTTTTCTATTGTGCCTAGATAATATAGTGATACGGCTGTTTGTTAAAACTTCCTGGAGATTTCCACTTAATGTTTGATATAACTGAACAAGAACCGATACGAAATGACGAATGGAAGAAAGAAAGTTACAAGGTAATGTGTTTATTATATATCAATCATGAATCCAACATTTTTCGAAACTACGCAAAATATTATTTATTATGGTGCTTAATACAGACAAACTCACTCATATAATTGTTTGCTCATTCCAGAATACGAGATTTGACTGAGCATGTAATTGTCAAATGCACTGAAAGATGCATCAGGTATTCGCATGTTGACAACAACATGACCAGTAGCACCTTTAATAGTCCAAATATATTGACCCAGTTAAATCAGATGTCAGAAGCGAACAGTTTTGATGATATATTTAGGAGCAAAAGAAGAAGTGATCAATATAAGCTAGCTAGTGGTTGTAGGAGATGTGAAGTTCAGCGTACCCACTCGTGATCTGGTGCGGATGCATGACCGAGCATTTTCAGTTAGGTGAGCCCATCAAACTATTGCAGTCAGCATCAAATGTCGAAGACTTACAGAGCTGTTGATTTTGGGGATTTATCTATCTCTACACATTCATTCAATCCTACTGAATGAATAGGTGCGGTTGACATTGTCAGTACAGCTAACTACATTAAAAAATATTATGATAAATTGCTAAATAGAATACGTGCTTTGTAGGGCAAGTTACTGTGTTACTGGGTCCTACCGAATCGTCCGGCAGTCAGATCATTGAATAATGAAAGGTTTCCTGATCCTCGTTAAAAACAACGGCACAGATCGTCGACGTTTGGTGATCCAATTCAATTTTAATAAATATGGGTCATGTGACTAGATTCTGCTAGTAGTATTTGATGGATGGGCACTCTACTGGAATCATAAGCTACATATGAACGCTAAATTCTTCCATTTTGCCAATTTAAAATCCAGTAACATACTCATTTGTTCCAATAAAGGTGATGGAAAGAATATTTACCTGGCTCTGTAAATGCCTGGTGGACCGAACTTAAGCATCATGGTCGAAAGTGTACTGGAAATATTGAGTGCAATAACTGCCTGAACTTCAAAGGGTTTCATTCCAAAACCTCTCTTTTTCCTCATTTTGATAAACTGCACCTTTAAATATCTTGCTCACCGGCCCTCATAGGTATCGATGGCGTTAATGCTTCTGAAGTTATTAATAGGAGAAAGATTTACAAAAGCTTCAAGGAGATATGTAGAGAAAATAAGCAGAAAATAGTGGGCTAATTCACGACCTGACCTAATGCAATGGTCAATAGGTATAGCATAGAGGAAGTGTCTGTACACGTTGTACGATCTCACAGAGATCTTGGGATGATGGTGAGTCATGATCTTAAGACCACAGCCTATTGCCAGGAGGTTGCAGATAAGGGATTTGGAACCTTATGGGCTTTAAGAAGGACATTCACAAGGTTAAATACTGCCATGTTCACTACAGTATACATAACCTTAGTAAGAACTACGCTATAGAACTGAGTTCAGGCTGCAAGCCCCTGTTTTAAATGTGTGGAAATGCCATAGGTATTTGTATTTAGATAACACTTTAACCTGTAACACCTTCTACAGTTGAATCGTCCACATCTAGTGAAATCAAAAGTCATAAGCGAGGAGGTTCGAAGGCATATTTGATAGGTCATCAGTATATGAAGTTGTGACTGATCTAAACTGGCTACCGGCTGTAGAAGTTGAGTACGGCGTTCCCATTCGTGATCTGGTGTGAGTGCATGTCCGAGCATATTGAGCTAGGTGAGTCTATTAAAACTACTCTGATAAGCATCACATGTCGAAGACTTACAGAGATATTGATTTTGGGGATTTATTTAGTTCTACAGTTGACTCGGATATCCTGGAAAATGTACAGAGGGCAGCTACCCGTGCAATTCCAGCACTCCGGAGTTTGCCATACAAAGAGAGGTGTAGCGGTAAATAAATCCCCAAAATAAATAGCACTAAGTTTTCGACATTGGATGCTGACCATATGTTTTAGTGGACTCATCTAGCTGAAGGCGCTCGGTCAGGCATCTGCACCAGATCACGTGTGGTAACGCCGTGCTCAACATCAACCGCAATCGCTAGCCAGATTAGATCAGAGAATTCCGATATATTGGTCATCGCCAAATATACTCTTCCGATCTCCTCGACTCTGTCTTTTGATTTCTCTTGGTGGGAACGAAATATATTAGAAGGTGTTACTGGTAGAAGCGTTGTCAAACACTGAATACCTGTGACATCAACATTGGTGAGACCGACGTGATCTGGTACACCTAATTGTAACTGTGAGTCTGTTCCTTTTTGGGATTTTTTATATATCATTGCCTTATTTTTTATTTTTTTTTGAACATTGTGATTTTTTTTCGTGTTTTTTCTTGGATATATATATATTTTCCCCTCGTTCATTATCGTACTTCATACTTCATCATGACTGAACAGACACCTAAAGTACTCAAGCTTAAGACTTTGTCCCCACCTTCGTTTCAACTGATGCCTTTCTGGCCCGACAACATCGAAGCCTGGTTTTGCTACGCAGAAGCCGACTTCTCCGAGCACGGCGTGATCGACACACGTGCACAATTCCTCGCAGTAGTCAAGGCACTACCGCGCGAATTCAACAGGTACGTAACACCTAGTATGTTTACTAGTGATGTTTCCGATCCTTACGAAATCTTAAAACGCTCGATTCTTAAACGAGGAGATCTAACCGATCGACAAAGGTTAGATCAACTCTTCAATAACATCGACCTGCAACACGGTTCTGCGACAGACATGTTGCAACGGATGAGAGAGGTTATAGGCCTAAGAACTTTCGACGAAGGTCTATTCAAACAACTCTTCTTGTCAAAACTTCCCCAACAGGTGCAAGCAGTTCTGGTCTCGTTCCAGAACAACGGCTTAGACGAGCTAGCTGCATCTGCCGACCGCATTCTAGAAATTACGAAACCTACTACCGAGGTATTTTCAGTCAAAGAAAAGCCTCACACGACTCAGAATGATATAACCGACTTATGTCACACACTCACGCGTTATCTTAGTCTTCGTACCGACCGTAAGAGATCGCGCACTCCACGTAGAAGCATTTCTCGTAAGCGATCTGTCCCTAGACCACGAGAGACAGATAACCCCGACTGGTGCTGGTATCATAACCAGTATGGAAAGCTTTCCAGAAATTGCAGAAAACCCTGCAATTTTCCCAACACGAAACCGACTGATTCGAAAAACAATTCGGGAAACTTCCAGGCCGGCACGCGTTAACGGCAACCGTAGCCGGCGAACAAAGCCGTCTGTTATTCGTCACAGATGTGACAACGAGAGTTCGCTACCTCGTCGACACTGGCGCAGAAGTTAGCGTCCTCCCAGCAAATCCTAACGACCGACTTCACGAATCGACCCTAAACTTACAGGCGGCAAACGGAAAACCGATCGCTACGTATGGCAAAAGGTACGTTTACCTTAACGTGGGTTTACGCAAACCCATTCACTGGATTTTCGTTGTTGCAGATGTTTCTATGCCAATCATTGGTATGGACCTTCTACAACACCACAATCTGATCATCGATACGCGCAAACGGAGGCTAGTAGACGGGAACACTAATTTGTCCGTTTGCGTAACTTCTTTTACTGGTTGTAGAGTATCCCCAGTCACAGTTAAACATATGATAGACCCACTCTATCAACCACTACTCGATAAGTACCCTGGGATACAACAAACGCAACCGAGATTACCGTGTGTAACCAGCAATGTTACACATCACATCACGACTACAGGACCACCTGTATTCTCTAAAGCACGACGACTGGCTCCTGAAAAGCTAAGGTTGGCGAAAAACGAATTCGATCACATGATGGACTTAGGAATCATACGACCGTCAAGTAGCCCATATGCATCTCCGTTGCACATGGTCCCTAAAAAGGACAGCAACGATTGGCGTCCAACTGGTGACTATCGGCGATTGAACGCGAAAACCATTCCCGATCGTTACCCGTTGCCTCACATTCACGATTTGACAGCTACCTTGAAAGGTACAACTGTCTTTTCGAAAATCGACTTGGTTAAAGCGTATAACCAAATCCCTATGGCTACTGACGACATACCGAAAACAGCTATCATAACTCCTTTCGGACTCTATGAATTTTTGCGAATGCCTTTCGGTCTAAGGAATGCTGCTCAAACATTCCAAAGATTCATAGACGACGTTTTCGAGGTCTCAACTTCGTACACGCGTATGTTGATGACTGTCTAATCGCAAGTCCGGACAGAGAAACACATCTCAAGCATCTGGATCTTGTTTTCGAACGACTTCAAAAACATGGCATTACTGTAAACGTTCAGAAATGCCAATTCGGAACCGACTCGTTAGACTTTCTGGGACACACTATCGATGCTCAAGGCATTCGACCTCTTAGGACCAAAGTGGCGGCCATTCTGGATTACCCAGAACCGACCACCGTCAAGCAATTACGCACGTTCAACGGCCTGGTAAGTTTCTATAGACGTTTCATACCCAAATGCGCATTACTTATGAAACCTCTGACCGACCAACTTCGTGGAAATGCGAAATCCATTAATTTGGACGACACCGCACGAAAAGCATTCTCCACAGTTAAGGAACTGATTGCTAAAGCAACAATGCTCGCACATCAGGACACCCGAGCACCCATTAGCATCGCAGTAGACGCATCCGACTCAGCAATCGGAGGAGTCTTACAACAATGGGTTAACAACTCCTGGCAACCCTTGGCATTTTTCTCTAGAAGGTTGCTAGACGCCGAATCGAGGTACAGCACATTCGGTAGGGAACTCCTAGCTATGTATTGTGCTGTACGGCATTTCCAACACTACATCGAAGGTCGTGAATTCACTCTTTTCACGGACCATAAACCGCTCACTTTCTCGTTAAGCTCTCCTTCTGACAAGTACTCTCCCCGTGAGTCTCGACAACTGGACTACATTTCGCAGTTTACTTCAGATATTCAACACATCTCTGGAGCAAACAATGTAGTTGCAGACGCTTTATCTCGTATAACTTCCTTGAACAGTTTCCAAGGAATCGACCTTCTTAAACTCGCCGAGCTTCAAAAAGAAGACAGTGATCTTCAGCACGAGTTATCGTCTACAACCCTTAAACTACGCATCAAACAGATGGGAACAGGTAAAGAAACCTTACTTTGTGACACATCTACAGGTAGGGATCGCCCAATCGTGCCGAAACATTATCGACGCAATGTCTTCAACACATTGCACAAACTTTCGCATCCAGGTGTTCGTGCAACCATCAAGCTTATAGCAGAAAGGTTTTGCTGGCCTGGAATGAATAAAGACGTGAGGGAGTGGGCACGCTCCTGTGTAAGCTGCCAAAAATCTAAGGTTATCAGACACAATAAATGTCCCTTAGGCTCGTTTAAAACTCCCGATGCCCGTTTCGACCATGTTCATCTGGATTTGGTAGGACCTTTACCAGATTCAAATGGATACTCTTATCTCTTAACTTGCGTTGACCGTTTCACTCGATGGCCAGAAGCAGTACCTATTAAGGACATCACTGCTGAAACAGTGGCCCGCGCCTTCGTCGAACGATGGGTAGCAAACTTCGGTTGCCCTTCAACCATCACTACAGACCGCGGACGTCAGTTTGAATCTGATCTTTTCCGTCGTCTGACCACACTTTTAGGAATCACTCGCTTCCGAACGACCGCCTACCATCCACAAGCAAACGGGTTGGTAGAACGTTTTCACCGACAACTGAAAGCTTCGCTATCAGCTGCAAACGTTTCACAATGGACCGACGCTCTTCCACTCGTCTTACTAGGTATCCGCAATGCAGTGAAAGCTGACATTGGATACACTGCGGCTCAACTCGTTTATGGAACGACACTTCGACTTCCAGGAGAATTCGTGGATCCTTCATCCTCTTCAATGAACATGGATCTAACCTCCTACACGAACAAGCTTACAAACGCAATGCGTTCAGTTAAACCTGCTTCCACTCGACCTCAATCAACTGATGTTTTCGTTCAACCTGACCTACGATATAGTACACACGTTTTCATTCGTCGAGACTCGCATCGACGACCATTCGAATCAGCATACGAAGGACCCTTCAAAGTTCTTCAACGTGAATCTAAGTACTATATAGTCGATAAGAACGGAACCAACGATAGCATCAGTATCGATCGCTTAAAAGCAGCGTATTTAGAAAGAAATCCTATCTACGTGGATTTTCCTTCGGTACAATCGAACGACACGACTCCGACACTTATAATACCTCATCCGACAACCAACACACACGATGATACTTCGACAGTATCCGAAAATAAACTTAAAACGACGCGTTCTGGAAGAAGGGTGAGATTTCCAGAACATTTAAACGACTATTGCACGTAAGGCACTTCTCGACATTTTATATTATTTTTAAAAAAAAACAATTTTAATATGCTTATATATTTTTATTTCTATTTAAAAAAAACAAAACAAAAAAAAACAACTTTTTTTAACGCTATTACGTGTTCATGAGTTTATTTTCCATTTTTTTTTCCGCCGACATTGTGCTTTTACGCACATACGAGTGTATTTTCGACATGCACTTACATTTTCTTTTTCTTTTCCAGGACGGCTGGAAAAGAACGATGACGTTTATGAGGATCCGAAATTTTCATTGTACATTTTCTTTTTTACTATGTTGTACCTCCGTCCCATATAGTAAGGAAAGACGACCAGACGCTGCTAAATTTAGTAAGCTATCAGAAGAGTGTTTACCAACGACAAACTCGTTGGGTTTAAACTTCTGGCTGGCCACGTCTTAGGGTCGTCACTGCCCCACTAGGGGGGGAGTGATCTGTAGCGGTAAATAAATCCCCAAAATAAATAGCACTAAGTTTTCGACATTGGATGCTGACCATATGTTTTAGTGGACTCATCTAGCTGAAGGCGCTCGGTCAGGCATCTGCACCAGATCACGTGTGGTAACGCCGTGCTCAACATCAACCGCAATCGCTAGCCAGATTAGATCAGAGAATTCCGATATATTGGTCATCGCCAAATATACTCTTCCGATCTCCTCGACTCTGTCTTTTGATTTCTCTTGGTGGGAACGAAATATATTAGAAGGTGTTACTGGTAGAAGCGTTGTCAAACACTGAATACCTGTGACATCATCAGAGGCTTGAGAAGTTGAACCCATTTACTCTGTCCTATCACAGATTATGAAGTGATCCGATTTTGATGTATAGATTTCTAAGAAATGATTTTGCACCTAATAAATCCTCTCTTCTTCCCACCATATCGGGACATATAAGAGGACATAGCAGGCGAGTAGAAGAGTCAAGAACGAACGAAATACCTCCGACATGCAGGTTTTCACACGGAGTCACCAATTCTTGGAATCTGTTACCAGTAGCAGTGGTGTTTGCACATTCTATCGACTCATTCAAGGGAAGACTGAACACACAAAGAAGCATACTTATAAAAGAATAACAAAAGCCATAGGCCTTCTATCATTACAACACAAATTTAAATCTGAATATTGGCTCATTTTAACGACATTGGATATTAGGAGTCTCGAAATGTCATACCTACTGTGTTGATCTCTTGACCTTCGCGTAAAATCAAGCTTCAAGGTGTTTCGGGTTTGTTTTATCTAATCTCTTGATTTTCACAAAACCATCGCTTACTCGAGTCGAGATAAAGAATTTTTTATCGCGTACTTGACCATGACCTGGCTGGACTGTCAAAACAGCTCAATCTGAAGGCGAACTGCATCCGTGAATTTCTATCAAGTTATATAACTTAAGTTCATTGTTGAATTATTGTGTCCTCTGATTTGGTACGAATTCACGATATCTGACGAAACACTGATTTGGGAATTGATCATCAGCTTCGTTTTCTTTTAGATTTTATTTTGAATTTGACTGTTATTTATTAAAGGCAATGCAACTGCCAAGTGCAGGATCAGTGTTAAATTTATAACTAATGGTCGTTCTTAATAATATAGGACCTGATGAACGGGACGAGAACCTAGCTAATACGCTGCATATAGAGCTGGTCGCTCATTATTTTCACATGCAGTATGAACAGAGTCTAAACTTCACGTTAAACAACTCAATTTAATTTTTTTATTGTCAAATGTTTATTGGGTTTGAGTTTGCTAAGAGTCATATGAGAGATATGTCCACCGTTTTTCAGGAAATAATTGTTCGAGTAAAAGGGAATGGCTTTTGTACATGATTTAAATCCAGGCTGTCAACATGGAACCATATCTTATGTTGTAACAATTTACATATGAATTAATGTTTTGCGCACATATATTTTAGCTGTTTTTACACCAGCCGTGAAAATTTTGCATGTCATCTGACACTCATCGCACTCTTCTTAGAATCTTCTATAATTATAACCACCTTTTTTATTTTTTGTGTGTATATTCAACACCATATATATAATCGCTTCATGTCTAAAACTTGTACAGTCAAAAGTGTTGTTGCATAACGTAGGTTCATATCAGATAGCTACTCATTTTACCACAATAGGTATCGGTTAGCTTATAGAAGTTGATTTAATCCTACATTCTCTTAACTGTTTGTAATTGACAGCTTGACTTAAATAATCTTTATGTATTCTAAACTAGCCTTCATGTTGTTTTAGCAGAATAATACTTGACATGATTGGGTGACAACATTTATTCATCCCCTAACATGTTTTCCTTCTAAGTGGTCTATAATTGTGACATGCAGAATAATAGTGCATATTGCGGATTACAACTGTTTCATTCGTAATAAGTTATCCAGATAGCCATAGTTTTGTGCCTTGAATGAGATACTATTAGTTGATATTTGATACTGGTTGTATTTTTAGTGCCATGCTTAGTTCAGTTTCGTAATGAGTCTTATGAATATACGATTTAAAATAAGTTTGTCCTAAATGATTTGTTGTGCTAAATAGTGTGGATAGTACGCAACTGTTCTATCTAGTTTTAACTTTGAAACACTTTCGTAAAGTCCACTTTATTTAACACAAACATGTAGTCAGGCAAAGCATACTTTTCTTGGCCGGATTATCAACAACAAAAGTTTCCATTCACGATTCGTAGGGTAGACAGCCGTTGTTGGTTCCTTATTATAGCCCTATTTATGGCTGAGTTCTTCTAATAGAGACTAACAAGCTTTTTTTTACATTTTTGATTTGAATATACGGAGAGTTGTATCCTGCATATTTCATATAGGCTACACGTATTGGCTGACAGCCATTTCAATCCTTCCCAAGGCCATAAGACCAACTGACCTTTAGATATTTGGGTGTGCTTTCATCTAATTTCATACCTATTTCCTGTCCTTTTACGTGAATGAGTGTAATGATTATTTGGTAAATCTTCAAGAAGCGCAGCTCCGCCATGATTTTTGTGCATTTAATTGCTTGACAATCGCACATTGTAATAGTTTCAGAGTACTAAGTTGTGTCGTTGTTATCTTTGTTTTACACTGAGGATATAGTTAACGTTCATAGTAGCATATTTATCTATTGTTTGGTAACTAATGCTTTTAAAAGTCTTTTCTGATGCTCTACTTAACGTTCTAATCGTTATTTTTGAACTCAAAAGTCATATATACAGGGAAGTCTGCACTAAAATGTTTGCTCTACCTGGAATATCCACATTATGGAAAGCTAAAAATTAAAAAGTAGTGTTACATATATTTCAGATACATATAACTTCTGCAATATTTCCTAACTCTTCAACACCTGGTGGTATTTTGTTTTTACTGCCTCGGTTGTTGTTTATCCAGTGTGGTATTATTAATGGTGAATAAGAAACAGTTGTATCTCATGTACTGTCAAATAAATGTAGCACATAGTAGCGTTTACTTAGATAGTATGATGCTTAATATTGTTTTTGCTTGACATAACACCACCTAACAGCGAACTATACAAAGCATTTTTAATCCTTTTCACCTATTACTTATGTCTTGTCTTGGTGCAGCTTATGCATGCTAATTGTTATCATAATTACAATCTAAGATCTCCCTATGGATATATGTATTATCATGCTTAGGAGAACTCGAGTGTTTCTTGGTATTCTCCCTGAACATACCATACTTTGATCAGGTGTTAGCATTGGTAATTGTACATAGATTGACAGTAACTTCTCTTACTATGGATATAGTACGAAGCAGAACTCTAGTTGTTTCATATTATTTTGGGAATAAGTATCATAAGTGAATATTCATTTTGGAGCAAAATAGTGCTGTTTCATTACATTTCAATGCTTGGGGTAATATGATTGCAAATCTGACGCTGTCTGTCATATTCTGCAGATACACCATTTATCCTGTAATATCATGCTTATGCAATACCGTCCATCCGTTTTTTATCCCATATATTACATTTATAATATTTGTCATTATTTTACTTCGTTCAGTTTTATGTGATTTAACCACATGTCCAATAATTTTAAAAGATCTCAATGTCTGTCGTATCTAATCGTCCGAAAAAAGTGGGATCGTGGTATTTTGGAGGAGTAGCTAGCGCTATGGCAGCTGCATGTACTCATCCGTTAGATCTTGTCAAAGTACATTTACAAACTCAACAAAAGAAGGAGTTCGGGATGGTTAGCATGGGGATTCGTGTATGGAAGCAAGATGGTGTTTTAGCGCTTTACAATGGAATAAGTGCTTCGATTTTGAGACAGCTTACATATTCTATGACTCGATTCGGAATTTACGAAACTTATAAACAGTCTAAAGATGCCCCCTTGCCATTCAGTGAAAGCTCATTAGTAGCTTTGGCTTCTGGATTTTGTGGTGGTGTCGTTGGTAACCCAGCGGACATGATCAATGTTAGGTAAGTAAATTGTACATCTTTGGGATTTTATTTTATGTATAACTGTTTCAGCAGCTAGTTTTTTATTTTGTGGTTTTTCTTACAAATGATATGTCTATCTACATTATTAGAAATGTAAATGTATTTTTGAAAAACTGTCCGGATGTTAATTTAGGTTCGTTGTGGGCTATGCATATAAACCCAATAGTATTTGTAGAACAATACAAACAGTCTATGAAATAAGTATCATGTAGTGTTATACAATATTTCCCTGTGTAGATGGCCTTGATACTTGAGTCCCGTTTTCACATCTTTCTCAAAACTTTGATCAATCTCACCTTTTCTTGCTACATAAGCTGTGAAGAACCATTTACAATATCTGTCAAGTATTCCATAACAAAGTTATATGATCACCGTAATTCAAATCAAAGTCATAAAATTGAAAGTTTTGACCAAAACCAGGTCATTTTATTCTGTTTTAAAATTCTCACCCACGTTCCGATAAATATTAAAATAAAATCTCCTCTGAATGAGTCTTATTGATTCAAGCAATTTTTGTTATTCCCTTCTTCACTTTCGTTATGTAATCTTTTGAAGTTCCTCAGTTTCTTTTAAAGTTATTCTCACGTAAGCTAGGAGTGTATAATTAAATGTCAATATTTTCAAATTAACACGTATTGTTTCAAAGGGCAAGCCCGTATTTCAGTATCCTTCTCCCCAAATCTCATTTGTCATCAGCGTTTGACCAAACAATAGTTGCGGGTGACAGTTTAGCTAGCTATAATGTACTGTTTTCTCGCTACGCTACCAGAAGATTAAGTGGAGTCAAGTTTCAAACTTAAACTTAGTCCCATCAGGACATTTGTTGGATGTTATAGATAATCGAAACGGCAGAAAACTTATTGGTGAAATGATTATCAGTATAATTGTGCAGCTAGAATACTGCCAACACATTGTTGTTTCGTAGCAAAGTTTACAATACCTGTGTTTATAAGTGCTTTGATATTTTGAACCGCTTAAAAACAAAAACTGATGAAAAAGTGTATTATATGTATCTGAAGGTACCTTGGACAACTTAAACTGTCTACTTACAAATTTATGTAATTCAGGTTTTTGATATAAGAGTTCATGATATGCTTCTAGTAAACGTAATGCTTTATATATGAACTTGATGCAATATGACCATCAATACAAAGATCATAACCAATAGAAAATATCATAGTAAAAAATAGGAAAGCCTTTTCGAGATAGGATAAAAAAGCAGTCACATAAAATATATTGTCATATTCCCACCGCACCAAGTAAAAGTAAATTAGCTCATGTTTCTGCAAATCTTACTAGTTATTTTAATTTCACTATTTTCAAACACATGCTATACTTATGGATCCTGATCTAGCGAGGTCTGAGCTGTCCTCATTGTCTCATAACACAACCACCTTGTCCACATGTTTAGAGCAAAGAGTATTGTTTCAGGTACCAAATACAAACTGCTCTCGGATTTCTCTCTATCTTATTTCCATGACATTATGGATATATATATATAAACAAGTAGTATGTCTAAACAATCCTGCATAACTCCTTCAGAGCAACAGGCAAGGTGGTTGTAATTGAAGAGCTACAACCGGTTTGGCCCCATGACCCGTTCAGGATGGCTTTTTACTCTCCCAAATTGTTAAGTAACCCTGATACAGACCACACCTTCAAGACGTATGCGAAAAACGCCTGAATAGTAGGGACTTCGGATTCCTCGTAAAATCCTATACAAGGCGTACGTTTTAAGTGGTAGTCAACGAAACCGTTTACGGTAGTTAAGATGCTGAATATTAATCTTCACAGTATGGCATCCATCTGTGGTAACCAAGCCCAACCTGCTGAAACGGTGTGAAATTTGAGTAATGCACGCCTCAATACTACGTTTGAATTCATATTAGTCGAGTCGGCTTTCGAAACCAAGAAACCAACTAACTAGTGACATGAACCAATAATCGTCGAAAAATTCGTTATCATGATAATTAGTAGTTTTCAAAACAGGCTCACTCACCAACCACTTGCTCTTTTTTGGAGCGTTTATCTAGAATCGATTCCCTAAATTTTATAAATCACAGTTCGGTTTGAGTACCAAATATCATCTGCTTTCCGTCGACCGATTTTGCGTGAGACATCTCAGCCATATACACAGGGTCCACAAAACTTATTGGCAGAGTCTATCTACCCACAATTGATTAAGAAAATGTTGATTTCTATCCGTTTCCAACTGTACCAAAATGTCTTAATGCTCCAATAATAAAAACCAGTAGCTACGAACGTTTAGAATATAACTATTACTAACAAGGTAAAAGGTGATAGGACCTTAAAACCTAACGTTCACTATTTTTTTGAGGAAAATTCATCAAAATGTAGTATTTTATTTATAAAAACGTATCTTGAATAACACAAGTAGTTTCAAGAGTTTTAAGTGAATAACTTTTCTACTGGATAATCGGATTACTTATTTTCAGTCAGTTATAATGCCCATAGAGCCGAACGCAAATATGCGTTAGTCTAGTTTGTAATACAAAATCAACACAATCTTCATAGAGATTCCATCAGATACCAAACCGACAAGGTTAATATGACTTCTAAGATATGTTGACTGGTCGGAGCCGTCGACTACTCCACTCCCTATCATGAGTCCCGTACATTGTTGCACTATTACTCAAAGCATTCACTAGATTTCATTTTATAAGCCTCTATACCAATTGATAATGATATAACAATGTCTTCCTCCAACGAATTTTAGTTATCTATAATCTGTGACAATCCATCTACATAACATGCACTGATTGATGACGTATAGTTCAGCTCAAAATTATAATTTAACAGCCTACTTCTGCTATTGAATAGCAGTAGGCCCTGGCAGTTTTACCCCTGAGCTTTTTAAGGATGGTGGTCCAGTATTAGCAGCGAAATTGACTGAGGTCTTAGGTAGAATCTGGGAACTGGACGTAATCCTATCTGACTGGTTTCAATCACTGATTGTGCCAGTCTATCAGAAAGGACAAAGGTCCTCTTGTGACGATCACACAGGTATCAGTTTGACTAATATAGTGTCTAAAATATAAGCCTCAATAATACTTCGACGCCCAACCAAGGCTCGTAAAGAGCAGACTAGAGAAAACCAGGCTGGTTTCCGACCTGAACATGGCTATATAGACCAGATATTCACACTACGTCAGTTCCTAGAACATAGACACATATTCAGACGTCCCACAATAGTAGCATCTCTCGACCTTAAGGCGGCACTTGACTCTGTTGATCGTGAGGTTCTGTTGCAGAGTTTGTCACTGAAAGGAGTACTAAAGATGTACATTAACCTTACACAGGCTCTCTACTCCAACACAACTGGTCGAGTGAGGGCATATGGCGAACTGTCATCAGAATTGAGTACCTCAAGTGGTGTTCGTCAGGGCTGTCCATCTCTCCATTCTTGTTTAACTTTGTCGTAGACATGCTTTTAGAGATAACACTTTCTCCATCTAAATTTCCAGAGGATGCAATTCTCCCCCTCGAAATGCAAAATGTTGCTTCAGGATTGGGTTGTATCGACACCTGAAGTAATGATAGGGAGTGAAGAAGTTGAGCATATCGACCGCTTCACTTATCTTGGGAGTATCATCAACCATTGTGGTCTTGTGTGTGACGAAATCTTATCACGGATATAGAAGACTCGACTAGCTTTTGCCAACATGCGTCATTTATGGCGTAGACGAGATATCCGTCTATCAACCAAAAGAGTTCATTCTTTCCTACTTCATGGCTGTGAAACATGGCTGGTAAGAGTAGAGGATATCCGCAGGTTACCAATATTCGATCATAGGTGTCTTCGAAGCATTGCTCGTATATCCTGGGACCACCGAGTAAGTAATACAGTTGTTAGGAAACGGGTACTAGATAAGGATGGAAAATCGATTGATGACGTAGTGAAACTTCATCAGTTGAGATAGCTGGAACATGTGCTACGTATGCCCAATCACCGACTACCCCGAAGTGCGATGTTTCATGGTGTAGAAGTATGATGAAAGAAAGCTAGGGGCGGCCAGACCAAAACATGGCACAAAATCATGAAGTCACTGACAGGTGGACTGAGCCATGTTGGTAGGTGTAGACTACCTGGTTGGGATCCGCGAGTCGATAGCAACTGATGTTTAGAGACCTTAAATGACATGGCTCAAAATCGTTCGCAATGGCACAGGTGCACCCACTCTTTGTGTTCTCCCAAAACATAATCTTCTAAATTTTCCTTGTCTCTTTTTTTCTCTTCCCAAATTTATTTTACTGGATTATAATCCTTGAATAACATCTTTAAACCCTAATGTTTCTGATTACTGCCTATTCTGTTACTGCCTCTATCACTACGGTATTTGAATCGACAATTGTATCTCTGTGCTAATGTGGTATAGCAACTCGAATTTATGTATATACGTACGAAGTTCTACGTTGTTACTGACTGACTGATTGAATAGTTTTATGTTATAGTATTCATTTCAGTCTCAATATGGCTAACAAGGCCTAGGGATTCTTTCGAAATTTGTGGGCTGTAAGTGCTGCAAGCTGAGATAAAAGTATCGATTAAAATAGGAAATTATGTTAAATCTAAGGTTATTATTGTTCTCAGTATCAGTTGGAATATTTCCACTAGATCACTATAAATGTGTTTCCCCGATCCCTCTTTCTTGAGACATATCTTAGTCTTACCGCACCGGGACAATAAATACTTGCAATAGTTTCATGTAATGTTATGTCATGTAACATTTCTGGCTACTAAAGGCCGATTTGTGTTTAACTTTACTTAAATTTCATTCTATAATGGCAATGATAGTCAAATAATCGATGGCTTGTTATAGAAACATTTGAGTATCTCCATGAAGCGTTACACTGAAGACAACAGTTTGACTTTGTTCATATAAGAAAAACAGCTTGAAAAACAAATTAACATGGTTTATTTGCTTTTTACGACTAGTAAATATGATCTGTCTATGTTGCTTGTAGTGTTGATATTTACTTAGAACACTGAAACTTCGATTTATTTTGATGTGTTTTAACGATAACTTAATTACGGAAATATAATTACACTGTTTGAACTACCTCTATTAATGCCTGATATTTCTGTCACATGCTAGAAAAGATTTTCAGTGTAGTTTAAGAAAAAAAGTAAGTTTTCGTGTGTATGTTTGATGTTAGCTTATTTGGTTGGCTTGAACTTGTCTTTGTTGTTAATAGTAGATCGTAAATTGATCGTTTCATTATATTTTTAGAATGCAAAACGATGTGAAACTTCCTATTAATGAACGACGGAAGTGAGTTATTTATTTCTACTCGTTTTGTTTAAAAAACTGTTTCTTCTAATTTTATTTGTAAGGTGGCTTATACATACTTATTTTATGATACCTCAAAGATCTAGGCGTTTTCCTTTTACTCAATCGATCAGGGCTTCGAAAAGTGTTCCATCCAGTGACATTTAGATTATCTTGTACAGTCATTAACTTACTTGCTCCACAATCGATATACATCATAGTCTAGTATATAAATAGACGTACGCGTCTGCTGAAGCATATTTGTGCGTTCGTTCCTCGACATTTTCACTTATTTTTATCTCTTACCATCACTGATATGTGATTTAAACAGATGAATATTTGATTTAGTCTCAAATTTCATTTGATATTTCTTATTAAAACTGTTTTTAAGCTACAAATGGAGAGTTCTATTACTGTTGGTGAAGTATGGATGAATTTATGGTACTAAACTGTTATACATCATATGAAAACTTTAATATTTACTCTTGTATATTCCATAAAACTAAGTGATATATCCTAGTTAGTCGCTACATGGTAACCAAGGTGTAGTTTTAATAATTATACTCTATATGTGTTTACAAAATTATATTATAGTACATCATCCATGTATTTCATTTGTTTGTATTAGCTATGTTTCAACCAGTATTTCTCTCATCCCCGGTATGTTTCTAGGCCTAGTTATCTGTTTATACGGTCAGTTTATATTGTTTTTTCTCCATAGTGTAGTAATACATACAGTGTAATGTCAAAATCCTGATTTTTCATCTGCTAAAATTACGTAACCTCTTTCATTTTACGAATTATTTTTTCCCTATATATCCAAATCTACGGGTAAGCAAATAACAAACACAAAAATTTAATATGAAAGACTAATATTTGGACGAAGAATATTCTTTTCGACAAATTCTCTTCAGGCTCTACAATTATATATCTAATTTAATAATCTGAAAAATGGCCAGGTTAAGGGCAAAGTGCATAGTTTAAAGCATGTGAATTTAGGATTGTCAAACAAAATAGAACAAAATAAAATTGTTAATGTTGATATGACTCATATAGAATGTTAACTCAAATCAGCTTATATGTGAAGTGAAAATTTGGGGATCCATGATCAGAATAAATATAGATCAGATAGGGCGAGAGATATATTAATGCAATTACAATTCAATCAAATGTTTAGTGGAACAGTATATTGTGAGAAATTCGTAAGACATTATAAGGTGGGATGAATGAGAAGTGAATTAACCATTTATTGGGAAGAGTAATAATGATATTTAACTATTAGTAATAACAATAATGATAATAATAACTCAAATAATAATACAAAGATTTATGAATAAAGATAACAGAGACAATTACAATCGAGTACGAAAGGTTGTAAGTACGATATTCAAATTAAGTCATTCAATAGATAAGATTACTATCGATTAATTGGCCTTACGTTTGGCCAGGGGAGGAGAAACGCTTGAAGGTAATTCTTTTGCATGCATAGCTCCGGTTTCTTCATCCAAATGGTAGTTTAATGAAGTACATCCTTGGCCTTGTACCTCTACAGTACGAACAAAACCTGATCAAAACTCTTAGTTACCGAATATTCACTATATGTTCTACGGATATATCTGAAGACACCTTGAGTAATACTCTTAGGAGGAGCGGATACCCTAGAAAGTTTATAACTTAATATATGGCCATGAAGGTGAGAATAGGCGAGATACAAACGGCGGATAAGAAATCCCTGTTCATGCGCCTACAATTCAGAGGGGGTGCGGTTAATGTAATATTAACTCAGAGATTACGCAGAACAATACAAAAATCTTTCAACGCCGGAAACTACGATTAGCGTTTTCTACGCGCCCAGTGGTGACACCGAGGCTAAAAGATAAATTACCTAGAATGATCATTTCATTTTGTATTTATCAGTCCAACTGCTCCTGTGGAACAAGTTATATTGGTTGAAGTTCTAGGAATTTGCATTTTCGTACTCGCGAACAGCTCCCAGAGTGGCTAAGCAAGGGTCTGGTGAAGAAAATGAACAGCTCGATATTGGCCCATTTAGTGCAAACTGGTCATAATGCCGGTCTAAACAGCTGATTCGAGTTAACATTCTATATGAGTCATATCAACATTAACAATTTTATTTTGTTCTATTTTGTTTGACGATCCTAAATTCACATGCTTTAAACTATGCACTTTGCCCTTAACCTGGCCATTTTTCAGATTATTAAATTAGATATATAATTGTAGAGCCTGAAGAGAATTTGTCGAAAAGAATATTCTTCGTCCAAATATTAGTCTTTGAATATGATGGGGATCTTTAAACGATTAAAATCTAATATGAACATGTTGCCCTTGTAACTCATGGCTTCTTCAGCCGAATGAAACGCCTAGGTCGAAATCGCTTTGAATTTTTAAATGCGTTCATATTGTTTGGTGCAATTTCACTTTATGCTTCAAACAGAATTGAAAATCAAGAACTCTACAACTGAGTAAACTTAGTATTCTCGGCTTGACACTACTTTTATGTGAGTGCTGATTATACTACACAGAATTAAGTTGATGGTTGGGATTTTCTGTATTTCAGTCTCAAATTACCGCTTAAGTTTCACTCTTACCCAGGACATTCATAAAACATATAGCTTAAATATGTATTAACTTATTGTTATTACTACTAATAGCTTATAAATGATTCATCCACTTCCTACTTAATTAAAAAAACCCATTTATATTATGTGATAGCTATAAAAATTGTATCGATGGATTAATTCATGTAGTTCGTCATGAAGGTATAATCAAATTATTCAATGGAGTCAGTATGACTGCTTCTCGAGCCGCATTTATGACATTAGGACAATTAGCCTTTTATGATAAATTTAAAATCTTGCTTATTAACTCTGGTGGATTTGAAGATAAACCTTTAACGCATATGATTGCGAGTTCTAGTGCAGTAAGTAATTCTTTAAAAAATATTCATTTTATTCATTTTCAAGTAATATTTATTTTGGTAAATATTAATTGATGTATGTTCGTTATTGTAAATATTAAGTACTTTTTGAATTTGGATCAGAAAACAGGTATTGTACACAGTTGCAACAGAAAGTTACAGTCTTGCAAGATCGTGGATCAGTCTGTAATTTATAATTTCTGATTTGATGAAGGCCAACAAGTAGCGGAAGTTCATATCAACCTGTGTCTCATAACCGATTGTTCAGATTACAACTGTATCTGTCTATCAAATTTGTTGTATTTATTATTATCGTTCTGTTATTATGTAGTAGTTAACTACTTCTTCATCAAAAAACTATCAAACTACTATTCAGTTATTTCCATTAAGTCCTTATGAGTTCGAATTCAAACAAAATAACCAACTATACAACGACAGATGGTCAATTTCTTGGAGATTTAAGTACTCAACTTTCAGCCACTATATCAATAGTGTCATCGTCCATCTTTTGATGCTTCGTTTCAACATCATGATGGATTTTAGTTGATTTGAAGTGTTTACAGAGTGACAGATCGTTTAAAAGAAATAAATAAAGTAGCCGTTGTTAACTTACTAAATTTGAAATGCTGATTTATGTTTTGCCTATAGTGCATTAGTTATTCTTATTGAAATTTGTTTTTCATCAACATAACTTTATTAATCATTATGCTGTAGGAATTAGGGATTTAATGTGGAGTTAAAGGTACATCTTCAGTCAATTGTTTTTATTGCCCAACGAACTCACTCTATAACCATTACTTTTACTACCACTATAATATGGCTACAGTAGGATGTTAAAGAAAATATTTATGGAGTATCTATTGCACATAACGTGATTGTTTTCTTGATGTTCACAGTATCCCTAATCTGTTTATTGTTTATTATCTATAAGTGTTATTAACTTACATGTTCTTAGGATACCGCAGTAAAGTCTTTTACCTTCAAATGTTAGATATGGATCAAAGCCTAGTACACAAAGCTGTACTTAGTCACTAAGTTGTTGTATTGTTTTATTTTTATTTTTTACTCAGGAATGTACACCGTTTATCTCATCAAACATAGAACCTAGAACCGTCAAAATTTTTCAAATGTTCAGGATTTAAAAAATGAAGGATAAATTGTGAATACATCGGCGCCACTTTGATCTATTCTCAGCCATATCAATTGGGTTCTGTTATGACTATGTCCGGCTTTTTATCACGTGATTTATCTACCAATCAAAATTCGACTTATACTATCTTAGCACTGTGCCAAACCAATGACGTTCGGCCGGTATGGGCAGCCTAGCGTCCTTATTGGTCCTATGTCCGCCTAGCCCGTCCATTTGAGTCCAGAACACCAATACCAGCTTCCACTATGCGAATCGAATCGAATCATTTATTTCAGACATACTGGGTTTATATATCAAACAAACAGATAGCAATGCACCATAAAATAAGAAATAACATTCATACACAATAAAGCCAAAGAGTGACTGTGAACGTGGGAGGCAGTAGTCAATAAACTGAACATAGCCTAAGAACAGTAAATCGTACAATAATAAATTATAGGTCAAAATAAAGCTTATAATAAGAGGAATATAAATATACATAATCTAATTATTGAACAGTTATAACATAAGAATGTATAGATAATATTAGTCAATTAATATGTCTCGGAAGTCACTCGTGATTTAATCTTCGCTCAGATATCTAACAGGTTCCCTAAGTGCTTATTTTCTGTGATCGTGAGAACTTCACTAAGAAAGTCTGCTACACCGGATTTCAAGACAGATCGACATTTTATTTACTGCGAGATCCCAGTGTAACATCAGACGTCTACCAATGCTTTAAATTGTGTAACGACAATCTTTTGAAAATCATTATAGTCTAAATGTAAAGTAGTTGATATTTTGTAATACTGTAAACATTTATATACAGTTGTAGTTTATTGAATTATGCATCTAATTTTCTGTCACTAACCCGAGTTCAAATTTGTCTGTTTCACAATAATTTGAACATTACAAGATTTCATACAATAGGTTTACTGCATAACCTAGTTTATAAATCTGAAAACTGTTGTTAAGTTATATGTTTATAAAAATAAGCAGTACTTTTTTCAACAGTTGATCGTACCAAACTCTCTGTTCATTACATGGCTGTCAATATGTTCTTATCTACTGTTATGTAGGCTGGTGTTGCAACTTTTATTACCCAACCATTTGATGTAATGAAAACTCGTTTAATGAATGCTCCTCCTGGAAAGTATTCTGTAAGTTCCATTACTCGTTTTTTTTAAATATTTTCCATATGATTGTTAACTTAAATGGCTTTCTTAAGTAGTAAATAATTTGTGAACACTTTTCCATATACATATATTAGTATAATGTAAGAATTTATATATTATATATAATTCACACGTGTCCCAGTTCGAAATTTACAATGTTGGACTGATCATAAGTTATGTACTTGTGGAGAAATACTTTATTGAACTTTCGAATTATTAAAAAGTTAGCATAATTCTGAACACTTTCCCCGTTTATATACGCCAGTAACTTATATATTTACTGAAGTTTTTTACCATTTTGATAATCAACCGTCCTTGCATTCCGACGCTTGACAAAAGAACTTTTCAACCTGGTATGTTGAAGTTTGTGTGCGTATTTAGTTCATCATAGAATGGAGACCGTTTTATTGCTCCAGTTATCATTACTCATAAAAATTTGTGTTGGTCAAGAAGGAAAAGTAACAGCTTCTTATTTCTTGACTAACTTGTTTATTTTATTTGTTTGTATGAACCTTTACTGTTTTAGGATCAAAATAAAAACGGATCTGTGTTTTTTCCATCTATAGAACAAATAAGTCTCAGTACAATATGACACTAAGAGATGTACTGATAATGAAATGACAACGTAAGAAGATAATTAATAATTATGGTAAATATTAAAAGGTACGTTTCGGTTAAGAGCACTATCAAGATAGAATTTATCCAGCTAGAAGGTTCATCTTACTATCTATAATGCTCCTGCAAACTACAATAAGATGCAGACTAACTTCTGTTTTGAGATATATCTGGTATCTGAAGTCACTGAGTTGCACTCACTGTTCAGACTTCATCCAAGGATTCATTACGGCAAAACATATTCTAATTCAATGAAATTATTCTTTGTTTTACAAACTGATCATTCCAAATAGTACGGGTTTTGTGAGTTTCTGGGACTCAAGATATGTTTAGGCTGATGCTCTAGTTTAGTGACATGTACAAAATCACCATCTACTCTCAGCCTAAGTACGCGTTGCTGAACCTCTGTTCTACTAACAGTGAGGCAGAATTGTACGCTGATACATTGACAATGTTATATAAATAAATAAATTATATATATATATATATATATATATATATATATATATATATATATATACCACTGAAGCTATATCCGTTTTATGAGTACATTTCTTGCACTATAATGTCTTAAATCTTATAGATCTACTTCAGATAATGGACTGAAATATCGCCTTTATTTTTATTCTTATGTTCCAGGATCTAATGAGCTGTGCTGTAGATCTTGCAGTTACTGGTCCATTATCTTTTTTCAAAGGTCTAATTCCAGCATTCATCCGTTTAGCACCACATACTGTATTAACGTTTATATTCCTTGAACAATTGATTATTAACTTTGGACATTTACCGCACTCAAAATAATGTTTAAAAAAATAGGAAAAGTAAAACGTAGATTATTATTTGAATGAATATTCCAGAAAAAGTCTTAAAATCTACCAATTTAATTCTCATGTAAAACATTGAAAATAACTTCGCATTTTTATGACTTGTGTTTAATCCCAAAAATAAACTTCTTAAGAATAAATGTTCGATGTGCAATTTATTTTTACACACACTGATGCGCCTATTGATTTTAGTTTGTTTTTACTGTAAACCATTTTTACATTTACACTTGTCATTACTTCAGACAACGATAAAGAAATTGAATGTAAAAGTTTCCAGTGTTTTATGGATCTGTGTTCCGTTCGTTTACGTTGATGCTGGTAGAAACGAATTACTTCTTGTTTTTGTTTCCGTGACCGAATATTACTTTAAGTGATCATCGTTGTTATTAGGATATTATTTCCTCTTTTTGATGTTCGTATCGTAATTCGTTGCGAAATTGATTATTTTCTTTTTTCCTCTTCTCAATCCAATGATTCCTTACGAAATTCCATTTGATCTCCATGTAAATGCCATTACTCATACAACTTTTTCATGTGATCATTTACTTTGATTTGAGAGGAAAGTTGAAAAATTGAATGAGATTATCCACCCCGTATTAGTATGTATCAGGATTAACTTTACAATATAAAACCTATTTACTATTAATGACGTAACAATTCATTCCTAGTTCTATTTACACATTCAATAAACCCAGTTACTCTAAATCTTTTCCAATTTTTAAGAAGTTATTTTAATTCATGCTACTACTGAGAGAGTGGAAATTGTGCTTGCTCTTTTTACACTATTTTTAACTATTTATGTAAATTTTTTTGCTTTTGCTAAAATCTCATTGGAAATAAACACTCAACAATCAGAAACCGTTTTCAACTTTTGCTTTTCAATAAACATCCGTTGAAATTTAGAGATAAAGATAACCTATTTCCATAGTATAGTAACCCCAGTGACGTTTAACGATACCATAATGTAAATGAAAATCCAGCGTGTTTTTATTGAATAAAAATTGCTGTTCAAAAGTGGATTGATTCATCTGTCTTCTTGGCGCTGTGATGATTTTACTACCCAAGGTATTTTGTAAATGATTAAGCTGTTATTATGGCTATACTTTCTTATGATGGCGATTCATCGAGTAAGCAGAGAACCAGCACTAAAATAACTGGAATTTCAGCATATGTTTGTTCTCAACATACATAATTCTAACTGCAGATCTCTTATAGAAAGTTCATTATCTTAAATATCTCTTATCATTAAATATGTATCCTAATTGTAGTGTATTTAAACTACATGAATCTGAATCACAAATTCTATGGCAGTAATTTTCTATCACATAGTTTCATGGCTTTTTCAGGATCTTTCCACTATTATAGATACGTGTGGTTGTGTTTGGATGTTCGTACATATGATTTCGTATCGGTAGATTCAGTTAATTAATACATTTTACTTATTGGTATTCCTGAAATAACCTTGACAGGAATCTTGAAAACGTGTATTGTCATGAATTATATAACCAAGATTCTAGCAATCTAATTACACCACAGTTACAGTAAATAATTTTCCTCCAAATGCTCTGTTACGGCCGAAGGTGCGGACAGTCCGCTCTGCCTCTTAAAATGCTTACACATGACCTTTCGTATAAGTCAATGTCAGGGATGTCCTACTCACTGCCTTTTCGTGGCACGGTTGTTGTTTTCGTAATTGAAAGGACAGAAAGCGAGTGTCCGGCACTTTAACCGTGTTAGTGGGTACAGAGGAAATGCCTAGAGGAGTCGAAAGCCCTGATTCCAAACCAATGGTTCATACGGGCTCTAGGATCCTGAAGGAGCAAATGGAGTACGAATCCGTTCTTGGTCACCAACTACCATAGGGCTGCATCTCCTAACGTTGCATCGGCCTTATGGATTAGATCCCTGGGTCAAAAGCTAAGGTACCGTTCATCCGAGTCACTGGCAGCAAGAAGTCTGGTGTGAGTGAAACAATCTACGAGGATGATGGGATGCCAATCACTAACATCCATCGATGTCTTGGACGATGGGCAGAATTTTTCGAAGGGCAGTTCAACTGGCCTGCTGCTCCGGCAACATCGGTCAGACTGTCCTGCCCTCCATGGCCGGTGAGGACTGATCCACCAAATGAGGCGGAAGTCCATAAGGAACTCCAACTCTTGGAGCGCTACAAATCGCCTGGCCCAGATGACTTACCTCCGGCTCTTTTTAAAGATTGTGGTGACTTTTTGACTAAAAAATTGACGACGTTGTTTACAAAGGTCTGGGAGCTAGAGAGTGTACCAACGTCATGGAATGAGTCAATAGTTGTCCCTGTCTTTAAAAAGGCTTCACGTCGTTCCCGTAGCAACTATCGGGGGATAAGTCTACTTCCGATTGCGTCCAAACTATTGGCTTCCGTCATATTTCGTAGGTTGTTCAAAACCCGAGAAAGATTGACTCGCGAGGAGCAGGCTGGGTTTCGTTCTGGTCGAGGATGTATTGATCATATTTTCACCCTTCGCCAAATATTAGAACACCGCCATACTTATCAAAGGCCAACAATCGTAGTGTTTCTTGACATCAAGGCTGCCTTCGATTCGTTGGATAGGACTGTTCTCTGGGATTGTCTATTGAAGAAGGGTGTGCCTGAGAAGTTTATTAACATCCTAAAAGCCCTATATACAAACACCTCAGGCAGAGTGAGGGCATACAACCACCTCTCTCCATTGTTCCATTCGAGCAGTGGGGTTAGGTAGAGTTGCCCAATCTCACCATTCCTCTTCAACTTTGCCATCGACGACATTCTGGAAATAGCTCTGATGGATGTAGGTAATGTTGGTGTGAATCTGTTGCTTGGAGAAAAACTCATCGTCTTTGAGTATGCGGACGATATTGTCTTACTGTGTGATGATACCCAAGCCATACAATCAACACTTAATCAGTTGGCAATCAATGTCTGTATGTATGACATGTGTTTTGCACCTTCTGAGTGTTATGTATTTATATAAGACTGTCAAGATCCTGAACCTGCACTCATTCTTGGTAGTGAGAAGACAGGAGTAGTCGGAAAGTCCGTGTATCTGGTCAGTCGGGTAAATGTTGGTGGTGGCGTGAGTAATGAGATCAATTCATGTATAACGAAAACCGGAGCGGCTTATGTCGATCTAGGCTATCTTTGGCGCATTCATGATGTTAGCCAAGTTATAAATAGTCGGATTTACAATGTGGCTGCGAGAGAAGTTCTGCCCCATACTTGTGAAACCTGGCCTCCCCGAGTTGAGGATGCTAAACGTCTCTCTGTGCTTGATCATCGCTATCTTCGAAGAATTGCTGACCTTCACTGGCAATGCAGAGGTGTAGCAACGCGTGTTCGGACACAGTGATGAAAATTCAATTGGTGTCGCCATCTGGAAACATTGACTTCAGTGGCTTGAATATGTCCCAGAGAATTCCACATCGTGCATTATTTACCGATGTCAGGACTGGTTGAGAAATGTGGAGAGGTAGTCAGTGTATGAAAGGAAGCGTTCAACCCCTCATGACTCCCTGATTGGGGTCCTGAAGATAATAGAACACAGTTGCTTGAGACATTATCAGACATGGTTCAGAATAGAAGCCAGTGGTGATCCTAATGTAACTTTCACTTTCTTTACATAAATGAAAGAAACCTCTTTTACTGAAGGAATCCTTTTTGGTTGTGTTTTTCGTAACAAAATTCCTCCCATTATTATTATTCCACTCTCGTACACTAATTTCTGTTCATTTCTGCTCCTTCTTTATTATACTCATCTTCCATTCTTCATAACCTTATTTTCATTGTGAGGCGCTTATATATTATGTTGCCGCCTTATATTAATGTTTATGTGTGTAAATAACAAATAATAATTGGATCCTGTGTAGTGAATGAACACTTAGGTGCGGTGGACCAGCTTATTGTTTAATATGAAATTACACAATGCCTTTGTAAAATATGAAGATCATATGTTAAATACATCGTCTGCACATGTTCCTTGTGTTTTCTTTTAAATACCTCATCACTCTCCTAATCCTATTTTTATTTCGATCGACCTATGTTTTCCTTCCCCTTCTCTTTATCTCATTCTCTTGCTGATATGTATTCATCTTCTAATTCCTGTTACATAATACTTATGTCTATCAGCATTAGTAGAGCGCACCACACCTGTTATAAAACCTTCGCTATTGTTTAAATTTGTTGAGTTAAACACAGGAAGTTAGACAACTAACGTATACTTATTAAGCTGAAAGAAAAGGCCTTCAACTTTTTGAATAACTGAGGTTGCTGTCTCATGCATCTGTTTTTTTCCTATTTCCTCTTAGCAACCTTACATCTGACTCCGCCTGTAGCTCTTCTATAGTTACTGCTGGTCCTAATCCCAGGTAAAAGAGGAGGGTTTGGCATGGGTTTAGCGACCCCATCCCGTAGAACACTAACTCGCCAAAAAACTCGAACCAGAAAAAATAATTCAAACCATTTAAACTCTGCCCTAGGAGTTAGAAGATCTTCATTTAGAAGAGTTATGACGCCCCATGGTGAAGGCCGAAATTCTTCGGAGGTCACGAGGCCAATGTCTCTTCTCACAACCAGAGCAACAATTTTTATAGGTACATGGGACGTCCGGACAATGTGGGAAACTCCGAAGACCAGTCAAATAGCAACGGGAATGAGGAGGTGCAAATTGGCAGTACTGGGAATCAGCTAGACAACAAAGGCTAGATACGGGAGAGATGCTGCTATACTCCGGTCACGATGAGGAAAATGCTCCACACATTCAGGGAGTTGCTCTAATGCTGTCCAAAGAAGCATGAAATGCACTTGTAGGACGGGAACCTCAGGGACCCAGAATCATCAAAGCATCGTTCAAAACAAAGAAGGAGGGAATTACAATGAATGTTATTCAGTGTTATGCACCCACCAATGATAACAATGATGACGATAAAGATCAGTTGTACGATAGGCTGAAATCAATGATAGCGAAGTGACCAAGAAAGGACCTCACCGTTCTGATGGGAGATCTAAATGCCGAAATTGGAATAGACAACACCGTATATAAGGATATCATGGGACGACATGGGCTGGAAGAGAGATATAAAAATGGGGAAAGACTTGCAAATCAATGTGCATTCAACAACTTGGTCATAGGCCGCACGATATATCTACAAAAACGTGTACACAAAGCTACATGTATCTGAACGGACCACACCACAGAGAACCAGACAGATCATATTTGCATCAATAAAAAATTCCGAAGGACAATGTAAGATGTGACAATCAGGAGAGGAGCATACATGGCTTCACTTCACCACCTGCTTGCGGTTGACAAAGTGAAACCGAAGTTAAAGAAGCACTGGACAACTGGACAAACAGCTCTGCAAAGGTTCAATACAGCCTTCTTACGAGATACTAACAAACTCAGTGAATTCAAGATAGCTCTCAACAACAGGTTACAAGCCTTACAAGATCTACTGAAGCAAGAAGAAACTACTATGGAGGACAACTGAAAAGGTATCAAAGAAGCATTAACTTCAACGTGTCAGGAGGTTCTGGGCCTCAGGAAACCTCATCATACGGAATGGATCTCTATAGAAACACTGGACAGGATCAAAGAAAGGAAGAACAAGAAGACAGCAATTAACAACAGCCGAGCACGAGAGGAGAAATTTCAAGCACAAGTTAAGTACATAGAAGCAAACAAGCAAGTGAAGTAAAGCATTAGAGCCGACAAGAAGAAATACGTGGGAGAACTAGCAGTGATAGCGGAAAAAGCTGCAAGAGAAGGAAATATGGAAAAGCTTTATGATACAACGAAGATAATAGCAGGTAGATATAGTAAACCAGAGAGACCGGTCAAGGACAAAGAAGGGAAGACAATCACGCCGATTCAAGAACAGAGGAACAGATGGGTAGAACACTTTTAAGAACTCTTGAATAGACCAGCTCCGTTGAATCCACCGGACATCGAAGCAGCACACACAGATCTTCCCATATATGTCACTCCACCAACGATCGAAGAAATCAGGATGGCCATCAGACAAATGAAGAGTGGGAAAGCAGCAGGACCTGACGATATACCAGCTGAAGCAACGAAGTCAGACATTGAAGTGACTACAAACATGCATTGCCTTCTATTCAAGAAGATTTGAGAGGAGGAACAATTGCTGACTGAATGGAAAGAAAGACACCTCATCAAGATTCCAAAGTAAAGAGATCTGAGAAAATGTGAGAACTACAGAGGCATCACAATACTGTCAGTATCAGGAAAAGTCTTCAGCAGAGTGTTGCTGAACTGGATGAAAGACGCGGTAGACGCCCAACTTCGAGATCAACAAGCTGGATTCCGTAAGGATCGGTCGTGCACAGACCAAATTGCGACACTATGGATCATCGTTGAGCAATCAACTGAATGGAACTGGTCACTATACACCGACTTCCTTGACTGTGAGAAGGAATTTGACAGTGTGGATAGGAGAACATTATGGAACCTTCCTCGACACCATGGAGTTGCTGAGAAGATTGTCAACATTATCCGGAACTCATACGACAGACTACAGTGCAAAGTCTTGCATGGGGTACAGCTGATAGATGCATTCCAAGTAAAGACCGGAGTCAGACAATGCTGTCTATTCTCTCCCTTCCTTCTGGTAGTCGACTGGATTACGAAGATCTCGACATCTGAAGGAAAACACGGAATCCAATGGACAGCTCAGAACCAATTAAATGATTTAGAATTCACGGACGACCTAGCTCTCCTATCGTATACACACGAAGAAATGCAGATGAAGACAACCCATGTAGCAGCAGCCTATGCATCAGTAGGCCTCAACATACACAAGGGTAAAAGCAACATCCTCAAATACGACACGGAGAACACCATTACAATCACACTTGATGGCGAAACTGTACAGATGTAGAATCCTTCACGTTCCTGGGAAGCATCATCAATGAACAAGGAGGATCAGATGCAGACGTAAAGGCGAGGATTGGTAAAGCAAGGTCCGCATTCCTACAATTGAAGAACATATGGAACTCAAGACAACTTTCAACCAATATCAAAGTCAGAATCTTCAATACGAATGTCAAGAACTGCTATAACCATTATCAAGAAGGTACAAGTATTTATAAATAGCTGCTCACGCAAGATCCATTGGCCGGATACCATCAGCAACAGCCTACTGTGGGAGAGAACAAACATGCTTTTAGCTGAGGAGGAAATTAGGGAAAGACGATGGAAATGGATAGGACATACATTACTTAAATCACCAAACTGTATCACGAGGCAAGCCCCAACCTGGAATCCTGAAGGGAAGAGCAAAAGAGAAAGGCCAAAGAACACATTACGTCGGGAAATAGAAGCAGATATAAAAAGGATGAATAAAAACTGAAAAGAGCTGGGAAATATTGCTCAGGACAGGGTTGGATGGACAGTGCCGGTGGGCGGCTTATACTCCCTTGCAAGGAGTAACAGGCATAAATAAGTAAAACTACACACTGAAAGATCGTATATACTTTATCCCTGTAAATGTCAAATAAGCTGATTTTCTCTACATCTTAATTCTATAATTTTATAGTAAATTCTGTAGTAAAACCATTGACTTATTGATGAAAGCATTTGGTTTACTGGCTGTACTTCAAACAAATTTTTTAACACCATGGGTAATATGGCTGGGCCTCAGAAAAAGGTTTGGTTCTAAGCTGGGAGTATGAATCGATACTTGGCTAACCAGTTGCATTAATAAATTACTTGTTAGTAGCTAATCATTCAACCAATTTCAGTTTTACTGCAAAATGGTACTTGAAAACTTGTAAACTGCTAATTCATGTTTGTCTATACTTGGTTCTTATATCCAACTTAGTGTTGTGTAAATTATTTTACTGTCTTGTTATAAATACTGAGTAACATGAAAAATGTTGAAAATAAACATATTCAATTCAGTATTTTTTTGTAACAATTGTGACGATCACTTCTCTGTTTTTGTTTCACAGCAAATTAATGAATCTGTGTTAATTGATGACTTGTTTCAAAATAATTACCCCTAAAGTTCTAATGAAAATCAATGATCTGCGGATCCATCCAAATCCGAAGCGAGGTTAAGAGTCCCTCAGTGATAATGCTACCTCTGTTCTATATATTGTATAGCAGATTCATCACCGAAAAGTTTGCGGTTAAAATGAAATGGTTATTTAATAACACTGGCACTTCTAGTTCTCTGATTGCTGTCATTCTTCAACGAAAGTTCACTGAGCATTGGTAAGTACCAAATGAAAGTATTAAGACATTATGATTACTTGATAAATATATAAAAGGTGACCAAAGTATCGAATACGACTACCAGTGGTACGACATGACTAACCCGATGATCAATCGACTAGGGTAGATGAATAAATACTTTGATCACATAACTAGTCTACGTATCACAAGAGAATGAATAGTAAAGGAGAGAAAAACTGTTTCAGTGTATTTTGGGGAGGTGGGATTTTTGTACTAATATTCAACCAGTTTATTATGGGGACAAGTTTGTTATTCGATAAAATGGGAACTAAACGAAGGTGACTAATAAGTTAACGAGATGGAAATTGATCAACATTTTTACATCCGACTATGCCAATCAATATTCACTAAAAATTCCGAAAGTCTCGCCAAAGTTCGCAAGATATGGAATAGAGATGGCGTTAAATTACATAGAATTAAGTGTGAATTTTGTTTTAACAGGATTTAAGCTCTTACGATAAAATCTATTTCAAAATACAATTTCGACTACGCAAGCGCTAGGTATGTTAGAAAATCAAAATAGTCTGTTATGTAATTGTGTACCGTGATGTGAAATTATGGCTGTCAACAACTGAGGGATAAGGAAGAGATATCAGGCCACTGTTGCTAAATGGCTTCACTGTATGCTAAAATTACCTTCAAACGATGAGTAGAAATGCATTGGTTCGCCATTTTTATTTGCTTTGTATGACCTATTTGTTTTGGTTTGACTTTTTTCATACTTAGATGAACTTTGAAACAGACTAATCAAGGTCATTCAGTCGTAGATTTCACTCTGTCTGGTCCCCTGATTTTATGAATATAAATGCGAACACTAATATTTCTGCAACTAAATTACTCTTATGTATTCACTGTATGTGGTCAAAATGAATACAAATACTTAGGACATTATTCGTGCAGTTCGTCAAATTTCTGATCAAGCTATTCTAAAAATAGAAATAACATTAAAACACAACTGCATAGTAGGTTAGACAATTGCTGACATTTGGAAACTTTTGTGGAAGAGAAATATTGAAATTATATTTTATTTATAACAGATACGAATTGCTTTGAGATAACTTCACTGATAGGTGCACTGGACACTAGTATACGTAGCCTCTCAAATATTACTGTTATTGAGTGTGTTTACAAAACATATGAGTCATAAAAGTTAAACATATAAACAACTTTTTAAAGGATAAGCTTAGCTGGAAAATTTATGTGAAAATTGCTTTTGTCAATGGAACTATAGGTAAATTCTAAATCTTTTTACTCAATACTATCTATCTCACTATACTTAGCAGAGAGTAGTAAAAAGGAAGAGTAATATTTTGACAAAAGACATTTGTCGATGACTTTCCTCGTCAGTAATCTGATAACTACAACTGTTTTGTATTTTAGATTTTGGAGGAAACTGTTTGTTAGATACTGACCATAAACCATTTTAAGGGAAACGATTTATGAATTACAATGTGATTTATTGCTATTGAGCGAAGAAGTTTACAACATTCTTATAGATATGCAGGTGTATGGTGCTGAATATATGAAGGTGAATGTAAGGTTTATTGTTATAACTAACTAACATAGGCACAAATACTTTTTGTAGGAAGAATCTCTGTAAAAACTTTATTGTCACTCTCTCTTTTTATTTGACATAGAGCTCCATTATAATGTTGTAACTGAAGAGTCGTATTACACGGAAGTAATAGTTGTTGTAAAGTTCTAGGTGGTAAACTAATTTCTTATTATGATACTTCTAATACAGACTTGCAAATAAATTTCTCAGCTGCATATGGTTATTTTAATAATTAAATGGTTTTAATGTACTGTCAACCTACCTTGCCATTTCGTTATACTTTGAAACGAATATAGTCACCTTTTGTAAACGATTGGTTAATTACCAGCTTATTCATTTCAACAGGTTTAAATGGGATGTTTTTATGCCGAATAATTGCATTTTCGAAACATCTTCATTGAAATCAGTTTGACTTTTCAAACCATTTTTTTCAAATACTTAATGTAAATGCATAGTACAACATTATATCGGTGATTATTGGCTGACAAAATCAATCTATACATGAGTTGAACATTCCAAGTGAGTTTAATAGCACAAAATCTCATGATACATCAGTATTTAATGAATTAATATGAATCTTCAGTTTAAAGCAGTTAGTCCCTTTTATAGATTTCGATAGAACAGTGAGAAGATAGAGTTGATCTGAAAAATTTGATGTATTTGCGCTAAACATTTTGAATAATCTGGTCACATATGCATATATATGTGACACATGCAGAACACATAATTGAAACGGGGCATATAATTAACATCAGTTCAGCTTTTAAAACGTTGTATAGAAATTGTAAAGGACGAATTCTCAGATTTATTGAGGCCTTGGCTATTCTCAAATTCAAAGCCTCCTTATGTGTACAAAAATAATTCGTCGTTACCTTGAATTTACGCTGGTAATTCTTAAATCAGAAGGGGTTTTGTGGAAATTTTAGAAATCTCACTAGTTGAGATCATGAGTCAATTAAAGATAGACCACCTTGGAAAACCTGGAAGCTCACTAGTGACTGAATTCAAGAGACACTCCTGGAGTTCTAGTGAGAAGCCGTGACAAGTGGAGTTCAACCAGGTCTGTTGTGAGATATCAGCTCACTGAAGACAATGGTGATGGGGACGCAATTTTCTGGATTGGTTGATGTTAGACATTAACATCGTCGGATGCCGGCTCAGTGGTCCAGAAGGTTAAGCGTTCGCGCGCGAGACCAATAGGTCCTGGGTTCGAATCCCTTGAGCGGGATCGTGGATGCGCACTGTTAAGGAGTCCCATACTGGGACGAAACGGCCGTCTAGTGCTTCCAGGTTTTCCATGGTGGTATAGCTTCAATTAACTCATGATTTCTACTGGTGAAATTCTTAAATCATTTGATGATCTAGGGTAATGAGACAATTTCCTATTCTTTCTATGCAATGTTACTACTTTGTTTACTTGAACTTTCATTTAATTGACCTTTATTAATCTTCATGTAAAATGCCCTGGCAAGTATATGTGTGACCAGTTTGTTGATTATTATTGTTTATTATTATTATCATCATTGTTATTATTATTATTATTATTATTATTATTATTACTATTAATGGCTTTATTCCATATTATATTATTATATTGAAATGTATCGCGCAAATACATCACATTTTTCAGTTCAACTCCGTCCTCTCAATGCCCTATCGAAATTTTCAGTTTGCATACAACCAACTGATGAGGAATCCTTACTATATGTCATGCAATTATTTTTCTCAAAAGTATTCTGTATTTAACATCCTATTAAAAAATATGATTGTCAGTAGCTTTCCATTTAAAACATTATCTACCAGTGTTACAAATGAGTTCTGGTGTATACTTTAAGTAATGAAAAACGTAAATGTTTAGGGTTCAAAGTGTATTTATACTGTTAAAGAAATCATGAATTTATGTAACGTCGATCAGTAGGATTCTAAACTGGATACCATCTGATGAACGGACTTCACTTCAAGTAATCATATAATAATAATGTGGGTTAACATACAATATAGTAAACTATGTAATAAAATCCTTCGAATCAATCATCATTATCAATATTCTGTTAACGTTAGTTTAACTCGATATTTATCATTCGTTAGATTATTCTCCGTAACTTAATAGTATCTTGAATTTTAAAACATATTCTTATGACCTTAGCTGTGTGATTATCGCGAAATACGATTGCCAATTTAGATACGCTGGCTTATACGACCGAACTAATGACTCATACACCAGTACGAGCAGTCTAGAGTTCCGACTAGTCCTTTTACTGCTTAGCCCTGCCTGTTAAGTTCAGAACGCCAATCTCAGCCCCCGCGATACCAATCATATATTTCAAACATAGTAGGTTTATATACAAACAAATTAGACCACATCACACCATGAAATATAAAGTAACGTTTGTACAAGATCTAGCTAAAAGTGCCTGTGACTATGATAAGCTGTGACTAATTGATTGGGAATAACTTGAGAATAGTAAATCATATAACAGTAACCAATAGGTCAATTAAAATCTTATAATGAAAGGAATATGAATTTGCATACAATATATGTTGTTCTATATAATATAGTTACTTAATACTCATACAATAAGAATATTTGTATAATATTAGTTCATAAATAATTACTAGCTGTTACCATTCATTGATTCTCGTCCAGATATAACACATATCTCTTTAATTCTCTATATATTCGGTTAACGATTAAACTAACACAACTTCACACGGGTCAAATCACTCTATACTTTCGAAAGTGATTATTTATTAGACTGTATATTATTTTTATAAACTCTTATTGATTAAATACTAGTAAATGAATGTCATAAATTTTAAGACCTTATTATTGATATGATATGTAATTAACATGAATTATTAAAATAAACCAATTACATACACAATGTTTAATTTTTTAATTGGAAGCTTAATAGACGTCCAATTATTTATTATAGGGAAGGGGGGATTAATTGTTTTTCTATGGTAAAAATTTGTAGTAAAATCGATTTACTTAGTGACAGACTTGTATATAAGGTATTATTTCGGTAAGCACAATTTTGGTTCGTTTAGTAACCAAGTCGTTATATATGTTTCAAAGTGGTTTTAATCTTTAACTGAAATCACATGCAAAGCCACTGAAAACGAGGGAACATTAGACAGTTGTTTCGTTCTATTTGAGACTCATCACTATTGTCTACTTACGATCCTGCACACAACTTATATCGACTCCCCATGTTGTATAACGACCGTCTGATAACATCGATAATTGTCTCATTCTCAGCATAGCTGACTTCACAGATCATGATTTCAGGACAGAACTTGAGGCGATTAAAATTGAAGTCGATCGCTATTTAAAACATAGTTATTAACAAAGTTTGTGATTTTGAAGATATTTTATGGAATTTACAAGCGTTCCTCATGTTTAACTTACATCATCTAAGGAGGTGACAACATGGGAATACCATTTATCGCTCGGTTATTTTTGTATTTTATTTTCAATAAAATTTTTTTCATTCCGTTTCATCCAGTGAAATGATTGATTCTAAAATGGTAATTATCGGTTACTGTTTTCTGAAGTAATCTAAAACGTAAATATTTCTCGACTGAACACCTTTTCTACAAACGATGAATGTAGACAACTTACAGAGTACTAGCTGCATTGTTTCAAACGTTGTCACAGACACGTGTTCTTGAATACGTTGTGTCTGGTAGTGTTCCAATAATGTTTCTTAACACATGAGCACATATTTTCAAAAACAAATTAACTAGTCACTTATTTTTAAATTTTTTTATTCACATCTAAAAGATTTTCATCACTTGGGGTTAGGAATCACAATAATCGTGCAATAAATGTCAGCCACAACATGGTGCACACCAGAAAACTTATTGGTTAATTTCCATGTAACATTGCAGTTTAACTCTTATGTATGAACATGAACTAATATAAAACAAATATTCAATATTATAAAGTTTCCATCAATATACCATCTAATATCACTATATAATAAAAATTGCTGATAATAATAAATAAATAATAAACTACTAGTAATAACGAAAACTAAACTAGTTCATCACAAATTTATCGAATAGTAAAGTGGTTTAATTTTACTTTGGCATTGTTTATTGGCATTGAAGTTGTAGAATCAGTGGGATGTGTTCTGTAGTGCTGTGCAAGCCCACATAGGGTTATTCTAGCTTTCGGACAGTCCAATTTATTCATTCTTCTTAAGTCACATTTTGACCTTGTTAATTATTCGCTTATCAATCTTGACTGTTTTTACGTAAGCGCGTGTGTTTTGCATTTCTTATATTACTCATCACATGTCTATAACTTATTTTTATCTGACTATAAATATCGATTCACGCTTGGTTAAATCGAATTGGCTCACTTTCCTTCTCCACTTCGGGTCATTTCGTTTTGTTACGCTTTCCTATCAACGATCATACAAAATGCACGTATTCGAAATTCATTTTCATGTTTGATTTATTTAATTCCGTCATTCACTAACGCGGTTTAAGTCGATGATTATATACGAGGATTGGCAATATGTCTGTTTCGATAACAATCAGAAACGATCAACCTGGAGTCAGATCCGGGCCACAAATGCTCATTGTCCTATTGTGAGTGAACAAATCATGAATTCAGTTTGAATTGCTTTATGAACGTCTTTCAGATGAGATGACTTATAAATGTGTGGATTATATTTTTCCAAACTGAAACTTTGAAACAACCATAAGAACTAACGATAGCTTAAAATTGTACACATAAATAATATAAATTTCATGATGAAAGTAGTCAATAATGAGATGTCATGTGGGTTTCATGTTTTTTTTTACAAGTTGGAAAAGTCTGTTAAACCTTTATTACTTAGTAGTGCATCGAAGTTATTCTCAACGAACTATTAATAGTCTGAGAATAAATCTAGAAGTTAATGTATGGAATATAACAGTGAGTCGCTAGAACTATATTTCCTAATCTTTACTACAGACTAGATTCTCTTTCTTCGTTATAAAATTAAATTCCAGAAATAGAGTTGACTACTTCCAATTAAGCTGTACTAAATGAACTGAACTACGACGCGAAGGTAATTGGCTTGTTTCTAAGATAACTATTTATTTATAAAGTGCTATTTATATATGAAGAAGGGATTTATGGGCTTTTTCCCAATTTTTAGTAGGAAAACAACTTTGATTACATAGATGAGTATACGTAAACGATTATTCGACTACAGGTTTTTCCAGCATAGGGGTTGTGAAGATTATTAAGTTTTTGATTGAGATCATGAACTGATTGATGTCAGATCACAGTTGGAAACCTAGAAGCACTGGACGGCCGTTTCGTCCCAGTATGGGACTCCTTAACAGTGCGCATCCACGATCCCGCTCAAGGGATTCGAACCCAGGACCTATTGGTCTCGCGCGCGAACGCTTAACCCTCTGGACCACTGAGCCGGCATCCGACGATGTTAATGTCTAACACCAACCAATCCACGAAATTGCGCGACTATCTTCCATTGTGCTGAGATAGATACCTGTCTCTATCCGACACGGATTAGCTCCACTTGTCACGGCTTCTCACTAGAACTCCGAGAATCCCCTCATGAAGCTAATCACTAGTGAGCACATGTTAATTACCAGTATAGGGGTTGTGGAGATTATTTTCACTGTATTGAAAAATTCACTTACTGAATGTCAGTTGATTTCACCCAAATGAATATAAAAATACTAGAGGATTGTGAACATTCAAACAACAGTTCTGAAACTGCCAAGAAATGATTATTATTAATTGTTTGTCCATTTTTCAATATCGAATTCATATGATCTAAAATAAGTGTGTTTCAGTCACAAACCTTTAGGAATATATGTACATGATCTGTCTGGAGAATTCAAAAACTTAGCTACTAATTTTATTGTTAAAACTCCGGGAAAACTCAGTTAATCTGGGGAATATTATAGGTGTTTATGGAGACAGAGCATTGCGGAAAACATTTTTTATAAATTGCAGACTGAAAGGAGGGTGAAACGCCCAGACGACTACCAATCTCCTCTGTAGTTTACGATTACTAATTCCCGGCGTAGATACCTGTTGAAGAACTAAATTTGGTGGGGTGATTTTTTCACACAATTTTAGTAAAAGGTCAGAAGGAAATACTGGAAGTGTATTGTTAGACATAGAGAGCACTTTAATGAATCCTAGTTCCATACACCCTAAATGTTGCAAACTAATCCTTTTATGAACATTATTTGACCACCAGTTGAAAGAATAGTAAAGATAATTATCCTCAGTAAGATTCATCAAAGGAGGCTGTAGAATCATGCGAATGTTATAGAGGGTAACTTATCATTTCCCCCGAATGCCCTGGTACGGCCGAGAGTGGGGTGAGTCCGCTCTCCCTCTCGAAATACTCTCACACGGCCGCGCGTACACAGCCTCTGCCAGGGAAGTCCTACTCATTGCCTTCTCGTGGCGGGGGTGTTGTTTACGAAAATGAGAGGACGAAAAGCGAATGTCCGGCGCTTTAACCGGATCACAAACCAATGGTGCACATGGGCTCCAGTATCCTGCGGGAACAAATGGCGTATGAACCAATATTTGGTCACCGGCTACCATGGGATTGCATCTCCTTACGATGCTCCACTGCCTTGTGGGTTAGACCTTTAGGTCAAAGGCTCGGGAGTGGCCCCCTAAGATAACCACCTGCTTCGGTTTGGGCACCCGGGCAGTATCACAGCCCACACACAAACGATGAACTCTATGTCTATGGCAACCACTTTTCTCGCTCCGAAAAACAATCAGTCGATTCAAATAATTATCATTACTATTATTGTCATTATTAATACTATTATTATTACTATTATTGTCATTATTATTATTATTATTATTATTTTCCACATTATTCAACCTCTTTTATACTTATACAGCGGCTCGTCTTTGGTGGAAATTCGACTGTATCTAAACGTTCTCGAGTCACTGTCCGGTTGAAAATTGTATTTTACCATCGAATATGAGTACTGAAGCAGTTTTTCTGAAACCACGTGCGCCATTCAAACTGGCTGTCTTCAACGTTCGCACACTTATGCAGGTTGGTCAACAGATAGGGCTGGCTATGTCTTTGGAAAGTCTTAATATTGATGTTTGTTGTCTATCCGAGACCCGTATTCAAGACTCTGGCGAAGTACTACAAATTCGCTCTTCATCTGTCACTTCAAAAAGCTTGTTTTACGTGCGCTTATCCAGGGACCCTGTGGCATCTTCGTCTGGTCTTGCTGGCGTTGGTGTCGCACTAAGCGCTAGAGCTGAGGCAGCACTAGTCGATTGGATCCCCATTAACAGTCGGTTATGTGCTGTTAGATTAGAAAGTTCCATCAAAGTGAGAAGAAATCGGCGTGAGAAACGATGTCTTTTCGTCATCTCCGCCTATGCCTCGACAGATTGCAACCCGGATGCAATCAAGGATGAGTTTTACCACCAGTTATCAGTTCTTCTCCAGAAAGTGCGTTCGACAGATATTGTAGTACTAGCCGGAGACTTGAATGCCCAGGTCGGGCGTCTAGGCACAGAAGAGAGTCGTTTAGGTGGCCGATGGGGACTCGTTGGTCGCAGGTCAGATAACGGGGACCGTCTACTGCAACTTTGCACAGACCACAACCTGTTTCTGGCTAGCACTAACTTTCGGCACAGTCATCGCCGATGTGCCACCTGGCATCCTCCTTCTGCATCTCAAGCCTGGACTCAGATTGATCACATTGCGATCAGCTACCTCTGGCGTGGTTGTGTAAAGGACTGCCGCTCCTTTTGGAGTACCTATCTGGACTCTGACCATGCCTTGGTCTGCGCCAATCTTGCCTTACTTTTCAGTGGACAACGAAGTGACCGCCAGAAAAGGATTGATATTAGCAAGCTGGTTGCAACTTCTGTTGCAAATAAGTATCGAACCGAGCTAGCCTCTAGGCTAGCTACCACTCCACGGAAAAGTATAGATGAGCATTGGTTGCAATTGCATGACGCCATGAAAATGGCGGGTACAGTCAGTTGTGGGTTCGCGAAACGTCCCGCTTTTAAGCACTGGGTTTCTTCTGGTTCCTTACAACTCATTGAAGCCCGTCGGTCTACTCCGGGTGACCGTGAGTTTGACCATAAACGAAGGATGTTACATAAGGAAATTGGGCAAAGCTTGCGTAAGGACCGAGAAGCCTGGTGGTCGAAGCGTGCTAATGAGATGGAAGCAGCAGCTGCATCTGGTAACTACCGGAAGCTCTTCCAGCTCATTCGAGCCACTGGCAGCAAGAAGTCTGGTGTGAGTGAAACAATCTACGAGGATGATGGGATGCCAATCACTAACATCCATCGATGTCTTGGACGATGGGCAGAATTTTTCGAAAGGCAGTTCAACTGGCCTGCTGCTCCGGCAACATCGGTCAGACTGTCCTGCTCTCCATGGCCGGTGACGACTGATCCACCAAACGAGGAGGAAGTCCGCAAGGAACTCCAACTCTTGAAGCGCTACAAATCGCCTGGCCCAGATGACTTACCTCCGGCTCTTTTTAAAGATTGTGGTGACTTTTTGACTAAAAAATTGACGACGTTGTTTACAAAGGTCTGGGAGCTAGAGAGTGTACCAACGTCATGGAATGAGTCAATAGTTGTCCCTGTCTTTAAAAAGGCTTCACGTCGTTCCCGTAGCAACTATCGGGGGATAAGTCTACTTCCGATTGCGTCCAAACTATTGGCTTCCGTCATATTTCGTAGGTTGTTCAAAACCCGAGAAAGATTGACTCGCGAGGAGCAGGCTGGGTTTCGTTCTGGTCGAGGATGTATTGATCATATTTTCACCCTTCGCCAAATATTAGAACACCGCCATACTTATCAAAGGCCAACAATCGTAGTGTTTCTTGACATCAAGGCTGCCTTCGATTCGTTGGATAGGACTGTTCTCTGGGATTGTCTATTGAAGAAGGGTGTGCCTGAGAAGTTTATTAACATCCTAAAAGCCCTATATACAAACACCTCAGGCAGAGTGAGGGCATACAACCACCTCTCTCCATTGTTCCATTCGAGCAGTGGGGTTAGGTAGAGTTGCCCAATCTCACCATTCCTCTTCAACTTTGCCATCGACGACATTCTGGAAATAGCTCTGATGGATGTAGGTAATGTTGGTGTGAATCTGTTGCTTGGAGAAAAACTCATCGTCTTTGAGTATGCGGACGATATTGTCTTACTGTGCGATAATGCCCAAGGCATGCAATCCGCACTTAATCAGTTGGCAATCAGTGTCCGTAGGTATGGTATGTGCTTTGCACCTTCGAATTGCAAAGTACTTCTACAAGACTGGCAGGATTCTAATCCTGTACTCACCCTGGATGGTGAGCAGATAGAAGTAGTCGAGAAGTTCGTGTATCTAGGTAGCTGCATAATTGCTGGTGGTGACGTGAATGGTGAGGTCGATTCACGTATAGAGAAAGCTAGAGCCGCTTATGCCAATCTGGACCACCTTTGGCGCCTTCGTGATGTTAGTCTGGCTGTAAAAGGTCGGATCTACAACGCGTCGGTGAGAGCAGTTTTGCTCTATGCTTGTGAAACCTGGTCTCTCCGAGTTGAGGACGTTAGACGACTCTCTGTGTTCGATCATCGTTGTCTCCGAAGGATTGCTGACATTCAGTGGCAACACCATGTCAGTAATGCAGAGGCTCGGCATCGTGTGTTCGGGCACAGAGATGATAATTCAATTGGTGTTACTGTCTTGAAACACCGACTTCGGTGGCTTGGACATGTTCTCCGAATGTCGTCCCAGAGAATTCCACGTCGTGCATTATTTGCCGACTCTGGGACTGGTTGGAAGAAGCGGAGAGGTGGTCAGTGCATGACATGGTGTCGTGGTATGAAAGAAAGCTGCAAAGGACTGGCTTCTGTTGGTCCTTCACGACTCCCTGGTTGGGGTCTGAGAGATGGTGCTACACAGTGGCTAGAGACGTTATCAGATATGGCTCAGAATAGAAGCCAGTGGCGATCCTGCTGTAACCTTCTTTTACTTTCTTCATAAAAAGTGGTTCTGTCTCCCTTAACTGAAAGATTTCTTCCGATTGTACCTTTGGGTTCCCTGATTACTAGCACATTACCTTACACCAATCTCTTCGTTATTGTTCTCTCTTCTTTTTGTTGCGCTCCTTAGCTTTTTTTTCCTTCTTTGTATTCCTCTTGAATTTTCATTGTTTTGTGTGGCGCATATATATTGGCTCTCTCTTGTACCAATATTCATGTGTCCAAATAATAAATAAATAAGAATATTTCATTTACTGATTCGCTTATATATTCTCCTTTCTTCATTGATTGAATATACTAACACCAAACGAAGAGTATACGGTGACTTCATCTGTTTTTGACAGCTTTTAAGAACAGAGACTACTTTTGAATAATAGGACGTTCTTAAAAAGCATGATTCAGAGGAGACGGATTTCATTGAATTTATAGATTTCTTTGTTTATATATGCAACGACCAGAATATATTATGTATGTTTTCATAGAAAAGCAATACAAACTGAAAATATAGACAAAATATTCCAACACAGTGGTTGAATTTAAAAATACATTTAAAGATATGGAATTCCGAAAGATATACTGAACCAAAGGATAAAAGTTGGGCAGACTGTTATATGTTATGTAACTAAAAATGAAGCTATCGATAACATAAATATTTCTCGGTATGGGTGTGTTAATAAGAAATAAGTCATGATGAAAAGTAGAGCGAAACTGACACAATGATAAAAATAATGATTATAGTTCTAAACTACCAAGAACAATCATTTCGAAGGAGCAACATGGATTAGTTTTATCTTCATAACTTCTTATCAAGTTCTTTCAAACTGTTGTACATGAATACCAAAATTAATAAATAAAATTAACAGTCCATCACTACTCGGCGCGTATAACTTATTTATTTTTCTGTACAGCAAACGTTTGTTCCTATGCTTCATAAAAGTAAAATTTTGTGATCGAAATTTGTGTAAAATTACTGTTTACGTAGGCTGAAAATACTTAGAGAATGACTAGTAAAATAATTCAATGCGTGCAACCTACTTATAAGTAGTTCAAAATGGTTTGTAACATTTCCAAAGTGTGGTAATCATGATCCGTTTACTTTCATCGGTTTTAAAACAAAAGCTTTTACTTGATAATAAAAATTAGTTATCCAGGATGGACATGTCCATTATAACATTATCTGTATAGTAAGTTGGAATCATCTGGAATGGCTTCAGCATATTTAGATATTTCGAGTTGACAAGAAATTACATATCAATTTTCACATAAATATGGTGAAATACCCCAAGATTCTGCTTAGTTGTCCCTGAATTATCATTATTTGGCCAGGAACGATTTAACTGATAATCTGCAAAATATATGATCACTATAGTATTGAGTTTTTGAAACTTCTCATACTATTGTCTTTAACGTACAAATAAGCTTACAATTTATTCCATACTAATCCTTGAGAAGATAAATATATAGTACTAATGAAAATAATCTGGAAGATATCTGTTTATATGATTAGTCCTCTGTAATGAGTGGGGTTTGCTAGTAGAACGGTAATAATTGTAATGATTTATCATTTGTAAACTTTCCTGACCATTATGTGAAGTCTATGAATGTCGGTGAATTTAACAGACATTTAAGAGTTACTATCTCTCGGGTAAACTACTTATGTTTCTAACAGATTAACTTCCACCAGCCTGTATAGACTATTAAGTTGTCATTCATTTCATTCCATTTATGAAAATGTTCTCGTCACACTACGTGTCAATTATCGAACGATTAACCAAATGTTCTTGATCGAGATCATGAATCAACAAATGTTAGACCGCCACTGGAAACCTGGAAGCACTGGATGGCTGTTTCGTCCTAGTACGGAACTCCTCAGCAGTGCGCACCCACGACCCTGCACATGGGATCTGAAGCCAGAACCTCCTGTCCCGCACACGAACTCCCAACCTCTAGATCACTAAGCCGGCATTCAGCGGTGTTAATATCTAACTTCAACCAATCCACGAAATTGCGAGACTACCTTCCATCGTCTGAGGAAGATACCTGCCTCTACTTGACATGGATTAGCTCCGATAGTCACCGCTTCTCATCAGAACTCCAAAAATTATCTCACGAAGCCAGTCACTAGTGAGCACACGGTGCTTCTAGGTTTTCAAAGGTGGTTTAACATTCATCGATTCATGATGTCAGTCAAAAACTTAACAATCTCCTCAAGCACACACTGATAACTAAATGTTAGTTGAATCAGCGCAAGAAATACTAGTAGACGAAAACTTTTGAAGCTTAATATCACTTCTTAAGTAGAAAACCTTCTGAGAACTCTTTTATTGTTTGTTGTACAGTCATGATTCAAACAACAGGACTACTGTGGTGCGACTTATGTTTAGCGAAATTAAAGACAGTAGAATAAAGAATTAATGAAGATCTTGAAAACATTTCATGTTATATTATCTATTCTATACAAAAATTTTGAACAATTTTTGGTTAGAAACCGTGATACAACTCCCTTCAAGTGATAATAAAACTACAATTGTTAGCATAAAAATAAAAACTACTTTTGATGCAAGGTGGTCGTATAATCCCTCCGAAATTCCAAATGCATTAGGTAACGAGATGGATACTAACATAATTTTAGTAAGGTGTTTGGTCGATTATTAGCGAACTATTCATAGTAGATATTTAGATGTACTCAACAAATATAATTAGTGTATAATTGGTTATAAAATACTGAGTGATCGTCTATACAGTTTTTTCAGTGGTTTTGAGACAATCATCACCAATCCGGATTTTAAAGCTAGGTTTTCATAAAATTATTGTATTTATTTGAAAACGGTTGTACTTTCTAAGCCAAATTGTTTGATCAAATATAAAATCTTAAGAGGATCATAGGCCACTTAGTAAAACATTTATGATTGTAAAACTGTAACTACAAAATATTGCAAAGTTGTTGACATAGTATTCAGTGGTACTTTTTTATCAGCGAATAATACAATTCGTTATGAGTCGCACGTTAGCTAATTTGTTCATACTTGGAATTTTTGAGAGATTAACAGATATAAACATTTCTAATCAGGTGTGTAAATAAATATATGATTACAATAACAAATAAAACACGATATCGCGTTTTATGTCAACCAGTTTACTTAATTATAAACTGATCAACATTGTGATTAGGCATAACAGTTCAATGAACTGTATATGAGTTTAAGGCAAGCCTGCAGATGAAGATATTTGATAAAGAAAATGTGTTTCGCATCGCTGACTTGGGTGAAATTTTTCTCACGTATCGATCAACGCTTTTTATGTACATATAATTACGTGCGTATCTGTTTTGATCTTTGAGTGGATGTCAACAATGAAACTGAAGTGATTGTGCTGTAATTCCTTACTGTTTTATATAATTAATTAATAACAAACACTATTGTTCCCGCGTTTTTGTTGCTAAAAACATGTGTTTGGGATTTTTGTAGTGTACTGTGATTTAATATGGTAAGACACTTTTTAAATAACATATGTATATTTTAGTTTGAGCAATCATATTATGGCGATCAATAATTCACTTTTAGCTTCTCTACAACTATGTAATATTATCTATTAAATTAAGGTAAGGTATGTTAGTCCAGTCACACGTTGAACTGTTAGTGATATGTGATAACTAATTCAGATGTTAGATTTTGAAAGCTATGGTGGTGTAAATGCTTTCAAATCATGTGATGATCTTGATTTTAACCAGAAGTTACTAAAAATCTGTCGTGGATTTGTAGCATTATCTATCAGTTGTGATATTCTTACACTATTTTCGGGTTACCATTTGTTCAAAGATTTTTTTCTAACGAGATTATTTAATTTCTTTCTTACCTATTTGAATAATTAAAACACAGTTTTAATAAGTTTTTAACTGAAACGTTAATTACCATGCCTCGCAAATATCTACCTTGACCATCGTGTGGTGAACCTATTGTGTCAAACTCATTAATAGTAACTGCTTTAGAACCAAATAATTAGCTAAGTGATCAAACCATTCTCAAAGTATCAATCAAGATTTTGCTTGTCCTTCATATGATGTGATCTTTTGTTTGTGTGAAATAAAAATTTTAATGGTTGTGTGTTTTTGTATAACCAAAAATAAAGCGTGACAGAAATTTAAACCCTTTACTAGTAATCACTTTAGCTATAAATCTTTGAGGTTAAGCAAAGGATTTTTTCAACCAAGCTCAATTTCAATCTTGAAGTGAAGTCATCAAGATGATGAGACAACACAGAATTTCTTTTACCTCTCCACCTGAGACTTATCACCAGTGTGTATTATTAATTTCATAACGTATTGGACTCAGGCCATTCAGGTCTCGTGGTAAACAGGATCATTTGAACCACTAAGTTACATTTCAAAGTATCTTATTTAAACTTTACTCGTTTTTCAACATAGTGCTACCACAAAAAATCACGATGATTGGTGCTGTCCAATTTTAAATGTTTATCGTTCTTCGGATTGCGATAAGACAACTTGGACTTAAAATTATTTTAAAGTAACTAAATACCTCCATTTAATCCATTGTATAAAAGATCATGGCAGGATTATATATTTCTAGTGAATAAAAACTTAAAATTTGAGAAAAAATTTGGTTTAAGAGTGGTCATTTATGGTTACGGAAAATGTAACCTGAAAAGAGGACACAGAAAAAGCTCACTATCGGAGTAAAATTTCTCTAGTTTTACAAAAACTGTCATTGACAAATATTTTATCGTCATCATACCAATATTCCTAGGAATGTTTTAAATGTAGTTTCGATAGATTAAGCTCAATGTTAACTCCGCCTACAGCCCACATAAAACTAATGTTAGTCCCAAGCCCACACAAACGAGAAGCGTTAGGAGTGGGATCGGCATCCTCATCCTGTAGAGCACAACACTGCCAAGAAAACGCTCACCAAAATTAACAAATTACACCATTAAAACTCTGACATCCAAGTTGAAGGGTCTTCTTTCAGAACAATTATGACGCCTCATGATGAAAGCCAAGGTTCTGCCGAAGTCACGAGGCCCATACCACTTCTAACAATCAGAGCAACAATTAATATAAATTCATGGAATGTTCGCACAATGTGAGAAACTGGAAAGATCAATCAAATAGCTGTGGAAATGAGATTATACAACTTGATAGTATTCGGAATGGACAACACCGGATATGAAGATGACATTGGACGACATGAGCTGACTGGGAGAAACGTACGAGTATGGAGAGAGAGATATATGTAGAGAGTTGCAAATTCATGTGAATTCAATAAATTGGTTATTGATATTACTTTATTCACCCACAGACGCATACACGAAAACCATATGGGACTCACCGGATCACATCACACTACAGAGAACCAGATGGATCTTATCTGCGTCACTAGAAAATTCAGAAGATTAATGGAAGACAAGAGAACCAGAAGATGAGCTGACGTGGCTTAGATCACCACCAGCTTGTGGTTGACAAGGTGAAACTGAAGTTAAAGAGGCACTGGACAACTGGCGAAACAGCATTACAAAGGTTCAATACAGCCTTCCTTCGACATGCTGACAAACTCAACCAATTCAAGATAACTCTGAACAACAGGTTCCAAGTCTTACGAGATCTGCTGGAGGTAGAAGAAGAAGAAGAAGAGACTACTATGGTGGAGAATTGAAAATAGATCGAAGGAGCACTAACTTCAACGTGTCAGGAGGTTCTGGGCTGAAGGAAACATCATCATAACCAATAGATCTCCATCGAAATGCTGAACAAGGTTCAAGAAAGGAAGAACATGAGGACATCAATCAACAACAGCCGAACAAGAACAGAGAGAGTGAAGGCTCAAAGTGAATGCACTGAAGCCAATCACTGAGATTCAAGTACAGAGGAACGGGTGGGTAGAACACTTTGAAGAAATCATGAAAAGACCAGCTCTAATGAACAAATCAAGAGAGGGATAGCATCAGGACCAAACAACATACCATCTGAAGCACTGATGTTAGACAAAGAAGCAATTACGGATAACTGTTGAACGAAAGCATTTGACAGCGCGGATAGGAGAATCCTATGAAAGCTTCTTCGTAACTATGGTGTACCTGAGACGATCGTCATCATTATACTAAATTCATAGGACGGACTGCACTGCAATGTCGTGCATGAAGGACAGCTGACGGTTGCGTTCGAAGTAAGGACCGGTGTTATACAAGGCTGCTTACTATCCCCTTCTCATTTCTTCTGGTGGTTGACTAGATCATGAAGACCTCGACATCCGAGTGGAAGCACGAAATGCAATGGACAACTTGCATGCAGTTGGATTAGTCGGAATCCCAGATGACCTAGCCCTCCGATATCACACACAGATACGAATTCAGGTGAAGACAGTCAACGTATCGTCAGGTTCTGCAGCAGTAGACCTCAAACCAGCACCAAAAATATCACACTTGACAGAGGAGCTCTGGAATGGGTGGAAAGATTTACGTACCTGAGGACGATCATTGATGAACAAGGGGATCTGATGCAGATGTGAAGCCACAGATTGGCAAAGCAGGGACAGCATTCCTACAGTTGATTATTATATGGAACACGGAGAAATTTCAAGCACAAGTTAAGTACATAGAAGCAAACAAGCAAGTGAAGTAAAGCATTAGAGCCGACAAGAAGAAATACGTGGGAGAACTAGCAGTGATAGCGGAAAAAGCTGCAAGAGAAGGAAATATGGAAAAGCTTTATGATACAACGAAGATAATAGCAGGTAGATATAGTAAACCAGAGAGACCGGTCAAGGACAAAGAAGGGAAGACAATCACGCCGATTCAAGAACAGAGGAACAGATGGGTAGAACACTTTTAAGAACTCTTGAATAGACCAGCTCCGTTGAATCCACCGGACATCGAAGCAGCACACACAGATCTTCCCATATATATCACTCCACCAACGATCGAAGAAATCAGGATGGCCATCAGACAAATGAAGAGTGGGAAAGCAGCAGGACCTGACGATATACCAGCTGAAGCAACGAAGTCAGACATTGAAGTGACTACAAACATGCATTGCCTTCTATTCAAGAAGATTTGAGAGGAGGAACAATTGCTGACTGAATGGAAAGAAAGACACCTCATCAAGATTCCAAAGTAAAGAGATCTGAGAAAATGTGAGAACTACAGAGGCATCACAATACTGTCAGTATCAGGAAAAGTCTTCAGCAGAGTGTTGCTGAACTGGATGAAAGACGCGGTAGACGCCCAACTTCGAGATCAACAAGCTGGATTCCGTAAGGATCGGTCGTGCACAGACCAAATTGCGACACTATGGATCATCGTTGAGCAATCAACTGAATGGAACTGGTCACTATACACCGACTTCCTTGACTGTGAGAAGGAATTTGACAGTGTGGATAGGAGAACATTATGGAACCTTCCTCGACACCATGGAGTTGCTGAGAAGATTGTCAACATTATCCGGAACTCATACGACAGACTACAGTGCAAAGTCTTGCATGGAGTACAGCTGATAGATGCATTCCAAGTAAAGACCGGAGTCAGACAATGCTGTCTATTCTCCCCTTCCTCTTTCTTCTGGTGGCTAACTGGATTATTGAGTCCTCTACATCTTATCGAAAGCACGCAATCCAGAGGATAGCTTGGATGCAACTAGAAGATTTAAACTTTGCAGATGACCTTGCCGTTCTATCCTATACGCACGAACAAATGCAGATGATGACAGCCAGTGTGGCAGAAGCCTCTGTCTGCAACAGTAGTCCCCAACATACAAAAGGGAAAAAGCATCATCCTCAAATACAAAATAGAGAACACCGACCCGGTCTCACTTGATGGAAAAACTCTGGAAGAGGTGAAAAAGTTTGCGTACCTGATCGGCATCATCAATGAACAAGAAGGATCTAATGTAAACTTAAAGGCGAGGATCGACAGAGCAGGGACAACATCCCTACAGTTGATTATTATATGGAACTCAGAACAACTGTCAACCAATATCAAAATCACTATCTTCAATACGATTGTCATACTGTACGGAACTGAAACGTGGAGAACTAACACAGCCATAATCAAAAATGTAAAAGTATTTATGAACAATTATCTACGCAAAATACTCAATGTTCGTTGATCGGATACCATCAGCAAGAACGTATTTTGGAAGAGAATAAACCAGTTTCCAGCCGCAAAGGAAATTAAGAAAAGAAGTTGTAGGTGAGTCGGAGATACATTAGGGAAATCATCAAACTGCATCACGTAGCAGGCCCCAACTTAGAACCCTGAAGATAAAAGGAAAAACAGTGGACCAAAGAACATTTCGTCCCGGGAATTCGTGGCAGACATCAAAAAATGTATAGAACTTGAGAACAACTGAAAAAGGACAGCCCAGGACAGAGTTAATTGGGAAGTCGTGGTCGGTGGCTTAAGCTCCACGAAGGTTAACAGCCGTAAGTAACTACGCAAGTAAGTTAGCTGAATGTTAGACATTGTTAGTTACTAGTGAAAGTGAATTGTTAACACCAAATTCACTTTAATGAACTAATTTATCAGGATACACTGTTTTAAACTACACAAATTATCGCTGCATACATCAGTCGAGAGTATTTTGACAGAAAATAAAAATTAACTTGACATAGAAGTTTATTGATAATTTTTAATACTTAAAATAGATAACAAACATTTTCTTACTGTAATATATTTGCCATACTTTTGTTTTACTGAATTATGAGACCTTCATAAAACGAGCACATACTACCGACAAATCAACTGGTGGTTTGTTCGATTAATAATAATAATAATCTTCAACAGGTGGTGGTCCAGTACAGTGTTTGACACATTCAAACATTTTTCGTACACATGCTTCAATTAGTGGTTGTGTTGTTGCATGTGCTTTCTGACATTTATCAGCTTCGACTCCACATTGAATTGTACATTCAATACTCAATTCTTCAGCTATTGGCATTGATATGATTACTTTGTGAGTGTAGAATAGGCTGATAATTAGAAGTTGTACCCAAAATACAGTTTGAAAATGCAACATCTTATTTACGAAAATTATCTGTTAATGAAAAATAATAAAGTCTTAAAGTAGGTCTCATAAATCTTTTTAAATCAATTGTTTACGAATTAAACAAACCAATTACTTGTAATTTCATCAAAATTATGCACCAGAATAGTACCATTTTCCTTGTAGGTGTTGAATTGAATATGGCGCGCTATTTGTGACGATTCTATTGTTAAGTCAAACATTGAAAATAGTTAAGTAATTTCCCAACTGAAAAATTTCGTTTCACAGAATTTTATTACATCTATTTATTTAGATTGATTCAATAAGAAACCATTTCCTTTTATATAAAATAAGCACTAAGTTCTAATTTTCCTGGATATACTTCTCTTCACATGACATAAACATACTAATTCTTTACACTGAATAATTTAACGTTTTTAAAAAGTTGGTGTAGACAACGTTTAAACCTAGGAATGATTTGTTTAAAAATATGAAATCCGCTGTAAAACAAAAATTAACAGTTTCGAATGGGCTGTACTAATAGAATAATGACTGTTATGTGTCAGTATCCAATTATTTAGAAAAAATCGGATTCCAAATAGTGAATTTCCGGTTTCGGCACTTAATCTAAAACGGGACAACAAAAATCAATCATCTGACTAGTAATGATGCATTTATTAAAGACTGAAGGACTTTCTCTTAACTGACAAAAAGTCTATTGTGTTTTATTGGGATAGCAATGAAAACATATGAATCTGAAGGTAAAAATTCTATTGTAAGAATAAATCAATTACTAGTGGCTTATCTAGTAATAACTCCCAGGTAAGTTATGCAATCGGTGAATCATCAGTGGAATACAGACACTTGAACAAATTTCGATATCGTGACTCAAACATTTTCTCGTCAAGTAATTTTGTTGGTCTGTTAATATGTACATCCGCAAACAATGTAAAAGTTATCTGGAACCATCAAAAGGACTAACTACATTTTCATTAGGAATCCCGAGAGAAACCAATTTCGACTGGTATGAATGAGTCTCTGTACCAGTTAATATCCTATTTTGAATTATAAGGTCGATGATGAATTATAAAAGATTTAAAAGCAGTTTAAAAATCCGTAAACATTTTAATTTAAGTATTTCTGAAGAGACATTTTTAAAACATGAAGTTTATAGTGGTAGTCAATTACATGGAATTTATTAAAAAATACTTCCAATAATTAGTAAGATAGTGTGGGTTAAAAACTCTATTTGGGAAAAACAGGGATATATGAAATATGTTTCGATTTGATAATTCCTCTATAGGAGTATGCCATCAGTAAAAATCTACATAGTACCGAAGCAAAATTAGTAGAGCAAACGTCAGCTGGGAATTGATAAGTCATTTTTTAATCTTTTGGCAATAAAAAGTCACTACTTAAGCATGATTAGTAACTTTATGTCATTTGTTACATGAATTGGTGGTCAATAACTGGATTATTCTACATTATTGTTTTTCATTAATGAAGCCATCTTCTAAAAGATACATTTTATTTTAAAAAAATGGTGGACGCAAATAAAATGGACTAACTAAAAAGAAACAATATTTTGCGACTGGTTGATCAATACTGACTCTTGCTGTAACAGTTTCAAAATAACCATTTGTAGCTGTCCATATTCTTTGGTGTATTCAACAATATTTTGTAATTGTAGCATTGTTTAAGGGGACTTATTTAATTTTTTTCTGTTATTTCTGTTTAATAACAACTTTGTTTCCATAAGTTACAGGGACTTCAATGGTCAGTTTACCTTTTTGAGTTTCAAATTTAAAACAGAAACAACTTCTAGATAAACTACAATAAGTGAACATTCAAATGTAGCAAAAATAGAAAAAATTATACTCTTTAATGATAATTGGCTGATTGGGTAGGATTGGTAGAACATAGTAATGAATGAAATGTGATCAAGTTACTTTAAATTATTTCAATTATCAAAATAATTTCAATGAGATGATTTGTTGTAAAAAATGTGTACAAATTAAATTAAACAGTTGGTGAATAACACTGTTTCTATAGCTGTATATTGTTTCACTGGACTATATGAAGGAAAAATGAAAAAAGGATTTGAAACTCCGAAGAATATTTAACATCGTGAAAATTCCCATTTTGGCATGTGGCAAATAAGCAAGGAACCGACCGAGCGAAGAAATTACTTTTAACAGTATATATATATATATATATATATATATATATATATATATATATATATACTATCTAGTAACTCCACCTGGAGCCCTTCTGGGGCTACTGCCGGTCCCAAGCCCGGATAAAAGAGGAGGGTCGGGCATGGGGTCAGCGACCCCATCCCGTAGAAAACTAACTCGCTAAATAAACGCTTACCAGGAGAAAAATATTCAGTATACTGTTTAGTATTTTCACACCTGTTTCAAGGGTTAGTTCACTTATTCTGTCAAATAAAGGTTATTTACATTTATGAAATAATCTGCAAAAACACCAGTGACATGAAATGGTGGCTTTCACTTGGTTTGGTTTCTTATTCTTACTTTGTATAATTATTTTACTTTAAGGTAAACGTTATTTATTTGGTCAGCTAGTAAAGATTAGTTAGCATACAAATAAGATGTTCGTCGTGGACAGAAATCAGCTGGTGAGCTACGAAAATCAGGGAAAATTTGATATTACTTACCTCCTAGATAAGTACTCTTCCTCAAAGGGAACTGATGAGCCCAAATTAGACTGAATTCAAGACTCAGATTTTACATTTTACATTTCAAATAAATCACCACCATCGAAATAAAAAAAGTAACTCACCAATCTCACTCAGTGATAGCCATAGTATACGACAAATTGATTGTTATTGTTAATTTCCACTCAGTGGTTTTCAAATTATAATCCACACCGTGATTGTGTGTGTGAGTCCGTAGGTGTTCGCTAGCAGGAGTCCATAACTAGAGACAAGCAGTATTCTTCAGTGATTTCAATGTAGTTTAGTGGGGTCTAATGGGGTCAAGGTACCTTTGAAACTCTTATTTGCTTTTTTTGGCTTATATATTACATAATAACACACTACTAAATATTTGTAGTTAGAAAGCTTTTATTTTATTGAAAAAAAAGAGTTGTTAATGTCTAACTTCAACCAATCCACGAAGTTGCGCCACCGTACACTATTGTCTTCAGTGGATGCGCACTGCTGAGGAGTCCCATACCAGGACGAAACGGCCGTCCAGTGCTTCCAGGTTTTCAATGGTGGTCTAGCTTCAACTGACTCATGATTTCAACCTGTGAAAATTTCTAAAACTCTCCACAAAACCCATTCTGATAAAAAGAGTTGTCTTACATTAATCAATAGTGTTAAGAATAGTATGGAATTATGAAATGGTTCAGATGAAAGTAAACTCAGTCGATTTATCATTATTGTTTTACCGGACTATGGATGCAATACACCTGTTCGTTAACTCCAATTTAATTTATGCACCTTCAATGTTTCACCTTCCACTTCTTCATGCGAACTAGATACATGCAAGTAGTTATTTCCTGTTTCAAAGTTGATAGCCTCTGACATATGCATACAGAAGAAAAAGGTAGAGATTTCGAGTTACCACTAAATTAAGCTTAAGCAAGAACGGTACATTACAACTGAGGTTCTAAAGTGAAGTATGTGAACAAAATGAGCTGGAAACAATTAAATCGTGTAAATGAGTCTAGGAAGTAACCCCCAAGTATAATATGCTGTAGTGAATGGGAACTCAGGTCGGGAAAAATGTTCTGACCAACGTTTGATCGTATTATTATAGAAAATATTTATCTATTCCATAAATACAAACAATCCTGGTAAATACCTATAGGTTTTGGTTCATTTTCAAACTATACTCAGTTTATAAAAGTCACTACCCTCGCGAAGGATATCTCAAACACCTAGTGGTAGTCCATTACCTATGTAGTCAAGAAAGCTAATGTCCAAATTGTAGCTTACAATGTTGCTGCACAAATATCGAGTCGGATCACAAAGTAACTGAATTAAGATATGTGAACCGGTCGATCAAAACTCAGTGGCTTGAAGGTTTTATATTCAATATATGGTCGGAAATTCCTGCTTTCGTGTCCATATGTATTGACCTGAAGTACATTAGTGAACAGTTTAAAATTTAGTAAAAAAACAGATATCTAGTGTTCCCTGATTTTTTAGTTGGTGCTTTAGGAATATAATTATATTAAGAAGTTCTACATTGATAAGTCTGTGTATCTGATGAAGTAAGATTACTGATGCAACTTACACTGTTATATTGGCTTCTAGTTGAAATTTAGTTTGCTTTACGTTCAATTCGGGTTTCAAATAAAAAACCTTATAAAATTGTTTAACATCGTGTCCAAACATTTTTGGAAGAAGATTCGTTCTGGCTCGGTGCTAGTCATCCTGGTCTTTAAAAATGATAAGATGTTAGGATTAGTTTGCAATTATGTTCAGTGATAGTCTAATTTAGCTATGGTTAATTTTTTATCAAATTTCAGTGTTGTTAGTCAATTATTCAAGTAACTAACTAATCAACCAACTACAGGTTTTTGTAGAAGATATTGCAACAGGTTTATCGTCGGGACGCTTAAACAATTGTCCGGTTGCTCTATATAAATCCTAATAAAGAATTCCTGAACCATTGGATACTAAACAGAAGCAGTAAAAAGACGCAATTCCATAGTTCATCATTAATAACATTAAATATACTGTAACATTACTATTATCATTATATCAAAAAATGTTTGACCCTACATTTAGTGTTCGCACACCACTTACCGAGAATCGCTATATTTGAAAGCAATTTACAACTTTGATATGAATTTTTGGAAATCTAATGCTCATTTGCCAGTATGAATAAATCATTTTCAAATAGTCTTTGATTTAAATTGTGTCGTAAAATAACTACTTAAACAGGAAAAGAACTTGACTTTTTTTAATTTATTTGATACCATAAGTAAAATATGCCTACTCATTCTTATTAAAATCAAGCACAATATTGTGGATTGTTAGTTTGCCTTTGGGAACTCGTTTTGATTTTGTCGTTATGCAATCATATTGTTTATATACCACTTCGGACTTGTCTCATTATTATTATTATATTATGCTAAACATTCTATTCATTTATCATTTTAATTTAAGTTTTCTTTTTTTTAAGATCTAGAAATAAAAACTCATAGAAATAAATTCTTGATGATATTTTGAAAAAGATTATTCGAGAGAAATTCAACTTCCGTACAAACACAGCAAAAATGTCAACTTTAGTTGTATTAAAGTTGTCTTTCAATTCGATTATTGACTATATATAAATATATTTTTATTTGAAGTATTTTCTTCGCTAGTGGGAACCAGTGAACAAATGTGCATTAATTAAACTTTAATCGAATAATTACGAAACTAATAAAAAGAAGTTAGTTAGTGAAAAATATTCCTTCGTAATACATCTACACACCATTCAAACTGTTTATCAGCAGTTGCCGGTCAGCTGTGATTTTAGTGTTTTGAGTTTACCAGTATCTGTCACTAGTCGGATACTTTTTGTTTTCCTATCAGACTTATGAACATCACTGTTTTCAGGATTAGATGACCCAATTTCTCTTCAAAGCTGTTAACAATAATTGATTTAATGAAACTGTTTGATGTGTATAATGCTTTAAACATGTTACCTTTGTTAGAAAGTATTGAAAAGAATAAAACTCGATAAAATATTGAAAACGAATAGAAAGTTCATTTAGGCTTAAATTCATTCATTTAAATGTTTCATGATTTGTGCGATACATACGGGTCCTGGTTTTAATGATATACAAAATTGTGATTATTCACAAGTGAAATATCAGAAAATGTTATGAATCAAGTGTCTGTTGCTAGCCGGTTGAAATGATTTTCTGAAGAATAACGGACCAAGATGAAAAATGTCTCTAAACTAAATAACTTCTTATACCATCCGTTTTAAATATTTATTTTCAAAAAATTGTCAAAGCGAATGATCTGAAACATGAATCGCCGCAAATTTCGCCCGCCCTACATACATCAAAATCTATCTAGTTTTGTTTTTATATAGACTTTATATTTGTTTATAAACATCAAAAGCATTGACAGTACACGTGAGCGAGATACGCAAGGTATTTAGTGTATCCAATTAGGGTCAGACAATATAGCTACATATACTTCCTGGACCTCTAGAATATGGGCTGTAATTATTACAAGATTATCAATCTGATTGGTTTGGGAAATACATATCATCTCGAAATTCGCATAATCCTTGTACGTTAATCCTGTAGAAGAGAATAAAAATAATCGATGGAACACAAAGTTTATCGAAATATTACTTTCATGATTATATATTGTTTTACACAGTGTGCAGATATTCTCTCTAAACCATGGGAGTGGTTACTAAGAATGTACGTCAAATCATTTTACATTCAACCTTTTGTGATAGTGAACGTCTCCTTCTCGTCATAACTACAACCCTAAATATATCTGGAGATATTGCACCCTGTCTACTTCATAGTTAAACACTAATTTATTTCCAAACCAAATGATTGGCTTAAATATTTACAGAAAATAATTTGAGTTATTCTTTTAAAATAATACTTTCAATATTTGACAGTTTAGTCAATAAGAACTCTAATTTCAAATTTTAAAAAAACCTCCTGTCTCATCTGTTCTAATCTTTTTTTGAAAAATAAAGACTGAAGTAGGCAAATCTCCAACAACAAATTTTAATGTAAACTTAACAAACTTTAACAACTATAAAGAAGTATTACTAAATTCAAAAATAGATAAACGAAAAGCAATGTCACAAATGAATTGTTCGAGTTAACAGGGTGGAGAACGTGGATTTCATTCTACACGACTAATCAAATAAAGCTTTTTTCATTGTTAAGAAGAGAAACAAAGAAATATTTGGGTCGTTGAGACTATATGCTTTCTCTAGATTAATCCATCTCATAGGACATGGATATACAATAACCGATGACTGTATGACTACAGATTACCGTCAGTTTTAAATCGCACAAACAATAATCACAGTCTCATAAATTCCATTATCAAATTAATTTATAACCAACATTAAAAACTAGTAGTTTTTCAGTTTTTTTATACAATACCCATAAAACGAACTGTGATCAAAGTTGGTTAGTTTTGCACTTCTTTACTACCGAAATGAATAAATTCTTATTAGCAAACATTTCTCATTAGAGGCTGTTTTAGTCAAGATACAGAACTCAGATATTTGAATTCGTTAAAGATTATGTAAGTAACATTTACTCGAGGACCTATTGGTCTCGTATGCAAACGCTTAACCTCGAGACCACCGAGCCGGGATCCAACGGTGTTAATGTCTAACTTCAACTAATCCACGAAAATGAGTGGCACATCCACCATTGTCTTCACTGAGTTACTGTCTCACAACAGACCCGGTTGAACTCCACTGCTCACTGCTTCTCACTAGAACTTCAGGAAATACCTCATGAAGTTAGTCACTAGTGAGCGTATGTTGATTAATATAAACATGGATTTCGTGGATATAATAGTATTTTAATAGTTGAGATCATGAGTCAATTGAAGCTAGAACACCATGGAAAACCATGGAAAATTAAATACTCCACATCTGGCTTAACTTGTAATAAAGAACATTCTCTGGAATCAAAACAAACATCATTTAATGTGAAGTTAATACTTTAAAAATTAATCCAACTGGATAGAAATGTCAGATTATGAAGTCTTATAACTAAAGGTACTCATCAGTATACGTCGTGGATATTGTTTAAAAAATAGTGATGATTTCTCAATCCGGATATTTAACTCTGAATTATGTAAGACATTTATTTAATTTCATTTAGGAGAAAAGGTTTATTATTACTCTTGTATTACTCAACAATAATTAGTTGATGTTCACTCTGGGTTCGATGGGAAATGCTGGTGGGTGGTCCATGCTTCTCCACGTGGGGTAACAGGTGTAAGTAAGTAAATAAATAAGTAATTACTCAACAAGTGACTTATTATTACGACTAATGATTATTAAAGGTACTTATGTTGAATATTTTTTAACTATATTGGGAAATATTTTCTTAAAACTGAAGATAAAAAGAATCACTTAAAAACCAGTGTTTATGAAGTAAAAATAGGTAGAAAGTGAACGATTAAGTACGTGACCTAATTAATTCTCATGACCGTAAATTCATGTGTAAATTTATTCAGAATTAAGCACTTGCTAAATAAATAATGAGTAATGACGACAAAATCAACTTAATTTTATTCAAAAAATTAATCATAAAAATCTTTTACAAAAGCAGTGATTTGAATCAGTTCAATCAAATAAGTGTTTAACACTTCAACAAATTATAATTCCTAGGTTTTTTAATAAAAATTAAAAGTAAAAAGCGTACGGAAGATGTGATGTTGAAATTATTGAAAAGTTTAAAACAAACAAAGATACAAGCTTCTTTCCCGGAATCTCCAGAGAAATATGTTTTCAATTACTCAAGTGTAACATTATCGACTATTCAGCTACAAGTATTATCTGTTGGTCCTAAATTTTTTAGTACGTCAACGAACATTAATGAACTCAACGCTAAAAGTATAAAGTTTGAGAAAATTTTACTTCAAGATCAAAGTTTTAATACCGATAATGTATACTGAAACGGCTGTTTCATCTTTAATTAAGCTTTCAAATAAGATGTTACCAAACATATCAATTTATGGTTTCAATTACCTTCAACTCATACGAAATCTCAACTAAATCAAATAACTTTTAAGAATGGTCTTGTAATTGTTAGTGAGTGCCTCCAAGATTATTTTATTGATGAATTATTGAGAAACTATGAAATCGGTTGAAACAAGAGTATGACAGTTATCCCTTGACGACACAGTCTGATGATCAGGCGCAATTATGAACTGATCAGACATGTGAGATACTCGATGCTGGCTAAGTGGCTGGATGTTACTGTTCATTCTAACAAGTCCGAAGGATTTTAACTTAATTTTTCTGGGTCTTGGTATATCATTTCCAAGGAGTCCTACATTACAACGAAAAACACTGCTAGAGTTCCACTATTTCCAACGATCTTCTAGGTGGTGTATTTTGAAATGACGAATTAACATATATATGAACAATATTTTGTAAATAGATGGAAGAAACGTATCAGAATATTTCGGAGAGAAACATAATATTAGGTTAAATGCATTTTATAACTTTAAATTGTAACGTGGATCATAATTTCATTGGCTTTTTTGAGGTAATGATCAATGAACATTCACATCATGATTTACAAAATCAATTCAACCAATTTTATTCAATTTTCTAGTAAATACACTCTTATGGTAAATGTAAAGATGTTTCATTCATGAAAAACCCATCTGTTTAGTTAAAAATACCTCGGTATCTTCCAATGAAATAATATTTACTATACTATTTAAATATAATAACTAATATTTCACATGAATGAAAATATCACCAGGATATATCTTAGGAGTTTTAGTTTAGTACAATGAGGTACATAGTCATACAAATGAATATGGACTACATCAGAACAACGATAATAAAAATTGATTTCGTGTAGTAATTTCGTTTACAAATACTGTCCGTATGAACAGGTAAGTGTTCATGTCTCTGAAGTTGTGTCTTGTGTTTGAATATTAAGAGAGTCATACGGTTCCTCGGTGTTGTTAATACACTTTGATAAATCATCAACGTTTTCCTCATTCATCTCACATTATACCTTTGCTAAAATAATTTCTGAATTTTTTTCAAGGAATATTAAAACATTGTCATACATGTATTTTACCTTACAAATTTATTTTCATGTATACATATATATTCTGTATTCGAAAACCTCAGATCTTGTGACTTATGTTTATTTCATATTAACATGATCTTTTTCAGCAGCATAAGGCTATCTAATCAATCCCGTTAAGGTAATTAGAAGGTATTTTTTATAATTGTCTGGCATCGTTCTAAGAACCGCTGAAAGCAAAAAGACAACGAATAGTGGTTTTCTAATTGTTTTAGACTCTTCACCGATGCACATAGATAATGACATACTAAATCGAAGTCAGTAAATTATATCCTCACTACCCTTCTAGAGTTTAGTGATCACAATTTCCAATTTGAATTTAAGCATCAATAATACACTCTTCATAAACCATTATCAGGTACTTGTTCCAGCAACTATATTGAAATGACATTTCAAGGTTACTTGAATGTTTTGCTTAAATGGATGGTGTTCTTCAAAAATTATTAGGTCATTTATAAATAAACATAATATGGGTTGATATAATATGAAGTACCATTAGGAGTTGAAGATGGTTTCATGACATCAGACACTTAATTAGTGTTAGCTACTGAATTACTTACAAAGGGACTGTTTTATGAAAATTAATGAACTTGGAACACACTTCGAAAAGGATTAACGATACGGATTACATAAAGGATAATATGTTATGCCACTGTACAGAATGAACCATGTGAAGAGCAATGACATATCCGATTTATCATTTCAGTTTTTACTTGATAATTCATGATGTGACAAACTTTATAAATATGCTGTTCAAAAACAGAATACACTAAAAAACTCTTATTTATTAATAAACAACTTAAAAAATTCCCATTATATTAAAACACAATTGTATGAACGAAGAATATTCTTTTCAATAATTTCTCATCAGGTTCTACAATTATAAATCTGGCCAATTTTATGGATTATTAATCTGGATTTATAATTGTAGAACCTGATGAGAAATTATTGAAAAGAATATTCTTCGTTCATACAATTGTGTTTTAATAAACAACTTTACACTATAATTCATTTCTGTATTGGTTTCGAATCTTATCATTGATGTTTGGAACTGCAATTGATCAGTGCCTTATTGACATGTGTGTATCCTGTGACGATTGCCTCGATGTTGCCTTCACTCCCAAGCATTATAGACAGAAATGGATGGTAGCTAGCAGTGGAATCCAGGACGTACGTTTCATTTCATTATGGACTCGTTAGCTGGATATACCACTGCTAGCCACCATACATCTCAACTACATATTGTAAGTTCTACAAAGTAAAATTCACTTATTTTAAAAAGCTCAGTGAATAAGTGGTCATTAATCAAAACTAATACGTGATTTCTTAAATAAGATACAACTTACACGAGAAGATACGACTTTATCAAATATTTTCAAATATGTGAGCTTCGAAACGTCTCTTTTTGGGAAATTGAATCTGATGACTACTTAAATATTAGTTTGCGCTTGTATGTGTGTATGGAACCTGAGAAGCCTAATTATCACTCAGATAAATTTGTAAACATTCTTCATTTATTCATTGGATTTAAGTCATCTGATGGCTTTTGTTTCTAAATATTTTCTAAGTACCCTTTTAACCAATCAGATGGATTTATAGAAAATACAGGTGATTTAGGTAAAGTCATTCGATTGAAAAAAATGCTTTTTCATGTATTATTTTTATTCCTATATTCTGATGACTACAAGTAATTTAAGTGTTACAACTGAAAATCTGTTACACACACTAATGTTCTGAACAGGTGAGATTTTCGTGCTTATCTGTACAGCTTTTCATTGCATCCTTTAGTGTCCTTAAGTTCTAATTATTACATACCAGAGGAAAACAGAAGTGTGGTCGATGTTGAGAACTCCGAACGGGCTATGTCCGCGTAACTGATCCCAAATTATGAAGAACAATTATCACACCAACCGAGTGAACATAATCTTTATTGACATGATAAATTTTCCAACCTAGTTGATTTTAATATACGACTGAGAAGGTATTGTTCAATGGTAATTCTTATGATTGGTTATTTCATTAATTACATTGAAAAACCAAGGTTTTATGAAGTATTGTAATGGTATAGTTAGATGATAAATTCAACCAGAAAATAAAAACTGTTTTAACTTACTGCTTCGAGAGAGTTTAGAAAGGCAATAACTGAGATCAATAATTATCAGCATTGAGCTTAACAAAATAATGTTGGCTGGAGATATTCTCAAAAAAACTTCAAGCTGGGATGAGTAATAACTACAGAAAATGTATTACATAAAATATGTGGAAACAAAGGAAGTATCAAGCAAAATCTCCCAAAAAAATCTACAACTCATCAGTCGAAGTTTGACAACAGCTTTGAAGATAAATATGTTAAGAAAAATTATTTTGATTTCAAATCTGTCTCCAACTATCATACACAGGAAAAAAGATCTCATCTTAATTTTGATCAAACCAAACAAAAGCAAATGGTTCATATACTACTACTTCGATTGAGTGTTATCTCAACAAATCCAGTTCAAAGAAACTAGCTGCTTTAGATACTAGTAGTGAATGTATGCCTTTCAAGGTTTCATAAAAATATATTGAAGATAATACATATATATACATACGAAGATATATTTTTGCACCTGATCAACCTGGGTTTCATACTCGGGGCTTACTCAACCGTTCGGGCTACCCAATGTATTATTATTATTATTAATGGCTTTATTCAATATTATCTTTTTGGTACAATATAGAATTCTCAGCACTTATGCATGAGAATTACAGAAGTTCTCGAACTTATGTAGTTCAAGTATATAGGTATATGCAAAAGGTATGCATGAGGTGTGATATAAAAGAAAATGTTAAGGTGCAAAAACGTATGCCCTATGTCTAATAAAATCAGCGGCCCATATATGAGGTCAAAGACAGTAAAAATAAGTAGTAGCAAATACGAGGAAGAGGCCATCATCAATCTCCCCTGAGAGAGTGCTTATGCATATATGTGTAACAGGAAATACGGAGGCGATAGCCATGAGCTGAATGATGTGTATGTAATGTGTAAGAGTGAGTCTAGTGCAGCAAACACGTTTTCTATGAGGGTGGTGGACATCCACCCTTCCAGGTGGATGAATATATCTATGTGTATGCTGTGGGATTCATGAAGTAAAAGCTGTTTTTTACTCGTGTGCATGTAACGTATATTTACTCACAGAGTATATACAACTGTATGTATGCCAAGTGATACGCGGATGAAAGTACGTGTGTTAAATCGTATGCTTATAGACTATACCTAAACAGTTCAAGTAAAATTCAAGAACATTTTTACTTGTTCTTGCGTGAGATAGCAATATGCATGCAAAGACTCGCCCAGGCTGCGGTCCCCACAAAATCGCATAAATGCAGTGAGATTGTGGGCCTCGAAAAAACGGAACCCAGTAACAGAAGGCCATAACTCCGCCTGTAGCTCTTCGAAGGCTACTGTCGGTCCCAAGCCCACACAAACGAGAAGCGTTAGGAGTGGGATCAGCATCCCCATCCCTGTAGAACACGACACTGCTAAGAAAGCGCTCACCAAAATTAACAAATTACACCATTCAAACTCTGACATCCAAGTTGAAGGGTCTTCTTTCAGAACAATTATGACGCCTCATGATGAAAGCCAAGGTTCTGCCGAAGTCACGAGGCCCATACCACTTCTAACAATCAGAGCAACAATTAATATAAATTCATGGAATGTTCGCACAATGTGAGAAACTGGAAAGATCAATCAAATAGCTGTGGAAATGAGATTATACAACTTGATAGTATTCGGAATCAGTGAAACCCATTGAACTCAAGTTGGACAGAAAAGGATAGATTGAGGAGAGATGCTGTTGTGCTCTGGTTATGAAGAAGGAAATGCTGCACACACACTGAGAGAGTTGCTCTGATTTTGAACACAGAAGCACAAAGAGCACTTGTAGAATGGAAGTCTCAAGACAAATAAGGGATGGATCACATTAAATGTTATCCAGTGCTATGCATCCACCAACCACAGCAATGAAGACGATAAAGATCACTTTTATGAGAGGCTGCAGTTAGTCGATCGTGGAGAAGTGCACAATGTAAGAACTGTAGGAACCATCCTAATGGCAGACTTGAAGGTCGAATTCGGAATGGACAACACCGGATATGAAGATGACATTGGACGACATGAGCTGACTGGGAGAAACGTACGAGTATGGAGAGAGAGATATATGTAGAGAGTTGCAAATTCATGTGAATTCAATAAATTGGTTATTGATATTACTTTATTCACCCACAGACGCATACACGAAAACCATATGGGACTCACCGGATCACATCACACTACAGAGAACCAGATGGATCTTATCTGCGTCACTAGAAAATTCAGAAGATTAATGGAAGACAAGAGAACCAGAAGATGAGCTGACGTGGCTTAGATCACCACCAGCTTGTGGTTGACAAGGTGAAACTGAAGTTAAAGAGGCACTGGACAACTGGCGAAACAGCATTACAAAGGTTCAATACAGCCTTCCTTCGACATGCTGACAAACTCAACCAATTCAAGATAACTCTGAACAACAGGTTCCAAGTCTTACGAGATCTGCTGGAGGTAGAAGAAGAAGAAGAAGAGACTACTATGGTGGAGAATTGAAAATAGATCGAAGGAGCACTAACTTCAACGTGTCAGGAGGTTCTGGGCTGAAGGAAACATCATCATAACCAATAGATCTCCATCGAAATGCTGAACAAGGTTCAAGAAAGGAAGAACATGAGGACATCAATCAACAACAGCCGAACAAGAACAGAGAGAGTGAAGGCTCAAAGTGAATGCACTGAAGCCAATCACTGAGATTCAAGTACAGAGGAACGGGTGGGTAGAACACTTTGAAGAAATCATGAAAAGACCAGCTCTAATGAACAAATCAAGAGAGGGATAGCATCAGGACCAAACAACATACCATCTGAAGCACTGATGTTAGACAAAGAAGCAATTACGGATAACTGTTGAACGAAAGCATTTGACAGCGCGGATAGGAGAATCCTATGAAAGCTTCTTCGTAACTATGGTGTACCTGAGACGATCGTCATCATTATACTAAATTCATAGGACGGACTGCACTGCAATGTCGTGCATGAAGGACAGCTGACGGTTGCGTTCGAAGTAAGGACCGGTGTTATACAAGGCTGCTTACTATCCCCCTTCTCATTTCTTCTGGTGGTTGACTAGATCATGAAGACCTCGACATCCGAGTGGAAGCACGAAATGCAATGGACAACTTGCATGCAGTTGGATTAGTCGGAATCCCAGATGACCTAGCCCTCCGATATCACACACAGATACGAATTCAGGTGAAGACAGTCAACGTATCGTCAGGTTCTGCAGCAGTAGACCTCAAACCAGCACCAAAAATATCACACTTGACAGAGGAGCTCTGGAATGGGTGGAAAGATTTACGTACCTGAGGACGATCATTGATGAACAAGGGGGATCTGATGCAGATGTGAAGCCACAGATTGGCAAAGCAGGGACAGCATTCCTACAGTTGATTATTATATGGAACACGGAGAAATTTCAAGCACAAGTTAAGTACATAGAAGCAAACAAGCAAGTGAAGTAAAGCATTAGAGCCGACAAGAAGAAATACGTGGGAGAACTAGCAGTGATAGCGGAAAAAGCTGCAAGAGAAGGAAATATGGAAAAGCTTTATGATACAACGAAGATAATAGCAGGTAGATATAGTAAACCAGAGAGACCGGTCAAGGACAAAGAAGGGAAGACAATCACGCCGATTCAAGAACAGAGGAACAGATGGGTAGAACACTTTTAAGAACTCTTGAATAGACCAGCTCCGTTGAATCCACCGGACATCGAAGCAGCACACACAGATCTTCCCATATATGTCACTCCACCAACGATCGAAGAAATCAGGATGGCCATCAGACAAATGAAGAGTGGGAAAGCAGCAGGACCTGACGATATACCAGCTGAAGCAACGAAGTCAGACATTGAAGTGACTACAAACATGCATTGCCTTCTATTCAAGAAGATTTGAGAGGAGGAACAATTGCTGACTGAATGGAAAGAAAGACACCTCATCAAGATTCCAAAGTAAAGAGATCTGAGAAAATGTGAGAACTACAGAGGCATCACAATACTGTCAGTATCAGGAAAAGTCTTCAGCAGAGTGTTGCTGAACTGGATGAAAGACGCGGTAGACGCCCAACTTCGAGATCAACAAGCTGGATTCCGTAAGGATCGGTCGTGCACAGACCAAATTGCGACACTATGGATCATCGTTGAGCAATCAACTGAATGGAACTGGTCACTATACACCGACTTCCTTGACTGTGAGAAGGAATTTGACAGTGTGGATAGGAGAACATTATGGAACCTTCCTCGACACCATGGAGTTGCTGAGAAGATTGTCAACATTATCCGGAACTCATACGACAGACTACAGTGCAAAGTCTTGCATGGAGTACAGCTGATAGATGCATTCCAAGTAAAGACCGGAGTCAGACAATGCTGTCTATTCTCCCCTTCCTCTTTCTTCTGGTGGCTAACTGGATTATTGAGTCCTCTACATCTTATCGAAAGCACGCAATCCAGAGGATAGCTTGGATGCAACTAGAAGATTTAAACTTTGCAGATGACCTTGCCGTTCTATCCTATACGCACGAACAAATGCAGATGATGACAGCCAGTGTGGCAGAAGCCTCTGTCTGCAACAGTAGTCCCCAACATACAAAAGGGAAAAAGCATCATCCTCAAATACAAAATAGAGAACACCGACCCGGTCTCACTTGATGGAAAAACTCTGGAAGAGGTGAAAAAGTTTGCGTACCTGATCGGCATCATCAATGAACAAGAAGGATCTAATGTAAACTTAAAGGCGAGGATCGACAGAGCAGGGACAACATCCCTACAGTTGATTATTATATGGAACTCAGAACAACTGTCAACCAATATCAAAATCACTATCTTCAATACGATTGTCATACTGTACGGAACTGAAACGTGGAGAACTAACACAGCCATAATCAAAAATGTAAAAGTATTTATGAACAATTATCTACGCAAAATACTCAATGTTCGTTGATCGGATACCATCAGCAAGAACGTATTTTGGAAGAGAATAAACCAGTTTCCAGCCGCAAAGGAAATTAAGAAAAGAAGTTGTAGGTGAGTCGGAGATACATTAGGGAAATCATCAAACTGCATCATGAAGCAAACTCTAACTCGAAATCCTGAAAGGAAATGGAAAAGGGGAAGACTAAAGAATACATTGAGTCGGTAATTGGAAGCAGGCATCAGGAGATTAAATTGTAACTGGAAAGCATTTCTCAGGAGAGAGTTAGATGGAGACTGCTAGTGGATAGCTTATACTTCTCCACGAGAGTTAACAGGTATAAGTATCTAAGTAAGTAAATTCTAGTATCTCCAACTTGTTTTGACTTTTATCGATTAGGGAATATTTACTAGAAATGTTGTGGTGACGATAATGGGAGACTTTCAGTGTGAAACAAGAAACATAATATAAAATAAATGCTAACCGGTAAAGTCATTAAAGGTAACAGTTCAGAAAAACAACTATTGATGTCAGAGATGATATTACTGAGTTCAGGTGTAACTTTAGAATGAAGGCAAATTAATAATGTCTGATTTCTTTCTTTTTTTGAATATTATAGTGTGAATACTTATGTACGAACTTTATTTTTAAAATGAACAATAATTGACTTTCAGTTTTATTCAGCTGTTACCTTATTTGATTAAATATAGGACGAAACTTGCAAATATTGAATGTTTCAGAATCACAAAATAATGTATTTCTGAATAAATAAAAAAATAATAATTTAAAGATATATATGATTATTCCGAAATAGTTTTGAACCATTTATGTGGTAGGTTACATATTCGATCTGACTGTATTGTAATGTTTTAACAAAGTACTTAGTAAATAGTTGAATATATGGCAATGCTTTTCATTTAAGTTCTAAAAATTCAAAATAATTGATGAACATGCATCCCTCGTTCATCAACTAGGTGTCTCTTTTATTCTTCTTTATTTCTACATTGGATCAGTAAACTTCATTTCAAGTTAAAACTAGAAGTATCGACTTTTATTCATACCGTCCTTTATCTGTTATAGCTGATAACGCCAACTACATAGAATGGTTGATTTGTTGTTATATAGCTCAAAGTAGTCAGCGGAAAACCCTAGACCTAGTTAGTGATCGTCGGTTATTCGGTTCAAATAGCTTAGTGGTCAAGTATCAGACTCTGAAACTGGATAATGTAGGTTTTGATTCTATAAATGCCACTCGTTACCTTAAGATTATAGGTATAGGATACTGAAGAATCTCAACCATCACGAAACCCAGGTTAGAGGTTTTCTTTTGACTACCTCCTATCATCTAACAGACTAAAAACTAAACCAGTACATTTAACGTAATCCAAAGAAGGGACTTCGACAGACTACCTTCCAATAGAGTTTTATTAAGTCAATGGATGAATGATGATCTACAAAAATAGGCCGTAATAAATAATTCTCTTGTATAAGCTATCTCAATTTTTAGTAAAAGTGTTACCTATGGAGTTGGGTAGGAAGTGAGAAAGTTTTTCACTGAAGTATAAACAAACTAAATAAAGTTAGAAGTTTGAACCATCTAATTTTGTAATGGTGGTTCGAACCTATTATGTTCAGTTTATAACAGCATTCTAATACATCTGGTTTCTACAACTGCCTATAAAACCACAGAGTAAATGATCATAATTTCATCCTTATTGTGGATAGTTTAATTAGGAAAAGCTTTTATTATTTACATTCATAATTAATTTGGTTTTGTTTTCAATGTATTACTAAAATATCAGGAAAAGTAAAAACAATAATTCAAAATTAATTAATAGTCAGATAATTTCATAAATTGGCACGAAGGTATTACTCCAAGTTTATAAAATATCTGTTAATTGTTGCAATGTTATCTACAGAGATGAAGAATGACGGATTATGACACTTCAGTGGTTTATATTTACATCAAGCATTTCATTCTGAACAGTTCACTAGAATGCTAGAGAACTTATACAAAATATCTAAACCAAAGCATAATATCTGTTTAGAGCTGAAAGTAATGAGTGAAGTATTTAACTGATGAATAAACGACATACTTTCTCATTGATAACAATGAGGATGTTATGATGACTGAACGGAGTAGGTTCACAAATCAACGGTGAAATATTCGCAGAGATCAAATTCTAATTGTCTCCAACTTTTGATGAAAGTTTATCAGTAAAACTAAACTATGTTAATACAAAGCTGAGCTGTATTTTTACAGTAGTGTACCGAATGTAAAACGTCTAGATTTCCAGGATAGAATAACGTTTCTGGATTTTCCAATTATGATACTTTTTGTGACGACTAGTATGAGTTAGGACCAAGACAACCGTTTGATTTGGTTGTTCATAAATTCATCAGTTTTCTTTGCTGCATCATGAAATTGGATTAATTTTGAAAATATCTGTAAAATATAATTATGTTTAAGGTTTCAAACTTATTCCAAACCACGCAACTATTCTGTTTGATTCTTATTATTATTGTGGGCATGTTTTTGGCTGACATGTATTAGATTTCATTTGACCCTCAGAATTAATTATTGCAATAATATTAAAGTTGTACATAATAGATTATTCCAGATTTAAAAATTAAACTGCATCTGCAAAGTTATCAAATCAAGTCAACGATATTTCAATTTTTTTGTTTTTGTATCATGATCAACAAATATCTTATTAAATATTTTAACAGCCACTCAGTTATTGTTTCGCAGAATTTGCATAGTTTCGAGCCAATTTGTGTCCCCGATTTGATGCTGGACGAAAGATCATTGAAACTCTAACTAATGACTAGCTTCGAGATAGATTTCCTGTACTTCAAATGATAAGTATTGGCTAATGAACTGAATAATATTAAAGGTGTGTTACTGAAGATATTAGGAGTAGTACAACATCACAGAGTGATCAAGATTGTAAAAGGGGAACTTTGAATTTTGACTCAGTGTTCTAAATGTGTTGTGCTCTCCATAATGTATGAAGATCATGAGTTTAATTCAGTGTAGGTCAGTTGGTGCTTACATCTGTATAGCACTTCTAATTTCCACTAATAAATGACGTTTATTTATGATATGAAACATAAATCAGAAACTGAATTCACTTTAGTCAATATATTTTCAACTATAGAATAGTGGGTGAGCTGAAACTGATGAATGAGTAGACTATCGGAAGTTTGGACTTGCAGGCAAATAAAAACTTTTTGTTGTTCCATTTAACCAAGATTAATCACTTTTGTCCAGTACATTAAACACCGGAAAAAGCAATCTTTTAAATATTTACTTTATAATTCCTTTTGAAATATTTATTAATATAGTATACAACAATAAATGAAATTATACAGATTGTCTAACTAAATAATTGTTTATATTCCCCAATGTATTAAGTATATAACGTCAATTCTAACGCTTGAGGATAGGTATTTAGTGATCAAAGTAGATGCTTTACGATTTCATACAATACACTTATTTGCATAAAAAAACAGTCATTGTCATCTATTTCCGTATCTATGTGTCATAAAGGTATTTTCAAGAACTGGTTGTGAGCTGATATTGTTTGGTCCATTAATTGTTTCTTTTTTATAGGAAAAAAAGTAATTATGCTAATTTTCCTACGTCTTTTTCTTCTTATTTGATACTAATACATTTTTTTGTGTTATCATAGCGCATATTCTGTTTCCTCTGCTAATCACGCTCTTGTGATAGTTAAAATGCAAATAAGAACGATCATTGATAATTATCTTTAACCTGTCTTGAAAGCGTTCCATTAATACGTCATATGTTACTCTTAAAGGTAAACCTAAGCTCGATACTGTAGGCTATCGTACTGTTTCCTATACTATCTCTGTTTAACACCTTTTGAGAATAATTTTCATATAAACTGAATGATGAATTCATATGTTGTTCAGTGGGAATAATTTATTTTACTCTCATTCCTTGTGCAATTATGATACATGCTTTTCCTACTGATTTTGCCCTCAGTCTTGTGACAGTTTTCGTAACAGGGTTGTTGTCATACTTTGATGATGAGTGCTCTCTTGAACAAAATCTTTGGGTATTACATGTGTTAAAGAAAGTTTATTTCTGCTTCTTTTACGCTTAGACGGATTACTGAGTCTAAACAAACGGATCTTATTCTTATAATGAGTCCTCTTTAAGTGCCAGTTCTGATGTTTTTTAGTAAAAAAAAATTTCCATTACTTAGCTCTATCCAACTAATTGGTATAAGTTGCTTCATTAAAACATGGGATTAAGGTCCAATTATATTTATAATATTGTAGAAGAAAATTGAAAAATATCTTACTTATTCTTTGAATATCTGAAGAATGAAGTATCCACAATAAAAGATATTTTGGTCACAACACGGTGGATTGTTTGTTATACACAAAGTAGTGCTAACACCGGTAAAATCAATCAGTAATGGAGAACGAACTTTCTTAGCTACTGATTTGAAATTTTCCGAGCAAAGCATTAAATGTTTCAATTCAATTTACGACAAGCATAAATAATTAATGGAAGTCAGGTATTAATTGAAGACTGTTATTATAAATGTTGAAACACTAAACGAGTAACATTCAAAAAGTTAGTGATTAACTCAGGTTTTTAATACTTGGCAAATGCTTTATAAGTTAATTTACTTTGTGGATCGACAATCATAAAAATACACAGGAAGTGGGGTCAACTATATAAAAATAAATCACATTAACTGACACAGTGTGAATATTTCTGAAAGATCATTCACCACTCTTGTATATTTTTACCATACCCTTTGATATTGTTTCATTACTCAAAAACCTTCAAAATAGTGGAACTAATTAATCAATCTATTTGGTAACTGCTTGTCAATGCAAATTCATGCAAAAACATAGCCCATTTAAGATACTCATATTAATCATGATTTTAAATATGTTTGCTAGAACATGTATACAGATTCAATTTAGTCATTTATTCTTATTCGAAAATGTACTTGTTAACACAAAAGTATTTGTCATTCAGTTTACGTGCTGTATACTTTACTCAAAACTGACTGTTAGTTTTTAGTGGTATCAAATGATTCTAAGTGATTTTTGAAATTAAACTACATTTTGAATTCCTATATATCCATCAACCTATCCTTTGAATCGCAAAATAAAGGAGGAAACATTTCTTCCAATTGTTATATTTAGATCATCTTCGAATCAAATTGAGGCAAATATGAACTTCATTACGGCAAGTAAAATTATTATAAATATTGGTGAATATTCAATCTCATAATATATTAATATTTCCATATAATTTAACCTACTACGTACTAATCTGTCGGTGTAGTTTTTTCTCCAACCAATAATCAAGCACTCTAGAAACTTAGACGTCCGCAAGCAAATTCTAGTTTATTATTAAACTCCCTTATATTAGCTTGAGAGTACATATTTGATGGATTTTATTTGTTTCGTGCACAATAAAATCGGTCTAAAGAAAGATACGAATAATAATGATTCTATTTCAATCAGTGACAATTTAACGGAAATGATAAAGTCTTTTTTTTATTTATTTAAACCTTTATTCTATTTACTGACTTCCTAAATGCACTAAATTATTATTTAGTGCTTAATTTTCCTGTTCTTGATTTTATCTCTTAGGTTTAATTGATTATCCTTGTCTATTCTATCCCAAGGTCAACAGAAATAACCATCCGAAAATAAATAATAATGCACAAAATTTAATAACATGAAATCAACATTATTTATTGATTACAGAATATGCTACGTATATCAAGTTATGAGATTGAAGGAAAATCTTGCCGAGTATGAAACCTTAGGTTTGAACTTTCTGCTGATGATTCCCAAGAAATTAACATCAAATTTCAGAATGGCAAAATTATCTCATTATTGACTTTAATGAAATTTGAAATTGTATGGATAGATGGGGAAATTTTAAAAGATTTTCCTGAGGTTACTAAATTTCTATAGGTTAGTCGTTGGTTCTGTGATAATAACTTTTGAGTTGCCAAAGTATTTTTTTTCTTGATTCGTCTAGAACAGAAGTCCCAGTATTGAGTAAACAAATTCAATATTTTTGTTTTAGGACATTTATATCACATTCACATTGATCACGACTCACAAAATAAATTCTTTCGAACAAGATGAATTCCGGTGAAATTATTATTTAACTCCATATGGAGCTCCTTAAGATTTAATGCTAGCAACAACCCCAAGTAAAAGAGAAGCATTGGATTTAGGGTGAAACGATGACCGGTTACAAAAACGCTAAATAAATATAAACACCTGAACCAATTAAACTATACTCTAGGAGTTTTCAAGCCCAGAGGTGAAATCTGAGAGTCCCTGAAAGCCCCGAAGCTTATAAAGCTTCTAAAAACTAGGCTTTCGACAAATATAGATACGTAGAATGTTGTGAAAGATCTTCCCAATAACCACAGAAATCAGGAGATACCATATAGTTGTGTTCGAAATAAGTGAAACTCAACGAACTTAATCTAGCTAAAAAAGATACTAAATTCAGCAGAGATTTTGTTGTATTCCAGTTATTCGAAAAATGCTCCCCCTACACACACAAGGAGTTGCAGTAATGCTTTTAAAACAGGCACATATAAAATACGAAAGAAGCATTGGACAGTTGAGTAAGCACCTCTGTGAGCATTTAATATAACTATCTTTCAAAATTTTAACAGGTTCAGATAGTTCAATTTAGCTCTTAGTGACAACTTTCAAGTTTTACGAGATTTACTACAAGAGGGAGGGACCACTATGGACAGCAGCTATAAAAAATAGGCGAAACACTCACTTCAGGATTTCAAGGGGAGCTTGGCTGGGAATTCTCTCTGAACCAAGCCACTACAGACATATGGAGCTACTAATTTAGAGGATTTATTTACCACTACAAACTGAACTCTGTAGAAGAGCTAATAACTACAACAGAAAAAGCTGAAAGGAAATATGAAAGAACTATACAATACAACCAAGAATCATTTAGGAAAATATAACAAACCGCAGTGACCAGTCAGGAACAAAGAAGGAAACCCATTCACTGAGGCTCAAGAGCAAAGGATCAGATGGATAGTACACTTTAAAAAACTCTGGCATATACTAACGCCAGTGGACTCACCGTACGTCGAATTTGCCCACACCAACCTCTCCATAAATGTTATCTCATCAGCAACAGAAGAAACTAGCAAGGCTAGTAGACAAATCAAGATCTGCAAAGCAGCTGAACCAGACAGCACATGATCTGAAACAGAAAAGTCAGATATCGATGCAACTGCAAAGATATTCTATGTTCTTTTCTGAAAGATTTGGGAGGAAGGGCAAGTATCGACAAACTGGGGAGAAGAATACTTAATCAAGATACAGGGAAAGGAGATCTCAGCAACAGTGAGAACTAAAGAGGCATCACACTATTATTAATAGCACGGAAAGTGTTTAACAGAGGGTTGCCGAACCAAATGAGATTAAGTAGACGCTTAACTTAGAAGCCAACAAGTCAGTTTTCGTAAGAACCGATCATGTACTAACCAAATCACCACATTGTGGATCATTGCTAATCAGCCACCTACACGGAACCAATCGCTGTTCATCAACTTCCTTGATTATGAGAGAGCATTCGGCAGCGCGGATAATAGAATCTTGTCGGACCTTCCTTGAAATGATGGAGTACCTGAGAAAATTTTCGCCCTTATACGGAACTCGTACAACGGACTGACTTGCGTTGCGGCCAGCTCATAGTTGCATTCCAAGTGAATATTCGTACCAGGCAAGGCTGTCTACTCTCATCTTGGCTCTTTCTTGGGGTCGCTGATCAGAATATGGAAACCTCCACATCTCAAGTAAAGCACGGAATACAGGAAACACGTCGGACGCATGTGCGTGGTTTAGAGTTTTCAGATGATGGCACACAAAATATCAAATGTAAACGAAGACTGTCAGTGTAGCGGTGTCTTCCACATCAGTAGGGGGTCAGTATTCACAACGGTAGAAGCAATATTCAGAAGTACAAGCATTAACTAAATTACACTTGATGATGAAACTCTGAAGTAGGTAGAAAGTTTAACTGGAACTCAAAACAACTGTCACCTAACATCAAAGGCAGAATTTTCAACACTGAAGTTAGGACAGTTCTATTGTGTGAAGCTGAAACCTGTAGAACCACTACCATCATTATTAATACGGTACAGGTATTTTGATGCAGATGTTTACGCAAAATATTTCAGATCCGCCAGAGATAAACCGTCAACAATAACGTACTGTAGCAGAGAACAGAATGCACGCAGTCGAAAAGAAAATTACAAGACGTCGCTGGTGGATAAGCCACTTTTATGGAAACCACTAAAGTGCTCAACAATTGATTGATCACTGGGTGGTGATCAATGTCATGCTTGTCTAGTCCTTATTAGTGCAGATCGAATGCTATCGATCATGTTGCAATGTGGCCACCAGTCTAGGTGACTCGACACTGTGGGCACTATGTATTGAGATTTAGATGGTGGTTGGAGGTAGTTGACTACCTCCAACCACCATCTAAACCACTAAAGTGCATCACAAGCCAAATTCTAACTTGGAATCCTCAAAGTAAAAGGATAACGAAGGAATACGCGACTTCGAGAATCGGAGGAAGACGTCAAGAACATGAAAAAAATTCGAAATATTGAAAATGAGGACACTAGATAAAGTTGACTATAGACCCTTGATTGATAGTAGATACTCCTCGAGATGTAGCAAGCTTAAATAATAAAGTAATGGATTATTCAACGAAATTCGCAAGACAATTGTGACATACATGATTCTAGCAAGCTATAAACCTAGCTAAATTCCACGTAATTAAGTTCATCTGAAAGTGTTATTCACTAGGAACTAACTTGCGCTGGAAACTTTTTCAAAATTGATTTCGCAGTCATCAAAGATCAGCACCCACACTCCCACATAATAGTAAACATCGGATCTTCATATCAAGTAACGTGCATGACAATTCATTATTCCTCTATCATTTCTTTCGATGTTCTAAAATTTTATCAAGTTTCGATATAACATAATTCTGAGTTTCTGTGTCAGTATTAACTTGTTTGATTACAAAGATCATGATCTACAACTAGAAATCCATAGTATTTATCTAACAATTGGTAAGCACATGATATATTTTAACTGACGTCGTAACCTAATATCACTTTCATTTCGTAATTATTTTCTAATATTTAATTACATTTTTCATAATAAACAGACTTCAGTAACTCTCTTCTGAAAGAAAGGTACTGACTATCTAGTTTAACCTACCGGTGTCAACATTTAATTAGTTTACATATGTAGGTTTGACCAATTATTAATGAATCAAAGCATTTAAAAAATAAAAGATTTTGTCATGTAATGGAGTTTCTCATGGTGCTCTATTATGGAAATAAACCTTATTTACGAGAAAAAAAAGGAACAACTCACACTCCTTTATAATTGTCATTTTTGTTTATTTGTTTGCTTAAAATAAATAAGACATCAAAAATTATCTGTATACATATATGATAAAAGTAAAAATAAGGCCATATGTTTAGTAAATTATATTTTGTAGAATAAGCTTTACCTATTTCTACGTTTATAATTCTCATCATACATAGAAAATAACAAATAAAGTGCACAATGAATAGATCTCGACTATGTAGCTGGTTGTCAGATTTGTCCATAAATATATAGATGTTTAATAAAAGAGATAAAAAGTGAACAAACAAAAACCTATAAAAATTCAAATTGAACATCCCATTTTGATTAGTTAGCTATTTATTTTATCTAAACAAAGTAATTCGGTAAATATTTAATACTGAATTAATATAAAGTAGTAGGTAGAATTATTCCCTACTTTTATTTTTCAATTAGATACAGACAAAGAGAACAAAAACAAAGATTTGAAGATAATGATAATGAATTAATTATTTTTTCATTAAATTCTAATCAACTGATCACAATCTAAAATAAAAATTATACGTAGAACCTAACATATTTCATCAAGTGAAATTGATTAGAATTATGGTGAAACAAAAATCCAAATGAAAACAACAAGAATAAAACACTGATGAATATCAATACCGTATCCAAAAAAATAAAAATAAAAAGATTTCAGAACATCGAAAATGATAACAAAATATTGTAGAAATAAACACTAATTGATTATTGTTATAACTTGTGGCCTGTTTGCCCCGTTAATGTATAACGTAACGATACCGCCAGTCAGAGAACAGTGAATTATCGACCGGACCAATGACGCGTAAAACCCGTACGAGAAGTCTAGAGTCCTGATCGGTCCTGCTTACTGCTTAGTCCAGCCTGTTAAGTTCAGAACACCAATCTCATCCTCTGCGATATGAATCATTTATTTCAAACATACTAGGTTTATATACCAACCAGACAGACCACATCGTAACATAAAATATGAATCAACATTTGTACACGAATTAGCCAAAAGTGACTGTGAATGTGGGAGGTAGTAATTGATACACTGGGCAGAACTCAAGAATGGTAAATCGTATAATAACAATTCATAGGTTAAAATAAAGATTATGAAAAGCGGAACACGAATATGAATAGTTGAGTCATTTAACGATTATACGATAAAAATATACGTATAGTATTTGTCCATAAATGGATCCCAAAAGTTACCATTCATTATTCTCTTTACGATATAACAATTGTGTAATGAAATGAAGGAAAACAGACTAATTGTAATTACGAGTAACATGAATTAAGGTAATTCAGTTATAAATAAAATTATGAATTAGAAATGATACAAATGAAATAAAGGGAACGGTTGAAAATGGTGTAATAAAATAAAGTTCATGTAACAATGGTAATGAAGACTTCACTACTCTTTCTTCTTGAACACAAATCCGGTTTTTTTTTAGAAAACTGGTGTTTATTATTCATTAATAAATTTAAATAATTTCTAGATCTTGACCTGATACCTTGTATCAAAAAGATGTTTGCATTTAGTTATACTTAAAGTCTTTATTCCATTTGATTGAAAACATCTTAGAATGTGTTCATGAATTTGGGACCTAGGGTCTAACAACTTTGGCACGTAAATTTCTGCATGCATCTAGCAGTATTGCAAAACTGATATACATCTTTAACTGCACTAATAGCATGTAGACTTGTACAATATCATCAGTTTAGCTGTAGGATACGTTCTAATCAATGTAGTAATTGTTCTGTCGGTTGCGCCTCCAACATCGTTGAATAGAAATATATATATTTTACTCTTATTGTAGTTGCCCTATGATTTTTGGCTTTTTCTTATATGTATATTTCTGAACATCCATTGTTTCTTAAACCTTTTTCATTAGTTTTTTTGTAAATAAAATACTATATTTGTAATATCCCAATCCGTAGAAAAATCAGATTTTCTGACATTTCGTGACTCAGTGGAAGCCATTTCTTCAGAGAATAAATGACCAAATAAAACAATGCAGGGATATTCTTTCGTTGTTCTGATTTACTTATTTAGTCTCTGAAGAAGTGGCTTCCACTGAGTCACGAAATGTTAGAAAATCTGATTTTTCTACGGATTGGGATATTACAAATATACTATTTATTTATAACAAGCTACGCAATGCTCAATTTATTCGAAATTATCAAGTCAAACCTTGATAATGATACCTATTAGTTTTTCTAGTTTATCAGCAACATGAATCCTTTCTGTTGTCTAAATGTTTTTGACCAGTGACTTTTATAACAAATCGGACGAAGACCACAAATTCAGATAGACTCGATTTCACTTACTTTTTTGATAAGGCTGAACGTTGAATAGTCCCATCCTTCGTCCTTTGTATCGGAATATTAAGGAAGCAAAATTTATCATTCTTTTGATATTTTATAGTAAACTGGATATTCGTTTGCTCCTTGTTATAAAGCCATAGTAGGCAAGTCACCTGTTGTTGCTTATTACATGCGATAAACATTTCGTTAATCTAACCAGAATAATCCCCCATCTCATTGGTCACAATTTTAAACTTTGTCTTTTTCGGACTAAATATATAAATAGCCTATGGGATGAAAGCCCAATAGACTTCCCTAAGGCACACTATCAGTTTGACAGTACATGATGCCATCAAACTGAAAATGAATATCTATCATCCATATAAATAGCATTCGTTGAAGTCAAATGATGGTAGAGTTAAGAAGTCTCAATTCTGTCAAAACAACTTCACATTTTCTTGAATCGGTACTTTGGTAAACAATGATGTTACTTCAAAAAACCGCCAACTTACCAGAAGTATATGTATAACTCAGTTTGTTAGCAAAATGTAATGAATATTTTAATGTATAAGTAGCCAATCGCTGACGAACAGGATCTAACATCTCTGTCAGAAAGCATACAACTTTGTCGTGAGGTGAAATAATCATTGACGAAATAGGTCAAACTGGTACAACATGTTTATATATCTTCGGCATACCATAAATATCAGGCGAATGAGACCCTCGAGGCTTTGTAAAATTCTAGGTAGAGTTAACAATCACTCTTTCTTTTAGAAATTTACTGAATATTCTCATTTTTCCTCTTTTCATTCAGTTAGTTAGATCTTTGTTATATATCAACCTTTGATCTTAATTAGTCGTTTAGAATTGATTTCAGTCTAATAACTTAATCAGTTGTGTTCGTTAGCAGAACATAAGAACCTATATCTGGTTGTTCTATTATTATTACTTGGGGTTCCTTGATGATGGACTATGCTGTTTGGACTGAGCCTTCAATCTATAGTATTATGGATAAGACTCACAAATAACTTGACAAAATATTGTTACTGTTACATTTTATTGAGTGTGAATTCAACTGTTTACTTGCTACTGTGTATTGGAACAAAGATTGATATTGTTCGACGCAAGGGAGAGAAATAAGACTGCAGATGAAGAGTTTATTATGTACCAAATACAAACCCACAACAGTTTAAAACAGCATTAAAAGTCAAATCTTTGAAATACTTAAGAAACCATCTTTTACATCCAATAATACAAATCAATATGCGACAACGCCTAATTATAGCATCCGCACATCTTTTTTATTAGTGAAACGACCTCATTTTAAATCTCTCGATATGAATTACTCTACCAGTAAAATTTCGAGACTACAGAATAGTTAGCTTCAATTTGTCCGTAAAAAAGATTTACTGTCATCCTTTGTTCGCTGTATTGATGCTTACTTCTAAGAAAATCCCTTAGATGTTTTTATACCTTTAAGTATATCTAATTCTACCAGTGAAGTTATCGAGACATTAAATACTTAATAGTTATCACTATTGATTAAACTTCCATACCTGGAAATATTTTACATGCATACCATCCCCAGTAAACTTAACTGGTTTAAGCAATATCTAACTCGAACAGTAGATCATGAAACAACCTGGTACAGGCATCTCAATAGACTTTTCATACTAAATATTGCTGTTCTTCTGTGCTCTCTGTTTCGATTTTATTTTCTATAGTTCTGGATAGTTATAATCACTTTGTTATGATACTGGAAATGAAATTGAATACACTGTCTGTACCATCGACAGCAATTGATGGTTTCCGACTGATCCCTTACATTGCTATAACCCACATGAAAAATGTACTATCTATGTAATTTTAGGAATGTGATACCTTTTAGTGAGGTCAATTAGATCGGACGATGTTATCGACGGGCTCATCACTTTAGTGGCCCTTTATCTGACTCCAATTGGATCGCATGGATGTTATCGAAATACATATGTGCTGCGTTAGGTTCGTCTCCGGCGAGCTCCACACTTCGTTGGCCTGGGACCTGACTCCAAGTAGATCGTATGGATGATTGTTATTGAATGACTGCTGTCGAAATATACATCCTAACTATTGTCGTACATTATTATCGACTTAATCCGCGTTAGTGAATGTAACGGAATTAAATAAGCTGAATACGACGATGGATTTTGAATATGTGTTTCATGCACTCAGTGATTTGAGCAAGCAATGAAAGAGACGAAACAAAAAGAAAAGAGTGAAGTGAAATAACGTGCTGTGGAGATGGCACGTGAACCAACCCCACTTAATCAAGCGTTCATCAATATTCAAAGTCACTCAAAAGCAAGCCACAGACATGTGTTGAGTAGGAAAGATGTACACACACATACGCTCATACAACGACAGTCAAAGTTGATAAGCGAATAATTAACAAGGTCAAAACATAACTCACGAAGAATGGATAAATTGGCCAGTCCAGAAGCTAGAATAAGTTATATGGGCTTAACATAATAACCGACACTACAATCTCAAATGGTCTAATATTATATATAGGTTTTTTATGTTTACTACATTAATCAGTCAATAATTTAATGCATATAGACAAGTTACAGTATCACCAGATTGAATCCTGTAACTACAAATATAAATAAATTACGGAGTTACATCATATATCACAGTAACTTGTAAAAATATTCGTACACTAAATGGCTGAATATGAGCCCATAGCTCGAAAAAGGATCTCGTTCATTTCAGAATACTGAACGGATATTTCGGGATTAATGATGAGTTAACTAGAATTTAGGATTTTTTGTTTAGTCAGAAAATCATTTCATTTGGCTCAATAAAACTGACGTTTTATACAGTAAATTTAACATATCTCCTAGCACCACAGACATAACGGTTGACTAAAGATCGACTTTAAAATAAGTAGAGTTTGATCAGTTTACAGAGCAGTTAATATATTTCGGTTGTATCTTGCATAACTTTGGCGATGGCCGACATAAATTATAGTGTTTTAGAAAAGAAAACCGTGTTACAGAACAACATTCCCCAACAGTCACAAAATCTTATGCTAGTTTTTTTCTTATTTCATTTTATTAAAATAAAATAAAGAGTATTCAAAGAACAGAAACGTGAAAACATGAGTTATTTTCTGATCACTTGTTTATTCACTTTCATAACCTTTTTAACTATTTTCATCTACAGTGTTTACATTCTCTACATTAATCATACATTCTGAATTATTAATTCTAATAACTTCTTTGTGTATTTCGTGAACGTTGTTATGTTTGACTTGGAACTTGTTTATGTTTGTAGATAAATCTTATTAAAACGGATGCTTTTCTTTTCATAAACTTACACAAAGACAATTATTGGTGTTATTATTTCCATAGTAGGCTACTCAAACCTCTATTTTGCTCCATTGTTTTGATGTACAATGGATATTTTTAAAAAATGATTAAAATTTGATATATATATATATAACTCAGTATCCTTTCTAAATGGTAAATTATCATTACCATTGACTTTGATATGTTATATCAGTTTTCTGCTCAGTAAAACAAAACAATATACTTTTATTTACATATTTTAGATATAAGTTTATGGTCATAAAAACTATTTGTCCGTTTTCCGCTACTCATTTTCAAATGGAAAGATAAATGTTTCATGTTCGTTTAAATATATACATAGAACAATAAATGAATTGATTTATTTCAGTCTACAATTTAAACTATACCCGTATCGTACTCTATTTCATTATTTCCTTCCAGAATACAGTTATTTTTTGTTCTAAGATATTCCTTAATCTAACCTATATGTTGCATTGGTCTCTAATAGGTCTTTGTGTTAAAGCTCATTGAAAATCTTTGGAAAATGACTGGTAAATGTGATAGTTAATCATTATTTCCGACAGATTACAAAACATTTTTAGTACGTCATTTCTATATTCTTTTTTCCAACTGAACCAAAATAAAAAATCTCATTATTTTGGAATACTTTATAAGAATTATTACCATGTTTAGAACGAGAGGTGTTGAATTAGTTAGGCTATGAGTGTACGAAAGACGTTGAAAATAAAATTTCGTTTGGATAGACCTTGGCGTTTTAAATTTAATAGCTTTTATGTTTTTGTTGGAATTCATTTTCGAGCTAAACTTCAAACAGGATTTGAGTTATGAAACATTAATATATCTCCTAATGAGGAGCTCAAATAAATAGCCACTTTCTAAATTATCTATAAAACAAAGTTCTGAGAGCATTGGTATTTATAATTTATAATTTAAGGTTAAATTTCTTAGAACTTGATTTTACTCATTTATTTATAATACAGCTACCGCGAAATGAACCGACCAGTCATTCTTGGATTGGTCACAGGTTGAAATTTATATAATGAGATGTGGTTACTAGAATAAATACCATGTAAAACACTAACTTTACAAGATAATAGAAAACATTTAATGGTTTTATGATAAAATAGGAATTGTGTGTTTAAGAAAATTTAAAAACGATCACAATTAAATTCAGTAGTATCCAACCAAAAATCGGACGTTATGTCTTCATGAAGTCATGGCCTTATATATATTAATAAAAACTCGTACCACTTTGATAAAACGGAAAATGTAGTCAAATATTAGCTCAGGCATCTACTTGTCAATTATTTAGTCAGCCACATTGATTGTTCAATATATTCAGAATCAACATTTCAGTTGTTCCTCACTTGACGTTAACGACCATTAAAAAACAATCTGTATTCAAATAATAATTTCTTGCTTGTGTTTTGATTTGGAACTATTTCGTTCTCATGAAATAAAGTAACTAGGATTCCAAGATATATTGGTCCACTGTTAATATGGCTTTAAACTTACGTACATGTGTCCATAACAGAGATTGCATCACACTACTATAAAGAAAATTAATTATGGACAGTTTCATTCAGGATTCGTGTAACCGATATAGCTGCTCAATTGATTTATTTTCATACATTACTCTGAATTTGTTAGGTTAGATTTTTAAATTTTTAATTATCTATTAAACAGTCATAATTTTGTTTCAAGTAAATAATTAGAGACGTCAACTACACATTTGATAAGTTATATTGAGTAGCATACTCAAAGAAAAAGAAAGTAAACATTTATAAGCAAAGATGGATAGTGGCTAGCATTGGAATCCAGGACGCGCGTTTCGTTCTATTTGGGACTCGTCAGCTGGATGTGCCTGCACCCCACTGCACAAGCAGGTGGCTATCAGGACTCAATAACTGAGTGGATAGTGCGATGGCATTTGAAGTGAACGATATTGGGTTTGAGTTCAGGAGTGAACATCAACTCTGAGATGCAGGTACATTCAGATGACGAGTCCCAAGTAGGATGAAATACGCGTCCTGGATTCCACTGCTGGCCATTATCCATCTTTGCTTAGAATGCTTATGAATTAAGGCAATACCGAGGCAGTCAGCACAGTATGCACATATGCCAACAGGAGACTGATCAATTGCATTCCTAAATAACAATGGGAGGATACAAGTGAACAATACCAAGTGAATTAAATTAAATGTTTATTCTCATATGTTACAAAAAATATATAAAATCCGTTCTGTGCATATTAATTCATATAAAATAATTGAAGTCCGTCAAGTTGTATCAGTTTTTTTAATTATGAAAAGAAATAAATTGTGAGTTATGATCTACTTTAAAAGGACATAAAAAATACAAAGGTTGTAATATTTTCCTCCATTACCTCCTCAAATATTAAAAGCTAAAAATAGTTAGAACAAGAGAATATCACATTTAAATTTAAAATTCAATCATATCTTGTTGTAGAAGACCTGTTTTCTCTGACGAAAGTAAGTTTGATTGAGGTCCGCATTTACGATTCAAAAGATACTGACGTGAATGCTTTTCAAGCGTGTCTGACCATTTATCGTAAATTTCTGAGTTTATGTCTATAAGTTACAGAAAGAAACAGAGACAATACAAACTTTTCTAAAACGGTTAAATAATTCAGTTTCACATTTATAAGGAACGTTCAACTTAACGTTAATATATGTGACAAAAAAGTTGGTATTAATAAACTGTAAAACTTCAAGGACAAAGATGATTGATATTAAATTCCATAAATAAATAAGCTCATATCAAATACTAGCTCAATTCAGTGGGATTAAAAGTAAAAGAATTTGACAAAATAAAATTGAAGACTGAAAATGAAAACAATATTCACAAAAAGAAATTTAAGCCGGCAATTTTCAGATTGATTTTATTTCAAATACTGTGGTTCAATGTTAATTTGCCAAACACTGATGCTTTGTATTCTTTGCGCACTTAAATGTCAAACTTAGCGAATCATCTCCACATAGAGAGGTAAATCTCTCAACCCTCCCAACTTCAACTGATTTAAGTGGAACGTACTTTGTTTACCAACATTTTAATATGGTACACTCACGCTGAACATAATGTCCTTGAAAATATTATTGTTTATTGTTGGATCTTTTTACTTTGTCTCAAACGAAGCTTATAGGCAGTTTGATAATGAATATAGTTTGAAAAATGCCGTAAGGTTTTCTTATTAAATCATAAGTTGACTCGTACATCAAAATCATAGTACATTTATGAAAGGCTAATTAATAACAGAGTTTTCTTTCATTCACACATGATACAAATAAACATAAGTTGATGGACAAGGTAAAAATTTGGAAGTTATCGGAAACTCATTTACTCAGAGTGGTTGTTTAGTATGGAGTAAAAGTATAAATGAATTCTTTCAATGTACTTATTGCTTATTCAGCTAATTAATCTTGAATGCAGACAGCAATAGATTAACTCACACGAGTATGACTACTGAATAGTTTTAAGTAGTCACACTTGTTTACATACATTTATAAATGCATATTGCTATAAAATAAACTATGATTATTACTTACTGAGGTTTGAACCTCAGAATTCACTGAGTTATATTTAGTGACGTAACTGTCCAGTCTTTGATATTGTGAGCATACTTGATTTTTAATCAACCATTCAGCTTTTCAAGTGAACTGTTTATCTCATTTACGGCTCTGTATCTGCTCATTATAAAAAAATACTCTTATTATTTGATAGATTATTACTCTAGGTTATTTTTTCATGAAAAAAGTGATCTTTATAAAGTTTCCGTCCTACCCTGCCGAATCGACATGAATTGACATTTCGTTTACTAACTCCTTAAATCCTGTGTTGAAGTTAGACATTAACACCGTTGGATGCCGGCTCAGTGGTCTAATGGTTAAGTGCTCGCGCGCGAAGCCAGTAGGTCCTGGGTTCGAGCCCCGGGTGGTGCGGGGTCGTGGATGCGCACTGCTGAGGAGTCCCATACTAGGACGAAACGGCCGTCCAGTGCTTCCAGGTTCTCAATGGTGGTCTAGCTTCAACTGACTCAAGAGTTCAATCTGTGAAAATTTCTAAACAACTAAAGTCATCAAAAAGCATTCGCATTGTCGTCTTTCAATTAACATTATAATTTAAAGGATATATCACTACCGCCTTTATAAAATTCATTTGAAATCAAGAATATTACAATAGTAAATTTCAAATTCTTAAAACTGAACTACAATGTAAGATAATTTATCATACCAAGACATCTCTATTTTCTATATCTTCACTTGTAGCAAATCTGTTGAACGTGAATTTGTGAATTACAGTTAAACTATTTGGGATGTAATATTTATAATTTATCATGTGTGTATACGATTGTACATCTTGAAAATTATTCCTTCGCTGAGTAAGTTGTTTTATGACTTAATCGGTACATTTAAGTTAATAATAGTAATATTATGTTTGTTATATCCCTATAAGCAGAAAATTGAATTTATGACGTTTCTGAACTGAATATGAATCGCTTCTTTAACAGATAATTAAATAATCAGATTAAATCAACGCTTATTGAAATGGGATAAATCAAAATATTTAGTACAGTCAAAAGAGATATGATCATAGCAATATTAAATCATTCAAGCAAAAGGTGAGATGGAATGTGTGCGTATTTTAATGGCACTAAATGTTTTGATCCGTTACCCTGTACAGTTTAGCATAGTGTTACTTTAATCTGATGATTTGTTTAATAGTTGAATTCATGAGTTGGTGCAAGCTAGACTACCATTGAAAACCTGAAAGCACTGAACGGCCGTTTCCTCCTAATATGGGACTCCTCTAAAATCCTTCATCCTAATTTATTTATTCCCTAACGAAGCGACCTACACCAAGTGGCAAAACGTCAATAATTTGGTTTTAGATTCACTAAGATATTACAAATGTATTATTACTGCATCACTTTTATTCTTATCCAAGGATTTCAGTATATGAGGATTGAATTCGATTTAAGATTGAAAATTTTAGAATGATTCTAGGCTGAACAATTGGTGAATGAAAAATAAATGAGTGCGACTGTGACACAAGCCTATACAGACCTATTTCTTCCAAAATATACGATACATAAATTGTGACTGTTCAACAGGTCTCATTGAAGATGTATTCATTTCCTCATACTGCCTAGTTGAGGAGTTAATGACTTTGGGGGTTAATGATGTTGTCTTGAATTAGGTTTCGTAAGCGTTCTTCCAAAATACTCCCGCTTCAGCAACGATAGTATCCTAAGGTGAGTCTAACGCATATCTCAAAACGTATCAGTCATCGAAGATCTATTCAACCAACAATAGACTCTCAGTTTACAACTAAAACTGTACATCCAACTTCATTGTTGCTCACTCTGACTAAATCAGAAGAAACATGAGTTGAGGATAACTGTGACCAAATAATTTCAACCTACACATGTGTTCTATTAGGGAAACGTTACACAAACAATTATTCACTCAAAAATCTCTAGATTCTCAACTCACCTGAATCGAATGCTTCCAGTGACTGTTCTACAGTTTTCAGAGTCTGGGGTTTACTACCCAGTACAAATCAGGACTTGTGACTGAATGACGAGGAAAGGGTAAACGTACTAAGTCTCGAGTTTTTTATTTCTAAATTGTTTATGAAGTATGAATAGCAGGGAATTCCATGCGATCAAGTTAAGGAAATTCGTTAACCATATTTGTCTCCCCTTGTCTTAGCATCAAGTCATTTTCTCGCGAAATATTTTGTGATTTTTTTTAAGTCTTATATTTACTAAAATGATCTATTAAATAAGCAATTTTTCGTCCCAAGATACATTTTTTCACGACTGGATAAATGTTCACACAAATAACTTCCCTAATGCCTATGTGCTACAAGAGATATTAACTTTCTAAATTGAAGCTTTTTCCACAATTGACTATTATTATAATTGTACATTTAATTTATGTCAGTCGATATAAAGAATTTAAATTGGGTTTCTTCATAAAAGTGATTTTTATTGATTCCATTTGTTATATCATCACTTCATCAATAAGTTTCATAACGAATGGCCTTTTCTTCTGGTACAAAACGTTTTGGATAGTCTTAAAAATCTGCAAACGGCCAAAAACATCAATAAAAATAACGATGCTTTGTGAGTATCCATATTAAAAACTTGAAATAGTTCAGTTTTCCTCTTTATATACCCATAGTTATATTCATTGTAAAAGCTGTGTTAGTCTTCCTGTTATTTAAACTATATAAGTAGTTGTTTTAATTCGTATGCCTTGGCATACGATAAATAAATTTATTGACCTATGAAGGAACAGAATTAATTTAAGTGCTAAATTCATATATAACTAAGTATTCTCTAATTTACATTTCCTACTATAATCTTAGTGTTGACATTTTCCTGTATGCCGTGGATGAATAGCGTTGATGTAATTTATCGTTTTAGCCTTACTTCAGTTCAACTATTGTTCCTATTAGATTTTCTCAATGTAAAAATATTTAGTTGGTGCATCAAGAACAGAAACACTAAATTAATATGTGATGATATTTACTAATAAGTCAAAATGTAAAATGTTGAATATTTAACTTAGTAAAACGTTGTCCTTTATGAGACAATCCAATTTAATGCCTTTTAAATTATTATTAAGAGTTATTTATCAATAACATTATTTGACGGAAGTCGAGATTTTAACGCGCGTATTCTATTTATTTCTTAATAAAAGTTCCTACCACTCCTATGTGTTGAGAGATATCTAGTATATTAGTTCGAGTCTAAAAATAGTTGTAGAGGTTTGAAATTACGCATAAAATAGATTTTGTAGTACGTTGAATAGATTTTATAGTATTTCAGAAAATATCTATTGTTATTTGGTTCATCTTTAGTAGTGTTGAAACTTTGTGCTACTTCATGCCAAAACACTAATTTCAAATTCATTACTCATATTATTGAATTATAGAATCAGCTTACAATATTTTACAACGGAAATGTCCTGTTGAGTCAAACAAATAGAAAATAAAGACAAATGTCAACCGATGATGCTTATTGATACATAAGTAGCTGAATAACGTATGACAGTGAAAAATTAATGACTTCTAAAGTGTCTGAAAATTTAGTGAAACAATGGAAGACCTATTGTGTTCTGCATATTCCTAAAGATTATTCAATTAACTTCAGTCTACGATACTGAGCTTATTAATTACTACGTTTCGATATTAAACTGAATGTGCGTTTTGCTTGTGTATAATGTAAAGATTTTAGTTCCTTTTATAAATTTTGATAGAACAATGAGATGGTAATTATTTGCAAAATGTAATGTGTTTGCCCCGTACATTTCGAACGATTTAATCACATATAAACTTATCAAAGCATGTTATATGGAAATTATTAAAGGTCAATTAAATGAAAGTTCAAGCAAACAAACCGATTTTATGTTGAATTATCGTTTCAAATTCATTAAATACTCTAATCTGTAGCTAGCAGTGGAATCCAGGACACGCGTTTCGTCCTATTTGGTACTCGTCACCTGGATGTACCTGCATCTTAGGGTTGATGTTCACTCTGACTCTCCAACACAATACTGTTCGCTTCAAACGCCATCGGGTTATCCACTTAGTTACTGCTAGCCACTATCCATCTTTGCTCATAATGCTTGTGAATTAAGGCAACACCGAGGCAATACGCACAGCATGCACGTATGCCAATAAGAGACTGATCAATTGCAGTCCTAAACACCAATGGGAAGATTCAAGTAAACAATACCTAGTAAGTTTTTACTTTAGTCTGTAGTTTACTTATATTCATGATAGTCGTTAATTTTTAACCTAAGTTTAGTGAAATAACATATTCTCGCCAATAAACGTGTTAGGCTGCAGTACATAATGAACCTGCGGCTCACTTTGTTATATACGAATTCTCATATACAAAAACGCATAAACAAACACAACTATGTGTTAAATCAATATCCGTTTACTTATCATTAAATAGTCAGTCTTTAGGCTATGCCAACTGAACATATCTATTCATTCATTCAATCTGGTTATTGAAAAAAGAAATCATAGGTGAAAATGCTAAAATGTTCCGTAAGTAAAGTTTGGAAAGTAAGATTTCGTTAAAGGTCAGTTGATATCATATGAATGAAAACACTAGTTTGCATATCCATTTTAAATCTAGTTCATATGTATATTCATATGCTAATTAGAAAAATAGTGACAGTTTGTATTTTTTCAGATACATTTACATATAAACATGTCCTAGTTGTGAACTGAATATCTCACAAAAGTATAATATTGGAAAGAACCTATGATAGCTGAAAAATTTAAGTTACATCAATAGGAAAAGGAAATGTCATAAAACGTAAACCACTGAATATCAGCACCGAAAAGTCGGATAAGATTGTGTGCATACTCAATGGGAAGAAATATATTTTAGAGTCTTATTAGGCATGATTAACATTCACTTAGCCCATGATCCTTAAACAATCAGTGTGTAAGGGAATCTTGTAGGTAAGTAGTATTCCGTAGTATTGGAAAGACAAGATTCCACCGGTAAATAAATATTTATAAATCTATCTAAATCCATTTTTGCAGACTGTAGTGGAATGATGAAACAGAACGAAATAAAAGCACCAAATATTTAAGCATGAATTAAAGTATTAAGATTCATTTGAGAATTTTTTTAATAATGAACCACGTAAGTTCTACTACTCGTAATCGTTAGTAAGTTGTCAACAATTCAAGATAAAGCGAATTAAATACAAAAAATTACCTAATTTTATGTGGTTGAAATAGTTTATTCTTATGACAGTGAAAACTGATCTTTAACGCTAACTACATATTTCAGTCGGCGGAGATGATAAGGATATAGTACCTTTTTATATATCGTTTCATAGCTCAGATACTTGCTGATCAAATAAGAAAGTACAGTTCTTTTCGACAACAAGGTGTATAAATAGAATATATTCAAAAACAGTAAAATACTATAAACTTTTTATACCACATAGTTTCATCTCCAAACTATGATTTGTACACATTCATCATGACATTCCACTAAGTAAGTTTACCACTTATACAAAAACCTTGACATATCTATGATTTGAAATGTTTAGCTGTATTATATCTGAAAGGCTTATGATGGTAGAGATGGTAGGTTCAAATTTTCTAATTTGGGTTCTCAATGGATCAGTTAAGAATATTTAACTGAGCTGTTTTCAATGCATTTAACTCTTAAATATTTTTGTAATTTTGCATAATTAACGTTTTGATGTTATAGACATTAACATTAGAGTTCAAGATAAGATCAGATTATCGGATTACTGTGTGAGCGTTGGTTCATTGAAAAGGTTAGGCTGTGTTTTATGGTCGTGATTTTTTTAAGAGATTGAACAAAACAACAACAACACTAGCAAAGGCCCTTGAGATTTCATACAATAATGAGTCAAATGTTTGGATATCTCTGGTTTAAAGGGATCGCAATAGGAAGAGTGTATTAACTATTTGTATTATTGTATATAATGTAGTTTTGACAGTTACTTTCATCAGGTATAACACTAAACAACTTTATATATTTATCTTGCCGATTATATTAGTTTGATTACTGTTGTATTTAAGATGTACGCTACAGCTTCACTTAGTCTACTCGATAATGCAATCTACACGAGAAATTAGAATGGTAATTTCTTTAAAAAATCATATCGAACTGTGCATATAGATGTTTATTACATAAGATAATGTTCTAGATTTTAAAATGCTTAGTTACAAAATATCAGCCTATGCTCCATTGGGAGTAACAGGAGTAAGTAAGTAAGTTATAAAATGTTACAACATAATCATATATCCTTTTTTTGGACTATCTGAGTTACAGAAATTAGTTCTATTACTTGATATTAGAAATAGTGTTTTATTTACCGACATAAATTAAACAAAATCTACGTTTAAATTTAAAAGTAGTCATAATATTATACATTAACGATGATTTTAAATAACTCGACTTGTTAAATATCAAGGGTATTTGTGTGATTATTGCAATTTAGTATATTTTCGTTATCGATGTAAGCATTCAAGAGGTACTTAGTAACAGACATTCCTGACGTGTAGTGAAAATAAGTGAATACAGGCATTTTAGCAAATGCTTGAAACATTTTTATGCTCTAAAGCCTTCATAAATATTCACTTATTTTTAGACATATTTGATTACTTTTCTTCAGTTATTCACGCAAGTAAGTTAGAGATTTCACTATGATTTCCCTTCACATACATATTTACGCTTTATGTACAGTAATTTGAATAAAGATTTTATTCTCTGGTACTCGAATCAGTTTCGTCAGTGAACAACTATTTTCAGTATAAATACATTTTTGTATGATATTGAATTCATAAGCAAGTTACACTTTCCATGAGAATATTTTGACAATACAAACATAATTTTACAATATTTTCAAAGGTTATGTAGTTGTCGTTCACCAAATGTCTACAAGATGTCTACGTAAATATTTCACATTCTATCAATGTGAACAATTCATCGTAGGGGTTGAATCAACTTATAGTGACCTACTTTTGTAGGTCATTGTTATTTCTGTTAGTTAACAGTTTTACACATACGGGTGTTTATTATCTCTTAACGGTCAAAGGTCAAACCTGGCATAGATAAGTTAAAAGCGTTTTACTATCACACATAAGGGCATGTTGTATGAAATTAGGATTGAAGAACAAAAGTCTATTCTGAGAATCACTGTGTTGTACTAGAGATTATATAAAACCAAATCATATTTGTTGGTTAAGAATACTTTAGTTTTACACTGTTTGGTTGTTAAGACATTTACAAGCACTGAGTCATACTTTGATTTGCAACCAGCTTTCACTATTTAGCAAATCATGTAAGATGTACCCCAAAGAACCTTTAGATAAAGGTAGATCGAATGTAAAGCAAGTCCAGATAATAATTTTCATAATAAAATGATGATGATTGATGTACCACTAGGAATCAAAGACCAGTAAAAAAGCTGTCATGTCCCACAATCGATCCGCATGTAAGGTGTAATTCATCGAACATATGAGTAGTTAACTCATTATGAAATAGTTGACTGACAGTTGATTCATAGATAAGTAACCTGAACTATAAACCCTCATCGTAAGTAGTGGAGTCAAAGATATAAGAAACAGGGGTCGGTATCCGATGGTCGATTGTCATTCTGTAATGATGACTGACTAAATTTGGCAAATGTTGATCATTCAACCTAAACATCTCGAGTAAAATCTGAAGCCTATTCGTTCAATCGTTAAGTCTGGAAATGTTTAAAAGGTACAATATATCCAATTTCAAGTCCAACGATACAAAGTGGCAAAGACTGCTATCCACAAATGATATCATTAGGAACGTAATCACAAAGTACATTATTCATTATCAATAGTGAGATGAAACAAGCTCTTTAAAAATTGTATGGAGATAGTATAGTACAGGAACGAGCTTAAGATAACCATTACGAATTTTCAGGCTATCTAAAAGTAAGCTTCGTAAGTGAACAGTTTATACAAAAGAAAACTGTAATACTACTATGTGTAAACAGATTTTACGCATTTAATAAATCTATTAAGGTCTTCAACAGGATAATGTGGGTGGGGGGTAAAATGAAGAAAAACTGACGTAAAACCTCTTCCTTATGGAAATAGATTATTCATCTCCTCTAAGCCTTATAAGGATATAAATAGATTTTTCAGAGTCCTCATATTGTTCCTGATTAGGGTTATGTTTTTTTTATGGCGATTAAAGACCTTGAGTCAAGGTTTTCTTCACAATCTGATATCATATATAATACAAAAAAACTTTATCCAAATATATGAATGAATTTCATGCAAAAGCGCTACATTCGTTCTCTGATCAATTTGTCCATTAAATATAATGATACCAGGTTGGCGATTGTTTAATGATCAACAGTTTAGGGTTAGAAATTTTGAATACGGTTGATTTTCCTATTATATATAATCTGCAGAGACACTTGATATGTTCAGCACAATATTTTTGATTCTATGGTGGGAAAAATTAATTTTTCGCAATAATTTTGGACATTTTGAGCAGTATTCCTACCGTCCGTGATACGTGATAATTGAATTGTGTGCAAAAGCTTATAAGGCACATTATCGATTCTGATTGGCTCGTCCTTATCATATACTTTTATCGACTGCACTAGTCAATTTTTAACGAAACACTTTTTGACAACTTTACATTTCTTTCCACACTTTGAATGACAATTAGTCTATTTACTATGAACTTAGCCTGAACGAATTTGTGCCAGTCACATGAAGTCAGTAAGAAAGAAAGAGTAATGATTAAATGGCGTTTGATTATAGTTATTTTTATTAGTTCATTGTTCCATAAAACCGCTCAAATTATCGGATCATATTTCACGGCAAATAAATTTTTAGGGCAATTCCTACATTATTTTAGTAACAAGTATACTGGTAATCAGCTAAACCTTTAGCGCATCTTATCTACCTTCATGAAAATGTAGGCACTAATAAATCAAACCTGTCGGTACCTAAAGTCTTAAGATAAATTAATTTAGAAAGTAACAGTTTTATTATTTTTCTTGTAGGTAACAGAGTAATTCTCGTTAGCAGAAAGAAATATTTCAGGTCACGGAAATATGGTTGTGTCATATGATTAGAAAAGCTGGTAAGTGATTTTTAAAGTACTTTAAATCAATTCAAAATTTCTACACGTAAGGGTACTTTTTTAGTTCAGAAATATGTTGCAATTCTAAAGATGATTTTAAACATTAAAAACATTACTAGTTACAAAAATCCGATCACTTTAACTCCGATCTTCTACTTCACCTGCAATCTGCAGAAGAAATGTATGTTAGGATCTTATTTTTTAACATTCTAATAAAGGTGTTTTTTAAGAAATAAGTAAACTAATCAAGGTAATATAAAAAACAATAACAGTACATTTTGTATCCATATTATACTGATCGATATCCTCTGCACTTCCTTTATAATTTGCTCATTAAGTGATTATTTTCTACCAGCACGCTCCGATTTGTATCGTAACGTGATTGTATTGGTAAATCTTCAAACATTGGACAATGATTTCATTTTATTTTGAGACTACTCATCAGTGTTTTTCCAAGACTTTGTTATACTGAACCCATCACTTTAAGATTTCGCATTAAGAGCCATATCAGTCAAGTGGCTTAGGAACTAGTAATATTATGTTGCCAGAGTTTTGAAGTAATATAGTTTATCGTTTCATGAATCTAATTACAATACGACTGAATCCAGGTAATGATCAGTTGGTCGTTGTAATATGCATATATACCTACTGACCAATGAAAGCTAATAAACATAAAGCCTGCAAATAGTAAATTTCCACTAAGTTTTAACAATCTGGCTAATTCTCAAGATAAATAAAATAGACCACACTCAGTAGTCAATAGTGAAATCCCTATCCAAAATATTTTCATACATATTTATTAGTACTTGATAACAAAACATTTTCTTACTGTTTGCTGAGAACGTTTGTGAGCAGTGAGGAGTTTTCGTTAAATTTTTTGTTAAGGCTTGACATTTGTTATTGCTTAGATCCATGTTATCAGTGTTAGTATCAGTAAGCGAGATTTTTGATACAAGGGGTTGTTTTACTAATTGACTGATAGGTAGTTGTTTTTTGGGTTGATTATTATGACTGTTGTCACTGAAAACTTTGGAGTTATTCTTCGATGATGACGGTGGTGTACACTCAAAAGAATCATAGACCAAATAGTACGTTTTACTTGGTTTGCTAGTAGCGCCAACTGTTTTCCATGAAATAGTCTGCTTCTTCAGTGAATTATTACCCTGATTATCATTACATATATCATTGAATTTTCTGTTGACTAATTCTGCTTCACAGATTTCACCATTTTTGAGAAATAGTTCTTGAGATTCCTCTTCAACAGATTTATTATATTCAGATGTGGATGTTGAGGATACAAATGTAGAAACCTTTGACTCAGCTAATCCCATGAAATATCCATAAAAATAGTTTACTTAAAATGATGATATATTGACTGGATATATATATATATATATATATATATATATATATATCAGTGTGTGCACTCACTTTTTCATCCGAACTACTATGTTGTTACCAATTAGGTGTGCATGTCCATAAGTCTAATCACATGGATATGTGCACTATTTGTGCTAATTACCAAGGTTTAGTTATCAACTATGCACGTATTTACTCACATGTAGACACAAGTGGATAAGCTACCATACAATAATAAGAAAAAAAAATGTGCGATTTTCAATGTTTTTAACAACAATGATGACAAAAATGATCAGATAAATAATCACAATTTTTAAACGAAACGTTGCTATATAGACAGTATATAATGAGATGAAAAGTGTTTTAAAATCATAAACAATTACATAGAGTAAGTCTGATTACATAATAATCCCTCAATTAAAATTTTGAATCGATTCCTAAAAACGTAGGTTACTGAATGTAAACGGACGTCAGTAGAAAATATATTTATAAGATCAGTTCATTGTTTAGAGACCGAGATTTTACTGTGAGAAAGAAGCAAATTTTTCTGGATTTTAAATACATGGTTTTCAAGTGAGCCAAAGTTAAACAGTGAGAGTCTTTCTTTATCTGGGTTTTTATTTAAAACTTACAATGGAATTATTTAAATTCGCAGACGGCTGTGGTAAATTCCGCTGCAAAAATAATATTTACTCATTCTTTTCCTCATTCAGCTGTTTATAAGGCACCGAAAAAATATTGGATATGAGCCGTAAATCTAGTTATAATGATTAGTAGACTGAAGATCAGTTTGAGGCTGAAGTTTATCGATTTTAACATTTCTCGTTTTGTTTCTTATGTTAGAGGTAGACAATAGAAGAAAAATTGAACTATTCAAAAATATGTGGGACGTCCAGACTATTGACTGAGATTGATAAATTTATCACACAAGTTATTCGGAAACTATGCAATTAAAAATTATTTGACGCGAAAAAGCCTGGATTCAGCGATTAATAACCTAGATAGAATCATACAATATGAATGATAGATTATTCCTAACCTTGTTCATTGTGAAACAATTGCTAAATTTTACCGCTTATCAGCACACAACTAGGTATGTTAACAGCTGTTTTCAAAATAGCATTAAATTAAAAGACTAATCGACAATCTATCCTTTGATTGAACGCCAAACACGAGGATGATTGGTGCAAGAAATTAAATTTACCAGGTAACAATTAGGGAAAATTTTATCAAATGATGGTGTATCAGACATTAAGTTCTGAAAACTTGACATTAAGATTCGTTTGTTTAAAAACTTGAAATGTTAACATAATCTAAATTCATCTATACTTGACTGATCCCAAGGAAAATATAAAGTGAAAATTCCCATATTGACATTTGGTAAATAAAGGTACGAATTGAGCGAAGAAATTTCTTTTCGATAAGTTTTTCATCATGGCTCTACGCTAATATATATATATATATGGATTGTCGATTAGTCTTTTAATTTAATGCTATTTTGAAAACAGCTGTTAACATACCTAGTTGTGTGCTGATAAGCGGTAAAATTTAGCAATTGTTTTTGATGGAGTTTTGTTCTCTGAGCTGGATGGTTTGGTCGTGGAGCTTTCATCGTTCTTCTGAACGACATCATCAGCACAAACTTCAGATAGAAGTCTATCTGAAGTTTGTGCTGATGATGTCGTTCAGAAGAACGATGAAAGCTCCACGACCAAACCATCCAGCTCAGAGAACAAAACTCCATCAAAATCATCCACCTGAGCTACTAATCTTCTCCACCATCTTAGCAATTGTTTCACAATGAATATATATATATATATATATATATATATATATTAGTGTAGAGCCATGATGAAAAACTAATAGGAAAGAAATATCTTCGCTCAATTCGTCCCTTCTTTGTTTACAAAATATGAAGTGATAAGAGTAATATTCACAATCAAACTTATTCTACCTTCACCGTTAAAATACCAGCCTCATTCAGGATCGAAACTAAAGCACTCCGTTACAGTGACTTGACTATTTCAAAATCGAGTGCTTAAATTTTTCAATGTCAGTAAGTTTTCTGATTGTTAGTCAATGAAAAACATTTCTTTTGAGTTAAATCGAACACTAAAAACATTTGGATTCATTTTGAATTTAGGGTTTTATTTTTTAGGGTAGTTTTTGGAGTCGCTTATTTATATGAAGAATGTTGTTTTCAGTTTTACAATACATACATTACTTATTAAATCATGTGCTCTTTAGACTATCGACAAAGCTTTGTAAGTCATGTCTATCCACTTTCTTGAAAAAACCCGAGTAGAACTAGAGCTTATGTTGAATTCGTTATATTCACGTGATCGCGATTTACGTTTCACCAATAGAACGATCGATAACTTACTGCATAAATTATTTGAATAGATGTGAGACGAAATAAAACAGATTACATAACTGATACCTTTTGATTTGACGTTTTTAACTCAGTTATCTTAGGTATGTGATCGAAGATACCTTCAATACTTGGGTAACCACCTAATAATTATCTTCCACGTTACATCCAACAACAAATTGCATAAAAACGATGCAGTAATTTGCTAGAATTATAGTGAAGTAAAAATATTTATCTACATCATCACATTTCAGTAAAACTTCTAAAAATAAACACACTACTGTTATGGATACATATAGTATGATGGATTTCAGACTATCTAGAAGAGAAATACAAATCTCAGCGATCGCAAAACTTGGGATAGTATTTTAGTGAGTAAAATTTTAAGATTTGGAAAATTTACCTTTAAAACATAGTAATCACAAATACTGTTCAGAGATAGTAAGATAATCGCTAAACATCAGCGAATAAATTTCTCCAGCCTAATAATCCAATAATAATCGGTTGGAAGTTTAATGCATATCATTTAACGATTTAAGAGAAAGTCAGGATATTTTGCTGTTTGGAAAAAAAAGACAGGCTTAACGAAAAAGTAAGTCGTAGGTTACAGACGAACAAAGGAGTAATGTTGTGTTTATCACTGACATACAGTTTATTCATATAGTTATTCTGTATACGTGATTGTTAGTTTTTCAAAAAATGTGATTAAAATGCTAGATATGAATCAGTGTTCATTCCAAGATCTGGACAAAATCTTACCATAATGAATGCCAAAATATTTTGGATGATCTTTATATAGACTTTTAACAATATCAAGGGCTTTTCGTATGATTTTATTTACTAAAACGAGGAATAGTCATTTGGTTGAACAATGTAAAGGATGTTAACAAATAACAAATAAAATCTGTTAAAAACTGAATTTAGAACAACAAATGAAACTTTGAAAATTATTGTTTTTATACTTTTCATTATGATCTTAACTACATCTTTCAAAAGATGAATTAATTCGAATGGATGTTTTTATAGGAACAAAAAAGACTTACTGAATATGTGGAATTTCATCTCATGTACAAGATTACTTTGATTTTTTCACCCTAGCGTACTCAATGAAAATACGGCACAAAATAACATGAATATTAATCAACCAAATGACAAACTTTTCAATTTATAAATGGTAACCAACTTTATTTAACTGGTAAAGAGTGTCTATAATTAAGCAATCTATATTTCCTGTATGAAGTATTCATTTCTTCAAATAACTCGAACAATTTTTAGATTTACTCATAAATAAATAAAAGTTTATATTTATGAGTTATTGTCCCATAATACCTTCTTGGTATTATTATTTTCTATGTTGTTTATCAAAAAAGTGTTTATTAAAACAATAACAATCTGAAAATTTGAGTGGTGAATTAATTCAAGTGTCATGTGAAAATCATTTCAACCAAACAAGACGGAATATGAATGCTTCAATGTTAGTGTTTAAACGGTTGACCTATTTAGATTCTTGCTTACGTTCTATGATTGAAAATATTTTTCACTTTATCGATCAAAATATTGCACCGGCAATTAAGGGCAGACATCAAAAGAATGGATAGGACTGGGGAAAAACTGGAAAGAAGAGCCAAGGAAGGAGTTGGTTGAAAAATCCTGGTCGGCGGCCTATACTACCCCACGAGTGGAAATATTCACAAATAAGTATTGGTTAACCAAAAAATAATTACATACATATATGTATACATATAATGATCTAGGTACCTAAACGGTGTTCGGAATAAAGACCTCAAAGTCCCGAAATCCAGGATATACATGGAGCAGTCCACTGGCTTTATGGTGAGGTATTCAAACACACAGTTCATCATGCACTTACGAAAACCATATTTTTCCTCAAATGAGTATATTTATACGTAGAAACGATTATAAACGATGAATAACTCTTGAACGTTAGAAATGTTTTTCATCACGAGCAGATACCAGCTGAAAAATCACTGAAAATCAATAAGCTCTGAGCAGCTATTTTTCTTTAAACTAAGTTTATTTAGTATTGTGCACTGACAATCTTATTAATAATGAACCCAGTATATTTTGCATTACCGCTAGTAGAATATATTTAGTTCAATAAATCATCCAGTGTTACCGGCAAATTACTGTTTAACATCTCACTCCACTTGGTTACAAAGAAAGTGGAGGTTTTCCGAAATTCCTATTCATCCGTTACTACATTTCTTCAGTTCACTCAACTCTTTTTGTCACTAGACAAATGGTGATATAAAAATTTATACAATATAAATAATAGATGAAATTGAAGATTAACTAGTAACTTTTGTTTATATTGTGTGCACTGACACAGAAAGATGTATGAAAATACTTTTATGAGAAACGTTTAATAAACACGTTTATTTTTTATAACAAATTAATCTTAATCGTGTGTTAGCTTTTTTGTTTTATCGATACCGCTGTAACGGCAATAAACCTGACATTTATTTATCAGGCATTATCTTATATAAATTTTACCCTCACTATGGAAACTTTGATCAAGGAGAAAAGTTCTGGCAATAAATTATTATAGTTCAATGTGAATATACATTAAATAAAGCGACTGATTATAACATAACACTTCAAGGATAGCCCCATGAACAATTAAAAGAGAGAGAAGCATTTTAAGGAAGATGTATTGGTAATGACCTTACAAGAATTGACTTACAATCAAGTCAATTCAATTATATATCGATTTTTCAATGATTATCAATTCTAACAACGAGGAGATTAAACAATCGTCACTTGAACACAAAAGCATAGTAGATCAAATAATGGTTAGAATGTAGATACACTGAAGATGCAAATGAAAACATGCTGAAAGTCAATAAAAATAGTTTACCTCAAAACATGAATATGAATATTAAAATTGATTTTTAAAAAATTTTAAGTTTCAGAATGGCCCAAAATTTTAAATATTGTTACCCAACAGCCTACACCTAACCGATGTTGATATTTTCAATTGAAATTAGATCAGTCTTGGTTGGCATATGGATTGCCTTGATGTAACCATTATAACGACATAAGTTGATGCACAGTAGATGAAATGTGGTTAGCATTGAAATCCAGGAAGCACATTTAATTCTATTTGGGACTCGTCATCTGGATGTATATGCATTCCAGAGTTTATGTTCACTGTGGGACTGGAACCCAGTAGCGCCTACTTCAAACTCCACTGAGCTGTTGAGTCCAGATAACCACTCACTTGAATTACATCTCATACCCAACGAACAAATGAAAAATTGCAATTAGAAGAATCAATTTTATTGTTTTTCTCTGGAGGTTTTAGGAGGACTCAGTGCTCAACATTTTTGAAGGTTATTTATTTCACTTTGACGAGATTGTAAATACATTTTTACCGGACATAATTTACAACACCAAATAACCTAGTAAAACTTTAGCAAACAATCGAGATAACTGTATTTAATATGGTTTGTTAATCCCCTGTACGAAGTATACATTGCCCAAACACTTGTACCGCTACAAGAAAGGTTTCGTGATATGACCCCTGGTGGGTCCACAGATCCTTGTCGATATAGAGTCTCAATATATAACAAAGCATCTTTGAGGCCTTGCCTTGTTGTCGGTAAGTTTTTAGCTAATTACGTTCAGTGACAGCTGCTCACTTGGAATAAATTTTGTTTGATAGGATGATTAGTCAATGATTATATTACATACTTGAATAAAAATGGCCTCGGTACTTCTCTGTAATTAGGACTTCAAACAATCAGTATGCCCTTTGTTTCAATATATATTAATTGTTCGCCCGAGAGATAGGAGGTTCTGAGTTCGATTCCCGCTCTCAGAGTTGTTGAGGTGTACTTCTGAGGAGTCCCACAAAGGAAGAAACGGCCGTAAGTGCTTCCAGTTTTTCAGTGGTTGTCTATATTTGATCAACTTTTTTTCCGACTTAAGTTACTTGTCAGTAACCATATACATATATGTTTATATATATTCTCATCTCTTCAGCCAACATCTTTATTGATTATAGTTTAATTTGTACTGCAATAATAATTCAATAAACAAATGTAATTCAAGATTACAGAAAATATGCGTGAAACCAAATGAACAAAAACCACTGTGTGATTTTGTCTTGCATGATTTGTAAATTGCATGTATCCACTGAAATTGAAAATGAAGTATAAGAATAAACAAATATGTAACTATTCCTGAAAATGCATACACAAGTGAAAAAAGAATTCGGTATTCAGTGTAATGATAAAACATCTTGGTAAAAACATGTGGTCGAGAGTTGGAAAAGCTTATGAGTCAGAAAATATGTTTTTTAGTAGTTGAGATCATGAGTCAATTGAATCTAGACCACCATGGAAAACCTGGAAGCACTGGGCAACCTTTTCGTCCTATTGCCCCCAAATGCCCTGGTATGGCCGAGAGTGAGGAGAGTCCGCTCTCCCTCTCGAAATACTCTCACACGGCCACGTGTATACAGCCTCTGCCAGGGAAGTCCTACTCACTGCCTTCTCGTGGCGGGGGTGTCGTTTACGAAATTGAGAGGATGAAAAGCGAATATCCGGCGCTTTAACCGGACCCAAAACCAATGGTGCACATGGGCTCCAGGATCCTTAAGGAACAAATGGCGTACGAACCAATCGTTGGTCACCGGCTACCATGGGATTGCATCTCCTTACGATGCTCCACTGCCTTGTGGGTTAGACCTTTAGGTCAAAGGCTCGGGGAGTGGCTCCCTAAGATAACCACCTGCTTCGGTCTGGGCACCCGGGCAGTATCACAGCCCACACGCAAATGATGAACTCTCTATATCTATGGAAACTACTTTTCTCGCTTCGAATAACAATCAAACGATTCAAATTATTATTATTATTATTTACCACATTATTCACCCTCTTTTATACTTATACAGCGGCTCGTCTTTGGTGGAAATTCGACTGTATCTAAACATTCTCGAGTCACTGTCCGGTTGAAAATTGTATGTTACCACTGAATATGAGTACTGAAGCAGCTTCTCTAAAACCACGTGCACCATTCAAACTGGCTGCCTTCAACGTTCGCACACTTATGCAGGTCGGACAACAGATAGGGCTGGCTATGTCTTTGGAAAGTTTTAATATCGATGTCTGCTGTCTGTCCGAGACCCGTATTCAAGACTCTGGTGAAGTACTACAAATTCGCTCTTCATCTGTCGCTTTTGTTTTACGTGCGCTTACCCGGGGACCCTGTGGCATCTTCGTCTGGTCTTGCTGGCATTGGTGTCGCACTAAGCGCCAGAGCTGAGGCAGCAATAATCAACTGAATCCCCATTAACAGTCGGTTATGTGCTGTTAGATTAGAGAGTTCCATCAAAGTGAGAAGAAATCGGCCTGAAAAACGATGTCTTTTCGTCATCTTCGCCTATGTTCCGACAGATTGCAACCCGGATGCAATCAAGGATGAATTCTACCACCAATTATCTGTTCTGCTCCAGAAAGTGCGTTCGACAGATAATGTAGTACTAGCCGGGGACTCGAATGCTCAGGTCGGGCGTCTAGGCACAGAAGAGAGTCGTTTAGGTGGCCGATGGGGACTCGTTGGTCGCAGGTCAGATAACGGGGACCGTCCAATGCAATTATGCACATACCACAACCTGTTTCTGGCTAGCACTAACTTTCGGCACAGTCATCGCCGATGTGCCACTTGGCGTTCTCCCTCTGCATCTCAAGTCTGGACTCAGATTGATCACATCGGGATCAGCTACCGCTGGCATGTTTGTGTACAAGACTGCCGCTCCTTTTGGAGTACCTATCTGGACTTCGACCATGCTTTGGTCTGCGCCAATCTTACCTTACTTTCCAGTGGACAACGAAGTGACCGCCACCAACGGATTGATGTTAGCAAGCTGGCTGCAACTTCTGTTGCTAGTAAGTATCGAACCGAGCTAGCTTCTATGCTAGCTACCATTCCACCGAAAAGTATAGATGAGCATTGGTTGCAATTGCATGACGCCATGAAAATGGTGGGTACAGTCAGTTGTGGGTTCGCGAAACGTCCCGCTTTTAAGCACTGGGTTTCTTCTAGTTCCTTACAACTCATTGAAGCCCGTCGGTCCACTCCGGGTGACCGTGAGTTTGACCACAAACGAAGGATGTTACGTAAGGAAATTGGGCAAAGCTTGCGTAAGGACCGAGAAGCCTGGCGGTCGGAGCGTGCCAATGAGTTGGAAGCAGCAGCTGCATCTGGTAATTACCGGAAGCTCTTCCAACTCATCCGAGCCACTGGCAGCAAGAAGTCTGGTGTGAGTGAAACAATCTGCGAGGATGATGGGATGCCAATCACTAACATCCATCGACGTCTTGGACGATGGGCAGAATTCTTCGAACAGCAGTTCAAATGGCCTGCTGCTCCGACAACATCGGTCAGACTGTCCTGCCCTCCATGGCCGGTGACGACTGATCCACCAAACGAGGAGGAAGTCCGCAAGGAACTCCAACTCTTGAAGCGTTACAAATCGCCTGGCCCAGATGACTTACCTCCGGCTCTTTTTAAAGATGGTGGTGACTTTTTGACTAAAAAATTGACGACGTTGTTTACAAAGGTTTGGGAACTAGAGAGTGTACCAACGTCATGGAATGAGTCGATAGTTGTCCCTATCTTTAAAAAGGGTTCACGTCGTTCCTGTAACAACTATCGGGGGATAAGTCTACTTCCGATTGCGTCCAAGCTATTGGCTTCTGTCATTCTTCGTAGGTTGTTCAAAACCCGGGTTTCGTTCTGGTAGAGGATGTATTGATCATATCTTCACCCTTCGTCAAATGTTAGAACACCACCATACTTATCAAATGCCAACAATCGTAATGTTTCTGGACATCAGGGTTGCCTTTGATTCGTTGGATAGGACTGTTCTCTAGGATTGTCTGTTGAAGAAGGGTGTGCCTGAGAAGTTTATTAACATCCTAAAAGCCGACTCTGGAACTGGTTGGAAAAAGCGGAGAGGCGGTCAGTGCATGACATGGTGACGTGGCATGAAAGAAAGCTGCAAATGGCTGGTTTCTGTTGGTCCTTCACGACTCCCTGGCTGGGGTCTGGGAGATGGTGCTACACTGTGGCTAGAGACGTTATCAGATATGGCTCAGAATAGAAGCCAATGGCGATCCTGCTGTAACCTTCTTTTACTTTCTTCATAAAAAGTGGTTCTGTCTCCCTTAACTGAAAGATTTCTTCTGATTGTACGTTTCCGTTCCCTCATTGTTACTATTATTATTACTACACTACCTTGCACCAACCTCTTCTTCATTGTTCTCTTTTTTGTTACGCTCCTTACCTTTTTTTCTTTCTCTTCGAATTCTCATTGTTTTGTTTGGCGCATATATATTGGCGCTCTCTTGTACCAATATTTATGTGTTCAAATAAATCAATAAATAAATAATTCGTCCTATTGTGGGATTCCGCAGCAGTGTGCATCCACGACTCCGCCTCGCGATATTCGAACCCAAGACCTATCGGTCTCACGCGCGAACGCTTAACCTCTAGACCACTGATAATGAACAAATTCGGATCTCGGTGATGATTGGTGTTCCAATTCGTCTTTCGAGTAATATGTTACTATCTATTCTCTTTCATGTTTGTCTGGTTTATTGTAAATTTGTCTTTGGATAGTGTAATGAAAAGAAGAAGACTATCAGAACTTCTTATAACACTATCCAAATTTATCACGGGGACCTATTGCTTCGAACAAATTTTTCTCATGATATTTCCTAGAATCATACTTTTTACTTATTTTATTTATTCAACATATGATTAATTGTTTCTTGTGTTATTCAGGAAAAAATATTACCATTCAGTAAGTAATCAACCTTAGTTTATTTTTGATGAATAAAACTGCGTACCGTTTGCATCTAAATTATTAGTGTTCTGTAGTACATAAACTTTCCATTAAACCCTAGTCATTACATATGAAATATTAGCTTGTTTGAATTCCTTTATTCCATTTTGATCTCATACTAAACTGTTCCCAGAAAGAAAAATTTGGCAGGTTATGAAATACTATATTCAATTGTAATTTTTCCACTGCTAAGTCCATGATAGAATTTATACATAATAATTTAGCCAGCTAGAACAACGAGTGAATTATGTCTGGGTAATAAATGTAAACCTCTTTCATGGTTTTGGAATAAATGAACTTTTTTAGAGTAATCAACAAACAGTTTATTCGTTCGCAACTGGTAAGCGAAAAAAAATTAGTATAAGAATATGGAGGCTAAGCTAATATAGGGAAAATTACATCACGGAACTGGTTGGTTGTTATATGCTTATGAGGTAATTAGCAGTTTATGTGCAATTTATGAGGATGTAGTCTATTTATTTTAAAGCTTAAATTAGAATTGAATTTGTTCTTTAAGAAAACAATATAATTTGCCTACAGAATACATTATATAACTTAGCGTTTGCATAAAATTACAAACTCTACTAGTTTCACTATATGATTCGATTTCAAAATGTGTTAAGCAGATTGGTTTTTTTATTCACCGTAACATGGATTTACGGTGAAAGTGATGAATCGTTTCTCCGTTTCCATCTTAAAATAAGAGTCTCATACATTTATATAAGTTCAATAAATAATCGCGGCACATCGAAGTTCAAATAATTCCAAATAATAACAATTAATGAATGTTCCATATTGTGACAGAGAACTCAAAAGCGTTTACTATAATTATTTAGTCATTATTCAAAATTACCGCATTTGATTCTTTTTGATTTGCAATGAAAATTATTGTAAAATTATCATTATCTAATTTACATATAGACTGAAAGCTGTCAATGAATATCAAATGGATATTCAATATATACATTCTTATCTTATTTTTTTTTATAAACTGTTTATGGCTTTGGTTTGATTTTGAAGTAATTTTAATTAGCTTATTACTGTAACCGAATATCGTTATTAATGAGTTTGTGGGTATCAATGCCAAGGTCGGACTTGATGGTTTCAAATAAATTGAGCATTTGGTAGAAATTCGGAGTATGGCAACAACAACAAAAAACACAACAAATTTATTGTAAAATATCGTTAGTTTAAATTGCCAGGTCTTAATAATCAAAAGATACATTTTTACTTTGTCAGTGAGGTGATCAAAATCAAATACGAGTGATGTTAATCTCAATCATGCAAGAATGTCCCATTCTAAAATAATAAAATACTAAGATACGACTTAAAGTTATATTAAATAGTTATAAATAAACGTTTCATGTTGATTGTAACTTGTAATTAGATGTACTCGGTTAACAATTTAATTTAACCCCATCATACTTGAAACAAATTTCAAGTATCTTTTAATAAGCGAATGTTAAATTATCTTGAATGATTTCTAAATCAATTAGATACAATCTTCAAACATTGGAAATAAACTAGCATGTGTTAATACAACTCAGTATGACCAATAAGGAACATTTTCAAATGCGTTGGTTTTCAGAGTATATGTGTTAATTATTTACTATTTTTGATTGATTCTGATTATACAAGGATGAAATAAAAATTAAAGTTTATACTCAAATAAAATATATCTAACTCTACCCTTCATTACTCAGTGAAAATTTGGCATCCTGCATAAACATCTGGGCTACCTAATCCTGCCATCTAGATATTTCAATAAGTTATCTGATTTTGCATGTTTTAATACATCATTATGGCTATTAATCGCATAATCTATTCAGGTGCGTTTCTGATAAGTATATAACCATTCGTTGTACAAGTTACAAAAGGCCAATCAGTGATATCGCGGTTGCTGGCAATATGCAACGAAAAGAATGTACATTATTTAGATGTCGATTTATTGGACTGCTAACTTCTCATTAGTGACCACTCAATGTTTATTGTCAGGATTGGCCAAGAAGTAAGAAACGGAGGCTTGTTAAATTACTTTGTGCTGAACATTCCATATTTTATCAAAAATATAATGTTGAATAAAGCTAATAACAATAACTATAATAATTGCGTATAAGAAGTGCTCATATCTTTGTTTGAATAAACATGAGAGTACTTAATTAATTAACAACTTTTTACGTAGTTTTATCCAAAAGACTGGATGGAACTAGGCATTCAAACATTACTCCCCATTACTTACTTACTTACGCCTGTTACTCCTCGTGAAGGAGCATAGGCCGCTCACCAGCATTCTCCAACCAACCCTGTCCTGGGCATTCCCTTCCAGCTCCTTCCAGTTGTTATTCATCCTTTTCATGTCTGCTTCTGTGTTCTTAGGTCTTCCTCTTTTCCGCTTCCCTTCAGGATTCCAAGTTAGGGCTTGTCTCGTGGTGCAGTTTAGAAATCTTCACAATTAATTTTTAAATCAGGCACAATATTACATATACCCATGGAAAAAATTACAAAAGTTTACCGAGGAATCTTAAAGGTTAGAAATAGATCCCCACAATATTTTGATTTAGAGTTATTAGTCTAACAGGTAAAATATGAGAGAATACGTTATTTACTTGTCAACTGATATAATAGTGTAACAGTCACGCAGAACATATAGGTAGGCATTTACCGGAAGTCTGTTATAATCTATATACATATACGTAAGTGTAAGTTGAAAATCATTGTTCATTTTTCTTTAGGAATTGATGCTTGATGACGAACCTGTACCATTACGTAAACTCTTACTGATAAAGTCTTCAAATATTGTCAGGAACAAATGGAGAGAGGTAAAAAGTTTTCTTGAGGTGTGTACCGATTTTTTAAAACGAATCATTTTCATAATGTACAAATGAATAACATTCCCAGTTATAAAGAAGAATGGAATGTTTGTATTTACATATTGTTATGGTATTCCAAATTATACACCTTATTTTGACTGATAAACCATCATATGCTTCTTTAGATTAGTTCACACTAGATAAATGGAATCTTGTGTTTATAAAGGTGAAGAATGAAACAATGGAGATAATAATACAGAAAAATTTCTATTCAGTATAACTTTTGAAACGATAATAATGAATTTTTCATGATAATATGTTTTTTATTTTGCACCAATTGTAGTCTAATAACAAAAAGTAGTTGAATTTAACATCTCTTTGTACAGCGAAGAAACATGAAGAAGTAAATTATTCAGGGTGGATTGTGAATAGCAGTTCGTTCTGATAAAAGCAATGAGAGTATAAAAGTGGGATTGACTAGGATTTCTAAAATCAATATAAGGAATTAACGAGTACCTGTGCACATAAAACCATTGCATGTAAAAACGGTACTTCTATATACAATACTGATGACTGTGTACCTTGAGCATTAAAGACAGGCTTAATACCTTACATTGGTGTGCTTCAAATGCAATAACCGATAATTATCTGAAATGAAGACTTAGTTCACAATGAACATTAAAATGTGTCTCGCTCAATATATTGTAATGTTAGCTTCAATAAAATAATCTCACCTTTCTATGGTAGATTGCTTAAAAAGTAATCACGCAACGAATTATAGATTATCATTAAAAATAAAACTTCACACTACTGCTAATTTACAATCTGTGTGATTTAATTACCTGGAATCAGTAATCAAACCTTATTAAAACCGGACTTCAGTTTATTTTTATTTAATATTTTCGGATGTGATAATTCATTAATTCATAGCATTTTATAATAATAAAGAATTTTTATCTTTTTATGCTGATTTAGAATTTATCAGTATAAGGTTGTGGAGGTTATTAAGTTTTTTCGATTGAGATCATGAATCGATTGATTTTAGGACACTGTAGGAAACCAGGAAGTACTGGACGGCCATTTCGTCCTATTGTGGGATTCTTCAGCGATGCGCATCCACGATCCCGCCTAAGAGATTCCAACCCAGGGCCGTTGGTCTCGCGCGTGAACGCTTAACCTCTAGACCATTGAGCCGGCATCCAACTGTGTTAATTTCAAACGTCAACCAATCCACGAAGTCGCGCGAAAATCTTCCATTGTACTGAGGTAGATACCTGTCTTTACCCGATGTGGATTAGTTCCACTTGTTGAGGCTAGACATTAGCACCGTTGGATGCCGGCTCAGTAGTCTAAAGGTTGGGAGTTCGCGCGCGAGACCGAAGGCCTTGGGTTTATATCCCACGAGCAGGATTGTGGATGGTCACTGCTGAAAAGTCCCACAATAGGACAAAACGGCCGTCCAGTGCTTCCAGGTTTCCTATAGTGGTCTAGCTTCAATTGACTCGGGAACCCAACTATGACATTACTAAAATCTTTACAAAGCCCTCTTCTGATATATTTTTGTTATAATATTACAACTTACTTATAAGGAGCTACTATGAGCTTGAAGTTTCAAAATACAGTGGCTGAATAACTCTGTATCTTTTCGTCCGTAATTTCTTATTATTCCAATTCTCTACAAAGTTTTTATGCATTTGTCAAACTATACTTAGTGTCATACCTTTCAGTTTTTTACATCGACTCTTTGAATAGCTATTGGATCATGTCATTAAAATTGCATTTTCGGCCAATAGTAGTAACTGTTATTGTTGTGTAATTGGAAACTAGCAATGTTTTGGAAAACAGATACATGGGAGTAAAATATTAGCGTTAATGAGCTCATATCAAATCGTCAAAACATTAAGATTTCAAACAGATTTCCTAGTTGATCATTATAAACAAGAATGAACTTTAGTTTTTACTAGACATTAACAAACTCTCATTTGTTCTACTGTCGTATCATTCTAATTCATTTATTGTCTTTTTCAGGTATTATTTATGTAGTCTAACTTCGATAAATATTTAACGAGAATAGCAAATTTATTAGAAATCAAGTAACAAGCATCGTATGACGTATGATGAAACTTTTCCATGATGACGTACTGAAATTTGCTCAACAATTACCGACACAAGCTAGTACACTACAGCACTCATTGTGTTTGCTTGTTCATTAATTTGTCAAATTAACATAAGATTAATTCAAGGGATATTAAGATAGTAATTTGCTGGTAATATTCTCTCCACTGATGCAATACTATTGCTAAAATAAAATAATTAAAACAAAAATGTAGCCTAGTTACTGAAACTACGTCAATCATATGTCAAATACGACACTCAAACTACAGTCTACGTACTATGAGTATAATACTCAACAACTCATTTGTTTGAGAGCTGCAATAATTTGTTCTATAAGACCAAGAAAAGTTTTTGAATATTCTGTCAAATATCCCATTTTTGAAAAGAGCAAGAACAAACATGCTAGAATGTTTGTTCTTGCTCTTTTCAAAATGATAAAGGGAACTATATGTATGAAATCCCATTTTTTAGTGGAATTTGTGTAGTTTTCAAACCCTCCAACAGCTTATACTTGGTCATAAAGAAGTTTAAGTAGTGTAGCCAAAATCCTAATGTCGTTGTCCAGCAAAGATGAATACATATATATCACCTTTACAGCATTCCCAAACAATTATCACCTTTGATCATTGCAAATTGCTGCATTCAGCCATTAGATAAATGTACGTACCTCGGGTAATTCAAGACAGAAATCTTAGAGAGAGATATCTAACACATATTGTTCTTTTTCTTTTGATTCGAAGAATCTACTTTATTGTTTATGTTTTATCGTTCCTGATTCCACTGTTTTTCTCGTAGACTGCATTCGCTAAACGTATTTTTGTACTAGTCTTCTCATGATTTTCAATCTTTCACTATTTGCAAATGATGGCAAGTAGAAAAAGCAATGAGACTGAAAGCGTATCATCTAAACTTATCAAAAGTTACAATTTGAAAATAAAAAGTATATATTTAACCGATACAGCAAGTAGGAACTATAAACAATAGATTTTAGAATAGATAATCAGGAGAATGAAAACAAACTTCAGCCTGAAGTTTAATCAGTTATATATTTTTGCTCTCATAAAAAACTGTCATTTATTATATCATATTATAAGCACACCTATCAAATTATAGATAAATGATAATCAGCACAAGAAATGAAAAGGTACTCTCGAAATAACGACTAATTTATAAATTTTAGTAACACAATGTCTAATCATAAACTATCAAATATTAGGCCATAGCGTTTTCTTCCTGTTGATTGTTTCATATCAACAAACAACATGATTTACGTACAGGATATAGTCAACATGTATGACGAAGATAGATGAAATGGAATAATAAAAGATCCTAGTAACTGTTATCATTCTATCAAGTTTACTCTAGAGTCAGAGGGAAACTCAAGATTTTCTCTTCTACATGTTTTGTTGAGCGAAAAACGACGACTGATATGTCAAAAGCCAACTGACTTAGAAAAGGGTTTTAGTTATCAGAAAAAGAAACTTGAGTTATTACCTTTTCTCAAGAGTCAGACAAATAAGCACTGAGAACGCAATCAGCGAACAAAATAATGGATTCCAGGAACTATTTGACGAAGACAGCCACCTTTACAGGATCATCGAGTGAAACATACAAGGCTAAAGGCAAATTGTAAGATCTCTAACAGTATCAATGATTTTGTTTGCGAATGTTTTATCTTAAAGAAACCCTTTTATTCTGTTGAGCCTAGGATCTTCCTCCTTAGTGGTAGTCTAACTAGTGAATATGTCACGAATAAACTGCTACTTGAAGCCATCTATCAATCCACTTGAAGTTATGAAGCGAGGAACTAAACAAACAATACCCTTTCTGAGCACATCTACCTACATGGTTAACAAAAAAAGAACAGAGATAAACCAACAGATGAAGCTTTGGACAGTTCATCAATTCTGATTACCTGCGAAGTTAAACTAAACTGCAGAATAGAACTATTTATCTGAAGTTTTTGTAAAGCTAATGCTTCAATAATAGTCAGACTTATGCAGAAACTGTGTCCAGTCGCTCATTTAACAATACGGCTAGTGTAATAAGGGTTACGGGAGGAAACTAATTATAGTTATGCAGTAAAATTAACCAGTTGACGTTTAAAAGTGGGCTATTAAGTGTTGACGCAATGGTCCAAAGATTAGATTGTTCCTGAACTACCCAAATTTTGTAGATTTGGTCCTTTAATGGGTTGTGGGTATACACTTTTGAGGAGTTAGTAACTACAATAAAATGTCCCTACAGTATTCCGTAGTCTTCAGCTGTTGGTTTACTGCAGTCAATTCATTTTTTGAATAGTCCTAATAATTTATTTTTGTATTGACGTTAAGGACTGTAATTGATTAATCTCTTACTGGCATATGTGCATCCTGTGCGGATCGCTTCAGTATAGCCTGAAGTCATGAGCATTATAAACAGAAATGGATGGTTGTTAGCATTGGCTACCCAGTAGGTAAGTGGATAACGCGATGACGTTTGAAGTAACTGCTATTTGGTTCGAGTTGCGGAGTGAACATCAACTACTCGGGATTTAGGTATATCCAGCTAACGAGGCCCATACAGAACGAAAAGCACGTCCTGGATCCCGCTATACATCTCTGCTTACAGTCCTAACAATTGTCTGAATAAAAACCGAAATGTGATGAATAATTTAAAGTAGGCAGTCAGTTGAAAATCGTTACATTTAGCCATAATGTCGTCCATATATTTGATTCCTATTATGAAGTTTTCTAATTCCATTAAATGTAGACCATAAATTTCGACAATAAATGTTGTATCATACCGATTATTAACTAATTCATAACCATGTTGAATGCGAATCATAATAAATCAGGAATGAACGGTAGGGTAGATTTTCATCTGTCATTACAATAAATGACGAGATTGAAATGACCCAAACATCTAGTTGGGTTTATTGTGTCATGTTGATACTAATTTTGTGTATATTCACAGCTATTTTTATTGCGTATTGTTTGATTTTTTTGAATCCCTTATATTAAAAATTATTTTAAATTAAAACATGTTGTAGCGTACATTTCGATGAATTCAAATTAGGATATTATTCAAAACACCAAATGAAAGCTTTCTAAGTTGAACAGGAAATTCACAAATATAATTATTTTATTTTTCTAACAAGTACCTAGAAAAATATAATACTAGTCTAATGGGAAGTTGGATTCCAATAATCTAATACATCACTTTGTATTTTGTTTGCTTGTCAGTAATTGTATATTCCCAGGATAGTCTTATTGATTATCGAAATTTTCCATAACAAAACAACAACTTCCTACGCTGCATGCTTATGTATTATAGACAAATAACTAACGACTACTTTTCACATTTATCATACAGTTTTATAAAAATATGTGATAAAAAGTATCATGGAATGCGATTTTTACTATTTATTCAAATGTGCCTTTTTATAAAATAATAAAGTAGCTGAAGTTGATATTTATCACCAAAAAAAGAGAAAACTATTCCAGCTTTTAAGAAAAAAATTGACATTTTCAGCTGTTTAGAACGATAATAATTTACATTAAGAAACCAGCTAGTTGTGGTAGGATAGACTTAAAACTAGATTGAAATGAATACAAAGATATCAACAAAATTTTTCTAAATCAGTATCATGATCACACAGGTTGTAGGTAAGAAATATGGAATGCTGTTAGTTCTTTGTGGATTTAGGATGTTCTGCTGATTGTAAATCAAGCTTACATCATATACATTAAACTAATTCACTCTGCTATCTAAGGATAACATTGAGGAATAGTACAAAAATCAGTTCTGTTTACTTTTTATCTCAGAAATGCTCGATTTGAAATAGTTGAATGCGGAGTAGTGTTAATCTCTATATCAATGTATTCAATTAATCATCACAAATTGTCTTAAATGATGTTCAATTCAAAAACAGTCAATTTCAGCATATCTGACAAACTGTATTCAAGATGAAGTAGTAGTAGTAGCAGTATTGATGTCATTAGAATAGTTCGTAAATTCTGTACTCCAACCGTGAATAGAAACAGCTGCATAAAATAATTCAGTGTATATAAAGCAATCGACTTAATATTGAAATTGTCCACATCACATGATGCATACAATAAACAAACAATACATTGTGGTAGGATGAAGCGACCTGTATCAGCATGCCGTATAAGTTAAAAAGAATGTATTCGTAAAATCTCAGCGAATGAATTTGAAGTGAATCCAACGTTTCGCCTGGCAAGTTTATATATAGATCATGTGATGCATGTATATTCAGAATAAACTTATTCACGAAGTACTAAACCTAGTCAGCTGCTACATTCTTATTTAAAATTTTTGAACATTTTATATCTGTGAGTTAATTGATGAATATCATTGAATTAAGGGAAACGAGTTGCTTGAGACTACCTCTTAATCCTCCTAAACTAACTCAGTCACTCAGTTGATAATAACAGTGCAAAGAGTTATGAAGAATTCTTAGATGGATCAAAATAACAGTGGACAGACGTGCTTTACTGGGAACTGAATAAACTTTTACTTTTGTGGAATGCTGTCCGCTGTTGACAAAAACCTCATTTCGTTTTTGATTTATTTCATCATAAAATAGTTAGCGGTATGTTTATTTGCTTATCACATTCCTGCTATAAAAATAACATCATTCTTGTAATCAGAAGTTAAACTTATTGTTTTATTTAATTATCTTGCTTCATATTAAATACTGTTTGAACCTGCTTAAGTTGTAAATAGCATTATTAAATAAACAATTGAAAAAGGTAGAGATTATTATTAACGTTATTATTGTTAGAGTAAAAAAACACAACTTAGTTTCCTTAAAACTGTGAGAAAAACATTTTCCATTAATGTTTACATGAGCCACCAGATGTTAACATTACTGTGTCGTTATTACAAAATATGGTTAGTCAACAAAGCAAGCTGAAAAGTAACTGTTACTTAGATATCATGCACATTGTAAATTTCAAGTAAGTATTATTTTCAGAATCGTTAGTAAAAATTTTGGAAATACTCGAACCTGTGGCCGATTGTTTTATGGTCAGTCTGGAAAATACAGCACTTCGACCAATAATTGAGAGATTTCATTTATATAAGAGATATATGGATGATACACTACTTGTGAAGATATGGATTCCAGTGAAATTTTGCATTGATTCAACAAGTGTCATCACTCAATTTAAACCACATTGGAAGCAAAGGAGAACAAGGAATCTCATTTTCTCGATGTCCGGTTGAAAATAAGGTCAGATGGTTCCTTGCAGAGATTTATGTATAAGAAACTGACGTGGAATGTTTAGTATACGAATTTCTATACCTGAATCCCATTGAGTAGAGAGAGAGACAATTCACTCTTTATCCTCATGGACTAGGCGAATATGTTCTAATGACACGCTGGATGAAGAACTACTTAAACTTCGACAGATACTCATCAGAAATAATTACCTAACTAGACTCGTTTTCAGGAACTTAAGAGCAAGGCAGAATCCTTAAAATGCAACAACGATCCAAATGAAAACTGTTTTTATGAATATCGGACTTAAAAGAGATACGGCTGCTGAAATCCCGAACAAACGAATTTCAGAATCTCTAAATGAAACCATCTACTCAGCTCAGCTTCGCACTGTCTTCTCAAGCCGGCCTACCATTCATGGATATGTTATTGATAAACTTTCGCTTTGGACCACATCGATGTGCATTTTTAAATTTACTTGCTTCTGTGGGGAATATTACATTGGCCACACAAAGCTATCACTTTCCAAACTCATCTCAGAACATTACCCGGCGTGGCTTTTAAAGGGCGAATGCAAAAGTTACCAATTCATTACAGGAGCATCTAATCAACTCCGGACGCGTCGTTCCAGAGTCTTCGTTCAAAATAATCTAGACAATCAAAGGAACTGGATCGAAGGGAGGTCGAATAAAAAACCTATGCATTTCTGAGGCGTTGGCGATCCACCAATTCAAACCCTAACTAAGAGTGTGAAAATGATACGTCAAACCTCTCATTCTTCCTTGGCCCAAATTCCCTTATGTAGTGTTTCGGTTTTTTTTTAATTAGTGTTTTGTAATTTTAAACCGTAATCAGTTACTATTATCCTTTAGCAATTTCCCATGATTATCATCCAGCTATTATTATGACCTTTACGTTTTTCATTTTTCTTCATATCTGTCAAGTGGACAATTATCTTTGATAATTCTAACCCGTAAATTATTTTCATCCTTCTATTCTTTTCTAACCTCCTGATCACTACGCAACCTCGTTTGATAATTAGAGTCTCGAATCACTTTATGATGCAATCTTTTCTATCATTTTATGGATATATATTTACCATACAAATATCAAAACGAATGTTGAAAAGAGATTTTTTCGTTGAATTCTCTTTATTTCTATTTAAAAGAATTATATTTAATGAAATAAATGATGTCGTTTATACTTATAAACAATCTGTTTCATCAGACTCCGAAAATTCTGATAATTCGTGCAAATAGTTGTAGGAAAAATGGTAAGAACATAAGGGAAAAAAAATTCAGTATTTATCTTTTGGTGTGAATAGTCGATAACATGAGTTGACTGAAGTGCAAATAATGATCAAGGAAAAATAAATAAAAAAACCGTTTAAGTGATAGACAAAGAGATGGAGGAAAAAAGATCAACCTGATCTTATTCGTATGATATAGTCCCATTTTCAAACATACTACCGATTTATATTTGTGGAAATATAAATGTCATGAATAATATTCACCACAAGCCATACTATCGACATCATTCACACTCAGACTAACTTGTTTATATCTAATCAAATTGTCGCTAGGATTAATGATTCCTATTTCTTTGTTTATAAAGTTCCTTTCCTTCTCACTTGTCAATTTATTACAACAACTGTTATAATTACTGTGATAATCACGCTCAATAGCATTTTCTGATTTTATTGAACCTAATGAATAACGATCTCTAATAACATTGAAACTTCTTTTATTGTATAACGCTTTCTGACTTATATTTGACTTTTTCAGAAAATTCGTATCTCCCAACTGGCAACCTTCATTATGAGCTTCTTGTCGTTTTAAAACTTTTTCACGTCTCATTTGATCATGATAAAATGCAGCGAAATTATTAACAATAATTGGGATTGGTAGACCGACAACAAGCACACCGCATATACAGCATACTGAACCGATGACTTTGCCTAATACTGTTTTTGGTGTGATATCACCATAACCAACTGTTGTCATAGTGATGATAGCCCACCAAAATGTAGCCGGTATGCTTTGAAATTCATTCTTATTATCGTCTTTTTCAGCGAAATAAGCTAAGCTTGAAAATAATAGAACAACAAGTACAACAAATAGCATTAATAAACCTAATTCCTTATAAGATTGCTTTAATGTATAACCAAGTGCTTGTAGACCTTGTGAATGACGTGCTAATTTAAAAACACGTAATATACGCAGAATACGAAACATTTGTACAATTTTACGCATAGATACAAGTGAATCTAATGGGGAATGAAGCCATACTTCAAAAATCACAGAAAAATAATAAGGTAGTATAGCAATAACATCGATAAGATTCATTGGACTTTTAATAAATGTACATTTATTTGGCGCAACTGATAAGCGTAATGCATATTCAACTGTAAACCATATTGTACAAATTGATTCTAACGTTTCTAAATGTTCGTTTACATAATCTGCATTACTTGTGGTATGATTATCATGATTAATTCCAGACGAATTTCCACGTAGTTCAGGTATTGTACTTAAATTCAATCCAATTATTGATAATATGATGAAAGCTATTGAAATTACAGCAAATATCTGTGTAAAAAAAGACAAAGATAAAAATATAACTTATCAAATGATATCAGCAAATAACATCAGTCTACAAAGCTAATAATAAACTATTTGCCTCGATCATAATATTCAGTTTCGGATTAATATAAAACGTTCGATAGCCTTGTGTATTGTATATGATATTAAATGAATGAACCGAATGGTTAAGAAACTCTACTTAAGTGCCTTGCTTTTGACACTTACTGGTGAAGATTAACTGTAAGCTGGAAGGAAATTATATGTCTTATGTAAATATTAACACCCATCATTTGGTGCTTGAGTTCAGCCCGTTACTAGTGTCGTTTTTACGGCAGTACCATCGTTAGTATCTAACCTTTATTACAGCATTTATAGCAACGGAATAGCATAACAGTACTTACTACTTTTGGTAATCAATACGTTTGTGATTTCAAACAAGTTTTGAAAAATTTATTTTCTGCACTCTATATTTACTTTTGGGCTTAAGTGACAACTTAAACAGTTAGAAATTGTCCTGACGATCTAATTCATATAACTGTATTATGTACTCTTGAAATAAAAACTGTGATATTTGTGCAATGTGTAATCGTTATTACCTACTAGTAACCAATATTTATGTAGGAAGAACCTATAGACGATCCGTATATGTTTATAAACCACGTAAATCTTCCAAAATGTCTAGTAATATCCCTGTCATTTTTGCTGATAATTCCACATTGCAGGTCAAGAAAACGATGAAAAAAAGGATAGAATTTAAAGTTTTACGAGCTACATATACATAAATACTTCAAATTAAAAAAAACGGGCAAATACAATATCGTTATAGAAAACACTACTGAATAATTTTACACTTAAAAAGAGAAATAAAGTATATCCCACTAATGACTCATTATGTTTATGGTGAAGCTGACACTTATATTATGACAATAATTTTGTAGTGATATACAAAAGAAGATAGACAATGTACGCTTTTTAGTGACTTTCGAAAGTTTTAATAAATCGATAATATTTAATTCATCTCTTTGTCCAATCTACCTTGCCTATATGGTCATTTGGTTGTTGTTAAAGGTCGTTAATAACAGGCAATAATTTTCGGTGAAATTTAACAGAATAAGTCTAAAATAATAATAAAAAATTGCTAGAAAAAGTCATATTTCCATGGTGGGCTAGCTTCAATTGACTCATGAATTCAACTATTAAATTATTTCAATGGTTAAGATCCTGAGTCAGTTGAAGCTAGACCACCATGGAAAACCTGGAAGCACTAGATGGCGGTTTCGTCCTATATATATATAAATTTTAATTAAGGGTGAATTTCATGAGCGAATAATGGGGATATGTACGATTGTGGTGAATTTCGTTATATTTAGACGACACCAACTGATATTCACAATGAAACTAGAAAATTATGTATTAGGATAGTACAATATAGTTGGTTTTCTTCATAAATTAAAAAATAGGCTAGTACAGAAGTGTAAACAGAAAAAAACCTACAATTTCTTAAAATGGATAAAATCTAGTAATCGGAGTAAAAGCAGATTTAACACCGATTGACACTAGCTGAAGACTCAATGAAATCCGTATGGTATTGAATAGCTATTTATCCTAGATCACATAGTAAGTATATTCAGACAACGCAAGGTGCGACTGACTAGTGGGAAAGATAGGTATGACCTTATGGATGACATAATGGACTAATTTAGTACTGTAAATGACTACTCAATCTGTTTTTGTGTTAAATATTTTGTTATTGATTTCTGGTTCTAAATAAAACTATTGGACAAGTGCAGCAACAGTCCTCGTGATTCAATGCGCACTCAGACCACAATAAAATTAAAAGCTATCTTTACCTGGAATCCCATAGGTGGGGCAAACTAATCATGTTCAGTACCCTCCATCCCTACACAAACTCTATGAAACTAAGTTGTAATATCGAAGACTTCCAGACATCAATAAATTCGTATTACAACGTGGTGGTTGTTTATTGCTAGCAAGGAAAGAGCTGACAATATTGTCCGGAACACCAACAAAAGCTTTGTAGTTAAACTACTCAACATAAAAATTAATACCACAACTGAAAAAAAACAATATAAATGAATAATTATATGTAACATAGTAACATGTCCAAAACAGATTGTGAATAAAATGGAAGAAAATATACTTTCTCAACTGAAATTCCTTTGAAATAATAATCAGTCAGCCAAGTTAATTTTTCTTAATTCCATATCAATATTATTTTAATAATATAAAGAGGGAAAATATATTTATAAAATTTCGTTTTACATTATTCTACGGATTGTTGTTAATCTTTGATCTTAGATAAACAATACCAAAACAACAGTATTTTCATAAGGCTTAGATTTAAAAGTCGGTTTCTTGAAATAATATTAAAATGTATATGAAAGCGTTACAAGAAAGGTGTTTTAGGTTGTCATAGTATCGAGCTGTATAATTGTCAAATATTTATGGTAGAAAAGAGGTAGAAAGTGTATAGCAATACAAAAATTCGTTTTGTCATATAAATGGTTATTATTTATTTAATAAATAGGCCGAGGTTAGGATTACAGCTGACTCAGTCAACAATTAGACTGTTGAAAATTTGCCAACATACTAGAACTCTTTTAAAGTGATAATAATAAACGTTTTGAAATGAAGTGAATTCATTTTATTTCGTGTGCTCCAAGTCAACTACATATTCACCGATCTGTACAACTGAATGAAACGTTTCATTTAGAGCTGCCATGGTGGTCGATTCAATGCTTCTCTTCATTTTCTTTATTTTCCTAGTTTTATTTGGTTGATTTTATCTTTGTTTAGTCTTAACCGTTGCATTGTTTATCTTAGTCCAGTTTTCACTTCATTTCCAACCCATAGTTACTATGAAGAGTCTTATTATTTTGACATTATCCAGTAAAATATTTGACACCTTATCCATTTAAGCATTTGACTAATCCTGTCTTCTCAAGTCCTCGTCAATTATTATTATTATTATTATTATTATTATTACTAATATTATTATCACCATTATTATAATTACCGTACTTCATTTATTTTTGGTTAATGCTATCACTGTCATCGTTTTGCCTACTCCAGTCATAAGTTGTACATGGTTCTTATATCCGAAGAAGTCATCGTCTCATTCTTTTTTGTAGAATTATTCCTTTTCACTAGTGAATTAAATGAATTTTTAAATATTACGCATGAAATTGAGATTGTAAAACATTTCATTTATTGGTACAAATGATGATTTAGAAAACACAAAATAAAATGAATTCATTTAATTTTACAATATATTGTTGTGTTCGCTTTACAAAAGTTTATCAAGAGAACCTATTGAATGAACCTAGAATTTATGATAAGCCTCATGTTGTTCAATTTCTCTATGGAGTGGTAGAATAAATTGTAGCAATGATTATGCTGTATGAAATATGGAAATGAAGCATATCGCATATCAAAATATTTATAGTAATTTGAACTTATGAATAAAGACCACATAAACATCATTTTTTTTTTTAGAAAGAAACAGTCACTACTAACCGCTTCATTATCCTTGATATGAATGACATGAGTAATAAATGCACTCCAAAAACAGATAACCCGTGATCTCTAATTTTAATATGAATTCCCTGATTCTTTTTGCTTAACTTGTAGTTAAACATCTTAAATGGTATTACAATATGGATATATATTGTATGATTTCTACCTCAGTTACTAAAACGAAATCATTTTATACCGTAAAACACGAAACAGATAAAAATAAAGGATACGGTGATATTCTTTGCAGACTTCCTCATAGAGTAACTACTTTAAAATGCTAACTTAGTTTGTGAGTTTCGTCAGTTAGGCGTAACCACTTCATGTAAACGTGTATTTCAGTAACCGATGCCAATGTTCACTCATAAACATACTACGACCGTCTTGTCCAGAGTATCAAGTTCACGAGACAAATTCATTTATTATAGACCACAGTTTGGGATGAAACATGTATCTATTCTCCCGTGGTTTTTAGTGGTTCCCTAATTAAAGTCGAGACTGTCTTCAAGGTGATTTATGGGCAAGAATTCAGCAAAATTGCTGGCGTACTGTTAACAAACACATACACAGAGCATAAACAGAGTTAAAATAAACAAAGTAGTTAATCATGAAAGTAAACAAAAAATTACTTTTTATACATCTATCGAAACGCTACTGAATAATAAGAAAACACGCATACACACACTGGCCTCATCATCTGAACTCCATTTTCAATATTATAAAAATGATGTGTCTTGCAAAAGCACTTTGCATCAGAGTTTTTGTGCAATTCTCATAGTTTTCTATCTTATCGTTTTTCATTTTTTGGCGAAACAATTGCTAGAAATAAAAGAAAACAATTCCAGTAGTCCAAAGTTTACATCATAACGAGGTGGAATTATCCGAGAAAAACCTAGTACGTACGCGTGTGAGAACTGTTAATAAGCTTCACTAACAAGAAGAAACAAATAATAAGCAGTTCCCGGTTTTCAATCATTCTCGGCCAAACATCAGTTCGTTAAAGAAACTATGTTAAAATTATAAAAAATACCAAAAATTTGTCAAATGGTATATTGGTAGTACTGTTTTTGTTAAGAAAAGCTTATAACTAAGAACATGATTGATGAATTTCAATGTGTACATAAAGTTAAAGTATATACATTTTAAAAAAATCAAATTATATTAATTTGTTTTCCATTTAGTGGATATTACTCAACATTGAACTGCATATAAATCCTAAATATGACGAAATATGAGTCCTTGATCCATAACTAACAATACTGAAAAGATTTATTAAAGTAACTTGGCGAATAATACGCTTTCGATAATGATATTAGAAGACGAAGATTATCACATAGTTCCGATAATCTTCGTCTTCTAATATCATTATCGAAATTTATCAAAGGGACTAATTGTTTTGAATAATACGCTGTCAAAATACCGTAAAATGGAAAAATTAATTTATCGTAATTTCAACTCCTAAATATAGTTAGTACTTCTATACTGAAATGGCTTAAAGCTTAGCCAGAAATGATATTTACAACAAACTTATTTTATTCCCATTATATCCTTTGATACCCATATTAACCGGTGTTCTTCTACAAGAAAAACAAAACTTTATAGTTTTTAAGCTGTACGTTATCCAGATAAATATTAAAACAGCTGTTACATTACTTGTAAAATACATTTTCCCACCGAGCCATGAGATAATTCAAGGGGTGAGTTTAAAAAAGAAACGTAAAAATGCGAACCATTCAATCCCACCTTAATAGTCTAAAAGTATATTACCTCGTCTCGAAATCTAAAATTTCTGTGGCTTTGTCCTAATTGTTATCTCAAGTGAACATCGCCAAGAAGTTCTATTTAAAAACATAACAGCTATCCGATACTTCCTAGTTTCCGATAACCATCCACAGGATACCAGTCCGTAATATAGAATGTTTCCTAAATTAGTCTCTTACTGTTACTTTTATTCAAACTTTAAATAAAACTACCCATTTATTCATTCATTTCCTTAGAATATTTAAGTTTAAACCATATTTTTTTAAATGTTAAACGTTATTATGCTTTTTCTCGAGAAAAAGTTAACTTATTAATAAACTAATTACAAAATTAAGTGATCGAATTAACTAGGAATATCTGAGGGATAAATGAAATTGTGAAAAATTACTGACAGATGGAACAAAACTCAATCAATTAACTTGATTTGTTTTAAACGGATTAATTTTGTCTTTAATCATATATCAATTTCAGTTTAAAAGTTAAAGCGTCTTCAGTGCAGATTTAACTTTACTAGTCAAGTTTATAACATGTCTAACATGATAAAGAGCTTGCTAGTAGCACACATATAATGCATATCTAAAGCTTTTAACAGTTAAGTCATGAATTACACTGTATGGCAGTCAACATCATTTTACCTATAGACAAACGCATATTTCTACTTTTGGTAAAAGTGAAGCTCCCTTACCCACTTGAACCTGCGTCACTTAGTTCCATAACTAGAGAAGGTATCATCAATCATCAGTTCCATTTCTATATCAAACCATAACTTTGTAACTGAAGTTACCAAATTCTACAGTAGACGTTCCATGGTGGTTATCAAGCGAAGTGACCAGATATGCAAAAGCTACGGATTTCCTCGACCACACTGACACATTCTGCTCACTATGACAGATAAACGTATATGAGGTCTGGTACTGACCGTGTAAGGTCTATAATCAACAAAAATATATGCTGAGGTAGGATGCACGAATAAAGTCCATGAAACCTAAGTTTTGCATTTCTAGTCATATTATTTAATAACCACCATGGAGCATTAATAATTCCAACGACGACTAAACCAGTAATTACCACTGGGACAAGTTAACTGAATATTCCCACGTCTGTGGTAAAGTTTACACAGTCTTGTAGCAATAAGACGCAATCCATTAATTCATTTTCCAGCGAATTAGATCATACACCCAGTCAAACAAATTATCTAACAATAACACAGTTCAACGATGACACTAGTTGACCATGAGTTTATTTACAGCGTGAAGTTATTTTTGAAGTAAATGGAAACTATAAGCCGTCTAAATTTAAGATAATTCTATCCTCATTTGTGACCAACTTCGAAAATGTAGATCAGTGGCTGTGTTCTAGTAATACTTAAACATTCAGATTTAATCATGTATGTTTTAGTGGATGTCGTTTGTCGAAGAGCCCAAAATGTGGATAAATTACTAATCAGGAGCTTCATTGATTCATTCCTGAATTGTTGTAAGCAGCTGATGAGAACCTAACGAAATAAAACGAATTCATATTATTCTGCACCAATCTTTGTCCTTGCTCTATTCAAGATAATAAAGGGAACTATGTGTATGAAACTTCTGATTTTAGTCTGAAAGTATCTAAAATCATAAAACCTTACACTAGCAATCTTCATGAGTAAAACCAATCTATCAGTGAGAAAAATGCTTTGCAAACCACTTAATAGTGAAGTATAGAATGTAAGGATTTTTAACTTAAATTTAAAGTCAAAAAATAAAATACCCACTTGCTAGTTGACAAATATATATTTAACCAATTCTGAATAGAGCAGACTAAAATCAATAAAAATGTAGATAGTGTGGGTCGAGGACTACAGTCATAACAATTAAACTATAATAAGGTATAACCTCTCAGGTCAACCGTTTATTCTGTAATAAAATGCACGCCATAAGTTATTTATACTTTCACTAATGTGAAGTTACTGATGACAATACAGAAAAGTTCTTTCATTTATATTTTTTGTTTTCTCTTCAACAGAAATGCATCCAGTTGAATGGTATCTCACTGTATAATATGTATAGACATATATATTAATGTATATACGTATTTTTACAGGATGATAATAATACTGATAATAAACTTCTGTTATACATGGTGACAGTGAGGTTAAATAAACAAAGGTATTAGAAAAAAATTTTTTTTATAAAACAAGGAAAGTAAATAATCGTTTGATAGTAAATGGCTTAAGTATTCATCGGGTAAAGATGGCTCAGCATGATAAAATAAAATGTTGAAACAGAGATGAAATGTAATCGGAAAGATCGTGGAAATAAAAACAAACCGGTTGGGGGTAGAAGATTTGAAGGGAAGATGGAAGGTGAAGCAGGTGGCTGTAAGGGAACAAGAGTATGAAGAAGGAGAAAAATTCTAATACATTAAGACCATGGTAGAAGAAGAGGTTGTACCAGTCTCTTTTGTACACATAATTCTGGTTTTTCAAAATGTATGGCTATTGCCTCGGCAATGCAAAGAAGATGCAGTCTAATTGTCTTAGGAAGGCTTCTACTTACCTTGTAGATGACTTTGAACGCAGAGTCTGTCTTGATTGAGTGACCTGTGTCTACAAGGTGTTCGATTATAGAACTTCTTATTAAGCTGTTGCCTCCTCTTTTTAGCCACGCCGGTCAATGTTCTTGAATTCTTTTGGATAAAGTACGCATCGAACGACCTATATACCCAGCTCCACAAGAGCAGGTAAATTGGTAAATGCACATTGAGTTGGCCAGATGCTATAATTTATCTTTCAGATTATTGGTGAACAGCCACCTGCTTCACCTTCCATCTTCCCTTCAAATCTTCTACCCCCAACCGGTTTGTTTTTATTTCCACGATCTTTCCGATTACATTTCATCTCTGTTTCAACATTTTATTTTATCATGCTGAGCCATCTTTACCCGATGAATACTTAAGCCATTTACTATCAAACGATTATTTACTTTCCTTGTTTTATAAAAAAAATTTTTTTCTAATACCTTTGTTTATTTAACCTCACTGTCACCATGTATAACAGAAGTTTATTATCAGTAATATATATTAATGCTTGACTTATCAGGCGAACCTTCACTTAAAACATGATAGCAAGTAAATGTCATAATATGAATGGGGTTTAGTATAAATATATTCATACCATATATAAACACGCTCATACACAGTATACATATATCTGCTTACGTAATGTATTACGTCCTGTGTAATAAATTACACTATTTATTACACTTACTGGACTGAGTTTTATCAATATCATCCTCATCATTGACAACAGCAACAATAATCAAATTACAAACGTATCATCTGCGATACAAAGAAAATTAAATATTTAAAACTAAATTATAATCAATGATTTATTGAACATTATAAATTTTCGGGTGTAGACAAACAAATTTATTCACTTTTCGTTCAAAAACAATCGACCAGAGATAATACACGCTTGTGAAAGAAAACAGAAAGATTATGAGGTGCTTCATGTTTTTCAATTATCAAAATGATGTCAGTTTTTGAAAATAAAACCGTCTTTGAAGTTGTACAAAGTTTTACAAACGACGTTTCTATGTGGTAACAAAGCACTCACTGGTGACAAGCTTTGAAATACGCTTATAGATGTTTCATTGAAAAGCTATCATTGATTTAACCGATATAATGATGATCAAATGAAAATAGAGGTGTGTCAAAAATTATCTGGACTTAAAAGTATTGATAATGATCAGATGCATAATTCTCTTTCTAATAAATGGATTATTTTCATCTACTGAAAGCCTCCACAAACCATAGAGCGGTAAATAAGTTTGATTCTCACAAGACAGAATTTCTCCAAATCTTATATTTGTTTAACTTAATCGACCGTATTCTACATCTACAAAGCGCCAACCACTCAATAAATGTAAGTGACTTGTGCGGAACACTATTCACTTTCGACAGACATGAAATGACAGTTCAGAGTTAGTTTTACGTTTGATAACGTTCTCATCTTTAAATGCCGTTAATTAGTAGGAATGAACCATGAAAACACTAATCAAAAGAATACATTCGAGTTAACGTTAATGTTGTTCAGTGCATATTGTATAGATTAGACTAGACTAAACTAATTTTAATGTTTTGATTGCTGAGACTGTTCGACTTTGTGGTTAACTTTTGAAATTAATTTGTTAATATCTCAGATTCTCTATCAAACAGGTGATGTTGAATTGTAAAATGTCAACTGAAAAATAACAAGAATTCCAAATTGCCAACTGTTCGATTGATAATACTCAATTTTAGCAATCATATTCTTTCAATTTATTTGATGTATATAACTGATTTGATTAATGGGGTCCTCAAAGTATATACTTTATCATTCTTTTCATTCTTATCCGCATCCAGTATAAACGGTGTACGAAAAGCCCATAACTTAGTATAGAACTGTGTTCACTTTTATATTTTCTGCTTAATGAAATGTTTGCCAACAACCAAAACAGAAAGGATATTTTCTAAAATTCCCAAACTACCTTCTACAGATTTTTTTCAAAACACATTAGTTCTCTTAATCAAGTAAAATGTATAAACTCAGATGAATAACTACTTCAAAATAATTTATTCAAATATCAAACATTTTTTCCTTCAATATTATTTTAAACAACGTCAATACATGATAAGTTTTTAAAATTTGAAAGATTAACAACAAATCTTTATCCTTCTGAAAATACAACACGAGCAATCCTGTAAAGAACAAACAAATAGACCGACGTCATGTATAAACAAACAATGTTTTGACATACAACCAACTGAGCTTTAACGCTGTTTGTGTGTGAGTTGAAATCCGAATAAAACTTTGTGACTTCTATATAAACTGATGAAGTTGTTTCACTTAATAGTTTCACTTAAAATATTCATTTCGATAGTCAAATGGTGGACTATAATTTTCTACAAGTGTAAAACATTCAGGTAAATGTGGATTGGTATTATCAGATATACAATTGAACGAAAGTGGATAGTGTAGTGAAATCTCGTAAGTAAAGATACAGAATTGATATATGATTGATTGTTGTCGCCAAAACGAATTAAATCAGACGGGACTTCCATTGTAGACTTTAAAATCTTTGTGTTAATGTTTACAGTCTTGTAACAATAAGACGCAATTCATTATTTCATTTTCCAGCGAATTAGATCATACACCCAGTCAAACAAATTATCTAGCAATAACACGGTCCAACAACAACACTAGTTGACGCATTTTCCTTTCTGGAAAACAATTGTGCTGTGTCACAAATACAGTACTTCTTACCAAAAACTACTAATAACCTAACATTCGACATATTTAAATTTCTATTCTAAATACCATCTGTGTCACAACCTAAGCTCAAATATATTTATACATAGTTTCACGAAAAAAATACTTAAACCATCGTTATATAGCAAATAAAATAATCACAATAGTTCAATAAGCTTATCAACTCAAAAGTCAGTCTACAAGATAGTCTAATCTATCCACTGTTTTAGTGCATTAGTTCCCTTGATAAACTTTGTAACGTAAGAACAACAAACAGTTGAAATGAAATGAATTCATTACATTCGATGTGCTCTAAACCTTTCATATGTGCATAGATTATGCTCAACATTTAAAATATCCTACACATCCACTTCTGTGTGTTGAATTAACAGTCAATCAGTTCTCTTTGGAAGAATAATTACAACTACTTTCTATATTCGTACAAGTCTCATTTGTGGACGAACGAAATAAGCGGGAACTCATGACGTAATCGAACAGAAGAAAAATGCGCTAATTGTTACGGTTACTGAAATCAAAAAGCAAACTAAGTTGGACAACCATTGAAAACTGGGAAGTACTAGGCGGCTGTCAACAATCTCCACAACATTTTTACCATTATTGATTATGATAAACAAAATAGTAAAACTGATATTACTTACCCGAAAATATTGATAAAGTGATCATAATAACAGGGATAATAATATCAATGGTTGAAGAAGATATGAGAAAATTCATTTACGTGAATGGATAAGCCGATGGGTTTCAAGCATTCTATTGAATAATGTTCACCTAGCATTGTCGTAATGATCGATTCACTGTTACCTTTTCTTCCCTACTTTGTTCGTATTTAAAAATCTTTGTTTGTCTAACCTATAACGTTTATAAATATAGTTAGTCTTTCTTAACAACATTTTCAACCACAATAAGACCTTCTCTGTTGATTTTAGTTCAGTTTGCCCCTCTAAGTTATAATTATTATAGATAGTCTCGTTAACATTATTGAATAAAATTTTTGAGCCCCATCAGTTTACCCCTTAAAGTAATTGAATTTTCTAATTTCATCTTCAGCCTTTGATACTATTATCACCGTCATTATGACAAATTTAATAATATTGTTTCGCTAATTGTTATCAATTCAATCCATTATTGTTTTGATTTAGAAGACGAAAACAATGAACATTATGCTAATTATGAATCTTTAATTATAAACTAACAATGTATTTTCGTGAAAATAAAAAAAACTCTCTGAAACAATCGACTGATTGTAGGCTGCTGTATTGTGTTTTTAATAAAGCAATGACAATGAAGCGATATATATAATTAATACCTATTTTCACAAAAATTTAGTTCCCTCACTTCATTGTCACCGCTTTCTGTCTTTCTCATCAGTTTAGTTTTCTTCCCAGATAAAAAAGGTCACATAATTTTTTGGAAAAACAAGGGGCAAAAATAATTATCAATATTTGTAAAAAAACGATTTATGGCGCTCGTTTATGTATTCTGTGTATGTGTGTTCTATACACATAAACACAGCTTTTCAGTCTTCGCTCAGAATAAACAAATTAACAAAGAGTCAACCATGAGTTTATTTACAGCGTGAAGTTATTTTTGAAGTAAATGGAAACTATAAGCCGTCTAAATTTAAGATAATTCTATCCTCATTTGTGACCAACTTCGAAAATGTAGATCAGTGGCTGTGTTCTAGTAATACTTAAACATTCAGATTTAATCATGTATGTTTTAGTGGATGTCGTTTGTCGAAGAGCCCAAAATGTGGATAAATTACTAATCAGGAGCTTCATTGATTCATTCCTGAATTGTTGTAAGCAGCTGATGAGAACCTAACGAAATAAAACGAATTCATATTATTCTGCACCAATCTTTGTTCTTGCTCTATTCAAGATAATAAAGGGAACTATGTGTATGAAACTTCTGATTTTAGTCTGAAAGTATCTAAAATCATAAAACCTTACACTAGCAATCTTCATGAGTAAAACCAATCTATCAGTGAGAAAAATGCTTTGCAAACCTCCAAGTTATAATTATTATAGATAGTCTCGTTAACATTATTGAATAAAATTTTCGAGCCCCATCAGTTTACCCCTATGTTATTCATCATTATGGTGAAATCTATGTTCATTTAAAAAATAACTAATTTCATCGAAATCAAAACTAAACACCAATTCTTTCAAGATTGAATTGCGTTAATAAAGCAGATATTTGAGAAACAGTTGGACTGCTTTATAAATCCACTTAAGGTCAAACATATGGATTCATTTTCAGTGAAGGATTTTATACAATTTACAATGGTAGATTCATGACAGAATTATTTGTTTTGCACCAACTGAGTAACATTTTCAATCAAAGTTTACTTAAGGAGTCAAACAAATTATTAACTCATCGGTGATAATAAATATTACTAACTTACTAAAACTAGAAACGTAAAGTAATAACTGAGGCCCTAGTGATCCTGAATTATTTGCCAACCAATAGACTTAAAGTTCAGGATATCAGGAGGTTGAAAGTAGTTGGCAGGAAACCCTCAGTCTTGACTCCTTGCTATTTGGCACTCATTAGGAACGTGTACCTCTAACTTTGAGGAGACTAGTGATCCCTGGCAGATTTCATTCCATGTCACCTAGATTCTTAGTCAGAGGCATTACCAATGAGCTATCCTGTAGGACAGATATTTACAATTTATTGACCCCTGATTAGTAACTAATGTTATATTTATCTAGTCCTTTAGCGCTGATCACATTCCAGCGACCAGGTGCACTTTGCTGATGAGTGTCCAATAGCATAAAACCCAGATCCAGGATTTCTTGTTGACTGCCTTCAACCATCTAACATCTTGACATGCCGCACGTCATTTCGAGTCATTTAAACTATAGCCGCTTGATAACTTGACAGAAAGAATGCAATCAGCACTAAAAGAACTAGACAAGCATGACATTGATCACTACTCAATGACCGATCAATTATAGACCCAAAGGTTTTTGGTGAGATAACTCGCTGAGTTAGCTTGAATTAGGCGTCTGAAGAAAGGTTATACGAGAAATGTAGTATGGTATGGTTTTTGATGATTCTATAGATTAACAAGCGATAAAATATTCTTCAATAAAGAATAATGTATGACAATGCACATGAAATTGCTCAGGACATTAATCTCTAAAGGGAAGAACTAACAGTTCCAAAGGCTAAGATTTACCCATAGTTTCATTAGATTAATTTAATATCTGGAATGAAAAGTTATTTATAGTTAACATTTATTTTGAACTAATGGATTATTCAAAAGATTATCTAATAGTTATTATTTTTCTAACAATTTTGTTAACAACGTCAAAAGATAGCATTATGTTTTAACAGTTCATGATATTAAAGATTTATGGTCATCGCTTCTATTAATTTTTCTTCCTATTAACGTGTCATATAACGAAATCATGAGCTAAAAATAAAAAAAATTAAAATATGTATCAAAATGCTTAGATTTACACCTAAGAATGGAAAAGATGAGAAATTGAGGACTGATTCCAAGAATATATCCCAAAACGTCTCAGGTCAATGGGACCTAAGCCTTTAAGCAGTGCTATTACCAAACACCGCTGTGGTACGAGGCATCAGGTTGATAGACTAAAATTTTTCAATATCATCAACTGACAGTCAAATACCATCCTTCGCAAATTTGCCAAAGTCACGGCCATTAAACGACTAAAGCCGGACTAATGTATGCAAAAGTACACTATTGCAAATATATTCTTACCATTGTGATTTTATCGTCACTTTATTACAGAATTTTCGTGATTTTCTTCTCTCTCTCTCTCTCTCTCCTATTTTAATAACACCACTTATTGCGAAGATATAACCTTATTAGTTATTTTTAACTGACTGATCTCAACACAATATTCCAAGCACAACGTTCCCTCACAAACGCATTTACAAAGCTACATGGGTCACACCGGATCACACCACAGAGAATCAGATCGATCACATTTGCATCACTAAAGCATCCAGGAGGTCAATGGAAGACATGAGAACCAGGAGATGAGAAGACATAGCCTTAGATCACCACCTGCTTGTGGTTGACAAGATGCAACTGAAGTTAAAGAAGCACTAGACAAATGGAGAAACAGCATTACAAAGGTTTAATACAGCCATCCTTCGACATATTGACAAACTTAATCAATTCAGGATATCTCTCAGTCAGTCAGTCAGTTAGCTACAACGTAGGACCAGGCACATATGTGCATCGGTCCAGGTTGCCATACCGCATCAGCACAACAAGATGAACACCGGATTCACAGAAGTGGTTAGGTCAAAGGTGGTAATATATAAGAGAAAGATTGCATATAGAGATATAGTACAAAAAGAAGAAAGAATTGGTTCGTAGAAAGAAAGATATGAAGTGATTTTAATCTCTTAGTTTAAGGGAAGACAGGGAGTGTATACACCGACGCCATTGTGATCGATTCTGAGCCATGTCACCAAGAGTCTCCAACCATTGGTTACGAAAGTCACTCTCTCAGCGACAGGTTCCAAGCCTTAAAAGATCTGCTTGAAGAAACCACTATGAAGAATAACTGGAAAAGGATCAGAGGATCGATAACTTCGGGATGTCAAGAGGTTCTGGGATACAGCAAGCTACATCGTATAGAATAGACCTCTGTTGATAACCTGCGCAAGATATAAGACAGGAAGAACAAGAAGACACCAACCAACAGCAGCCGAACAAGAACAAAGAAGCTCAAGGCACAAGCTGAATACACAAGAGAAAACAAGCAAGTGAAGAGGAGCATGAGAGTCGATAATCGGAAATACGTGGAATGCCTAACAACGACAGAGGAAAAAGCTGTAACAAAAGGAAAAATGAAACAACCATAAAATACAGCGAAGCTGTCAGGGGAAGATAGTAAACCAAAAAGACTCGTCAATGACAAAGAACAAACCAATCACTTGTCTATGTACATCATGTGACTTACGGTGTAGCCGAAAAACATAACTGATAGCCACTACCAGCTAGTAGATTCCTTCTCTCGGAATAACGAAATATTGTCAGTCCGGTGAAGCGAAAATGTCCCATCACTAGAAACGTTTTCAGAAAATCAGCTCGGCCGTATTGGAGTAAACATATTCCATATAGTACTTAATGCTTAACGACCTTTAAAGTTTCTTCTTTGATATATAATGAAATTGTAATGGCAAGAACACCATGAAAAATTATATCTTATTATGGCTTCGCATTTTCCTCTTCAGGAATACAACTAGGCGAAGCGTCACTCGTTCTTAGAATCGGTAAGTGTTATTAGAAGATCTTTTGCTATTGACAGCAATAGAAAGATAAAGATAGGGATATTTCAACATTAGAGTTACATACAAGGAGTTTCGGCCTTACCACGTAAATTGGATGATCGGACTTCTTTTATTATTAAAATGCTTCGAAAAATGCTGAAATCACTTTTTAATGATGTATCTAGGGTTGAAGTGATTCAATTATCAGACGCTCGTAATACAGGACCTATTATCTCTTGCATAAATTAACAACTGGCTGTTATTTCTTGAGCAGAAAAAAGTTACCAAAACAAGTCAGAATATGAAAAGGTCATGTGATCATTAATCAAATATCATCTGGGAATGAAAATAATTTCAACTTTAGCCTTTCTATGTTCACTCGCGGAACCAATCCTGGAGAAATGAGAAAGGTTTTGGCAATGGGTTAGTAACCCTGTCGCGTAGAAAACAACTCCACCAAACTAGGAAGAAACAATTGATCAGTGATTCTTGATTCTCATTGTTTTCTTCATCTAAATTATGTTCTTGGGACAAATTAACTAAAAAATATTTATAAAAATTTCATTTAAACTTTTATTTTGAGTAATGTTTCGTACAGAATTGTCTTTCTGCCTCCTTAAAATGACACGAACTAAAGGTATTCCCTTCCAACTGACATTTTACTAATCATACAGGTATAATCAGAGAAAGTAAACCAGAAAGACTGGTCAATGACAAAAACAAACCAATCACTGAGATTCAAGAACAAAGGAACTGATAAGTGGAGCACTTCGAAGAAATCTTGAAAAGACCAGTTCACTGAACCCACCGGACATCGAAGCAACACCCATAAACCTTCCTATAGATGTCACTCCAACAACTATCGTAGAAATCAGCATAGCCCTCAGACAGGTCAAGAATGGGGAAGATGCAGGACCAGACAACATCATCGATAAACAAGGAGGATCTGATGCAAATTCAAAGACAAGGATTGACAAAGAAAGAGCAGCATTCCCACAGTTGAAGAACATATGGAACTCAGAACAACTGTCAGCAAATATCAAAATCAGAATCTTTAATACGAACGTCAAGACAGTTCTACTGTACGGAGCTGAAACTTGGAGAATTACTACAACCATAATAAAAAAGTACAAGTATTTATGAACAATTATCTACGTAAGATACTCAATGTCCGTTGACCGGATAGCAACAGCAACAAGCAACTATGGGAGAGAACAAACCAACTTTCAGCTGAAGAAGAAATTAGAAAAAGACGTTGGAGGTGAGTAGGACATACACTACGGAAATCATCAAACTGTATTACGAAGCAAGCCTTAACTTGGGATCCTGAAGGAAAACAGAAAAGGCGAAGACTAAGGAACACATTGAGTCGGGAATTGGAAGCAGACATCAAAAGGGTGAATAGCAGCTTGAAACAACTGGAAAGGATTGCTCAGGACAGAGTTCGATGGAGACTGTTAAGGGAGGGTCTATGCTCCTCCACGAGGGGCAACAGGCTCAAGTAAATATATATTGAATATAGTTTTGTCTAGTACTATGTCAATTCCACATAGGTTAATCTGGCTTACGGACAGAGCAGTTCATTTATTCTTCATGAGTCCCATTTTCACCTTGTCAATTATTCACTTATCATACTTTTATATGAGTGAATGTTTGCATCGCTCACCCTATTCATCACATGTCTGGAGCTAATTTTTCTGGCTATAAATATTGAGTCACGCTTTATCAAATGGAGTTGTCACACTTTTCTTCTACCTTTGTTTTACTTTCCCACTTCTTGTTCTTAATGTCTGTCTGTCTAAATAAACCAGTGCGTGCAATAAATTAATCCGATTCATTCTGTATCTGTCATCTTAACATCGCTGTCTCACAAACGGTTTAAGCTTAGGTATAATATACGGAAATATTTTTATTCATGGCATGTTTATTCGTTCTTTAAGATCGAAGTTAGATTAACGGGCCACTAAAATAAACTCAAATTGCTGCAGTTGATCACAAAGTACAGTAATACCAAGTGATCACTGACTTAAGGACTAAAGAATTCAGTTGAATTAATCGATATTAATTAATAAAATGCCTTGTTTCAGGATAAATCAATCTGCTATCAGTGTTCAACTGAAAAGATCAATGTCTAACTTACTCTAGCAGCCATTGAAGTCTGAGGTTTTTCAACCAAGTCCCATACATACTTTTGCAATGTAGCCCACCTTCCTGTGCCAAATCGTTCTTCTTGAGCCTGAGATAGATTTATTTCTCTAGTTTTCTTTAATTCTTCTTGAACCTGTTCCTTTTTTAAATAATATTTATAATAACAACACGTTTCTAATTGGTATTCATTTATACCCCAGTAGAATAAATCATTTTTAAAAGCCACCACACAAATGTCTTCCAAAAAATGTAAATGTCCTGTACGATAAACACCAAGGATTGAACCAAATGAACGTGCATATCTATCAAAATATAATTCATTTTTCTCATTCGAATAACTATCAAACAACTGAGCTAGTTCTGCAGGATTATTTGATATACTCAACCGGCCAAGACGAGATAACGGTAGGCGCCTTAGAGTCTTCCACATTACTTCATGTCGTTCACCACCAACATTCAGTACTACACGACAATGATGTTTGCGAGCTCTAAGAAATGCTGGTATGTAAACAGACTTTTCTAGGATGTCTGTTATTGAATCACGGCTACGTACTGAGATGTGGTCAACACTAGGAAGTTGATTATTTGACGCTAAATGACTTTTGTAAGCATTTGTTACTTGTTTCAAGGGTAGATTTCGACCTAGAAATCTGTCTACGGTTTTGTAGAATGTTTTCGACTTTAATAAATGAGCATGTGATGTTTTACGACGTGGTTTACGCAAACCATTAACACCTTCACCATTTTCTGTAACCTTAACATCATTTCCTGAGACTCGATCATTCATTAAAATGTTACTATCACTGTTCGGAATGACATTTGGAGTGTCATTAGGACCAACAGTGTTGTTATTAGTGAAAACAGTCTCAGTAATGTTTGGTACTGATGAATTAGTTGTAACGGTGTTACTGTTAGTATTATTATTCCAAGTGATTTCCATTGATTGCACATTCCAAAATAGAAGTTCTCAGTATGAAAGCAGATAGTTATATGGTTAGTAATCTGAATTTTTTCATTGATTCCCCATATAGAGGTGATTTTCGTTTTCCATTCTTTTATACTAGCGTCTCAAAATATATAAAATTCTCCACTGTATTTGCATTCATTTGTTCACATGATTTCATGAAAAATAGTTTTTAAGTCTGCTTTGTTAGAATGATAGGCTCCTGAATAAAGCAATCTACAATTTAAATGTTTCCCATTTCGAATGCGAATATGTATTGCTCTTCCGCGAAAAACGACAGGTTATTAGAAGCACATCCCTGCCAAACTTTTATTTGTGCAAAATGTAAACAAAAAGTTAACTACTTAGAATATAAATGAACAAACACTTAAAATAATTGACTGCTATAAGTACATCATTAGTGTTTACATGCATGTATGTATATTTGTGATCATCTCAGCAATAATAAACAGAGACGAATAACATCGCACTGTATACTATGTCCACTTCCACCTATCGTTTTGTTACCAAACGATCTTGTCTGTATGTATATATCTGTACGTATTTATCTGTCTATAAAAATTAATGACCAATGGATTAAGTCTAACTTATTAAACATAGGACAAAGTAACCAGTGTTTGGGATATAGTTGAAGTAACATATCAATATTATTGCATTTTTTCACACCAATCTTGTCTTGGATAAAAGTTGGACCAAACAGATTTAAACACTATGATCAGAAACATCATTCCCAAGATAGGAACGGTTCATATAATTTCATTGGCATTTTTTATGATATGAATATCTCACTTGGTATTGTTTACTTGAATCTTCCCATTGATGTTTAGGACTGCAATTGATCAGTCTCTTATTAGCATATGTGCATACTGTGCGTAGTGCCTCGATATTGCCTTAATTCACAAGTATTATAAGCAAAAATGGATAGTGGCTAGCAGTAGAATCCAGGACGCACGTTTCATCCCATTTGGGACTCGTCAGCTGCTAGTGCACAAGCAGGTGGCTAACAGGACTCAGTAGCTAAGTGGATAACGCGATGGCATTTATAATGATCTCAATATCTATTCAATAAATAAGTAGAAATATTATTTCGTTATTAGTTTTTCCCCAGTCTGGTAGTAGTCACATAAGCATTAGGATCTTCGACAGTGCTGGATTTCCATTTCGCGTTGATTAGAAACTCTCCAACCGTGTTTATACACAAGGCCAATAACTTTAAGTGTGGCAATAGGAATGATATATTTTAGTCAATTAGTCAAAATCTATCAGCTCATATTTTTCTACTTCGGTCAATTTGAATTACATCGTGACATACGTTATCATCCGTAGTCATGTTTCCTTACTTTCTTTAAATCCGCACGTTACACTTTCTTATTAAAACTTCAGAAATTCGTTACGTTGCTGAGTGCACCAAGAAGTCCAATCTCATATCCTGAAGGAATTACAGATCCATGGTGTGAACTATCATAGAACTGTACAACCTCCACTAATCTCCTAATCCAATAAGCACGGTTGTGTCAATGAAATTTGAATGAGGTAGGGGATATGTTAGTTTCAAATAAATTGAGTATTAGGTAGAAAGTTAATAATAAATATAGTTTTTGTGATATTTCTGACGTCAGAAATATGATTTTTCTACTCATTGAGATATAACAAAAACTATATCTATTATTAGAGTAGGGAATATTTATCATTAAACAAACTGGGAAATAATATATACAAAAAGAAACGGTAATGTAATCTTGTTAAAATCCATTATTTTACAAACGAGTTACAAGACCTAGATTTAATTATTCTTGGTTAATTCAAAAGTAGTCGCAATACCATTGATATTAAATGGGTTTTTATCACATAACAGCAAAATGTCTAGAAATTGCACAAAACACGATTGTTTGATGAGTTTAGCGCACTTCTGATACAAGACAAAATTTCTAAAACTGGTACCTATAGATATTTCTCGTTTGACTTCAAAAAAATTAAGTAATCGAATGATTAGGTCATTCCTTGTTATGGTTCTTTATTGCTTGAATGCTATTACTGATGCGTCTTACTCGAACGAACGAAGGATCAATGATTCAGCGACTCGATAGCTATTCTGGTTCGTTGTCCCCAACTCTGCTAACTCGATCAAGAAGTCTGGGTAAGGTGTAGAAAGTGTATTCTACAGACAAACAGCAGATAACAAGTCAAATCAAACACACAAATCAAGCGTATTTATACAAATATTTACAATCGATATTGTCATAGAAAATTTTTAAACATTAATCAATGAGTTCATTAATTGACCTATTTGCGCATTTAATCGATAGTTCATCAATTGACCTATTTGCGCATTTAATCGATAGTTCATCAATTGACCCCAATAAAAATATCTAACATTTAATCAATAAGATGATCGATAAGATAAAATTTAAAAATATGAGTTTGGGGATCTATCGTCCCCAACACTCCTCCCCTTTTTAATAGCGGGCTTTCCTGGGGTCAACCTGCATCCTGACTGTTGCTCGCCGTTCTCGGATAGGCCACCGTCTTGGGCGTGTTTCAGCTTGTTGTTGAGGTTTTTCTTTTGGTGGGGTTGCCGGTAAGTTGAATGTGTCTAGCAGGATGTCAAGAGGAATATTTGCTTCTGTTGATGGGCGGTCTGGGGCTAACCGTTTGCGTAACTGATTCCGATGGCGTTGCCACCTGTCGCTGCCTACCTCAACTTCGTACATGACTCGGCCAACTCTTCTGACCACTCGCGCTTCTGTCCATGGACTATGGGTCGGTCTGTAATCACGGGCAAACACAGGACATCCCACTTCGTATGTGGATTGCTTTTTTTCAAACTTTGTCCGTTCTGGTGTCGGTGCATTACTTGGATGCATCAGACTGTGGATCGTCTTCAGTCTTCTTCCCATTAGGATCTCTGCTGGGGACTTTCGCTCAGGCAACGTCTCATTTGGTGTTGTTCGATACACGTATAAGAAATTTTGCAACGCGTCTGCTGGCGTCCCCTCCCCTTTTGCCTTAGCCAAGGCTCTTTTAAACGTATCCACAAACCTTTCTGCTTGCCCATTCGACTGCGGGTGGTATGGTGGCGAGCGTACGTGTTTTATGGCTAGTCGTTGACAGAATGACTGGAATTGGCTTGAGGTGAACTGTGAACCGTTGTCAGATACAATGACATCTGGTATACCATTTCGGGAGAAAATTTCTGTGAGGATCTGTATTGTTTTAGTCGTTGTTGGCGGTATGATAGGGTTGATTTCAGGCCATTTCGAAAGGGCGTCTACTACAACTAGATACATGGTTCCGTTAATCGGGCCTGCAAAGTCGACGTGTATCCTGGACCAAGGATTATCAGGTTGTGGCCATGAAACTGGTGGAACTTTGGCGTTTACTTTTGCTGCTTGCTGACACCGCATACATTTTCCAACCAATTCTGTTATATGTTGATCCATTAGCGGCCAATACGCATGACTCCTGGCTATGGATTTCATTCGTCTAACCCCCGGGTGACCAAGGTGGAACTGTTTCAGCACTTTTGCACGAAGGGATTCTGGCACAACCACTCTCTCTCCGAACATCAAGCAGTCGTTTACAATGCATAGAGAATCCCGCCGCTGATACAGCTGTTTTATATCACCATCAAACTTCTTAGACGGCCAACCGTTGGTGACATAGCTCATAGTTCTGTTGATGATGGGGTCGCTCTTAGAAGCATTTTGTATGTCCTTTGCAGATACCGGTAAAGTTCGTATTGCGGTCGTCAGATAACATTCGGCGTGGTCTTCCGCTAGCAGAGATGCGATGACCGTGTTTTCCTCAGCCGCCAACTGGTCACTAATGAGCCGTGATAAGGCATCCGCCTGACCGAATTGTTGAGTGCGTCGGTACTGGATCTCGAAATCATACCCCAAGAGTGCTAAGGCCCATCTCTGAAGACGATTTGCTGAATGAGTTGGAATGCCAGATTTCGACCCGAATATTGCGAGTAAAGGCTTGTGATATGTGAGAAGCGTGAATCTCCGACCGTACAGGAACTTGTGGAAACGGCGCACAGCAAACACAAGCACAAGAGCTTCTTTTTCTATCTGGCTGTATTTTTTTTCTGCTGGGGTTAGTGTGCGGGCTGCATGCATAACGGCTTTTTCCGATGCATCCGGGAACTGATGGGAGATAACAGCGCCTAAGCCATACGCGGAAGCGTCTGCAGCTACGATGATCGGCATGGCTGGATCGTAGTGTGTCAACAGCAATTCCGAACTAATAATGGACTTCAGTTTACAAAAGGCAGTGTCACACTGTTTAGTCCAGTTCCAAGAGCTGTTCTTCTGCAGTAAGCTATTCAGTGGAGCGCGAATATCATGCATCGATGGAACGAACGCTGAGTAATAGCTGACAAGTCCCAGGAAGGAACGTTGTGCCGAGACATTAGTGGGAGTGGGCATCAGTTTGATAGCTCGGATATTCTCAGGATCCGGCCTGCGGCCGTCGGCATCGAAAATGAACCCCAAGTACTTTACCGACTGCAAATAAAACTGGCATTTCTCTGGGCGTAACCGGAAACCGTTGTCACTGATGCGTTGCAGTACCAATGTCGTGCGTTCTCGTAGCTGTTCTAATGTCGTCGCTACAATTAAAATGTCGTCCAGATAAGCCGCGACTCCCGGGATACCTGATAGAATGGTATCCATTAGATGTTGGAAAATAGATGGTGCAGTTTTGACTCCGAAAGGTAGACGGTTATACTGGAACAAACCACGATGAGTATTGATAGTTAACAGCTCTCTTGATGCTTCATCTACTTCCACTTGCAAATAAGCATCAGCTAGATCCAGCTTAGCGAAAAATCTTCCCTCATTCAGCATGGTAAATAGGTCTGCGGGAAAAGGCAGGGGATAATGATGTTGTTCCAGAGCTGCATTGAGACCTGTTGAAAAGTCAGCACATATACGTATCGTGCCGTTGTCCTTCTTAATAACCACGATAGGTGCTGCCCATGCAGAGTAGGAAACGGGAGTGATAACTCCTTGTTGTTGAAGGTGGTTCAATTCTTCATCTACTGTTTGTAATGTTGCATAAGGGACAGGTCTCTTTGGGCGAAAAACAGGCTTAGCCCCAGTTTTCAATCGAAGTGTTGCTTTCATGACAGAGCAGCGACCCAATCCAGGTTGGAAAATAGTTGAAAACTGCGTCATTAGGTTCCTCGTATAAGCTTCCAAGTCGTGTGGTTGTTGTCGTAGTTGGAGTTGTGATACTAGGTTGCATATGGTATTTAACGGGACATCAGCTAAATTTAAGTGGTCGAACCAATCTAACCCGAGCAAATTTAGGTCAGCTGGCGTTATGTAGCATACCCCAACAAATGCCAAATCGCGGAAAGTGACTGTACATTCCATTTGTCTTAGCAGGTGAAGGTAATTACCACACGCAGTACGAGGCTTTTGCGTTGTATGCTGCAAGTTTGGGCTGCCCATTTTGATCCAAGTCTTACGAGAGAGGATAGTGACATCTGATGCTGTATCTATTTGCAATCTAGACGAATGCCCATTAATGTTAACAGTAATAAATTTTCTCTGACTTGGTGATGAGCTTTGACACGAAGATACTAAGCTCAATGAATTGGTGCGGGATCTAGGAAGGGTCTTTTTGGTATTTTTTGGATTGACTTGGAGTCTTCTTCCTCAGACAAAACCCATCCTTATGACCGATAACCTTACACTTCTTGCATCGATGTTGCTTAAATGGGCAGTTTCGAACGTAGTGCCATGCACCACATTGCCAGCAAGGAGCAGGAGGAGTTGCTTTAGTCTGTCGTCTCGGGCTGGAGTGGGATGGACTGGATGAAGCGGGGACGTATTTGTTTTTGTAAAGTGTCTGTTGCACCGCTCGTACTTCAGATCGGCTAGACCCACCACTCTGGACCATAGAAGTGTCTCGTTGAAGATTGATGAGACGTTGATATTCATTAGCTATATCGTTCAGGGTGAGTTTTGGCTCTTGATCTAAACGACTTAATAGCCTTGTTCGTAAGTCACTGAACTTTTGGTGCTGTAGGGTGCAAATAAGGATCAGGGCTTTAAACTGACCTTCAGTCAAGGACTTTAACCGGAAGCGTTCACATTCACGGTTGACGACGCCCACATGCGTAAGAAAATAATCATCTTCGTTCATAGTTAGCTTCAAGCATCGATAACGAGTATTAAACAGTGACGAGTTATCGCCAAAATGTTGGCTTAATGTTTGAACTGTGTCTGCAAATGATCGGTCATGTGGGTTCAACGGCAAAATCAGATTGCAATACTTGTCCAGCTCATTTGCACCCAGTTTACGAAGTAGCAACCGCACTTTCCAAGCATCATCTTGATTGGCGAAATCAAATTTAAATAGATCTTCATAACGCCTGAACCACATCTCAAAAGTAACATTAGAATCAGGATCGTAATGAAATTCAGCTATGCTGTTTGCGATGCCATCTACCGATGGTGCCGTGGTTGAACTAGACGTGCTTGGCTGTAAGGGAGGCGTAACCTTAGTCTCCATCAACATTTGCATCAATTTCAGCTGCTGTTCAAGTAACAGTTCAAGTTTCGCAGGGTCCATAATTCAAAAACCACCGTCGCCAATTTGTTATAGTTCTTTATTGCTTGAATGCTATTACTGATGCGTCTTACTCGAACGAACGAAGGATCAATGATTCAGCGACTCGATAGCTATTCTGGTTCGTTGTCCCCAACTCTGCTAACTCGATCAAGAAGTCTGGGTAAGGTGTAGAAAGTGTATTCTACAGACAAACAGCAGATAACAAGTCAAATCAAACACACAAATCAAGCGTATTTATACAAATATTTACAATCGATATTGTCATAGAAAATTTTTAAACATTAATCAATGTGTTCATTAATTGACCTATTTGCGCATTTAATCGATAGTTCATCAATTGACCTATTTGCGCATTTAATCGATAGTTCATCAATTGACCCCAATAAAAATATCTAACATTTAATCAATAAGATGATCGATAAGATAAAATTTAAAAATATGAGTTTGGGGATCTATCGTCCCCAACATTCCTCTTGGGCAACTTTTATAGTCTCATGGTGTTTTTCTAAGTAATAAAATAATGGCTCCGCCTGGAGTCCCTCCGGGGGCTATTGCCGGTCCCAAGCCCGGATAAAGGAGGAGGGTTGGGCATGGGGTTAGCGTCCCCATCCCGTAGAAAACTAACTCGCTAAAAAAACGCTAACCAGAAAAAATTATTCAAACCTTTTAAACTCTGCCCTGGGAGTCAGAAGGTCTTCATTTAGAAGAATTATGACGCTTCATGATGAAAGCCGGATTCCTTCAGAAGTTACGAGGCCGATGCCCCTTCTGACAACCAGAGCGACCATTTATTTAGGTACATGGAATGTTCGTACAATGTGGGACACCGGGAGAGCCTTCCAAATTGCTGCAGAAATGAGAAGATACAACCTAGATGTACTTAGGATCAGTGAAACACATTGGACACATGTTGGACAACAACGACTAACTACAGGAGAGCTCCTGTTATACTCCGGCCATGAAGAAGAAAATGCACCACATACACAGGGAGTTGCATTGATGCTGTCCAAACGAGCACAAAATGCACTTATAGGATTGGAATCTCATGGACGCAGGATCATCAAAGCCTCCTTCAAAACAAAGAAAGAGGGCACTTCAATGAACATCATCCAATGCTATGCGCCTACCAACGACTACAATGAAGACGCTAAAGATCAATTCTACGATAGGCTGCAGTCAATCGTCGAGAAGTGCCCAACAAAGGACCTGACCATTCTGATGGGAGATTTCAACGCCAAGGTTGGAACGGACAACACTGGATATGAAGACATCATGGGACGGCACGGACTGGGAGAAAGAAATGAAAATGGTGAGAGATTTGCAAATCTATGTGCCTTCAATAAGCTGGTCATAGGCGGCACCATATTCCCACATAAACGCATACACAAAACCACATGGACTCCACCAGATCACACTACACAGAACCAAATCGACCATATCTGCATTATCAAAAGTTCGGGAGGACGATGGAGGATGTGAGAACCAAGAGAGGAGCTGATATAGCATCAGATCATCACTTGCTGATCACCAAGATGAAATTGAAACTCAAGAAGCACTGCATAGCGAGGCGGACAACATCACAGATGTTCAAAGCGGTCTTTCTTCAGGATACTGACAAACTCAACAAATTCAAGATAGTCCTCAGCAACAAGTTCCAGGCCTTTCATGATATACTCAACGGAGAACAAACTACTATGGAGAGCAGCTGGAAGGGGATCAAAGAGGCAATCACTTCAACATGTTATGAGGTTCTGGGCCACAATAAGCCCCATCACAAGGGATGGATCACTGTTGACACACTGGATAAGATTCAAGAAAGAAGGAACAAGAAGGCAGCAATCAATACCAGTCGAACAAGAGCAGAAAAGCCAAGGCACAAGCTAAATACACGGAAGTAAACAAACAAGTGAAGAGGAGCATCAGAACCGACAAACGTAAATATGTGGAAGAACTAGCAATGACGGCGGAATAGGCTGCAAGAGAAGGGAACATGAGACAATTGTATGACACGACAAAGAAACTCTCTGGAAATCGCCGCAAACCAGAATGGCCAGTGAAAAGGAAGGAAGGCGAGGTAATCACCAACATTGAGGAACAGCGAAACAGGTGGGTAGAACACTTCAAAGAACTCTTGAATCGACTAGCCCCACTGAACCCACCCAACATCGAAGCAGCACCCACGGACCTCCCAATCAATGTTGGCCCACCAACAATTGAAGAGATAAGCATGGCCATCAGGCAAATCAAGAGTGGCAAAGCAGCAGGACCAGACAACATTCCAGCACGGGGACTGAAAGCAGACGTAGCGGCAACTGCAAGGATACTCCACATTCTCTTCAATAAGATTTGGGATGAAGAACAAGTACCAAAAGACTGGAAAGAAGGACTCCTGATCAAAATACCAAAGAAAGGCGATCTCAGCAACTGTGATAATTACAGGGGCATCACTGTTCTCTCAATACCGGGAAAAGTCTTCGACAGGGTATTGTTAAACAGGATGAAGGACTACGTAGACGCCCAACTTCGTGACCAACAGGCAGGATTCCGTAAGGATATATCGTGTACAGACCAAATCGCAACTCTATGGATCATTGTGGAACAATCAGTTGAATGGAATTCATCACTCTACCTCAACTTCATTGACTACGAAAAAGCATTTGATAACGTGGACAGAACAACACTATGGAAGCTTCTTCGACACTACGGCATGCCTCAGAAGATAGTCAATATCATACAGAACTCATATGATGGATTACACTGCAAAATTGTGCATGGAGGACAGTTGACAAAGTCGTTCGAAGTGAAGACCGGTGTCAGACAAGGTTGCTTACTCTCACCCTTTCTCTTTCTTGTGGTGATCGACTGGATTATGAAGACGTCAACATCTGAAGGGAAGCACGGGATACAGTGGACATCTAGGATGCAGTTGGATGATCTAGACTTCGCAGATGATCTGACCCTTCTATCCCAAACGCAACAACAAGTGCAGGAGAAAACGACCAGTGTAGCAGCAGCCTCAGCAGCAGGAGGTCTCAATATACACAAAGGGAAAAGCAGGATTCTCCGATACAACACAGAATGCACCAATCCAATCAAAATTGACGGAGACGATTTGGAAGATGTAAAAACCTTTACGTATTTGGGCAGCATCATTAATGAACAGGGTGGATCTGATGCAGATGTGAAGGCGCAGATCGGCAAAGCATGAGCAGCATATTTACAACTGAGGAACATCTGGAACTCAAAACAACTGTCAACTAACACCAAAGTCAGGACTTTCAATACAAATGTCAAGACAGTTCTACTTGGAGGACTATGAAAGCCATCATCCAGAAAATACAGGTGTTTACCAACATTTGTCTACGCAAAATACTTCAGATCCGTTGGCCGGACACTATTAGCAGCAACCTACTGTGGGAGAGAACAAACCAGTTCCCAGAGGAGGAAGAAATCAGGAAGAAGCTCTGGAAGTGGATAGGACACACATTGAGGAAAGAACCCAACTGTGTCACAAGGCAGGCCCTCACATGGAATCCTCAAGGCCAAAGGAAAAGAGGAAGACCGAAGAACACATTACGCCGGGAAATGGAGATAGACATGAGAAAAATGAACAAGAATTGGATGGAATTAGAAAAGAAGGCCCAGGACAGAGTGGGTTGGAGAATGCTGGTCAACGGCCTATGCTCCATTGGGAGTAACAGGCGTAAGTAAGTAAGTAAGTAAAATAATGGCACAGATAATAGTGTTTCTAATCTCTTATATCGAAAGAAGGTTATTGGAACAGTTTTCAAAGACCGGACATACTATTCTATAGCCTACCATATACCACCGCTAGATTAATGGAATATCAGTCATTGGGGAATGGGAACTAGAAGGAATAAATCACAAACTCTCTCGAAATTTCCCTAGTATTTGGGTAAGGCACATGATCAGCAATGTTATGGGTATAGTTTTAAATACGAAAGACGAATAGGTATAACTGAGTCTATGACGAGTAGAGTTGGAGTAGCCTGAAAATGAACAGTGGCCATGGATTCGATGATGACATTTTATCAGTCCATAGCGGTAGCGACCTTTTATTTTTTACCGTTATGTATGGAAACAGAATTCTAAACTAGGACCATTAACATGTATAAAATTAATAGTTGCAAATATTCAATTACACGACTAAAAACTTATGATAGTGGCTGAGAGCCATTCTTTTTCATGTCTTCTTAATAATGAATAAACTCTGGCTCTTCTCTATATCACTCACCACCTATTGATACATCATCTTCATAATTTCTCACTCTCCGATCAATTTCTTTATGAGTAAGGATGAAGAGTATGTCAAAATGAACTGATACACTTGTTCCGTAGTCTTATGTTTTACTTCTGTTCTACATCTACTACAGTTTACAATTAAAACTCACACTACGAAAATGATTGATTATTCTTTGTTGATAGTCATAATCTTGATTCAATATCATAAACATAGTAAAGTCTCGTAAAACAATGATTATTATCACGGTATTTCGTCATTTTTCGTCTTCGCGAACCAATAGCAAATTGAGAGGAAATTATGCAAAATAATCTCAATCCTACCACTGTACATAATTGGCTCCGTATTTCAATGTTGATCGAGAATTGTTTACTAGTTTACAAAAAATGATAAAATTAAATTATAAACTACTAAAATGATGGTAATAAAAGTGTAGAAATAGCAAGATACATTAAAAGTGGAGATTATAATTCTTGTTTAAATAAAAAGACAACAACGTTCATAAAATGAATTCATTTTTAAAAAAGAATACCTTAAGCAACAGGAGAATACTTGACTGGTTAAGTGATTCAAATAAGGTTACAATGATTCATTTCTCATTGTCATTCAAATGTAATTCGTGCTTAATATGAACGGCATTATGCAATCAATTATTCAATTAATCATTGATCGACTTCAAGTAGCATTTTACTTCACTCAGTAGTTCTCGTCGTAAGTATAATCCTTATTCATAGTTCACCATTCGTATACAAAACATGTTCTGTGATAGAAATCTATGCTGAAAAATGAAATCAACAAACTCTAATAAAAATGTATATGAAAAACCTTACTACTAAAACACTTTTAAGTAGACTAGTATAATCTGAGATATATTCCATGTTTGCATTACGTGATATAAAAGAATTTAGGCAATGAAAGAATTTTTCTCTTCGACAATTTCACTTACTCAAGATGTACGGTAGTATTTATTATTGATTTGCGAATAAAATAGTTAAAGTTATTTAACAATCGAGGATCGAAGAGAGATAATAGGATGAAATCAAAAATGAGGAGGATAATTGTCCGCTTGAAGAGTATGGGAAAGGTGTAGGATAAATAAAAAAACGTGAACGTGATAATCACTAGTAATTGAAATCAAGAATCTTAAAAACACTAGAAGGATGTAATGAAATGAAGTTACTGATTATGGAAATTAGGGGTTAGGGCCATGGAAAAATGATGGTTCGCACATGTCTCTCCTGGATGCAGAGTCCAGATTTGAAAAGATTGATTGCTAGAACCTCTCCAGTGCATAATTTAGTGGTTTTCACTCCTTTCGGATAGTATCATCTGACTACATAGACCATTTGAAACGATTTCTCAGGTGATGCCATGTAACCAGATTTTATAAGATGTGTAGTGACTCACATTTATCACGAGAACACGACTGGTTTATTAAAAACAATCATTATTATAACCAACTGTACCAGTGTTTGTTTTAATGTGCTTTTGTTTGACTGTGCTAATGACAGCTATTTTGTGCTTCCATTCTTATACTTACACTTTGATTGTAACTTCGCGCGAATTCGGTTACGTTCTGTAACCAAGCTTCTATCCTGGCACGATCTCGGTATCCTTTCGATGCCACGAGATCGCCAGCGAATATATCTCGATTTGGTCCATTAACTGTCTTCTGATATTTGGCTTTTCGGGGATTTTATGGATTTATTTGGTTACGTTCAACCCTCGCCTTCTGATTTATTTGGCACGTGTTTCTTGGTAGCGGTGTTCATAGTTAACCTCAACTCGACGCCACGCTACAGATGTTCCAATATTGAACTGTTGATTGAGTGACGTATGCCTTTCAAAAGCCGCATGGGACAATGTTCGGGACACAGCCTATGTAACCTCCTATACAAGAAGAAGTGGACTTATAAATTCACACTGATGTGGTCCGATGTAAGAGTTTATCCTTTTCACATCTACAAATTATGGGGTGGTTTTAAAGGACAATGCAAAGTTTGGCAGCATAAATATTCTCTTGAAGGACTTCGTTAGACGATTATTCAAAATTTCAGCAGCAGTATCTCATCTAAACCCAAGGTTTATGAAAAGTTTTATCAGGAACTGTATGAAGTATTGTAGATTGTAATTTGGGTTTCATGTTTTCGTCAAAAAATTGGATGGATTGAAGTATCTGTCGAAAGTAGGATAACTCCTCGTCTGTCGTGTCTTTCGAGCGTATTCACTTGGACATTGATAATAAAGATTGAATCAAGTTCCTCTTTCTTTGTATACGCATGCAGGTATAAAAATTCGCAAATTGGCTAGGCGAAGGATGTTGACGAAAATAAAATTTTCTTCATCGTCTTAATTCTTTTATATGACGCCATGAGTTGCTTTCGTTAATGTACAATCAATGGAAGAAGAGGGAATACTTTTATAGTATAATAAAATATAAACTCACCAAATGTTTTCCATCCTTTAAACAACTTGATGATTTACCTGAGCATGAATCTGTAGTGTTAGTGGTTCCGAACCAAACAATCCTTGAAGCCGAATAGACGATAACTGAGGAGATTTACATTCAAGATTTAACACCATGGAGAAGGTCAGGAACGGTGAACGTGGGAACGCTTGGTCTGTATGGTATGGCTCGGTCAACTGGGCGTAGTCACTATTTCGCTTATGCCTTTTCATACAAAATATATTATTCTATCTCCAGTCTAAATGTGTTCTTCAGAAATGCTGAACATCATATTGTTGACTGTCATGATAGGACAACTCAATATAGACAATGGTGCGACTTCCATGTAAGGCCTTATAGATTAATTAGTCACATCATAGGTAATCTACAATTAGGCCCATCATTCTGGTAGAAAAGATACATGTACTGAAAGCCGACGTAGACCATAATTCTACGGGTCTATTAAATGAAAGTGTACAGCATTTCAGTTTACTAGGAAGCGACTGTCTCCAAAACTTAACAATTTTTAAATAGACATATGAAGAAAAAATGTTTCTTTTCACACTAATCCACCAACATCTGCAATTATGAGTTTAAACCATTATGAAAAGCAGATTATTGAAATTACGGAAGGCACACTTTCGATGTGAATTTATGATCAACGCCCAAATAAATCATCTTCATTTCACATTCTCAGCTAATGAAAATGAGTTTTTTAAGAATTCACTGTTAATATCATGAAACTCATCAGTCTTGTATTTGACATGATTGGCCCAAAGCGAAGCTAACAACAGAATGAATGGGATTCAATGGAAAGAACGTGAACTAAAATACTAATTACTTTTAATGATTTTTGCATCTTTTGATATCACTGAAAAAAGAATTATACTTAGCTACATAAGTCGATTTCAACAGTCCTTTAATCCAAATCTGGTATGACGAAGAATAGGAAATCATGAATCATGCTTTGGTTGACGGGAAAATTTTAGTTAACAAATCTCAATTTTATATAAGTAAGCGAACGAGTATAAGATATTGTTGATTATATTGTGATGCTTGAACAAAGTATTCTCAACCTTACGCATATATATATTTACTTGCGCCTGTTGCCCCTCGTGGAGGAGCATAGACCCTCCCTTAACAGTCTCCATCGAACTCTGTCCTGAGCAATCCTTTCCAGTTGTTTCAAGCTGCTATTCACCCTTTTGATGTCTTCTTCCAATTCCCGACTCAATGTGTTCCTTAGTCTTCGCCTTTTCTGTTTTCCTTCAGGATCCCAAGTTAAGGCTTGCTTCGTAATACAGTTTGATGATTTCCGTAGTGTATGTCCTACTCACCTCCAACGTCTTTTTCTAATTTCTTCTTCAGCTGAAAGTTGGTTTGTTCTCTCCCATAGTTGCTTGTTGCTGTTGCTATCCGGTCAACGGACATTGAGTATCTTACGTAGATAATTGTTCATAAATACTTGTACTTTTTTATTATGGTTGTAGTAATTCTCCAAGTTTCAGCTCCGTACAGTAGAACTGTCTTGACGTTCGTATTAAAGATTCTGATTTTGATATTTGCTGACAGTTGTTCTGAGTTCCATATGTTCTTCAACTGTGGGAATGCTGCTCTTTCTTTGTCAATCCTTGTCTTTGAATTTGCATCAGATCCTCCTTGTTTATCGATGATGTTGTCTGGTCCTGCATCTTCCCCATTCTTGACCTGTCTGAGGGCTATGCTGATTTCTACGATAGTTGTTGGAGTGACATCTATAGGAAGGTTTATGGGTGTTGCTTCGATGTCCGGTGGGTTCAGTGAACTGGTCTTTTCAAGATTTCTTCGAAGTGCTCCACTTATCAGTTCCTTTGTTCTTGAATCTCAGTGATTGGTTTGTTTTTGTCATTGACCAGTCTTTCTGGTTTACTTTCTCTGATTATACCTGTATGATTAGTAAAATGTCAGTTGGAAGGGAATACCTTTAGTTCGTGTCATTTTAAGGAGGCAGAAAGACAATTCTGTACGAAACATTACTCAAAATAAAAGTTTAAATGAAATTTTTATAAATATTTTTTAGTTAATTTGTCCCAAGAACATAATTTAGATGAAGAAAACAATGAGAATCAAGAATCACTGATCAATTGTTTCTTCCTAGTTTGGTGGAGTTGTTTTCTACGCGACAGGGTTACTAACCCATTGCCAAAACCTTTCTCATTTCTCCAGGATTGGTTCCGCGAGTGAACATAGAAAGGCTAAAGTTGAAATTATTTTCATTCCCAGATGATATTTGATTAATGATCACATGACCTTTTCATATTCTGACTTGTTTTGGTAACTTTTTTCTGCTCAAGAAATAACAGCCAGTTGTTAATTTATGCAAGAGATAATAGGTCCTGTATTACGAGCGTCTGATAATTGAATCACTTCAACCCTAGATACATCATTAAAAAGTGATTTCAGCATTTTTCGAAGCATTTTAATAATAAAAGAAGTCCGATCATCCAATTTACGTGGTAAGGCCGAAACTCCTTGTATGTAACTCTAATGTTGAAATATCCCTATCTTTATCTTTCTATTGCTGTCAATAGCAAAAGATCTTCTAATAACACTTACCGATTCTAAGAACGAGTGACGCTTCGCCTAGTTGTATTCCTGAAGAGGAAAATGCGAAGCCATAATAAGATATAATTTTTCATGGTGTTCTTGCCATTACAATTTCATTATATATCAAAGAAGAAACTTTAAAGGTCGTTAAGCATTAAGTACTATATGGAATATGTTTACTCCAATACGGCCGAGCTGATTTTCTGAAAACGTTTCTAGTGATGGGACATTTTCGCTTCACCGGACTGACAATATTTCGTTATTCCGAGAGAAGGAATCTACTAGCTGGTAGTGGCTATCAGTTATGTTTTTCGGCTACACCGTAAGTCACATGATGTACATAGACAAGTGTATGAACTCTTCAACGCAAAATAATTTGTAAACCCACATACAATTTTGGTCAAAATCTGAAACACTTACTTCAGTATGGTTGCAAAATAAATAAAGGGGAATCATAGGTAAGAAATACAGAATACCAAGTTGAACTACAGGCATAAATTCACACCAAATGAGTGAGTGAATCTTTGAAACCACTATATTCCGAAGAATTTCAAGAAGTATTACAGGAGTTGCCTGAACAGAAGCTCAGCATTGTATTCAGATTTCGGTAAAACGTCGCTTGCTGATTAAATGGAATGTCTTTGAAACTCTTATTTCCGTCTGTTTACTGGAACGCGTTAATTATTCTTCACTGCTAAACACTAAAGCCTCTTCTAATCCGTTTATGTTCGACTAATAATATGTGAACCGAACTTCACGGCACAGAGAGTAGCGAACGAGTACTCTGTGGTGAAAATGTAAGATTAAGTAACTGGCGTTAACCAGTGTGATTTGTAACACTATAAAGACTTATCGTTGCTTCGAAAGTCAAAACAGAAGATGAGGATACTATCAACTCAGTTTTAAAATCCCAATAGTTTCAGTACAACGATAAAGACGAGATTTCAGACATAAGGTTGAGTCAGAGTCTTTATTCTTTCCGAAAATGTCCTGTCAACTAATCTATCTCAAATAAAAGAAATAGACAGATAATATAAAATGGTTGGTTGATGAGATGATAGGGATTAATTGTGTCTCAGGAGGATGACTTTCTTGTATATGAGTTCTGTCAGTTATATGGCTCAATACTGAGCGTCACTTCAAGTTACAGGAAAAAAGTTACGTTAGTAAGGCTATCCTGTTGGTGGTTATGTATCTTAGTTTTGTGCTTAGACGAATCATATTACTGGCGTTGTCCTTTCGATCACTTGGAACCTTTATTTGGTTCCTTAGCATGTTGAGAAAAATTGTCAAAATTGTTGAAGTTATGTCAACCACGACTCCTGTAACTTAAAGCTTTTTATCATGAAGCGAAATGAGTGTGTCGAATTTGCAGTGCTAGGATAGTAACAAAACAACCTATTTCGTAATGAGTACAAGAACCTTCAAGAAAGTCCATATTTCAGACCAAAGGTTAGTCTTCTGCTCATATCGGAGAGAAATAGCTTGCCGAAGTACCTCGATAGGATCAGGAATTTTTAAGGAATTTAATACAGACATGTTCAGTGAACATTTAGCGGTAAATAAATTCCTAACAACAAACAGTTCCATAAGTCTTGACATTAGCGTTGATCTTATTAGTTTTACTGAACACACTTAGCTGAAGAGGCTCGGTCGAGCATCCGCATCAGATCATGAGTGGGTATGCCGCGCTACGCATCCATTGCAACCATTAGCCAACTTAGGACAGATTCTTCTCGACATATTCAGATCCCAGATTTTTGTAGTTAGGACAGAAGGCCTACGGCCTATGTTATTCCTTTTCTGGTATGCTTCTCCGAGTGTCCAGTCCTCTCCTGAAAGATTCAATTGGAGGTGCGGACACCACTGCTTCGGGCAGAAGGTTCCAAGAACTGATGACTCGGTGTGAGAAACTGTATGCCACGGGTATTTTGTTCATTCTTGGCTTTTCTACTCGCCTGCTATGTCCCCTGATATATCCCGATCTAGTGGGAAGAAAAAGATAGAATAAGTTAGGTCCAAAATCATTTCCCAGTATTCTGTACATCAAAATTAGATCTCCCCTTAGTCTGGGATAGAATAGAGTACAGATGTCCACCTTTTCAAGTCGCTCTTCGTATGGTAAACCCCGGAGTTCTGGAATTGCACTGGTAGCCGCTCTCTGTACTTTATCTAAGATATCCAAGCCACCTTTTAAACAAGGGCTTGCAGCCTGAACGCAGTTCTCAAGTTTAGTTCTCACTAAGGTTGTGTATACTGTGGTGAACATGGTAGTATCTAAATCAGTGAATGTTCGTTTTAAAGCCCAGAGAGTTCTAAACCCCTTATCTGCGATCTCCCAGCAATGGGCTGTCGTCTTAAGATCATTACTCACTGTCACCGCTATATCCTTACGAGACCGGGCCACAGGTACAGGCACTTCCCATATGCTGTATTTATTGACTTTTGTATCCCCAAAGTGCATGTAGACACACTTTGCCACGTTGATAGGCATCAGCCACACTTTAGATCAGTTAATCACATTATCTAAGTTTGTCTGAAGTGGGCATTCATCTGCGTCTCCGGTTATTACTCGCCAGATTTTTATATCGTCAGAGAATGTTAGCACTGGGGACTGTAATATACTTGGGAGATGCATTACATGCAGTATAAAAAGTAAGGGACCTAGGACAGAACCTTGAAGTACTCCACTAAATACTGGTCAACAGGTGGAGCACATTGAGCATATTCTTGCTTTGTGTCTACGACCTACTAGGGAATCCTTAAGCCATTTTAAGAGAGGTCCGGCAATACCAAAATTTTCTAACTTCATTAGCAGTCTATTTGTCGGCACCTTATCAAATGCCTTACTGAATTCTATGTAGACAACATCCACTGAGTTTCCGTTGTCTAACGCCTTTATCCAATGTTCCCTTGCTATGAGAAGGTTTGTTGTGCAAGTTAAAGCCTTTTTGAAACAATTTTATTCTCTGTTTAACAAGTTGTTGGTTTCCACAAATGGTCCTTTTTAACTATTATTTCCATTATTTTAACTAGAACACTAGTGAGATTGACATGTCTGTAGATCGATGGAAATTGTCTTGGTCCTGTTTTATCTATGGGAGTGACGATTGCATCATTCCAGTCCATAGGTAACACACCTTGGCCAAGTGGCATATTGAATATCACAATCAATGGGGCTGCGATATATCGTGCAATATGTCTCAAGAATTTAAGGTGTGGTTCATCCGGTCCTGTTGACGTTTCCGTGTTCAAGGTGCTAAGAGCTTCAATTACATCGTATCGGTCAAAGTCCACGATGAGCATGAGGTTTTTTGACTTTGTGTTCGGGTCTAGTTCTTCGTCTATAACAGGTTCCTGAGTGAAAACTGCCCCAAAATAGTTAGCCATGGTGCTTGATTTTCCTGATCTTCCTCTATCACTTCAGATTCACTCCCTTCTTTAACTAGGTTGGGAATCCAATGATGCATCCTTGTTCTGTGGTTTATGTGCGAGAATATTCTCTTGGGCTGCTTGAGTGCAGATTGTGCCAATTGCATTTCATATTTTCTTTGAGCTAATCGAATTTTAGTTATACACGTGTTTTTTTTACCGATCTGTAGCTTTCCATCGGACCTACTGTGTCAAGGCGGATAGCAACATTCTAGCATTTCTTCTTTTGTCTTAGCAAATGTTGAGTATCCCGGTCAATCCAAGGGATGGTCGTGATTCTTCTTCTTCTTTGGGACTGTCCAGAGTATATATGGTTGAGCTACGTGATTGTGTAACCACCTAAAATGAGTCCATGCCTTTTCTACTTATGTCCCTGAGTCAATTTCCTAGTTTTCAGCCGATGCTGCTGAGTTCATTGACTCCATGTTTGCCTTCCATATGTTTGGAAGGGCCTGAGCAACTGTTTGTCAGACCATCTCAGCCATGAATTTGAATAAAATGACTGCATGATCATTTCTTTTTAGAGGTGGAAGGAAAGTCATTTGACCAACGTCATCACCGAGTGTGAAGACTAAGTCCAAGAGAGACGAGGAGCTTAGCAAGTTATATCTGGTAGGATCTCTAATGTGTTGGAATAAAGCTAGTGCGATTGAAGTTCCTAACAGTTTGCAATAGAATGACGTTATCGAGGACCCTACTTCTACGCTAACCCAGTCTATATACGGTGCATTAAAGCCGCCTACTACACGGCTTTTACTCTTGTTACACCAGGACTTAAGTTTACTTGGGAGACAATCATCTACTACACATTCTAGACTGCGGTATCCTACAACTAATCTAATATATTGCCATCTATACTTCAGCCTGCAACGCACCAGTTTATATGTCCCTGAATCATATGCCACTGACTCAACTGCTCTTGTGGTTAAGTTACTTTTCGTGTACAGGATGACTCCACCACCTATACGGTTTAGTCTATTACTTCTACTGGACAAAAATCCAGTCAACTGAGTTTCATTATCGAAAATCTCTGACGCTAACCATGTTTCTGAGATAGCAATACCATCCAGATTTTCTATGACCACCACAGTCATGAGCTCCGTCATTTTATTTTGTAGGCTGCGAGAATTTGTATAGCACATCTTTAACTATGTGAAGAATTTTCTCTTAACACCCAGAGTGGTTTAGGGATCGTTTTGCTTCGAACGTTTACAATTTGAAAACCTTTAAGAACAAGGTTTCTTTCACCGTTTCGGCAACGCTCATTTGTTTCCACTTCTTCAGTTCGTCTCTTAATACGGTCGACTAGGCTGAGATCCTCACGGACGTATATTCCGAGTCCAATAAGTTTACGTGAGTTGCCTAGAATCAAGTTCCTTTCTCCGACAGTGGCTAATGTAACCTTCAAGAGGCGGCTTTTCTGAGGACTTTCCGAATCCACCTTCTGTCCTATTCTTTAAAGCTTAAAGATGCTAACTCCTGAAACTGTTTTAGGGAGTAGCTTGCTTATTAAGGACTTGATATTACTGAGGTCATGCTCAAATCTAGCCTTTGTTTCTTTATCGGAAGATTCTCTTAACTTATGAAAAATGACTGACCTCTCAGCGAGGTCTGTCTTGATACGCTGTGGAATTTTAGTTTCTGAAACCGTTTCTTCTTTGGTCTTTTAAAGCTTGACCAATAATAGACACTGAACACAAATAAAAACAAAGGTTTGTTTATGACTCTACCCAACAATAAAAAATCCGACTTCAGCAGTGACCTTAACACTTATAGATACAAATAATACTGAAAGATATACTCAACGATGAAAAATAAATGCCAGTGCCCTTAGTTTTTTGTATCTGTACTCATAAAATACAGATAATAAACTTCTCTAGAAAGAAATCGGTACTCATAGAGATTACTTTAACTGAAATAAATTCACTTAAAGCAAAAACAGTAGACTTGATGTGCAAGTTAACGATTAACACCATAAAATAAACTCAGAGGAAAATAACCAGTCTTTTTTGAATAGCAGAACTTAGCTGTTGTTGTCGACTGCCTTCTAAATATATTTTCAAACCCCTTCATTTTCGACTTGTGGTTTGATTAAGTTGGAATACTTCGCTTAAAAAGGTACTACGTATAAAGGCGGTGTCAACATTCGGCACCTACAAACATAACCGTATACTCATTTCGGATTATGATATCTGATTGAGCATCTATCTGTCAAATGCACAATTTCAATTCTATCGGCCAACTTGTGGTCGGCTGTGTGACTGATTCAGTTTTCTTAATATTCTTTTGTCCGGTCGCTTGCCTATTTCTTCATCTGTTAGTCGCGTTTCCTTTTGTAGATCACCAACGTAGATGATTTATGTCGAAAATGATTGGAGACCTACTCGAATTAGACGGGAATGGTGTGATGAACCAGCGAACGTTTAAGTCACACCTCGTGATCAGCACCTTACGTGGACTACCCCATTGACGTATCAAGGTACCATAGATGCTTTGAAGACTGTACAACACAGAGGACGTTATTACAGAAACATATTAGTTAAGGTAGATACAAGCGAAAGACCACTGCCGCATGGGCCAGTCCATGGCATACGATTAACTGATGCGCGTTGGTTGTACTTGACCTTGGCAGGGAGCGATGATCTGTTCGATATTCAATGAAACAACTGTCGGATGATTTGGCTAGGGCTCAGTGACATTTCACTGGCCCTACACTTTCTATATTGATGCATAAATACGTGAGACACGTTGAGTTATTGACACTCTGGACAGCTTGGATCTACTTTGGTACATGAAGATTAAATGCAACCTTGGATTAATTACAGTACAGTACGATTGATGGGTATTATATTCCCAGTGTTATTTCTGTTTCAATACAGTTACTGGTGATTATAAGTGGCAGTTTCAACAAAAATCCAATTCAATTACAAAGAGATTTGATTCCGGTTTTAATCTAGAACTGCTACTATTTCAGTCCAGTCTTTTCTACTCAGTCTCACTGTGGTTTCACCTTTTATTATATATTCAGGAACATCTGCATCCTAGTTCTCGTTTGATTCATTTCTGAGTATGAAGACACGAATATGTAAATTCTATGGCACCTCCATCCACGATTCCATGTAGATCTCTTAGGAGTGCGAGTGGTAAGTTTCCTACTAATTTTATCCCTCATTTTCTTACTTCTGGAGAATAAGCTTTTGGGAATGAATCAGGCTTGTCCAGTCGTTGTCCCTGATAGCACTTCACCCCATGCTCAAAATAATTTCAGAGTACAATCTTCTGGAAACGAACATTCATTAATAGCTTTGGCTGTCCAATTAGTACCATCGCACTTGTTTTTATTTACGAATCGTGTCAGCTATTAGCTCAGTGTTCAATTAGAAGGTCAGATGAAATGGAGATAGTCGCGGTTGCCTGCTGCGTCTGCGGCAAAGAAATTCCAGAGGATCAGGCTTTATACTGGTACAGTTGCCGAAAGTTCCATCTACTTCAATTAGCTCTCAATGTAAAGCATTATTTTACTGCAGTGACAAGTGCAGGACTGCGGATTGGATATCTCCGGACAATCCAGATCACAGTCATCAGCAATGGTGTAGCAAAATGAAAGATTTTATGAACTTTGAACCCATTCTTCAGAAACTGCCTTTTACTTTTGCTCCCAGTAAGCTAAACAATTTGTAGTTAATACTACCAGTAACTACTGCTGCAGATTTTACGCAGTTTAAATTAGACGAGGTTCTCTCGCATTTCGGAGTAAATCGCCAAGGCCTCTGGAAATATGAGTTTTGTTCTAATTCACATCATTTCCAGATTTCTCCAGGTAATTTTATGGATCCAAATAAATTATATCATTCCCAACTATTAATGTGTTACCTCTTTATGTACTCTTCATCTATTGTTCTCATTGTGATATTTGTTGGTGTATTAACGTGGAAACCTCCATAACTGTCTGAGCGCATGGTTTCCTAGGTGGATTGAGATAGTGGAGAAATCAGGTTTCCAGATCTTCATCGGTTCGAAAAGCTTGACGGATCAATTTACTTGACTCAGGGCACTTAGAAGTCATTCACCATATCATCCTTTCTGTCTGATAAATATCAAATTCTAAAACAAAATTTGCACATTAGCTACAACTGATTTTGATACTTTTCGTTACTGTTTCCAAAACCACTCCATAGTTTTCGGGATTACTTAATTGCTAACATGTCCATTCATAGCGGTGGTTTTATCAGCCTACAGTCGCTTCGTTCTCATTTTTTTAGAATTATTTTTGATGAGACTATAGTTTATGGGTGAACCAATCCGGTATAGTATAAAAGGTTTCGGTTTTTAGCGCAAAATTCACTCGTCCATTTGGCTAAATAGAGTTTTGGCATCATAGCCAATGTAAGTTCGTGGTGAAAACTCTAAATCTAATTCCTAACATTGGCCATCAACTGTGAGTCATAATTTTGATTCATCACATTGGTTTATAACCCTCATTTGGTCCTAGTTATTAAGTGAACACTCAAGGTCACTCCAGCGTCGCACAGAGGTAGTCCATAAATTATAGTCTCATAATATTTTTGTTTCTTATCTGTTGCGTAGAAAAAAAGTAAGTTAGTTTTTGCTAGTTACAACGTAACACTTCCAGATTATGAGTCACACTTTCAAGGCATTTACACATGAGGATGCCAACATTGAGAATTTTCATACAAACCAGTGATTCCACGTTAAAAATAATGATACATACCTTACTCAATTTGCTTATTGATCGTTGTTTTAGGTGGTGATCTCCCACTTTTCTCAGATTTGTGGACTACCACCACCATGGATTCTGAAAAAATCTCACCGGTCACTCTGTCCTCGTCTTCATCTTATGAGGATGCTCTATTCCGGGCATTCGTGTCCCCGTCACTCGCTGTAATTATGAGTTTGTCTCCATTATATGACTCTCCTGCTCCAGATCTTCAAGATCCAAGCTTGGTGAATATAAATTTGCGTAATTGGCTTGACTACTACAAGTGGCGAGGCCTTTGCTCTCCGGATGAAGAAAGTATTTCTAATCCACTGGCCTTGCTACTTCACTGGCCTCTTACTCTTTATCATATTGTTGCTCACAAGCTTCCACAAATAAGTGAGTTTTCTTTTCAAGCTGCCAGTTTTATTCTATTTTTATATATAGTCATATATCCATTAACCAGTTGCTCCAAAATGGCAATAACATAATAAAGTACAGTAAGTCGTGCCATATCACTGGCCAGTTAAACTCTCCTAGCCCTAAATGGACGTGCTTTTAAAAATCAAGAATTACTTTATGGTGCTGTGAACTTTTGTTTCAGTAACGCATAGAGTCAGTGTTTCTTCCTGTTGAGGAGCCACTAGACAGGGTGATTTTAGTAGTTTTTTTCCTTACGTTTATCAAATCGACTGAATAATATGACGCCTAGGATATTAACTTTCATAAACATTTGAGGCATAATTGGAACAAAAGCTCCAGAAAAGTCAATCGGGCTCTATTTTGATCTACCAAATATATATTCTTCACCACAGTTCTATTTGGCAAAAACACTAATATGAATGAGTCTTGTAGATTCCTGACTGGTTTTTGTCAAACACAGTGTGTGCATGACTCTCAAGATTTCTTCTTACTCTAACTTTTATCATTTGTAGCCCATGAGTTCTGTTCGTTTACTCATCAAAGTGGCAGACCAAAGTATGACGACAGTCCATAAGCTTACTAGTCGTTACACTAATTTATGTACGTAGACACAAACTTCTGATTTTAAATCTGCGAGACGACTGTAATAAGTTGTTGGGGAATGACATGCCTAAAAAATAATCTCGGTATAGAATATACGTTCGTACTTTCTTACCCTTCTGTAGGTTTCAACTTTGTATTGTCCTTTGCCTAACTTCATTTGTTCTACCTATTTTTCTCAATATTTATTTTCAACCTGTTACTTTTTCTATCATTGATTCCCCATTTTCCTTCATCTTGGCGATCTCAACTCTATGTTGTAGCGGTTTGGTAGTTTGGGTTGATCCAACTGATCTTACGTTGACTATAACGCCTGATCGAAGCTGCTACCTTGACGCGGTGGTCGGGCTTGCCTATCGTGATGACCCAACCGAGCTATATTGGCTGGAACATATGTTCCTGCAGGTCGGTTGGTGAACGGTAAGACTAAAAGAAGCAACTCAAGGTCTGAGGGCGAAGTCGTACTGCTGACTGTAGAGGGGTGTGACAGCAGTAAGGTGTTTCCCTCGGACAACCAGCATGACAGCGATGCTGCCTTCCCACAAGGAGGGGTGGGGTTAGAAAAGGTCGACCCTAAAAATGTCACACCTCACCTTACCTCACGGATTTCCGTCTCCGGCGGTAAGGCCCTTTGAAGGACGGAGCTAACACGTCAAAAACCTCCCACGAAAAGGCCGTGCGCGACCGGCCTCAAGCAGTTGTCCCTTGGGCTCTGCGGTCACGCTCCCAGGTCGTCAAGACCAACACTAATCCAATTTCCTTTTCAGGTTCCTCAAGAAATACCCTTCCACGGTGTGGGCAGCCGGGAAGTGACATCAGCCCTCATACCCGTAACAGCACACGAGACCAAGTTGGTCACATTCAAATCCTTCCTACACCTCCTAATACCCCTCTTATCTCCCCGACTAACCCACCTCACGTCTCTTTATCACGTCGCACCGCTAGGGCAAACGATTCGAGTACGTGGAACGCCATTCCTGGTCTCCTGAAACCACGCTATAAACTATACATAGGAGCTTTTAACGTACGAACACTGTGCCAAATAGGACAGCAGGCTTCCTTAGCTAAAACTTCAGAATCTCGCGCCATCGATGTGTGCTGCGTCTCCGAAACGCGCATACAGGATCCAAGTAGCGTCATTCATTTGACCTCACCATGCCAAAATAAAGAACCGACTCGATTTACGCTTCGTGTATCTGGAAGCCCTGATTCTGCTTCCCGTGGCCTCGCCGGCGTAGGTATAGTATTGAGTCCTAGGGCAGAACTAGCTCTCTTAGAGTGGATCCCAGTAGACAGTCGTTTGTGCGCTGTCCGACTGAACGGAACAGTAAGAATCCGGAAAGATAGGGACACTCGTCGTTGCCTCTTCGTCGTCTCTGCCTATTCTCCCACTGACTGCAGCTCAGATGATGTAAAAGATGAGTTTTACAGAAAGCTTTCCGACATTCTCCGAAAAGCTAAGCGCTCTGATGTAGTAATAGTGGCCGGTGACTTTAATGCTCAATTAGGTAAACTAAGCGATAGGGAAAGACACCTAGGTGGATCTTATGGTGTCGTGGCTCAAAGAACAGATAATGGCGACCGTCTGTTGCAGCTATGCTCAGATAACCGCCTGTTCCTTGCAAATACTAACTTTAATCATAAGGAAAAACATCTTTTGACATGGCGACCCCTAATTCGTTCCAACGTTGGACCCAAATAGATCACATCGCTATCAGCCACCGATGGAGGGACTCGATAGAAGACTGTCGCTCATTCTGGAGCACATGCCTAGATTCAGATCATGCTCTAGTGCGAGCGCGTATATGCTTGCGTCTTACTGGACGTAGGAAAGACGCTGCAAGGAAACCTCTTAGGGGCCTACTTAATGATAGTCAAGCTAAGAGTATATTTCAGGAACAACTAGGAAAACAGTTAGGCAGCCATTTATGTGATGCCCACCCCGATGCAGCATGGAATGATATCCGAAAAGCTGTGGAAACAGCAGTGATATCTGCTAGTAAGGTAAACCAGAAGGTTAGGGAGCAACACTGGATCTCAACAGCATCTATCTCACTGATAGATGCTCGCAAGCTTATTCCACCTGGCTCTGAACATAATGAAGAGCGGAGTCAGCTTAAGCGCAAGCTGACAAGAAGTCTACGCAATGATCGCGAACAGTGGTGGGTAGCGAAAGCAAGAGAGATGGAAAAGGCAGCGGCAATAGGTAATAGCAGACAATTGTTCAGACTTGTTAAGGAAACCGGAATTAGGAACCCGACTGTTAGCGAAACACTCTCAGAGAAAGATGGACATATTATTCATTCTCAATCCAGGAGATTGGATCGATGGGCAGAACACTTTAGGGATCAGTTCAACTGGCCTTCAGCCACACTTCGGTTTCCCACGATCTCTAGTCAACCTGAATGGCAAGTTAATGTAGGTCCTCCGTCCCTTTACGAAGTTATCATGGGACCATCGAGTAAGTAACACAGTTGTTAGGAAACGGGTACTAGGTAAGGATGGCAAATCAATTGACGAAGTAGTGAAACTTCATCAGTTGAGATGGCTGGGACACGTGTTACGTATGCCGAACGACCGACTGCCTCGACGTGCGATGTTCAGTGGTATAGGAGTAGGTTGGAAGAAAGCTAGGGGCGGCCAAACCAAAACATGGCACAAGTCCATGAAGTCACTGACAAGTGAACTGAGTCATGTTGGTAGGTGTAGACTACCTGGTTGGGGACCGCGAGATGATAGCAACCGATGGTTAGAGACCCTGAATGACATGGCTCAAAATCGTTTGCAATGGCGCAGGTGCATCCACTCTCTGTGTTCTCCCAAATTCTAATCTTCTGAATTCTTCATGTCCCTTTTTTCCTCTTTCCAAATTTATTTCACTGGATTATACTCTTTAAATAACATCTCCAAACCCTAATCTTCCCGATTACTGCTTATACTCTTATTACCTCGACCACTACGGGATTTGAATTACAACTGCATCTCTGTGCTAATGTGGTGTGACAACTCGAACTGATGTACGTACGTACGAAGTTCTACGTTGTTACTGACTGACTGACTGACTATAACGTATCGAGCTCGCAGTCCTAATCTGAATTTTCACAACGTGGAGTCATGTTGGTTTCTACGTTGTTGAATGTGTCCGTTCGGCTTTCTAACACTCCTTTGCAAATGTATGTTCAACTTAAAACGTTTTACAGTATAAGCTGATAACTCGTCAAAAATAAGTATTGTCTTCTGTGTTCAGACGAATATCCAACATTTTTATGCTTTGGCATAATTGTTGTACTTCTTACTGTAAAGTTATGAGTAATTTATTGATGTGTTTTCATGTCATTTTTCGTTCTTCCTTCCTTTTTCCTAGTAGACCCCTTCTGTATCCCAAAAATTTTGATAAATCGGAAACTTATCATACATGTGATTGGAGTTGAAAAAGAACTCTCTCTTTTGCCAGTATTCAAAGTATGCTGAAGTGATCATTCCATAATTTTGATAATAATATTAGTCTTAACTGGATACGTAGGTTTAACAGTTCTCTTAGTGCATTTCTCTAAAGTTGTATTATTTCATTAGCGATTAATAAACAAGCGTTTTACTCTAGCACTATTTAAGATACATTGTTTTGGATCATAATTTGCTCACTGAATATGCGTTTATGTACTCGACTTTCAGCCGTATGGTACATGTTCAATCGTAGCTAAGTAGATAGGTTGTTTTTTAAATGCATAAACAATGAGTATTGAAGATGACTTCATTTTCTTTTTCTGTTATTCCTTAAAATTGTTTTGTATGTCCAAAAGGATGTGCCTCTGTCCAAATAGATCCTATCACGAATTGTATCTTTTTTTAGTTTCACAGCTTTGAACACAGTACGCTTGCATATCTTCATATAAATAAAAAGAATCTGAAAATTAAGTGCTAACCGAACAAACAAATATTTACGACAGCAGATACGAGTAAACAGTATTATTTTCAAATTTATCTTTATCAGTCTTCACTCTAATACTCAATAATATTAATGTGTTTGTATAGAGATATTAGACCAATCATGGCGGTTTATGAGTTAACGATAACAGAGGAGTGGATCATATGACTAAACACAATAATTGGGTCATTAAACCCTATCCGCCCAAGAAGGTAAGGTCATTGCAAATTTCCTATGAATATAGACACTAAAGTTGCTAGTTCAGATCCCTATGGCTCCCACTACATGTAAGTCAGTCAGTCAGTCAGCTACAACGTAGGACCAGACACATATGCGTCGGTCCAAGTTGCCACACCTCATTAGCACAACAAGATGAACACCAAATTCATATAGTTACTTCAATGGCAATAATATATAAAAGGGAGGTTTGGAAACCTATGTGCCTTCAACAAACTGGTCATAGGCGGCACCATATTTCCACACAAACACATACACAAAACCACATGGACTCCACCAGATCACACTACACAGAACCAAATCGACCATATCTGCATTATCAAAAAGTTCGGGAGGACGATGGAGGATGTGAGAACCAAGAGAGGAGCTGATATAGCATCAGATCATCACTTGCTGATCACCAAGATGAAATTGAAACTCAAGAAGCACTGCATAGCGAGGCGGACAACATCACAGATGTTCAAAGCGGTCTTTCTTCAGGATACTGACAAACTCAACAAATTCAAGATAGTCCTCAGCAACAAGTTCCAGGCCTTTCATGATATACTCAACGGAGAACAAACTACTATGGAGAGCAGCTGGAAGGGGATCAAAGAGGCAATCACTTCAACATGTTATGAGGTTCTGGGCCACAATAAGCCCCATCACAAGGGATGGATCACTGTTGACACACTGGATAAGATTCAAGAAAGAAGGAACAAGAAGGCAGCAATCAATACCAGTCGAACAAGAGCAGAAAAGCCAAGGCACAAGCTAAATACACGGAAGTAAACAAACAAGTGAAGAGGAGCATCAGAACCGACAAACGTAAATATGTGGAAGAACTAGCAATGACGGCGGAATAGGCTGCAAGAGAAGGGAACATGAGACAATTGTATGACACGACAAAGAAACTCTCTGGAAATCGCCGCAAACCAGAATGGCCAGTGAAAAGGAAGGAAGGCGAGGTAATCACCAACATTGAGGAACAGCGAAACAGGTGGGTAGAACACTTCAAAGAACTCTTGAATCGACTAGCCCCACTGAACCCACCCAACATCGAAGCAGCACCCACGGACCTCCCAATCAATGTTGGCCCACCAACAATTGAAGAGATAAGCATGGCCATCAGGCAAATCAAGAGTGGCAAAGCAGCAGGACCAGACAACATTCCAGCACGGGGACTGAAAGCAGACGTAGCGGCAACTGCAAGGATACTCCACATTCTCTTCAATAAGATTTGGGATGAAGAACAAGTACCAAAAGACTGGAAAGAAGGACTCCTGATCAAAATACCAAAGAAAGGCGATCTCAGCAACTGTGATAATTACAGGGGCATCACTGTTCTCTCAATACCGGGAAAAGTCTTCGACAGGGTATTGTTAAACAGGATGAAGGACTACGTAGACGCCCAACTTCGTGACCAACAGGCAGGATTCCGTAAGGATATATCGTGTACAGACCAAATCGCAACTCTATGGATCATTGTGGAACAATCAGTTGAATGGAATTCATCACTCTACCTCAACTTCATTGACTACGAAAAAGCATTTGATAACGTGGACAGAACAACACTATGGAAGCTTCTTCGACACTACGGCATGCCTCAGAAGATAGTCAATATCATACAGAACTCATATGATGGATTACACTGCAAAATTGTGCATGGAGGACAGTTGACAAAGTCGTTCGAAGTGAAGACCGGTGTCAGACAAGGTTGCTTACTCTCACCCTTTCTCTTTCTTGTGGTGATCGACTGGATTATGAAGACGTCAACATCTGAAGGGAAGCACGGGATACAGTGGACATCTAGGATGCAGTTGGATGATCTAGACTTCGCAGATGATCTGACCCTTCTATCCCAAACGCAACAACAAGTGCAGGAGAAAACGACCAGTGTAGCAGCAGCCTCAGCAGCAGTAGGTCTCAATATACACAAAGGGAAAAGCAGGATTCTCCGATACAACACAGAATGCACCAATCCAATCAAAATTGACGGAGACGATTTGGAAGATGTAAAAACCTTTACGTATTTGGGCAGCATCATTAATGAACAGGGTGGATCTGATGCAGATGTGAAGGCGCAGATCGGCAAAGCATGAGCAGCATATTTACAACTGAGGAACATCTGGAACTCAAAGCAACTGTCAACTAACACCAAAGTCAGGACTTTCAATACAAATGTCAAGACAGTTCTACTTGGAGAACTATGAAAGCCATCATCCAGAAAATACAGGTCCCAGAGGAAGAAGTGGATAGGACACACATTGAGGAAAGAACCCAGCTGCGTCACAAGACAAGCTCTCACATGGAATCCTCAAGGCCAAAGGAAAAGAGGAAGACCGAAGAACACATTACGCCGGGAAATGGAGATAGACATGAGAAAAATGAACAAGAATTGGATGGAATTAGAAAAGAAGGCCCAGGACAGAGTGGGTTGGAGAAAGCTGGTCAGCGGTCTATGCTCCATTAGGAGTAACAGGCGTAAGTAAAGTAAGTAAGAGATTTCATGTAAGGATATGATACAGGGAGAAAGAATTAGTTCGTAGAAAGAAAGGCATACAGTAATTTTAATCTCACCATTTGAGGGCAGATATGGAGATGAAATCGAACACCATAAAAAAGCAGAATGTATTACGTTGAGTGATATGATCCTATCTACTACCTCATGTTTTTATTATTTCAATAATTTATATTTTCTTGAGTCTTATCTTGAGTGCCTAATCTTTCTTATTACCATTATTACTGTTACCAATTCTACTATTATGGAATTTGTCCTGACAGTTTCATCTTTATGTGATAAAGAAGTGTGGTAATTTAAACAGATGTATATATTTTCCAGGTTTAAGAGTGTTTGGCTGATTGATCGCTATCGACCAAATGTGATAGAATGGAGTTGTGTATTTTTGTTATACCCTTTCCCAATAACGAAGGGAGGTGTTCATAAGCTGATTTGCTAAGTTGTCTTGTTGTTTGCCCGGTATTACTTTCTTCACAAGAGCTGCTAAATTCGTAAATGTCTATTGATGTGACAAAACTAGGTAACTTATCCTCCAAAGATTTAAAAACATTTGTACTGACACCGCAGAAAACGAAGCACCACTAAAAGAGTATACATTAGTTACATTTTTTTCATTATCATTAAATAAATCATAAAAATGCCATTCTTACCACATTTGAGCAAATTATGTTTTTGAAAACAGGAACTGGATCATTTGTTCAAACCACAACTCAGAATCTATATCTATTTCATTGGTAGGCATTTTGATGTTGCAGCAGATAGAGTTGTTTATCATCTTTCGTCACGATTGTCCGTAAGTGTTTGGAGTGGATTATATCATGAATTTTTGCATACTCAAAAACCAACAAGTGAACTGCCTGATTTAATTATTGGTAAGTAATGTATGTAAAGCAAAGGTGAACTTATTTTGCAAACTGAACATTTCTAACGATATTTCTAAGGGTCGTTACCATTAGAATTGTATATTTGTTGAGTTTTTCAGTTCATAATAATTTTTGGGTATATTTGAAAATATCCCTTTTATTAATCTTAAACTACCCTATAAATAATATGAAGAACCGACTGTTATCTAGATGTCTTTAATCTATGCATTAAAAAATGGATATTTATTCCACTCTAAATTACTCGATAACTTTTCAAATATTTATATATTTATTTAATTTCCATAAGTAAGGCACTGATGACATACATGATATATTCGTGCTCTAATAATCGTTCAGAATTTGTGTATTTAAGCTGTTAAGGGATCAAATCAATTCCGTAGTTTCCTGTAGTAAACTTATGTATATTTCCTGACGCATACTTAACTTAAGAAATAACATGTAGAATGTTTATTTTGAATTGCCTATTTTTAAGACTTCATCTAATACCTTAAGTTTGTTCGTATTACTTAACTTCCAATACAAACGGTTAGAGAATACTCTGGTGAGTACCTATAAGTTACTTGCTATATGATTTTTGATAAAACTTCCTGTCCAGTTCTCAGCACAAATCAATGATAATTACTACTGAAAAAAATGCTTTTACTTCAACGCTTATTCAGAAAAATCCTATTCACAGTCATTTGATAACATTCGTCACGCATCAAAATGGACACAGCTTCGTGTAGAAGTGAACGGGATCATATCTTTTATTCTAACTAAAGCGTTTCTAAGAGTGTTAGTTGTCTTATAGAAAGCTTTGATTTTGTATATTTTCAATATCCGTTGTAACTCTTCTGTTTTACCTTATCGTTAAGATAAAACCATAGTAACAATCCAAGATCTTTCATTAGGATTGTTATTTACAGACGGATAGTTTTATTTTAACCAATATTCTTAAGAAAATTATCGAAACGTAGGATGTGTATTATATTCTCTTTCCTTTAATTTGTCTTCTTAAGTAATGATCCTGATTGCTCTTCTGAAGAGATTCAGGGTTAGGGAAATATTCGCACTTAATGAATGTGCAGAGTTAAAATCAATATACCAATTTGAATGGGGATTTATTCGGTCTTATTTTTGATTGCACAATCAGTTAAATCTTCCAAAGTTTTACAATTACGTTAACCTTTAGTTTCAAGGCTAGCTGTTTTGTTTTCAGGTTTCAATGCTGGTCTCGCTGCCTATCCAACTTGGCCACTCACACTGTCTTCCATCGCTGTAAGTTTACGCAAATTTGTTTGTCGTATTTTTATTAGTGTTCTGGTCTCCTGTGAACTTATAATAAAATGCGTGTTCGAATTGTGATGTTAAGCTAATAATCGGTCTTAACGTTTCCGTAAACTAGGTATTTATTTATTTATTTGAACACAAATATTGGTACAAAGGGGCACCAAATACATATGTGCCCCACAATAACAATGAGAATGTGAAGAGAGAGAATGTAAAGTGCGTATAAAAAAGGCGAATAACGAACAGAAATTAGTGTATGAAAGTGAGATAATAATAATGGGAATCTCAGTTCAGTTGGCAAAGGTACAACCAGAAAGAACACTTCCAGTTAAAGAAGTTACGTCCATTTTTTATGAAGAAAATAAAAGAAAGTTATAAAAGAACGCCACTGGCTTCTGTTCTGAGCCATATCTGATGACATAAATAAAAATAATATATTTGTAATATTTGGTTATTTATTCTCTGAAGAAGTGGCTTACACTAAGTCACGAAACATCAGAAAATCTAATTTTCTACTTATTGGGATATTACAAATATATTATTTTTATTTATAACAATCAACCCAATGCTCGATTTATTCGAAATTATCAAATCAAACCTTGGTAATGATACCTACATATCTGATGACGTTGCATCATCTCTAGGACTCCGACCAGGGAGTCGTGATGGACCAACAGAAGCTAGTCTTGTGCAGCTCTCTTTCATACCATGACACGGTGTCATACACTAACCACCTTCGCTTTTTCCAACCAGTTCCAGCGTCGGCAATTAATACACAACGTGGAATTCTCTGGGACGACATTCGTAGAACATGTCCAAGCCACCGAAGTCGATGTTTCAAGATGGTGACACCAATTGCATTATCATCTCTGTGCCCGAACACACGATGCCGAACCTCTGTATTACTAACATGGTGTTGCCACTGGATGTCAGCAATCCTTAGGAGACAACGATGATTAAACACAGAATCATCTAATATCCTCAACTCGGAGAGACCAGGTTTCACAAGCATAGAGCAGAACTGCTCTCACCAACGCGTTGTAGATCCGACCTTTTACATCCAGACTAACATCACGAAGGCGCCAAAGATGGCCCAGATTGGCATAAGCCTCTCCGGCTTTCACTACACGTGAATTGATCTCATCATTCACGCCACCACCAGCAATTATGCAGCTACCCAGATACACGAACTTCTCGATTATTTCTATCTGCTCACCATCCAGGGTGAGTACAGGATTGGAATCCTGCCAGTCTTGTAGAAGTACTTTGCACTTCGAAGGTGCAAAGCACATACCGTACCTACGGACACTGATTGCCAACTGATTAAGTGCGGATTGCATGCCTTGGGTATTATCACACAGTAAGACAATATCGTCCGCATACTCAAGGTCGAGAAGTCTTTCTCCAGACAACAGATCCGCACCACCATTACTTACATTCATCAGAGCTGTTTCCACAATGTCATCGATCGCAAAGTTGAAGAGGAATGGTGAGATTGTGCAACCCTGCCTAACCCCACCGCTGGAATGGAACAATGGAGGGAGGTAGTTGTATGCCCTCACTCTGCCTGAGGTGTTAGTATATAGGGCTTTTAGGATGTTAACAAACTTCTCAGGCCGTTGTTGATATCTTGACGTGGTGGTCGGGCTTGCCTATCGTGATGACCCAACCGAGCTATACCGGCTGGAACAACCGTTCCTCTAGGTCCTACCATGTCAGACAGGTCGGTTGAAGAGCGGTAAGACTAAAAGCAACAAACCCAAGGTCCGAAGGCGAAGTCGTACTGCTGACTGTACAGAGGTGTGACAGCAGTAAGGTGTTCTCTTCAGACAACCAGCATGACAGCGATGCTGCCTTCTCACAAGGAGGGGTGGTGTTAGAAAAGATCGACCCTAAAAACACACACCTCGCCTTATCCCACGATATCCGTCTCCGGCGGTAAGGTCTCAACAAGTACGGAGCTAACACATAAAAAGGCCGTGTGTGACCGACCTCAAGCAGTTGTCCCTTGGGCACTGCGGTCACGCTCTCAGGTCACTAAGACCACCTCTAATCTAATTTCCTTTTCAGGTACCTCCAGAACAACCCTTCCACGCTGCGGGCAATCGGGAAGTGACAAACGACCTCACAACACTAACACCACTTAAGACCACTGTGTTCATAATCAACCTCCCTCTTCAATTCCTATTATTCCTCCTACATCGACTTTCACCTCTAAACTTCCTTTTTCGGCTTCCCCCTCAAGTGTCACCATAGCCAACGATTCTAGTGCTCCTAACACTGTCCCAGGTCTACTGAAACCTCGCTCCACACTACACATTGGAGCCTTCAACGTACGCACCCTATGCCAAATCGACCAGCAGGCCTCCTTGGCTAAAACCCTAGAATCTCGTACCATTGATGTATGCTGTGTCTCTGAGACACGCATACAGGATCCCAGTGTGGTCATTCACTTGACCTCACCTCGGCAAAACGGAGAGTCAACGAGATACACCCTCCGTGTATCTGGTGACCCGATGGCCAGGTCTCGTGGACTGGCAGGTGTAGGTATAGCACTAACCATGAAGGAGGAACAAGCACTGTTGGAGTTGATCCCCGTCAACAGTCGTTTATGTGCTGTTCGGCTAAATGGCTTCGTAAGAACTCGGAAGGATAGGGACACACGTCGTTGCCTTTTTGTCGTTTCTGCCTACGCTGTCACCGACTGCAGCTCAGATAAAGTGAAAGATGAATTTTACAGAAAGCTGTCCGAACTTCTGCAGAAAGCTAAACGCTCAGACATAGTACTCGTAGGGGGCGACTTTAATGCCCAGATAGGTAGTTTAAACCAAACAGAAAGGCATTTAGGTGGATATTTTAGTATTCCGACACAGCGAACAGATAATGGTGATCGTCTGTTGCAACTGTGCTGTGACAATCGTTTATTTTTAGCAAACACAAATTTTAAGCATAAGGAGAGACATCGTCTAACATGGCGACCCCCTACACCAAATCAACGATGGACTCAAATAGACCATATTGCCATCAGTCATCGTTGGAGAGGGTCGGTAGAAGATTGTCGTTCATTCTGGAGTACCTGCTTGGACTCCGACCACGCCCTAATACGGACACGCATCTGCTTGCGCCTCACTGGACGCAAAAAAGCCACAGTAAAAGGACCCATTAGAACTGAGTTGAGTAGCGGAAAACCAAAAGTAGGTTCCAGGAACAACTGAGGTCACAATTAGGTAGTTCTGAAGACGAGGCTGACCCAGATGTTGCTTGGAAAGCTATACAAACAGCTGTGGAAACAGCAGTGACATCTATTAGTGAATTAAACCACAGAGTTACAAAGAACCAGTGGATTTCTTCAAGGTCTATCACACTGATGGATTCTCGTAAACTCGTCCCATTAGGTTCTGAACACGATGAAGAGCGAAAGCAAATCAGATCTAGGCTAACCAAAAGTCTAAGGAACGACCGTGAGCAGTGGTGGGCAACGAAAGCAAAAGAGATGGAAAAGGCGGCGACTATAGGGAACACAAGACAGCTCTACAGACTAATAAAAGAAACTGGAATTAATAAGTCAAGTGTAAGTCAGACTATTTCGGAAGACGACGACACCCTCATCTGCTCTCAGTCCAGACGTTTAGAACGATGGGCAACCTCAAGTGGTGTCCGTCAAGGCTGTCCACTTTCTCCATTTCTGTTTAACTTCATCATAGACCTACTGATGGAAATAGCATTCTCGTTTACTGAATTCTCGGGTATTGATCTCCTTCCAGGAGGTCTACTTATCGACTTAGAATACGCAGATGATATAGTCCTTTTTGGTGAAGACGCTGATAGAATGCAGAGTGTTTTGGTAGCACTAAGCAACAATGCCAGAATGTTTGGAATGCGCTTCTCTCCCTCTAAATGCAAGTTGTTGCTTCAGGACTGGTCTGCATCAACACCTGAACTAAGGATAGGGAGTGAAGTAGTCGAACACGTTGACAACTTCACTTATCTTGGAAGTCTGATCAGCCCTAATGGGTTGGTGTCTGACGAAATCTCAGCACGGATTCGAAAAGCTCGTTTGGCTTTTGCCAACTTACGTCACCTATGGCGAAGGCGAGATATCCGTCTATCAATAAAAGGACGGGTATACTGCGCGGCACTCCGTTCTGTTTTAATTTACGGCAGCGAAACATGGCCTTTAAGAGTAGAAGACACTTGTAAGCTACTAGTATTTGACCACAGATGCCTTAGAAATATTGCTGGCATCGGCTGGGATCGCCGGGTAAGTAATAGTGAGGTTAGATGCGCAGGGTATTAGGGAATGATGGTAAATCAGTTGATGAGGTTATGAATCTTCATTGACTGAGATGGTTGGGCCACGTGTTACGTATGCCCGAACACCGATTACCACGACGTGCAATGCTAACCGGTGTTGGAGATGGTTGGAAGAAAGTTAGGGACGGCCAAACCAAAACGTGGCATTAGTGCTTGAAGTCACTAACTTCTAGTCTGAGCCATGTTGGTAGATGCAGACTACTTGGTTGGGGTCCGCGTGACTATCGTAACCAATGGTTGGAGACTCTTGGTGACATGGCTCAGAATCGATCACAATGGCGTCGGTGTATACACTCCCTGTCTTCCCTTAAACTAAGAGATTAAAATTGCTTCATATCTTTCTTTCTACTAACTAATTCTTTCTTCCTGTACTGTATCCTTATATGCAATATTTCTCTTATATATTACCACCTTTGACCTAACCACTCCTATGAATCCGGTGTTCATCTTGCTGTGCTAATGCGGTATGGCAACCTGGACCGATGCATATATGTGCCTGGTCCTACGTTGTAGCTGACTGACTGAAACTTCTCAGGCACACCATTCTTCAACAGACAATCCCAGAGAACAGTCCTGTCCAATAAATCAAAGGCAGCTCTGATGTCAAGAAACACTACGTTTGTTGGCCTTTGATAAGTATGACAGTGTTCTAACCTTTGGCAGAGGCTGAAGATATTATCATTACATCCTCGATCGGAACGAAAACCGGCCTGCTCCTCGCGAAACAGTCTTTCTCGGGTTTTGAACATTCTACGAAGTATGACGGGAGCTAATAGTTTGGACGCAATCGGAAGTAGACTTATCCCCCGATGGTTGTTACTGAAACGAGCAGAACAGTCTGATAGATGGTGCCGGGACAGCAGACCACTTAAATTGTTTGCCGAAAAACTCTGCCCATCGTTCGAGACGTCCTTAAATGCTATTGTTTATCATCCTATCATCTTCACAGATTGTTTAACTCACACCAGATTCCTTGTTGCCAGTGGCTCACATGAGTTGAAAGAGCTTCCGGTAGTTACCAGATGTAGCTGCTGGCACGTTCCGACCACCAGGCTTCTTGATCCTTACACAAGCTTTGCCTCATTACGCAACAGTCTTCGTTTATAGTTAAGCTCGCGGTCACTCGGAGTAAATCGACAGGCTTCAATGGGGAGGGGCTTGAAGAAACTCGGCGCTTATAAGCGGGACGTTTCGCAAAGCCGCAAGCGACCTTACTCCCCATTTTTATAGCATCATACAATTGCAGCCAATGCTCATCTACACTTTTCGGTAGGATGTCAGCTAGCCTTGAACCTAGCTCTCACATGACCGCGCGTATACAGCCACTGTCTGGGAAGTCTTACTCAATGCCTTCTCCCGACGGGGGTGTTTACGAAGTTCAGAGAACGGAAAACGAATGTCCGGCGCTTTAACCGGGTTGGTGGACATGAAAGGTCTACCTAGGGGAGTTGGGAAACCCTGATTCCAAACCAATGGTGCACATGGGCTCCAGTATCCTGAAGGAACAAATGGCGTATGAACCTGTTGTTGGTCACCGGCTTCCATGGGACTGCATCTCCTTACTATGCTCCATTGCCTTGTGGATCAGACCTTAAGGTCGAAGGCTCCAGGTGTGGCCCCCTAAGAAAACCACCTGTTTCAGTCTGGACACCCGGGCAGTATCATAGCCCACACGCAAATCAAATGAAATGACAGTAAACTAGGTTACCGTTGCACTTAAGTATTTCAGTAATATGTTGTCGACTTCACATTAAAATTCACTAAGTCCTGCCACACAAGCTAAACTTAAATAAGTGAGAGTTCAAATAAGGTGATACTAATTAATAGATCGTAATGGAAAGAAATATCGTTCATTTTATAGATGACATTTACTGTTTATAAAAGCAAGAAAATAGAAAGACGTAAGATAGTCAGTTTTAGTATATTTCCGATGATGTTTCAAGATGCTCAGTTATTCTACTATTCTTGGACCTATAATACTTTAAAAGTTGTCATCCCACATATGGTTATTCTTTTTGTTGGAGCGTGTCATAAGCTAACTAACTCTTGCATCCTCGAACATGTTCTAGCATCAAAAGACAATACTCGAAAAGTCGTTGAAGCATATATAAGACCTGTCTAAACAATATGGTTTTATTATGATCTCACTGACTGATTGTCTGTCTACACTATAGCCGGACTCGGACGTCAAATTATTTGGGCAATAATCTTACCAAGTGTAGGATTTCCTCCAAATGTAACAACAGTTGTGCAAAAACTCAAAAATTTTCACCTTGAATAGTTCGTCAAGTAGAGCTGCTTGTACTCAAACATTGGACAATAATCATTCATGACCGGGTTAACGTTGCTTGGTAGTTTATAAATAATTCCCTGTAGTTGAATCCTAACAAATAGAGTGACACTGATTGTGAGCATTGATTGAATCATCAAGGAATATATCTATAGTACTTCCATGCGGTTTTGGTCTTATTTACCGTCTGTATATTTTGAGTTTACTCGTTGAAAATACTCTATGGTCACAAAAGAAGCCGAAAAAAAAACCTTGGTAATCGACAACATTTTGATTTCATGACTAAAGTCCTACTGTAATCTGGAAAATGTTGGATGTCCGCATACTTATTGTTCAAAAATATCATCTATACCATCCGAGTCTGCGGGCAGCAATTTGTATTTCCTTAGTTTTATTTTATTAGCAGTTTTCATAACACTTAGCTTCGGTATCTAACACATTTATTGAAATAGTATTAGAATCTCTAAGTCAGTGTAAAATGTTTTCATTTCGTTTTGAAGGAAACTGGTGTGCCAGTGTTCTTTACAGATTCTTGCTTATACAGTTCATTATGGGGTTTCCAGGTATCAAGTTCTTTGGGTTTAGGCCCAAGTAAACCTGATGCCATTTTGGACGATAGTTATGACCAAACCAATGGTTCCAATCAAACATGTCTGTTTCTAAATCCGTTTCGAAGCCCTGTCCGTATTGAGGCGCCTGGTGTGCGATGGAGCTGGTTCTCAAATGCCTTCATATTCTCCCCTTTTTATCCTGCAGATTATTTACAGCAACGGTCAGACCTACCTCAGCGAATGGCTTCAATGAATGTATGACTAATTAACATAGTTTCCGTTTCGTTTTGCAGTGGATATACCCACGTCTCTTATCTCTGTAAATATTCCATCTCCAGTCTCTCCTAACGTTTTTTCCATGTACTATTAAGTGGCAACTCCTTAAAGCTGTTGTGTGCTTCAGTTCACACTCTTTCATTTGTTATCTATGTGAAACATGACCTTATTTGTTGTGAAAGCATTACCTGTTTTTCAAGTCACTATGATCGTTTTATAATTTACAGCCTTTTGTCGGCAAGAAGTGTTTAGCATAGGAGCTTAAATATTGATACACACTGCACTTATATAGTTTGAAATGTTCCTGAGTCGCCGCCTGTATTACTCAGTTTATTGAAAATGCTCGACTATGGCGATAATTAAGGTAAGCTGCTAAATAGGGAACCTAGGACATTCATTGTCTGTGATGGTATCCTTCCGTCACCTAAAAACGGGTCATTTATCACGTGATATATTTGTTTCTTGATCTCACGAACTCGTTTTAATATGCAGGTGACCAATGCTTATTATAGGGATCAAATTAGTGCGAATAACCATCGACAATGTCTTTGCTAGGCTGATAAGGCTAAGAATTAACCGTAATTATAAGAACGGGAAAGGTATATGTTACTCGTCTGTGATAAAGACAGGACAAGTTAGAAAAACTTCTAGGCAGAAAGATGAAGGTAAGCAACTATATATGCAGTTGGACTATGGTTAATTAATTTCAGTGACTTTGTTTTTTAAATGAATTCAGACTCAACTGGGCCTATTGCGCCTTAAGTATATTAATGTTATCAATTTTGAAATCTAGGTCTAACGGAGTTCAAGGTACCTTTCTCTAATAAATCCAAACGACCTCATAGATCTGCATGAAATTGTTTTGTCAGACTTTGAAACCAAATGTACAAAATTAGTGACTGATTAGACGTTCACTCCCACTAAAGATAGATGCTTCCTCTGGTTTAGTGTTGGACTTAAACCTTTCTTTATCTTTGGCTTAGAGTTACTAATAAAACTTGGAAATGTACCAGTATTCCCTACTGTCAGGGTGCGACACATTTGCCAGCGATTGGGAAGGAGGACACTGGTTTTCAGATACACATGTCCTTTATGCTGATAATAGTTCTTAGGCATAATAGTGCAATGCAGAACAGTGTTATTACAGTTACTTTCTGAAAGGCATTTAAATCCTGTGTAGTTGATGGTATGGGAGGACATAATCTTCATGGCACTTCTGTACGATACATACCTGATACATATATCGGTAGTGACTCATCTTTTCATAATGTTTATTCGTACATCAGATGCAGCTTGTTCGTCTTTAAAAGGCATATACTAAGAGACTTCTTGGCATCACAGTAGCGATTGGTCGTCGGAAATCATTTAGACTGCTTACAGAGAGAATTCCGCTAAACCTGTTGTCTAGTTACCCGTCACTAAATGGACAAACGGAAAAGCCATATCCATTACACAGTTTCCTTCCGAAGGGGTAGGAAATTTATTATAAAAATAGATTAGTAAAAGTAGATCAGTGGTCATCTCGTTCCCGATCCAATTTCAAACCATTGGAAAATAGTCTCATCATTCTTACATCGATTTCGTACGAAGGACCAAATGGGGAGCTTGCTTTATTGAGAATATATTCTTCAGTATCCCGTATATTCTGTGATAAAAGCACACGTGCACCTGTGCGGAACTTGATAGAGTAAATTCCCATAAGGATGCATGAGCATTCCGACACCTCACTGTCTGTTTTTGGTCAGCAGCATTTGTATAAATTATTGATCCCTATACAATTCATTGCACGCTCATTACGAATACGAAATGTCAAACATTCACTTGTGTTCATCTGGTTCTCTTCTCCCTACGCCTGTTACCCCCAGTGGAGCATAGGCCGTCGGCCAGCATCCTCCAACCCGCTCTAACCTGGGCCTTCCTTTATAGTCTTATCCAATTGTTGTTCATTCCCATGTCTGTCTCCATTTCTCTGCTTAATATGTTCTTAGATCTCCCCTTTCCTTTGGCCCTGAAGATTGCAAGTGGGGGCTTGCCTTGTGGCTCAGTCGGGTGCGTCCCTCAATGTGTGTCCTATCCACTTCTTCCTCTGAGACCTCGTTTGTTCTCTCGCACAGTAGGTTGTTGCTGATAGTGTCTGGTCAACGGATCCGAAGTATTTTGCATAGACCGCTGCTAATAATCACTTGTATCTTCTGAATAATGGCCGTGGTTCTCCAAGTTTCCGCTCCATACAATAGAACTGTCTTGACATTTGCATTGAAAATTCTGACCTTGGTGTTGGTTGACATTTGTTTTGAGTTCCAGATGTTCTTTAATTGTAAATATGCTGTTCTCTCTTTGCCAATCCGCGCCTTCACATCTGCATCAGATCCACCATGTTCATCAATGATGCTGCCCAGATATGTAAAGGTTTTTACGTCCTCCAAGGCTCCGTCGACTGTGATTTGATAGGTACGTGTTGTGCTGTATCGGAAAATCTTTCAGTTCCCTTTGTGTATGTTAGGACCTACTGCTTCTGAGGATGCTGCCACATTAATCGATTGAAGAGCCAGATCATCTGCGAAGTCTAGATCATCCAACTGCATCCTAACTGTTCACTGTATCCCGTGCTTCCCTTCAGATGTTGACGTCTTCATGATCCAGTCGATCACCACAAGAAAGAGAAAGGGTGGGAGTAAGCAACCTTGTCTGACACCGGTCTTTACTTCCACCAAGTCTGTCAACTATCCTCCATGCACAATTTTGCAGTGTAATCCATCATAGGAATTCTGTATGATATTGACTATCTTCTGAGGCATGCCGTAGTGTCGAAGAAGCTTCCATAGTGTTGTCCTGTTCACGCTGCTAAATGCCTTCTCGTAGTCAATGTAGAGTGGTGAATTCCATTCAATTGATTGTTCTACAATGATCCGTAGTGTTTCGATTTGGTTTGTACATGATCGATCCTCACGGAATCCAGCCTGTTGGTCTCGAAGTTGGGCGTCTACGGGGTCTTTCATTCTGTTTAACAATACTATATATAAGCGAACAATATTGTTTTCGATTAGATCCTCATAAGGCTTTACTTCTAATATACAGTAATATTTATATGCATATATGAAATTATTAAACCAATCAACGTAGTTTATGAGACAATGGTAACAATGAGAACGATTACGTAATAAGTGAAAAGTACAAATTAGTAGTGTGATAACAGGTGCATTAGTTTTTGATAAGAATAATAAAGGTTCAAATCAATGCTACATAATCGGAAATAGGTCAATGATTAGAAAAATATAGACAGTGAGATAAAATCTATAAAATCACAAGATGACGTAATAAGGAGTGTTCAGATAATTGGACCGTGAAACGTATATTTGAGAGAAAATAAACGGTAGGAGGGGGTGAAGAAAAATAACAAACGAAGGGAAAGTTTGAAAAAATAATAAATAAATTCATTTATTAAGGCCAATGGAGAGATAAGGGTGTTACAAATTTCTTTTGAACACAAAGACTTGGCTTGTTGGCTCGAATTCCCATAGCTTCTGCTATGTGTAAGAGACGAGATCGAACACCATAAGGAAAACTAGTGGAAATACGATAAATAACTTTGAACGACTTGTTTCTGTCTACTGTATGACCGCTATCGATCAAGTGTGATAGAACCGAGCTGCGTATTGTTTTGACGTTGCCTTTTCCTAACCACGAGGGGAGGTGTTCACCAACTCGTTGGTTCCGTTGCCTGGTAGTGCGCCCAATATAGCTTTCTCCACAGGAGCAGCTGAATTCGTAGATACACATAGAAGTGGCATAACCAGGTAACTTATCATTCGATTGCGGAATCACCATCGGTCGGGTCGAATACGATAGACAGAGGTTGGCAGCATTAAACGTTCTCTTTACTGCTCTAGTCAATCTATCCCGTAATACATCGCTAGCTAAATCACCATTGAATTGCAGCTTCAAGAAAAGCGGTTTCTTATTAGCCGTCAGTCACTATTTTCTTGTTTCGTACCCGCAAGTGTTTCTTCAGGAACCCCAGTGGATATCCCAATTCAATCAACATATTATGAATGTGCTCTAATTCCCTATCAATTGTGTCAACTGAGCATATCTTAATAGCTCTATTTGCAAGACATTTGACTAAGTTTCTCTTATAATGAAGAGGCACAAAGCTTAAAAAATTTGTGTATTGGCTTGAAGAAGTACTTTTCCTATACACACCTCTGCTGATAGAACCATTTTCTTTTCTACTTAACAAAACATCCAGGAAATTTAGTTTGTTATCTATTTCCTTTTCACATGTACATTTAATAGCAGGATGTTTGTTATTAAATCGTTCCAGTAGTTGTTCTTCTCTAATGTTCTGATCGGCAATGATGAAATAGTCATCAACGTAACGACAGTAGAAATCCAGTTTATTGATAACCTCTAGCCACTAGGTCCCATGCTTGCGGATTTTTTTCTGGCGAAACTAGAAAACGGACTTCTCAAAGAGGTTATCTTCGTTTATTATTTTTCTTCACCCCCTCCTACCATTTTAGTTTATTTTCTCTCAAATATACGTTCCACGGTCCAATTATCTGAACACTCCTTATTACGTCATCTTATAATTTTATAAATTTTATCTCACTGTCTATATTTTTCTAATCATTGACCTATTTCCGATTATGTAACATTGATTTGAACCTTTATTATTCTTATCAAAACTAATGCACCTGTTATCACACTACCAATTTGTACTTTTCACTTATTATGTAATCGTTCTCATTGTTATCATTGTCTCATAAACTACCTTGATTGGTTTAATAATTTCGTATATGCATATAAATATTACTGTATATTAGAGAAAAGTCTGATGAGGATCTAATCGAAAACAATATTTTTCGCTTATATATGTTGTTCTAAATTAACAATACTCTGTTGAAGACTTTTCCTCGTATTGAGAGAAGAGTAATACCTCTGTAGTTGTCACACTTGCTGAGATCGCTTCTCTTTCGTATTTTGGTCAGGTGTCCCTCTTTCCAGTTTGTTGGTACTTGTTCCTCATCCCAAATCTTATTGAAGAGAATGTGGAGTATCCTTGCAGTTGCCGCTACGTCTGCTTTCAGTCCCCGTGCTGGAATGTTGTCTGGTCCTGCTGCTTTGCCACTCTTGATTTGCCTGATGGCCATGCTTATCTCTTCAATTGTTGGTGGGCCAACATTGATTGGGAGGTCCGTGGGTGCTGCTTCGATGTTGGGTGGGTTCAGTGGGGCTAGTCGATTCAAGAGTTCTTTGAAGTGTTCTACCCACCTGTTTCGCTGTTCCTCAATGTTGGTGATTACCTCGCCTTCCTTCCTTTTCACTGGCCATTCTGGTTTGCGGCGATTTCCAGAGAGTTTCTTTGTCGTGTCATACAATTGTCTCATGTTCCCTTCTCTTGCAGCCTATTCCGCCGTCATTGCTAGTTCTTCCACATATTTACGTTTGTCGGTTCTGATGCTCCTCTTCACTTGTTTGTTTACTTCCGTGTATTTAGCTTGTGCCTTGGCTTTTCTGCTCTTGTTCGACTGGTATTGATTGCTGCCTTCTTGTTCCTTCTTTCTTGAATCTTATCCAGTGTGTCAACAGTGATCCATCCCTTGTGATGGGGCTTATTGTGGCCCAGAACCTCATAACATGTTGAAGTGATTGCCTCTTTGATCCCCTTCCAGCTGCTCTCCATAGTAGTTTGTTCTCCGTTGAGTATATCATGAAAGGCCTGGAACTTGTTGCTGAGGACTATCTTGAATTTGTTGAGTTTGTCAGTATCCTGAAGAAAGGCCGTATTAAACATTTGTGATGTTGTCCGCCTCGCTATGCAGTGCTTCTTGAGTTTCAATTTCATCTTAGTGATCAGCAAGTGATGATCTAATGCTATATCAGCTTCTTTCTTGGTTCTCACATCCTCCATCGTCCTCCCGAACTTTTTGATAATGCAGATATGGTCGATTTGGTTCTGTGTAGTGTGATCTGGTGGAGTCCATGTGGTTTTGTGTATGCGTTTATGTGGGAATATGGTGCCGCCTATGACCAGCTTATTGAAGGCACATAGATTTGCAAATCTCTCACCATTTTCATTTCTTTCTCCCAGTCCGTGCCGTCCCATGATGTCTTCATATCCAGTGTTGTCCGTTCCAACCTTGGCGTTGAAATCTCCCATCAGAATGGTCAGGTCCTTTGTTGGGCACTTCTCGACGATTGACTGCAGCCTATCGTAGAATTGATCTTTAGCGTCTTCATTGTAGTCGTTGGTAGGCGCATAGCATTGGATGATGTTCATTGAAGTGCCCTCTTTCTTTGTTTTGAAGGAGGCTTTGATGATCCTGCGTCCATGAGATTCCAATCCTATAAGTGCATTTTGTGCTCGTTTGGACAGCATCAATGCAACTCCCTGTGTATGTGGTGCATTTTCTTCTTCGTGGCCGGAGTATATTGGCAGCTCTCCTGTAGTTAGTCTTTGTTGTCCAACCTGCGTCTAACGTGTTTCACTGATTCCTCCAAACGCCTCCAGGTTGTATCTCTTCATTTCCGGTCTCCTACATTGTACGGGCATTCCATATACCTAAATTGATAGTTGCTCTGGTTGTCAGAAGGGTCATCAGCCTCGTGACTTTCGAAGGAACTCGGCTTTCACCATGAGGCTTCATAACTCTTCGTGAAAGCCTTCTAACTCCCAGGGCAGAGTTTAAATGGTTTGAATTATTTTTTCTGGTTAGCGTTTTTTTAGCGAGTTAGTTTTCTACGGGATGGGGTCGTTAACCCCATGCCCAACCCTCCACATCTATCCGGGCTCGGGACTTGAAGTAACCCCAAAAGGGCTTTAGAAAAACTTCTGCCTACCTTAAACTGCATTATTTCTATGATTCTTAGTTAGAATATCAATTCGGCTACTTCTAATTATCATTTCTAGGCGCTTGAACGCAGTACTCTAATTAAGTATGAAGGGAGAAAGTCAAAAATATTTTATTATCGACATGTCTGAAGATTACGTGTTAACCATTGATTTCTAAAACCACTGGCGTCTATCACACTGTAGTGTGCAGTAGGTTTCAAATCTTGACTAACGATGACTCATATGTCATTGTATCGGGACATCAGGCAGCTCACTGTTATTCGATGTGTATGTATCTGTACCTTGGTAACAAATATGCGTCATAATGGGCTTGTGGGCATTTATCGACAGTTGCCGAATTTTAGACCATTCTGATAATTTCTGCAGATAATTTTGGAACTCTAAATTGTTACCTCAATTCTTATTACTCTCCATATATTGATATTGTCAGTATTTTACAAAACCGACTATGATAAGAGAGTAGGATAATCATTTACATACAGGAGAAACAACACTGAGTTGTAAACTATGGTCTGAGACCTTCCGCTAAGCACTGTCTTCTGGACAGAAAACTTCGAGTTGATCCGTAATCCCTGTTGATGGTCATACAAGAAGTCCTTTATTCATATAAATAAGATGACTCCAACAATCGGTTGTGAGAAGCCTTCTCAAAATCATTTTTGAGGTCAGTGTAATCTACATCTGTAGGTACCAAATTTCACGAGATACTAATAAGTTTATGAGACATAATTATCCCTTAATAAAGCCATCCTACATTTAAGGAAGGATCAGATTCTCGTCCAAACAACTGAGCGACTCCTTCCGAATGATCTTTTTAGGAATTTTAATAACCACGCTGACTCCAAAGATATATTGGTCTAAATTATTTTCAGAATTATAAATACCTGCTGTTTCTGGAAGAACTGAAAGTATTTGAGTGAATAATAACTGTTATATTGAATACCACTATTTTAACTGTTTTTTTAATGCAATTGTTTACTCAAATTTTGAACTTGTTTTCTTATAACTTTGATCACGGACATCTCTGCTTTTTGTTTAATATTTTGGACGTTTTGCTGAAGAAACCCAAAAATTGAAGATTTACTGCGCGACTGTTATAATTAATATTAGACTAACATATCTGGTTTGATTACTTGCGATTTGAGGATAGATTTTGTTACCTGAACTAAAATTTAGTTCTCTTGTTATCTGAGTCGTAAGTTACTAGTGTATCGATCTACTGTGCTTCAACAACGGACTGGATTAAAGTTTGTACGTGAAGTAAAAATACCTCAAATTAGTTTTGGGATTCCTTACGTTTCGTATTTGTTCAGACGCTTATTTTGAGTCGAATTTCAATTTTATTCTTTCATTTAATTGAATTTGGTTTCATATAACTGAGTTTATTGAACGGAGATATGCTATGGAAACGATGAGTGAAAGGTCAAAGGAAATTACAGGTCAGAATCACTTTGTCAAGTCACTTAGGTTATGACAGAGTGAGACAAGTTTAGTATGAACTTTTTGGAAGAAAGTATTTGGTTGCCTGTATACTAATTATGGAGTTACCCGACCATAAACCTGTTGAATATTCAGCCGATGACTTAACTAACTTTGCGATTAGACTACACAATAAATATGTGTAACTTTGGAACAAATAGGATCAATGACCAATGTAAATTCCACAGCTAATTTGGAAATAATTGTCACGTCTGCCACTGGTATACAGAATAAGTGGGCAGAAGTTGCCAATAAGACCATGATGGTATGCAACGAACCAGACTTTGAAGAATTGCTTTCCTTTGCACAAGAATGGGACAGAGTTGTTTACGGTCATGAAAAAGAGACAGGAAGTAAGAGAATGTAGTATATGTCATCTGTATTTGAGAACAGATCACATAGCTAGGTCATTTAACTCAGGCTTAAAGTATGTCACTGGAAATTGAATGATTCATCATCATACAATACTGTATATTGGTGGTAATAATAACCATGTAGTGAACTTACTTTATTTGAGTATTATTGCGGTCAAAATATATAATCCCATAGAAAATTTGGAAACTAACATTCTTATGGGTGGCGGTTCTGATACTTTTCTCGTATGTGGAAGAATAGTTAATTATTTGAGTATTTGTGGTGTTTGAATGAACTAATGATACCATTGTACTTGTTGAATGCTTGATTTCGAACTCTAAATACAGTACATTCGTTTGTGCCTGTCTGGTACTTCTTGATCTGATTACGTTATTTTTGGGATTCTTAGTTCATACTATAATTCAAATAATTCGAAAGATTATAGTATTAAGAGTTAAGAATCCTCGATAAATATATTGACTGTGAATCACACTACTGTTTATAAATGCTTGAAAATAAATTTAGAGATATTTTCTTCGAATGACAATGGATCTGTACAGACTAGTAGAGCTTATGCAAAACCCCTAGTTGGATAACAATTGCAACAGTGGACGCATTTAAAGGATGTAAGTTGTCCGAGCTTGTGAGGCAATCGAGTAGGAGTCTTGATTGGATGTGATCCTTCAGACGCACATTGAGTTTTGTAAAAGCACTAGGGAGATAGAAGACATTGCTTTGGTTTGCTTGCGCAACTCGACTGAATGATTAGGAGTTCTAAGCAAATGAATAGATAAGAAGCGCAAGTTGAGTGGCAGCAGTAATCTCCAAGACACCTTGTGCTACGGGATCTGGAAAGATTGAATGGTCATGAATACGGTATACGGATTGCTAAATTAATTTGAGAATACCTAGGCTTTACCATAATTGTCCTTCACTAGGGATGCAGTACTCCTTAGTTTTATTCATCTTAACAATATGAAGTCTGTTTATGTTCGTACTTATGATTATTACTGTAATTAATATCATTATTAGTCCCTCGACACATAAGATATTCTTTCTATCCCTTCTAAACATATTTTATTCCTAAACATCCAAAGTCTATAACTAAAAACAAATTATCTCACGTTACACTTAAATAAATTAACTTCTTATATTCGTTTTAACTTCACCATGTATATATATATATATATATATATATATATATATATATATATATATATATATATATATTGGAATTAATTGTGATTTTCAAAGCATCATTCTTAATTATTATTAAACAAAGGTTTGTACTAATATCAAGTTTTACTCCGTATACTATTACATAAATCTACATGTATTTATCCGCGTGCACTAAAGGAACTTTTTTTAAATGGTGGTTTACTTCAGAGGTCGATATTCATCACAAACTTATTATTATTATCATGGTTTAACCCTTTCATTAGGTGTTCATTTCTTTTCTCTCTATTTTTTTCATCTAAATAAATGTTATTCTTAAGATTACGAAGTTTGTAATCAAGACAATAACTTGTGTTACATTTAAATTAACTCCTCAGACTCGTTTTATCTTCTCTATGCACATATGACTCATACATATTGATATTTCATTATCTTTTTCACTTAATTGAGACTTTCATAGCATCACTCCAAACTATGACTACATAAACATTTACTCTAACGTCATATCTTACTGCAATGATTAGCTATTTTCCTATTTATTTTGTTTTGTACTTGTTAATCATTTTGCGATACATACATAGTCGTTTATTCCTGTTCTGTGTTCATAAACACGCTTATTAAACTATTTGCGTATTTCACGTCTCCTCCATTTCTATTCCCTTATTTTCTTACTTTCATTCTTTAAGCTCAATTCAATATTCTTCTCAATTACACAGAACCTGAGTTATTATTATTATTGTTCTCTTTTTCAAATTCAGGTTTCCCTTGCTTATCTAACTAAGTGGAGTAATCCCATTACTATAGTCAGTATTTTATTTATTCCATCGCAGGTCAGCGTGGCAATACACAGTAAAATTTCAGCAAGATTATACACTATCGAGTAAGTATTCTGGTGAAACCCAAAGTTTTCGAGGTATATGTTTATTCTATCTGAAAAGTTTGCACAGCTGAAGTCAGTACACACTGTGGTAGACATTTATGTTCATATATCAGACAACCACACAAACGTACTCAGACTGACTTCCAATTACTGAAACGATATATAATAGGATAAGACTAGACGAAGTTATACTAACTGTTTTTATCCTAAGTTTCGTATCGCTAACTTATATTCTCTTTTTAATTATCCTACCTACATATTTATTCTTACTGCTATTTAAGCTATTTGACTTTATGTTTCGTTCTTCAGGTTCGCTGCCACCAAGCAAATCACTGACTGATGACCTGGCAGTCTCTGGCCGCAGTGACCCAAACGATCTGTTAAAAAAAACTAAATTCACCTGTCATCAAAAAGCCCAACATAATAGAGAAAAGGATTATTCATCTCTGATAGAGCCTGAGAATCGATCTTTTGAGCTAGGCTGAGTGCTCTAGCAAATAATTTGTTTCACATTGTCAAGACTCTTAGTTAAGTTTCCTTGAAACATTTATTAGCGTGCTTCGCGCAAGTTTCAAATAGAGCAGCAGTGAACCAACTGCTCTTGCTTGTATTTACTGCATCGAAAGCACAATGGCAGGAAAGAATGCAATAATGTCGTGACTGCTGTTGCTAGGTGAGCTAAAGACCAACTGCGATACATAGAATATGAAAATCTCTTTTGAAATAAACGGGGGGCGAAATGCTATTGGATATTGGTAACCGCAGTTATGAGGTAGTACCTGATGATGCATGGTGGCAATGGTCCTAACCACACAATCTTTGGAGCCGAGTATATAACTCTTGAGAAGGTTTAAAATCAACATATATGCTATGCTTGGAGAGATTATCAGATCACCGAGGAACGGAACGAAGAATCAGCGACACGATGACAAGACAAGCTAAACTAACCCGATGCGCTCTAGTCCCGCTATTTAAGAGGAGAAGTCCAGGTTCAGATGAAGGAAAGTTTACTCCACAAGCGACCAGAGGCACGAACAAAAAAATTCACGCAACTCAAGCATTTATGGAAGGTCATCAATGGTGAGCACCGATCATGCATACGCCTTACGGTAATCCTAGGGTCGGAGGAACAACGAAATCTTTCGTTAACTAGTACTTGAGTTCACGATAACACAGTTAGTGAAGTAAGCCCTGGTACGTCTCTAGAAGACAGAATGAAAAGGAAGACGGCACTATACGGACTAGAAAGACTTCTGATTTACAATTGGTTGCTCACTGGGTGGTAATCAATGTCATGTATGTCAGGTTCTTAGTGCAGATAGAATCCCATCGAACAAGTTGCATTGTGGCCACTGGTCTGGGTTACTCGGCATTGCGAGCACTATTTTGAGATAAGATGGTGGTTGGAGGTAGTCAATATGGTAAAAAATTTTCGCTCAGTGGGTACGTAGAACTATGGTCTAGTTCGGCATTAGTACCACTATAATAATAGATCCAATCTCAAAATTGTAGATATGCCATGGTGTGACAGCCTAATTTATAGGGTCTTACGTGAGAGTCTACACTGGCCCGTTCTGTCGCGGCGATCAGCAATATAACGACTGGCACTCTTGGAAAAGGCATTTGGGCGGGGGGAGGGTAATATACTCGGCTCCAATAGTAAGAGGTTGTAAAAAGTGGAGGCGAGTGCATGCTATTTCGATTCTGTTTTGCTGCGTTTGCCATTATTGACATGCCCTTAGTGTCACACGTTGAATGTAAATATCAGTAACTATACTCTCAGCTTCAAGATCGTGTGGTTAGGTACCAATATCATTACAGGTTTTCGAGTAGTCAGGTCTAGAAAGAGAATGCTACCGAATCTTTCATGAATAGACGCTTCTTTTAAGAAGTCATATACAAATGCTCGTAGTGTAGTAAATAAATTCCATTAGCTTGGAGTGTTAGTGAACGAGTAAAAGCCACTCATCGTAGCTGTAGCCAAACAATGGCTAGTTTATGACTCTGATGTCACTCCAGAATTATAGGGATACAACTACGTAAAAAGACATAGGAATAAATACAGGAAAGAAGTTGGAATCCTTATATACGTAACTAATAACAAAACATCCTTTCCTTTGCTTGTGAATCACATGCCAGTGAAACTTGTTAATCCACAAGCTGTGAGATCTCCTTTAAGGGCTATACATTTATACTCGGTATCATCAATCGTAGCCAAGTCTGGTAAGCTGATGACTTTATTTTAGAGCACATTCAGCTGTGATGTGAAAATTACAGATGCCTGATATTAAGAAACTTTAATGCACCTGATACTAGTTAACAGATATGGCCACCACAAGATCTAAAGACTCTCTTGACAATAGGCTCCCGATGACTATGATGTAGCGTGCTTTAGTACGGCATGTATCCGAACCCACATGTTCCGGTTCAAATCAAGGATATTCTTTGTTAAACCTAGTAATCGGTCACACGATCGAAAATATCGTCCATCTAAATGTTCACCCACTGTTTGCAGATAGTAGTCATGCTGTTTAGCCATACATGTCAACAGCTTGTGACATAATAAACAGTTGGATTAAGTCCCACCTAAATGTGTGGAGAGCAACAATGGACTGGTCAGTAAGTACAAGCTTATCAATTGAAGAGGAATGGTCCATATTTGAAGGTGCACTTATCTTAGTTGCGTCCCCATTCACGCCATGTATAGTACCATGTAGACCAAATAACTGTCCGCCATTGATAACTAAACGAGTCAAGAAAGGCATTATAATACGTTTATCTCTACAGGCTCTGGACAGTACAAAGCTACTTGCTGTGAGACTCAAAACGCATGAAAGCCGGTGATAAGGCTAACGAATCCCATGAAAAAACAATTGGTTAGGGATTGTGAAAATGTTTCTCTCATATACGGAGGTAAGTTCAGAAAACTGGTGGAATCCCACCAACTTTTGTACAGGAATGTCCGTTGATATCGGCAAGAAGTGACATTGGAATCGATGAAAATTTGTCAGAATATTTCAGCCAAGTATTATTTACCGATGATGGCGCGAGACTAACGATTAATCGTAACCACGGTGGCTTGTCTGCGGACCCTACGTTTATTGAGGAAAGAGCTGTCTTGTGATTAGTTCAACAACTCAGACCAGATACGTTCAGTGGTCCTGATGACATTCATCCTGCGATTATGGAAATACTGACAGATGTAACTGAACTCCTAGGCACACTGTCTGATAGTTCTTTGCGGCAGTATAAACTCCCAGGAGACTAGAAATGCGCTATCGCCAGTATAGTTTATGAAGCGGAGGGTATGAACTTACTTAGTAACTATCTACCAGTTAGTCTAACAGTTTAGTCGTCAAACCAGTGGGAGATATTATTCGGATGGGGATTTGAAACTATGTGGAATAGAGTAATCTTTTAGCCTGGGAACCGAAAGGCTTTGTGATTGGCTTATCATACTTGACAGACCTACACATTTCAAGAGATCGGTCCACAACGATGGATAGAAACCTTCTGGTAGATATAATTTCATAGACCTAAATAACAGCTTTGATAAGGTTCCTTACATGGGTCGTGAATTAAGACTGGAAAGTTTTAGGATCCATGAATTTGGTTGGTTGGATGGATGTGCAGGTTTTCGTTGGGAGTTAACTTTAGCATGAGTGTGGTGATACCTACTTACTTACACCTGTTACCCCTCGAGGAGGGGCATTGCTCGGCTATCAACATTCTCTATCCAACTCTGTACTAAGCAATCCTTTCTAGTCCTAGTTGCTATTCATCCTTTTCATGTCCGCCTCCAGTTCTCGACGCAGTGCGTTTTTTGGCCTTACCGATCTCTTTCACGATTTCGAGTTAGCGCCGGATTCATAATGCAGTTTGGTGATTTCCGTAATGTATGTCCTATCCACTCCCAACGTCTTTTCCTAATTTACCCTTCAGATGGGAGCTGGCTCGTTCTCTCTTATGGTAGCTGTTGTTCACGGTATCCAGTCGTCAACGGACATTGAGCATCTTGCGTAGATAACTGTTCATAAGTGCTTGTACATTTTTGATGACGATTGTAGTAGTTCTCCACGTTTCAGCTCCGTTCAATAAGACTGTTTCTACGTTCATATTGAAGATTCTGACTTTAATATTGGTTGGCAGTTGTTTTGAGTTCTGTATGTTCTTCAGTTGTAGGAGTGCAAAAAGTACAAGTGATTTCGAACAGTTTTTCTGTAGATATTGAATACCGTACATCTTTGTGACCCTGCTCGACCTTGATGCTGTTGTAAAAGTTTGACTTCATGGTTTGTCTATATCAGTAGTTTTTGGCCTTTTTTTTCTGTACTCATTATACTCAGTGGTGTCTCTCATTGTTCACCTTCTAACTCTTTTCAAGGAATTTAACATTTTATGACGAATTTAGGCCTGAATCCAAATTAGGACGTGGCTCATCTTCGAATGTGTAAAGCTCTATACCGGTTATTATCTAGGTAATATGAAGACGGTATAGAGATCGTCACACCATTCCATAACATGTATCCTCTTGGTCCTGTTTTGGAATGCCACCGAATTTCTCTAAAAGTAAAACTTGTTTATGCACGACATGTCATTTTTTACAAGCTTAATAGATAATTCCGTCCATTCATTTTATCTTCTTATAGTTCCACTCAAGTGTTTACTTAAAGCTATCAGTGAACTGTTGCTCTTACATACGAGGACTTGCTAGGTAAGTGTCACTCTGTCCACAAATTCGAAAATCTGTTTTTTGGCCTTTGACATCCTAAATTCAAAGATATAGTTCGTTCACCGTAGATTATCTACAAAATCATCCCTGTAGTTTACAAGTCAAGTGAATGTGGTGAGCATTCCGATTCAAGGGAGTTTGGAGATATCAGGTTTCAAAACCATTTACTGCTAACTTACATTTACTCCCTTCGGGAACATCTGTTAGTTGACATTCAGATCCATTGTTCCCTGCCTCATTTTTCTAGAAATGCTGGCCAGATCTTCAATGATTGTCTGACGGGTTGGTATGTGGTCTTCATGATTTATCATTTACTTAGTCAGTTAAGGCATTTTTATTCAATATAACTCTGAATTAGTTTTATATTAACTTCCATAGCGATACTAAAGTGTCGTTTAAACTAATGCTATTGTAAATATACTGGGCTTATTCAGCGCATGTAGATTGCTTGTGAAAAAGGCGGCGAAAAGATTGGAAATGTCGATTTAAAATAAACACACCTGGTCCACGGATTTGCAGTTCAAAAGATACGATTCCATCTTCCTCAGTTCATAAATTACTTCCTACCTTCCTTGTTTCATCTTAGCATCTGAAACTGTTGCCGACATATCTGTTATCTGAGAAATTATCCCTGTTCTTTTGAATTTGTGTTCAAATCTCCATTTCAAATCGTTCCGTAAACTAACTTCTTGTCGAGTCAAAAGACAATGTTCATTGGTCATGATTCTGGAATTCTTAAGTATAAAGTCATGGTGTCTGTTAACTTTAAGCGTAGAGAAAATTATCGTTTAATCTGGTGAATATCAACATTCGCTCAGCTGTGAACACAAATGAGTTGTTAATTCTTAGGGAATGCCATCAAAAGATTCTCTCGTTATGGGACATTTTTGGATTCCAACTATACAATGGTACAAGAGTGTGTTTGTGTACACTTTACAAATGAAGAAGTGTTGGCCATACCGTTATCATAAAATGCTTTAAAGAAATAAGCTAGGGACTGGTAGTTCTATAACTAGAAAAGCACCGACGATTAAAATACAGGGTTTTCTCGGGGAGTATTTTATTACCATTATAGTATAATACAACCAACAATATGACTTTATCCTCAGGCTCTATCATAGATTAAGGGTCTTAACTGCCAAAGTAACTTCTGTAAGCATTAGAGTCGGAAACGTGACCACCTTATTTCTCTACATTTTTTCACGGAATGTTAGTGAATTGCTTAGTTCATATTGGATTTTTGAGTCTATTTTACAGAAGAAGTGGTAAACCGCGCAAAATTAAACATTCAGTTGTTACGGCGTAGATATCATACCCTCATTTTACTTATAATACATTATGTACACCGAATTTAGAGCTAAAATATTCTATAATGTCCTTAAGTTTGGGTATAGAAATATAACTAATATCCAAAGGCTCCCAAGATGCTTTGATTAATTGTCTACTGAAGCACAAATTGGTTATTTATTAAATGTTTCACAAGCACTTCATTTTTGTAGCGAACATTCACGAAGTATTTTCTGATATGTTCGTCCTTTGTAGGCCACGAGCGTGCAATGAAATTGCTGTCGAGTGGAGAAACAACACCGGCATCAAAATCTTTGTATTGCGCCTATGCGCCAAGAAGTTGAAATTCCGCTCTCCGCCCCTTGGCACGATGGTCATAAAGTTAATCCCCCTCATTATGAATTTTTATTTGGAGCAGCAGCCTATTCTGTCAGCGTTGTAGTTCTTTTCCCTTTGTACAAAACAGTATTTTTTCAACAACTTGATGGTATTCCTTGGATTCAAGCCTTAGTTCGCTATCGAATTGAAGGAGTTCGTATGGCCTACAGAGGTGTTTTGCCACCTTTGCTACAACGGGCATCCTCAGGAGCGCTTATGTTTGGTGTTCAGAGTTCATCAGAGCGTTTCTTAGTAAATCACCCTGTGACTTTTAACTACTCACCTATTCTGCACAAAATCGTTTCATCTGCACTTGCTGGGTGGTCTGAAGCTGTACTAATGCCCTTTGAACGTGTTCAAACGCTACTGCAAAAGAAAGATTATCATGACCGATATAAGAATACTTTTCATGCACTAATAAATGTAACTTCAAATCACGGTGTCAAGGAACTCTATCGCGGTTTATCCCCTATCTTAGTGAGAAATAGTGCGGCCAATGGACTTTACTTTTGTGGGCACAAATGGCTAAATGATATTCGCGTTCGTCGCACGTGTGAAAGTACTATGGAACGTAGTTTGTGGAATTTCGCTCTTGGTGGTATTTTGGGAGGTACTATCGGTATGGTTACATTTCCTCTAAATGTCATAAAAACTCGAATGCAGTCAAATGTTGGTGGATCCTTTATTGGTTTTCGCCCAACTCTCGTATCACTAGTTTATGAAGACTCTGATAAACCAAATATTTTAAGACTTTTTCGTGGTGTGCCAGCTAATTTCATACGTTCTGTTTTTTCATGGGGTTTGATTACGATGACTTTTCATTTTTTATTGGAAATGAATTCTATGATATGCTAATATCGAAATTTGCACTATGAATCAGTGATTAGGAAACAATATATAACCTTATACTTTCATAGATTGTGCATACAAATTTGGCCTTCCTTGTTAGTTATAATGTACAGTGAAAATTCCTAAGAACTGCCTTTGTTCAGCTTAAAATTCTGAAAAGATTTTAAATCAGCCTTATTTGTTATAGAACAGATCATGTCGTTCTATTCAGTATCGGTTTGATATTTTGTGAGAAATAATGCTGCTGAACTTTGAAACCTCAAATAAATGATAATGTCACTTCGTCATTCAAATCTTCAATGATGGCACTTAATGTTAAATCCGTCCAGTTTACTGTCTAGCAAAACTGTTTTCCTGTCTGCTTTACTGTGCAAATAACATGACTACATTAGATTTACTTCTCTTTAAGCTTCAATAAAGCTGGAATTCCTATTTAGACACGTAGAGGAAAATAGCGGAGAAATGTTTATTCTAATCAGTTTTCATCATGGATGTACATTATGTACTTTAATCATTCGACATTATTTTCTTAAACAGTGAATTTGTAATATTTATGTAACATAACAACACTTAGTCGTAATCAACGTAAAGACGTGAATAAATATGCATTGGTCTAAGCTAATATACCACATTAGCACTATGTGAAGTAGTCCAAAAGATTTAGTGCCAATAATAATAATAAGGAAAACTAGAGATTAAGAGTGTAGTTCTAGAAAACAGAATAAAAAGATATGTATAAAGAAATACTAAAAATTCAGATCTAGAGTAAAGTAAATAGTAAATATAACTGCACCATTGTAACCAATCCTAAAACATGTCACCCAAAGTCCCCCACCAGTGATCGCGGTTATAGCTCAGATTCAAACCAAGTAGTCTGGATCTGCAAACAGTCAGTGAATATGAACTGATATCATACATTGGTTTGAGCACCTCTAACTTTATTTTGTCTTACTTCCATACCAGCTAACACTGTTTGCAGGGGTAGGCGGTTAGGTATACATAAAACATAAAGAAAATCCACAACCATATAAACTGATTGGCTATCTTTACCTAGTACCCTACGCCTAACCTCAAAATCGCTCACTTGGTTGCTCTGTGAAACGCCAGCGGTGATTTTAAGATGTCTATGGTCAAAAACCTGCGGCCTCTGGATGTCATCTGCTTTCATATGCTATGTTACACAGCCATAAATAAACAAAGCACACTTTTGTACAGTGTACACGCCCTTTGGTTGATAGACAAAAATTTCGTGTACGCTCTAACTGATGGAAGTAAGTTAAAGTCAAGAAAGCTCTCTAAATCCTTACCGGGATTTTGTCTGACACCTGCCCACCACTTGGTTGGTCCCGATTTTATTATTGCAAAATATATATTAGCATAGAATTACAAAAGATTAATTAAGATTTTACTCTGTCTACCTTCTTAAACTTGTTTTAGACATAAAGTACATACAATATCGTGTAAGATTTTTAAGTGAATATTGTCTGCGTAGCAGTGGTTGGGATTAGACTTGTTTTTGATTATAACAGAACATCAGTCACTTATTAGTGGAAAAAAATAAAATAATAAGACCAAATTACGTTTTAATCCTCTACACTATAGTATGTCGTTTTGTTTATCAAGAACAAAATTGCAAAATCTAGCATCATTAGTGTGTCCCTATTCTAAAAAACGTGTGATGACTTAAAATCCAATTTCATGTTTTTTCGACATGTTGACTCATCACTACTATCCTGCGTTCCATAGTGCCATGTCATAAACTGATCACTTTCGCCACCTTATGATGCACTGCAATAACACTTGTTATAAGATTAGTTGTGTCATATTCATACAACAGAAAACCAATATTTTTGTCGATCGCTTACAACTATTTTATCAGTGAGTAGAGACCGGTTTCACATATGCCTAGTTCCCTAATTGCTAATCGAAATTTATAGGTCAATTTGCAATTGGGCTACTACCCGAAGTGATTAACCATTGTATGCATTGTGCTGTGTAAGGCGGATGGAAGTAATCGACAAGAAACCTTTGACTTAAGTTCTTTATTACATAGTACACGTTAGTAGGGCATACCTGCAATGTTGGATGACACATTCGGCTCTAAGGGGAACACCATCCACCTCAAGATTACAAGTGCACTTTGTCGAGTAGTGCCAAATAGCGCGAAATTTATGTCTTGGGTTTCCTGTCGACTGCCTCTGATCACCCAACAGTATGTTGAGCGATATATGTGTATTTTCTCAAAACCATTCACAGATACTGCTCTAACGTTCTCATTTGCAAACTATATCACGTGTAATGTAACGCATAAATATCCATCATATACAGTTAGCAAGATCGTGTGAAGCGATCATAAAGCTACAACAGCAGTTTTTAATAATATGGGAATCTACAAAATGAATAAATAAATGCACATGATTTCGAATAACTAATTACTCTTTGAAAGATAGTTTGAACTCAGATTAGATTGACGGATTAGAACTAGCCTTTCCAGTCCATGTCTAAGATGAATAAATATATTTATTCTTGGTTTGTTCGACCTGCATAAGCGTTAGAAAATGTCATAAAGGTGTGTAAAACAAAATTACTCGGTATTATTAAGAACATCATTTTTCCGTTCTTCCTTGCATAGAATCATTACTTATGCTTGAGATAAATAACGTATATCTACTACCCTATGATGTTCGAATTGAGTAATCTATTCCATGAATGATTTTCAACAAAGGTGGAAACTATGACGTGGCATACAAATATGTGTTTCTATACTAAGTTGCACTTGGATTGCTGAATTTTCTAAACTATACATCAACCTTGAGTTATAATGAAGTATTGTGTACTTCGTGTAGAGGGACAATGTTGTGGTTAATACTCTACGTACGAAAACGATACGTCCAACTTGTCATACGTTCTTGGTCCTGATTCCCTTCCAGTGTGTTCTGGTCTTGCTTTTTTAAAATTATTGTTTTATAATTTTAAACCATTATCATTTATTATTGTCGTTTAACAAATTTTCATGATTATTATTCAGTCATTATTATGATATTTATGTTTTTCGTTTTCATATCTGTCAGGCGGACAATTATCTTTCAAAATTCTAACCCGTAAATTATTTTCATCCTTTTATTCTTTTCTAACCCCCTGATTATTACGCAACCTCATTTGATATTTAGAGTCTCGAGTCACTTTATGATGCAATCTTTCTATAGACATATACTTACCATACAACTATAAATACGAATGTACAGCTTAAGTAAATGATTTTGTCGAAAAGGGAATTTTCTTCGCTGAATTCTCTTCATTCAATGACATAATGGGTTACTTGACGCTTAGTTTGCTGTGATATATCGCACAATTTTTCTTTTTTTTAAGGAGTTGGTATTCGCAGATTCTGATTAAGCGATAATAGGTTACCACAGATTTCCATCAAAAAGGATGGCTTGATGACAAACATTCTGGTTAGCTCGGGTATTACGTGAATTCAGATATATAGGGTTAACGAAATAACTTTTCTGTCCACCCGATTTCGGTTGTTATCTGACGTTACATTCGGAGTAAAATCACGTACAGAACAGTTATTAGACATACCTCGCTTTTACCCTTATAACTTCCTACCGCTTATTGAAACTGACTTCCACGTATGCATCTAAAACAGTTTTTATATTTTTATTAAATCGGTGCTTCTATAGGTTTGCATTTGAATATGAATTCCCTGAAGTTTTTTTACTCCTATTTCACACAATCCTAGGCTGAATTTATTGTCTTTGACTTGTGCGAAACTAATTTCCACCTTAGGAACAATGAAATATGTTACACATTTCGGGAAATAGCTGACATTTTGATGTATTAAGGCTTTCATTTAGCACCATAGTACTGGTTCGCCTAGGTCATATTTCCCAAAAAGGGAACTTGAAATTTGAAGAAAATATTGTTATTTTAGTTTGAGTGCTTTATTTTTGATGTATAGTTATCGAAACACTTACCACTAGGTGAGCCATAATATAGTGCCGATTGTCTTTTCTCAGAGCGATGATAATAGGCTATACCTCTACTAACTCGATATCATGGGAAATAATCAAAACTTGCTATTTCTCAGTAATAAGACCTTGTAAAAAGGGTGACAACACAGTTTTTCTATAAAAAATAGTTTTGTTGTTAATATTCTAATTAATGTATTTTTAGATGTGAGGATTTTATCTCAGATACTTCAGAAAGATATCAACTGCAAAGGATAACCAAAAGATCGACAGCAAAGAAACCCATCCTGACCATCAATGTAACCATGGGCAGATGGACAAACTGTATTACTCGTTTCTACTGTCTACTCTAGACCTTATTCTAATAAATGTGTTTACTTCCGCTCTAGTTACGGTAAATTCTCAAATTTAACGCTGGACTTTGACTTCATGGGTCTATACGTTTTGATATAGATGTTGATTGTAAGACGAAAACGAAGTATGTTGCCCTACAAAAGATCAGGCTTCATTATCCGGATGCTTGAGAAGTTTCTGAATCAAATACGACAAGTAATCTTCAGTGACACTACTTATATTCAACTTTAGGATATATATTAACACAATATTTCTGGTCTTGATTATTTTGCTTTACTGTTTAAGTAGTCTCTGGAAAATGACAAAAGCTTATCAAATGAGTACGTTGGAAAAACGAATTCGATATCCTGAACGCAAGTCTGAAAATAGCATGGGTTTTTCAGTCGCTAACTTCGAAACAGTGCTTTAAAACTGATCTTCATCAATGCTTGATTTCACAATTTGAATTGACTTGATGTACTGGTTATTGGTCTGATGTTGTTTCTCGGTAACTAATGAACTACCAACTTGTATTTAAGAAGTTCACTAAAAATTTATCAAATATCAGTGCTAAAATTGTATCTTCAAACTCAGGAAAATCCAATGAAAATTACAATAGTTTACTCATTCAGAAATAAACTCAATTACAATTAAGTTTTACGAAGTCTCAATAAAAATAAAATACGGGAAGATAAACCATTCTGAAACGAAATATTATCTTTTTGATGTGATTCGTTGAGGAAAAACAATCACAGTATGTTTAGTTGTCGGCTAAATAATACGTAAAAACAGTAATTTAACTATATATGAGCACCATATAAAACTTTCGGAATCATAAAACAAACCGAATACCCTGATGTGAATGATATGTTCTCAATAAATCAGTGGCATTTTGTTATAAAATTACAGAACGGAATGATGGTTGTAATAACAATGAAAGTTTATCTAAAAAGTAACTTCTTTCTGGAATTTTATCTCACCGAATCCTTCAACCGATAATGGTGGGTAATTAAATGAGTTCGCCGTAAAAGCCACATCCAACACTGTATCATCTCCCACACCTAATACAGGATACAAAACTTCACCACCGCTGTCAATACACAGTGGGCTTTGTTCTGTTTGCTCCGAATACACATGAGCAATATCTCCATTGATTGTAAATCTCAATTCCCCTTTATCACAGATCACCCCAATTATATCACCCTCTTCAACAGATTGTTTTAACTGACCAATCACATGACCACGACTCCATATTTTCATATCGTTTCTAAGTATTCAACATGACGAATCATCAGTAAGCGATTGGACAGAATCCAATGGAGTCTAATTTTAGAAATAACAAATAATTCGATGAAGAATCCAAATTAAGGAAATAAATCAACGTTTACTAATTGCAAATAACAAGTGAGACAATAGAAGTTACTGACTTCAAAAAAGAAAGATTTATGAAATTGGTGTAACTTTTAAGAAGATCAAGATTGAAGCATTTACATAAATCTTGTGCATTAAACTTTACAAGACTGAGTATTAGAATGATTCATCTCGCTAGAATATACTTATAAACCGCTATCCATTACAACGTTCTCTATAAATAAATTGAAGTAGGAAAATGAAATTGTCTTCTCTTCTTTGACTTGATTCTTGGCCTCATATCTATTTATGACTTTTCTAGAAAGATAATGAAAGGCTCACGAATAAACCATCATAGTTGAGAACAGGGTTTCAACAAAATCGTCCCCATGAACTACAAATCTCCATTATTTCGGGATTGATTTACCGTAAAGTATGGTTGTTGTAGTTAGTATACCCTTCTGACTAGACAGAAGTTTGTGGGACCTACAGAAATGTTTTAATCCATTTTATCATAACTGCCTAATTAAAATGAAGTATAAGATTCTCAATAATAAACAAAGGTGTGATCTACTTCATTTAAGTTCGTTATAAACAATGTTTTTGTAATAATATTATGAAGAGCACTATAACTAGGTGTCATTAAACATGGACACATTCGTTACATTTCAAAAAATGAAATATGTAAGAGGAGAAAAAAGACAAATAAATCTTGTATTCCACCTGACCTACTGAAACTAAAGGTTTCGTGTCAGTTTGAGGCATCAGAAAAGATAACATATGATCTTGTGCATATTCAAGCCCAGGACCATTAGACTTTTTAACAAGCATGATACTTCCCAACTCACGAATTGGACACCAAGTGTTAGAACGTCTAAGTTTAAATAATTCATGATTTGTCAGTATTCTTAAGTCACACAAAATTTCGTTTAAGCCATTTAGCTAAATATTTTTTCATTAAACAATATTTGTTAATGAGATTACAGAACGTATTTCCCTCCAAAGCACTTGATCAAAATCGATCTATATTTTGAGATTCTAGAATACTAGATTTGGTTTTTGCCAAATCTGAGAACATTCATTTATATTGTAAATGATGAACTGTTTAAAGTGAAAATATTAGGATTCCGCACTTCAAATGAGAGAACAGGAAAAGTGATTTTCAAAACTAACAGGAATTTCGTCGATTGAAAGATGTCTTTAATAGGTTACTTCTCACATTGTAGATAAGTTCAGTTGTTTATCCAGTAAACCGAAGTTAAGACGTTTACGGGTACCATCTACCTAAGTGTTGTACGCTAGAAACCTCTCATTTAAAAAAAATATATGCAACCGTTCCCAATGTGTCGTGGCATATGTCATAGTCTCAAACCATAAACTTTTCACATTTCAACAATATAAGTTTTCCATCGTATTCATACCTGATCGCATATGATACGTTTAAAAACGCGTTTTAGTTCTGCTGTGTGATTGAATATTTATTTAACAGCAAAATTTAAGTAAGATACTAGATCGACAATCGAGAGGACATCAGTCTGCATTCAGTTACAACAACTTTCTTCATCTAACTTTAATTTTAGTGAGATCTTTTTGAAATTTCAAGCAGATTTTAGTTCACCGAACTACACATTTAATTTCAAACGACAAATTACGCAAATCTCACTCATATCGAAGACATCTAATGTTAAGCAAACCTAGTGTTCAAACACCTACCATCACAACGATGATGGTTAGACAAATCAAAATATCATGTTCCAAATAGTCAAATACACTTATTGATTGTAAGTCCAGTAAACTAAACAGACATAAAATTCCAAAACGCAAACAATTGCAACATAATTCATCTCAGCCTTTACTGGTCATTCGAACGTTAATTCTTGTCTTTGCATAAATCAAATGAGAGGAACAAAGATAAGTGGCTATCGCACAACAATTACGATAAAGAGGTTTATACAGAATGGGCGATAAAGTACCAGTTAAACGCCTAAATGTCACAATGATATTTAAATAGGGACTACTGACATGAAACATTCAATAAGATGATAGGAAACCGATGTTTATTGAAGACTTTTGTTCACTTCCTCGCCAATGTTGAAAAAAATGCTCTAATTTTTCTAGTAATAAAACTGTCGTAGATCTCATCAGGTAGTTGGTACGATAGGATGAGAAAAGGATTCATGTGTTTAGTTTCGTGTATTAATGGTTGAGTAACTTCTGCAAGAAGTACGGTACCTAATCTTGGTGGGTCTTGACACTCATCGGATTTTTCAGTTTTTAATAGACTCATTGTAAGAACAGAATGTGATTAACACTAAGAGTACGATAACATGGCAGTTTTAATCTTCTAGTAGTAAATTAAAATACTTCGTCCCTTTCTGTAAAGGATAGGTAAAGCGGAGGCCGAGTAGTTAAGGCATTTCAATTTCAGTCACTAAGTCTCAGCTTCGAATCATACTACACCTACTTTGGGTTGAACAATCAGATAGTATCACCATTACTCACACCTAAAGTGTATCTGGAAGCCAAGTATATGACTATATAATTGGTAAGTTAACAACAAAGGATGCATGTTAGCCTGAATATATCAGTGGTATCGTTTTGAGAGGGCACTCGCTCACGTATGATTAAAAGCAAGGATTAGTAGTAAATAAGAACACTTTAAAGTATTGATGATTTCCTGACGACTTGTTTTCAACCACGCAAGTTCTGGTTCCTGTTGTATCCGAGTGAAGATTAAATCACGAGTGACTTCTGAGACATATTAATTAACTAATATTAGTATAACTATTCAATAATTAGATTATGTATATTTATATTCCTCTTACTGTAAGCTTCATTTTGACCTATAATTTATTATTGTACGATTTACTGTTCTTAGGCTATGTTCAGTTTATTGACTACTGCCTCCCACGTTCACAGCCACTTTTTGGCTTTATTGTGTATGAATGTTATTTCCTATTTTATGGTGCGTTGCGGTCTGTTTGGTTGATATATAAACCCAGTATGTCTCAAATAAATAAATCGGTTCGATTCGCACAGTGGAAGCTGGTATTGTTGTTCTGGACTCAAGCGGACGGGCTAGGCGGGCATAGGACCAATAAGGACGCTAGGCTGCTCATACCGGTCGAACGTCATTGGTTTGGCACAGTGCTAAGGTTGTATAAGTCGTATTTTGATTGGTGGGTGGATCGCGTGACAAAAAGCCGAACATAAAGTCACAGCAATTCCAGATATATAACAAATGAGCCTTATGTTCAAAATATTGAAGTGATATCAAAGCCTAGTTAGCAGTCAAATAACAAAAGTAATTTGCTAGTGTAGCAAACGATTTTTAACTAAGCCTCTTTTCAGATAAAATACAGTGACTATTCGTATATAATTCTCATTTAATTATGCAACTGTTTTCTTTTGTTCTCTGACATTTTTTAACGTGATTGTTAGACAGTTATGAATGAAGAAGAATCTAGCTAAAATGTATACAGTCCAAGTTTGTACACTTCACATCAACACAGTAAAAGATAATAACCAAGAAAAAAATAGTGGGGTGAGGGAAATGTTAGCAGCAACAATAAAATGTTAGAAATGAAGTCAGAAAATGAAAAGTATAGAATAATATAACCGAAAATCATAAAGAGTAAAACTATCTTTTTCATTAACACTTAATTTAACTACGGTTATTTCATTGACACAAAATAATAAACCTCCACACCCCCACATGGTCTGAACCAACAAATAATAACTTCAAAGACTGATCTTATTTAGACACCAATCTTAACCTTTAGCAAGCTGGCCGTTTGCTAGTTAGTGTGGATGTGTTTATGCCACATAAACATTCGAAAATATGCAGATAATGATTTAAAGACATCTATAATCAAATACCAACAACCCTCGTATATTAACTAAATCGTATATCCTTCAAGGAGTAGAAACAATGATTTTATCTTTATGCTACGTGGACGAGATATTTAAAGGAAAAATAACATACAAATATGCTAAGTCATATATTGCTGACTGGTAGTATAAATGACTAATATGTAATGGATCATATTGTGTACAGGTGTTTTTATAATTAAAGTGTTGATCAAGATAATATGAATCAAAATATTGTATAAACAACTTACATTTACTGTACACAGCCCGATTCCCCATGACCCTCTATAATTTTGTAGTTTCACTTCGTAATAAGCATAATCTTGTATTATTGGTATATTTGTTCTAGCAGCACCATTAGAACAAATTCTTAAACCGGATTTTAAAATGAGTACAGATGGAGCAGCAGTGAGTACATTAAGTTTCACATAAAATTTCATCAATTCTCTATCAAGCAGTGTATAATCGTCATCATATATATTATCACGTCGACAACATCCAAATGCTGCAAATAATGACTAAAACAATTAATATATATGCATACATATTAGTTGGATACCGGCAACAATTTCAAATATACAAATAGATTTGAACTTTGTAAATGAATGTAACTGAGGTGATTTGAAAATATTTTATGACTAGAAATCAGTAACAGAAAACTATGGAGAATTGGACAAGTGTTTCGTCCTGGTTTACAACTTATTATCAGTACATATTCACTTTATACAGAATCGAATATAGCATACTCAGGTACTTTGAAGAAATGGATACTATTTAACTAATAAGTTGGAACCTTGAAAAATCCGTATTTTCTAACTTTGAAGTTTACAGTACGACACGATCACCATCCGGTCTCATAGATGAACCTACCTCTTAGCTTGATTCATTTGATGGATAGAAAACCTTTCACTAAGATGTCGAAAAATCCGATCCCAAAGTCATTAAAGAATGGGAAAACTAATTCGAAGGATTTTTTAAAAAATGTTAAGTACGTTCGCTTTCCAGAAGTGTATAAAAAAGTCGCAAATTACTAAATCCTCGTAAATGTAACAACAAAACAGCTAAAAAGTACAAATGGACAACCAAATCTCGTGTTTTCAAGTACTGACTGGATTCTGTCGATCGGTATATGCGACCAACCAACTAGAAATCAAAGTATTAATTCTTAATGGGGACAATTTGTAGGAAACCCGCAATCGAAATCTAAATGTGCTCGGTAGTGGTCAACTGTATCTTTAACTCTGAATTAAATATGCATGCTTCTAAATCCAAGCTTACACTGATTTTAATGATCAGTAAACTCAAACCCTTTGTCTTTAATACTGAACAAAAAGATATCATTTGAAAGATTATTTTATAAAGAATCAAGGACCTCACTAAATCAACAATAAGTAGTAGTAGCAGTCACTAAAAAACCCTTTTCTATATATTATTTCAATAACTTCAGATACGCAGAATTTCGGAGTTTCACATTTTATGTATTTAAGCACACGATCAATGCGTCATAATACCTAGGCTAGTTTCGTCAATATACATAATCAACGTGTGAACTATTTTATCGAAACAAGTGTTGTGTTGATAATTGACTCAGTTTGTAAAATTTAACTTGAAACACTAGAAAGTTTAGGTAGTCGGTTAGTTTATACAAACAGATATATGTATCTAATAGCTGGGAAGCCTTATATATATTATTTTATAGTCCATAGAGTAAGAACTATGAATTAAATACAGATTATTTGAACAGGATAGTGGTTGACTAAAACAAACTTTACCAAAAAGTCATCACTTTCATATGGAACTGCCAGTGGCTAGATGTTTAAAAACTTAGCTACTACTACTCGATTTGAATGCTACTCTTTTCAGTTCGATTTAATAAGGAACTTAGTAACTGAAGTCATGTAGAAAAACAAACAACTAACCTTTTCACAAGTATTTTTATGTCAAATATAAGATATTTTGATTTTCAACTGAAAACCAACTTACCACTTTCTTACAACTCTATGTCAACTGATAACCTAGTTGTGTGATATTTCGTTTTAAATATGAATAGTGCTAACAGTACATGAGTTTAAGAATATGATCACAATTTCACCCACTCCAAGATGAAATTTAGTATATCCATGAGTGGATAACTTAGCCATCTTAAATAAAAGACTTTTGATACAACATATATTCAACTCCTTACAAAATTAAAGCAACAGCATCTTATCCTTTTTTTCGTGTGTATAAATTATAAGTCAGTAAGTAAAATCGTACAACCGATTCTATTGTTCCAACTGTATCCGATTCGTGTTATACAAAAGTTATCATTATGTATAGTCACAAAGTGATTTTTCTTTTTTTTTTTCACCGATTAAACTGAAACTAGGTGCTGATAATACAGACCAGAAAACAAGAAAAACATATATGTTCCGTCATGAGACTGAAATAAACATCGACAGTGTTTTGAATGACCCATTTTTATTTGGCTTCAGCTTATGGTGATGTACCGATAAATTAATCAGCGTAATTAAAATATTAATCGAATAATAGTACGACAAAGGGACATTTAGTAATAATAATAACACTAGCCGTTGACTGAATTATTATTTTGGGATAAAATGAAAACAAGGCAATATTCTTGAAACCAGTAATATAATTTATTTCTTTGATGACATTATATGCATATACATATTATATATAAATCAGAAAACAAGTTGGGATGATATAAATACTATACAAGTAATTATATAGATACAAATGTCAAAAAAAAAAACATTTACACAACAAGCATATAGCCGGTGTCCGTCAATTTGATGCAATAAAACACCATTCACGCATGATGATTCCAAACAATAATTAAACCAATGCATAATAGACAGTAAGAACGTTGTAATCGGATAACCTTCAATCCAATAGGAATAAACCCCGAAACGTTGTATCATATACATGTCGTATAGCTTCTTTAAAAAACGATGGGAATGTAATATAAAAATCAATAAAATTAAACAAATATTTGGTGCTTAATAGAACATTAACGGCAGTCACAATATATAGATAAACCATGTAATAAAGTTTAAGAAATACAGATAGATAGAAATGAGAATGGCATTAGTCGATAAAATCAAGAACCGTTATTCCTTAAGATAACAAAAAAGAATATTTACGGACTCCGTACTATCACTCGAGTTGACCGGAACCCACTGCATAAATTTATACTTTAACAATTTGATTAGCTTATTGATTGCGCTTTTTGATGTTTCATACGCAATTTAAATTCCTTAAAGTTTAAGGAATTTCAGCCAATTTTTAGTTCAAGTGCCGGGAAAAAGGCCACTGCCCAAATGCCCCGAAACGCAGGAATCTGAAGAGTTAGATCTCTCTGTTTTGACCAAGTGAATAATTAAGGATACATATGAATCATCTATATACATTTTTCACAACCACACAGAGACTAAACGAAAATGCAGAAAAATCACATTTTTTTTCTTTCAGAAATAACAACTGCGTATATATACATTTATGAGCAATATTGAGGACACAACCGTATTATTTTTAAAAGAAAAGTATTAAATCAACCGGATTCGAACAATAATCTGACTTGGAAACTAGCTTATTATCTTTCTGTTTAAAACAGTCGTTCATTCAGTGATGATGCGAAATTATTTTAATCATCACATTTAAGTTTGTATATTTAACACAATCATATGACGTATTGACATATATTATTATCATTTATTGATTTCTATTGAACAAATTTAACACAATTTTAGTGGGGAGCGTTTATGTAGAAATTCCTTCTTTTCTCTGAAAACTACATTAAGTTATCTCAATGGATAAACGACTTCACGTGAAAAGTTGGATTATGCTTCTTGTCTATCTGACTAAAAAATGACAAGAAAATGTAAGATTTTCAACATTTACGATTTACTTCGCTTCATAAACACTTTCATAAATTACTTGTTTCAAAATCTAAATGATCATATAGAATTTAAAACATACCCTCTAATTTATGTAAACTTTCTTGTTTAATTGTGAATACCATATATACTTCACGCCCATTAGATCGCCTACAAACAATCCAACAGTGTGAATCTAGCCTAACAGCGATTTCTTCATGCCATGAATTAGGTCTGTCAAAACGTTTGAAGATTAAGCATACCATAAGTAATGCATTTACACACAAGCTTTAATAAGTAACCAGATAAAACTATTTGAATAACAAAAATAAAACTATTAAATCCAGAGTTCAAATACTTAGTACTTGTTCTACCGTTGGTACAAGATTAGGCAGGAAGTGAACTGATCTCAGTTGAAAAAAAACGATTGGAAACTAGATAGCACCGAACAGATATTATGTCCCGGCTTGAGACTTCTCAGTAAGCCATAAATACGACCTCGCCACGTCTCTATATGAATTACTTAACCAGTAAGTTATTCAGATTCTGGAATAATGTACCAAAATCTATCCGTGATAAAATAACTTCCATCCACTGTTTGCTGCACCGATATATACTTCTCCTCTGAAAATGCATTGAATGTTCTTGGACATGTAAGTGTATCTTATTCCACAAGTGAGATTATAAAAACTTTAAACGTCTAATCGTTTTTAATACTGAACCCACTAAGTAAACCTCCCAACATGCGGTCACTTTACACTAACACCGTCCCTGGCAACATTAACTAATTCGAATAACACGAATGGTAGATCATAAAATAACTTGGCATATGTATTGTGATAGACCCAACAAATCTCTCGTGGTAATCACTGCCTTTTTTATTCCGTGCTCTCTGCCTCCGTTTTCATGGTTCAGGAAATGACCTTAAATGCACTGTTCATGCATAAACATGACGTCAACCTAAAAATTAAAAGATCCTGGATGATGCCTTTCATTGTTGTGATAAGTGTGAAAAATGTACTACCTAAACAATTTTTGAACTAGAACACTTGAAACAATCTAATATCACATATATGTCCTCTACATTTAATATTAATATCTATATCAAGAATACAATTCCTGTAAACTGGCAATTCTGTAATTATTATTTTCAGAATATATTATTATTATTTTGAGCTAATTGTTGTCACAGAAGCAGTTTAACTTGCAAATGTATATTGTTTTTAGTAATAATAGTTATTATTATATATATCTTCATTCTGCTCTAAATAACCTAAAAATAAATGATTGTTTTTGTTTTACCAATAAGAAAATAATTACCTCAGAGAAAATTCCTCACGTAGATTCACCATAGCGTCTAGAATTAATTTCGCCCCTTTAATCGGCCGCTTACCAGACCCGGTGTAAAAGTGTAAAGTTGTCATAACAGAACAAGTTGATGAATTCCAATAAATGAAACGATTTGAATAGAGAGATGATAACGGTGAATCAATATAATCCAAATCTTCGATTGCATTACTTACTCCTTCTTCATTGATTGTAAGATTGCCAAGTGTTGGTAGAGTATGTGAATTATTATCTGCTGTACTCTCCATCAGGTGTAAAGGGAAGATGCTTAAACGAAATAAATCAATGATTCATATATCGTGTTGATGATTTACACAAAACAAAATACTCATGTGGAACTTAAAATATCATATTAAACAAATTCGAACTACTTCTAAAGTAGTATGAATTAGATGTTGTAATTGACAGAGATTCTCAACATGTTGAATTTCAGATATTTTTTACTTCTTTCATTACCTCATAGATCATGTACGTCTGTTAATCTAAAAGCTAAAAATTATTGGACAATATTATCGCTTTATAAACAGTTATTCACTATGATTATTTAAGGTACAAGACATCATTATTTATCCACTGAATACGAGGAAAAATCTTGTGTAGCAGTAGTTTTAGGCGGCAATGTTACTTTGTTCAACGAGATTATAAACCTCATCTAGAAAGAACTAGGAAAGTGAAAACTAAGGCAAGTTAGGTCGAGATATTTCTGAAAGATGGTCACGATAATATAGAAACATTCATTCCATCATTTTATTCTGAATCGTGAAGATCACGTTATTTTATGTCTTTGGTCATATATTTGCAACCAATTTTTCAAGCAATATCCTTATTACTATCCCCCACTATTGTCACATCACTATCTGCATTTCATAATTTCCCTTTATCAATTTATTCTCTTTGTGGTGCTGAAGGTTAATAACAAGTTAGGTTGATAAACTAATGATCCAAACAAAAATACTCTTCGCAGACATCTACATACCTGTTTCATTATTATTATTATTATTATTATTATTATTATTATTATTATTAATTCTTTTATTCAATATTATATTTTTGGTACAACATAGAATTATCAGCAGAAAGTATTTTAACAAGTTTTCTTTTCCTGTTTCTTGGTCGATCCTGACGATAAATACTGAGTGATCGCCAGTTAGATATTAGCAGTTGAGGAATCGACATTTGAATGATTTTCATCCATTTCAATGCACATTGACAGCCACCACGATGTCTCTGATTGTATTTTTTTGTAACTTGTACAGCAGAAGATCGTCAAATTTTAATGAACGCCCTTGAATAGTTATTCGGTTAAGGGATATAATGATGTGTTAAAACAAACAAAAACAGATAATTTGTTGAAATATCTAGATAGCAGGGATAGGTAGCCCAGATATTCGAGCAGGCCGCCAATAATTCTCTCCACATTCACCTGGTTGAAGTGGTAACATTTAAATTGGATTTAACTCAATGGTTTGTCACAAACACAGATAAACTATGTTAACACATAAGTATACACATCTACTCACATTTAAAAAGTTTGTAGATTTAAATATACACTTTTTAAACGTGATTTAAATATGCAGACGTGTTTTTTTATCGTGTTTCATGCTATTTTTAGTGATCACGGTAAAATATCGATGGGGTAGCTTAAATGTTTACTTAGATGAATGATTACACTACTTTTAAAAGACGGAACCAAGTATGTGCCAAGGAAAAAAATGAAAGCACACAACTAGTTGTTAGAAGAGTACAATAAAATTGGGATATTTAGTAGAAAGAACAAATAGAGCGAAATTTCTTGTCCATTAGTTTTTCATCATGACTCTACATCAATATATAAAACAATATTGAGTAACTAGAAGAGGTTTATAATGCTACATTGCACAATATATAAAAATGAATGACAAAATATTTTGATGAAATGTGAACATTGTAGTGGTTATTTAAGAATCAAAAGACGGATGTTGAGAATATGTAAAAATACAAATGTGGAACAAGTTAAAAAGTTGTTTAAATATTTTCGGAAGAAGGGGTTGAATCAAAGTTAAGCTAGAAACTATACCGATGGCCAAGGTACGGGAGAGTGTTTGCACAAACTACTTTTGAATGCAAAGGCTGGATTTGTGATAGCCTTAGCAATCTGAAGCAGACGAACTCCTAAACCAAGTGGCACATTTGATAGAATGGGGTGGATGACCTCAAAAGCTTTATTCAAGTTAACTTGATGTCCAGTGTCCGTCAAGTGAGCCAGAATAGAACTCTTAATCATTCTTACCTAATCTTTGTTCAACCAAGATAAATGGTGTTCTGCTATGCGATGACAGACTTGCCAAATTGTACGCCCTATATAAATGAATCCAGTTGAGTTGATAAATACACATGGACGTGGCTCTCCCTCCCTCTCGAAATACTCTCACACGGCCACGTGTATATAGCCTCTGCCAGGGAAGTCCTACTCATTGCCTTTCCGTGGCGGGAGGTTGTTTACGAAAATGAGAGGACGAAAAGCAAATATCCGACTCTTTAACCGGATCCCAAACCAATGGTGCACATGGCGTACGAGCCAGTCGTTGGTCACCGGCTATCATGGGACTGCATCTCCTCATGATGCTCCACTGCCTTGTGGGTTAGACCTTTAGGTCGAAGGCTCCGGGTGTGGCCCCCTAAGAAAACCACCTGCTTCGGTCTGGGCATCCGGGCAGTATCGCAGCCCTCACACAAATATGATGAAATGTCGATATTTATGGAAAATACTTTTCTATTATTGTTATTATTATTCTTTTCTACGCCATTTATTCACTCGATTTTATTCCCACTTTATGTATCCTTATTTTTCGACTTACACAGCAACTCGCCTATGGTGGAAACTCAGTTCTATCTAAACGTTCTCGAATCACTGCCTGGTTGAAAATTGTATGCTACCACCGAATACGAATACTGAAGCAGGTTTTCTGAAACCACGTGCACCATTCAAACTGGCTGCCTTCAACGTTCGCACACTTATGCAGGTCGGACAACAGATAGGGCTGGCTATGTCTTTGGAAAGTCTTAATATCGATGTCTGCTGTCTGTCCGAGACCCGTATTCAAGACTCTGGTGAAGTACTACAAATTCGCTCTTCATCTGTCGCTTTTGTTTTACGTGCGCTTACCCGGGGACCCTGTGGCATCTTCGTCTGGTCTTGCTAGCGTTGGTGTCGCACTAAGCGCCAGAGCTGAGGCAGCACTAATCAACTGAATCCCCATTAACAGTCGGTTATGTGCTGTTAGATTAGAGAGTTCCATCAAAGTGAGAAGAAATCGGCCTGAAAAACGATGTCTTTTCGTCATCTCCGTCTATGCTCCGACAGATTGCAGCCCGGATGCAATCAAGGATGAATTCTACCACCAATTATCTGTTCTGCTCCAGAAAGTGCGTTCGACAGATATTGTAGTACTAGCCCGAGACTTGAATGCTCAGGTCGGGCGTCTAGGTACAGAAGAGAGTCGTTTAGGTGGCCGATGGGAACTTGTAGGTCGCAAGACAGATAACGGGGATCGTCTACTGCAACTTTGCACAGACCACAACCTGCTTTTGGCTAGCACTAACTTTCGGCACAGTCATCGCCGATGTGCCACCTGGCATCCTCCTTCTGCATCTCAAGCCTGGACTCAGATTGATCACATCGCGATCAGCTACCGCTAGCGTGGTTGTGTACAAGACTGCCGCTCCTTTTGAAGTACCCCTCTGGACTCTGATCATGCCCTGGTCTGCGCCAATCTCACCTTACTTCCCAGTGGCCAACAAAGTGACCGCCACCAAAGGATTGATGTCAGCAAGTTGGTTGCAACTTCTGTTGCTAGTAAGTATCGAACCGAGCTAGCTTCTATGCTAGCTACCATTCCACCGAAAAGTATACATGAGCATTGGCTATTGCCTTCCGTCATACTTCGTAGATTGTTCAAAACCCGAGAAAGATTGACTCGCGAGGAGCAGGCTGGGTTTCGTTCTGGTCGAGGATGTATTGATCATATCTTCACACTCTGCCAAATGTTAGAACACCGCCATACTTATCAAAGGCCAACAATCGTAGTGTTTCTTGACATCAGGGCTGTATTCGATTCGTTGGACAGGACTGTTCTCTAGGATTGTCTATTGAAGAAGGGTGTGCCTAAGAAGTTTATTAACATCCTAAAAGCCCTATATACAAACACCTCAGGCAGAGTGAGGGCATACAACTACCTCCCTCCATTGTTCCATTCCAGCGGTGGGGTTAGGCAGGGTTGCACAATCTCACCATTCCCCTTCAACTTTGCGATCGATGACATTGTGGAAACAGCTCTGATGAATGTAAGTAATGGTGGTGCGGATCTGTTGTCTGGAGAAAGACTTCTCGACCTTGAGTATGCGGACGATATTGTCTTACTGCGTGATAATACCCAAGGCATGCAATCCGCACTTAATCAGTTGGCAATCAGTGTCCGTAGGTACGGTATGTGCTTTGCACCTTCGAAGTGCAAAGTACTTCTAAAAGACTGGCAGGATTCCAATCCTGTACTCACCCTGGATGGTGAGCAGATAGAAATAATCGAGAAGTTCGTGTATCTGGGTAGCTGCATAATTGCTGGTGGTGGCGTGAATGACGAGATCAATTCACGTGTAGTGAAAGCCGGAGAGGCTTATGCCAATCTGGATCATCTTTGGCGCCTTCGTGATGTTAGTCTGGCTGTAAAAGGTCGGATCTACAACGCGTCGGTGAGAGCAGTCTTGCTCTATGCTTGTGAAACCTGGTCTCTCCGAGTTGAGGACGTTAGACGACTCTCTGTGTTCGATCATCGCTGTCTCCGAAGGACTGCTGACATTCAGTGGCAACATCATGTCAGTAACGCAGAGGTTCGGCATCGTGTGTTCGGGCACAGAGACGATAATGCCATTGGTGTCACCATCTTGAAACACCGACTTCAGGGGCTTGGACATGTTCTATGAATGGCTTCCCAGAGAACTCCACGTCGTGCATTATTTGCCGACTCTGGGACTGGTTGGAAGAAGCGGAGAAGTGGTCAGTGTATGACATGGTGTCGTGGCATGAAAGAAAGCTGCAAAGGACTGGCTTCTGTTGGTCATTCACGACTCACTGGCTGGGATCCGAGAGATGGTGCTACACAGTGGCTAGAGACGTTATCAGATATGGCTCAGAATACAAGCCAGTGGCGATCCTGCTGTAACCTTCTTTTACTTTCTTCGTAAAAAGTGGTTGTATTTTCCTTAATTGAAAGATTTCTTCCGATTGTACCTTTCCGTTCCCTCATTTCTCTACCACACTACCTCAGACCAATCTCTTCGTTATTGTTCTCTTTTTTTGCGCTCCTTAGCTTTTTTTTTCCATTTCTCTTCGAATTTTCATTGTTTTGTGTGGCGCATATATATTGGCGCTCTCTTGTACCAATATTCGTGTGTTCAAATAAATAAATAAATAAATGATTATGAATACAGTGGTCTTGAGTGCTTTTAGAGGTATGAGGGCGGTTATCACTTCCCGGTTGCCCACACCGTGGAAGGGTTCTTCTGGAGGTTCCTTAAAAGGAAATTGGATTAGAGGTGGTCTTAGTGACCTGAGAGCGTGACCGCAGTGCCCAAGGGACAACTGCTTGAGGTCGGTCACACACGACCTTTTTATGGGTAATTTTGTGCTAGCTCCGTACTTGTTGAGACCTTACCGCCGGAGACGGATATCGTGGGATAAGGCGAGGTGTGCGTTTTTAGAGTCGATCTTTTCTAACCCCACCCCTCCTTGTGAGAAGGCAGCATCGCTGTCATGCTGGTAGTCTGAAGGAAACACCTTACTGCTGTCACACCTCTGTACAGTCAGCAGTACGACTTCGCCTTCGGACCTTGGGTTTGTTGCTTTTAGTCTTACCGCTCTTCAACCGACCTGCCTGGCATGGTAGAACCTGCAGGAACATATGTTCCAGCCAGTATAGCTCGGTTGCTTCATCACGATAGGCAAGCCTGACCACAACTTCAAGGTAGAAACAACGGTCGGGTATGGTTTGATTAGCGATAATCTTATCTTACGTTTCAGTGGTCGAAAATTACATTGTCCTAAACGGATTGATCCAGGCAAATCCACTACAACCTTTGCTACAACTAATTGTCGAGTCGAGTTATATTGAAATCTAGCTATCAACCCGTGGAAAAGTATGGATGAGAGATAGATGCGTTTGCTTGACACCATGGAAATGGTGGGTTACGTTCCTTGTGGCTATGTGAAACGTCCCGCTAATATGCACTGGGTTTCTGCCAACTCCTTACAACTCCTTGAGGCACGTCGGTCCACTTCTTTAGCTGAACTATTTCTCTCAAGTATTTCTGTTTTAAAAAAATAACCAGATGGAAATTCACTTTAACTGTAGGGTAATGTACTGTACCATCCACGATAATCACAGTTATGTTTGACTTACCTACCATCCATAAATGAACAAGTCTGATTTGATGCTAAACGCTCGGCTAACAAAGTTAAACGTGGACCAACCATTCTATCGAATTCCACAAAAAATTCCATCGGAATAGGATCAGTACCTGAAGCACATAATTCTTCATAAAGTAAAAATATTGAGCGCCAAGCAAAAACACATTGAGTATATAGAGAGAACATTGTAAAATCATTCTGACGAACTTAAATGATTCAGATAACAAACCGATTTTGTTTATACAATCTGGTGAATACTTAGAATTAGATAGCTAGAATGTTGTATTTTTCCAGGAAGCCAACAAATGACGATGGATAGTTCTGTTGAATTGTGCGTTAAGTGGATCAACATTGTATTGATGTTTAGGGAAAAAATTTCTTTCAATTATTCTTAAAAAAATAAAAATCATGTAATTCTTACCAAATAAGATTAATCTGCAGGAACTAATGCGTACAGATAAAATAAAAGATTCCTGATTTGCATAATTTTAAACAACAACTTTTAGAATAGTTAGTAAATAGTTCAATTCATTCTATGATAAACAGTTTTTAAAACTCAATGAGATTTGACGAGTGTGCATTTCATAAATCTAAAGTACATTTTCATTTGTATTGGTTGTTTGAATTAGTGCTCAGGGCTGAAATCGATCAGTCTCATTTGGTAAATGTGTTTTATCCTGTAATTTAAAATTGCATTTATGATACAATTCCGCCGGTCCCAAGCCCGGATAGATGTGGAGGGTTGGGCATGGGGTTAACGACCCCATCCCGTAGAAAACTAACTCGCTAAAAAAACGCTAACCAGAAAAAATAATTCAAACCATTTAAACTCTGCCCTGGGAGTTAGAAGGCTTTCATTTCGAAGAGTTATGAAGCCTCATGGTGAAAGCCGAGTTCCTTCGAAAGTCACGAGGCTGATGACCCTTCTGACAACCAGAGCAACTATCAATTTAGGTATATGGAATGCCCGTACAATGTAGGAGACCGGAAATGAAGAGATACAACCTGGAGGCGTTTGGAGGAATCAGTGAAACACGTTAGACGCAGGTTGGACAACAAAGACTAACTACAGGAGAGCTGCCAATATACTCCGGCCACGAAGAAGAAAATGTCCCACATACACAGGGAGTTGCATTGATGCTGTCCAAACGAGCACAAAATGCACTTATAGGATTGGAATCTCATGGACGCAGGATCATCAAAGCCTCCTTCAAAACAAAGAAAGAGGGCACTTCAATGAACATCATCCAATGCTATGCGCCTACCAACGACTACAATGAAGACGCTAAAGATCAATTCTACGATAGGCTGCAGTCAATCGTCGAGAAGTGCCCAACAAAGGACCTGACCATTCTGATGGGAGATTTCAACGCCAAGGTTGGAACGGACAACACTGGATATGAAGACATCATGGGACGGCACGGACTGGGAGAAAGAAATGAAAATGGTGAGAGATTTGCAAATCTATGTGCCTTCAATAAGCTGGTCATAGGCGGCACCATATTCCCACATAAACGCATACACAAAACCACATGGACTCCACCAGATCACACTACACAGAACCAAATCGACCATATCTGCATTATCAAAAAGTTCGGGAGGACGATGGAGGATGTGAGAACCAAGAAAGAAGCTGATATAGCATCAGATCATCACTTGCTGATCACTAAGATGAAATTGAAACTCAAGAAGCACTGCATAGCGAGGCGGACAACATCACAAATGTTTAATACGGCCTTTCTTCAGGATACTGACAAACTCAACAAATTCAAGATAGTCCTCAGCAACAAGTTCCAGGCCTTTCATGATCTACTCAACGGAGAACAAACTACTATGGAGAGCAACTGGAAGGGGATCAAAGAGGCAATCACTTCAACATGTCATGAGGTTATGGGCCACAAGAAACACCATCACAAGGAATGGATCACTGTTGATACACTGGATAAGATTCAAGAAAGAAGGAACAAGAAGGCAGCAATCAATACCAGTCGAACAAGAGCAGAAAAGCCAAGGCACAAGCTAAATACACGGAAGTAAACAAACAAGTGAAGAGGAGCATCAGAACCGACAAACGTAAATATGTGGAAGAACTAGCAATGACGGCGGAATAGGCTGCAAGAGAAGGGAACATGAGACAATTGTATGACACGACAAAGAAACTCTCTGGAAATCGCCGCAAACCAGAATGGCCAGTGAAAAGGAAGGAAGGCGAGGTAATCACCAACATTGAGGAACAGCGAAACAGGTGGGTAGAACACTTCAAAGAACTCTTGAATCGACTAGCCCCACTGAACCCACCCAACATCGAAGTAGCACCAACGGACAACTCAATCAATGTTGGCCCACCAACAATTGAAGAGATAAGCATGGCCATCAGGCAAATCAAGAGTGGCAAAGCAGCAGGACCAGACAACATTCCAGCACGGGGACTGAAAGCAGACGTAGCGGCAACTGCAAGGACACTCCACATTCTCTTCCATAAGATTTGGGATGAAGAACAAGTACCAAAAGACTGGAAAGAAGGACTCCTGATCAAAATACCAAAGAAAGGCGATCTCAGCAATTGTGATAATTACAGGGGCATCACTGTTCTCTCAATACGAGGAAAAGTCTTCAACAGTGTATTGTTAATTTAGAACAACATATATAAGCGAAAAATATTGTTTTCGATTAGATCCTCATCAGGCTTTCCTCTAATATACAGTAATATTTATCAGTCAGTCAGTAACAACGTAGAACTTCGATTCAAATCCCGTAGTGGTAGAGGTAATAAGAGTATAAGCAGTAATCGGGAAGATTAGGGTTTGGAGATGTTATTTAAAGAGTATAATCCAGTGAAAGAAATTTGGAAAGAGGAAAAAGGGATATGGAGAATTCAGAAGATTAGAATTTGACAGAAAACAAAGAGTGGATGCACCTGCGCCATTGCAAACGATTTTGAGCCATGTCATTCAGGGTCTCTAACCATCAGTTGCTATCATCTCGTGGTCCCCAACCTGGTAGTCTACACCTACCAACATGACTCAGTCCACTTGTCAGTGACTTCATGGATTTGTACCATGTTTTGGTCTGGCCGCCCCTAGCTTTCTTCCAACCTACTCCTATACCACTGAACATCGCACGTCGAGGCAGTCGGTCGTTCGGCATACGTAACACGTGTCCCAGCCATCTCAACTGATGAAGTTTCACTACTTCGTCAATTGATTTGACATCCTTATCTAGTACCCATTTCCTAACAACTGCATTACTTACTCGATGGTCCCACGATATACGAGCAATGTTTCGAAGACACCTATGATCAAATACTAGTAACCTACGAATATCCTCTACTCTTATCGGCCATGTTTCACTGCTATAAAGTAGGACGGAACGAACTGCTGCGCAGTAAACACGTCCTTTGGTTGATAGACGGATATCTCGCCTACGCCATAAATGACGCAAGTTGGCAAAAGCTAGTCGAGCCTTCTGTATCCGTGCTGAGATTTCGTCACACACTAGACCACAAGGGCTGATGAGACTTCCAAGATAAGTGAAGCGATCGACACACTCAACTACTTCACTCCCTATCATTAGTTCGGGTGTCAACGCAATCCAATCCTGAAGCAACATTTTGCATTTCGAGGGAGAGAATCTCATCCCGAACATGCTTGCATTGTTGCTTAGAGTGGTCAAAAGACTCTGCATTTTGTCAGCGTCTTCACCAAATAAAACTATGTCATATGCATATTCCAAGTTAACAAGTGAATCTCCTGGTCGAAGTTCAACCCCTGGAAATCTAGACGAGGAAAGTGTTATCTCTAAAAGTACGTCAACGACAAAGTTGAACAAGAATGGAGAGAGTGGACGGCCCTGACGAACACCACTTGAGGTAATCAATTCTGATGACAGTTCGCCATAAGCTCTCACTCGACCAGTTGTGTTCGAGTAGAGAGCCTTTATAAGGTTAATGTACTTCTTTGGTACTCCTTTCAGTGACAAACACTGCCATAGAACCTCACGATCAACAGAGTCGAATGCCGCCTTAAGGTCGAGAAATACTACCATTGTGGGGCGTCTGAATGTGTGTCTGTGTTCTAGAACCTGACGTAGTGTGAATATCTGATCTATACAACCACGTCCAGGTCGAAAACCAGCCTGATTTTCTCTAGTCTGTTCTTCACGAGCTTTAGTTAGACGTCGAAGTATTATTGAAGCTAATATTTTAGACACTATATTTGTCAAACTGATTCCTCTGTGATTGTCACAAGAGGACTTTTGTCCTTTCTTATAGACTGGCACAATCAGTGATTGAAACCAGTCAGATGGGATTACGTCCAGCTCCCAGATTCTACCTAAGACCTCGGTTAATCTCGCTGCTAATACTGGACCACCATCCTTAAAGATCCCAGGGGTAAACCTGTCAGGGCCTGCTGCTCTCCCTCGTTTCAGATTTCCTATGGCTTTTTCAACTTCGTAAAGAGACGGAGGACCTACATTAACTTGCCATTCAGGTTGACCGGAGATCGTGGGAAACCGAAGTGTGGCTGAAGGCCAGTTGAACTGATCCCTGAAGTGTTCTGCCCATCGATCCAATCTCCTGGATTGAGAATGTATAATATGTCCATCTTTCTCTGAGAGTGTTTCGCTAACAGTCGGGTTCCTAATTCCGGTTTCCTTAACAAGTCTGAACAATTGTCTGCTATTACCTATTGCCGCTGCCTTTTCCATCTCTCTTGCTTTCGCTACCCAACACTGTCCGTAATCATTGCGTAGGCTTCTCACCAGCCTGTGCTTAAGCTGACTCCGCTCTTCGTCATGTTCGGAGCCAGATGGGATGAGCATCTATCAGTGTGCTTGATTCTGCTGAGATCTAGTATTTCTCCCTAACCTTATGGTTTACCTTACTAACAGATATCACTACTGTTTCCACAGCTTTTCGGATATCATTCCATGCTGCATCGGGGTGGGCATCACATAAATGGCTGCCTAACTGTTTTCCTAGTTGTTCCTGAAATATACTCTTAGCTTGACTATCATTAAGTAGGCCCCTAAGAGGTTTCCTTGCAGCGTCTTTCCTACGTCCAGTAAGACGCAGACAGATACGCGCTCGTACTAGAGCATGATCTGAATCTAGGCATGTGCTCCAGAATGAGCGACAGTCTTCTATCGAGCCCCTCCATCGGTGGCTGATAGCGATGTGATCTATTTGGGTCCAACGTTGGAACGAATTAGGGGTCGCCATGTCAAAAGATGTTTTCCTTATGATTAAAGTTAGTATTTGCAAGGATCAGGCGGTTATCTGAGCATAGCTGCAACAGACGGTCGCCATTATCTGTTCTTTGAGCCACAGCACCATAAGATCCACCTAGGTGTCTTTCCCTATCGCTTAGTTTACCTAATTGAGCATTAAAGTCACCGGCCACTATTACTACATCAGAGCGCTTAGCTTTTCGGAGAAAGTCGGAAAGCTTTCTGTAAAACTCATCTTTTACATCATCTGAGCTGCAGTCAGTGGGAGAATAGGCAGAGACGACGAAGAGGCAACGACGAGTGTCCCTATCTTTCCGGATTCTTACTGTTCCGTTCAGTCGGACAGCGCACAAACGACTGTCTACTGGGATCCACTCTAAGAGAGCTAGTTCTGCCCTAGGACTCAATACTATACCTACGCCGGCGAGGCCACGGGAAGCAGAATCAGGGCTTCCAGATACACGAAGCGTAAATCGAGTCGGTTCTTTATTTTGGCATGGTGAGGTCAAATGAATGACGCTACTTGGATCCTGTATGCGCGTTTCGGAGACGCAGCACACATCGATGGTGCGAGATTCTAAAGTCCTAGCTAAGGAAGCCTGCTGTCCTATTTGGCACAGTGTTCGTACGTTAAAAGCTCCTACGTGTAGTTTAGAGCGTGGTTTCAGGAGACCAGGAATGGCGTTCCACGTACTCGAATCGTTCGCCCTAGCGGTGCGACGTGATAAAGAGACGTGAGGTGGGTTAGTCATGGAGATAAGAGAGGAATTAGGAGGTGTAGGAAGGATTGGAATGTGACCAACTTGGTCTCGTGTGCTGTCACGGGTATGAGGGCTGATGCCACTTCACGGCTGCCCACACCGTGGAAGGGTATTTCTTGAGGAACCTGAAAAGGAAATTGGATTAGTGTTGGTCTTGACGACCTGGGAGCGTGACCGCAGAGCCCAAGGGACAACTGCTTGAGGCCGGTCGCGCACGGCCTTTTTGTGGAAGGTTTTGACGTGTTAGCTCCGTTCTTCAAAGGGCCTTACCGCCGAAGACGGAAATCCGTGAGGTAAGGTGAGGTGTGACATTTTTAGGGTCGACCTTTTCTAACCCCACCCCTCCTTGTGGGAAGGCAGCATCGCTGTCATGCTGGTTGTCCGAGGGAAACACCTTACTGCTGTCACACCCCTCTACAGTCAGCAGTACGACTTCGCCCTCAGACCTTGAGTTGCTGCTTTTACTCTTACCGTTCTCCAACCGACCTGCCTGGCATGGTAGAACCTGCAGGAACATATGTTCCAGCCAATATAGCTCGGTTGGGTTATCACGATAGGCAAGCCCGACCACCGCGTCAAGGTAGCAGCTTCGGTCGGGCAGTAATATTTATATGCATATACGAAATTATTAAACCAATCAAGGTAGTTTATGAGACAATGATAACAATGAGAACGATTACATAATAAGTGAAAAGTACAAATTGGTAGTGTGATAACAGGTGCATTAGTTTTGATAAGAATAATAAAGGTTCAAATCAATGTTACATAATCGGAAATAGGTCAATGACTAGAAAAGTATAGACAGTGAGATAAAATTTATAAAATTATAAGATGACGTAATAAGGAGTGTTCAGATAATTGGACCGTGGAACGTATATTTGAGAGAAAATAAACTAAAATGGTAGGAGGGGTGAAGAAAAATAATAAACGAAGATAACCTCTTTGAGAAGTCCGTTTTCTAGTTTCGCCAGAAAAAAATCCGCAAGCATGGGACCTAGTGGCTAGAGGTTATCAATAAACTGGATTTCTACTGTCGTTACGTTGATGACTATTTCATCATTGCCGATCAGAACATTAGAGAAGAACAACTACTGGAACGATTTAATAACAAACATCCTGCTATTAAATGTACATGTGAAAAGGAAATAGATAACAAACTAAATTTCCTGGATGTTTTGTTAAGTAGAAAAGAAAATGGTTCTATCAGCAGAGGTGTGTATAGGAAAAGTACTTCTTCAAGCCAATACACAAATTTTTAAGCTTTGTGCCTCTTCATTATAAGAGAAACTTAGTCAAATGTCTTGCAAATAGAGCTATTAAGATATGCTCAGTTGACACAATTGATAGGGAATTAGAGCACATTCATAATATGTTGATTGAATTGGGATATCCACTGGGGTTCCTGAAGAAACACTTGCGGGTACGAAACAAGAAAATAGTGACTGACGGCTAATAAGAAACCGCTTTTCTTGAAGCTGCAATTCAATGGTGATTTAGCTAGCGATGTATTACGGGATAGATTGACTAGAGCAGTAAAGAGAACGTTTAATGCTGCCAACCTCTGTCTATCGTATTCGACCCGACCGATGGTGATTCCGCAATCGAATGATAAGTTACCTGGTTATGCCACTTCTATGTGTATCTACGAATTCAGCTGCTCCTGTGGAGAAAGCTATATTGGGCGCACTACCAGGCAACGGAACCAACGAGTTGGTGAACACCTCCCCTCGTGGTTAGGAAAAGGCAACGTCAAAACAATACGCAGCTCGGTTCTATCACACTTGATCGATAGCGGTCATACAGTAGACAGAAACAAGTCGTTCAAAGTTATTTATCGTATTTCCACTAGTTTTCCTTATGGTGTTCGATCTCGTCTCTTACACATAGCAGAAGCTATGGGAATTCGAGCCAACAAGCCAAGTCTTTGTGTTCAAAAGAAATTTGTAACACCCTTATCTCTCCATTGGCCTTAATAAATGAATTTATTTATTATTTTTTCAAACTTTCCCTTCGTTTATTATTTTTCTTCACCCCCTCCTACCATTTTAGTTTATTTTCTCTCAAATATACGTTCCACGGTCCAATTATCTGAACACTCCTTATTACGTCATCTTATAATTTTATAAATTTTATCTCACTGTCTATACTTTTCTAGTCATTGACCTATTTCCGATTATGTAACATTGATTTGAACCTTTATTATTCTTATCAAAACTAATGCACCTGTTATCACACTACCAATTTGTACTTTTCACTTATTATGTAATCGTTCTCATTGTTATCATTGTCTCATAAACTACCTTGATTGGTTTAATAATTTCGTATATGCATATAAATATTACTGTATACTAGAGAAAAGCCTGATGAGGATCTAATCGAAAACAATATTGTTCGCTTATATATGGTATTGTTAAACAGAATGAAAGACCCCGTAGACGCCCAACTTCGAGACCAACAGGCTGGATTCCGTGAGGATCGATCATGTACAAACCAAATCGAAACACTACGGATCATTGTAGAACAATCAATTGAATGGAATTCACCACTCTACATTGACTACGAGAAGGCATTTAGCAGCGTGAACAGGACAACACTATGGAAGCTTCTTCGACACTACGGCATGCCTCAGAAGATAGTCAATATCATACAGAATTCCTATGATGGATTACACTGCAAAATCGTGCATGGAGGATAGTTGACAGACTTGTTGGAAGTAAAGACCGGTGTCAGACAAGGTTGCTTACTCCCACCCTTTCTCTTTCTTGTGGTGCTCGACTGGATCATGAAGACGTCAACATCTGAAGGGAAGCACGGGATACAGTGAACAGTTAGGATGCAGCTGGATGATCGCACAAACAACGACAAATGCAGGAGAAGCCGACAAGTGTAACAGCAGCCTCAGAAGATTCCTCTCATTCTAATTATCCAGTCACGTCGAGTGAAATCCAAAATCAGTGTGCAACAAATGTTTGAAATGAATCAATTTCTGATCGAATTTCTAATGATGTCATATCGAATGCTGACTATCTTAAAGATTCATTGGTTTGCAATGAAGTCCTTAAGGAATTGGAAGAAAATATTTTAAATGAATTAAATCCTGTTCTTATAATACATTCCTTTATAGTGAAAATCGTGGTCAATATGAAGCACAAGTTCTCAATGGGTTCAAATGTAATTATAGTTCTGATGGTCTCATATTAAATGGTATTTATCTTCACAATCCATTTACTCCTGGTCAGTGTGAGAAATTTCTTTTAAATAAGTCACTTCCTGATCACATTTCAGATGTTATTGTAGTTGATGTTGTATGCCCTTCTCACACTTCATGTATGCCACGTAAAATCCCTACTAAATGCTATAATAAATCAATATATATATATAACACGTGTTTGCAAAGCATTCCCGAAACTAGAATGCACAGGATTGATGTTGATCACACAGTGTGAAAATTAAAATTTAGTCCCCAAGTTTGACAGTTCGAAATCTGGGGTAAGGCTCAATGCCTGTGATGGTAAGAATGAAGATTTATTTAAGATCAAAACGGCCGAACCAGACACTGGCTCAAAAGTTCATGCTTAACTCAGGAAGCTGAGCTCAATTGAAGACAAAATGCATACCAATATTATCTCGCCAAAAACTTTAAATAAGATCAATTCGCAGTGTTTTTCGAAAATTGTATGATGAGCAGTCATCAAATTTCAGTATTCGTTATAGTTATCTACAGATGATATTTATCTTGTTTATTTGGACAAAGTGAATGTCACATACAAAAACGCAAACCTTGTTTCAATAATTCAAAGTCAGCTCAAAGTGCGATATCTGTATGTAAAATGAAGTCATCTACTGATTATGAAACAAATACAAATGTTCCGTTTAAATGCTTTGGAGACAAAGTGAGCGTACATGAATCACATGCATTGTTACTGATAAGTCGAAATTTAAAATGTGCTCATTCGTATTGTGAATGAATCAATGGCATTTTACTTTTTTGTATGAAAGGTGGAAAAATCACCATGTATAATGCTACCCATGAAGGTCAATATAGTACAAAAGGATCCTTCAACCTTTATGTATACCCACACGCTCCAATACTCCCATATGATGAAGGTGTGAATAGTGTTGAGACAGTTCAGATCAATAAAGTCACATTATTTGTAACGTGGGTACATGAAGATCCAATCTTGTTTCGTGGAAGAGGGAGAGTCGTATATACATTGGACGAAGGAGTCGAGCATAGAAGTCAGAAGGTCAAATAGATTGTTTGAAACGAAGCTAAAAAACCAACGGGAAGCTGGAATACGACTACGCGATCGGCCGAGATTTCAGTGAGTACGAAAAAGAACAACAATCATTCGAACTTTCTCTCTACGGAAAACTTAGTCTTACGTATTTCGTTAAAAAAAGAAGGGGAGGTGATATGATGGGATTAGAAAGCAAAATTACATCTTCTTGCTCATTGCGATTTTTAGTCAACATTACTTTCCTTTTTAAATCAATGCGTTAATCATTCGGAGTAATATTGGTTTTATTTGACAGTGTGATATTCTATTCGGTATAACATTAATTTATTTGAGTATCATCTTTATTCAAGATATGATATTCTTGTATTAAACTAATATAAACTATGCACAGCATGACACGCAGCAAGTGGTTCGTTATAGCTCTGGGTATTTTTCATATATGTGATTTCATCCTAATTATTAATCAAGCTTGGTGTACAACCAATATATAAATGAGTGTATTATCGACAAGGGTTTTCGTTGTGTTTTGAGGTTGATAGATCTTCACTTCTATCAGTCTTGGTGTTCATACTTTGTGTGGTGGGAATCGCAGTGGTTCCTCGTTTTACAAGTGTAAATAATAAACGATTTCGATATAACAAATGACGACTATTCATAACAAAATGTACTCAAATTCAGACGAGAAAAAGTTATTTGTGAGGGAGGTAAGTTAATTACCATGGTAAATCATTGACTCTTTTAATTCACATTTAAACGGACGTCTTTGTGAAAGTATAGTGAAAAGTCATTTTTAACACTAGAAAAATCCATTGATAGAGGTTATTCAAAATGTAAAACATAATGCCTGTAACTTGATCTTACAGTGTTAAAAGTACAGTGACTAAGGAAAAACGCTTATGATTCAGGCTAAAAACATGACTTACTAATGCCAAAGTATATTATTAAATAGATAAGAAAATAGCCTGGTGGACGGATATAAAATTTGATTTTAAGGATTAAACAAAGAAAAGTTAGTGTTTAGTTGGCTGGTATTGCGGAGCAATTGTGATAATAGGGTCGAAATACAGTATGCCCTGGCGAAATTACGTAACCTACCTGAATCCTGGGGAAAATACTGTCATTTTTTTACATATCTACCCAGAAAAGGTTGATTTGCCAAACCAGTTGTTAAGGTTATATAAAGTCGAAAGAATTGTTTTGGCCGAAACTCATGAGCTTAAAGATGTTGCATTCAAGTGTGTTGGATGCTACACGCACTTACTAGTAAGCAGTCGACCAGTAGAATTACATCCTGATTTTCAATGTTTATTGAAATGATATCATCTAATGATAAGAAGTGAACTATAACTTACAAGATTTACATACCTGATCAACAATATATTGTGTTCAGGTATAGCTAATCTTGGGAAATAATGAAATCCTCTTAATTCTGAAATCGCTTAGTAGGATTGGTCTGGTCACTAATATAAATATGATTACAAGCCATTTCAACCACTAGTTTCTAAGATCGCTGATATTCATTTTAGTTACTGTTAAAGTAAATCATTTTTGAGATCAAAAGATAAAAATATAGTGATGTGAGGGCGAGAATGATAATGATTGGTTGTCTGTTTAGTCAGACATGTAGATAGTCCGACAGGTGTCAGATGAGTTATATATTCCATTAACCTTATAACAATTATTATTGATTGTTCATTGTCGTTGGATTGTGTCGGGTTTTGATGTGGAAATATATTTACGTTGTGGTCAGGCTAATCACGTGTTCTTGATCTGAGTTGTGTTGAATACCTGTGGAATAGACACTGGGAGGGAATCTAGTGTAGATATTCGTTTAAGGTAAATTAACGTCCCATACGTGCAAACGTGAAAACCCAACTGTTATAACATCAGACGAAGTAAAACCGAGCGTTATAACATGCAGATACAAAGCCTCTCCAGAGTTTTTTTTTTCATTTCAAAATAGATAATGAGGAAAAAGTTTAGTTGTGGAGAATAAGGGTGTAATTATTTAATCTTTCTGTAATTCAAAATGAAGTAATCCATGTTGAGTGATAAGGACATGTTATAACTCATTATTTTATGAAGTCATATAATATAATTTGTTTGAGTACTAATATCCTTAATATTTATACAGTCTATATAATTAGGGTTATGTGATCTTGTAAGCAAAGAATTTCAATGACTACGATTTTAAACTAAATTTCTGTATAATAATAGAGTATAAAAGAAATATATAATATTGAAACAATTTTGAAGTTGAATAGAACGAATACTTTACAGCTTATATGGTTCGGTAGTGGGAAGCAGAATTTTAAGTACGAATACTGACAAAATTAATTTTACAAACTGCAAGTATGACTGAATTTCTTCGTCGCTTATCGTTTCATATTAAAAGTTCTGACTGAACTATGAAAATAGAAACAATTGCCCACAAAACATGACTAAATTATAGTACTTCAATCACATATAATTGCAAACAACTAATGCATACACTTCACGATACCTAAAAAAGTCAGATTTGATATAAACACATGAAAAAATTAATCTCCCGCGATACATGAAGGATCGAAACAGATAACTGGGAAAACTGCTTTTGCTAAACCCTATGTAAAAATACTGATTATTATTATTATTATTATTATTATTATTATTATTATTATTATTGATGAACTCAAAATTGTAAACCAGAACCAGTGGGCTTACACTTACTGTGCGAAATATAGTGGGATGCTTTCTGGCTCCATAAATCTTGCTCGATGTGATGATTTTTGTGGAAGTTAAGTATCTGAACAACAATATTATACCAGGGTGAATAAATAAAGATTAAAAAATTCAATCTACAGTCTAATAATCAGTATCCGAGTACAATAGTCGGTTTGGACTATTTTAATTACATGTTAATTGTTACATGTTTAAAAAAAATGATACCTCTGTCACATTCGTCAGCTATTAACATAACATATAACCAATGAGATTTGATCTTAATGATGAATTAGTGATTTACTGATTAGAATAAATAATCACTTAACCACAATGAGACTAATTTGAACTACTCTAGTTAATTCTCTCTAAGAACTAAACAGTAGCTTGTTTAGTAAACACAAAGAGTTTGGCTAAACTGTGAGTCACATCTAATGTGTGAATACTAATGATAGTTGAACACAGACAGTAACGAAAAGTTATGTATTTCTATTTCTTTTGGGGAAATACTTGAAACCCTAGTTACTAATTTTTGCAGTATGAATTCTTGAAGTAAATCACAAAAATAAACATTGATTAAAAGACATGAAAGCTAATTTACTTACCTTTAATAAGTAAACAAAGAATAGCTCTTAAAGCCTGATAGGTAATTAATTGACAATTGGGTAAGTGGGAACCTGGGGTACAAATTAATGGACATTTAATTTGCAGCGACAAATCAGATAAGTCCTTTGGACCAACAAGATATCTGAATAATAAACCATTAGGAACGTGAAAGATTATTGACTGGAAAGTTATTACATGGTGTAACTTGTTGGTGTCAAATAAATGGAGAAAAACTAACAAGAAGCCTTGAATCCAGTTTTGTGTTCATTAGAGCATGTCATCTGCATCTAAAAGGGAATTGATTCTCATCTACAGAATGGAACCAATGTCACAGCGTGATAGTCAGGTACACTAATATTGAGCTATTCGTGCTGACTAGTTTTCTAAATAGTTGGACTGAATAGACTGGTCATTCGTTGGATAGTAACCGCTATCATACATCGTAGTTCTTGATTATTACTGAATATGGCTTGTGTTATATCCGAACGAAGAATAAATGAATGGTAACTTTTAGGAATTATTTATGGAATGCTATTACACACATTCTAGTCAGGCAATTAATAAGTAACTAGATTATATATATATTTATATTTCTTTTATCATAAGCTTTCATTTAACTCATTGACTACTGTTATACAATTTACCATTCTTAAGTTATTCCCAATTTAAAATTTACATTCACACTCACAGCCACTTTCGGCCTGATCCGGTAAAATTGTTATTTTCTATTTTACGGTATGATGAGGTATGGTTTGCTTGTAAATAAACTGCCTATGTCTGAAATACATGATTTATACAGTGGAAGCTACGATTGTGTTCTGGAATCAGCGGGCACGGTTAGGTAGGAAGAACCAATAAGGACTCAGTTGAGTCTAGGCTGCTCGTGCTGGTTAACCCGTCATTGGGTTGGCACAGGGCCAAGGTCATATAAGTTGGTGTCCCGATTGGTGACCTTGTCACGTGATAATTGACGGGCCATAAGAACATAACATTTTGCCACATTAATAGTGAAATAGTCCGTAATAAGGATACGAAATTTCAAATTCCCTTGATCATAATGTTAATAGGGTATTTGAAAAATATTTATCAACCGTAAACTTTACAACTCAGTGATTTCCTCGGTTCCATTCCACACCAGTATTGAAGTTACTGAAGTAAAAAGGAATAATAAAAATCACACAATCCTTAAGAGATATTTTAGGGTTTCTGTAACCAGCTTTTCGAAAATACCGACGTCTCAAATATGTTTTTAACCTTTAAAATTAGTTCTCCAGGAAAATATGTTAGTAAAAATCAATGTTTAAAGTGATTTAATAAAGCTCTTAAACATTGCATTGATTGAAAACCAGGCTTCTAAATACAGCATTTATGTATCATCAAACGTTAATATATTCAATACATCATTTATACAACTAAGAATATCATTACCTTCCTAAATGTTTAGATTTTGTTTTCATAGTAGTCGCATGCGTTAAATCTGGTTGCTCAATAAATAGAAATGAATTTAAATAGTGATAAATATGACGAACATAGGTTAGATCCAAAGTAGAACTAAAACAAAACAATTGGAGAGACAGGAAAAGAAAGGATTTGTATGAAATAGTTCATTAGGAGAAAATAAAACCCACTTATTAAGGTGATTAAGCAAGACAAGGCATTAGTCAAACTGAAACAAAATATCAACATCAACGCTGATACTATGTGACCAGACATAAATATAAATAATTTATAAGTATCAATATTTAAGAATCGGGATTTTTGCTTAGCTTTCGAATTCTCTGTGAAGTTGTAGCATAGTGGCTTCTAATCAGTAAGCCTCAAATTGAGAACCTGTTTTACCTATTTCAGGTTCGGCAACCGGGTTATATCACAGTGTCGCAAAACCGAGTACATATACCTATACTTGATGAATGAATTAGCTCTTGTTGAACTCGTTCTACTTATATCAAGCAAACTTGCTATAAGTTACCTTGATAATGTTCATGTCTTTGAGTTAACCACAAGCAGCCATATGGTTGGGCTGCCTATGCTCCTCCGCGAAGGCTAACAGGTGTAAGTATGCAAACAGACGGTTAACAGAAAATGGTATTTAAAAAATAACCTTGGTTATTGGATCTAAATAAATGAACATTTTTGTCAGAACAACGAAGGTTAAATTATGGGTAACTTTCGGGAACCATTTATGAACTGTTATAATATGTATATACTTATTGTATGACTGTTAAGTAACTGGATTATATATATTTATATTCCTTTTATCATAAGCTTTCATTAGACCTATATATGGTTTACAATCCTTATGTTATTCCCAGTTTATTAGTGACAGTCTCTCACAGCCACATTTTGGCTTGATTCTGTATAATTGTTATTTTTTGTTTTATGGCGTAGTCTGGTTTGCTTGCATATAAACCAAGTATGTCTGGGAAATATTATTCATACAGTGCAAGCTGATATTGGTATTCTGGACTCAACTGACAGGGCTACGCTAGGATCAATAAGGACTCTAGACTGCTCGCACTGGTCAACGCGTCATTGGCTTGGTACAGTGCTAAGATTGCACAAGTCGTGTTCTGATTAACAAATAAGTCACGTGATAACTAACAAGGGCACAAGTCAGCAGATAGAAAACTATGTAAACACCTTTTGAACTAAAGTTGGATTGTATAAATTTCGAGCTGAAGCCAGTAATGAGTTTTTTTTCTGTAAAAACGATACGATATGCCTATGGAAATTCTGTAACAGACATTTACAAGGGAACGTCAGATCGAAAACATACAGTCAAAATTAGGAAACAAATTCGAGTATCAATTTTGCGCACTCGATTCTGAACAACTTGAAAGTTGAGTGTTGAAAACATATAAAGATTCCTCCATACAAGTTTACTGATTTCAGTCAGTCAGCTACATCGTAGGACCAGGCACATATATGCATCGGTCCAAGTTGCCATACCTCATTAACACAACAAGATGAACACCGGATTCATAAAGTAGTTAATTCAGAGGTGGTAATATATAAAAGAAATATTGCAATAAGGATATAGTACAGGAAGAAAGAATTAGTTCGTAAAAAGAAAGATATGAAGCAATTTTAATCCCTTAGTTTAGGAGAAGACAGAGAGTGTATACACCGACGCCATTGTGACCGATTCTGAGCCATGTCACCCAGACTCTCCAACCATTGGTTACGAAAGTCACGCGGACCCCAACCAAGTAGTCTGCATCTACCAACATGGCTCAGACTAGAAGTTAGTGACTTCAAGCACTGATTCCACAATTTGGTTTGGCCGCCCCTAATTCTCTTCCAACCATCTCCAACACCGGTTAGCATTGCACGTCATGGTAATCGGTGTTACCCGACCGAAGCTGCTACCTTGACGCGGTGGTCGGGCTTGCCTATCGTGATAACCCAACCGAGCTATATTGGCTGGAACATATGTTCCTGCAGGTTCTACCATGCCAGGCAGGTCGGTTGGAGAACGGTAAGAGTAAAAGCAGCAACTCAAGGTCTGAGGGCGAAGTCGTACTGCTGACTGTAGAGGGGTGTGACAGCAGTAAGGTGTTTCCCTCGGACAACCAGCATGACAGCGATGCTGCCTTCCCACAAGGAGGGGTGGGGTTAGAAAAGGTCGACCCTAAAAATGTCACACCTCACCTTACCTCACGGATTTCCGTCTCCGGCGGTAAGGCCCTTTGAAGAACGGAGCTAACACGTCAAAAACCTTCCACAAAAAGGCCGTGCGCGACCGGCCTCAAGCAGTTGTCCCTTGGGCTCTGCGGTCACGCTCCCAGGTCGTCAAGACCAACACTAATCCAATTTCCTTTTCAGGTTCCTCAAGAAATACCCTTCCACGGTGTGGGCAGCCGTGAAGTGGCATCAGCCCTCATACCCGTGACAGCACACGAGACCAAGTTGGTCACATTCCAATCCTTCCTACACCTCCTAATTCCTCTCTTATCTCCATGACTAACCCACCTCACGTCTCTTTATCACGTCGCACCGCTAGGGCGAACGATTCGAGTACGTGGAACGCCATTCCTGGTCTCCTGAAACCACGCTCTAAACTACACGTAGGAGCTTTTAACGTACGAACACTGTGCCAAATAGGACAGCAGGCTTCCTTAGCTAGGACTTTAGAATCTCGCACCATCGATGTGTGCTGCGTCTCCGAAACGCGCATACAGGATCCAAGTAGCGTCATTCATTTGACCTCACCATGCCAAAATAAAGAACCGACTCGATTTACGCTTCGTGTATCTGGAAGCCCTGATTCTGCTTCCCGTGGCCTCGCCGGCGTGGGTATAGTATTGAGTCCTAGGGCAGAACTAGCTCTCTTAGAGTGGATCCCAGTAGACAGTCGTTTGTGCGCTGTCCGACTGAACGGAACAGTAAGAATCCGGAAAGATAGGGACACTCGTCGTTGCCTCTTCGTCGTCTCTGCCTATTCTCCCACTGACTGCAGCTCAGATGATGTAAAAGATGAGTTTTACAGAAAGCTTTCCGACTTTCTCCGAAAAGCTAAGCGCTCTGATGTAGTAATAGTGGCCGGTGACTTTAATGCTCAATTAGGTAAACTAAGCGATAGGGAAAGACACCTAGGTGGATCTTATGGTGCTGTGGCTCAAAGAACAGATAATGGCGACCGTCTGTTGCAGCTATGCTCAGATAACCGCCTGATCCTTGCAAATACTAACTTTAATCATAAGGAAAAACATCTTTTGACATGGCGACCCCTAATTCGTTCCAACGTTGGACCCAAATAGATCACATCGCTATCAGCCACCGATGGAGGGGCTCGATAGAAGACTGTCGCTCATTCTGGAGCACATGCCTAGATTCAGATCATGCTCTAGTACGAGCGCGTATCTGTCTGCGTCTTACTGGACGTAGGAAAGACGCTGCAAGGAAACCTCTTAGGGGCCTACTTAATGATAGTCAAGCTAAGAGTATATTTCAGGAACAACTAGGAAAACAGTTAGGCAGCCATTTATGTGATGCCCACCCCGATGCAGCATGGAATGATATCCGAAAAGCTGTGGAAACAGTAGTGATATCTGTTAGTAAGGTAAACCATAAGGTTAGGGAGAAATACTAGATCTCAGCAGAATCAAGCACACTGATAGATGCTCATCCCATCTGGCTCCGAACATGACGAAGAGCGGAGTCAGCTTAAGCACAGGCTGGTGAGAAGCCTACGCAATGATTACGGACAGTGTTGGGTAGCGAAAGCAAGAGAGATGGAAAAGGCAGCGGCAATAGGTAATAGCAGACAATTGTTCAGACTTGTTAAGGAAACCGGAATTAGGAACCCGACTGTTAGCGAAACACTCTCAGAGAAAGATGGACATATTATACATTCTCAATCCAGGAGATTGGATCGATGGGCAGAACACTTCAGGGATCAGTTCAACTGGCCTTCAGCCACACTTCGGTTTCCCACGATCTCCGGTCAACCTGAATGGCAAGTTAATGTAGGTCCTCCGTCTCTTTACGAAGTTGAAAAAGCCATAGGAAATCTGAAACGAGGGAGAGCAGCAGGCCCTGACAGGTTTACCCCTGGGATCTTTAAGGATGGTGGTCCAGTATTAGCAGCGAGATTAACCGAGGTCTTAGGTAGAATCTGGGAGCTGGACGTAATCCCATCTGACTGGTTTCAATCACTGATTGTGCCAGTCTATAAGAAAGGACAAAAGTCCTCTTGTGACAATCACAGAGGAATCAGTTTGACAAATATAGTGTCTAAAATATTAGCTTCAATAATACTTCGACGTCTAACTAAAGCTCGTGAAGAACAGACTAGAGAAAATCAGGCTGGTTTTCGACCTGGACGTGGTTGTATAGATCAGATATTCACACTACGTCAGGTTCTAGAACACAGACACACATTCAGACGCCCCACAATGGTAGTATTTCTCGACCTTAAGGCGGCATTCGACTCTGTTGATCGTGAGGTTCTATGGCAGTGTTTGTCACTGAAAGGAGTACCAAAGAAGTACATTAACCTTATAAAGGCTCTCTACTCGAACACAACTGGTCGAGTGAGAGCTTATGGCGAACTGTCATCAGAATTGATTACCTCAAGTGGTGTTCGTCAGGGCCGTCCACTCTCTCCATTCTTGTTCAACTTTGTCGTTGACGTACTTTTAGAGATAACACTTTCCTCGTCTAGATTTCCAGGGGTTGAACTTCGACCAGGAGATTCACTTGTTAACTTGGAATATGCATATGACATAGTTTTATTTGGTGAAGACGCTGACAAAATGCAGAGTCTTTTGACCACTCTAAGCAACAATGCAAGCATGTTCGGGATGAGATTCTCTCCCTCGAAATGCAAAATGTTGCTTCAGGATTGGATTGCGTTGACACCCGAACTAATGATAGGGAGTGAAGTAGTTGAGTGTGTCGATCGCTTCACTTATCTTGGAAGTCTCATCAGCCCTTGTGGTCTAGTGTGTGACGAAATCTCAGCACGGATACAGAAGGCTCGACTAGCTTTTGCCAACTTGCGTCATTTATGGCGTAGGCGAGATATCCGTCTATCAACCAAAGGACGTGTTTACTGCGCAGCAGTTCGTTCCGTCCTACTTTATAGCAGTGAAACATGGCCGATAAGAGTAGAGGATATTCGTAGGTTACTAGTATTTGATCATAGGTGTCTTCGAAACATTGCTCGTATATCGTGGGACCATCGAGTAAGTAATGCAGTTGTTAGGAAATGGGTACTAGATAAGGATGTCAAATCAATTGACGAAGTAGTGAAACTTCATCAGTTGAGATGGCTGGGACACGTGTTACGTATGCCGAACGACCGACTGCCTCGACGTGCGATGTTCAGTGGTATAGGAGTAGGTTGGAAGAAAGCTAGGGGCGGCCAGACCAAAACATGGTACAAATCCATGAAGTCACTGACAAGTGGACTGAGTCATGTTGGTAGGTGTAGACTACCAGGTTGGGGACCACGAGATGATAGCAACTGATGGTTAGAGACCCTGAATGACATGGCTCAAAATCGTTTGCAATGGCGCAGGTGCATCCACTCTTTGTTTTCTGTCAAATTCTAATCTTCTGAATTCTCCATATCCCTTTTTTCCTCTTTCCAAATTTCTTTCACTGGATTATACTCTTTAAATAACATCTCCAAACCCTAATCTTCCCGATTACTGCTTATACTCTTATTACCTCGACCACTACGGGATTTGAATTACAACTGCATCTCTGTGCTAAAGTGGTGTGGCAACTCGAACTGATGTACGTGCGTACGAAGTTCTACGTTGTTACTAACTGACTGACTGACCAATCGGTGTTCGGGCACACGTAACACGTGACCCAACCATCTCAGTCGATGAAGATTCACAACTTCATCAACTGATTTACCATCATTCCCTAATACCACGCGTCTAACCTCACTATTACTACCCGGCGATCCCAGCACACGCCAGCAATATTTCTAAGGCATCTGTGGTCAAATACTAGTAGCTTACAAGTGTCTTCTACTCTTAAAGGCCATGTTTCGCTGCCGTAAATTAAAACAGAACGGAGTGCCGCGCAGTATACTCGTCCTTTTATTGATAGACGGATATCTCGCCTTCGCCATAGGTGACGTAAATTGGCAAAAGCCAAACGAGCTTTTCGAATCCGTGCTGAGATTTCGTCAGACACCAACCCATTAGGGCTGATCAGACTTCCAAGATAAGTGAAGTTTTCGACGCGTTCGACTACTTCACTCCCTATCTTTAGTTCAGGTGTTGACGCAGGCCAGTCCTGAAGCAACAACTTGCATTTGGAGGGAGAGAAGCGCATTCCAAACATTCTGGCATTGTTGCTTAGTGCTACCAAAACACTCTGCATTCTATCAGCGTCTTCACCAAAAAGGACTATATCATCTGCGTATTCTAAGTCGCTAAGTAGACCTCCTGGAAGGAGATCAATACCCGAGTATTCAGTAAACGAGAATGTTATTTCTATTAATAGGTCTATGATGAAGTTAAACAAAAGTGGAGAAAGTGGACAGCCTTGACGGTCACCACTTAAGGTTGCAAAAGCAGATGACAGTCCGCCATAAGCTCTGACTCGACTACTAGTGTTCGAGTAAAGAGCCTTCACAAGGTTTACGTACTTCTGAGGTACGCCTTTCAATGACAGACACTGCCAGAGAATCTCGCGGTCTACCGAGTCAAATGCTGCTTTTAAGTCAAGAAAGACCACCATTGTCGGACGCCGATTAGTATGCCTGTTCTAGAACCTGACAAATGGTGAATATGTGGTCGATGCAGCCACGACCAGGTCTGAAGCCAGCCTGGTTCTCTCGTGTTTGCAGTTCACGAGTCTTAGTTAGGCGTCTGTTAATTATCGAGGCTAGTATTTTAGATACTATATTAGTTAAACTAATCCCTCCATGGTTGTCACAGGATGGTTTTAACCCTCTCTTATATATTGGGACGATAAGTGATTGTGACCAGTCAGATGGAATAACGTCTAACTCCCAGATCTTAGCTAAAATATTAGTCAACCTAATCGCTAAAATTGGACCACCATCCTTAAAGACTTCTGGAGCCAATCCAACTGAACCAGCTGCCCTTCCTCGTTTCAGATTAACTATAGCCTTTTGAACTTCTGCTAGAATTAGGGGACCTACTTCAATGTCCCATTCACACTGTCTGGGAATGGAGGGTAGTTGTAGAGTAGCTGAAGGCCAGTTGATCTGTTCTCTGAAATGTTCCGCCCATCGTTCTAAACGTCTGGACTGAGAGCAGATGAGGGTGTCGTCGTTTTCCGAAATAGTCTGACTTACACTTGACTTATTAATTCCAGTTTCTTTTATTAGTCTGTAAAGCTGTCTTGTGTTCCCTATAGTCGCCGCCTTTTCCATCTCTTTTGCTTTCATTGCCCACCACTGCTCACGGTCGTTCCTTAGACTTTTGGTTAGCCTAGATCTGATTTGCTTTCGCTCTTCATCGTGTTCAGAACCTAATGGGACGAGTTTACGAGAATCCATCAGTGTGATAGACCTTGAAGAAATCCACTGGTTCTTTGTAACTCTGTGGTTTAATTCACTAATAGATGTCACTGCTGTTTCCACAGCTGTTTGTATAGCTTTCCAAGCAACATCTGGGTCAGCCTCGTCTTCAGAACTACCTAATTGTGACCTCAGTTGTTCCTGGAACCTACTTTTGGTTTTCCGCTACTCAACTCAGTTCTAATGGGTCCTTTTACTGTGGCTTTTTTGCGTCCAGTGAGGCGCAAGCAGATGCGTGTCCGTATTAGGGCGTGGTCGGAGTCCAAGCAGGTACTCCAGAATGAACGACAATCTTCTACCGACCCTCTCCAACGATGACTGATGGCAATATGGTCTATTTGAGTCCATCGTTGATTTGGTGTAGGGGGTCGCCATGTTAGACGATGTCTCTCCTTATGCTTAAAATTTGTGTTTGCTAAAAATAAACGATTGTCACAGCACAGTTGCAACAGACGATCACCATTATCTGTTCGCTGTGTCGGAATACTAAAATATCCACCTAAATGCCTTTCTGTTTGGTTTAAACTACCTATCTGGGCATTAAAGTCGCCCCCTACGAGTACTATGTCTGAGCGTTTAGCTTTCTGCAGAAGTTCGGACAGCTTTCTGTAAAATTCATCTTTCACTTTATCTGAGCTGCAGTCGGTGACAGCGTAGGCAGAAACGACAAAAAGGCAACGACGTGTGTCCCTATCCTTCCGAGTTCTTACGAAGCCATTTAGCCGAACAGCACATAAACGACTGTTGACGGGGATCCACTCCAGCAGTGCTTGTTCGGCCCTCATGTTTAGTGCTATGCCTACACCTGCCAGTCCACGAGAGCTGGCCGTCGGGTCACTATATACATGGAGGGTGTATATCGTCGACTCTCCGTTTTGCCGAGGTGAGGTCAAGTGAATGACCACACTGGGATCCTGTATGCGTGTCTCAGAGACACAGCATACATCAATGGTACGAGATTCTAGGGTTCTAGCCAAGGAAGCCTGTTGACCGATTTGACATAGGGTGCGTACATTGAAGGCTCCAATGTGTAGTGTGGAGCGAGGTTTCAGTAGACCTGGGACAGTGTTAGGAGCACTAGAATCGTTGGCTATGGTGACACTTGAGGGGGAAGCCGAAAAAGGAAGTTTAGAGGTGAAAGTCGATGTAGGAGGAATAATAGGAAGTTTACTAATTTACAACAGAAACATCAAATATTTGAGCTAGTGAAACGAAATACTGACTAGTATATGTGTTTGCATGACCATCTGTGAAAGTACGGGATAGATGAAATAAAACTGCTATACTGTTATTAGCGATGTTTCTTGTTTAGTCGATGCAGAACAGGAGTACTGATTTGCATCAGACCATGAACTTAGGGTTACAACGATTCCGACTACCATAATGATACAAATCAAATGTTATGAATTATGAAAACAATGTGCGTTAAAAGGAATTTTCGACTAGTAATTCAAACAACTCACTATATAAGTCTGCCTTCAAAGAAAAACGCTGAATGTTCGGTACAATTAAAACTATATCCAATCCTGTTAAGAAGGCCATGAACACGACCAAAATCAGTTGGTTCAATCGATATAAATTGAATTCCGTTGAAACAATCCAATATATCACAGTATTCGAAAAGCATAGTACGTAAATACTACAAAAAATGAACAATAATTTGTAATTTTTCGGTTTATTAGAATGTTCCATAAACCAAACACTTACTCGAGAAAAGAAGTGCTCTAATTTAGCCTTTAATATTTCATAATCATAAGTTTTAACGATCTCAGTAACCTTTCCATGGAACAGCTTTGAAAAAAATAAAACATAAAAGGAAGTGAAGAATCATAAGTTCTAACAAATAATTTTAAAAAATGTGGATAAAAGATACATTTTTCATAGAAAAAGGATATTAATTTTGCTCACTTCAAAAGTTTCACAGGCAATAGACAAAACTGAATCAATAATTTCATTGTGTAAATAATCATTTTCAACTAGATTATCATTTGCTGAACTCACAAAAGACGGTACTGAAATAACCTAAAAAAGTGCAATTTTTATAAAACTGAATGTACGTCTTACAATTACAATTTGTATACTGGGCGTTAAACTTTTGAAAAGTCTTTTCGTATTTTTCGTACGTATTGATGTACATGGTGAATTGAAAGAACTATAAAATGTATTTTTAGACGATAAACACGATAGTATATGGATATATTTATTTATGTAACTTTACTTTGTAAAAGTTGCAATAGCTTCAGATAATCCAATAGAATTCAGCTTATCATCAAGTGATTTTTCGTTAGGAAAGAAATATAAGATCTTTTTATATTCCTGAAACAAAAGAATATTCGAAAGTATTGCATATATCAAATTTACATAAAATGCATAATAGCAATTTTCTGCTTATAGGAACACTTTTTGGGACTGATAATCGATACCACTTGACATCCTTATTTGATCAAAGCTGAAAGACGGCAAACAGTTTACCTTATTGTTATAGTGAATGAGTTTTCAGGATTTGTGATGAGCACGATTTGTGTTGTTAAAATGGTGAGTGCAACAGTAATCAATAGACGATGAGCAACGACACAATATAGTCCAATGAAACCTGCTTCCCATATCGAATAAATAATGTAACCCATGAATGAACCGATATCAAAATGTAATATAACCGGAAAACTCAGTCAGTCAACAACAACGTAGAACTTCGTACGTACGTCTATCACCTCAAGTTGCCATACCACATTAGTACAGATATAGAAAACAGAAATTCGGAAAGAGAAAAAAGAGGGACATTAAGAATTCAGAAGATTAGAATTTGACAGAAAACAAAGAGTGGATGCACCTGCGCCATTGCAAACGACTTTGAGCCATGTCATTCAGGGTCTCTAACCATCAGTTGCTATCATCTCGTGGTCCCCAACCTGGTAGTCTACACCTACCAACATGACTCAGTCCACTTGTCAGTGACTTCATGGATTTGTACCATGTTTTGGTCTGGCCGCCCCTAGCTTTCTTCCAACCTACTCCTATACCACTGAACATCGCACGTCGAGGCAGTCGGTCGTTCGGCATACGTAACACGTGTCCCAGTCATCTCAACTGATGAAGTTTCACTACTTCGTCAATTGATTTGACATCCTTATCTAGTACCCATTTCCTAACAACTGCATTACTTACTCGATGGTCCCACGATATACGAGCAATGTTTCGAAGACACCTATGATCAAATACTAGTAACCTACGAATATCCTCTACTCTTATCGGCCATGTTTCACTGCTATAAAGTAGGACGGAACGAACTGCTGCGCAGTAAACACGTCCTTTGGTTGATAGACGGATATCTCGCCTACGCCATAAATGACGCAAGTTGGCAAAAGCTAGTCGAGCCTTCTGTATCCGTGCTGAGATTTCGTCACACACTAGACCACAAGGGCTGATGAGACTTCCAAGATAAGTGAAGCGATCGACACACTCAACTACTTCACTCCCTATCATTAGTTCGGGTGTCAACGCAATCCAATCCTGAAGCAACATTTTGCATTTCGAGGAGAGAATCTCATCCCGAACATGCTTGCATTGTTGCTTAGAGTGGTCAAAAGACTCTGCATTTTGTCAGCGTCTTCACCAAATAAAACTATGTCATATGCATATTCCAAGTTAACAAGTGAATCTCCTGGTCGAAGTTCAACCCCTGGAAATCTAGACGAGGAAAGTGTTATCTCTAAAAGTACGTCAACGACAAAGTTGAACAAGAATGGAGAGAGTGGACGGCCCTGACGAACACCACTTGAGGTAATCAATTCTGATGACAGTTCGCCATAAGCTCTCACTCGACCAGTTGTGTTCGAGTAGAGAGCCTTTATAAGGTTAATGTACTTCTTTGGTACTCCTTTCAGTGACAAACACTGCCATAGAACCTCACGATCAACAGAGTCGAATGCCGCCTTAAGGTCGAGAAATACTACCATTGTGGGGCGTCTGAATGTGTGTCTGTGTTCTAGAACCTGACGTAGTGTGAATATCTGATCTATACAACCACGTCCAGGTCGAAAACCAGCCTGATTTTCTCTAGTCTGTTCTTCACGAGCTTTAGTTAGACGTCGAAGTATTATTGAAGCTAATATTTTAGACACTATATTTGTCAAACTGATTCCTCTGTGATTGTCACAAGAGGACTTTTGTCCTTTCTTATAGACTGGCACAATCAGTGATTGAAACCAGTCAGATGGGATTACGTCCAGCTCCCAGATTCTACCTAAGACCTCGGTTAATCTCGCTGCTAATACTGGACCACCATCCTTAAAGATCCCAGGGGTAAACCTGTCAGGGCCTGCTGCTCTCCCTCGTTTCAGATTTCCTATGGCTTTTTCAACTTCGTAAAGAGACGGAGGACCTACATTAACTTGCCATTCAGGTTGACCGGAGATCGTGGGAAACCGAAGTGTGGCTGAAGGCCAGTTGAACTGATCCCTGAAGTGTTCTGCCCATCGATCCAATCTCCTGGATTGAGAATGTATAATATGTCCATCTTTCTCTGAGAGTGTTTCGCTAACAGTCGGGTTCCTAATTCCGGTTTCCTTAACAAGTCTGAACAATTGTCTGCTATTACCTATTGCCGCTGCCTTTTCCATCTCTCTTGCTTTCGCTACCCAACACTGTCCGTAATCATTGCGTAGGCTTCTCACCAGCCTGTGCTTAAGCTGACTCCGCTCTTCGTCATGTTCGGAGCCAGATGGGATGAGCATCTATCAGTGTGCTTGATTCTGCTGAGATCTAGTATTTCTCCCTAACCTTATGGTTTACCTTACTAACAGATATCACTACTGTTTCCACAGCTTTTCGGATATCATTCCATGCTGCATCGGGGTGGGCATCACATAAATGGCTGCCTAACTGTTTTCCTAGTTGTTCCTGAAATATACTCTTAGCTTGACTATCATTAAGTAGGCCCCTAAGAGGTTTCCTTGCAGCGTCTTTCCTACGTCCAGTAAGACGCAGACAGATACGCGCTCGTACTAGAGCATGATCTGAATCTAGGCATGTGCTCCAGAATGAGCGACAGTCTTCTATCGAGCCCCTCCATCGGTGGCTGATAGCGATGTGATCTATTTGGGTCCAACGTTGGAACGAATTAGGGGTCGCCATGTCAAAAGATGTTTTTCCTTATGATTAAAGTTAGTATTTGCAAGGATCAGGCGGTTATCTGAGCATAGCTGCAACAGACGGTCGCCATTATCTGTTCTTTGAGCCACAGCACCATAAGATCCACCTAGGTGTCTTTCCCTATCGCTTAGTTTACCTAATTGAGCATTAAAGTCACCGGCCACTATTACTACATCAGAGCGCTTAGCTTTTCGGAGAAAGTCGGAAAGCTTTCTGTAAAACTCATCTTTTACATCATCTGAGCTGCAGTCAGTGGGAGAATAGGCAGAGACGACGAAGAGGCAACGACGAGTGTCCCTATCTTTCCGGATTCTTACTGTTCCGTTCAGTCGGACAGCGCACAAACGACTGTCTACTGGGATCCACTCTAAGAGAGCTAGTTCTGCCCTAGGACTCAATACTATACCCACGCCGGCGAGGCCACGGGAAGCAGAATCAGGGCTTCCAGATACACGAAGCGTAAATCGAGTCGGTTCTTTATTTTGGCATGGTGAGGTCAAATGAATGACGCTACTTGGATCCTGTATGCGCGTTTCGGAGACGCAGCACACATCGATGGTGCGAGATTCTAAAGTCCTAGCTAAGGAAGCCTGCTGTCCTATTTGGCACAGTGTTCGTACGTTAAAAGCTCCTACGTGTAGTTTAGAGCGTGGTTTCAGGAGACCAGGAATGGCGTTCCACGTACTCGAATCGTTCGCCCTAGCGGTGCGACGTGATAAAGAGACGTGAGGTGGGTTAGTCATGGAGATAAGAGAGGAATTAGGAGGTGTAGGAAGGATTGGAATGTGACCAACTTGGTCTCGTGTGCTGTCACGGGTATGAGGGCTGATGCCACTTCACGGCTGCCCACACCGTGGAAGGGTATTTCTTGAGGAACCTGAAAAGGAAATTGGATTAGTGTTGGTCTTGACGACCTGGGAGCGTGACCGCAGAGCCCAAGGGACAACTGCTTGAGGCCGGTCGCGCACGGCCTTTTTGTGGAAGGTTTTTGACGTGTTAGCTCCGTTCTTCAAAGGGCCTTACCGCCGGAGACGGAAATCCGTGAGGTAAGGTGAGGTGTGACATTTTTAGGGTCGACCTTTTCTAACCCCACCCCTCCTTGTGGGAAGGCAGCATCGCTGTCATGCTGGTTGTCCGAGGGAAACACCTTACTGCTGTCACACCCCTCTACAGTCAGCAGTACGACTTCGCCCTCAGACCTTGAGTTGCTGCTTTTACTCTTACCGTTCTCCAACCGACCTGCCTGGCATGGTAGAACCTGCAGGAACATATGTTCCAGCCAATATAGCTCGGTTGGGTTATCACGATAGGCAAGCCCGACCACCGCGTCAAGGTAGCAGCTTCGATCGGGAGTGCATGACATGGTGTCGTGGCATGAAAGAAAGCTGCAAAGGACTGGCTTCTGTCGGTCCTTCACGACTCCCTGGCTGGGGTCCGAGAAATGGTGCTACACAGTGGCTAGAGACGTTATCAGATATGGCTCAGAATAGAAGCCAGTGGCGATCCTGCTGTAACCTTCTTTTACCTTCTTCATAAAAAGTGGTTGTGTCTCCCTTAACTGAAAGATTTCTTCTAGGTGTACCTTTCCGTTCCCTCATTATTACTACACTACCTTACACCAATCTCTTCGTTATTGTTCTCTTTTTTGCGCTCCTTACCTTTTTTCCTTTTCTCTTCGAATTCTCATTGTTTTGTGTGGCGCATATATACTGGCGCTCTCTTGTACCAATATTTATGTGTTCAAATAAATATGTTTTGTTCAGCTGTGTAAAAAGGTTTGTAGATAACTAAATATTGGTGCAAAGGGGCACTGAATACATATGCGCCACACAAATCACTTGATTTGTGTGTGGGCTGTGATACTGTCCGGGTGCACAGACCGAAGCAGGTGGTTTTCTTAGGGGACCACACCTCGAGCCTTCGACCTAAAGGTCTGATCCACAAAGTAGTGGAGTAACGTAAGGAGATGCAGTCTCATGGTAGCCAGTGGCCAACAATTGGTTCATACGCCATTTGTTCCTTAAGGATCGTGGAGCCCATGTGCACCATTGATTTAAAATCAGGGTTTCCCAACTCCCATAGGTGGGTCTTCCATATCCACCAACAGGTGATTTAATATCTAGTTTCTTATCTAGCGTCAGTTAGAAGGATCTCTCTAAAGTATACGATACTGCTACCCAAGGATAGTTGCACGATATACGATAAATTGAACAAGTGCTGTTTACGGTGGAAAGATAATGTGAGTAACTGTTGTCACTGTTAATTTATATTTTCCGTCTTTTAGATGCAGGCATCCAATCTTGATAATATTCTGTATGTCTTTCCGTACTTCATAGCATTTGACAAAAAGACGTCCATAACTGTGGACGGAAATGCTTTTTTTTATTGACAAGGGTGCTATAGTGGCCACTCCATTTAGTGTAATTCTTTTTCGATAAATGTTTCTCTTTAATTACTATATTTGAGTACATTGAAATGAACTAGATGTAGCACGTTGACGTTTGTACGCATTAGTATTTAGTGTGAAGCTTCATAATAGATGTACACTAACCGCGTGTTAACTTCTTTCAAATTATAGTTTAAGATAATTTTGCCGTCTGACTCTCGACGATATAATAATATTATTGGAATCCATTATTAATTTTTTTCTCATGTAAATTGTTATTTTTATTCATATCAAGTGCGTAGAGTTTGGAAGCTCCTATGAATTAAAGGTGAACTCCACTAATACACAGACGGTACTAAACTAGTTTAAGTTTATCGAAAGTTGACTTTAGCGTGTTAATTCTTCTAAACAGTATACATCTTTGCTTCAACTTGGGGGGAGGTAGACAATTCAATGTCAATTTAGAGGAAAATTAAACAAATCAGTGTGAATTTTTCTGGAAAAGTAGATATTTAGGGAAAGATAAGTGCTAATAATGATACTTTTCCTCTCAGTGTAGAAATTCTGGGAACAATTCGCACTATTTACTCCCGGCTGCGGAAAAAAGTAACAACTAGGCGCATTCCGTTCTATATTCATAACTTTTTTGAAGGAATTTCCCCAAAGTTAGCCTCCATTTGTAATGCATCTAACGGAGATCCACGAAATCAGGTCGGGAACCCAAATTCAAGCCTTATGAAGAGCGCCTTCAATCACTAAACCTTTGCTCATTAAAGTACAGGAGTTTTAGAGATGACCTAATGGCTTACAGCATCTTAAATACTCCTGGACATACTCTTAAACACTTAAGTATAGCTCCAACACAAACCTAAGGAGTAACGCCCAGAAACTGGAGACACAACTTCTACTCCTTAAGAGTTGTCAAATACTGGAACTCGCTGCCGGTTGAGCTAGTCCAAGAGACTTCCCAAGAGTCCTTTAAGACGAAACGTGACATAGACCGATTTCTTTTTCTTTTACGGTTAACATATCTAGGTTCCTGCCTGGAGGTCTTGGTGATCCAGTGCTACTAGACACGGTAGCCCGTTAAGCGAAAGCACCTATCCCGCCCAAAAACATTTTAGCGATAGTTTTCAGTATGAAAATATGATAAGCACGTACTTCACTGCTGGTCCTTCGATTTTTGGGGGAATCCTACCAGTTCTGAAGAACTTTTTGGAAATCTGTAACGGAAAATTGTAGGGGAATGAGACAAAAACCTCAAGATTTCAAGTTGTTATAAGGAAATCCCCGATATGTGTGGAGAAATCTTGGGTTTCCCCCAAATGTTCCCTCAAAATTTCCACAGACTGTGAAAAACTACGAATTCTATTGTGACTTTAGAGGAAACTTCAAAATTTCCCCAAAATCCGGAGAATGGGTTTCATTGACTTTCCACATGCTGTAGCCCCATAGAATGTCCTTTACTGACACAAATCATATACATGGTGGTCTATGTTTCTACGACTAAGTCTTACTACACATAGGATAATCATCAATAATGAGGAAAGATGTATGACAACTAATGTGAAAACAACTTGACACCTATATTACGCCGCTTATGACACGTGAAATATAACGTCATAGAGGAATAAAAGAATACATAAAAGCGACTAGATAATCTTACGTCTCCCACTTCGCATTTATCTCTGGTGTAAATGAACAACTCCAGGACCTTAGGACGATCAACGACAAACATGGCGCCTTGCCTCACCAACCTACATAAAACCTTCATGTAGCTTAAAATAGTCAGCGGTCACATGGACTAAGTTGTACATAGTAGTCCTGAAAATCAAAAAGACTGCAAAAACTAATCAAAACTTTAAAATTGCAACGGATATATGTGAAATTCACTATGATCATTTCCATCAAATGGGTCCAATAATCATTATTTTCATGGCTAGCTAGTACAAATCATTTGATTTCTTTTTGCTCCCATCCTGACACTAAATTAAGTTTACAGGTTTTTAGTAGTTCTCTATGATATGAAGTCTTGCGGTTACTGCTACAAAAATGTCTTTCGAGCAAACTTTGCACCGACAACGTTGAAGCTCATTTTTGGTCAGTTAGATGACAGAACTTCCCCCTTGGTCTTCAGCAGTTTTATTCAACCCCATTCAGAGTACGAAAACACAGTGTTTCTCATCTCCCTCCGAAAGGATAAGAATTCATTAGAACGTATCCAAAGGCGAGCCACGAAATCAGTTCGAGAACTCAATATCAAGCCTTATGAAGAGCCCTCGAGTCACTAAACCTTTACTCATTAGACTACAGGTGTCTTAGAAGTGACCTTCTAACAACTTAAAGCATCTTAAACACTCATAAACATCCCCTTAAATACCCACTTAACCTCAGTCCCAACACAAACCCTAAGGGTAGCACTTTAAAGTCGACGACAGAACATAGAAGAACGGACTCTAGGCACACCTTCTACTTGTAGGGCCAGTAAAGTGTCACAGTTCACCAATCATCGCCAGGTTCAAAAGCAATCATCGTGCACCAATTGATCTCACGCCATGGCCTGTCTCATGCGGTGGTGGCCCCACTTTCGCTTGTACCCACTCCAGTTAATATAATCCTGTGGTAACGTCCTTCGTGTTACACGGTCTCTAAGGCAGCCATAGTGCCTGGATGCTCCGTAAGAGTAGTCCACGTTAGGTGCTGACCGCGAGGTGTGACTTCGACATTAGCTGTTGGTCACACCATTTCCGTCTAACTAGAGTAGACCATATACACTGGCGATTTATATACTTTATATGGGTAGTCGAATTCTGAAATCCGGTGTTGACTGAGCCAGGTCAAGTGACTACCTAACGTATTATTAAGTACTAGTGAAAGTATCTCGCTATAATTTACCAATATTTTTTTATCTTTCATCATCAAAAATATCTAGCTTCCTACCCAGCGGCATTGGTGACGCATTGCTACTAGAAACAGAAACCCGTTAAGCCAATGCTTCTTCTACCCCGTTCACAACCATTTGAACTATTTCAACGATTTAGTTTTATCAGTCGTCAGCACTAGCGGAAGGCTTTGAGAAATCATATTTTGTACTAGGCATATCGTGATTTGAAAACCAGATATTTCTTTCTAACTACATAACAACTCAATACCATTTCTAAGATTAAAGACGCATCATTCATTGCTAGTAGTTTCTCGATTCTTGATCTATTTACATTAAGATCCAAGTCATTCAGTGGTTGTATTCCAAGACCAAATATACGATAGTATAGTTGGAATCGTGACTGGGAAGTAATGTCTGCTTGCAAGCTAAACAGAAACCCATTCACAGAACCGGTTGATAATTCGGTAGTTGGCCTCGTGACAATGGGTGATGGTACTGATTTGGGTGGCCATCTAACCAAAAACTGGTATAAGGCTTTTTATTTATCAGCCCAACCTACTAACTGCAGATGATCAGGACGTTCTACTGGCAGAATGAGATAAAATCTAGACAAACATACAGGTATATGTATGGACACTAATACCTCAGATGTTTGAGCCAAATTTTGACAAATGATGTTCATCCATCAACTTCCACTTTTCATTTTTTACTGAATTAGAATGTGCCCACTGGTACGTGCTGTGTTTGGATTAGACCAGTTTATAAGTTTCTATACTGTAATGGAAGCCTTGCAAATCTACCTTTACTTTGTAGGTATCATTACTTTCATGAAGACTTGTCAAGCGACTCAAAAAGTAATTTAGAATTTGCTTTAGCAATGTTAGCTCGACATACATTTTCAGCATGGTTAGTATATAGATTTGAGTCTCAAAGAATCAATATACTTGGATTATTTTCTGGTAAGAATGCTCCCAACAATGTGTTTGGATAAATCAGACCATTTATATACTCGCTAATTCAGTTCTTTGGTCTTACTCTGCAGAGCAAAAGTTTCGCCATATAAGCTGGTTCTGTATGGCACATACTACACTTCAGCAATCAGCTAGGATGTTATATGGATTCTGGCAACAGCTTATGTTATGCAATCAAGTTCTTATAATCCAGACTTGTTTAAAGAATGTGTGGAGTTCATATGTCCAGCCACTGAGAGCGTTTATCATATTTTGCACTTGGTAAAAGTGTAGGGAAATTCGGCTAGAGCATTTCAGGCTTGAAACGTTTGTAAAGAAAAAAGATGTTTTCCGAGGGTCAGTCGAGTAACACAAAAAATTAATTTACAAATCAGTGTTAACATCTGGCTGTCAGGTAAATCCTTTATTACTAAAATACTTAATCTTTGAAATGCTACGACGACAGACAAATCAACCCTCAAGAATTTAAAGCTTAAGCAGGTAATTAGGGTTAAAATTGGGGTCTTGTTGTTGAACGAGTTGTAGTATTGTATCAACAGGGTCTTTTCCACAAAAAGTCAGTTACCTAGTAATGGTGACATGTTTCAAAGGTGGCATCCGTACGAAATAATTCAGAATCGATATATCGTCTTCGGAAGACAATAAATATCTTTTGACATGATTTTAAAAGTCTGCAATGAACTAAGAACGTTTTGTCCAACTGACAATCAACAGAGGCTCCTCAAAAAACATCCAAAAATAAATGATTATGTATTTCATTTGCTCGGGCAATTACTTATTTCGTTATTAGGTAGATTTTCAGAGGTTTCTAGTGATTAAAGCCATCTTAAAACTCCTGGTTAAACTTTTTTTTCTATGCATAGATTGACCATAATGTGAAGATTTTACCTATACTTAGGGTCTTTTCTCTATTGTTGAATTCCATGCGCAGAACCAATGTATGGATATAGAAAGTCATTAGGCCGAACTTTAAGTAGGAGACTAACGAGGCTTATGAATTTTCTATGTTAGGGGTGGGTTGTGAATATTTTAACTGGCAATACATTTTGTGATGCTATATATAGGCAGATATATGTCTGACTCTGAAGTATTTAATGGTCGTGTCTCCGGTACGAACAACACTGCTTCATAATTTTCGACGATCCACAAGGAAGAACCTTTGACTCTGTCAACAACTGAGAGTATTTGGTCACCCTTATGCCATAAAGAGCATTCGATTCCATCGCTTTCACTACAACTGATCTGTACAATCTTTTTGATAGTTCCTTCATTTTTATGAATTTTCAATTGCATTAATAGTGTAGTGAAGGAGAACACAGGTAAGAACAACCAAATTATATTTAGCACGAAATTACAGAGTTACTTGGTAAAATAGAAAAACCATACTATAATACTTAATTTGCAAAATGTTCAGTAATTGTCTCGAACTTCATTGTTCTTGCATTTCCATACTAATTACTTTCTATCCCTACTCTTCCTTTCTTGATCTTCCCCATCTTCTGCTGCCAGGCATTACATTCCTGATTCACGTCATATACTACTTATATCAATATAAGTAGCACGCACCACACTCGTCCCCTTTTTAATAAGTTGTCGTCGTAGTCTTTCTGATCGCCGTACAGCTGTCTTCTTTGGAGCTTTTCGTGACTCACATACATGATGATCTTGAAACCATCTCTGCAGTTGACTGGCATTTGCGCGCTTCTGCTTGTCTTCTCTCCGGATCGTGTAAACCGAGCCACGTCTCTCCGTGATAACGTATGGTCCTTCCCACTTTGAGATCAGCTTTCCCGACCCTGGCCCCCCTGCTATGTTACTTTCCTGTTCTGTGCACTTTACTAAGTCCCCCACTGCAAAAGGTTCCCATGTTCTCCTCTGTTGTTGCGCCTTCTTTATGTATGATATTTGTTTCTCTTCCACGTTCCTTACTGCCTCCCTCCTCTCTTTTCTTAACCTTGTTGTCATCCACTTCTATTATTGTGGCCAGGTCTTATTATATATTGGAAATCGTGGCTGTCTGCCATACATGAGCAAGAAAGGTGACTTCTTGGTTGTTCCTTGTATGGAGAAACGATGCGCCAGCAAAATCAATGGTAACTCTTTCTCCCAATTTCCTCCTTTAGATGCTAACCATTCCTTTAACGTCCGGTTGTTTCTTTCTGTAAGCCCGTTTGTCTGAGGATGATACGGTGTAGATCGTATTCTCTTGATGCTAAACTGTTTTAGACGGGCTTTAAACTCATCACTTTCAAAACAGGGACCCTGGTCAGTTAATATCATCTTCAGTATTCTGTAACACGCTACAATATGCCGGATTACCACTTTGGTCACTGTTCTTGCCCGCTGGTCTGCAATGGGTACGGCATCTACCCAACGTGCAGCATGTTCCGTCATCACTAGCAGGTACTGGTTACCGCTCGCTGTCTGTGGAAACAGTCCCATCACATCCACCGACCATAGATCACCAACTGCCGTCACTAGGATTGACTGTAATGGCGGTTGTGCGTATAGATCGCTTTTTATTAGTTGACACTGCTGACAAGTTAACACATATTGAGCCACATCATCTCTCATGCCCAGCTAGTGTGCACTTTTTCGTAGTAAATCCGTCGTTCTTGTGATGCCTGTATATGCTACCTGGTGACACTCGCGTATCATCTTACGCCGCCAGTCTTTCGGGGTCACAGCCACCCAATTCTCGTCATCGTCCTGCCAGTTTAGGACTCCATATACGTTCACTCTCAGTCGTTCCTCTTGCCGAAGCAGCGTTATTACCTCCTTGTCCATTGTTCGTTTCTCTACGTCTGCTCCCTCTTTTATCACTCTGATGACCTCTCGAAGGTTAGGGTCAGATTTCTGCTGCCGGACGAGTTCTAACGGGCCTCCCTCTAAACCATTCACCGCATATACCGTCATTGGAAGATCGGCTCCTATATCTGGTCTTGACAAGTAATCCGCCATTACGTTTTCCGTTCCTGGAACATGGCCGATACTGAATTAGTACTCTTGCAGAGTACTTTCCTCGGGGGTCTCTTGCTGTTTTCAACCAGTGCAGGGGTTCACGGTCAGTCTCAATGTGAAGCCGTCTGCCTAAAAGGTACGGCCTCCATTTGTCTACTACTCACACGACTGCTAAACACTCCTTGTCTATCGTTGAATACATCTTTTCAACGGGTGTGAGAACACGACTCGCACATTCAACCACTCTATTAGACTGACTCAATACAGCACCTATACCATGATCACTTGCGTCTGTGGCCACTGTGAACGGTTTCTTGGGTTCAGGCAGTCTGAGCGTCATCCGACGATCGTCTAGCATATTTTTGATTTGGTTAAACGTTTGTTCGGCAGTCTCAGTCCACGTAAACTTGGTGTTGTACAACAACTTATATAAAGGTGCTGCTATTTCGTTGAAATTTTTGACAAACCGACTGTAGAACGACGCTCTTTCCAGGAACTGTCTCAACTTCATTTTCGAATTAGGGACTGCAATATTTTTATGGTAAGAATTTTCTCCGGCAATGGTTTTATTTCGCCACTTCCCACTTAATGTCCCAACAACGTGACGCTATTTTTTGTTATCTGCGATTTGTCCTTATTAATTCGAAGTCCAAATCCGTTAATTCGTTTTAAGACCGCTTCCACATGCTCAACGTGATCCGTTTCTGTCAGGCTGTACACAACTACATCGTCGCCATATACCTCGACATTATCTGGATTTTTTAGCATTAGCGCCATTAGTCTTCTGAACGTAAACGGTGCACCTGCCAACGCGAATGGTATTCGTTTAAATTGATACTGTTTGTCACGTACAGTGAATGCTGTCTTGCTTCGATCGCTCTCTTTTATAGGCAGTTGCCAATAACCTGACCATAAATTCAGTACTGTAAACACCGTGGCATTCTGTAGCCGATCTAATGTTTCCACCACTGTTGGCATTGCACAACGTTTCAGGTCTGTTATATTATCTAGTCCTCTAAAGTCGACACAAAATTTATACTTCCCATTCGGTTTCCTTACCAAGAGTACCGGTGAGCTATATGGGCTGTCCGCTTCCTCAATTAAACCTTCTTTCAACATCTCCTGGACTTGTCGATTTACCTCGGCCTCTAAATGCACCGGGACACGACGTGTCGCAAATATATTTACTCGATCGTTCCTTATTGGGATTTTGTGCTTTACTTTGTCACAAAATCCATAAGGCTCCCCATCTCCAGTGAACAGTTTCTCATACTTTGTGCACAACTCGTTAGTGTTTGGTTTCTTCGACGAGACATCCGCTGCCACTCTTATTTCAGCCACTTCGCTACTTTCGTGTATTGGCAATGAACCATACTTTGTGACCACCTTACCGCTTCTCAAGTCAACTATTGCTTTTACTTCTCTTAGGAAATCTGCTCCTAATATCGGTCTCGATAAGCTTGTGATTACCACAAACGGAAAATTTATCTCAGCATCACCCACTTTTACGACACTGTTAGACACCCCCAACACTTCTAACATGTGCCATCCTATAGTGTGGAGAGCTAATGTACACGGCTTGAGTCTCTTACATTGCTCTTTGTCTATTAACGATACTGCTGCCCCCCATATCGATCAGACACACTAAATCTCATTCATTTATGTTCACTCTCGTATAAACTGCCACTGTATCTACTAAGGCAACAACCCCCTGATTCCTAGGGTAGAAAGAACACACGTTATGACTTCTAAAATATCTGCGTCTTCTTCTTGTTGGACGGTTTGTATTCCAATGTCCTGTCCCTCCACAAGCGTAACATTTATCGTTCCTTTTATGATTCACTCGTATTGCCTTAATCTCACGCTCCAGCTCCTCAGTCTTATTCTCGACATTACTTATCTCCTGCTTTTGACACCCGACCGGGGCTACTGTTCGTGTCATCAGCTGTCGAGTCACCTTCGTCAGTTCACTGATATCCAGAGGTTGTGCTGCGTTTACTAGTTTCAGCTGCTAGGAAACGGTGGCAGGCACACTCTCGATAAACTGCGACGCCAACAACTATGACTCCGACTCCTCATCCAGATTCGGCAGCGCACGGCGTAACAATCTGTTAAGCTCCACAGTCAGCGCCAGTGGGTCACCATCGACCGACAACCTCGCCAACCGTAACTTCTGCAGTGCTTCATCCCTGTCCACCGGGCTGTAGAACTCCGCCACCAGCCGCTCCGTGACTGTCTCCCATGTCGTCTTTCCGCCAGCACCGTCCAAGCTGTCATATACAGCCTTCGCCCTGCCTCTCAGCAGCGTCCCCAGAACCGCCACCTTCGCCCTCTGCTCCTTCACTCCGACCAGTTCCGCCACGGCCTCAAACTCCTTCAGGAAGCTCAGCATATCTCCGTCCTCAAATTCCTTCGGCCATGAAACCTTCATCCTTAGTGGAGGCAGTGACACCAAATGTAGTGAAGGAGAACACAGGTAAGAACAACCAAATTATATTTAGCACGAAATTACAGAGTTACTTGGTAAAATAGAAAAACCATACTATAATACTTAATTTGCAAAATGTTCAGTAATTGTCTCGAACTTCATTGTTCTTGCATTTCCATACTAATTACTTTCTATCCCTACTCTTCCTTTCTTGATCTTCCCCATCTTCTGCTGCCAGGCATTACATTCCTGATTCACGTCATATACTACTTATATCAATATAAGTAGCACTCACCACAATAGTACGCACTTCGGAGTTTTTAGCCAGTTCCCATTATTTATTATCATGACTTATTTACGATAATTCTTATCACATGTTACACGGGTGACCGACTAGTGTCAAATTGGAGTTAAGCTAGCTTGGTAATGCTTAAAAAGAATCTCCTAACAGTTTCAAATACTTTATTCTTCTTCGTTATACTGATCTTCCCTCTGCCGTTTTCTTCATTTGCCATGTATTACGAACGATAAGAAGGGAAATGTCTTAAAGCTATCGGTCAACGAAATCGAAGTGTCGGAACTATTTTTGATCGTATCGAAATTCCATCATTTGGTGTCAGTACGTAAGTCGTAGTTGGATCAAAAGATTATGGGAATCGTATCAATTAGATGTTTGTTATGACAGCCAATATACAAACTTCATGAACAACTTTATATCCGAAGTGACAAAAAAACCTTAACGAAATACGGTACTGTTTTGTTATGACATTATATATGTAGAAATATTTGTATTCTATATGTCCTTCCTATACGTACTGAATTCAAAATATTGAAGATGCCACAGGTATTCGGAGTTTGACAACGCTTTAATCAGTAACACCCTCTAATATGAAGCGTACCCACCAAGTGAAATCAAAAGACAGAAGCGAGGAGGTTAGAAGATATATTTGATAGGCTATCAATATATCGAGGGTCATCTGATCTAATTTGGCTGCCAATTGCAGGGATTGTTGAGCACGGCGTTCCCACTCGTGATCTGGTGCGGATGCATGACCGAGCGCCTTCGGCTAGGTGAGTTCATTAAAACATGTGGTCAGCATCCAATGTCGAAAGCTTACAGAGCTATCTATTTTGGGGATTTATTTACCGCTACAATATACTGCCTATCACACTAAATATTCCATTTAGGTTGCCTTCTACAGCATGAAAGATACACTGATCCTCCGTCATCCCCCGCTCCTGCTTCACTCAGTTGTGATATTTACAGTACATTATAAGTGCGTTGTGTAAAATTCGGGTAATCCTTTATTTTATGGGGATGCTGGCAACAGTTGTATCAAGAAAACATAACACTATACGTATTCCTACGGTCTGTTTGATGCCAGATAGGAAGAACTACTTTTGCTCTCCGGACGTTAGCTGTAAGTAAGAAATCTCTCAAGTGACCATTTTTTGTGTTAAGTGATAATGATCCGTCATATACCACCGTACATCTCATTTGTATAAATATACCCACTTTTTCAAAGTTAGCAACATCTATGTGTAAATTTTTAACCTAGACTACAGATTTTATTAAATACAAACTCGGAGGACCTTGACCCAGTGAACTTCAATTTGTAGTTCAACTACATCAGTTTAATGTTTCCTACCTTTTGGTGATTGCTTTTTATTTTTTGTATCTAAATTTGAGGTCCAGTGAAAAAGCCTTCAAGCCTGTCGAGCCAGATGACTGTGAGGAACTGAATGTGTTGAATTTAGTCAATGTATGTCGCTTGCCACCAGAATCTGATCAATACAGATTGGAGTTCCTCAAGCCCAAGAGTGTCCTGTTGTCAGAGTATTGACGGCTAAGATACCTCGGAAGTTTTCTGATTTAGTAAGCATTGTTTCACTGAACGAAGTGAGTGATGATTTCTAAAGGGGTCATCCAGATTATTACCATGTATGATGCGGAACATTTGAATCACCTGTTGGTAGAATACGAACTAATGTGTCGCGTTCCTCATTACCGTCAACCATTTTGTCATTAGGCATATGTCTTACATTAACACTTACACTACAAAATTATCTTGCCCAAAATTACTTTAACTGCAAATGTATTGATGTTATTTCCTATGTTTCCATGACAGTTAAAAACTGAGGCTTGTATTTCTTTGCTTAAAGCAAAAGTAAGGGTGATTACAATTTAAGTTTGATTGGAGAATTTTTTCTAAAGGTAAAATTATTTCAGTTAATATAACCAATTACTAGAGTACATGAATGATTTAAAAACGACGCTTCTAAGAAAACAGCAACGACGAGTATTTGTACCACAGGGACTGGATAATAGCTCCCATTCGCTCCTCAGAAGAAATAATTTCAGCCTGTTTTACATTCGGATTATGACGGCTTATTAATAATAACGTGATATGATAGGAAGGTTTCGGTAAAAAAGCTTGGAAACTGGACGTAATCAACATCGACTAAGTTGAACCGGTTTTCATCAGAAGCGAAAATCAACCGGTAGGAGTAGATCCTTTAAAAATAGTCTCAACTCAGATACGCGAGTTTCATTCATCAACTACGGAAACAGGGAGAAGAAAAGAGAGGCCAGTAACAACGAGATATGCTGATATAGTTAAATGACCGTAACAATATACGGCACGATTTCGAATTATCAATTTATTCGCTGTTTTAGATAAGAAATACCTCCTCTGTTTTGTACGTTGGACGTACACTATCCACTATTAATTTCGAGGTATCTTATATACTTTTACGTCTTTATGTATGACGTCTCAAAAATACTACCACATTTCTTCGATCTATTGTCATTTCTCTCAGCCCCGGAGTTCTGCGCAAACTCAGACACCCACGAACAAATACTGGCATATGCAGCAGCTTTTTATTACAATTTAATTTGTATGAATCGATGTTTTCTGTATAATATGATAACTCTGTTCAGCAAAAAGTTGTTTTCGCAAACGCAGACACACTCAAGTATCCATGGTCAGAGAAAGAACTTATCATAGCTTCAAACTTACACTTGAATCTGTATACGATCATTTTTATTATGTTCTTTAGGTGACATGTTCTACGAACTTTGTCACTTGAAAGTTAACAATTTGCCTGTTTCTTTGTGTCATTATTACCAACGCATATGTACAAGCATATATGTTTGATTATCTGAAAAAATGGCCGTATGACTCGTTCGCTTTCGAATATATGTGCTTAAATTCTGTCAAATGATTGACAACTTTATTCGCCTTGGTTCGCTGACATCATCATTTCCACTCGTGATCACTAATGTGTTTGTCCCCGACCGTAGCTGCGACCTCGGCGTGGTGGTCGTCCTTGCCTATCGTGATGACCCAACCGAGCTATATTGGCTGGAACATATGTTCCTGTAGGTTCTACCATGCCAGGCAGGTCGGTTGGAGAACGGTAAGAGTAAAAGCAGCAACTCAAGGTCTGAGGGCGAAGTCGTACTGCTGACTGTAGAGGGGTGTGACAGCAGTAAGGTGTTTCCCTCGGACATCCAGCATGACAGCGATGCTGCCTTCCCACAAGGAGGGGTGGGGTTAGAAAAGGTCGACCCTAAAAATGTCACACCTCACCTTACCTCACGGATTTCCACGTTGTGGGCAGCCGTGAAGTGGCATCAGCCCTCATACCCGTGACAGCACACGAGACCAAGTTGGTCACATTCCAATCCTTCCTACACCTACTAATTCCTCTCTTATCTCCATGACTAACCCACCTCACGTCTCTTTATCACGTCGCACCGCTAGGGCAAGCGATTCGAGTACGTGGAACGCTATTCCTGGTCTCCTGAGACCACGCTCTAAACTACACGTAGGAGCTTTTAACGTCCAAACTACTTCATGAATCCGGTGTCCATCTTGTTGTGTTAATGAGGTATGGCAACTTGGACCGATGCATATATGTGCCTGGTCCTACGTTGTAGCTGACTGACTGACTGACGCTCTGAACTACACGTAGGAGCTTTTTACGTCCGAACACTAAGCCTAATTGGACAGCAGGCTTCCTTAGCTAGGACTTTAGAATCTCGCACCATCGATGTGTGCTGCGTCTCCGAAACGCGCATACAGGATCCAAGTAGCGTCATTCATTTGACCTCACCATACCAAAATAAAGAACCGACTCGATTTACGCTTCGTGTATCTGGAAGCCCTGATTCTGCTTCCCGTGGCCTCGCCGGCGTAGGTATAGCATTGAGTCCTAGGGCAGAACTAGCTCTCTTAGAGTGGATCCCAGTAGACAGTCGTTTGTGCGCTGTCCGACTGAACGGAACAGTAAGAATCCGGAAAGATAGGGACACTCGTCGTTGCCTCTTCGTCGTCTCTGCCTATTCTCCCACTGACTGCAGCTCAGATGATGTAAAAGATGAGTTTTACAGAAAGCTTTCCGACTTTCTCCGAAAAGCTAAGCGCTCTGATGTAGTAATAGTGGCCGGTGACTTTAATGCTCAATTAGGTAAACTAAGCGATAGGGAAAGACACCTAGGTGGATCTTATGGTGCTGTGGCTCAAAGAACAGATAATGGCGACCGTCTGTTGCAACTATGCTCAGATAACCGCCTGATCCTTGCAAATACTAACTTTAATCATAAGGAAAAACATCTTTTGACATGGCGACCCCCTAATTCGTTCCAACGTTGGACCCAAATAGATCACATCGCTATCAGCCACCGATGGAGGGACTCGATAGAAGACTGTCGCTCATTCTGGAGCACATGCCTAGATTCAGATCATGCTCTAGTACGAGCGCGTATCTGTCTGCGTCTTACTGGACGTAGGAAAGACGCTGCAAGGAAACCTCTTAGGGGCCTACTTAATGATAGTCAAGCTAAGAGTATATTTCAGGAACAACTAGGAAAACAGTTAGGCAGCCATTTATGTGATGCCCACCCCGATGCAGCATGGAATGATATCCGAAAAGCTGTGGAAACAGTAGTGATATCTGTTAGTAAGGTAAACCATAAGGTTAGGGAGAAATACTAGATCTCAGCAGAATCAAGCACACTGATAGATGCTCATCCCATCTGGCTCCGAACATGGCGAAGAGCGGAGTCAGCTTAAGCACAGGCTGGTGAGAAGCCTACGCAATGATTACGGACAGTGTTGGGTAGCGAAAGCAAGAGAGATGGAAAAGGTAGTGGCAACAGGATACAACTATCCAGACTTGTTAAGGAAACCGGTATTAGGAATCCAACCGTTAGCGAAACTATCTCTGAAAAGGATGGACATATTATTCACTCTCAACCCAGGAGACTGAATCGACGGGCAGAACGCTTAAAGGGTCGACCCAACTGGCCTTCAGCCACACTTCGGTTTCCCACGATCTCCAGTCGACCTGGATGGTAAGTTGACGTAGGTCCTCCAACTCTTTACGAAGTTGAAAATGTTTTAAAATTAAGATGAATGGGATACACACGAGCTGAAGGGTAACGATATTGGAAGCACTATAGAGAACCATTATATATTCACTCCTCTAACTGACCTTAAATAATGAACTTTACGTAATAGCTCAAAGCGTCAAGTTAACGAAACGGTGAAAAGATGATAGGGTTCACAAAAATCGAAAAGTATTCATTTGAGCTTTCAAATAATATTACAACAATAGAGAAGCGGGAGGCAGACAATGAATTTGAACGTAATTTGTCGAGTCTTCATGCTATGAATATTATCCCATCATTTGACGCTGAGCACCTAAGAAATTTACGGAACTTCGCTCCTGATTGTCTCCCAGAGCATGATCTCGTGTTTGTAAACGCGGGGACTTAGAGATCAGTTTAAACAACATGGATGATGCAGCCACGGAAAACGAAACTTTCCATTCCATGAGAAGTCAACTTAGCGCAGTCACTCCAGAATTGTTCCTAACTCTTATCAAAAGGTACACAAGGCCCAACCTTGAAGTCAGCAATGTCGCTGCGCCCCATCTCTTCAAAAAAGACATAAGTCTCTTAGACCGAGTACAGAGACGAGCAAATAAGTGAGTGATGGGGCCAAGGTATGAATCTTACGAAGACAGACTTCAACGACTAGGATTATTCTTACCGAGCTTTAAAAGAACAAGAGGTGGTCTGACGATCACATATATCTCATCAAGTGCATCAAGCAATCCTAACATGGGTATCTCATCATAACATTACCTCCATGCTCCTTGTGACAACCTCTAGAAAACTGCACGACAAGGGGTGAGAACCTGGGTACTCTCCTTCCACTTTTCGTTAAGGTTTACTCTGTAGAATTATGGTCTACTATGATATTAGTGCTGCTCTAACAATAGACCTAATCCTAAATTTGTAGATTTGTCATGATATAACTGCCTAATCTATAAGATCTTATGTGGAAGTCACACCACCGACTACGCCAACTCACTGTATCGTATCAATTACCAATACATGATGTAGAACAACGTTAGGCTAGAGAAGGAACAATATATTTAATATGAATAGAAGATATAAGGTAACATTCAGATGGACCACGCCTGCATGGCCGAGCCATGCCATCCGATTAAACCCAGTCCATTCAATTCCTTGTTCGCGCCTTCTCCATCGTTAAGTATTTCTCCGCGTTAAATAGTGAATATCTATTTTCCGAGCAATCTCGTATCCAGCTTTGAAGATTGTGTGGTTATTGTCCAATGCCACTACAACTCCACTTGGAGTGTTCAATCAGCAGATGCGACCACAGCCCTTCAGTGGATACCTTCAAGAGGAGGGCTGAAAAACACGTACCTACCCGTGGACTACCATCTCCCACTTAAACCAGCCGCGTTTGTTGCATATCTCGCAACTTACCTACTGTTATCATCACATATACTTAACCTATTCCCATCTCGCTTATTATTATTTCCGTTTAGCCCTCTTATTCTTGCACTTGTCACACCGTCCATATCGCCAATTAGTTATATTGCTTACTTATTTACATCTTAAAACAATAATCTCCTATCATTGTGATTTTCCCTTTGGTATTTTTCACATTATGAACAACCAACATTCCGTTTGGTAGTGTGATAGCCGGTAGTATCTAGAAACCTACTGTCCTGAAACACAAGCACTTCAATTACAAGATATATAAACACAAATAACTATTCAACTAACTAGGATTATTATAATTGTGTTTATAATACCGTAGCGAAATAATAAGAAGCAAGTACATAGAAACCAGTCGTCATATACAAGCTCGTCAGAAAGACACTAGATATTGTAAATCCAATCAGTCATTTCTGTACGAACATTCTAAAGCTAGTAAAACAAGCCGTTAAATATTCTTTATCTTGAATTATCCACAGAATGGTCCCCCTTATTACTTCAAAGATCACAGAAGGTCTCAGATTCAGATTTTTGTAGTTAGGACAGAAGGCCTACGGCCTATGTTATTCCTTTTCTGGTATGCTTCTCCGAGTGTCCAGTCCTCTCCTGAAAGATTCAATTGGAGGTGCGGACACCACTGCTTCGGGCAGAAGGTTCCAAGAACTGATGACTCGGTGTGAGAAACTGTATGCCACGGGTATTTTGTTCATTCTTGGCTTTTCTACTCGCCTGCTATGTCCCCTGATATATCCCGATCTAGTGGGAAGAAAAAGATAGAATAAGTTAGGTCCAAAATCATTTCCCAGTATTCTGTACATCAAAATTAGATCTCCCCTTAGTCTGGGATAGAATAGAGTACAGATGTCCACCTTTTCAAGTCGCTCTTCGTATGGTAAACCCCGGAGTTCTGGAATTGCACTGGTAGCCGCTCTCTGTACTTTATCTAAGATATCCAAGCCACCTTTTAAACAAGGGCTTGCAGCCTGAACGCAGTTCTCAAGTTTAGTTCTCACTAAGGTTGTGTATACTGTGGTGAACATGGTAGTATCTAAATCAGTGAATGTTCGTTTTAAAGCCCAGAGAGTTCTAAACCCCTTATCTGCGATCTCCCAGCAATGGGCTGTCGTCTTAAGATCATTACTCACTGTCACCGCTATATCCTTACGAGACCGGGCCACAGGTACAGGCACTTCCCATATGCTGTATTTATTGACTTTTGTATCCCCAAAGTGCATGTAGACACACTTTGCCACGTTGATAGGCATCAGCCACACTTTAGATCAGTTAATCACATTATCTAAGTTTGTCTGAAGTGGGCATTCATCTGCGTCTCCGGTTATTACTCGCCAGATTTTTATATCGTCAGAGAATGTTAGCACTGGGGACTGTAATATACTTGGGAGATGCATTACATGCAGTATAAAAAGTAAGGGACCTAGGACAGAACCTTGAAGTACTCCACTAAATACTGGTCAACAGGTGGAGCACATTGAGCATATTCTTGCTTTGTGTCTACGACCTACTAGGGAATCCTTAAGCCATTTTAAGAGAGGTCCGGCAATACCAAAATTTTCTAACTTCATTAGCAGTCTATTTGTCGGCACCTTATCAAATGCCTTACTGAATTCTATGTAGACAACATCCACTGAGTTTCCGTTGTCTAATGTTCCCTTGCTATGAGAAGGTTTGTTGTGCAAGATAAAGCCTTTTTGAAACAATTTTATTCTCTGTTTAACAAGTTGTTGGTTTCCACAAATGGTCTTTTTTTAACTATTATTTCCATTATTTTAACTAGAACACTAGTGAGATTGACATGTCTGTAGATCGATGGAAATTGTCTTGGTCCTGTTTTATCTATGGGAGTGACGATTGCATCATTCCAGTCCATAGGTAACACACCTTGGCCAAGTGGCATATTGAATATCACAATCAATGGGGCTGCGATATATCGTGCAATATGTCTCAAGAATTTAAGGTGTGGTTCATCCGGTCCTGTTGACGTTTCCGTGTTCAAGGTGCTAAGAGCTTCAATTACATCGTATCGGTCAAAGTCCACGATGAGCATGAGGTTTTTTGACTTTGTGTTCGGGTCTAGTTCTTCGTCTATAACAGGTTCCTGAGTGAAAACTGCCCCAAAATAGTTAGCCATGGTGCTTGATTTTCCTGATCTTCCTCTATCACTTCAGATTCACTCCCTTCTTTAACTAGGTTGGGAATCCAATGATGCATCCTTGTTCTGTGGTTTATGTGCGAGAATATTCTCTTGGGCTGCTTGAGTGCAGATTGTGCCAATTGCATTTCATATTTTCTTTGAGCTAATCGAATTTTAGTTATACACGTGTTACATGAGTTACCTAGAATCAAGTTCCTTTCTCCAACAGTGGCTAATGTGACCTTCAAGAGGCGGCTTTTCTGAGAACTTTCCGAATCCACCTTCTGTCCTATTTTTTAAAGCCTAAAGATGCAAACTCCTGAAACTGTTTTAGGGAGTAGCTTGCTTATTAAGGACTTGATATTACTGAGGTCATGCTCAAATCTAGCCTTTGGTTCTTTACCGGAAGATTCTCTTAGTTTGTGAAAGATGACTGGCCTGTCTGCGTGGTCCGTCTTAACACACTGTGGGATTTTAGTTTCTGAAACCATTTTGTAAAATGTGATCGATAGATGAACTCACCAATAATAAAGAGAAAAGCCCACCACCACATTAACTCCCTTTGACCTTGTACTGCTGTATCTCTTTATTAGCCAATCACAGTTTGATGTTCATTGTAAAACAATATTTGCTTGTTGACTCATTTTTCCTATTCTCTGGCTACTGTTTGGTATGTTATTTGTCTGTTTCTTCCCTGTATTAATAGACCGTACAGTTTGTTTGTACACTAACGATGTTAATTTATGTTTTAGAAACAGATAAAAATTATCTAGCCAAATAGTTTGCTTGTTCTGAATTTGGCCAAACCAAGACTCTGTATTCGACGGTCTAGAGAATAGCTCAGAATTTAATCTATATGAAATTGCTCCCTACAATTTCTTCATTGCACTCCGATTTCAATTCACCGTCAAGCGCAGAGGTTACGTTCTGTTTTATTACTTTATTTCGTAGATGTGACTATGAGGCACTCATTTACCTTATTTTGTCTCTTGATCACATCCTCTACACTGCTCAGACTTGACTCCCATGTGGTTTGCATTACATTCATATGTGAATCCGGGACTAAACCCGCAGATTCACATGCCTCAGTACAATCTATAGGTAGTTTCTTCTTCTCTGCGCGCTTCTTTCTCCTTGTAACAATGCCTACATCCATATGCTTATCTGTTTTCCTGATGAGGTGCCCCTCTATGGTCTCATCCAAGTATAGAGCTGAGTTAATAGTAACGCTCTCAATTTCCTCAAAAGCAGAGTTTTGGTCATCTGCTGCTGCCTGTTTATCAGAGGACGATTTCCTAGCTAAGTTTAGCATCTCGATCGCCTCTAGAATCGAAAGATACTTAGAAGAACAACATGCTTTACACAACCAACGTGATAATGGCTTGCAGCACCGTTTACATGCAGCCGGTGCACACATTTTGACACCACTTATTGCAGTTAACAGATTGCATGCCCTCATCGACCGGGAAATAGCATCCTGGTCTACCACGACGATGTTTCAATTGCGCCATGTATTTGTTTGTTCCTATATAATAAAAACAAAGAAACAATACAAAAAAGCTACTTCAGTAGCTACCGAAAGATTTTAACACTTATGGATACAAACAATGCACAAAGATATATTCAACGAAAAAGATTAAGTACCAGTGCCTTTAGTTATATGTATCTGTACTCGTTCAGTACAGATGATAAACTTTTCTAGAGAACAAGCTGTACTCTTGTGAATCACTTTAACCGGAAGAATTCAATCAAAGCAAAAACAGGCTGCTATTAAACGCAACTCGATTTCGTAAACGTGACAGTTATTTGGTTAAAAATACATTATGAAATGACAAATTCTATGATTACTTAAACGCACAGATGACCGTCATTACACTGGGCGATACATTAGGCTTACATGGTTGCGTTGCGGATAAAACCACCCAAAAATACGACTGTCCTTTTTGAATAGCGCGCGTTAGAAGAAATTCGACAAAAATCACACTACTTGGTGTTTTTAAGAAGCAATACATGTTGCATGAAGAAGTGGTTTGTGTTCCTTCGATCGGTCCAATAAAGTAGGAACAATTCCAGATAGTTTACCATCGACATTCAGACCTCCAACCACAAATCTGTATCTGAATCAGCCGGAACATACAAATTATTATTTACGGCGCGTTGTGATGCTGCGGTGAGCACTTCGGTATTTGCCCGAACATTCATAAACGAGATCTGTTTTCCACATAGATCAGTTAAAACAATTATTAGTGTTTTCGCATTTATGTAGCAATAATTAGAGTTTAAACAGGACCTCTGGTCATTCGTATTTCTGTTTATGATCCTCTACGGTCCAAAACCAATATAAAACAAACCCCACATCCTACTTGTTTTATTGTTTCCTAGTCACAACTTTTTGGTTATTTTACCAACTAAATCCATTCAATTCTGACAAAGTCATATTTGAGTCCATATTATTAACAACTTGTGTCTTCTGGGATAGAGGTGATTGAGTCTGGTTTCCATGTTATTCGTGGATTTACACGTATTGTTAACTTATTTCATACAAAAGGTCATGCGTGATCAAATATACACATCCTTCTCCCGTCTCCATTTATTTGTTTGTATCAATTTGATCCAGTAACATAATACTAACCTGGTAGAAATTAATCTCAGGTTCTACCGTTTGATAAGCATTCAACAGACACTCGGATTTAAGAGGAATATGAGTTCAAATGGATTCTAGACGCAGGATTTGAATGTGTTCTATTGTCTTCAGACCTATGATCTTATGCCGTCGTATAATCACAGTCTATCAGTGAGATAAACATCACTTCATCAGTAAGACGTATTACTTGGGTCTACGTAATTAACTGCTAGTCTCACCGAGAATTTAGTCTGTTTGCAACAATTCAGTCGAAGCATTTTACATATCCAAGTGCTCGTGAAATAACGGACACAGTGTCTAGCGTTTTGCCAACTATGACATACAACTTGCGAGGAAAAGTTCCAAATTACTTTTCGAACGCTTACACACTAGTCTCGGGTCTGTTTTCTTAATTTAATGACGCGTAATTACGTAAATCCAGGTTGAGGAATCCATAAATAAAACATTTTGCAGTATTTGATAAGATGAGCTTCATGGCACGTGTTTCCAGAAAATAGCATTTTGTCGTCCGGTTACAGTCTGTTTTACTTAACTACAAATATATTGTCATTTAAAGTACTGTTGAGAGCCAAGCGTGCAAACTTACAATTGATGAATGATTTACATTAAATCATAGGTCTTAGCCTAATATACTTAAGATTACGCATGCGCAACTACCGACTACCACGGCGCCGTGATTATTAGTGTTGAAGACGGTCGAGAAAAACGTGGCATCAGTCCATAAAGTTTGGTCTGAGCCATGTTGGTAGATGCAGATTACTTGGTTGGAGTCCGCGTGGCTATCGTAACCAATGGTTGGAGACTGTGTGACATGGCTCAGAATCGTGCACAATTGCGTGGGTGTATTCACTCTTTGTCTCCCCTCAAAACGTGAGAATGAATTTATTTGATACCTTTCTTACTACGAAGTAGTCCTTCCTCCTTGTATCATCCTTATATGCGATCTTTTTCTGCATATATTATTACCATTGATGTACCTGCCTCTTTGAATTTGGTATTCATCTTGTACTAATTAGGTATGGAAACTCGGACCGTTGCATATATGTGCCTGGTCCTACGTTTTAGGTGAATAATATTTAATAATAATATATAATATATATAGAACAAGTTTCCTTATAACTATTCAAAATCCTGCAACGCATTAGCGAATTCCTTCGTTAATGATGGTCATCATTAAAGCAGCTATCTAATAATTAGTTTAACCTGGTGTAGACTCGCAACTTCGTAGTCGAATTCGAATTTCTTGAAGATAAACAGGAACGAAAATCTTTGAAAAATTCTGGCAAAGTTTAACAACAAGAAGTCCACTCTTATTTGAAGTAAATTACAATTTGTTTATGGGATATATAGTTCACGATATTTCGGCTAACAAATAATCTGATTATGAATGACAACTTGTTTTTTATAATAATTTCTCTATCGTCGTTTTGACGTTCTTCATATTTGGTAATAAGCACGACATTAATATCTTGTCAAGGTCTTTGAGGGGTTTCTTACTTATATCTTTGCATAGTCTGTTAATTATATCTTAACTTCATATATAAGAGTAGAAGACACTTGTAAGCTACAAGTATTTGACCACATACGCCTTAGGAATATTGCTGGGATCACCGGGTAAGTAATAGTGAGGTTAAACGCAGGGTATTAGGGAATGATGGTAAATCAGTTGATGAGGTTATGAATCTTCATCGACTGAGATGGTTGGGCCACGTGTTACGTATGCCCGAACACCGATTACCACGACGTGCAATGCTAACCGGTGTTGAGGATGGTTGGAAGAAAGTTAGGGGCAGCCAAGCCAAAACCTGGCATCGGTGCTTGAAGTCACTAACTTCTAGTCTGAGTCATGCTGGTAGATGCAGACTACTTGGTTGGGGTCCGCGTGACTTTCGTAACCAATGGTTGGAGAGTCTGGGTGACATGGCTCAGAATCGGTCACAATGGCGTCGGTGTATACACTCTCTGTCTTCCCTTAAACTAAGAGATTAAAATCGCTTCATATCTTTCTTTCTACGAACTAATTCTTTCTTCCTGTACTATATCCTTATTGCAATATTTCTTTTATATATTACCACCTCTGAATTAACTACTTTATGAATCCGGTGTTCATCTTGTTGTGTTAATGAGGTATGGCAACTTGGACCGATGCATATATGTGCCTGGTCCTACGTTGTAGCTGACTGACTGCCTCATATAAATTGTAGAGATGGTTTTTCTAACCTTAATTCAAATCCCCAGGAGCTTTTTGTTAGTTTCTTCACACAACTATCTTTGAAATATCTATTATCAATTCGTCTGTATTAAGGTTTTTTTCTCAAAGCGAACTGATCAAGTCTAATTTTGTTATCTTCTGGAAGCGTATTTGTTTAGCTCTTCCAAACTTTATAACAGAGCCAAAGTTCTAAATAATTGTCATTACTGGTCTTGTTGCTAAGTCAAATGCTAATATTGACCGAATAGTTTTCCTACCATCCTGCGTGTGATTAAACACTTATTGACATGCGTTAAAATCTCGCAAACCTTAATGGCTCTAACTATCAGACCCTAGTAATTGAAGTACCATTGTTACTGAAGTGTATACTTGTGATCAGGTCTTACAAATTTTTGTACTGTCCCTGCTGGGCATGTCTTATATCCATTCACTTATGTGCTCGCGTATATAACTTGGTCTCGTTAGTAGTCATATCGTATCTGCATATTACAATTTTCCAACGTTATATTTACTCACTTTAACAATCCAAACGTTTACTACAAAAATATCTGCCAGAATTGAGTCCAGAGGACTTCTCACGGAAACTGTCAATTTGAGAAAATGATATATTGTTGAATTGTAATCGAAAGTCTTTGGTGTACATCAGTAGAAGTTGGTTAAATTCGTCCATTTGCAAAGGATTTCCCAGTATGTCGACACATAGATTTTCTAGTTTCTTCTAGTGGGATTGCGGTAAATAATAATGATATATCAAATGAAACTATCAATTGTAGATGACTGATTATCATGAAGATTGATATTAGTTATATTTTACAATATATTCAAATTTTTATTAGATTACATGTTCAGTGAATGCGATTGAATGATGATAAGTTATATCTCAAAATAATACCCATGGTTTTTGAAAGATAGTTTATTCTGCAATCAGGAACTCAATAGTGCTCTTCTATGTTTTTTGCACACGATTGTCGCTCTTATTCAATTCTTTATTTCTTTTGCTATTAGGATCACACATCGTTGGTTCTAATTCACTGGAGTTAAATAGTCATGCTGGTTTTCTCCACCTATGAGTTCCTTTGGTAATCTCTTAAAACAGAAAGTTCTACCTAGTGGCTCAAGGATCAACTTGAGGACAAAATTTCGTAAGTGGATAATTGCTTTCAAACGCTTAATTATGTAAAAGCTTAAATCGATCCATGTTCACGTTCGATAGTTACTAATTCCATTGATTGAAGAGATCTAATTAACGATAATAGTTAGTACAAATTAAAATACAATCCACAAAATCATATATTCTATGCCAAACATAAAAATTTAACACCAACTGTGAATCACAGTCAATGGCTGGAAAAATCATGAATTACTTGTAACGATATACGAATGATTCGATTAAAGGTGGTCTAGAAGTACACAATACAAACTGATCGGTAGATTGTCACATGAGTTCTTGCGTAGCTTGAATTTTTCTGTGGGCGATGTAGTGTACATAGTGGGTATCCAAGAGTATAGCATCTCCCATCCAGAGCTATATTTTAAGCGATACTCATGTACAAATAAAAGGTAAAGAAATTGGAATTATTAGGTAGAAGTGTGACGGATGGTGCTCAAAAGATTGCTTATAAGTATTGTATAGCGAAACGTCGCGAGTAAGTTGCTACAGTTGACAGCCGAAGAGAAGAGTCCCAGGAGGTCAATTAGCATAGCTTATGCAGGGTACTTTGCATATCAGAAGAGAAGCGAAATAAGAGTCTAGAACCAACTTTGATTGAAGAACACAACAAGATGCGGATGGATAACTGACGACTAGGTGTACATATTGCGTAAACACTCCGTAATCTCACCAAATAAATATGCTTTCCGGCGATTCCGTCTGGACTTACAGTACCACAAATAACTCACGGGATCCGCCTGGAGTCCCTCCTGGGGCTTCTGCCGGTCCCAAGTCCGGATAAAGGAGAGTTGGGCATGGGGTTGGCGACCCCATCCCGTAGAAAACTAACTCGCTAAAAAAACGCTAACCAGAAAAAATGATTCGAACCTTTTAAACTCTGCCCTGGGAATCAGAAGGTCTTCATTTAGAAGAACTATGACGCCTCATGATGAAAGCCGAGTTCCTTCAGAAGTTATGAGGCCGATGCCCCTTCTGACAACCAGAGCAACCATTTATTTGGGTACATGGAATGTTCATACAGTGTAGGACACCGGGAGAGCCTTCCAAATTGCTGCAGAAATGAGGAGGTACAACCTAGAGGTGCTTGGGATCAATGAAACACATTGGACGAAAGTTGGACAACAACGACTAACTTCAGGAGAGCTTCTGTTATACTCTGGCCATGAAGAAGAAGAAAATGCCCCACATACACAAGGAGTTGCATTGATGCTGTCCAAACGAGCACAAAATGCACTTATAGGATTGGAATCTCATGGACGCAGGATCATCAAAGCCTCCTTCAAAACAAAGAAAGAGGGCACTTCAATGAACATCATCCAATGCTATGCGCCTACCAACGACTACAATGAAGAAGCTAAAGATCAATTCTACGATAGGCTGCAGTCAATCGTCGAGAAGTGCCCAACAAAGGACCTGACCATTCTGATGGGAGATTTCAATGACAAGGTTGGAACAGACAATACTGGATATGAAGACATCATGGGACGACACGGACTGGGAGAAAGAAACGAAAATGGTGAGAGATTTACAAATCTATGTGCCTTCAATAAGCTGGTCATAGGCGGCACCATATTCCCACATAAACGCATACACAAAACCACATGGACTTCACCGGATCACACTACGCAGAACCAAATCGGCCATATTTGCATCAACAACAAGTTCAGGAGGACGATGGAGGACGTGCGAACCAAGAGAGGAGCTGATATAGCATCAGATCATCACTTGCTGGTCGCCAAGATGAAATTGAAACTCAAGAAGCACTGAACAATGGGGCGGACAACATCACAAATGTTTAATACGGCTTTTCTTCAGGATACTGACAAACTCAACGAATTCAAGATAGTCCTCAGCAGTAAGTCCCAGGCCTTTCATGATCTACTCAACGGAGAACAAACTACTATGGAGAGCAACTGGAAGGGGATCAAAGAGGCAATCACTTCAACATGTCATGAGGTTATGGGCCACAAGAAACACCATCACAAGGAATGGATCACTGTTGATACACTGGATAAGATTCAAGAAAGGAGGAACAAGAAGGCAGCAAACAATACCAGCCGAACAAGAGCAGAAAAAGCCAAGGTACAAGCTGAATACATAGAAGTAAACAAAAAAGTGAAGAGGAGCATCAGAACTGACAAACGTAAATATGTGGAAGAACTAGCAATGACGGCGGAATAGGCTGCAAGAGAAGGAAACATGAGACAATTGTATGACACGGCAAAGAACCTCGCTGGAAATCATCGTAAATCAGAATGGCCAGTGAAAAGGAAGGAAGGCGAGGTAATCACCAACATTGAGGAACAGCGAAACAGGTGGGTAGAACACTTCAAAGAACTCTTGAATCGACTAGCCCCACCGAACCCACCCAACATCGAAGCAGCACCCACGGACCTCCCAATCGATGTTGGCCCACTAACATTTGGAGAGATAAGCATAGCCATCAGACAGATCAAGAGTGGCAAAGCAGCAGGACCGGACAACATTCCAGCTGAGGCACTAAAAGCAGACGTAGCAGTAACTGCAAGGATACCCCACATCCTCTTCAGCAAGATTTGGGATGAGGAACAAGTACCAACAAACTGGAAAGAGGGACATCTGACCAAAATACCAAAGAAAGGCGATCTCAGCAACTGTGATAATTACAGGGGCATCACTGTTCTCTCAATACCGGGAAAAGTCTTCAACAGAGTATTGTTAAACAGGACGAAGGACTGCGTAGACGACCAACTTCGTGACCAACAGGCAGGATTCCGTAAGGATAGATCGTGCACAGACCAAATCGCAACTCTATGGATCATTGTGGAACAATCAGTTGAATGGAATTCATCACTCTACCTCAACTTCATTGACTACGAAAAAGCATTTGATAACGTGGACAGAACAACACTATGGAAGCTTCTTCGACACTACGGCATGCCTCGGAAGATAGTCAATATCATACAGAACTCATATGATGGATTACACTGCAAAATTGTGCATGGAGGACAGTTGACAAAGTCGTCTCAATATACACAAAGGGAAAAGCAAGATTCTCCGATACAACACAGCATGCACCAATCCAATCAAAATTGACGGAGACGATTTGGAAGATGTAAAAACCTTTACATATTTTGGGCAGCATCATTAATGAACAGGGTGGATCTGATGCAGATGTGAAGGCGCGGATCGGCAAAGCAAGGACAGCATATTTACAACTGAGGAACATCTGGAACTCAAAACAACTGTCAACCAACACCAAAGTCAGGACTTTCAATACAAATGTCAAGACAGTTCTACCTGGAGAACTACGAAAGCCATCCAGAAAATACAGGTGTTTATTAGCAGTTGTCTACGCAAAATACTTCGGATCCGTTGGCCGGACACTATTAGCAGCAACCTACTGTGGGAGAGAACAAACCAGTTCCCAGAGGAGGAAGAAATCAGGAAGAAGCGCTGGAAGTGGATTGGACACACATTGAGAAAAGAACCCAACTGCGTCACAAGACAAGCTCTCACATGGAATCCTCAAGGCCAAAGGAAAAGAGGAAGACCGAAGAACACATTACGCCGGGAAATGGAGATAGACATGAGAAAAATGAACAAGAATTGGATGGAATTAGAAAAGGCCCAGGTCAGAGTGGGTTGAAGAATGCTGGTCAGCAGTCTATGCTCCATTAGGAGTAAAAGGTGTAAGTAAGTAAGTAAGTAAGTTATACGATTTGTTTACAAATAATTTTCATAGTATCGGCGAGTTATTCGCATTTTACCATTGTGTTCATTACGTCTGATTTTCTCTTCATATTGTGATATTGCAACATAGTTAAAACACCCGTTTCAATGATATATATATTTTCAAATTTGTACTGTTACGAATAGTTCCTACTACTATGCGTACTACATTGCACAATTAATCCGTACACTACATAGTAGTTAGTTTGTTGGTAATTTTAACTGAAAAACGTTTGACTTTTTTATTTTGCTAGATACTTATTTCAAACAACTGGCAGGAGATTATATTTCATCTGGTCGTGACACTCTACAACGTATTTTTCAAAATCCAGTGCGATCTACTCTCTGGACTTCAGCTGTCCTTGCTGTATCATACATTACCAGCACCTGTCCCAATAAACAGAATTATTATGCTTCTCTCGTTGAATCTGCTATTGATTTGTGGGAAGTTCCAGATCTTATACGCAACTCTGGAAGTGCCAGCTACATTCATAAATGTCTTAAATTATTCTCTAAAGAACAGATTAGGTATAATAACCTTGGATTATTTGCAATTATCTGGCGTGATGATCGAACTCAGTCGTGTTATCAGTATGCAGAAATATGCAAGTACACCTATCCTGCGAACGGGGGAGGGAATTTCACAGGTCTCCTTCGTTTATTCTTGTTCGATCGTCCTCAAGAAAATGGTCTGGAACGCATACAGAATATTGTTCAGGATCGCATTTTGGATTTTGGATTCATGGGAAAATGGTGGTTCATGTCACACTACATGGATAGCTATGACATCAATCCTGACGAATGGGAAACTCCAAAAATCTTCGAGAAGCTCACCAGGAAAGAGTCGGACTAATAACAGTTTTAAAAGCAGTGCGAAACCTAGTCAGCCTACTTGCTCGTCATCTCATTTTAAACCATCTGAAGATCAAAACTGCAGCGGACAAAATATTGAATTACATTTGAATAGTCCTAATAACATGAGTGATGACTGGGAAATCATAAATGAAGAAGTTTTGTACGTAGACTGTCAAGGTCTGCTAGAAGATGATATCTTAACCCCATCTAGTGTCATTCGCCTTGTGGATATAGAGTCAGATAAACCTCTTATGCAGGTAAATTAGCTGTCGATTCAATGTTTTTTTTTAAAGTGCACATCTACTAAGTTCATGGTCTTTCATAATCAACCTATACTAATACCCATTTTTCCTAAGGCACCAATATATTTAAGTGCGTCATATGAGGACTTTCATTACAACGATGTTCGTAAACGTTGTGCTTTAGTTCGATACAAATGTTCACTTTGTGTTTTACAACTTACACCACTCTTGACATGAAACATGTAAATCATAAACGGATATATAGCATACAAGCGCACTCTATTCTGCTATACAGCTTTGACAAATGCCTAATGAAAAATAGAAGCTATGTGTGTTTCAGGACCTTTTTTGAAGTTTTGTCAAATACTGGGCCATCGTGAAAATAGTGTTTTAAGTTAACTTCTGAAACTACTTACATGGTTTACATAACTAGGTTGTCAGATTGTAACTTATTGGATAAACTGCTTGTGTTTCAGCGAGTATAAACCTCGCTTCACATCTATTTGAAAAACTGGGTAGTATTACTAGCCGTCTTACAGTATGGTCCAAAGCTGAGCTCATTAACCAAAACAAGAGTGATCAATAAATTTTTAATGTATTGTGCATTGTTCTTGGCTAACAAGTTCTTCATTTTTAATTGGCTGTTACGTGTAAACGAAACCGCCTGTTCATGATTAGCGATTAAAAGTTGGAACGTCATTCAAAATCAGATGAATTTTCCTCCACACAATCAAGTGTAACAACCTCACTACTCAAATTCAGTGCATCAGCACTATGGATGCCTACAGATTATTCTGGTATAAGCTGCTGATTACAAAGTTTATACTAACTTAATTGAATGCTACGTTTTCTGCTGTAGTAACTAAGGTAGAAAGAAAGTTGGGATCATGAGTCAATCGAAGCTAGACCACCATGGAAAACCTGGATGGCCGTTTCTTCCTTTTGTGAAGGAGTCCCACGATAGGACGTGACGGCTGTCCAGTGCTTCCAGGTTTTCCATGGTGGTCTAGCTTCGATTGACTCGTGATCTCAACTATTGAAATTACTACAATCTCCACAAAACCCCTTCTGATGGTAGAAAGAAAGCTTTAGAAAATCAACTTGTCGCACTAAGTTGATGTGATGTCACTTGCGTACTGAAATAGTAATAGTGTGATTCGTACAGGTGTATGTACTCTGTTGTGAAACACATTGTTCATGTAATGGGTAGTGATATTTACCGACTAGTTTAAACGTGATGGGTTCGCCCAATAAACCATCACTCATTTGGTATGTGGTTCACATAAATTCAGGGCTTCCTCAAGAAGATTTACGACTGTTTGGTACAGAACTGTCAAACTTATCTATTAAGTAATCGGTTAACAGTGTTTATGCTTTGTACTTTTCCATCTGAGAATTCATTTGAGGTTATTTTTCTCAATATTCGGTTATCAAAACATTTTGACAAATTCTTGATATACCTTCTGGAATTAAGTATGCACATTTTGATAATCAATAATTGTTCCACTTATATCAATCCCCTTCAAGGTTGGACCAGCGGTCTTTGAAGGACGTTATGAAGATACAGTTGGGACATATTTATTCTTTGAAAATAACTCCACTCTGAATAACACTCTTCCCATAGAAGGCGCTTCTCTAGCACCAGCGCGCAAAATGGACGACCAAACATCACAGCATACCACAACCTATGTCGCTAAATCTTCCAAATCTCTTACATTTCAGCGCATTTTCCTAAAAGCAAAAGAAGGAAATCACTAGCTACTCCCGTTGGGAATGTTAATTTTCGAGTACTGGAGTGTAATTTGCAGTATGAGGTTTTGTACTTGTTAAGACAAATATATTTTTAAATGAGCACCCAAAGCCTTCTTAACAAAAACCATTCTCAGAGATTTCCATAGTTACGTACTCCTGTTGCCCCTTCTGGAGAAGCATAGGCCGCCCCCAAATGGCCTGGTATGACCGAGAGCGGGGTAGGCCCGCCCTTCATCTCGAAATGCTCTCACATGGACACCCGTATATAGCCTTTGCCGGGGAAGTCCTACTCACTGCCTTCTCGTGGCGGGGGTGTTGTTTACGAAATTGAGAGGGCGAAAAGCAAATGTCCGACTCTAACCGGGTTGGTGGACACGGAGATTCCACCTAGGGGAAATGGAAAACCCTGATCCCAAGCCAATGGTGCACATGGGCCCCAGTATCCTGAGGGAACAAATGGTGTATGAACCAATCGTTGGTCACCGGCTACCATGGGACTGCATCTCCTCACGACGATCCACTGCCTCGTGGATCAGACCTTTAGGTCGAAGGCTCCGGGTGTGGTCCCCTAAGAAAACCACCTGCTTCGGTTTGGGGACCCAGGCGGTATCACGGCCCTCACACAGATCGAATGATTTATGTGGCGTACATCTATTTGGTGCCTCCTTGTATCAATGTTTGTGTTTAAATAAGTAATAAATAGGCTACCCACTAGCACTCTCCACCTAACCCTGTCCTGGGCAATCCTTTCCAGTTGGTATTCATCCTTTTCACGTCTGCTTCTGATTCTTCACGTACTGTGTTCTCTGGTCTCCCTCTTTTCCGTTTTCGTTCAGGACTCCAAGTTAGCAGTTTGGTGATTTCCGTAATGTATGTCCTATCCACTCCCAACGTCTTTTCCTAATTTCCCCTTCAGATGGAAGCTAGTTAGTTCTCTCCTACAGTAGCTGTTGCTCATGGTATCCAGTCATCAATGGACATTGAGTATCTTGCGTAGACAACTGTTCATAAGTACTCGTACATTTTTGGTGATGATTGTAGTAATTCTCCACGTTTCAGCTCCGTTCAGTAGGACTGTATTGAGGATTCTGACTTTAATATTGGTCGGCAGTTGTTTTGAGTTTTACATGTTCTCCAATTGTAGGAGTGCTGTCCTTGCTTTTCCAACCCTCGCCTTTACGTCTGCATCAGTTATTTTGAATTCGTCGAGTTTGTCAGTATGTATAAGGAAGGCTGTATTGAATATTTGTAATGCTGTTTTTCCAGTTGTCCAATGCTCCTTTAGCTTCAGTTTCATCCTGGCAACCAACTGGTGATCTAAAGCTATGTCAAATCTGCTTCTCACGTCTTTCATTGTCCTTCTGAAGTTTTTATTGATACAAATGTGATCTATCTGGTTCTCTGTGATGTGATCCAGTTGAACCAATGCAGCTTTTTGTATTCGTTTGTGGTGTAATATTGTGCCGCCTATAACCATTTTGTTGAATGCACACAAAGTTGTAAATCTGTCACCATTTTCGTTTTTCCCTCCCAGTCCATGATATCTTCATATCCGGTGTTGTCCATCCCGACTTTGGCGTTCAGATCTCCCATCACGATGGTGATATCCTTTCTTGGGCACTCCGCTATGATTGATTTCCATAGGCAACATGTAATTTGTGTTCGAACGGTTTGATCTTTTACGTAAAACGTACTAGACAACCTAACTTTAATGATTTCTAGCGATAAAAAGTAGGTTCATATAAACATTAGTTCAAAAGAGTACCAATATATATGTGTGCCACACAATAAATCACTAAGTCTGTATGAGCTGGGATACTGCCCGAGTGCCTAGACCACATCAGGTGGTCTTCTTAGAGGGTTCCTCCCCGTACGTTTGACCTATAGGTCTAATCCTCAGGGCAGCGGAGCAACGTTAGGATGCAGTCACATGTCCGATAACCAATAGTAGATCCACACCCCGTTCGTTCCCTCAGGATCCTAGAGCCCATGCGCACCATTGGTTCGCCAACACCTAGATTGATTCTCCGCACCCACTAACCCTGTTTAAGAGCTGGACATTCACCTTTTACCTTCTCAATTTCGTAAACATTCCTGCCACGAGAAGGCAATAACCATATGAGAGCATTTCGAGTAGAACGGACCCTACCCACTCTCAGTCGTACCAGTGTTTGGGGGCGAATATTAAAGCATCGGTCGTCTTAATTGAGGTTAGAATAAAACAAAATTAACATTTTATTCCGCTTTCCCAAAGTATGTTAATACAATGAGACCCTTCCATAATTAGTACAAATCACTAGTTATTTCACTGAGTTACCTAAGGCAGTAGTAATTTTGTCTCCCCACATCTGAACTTCTAAGCGAGTACAATCATACATTCACTTCATTTAGAAGAGACTGAAGTTGTTTACTCTTTAAATACCTTTCTTTTTGAACCAATCACATAAACGTAAAACGCTTCGAAGTCCTAAAACTGATTGCCCTTTCCACACTAATAACTAGAATTTGGTTAAGAGAGTCAACTCTCTAATCGGATTTCTAATTTAACTAATTCAACAACTTCAAAAAACATAATTTAAGGGTTTGCATGTGCCGGAACATAACTGATGCCTAAAAACTAGGACATATTCAGACCCTTCTTTGGACTTCTGAATTGCAGTGTAGAATATATGGCTCGTCGTTTGCACAATAGAATCTTATTGTTGATGACAGCATCAAAATCTTGACTTTGTGAAATCCCTAGGATTAACTATTCGCTTATATGAACTGTTTCTATTCAGCATATACTTAAGTCCATCGCTGACATATTTCGGAATATAACTACACGCTGAAGATCGGTGCTCCACTTATAGGCCTGGCTTGTCCTGATAATAGATAAAGTAATTAGACAATCACGCTCTACAAACTACTAAAGTAGTTGATAAAGATATTACGGCTGCAATTTGGCTTTTTGTAACAAACTAAATGGGCGGCAAGAATACAAACAGCGAACTCATTTAAGAAAATCCAATGTGAATAACTCACATGGTGAAATACTATGTTTTTCAATATTTCGTGGTGTGGGTGATGGGAAGAGCATTCTAACCCTACAGAAATCGACGTCTAATTTTCACGACATTGAAAGGAACAATCGGTGGGGTCGTAGACGCTTTGATTGTTTCTGTACCATGCTATTCAGAATATATATTTGACAAATCTTGTCCTGACTCAACCTTCAGTAACCGAAATCAAGCTCACAGTTATAAGGAATTACATCACGTATATTTCAAAGAAAGCCTATAAGGTGAGAAATGTTTGGGAAAATCCTAACATCATAATAAATACGTATGTGCCACCTAGATTGAGCAAAAGCAAAAATGTATCATACATGATCACAAATATAAACAATTAAGTTAGTAAGTAGGTAAGCTAGACGAACATGAAGACTGAGGGGAAGTAAATAAATAAACACTAACAAACAAGAACTGATAAAGTAAGTTGGTCAAAACGATACAAACAGTTTTCACAGCTGAGTGCAACATATTAGATGAATACAACAGAGGATCGAAAGCCCGTATGTTGCTGTCCATCAATTGGAACTAACAGCAAAATGCAGCAATAAACCGTCGGGTTGTTGCCGCATGAAACGAGATCACATTATTGCACATTTCACAAAATACTTTCCAAATGAGCTGCCACATTAAGTTCCTCTTCGAACATCCAAGTAGGTGGGATAACACTGAAAAAGAGTTTGGACATGAAACAAGTGGTTTGAGACTTTACGGAGAAATGCACGAGAAACAAAAATGTAGTGCTTCTGTTGAGAGGGTGTTTTCAAGTTTGAAGAAACATTCGACCGCATTTTTGAGGGGCAGTTGTATGTGAACAAAGAATAAGAGAATGGTAACAACTAGGAATTATTTATGAACTATTATAACACATAATCTTACAGGATTATTAATCAAATAGTTTATACTTATCCATATTCTTTTTGTCATAAGCCTCCGTTTGACCTATTAGCTGTTATGCGATTTACCATTGTTAATTTATTCCGAATCTATTAGTTACAGTCTACTGTGCTTACACATGCCTTTGGCTTGATCTTGTATAATTGTTTTTTTTAAAATTTTATGGTGCGATACTGTCAGGAATGCTTGTATATAAACCACGTATGTCTGAAATGTACGATTCATACGGCGGATATCGACATTTGTGCTGTGGATCGAACGGGCGGGGCTAAGCGAGAAGCTACTATACAGAGGACCAATAGGGACTCGGAATTGACTCTAGGCTGCTCGTGTTGGTTAACGCACCATCGGTTTAGCACACGGATAAGGTCACGAGATATTTGGCAGGCCATAGGACATAACTATTAAATAATTTGATTAGTGTTCTTTTATAATCCCCTTACTGCGAACTTCCACTAAACCTGTTAACCACTGTTAAACGTTTTATTACGTCTCAATTATTGTTAATTATGTACCGTTTGCTCAACACCCTGTAACATATAGTCTGATTGTTTTTAAAAGTATAGTTTCTTATTTGGTGCGCGATGCGGCCTAATAATTCCTGTATTCTAAACTAATACGTGTTTGAATTAAAAAGACTGGATGCCTGATATACATAGAAGCTTGGCTTCTGTCTTTTAATTTATCGTACAGGAAACTGGGATGTCAGAAAGGCGTACGTCCTGGACCAATGAGAGTTAGGTTTTTCCCGGCTTTAGCTTAAGATTACTCCCTTCAGTCAGAACGTATCATTGGTCAAGACGTAGGATGTTAGTCCATAAAGAAACATTATGGGATTCTTATTGATAAATCTTATCAAACGGTATTGACTAACTTTCACCTTCATAAGATTTTTAACTGGCCTGTCGCTCTATCAACACTGATCAAAGTATCCTCTCAGTAGTTTAACAAGAATAAATAGGTCTAGTAATTATGCCACTCTTATAACACTAATTAGTCATGGGTGACTGAAAAGCTGATTTACAAAATATCCAATCAAATAAGAAAAACATGAGCTACAGAAGAGTTCAAGTTGGGACTGATTCTACTGTGTCACAACTATATACCAGAAAAAATTTCCTGATTCATATTTACTACAAACTAACATAACATTGAACACCTGAAGGTACATTATGTTATGGTTTTCATGTAAATTATTATTAAGTTCACATTCTGTCAAAGCTTATAATTAATGAGAAAAAATTTATAAATAAACTTATGAAAAAAACAAGTTTACCTATGTCCAGAACCGCTAATCCAGCGTACGAGAAATTCACATCGATGATCCAGAGAAATACGTCGACCAACAAACTGAGAGTCACGATCAATATATATTGAAGTAATAATTATTTATCGGTCGCATACTATTAAGTAATTTTGTTTAAATAATTAACTCAATGTTTATGAAAGTTAATATTAACCCATAGGCATACAACCTTGAAAAGCATAGTTGAATTCGGACTAGTCATTAACACAGAAATTATTTGTACAAGGACGTGAGTCCAAGGGCATTTTGGTTTACTATCCTAAATAACATCTGGGTTGCCTAACTGTTTTTAAACAAAAAAAATCAATATTATTATTATCCAGTATGTGCTTACTGCCACTAAAAATACTGTAAAGTTATGACCTATTTCTGACATATGTGTCATTAAAATATTTGTCACTTCCTTGGTGTGACATATATATAACATACTATAACACATAAGGCCAACAAGATGAACAGCCGTAGTAGAAATCATAATAGGAGAGGTTAAACATTGAGAATATGGCGCTAAAAGACAACAGAAAAATATGTCACAAGGAATAGTGAACTCAAGATCTAGAGGAAGATAAAAAATGAATGCATCTGAGTTAATGTGACCGGTTTTTAGACATGTCACTCAATTTCTTCAGCTACAGATTACCGTTATTGTTTTATTTATTTTAGAACATAAAATCCACTCCAATGGGAGATAAAAAAAAAGGCACCACAAAAAGTATGGATAACTTGATGAGGAAAAAGTTATACATCCGAAGAGGAGAAATTAAACTAAGTGGAATAATTAACGAAAAAAGTAAATAACGGAAGAATTAGTCCAGTTGATAATACACACGAAGTTGAAGTTATCAAAAAGTAAAAAGAAACTACGTCAGAATCACCAGCCATTTCTGTTCCAAGCCATGTTTGATATCTTGGGTCACTGAGTTGCATAACCTCGTTAGGATCCAAAACCAGGGGGTCGTGGTAGACCTGTAGGTTCCAGTCCTATTTCACTTTTATTCATACTACGGTACCAATTCAAAAACTGATCACTTCTCTACTTTCCCATTTAGTCTAAGCGTCGGTAGCAAAGCTCGATATAGAAGCCTTTGGAATTCACGTGTAATCCATTGAATCCAGTGTGACACTAATTACTAAGGTCGATGGTGTTGCACATTTCATTGAAGAATCGAACACAGAAAATAGTCTAACATCCTCAAATTAGAGGTGCAAGGTTTTGTGACCATAGGAAATTACTCTTGCTAACGCTTTGTAAACCTGACTAACATTCACGACGATGTCAAAAAGGGCTCACATTAACGTAACCTCCAGCGGCCATAAATACACACAGACTGATTTCATTTATCACTTTGTTATCGCCACTCATGCATCTAACCATATACATGAACTTTTCAACTACTTTAAACAGTTCACAAACAAGAGTCTGTGAAGGTGCAGGTACGTGTTACACTTACGAGTATTGATTCCAAATCGACTGAGCGTGATACTCATAATTTGAGTATCACCTCACATTAAAGATAAAACCGTCCGCGTACATAAGATCGAAATTTTTTAGGTAACTGATACACATCACTACTACTTATTACCACCAAATATTCTCCCAGAATGTTATCGATGACAAAGTTGGAGACGGATAGTGATTATGAGAAGCCCTGTCTAACACCACTGCCTGAATGGGACAATAGGGAATGATTGTATGAAGCCACTCTGACTGAGCTGTCTATGTAAGTAGCCTTTCAAATACTGATCAATTTTTAAGGCACACACTTTAACGGACAATCCCAGAGTACAGTCCTAGCCAATGGCTGGAATGCAGCCGTATTACTAAGAAGCACAACAATTGTTGGCCTGGAATAAATATGGCAGTGATATAACATTTGACAGAGGGTAAAAATGCGACAAATGCATCAACGACCTAAACGTAAACCGGTCTTCTCGTTAGTCAGTCTTTTGTGGGTTCTGCGCCATCTATGAGCAGCAGAAGAGATGAACTGTTTCTGAAAAAGCACACATTGTCTAGGATGTCGTTGACTAGCGTCCCATCAGGTCTAGAGATTTTATCCTTCAAGCCAGGTATTTCGCTGACAGAAGCTCGGATGGGTTGAAATATCTTCCAGCAGTTAACAAGTACTACTGCTGTCTATAAAACTTTCGCATTATTTTATTTATATTTACTTGAACACACAAAAATTGGTACAATACGGCAACAAATACATCTACACCACACAATAATAATGAGGATGTAAGGAGATGAAAAATGTGAAGTGCGTATAACAAAGCAAGAATAAGGAACAAAAATTAGTTTATGAGTGAAATTATTGATAATAATTGTAATTATAATAGAAGAAACAATTCAGTTAGCAAAGGCACAACAAGAAAAAATTCTTCCAGTTAGAGAAGTTACGTCCATTTTTTATGAAGAAAATAAAAGAATGTTACAGCAGGATCGCCGCTGGCTTCTATTCTGAGCCATATCTGATAACGTCCCTAGCCACTGTGTAGCACCGTTTCTCGGACCTCAACAAGGGAGTCATGAAGGACCAACAGAAGCCAGCCATTTGCAGCTTTCTTTCATGCCACGACACCATGTCATGCACTGACCACCTCTCCGCTTCTTCCAACCAGTCCCAGAGTCGGCAAATAATGCACGACGTGGAATTCTCTGGGACGACATTCGTAGAACATGTCCAAGACACCGAAGTCGATGTTTCAAGATGGTGACACCAATTGCATTATCATCTCTGTGCCCGAACACACGATGCCGAACCTCTGTATTACTAACATGGTGTTGCCACTGGATGTCAGCAATCCTTAGGAGACAACGATGATTAAACACAGAATCATCTAATATCCTCAACTCGGAGAGACCAGGTTTCACAAGCATAGAGCAGAACTGCTCTCACCAACGCGTTGTAGATCCGACCTTTACATCCAGACTAACATCACGAAGGCGCCAAAGATGGCCCAGATTGGCATAAGCCTCTCCGGCTTTCACTACACGTGAATTGATCTCGTCATTCACGCCACCACCAGCAATTATGCAGCTACCTAGATACGCGAACTTCTCGATTATTTCTATCTGCTCACCATCCAGGGTGAGTACAGGATTGGAATCCTGCCAGTCTTGTAGAAGTACTTTGCACTTCGAAGGTGCAAAGCACATACCGTACCTACGGACACTGATTGCCAACTGATTAAGTGCGGATTGCATGCCTTGGGTATTATCACGCAGTAAGACAATATCGTCCGCATACTCAAGGTCGAGAAGTCTTTCTCCAGACAACAGATCCGCACCACCATTACTTACATTCATCAGAGCTGTTTCCACAATGTCATCGATCGCAAAGTTGAAGAGGAATGGTGAGATTGTGCAACCCTGCCTAACCCCACCGCTGGAATGGAACAATGGAGGGAGGTAGTTGTATGCCCTCACTCTGCCTGAGGTGTTTGTATATAGGGCTTTTAGGATGTTAATAAACTTCTTAGGCACACCCTTCTTCAATAGACAATCCCAGAGAACAGTCCTGTCCAACGAATCGAATGCAGCTCTGATGTCAAGAAACACTACGATTGTTGGCCTTTGATAAGTATGGCGGTGTTCTAACATTTGGCGAAGGGTGAAGATATGATCAATACATCCTCGACCAGAACGAAACCCAGCCTGCTCCTCGCGAGTCAATCTTTCTCGGGTTTTGAACAATCTACGAAGTATGACGGAAGCCAATAGTTTGGACGCAATCGGAAGTAGGCTTATCCCCCGATATTTGATACAGAAATGACGTGAAGCCTTTTTAAAGATAGGAACAACTATCGACTCATTCCATGACGTTGGTACACTCTCTAGTTCCCAAACCTTTGTAAACAACGTCGTCAATTTTTTAGTCAAAAAGTCACCACTATCTTTAAAAAGAGCCGGAGGTAAGTCATCTGGGCCTGGTGATTTGTAGCGCTTCAAGAGTTGGAGCTCCTTGCGGACTTCCGCTTCATTTGGTGGATCAGTCGTCACCGGCCATGGAGGGCAGGACAGTCTGACCGATGTTGCCGGAACAGCGGGCCATTTGAACTGCTGTTCGAAGAATTCTGCCCATCGTCCAAGACGTCGATGGATGTTAGTGATTGGCATCCCATCATCCTCACAGATTGTCTCGCTCACACCAGACTTTTTGCTGCCAGTGACTGAGATAGGTCAAAAGAGCTTCCGGCAGTTACCAGATACAACTGCTGCTTCTAACTCATTGGCACGCTCCGACCCCCATTTTTCTTGAACATTACGCAAGCTTTGCCTCATTTCATTACCTAACAGTCTCCGTTCGTGGTCAAACTCGTGGTCACCCGAGGTAGACAAACGTGCCTCAAGAAGTTGTAAGGAGTCGGTAGAAACCCAGTGCATATAAGCGGGACGTTTCACAAAGCCACAAGAAACGTAACCCACCATTTCCATGGTGTCGAGCAAACGCATCTACCTCTTATCCATACTTTTCCACGGGTTGATAGCTAGATTTCAATATAACTCGACTTGACAACTAGTTGTAGCAAAGGTTGTAGTGGATTTGCCTGGATCAATCCGTTTAGGACAATGAAATTTTCGACCACTGAAACGTAAGATAAGATTATCGCTAACCAAACCATGATTGAAGTCCAGATAGGAACTCTAAAAGGAGCGGTAGTCGTGTACATAACTATTCTAGCAGTATCTAATCGCTATATGAGCAGTCTGAGTCGAAGATTGAGTTGGGGATGCAGGACGTCAGTTAGTACATCAGGAATGACTGTGACAGAAGTTGGTGCTGGCTGAAAGTAAGTTGTTGCTTGTAGAAGACGGTTACCGTTATCCGACCTGCAACCAACGAGTCTTCATTGGGCAGCCACCCAAGCAACTGTCCTCTGTCCCTAGATGCCTGACCTGCACATTCAAATCTCCGTCTGGCACTACGATATCTATCGGGCGCGCTTTCTCCAGACAAACAATTTGGTAGTGCAACTCATCCTTTATTGGATCTATACTGCAATGTGTCGGAACATAGGCGAAGATAGCAAAAAGACTGTTTCACACGCCAGTCCATCCTCATCTTGATTGAGCTTTCCGATCTGACGACACATAAACGACTGTTAATGGGGGATATAATCAATTAGTGCTGCCTCTGCCATATGACTTAATACAACGCCCATGGCAGCTAAACCCGACAAAGATGTCACAAAGTCCTTGAATATGCGCACGTCAACAAGCTTTACGAATCGACAGATGAAGAGAATTTGTAGTGCTTCATCAGAGTCTTGAATACTGGTCTCAGAGGTACAACAGATGTCGACACCAAGACTTTCCAATGACGGCCAAACGTATCTGTTGTCCTATCCTCATCAATATGTGACTGTTGAAGGAGGCCAGTTTGGATGAGATACTTTGATCCATAAAAGGTGTATTAACAATCGCATTCCGTGGAAGCATCCATAAATTCGACTAAACTGTGACATGAGATTGCTTAAATAGGACAGAACTTCCATCATAGATGAGCTGCTGGGTGATTTGACAAATAAAGAATACATAAGGTGAAAACAAAGAAAAACTGAGAAGTGACAGTGTAAAATAAAAATGAGTGTGACGAAATAGTAATCAATACTATTTGCTTGAATAACAAAGCGAAACGAGATTTTTCCAACGGTAATTGTCATCAGAATTGTGACAAGAGGTGGGGGCTTCAGCAATTGTTATGAGTGGAGTAGTGATTGACATAAGTGAACAGAATAAGTTAAGAAACCAATAAAATACTTATGTACTTATTGCCTTCACTTCGAAAACAGTGTCTTAATCTGAATTCTAAGTAGGATCATTATTATTCTAATCATGTACTACAACGATTTGTGATACTGATATAATTTACATATTAAGTTTCCCCAACTGCAATCGATTGTATATTAACTTACCGTATGAGGAGTTGTCAACAGCAATGATATGTGCTGATGAACATCTTTTGTATGCCTCAACAATGATGGTAGGGTCGATTCTTTACTAACCATGATATTTGGTGGATTAACATTGGGACGTGCACGCGAATTTGTAGATTTGTCATAAAGTTTCAAAGGTAACTTGTAAAAACTCAGTGGTAAAATGCGAGATCGTTCACGATTATTTTTTGTTGTGAGCTCCTTATTTAGAAGATATGAAATTTTCAACTTGTTTTTAACCAGTATTTGACTTCTGTAATCATAAAAATCCAAGCGACGAACTATAATACAAAGTATAAAATGTAAAAACAATATGGTTGGTGTGCAACTCACTAACAAATGGTCAAACGCAATAAGCTGAGGCTACAAGACCTCATAAACGAGAATATTCTTACCGTATTTATTATCTCATTCACAAAGAATAGTCAAATTGAATTTGGAAATCATTTGGAGATGTAAATCACTAGTAAGGCACATAAACAGCCTATAAATTAGCAGACTATAATACGTCGGGAAAAAACAGATTATTTCACAACTCGGATCATATCCACTCCGACATAATCCAAAACACGGCCACTAACAACTGATAAGTGGTTTTTCGAAGACTGTATCGTTTGAAATACATTATCTCACATCGACATCATCCACCATAGCCATTTTTAATAATGCAGAGTTGAAGTTTCATGTTGAGTAGTCTTAAATTGGGAAAAAATTATTTAATACTCCCTGATTTCAAATGGTTCGGCCAGTGCCAAAAGTGTAAGTACTAGCTTAAAATGAGCAACCCAAGTGCTGGACACCTTAAATGATTGAGATTTACAATTTTAATGGTTGACTGACTTCGACTGATTCATTTTATCATGAGATGAAAATACACTAACAATATTTAAAGAAAATCTTATTAATATTACAATGATACCCATCCATTTGACTAGCTTTCATGTATAGACTAACCTCGGTAAGTTCGCGTTTTCTTACGTTTGCGCAAATTTTTTTTGGTAGATAGCGAAGTACATTTCTTTAATGGATTTTGTAAATTAGTTATTTCTTCTGAATGTGGCTGACAAAGTATGTTCTTGTCAGTTAGAGATACTTTGGGTAAGGAATCACTATTGATACGATTTGTGCGCATATGTGTCCGTTGAACATGACGTTCTAACAATGTGGAAGTAGAAAATCGTAATGTGCATGCATCGAAAATGCATCTAAATGGTTTTCCTTTGGCATCCGTATGATGAAGTATATGTTGTTCCAGCCACGCAGCCGAAACACTAGGTCTTCCAAACACACGACAATCCTGCCACAAACAACTAAAATATTTTCGCCGACTGGATAACTGTGGGACGACATGAATTTGTTGAATGTGATTGATCAACTGAGTCCTTTCAATGTCAACACACCCACAACCCTTCCACTTACAAACGGAGGACATACTACTAGACCCACAGGAAGTAGATGAAACAGAAGAAGCAGAGGTATCTTGGATTGAATTGATCACAGACTGTTCTTTGAGACCGTTGTCTTCTACAGGCGATTTGGGGTCAGGTAAACAATCATCCCTATTTAAGAAAACATGACGATGCTTGAAGTGATTTCTTCTTTCTACATTCCTGTTCCGATGACGCAGATTCAAAGAATCAGATAACAACGACAGTTTACTGGCCAACCTAGTGTGCGACTTGTTTGTTAGAGCACGAGTCCGAACAGACAGTGAAGGTTTTAGTTGAGTGCAAACTGTGTGTGTCATGCTTCTCTTTAAAATTAGAGACAGATATTGATCGTCAGCTCCATCATGATATACAATCCTAAAAACCGAAGAATACACAAGGATTTGTTGATAGAGAAGATATACATAATCATTTAATTATGATGGATCTGAGGTTGCCACTTGTGTGAAAATCTATTTAGCGAAAATGATCGCTCGCAACGTAAAAAAATAATCACCAACAAGTAGTAAAGATACAGTTTTTTGCGATATATTCAAGTTGCAACTGCTAACGTAGACTGTTTCTATAAACCATGTGAAGTTTGTGGTCATAAGTGCTGTTAGAAGTATGAAGGCGGTTATCACTTTCCCGTTACTCACACAGTAGAACGGTTCTCCTTGAGGTGCCTGAAAACGAAAGAGGGTTACAGTTGGTCTTCGTGACCTGATAGCTTGACCGCAATGTCGAAGGGACAACTGCTTGAGGCCAGTCACACACGACTTTTTGTGTTCGCTCCATACTTGTTGATACCTTACCGCAGGAGGCTAAAATTCGCGGGATGAGACGAGGTGTGCATTATCAGGGTCGACCTAACCTCACGGTTCCTTCGTGGGAAGGCAGAATAGATGTTATGCTGATTGTCTGAAGTAAACACCTTACTGCCATCACACCTCTGTACAGTTAGCAGAACGAACCTTGGGTTTGCTGTTTTCCATCTTACCGTTATTCAACCGATCTGCCTGGGATGTTAGGACCTTGGGGAAAGATTGTCCCAGCCAGTATAGCCCGATTCGTTCATCACGATAGGCTAGCCCGATCACCACGTCAAGGTAGCAGTAACGGCCAGGCATGCTAAGTTTAATTAATTTTGTTTTTCTTGCTGATTGTTAGTTATTTCTCAGAGCACCAACTTTAAAAGTTTATTCCGAAGTATTTGTAATAAGGAATGGAAATTGAACAGAGGCCAGAGAGTGCGATACTAATTCGCTTACAAAAATCCACAGTAAAACATAACTTAAGCGTTAGTCAGTAACACTTAATGAGGTCTTTAATGTACGCTGTCGACATTCATTCAGTCACAACGTAGAGCCTGTATGTATGTAAATCGGTTAACATACCCCATTAGCATAGAGAGATGAATTTTCAAGGCCAAATTTCGGAAGAGGTAGTTACAGAATTAGTGGTAATAGGAAAGATTAGGTATCGAAGATGAGGATCAAAAAGAAAATATAAATTGACGAAATAAAAGTATAAAGGAAGTTATGAGGAATTTAGAATTCGGGGAAAGACAAAGCACGGATGTACCTACGCCACTGCAAACGATCTTGAGTCAGGTCATTCAAAGTCTTAAACCATTTGTTACGATAATCACGTGGATCCTAACCAGGTAGTCTGTACCTAATAGCACGTCTAAGTTCAACTGTCAGTGACATCATAGACTGATGCCATGTTTTGGTCTGGCCGCCCCTAGCTTTCTTCCAGACTACTCCTACACCAAAAAACATTGCCTGTTGAGGTAGGCGATGGGTGGACATGCGTAATGCATGTTCTCACCACTTCAGTTAATGAAGATTTACTACATCATAAACCAATTCCCCATCTTAACCCAGGCTATGCTTACTCCGTGGTCCAAAAATTCATGAGCAATGTTTGTAGACACCTGAGAATATCCTCTACTCTTGATGACCAGGTTTCACATCCATAAAGTAGAGTGGAGTAGACTACTAAGCAGTAAACTCCCCGTTGATAGGAAGATGGATATCTAGACTATGCCACAAGTGACGCGATTCGGCGAAAGCCAATCGAGCCTTCTCATACCGTGCCGAGATTTCGTCAGATGCCAAACTCCCAAATTAGGTGAACATTAGTATGAAGGGGCACTGAATATCTATGCACCATACAAGTCATTTGATTTGTGATCAGCGATCGAGACCAGTCAGATTGGATTACATCCAGTTCCCAGAATGGCCGAGAGTGGGGTAGGCCCGCCCTCCCTCTCAAAATACTCTCACACGGCCACGTGTATATAGCCTCTGCCAGGGAAGTCCTACTCACTGCCTTTCCGTGGCGGGAGGTTGTTTACGAAAATGAGAGGACGAAAAGCGAATATCCGACTCTTTAACCGGATCCCAAACCAATGGTGCACATGGCGTACGAACCAGTCGTTGGTCACCGGCTATCATGGGACTGCATCTCCTCACGATGCTCCACTGCCTTGTGGGTTAGACCTTTAGGTCGAAGGCTCCGGGTGTGGCCCCCTAAGAAAACCACCTGCTTCGGTCTGGGCATCCGGGCAGTATCGCAGCCCTCACACAAATATGATGAAATGTCGATATTTATGGAAAATACTTTTCTATTATTGTTATTATTATTCTTTTCTACGCCATTTATTCACTCGATTTTATTCCCACTTTATGTATCCTTATTTTTCGACTTACACAGCAACTCGCCTATGGTGGAAACTCAGTTCTATCTAAACGTTCTCGAATCACTGCCTGGTTGAAAATTGTATGCTACCACCGAATACGAATACTGAAGCAGGTTTTCTGAAACCACGTGCACCATTCAAACTGGCTGCCTTCAACGTTCGCACACTTATGCAGGTCGGACAACAGATAGGGCTGGCTATGTCTTTGGAAAGTCTTAATATCGATGTCTGCTGTCTGTCCGAGACCCGTATTCAAGACTCTGGTGAAGTACTACAAATTCGCTCTTCATCTGTCGCTTTTGTTTTACGTGCGCTTACCCGGGGACCCTGTGGCATCTTCGTCTGGTCTTGCTAGCGTTGGTGTCGCACTAAGCGCACTAAGCAACCTCAAGTGGTGTCCGTCAAGGCTGTCCACTTTCCCCATTTTTGTTTAACTTCATCATAGATCTACTGATGGAAATAACTTTCTCGTCGACTGAGTTCTCGGGTATTGATCTCCATCCAGGAGGTCCACTTATCGATTTAGAATACGCAGATGACATAGTCCTGTTTGGTGAAGACGCTGACAAAATGCAGAGTCTTCTGGTAGCACTGAGCAACAATGCCAGAATGTTTGGAATGCGCTTCTCTCCCTCGAAATGCAAGTTGTTGCTTGAGGACTGGTCTGCATTAACACCTGAACTAAGGATAGGGAGTGAAGTAGTCGAACGCGTCGACAACTTCACTTATCTTGGAAGTCTGATCAGCCCTAATGGGTTGGTGTCTGACGAAATCTCAGCACGGATTCGAAAAGCTCGTTTGGCTTTTGCCAACTTGCGTCACCTTTGGCGAAGGCGAAATATCCGTCTATCAATAAAAGGACGGGTATACTGCGCGGCAGTCCGTTCTGTTTTACTTTACGGTAGCGAAACATGGCCATTAAGAGTAGAAGACACTCGTAAGCCATTAGTATTTGACCACAGATGCCTCAGAAATATTGCTGGCATCTGCTGGGATCACCGGGTAAGTAATAGTGAGGTTAAACGCAGGGTATTAGGGAATGATGGTAAATCAGTTGATGAGGTTATGAATCTTCATCGACTGAGATGGTTGGGCCACGTGTTACGTATGCCTGAACACCGACTACCACGACGTGCAATGCTATCCGGTATTGGAGATGGTTGGAAGAAAGTTAGGGGCGGCCAAACCAAAACGTGGCATCGATGCTTGAAGACACTAACTTCTAGTCTGAGTCATGTTGGTAGATGCAGACTACTTGGTTGGGGTCCGCGTGACTTTCGTAACCAATGGTTAGAGACTCTTGGTGACATGGCTCAGAATCGATCACAATGGCGTCGGTGTATACACTCCCTGTCTTCCCTTAAACTAAGAGATTAAAATCACTTCATATCTTTCCTTCTACGAACCAATTTTTTATTCTTGTACTATATCTCTATATGCAATATTTCTCTTATATATTACTACCTTTGACCTAATCGCTGCTGTGGATCCGGTGTTCATCTTGTTGTGCTGATGCGGTATGGCAACCTGGACCGATGCACATATGTGCCTGGTCCTACGTTGTAGCTGACTGACTGACTGAGGCAGCACTAATCAACTGAATCCCTATTAACAGTCGGTTATGTGCTGTTAGATTAGAGAGTTCCATCAAAGTGAGAAGAAATCGGCCTGAAAAACGATGTCTTTTCGTCATCTCCGTCTATGCTCCGACAGATTGCAGCCCGGATGCAATCAAGGATGAATTCTACCACCAATTATCTGTTCTGCTCCAGAAAGTGCGTTCGACAGATATTGTAGTACTAGCCGGAGACTTGAATGCTCAGGTCGGGCGTCTAGGTACAGAAGAGAGTCGTTTAGGTGGCCGATGGGAACTTGTAGGTCGCAAGACAGATAACGGGGACCGTCTACTGCAACTTTGCACAGACCACAACCTGCTTTTGGCTAGCACTAACTTTCGGCACAGTCATCGCCGATGTGCCACCTGGCATCCTCCTTCTGCATCTCAAGCCTGGACTCAGATTGATCACATCGCGATCAGCTACCGCTAGCGTGGTTGTGTACAAGACTGCCGCTCCTTTTGGAGTACCCCTCTGGACTCTGATCATGCCCTGGTCTGCGCCAATCTCACCTTACTTCCCAGTGGCCAACAAAGTGACCGCCACCAAAGGATTGATGTCAGCAAGTTGGTTGCAACTTCTGTTGCTAGTAAGTATCGAACCGAGCTAGCTTCTATGCTAGCTACCATTCCACCGAAAAGTATACATGAGCATTGGCTATTGCCTTCCGTCATACTTCGTAGATTGTTCAAAACCCGAGAAAGATTGACTCGCGAGGAGCAGGCTGGGTTTCGTTCTGGTCGAGGATGTATTGATCATATCTTCACCCTTCGCCAAATGTTAGAACACCGCCATACTTATCAAAGGCCAACAATCGTAGTGTTTCTTGACATCAGAGCTGCATTCGATTCGTTGGACAGGACTGTTCTCTGGGATTGTCTATTGAAGAAGGGTGTGCCTAAGAAGTTTATTAACATCCTAAAAGCCCTATATACAAACACCTCAGGCAGAGTGAGGGCATACAACTACCTCCCTCCATTGTTCCATTCCAGCGGTGGGGTTAGGCAGGGTTGCACAATCTCACCATTCCTCTTCAACTTTGCGATCGATGACATTGTGGAAACAGCTCTGATGAATGTAAGTAATGGTGGTGCGGATCTGTTGTCTGGAGAAAGACTTCTCGACCTTGAGTATGCGGACGATATTGTCTTACTGCGTGATAATACCCAAGGCATGCAATCCGCACTTAATCAGTTGGCAATCAGTGTCCGTAGGTACGGTATGTGCTTTGCACCTTCGAAGTGCAAAGTACTTCTACAAGACTGGCAGGATTCCAATCCTGTACTCACCCTGGATGGTGAGCAGATAGAAATAATCGAGAAGTTCGCGTATCTAGGTAGCTGCATAATTGCTGGTGGTGGCGTGAATGACGAGATCAATTCACGTGTAGTGAAAGCCGGAGAGGCTTATGCCAATCTGGGCCATCTTTGGCGCCTTCGTGATGTTAGTCTGGATGTAAAAGGTCGGATCTACAACGCGTTGGTGAGAGCAGTTCTGCTCTATGCTTGTGAAACCTGGTCTCTCCGAGTTGAGGATATTAGATGATTCTGTGTTTAATCATCGTTGTCTCCTAAGGATTGCTGACATCCAGTGGCAACACCATGTTAGTAATACAGAGGTTCGGCATCGTGTGTTCGGGCACAGAGATGATAATGCAATTGGTGTCACCATCTTGAAACATCGACTTCGGTGGCTTGGACATGTTCTACGAATGTCGTCCCAGAGGACTGTCCTACAGGACTATGTCATCTGCGTTTAGAGGGGGATAAACGCACATATTTGAAGTGACAGCTATGTATAATCACTACTACGGAAATAACTACCTGAATATGTACACAAAAGTCGATTAAAGTTGACCAGTGTCCTCGTAACTTAACCAGTTTGAAGCAATGTTTAACAAACGTCATTGTTCTAAATTAGTCCAATTTGCAAAACTTGTGTAAACACGAACAGTACGGCCGTAAATTAAGGTTAGTTATTGGGAAATAAGACCTCAAAATGCACAAAACGACTCACCAGTCCATGACTATGGCGCATCTATGTGTTAGTAACTCGGCACTTTTCTCGGTGAAAATTAAGACCTGCTAAGGAATTTAAACTAATGACCTGGTGGACTTTGGGAACCAGTGACTCAAAAAGTACATTCAATGAATGTCCGTTCGATAGTCCAAGGGGCGCTTAGTACATAAGTGCAGCTTGAGATCAATATGACATAAAATTAATTAAGGTCTTTTTATCCATCTCATTCCCACTACTAAGTTTCCAGGCGAAAAGTTGGTTTTAGTGCTTACTTATATTTACAAATGCATCCAGCTTGTTAAATCTGTGGGACTGTTGCATTACTTAGAGTAGAGTGATTATGTGTATAATCACTCTGACATACTTGTCACATAGATCGGGCTGAAAGCTATCCACGTCAGATGACAAACGAATATGATGAACCCAGTTGATAACGAAACAATCCTCGTTTTTCTTGTCTTCCAAAACAGAGAATTTACAAGGACACTCCAAAAAAGTTCACAAGCCCAGAACAAATTACTTGTCAGCTGACTATCGACTTTCCCAGCGCAGCATCGAGTGGAATTCATTACCTCAGCACGTGATTGGAGCCCCGTCCGTCGACTCTTTCAAAAGAAAGTTGGATCAGCTGAGAGACCACCATTGCCAGGACTAACACAGGCCATCAAGCCTCCTGTCCTTACCAAACTGAAATTGATCCTGAATGGCCTGTCTAAGTCCTCGTTATATGGGTCTCTCAATTATCTTGAACTTACAAAAAAATTGAGCGTAAAGAAACGACAGAGAGAACTCGTTTTGTACACTTACGTTTGATACTGGAAGAAATAAACTACGGTTAACAATTCACAGGCCTTCCTCCTCTGAGTTTTGAATCTCCTACCTAAGTCTACTTAAATGGCGGGAGTTGTGAGTTTTGCCGTTCTTTAAGCCACGACGGATAAGGTGTTTCACTTATTAACAGTTGTAACAAGCTTTTTGACGTCACCGTCTTTTTTTCTTCATTTATTGGAAGACATTTTTCATGTTGGCCCTGCTTCTTTAATAAAATAGCTAGTAACTTTAAGGTTTATCACTTAAGTAATTACATACCTCGGGGTTTTCTGGACTTCTGGTAAAATCCTAATAAACTTTTTAAACTCACTCCTCAGACGAATGTATTCAGTTTGGAGCTTTCTCGTCGTCAAAAGTTTTTCATCGGCTATGTTATCTCGATTTCGCCCACACGTTGAGTACGGGAGACGGGGATTCGCTCACTGACGTTGTAAGCTATGTGAGAACTTTAAAGAATGATCACACGATTTGATTTTTTCCGTAGGTTTGTGGAAGACTCGTAACCATAACGAGCTGATCCTTCCCAAATGCAGCACACACCGAAGACTTATTTGGGTGAGTTATGAAGTCCGTAGTCTGACCTCGTTGATTTGTATTCTTCAGGTTTCCGACCTCTTTGAACAATTTAGCTGCCCGATTCTTCAGCCAATTTCAATGGTCCAAGGATAATAACCGTAAATCTAGGGATTCTGTGCTGAATCAAAAGAGTACAGGACTGCTCTACCGGTATCTTGTATTCCTGCTAATTCTAAAAACAAAAGGAAGCAGGAAGTCACTGGCTGGGACAGTAGAATTTTGTCATTTTTCATCATCAGTTTCTCTTAGGAAACAACATTTCATTATTAAATCGGAAACCACCAGTTTTCCTTCTCAGTGAGTGCAATTCTCATTGTATGAATCACGGTAAGTGGGAATTGGAAACAAACTTGTCCAAAGAACTTTTCAATGTATTAGGACTGAGCTCTAAGTATGTATAGGTTTTACCTTTTGTTTCGATCTTTACAGAAACATGATTTCGGCCGAAATGGACAATTAAAGTTCTTTCCCTAGGTACTTTTGCGCTGAAAATGTTGAGTCTACAATCGAAACGGACTGAGGGGCCAGTATTATCACAATTCAAAGTGTAAGGACATGTTGAGGTAGGCCCGACAATAACAATCTAAAAATTCCTGCAACATAACGAGTGTGTAGCAGCCCAGGTTAGGTTCTTGGTCATCTTCAGTTGGAATTAAGACATTATAGTTAGAATAGTTATTTACTTTCTTATTTTGTGTGAGCATCATATTTCCTGTGTTTATGTGTCGAACGGTGGACTTTTCGTGTATTTTACTTGGCAATGTTGCACTCCGTTTCCTCCACGTATTTTGAAACAAACTACACTACCAAAAGTGTTTGGTGTTCTTATCCACTACATTACGGGGGGTACTTTGGGGTCCCTCAGGCTATTAGAAGGACTCCCTTAAGGGCCCTCTTTGACAGCATTGATATTTAGTAAATTTTGACCCCATTTTTGTACATAAACTTTAATCCATGACTTTCCTACCCATATTCTCATAGCTTCCAGTTATTCTTAACTAGACTTACGTTATTTGACTCTAGTTAAGATTATTCTTCCTTGTTTCACTTTGTTGTTGTATGGTACCAGACCGATGACAACAAGGTCTTGAAGGGCTTTGCTTCAGATTACATCACCGAACAGTCGGCTACTATTAATTATCTATTGTCCGCTGGAAACTTTCACTGGTTGACCTGATTTTTTCAGAAGGAAATCTTGATCCTATTCTGTTGGGAATCATCTTCTTGATTCATAAGTACTTGACAGTTGTATTTATTTAACTTTTTGGCGTAACGAGCATTATTTGTACGACAGAAAGATTCCACCATACAATTTGAGTGTCGTTGTCTGAATATTGTGTTTTTGGATGACACATACCTTCATAAAGTCGTATAAATGGATTCCCCAACCTGCATTTACGTAATTACGCGTCATTAAATTAAGAAAACAGACCCGAGACTAGTGTGTAAGCGTTCGAAAAGTAATTTGGAACTTTTCCTCGCAAGTTGTATGTCATAGTTGGCAAAACGCTAGACACTGTGTCCGTTATTTCACGAGCACTTGGATATGTAAAATGCTTCGACTGAATTGTTGCAAACAGACTAAATTCTCGGTGAGACTAGCAGTTAATTACGTAGACCCAAGTAATACGTCTTACTGATGAAGTGATGTTTATCTCACTGATAGACTGTGATTATACGACGGCATAAGATCATAGGTCTGAAGACAATAGAACACATTCAAATCCTGCGTCTAGAATCCATTTGAACTCATATTCCTCTTAAATCCGAGTGTCTGTTGAATGCTTATCAAACGGTAGAACCTGAGATTAATTTCTACCAGGTTAGTATTATGTTACTGGATCAAATTGATACAAACAAATAAATGGAGACGGGAGAAGGATGTGTATATTTGATCACGCATGACCTTTTGTATGAAATAAGTTAACAATACGTGTAAATCCACGAATAACATGGAAACCAGACTCAATCACCTCTATCCCAGAAGACACAAGTTGTTAATAATATGGACTCAAATATGACTTTGTCAGAATTGAATGGATTTAGTTGGTAAAATAACCAAAAAGTTGTGACTAGGAAACAATAAAACAAGTAGGATGTGGGGTTTGTTTTATATTGGTTTTGGACCGTAGAGGATCATAAACAGAAATACGAATGACCAGAGGTCCTGTTTAAACTCTAATTATTGCTACATAAATGCGAAAACACTAATAATTGTTTTAACTGATCTATGTGGAAAACAGATCTCGTTTATGAATGTTCGGGCAAATACCGAAGTGCTCACCGCAGCATCACAACGCGCCGTAAATAATAATTTGTATGTTCCGGCTGATTCAGATACAGATTTGTGGTTGGAGGTCTGAATGTCGATGGTAAACTATCTGGAATTGTTCCTACTTTATTGGACCGATCGAAGGAACACAAACCACTTCTTCATGCAACATGTATTGCTTCTTAAAAACACCAAGTAGTGTGATTTTTGTTGAATCTCTAACTATGTGCTCTAACGTTTCATATAACAAGGGAGACCATTCTGTAAATAAGTCGAGATAGGGAATTTTTAACGGATTATTTCACTAAATGTTATAATTTCAAAATATTTGTTTTAATTCGTAACACTCACAAAATGGAATTCTACGTGAAGTTTATTTAAGAAGTAAACAAAGCTGAATTATATTAATTAAGTATAATTTTGTGTAGGGATAGCTTAATATGCCTCAGGAAGTTTCGTAGTAATAGCCGTTGGCTTAGCGTATGGACAGCATGAGTATTTTTTGTCCAGAACTAGAAATACAACCGATATTGTGTCGATGTTGATATCACCAATACCTTTAATTCAAGTCAGAAGGTCACTTGACGTTTATGCCGGTATTTTGTTCGTATGCGTTTTTTTTAAATGCATTTGCAGGCTGACTGTAGGTACAAAAGTATAACCGTAGGATGGAGGAATTTCAACTAATGTTTCAGTTAATTTGTCAAAATTTGTACTGTCTGTCTAGTTATGGAGAGAGTTTCTCGACTTCGTTGTTGTTCTACCGTGAAAGAATTTATTAAAACTACTAATACAGTGAGTGATTGTCAAAAATTCCTTTGGTTCATAAAAAAATGTTGATTATGTGAATTTTGGACAGATAGATGACGGTAGTTCGTAAAATATGAGTGGATCGACGAGAGACATGCCCTAGACTAATTTTTTGGTGTACAATAAACCAATTATTTGTATGAATATTTACCGGCTGATGGTGCATACAAGTAAGTTGTAAATATCAGTTTACTGTAAGACGGAATACGATTTCGTTGAGATACAGTGATTATAAGCTGTCGGAATCAACGAAACTTATGTGCCGCAATTAGAGTTGATGTGGTTCTGCATGATGTCTTCGGCTAGATAAGTCTTCACAAGACGATTAACAGTGAGTGATGCTCATGTGATTATCAGGAAGAACATAAGTTGTAACCAAGGGGAACACACTCTCAACTCATATCTATGATAATGGCTTGAACCTTAGTCAGTGTTGGGGTAAATTATACAGTATTTCCAGTTTGCACAAATACTTTCCTGGAATATATTGCTTTAGAGGTGTTTAAGAGAATAAGATGATCCAGCATTTCAATCGTGTTTCATATATCGGACACACATGCCCTGAAGCATATTAATTATAGGCTGTCTAAAGTGAGTAGTGTGACACAAGACTAAAAAGCGTTACCGCCGATATCGTTCAAATTCAACACATCCGTAAACGCAAACGAGTGTCTGACTTTCTCGAACACGATCAGACAGAAACAGATTTTCAGGGATCTTAAGATCATTCAGATAAAACGTGTCAGTGAAAGGTAAGAAAAGCCAATTACAGATCAGTAGCATCAAAATGAAAGAAACGTACCCTGATGCCGTGAGCCATAAAATCAAGCTTGTTTCTGAAAGTATCCCTAACCTCATAAATATCTCACCACTGAAAGACTCTCCGGAATCTCTTGAAACTTGGAATCTGGGAGAAAGCAACGCTAATGAGAATGGTGTTCTTTCCTCCAAAAAATGTTTTATATCTGGCCATAAAAAGTTGTGCTGATAATGACTCAGATAGTACAGTTAAAAGTTCCGTCAGTGCAACACTCAGTTGTAGAGGCTGTGCGACGAGCAATGAGGATTATGGTAGCAAAACTTATACACCCGACCATGTACAAAACATCTATATATTTAGAACTTGAAAACCACAGGGGGCATGTTTACAAACACTCAATTCCCCTAACATAAGGAATGAACTAAAACGAAACACAGGAGGTGCAACTAAACGCTCATAACATGTTGCACATTCATCGAGTATAAGAAGTGATCCCAATTATTTACGGCTACCTGGCCGCATGAACCGGCATTATATACCTATATGCCCGGCTCTGAGGATGCCCAATACGCCTATATCAGACTTAACAACAATCAGGCACTTCTGCGGTTCCGCCGGCTTCTCTGACAGAAACGTTAGATATATTTCAACTAATAACAAAAGTGGTGAATTTGTTCCCCTTCACAACATAATTCTTACTTTAGCAAATTCCATGAGTTTTCAAGGAACTACCATCTATGATCTATTCTCTAACCTGCTTCTTCATGGTACCACTTTGTTTCTCAATCCTTCACTCAAAATCCGCTCTTTCTTTAATAAAATTGGTTACCACAAGATCCTTTCATAATAATATATTTCTGCAAGGGCAGGTACACGCCATTTTTACAGGCATGATCTACAAATACAACATTTATTGTTTCACAGTGTCCATACTTGTAAATCCAAGAACTGAAATTGCTACGGAAACTTGGTGCAAGTCATACATGTCTGATCGCTCCTTGAACGTGGGTAGCTACATTTTCTTTCAGTCCGATAGACGCCATAGAATAGAAGGTAGTACAATTATTATTTTTTTATTATTAATAATGGCTTTATTCAATATTATCTTTTTGGTACAATATATACAATTCTATGTCTATTCGAGCATTCAAGCATGTAAGTTTGGGAATGAATCTCTCTAGGCCATATATGACTCCATTTGGGTTACCTGAAATCGCGGACCGTGAAATTTCCTACTAGTGGGATGTGTATACCGACCAAGCCATGCGAATACTAACCTTGATAAATTGTTGGGAAGCACATTTTTCGTTGTTTCACATCAACCTCATATACTGTTAAAATCATCGAAGGAGATTTTAATTTGCGAAAACGTTACATGAACTTTTACTTCAGTACCAGAACGATGTAAAAAGTTGGTTCAAACAATATGAATTTGTGGGTTGATCCAACAGATTGGAAAGTCGAGTAGGGGGAACAGCACAGTTCAGCAAATATCTACAATCAACTTTGAGGGTGGTAGTGAGGCGATTTAATGTGTATTTATTTAGATTAACTGTTTCTTCTGTTTATATTTGCAGGGATTTGCGTTCAGTTGTGGAAAATTACCTAGGGTGGAAAGTACTACTGTTTTCAGGTGGTCGATTAGTCCAGTCAAAAGTCAGCACATTCGAATTGAGCCATTCAGCCTTTTTCCACCACGATAAGTATTCTTCATAAGACATGGTTGGAAAAAGAACAAAGATTTCGTTCTGTCTAGTTGTTTCCCACCGAATGATCAAAGTATTACGTGTTTCAGTTTCGCGTTTGGTCTAAAAGCTAATTCAGCTTTCACCTTTGTTCACCAGCTAGGGTTGCTTTTAGAAACATCAGCAAGACTGGTACTTCAGCTACTCGAACACTCGAGAATAGGACTGTTGCCAGAGAGCTACACGAGCATAAGTTAAAGGTTATCACCTGTTCAAAATAACTTCACATAGTTCACATGGCATTGAAGGATTGATATAAAATTTGGGATTTTGTACTTAAGAAGCATGGAGCGGTCCACTAGATTGTAAAATCGACAGACAGTCGGCAGTTGACAATTGCGTCAGATCTCTACTTGCATCCTGACTGGTTCGTTTGTTCTGTTTTCAGCAATAAGGATAGTAGTTTGATGAACCTGGGTCAACCCTATAGTTTGCTTTACAGTGAAGATGTAGCTCACTGATGGGACCGATACCGCTTGTTCGTGTGAGGCGTTCTAGCCAATGACCACGCGTTGAGAAAACGGGACCTCATTCTAAGTTTGCTAGACCGCGGTTTGTGAACCTTCTTACTTTGACCTCGGGGATTATTAGTTCTGGAGGGAGAGAAAAGCCAAGACGAGCTAACGTCCAAGTTGCAATTAAAGATACTAAATTACAATATAAGGTCACCTTGCGTCCTACGATACGACAAGAGGAAACTTTTCAGACGATTTAAAGGCTTTTTGTAGTGGAGTTTAAAAAGACCTTTCACTGATTTCATTTCCACATATTTAACATGTTCAAATGAGTTAGTATCCCTAATCAGACATAGCTAGTTGATAGGATATAGTGCTCTAAGTATGGTCTTATATAGGCGATATATAACGTTCGAAAATTCAAATGCTCGACGAAGTGACCATAATTCAGGAAACTCTTTAGCAGCTGCTGCGCTGCAATGCGTAGTTGTTTTCATATCGTGATTTTCTATTACTCCTGAGTTTTTGTGTTGCTGAGCGCATGGAAGAGACATACCATCGATAATACACTGGTAACAGTTACTGTGTCCGGTGTGCATGGCATACATTTTCTAGAATTAACTTCTATGCACCAACATCGAGCTCATCTAACTAATTCATCTAGGTCAGCCTGAAGATTAGAATGATCATCCCCACTTCTTATTGTTCTCCAGATTTTGGCATCATACTCAAACAATAATGTCGACGACCTAGGCAATCGCTGTAATCCATTGACATAGAGAAAGAAAAGTAGGGACATAAAATGTTGTTTTTGGGTACACCATTTTGACCGAATTTCATCCAGATAGCGACTCATTAGCCGTCATACTCTGTCTTCGACCACATAAGAAGTTTCTTATCTATTCCTGAACACCACACGTTATTCCGAAGCTCGAGAACTCCTGCTTAAGAACTAATTGAGAAACCATACCAAATGCTCTGCTGGAGTCTACAAATATCAAATTGACAGACAGACCTTTGTCTAGGGCTGTTGCTCAATCCCCTCTCGCATTTAATAATTCGGTTAAACAATAATATTATTTCTCCACTCGTTACCTTACCTACAACTCATATACTTCCATACTTTTCCGCCTGCTTTAATAAACAAATATCCTACATTATACCCTTAATGCTTATACTCTGATTGGCAAACTATACTTTATACTATAGTCAACAGAAGCACTACATCGATGCCTTACCCACAGTCCACTACTTGTAACTGCCTGATAAGCTGGTAAAATGGTACTTATAGAAATAGTGTTTTCCAACAGGTTGTGAAACACAGAGGATTGTGTGAGATATGAAATATACCCAAAAATAAGCTTAAATGAGCCTAACATCACAGAAGTAGGGAGGGTGGAGTTACTGACCAGCAAGCATTGATGGCGAGGGCGATAACTTTAATCCACCCATGTTTGTGGGTGCAAAACACTTTGTATGTATCAGGCTCTTTATGATTGAGAATAAGTCAATCAATCTGTGATATAGATGGTCTTCCTACGCTCACCACTCAAACTCATGTTCCCAATTTTATACTGGATTAGCCATTCTACTAAGACAATCTATCAAATGCTAACTCGGACTTTTGCACTAGGGTTGTGTGGCTGGCATCGGATGGACAAAAGAAGAAGGAAAAAATTGGACAACAAAAGATTTAGTCATTAGTATTCTTAACACTTCACCCTCTATATGCACACTCCCTTCTAATAAGCCGCTTTCCTTGTACCAACCTTGACTTCCCTTCCTTCATGTGAGCTTACTCCAACTTGTTAAATGACAAAACTCATTGCTCTTTATTACTACATTTTCTAATATGGAGCCTCTGACTTCATTTCACTCTAGCAAGAGATAATATGAATTTAATTTAATTTATAATACCTCTGTCTTTTCTACTACACAATGTTAAGCAACGTATGGCGTTCATATCCAAGTGCATTGCTGCTCTTCTGTTTCGCTTTTTTTCTTCAGAATCTTGCTCTGAGCGCACAGCTATGAAACTTCTGACATCTTGAAAAAACTTGACGTACGCGTCCTCTCAAGGTCATGGTTTGCAGCAAGCGCATTACGAGTCTACTTTATAACAACAATAAACGTAATAAGTTGGGAAGCATGTTGTGCATCAACAAATGTTGTAATTTATAAATCATGCCTGTAAAAATGGCGTGTACCTGCACATGCAGAAATATATGTTATTATTATTAATATTATTATTAATAATGCCTGTTTCGAAACCCATGTTGCTAAAGAGTCTACAAATTGCATGATTCTATGTGACCTAGTAACTTAACCTGAATTAACTTTTCAAGTAATTTAACCAGTCTACTGGTAAAACTGACAAGTCGGCAGTTAGTTATAGGCTGCTTCCACCCATATATAAATATAGGATCAATTATAACGCCTTTATAATCCCTAGGGTGTTGAGTACGGGCAAGGGATATATTGAACAGCATTATGAATAACACTAAAATAACGTCCACGAGAGATGACATCAATCGCGGATGTAACCCATCAGGGCCGAGTATCATACTAGGTTTGAGGTTGGTGGTAAATTGAAGAACAGCTTCTCCAGTCACTTGTAAGGTCCTATGGATTGTATGTTAGTTGCGTGATTATGACAATTATTTTTAGCAATACCTTTAGAGTAGACTTCACTGAAATGGTCTGGTAAGGCCTAAGCTTTACCCAGATCTGATTCGGCCTGGTATATCTGAATTTTCGTGCAACGGTAATGGAGGAGTCCTAACACTACTCTCTGCTCTTTGTTTAATACGCGAAAACGAACATTTCGCTCAAGTGCGGCTTTCACACACCAACTGTCTTTCGTAAATGGTACTACAAAAAGCTATGGTCTTTTTACATAGATTTAGATAATCACACCTATATGATTCGTGTCCCATTGACAAGTACCAGGATTGTCCCCTGAGATTTAACAGCTTTTGGGTTTCCCTGTTAGTCCGCAGAAGACAATGTGATAGCCTACGTGTTCATATACGGTGATGTTACGGACTAGAACGTGACTTTAACTTTAGCCCAACCGTCTTCGATTGGTTCATCTGCACTGACTGACAAGTATGATGAGATAGTGTAGGATTATGATCCACTCCTATATTAGTACATTTATCTCCGCTACCATAACGATAGACGTAATCATAAAATTGTAGATTTGTAATGTGACTATTTAATCTTTAAGTCTTTACGTGCAAGTCCCATTATTTTCTATACTGACTCGTCCGATCGTGACCACCAGCACTATGACGTTTAGCATTTACGAAAAATAAACTTAGGGCAGAACATTTTGTTTAATTACAGCTCCCTATGGTTTAGTGGGATGTTACGAACTTAAGGTATTAATGCTGATTTATCATGCAAAAGACCTCATTAAATCGTGTTACAAACGTTGAATTGGTTTCACTTCCCTCCCAGTAATTCTATTGCAAGCAAACTAGACAATTCGATAATATACGAAGCCTACTCAAGATCCTGTGATACCTAAAACGAATAATAATAATAATACAAAAAAAGATGAAAAGGGCTCCAACAGCCTCCATAAAAAAGGGAGATAGTCAATTGTATATCACAATACTGTTTTAGCACTATATTTTATGACCACACATAATCTCATACTTTCAGCTCCTTTCTGAATCCCCTCCATTTGTCAGTTGTATGTCCACTCATACCTTGTTAACACTTATTTTCTTTAACCTATTAAAATGCTCTTCCTTAACAAAAGAAAATTAGACTGAGTAATCATACCTTAAACATTCCTTCATGAATATTGGCTACTCTGCCTCTCGTGTTCTCTTTTACTTGCTCTCTCTTTCAGCCCCCTTGAGATATGGAACGGGTGACTTCATCCTCCACCATCCTTAAAGCCTTAGATATTCCAAAGGGACATAAGGTTGCGATTTCTAGAAGCTCCCACCTTCAATGGACCTATCCTTGACCATCAGTTGCACATTCGCGATGCGACTTTCATGAAGCGCGCCAACGGTGATACTGACTAAAACCCTCTGTATTCATATCTTTTAAATTATCAACCCAGCTGAGTAACTTGCTACAGTGGATATCGTATCATTTGTAAAAATTGATCTTGCCTGTAAACTGGCCTGCCTCATGTAACAAACTGTTATTTGAGAATAAATTATTATTATTATTTTGAAAGAGAGTAATATATTCAGTGCAAATACAAGAGGTTACATGGAGTAACCACACCCGCATGACCGAGGCAAGCCATTTTATTTATTTGTTCCTGAGTTCACCATTACTAACCTCCCTCAAGTGTTAAATGTTTCACGTCTATCATCTTATATATTACGAATTCAACTTCAAGGATCGTTTGGTTATGAACCAATATCAACATAGACGTTCCTCTAGTTGTCGCTTCACCAACGATAGAAGAATTCAGGATGGCCACCAGACAAGTTAGTTTAAGAAGGCAACAGTGTTACAGGAGAACTGAAGACCTTTGGCGGGTTAAAGCTTTTTTATTGTATATTAGTAATTTACTGTTTTTGGATGTATTTGTTGAACTTGTTTGTTTATATCATTATTTCGGACATTTTGGTTTCCCTTTGTCGTTGGTTTGGCATTTGGTAGTTTTGCTCCGGGAACCTACAAAATTGAAGGGTCGTTTTGTAATTGTTATAATTATTGTTGTTAGAAAGACATTTGGTCGACTATTTGTGAATTGCGAATAAACATGATATCTAAAATGGAGTTTGGTTCTGTTGTTAATTTTGGTTCGTAATTTGCGAGTATATCGATAGTCCGTACTTCAATAACTGGGACGAGCAAAACTTGAACGTTACAAACAGCACCTGACAATATACCAGCAGAAGCAACGAAGCAACTGCAAACACATTCTATTCAAGTAGATTTGAGAGGAGGAACAATTGCTGACGAACTGAGGAGAAGGACGCCTCATCAAATACCAAGGAAAAAAGACCTGAGCAAATGTGGAAACTACAGAAGAATAATACTACTATCGGTACCAGGAGACGTTTTCAACAAAATGTTGCTGAACCGAGTGAAAGACTCAGTAGATGCATAACTTCGAGATCAACAGGCTGCATTCCGTAAGATTGGTTATGCACAGGCCAAATCTCAACGATACGGATCATTGTTGAACAATCAGTTGAGTGGAACTCGTCACTATACACCAACTTCATTGACTATGAGGCGTTTGACAGTGCGGATAGAGGAACATTATGGGACCTTGTTCGACACCATGATTCACCTGAGAAGATCGTTAATATCATACGGAATTCATTCGACGAACTATAGTGGCATTCGGCCCTTACCAAACAATCCCCAATGCTCAACACGAGACACTCGGGAAAATAGATGTCCAACATCTAACGCGGGGAAAAACCCAGCGACGGAGAAAGCGAGAACAATGAATGGCATGAGTTCGAGTCCATCGTATGGCAGGGCTAGACCTTGCAGGCGTGGTCATTATTGAGTGTTAACATATGCCTTCTATTCATATTAAATATATTGTTCTATCTCTAGGGTGTGTTATTCATCATATATTGATGACTATTACGACGCGATGAACTGGTGTAGATAATAATGTGACTTTCACGTAAGATTATATAGATAAGGCAGTTACACCATGACAAATCTACAATTTTAGGATAAGGTCTATTGCTAGAGCGGTAATAATATAACAGAAGACCATAATTCTACAGAACTACACTGAAATGTCGTGCATGGAGGACAGCTGACAGATGAATACAAAGTGAAGATTGGAGTCAGACAAGACTGCTTACTCTCTCCCTCTTTCTTCAGGTGGTTGACTGGATTATGAAAACCTCAACTTCTGAGGGGAAGCACGGAATAAAACGGACAAGTTGGATGCAACTAGACGATTTGGAATTCGCAGATTACTTAGCCCTTCTATACCATATAAACCAACAAATGGAGATGAAAACAGCCAATGTGGCAGCAGCCTCTGCACCAGTAGACCTCAACATACATACCGGGAAAAGCAAGATACTCAAATACATCACGGGGAACACTAACCCAATCGCAAATGATGGAGAAGCTCTGGACGAGGTAGAAAGTTTCACGTATCTGGGCAGCATCATCGATGGACGTGGAGGATCTGATGCAGACGTAAGGGCGAGGGTTGGCAAAGCAAGGACAGCACTCCTACAATTGGAGAACATGTAAAACTCAAAACAACTGCCAACCAATATCAAAGTCAGAATCTTCAATACAGTCCTACTGAACGGAGCTGAAACGTGGAGAATTACTACAATCATCACCAAAAATGTACGAGTACTTATGAACAGTTGTCTACGCAAGATACTCAATGTCCGTTGATGACTGGATACCATGAGCAACAGCCACTGTGGGAGAGAACTAACTAACTTCTATCTGAAGAGGAAACTGGGAAAAGACGTTGGAACTGATTCAGACATACACTTTGGAAGTCATCAGACTGGAGACAACTGCGAACGATTGCCCAGGTTAATGCTGTTGGTCGGTCTACGCCCCTCAACGAGGGGTGACAGGCAAATCCAGCGAAACTGTCTGCACCGAAATGTCTGGGTTAATGGTCGTAAGCACTCGTCTTAAGACATATTTCGTTTGTGTCCCGTCCTACAAATGGCAGCAGTTGGGGGTCATCACAACCTGCTACACTAGCCAACGGTAGTTGAAGCCTACTTATCAAATACACAAACAGCCTGTTCACCCATATCACAACAATTATAGTGGAGTTGGATACAAATATCTGTGGCGATTACTATTTGTAACATACGTACGGATTGTTAATTGGGAACTAAAATAGTCAGTGATTGGAATACAATGCACTAATAAGTCACAATCACTGGTGATATTACAAATGGATTTAGGAAGTACACAGTTAAATGAAGGAAGTTTATCATGGAGCAGATGGGGTGAGGACGTTATAGATGGAACTGGAAGACTGATAAAGGGGATTCTGCAATAAACAAACGGCATTATTAGTCAGGATAGGCAAACAAAGAACGGTAAATTGCATGATTCAACAACTAGACACATTAAGCTATGGCAATAATGAAACGATAGAAGCTCGAGAGATCATGGTTAATAATGTTAATTGTCCGGACAATCAATGACTTCCATCGTGTCACTTCGGCAACTACCTCGTATTCTGAATCGTGTGTTCGAACGTGACGTCGAATCGCGACACAACGCTGAAGCACAGTGTATCGGAGAAGGCATAAATGAGTGGTAAACGTAACAGCAATGTCTCAATGCAAGGTGGTCAGTCTTCACTAGCAAGGATAGAAGATCTGTAGAATTATGGTCTACCTCGTTATTAGTACGGCCCTAATAATAAACCCGATCCAAAAGTTGTAAATTTGTCATGATGTTACTACTCAATCTTTAAGATCTTACTCGGATGTCGCATAATTGTCTACACTGGATCGTCCTATCGTAATAATCACCAATATATGATAGAGAACACATTTAGGCTGGAGATAGGACAATATATTTAACATGAACAAAAGAGACAAGTTATACAGAATGACCACACCTACATGGCCGAACCATAACATCCGATGAACTGAATTAATTCTACCGCGTTCTCGGTAGTTAAATTTATCTTTGTGTCAACTGTTGAGTAATTACATGCTTGGCATCAAACGTTCTGTAGTTCGAGTCCAATGGCACTACAGATCAATCGACAAATGTTAATCCGTGCAGCTCAAATCACAGTTAAGGTTCAATATCCCTTTAATTGCATCGACAGCGTATGCTGATATTACGTATTCTGGAAAACGTGACCTACTTTATGAAAAGAACGCAATTAGTATAATGGAAACAATTATTATTACAACCAACTGTACCACTGATTGTTTGACTGTATCTGTTTGTTTAAGTGTATGAAAAAACACTCTTTTCCGTCGTCTGTGACTTCTCACAAACTCTCGTACGCTCAGTAGTCTCACATGTAGATTTTAGCACGATCTCGGTATTATTTTGTTACCACGAGATCGCCAACAAATACATCTTAACTACAACCTTTAAATGCCTTCTGATATCTGACCTACGGTGGGGCCCAACCTGTAACTGGCACGTCTTCCTGTAGTGGTGATCATAGTCAACCACGAGTCAACGTCTAATACAGACCATACCAGTAATTCACTACTTGCTGCTTGGAACTGAACTGCAGACGAAAATTGTTTGATCTAGGTTTGCAAAATTTGTGTGAATGTTAGTCTTAGTTTGAGGCGAAAGATAAGGAATGCTAATACCAAGATCATCATTTAGTATACGGTGAGCAAGAGGTTCAGTAACCATAGTCTTCGAACCAATGTCGTCAGAATCACTGAAAACATCTGGTTAGAAATTTCAAACAAATCGTGAAAGAACTCCGATAAAGCTTCAGCTCCTGCAACATCATTTCTTACTAATGATATTTACGTACCGAAATTGGTGGGACTCCATCACCTATCTGAGTTCGCCTCTTCATACACGATAACTACTTTCACAATCCCTAACCAATCGTTCTTTTTATGGATGACCACCCTTACTTATCAACTCTTTGAATGAGTTTCTAGTCTCACAATAAAAATGTCCGCTCTGTTTACATGCTGTACAGATACATACTTCAATGCTTTTTCCAAAATCTAAGAAGTCTTTTTAACCCGCTTGTTTATCTGTAGTGTGGAGTTAATATTATACGTAGCAATAAGCCAGATATTAACAAAGGCATAACTAATCTTATTGTACATTTGAATATGGACCATGTCTCATCAGTTGACAAGTTTGTATTCCCTGGTCAGTTTTTGTTGCAGCACAATCCTGAATGGATGTTATACTTGCTCCCCACACATTTGTTCGAGGTCTAAACTGATTGTATTTCATGACACAAGCCCCAAATCTGAGTGAAAAAATGGTGTGGCCAACATTTGCTGAGGATAGAGGAATATTTACGTCGAGAATATGAGTGGTTGCCCTGGAAGTATGTGACAATAAACTATTTTGATAATTCGGGTCGATTCTATGAGATATTATGGGATCATTACGGAGACTGATTTTAACTCATGTGTTGAGGTTTCGTTCGCTATAGTCTGTTGCCTCTCGAAATGAACAAAATCAAGGTCATGAAGTTAGATTTGACCTTGAACCAAACATTAGTTCATCCCATTTTCATGTGAGAGATCAAAAACATCTCACAGTTTACAACTGATGTTCAGTTCATCAAAGGACATTCCAGTGTTGTTGTAGACGACTTATCACGGAAAAACACTAACACGCTGACACAACATAAGACATTGATCTTGAAGGCAAGGCTAAGTTTTAGATAGATGATGCCAATTTGAAAAATTGTGAAGAAAATTTCAACTTCGTCGTCGAAGATGTGCCGATTGTAGTCTTCGATTTTTGTATCATCTGTGGTGTTTCAACTACTAATAACCGTCTTTTTGTCCCTATGGTCTTTTGGCGAAGTATATTTTAACACTTCCGTGAACTATCACACTTTAGGATCTGAGGTACAGCAAAATTCAAAATTGTCCGCATCGATGCCCCTCGAAAACCGTCAAAACAAGTAAACAGACAACTCTATCGTGTCGTCAAACGAAGAAATAAACACTTCACCACTGACAAGAATGGAAAGAGGTAAACTAGTTCGGTAGACAGAGCTAAACCTGTCTTCTACAATGACCAACAGTAGGAAGAAAATGCAGTTTCAGATAGTTCACGCCAGCCATTAATGAAAACAAAGCCATAGAACAATGTGAACCAAGTAATATTCATCCATTCTCAACACGTTCAGTCAGGACAATAAAGAAGCCTAAACGCCATGCCCATTTTGTAGGCCGGGTACATAGGGATATCATGCCAGTTCATGCGGCTAGGTAGCCGCCCATAATTGGGACCATTTCTTCACGTAGATTTCCACTTTGCGCGTGTTAACAAAAGATTTCGAAATTCCTCGACCAGTTGCTGCCACCTCTTTGATTTACCTTTCAGCTGATCAGTACCCGGAGGATTCCTACTGTTCGTTCGTTAACCTTCGGTATGCGATAATCCCGCCAGATTTGGTATCGAACCAATTTCACGTTGGTTCCGGTGAGAGAGTAGTGTGGTGGTATTAGTTCCTAACCACATGATCTTCGAAGCTGAATATAAAATCACTGAAAAATTTCCTCTTAGCACGTAACATCAAGGGAAGGTCAAGAATTGTGAACACGGGAACATTTATTCAACCGGATGTCATTATAGTTGGTATCAATCTAGGTACAAATATCGCTTGACCTGTGTTGCGATCGGTTCTCCACATTCCTCCCGTAAGTTAAAACTGCTTGATATGGCCAGTCGTTGGAATGATTAAGAAGAACTAGAAGTTCCGTGCGAGTGTCGACGATGTAGCAAGCTTTGGTCATCACATCACTTTGAAGAACATGCCTCAAAATGTCGACGGCTAATTGGTTTTGTAATGAGAAACTTTTTCACAACAGAGGCTTAGCTTACTCTTTACGAAATATGCGTACGGCCCTACCTTGAATACTGCTCTTTTGTCTTCTCTAATATGAATACCATAGACAAGACAAGAGTAGAAGATGTTCAAAGACGTTTCACACGCCAACTGCTAGGAAGTGACTCCAATCTCGATTACACAGATAGATGTAAGCACCTCTCCTTAGAACCTTCATGGCACCGTAGGCTAAAGAACAATTTAATTCTCCACAAAGTAATATATGGTCTCTCCTTTCAAACCTCCTGTCCGACTATGACCCACGATCCAGCCTATAGATTTAGAAACAACGCATATACACTACTTACCGTAGAACACCAAAAACAAATGCGTTGTAAGTTTTTTACAGTAAGGTATAGTTTATTGTGGAACAGGCTGCCAATGCCTATCCGTAACTGTGATACGTTTACCAGATTCAAAAAGCTAATTACCGTATTTCCAGACTCTAAAGAGCTCCAACATTTCCTTCAACTCCCGCCCACCAACGAGGCACTTTATTACTGACCGCCTAGTATCTAGACAGAACAAGAATATAACTAACCCCTGTTATTAATACGAATATAACCAAATCACAGAACACATGGTTTACCCTATTCCATTATTCGTTGATTATTAATCATTGCCTTATGCTCCTAACTCTCACTTAAAGTTCCTAAATCTCTCTAATGGTTGAAGATACACTATTCTTCCTAAGTGTCATGCCTTTTTTTTCTGTTGCAAGTAGACAGACAACTCACTAATCTTATGGATGCTGATCTACTAAGGCCGATCATACAGAGCTCAAAATCTGGCTACAAAGTCTTGTGAGTTTCTTACCCTAAAATCCTTTTTCCCAACAATTTTATACCCTCTCACATCCCTTGATTTGCTATTAGTCCTTACTTCCTTAAACCATTAGTTATCTTTATAGCAGTGTGATATACTATGTGGACATCTAACCCATAAAACAAACTTCTTAACTATCTGATTTGCTTGTAACATGGATCTAGTAAAGACAGTGTGTTCCAACTATGGGCTTTGCTTAAAGCAGTATTCATACTTACCACAAACGTAAGAGAGCCTAACATCACAAAAGGAGGGAGGGTGGCGTTACTGACCAGCAAACATGATGGTGGGGAGATTACTTCAATCCAATCCTGTCTGTAGGACAGAACATATTGTTTAATTACAGCTCCTTATGGTCTAGTGGGATGTCACGAACCAATGATATTGAAGCTAATTTATTGTACAAAATACCGCATTAAATCGTGTTTAAAACGCTGAATTGGTTTCACCTCCTACCCAGTGATCCTATTATAAACAAACTAGATAATCCGATAACAACAAAGCCTGCTCAAGACCCTATAAAATCTATTTTTTTAAAAATGGGCTCAAATAGCTTCGACGAAAAGGGAGTCAGCCATTTGTGCATCAGAATACTGTTTTCAGTACTACATTCCATGACTACACATAATCCCATACTCTCAACTTCTTTCTAAACCACCTCCATTTGTCAGTTGTTTATCCACTCATACCTTGTTTACACTTATTTTCTTTAACATATTAGAATGCTGTTACTTAATAAGTACCTTAATAAGAGAGAGTTAGACTGAGCAGTCATACCTTAACCATTCGTCTATGAACATTGTCTACTCTGCTTCTCGTCTTTTCGTTTTCTTGCACCCTTTTTCAGCCCCTTCGAGATATGCCACCGAAAACGGATATAGAACGGGTGACTTCGTCTTGCACCATCATCAAAGCCTCAGGTATTCCAGAGGGACATGAGGTTGCGGTTTTTAGAAGCCCCCAACTTCACATGGATCTATTCTCGACCATCAGTTGCACAACGCAACGTAACCTTCATAAAGCGCGTCAACTGTGATATTGACAATACGATTCTTAATAAAATCATTTACATTCATATTTTATGAAATATCAACCCAGCTGAGTGATTTACTACAGTGAAAATAAAATTTTTTAACAATTTGATCTTGCTTGTAAAGAGGCATGCCATATGTAACAAACTGTTACTTGGGAATAAATTATTGTCATTATAACATGTTAAAAGTCTATTTAACCAGTTATCTCGTGTTCAGTTTTGAGGATTTTGGTTCAGACCAATACCACAACGTGCTGTTATTATTATTTACAAACATCTTATGGGTACATAAGTGTTGTGAAGAGACTGTTTCAGGTTTCTTTAGAAATGCAATAATACACAGGTTTCAATAATGCTAGCACATTTGCCATATTTGAAAAAGAGAAAAAATAATAACAGAATAATAATAGAATAATAATGATAAATCAGGTTCTGTGCAATTTAGAAAAATATTGAGTTGAATTTAAAGGAGAGGGAGAAAATAAGGGAATATAAGCGAAGGAAACGTGAATTACATAAACAGTTTAATAAGCGTGTTTGCGAACGCAGTTCAAGAATTAAAGGCTATGTATGTAACACCAAATGAGTACCAAAAACAAAACAAAATAAATAAATAGAAAAATAGCTTATCATTGCAATAAGATATGACGTTATAGTAAATGTCTGTGTAGTCGTGGTTTAGAGTGATGCTATGAGTCTCAATTAAGTGCAAAGAATAACCAAGTATCAATATGTACGAGTCATATATGCATAGTGAAGATAAAATGAGTCTGAAAAGTTAATTCCAGTGTAATAAAAGTTGTTGTCTTGATCACAAACTTGGGACTCTTAAGACTAATATTTATTTAGAAGGAAAAGAGCGAGAAAAGCAATGAACACCTAATGAAAGGGCTAAACCATGATAATAAGAATGTAATGAATATCGACCTCTGAAGCAAACCACTAATTTTGTCAGTCTTAGTGCATTCGGGTAAATGCATGTAAAGGTATGCAATAGGATTCAGAGTTAAAGTTGATATAAGTACAAACATTTGTGCAATAATAATTGAGAATGATGTTATAAAGGTCACAACTACTTGCATAAGATAATCAACTACAAATCTCTATGTGTTATGTGTATTTGGTGGAATCGGTATGCATATTTTCTGTCGCAGAAACGACGCTGATACTTTTGGTTGCAACTTCCGGTTTAAATCTTACTTTGGCTGCTTATTACCCTATGTAAACTAACATGAGCCATTACAGTTTTTACGAGGTCCCTGATGACGATATAGACTATCTAGTGTGTAGAAACAAACCATTTGTAGTATATCTCTAATTAATTATTTTTGTGTGATGAATCTTAATACTGTCACAGTGCAGGAAAATGACGTAGCTGGACAAATATTGGGTAAGTTCAATTACCACAACTATACTACTTGGAGTTATAAGATATATCTCTGTTCTCTAATTATTATCAAGTAGTTGAACTATTAAATTTCTCATTTGCCTGCTTGTAAAAGTTTCTCAATGCATAAACTATCGTTGTGTTTTACTCCTCCTAAATTAGTTTAATTTTGCAGAAATATTATAAAGGGTCTACATATGTTGTCCCAGTGACTGATGAACTATGCACGCCAACACGTGACCATAATGGGTTTTTAGTCACAAGTGAATTGAATAAAATCTGTTAGGACTCAACATGGACTATAAAGATCTCGTGTCGGCCTTAGGTCAACAGTGCGGGTCAGACATATAATTGATCAAGTTCAGAGTATTATGATACAGACAAAACAATAGACGTGGGACAGAAAAATGCAATATTATTATTATAATCTTCACCCACATTTTCATTTTAAGCGTGTTAGGCATTAAACGAGACACTTTAAAGTTATTACATGTACTTCCCGACCAGGTGCTGCAGCTTTCTTTCTGATTTACTTTTTCAGATTATTGATAACCGGAGGATTCATATCATTTTTGGTAACCTCCGGCGCGCATCAATCCCATCCAATTCGGTATTGAACCAACATCACGTTTATTCTGGTGGGAGAGTAGTGTGGTGGTGTAGTAGCATTGGGCCCTAACTACACAATCCTCAAAGCCTAAAACGAGACATTTGTGAAAATAGATGTTCAGTATTTAACGTTGAGAAAAACCCTACGATGGAGAGGGCGGGAAGAATGAATAGGTCGGATGGCATGGCTCGGCCTTGCAGTCGTGTGTTGCCTTATATCTTTTACTCATATCAAGTATATTGTTCTATCTCTAGTCTTAGTTTGTTCTCCATCACATATTGGTGATTGTTACGATGCAATGAGTTGGTGTAGACAGCGATGTGACTTCCACGTAAGACTTTATAGATTAGGCAGTTATATTATGACAAATCCACAATTTTAGGATAAGATCTATTATTCGAGCGGTAGACCATAATTCTACAGTATAACCGATGTTGTTCTGCAAAACTGTCGTTGGCCTATTCGACAAGCACTAATTGTCTGATTTTTTTGATATGTTATGTATTTTATTCTTAGCGTTCCAATTACAATTCAATCCGATATTGGAACCGCAAATACTGAACTTGTAACATCGACAGTGGTTTTTGGTTGACTAGAAGCTTCAGTCCAAGGCCAATTAGATACGTTCATGGTCAAATTATCTGACTTCACTCAAATAGTACCACTGTTCCCTGTAGGAGCTACCCGACTGAATGAATTTCGGATGGAATATCAGGTTTCGTGAAAATTTGACGTTTGAATGTGTACACAGTATGATTAGTATGTTGTAGATGGTTGGACTGAAGGAAAATTATGATGAACGTAAAATTTGACGTGGAACCGTGTTCATAGTTGATATCACGCTAAATAAGTGGACGGACAGCTATTAATTGATCATTTTCTACTGACTCTAAAGGATAAGTGTAAGTATTGTGATAGTTTGCGGAGCGAAGTAATGATGATGAACAGTTCTTTGTCAGGATCTGAATTTATCATGAAGTCAACTGTTGGTGACCCGACGGATTGAAACACAACCAGGGGTGTACATATATGTATATTTGAACCTGAATAGAACTCGGTTATCTCGTTGCATCCTGAAGAGAAAGAAGAGTCTATGTATATTGCCGCGAGCTATATATTTTTTATTGACATCTGCAACTGCACAGATCAGTCACAAAAAATTCACTTAGGGTGTTGCTGCGTAAATAGAGTGGTTTTGATTCTCGATTTATGATTAATTTAGCATATATGAGGATCGCTCTTTGTGCATGTTTTTCCGTGAGTAATACCATTTTTTCATGTATATGTATCGCTTCCTCTAGCGCTCTCTGTATCCACGTAAAATCGTATTTTAGTTTGGTTGGCAACTCCGCCTGCAGTTCTCCTAGAGTTACTGCCAATTCCAAGCTTGTGCAAAGGAGGAGGGTTGGGCATGGGGTCGCCAACCCCATCCTGGGGAAAAAATCTTGCTAAAAACGCTGACCAGATTAAACAGTTTTGTTGGCAGATAGTATCATACGGTCTAGAAATATAAAGTCTAGGTCAACACCTTGATATCTTTGGGCTTTTAGAGTACTATTTAACGTTTTTTTCACATAACATCGACCACTTTTATATGTAAATTTTTGATCATCAATGCCTGGTTCGCGGAGTCTACTATCAAGAGATGGTAATAATGCTTCATACATATCCGAAATATACATTTCACGAGACGAATGCCCATTCTACCGACCATAGAAACCATTCATATAAGTACATGGAATGTCCGGACAATGTGGGAAGCCGAGACGAACAGTCAAATAGTTACGGAAATGAGTAAATCCTAAAATACGACACAGCTTGTATCAACGGAATCACACTTGATGAAGAAGCTCTGAAAGGGGTGGAAAGTTTCATGTATCTGAGCAGCATCATCGAGAGACGTTGTTATACTCTGATCACCAAGTGGAAATGCTCCACACCCTCCGGAGGTTGCTCTGATGCTATCCAAAGAAGAACGAAATGCACCCATTGGGTGGGAATCTCATGGATCCAGAATTATCAAAGCACCCTTCAAAACAAAGAAGGAGGGAATCACAATGAATGTTGTCTAACGTTATGCGCCACCGATGATAGCAGTGATGAAAATAAGGATCGCTTTTACGAGAGGCTTCAATCGATCATAAAGAAGTGTTCAAAAAAGGACCTGACCATCCTGATGGTTGATCTGAATGTCAAAGTCGGAATGGGCAAACCGAGTAAACAAGTATCACGGGACGATATATACAAGGAGAAAGGAATGAGTATGGTAAGAGATTCGTGAATTTTTGTGTATTCAACAAAATGTTTGTGGACGGCACAATATTCCCACACAAACGGATACACAAAGCTTCATAGGTACCACCGAATCACACCACATTACGAAGAACCAGACAGGTCTTCCCGCGAGGCGGCATAGTGGATGCGCACTGTTGAGGAGTCGCACTGTAAGGTGGAACGGCCGTCCAGTGCTTCCAGGTCTTCCATGGTGGTCTAGCTTTAATTTACTCATGATCGTAACTGTTAAAGTCACTATAATATCCACAGAACCCCTTCTGATATTAATCAATATATGATCACCAGTGACTGGCTTCAAGAGGTATTTCTTGGAGTTTTGGTGAGAAGCAGTAACCAGTGGAGTTCAACTGGGTTTGTTGTGAGATAGTAACTAATTGAAGACAGCGGTGGATGTGTCGCTCGTTAACACTGTTGAATGCTAGCAACTACTTGAAACACTAATCAATATTGGAATTCCCGAGGTTAATTTCACAGAATTACTTTTGAAATGTACAATGAATGTGAATTGTGTCTTTAATAACATATATTCTAGACAAATTGATGGTATAGTGATGGGCTCAACTCTAAGTCCAATCCTTGAAGATTTTTTCTTGAGAAACTGGAAAACGGACCTCTCAAATTTGTTATTGATATGCTTGACTTCTACTGTCGTTGTGTTGATGATACTTTAATTATTGTCGATCAGAACATTGTAAAAGAAGAACTATTAAAACCGTTTAACAACAAACATCCAGCAATTAAATTTACGTGAGAAGAGGAACTAGATTATGGATTACATTTCCTTGACGTTCTGTTTAACAGAAAAGAGAACGGTTCCATCAGTAGAAGTGTGTACAGAAAAAGTTCTTCATCATCTTCCTCACACATTTCTTAACCTTTGTACCCCTTCATTATAAGATAAACTTAGTCAAATATCTGGCAAGTAAGGCTATTACGATATGTTCAGTCGATACTATTAACAAGGAATTAGAGCTCATACACAATATGTTGACTGAAATGGGTTGTCCACAGAGTTCCCTGATGAAACATTGCGTGTAACAAACAAGAAAATAGTGATATCATTGGTTAGTAAGAAACATCTCCTACCAATTTCTACTGTTCACTTATTCTGTTTATTTATGTGATCTATTCCACTGTCACCACTGACTTGTAGCGTGGCGTCGAGTTGCGGTTGACTATGATCACCGCTACAAGAAGGTTGCGTACCAGATATCAGGCGATTGGAGGTTGTAGCAGGATATATTTGTTGGCGATCTCGTGGTATGAAAAGAATACCGAGATCGTGCACAAGCGGAATCACTGAGCAAACATGGGTGCGTGCAAGGTCACAAGCAACGGAAAAATATGTCTTTAGCACAGTTAAACAAACAAGTACAGTAAAACAATCACTGGTACAATTGGTTATAAAAATAATTGTTTCCACTACACCAATCGTGTTCTCTTTATAAAAGTAGGTCACTACAGACTCATAAACTGCCTTGATTGGTTCAATAATTTCGTATATGCATATAAATATTACTGTATATTACTGTAAAGCCTGATGAGAATCTAATCAAAAACAATATTGTTCGTGATATATTTTGTTCTGAATTACAATATGGGAATTTTTCAAATTATTTTATTTTGTCTGACAATTTTAAATTCACATGCTTTAAATAATGTACTTTGCCCTTAACCTGGCCATTTTTCGGATTATTAATTTGGACATATAATTATGGGAATTTAAAGCAATTGGTCCCTTTGATAAATTTCGGTAGTGTAATAAGGCGAGGATTATCAGAACTATGTGATATATTACCTCAATGAATTTCGGAAAATGTGATCGTACTTATACTTGTTAAGAACCTTTATACATAAAAGGTCAACTAGACTAGAAATGAAGGTTAAGGGGAGACAAGGATAATAAAAAAATAATAGTCATAATGACCCAATAAGAGTGGAGGATAAACATTCATCATTCCCTATTGCCAAACACATAAATGAAACAGGACATAAGATTTACCTTAACTCGGCTTTTGTCGTGATGTACAAAAGTGTAAAAAGGTGTTGTAAGGCCAGCCAAATGTCACTAAGCCCTAGCCAAATCATCCGGCGGTTGGGTCACTGAATATCCAAACGGTCATCGATCCCTATCAAGGTCAAATATAACCAACGCGCATCAGTTGATCGTATGCCATAGACAGGCACATGCGACAGTGGTCTTTCGCTCGTGTCTACCTTAACTGATATAATTCTGTAATAACGTCCTCTGTGTTGTACAGTCTTCAAAGCATCTATAGTACCTTGATACGGCAGTGGGTTAGTCTACGTAAGGTGCTGACCACGAGGTGTAACTTGTACGTTAACTGGTTCGTCACACTATTCCCGTCTAACTTGAGTAAGCCTCCAATCATTTCGACATAAATCATCTATGTTGGTGATCTACAGCGTATACTAAGGTTCACGAAAGCATTAGCCATACGAAAATTCAACCCACCTCTGTGTATTCAAAACAGTTTGTTCTCACCTTAAGCTTAATCCGGTAATATTAGCTTATTATCCAGAGTGATGAGGTTTCAAGTTGTTTTCATATTAGTTATTTATTATCATTGTCTCCCCTTACCCTCGATTTCTAGTCGACCTTTTATTTTCATATATAAATGTTCTTAACAAGTATATGTGTGATAAGATTGTTCGAAATGTACTGTGCTAATACATCACATAGTTCCGATAATCTTCATCCTTTTATTACACTATCGACAATTGTAGAACCTGGAGAGAATCTATCGAAAAGATTATTCTTCATTCAAATACTAGTCTTTTAATACAATATACACTTATTTTGAAGAGTAAATAAATGTGCATTGCACCAGTCTTCTTACTTTGTGAAGTGGGAATTACGATGGTTCTGAATATCAGCTATAGGCATTAAAGTTGTGGTTACAACATACGAAATGAGCACGGAGCTTTAAGCCAAGTACATCACAATCACAGTTGAAATCCAGTAGTCTATATTATCTGATTCCACAGACTTATTGCACAACACGATTTGATACCTTCATTGACACCGTATGAAGACAGTTGGATAACATGAACAGCACACGGGAGATTTTCTTATCAATATTTATTTACCAACTGTCTTCTGTCTCGTTAACAATGAGTTTATCACTTAAATACCCATAATTTGCATGTTATAAGGATCCCTTCTATTTTGAAATCTCAGTCATAACATCACTAAGGAAGATGAGGTATCACAAGACTGATAACATCTGGATCCATATATTTGAAATACCGAGTTAACGTGTAACAACCTTTAAACCTCAATCTCCAACCATATAACTACGGTAACTTTAAAATGCTGAAAATTCCCAGTATAAATTACAACAGTATTGTTTTTAGTTAGATCACCAGGCTTAATTTCAATATACAGTGATATTTAGATACATATATCAAGTAGTCAAGGCAGTTTATGAGTTCAAGTATAACTGAACACAATTAGAAAAAGGGCAAATTTATAGTATGATGGCAGGTATACTAGTTGTTACATGAATAATGAAATCAATACATCCACTCGACAAAGCTGTTTTGATCAGAATTAGTTTTTTGCAATTTTACGTACTAAGTGTACTTAGTGCATTGCAAAACGACAGTTATTGTACTCAATTACAATCCATATTAAGTGCATAAGTAGAGCAAAAACAATAGATGCCTATAAGTTAACAAATCAAAGTGCATAAGACAAATGACCTCGCCTTTATGCTAACATTATAAATATATATGTGATGAGGCACTACTAATAACTCATTTTTGTTAAATCTTTATCAGACGTATCAAATTTGGAATTTTTATTTCAAAAGAAATATGAATAACTCAATACTAATTACTCTAATCATAATACTAATTTATTCTCAGAGAATTAATGCAGGTACTGACTATAAAAAACGTCGACAAATGGACGGCGTTGGCTTGCGGACAACTATGAATAGTTTTAAAACTTATGATGAAATTCTCAAACACCCTTTTGATTTTAATTTACACGGAGATGACATGAAAATCTTTGACGAGTTCCTAAAATATCTTATTGATGGGTGTCTGGATCCCAACAAATGGTTTGAATCTATCATATAACAGTCCCAGCATGATTGTGGTTGGAAGTAACCCTCCTATTCAATTCATCGTATAAACTAATTCGATATTATCAAAACAGAAAAAGCAGTGATGAGTAAACTGGATCAAAATGGTTACTTTCCCTTGTAAACCGTGTCTACTAGTATTTATATTCTGTAACTTTGATGATAAGTTATCAAGTATATACTAAATTAACAAACGACTTAATTCAATACCATACTTCAGACGGATTCCTTATTAAATTCATTTCAAGTGTTAATATAACTTATGAGTAATCAAACCCACATGCTCGGTCATTAATAATTGCAACTTTAATAATCTCTGCTAATAACAAACACACTTTATATTAGTTTAGGAGAGGGTTGCGCACGGACTTTAACCTATGATTCCTGCATACCATTATCAAAGAAACTCCACTGATTAGAACTTGAACAGTGTATTCATCCCTTGATACACAAATCAACATCTTATCTGTACCACAGGTTATCGAGGTCATTACTCAATAACTCTACTCTCAAACCTACGATCAATTATTCTTGGCTTAACTGTGATGTACACAATTACATTAAAATGGGGAACGATAAAGGTGATAGTGGTTTATAACCTACAAGTGCTACATTGAATTTTATATGACAAAGTGGTCAAGCATTTGTCCAGCATGGATATAATATGCAGAGCGATCTGGCAGTACCAAGATTGTTGCTATTGTAAAGAGCAGAACGTCATAACGTCGGACATCTAAGGTAAAAGAGTCAAATACAAATGAGATCTAATTAAACTGCAGTTATTGGGGCTGATATTATGTTCTAAAAGTCCTCATCAGCGTTACTGACGAACTAGTGTGTCTCCTGAAAAGCGGTTTGAGGTTGTAGGCTAGTAAATTTCCAAGAAAAATACACACGATACTCGTGCAAACATTTAGTCGGGTTCATTTAGATACTAGTTTCAAATTTCCTAATAATATGACTCATTATAAGACAGCCAGATAGTATTAGCGGGAACAGTTCCATGCAGGTTGATACCTTACAAGAAAGACAAACGCTACCAAAAACGAACTCATAGTATCTGAACAATCTCCACCATCCATAAATCATTTAAAGTTACTAGTTATATTTGATAGACAAGGTTTTATACACTAGGGGATCCCGATATCAAATCCTGCCCAGAAGACATTGTACGAGGAGCTCAAGTATGGACAGAGTTACTTCCAGTGAATTACTCATCTTGTCAGTCACGGATCACTTATACTCGCCCGGACAAGTCTAATATAAGATAAATTAAGTGTCTTGCGTCTATGCGGCCGTTGAGAGTAAATCTTTACACTTGCTACGTACGGATGGTTGAACAGGTACTAGGAAGTGTGTACTATGACTGAGTGAAACACGACAAGCCTTACGTGCGTTTTCCCCTCATAAAATTGAAATGGAGTTTGGAACCGAATGCATAAAAGCAACAGCAAGTATTTTGATGAGACTGACGTATATATTCAAGCGCGGTAAGTTCACACAACTACAACAATGTTATTACATAACTCCATGGTGCACGTAGGGCAACACTAACTAACTGATAAGCGGATATATAAGAAATAAAAATATCGGAAAAGATGTTTGACGAAACTCTCATCTCCACCAACAATTATTTATCTGTTTGAACACAAACACTGGCACAAGGAGGCACCAAATACATATGCGCCACACGATAACAATAAGGTTGTGGAGATAGATAATATAAAGTGCGTATAACAAAAAGAACATCGGACAGAAATTGGTGCATGAGCGAAATACTACCACTAGTAATAACGTAGGGAGAAATAATTTGGTTAGTAAAAATACAACCAGGATTTATTCAGTGAAAGACGTTACGTTTAACTTTAGTTGTCATTAATTTGTGAACGGGCTGAGATACCACACGGATGCCCAAACCGATAGCAGATTTTCTTGGGGCGGGGGCACCCCAAGCCTTTGAACAAAAGGCTTGATCCGAAAGGCAGTGGAGTGACGTCAGGAGATACAGCCCCATGGTAGTCAGTGACCAACAAAAGGTTCACACTCCACTTGTTCCCTCGGGGTACTGGAGACAATGTGCATCATTGATCTGGAACTACGGTTCTCCATCCCCTACGTGAGTCGCCGTACCCACCAACCCAGTTAAGGAACCAGACATTCGCTTTTTGTCCTCTCGATTTAATAGACAACACCCCAACCACGAGAAGGCAGTGAGTAGGACTCCCTTGACTTTTGTAAATTGAAGTGAATGAGATGCCAAATATTTGATATCCACTTTCAATCGGCGATTCGCTAGGCGTTCGGAGATTGCCCTGGCAAAGAATTAGTTTTGGGAAATATACCATCCAGGGTTTTGGGGAACATTAAATCAAGTTTTCATTATTTTTGACAAGGAAACAAGATGCATTTGCTTATCAGAACCAAATATCATTTGGAATTCTGCAGTAGGAACTTATATGTTCAGTGTCGACCAAACAAATATGGTGCAAATTTGTTAACTAATTCATTATTTTTCTTACGAATCTTCACACTGCCTTGCTCACTGGAATCAGAACTCTTTCGTACTACATCCGAATATTTAGAACCGGATGCATGGTACTAATCCCAAGACATTTACAAAGCTATCATTTGAAACAAGCTATTTAAACCTCGTTAACAATCGAAGTTTAATAACAACACTAAAATACACACACATGTTTTCAACTTGCGGTGATTGGAGCTCGATGTTTCTTCCCTGAAAACTATTTCAAACGAATCGTCAGCTACGGAGGACCTATCAGCGTTTCTCAATGGTTTGAGCCGAAGTTACCACTAATGAAGGCTGAGCGTACAAGGACCTATAGGATTTCCACGCTGAAATGCTCATTTATATACCATGAATAGATCGATGTCAAATCGGAGGATTCAGATTAGAATTTGGCAGAACACAAAGAGTGTATGCACCTGCGCCATTGCAAACGACTTTGAACCATGTCATTCAGGGTCTCTAACCATCAGTTGCTATCATCTCGTGGTCCCCAACCTGGTAGTCTACACCTACCAACATGACTCAGTCCACTTGTCAGTGACTTCATGGATTTGTACCATGTTTTGGTCTGGCCGCCCCTAGCTTTCTTCCAACCTACTCCTATACCACTGAACATCGCACGTCGAGGCAGTCGGTCGTTCGGCATACGTAACACGTGTCCCAGCCATCTCAACTGATGAAGTTTCACTACTTCGTCAATTGATTTGACATCCTTATCTAGTACCCATTTCCTAACAACTGCATTACTTACTCGATGGTCCCACGATATACGAGCAATGTTTCGAAGACACCTATGATCAAATACTAGTAACCTACGAATATCCTCTACTCTTACCGGTCATGTTTCACTGCTATAAAGTAGGACGGAACGAACTGCTGTACAGTAAACACGTCCTTTGGTTGATAGACGGACTAAATACAATTCTAAAGCAACTGAGATTCACTGAGGAAACACGTACAAGACCAGCGTATCTACTAGTGGTCAACTTGCTTTTGCTGCTGTGATTGATGAAAAGCACATAGTAATAAAATTTGGACCAACTGAAGCAAAAGCTGACTGACCGAAAATCTAATCTCATGTGTTTCTGTATTCGAGTAAGTTTGCATGACATAAATAACAAGAAGCAGTAGATAGAAAGTTATTGTTTACAAACATCATAGTACAATAAATATATGCTTGCAACAGTTTATCCATGAGATCAATTTTCTGTTGCAACAGGGAACCAATGATAGACTAACAAGCACATGCAAATATAACAAGTATTAGGATAGTTGAATACATGTTAGAAATTATGCAAACCCAAACGAAACATAGAATCGGTGATGAGAAAACAATGGTTAAATTTGCGAAGGAAAAACACTTCACAAAACGGTAGTACCTGATCTTCATCACACTAAAAAAAGATAATACAGGGGAATGCGAGTAATCATATTGAAAAATACAGACATAGTTATTGAGAGTATAAGATATTTTCAAACTTAGACGCACCTTAACTGATTTTTAAGTTCTTGTAGCGTAGACCTTATCTAATAACAATTGTGTGGGAAGTTAAACTCAACAAACAAGTACAACCAGACGAAGCAGAAAACCATAAGGACATTTCTAAGATTGGCATGCGGTCTTGTTCGTGGTGACCATTTATTGAGACCTTATTTGAGATACCTTTTAGGATATAAATCTAAGTACATATAGAATTTATTTGGCAATGACGGAAAATAAAATGCTGCCTGAATAAGTTGAATAGAAATCCTAAATATTCTCTTCAGTCATCCCACACTTGATTTGCTAAAACTAGACGAAAAGTATCTCTTTAAAAGATAAGTCACAATCGCGAGTTTCAAAATTTAGCTAACTAGATATATGATGTTAAGGCATACAGGCAAACCTGATTCAGATACACAATATTCGATCTGAACTCCAATTAGATGGTACAAGAGGTTATGAAAGTAGAAGGGTATGAATTATCGATAACTTGTCTACTTGGTGTTTATAAGTAGTACGGTGAAAGGGCATAGAAAATACAAACAAGTTACCAGTTAAAGGCTTAATAAGAACGGTGAAGACGTAAAACCGATGTCAGTAAAAGAGCGACGAACTTGTAAGGAAGTTAGTTTAGATGATGGACATGGCTTGTAAAAGAGAACGTTAGGGATGAGAAATTCTATCAAATGACCACTAGTCCTAGATCAACCACTGTTGATATTTCTGACAGAAGTTCGGAAAAATATTAGTGACAGGAACGATATTTCGTTACATGAACACCGGTGAGGCTATAATTGATGGAAGAACCAATAAGACTTATGACAACAAGCTTTGACGCTAAATTGTCCATCCACTTGGTTAAATAGCTTTTTGGCATTTTATCTGATGTTAGTTCGTGATGAAAAACCCAAAACCTAATTGCTAACTGTAACCATCAACTGTAAACCATAATTCTAATGGACACCTACATTTAGACATGTAGCGAAGATCATAACATTTAACACTATTGGTCTCGATGAACTTGATGGCTTTACTTAGTGTTTTTCTCCAAACTTTCAGTACGTCAACTTCAATCCAAATACTGTGAGATCTACTTTGGGTAACATCCTTGATTACTTCAAACGGGATATCAGTAACATGATACTGGACTGTTTTGAAAGACATGGTTTTGGAAAGTTTTGATAACCGGCCAACTTGTGTTAAATAAATCGTTCATCCCTATTATAATTTTTTTTCGGTGGGAATAGAGCTAATGGTATGTTTGAAACATTTATGAATAAGTATAGTGCACAGACCTCGTGTAGGCTAAGTGTACTCATGATGTTCATTAAAGGAGGGAAACTGGCCATTATAAATATTTGTAGACTTCAAACATATACTTGTATAGTTTCTACTGGTTTAAGCATTTTGTAACACATATCAAGCCAAAAAATGCTATTGCAGTTCCGGGTGTATTTATCAAATTAAAGGGTGTCAGAGAAGTATGACTTCTTACCTGAACTTGTCCACAGACAAAAATAAGAACAGAATTTTCGTTTGGATGAACATCAACATTAGTTATACCCACCTGAATTTTATTAGCAGGAAGTGACTTAAAAATACTACTTGAATCATCAGAAAACTTACAAGAAACTTTTCACCAATTTTATCTTGACCTACTAACACATCACCTTCGTATGTCATCCTTGCTTGGTTCTATAACAAACATTTAAATGAGTGAACCAACTACGTGATAAAAAAGTTTGAGAGAGCTTCTATCTCGCTGCATGGTATCGTAGTACTCCATAACGAAACTCTCACCTATCTGTCGATAGTTTTCAGGATACAGCGAGTGGTTCAACATAACTACCGTGCCGGATAATCGGAATATGACGCGGGCTTGAAGTGGTGTAAAACTCTATATTCAATACCCAATATCACAGTAACAGGCTAGCATAAAATATTTGATTTTTCGCTTTTATTTAATGGTGTCATGTAGTCGTTCCGCACTTTTTGTTTGCCTTTAGCGACACACGAAGGGCGAACGTGTATATTTTGTCGAGTGGTTCAAATCATTCTCGACGGAATAGAAGAAACCTTCGCCTAACGGGCTTCCTTATCTAGTGGCCGCGGATCACCGATGCCGCCAAGTTAGAACCCAGGCAAATTTAACAATAAGAGAAAAAAATTAAGTTTCAGCGAGATACTCTCCTTGATCATTTAGAACATGTCAAGTTTTCTTACAAAGCACTCCCCGAAAGTCCCTTGGACTAGCTCACCTAGCAGTGAATTCCGGAACTTACCTATTCGTAAAGAGTGAAAGATATGCCTATACTTCGTTTCGCTATTCTCTGTCTTCGAATTTGAGGTGCTACCCTTGAAGTTTGTGTTAGGACTGAGGTTAAGTGGGAGTTTAATAGTGTAGTGGTAAATAAATCCCTAAAATAAATACCTCTGTAAGTTTCCGACATTGGATGCTGACCACATGTTTTAGTGGACTCATCTAGCTGAAGGCGCTCGGTCAGGCATCCGTACCCAATCACGTGTGGTAACGCCGTGCTCAACATCTACCGCAATCGCTAGCCAGATTAGATCAGAGAATTCCGATATTTTGGTTATCGCCAAATACACTCTTCCGATCTCCTCGACTCTGTCTTTTGATTTCTCTGGGTGGTTACGAATTATATTAGAAGGTGTTACTGGTAGAAGCGTTGTCAAACACTGAATACCTGTGTCATCTTCATTGGTGAGCCCGACGTGATCTGGTACACCGAATTGCAACTGTGAGTCTATTCCTTTTTGGGATTTTCATATATTATTACCCTATTTTTTATTTTTCTTATACATTGTGATATTTTTTTCCCGTGTCTCAGGATATCTATATTTTTCCCTCGTATCCTCGTACTTAATATTCCCCTATGACTGAACAGACTCCTAAGTTATTTAAGATTAAAACCATGTCCCCACCCTCGTTCCAACTCATGCCTTTCTGGCCCGACAATATCGAAGCCTGGTTCTGTTACGCAGAAGCCGACTTCTCCGAGCACGGCGTGATCGACACGCGTGCACAATTCCTCGCAGTAGTCAAGGCACTACCGCGCGAATTCAACAGGTACGTAACACCTAGTATGTTTACTAGTGATGTTTCCGATCCTTACGAAATCTTAAAACGCTCGATTCTTAAACGAGGAGACCTAACCGATCGACAAAGGTTAGATCAACTCTTTAATAACAGACCTGCAGTACGGTTCTGCGACGGACATGTTGCAAGGAATGGGAGAGGTGGTAGGCGCAAGAACTTTCGACGAAGCTTTATTCAAACAACTCTTCTTGTCTAAACTTCCCCAACAGGTGCAAGCGGTTCTGATCTCGTTTCAGAACAACGCCTTAGACGAACTGGCTGCATCTGCCGATCGTATCTTAGAAATTACGAAATCTTCTACTACCGAGGTATTTTCAGTCAAAGAAAAGCCTCACACGACTCAGAATGACATAACGGAGTTATGCAGTTTTCCCAACACGAAACCGACCGACTCGAAAAACAATTCGGGAAACTTCCAAGCCGGCACGCGTTAACGGCAACCGTAGCCGGCGAACAAAGCCGTCTGTTATTCGTCACAGATGTGACAACGAGAGTTCGCTACCTCGTCGACACTGGCGCAGAAGTTAGCGTTCTCCCAGCAAATCCTAACGACCGGCTTCACGAATCGACCCTAAACTTACAGGCGGCAAACGGAAAACCGATCGCTACGTATGGCAAAAGGTACGTTTACCTTAACGTGGGTTTACGCAAACCCATCCACTGGATTTTCGTTGTTGCAGATGTCTCTATGCCAATCATTGGTATGGATCTTCTACAACACCATAATCTGATCATCGACACGCGCAAACGGAGGCTAGTAGACGGGAACACTAATTTGTCCGTTTGCGTAACTTCTTTTACTGGTTGTAGAGTATCCCCAGTCACAGTTAAACATATGATCGACCCACTTTATCAGCCACTACTCGATAAGTACCCTGGGATACAACAAACTCAACCGGAACTACCGTGTGTAACCAGCAATGTTACACATCACATCACGACTACAGGACCACCTGTATTCTCTAAAGCACGACGACTAGCTCCTGAAAAGCTAAGGTTAGCGAAAAACGAATTCGACCATATGATAGACTTAGGAATTATACGACCGTCAAGTAGCCCATATGCATCTCCGTTGCACATGGTCCCTAAAAAGGACAGCAACGATTGGCGTCCAACTGGTGACTATCGGCGATTGAACGCGTAAACCATTCCCGATCGTTACCCGTTGCCTCACATTCACGATTTGACAGCTACCTTGAAAGTTACAACTGTCTTTTCGAAAATCGACTTAGTTAAAGCATATAACCAAATCCCTATGGCTACTGACGACATACCGAAAACAGCTATCATAACTCCCTTCTGACTCTACGAATTTTTGCGAATGCCTTTCGGTTTAAGAGACGTAGCTCAAACATTTCAAAGGTTCATAGACGACGTTGAAGACTGTCTAATCGCAAGTTCGGACAGAGAAACACATCTCAAGCATCTGGATCATGTTTTCGAACGACTACAAAAACATGGCATTACTGTAAACGTTCAGAAATGCCAAATTGGAACCGACTCATTAGACTTTCTGGGACACACTATCGATGCTCAAGGTATCCGACCCCTTCGAACCAAAGTGGTGGCCACTCTGGATTACCCAGAACCAACCACCGTCAAGCAATTGCGCACGTTTAACGGCCTGGTAAGTTTCTATAGACGTTTAATACCGAAATGCGCATTACTTATGAAGCCTCTTACCGACCAACTTCGTGGAAATACGAAATCCATTAATTTGGACGACACTGCACGAAGAGCATTCTCCACAGTTAAGGAACTGATTGCTAAAGCAACAATGCTCGCACATCAGGACACCGAAGCACCCATTAGTATCGCAGTAGACGCATCCGACTCGGCAATCGGAGGAGTCTTGCAACAATGGGTTAACAACTCCTGGCAACCCTTGGCATTTTTCTCTAGAAGGTTGCTAGATACACAATCAAGGTACAGCACATTCGGTAGGGAACTCCTAGCTATGTATTGTGCTGTACGGCATTTCCAACACTATATCGAAGGCCGTAAATTCACTCTTTTCACGGACCATAAACCGCTCACTTTCTCGTTAAGCTCTCCTTCTGACAAGTACTCTCCCCGTGAGTCTCGACAACTGGACTACATTTCGCAGTTTACTTCAGATATTCAACACATCTCTGGAGCAAACAATGTAGTTGCAGACGCCTTATTTCGCATAACTTCCTTGAACAGTTTCCAAGGAATCGACCTTCTTAAACCCACCGAGCTTCAAAAAGAAGACAGTGATCTTCAGCACGAGTTATCGTCCACATCCCTCAAGTTACGTATCAAACAGATGGGAACAGGTAAGGAAACCTTACTGTGTGACACATCTACAGGTAGGGATCGCCCAATCGTGCCTAAACATTATCGATGTAACGTCTTCAATACGTTGCACAAACTTTCTCATCCAGGTGTCCGTGCAACCATCAAGCTTATAGCAGAACGGTTTTGCTGGCCTGGCATGAATAAAGATGTGAGGGAGTGGGCACGCTCCTGTGTAAGCTGCCAAAATTCTAAGGTTATCAGATACAATAAATGTCCCTTAGGCTCTTTCAAAACTCCCGACGCTCGTCTCGACAATGTTCATCTGGATTTGGTAGGACCTTTACCAGATTCAAATGGATACTCTTACCTCTTAACCTGCGTAGACCGTTTCACTCGATGGCCAGAAGCAGTACCTATCAAGGACATCACTGCTGAAATAGTGGCTCGCGCCTTCGTCGAACTATGGGTAGCAAACTTCGGCTGCCCTTCAACCATCACTACAGACCGCGGAAGTCAGTTTGAATCTGAACTTTTCCGTCGTCTGACCACACTTTTAGGAACCACTCGCTTCCGAACGACCGCCTACCACCCACAAGCAAACGGGTTGGTAGAACGCTTTCACTGACAACTAAAAGCTTTACTATCAGCTGCAAACGTTTCACAGTGGACCGACGCTCTTCCACTTGTCTTACTAGGTACTCGCAATGCAGTGAAAGCTGACATTGGATACACTGCGTCTCAACTCGTTTATGGAACGACACTTCGACTTTCAGGAGAATCCGTGGATCCTTCGTCCTCTTCAATGAACATGGATCTAACCTCCTACACGAACAAGCTTACAGACGCAATGTGTTCAGTTAAACCTGCTTCCACTCTACCACAATCAACTGATGTTTTCGTTCAACCTGACTCACGATATAGTACACACGTTTAAGTTCGTCGAGACTCGCATCGACGACCATTCGAATCAGCATACGAAGGACCTTTCAAAGTCCTTCAACGCGAAACGAAGTACTATGTAATCGATAAGAACGGAACCAACGATAGCATCAGCATCAATCGCCTCAAAGCAGCGTATTTAGAAGGAAATCCTATCTACGTCGATTTTCCTTCGGTACAATCGAACGACACGACTCCACTCATAATTCCTCAATCGACAACCAACACGCGCGATGATACTCCGAATGTATCTGAAAATAAACCTAAAACGACGCGTTCTGGAAGAAGAGTTAGGCACTACTAGACATTTAATATTATCTTGATCTTTCTTTTTACGATGTATAATATATTTAAAAAAGAAAAAACAATTTTAATATGCTTATATATGTTTATTTTAAAAAAAACATGATTTTTTTTCACGATATTACGTGTAAATTAGTTTATATTTTTCTCGCCGACATTGTGTTTTTACGCACATACAAGTGTATTTTGACATGCACTTACATTTTCTTTTTTCTTTTCCAGGACGGCTGGAAAAGAACGATGATGTTTATGAGGAGCCGAAATTTTCATTGTACATTTTCTTTTTTTACTATGTTGTACCTCGGTCCCATGTAGTAAGGAAAGACGACCAGACGCTGCTAATCCTAGCAAGCTATCAGAAGAGTGTTTACCAACGAAAACTCGCTGGGTTCAAACTTCTGGCTGGCCACGTCTTAGGGTCATCACCAACCCACTAGGGGGGAGTGATCTGTAGCGGTAAATAAATCCCTAAAATAAATACCTCTGTAAGTTTCCGACATTGGATGCTGACCACATGTTTTAGTGGACTCATCTAGCTGAAGGCGCTCGGTCAGGCATCCGTACCCAATCACGTGTGGTAACGCCGTGCTCAACATCTACCGCAATCGCTAGCCAGATTAGATCAGAGAATTCCGATATTTTGGTTATCGCCAAATACACTCTTCCGATCTCCTCGACTCTGTCTTTTGATTTCTCTGGGTGGTTACGAATTATATTAGAAGGTGTTACTGGTAGAAGCGTTGTCAAACACTGAATACCTGTGTCATCTTCAATAGGATGTTCAGAAGTGTTTAGGATGCTGTACTTCGTTAGAAGGTCACTTCTAAGACACCTATAGTCTAATGAGTAAGTGTTTAGTGATTTGAGACACTCTTCCAAAGACTTGAAGTTGTCTTAGAACTGATTACCTGACTCACCCTTGGATACATTCTAATGAATTCTTATCCTATTGAAGGGAGGTGGGAAACACTGTATTTTCATACTCTGAATGAGGTTGAATAAAACTGTTGAATACCAAGTGGAAAGTTCCACAGTCTAAACGCCCAGAAATGAGTTTCAACGTTATCAGTGTGAAGTTTTCTAGAAAGGCATATTTGTTAGAGTAAAACTTCAGATAATAGAGCATCAACATTACCTGATATTTTCCGGTTTACTTACTTACGCTTGTTACACCCGAAGGAGTATACGCCGTCGACCAGCATTCTCCAACCCACTCTGTCTTGGGCCTTCCTTTCTACTTCTATCCAATTTTTGCTCATTCTTCTTATGTTTGTCTCCGTTTCTCGGCGCAATGTGTTCTTTATTCTTCCTCTCTTCTTTTAGCCTTGAGGATTCCAAGTGAGAACTTACCTTGTAACGCAGTTGGCTGCTTTCCTCAATGTGTGTCCTATCCACTTCCAGCGCTTCTTCTTGATATCTTCATCCGCTGGGGTCAGGTTTGTTCTCTACCACAGCAGGTTGTTGCTAATAGTGTCCGGCCAACGGATCTGAAGTATTTTGCGTAGACAACTGTTAATAAACACCTGTATTTTCTGGATGATGGCTTTCGTAGTTCTCCAGGTTTCTGCCCCATACAGTAGGACTGTCTTGATATTTGTATTGAAAATCCTGACTTTGGTGTTTGTTGACAGTTGTTTTGAGTTCCAGATGTTCCTCAGTTGTAAATATGCTGTTCTTGCTTTGCCGATCCGCGCCTTCACATCTGCATCAGATCCACCCTGTTCATTAATGATGCTGCCCAAAATATGTAAAGGTTTTTACATCTCCCAAATCGTCTCCGTCAAATTTATTTGGATTGGTGCATGCTGTGTTGTTCCAGGAGAAAGGAACGAAAATGGTGAGGGATTTACAAACCTATGTGACTTCAACAAACTGGTCATAGGCGGCACCATATTCCCACACAAACATACACAAAACCACGTGGACTCCACCAGATCACACTACACAGAACCAAATCGACCATATCTGCATTAACAAAAAGTTCAGGAGGACGATGGAGGATGTGAGAACCAAGAGTGGAGCTGATATAGCATCAGATCATCACTTGCTGATCACCAAGATGAAATTTAAACTTAAGAAGCACTGGACGATGAGGTGGACAAAATCACAAACGTTTAATACGACCTTTCTTCAGGATACTGACAAACTCAACAAATTCAAGATAGTCCTCAGCAATAAGTTCCAGGCCTTTCATGATCTACTCAACGGAGAACAAACTACTATGGAGAGCAGCTGTAAGGGGATCAAAGAAGCAATCACTTCAACATGTCATGAGGTTATGGGCCACAAGAAACACCATCACAAGGAATGGATCACTGTTGATACACTGGATAAGATTCAAGAAAGGAGGAACAAGAAGGCAGCAAACAATACCAGCCGAACAAGAGCAGAAAAAGCCAAGGTACAAGCTGAATACATAGAAGTAAACAAACAAGTGAAGAGGAACATCAGAACTGACAAACGTAAATATGTGGAAGAACTAGCAATGACGGCGGAATAGGCTGCAAGAGAAGGAAACATGAGACAATTGTATGACACGGCAAAGAACCTCGCTGGAAATCATCGTAAATCAGAATGGCCAGTGAAAAGGAAGGAAGGCGAGGTAATCACCAACATTGAGGAACAGCGAAACAGGTGGGTAGAACACTTCAAAGAACTCTTGAATCGACTAGCCCCACCGAACCCACCCAACATCGAAGCAGCACCCACGGACCTCCCAATCGATGTTGGCCCACTGACAATTGAAGAGCCTATAATGCAATCAGGGATACATCTAAAGATGGGTTACCTAAGTTGTTTGCATGGACTACAACATGTCTGAGATGGACTACTTTCCAGTGTGAAGTGTTGAAAGTAGGTCTGTTGTTGTTCGCTTAACTTTGAAGTCGAGTCAGATCTTTTTGACGCGCCAGCTAATCAACTCGGTCACAAGCTCCCAAGTCTCACAATTTTGGGGAAAATTTGACCTATTTTGGTGAAGCCGCATCAGGAAATTTTGGAGGGATATCAGCCAAACCCCAAAACTTCCCAAAAGTTTCTTCAGAATCTTAATACGATTCGGGGAAATCGTCCTGTATTTAATAATAAAAACTCAAAGTTTTTCACAATTTTGGGTGAACTTCGCGTTTTCCCCTAAAGTTCGATGTTTTTTTTTTTAAACTTTGGGGAAGGACATCTGACTTTGTGGTTCTTCCCCGGAATTTCCTCGAACGTGGTAGATTGTATTCCATCCAGAGTTTCACAACATCAGCGAAAATTAGTGAATCAGACGATACGTATTTAGGAAGATCATTTATTCAAACTAAGAAGAGAAGAGCTCTTAGTACAGAACCTTGAGAGTATTCTCTGTGATATTCTGTAGCCTGAAAAATGTCGAGTTTACTCTGACCTCGGAAAGTTGATTATTTAAATATCGAAAAGGCCAATTAGTTAAGAGTCACATGATACCTAACCGTTCGAACTCATTAATAGGACATATATGGCTGGCCTTATTGAAGGTGATTTAGAAGTCGGGGTATGAGTTATCAACCATCCTCTTGTGATCAAGGATAGTTGTTCATCTGTTCACTGGAGTCAGGAGTCTGGTTATACAAGAATAACCCTTACTGCAACCGTTCTGTTAAGGTGAAAAGAATTTTTTGGATAGTAAGTAGTTGCATAAACCATCGCATAACATGGTGTTTATGATCTTTCAAGGTATTGAGAGGAGTGCTGTAGCCTGAAGGTTCGCTGCTTCAGCCTCCTTTGAAACTTCATATGATGTCCACCAACCTCCAATTTTATGAGACCGTGTTTCGGCTTAGCAAATATGAGGGTATCATATTAAGAGGTTTTGCCAAGATTGAAGCTGTTTTTCTCAGTGTAACAGAGGGAACCATATGCAGACGGTATTGATCATCCAAAAAAATTTAATGAAAAAAACAACCGATCAACTTAAGTATTTCACATTGAACTTCAGACCTCTTTACCCATCTGCCTCCTAGCCTCCTCTCAAATATTCTCATACTTTTCTCGAAACTGTGATGAGACAGCATTATAGCTTCCGAGTTGAAGCCCTGAATTTTAGAGTAAGTGAGCGATCCCGTCTTTCTCCCCCCTTAGTGGGTTGAGAACTGTTCGTTACCTTATTCTGTCTTAACTTTTATTTACTCGATTGTCCCACTAATTGTAATCGACTCAGTTAATCTGCTATGAGTATTAATCATCATAACATTACGATGCTACGCGTGTGCAAGCGTCAATTGTTTAATGGACTATGCGTAAATATGAGTAAATCTAGATCGAAAAGTGAAAGTGTAGAAGAGGATTAAGAACAGGTTGCGTTTCTTCAATCGGGCTTACCATTGCAGAATTATGATCTACTATTACATTAGTACTGCTCTAATAATAGACCTGATCCTTAAATTGTAGGTTTTTCGTGATGTAACTGCCTAGTCCATGAGATCTTACATGTAAGTCACATCATTGTCTACGCCAATTCATTGCGTCGTAACAATTATCAATACATGATGAGGAACACATTAAGTTTTTGAGATAGGGCAATATATTTAATGTGAATTAAAGATTATGCTATAACACTTAAGACTGACCACTCCTGCAAGGCCGAGCCATGCCGTCCGATCAATTCGAATTAATTCAATTTCTTGTTCCCGCCTTCTCTATCGTTGGGTTGTGTAGTTAGGGCCCGATTCCACTACAGATATTTGACCGCGGAAACAGTTTGAGCGGTATCAAACTGATGCGATGCATCACATTCTTTGGTAAACGTTACCATCTGGTGGGGTTCACCTGAAGGACTGGATAGTTTGTCCGCGGCCGTAAAACGAAGAGCCATGATTTTTAGATTCTGCATGCTAGTTGATGGCATTTGTAGAAGGTGCTTTCGGAGCGCACCCAGCAAAAGCCCCTCAACAAATCGCGAGCGCATTAATTCTTCTCGCCTCGGGAAATCTAGATGAGGAAACGCTTGGACTGTTGTTAGTTGCAAAGAGTGAAGATAGTCAATGGGATCTTCACTCGCCTTCTGGTGACGTGACAGAATATGACTGGTCACCTGCTGAGTGTTCATGGTTAAAGAAAAACATTCACCTAAAATTTTCAAGTTTTGGGACGACAAATTGCTTGCCGCGGAGCTGTTGCTCTTTTTGCTGCCCCATCATCTAGGTAAGATAAAAGACAGTCAAAGTGTTCTGTCGTCGGAACTCAACACAGATATGCCATTACTCTGACTTTCCAGATAGCATAATCTGATAAGGTTCAGAGTAGTGGTGGTTGGAGAGTGGTTATACCGGTTGCTACTTTGACTGGGATTACCGGCGGATCATCATCGTTTCCATCACACTTTGCCGTAGTCACCCCCATCACCAGGTATAGCACGTAGCATCAGCGTTTACTTGGAATCACGAGTGATCATGCAGCAAATCACAAGAGCAAAACCGTGACGGTTCGGGTACAAAAAGGGAAAACTTATTACAAGTTATTTTCATCCATCGTTCTGCAGGTTCAGCTTACGTAGGGCTTGTTCCTCTTTTTCCATTACATTTACTCTTTTCTGCCCTGCAATAAGAAAAACCGACTCACGTTAGTAACGTCACATGTGATGATTCTTGACACTATTACATGTATTGCATTTGGAATTCGAATTTAAGCAGTCATCAAGTACAAAGGAATTACCAGTTCATGCATACACCGCATTTTACTTTCATTTGCAGCATACGCTTCACTACTCACCTTTTTAATTTCTTTTACTTAGACGAACTGACGTATTGTATCAAGTGGCTCAACAGTAACATATAAAAGATGACAACTGATTTACTGTTACTTGAACAAATATTTTCAAGACTAGTTCATCAATTCTAAAATTATTTCTGAAGATTAAATTTAGTATGGTCAAACTTCTTTGTGGTTAACTATCAACGCGTACTGTAGCAAAAAGACCTATCTTTGGTTTTTTGCTAGCGAATCCCTAAACGTAGTGGAAAAACTATTGGCTTTTGTTTAATCATTCAATTATAAAACATTTTTCTAAATACAGCTAAACTAACTGCATACTGGCTATTTAAATCGACATTGTTTATCAGAAACTAGGGAGCTATATTTAAAGAATATGGGTCTTCATATCAGTATCTAATGAATTATTTTCATACAATCTAGATTATCTGGCTGGACTCATTTATGGAGATGGTAACGATAGCCGATGCCAGTAAAGATTACGTCGAGAAGTCCTCGATCTTTTGTATTACAGCTAGGTACAGTAGATTAATTAATCACAAATAATAATTAGATGCTGAAATAGATTACATATGTAGTTGTTTCTTATTGTTACTACACTTCGGGCTTTGACTTTGTATCACATATTCAGCAAACACTTAAGTAACCCCAGAAGTCTGGATATGTGTACATGAAATGTGTCCACAGATATATACATGGGAGTGCAGGCACCTCCCTGTACGGAGATTAGTGTTGACCGGCTACCATAAAAAAAACAAACCCATTTCGAATTCTTTCCATCCACTAAGCCTCATTGCAAAACAACAATATGCCCTACTAACCGCTAAAAAAGCAATACGCCAAACCAAAGTTAGCTGTAACTAGAGGTGTCAAACTTAAACCTAAGCACATAGCTGAATGCAATGTGTAATGATAAATATTGCAACATATTCTTGTATTTATGTTTCTACGAAAAGGAGGACGAGTTTAGATAAATGGAGGGTAGAGTTTCAATGATTTGCTAGGAGTAGATGTTACTTCCGAACAAGATTTCTATTTTATCAGTCCGATTGTTATTACACTCAACGGAAGAGTAGTAGCTAGATTGTATCGGTTGTTAACAACTTAATGCGATAGTTGGTCAACCCAAGATCATTCGACGTAAAAATTTCCGAATTGAAAGCTGTGAAATCCAAGAGAACAAAAATTAACCCATTTAGTAATGATCATTTCAAATTGTGGTTGTACGTATATAATCTGACTAAATTGAATTAAGTCAAGCTTAAACCTAGGCAGTATGAAGATAATAGTTCAACTTGACACAAACTTTTTCACCGTGTGAGACACAAAAGCTGCTCAGAAGGATTAATTAGAACACATTCTAGCACTCCACCAAAGACCATTGTTAGACTACATTGTCAGATTACATGATGCACAAGCCCGAAAATAGCTACCAAAGTGATTAATACTGTAACAGTTGAGTGGCCTGACTACAGCCACTAGATATTACCAAATACTTGTAATGGAACCGGAAGAAGCGAGCATAAATGAATCGATCGCTTTAAACAAGCCATTCACAGAAATATCGGATAATGAAACCGCGCTGAAAACGAGAGATGTCTGTCCGCTTATACCTATCGAGATTGTCATGTTTGAGACATTTCGTCCATACTTCAAGAAAACTACAATGTAAGATCAATTTCTAAGCTTCATAGGTTTAGTTCCAGTACATATCAAAATGCCTTCTTTGTCCCCAACCATGTCTGAGGGTTCAATCGTCAACTGGGTTAAGAATGAAGGTACTTAGTATTTATTTAGCAATATACATTATTTTGACAAGGAGAGCAGGTAGCTGCTGGAGATATCCTCTGCGAAGTTCAGACGGACAAATCCGTTATTGCATTTGAATCAGAGGAGGAAGGTGTACTTGCCAAAATATTGGTATGTTGTTTTGCATTATTCATTGTTTGCACCCCGACCTTTTTCATTCACTGTGTCCTGTCGATCGTAATTCTACTTGTTTATCTCTGGACAGTTCCAGACTTGTGTAGATTAAACGTCCATTTCTTCTGATAAGTACTTTCACACTTAAGGCTACATTTTGGTATTGGGTTTCCCTAAGTTTCATTCAGTTGGTAATTTCCTATATTACGTGATTTCATAGTAATGTTTGACCATCAAATATAGTGAAAAACAGTCCAATTTGCAAGGTCCATTCTTTTCGCTGATCGGAACTAAGGTCTGATATATTCTGAAAGTCATTTTACATACAGTCAACGTATCAGGACGTTTTGTGTTTTTCCTAAGGGAGCGTAATATCTCTATAGCAATTCAATTATTCTCATATGATGTGTTCAGTGTATTCAACTAAGACCCCTCTCAATTGCGAATTAATGAAATGCAAGATGCTAAACGTCATGTCTAGGAAGCCTTTGCTTGCAAGTGTAAAACTAGTGTTTCCCAAAGTTACCAGATTCTCCCAAAATATAGGAATTTTAGTCTTGTTTTGGGGATTACTACTTTAACAGCAGAGCAAAACGTCTGGGATTCCGTCTGAATCTTGTCAAATAATAGGTCATTTGCAATCTCAGCTGCTCAGATTTTTCATCATTTTAATCTTTTTGTCTTAGAATGTTGTGTGCAGTATCGAAACATGCTTATCGCAGCTATCTCAGCAAGTTAAAGCCAAAAACTATGCCTCGTAAAATTCCGTTGACTAATACTACACGGCTAATCTCGGAGTTAGTGTCGACATCAGTGCGCATCCAATGCTTCAAAGGCATCGCGATTAGGTGTATATCTACCCGAATTTTTCACATGAAACAGAAGTATATCCATTATGCTGAATAATAATACATTTTTCTTTAAGCCCTCACAAGACATAATAAAGGGCTTCTTCGCTTTCGAAAACGTTTTGTCAAATCCATTACATCGCATAGTTGTTCCAATTAGTATCTTTTTCCCTCTACCTTTTCCATTATAGGTAAGATCTGATGTCTTCATTTTGTCAATCGTTTTTTAATTTGTATAATAAATATACTGACCTAATCCTTTAAATAAAATAAGTGTTGGAAAACACCAAGCAGTTTTAACAGTCAAAATTCTGATAAGTTCACTGTTTTGATTAATTAGGTGAAACCTTACCCTCGTACAAAGTGTTTTACTGACCACTTGATTCTAATTAAAAATGTCCTACAATTTAATGTCTTATAGGCACCCACTGGCTCATCGAATATCAAAGTCGGTGGTTTGATTGCTGTGTTAGCCACTCCAGACGAGCATTGGCAAGAGGTGGCTACTTCCGCTGTATTGCTATCACAGCCATTGAAAGCCGACAGTACTCCAAAACAGTCAGAAAAAAACCGGACCATCCAGGAACCACAGTCATATCGCTTTTGTCCAATGGGACCTGCGGTTCGTCTTCTGTTACAATCACACGATATCGATGGATCTCAAATAATTTCTACAGGACCACATGGTCAGTTGCTCAAAGGGTAAGATGAACTGGTTTCGCGAGATCCACAATGAAACGGAAGAATGTGGCAGGATTTTAAGCCTACAAATAAGTGGTCAACCACTAAACTACTCTACTTTTGCTACCATTCACTTACTATATTCTCGTTCTTAGGGCTTTAAAACTAACACGGGGTTTGTAAGAGGATTTATAGTTGTGTTAATATATCGTATTTCTATTTGGTTATTTATAACATACTGCTAGTCTGCGTCGCGAGTGACCTTATCCCTGAGTCATGGAATTGACGGTTTTGGCTCGTAGCATATTGACTGAAGTATTTGGCTTACGACCAGTTGGTCAAAGGTTCCAAATGGTTATTGAATGTCTGGAAATTTTCCTATCAACTTATATGAATATCAGGTTGTCGACTGTGCACAAGGACTGGCGGTTGATACTTCTTAGTTGGCAACAAGGAATATCTAAGGCATATAGCCTTTTAATTGTGTTTCTATTCATTTCCTTTAAACTATCTGGTTCCGGGATGCAGATAGTGAAAGGACAAAACGAAAATTAACAGTTCACGCTTTTCCATATAATAGTTGACAAAAGATACTTAAGTTTTGGTCGATAGTCAATCGAAAAAACCATGACTACGTAGAAGCGAAACGATGGGAAAATGTGCTCTCAACAATAAAGTGTCGTTGATGGAGTTTTGTTCTATGAGCTGCATGGTTTGGTCGTGGAGCGTTCATCATGCTTCTGAACGACATCATCAGCACAAACTCCAGATACGGTAGTTTCAATCGGTTCAGTGTTTAATACGTTTTATACTGTTATTATTTTTATTTACTAATTGGTCCGTTTCCACGAAAGTATCCAACAACTTTTTTATATCGCGTTATTCTCTTAGTGTCATCACTCAAATTCATAGTCGACTGTTTCATGATCAACTTAGCAACTCATTGTCCTGGAGTTTACGTTGTGAATTCTAAAGTTAACCATTTACACTGTTTCTTTTGACAATAATCTATACGGTTTAAGATTAAACACTGAAGCAGTGATTTCATCAACGGAATTTCAGCTGCTGGCTTGTTGCTTCATATCCAGTTTGCTTTGGCCTGCTTAGTAGTATTTCTCCCCCATTCATAAAGATCAGTGTATAAAACTGGTTCGTTAATCGAGTTAAGCACAAAACTATTTAATTATATTTTTCTTCAGGTTAGTTCCTTTCAAGAAATTAAGAAATTTGATTCTTTCATGCGTGAACTTATTAGTAATAATAGGATGGGAATTTTAAACCAAATATTCAACATCGATAAGGTTATTTGTTATGTTCTATGTGTTCATTTTACTTGGTTATCTTCATCCTAGGGATGTTTTGGCTTACATAGCTAACAACCAGATTAAACCTGTTGTATCTGATCAGGAGAAGCCAATTATTGATATCCCTGTTATGCAAACTGTCTCGTCAGTAGCCACTTTCACAGATATCACGTCATTGAATATGGGGAGTGCTTTTGCCCAACGTTTGTCGGAATCAAAATTGTCTGTCCCACATCAATATATTCGTGCAACTACTCGCATTAATCGTCTAAATGAATTAAGAACTGAACTGAAAGTGGATTCGGATGTGGATTTTTCTATAAATGATTTCATCATCAAAGCTTGTGCTTTAGGCTTAAGGGTAAGTTTGTTTCTCTGTTTGATATCGAATATATATATATATATATATATATATATATATATATATATATATATATATATATATATATATATATATATATATATGTATAAACTAAATCCAATCAGTTGTCGAATCTGTTATATTACTTTTTTCTTATCTTATTGATATTCAAAATGAGAATTTAAATGCATGTATTTGTTACTAAATCTAAAATAGAAAAGAAAACATCAGCAAGGCCCGACCGTTGTTGCTACCTTGACGTGGTGGTCGGGCTTGCCTATCGTGATGAAGCAACCGAGCTATACTGGCTGGAACAACCGTTCCTCAAGGTCCTACCATGTCAGACAGGTCGGTTGAAGAGCGGTAAGACTAAAAGCAACAAACCCAAGGTCCGAAGGCGAAGTCGTACTGCTGACTGTACAGAGGTGTGACAGCAGTAAGGTGTTTCCTTCAGACAACCAGCATGACAGCGATGCTGCCTTCCCACAAGGAGGGGTGGGGTTAGAAAAGATCGACCCTAAAAATGCACACCTCGCCTTGTCCCACGATATCCGTCTCCGGCGGTAAGGTCTCAACAAGTACGGAGCTAGCACAAAATTACCCATAAAAGGTCGTGTGTGACCGACCTCAAGCAGTTGTCCCTTGGGCACTGCGGTCACGCTCTCAGGTCACTAAGACCACCTCTAATCCAATTTCCTTTTCAGGTACCTCCAGAAGAACCCTTCCACGGTGTGGGCAACCGGGAAGTGATAACCGCCCTCATACCTCTAACAGCACTCAAGACCACTCTGTTCATAATCAACCTCCCTCTTCAATTCCTATTATTCCTCCTACATCGACTTTCAACTCTAAATTTCCTCTTTCGGCTTCCACCCTAAGTGTCACCATAGCCAACGATCCTAGTGCTCCTAACACTCTCCCAGGTCTACTGAAACCTCGCTCCACACTACACATTGGAACCTTCAACGTACTCAACCTATGTCAAATCGGTCAGCAGACTTCCTTGGCTAAAACCCTAGAGTCTCTTACCATTGATGTATGCTGTGTCTCCGAAACACGCATACAGGATCCCAGTGTGGTCATTCACTTGACCTCACCTCGGCAACACGGAGAGCCAACGAGATACACCCTCAGTGTATCTGGTGACCCGATGGCCAGTTCTCGTGGACTGGCAGGTGTAGGCATAGCACTAAGCATGAGGGCGGAACAAGCACTGCTAGAGTGGACCCCCGTTAACAGTCGTTTATGTGCTGTTCGGCTAAACGGCTCCGTAAGAACTCGGAAGGACGGGGACACACGTCGTTGCCTTTTTGTCGTTTCTGCCTACGCTCCCACTGACTGCAGCTCAGATGATGTGAAAGATGAATTTTGCAGAAAGCTTTCTGAACTTCTGCAGAAAGCTAAACGCTCAGACATAGTACTCGTAGGAGGTGACTTTAATGCCCAAGTAGGTAGCTTAAGCCAAACAGAAAGACATTTAGGTGGGTATTTTGGTATTCCGGCACAGCGAACAGATAATGGTGATCGTCTGCTGCAACTGTGCTGTGACAATCGTTTATTTTTAGCAAACACAAATTTTCAGCATAAGGAGAGACATCGTCTAACATGGCGAGCCCCTTCATCAAACCAACGATGGACTCAAATAGACCATATTGCCATCAGTCATCGTTGGAGAGGGTCGGTAGAAGATTGTCGCTCATTCTGGAGTACCTGCTTGGACTCCGACCACGCCCTAATACGGACACGCATCTGCTTGCGCCTCACTGGATGCAAAAAAGCCACAGTAAAAAGACCCATTAGAACTGAGTTGAGTAGCGGAAAACCAAAAGTAGGTTCCAGGAACAACTGAGGTCACAATTAGGTAGTTCTGAAGACGAGGCTGACCCAGATGTTGCTTGGAAAGCTATACAAACAGCTGTGGAAACAGCAGTGACATCTATTAGTGAATTAAACCACAGAGTTACAAAGAACCAGTGGATTTCTTCAAGGTCTATCACACTGACGGATTCTCGTAAACTCATACCATCAGGTTCTGAACATGATGAAGAGCGACAACAAATCAGATCTAGGTTAAGGAAAAGTCTAAGGAACGACCGTGAGCAGTGATGGGCGACGAAAGCAAAAGAGATGGAAAAGGCGGCGACTATAGGGAACACAAGACAGCTTTACAGACTAATAAAAGAAACTGGAATTAATAAGTCAAGTGTAAGTGAGATTATTTCGGAAAAACACGATACTCTCATCTGCTCCCAGTCGAGACGTTTAGAACGATGGGCGGAACATTTCAGAGAACAGTTCAACTGGCCTTCAGCTACTCTACAACTACCCTCCATTCCCAGACAGTGTGAATGGGACATTGAAGTAGGTCCCCCAACTCTAGCAGAAGTTCAAAAGGCTATAGTTAATCTGAAACGAGAAAGGGCAGCTGGTCCAGTTGGATTGGCTCCAGAGGTCTTTAAGGATGGTGGTCCAATTTTAGCGATTAGGTTGACTAATATTTTAGCTAAGATCTGGGAGTCAGACGTTATCCCATCTAACTGGTCACAATCACTTATCGTCCCAATATATAAGAAAGGGTCAAAATTATCTTGTGACAACCACAGAGGGATTAGTTTAACTAATATAATATCTAAAATACTAGCCTCGATAATTATCAGACGCCTAACTAAGACTCGTGAACTGCAAACACGAGAGAACCAGGCTGGCTTCAGACCTGGTCGTGGCTGCATCGACCATATATTCACCATTCGTCAGGTTCTAGAACATAGGCATACTTATCGGCGTCCGACAATGGTGGACTTTCTTGACTTAAAAGCAGCATTTGACTCGGTAGACCGCGAGATTCTGTGGCAGTGTCTGTCATTGAAAGGCGTACCCCAGAAGTACACAAACCTTGTAAAAGCTCTTTACTCGAACACTACTAGTCGAGTCAGAGCTTATGGCGAACTGTCATCTACTTTTGCAACCTCAAGTGGTGTCCGTCAAGGCTGTCCGCTTTCCCCATTTTTGTTTAACTTCATCGTAGATCTACTGATGGAAATAACTTTCTCGTCGACTGAGTTCTCGGGTATTGATCTCCATCCAGGAGGTCTACTTATCGATTTAGAATACGCAGATGACATAGTCCTGTTTGGTGAAGACGCTGACAAAATGCAGAGTCTTCTGGCAGCACTAAGCAACAATGCCAGAATGTTTGGAATGCGCTTCTCTCCCTCGAAATGCAAGTTGTTACTTGAGGACTGGTCTGCGTCAACACCTGAACTAAGGATAGGGAGTGAAGTAGTCGAACGCGTTGACAACTTCACTTATCTTGGAAGTCTGATCAACCCTAATGGGTTGGTGTCTGACGAAATCTCAGCACGGATTCGAAAAGCTCGTTTGGCTTTTGCCAACTGACGTCACCTATGGCGAATGCGAGATATCCGTTTATCAATAAAAGGACGAGTATACTGCTCAGCAGTTCGTTCTGTTTTACTTTATGGGTGCCGAACGTGGTCATTAAGAGTTTGAGATTCTCGTAAGCTACTAGTATTTGACCACAGATGCCTTAGAAATATTGCTGGCATCGGCTGGGATCACCGGGTAAGTAATAGTGAGGTTAGACGCGTGGTATTAGGGAATGATGGTAAATCAGTTGATGAGGTTATGAATCTTCATCGACTGAGATGGTTGGGCCACGTGTTACGTATGCTCGAACACCGATTACCACGACGTGCAATGCTAACCGGTGTTGGAGATGGTTGGAAGAAAGTTAGGGGCAGCCAAACCAAAATGTGGCATCAGTGCTTGAAGTCACTAACTTCTGGTCTGAGCCATGTTGGTAGATGCAGACTACTTGGTTGGGGTTCGCGTGACTATCGTAACCAATGGTTGGAGACTCTTGGTGACATGGCTCAGAACCTATGAAAATGGCGTCGGTGTATACACTCCCTGTCTTCCCTTAAACTAAGAGATTAAAATTGCTTCATATCTTTCTTTTTACGAACTAATTCTTTCTTCCTGTACTATATCCTTATTGCAATATTTCTTTTATATATTACCACCTCTGAATTAACTACTTTATGAATCCGGTGTTCATCTTGTTGTGTTAATGAGGTATGGCAACTTGGACCGATGCATATATGTGCCTGGTCCTACGTTGTGGCTGACTGACTGTTAGTCATAAGCTTACTTTCCTGTTTTTTCTCATAGACGCCAAACAGTATGAATTACCTTCAAACATGTAGTTTCATTCATTGATTATATTGACTTTCGAGATTTTAGACGTTTGATATAATGTGCTTGTATTTCCAGAAGGTCCTATCAAACTATAAAAATAGCTGTTCACTTACATCACCCTGTATAACAACATAATGAGAGCTATATTTGGTTTTTTAGACTTATTATTCAGGTAAGAAATTTCACCGTTGAGTCCTTAACAGTTCTGGTCAAAATCTAACAGGATTCAAAATAGACCAGTTTTCCAATATGAATACTTTATCTGACGATATCGAACTAGGTACTTTATCTTAGTGACATACTTGAATTTTTTATTGTCACGCAATCTTTTCGTTAAAATAAGGTAGGTAATCATCTAATTCTTCAAATTATTTAGAGAAAAGGTGGATTTCCTTACAATTCGATTGAATCTGGTCTGAAGTGCTTTAATTATATTTCTAGGGGAAAACATGAGGTGGAAAATTTAAGATCTGCAATTGTTTATAAGTCGATTTAATTTACAACTCATCAGTTAGCTTATATGTTTTTTTTATTGTGACATGTCTTATATATCCACCGAAGGTAGAAGACAAGGTTAAATGTGACCTACAAACGGGTGTGCAGTGCATACGACTTAGTTTTTTGGACTTTATTGCATAACGAGATCTCGCTTAAGTTTGCTACACTACTGATTCTTAATCAGGCCTACTCAATGTCCAAAAACTACTGTTTTTAGGTGATACATAAGTAGACAACCTATTAAATTCATCTACAAGTTTTTGAAAAAAGCGTTTTACTAGCTTGAACACATTGAATAAACAACATTCAGATACAGTTCTGCAGCTACCTATCAACTTTTGTTTTATTTATGATTAAAATCCTATAGTTATAGTCATGAAAACACATCATTTTCTGCATTTGTTAAGCTTGTTCCAGATTTGAACGCCATTTATGATTCTCAAGCTGAATCTGCCATTTATCTGAGATCGGTCGATTTAAGTATGGCAGTAGCAACTAAATCAGGGTTACTTACGCCAATTTTGCATTCTGCAGATACACTTAATGTTTCTGATATCTCAAAGTTGTCGCAACAGTTGGTGCAGAAAGCACGAGATGGTATATTACAACCACATGAACTTGAAGGTGGGAGTTTCACGTAAGTGTCTGTTTAGAGCTTGAATCACATTCATTTCTGGTGTTTTTAGATGTTTCCTTGTAAACCATAATCCTTAAATATTCAACAACCATATGCATCAAAATATGAAGCAACGTTTGTTAATATATATATATATATATATATATATATATATATATATATTAAATTTCCATCAACAAAGATGGGGGAGAAATAAGCCATCCAAATCCTTGAAGATTCCAATTATTTTAAATTAAAACGCGGTGCGATCGCTAGATCATCCAGCGACCACTGCTATTGGTAAGGTTAACTTATTAAGAGCCAAAAGTGTTGTAACTCAACTTCGTTTAAAGTCATTAAACTAGTTTTCCAAGGCTTTGTTAAAGATATTAGAAACACTGGGGATTATCAGCACGAAAGTAGAGTATAGGGAATGACCAACTATGAAATTAATCTCAACCTTAAATATTGAGAGGTACTGGTATTCATAGTTTTAGGCAAAACTTCCGAATTTCACTAAAACTATTTGAGTTAAAAGTGAATCTTCCCACTACGTAACTACCATCGCATTACAATTCACCACTAATTTCAGTACTAAATACTTCATGAATTGCTTAGATTTTCAACTTTGGGAAGAAGTAAAAATAAGACACTATATAACATTCAGCTTTTCGTTAGTATGTATTGGGGAACCCAGAATTTGTCAAGTTTTATGAATAATCTGGTTCACTACTCATGAGCCCTTTATTTTGTACAGGGTATTCCACCCACGACTTCGTGAACTAGTGTTATGCAAATTTCGCAAATTTATCCGTCTTTATTTTCTTAACAGAATCTTTAATCTTGGAATTTACGATATTCGAGAGTTCACCACTATTGTGAATCATCCTCAAGTCGCTATTTTGGCTGTTGGGAGTGGTTTGCCAGAGGCTTGTATCTCAACATCATATACCGAAAATAAAATAACTTTTTCAACCAATATAACGCTAACATTGTCAGTTGACTCACGATGTGTAAGTGAAGTTGTTGCAAGTTCTTTCTTGAAGTACGTTTGTAGTTTGTTAGGAGACTATCCGCATCTTTTACTCAATGGTGATCCTGTTTCTTTGTCACTGAAGAGTAATCAAACTTCCTCTCAACAAGATGAATTCGATAATCTAATGCTTTCAAAAGTGAATACAGATATTATTCAAACCTTAGTTTGATTCACTGATATGTGCTGTATCTTTCTATTTCTCCTACTTTAATTTCTTCTCTACTTACAGTTATTCTATTTTGAAAGTTAGTATACGTCTGTAAAAGCAACTTTCATTGAAAAAATTAGGCTAGTAATGATTTTGGCTGTTAACTTTTGTTATACTGACTATTAATTAGAATTCTTATTTGTACTGTCGTATCATGGATAAATACATAACTAATAAAGTAAAAGTAACTTACTAACCCTCGCGAATAAATAATATTTATTTTTCTAAATAATACATATGAGTTATGCACTTGGGTATTATTACTGAATTTTATTAGAATTAATGACAGTGCGGATGATCATTATCAGGCAGTAAAGAAATCTTTATATTTAGTTTGGAAGTGACTGGTATTGAAGTATAATCTCGTCCCTAAAATCATAGTCTCTATAATAAAAACACGTATCGTCAATTCTCATTATTCTTACATAATGCAAGAAGTAAAGAAAAAGTTGCTGGAAATTATCAACTAAGTGGTTTTTACGTAAAATAAGTGACGAAAAAAGTCAGCATATTTCCCGCTACCTGTCATGTGGTTCGTTCTCACAGTTACACTTCAGGGAACTGATAAGTCTTGCAAATTGAACGCTATATTCGGTTCCTAAGCTATTCTCGTAACCCCCAAGCTGGAAATACACAGTGTCCTGAACACGAGAGGAAAGGCACAAAATATGCGAGAAGCACTATACTCCAAAGGTTCGTTTTAGTACAGAAAATATAGGGTTTTTATATTGTAGATGTCCTTGGGTTTCCCGAAAATTCTGGAATGCTACTAAGCATAGTAGCAGTATAGTAATCAGCCAATCAGAAACTCTACATGTGACTCTTCACTTTCTTAATGTTTCTGGCTAAACTTCTGGTGAACGCTGATTGGACAAAATGCTTGCTGAGCCTTTCTTGTCTTTTGAGAGAAGTTTTTTGGATCGCCCCAACAGGAACTTCACTAATATTCTCATCGACCGACCTCTCATTTGTAGGTATTTGAGTCCCCAACCGTTGTTGCTACCTTGACGTGGTGGTCGGGCTTGCCTATCGTGATGAAGCAACCGAGCTATACTGGCTGGAACAACCGTTCCTCAAGGTCCTACCATGTCAGACAGGTCGGTTGAAGAGCGGTAAGACTAAAAGCAACAAACCCAAGGTCCGAAGGCGAAGTCGTACTGCTGACTGTACAGAGGTGTGACAGCAGTAAGGTGTTCTCTTCAGACAACCAGCATGACAGCGATGCTGCCTTCCCACAAGGAGGGATGGGGTTAGAAAAGATCGACCCTAAAAATGCACACCTCGCCTTGTCCCACGATATCCGTCTCCGGCGGTAAGGTCTCAACAAGTACGGAGCTAGCACAAAATTACCCATAAAAAGGTCGTGTGTGACCGACCTCAAGCAGTTGTCCCTTGGGCACTGCGGTCACGCTCTCAGGTCACTAAGACCACCTCTAATCCAATTTCCTTTTCAGGTACCTCCAGAAGAACCCTTCCACGGTGTGGGCAACCGGGAAGTGATAACCGCCCTCATACCTCTAACAGCACTCAAGACCACTAAGGTAGTTGAATTATGTTAGGATGTCCAGCAGTTGTACCCACTTGCCCATGTCAAAACGTTATGGTACAATTACATACCACGCGTAGTGGTATTGCGAGAATAAGAGCATCCCCGAAGCTATGTTTATTGGCTAAACATTGATAATTAAGTAGGAGAATATGTACTAGGATGTTCACTATGTCCAAGTGTACAAAGCCCCAAGAGAAATCCAGCTTCTCTTTTTGCGAATCTCTGCTTACCCACAGTCAAGAGTAAATGTTGACTTATCGAATAACACAGATCAATAAGCCACGAGTACACTAAGCGAATTTGAACAAAAAAGTTAATTCTAGCAAGCGCATTATGAGTTCAACAAAAAGTCGGATGGGAAAGCGATACGAAGTGACTATTGTTGGGACAGAAATGAAGGAAGAGAAAGCAAGTGAGCCAACTCGTTTTGATAAAGCGGGATTCAATATTTGTAGTCAGACAAAAAACAAGCTCCAGACGTAATGAATAGGGTAAGTAATACACACACAAGGTCGTGGAAAACACAATCAAGGTTAGTCAACGAACAATTGACAAGGTCAAAATGTGACTTAAGAAGAATGTTATTGTTATTGTACCTAAGCGGCCCGTTAATCTAACTTCGATTTGAAAGGATGAATGGATATGCCGTGAATGGGAATCTTCAACTTTGTATATTATACCTAAACTATCCCCGTTTGTGCGACAGCGGTATTAAGCCAAATTCAAATAGAGTCGGATTATTTTTTCCGGCGCTGGTTTATTTGGACGGACAGATATTAAGAATGAGAAGTGGAAAAGAAAAGCAAAGGGGGAAGGCAAGTGTGATAACTCCATTTGACAAAGCGTGACTCAATATTTATAGCCAGAAAAATAAGCTAAAAGCATGTGATAAATAGGGTAAGCGATGCAAAGAACCATTCATATGAAAGTATGATAAGCGAATAGTTGACAAGGTGAAAATAAGACTCAAGAAGAATAAACTGCTCTGTCCGTAAACCAGAGTAACCTGTGTGGGCTTTCTGATATCTGGACGAAGAATAAGCAAATACCAATCGCTAGAATCTATTTGTGGATTATTGTTGTTATATTCTTATCGAATAACTATTAAGTAATTTTATTGTGTATATTTATAATCCTTTTATCATAAGCTTTCATTTGACTTATGGACTACTATTATACGGTTTACTGTATGGCGCATATATATTTGGTGCCATCTTGTACCAATATTTATATGTTCAAATAAATAAAATACGGTTTATTATCCTTATGTTATTCCCAGTTTATTAGTGACAGTCTCTCACAGCCACATTTTGGCTTGATTCTGTATAATTGTTATTTTTTGTTTTATGACGTAGTCTGGTTTGCTTGTATATAAACCAAGTATGTCTGGGAAATATTATTCATACAGTGCAAGCTGATATTGGTATTCTGGACTCAACTGACAGGGCTACGCTAGGATCAATAAGGACTCTAGACTGCTCGCACTGGTCAACGCGTCATTGGCTTGGTACAGTGCTAAGATTGCACAAGTCGTGTTCTGATTAACAAATAAGTCACGTGATAACTAACAAGGGCACAAGTCAGCAGATAGAAAACCATGTAAACACCTTTTGAACTAAAGTTGGATTGTATAAATTTCGAGCTGAAGCCAGTAATGAGTTTTTTTTCTGTAAAAACGATACGATGTCTATGAAAATTACACTGAGGCTCCACGTTTCTGTAACAGAAATTTACAAGGGAACGTCAGATCGAAAACGTACCGTCAAAATTAGGAAACAAATTGGAGTATCAGTTTTGCGCACTCGATAACATAACAGGCTCGAAATGTTACTATATAATACACATATTATACTTATATTTTGTTACTTGAGATAATTTTTGTCAGTTGGATTGATCTACGATATGAATTGTCGAGTAGATGAGGTATCATTGATAAGCCTTCTAACATCTAACACCAGGCACAATATATATAATAATCTGTACCATTAGTTGGATTTGGCAAGGTTGCCTAATCCCATGATTTGCCCTCCATGACATTTGGGAAATTTTATTAACAAAGTACATTGTGACGTGATTGGTTTCATCTTACTGTGTGATGATATACAACGTATTCAAATGTTACTCAATGTATATCACTGATACGCAAGTGTCTAAACAATAGTAGGCAATTGTATCTGTAGTAAATGCTGATGTAGATCGTCATCCATACATTGATACTAATCTTTGCCCAACTAGTGTACATTGATTACAAGATTACTATTTTTGAGTAAGACCAGCATGTTTGATTATGTAAAGTAATGCAGTGTGGTTGGAGAAGCTGGAGGTCATTTTCGAAATAAATGGGTTGAACTCAAAACACTGACTTCGGTAAAGTAGATGCAACTAACACTAAGCAGCTACCGTACTTATTATAGCTGGTATATATTAAGATCTGAAACCAATAAATCACGATAAGATGACTGTCTTGTGAACATTTTAATCGTTTGTTAAAGCCACGAAAACGAGTAAGTAATTGAGCGAGATTGGTGACTTTGGTTAACTATAATTGAAGCAATAAGCTGCTCAAAAATGTTGTAAATCAACCTCCTAACATTTATCCAGTAAGACTAGAACAATAAAATAATAATTGTCTATGTAGATATTAGGAGTAGGCCACATTTAGCCTCACCGTCAAGCTCTATTTGTGATAATTATTTTACATTACAACCAACTTCAGGAATAACTAACAACACAAAAAATATTAATGAACTATTATAAGAATGTAACAATTACGAAACGTACTATATTTCCACTTAACATACAACAACAATGTTTATATTTTGAGAGAAAAGGTGATAAATTACAACATAACATGCCTAATGTATTTAAACACTTAAAGAAAAAAAACCCAAATTGAATGAAGGGTAAGTTCATGAAGTGAAAATGTTGGTTTACGGAATAAACATTTCATAAATAATTGTTTAGAAGTCTTCATCATCAGGATCATCATCGACTGCGTCATTATCAGAGTCTTCTTCATCCTCTTCTTCACTATCATCAACCATCATAACACGTTTATGTGAGCGAGCTTTCCTTGGTGGTAGGAGAGATTCTACAGTTGATGTGTTGATACGTATGGATTCAACAACAGAAACTGTTCCTCTAGATTCAGTAGCAGATAACGAACGGGGATGATTATGAGATCCAGGTGGAAGATTCGTTTTTGAGATAACAGAGACGGAACTGTTTGTTGTACGAGATATACAATACGTTGGTTTACGTGACATGCGTCTCGCTTTGCTACTGAAAGAACTTCGACTGGCACTGTCATCTACCCAGTGAGAAAAAACCCCCACCAAAATCAAGTAGGAATATATGCATGGGTCATTTTATATATAAATATACAAGCGATGATTTGTTTGAGGCAGATAACTAGTCAACAGTATGTGACTAGATGGTCGGTCAGTACACATGAGACCCAGTTACTTCTTCCCATCAAGACGATAGAGAACGGAACAGCGAAATATCTGTTCGTGTGCACTTCGGATAGAATAAACAGGCTACATGGGTACCTATATGTCAGCTGATTATTTTATAGCACTTTTCTGGTAACTAGCATTAATTATTTTATGTCAAAATCTCGTACAACAGCACTAAAAATAGAAAGTGCCACGCAAAACAAAATTTGTGTGTTGGTGTAGTGGACGCTATTCACAAGGATGCTTGTAATCAGTGTGTAGCAAAACATGGTGTTAAAGTTTCAACAATTGTCGGGCAGAGTGAAGATTTTCAGTGCACTGAAAGCACGGCGTTGGCAGAACACACCGAAAGATGCAAATGGACGAATGAAGGCTATGGATATGTATTATGTAAATACTTCGTAACTTCCTGCAATAAAGACACATACATCCTATCTATTGTCGTGATTTACACTGGAATAATAACAAAAACACTAATAAGACCAGGTTGTTTTCTTAAGAGCCCAGTCCCCGAGTTGCTGCCTTATGGTATCTAGTGACCAAAAGTAGGTCCATAGGCCATTCGTTCTCTCAGGGTTTTGGAGCCCAGTGGTTTAGAATCAAGGTTTTTAGATCTATTAGGTAAACTCTCTATATCGACCAAATCGAAAAAACACGAGATATGATTGCAGTATGAGAGCCCTTCAAGAGAAACAGAAAGTAGACGCCCCCATTCTCGGCCCTAACGGGACATAACTAAGAGCTTATAATATAGTTTGAAAGATGAATGGAGTGCTTTTTCGCAAGAGTTTTCCTCGTTAAGTAATCACTACTAAGTAAAGATCTAGTATAGCAGCCAAAGTCTGAGCGTTGACCTCCCAGGTACGTATGGGATCCTAAAAACAATAACAAACCCTCCACTTTGTGGTTGTACTATTAGCCACCAACAATACCGCCATCTACTTATCACATTTTTTCGGAAGAAAACTAATAAAGCTTCCCCAATAAAAACCTAGAACTATTGAAAATCTTACCATCATCCATAGTATCTTCCTCATCATCTAAATCATCCAACCCTCCAAGACTATCCTCATTCATTGAATTATCGGGGATATTTTGCTGACCATTTCTACCTGCATTACCGGTTACATCGGTAGCTGGTGTGTTACAGACAACATATCGTGGTCCTGTTGATATAGGTGCATGTTTTGACGTCTCACTTGGCTCATCTTCATCGTCTTGTTCATCTTCTTCATCATCTTCATCGTCTATAGTAACATGCCTATGTTGACTAGAGTAACTATTGTACTGACTTGATTGACGAGAATCAGATTGTTGACGTGATTCAATTTCTTCCAATCTTTCTCGAGCATTAGTCCAAACTGACTGCAATACCACTGAGTCTTCAAAGATCTTTTCGAAGAAAAATAGCATAGTTTAATCTATCTGATAACAATTATAAAACAAACATATACCGATGTTTGAAGATGAGTAAAACATTCTACTAATTGAATACATATATGGAATTATACTTTAGTAATAAAAGAGAAATGACTATTAAACGGTTCAGTAGTAATAATGTAGATTTTCACAAAATTGAATAAACTCCAATGTTAGGGGGACATAGATTGGATTAAAGCATGCTCAATGCACGACTGCTTTGGTGCACACTGATTGGCTAATTATTACCCAATCAGCGCTAGTCGATACTTGGAGAATGGTCTAGAAATTCCATGTAAAAACCATAAATACACTAACGTTTTCCCTAATGTGCTTCTTAATTCTATCTAACCTTGTCATTTGGAATATAATCTCTTTCCTGTTCAACCGTGTTCTGATTTGGGGACTTGCCGAGTGAATTGGTGTCCGAGAATACTAAGCAGTAGGAATAGCTGGGTTGTAATAAGAGAGAATTATAACACCCAATGTAAGCAAGTTTCGCAGAGATACAAGTGGATATTAACAAGAAAACGAATACAAATTGGTACCAGAATTAATAAAGAACCACAGGTAGACAGAAGTGAAATAAAAGGAAAGAGATTATGCAAAATTAGTCAGTTAGCCACACGCAACGCAGAACGTGGCACATGTGTTTGTCCGTTCAATTTGCATCTACCAGGGTACAAGTCTATGCACTTTGTCATAAACTGATGTCACACTGTAAGTCTCTAATAAAAAAAGAATCTTTAAAATTAGGAAACCACCTTACGACTGAATTTCAGATCTGACCTCAAAAAATGTGATAATTACTTCAGTTCGCATAATTAACCACAAAAGCGCCCAAAACATGAGAACCAATAAACAGTTCTATTTCTAGATCATGAAGCATAATATTCAGTCCAATTTTTAACAACTTAATTAGATTCAGTAATATAAAACAAGGCTGTAATAAACTTATCGTTCCATTTAAGATGTGATGCGATGGCTAAACAATCGACTGTTCGCGGAACGAGGCATAGAGCTTTATTGACTACCCTTTGTAAATAAGTACACATAATACCAAGTTTGTGAACTTTATTTTTTATGGAAAGTGAATAGCACTGCTTCTCTATAACTTAACAATAAAAAAATACAGTAGTTTTCAGGGTAAGGTGAATACAATAGAAAACGCTAAGTATAACATGAAGAACAAAATTATGAACAGACTCTTGATTTTCATCTACTGTACGCTCAACACTAAGGTCACATTCAAAATAAACTTTGTTCCGCAACTTAATCACACATATAACTTACTAGACTTCCATCCATATTATATGTTTGAGCGTTTTTACACAAAAGTAAAATATCAGCTTCCAGTTCATCTACAGATCGGTATTTTCCATCTTTTACACGCTGTCGAATACGATTAAAATCTACAGGCTTTTTAATCACTTCATAATAGTCTGGCAATTCTTTTCTTGTAGGCAATTTCATAAACGGTTCACTAAGAATTCTTTGATCTCTAGAACAAACAACAATTTATCAAAACAATATCCGAAAACAAAACAGAAAAACAATTCTGAAGAAATCTAATTGAGACAAAAGTGTCAAGTATTTAAAAAGAACGGAGTTACTACATATGAGATAAAAATACACGTTCATATTAAGATAGATATATGTGTATGGGCAACCGGTGAAGTAATAGACGTCTGATTAAGATATAACTAACTTGATTTCAGTTTGAACAGTTCTACCAGTATGCTAAACAGGTAACATGAGTAGTGAGGTCAACTGGTTGAGATCTAGTCTGATGACATTAAATATAACATTACTGACAATTTTGAGAAGACGAATATTTAAACAATTGTGTGAGTATAAATTTTAAACGCTGATTAAAGCATGATGTAAATAGATTAAAATTTACTAAATAATGCTCACAGTTATTTTGGATAAGTTACGAAAAGAGAAAAAAGTACTTAAGAAGTACAAAAACCAATAAACCATTTAAAAGTAAATTAATGAAACATAGTAATGAAGACTGAGAAGCGTCATAAAGGTACAATTTTGGGTGCTTCTGCACCAATAATCAGATGAATGCTAGAAATAATATGATGGTATTAACACTATCAGAATTATCTTAGAGGGTAGCTAACCTGGTTATCATAATGCTAATATAAACAGAATCCAGTTATAACTGAACACGACATAACATGAAATTATTTCGAATAGACTATTTTATATAGCGTGAACCTATATGGTGTTAGTTGAGATCTGAACAGTTCTATATTACTGGTTTTGATTGTGGAGACACATTTTGATTATTCGAATTCAGAGACGTTACTAAAGAGAAACCACATGAAAAGAAGATTCAGGTCAAGTAATTCTAGGTGATTGCAGGTTAGTATGTAGTTTATTTTACTTCTGTTAACTCATGGCAGAAGTATGTTTTTTTGTTATCACACGAAGTTAAAAAATGATAGTATTTAACCGAGTCTAGAAGGAAATATAGAGTCAGTGCACTATTCAGAAAATGGTACGCATTAACAGAAGCTATAAATAATAAGCGAGACATACTTGTCTTTGTATTCTATTACAATATCTAATAAACGTTGTAGTTTTTTAGCTAACTTTGGTGAAACTGATTGATTAGATGATCTGGATGTACTCCCAGTAGAAGAACCATGAGGTGGACGTCCACGGCGACGTTTAGCAGCTTGTGGTGCAGCCATAATAACACTTCCAGTTTCTGAGCTCCCATCATCCATAAAACTAGAATCCTTGACCAAACGACCCACCCCCGAAATAAATATCAGTACATAAATACAAGTGGTCTTTAAATTATGGACCATTAATAAAAAAAAGAAATGAGCCACAATAATACATTAGAGATAATAACTTCTATCAGAAACGAGAATAACCGGCCTATTCTTTGAGGAACAATTGTAGTCTTCATTCATCGGTTCAAGTTGGCACATTATATCAGGACAACATGATGAAGTTAGCAAGAGTAGTAGGAGCAATAACAGAATCAGTGGTTGTAGAGAGCATCTGGGCTACCTGTCCCTACCATCTAAATATTTCAACAAGTTATCTATTTTTGTTTGTTTTAATATATCATTATGTTTATTAATCGCATAACCTATTCTGCTGCGTTTCTGAAAAGTGTACAATCTTTCGTTGTCAAGGTTACAAAAAGCTCAAAAAGAGAGAATGTGGTTGCTGGCAATATACAACGAAAAAAATGTACATTATTCAGATGTTCATTTACTGGACTGCTAACATCTAACTGGCGATCACTCAATATTCATCGCCAGGACCGACCAGGAAGAAAGAAACGGAAACCTGTTGAAATACTTTGCGCTGAGAATTCTATATTGTACCAATAATATAATATTGAATAAAGCTAATAATAATAAAAATAAAATAAAAAATGTGATTCGACATGAAAGAATGGATTTCAAGAATAAAAGGTGTAAGATGATTTAAAACTCAAGATTTAAGCGAAGACAAAGAGTGAATGCATTTAGACCATTACGACTGATTCTGAACTATGCCAACAACCAGATAGTCTGCATCTACATAAACGGATCAAAATAATAATCAATGATTTCGTGGACCGATTTCAAGTCTTGGTGTGGCTACTGTTATTTTTCTTCAAACCTACTCCTATACCAGCCAATAACGTGCGTCCAGGTAGGCCGTTGTTAGGAATATGTAACATATATCCTGGTCAACTCAGTTGATGAAGACCCACTACCACACCGACCGATTCTCCGTCTTTACCTGATACGCTGCGACGAACTTCAGTATTGCTCACTCAATGATTCTATAGTATACATTATTGATGATCAACTTAGCTAACTGTTTTGAACAACACGTTTTTTAGTTGTGATTGATACAAAAAGCTACCACTATGGACACAGTTTCATTGTTGAATCATGGTAAAGTGGTGGCTTAGTAGTTGAATCACTCATCCTTTAACTACCGGATCGCAATCATTTTAGATTGAGCAACATAGTTTCATTAAAATTCACATAAAAAGCTTGACTAAAGGTGAGTAAATAAACCAAATCTATTAAGTGCGCGGATAAACAAGGTTAGCTGAATAAATTTACCAAGAGATGTTTTTAAATCTTAAGTGATGAAAAAAAGCTTATGAAAAACACTGAATGCTTTTTCATAAAGAACTTTCTTCACTAAACTATTTATACAGTCGATAGTGTGCACAAATATAAATGTAAACTGGTGATCTAATATTAACTATTTATATTTATGAATTATTACTTTAAACAACTAGAAGTGAAAATTCGGAAGTCGAATATGTGGTTCTGAGATGTTAACAATGTAGCGAGTAATAATATGGTGGCTGACTGACCTTTTTTCAAAAATCATATAAATCAGTGTTTTTATAAATGATCACACAACTTAAAGAAAATTTCAGTAGCCTACTAAAACATATCTCAGAGATTCACTAAACAGATAGAGTAGTGTTTAGTACACTTAAAAACCGATCTGTTATGCAATATTGAGATAAATATAAAATACATTAAATGAACATACATCTAATCGCTTGCGTTTTTTCCGTGCTGCTCGTTTTTGACGCTGACGTTCTTCAGCTTCTTCTAAGCTACCCTCATCGATTGCTTTAAGAAACTGACGCTCAGTGAGTGCATCTGAATAATCCACTTCTTTACGCTGACGTTTCATTCCAAAAACATTATCCTCTAATGAAAGACTTCGTTCAAGCTTTTATATTGAAAATAAATGATCAAATAAGATGTATTAATATAGGACTATGAGGGTCTTCATCAGTAATTTGCTGACTTCAAGCAGTTATAGTGTGCTATATCATAAACTAATCATAATATCTGTCTAGAAAAAAATTATATATATACCAATCCAATCCTTAACGGATAAATACATGTAAACATGAGCTGGTATAATTTATTCAGTTGTTAAATTAATGAAAACTTCCAACAATCGACTTGCATTATCTACAGAAATACAATACGAGATAATTCTACAGAAACTAGATCCTGATTAAATGATGTCATGTGATTTTGTAGTCTACTCAAGTTTTCTTTAGTAAACTGCCTTATTAAAACACATACCCAAGTGTTTTAAACACTATCTAATTCTTAATCTGTTCATTCCACACTTATTGCGAACATTTATGATCCAAACGTACAATCGGAATGTCTGTATTTATTCATGGCACTTTACCTATTCAGTGATCTTAGTTACACGCTAATTTTTGAAGAAAGTGGAATCAAAAAATGTAAAATTCATATTTTCTTTATTGTTCATAAATCAAATTAAGATATGAAGTTGTAACAATCAACTGTATATGGATAGGTAACGACCACTATTACAAATGACATTAACCGATAAAAATTTAAAAAGTAATTCCGTTATCAACTATTTCACTTACAAGCAGGGAGTGAAAGCTAATTTAAAGGTGTTGTTTTACAGTTTCCTGAGTATTTAACATTTCAATTTATTACGACGACAAATAACAAATAATAATACTGACTAGTGTGATCGGCAAGATTCTTCGCATAAACAATAAAAGTAATCATTAAGTTAGTGATTCACTATTATTTACCTCGATGTCATCTCGTACAATCCACTTTGGCAATTCTGAAAACTCCATTAGACGTGGTTCCCGTTTGGCCTGTTGACTTTCAGCAAATTGGCGTTCGGCATCTAACCTTTGGTAGATTTCGAATTCTTCTTCATTTCGGGCTAACATCTGATTAATAGTTTCATCATCAGGTGCTTCATCTTCTTCTTCATCGGCTTCTTCATCTTGTTCAAGTAACGCTTGTAAAAACTGACGTCGTTCTGTACCAGTAGACTTTTGATCAAACATACCGGCCTGGATAACTTTTTGATCCACGTCCAATTTGAAACGCGCTGCTGCTAAGATTTTTTCTTCAACTGAATTTATTGAGATTAAACGCAGAACTCGAACCTACCATAGAAACATGGTCACATATATGAATTAATAAGTTTAATTTTTTATGCAGTAAAGTGACCTTATACACGTAAATTATTCACTTTATTTTATCTGCAGGGACAAATCACAAAGTCGTACTATTCAAATCTCTCCAAATAAAACTATGGGTATTCAAAGAGAATTGCAACCAAAAATTATTTTAAAATAGACACGAACTTATTTTAAAATGGAAAAATGTTGCACGTAAACTCATTACTAGTTAATTTAGTCTTTCAGTAATTGAATATGGTGGTAAAACTGGCAGGTAATGCAAAAAACAAAACTCTCTTGCCTCTTCTATGTAAGATAGTAGTTTCAATGAAAACAATTATGGATTCTTGTATTAGGATTACGCATACTGTATGTAAAATGGCATACTAACCAAACTAGAATATACAAGTTGGGAATTATGGATACATCGTATCAATTAAAAATAACGTTAAAAACAGTTAATCGAATTTCCACCATTATGAACAAATGTAATAAATACTTTCTCGTACCTTGTCATCTACTTCGGTCTGAACAACAGACAACCTATCTACAGTAAGTCATCTGCCAAAGAATAAGTGGTAAGGTTCATATATTTCAAGGTTTTCTAATCCCAGACACAATGAAAAGTCATCGACAAAAATATACTGGGAATTGCATACCTCGTTTTGTTGACCAATACGATGAGCACGATCCTGTGCTTGTAAATCTTGATGAGGATTCCAATCTGAATCAAATATAATCACTGTATCGGCAGCTTGGAGATTAAGACCTAGGCCGCCAGCACGAGTTGAAAGTAAGAAAATAAATATATCCTCGGAAGTATCATTAAATTTCACTAGTAATTCTCCACGATCTTCTGAACGAGTAGTTCCATCAAGACGTAGATAACGAAAATTTCGGTAATCAAAGTAGTCCTGAAGAGATAAAAATAATATTTCGTGCGAACTAAATGAAAAATGTAACGAGTTAAAACAATTAAGAAGTCAGAGAGCAGTGATTAACCTCTTTATCTTAGTTTAAGATTCTTTTTGAACTGCCTGTTCTCGATAACATTCCGGATGAAACGAAGGAACTTTAAGTTTAACAGTGAGTATGCCACTAATCATTCAATTAACCAGTGCTTTCAGTTTTAGAAAACGTGGCCGAAAATTGCGCAAGTTGAGTTTTATTACGTTGCCGTTTTAGGATTTTTCAAACGTATGAAGACTAAGTTTTGGTCAAGTGAAATTTACTTCCCAAGTGATTCACCTCCAGTTTCAGTAAAATTACCCAAGTAATTTCGGTTAAGGTCATAATTCGTATTTGTTCAGTTTTCATTTATTATCATCTATTTGTAGCATACAGAATGTTCTGACCTAGATTAAATTTTGTTTGAGAGTCATTTTTGAGATGATGGAGATTTGTAGCTCAGGTGGATGATTTTGATGGAGTTTTGTTCTCTGAACTGGATGGTTTGGTCGTAGAGCTTTCAGATAGAAGTCTATCTGAAGTTTGTGCTGACGACGTCGTTCAGAAGAACGATGAAAGCTCTACGACCAAACCATCCAGCTCCGAGAACAAAACTCCATCAAAAGTTATTTTTGAATTGAGCTGCAGTTTTTCTTATCTATTTGTGAAACAAATGGTGAACTTATTCAGCTTACAGTGACTTTCAACATAGAATGCAGAATTTCACGTTCGATTTTTTTTACAAACATAAATAACTCAAATATTATTTAAGATAACTTGTGCTTTCAGTTTATAACCATCTTATGAGCTGGTGGTGATGTTGAAGGTAATTGATACTAGTTAATGAAAACAATCAGTATATTAAATTTATTTCATTAACCTGCTTATATCATTTTCAGACGAACTGCTATGTGAGTAGATGTTATGTATACACCCCCAAAAATATGAGATTATAGTAACAAACTCGCATATATGTTCCTGATTACAACAATAAACAACTGATCATTCAGAAAAATACTTCATAAACTAACCTGCATAATTGTCATTAAACTTGTCATTTGACAAAATATTAACACACGATGTCCACAACATTTTAATTTGGGCAGAATTCTATCCAGTAACTCGAATTTTCCAGAAGAACGATATAATATTTTACCTTCAACTTGTGTTGGTACTGGTAAAGTTGGTGGGGGGTTACCATTGTGTACATTTAGGAAGTTTTGTTCAGCTATAGCCATTTCGATGTGTGGAAACATAAATGGATGGTTGCAAATCTTTCTAAGCTGCATAATTGTATTCATTAAAGTTCGACAACCACCTTTACCCTAAATATAATGAAAAAATGAAAAATAGCAGTCAATAATACAACAACTAGGGAGTTATCGTTGTTCTAATCTTACAGTTACTTTTTATTCAATAACTCACTCAAAAAATAAGTACCTCTTTCTAATAAAAATCGTTTTTATAAAGGTAAAATAACCATTAAAAAAATAAGAGAACACTAGATTAACATTATTCTTACCATGGAAAGCTTAAAAATGAAAAAGTTAGATTAAATGTCAGTAAAAATGAAGTCTATGAACGAAAACAAGTCTAGGTGAATCAATAATTTACGGACGCGCATGACAGCTAATGACGAGGATATACGAACAGCATATAACAAATCCCAACATAAAGCTTTAGCCAAATATTTGTATAATTGAATTATAAAGAGGAAGTCAAGACAAAATAGGAATTGAGGTGAGCAAAAATAATGTTCGGTAAAAATACAAAACATTTGAAAGGAATAAAAAATTAAGGTATTAATACACCTTTTTTCGTTTTAATTATTGACTTATTAAAGCCACACATATGTGACTGAACCTCAGTTACGTGTACCGCACCCGAAACATGCTTGTACTGTTGGTCATGATATGTAGTTTGTCAGAATATCCATAGAACAAAACTTTAGTATCTGCGTATTCCAAGTCAACAAATGAATCTCCTAATAAGAGGATAAACTTGAAAAGTCAGATGATGAGAATGTTACCACTAAGAGAATTTCCACCGCAATGTTAAATGAGATTGGAGGGAGTGAACAGCCCTGGCAAACACCACTTGATGTGGACGATTTTGATAACAGTTAGCTATAACCTTTGACTCGACCGGCAGTGTTCGAGTAGAGCTTGTACAGAGTTAATGTAATTCTTCGGTAAGCCTTCCAATAACAGACGCCGCCGTGAATGATCACATCTAGATCCTATATGGGTGTTCCGGAGATACAATATAAATCGAAGGAAAGGGATTCTCGAGTTTTAATTAAGGAAGCCTGTTGTCCTGTCTGACAAGGTTTAATCATTGAAGAACGCAACATGTAGTACAGAGAGCGATTTCGATTGCACAGGAATAAAATTTAGCGAACTCAAATCATTAGCATTGATGAAGCATGATAATTAAGTCACATGGAAAGGGTCAATCGTGGAAACCGGGGAAGTATTAGGAAGTGACGGGGAGTTTGATAGTGAACAAAGTGATCTTGGTTACTATTAAGGGTATGAGAACTATTGTCACGTTTAGGCTGTCCACAACATGGAGAGAAACTTCTGAAAATAAAACTGGAATAGTGGTTTTAGCGATCAGGGAGTGTGATCGGAGAGTCAAAGACACAATCAGTTGAGGTCAGTCACACAGCCTTTACGTGGCAAGTTTTTCATGTGTTTGATCCAGACCTTACTGCTGGAAGCGGAGATAAGTATGGTGAGGTGAAGTGTGACATATTTAGAACCAACCTTTATTAATACATTCCTTCCGTTGATAGGATGCAGTATCACTGCAGATGCTTGCAGTAAAACTTCGATCCCGAACCATAGGTTGATGCTTTTAGTCTTATCGTTATACGATTAACCTGTCTGGCATAGTACGACCGAAAAGAACAAATGTTCTAGCCAATATTGATCAATTTTACAATTGCTAAAGACAAGATAGACCAATACATTAGGGTAGCAGCTGCGAGTATGCAATCGCTTCCTATGTTACCTGATACACAAGTTTACACAGTTGAGTCAACTTACTGGAGGTCATTTTTTAAACGAATACAGCTTCTGTTAAAGAAAAAACATTATTCTGTAATATTGATGTCTGTTTCCCTCTTGATACCGATTAAGTTTTTTTTCCATAAAACTATAAGAAAATGATCTTTTCCAACTAATTCACAGAGCAGTTAGGTATTATTCAAATAAGCGATCCCAAGTTTTGCAAAATTGTTGTAAGAGCAAACAGAAGTATTGCATCAAAAGGCGATAATCCTGACCAAAATACAGTTTTTGTAGAGACTATAGTTTGTAAGTCATTTATTTATTTATATGTACATATAATTATTGATACAAAGGGGCACCGAATACATATACGCCACACAAGTCACTTGATTTGTGTGTGGGCTATGATACTGTCCGAGTGCCCAAACCGAAGTAGATAGTTTTCTTAGATGGCCACACCCCGAGCCTTGGACTCAAAGGTCTGATCCACAAGGCAGTGGAGTAACGTTGGGAGATGCAGTCCCATCGTAGCCGGTGATCAACGACTGGTACATACGCCATTTGTTCCTTCAGGATCCTGGAGTCTATGTGCACCAACGGTTTGGAATCAGGGTTTTCACACTCCCCTAGGTGGACTCTCCGTGTCCACCAACCCGGTTAAAGATTCGGACATTTGCTTTCCGTCCTGTCGATTTCTTATACAACTACCCCGCCCCCAGAAGGCACCGAGTAGGACTTCCGTAGCAGTGGCTGTATATATGTGGCCTTGTGAGAGTATTTCGAGAGGAAGAGCTGTCTCTCCATACCCTCGGCCGTACCAGGGCATTTGGGGAGTTAAAACTTGACACTCAACTACATAGGCAGGACATTTAATGATTAATAGTGCGGTTCAACATTTTTCTGATGAAATTATAATATTAACTGTGCGGAAATGTTACTCTTACCTTTTTATCTTTTTCTGATCCATCAGTTAAAATTACACCTTTAGATTGCATATGTGAATAAAGAACTCTTTGTAAATCTGACATTTCACATTTAATCACATATTCGACTTTTTCTGGTAATTGCGATTCTACTTCACGTTTGAGACGACGTAATAAGAATGGTCGTAATACTTTGTGTAATCGACGAATAATAAGCAGGGTTTCTTCCTGGTTCAATTCGACCTTTAATAAATAAAAAAGTGAGACCAGTGTTTATTAATACTTATAAAGCTACGATTACGGTTTAATACAGAAAGCATGATGTAACTGCCTTCTGCTTATATTTACATACATGGTTTACTAAATAAAGGCTTTCACTGACAGGAGTTTAAGACAACGTCATGCATAGCACACACGATATCTGGTTTTTCAACAACATTTCCACTTTCATTGTATTTAGTTTATTTTAAGGAAGACAGGTCAAATGATGTCATACTACGATTATTAAATGATCGAAATAGACCTCTTGATTGCACGCTTAAATATATGAGTTTGATAATTTTAAGAAATAGAGAACCAAAAGATATGTTCCTTTAGTTAAGTTGTCGCTCATTTTTTGGACAAACTGAACATACTTCAAAACACAGACAGAAATCAAACGTAATAAGTGCATAACAAGAGAACTGATTATAAATAACTCCAGTCAACATTTTTGTGGAAAGAAATTAGCAGAACTATCATTATGATAATCCAACTGCTTGGACGAATAAACAGCGGATTATCGCTATTTATTCCATAGTCGTTGATGATTTAAGTATCAACAAATACAAGCGTCAGTCAGTCACTTAAAAAGTAGGACGCAGAATATATGAACATCAATTCAACGTGCCATACCTCATTAGCAAAATAAGATGAACACCGAAATCATAGAAACAGTTAGTTCACAGATAAAAGGAAAAAGACTTCATAAGAAGATGAGATACAGGAAGAAAAAACTACTTCGTAGTAAGAAAGCTATTAGGAAAATTCATTCTCACGATTTAATGGAAGACAAAGAGTGTATACACCTATGCCATTATGATTGATTTTGAGCCATGTCACAAAGAGTCCCCAACCATTGGTTACGATAGTCACGCGAACCCCAACCAAGTAGTTTGCATCTACCAACATGGCTCAGACCAGAAGTTAGTGACTTCAAGCACTGATGCCACATTTTGGTTTGGCTGCCCCTAACTTTCTTCCAACCATCCCCAACACTAGTCAGCATTGCGCATCGTCATAATCGGTGTTCAGGCATACGTAACACGTGGCTCAACCATCTCAGTCGACGAAGATTCACAACTTCATCAACTGATTTACCATCATTCCCTAATACCACGCGTCTAACCTCACTATTACTTACCCGGTGATCCCAGCAGACGCCAGCAATATCTCTAAGGCATCTATGGTCAAATACTAGTAGCTTACAAGTGTCTTCTACTCTCAATGACCATGTTTCGCTGCCGTAAATTAAAACAGAACGGATTGCCGCACAGTATACTCGTCCTTTTATTGATAGACGGATATCTCGCCCTCGCTATAGGTGACGTAAGTTGGCAGAAACCAAGCGAGCTTTTCGAATCCGTGCTGAGATTTCGTCAGACACCAAACCATTAGGACTGATCAGACTTCCAAGATAAGTGAAGTTGTCGACGCGTTCGACTACTTCACTCCCTATCCTTAGTTCAGGTGTTGACGCAGGCCAGTCTTGAAGCAACGATTTGCATTTAGAGGGAGAGAAGCGCATTCCAAACATTCTGGCATTGTTGTTTAGTGCTACCAAAAGACTCTGCATTGTCCCGATCTTTCCGAGTTCTTACAGAGCCTATTAACCGAACAGCACATAGACGACTGTTAACGGGGATCCACTCTAATAGTGCTTGTTCCACGAGAACTAGCCATCGGGTCGCCAGATACACGGAGGGTGTAGCTCGTCGGCTCTCCGTTTTGGCGAGGTGAGATCAAGTGAATGGCCACACTAGGATCCTGTATGCGTGTTTTCGAGACACAGCATATATCGATGACACGAGATTCTAGGATTTTAGCCAAGGAGGCCTGCTGACCGAGTTGACATAGGTTGAGTACGTTGAAGGCTCCAATGTGTAGTTCATAGCGAGGTCCCAGTATACCTAGGACAGCATTTCGCGATCTAGAGTCGTCGGTCATGGTGACACTCGAGGATGTTTAGAGTTAATAGTCGAGGTAGAAGATATAGTAGGGATCGAAGAGTGGAAGTTTATTATGAATTAGTGGTCTTAAATGCTGTTCGAGTTGTGAGGGCGGTTATCACTACCCAGTTACGCACACTGTGAAAGGATTCTTCTTGAGGTACTTGAAAAGGAAATAGGGACAGAGTGGGTCTTCGTGTTAGCTCCGTAGTTGTTGAGACGTTACCGCTGGAGACGGAAATCCATGGGATAAGGCGGTGTCGTAATAAGAGAAATTATAACAATACGCCAAGAAGTGATGTCTGATATTTAATATTCACCAATAAGGAAAGCAATATTATTTAGCAAGTAGAAAGCAGTGCATCTCAGAAGTGCTGACTATACGTTAAATTCCGAAAATATAAACACAATACTTCTTAAAAACAAACAAAAATTCGACATGACTATACGCATACTTTTTCTCCTGTTGCAGCGAAAGGAGCATTAAACCACTGTTCAAATGTATTGACACTTTCAAAAATTGTTGGCAACAAGAAATTCAGTAGAGCCCATAATTCAGGTAATTTATTTTGCAGTGGTGTACCAGTGAGTAGAAGTCGATATGGTGCAGTATAATATGTGTTTAATACTTGAGTCAATTTACAATGGTGATTTTTCATTCTATGACCTTCATCAATTATCATGTATTTCCACTTCACCTGTTCAATAATTAAATAAAAAGAAATGCATGAAAGTAGCTAATACATTACAAACAAATAATGTTTTTGAAAGAAAAGAATTATTCATTCTCACTAAAATAAAAACTGGTAGGTAATTAAATGGAACCACCTACATTAAAACAAAAATATACAATCCTCAGAAACGATATGGGGATTTTATATAAATTTGAAAAATGATAAGTCCCACAGTCTTGGTCACCAATTTTATATGACAATTATATACAAACTAAAAGATGACCGATACGTTGAAATCTCAAATAAGTATCAAACCTGACTAGTAACACACATCATTCGAGAGACTATGTAATAGCTTATTTAAACGATCCATAAAGAAGAGGTTCGACCAATAAAATGAAATTGACCATGTTTATAAGGTAAGCACCAAAGCACGCTTCAATAAACAAAAACAGTTCTACTTAATGGACAAACTATAAAGTTAAATTTCCCAATATTGTGAGATTGTACTTTCGCTTAAAAAACATGTTCCATAGACATTAAACAGGAAGAATGTATTTGTAAAATCTCAGCGAATGAATTTGAAGTAAATCCAACGTTTCGCCTGGCAATCTAGTCCAAGCTTTTTCAAGGAAATATAATCAAACATCAAAATTATCGAATATAAATAGGTACATGGTTCTCCGGTTTACTGTATACTGAATAAGTCATCCAATCAACGTTAAGAATGTTTAATGTATGTATTTACATTAGTGTGTACGAGACATGTGGTGTGAAAACGAGATGTGTTATGATAACAGATTGTGTGTGTACGTAAGTGAGAAGAAATTTCATTCACTGTATATTGTCTTCGGTCGGTGAATATTAAGAAAACATATAATTTTTTATATACGATATGAATCAAAAATGTCACAGCATGGATTAAGTGAAGATAAATAAACACGATAAAAGAATGAATTCAAAGCGGAAGAATTTGTAATCGAAAGTTTGTGTTGTTTTAATGTTTCAGCCGATTGTTTAACATATTCAGATAACTGATTTGAACCGTTGAAAGTAACATCTGTTAATTAGTTTAATACGATAAAGATAGAATGGAATAAGGAGTTCAGGTTTACTTATTAATTATTTGTTGCCATGGGACAGCTAATTGTATTCCATCTCTCCTATCAATACTGTTTGGATTAGCCCATATATGTAGGGCTTCGGCTGTTAGTCTTTCTTTGTAAGAATTAAAGCCTTTTTGAAGGATTCTTGTGCCATTGAAATCAACTGTATGACCCGATTCTATCGAGTGTAATGCTATCGCTGATTTGTCCTCGGTTTCTTTTTACCTCAACTGAAGATTTAGGGATGTGCTTTAAACATAGTTTATGTTCCTTCACCCTTACATTCAGTTACCTTGATGTTCCACTTACATACGTTGCATTACAGTCACTACATTTGATTTCATAAGCACAATCCTGTTGTACTTCCTTGTGTATTGGATCTATGATTCTTACTAGTTAGAATCCTTCTGAAATACGTTTACGATATGGGATCACCACTGTGTTAATTCATTCTTTTGCTTAACTCTTTTTTTAATAATATCGTTTTGTTCTTCATTCTTAATTATTCTTTTAATAAAATTTTTCGGATAATTACTCATCAAAAGAGTGGATATCATTGAATTCATTTCCATTTCTATATCATTTGGTTTAGTGACAAGCTTTTTAACTCTGGTGATCAAACTTTTGGCTACTGTCACATTGGTAGAGTGTGGATGCGCTGACTAAAAATACAGAAATTCTGCCGAATATGTGGGCCTTCGGGAAATACTAATTTTTAAACAATATCCTGAACGCGAATCGCCTTTTCGAGACCGTTTAGTTGAAAGGAAGCATTAGCAAAGCAAAATCAACACCGGAGTCATAGAAGTAGTTATTTCAATGGTGGTAATATATGAAAGAAAGATTACATGTAAGGATATAGTACAGGAAGAAACAATTATTACGTAGCATGATATGAAGCAATTTTAACCTCATAGATTAATGGAAGACAAAGAGTGTATACACCTATGCCATTATGATTGATTTTGAGCCATGTCACAAAGAGTCCCCAACCATTGGTTACGATAGTCACGCGAACCCCAACCAAGTAGTTTGCATCTACCAACATGGCTCAGACCAGAAGTTAGTGACTTCAAGCACTGATGCCACATTTTGGTTTGGCTGCCCCTAACTTTCTTCCAACCATCCCCAACACTAGTCAGCATTGCGCATCGTCATAATCGGTGTTCAGGCATACGTAACACGTGGCTCAACCATCTCAGTCGACGAAGATTCACAACTTCATCAACTGATTTACCATCATTCCCTAATACCACGCGTCTAACCTCACTATTACTTACCCGGTGATCCCAGCAGACGCCAGCAATATCTCTAAGGCATCTATGGTCAAATACTAGTAGCTTACAAGTGTCTTCTACTCTCAATGACCATGTTTCGCTGCCGTAAATTAAAACAGAACGGATTGCCGCACAGTATACTCGTCCTTTTATTGATAGACGGATATCTCGCCCTCGCTATAGGTGACGTAAGTTGGCAGAAACCAAGCGAGCTTTTCGAATCCGTGCTGAGATTTCGTCAGACACCAAACCATTAGGACTGATCAGACTTCCAAGATAAGTGAAGTTGTCGACGCGTTCGACTACTTCACTCCCTATCCTTAGTTCAGGTGTTGACGCAGGCCAGTCTTGAAGCAACGATTTGCATTTAGAGGGAGAGAAGCGCATTCCAAACATTCTGGTATTGTTGTTTAGTGCTACCAAAAGACTCTGCATTCTATCAACGTCTTCACCAAACAGGACTACGTCATCTGCGTATTCTAAATTGATAGGTGGACCTCCTGGAAGGAGATCAATGCCCTTGTTACTCAACTCAGTTCTAATGGGTCATTTTAGTGTGGCTTTTTTGCATCCAGTGAGGGGCAAGCAGATGCGTGCCCGTTTTAGAGCATAGTCGGAGTCCAAGCAGGTACTCCAGAATGAGCGACAATCTTCTATCGACCATCTCCAACGATGACTGATGGCAATATGGTCTATTTGAGTCCATCGTTGGTTTGATGAAGGGGCTCGCCATGTTAGACGATGTCTCTCCTTATGCTGAAAATTTGTGTTTGCTAAAAATAAACGATTGTCACAGCACAGTTGCAGCAGACGATCACCATTATCTGTTCGCTGTGCCGGAATACCAAAATACCCACCTAAATGTCTTTCTGTTTGGCTTAAGCTACCTACTTGGGCATTAAAGTCACCTCCTACGAGTACTATGTCTGAGCGTTTAGCTTTCTGCAGAAGTTCAGAAAGCTTTCTGCAAAATTCATCTTTCACATCATCTGAGCTGCAGTCAGTGGGAGCGTAGGCAGAAACGACAAAAAGGCAACGACGTGTGTCCCGATCTTTCCGAGTTCTTACAGAGCCTATTAACCGAACAGCACATAGACGACTGTTAACGGGGATCCACTCTAATAGTGCTTGTTCCACGAGAACTAGCCATCGGGTCGCCAGATACACGGAGGGTGTAGCTCGTCGGCTCTCCGTTTTGGCGAGGTGAGATCAAGTGAATGGCCACACTAGGATCCTGTATGCGTGTTTTCGAGACACAGCATATATCGATGACACGAGATTCTAGGATTTTAGCCAAGGAGGCCTGCTGACCGAGTTGACATAGGTTGAGTACGTTGAAGGCTCCAATGTGTAGTTCATAGCGAGGTCCCAGTATACCTAGGACAGCATTTCGCGATCTAGAGTCGTCGGTCATGGTGACAGTTGAGGTGGAAGCCAGAAGAGGAAGTTTATAGTCGAAAGTCGATGTAGGGGGAATAATGGGAATTGAAGAGGGAGGTTGATTATGAACAGAGTGGTCTTATGTGATGTTAATGTTGTGAGTTCGTTTGTCACTTCCCGATTGCCCATACCGTGGAAGGGTTCTTCTGGAGGTACCTGAAAAAGAAATTAGATTAGATGTGGTCTTAGTGACCTGAGAGTGTGACCGCAGTGCCCAAGGGTCAGCTGCTTGAGGTCGGTCACACACGACCTTTTATGGGTAATTTTGTGCTAGCTCCGTACTTGTTGAGACCTTACCGCCGGAGACGGATATCGTGGGACAAGGCGAGGTGTGCATTTTTAGGGTCGATCTTTTCTAACCCCACCCCTCCTTGTGGGAAGGCAGCATCGATGTTATGCTGGTTGTCTGAAGGAAACACCTTATTGCCGTCACACCTCTGTACAGTCATTAGTTCGACTTCTTCGGACCTTGGGTTTGCTGCTTTTAGTCTTACCATTATCCAACCGATCTGCCTGGCATGGTAGGACCTCGAAGAACGATTGTTCCAGCCAGTATAGCTCGGTTGCTTCATCACGATAGGCAAGCCCGACCACCACCTCAAGGTAGCAACAACAGTCGGGTTATGCAGAAATAAATAAGATCTATCTCATTACTGCACCTCACTCAACGATATTGTCAGTTAATCGTGAATATTTTCGAAATACCAACTACTATAAACAATCCGGAACTGATAAAATTTTTATTTAGTTGTAGCTAATCAAAGGTAGAAAACAAATCTTTAATATAAGGATTTTTAAATCCGCCAATATCGTAGATACGCAGTTAGTGTGCATAATCATATTCAGCAAACCATTAGATATAGGGTAATTACTATACACTTTACGGTGATCACGTCTATCAGGATATCAGATAATGAATGTAAAGGATGTAAAAACGAAGAATATAGAATGAAGATAAATGACCGAGTAAAAATAGCCGAACTCAGTTAAAACGAATTATAGAGCTTGGAGTACGACACGTTATATAGAGAAACGAAACAACTTTAATACGCACCCATTAATTATATCTACCGTCATCTTACAAACAATAACAAAATAATCTTACGGTAGTGTTTGCAGGCAGTTTAACGGTATACATGTATTTACAGACACTCCAGACCAGGATGTTCTTTCACTTGGAAAAATCTGTTGCTAATTTAAACTTTCTCGAGTTCCACCATAAGCTTAGCAGAGATTTTATTATTGTTTTTTATGATGCATAGCTCGATTGTGGTTACAAAATTGATTGAGTAATACGTGAATTAGGTTTAAAGAATCTATGGAGAACAGCAAGTCAGCTAATGAAATTGTAAACCTACATTGATTGATGTGTTTAAGTCGTATGTAACACGTGCTAAACTACCGATCACCCAGATGCAATATAAGTAGGATGGTATTCTTTTAAGAGAGATTGTATGAAGACATAGTATTGCACCATGAGGAAAATGAATAACTGTGAGATATAAGTGGGACTATTTACTCTTTATATATGATAACGTACATTAGTGAAGCCCGGAGTAAGAATGTTCAAAACTAATTACAATAATGCAAATAAATCCATCCATTAGATTTATCGTAAATCTTGGATGCTATAGTATACAATATCCACTTGCTTTTCGTTTTTGTCATGTACCAAAACTGTCAGTTCCTATATTGTTCGATAAATATAACTACCCACAAACATGATATATTTATAAAAACTGAAAACTAATGGAATCATAAACGTACTTTAGAAAGAGCTGATTTATCTTTAATAATATATTCGTAGGTTGTTAACAGTACATTGATTTTTGATGCTTTTATTTGTGTTTGAAGAAGTCGACGAGCTTGAGGTGAACCTTTATATAATATCTTTTTCACACTTGGTCCCCATCGATCGAACTCCATTGCCCAATTAGACATGACTCTACAATCGCAAAATCAATAAAGATCAAAAGACCTTTAAAGTGAATGTACCAAAAATATATAGTTGCCAACAACTGTGTTATCTATGACATATATAAATTCTAATAAAACTACAAACACGAGTTAGATAACATATGGTTGATTTTAACCACTTAGAATGCAGAAATGGTTGAGTTAAGAAACAGAATGACAGAAACTGAGAGAACGGTAAATAAAAATAAGTAAAATTTCTGTTAAAATACGGAGCAGATTTACGTAAATAGTTTGGAAGTGTAAAACAAAAAAAAAACACATCTTTTACAGAATCGCGAACCCTCACTAAGTTTTGCCAAGTGAACCGCAAGGACCGACAAAAACGGATATCCTGAGTTTCAACTGGTTGTAAAACCTTTGATCAAAAATACAATAAGTTGTGCGAATATATGAATAAGCAGAACAGAATAGGCAGTTTCTTATCTGTTTAATGACAAATATGAAAATGGTTTCAATACAATATGTAGATACAAGAGGATAAACAATTACCACAGAAAAATAAGATAATGAAAGCAACGTAAACCTTAACTTACGAAAGCGGTACAATAATCAAGAACGGTCCATTAACGCGTTTCCTTTCCATTAGGTACGTAATCAAAGCGATTGTCTGAATCGTTTTGCCCAGACCCATCTCGTCAGCAAGTATGCCATTAAGGTTATTGTTATATAATGAAACAAGCCACTCGAGACCCCTCAATTGATATTCTTTTAATCGACCATGGACAAGAATACTAGCTTGTTCTTTAACTTCTTCTCGTACAGCATGAGCAAGAGTATAATAGGATTGAGGTGCATTTGCACCAGATTCACCACGTTTATTATATTCATCATCTTCCGTCCCGACATGTACCATACTATTGTCATCATCATCATCATCGTCATCAAATTTACGTTTACGCTTGAACTCTTCGTCTGGTTCCAATAAGTCATGTATTACTGACCCGTCAGTATCAGTTGGAAGAATCTGTTAGGCAAATAATTCACAGAAAAATCTCAACTACATAAAAATTACTTTTCTTTGGATGGAATCTAACAAGAACGTACCCACAAGATTGTATAGTGAGAAATAAAAAAACCAGAATTAGAATAGATTTAAAATACCAACCAATGAGAAGAAAATCATGATAACAGCACTTACAACAACCTTCATTTGTGGATTATCTTTCGAGGCCTGGACTAGGCCAAAAAGCAGAGAGATAGTTTGTTACACGGTGGTACGGCAACTAGAACTGATGCACGTACGTACGAAGTTTTACGTTGTTACTGACTGACTGACGGTGACGAGTCATGAAAGTTGTATATTGCTGGTATCCATCAGGCTATTACGATTCCTAGAGATTCCGTAAATCAGTTGCGTAATTCATTAACAGACATGACAACGAAGTTAATAACGATCCAGTTGTAACTTGGTTTTAGACTCTTTATGAAAGAGACGATTTTTCCTTAATTGAAAGTTTTACTTGTTTGTATTGTTAACTGCATTGTATCTACTCTAAACTTACTCTTTATCGACTGTAATCTATTGTCCTTCTTCATTTCTTCACGTTGTTGCTTTGCTTTGTGGAGCATATTAATTTTGGTGCTAGGTTGAACGAAATCTTACGTGGATTGCGAAATCAATAAAAATAAAATATAAATGTTCTGAAACTCAGGTCAATGACTTTTGAGTGGTTGCAATCTTTAGTTTTCTCTTTAAAAAAGTATAAGATGAAACTAGTACTGACCAATCATATAGTAAAACATAGACATTACTATATATTTAGACGTAGTAATTTTTGGAATTCCAAGTTTAATTTTACTGTAACTGACTAAATATTAATTCATTTGTCTGGAATTCAGTCACATTTTGAACCTATCTATTGTTAGAAAATTGGATGCTTCAATTACCAAGTCAATGATTCATGTGGGTTAAAAACGGGAAGCGGAATGTCATAAAAATCTGAAAGTACTCGACAGAGACGAAATTTTGTCTTCTCTTTAATATTAAGAATTTGTTACAATGTCATAAGCCTCTACCAAGTGTTTTGTTTTCAATCCAATGAGCGTAAATTATACGTTTTCCTTCTGTAAATTAAGGGATATAAGTACTCTTATATCATTAAAACCTCTCCAGTTGTATCAGTACAATTAACTGATTGTAGTATTTAGCTTCACACAAAATATATACGGATACGATCCTGATACGAGAGCCTAGATATAACTCATGATTTGGATTTACTTAAAATCCTTCCCTTCATTTTTTCAGCGTGTCATGACGAGTAACCAATAAGTATTAAGAACCAAATTAATATCTAAAAACAAAAGGGATACCAGCCTACCTCCCAGCCCTGGTGTTCTTGTAGCCAAGTGCAAACTTCTGAGGCTAAAGGAGCAGCATCACCTTCAACAATTTCTTTTGTTGTTGTTTGATACATAGGTATACGCACGTCAGGTAACTGGATGTTAGAAGACGACATTTTGCCACATAACCAGTCACGATTCACTTGATTAAGTTCTTCAGGAAATTTCTCAGTAGATGGAAGAGTAGAAAAATAGGCCGGGGGTTGTCCACCGTTTTTAATGACATCATCAGCCAATTTTCGATAGAATACAACAGCATTTTGCAGAGCTGATTCCTGTGCGAATTTTCTTCTTTCCGACCGTTCCCTAAAACGCTGCTTACTTTGCTCTCGTTTATGTTCACGAACAAGTTTAGTCAAATTACTAATAAATTCATCTGTTTGGGTGAGTAAGTGATGAAGTCTCTGGTCTTTTTTCGCATCAATAAGACAGCGATAACCTTCCTCATCTTCAGCCATAAGACGTCGCATACGCTCACGATCAATTCGTTCTTGTTCTTTTCTTTTGTCACGCTCAGCATTGGCTTTGTAATTTAGAACGGCTTTGTTTATTTTCACCATTCTGCTGTTAACATTACGATGAAACTCTCGGAAATCTTTTCCGTGGCTAAGAACAGCATTCAGAAATTCTTGATGTTTTTGACGACGCCTTTTTCTTGCTCATGTTTCATTTGTTTCTCCAACTTTTCCGTGAACCGAGCCTCTCGAAGAGTTTGTTTTTTCGGCCTTCTGTACGCCTTGACATTAAGAGCTGTCTCAAGGCTCGTGTCTCGGCGCATAGCTGACACTATGTCTTGCCTTAGTTGTCGCTGAAAATTCAGTAGACGCAAAGCACGAAGTTCAATCAATAATGATACTCTTTGTTCCGATGTACTAGATACAGAAAGACTACTTAGTTCTTTGATACGCTGCGCAATGCGAGACTGGATACGCTGTTCCCTCTCTTTTAGTAGCTCTACGGGATCCAAACCCTGAGGTCGTTGAATAGGAGTAAGTCTACTCCTTCCATATGTGCCAGTACCCCCAGGCAGAAAGGTTCCATTTGAAGATGAGGTTGTATATGATTGATAGCCTACTGGGGGACCTATACGTGCAGCCACTAAACTGGGTTGGATATTAGGTCTTACTCGAGATATTGCTAGGGCAGGATTCACCGGATGGAATTCACTCTGAACGACAGACGACTGAGGAGACCCGACAAATGGCGAATTTTGCATGGAGTTTACAGAAGATTGATTCCATTGTTGTACAGGGACATTTGGTGCAGGTGGTCCACTCATAACAATAGGTGCATGACTGAGTAACTGTCTTCCTTCGGCCGCTAGTAATAATGTTTCAGGGACTGGCTGTGATTTGGAAAGTAGCTTGAAAGCATTAATCTGTGCCCGCAATTGAACCAACTGATCCTTCATAAATGGACCCTGTTGAACTGGTGCGACCGACATTCTCATTGATCCTTCGTACATACAGAAAGTAAAAGAAAAATTGAATAGTTTAATGGAAAAACACATTTCATGTGAATCGATAGGCATAACAACGTATGACCTCGAGCTAAAAGGTTGATGAGCTTAAACTCACAAACTTCATAAAAAGACAGAGGAAAAATAAACAAAAAGACGTTGAAATGAAAGGGAAAGAAAAGTATTGTAAAACTAAGTTACTTAGTTGTAACTTGATCACTTGCTTGTAGGGTGATATTAGTTTATCTCGCGCACTTATCATGAGACGACTGAAGTACAAATAATAATGTCCGTAAATGTTGGTTACTATTTTTGTACCATAAAAGAAGTATCACGAAGTCATATTTCAGGTTGGATAAAGGAGTTAATAGATGGCACACACCGTTGTTGAAGAACAGTTCACTTTTAATATAAATCTATACCCATGTTCCAGTCAGTTGTCAAGAAGTGGATTCACCACATAGAATACGAAAAAATCACTTGGCACAACACAGCATGTATGATCTTTGTCAATGATCACCAAATTACGGCCTAATCAACATTACTGATGGAAAGTTATGTATAACTTTTGGCTTCTGACACTTGACAGAGGTTAACAATATTAAAATAATGCTAACAGTTTTTCACACTGTTCTACCGTTTCATGGTTAATGCAATTAAGTTTTTAAGTATCTCTACTGGCATCTAAAATGTTACCACCTCCAAGATTTTCCTCAACGATTTTCAGCTGCTTATTAAAAGAAGCCAAATGACCTACAGATATACGAAAGCTGGGGATTTATTCATGAAAGCAACAAATACGGTGTTGTTGTTGTCCCTATAATGAAACAACACACTCCACCAACGACAATAACAAGACCGGATATATTTTGCGAGGACCAGTTTTCAGAAATGACACTTAAAATCAATTTTCCGGTTCATAGGGTATCTTATTTAGTGACTCCAAAGATCTTTCTCGAGAAACAAATTACAACCAGACATTTCAAAGAGAAATCGAACAAACCACTGGGTGTACTGATTTTTCACCCGTACCTACAAGGTCCCATCATACACATAATTTGCATTCCGTAAATTTATTTGGTAAACTGAAAGAGTAGAAAACTCATAAGTTGGTAATTGAAACCAATTTCGTAGCAGTTAAAGCCATTCTAAAAGCCTGAAAGCCACCTGAAGGATGAAAAGCGACAAGGAAACGTCTTTCTGTAAGTTAAGGTAATAGATATGATACATAACAAAGCTGAAATCTAAAAGGTCTAAGTACAGACTGGTCAAACCAAAGACGAAAAACACCAAATTAGGCGCAATTGAGATTCAGATGTCCAATGGCTAAAATCATTGTAACTCTACAAAATGCTAATCGATTGCAGTACAGCCAGTCACTAATTCTAAAAGAACTTATACTTCACACTACATGTACATTTTCAAATATAGTTTTTCTTGGCTCAAGATGATAGACTAGTATCCATATTTCTGTTCTTAACTGGAATTCATCTGTGGTTGTCTAATCTCATGTTGAAACTGAGGTCTATGAAGACAAACGACACTTCCTTCGACAGGACGTTCAGTATTTTAGCCAACCTGAGTATAGTAATAAGTTTACTCTCTCTGATAGGTATTAACATCTTCCACATTAGTCCCTGATCCTAATGACCAAGTTTAACGAGATTCGTGGGATTTTCAGATTCCTTTTTTATTTTTTATAATTCGTCGGACGAATTTAAAGGTGATTTTTCCGTATATCTGTTATCTATAGTTTCAGGATAGGCTACAAAGTGGAAGATTTCTGCACATCATACTGGACAGGTGGTTTTTACAAATGATGAATTACACGTTGGATGATCTTTGATTGTAAATGTTTGAGTTAGTTATGTGGGTAAATCATCTAGATGGGCATGAATTCAATCTAGGTTCGAATCAATATTTTTCCTACAGAGACGCGTACTTAATTGATCGCCGTTGTTCGGAAGTGTCATTCTTTTGGACGAGTCGACGCATTGACCAGTTTAGATGTGGCGATAGTAGCGTCTGAAGGGAAGTTTTTATGGTCAGTATTGAAGAAGACTTGAAGTACTTTACTCTAGTTGTGTCATTCTCGTTTAACAAGATTATGGGAGGCAGACGAGAAGAGTAGTGCGTCAAATACATTGTGTTAAAGATGTTTATCAAACAAAAGTTGTATATGGTTATTGTCATTCTCTTTCGGTCTAATGTCAGTGCACTATGCATCCATCTGTCCAATTAAAATAGAGCTACGCACTTCTAATACGACATAAAACTTGAAATGATTTAGCCTAGTCTATCATATGATAATCGTCCATCAGCCGTGCTGACATATAATTACGTTCCCTTGTCGCTCTCAAATAACTAATCGCAACGTTTACTGATTTTTTAATTAAGTTGAGTGGTCGTATAGCAATTACAGCTATCTGTACACTAGCACCAGATTTTGTGGGAGCATACTGAAGAGGAAAACTGTGGTAACATTCTTTGCTCAAAAGGGCATAAATTGTCAACTAGAAAATGACAGAGTGACAAGTGATTATCAGAAATGATGTGGCTCGTAGTAGCTAACAATATTGAAGCCAAGGAGAACAAACTGAACATAACCGTAAACACTGTATTTCCGGAGTCAAAACCAGCCGCAGAATCGTATTCAAAAGAAATCATTACACTAGTGTATACTTTGGACAACCTCAAGGACGAGTTTACATAATGAATGAGGAGTAGCAACACGATTATTTATATACAATAAACCATCGGAGCGGTGCGAGTTTCCTCTCCTGGAAAAATAGACATGGAATCTGCGTTTCAAATTGGCACTTCTAACTTTTCTTATAGCACTGAGTATACACCCAAAGTATAGAACAGTTTCACTTATGAGATCTGGACGGCTCACCGGTAGAAGTCGTATTAATGGGCAGTTTGCTGTATCAACATATTTACCTCGTGAATACCATCGAAATAGATCATTAACATAAATATACCACAAGTACACATAACACCTTTATAATCGAAGTATGCCAACCCAGTCAAATCAGAAGTCAGAAATGAAGACGTGAAGATATATTTGGAGGGCTGTTGATATCTCGAAGTGTTTGGTCTAAGTTGTCTAACGAATGTACGAGATGCACAGCACGGTATACCCACTTGTGATCTAATGCGAACTCGTGACCAAGCGCCTTCAGCTAGATGTGTCCACGAAAAATAGTCAGCGTCGAAAACTTACAGAACTATTTATCTTGAGTATTTATTTACTCCTACAACTCACCCCCCACCTAGTGCGCTAGTGATGACACTAAAACGTAGTCAGCCAGGAGCGTAGGCACAACGAGCTTGTCGTCGTTAAACACTCTTCAGATACCTTGCTATGTTCAGTATAATCGGATTGCCTTTCCCCAATATAAGGGGCTATATGGCGCAATATATAGCAATGAAAGTGTGTGCCATGAAAAATTCTATTTGTTATGTTCTTCGTGGTTTTTATTCTTTTCCGGTCGTCTGGTAAAAAAGATTTGTACACGCATGTATAAGTACACTCGTACGTTCGCATAGACAAAAATGTGCGAAAAGAATGACAAACATGGGTGCGTATAGAATAAATAAGATAGCGTAAAACATTTTGGCACAATGATTTCTGGTCTTGTTTGCCCTTTTTTGTCACAAGCAATCTGGACAGTACATCACTGTTAATTCATAGTAGCTGGGAAATGTGCTAAAGATTTTTCAGAAGGATAAATTAACTCTAAAAATTCATGTTCTGTAACAATAGTGAATTTCTTTACAATTAAATATTTTTGATGTAGTCTAACTGCCCGAAACACACAATGCTTCTCGCTGAGCTTGCGAATAACCTTGCTTAGGAACAGTAGGCCTGCACAAGACACAGATTTCTGATCTAACTTTCTGCTCTAAAACTGTATCAAAACCCAGTGGTGATTTATCATTAATAAGTACGGAACGAAGACTTTTAAACTGAGCGTGCAAAACAGCAGCACTACGAAGAAATTGTAGTAGACATTGTATGTATGACTCTGGTTTCCCACCTTATTCAAATGAGTTTTATGTTAAGATTCTAAGTAAGCAAATAGTATACAAAAATTTCAGGAGGAAAATTGAATTAATATTGAAGAATAATCCACAGTAAATGTAGTTTTACTAGCTTTTCGCTGACAGTGTGTTTGTCAACGACTAGATATTTAAAACATTGCAAACCAAATGCATATAATAAACACTTATTTGGATTAAGCGTAATAATCTTCTGAATTAAAAGAATCAACAAAACAACAAAACTTCGAACATGAGCTGCTTTATCAGGATTATGAATCATAAAAACATAATAAAATCCAACGAACTCAAGGTTACTTACTACACTACTCATCAGTTATTGAAATACAAGTAGTAAAAAATTAAGAAAAAACGAAATGTGGATGAATAATAAACATGATATATCTGTAATATCCCAATGTGTAGAAAAATTAAACTTTCTGGCACTTCATCACTCAATGTAATTTAATTCTACAGGGAATAAACAAACAAATTAGCTCAAGCTTAAGTAGTACAAAGGCACAAAGCAAGAATATATTAGTGCGATCAATAAAAAGGTCTAATCAAGTTACTTCCATGTCATTTCGGTTGAGGCGAATTACGTGAGGAGTGTCTGTATATTTGTATGTACGTATGTATTTTAAAGGATGAAAAGATGTGACATTTGTGGCTCAAAAGGACAAAGCTGAGTTTTTGTAGGATAATGGTGTGAGATGTGACTAGAACCAGACATGGTAGCTCGGACGGATAGTTCAAGTTAGATGGGTAGTGAGGCATTTTTTTTCTATTGAAGGCATCAGGATTAGACAATATATAGAGAGATTCAGTGACTCTATTTTCTTTATAGTTGTAAAAGCCTTTATATATTATCTTGAAGTCTTTAAGATCGACTTGAATATTATTGAGAATTGCATTGACTGCTATTGCCGATTCAATCCTCAGTCTTCTTAGTTCTATGGGGTTATTATGTTGTTTTTTGTGAACCTAAGACGTTCTTTGTCTCTTGTCAGGATTTCACGAGATTACCCTCTTATATAGAAAACATCACAATCAACACAACCTCAATTGTATACATAATTCTGTAATGACATAATGTGGATTTTTTTCTCTAAGCGAACAAAAGTATTTCTAAGGGTGTTCTTTTTTGTAACATACTTTAATTCTGTGTTGTTTTTAAAACTCTTTGAGTTTCTTCTATCGTACCATGTTGGTATGGTAAAATTACAGTACAAATTCATGAAATTTTATTCACGTTATCGTTTAGCAGTAACATATTTTGTTTTATTTCATTTTTATTACTCTTCATAGAAAAATTAATAAATTGTAAGACATTAATTACATGCTTTCATTATTTTTGTTTATCGTTTTCAGATGTATTTATCTTGTTTGCACTTATAAAGAGTTCATGTCAACAAAATATCATCTACATATTCGACACAAATTCGTGATTTATTGTCATTGGCGAAAATTTCTTACTTTTAGCGTAAGATAGACAGGCTGATTACAGATGAGGACACGGAGAACATCCCAATGTTACTCCGATTGTCTACTTGTATAACTTCCCATTTATAGTAAGTCAGGCGGGATTAAATTACGATTTTAGATATTTATGCTGAAAAACAGTCTATCAGATAAAATATTGCAAATAATTAGTAAACCATGAATCGAATATCAGAAACTATAAGCAGGAATACATGTTTATAATGATAAAAAGTTATAATCTGTGAAACAGTGTGCTCTGTTGATTCTATAAGGCAAAGATATAGCCAAACAGAGAGGGCACTCATAGTATTGGTCCATAAATGGATCCCAAAAATTAACATTCATTATTCTTATCGGGACATAACACCTCCCTCATTTTAAGATTCGGATTTTAAATTTTCCGGGTTTATCCTCCCCAAGAAACAGTGTTGGATTCTCATATTCCCAAGTTACAATTAATTTGACATTATTTAAAACATATTTGTCACATTGAACGTAGAATTTACTAAAAGTGATTACTGTGGCTGAGACGCACATACATCGACTTTGTTTTTGTCTAACTAAAGTGTTCCGACATGCCTGGTAGCCATCACAAATAACTAACGTGATGCAAGTGAATCACGTGCTCTCCGTTTTCTATGTTCATTATAACTAGTTACCTCATTAGTCCAATACGATAAGTTCAATTAAAGTCACTGAGAGAACTATCAGGCGTAGGGCAACTATTAACTTGTCAAGCGTCCTTGGCTATCATAGATCGACCTATAACAGACGGTGGAATAAAATGCGAACAGCTTTCATGAAAAAACACAGCTTGCTTTCGTTTAGTCAGTTTGCTAATGAAAGCACAGTCAAAGGTAACTGGCCTTAACAGTGGTGTATGTTTAATTGATAGCACTCGAGGGAGAAATTAATTGTAATGAGAATCCTTCAACTGTTACACCATCCACTAGCTACAGCGATGAAAGGATTCTAGATAATAATGGTGTGTACATGAAGTGAATACATTAATATGTTTCTTATAAGATGTAATGACGTTAATTTATGCTCTTAAATCGTAAATCGTAAACAGCAGATCAACAGTGTATTGATGACATCAATTACAAAAACCTTCCTGAGCATCAGTGATGCTGATCGAATTCTGAATGATTTCCGAGATCTGGTTCCGGACTTACTAAGGAGCATCAGAAGTGTTCTGAGGGCATGCACAAGTGTCCAACCAAAGTTCATCAGCAGTGGGGTTTACTACCATCTTGGATTGAAAACCAATCTGCTAAAATATGCTGAACTTTGGTTGTTACGGCACCTTCTTGACGATGTTAGTGTACATGGACCTTTAAATAGTTTTCAGCCTTTCCGTTAGAGTCTAATATGCAACAAATAAAAAAATTTGTGCATAGCGGGTATGATGTTGCAAAGCGAGCAGCTCAGCGTTATGCAGAGAAAATGTTCTTTTGCAATAGGCTTAAAGTTAGCAGTTTAACCAATACTACCTCAACAGCCTCTAAGGAGGACTCAAATAAACAAGTAATTATGTTTAAGAATAGTAAATTAACTTCATTTAAGCCTGATAATGTTGTAGCAGTAAACGGACAGCCTGGTTTAGTTACTGATATAGGGAGGATGGACTACTAAAATTAAGGTCTTTCGACGACCCACGTAATTACTTCGAAGATCCTTTCCCATCCAGTGATATAGGAGTATTTATGTGCTCCGTGGTTAGCCATGAACACAAATGGGTATCGGTTAAGGACATTGACTTTAAATGTATAGCCATTAATTGCATCAATTATTTAGTTATAGTTCCATTGTTGCATACTTTTACGTGAATGTATTTTGTTTCATTTGTGCTTAATTCATAATATAAACCATTTCATTACCTTTTATGTTATGCTTAACCTGCTAACAAACAATACGTCATTGTTGACGTTCCTAGCAAGAAACAACTAATGTTAGCAGCTAAGAAGTGGATTGTTGGCGGAGAACTTTGCCTTTATCCAACGGAGCCGGAGCGGACATTATTTAAAGACCATTCGCGACGCTCTTGAACACCTCCCTTTCACTCGCCCCACTCCCTAGAGATTAAAAACTTGCTATAGTCAGTCCTATATTTAAGGATGGTCAGAGAGAGATCCTGTCTAACTACCAATCTATCAGTCTAACCAGCGTAGTTGTTAAGTCACTTGAAAAGACAATTCGGGTTAAGTTACTAAGTCACATAGATTCATACAATCTGTTAACTTCCGAGCAATACAGGTTTCGAAACAAGCATTCATACTTGACTCACTTATTGCGAGAAAAAGTAGACAGCAGCCCAAGATAAAGGTGTGTCTGTAGATGTGATATTCGTAGACTCTAGCAATGCATTTGATATGGCTTTTCACTTAGGTCTTATACAGGAGCTTTGGAGCTTCGGAACAAAGTGTGCTTTTCAGGAATGGACAAGAAACGTCCTATGTGGTCAAAGACAGAGAGCGACGGCTAATGAGTCGCTATCTGGATGAAATTCGGTCAGAAATGGTGCACCCCAATGCACCATTTTAGGTTCCTGCTCTTTTTTCTCTATGTCAACGAATTACAGCTATTGTCTAAGTCGTCGACATTATTGTTTGCGGATGATGTCAAAATATGGAGAACATTAGGAAGTGAGGTTGATCATTTTGATCTCCAGCCTGATCTGAACTTAGTAGTTGGATGTGCTCGAAGTTGAGGTTTAGGCGTTAGTTCTAGGAAGAGTGTGCTCATGCACATCAGACACGGTAATAGTTACCAATATACTGTTGATGGTACATCCCATTCATGCGTTCAGGAACATAAAGACTTGGAAGTAATAATAAGTCACGACTTAGAGTAATGCATTCAAACTTTGATAGGACTATTAAGGCGTAATGCTTCGAATTATTCATTCATTATGACAAAAAAGATTAGCCTTATATGTTAGGAGCCGGTTTAGTAATGCCATGACTCAACACTAGCGTAATAACCCCTGAAGGTTATTACGATCAGCCATAATACAAAATCTAGGGGTTAACAATTAAACTAGTCATGAATTGGGATTACCAATTGAGTTTAGGGGTTCCGCCAGGAACTTGGTGGAAGTGAAACGTACAACCTTGAGCTACTCGCTAGGAAACAAGTTCAGTTATGATCGAGAAAAAGAACCCTGCAAATTGTAACGGATTTTTATATGTATATTACTAAGGTTTCCATGAGAAGTTGAATATGTGGTATCAACTATTCGGATAAATGGTAGAGGTCAGTGGCTTCGCGAGAAGTAGCTCACATAAAAAAGATCATAAATAGTGTTGAAACATGTTATCTTTTAGTAGTTTTGTGGCTCTTTTTATTATAGATTAACTCGTAGCACCACACTGTTTTCTGACTGTTCAGGCTTCCTCAGTGATGCATGAAATATCGAAGTTCGTATTTAAAAGTAACTTTTGGCGTTAGAGTAATAGACTCTAGCCAGTGTTTATAAAGGAGACTGAACTCAGCTATAATACTGTATTAGCTGTTAATAAACGACCGATACAAGTACTTCAATAAGCCTTTGACATTGGTACTGGTTTCACTACTTCTAATGGGCACACCCTAGCTGGAGGCGCTCGGTCACGCATGCGCAACAGATTACGAGTGGGTGCAATGTGGAACGTATCCCATGCAACAAACAGTTAGCTCAAATCAAACGCTCTTCAAATTATCGAAAACCCAATTATGTCTTCAAAGTTATTCATCCTGACATATGATTTGACTGAGTTGGCACCCTTCGATTATAAAAGTGTTACGTGTTAATGCGCTGTCAAACCTTAATATCTGTGACATCTTTACCGTATTATATTTTATCTGGATGAATGAATGAATATTATTCGAAATCTCAAGACGCGCTATCTAAAATGTGGTTGTTAGTCGAACCCAGGAAATTTTTTAGACTTGGTGGGAAGCTTATGAACTTGTACAATTTTAATGGCGTATTATGAATCTAGGTATCAGAAGAATGACGGTGTCTAAGAGTGGGTAAAGTAAATAGAGACGATTGAGTCTGGATCCTCAGAACATTAGGTAAGTGTCACTAGTTTGTTTGAAGAACAGAAAAAAAGAATAGTAGTATCAAACCACAATTCTATCATAAGAAGCATTACGGCGTAATTCGATATAAGTACATTTGTCATTGCTACAATAATAATAGATCTAATCCCGAAACTGTAAATATGTCACGATGTGGCAATCTAATCTCTGGAGCATTGACTGAAAACTGGATAACTGTCTCAGGGGCATAAGCATAAGAGGCATGGACTCATTTCAGGCAGTTATACAATCAAGTAACTCAACTATACATACCCTAGACAGTCCCAAAGAAGGAGCACGGCCATCCCTGGATAGGCCGGCATATTCGACGTTTACCAAGAGAAGAAGAAATGTTGCGACGTTGTCATCAGCCTTAGCACAGCAAGCACGATGGAACGATACAGGCCGGTAACAAACAGGTGTATAATTGCAATGCGGGAGGCTCATAGAAAATATGAAATGCAGTTGGCACAATCTGCAACCAAGCAGCTTAAGAGACTATTCTCGTACATAAATTATAGAACAAGGACACAGCACTGGATTCCTAACCTAACTACGGAACGGAGTGGATCTGAAATGATAGGGGATAAACAGGAAAAGGCAGAGGTTATGGAAAACTATTTTCGGATAGTTTTCACCAGGGAGCCACTTCTAGACTAAGTCAACAGCGCTTCTGCTCACCGTGGACTTTGACAGAAACGATGCACTTGAGGCTCTTAGCACTTTAAACATGAAAAAGTCAATAGGATCGGATGAACTACACTCCAAGGTCCTGAGACAAATTGCCCAATATATTGCAGCCCCACTGACTGTGATATTCGATATCACTTGTTCAAGGTGTGTTACCTACAAAATGGAAGGATGCAATTATCACTCTAATACATAAAACTGGACAGAGACAACTTCCAACAAACTACAGACTGTTAGCCTCACCAGGGTCCGCACCAACCCAGGTTCAAATCCTGGCGGCGCACCAAATGTAGCGAACAAAAACACAGGTGAGGACAATCGGTGTATTTGAACACTGATTTACAGAACTTCTTAGTAAAGTCTGAGAACCATAAAATAAACACTTGCAAAATGTCAATCGTCTCAGACTTCAATATCCCTTCATTTTCACAGCAATCATTCTTTGTTATCGTTTTCTTCTCTCCTACTAACATTCTGCTACCAGATATTTCACATACTACTTATATCTATCGACATCAGTAGGATACACCACAAAAATAGTGAAAAGAATAGCCAAAAAGGTCATAATGACGTTCGTAGAAACCAACAACTTGTTAAACGGTGAACAACATGGTTTCAGAAAAGGGTTATCTTGCACAACAAACCTCTTTATAGAAAGGTAGCGATGGATAGAAGATACAAACAACGGAAAATCAGGGGAGTGTCGACATAAACTTCAACAAAGCACTTGATAAGGTGCCAACAAATATACTGCCCTTAAATTTGAAAAATCTAGGCATTGACGTACCTCTCCAAAAATAGCTTAAGAATTTCCTGGTACGTCGCAGACAGAAATTAAGAGTAAATTCCGAATGTTCTACCTGGAGACCAGTACTCCGTAAAGTACCGCAAAGATTTGTCCTAGGTCCTTTACTTTTTATACTGTATGTAAATGAACTCCCAAGTACAGTTGAGCCTCCAATGTCACTATACGTTGATGAGATAAAAATCTGGCGAGAAATAACAGGAGACGCAGATGCGTGCGCACTTCAGGTAGAATTAAGTATTGTGATTAGCTACACTAAAGTGGCTGATGCCTATCAATGCAGCAAAGTGCATCTAAGTGTAATTTAAAGATACAAGGGTCAGTCAGTCAGCTATAACGTAGGACAAGGCACAGATGGCTTGGCCGCCCCTAACTTTCTTCCAACCATCCCCAACACTAGTCAGCATTTCGCGTTGTGGCAATTAGTGTTCAGGCATACGCAACACGTGACCCAACCATCTCAGTCGATGAAGATTAACAACCTCATCAACCGATTTACCATCATTCCCTAATACCCTGCGCGTCTAACCTCACTATTACTTACCCGGTGATCCCAGCCGATGCCAGCAATATTTCTAAGGCATCTATGGTCAAATACTAGTAGCTTACGAGAATCTCAAACTCTTAATGACCACGTTCGGCACCCATAAAGTAAAACAGAACGAACTGCTGAGCAGTATACTCGTCCTTTTATTGATAAACGGATATCTCGCATTCGCCATAGGTGACGTCAGTTGGCAAAAGCCAAGCGAGCTTTTCGAATCCGTGCTGAGATTTCGTCAGACACCAACCCATTAGGGTTGATCAGACTTCCAAGATAAGTGAAGTTGTCAACGCGTTCGACTACTTCACTCCCTATCCTTAGTTCAGGTGTTGACGCAGACCAGTTCTGAAGCAATAACTTGCATTCAGAGTGGAAGAAACTCATGTATACAAGGGTAAATACGTACAGCATGAGGGAAATACCTGCACCGTAGGGTTATGCAGAGTGACCGCATTTACATAAACGAGCCATGATATTTTGATTAATTGTCTCCGTCTTCACCATAATTGACATTTTCTAGTGTTACATGTTAAAAGTGAGTCTTCTATGTTTTTATACTCTCAGATTAAAAGGTCGTATGGTTAGAGACCAATACCACTACAGATCTACCGAAACTAATGGGTAAAAATTCTGTCGAACCTGATATTTCTCCAAGGTATTCAAGTTGTTTACGTGAAGGCTAAATAAAGCTCACTCAGTAATTTCAATGAGGTAGTAGTTATGGAGGATTCCTAACTCATTGAGAAAGGAGCCGTTTCATGACTACAGTGACACAGCAGACTGAATGCTTCTGAATATCCCGACTAATATAAGTCTCTGGACTATGGGAACTCTATATGATATAGCATGGACGACTCAGTAATATTCGACGTTGCAGCGCAAACCTTCATGTGTTCTGATAAACAAATAAGAAAAATAGCTGAGTAAAAATATTTTCCAGTTAACTAGTCACACTTGACTTATGTTGCGCAAAATATGGGTCGGGGATAATAATAATAATAATTTATTCTCAAATAACAGTTTGTTGCATGAGGCAGGCCAGTTTACAGGCAAGATCAAATTTTTACAAATGATACAATATCCACTGTAGCAAATTACTCAGCTGGGTTGATAATATAAAAGATATGAATGTAGATGGTTTTAGTCAGTATCACCGTCGGGGCGCTTCAGGAAAGTTGCGTAGCGAATGTGCAACTGATGGTCAAGGATAGGTCCATTGAAGGTGGGAGCTTCTAGAAATCGCAACCTTATGTCCCTTTGGAATATCTAAGGCTTTAAGGATGGTGGAGGATGAAGTCACCCGTTCCATATCTCAAGGGGCTGAAAGAGAGAGCAAGTAAAAGAGAACACGAGAGGCAGAGTAGCCAATATTCATGAAGGAATGTTTAAGGTATGATTACTCAGTCTAATTTTCTTTTGTTAAGGAAGAGCATTTTAATAGGTTAAAGAAAATAAGTGTTAACAAGGTATGAGTGGACATACAACTGACAAATGGAGGGGATTCAGAAAGGAGCTGAAAGTATGAGATTATGTGTGGTCATAAAATATAGTGCTAAAACAGTATTGTGATATACAATTGACTATCTCCCTTTTTTATGGAGGCTGTTGGAGCCCTTTTCATCTTTTTTTGTATTATTATTATTATTCGTTTTAGGTATCACAGGATCTTGAGTAGGCTTCGTATATTATCGAATTGTCTAGTTTGCTTGCAATAGAATTACTGGGAGGGAAGTGAAACCAATTCAACGTTTGTAACACGATTTAATGAGGTCTTTTGCATGATAAATCAGCATTAATACCTTAAGTTCGTAACATCCCACTAAACCATAGGGAGCTGTAATTAAACAAAATGTTCTGCCCTACAGACATGGGTGGGTTGAAGTTATCTCCCCACCATCATGTTTGCTGGTCAGTAACGCCACCCTCCCTCCTTTTGTGATGTTAGGCTCTCTTACGTTTGTGGTAAGTATGAATACTGCTTTAAGCAAAGCCCATAGTTGGAATACACTGTCTTTACTAGATCCATGTTACAAGCAAATCAGATAGTTAAGAAGTTTGTTTTATGGGTTAGATGTCCACATAGTATATCACACTGCTATAAAGATAACTAATGGTTTAAGGAAGTAAGGACTAATAGCAAATCAAGGGATGTGAGAGGGTATAAAATTGTTGGGAAAAAAGGATTTTAGGGTAAGAAACTCACAAGACTTTGTAGCCAGATTTTGAGCTCTGTATGATCGGCCTTAGTAGATCAGCATCCATAAGATTAGTGAGTTATCTGTCTACTTGCAACAGAAAAAAAAGGCATGACACTTAGGAAGAATAGTGTATCTTCAACCATTAGAGAGATTTAGGAACTTTAAGTGAGAGTTAGGAGCATAAGGCAATGATTAATAATCAACGAATAATGGAATAGGGTAAACCATGTGTTCTGTGATTTGGTTATATTCGTATTAATAACAGGGGTTAGTTATATTCTTGTTCTGTCTAGATACTAGGCGGTCAGTAATAAAGTGCCTCGTTGGTGGGCGGGAGTTGAAGGAAATGTTGGAGCTCTTTAGAGTCTGGAAATACGGTAATTAGCTTTTTGAATCTGGTAAACGTATCACAGTTACGGATAGGCATTGGCAGCCTGTTCCACAATAAACTATACCTTACTGTAAAAACTTACAACGCATTTGTTTTTGGTGTTCTACGGTAAGTAGTGTATATGCGTTGTTTCTAAATCTATAGGCTGGATCGTGGGTCATAGTCGGACAGGAGGTTTGAAAGGAGAGACCATATATTACTTTGTGGAGAATTAAATTGTTCTTTAGCCTACGGTGCCATGAAGGTTCTAAGGAGAGGTGCTTACATCTATCTGTGTAATCGAGATTCGAGTTACACCCTAGCAATTGACGAGTGAAACGTCTTTGAACATCTACTCTTATCTTGTCTGTGATATTCATATTAGAGAAGACAAAAGAGCAGTATTCAAGGGAGGGCCGTACGCATATTTTGTAAAGAGTAAGCTTAGCCTCTGTTGTGAAAAAGTTTCTCATTATAAAACCAATTAGCCGTCTAGATTTAGAAATAATAGAGGAGGTATGTTCTTCAAAGTTCAGGCTTCCTGTGTAATTAGTTCCTAAATCGTGTACTGATTCGAGTGTTTGGACTTTACTTTTATTTAAGTGAAGTTGCGGTTTATAGGGATGCTTTCCAAAGTGCTTGATCCCGCACTTTTTGAGGTTAAATGGTAATTGCTATTTTTCACTCCATATGGTTAAGTTATTGAGGTCCTTTAGGATCTGGGATACACTTCCGCTTAGTGCCTCAGGCTTATAGCTGTATACTATTTTGAGATCATCAGCATATAAGTATGGTTTCCCAAATTCTATGGTGTTACATATATCATTTATATACATAAGAAACAAAAGTGGACCTAATACGCTTCCCTGGATGACTCCACTGGTGATTGGTCTAGGTGACGAGAGACAGTCGTTGTACTTTACCATCTGTTTACGTTCTGTTAAGAACGAAGCAAACCATGAGTACAGTGGTCTGTTTATTCCGAAGGACTTTAGTTTGACGAGTAGCCTTTTGTGTGGGACCTTATCAAAGTCTTTCTTAAAGTCCAAGAATAGGACTGACACAAGGAGTCCGCCGTCTCGTTTTAGAGTTATATCATTCAGGTAGTCTACTAGGCATGTATCGCATGATCTGGACCTAAGAAATCCATGCTGGGAGGTCGAGATGAGATTATTGCCAAGTAGATGTTGGACTACAGCCGCCTTAACTACTTTTTCCATCACTCTGGAGACCACTGAAGTTATGTTTACGGGCCGGTAATTTTCAACGTTTGCTTCAGGTTCTGTTTTTACTTTGGGAATGATATGTGTAGTTTCCCAGGCATTAGGGTAACACGCTGTAGAGAGTGATATCGCGAATAGTTTGAGAAGCAAAACACACATATCATCACCTCCATGTTTTAGCATGCTAGATGGAATACCGTCTGGTCCATCAGTGTAGGAGTGTTTCAATGTACTGATTGCCTTGGAGATATTTTGTACATTGAATTCTACATTAGCAATTTCACAGGGAGGTACTGGGATTGGTTCGGAATCATTAAATGGTTTTTCGTTAGTTAGTGAGAAACAAAAGTGTTCACTAAATAATTCTGTGACAAGTTTGGGATCTTCGTATACTTGTTTGCCTTTAATGAATATACTCCTCTCGATTTAGAACGTTTAAGTTTACTTTGGAGGAGTATGGTGAGTGCAGAGCGATTATTATTAAGTTCAATGGCACGTTTTTCCTGTGTGGCTGCTTTTCGTTTACTTATTGCCTCTGTTCGGACAAGTATTTCTGTCATCGTTACTAAAGAGGAAAAGTCATTTAAGTTGTGTAACGTCTTCTTGTACTGACCGGTATATAGAGATCTTTGGAGAACGTAGGTTTACATTATTCGGAAGCGGCTATGTTGTTGATGGTACTTTTGGTGTTGTGATGAAGTATATAGGTTAATGTTGGTTTTCATAAAATGCTACTCACAATACTTGAGCAAAGCTATGTTTACCGGACAAGTAACCTCGATTTGCATTGGCGCCAGGTCACGTTAAAACTGACAGTGCCGCTTCACCACTTTTGCAAAATCCAATATATGTGTAACAAACAAATAAAACTGAATTTCTCATTTGAGGTCATTACGTGATGTTTCTGTGAGATTTCATGTCCTCGTTTTTCACAATTTAGGTGACTTTGCTACTCATCCGCAATAATTCTATTGTATTAAGTATATTGGTGATATTCGAGAGCTGAAAAGAGATCGGTGAATTCCACTGTGTTGTTAAGTGACTGAAGTCTAAGAATTTACTATAAGGTAAAATCGAATGGTACAGATCACCTGTGTGCTCTCTTAGCACAATGGAGTGAGTGATATGAAAATTCAGCGAATTCAATAATCCGAAATATAGAAACGTTCATAACAAAAATTTCGAATAGTTCAAGTGGTTCTGAACGGAGAAGAAGCTTGGACTTGACGGGCGTCTTTATCTAGTGACAGTGGATCGCTGAACCCTCCAGGCAGAAACGTGGGTATATTTAACGATAAAAGAGAAAGAATATTAGTAAATTATAGCGAGACGTTCTACTTAGTCCCTAAGAATATGTCACGTTTTCTCTAAAAACACTCTTGAGAAGACGCTAGTAATAGCTCAGCCGGCAGTGAATTCCAGCATTCGACTACTTTTCAAGAGTAGAAGTTGTGCCTACGGTCAGTTCCGCTGTTTTGTCTCTAGTTTCTGAGTGTTACCCCTTAGGTTTAGGTTGAGACTTGAATTAAGTGTCTAAGTGAATGCACTGAATTTTAATTCATTAGAAGTTCGCCTCTAAGACGGACATACTCTGATGGGTTAAGGTCCAGTGATTAAAGGCGTGCTTTATTCACGTCCCCGAACTGGTTTCGTGGCTCGTCTCTAGATACGTTCTAATGAATTCTCTTCATTTTGCAGCGAGGGAAGAAAAACTATGTTTCCATACTCTGAATGGGGTCGATTAAAACTGTTGAAAATGAGGTAGAAGTTCTGACGAAATGGGCAACGCTTCCACGTTATCAGTGCGAAGTTTTATCGGAAGGCATTTTTAACGCTATTGGTGTAATACCTCAGATCGTATGGTACCAGCACTCCAAGGTATTTTTCAACTCGGGATACCTCTAGAGGCGAGTTACCTAAGAGAAGCTAACCCTGGCTTTTAAATGTCGATTTTTTAGATATGAAGTGAGCCAATCAGTTAAAGGCGATTTGATACCTAATCGTTTGTGCTTATTGATAAGACATATATGGTTGACCCTATTAAAAGCTTTTGAGAAGTCAAGGTATGTGACACCAACCTTCTCCTTGTGATCAAGGATGGTTGTACATTTGTCCAGCGCAGTCAGCAGTCTGGTTATACAGGAATAACCGTTTCTGTAACAGTGCTGTTGAGGTGAAAAGAAGTTGGGTGGTAAGTAGTCACGTAGACAATCTCATATCAAGGACTTCATAACTTTTGACAGTATGGAAGAAAGTGCTATCGGTCGGTAGCTTGAAGGTTTGCTGCGTGGACCTCTTCTGAAAGTTGTTGTGATGTAAGCCAGCCTCTAGTTTCCCGATAAAGTGCCTCAGCTTAGCGAATGTGAGATCATCAAGCTATGTGGTGTCGCCAAGATTAAAGCTGTTTCCATCAGTATAGTAGGATGAACAGTATCCGGGCCAGGGAAGTGTTTTAATTTAGATGCTGCGGTTTCTGATACACCAAGTCAGAACACATGTTAACTTCTGGGGGTCCTGTTGAGTTGTAGGTGAAGCTTTCGTTGAGATAGCTGATATGGCACGTTTGAATTGTCTGAAAATACTGTTCTGCCGGAAGGTCAGCGACGTCATCATCGTTGTTGGCTAGGCCATTAGGACCTAGCAGTTGGAAAACTCCGCTTTTGGCCTGTCGAGGAGAGGCTGCATGACGAAATAAGCTTCTAGGATTGGGGACAAACTTATCGATTAGCTTTATCTGTTACTGAAGTTCATTTTCTCCTGCTGCCTCTCGTGCAGTTGTTCCTTGCTTGTTTGAATTGCCTGTATGCACCGTTGTTACCAGCTCGTCTATATTTCACACAGTAGTACTCTTTGTGGCTCAGAAAACGAAGATTCCGACTCTTGATGACTGTGGGTTGCCTGTAAATTTTGTGGACCGTTAGCGGAACAGACTTCTTTGTAGCTGTTATAACTTGTAGCCTTGTGTCCTATTAATATATAAATTGATGATACCGCCAACTGGAGAACAGTGATTTATCAACCGAATCAATGACACACAAGCCTGTACGAGCAGTCTAGAGCTGTAGAATTATGGTCTACTATGATATTAGTACTGCTCTAATAATAGACCTAATCCTAAAATTGTAGATTTGTCATGATATAACTGCCTAATCCATAAGATCTTACGTGGAAGTCACATCATCGACTACACCAACTCACTGTATCGTATCAATTACCAATACATGATGTAGAACAAGGTTAGGCTAGAGAAAGAACAATATATTTAATATGAATAGAAGATATAAGGTAACATTCAGATGGACCACGCCCGCATGGCCGAGCCATGCCATACGACCAACTCTAATCCATTCAATTCATTGTACGCGCCTTCTCCATTGTTAGGTATTTCTCCGCGTTAAATATTGAATATCTATTTTCTGAGTAGTCTCGTGTTCACAGCTTTGTGGATTGTGTGGCTATTGTCCAATGCCACTACACTACTCTCCCACCAGAATCAACGTGATGTTGGTTCGATACCAAATTGGATGAGATCGTCACGCGCCGGAGGTTACCAAGGATAATAAGCATCCTCCGGGTATTGGTAAGCTGAAAGATAAATCAAAAAGGCGGCAGCATCTGGTCGGGAAATACATGTAATAATTTTAAAATATCTGCCTTCATGCTTAAAACGCCCGAAATGAGAATTTGGGTGAAGATTATTTGAACTATAAAGAATGGCATAACAATAATAATAATAAAACGATGCGTGCTAATAGCCGTTGGTTAATAACTTAACGTATAGGTAGTAAGTATTTTGTGTTTAGAAGTATTAAAGTAATGAATGTTGTAGAAATATTAATATTGGTATTAGTTTTGGTTTAAATTATGAAATCAAATAACGATTATGCCGGTAAGTTGTCCATATGAGTTGAATTCCAATTGCATCTGTATTAGTAGGCTAACTGAAGGAACAAAAGTATACCGTGGAGAAGAATTCCAACTAGTGTTCCAGTTAGTTTGATACGGTTTATTTAGTTACGGGAGATTTTCTCAACCTCATTTTTATTTGACCGTGATAGAATTTAGTAATACTACTAATACACATGAATGGTTATCAAAATAAAATTTAAATACATGGGTGATAATTATATGATTTTTGGACAGATAGCTAGGAACAAATCGTTAAACATGAGTGCATCCGTAAGAGACATGCTCTGGACTCAATGTTCTGATCTGCGGCAGACTATTTATTTATATTTATACTTGCTGGCTGATTGGGCATACAAGTTAGTTGCAAGTATGCAGTTTATCATAAGGCGGAATACGATTTAATTGAGATATAGTGGTTATAAGTTATTAAAATCAGTTAGGCCTGTGTCATATTACTAAGTGATGTGGTTCTGCAAGATGTATTTAGCTAAATAAGTTTTTACAAGATGATTAATAGTGAGTGATGCTCATGTGATTATCAGAGAGAACATAAGTTGTAACCAGGGGAGTACACTCCCAACTCATGTCTATGATAATGGCTTGAACCTTAGTCAGTGTTGGGGTAAATTCGACATTGATGTTTTCAGTTTGCAGGAGATTTGCTCGACTGCTTATACTGATTATTTGCATGCATGATTGTGTCGCTAAACCATCAATTAGACTGACAAGGTTTTGAGATATTTACTGAATGAGCAACTGATAGAGAAACATACTGTAATCATCTATAGTGAATGAAGATAAAAGAAAAACAACACTAGTGATAATTGTAAGTCAATTTGCTGACCGATTTTGTTAATAGTTTCATGAATTTTATCAATCATATTACGTGATTGTCAAGTCATGACAATGCTTTATGACGATACCCTGAAACTATTGCGTTTAACTAGTTATCGTGTTGATTGAGGATTAGTCAGTGGAATAGGTATTGTTGCTTTAGGTGATTCGAAATTATCAGAAATTTATAACGTTAAAGAATCCGAGACGCCTAATTTAATTATAAATTTCAATTCAGAAATATTCGTTTAGTGTTAATCCTAGTAGGCTACGGAGTTTTGATTTTAAACGTTTGTTTAGCCAACAGCTACCTGGGGATTTAGTTATTTGACTAGTGCCGTTGGTAGTACCTAAATTTTTAATCTTATTATCTAAACTATGTTTGCATTTTAGGCTAATCCATAAACCCAAATACGATTGGCAACAACGACTATTTTGGGTTTATTGATAAATGTTAAAGGCGATCCAGATTTCTAAATTTAGAAGACATGGAGATATAGTGTAACGTATGTGTGGGCCAGGTTAACATGCAGGTTGTTGACGTATATGACAATTTAAAAATAATGAACATGATCAGAAAGATAATTTTAAAGTTAAGACTGCTTATGAAACTTCAGGCAAGAATATGACGCGTTATAAACATTCCGTAAGAAGTAAATGCATTTAGTCTGTGGACACTTACAAATATATGGCAAAAGCAACTAGAAAACATATACATGTTAAGTACAAAAAGTCATTAAGTAAAATAGTTGAACTCGCCAGGGTTATTTTTGAAAATTAGATTACTCAGTGGACGACATATATAACGCCATTCGTGAGTAGTAATGATCCAAAAGCATCCAGAATAAAACATGCAGTATGGCAATCACTTCCAGGGTGCTTGATGCTGTCGACGTTTTTGGGACTCACTCTGACCAGAACAACTGAATGAATCCAGATAATTGTGTGTGCCATTGAATGAGCCATCTAAAATGAACTTATGATTGCAGAAAACTTAAAGATGAAACTCACCGTATGTTTTTGGAGAAGTGTCATCCTCGTTGTTTGGCAATGGAACTGGAAAATATGAAATTAGGCAGGCAGTGGTCGGAAGAAAAGATAACACATGATAGAGCATAGTTTAAAAACAGGATGAGGTGTTAAGTGAAGGAACACTGAGAATTAGATCCAGATAACTATTTAGTTCTTGATTGCATTGTTAGTCAATGTATACTTACGCTATTTACAGGTCATATTTGCTAGAGCTTGATGTTTAAACAAGCCTATGTCGCTGAAGCAGGTAAATGCTATTAAAGCTTGTTAACGAACCATCAAAGCTAATTAGTTGATATAGATGATCAACTTTTATCATCGATTGAGCTAGTAAGTTATGTAAACTGATAGATATAACATTACGATAATATATGTGACCATTAATCAAAGGACTATTAGAATACTGGATTTACAAAAATAAAAACCGATTGAGAAGATTAAGGTGGAAATAAGGATTAACAATAATAGGTTGCGTTTCTTTAGTTGGGCTCACCAATGTAGAACTATGGTCTACTATGATATTAGTACTGCTCTAATAATAGACCTAATCCTAAAATTGTAGATTTGTCATGATATAACTGCCTAATCCATAAGATCTTACGTGGAAGTCACATCATCGACTACACCAACTCACTGTATCGTATCAATTACCAATACATGATGTAGAACAAGGTTAGGCTAGAGAAAGAACAATATATTTAATATGAATAGAAGATATAAGGTAACATTCAGATGGACCACGCCCGCATGGCCGAGCCATGCCATACGATCAACTCTAATCCATTCAATTCATTGTACGCGCCTTCTCCATTGTTAGGTATTTCTCCGCGTTAAATATTGAATATCTATTTTCTGAGTAGTCTCGTGTTCACAGCTTTGTGGATTGTGTGGCTATTGTCCAATGCCACTACACTACTCTCCCACCAGAATCAACGTGATGTTGGTTCGATACCAAATTGGATGAGATCGTCACGCGCCGGAGGTTACCAAGGATAATAAGCATCCTCCGGGTATTGGTAAGCTGAAAGATAAATCAAAAAGGCGGCAGCATCTGGTCGGGAAATACATGTAATAATTTTAAAATATCTGCCTTCATGCTTAAAACGCCCGAAATGAGAATTTGGGTGAAGATTATTTGAACTATAAAGAATGGCATAACAATAATAATAATAAAACGATGCGTGCTAATAGCCGTTGGTTAATAACTTAACGTATAGGTAGTAAGTATTTTGTGTTTAGAAGTATTAAAGTAATGAATGTTGTAGAAATATTAATATTGGTATTAGTTTTGGTTTAAATTATGAAATCAAATAACGATTATGCCGGTAAGTTGTCCATATGAGTTGAATTCCAATTGCATCTGTATTAGTAGGCTAACTGAAGGAACAAAAGTATACCGTGGAGAAGAATTCCAACTAGTGTTCCAGTTAGTTTGATACGGTTTATTTAGTTACGGGGAGATTTTCTCAACCTCATTTTTATTTGACCGTGATAGAATTTAGTAATACTACTAATACACATGAATGGTTATCAAAATAAAATTTAAATACATGGGTGATAATTATATGATTTTTGGACAGATAGCTAGGAACAAATCGTTAAACATGAGTGCATCCGTAAGAGACATGCTCTGGACTCAATGTTCTGATCTGCGGCAGACTATTTATTTATATTTATACTTGCTGGCTGATTGGGCATACAAGTTAGTTGCAAGTATGCAGTTTATCATAAGGCGGAATACGATTTAATTGAGATATAGTGGTTATAAGTTATTAAAATCAGTTAGGCCTGTGTCATATTACTAAGTGATGTGGTTCTGCAAGATGTATTTAGCTAAATAAGTTTTTACAAGATGATTAATAGTGAGTGATGCTCATGTGATTATCAGAGAGAACATAAGTTGTAACCAGGGGAGTACACTCCCAACTCATGTCTATGATAATGGCTTGAACCTTAGTCAGTGTTGGGGTAAATTCGACATTGATGTTTTCAGTTTGCAGGAGATTTGCTCGACTGCTTATACTGATTATTTGCATGCATGATTGTGTCGCTAAACCATCAATTAGACTGACAAGGTTTTGAGATATTTACTGAATGAGCAACTGATAGAGAAACATACTGTAATCATCTATAGTGAATGAAGATAAAAGAAAAACAACACTAGTGATAATTGTAAGTCAATTTGCTGACCGATTTTGTTAATAGTTTCATTAATTTTATCAATCATATTACGTGATTGTCAAGTCATGACAATGCTTTATGACGATATCCTGAAACTATTGCGTTTAACTAGTTATCGTGTTGATTGAGGATTAGTCAGTGGAATAGGTATTGTTGCTTTAGGTGATTCGAAATTATCAGAAATTTATAACGTTAAAGAATCCGAGACGCCTAATTTAATTATAAATTTCAATTCAGAAATATTCGTTTAGTGTTAATCCTAGTAGGCTACGGAGTTTTGATTTTAAACGTTTGTTTAGCCAACAGCTACCTGGGGATTTAGTTATTTGACTAGTGCCGTTGGTAGTACCTAAATTTTTAATCTTATTATCTAAACTATGTTTGCATTTTAGGCTAATCCATAAACCCAAATACGATTGGCAACAACGACTATTTTGGGTTTATTGATAAATGTTAAAGGCGATCCAGATTTCTAAATTTAGAAGACATGGAGATATAGTGTAACGTATGTGTGGGCCAGGTTAACATGCAGGTTGTTGACGTATATGACAATTTAAAAATAATGAACATGATCAGAAAGATAATTTTAAAGTTAAGACTGCTTATGAAACTTCAGGCAAGAATATGACGCGTTATAAACATTCCGTAAGAAGTAAATGCATTTAGTCTGTGGACACTTACAAATATATGGCAAAAGCAACTAGAAAACATATACATGTTAAGTACAAAAAGTCATTAAGTAAAATAGTTGAACTCGCCAGGGTTATTTTTGAAAATTAGATTACTCAGTGGACGACATATATAACGCCATTCGTGAGTAGTAATGATCCAAAAGCATCCAGAATAAAACATGCAGTATGGCAATCACTTCCAGGGTGCTTGATGCTGTCGACGTTTTTGGGACTCACTCTGACCAGAACAACTGAATGAATCCAGATAATTGTGTGTGCCATTGAATGAGCCATCTAAAATGAACTTATGATTGCAGAAAACTTAAAGATGAAACTCACCGTATGTTTTTGGAGAAGTGTCATCCTCGTTGTTTGGCAATGGAACTCGAAAATATGAAATTAGGCAGGCAGTGGTCGGAAGAAAGGATAACACATGATAGAGCATAGTTTAAAAACAGGATGAGGTGTTAAGTGAAGGAACACTGAGAATTAGATCCAGATAACTATTTAGTTCTTGATTGCATTGTTAGTCAATGTATACTTACGCTATTTACAGGTCATATTTGCTAGAGCTTGATGTTTAAACAAGCCTATGTCGCTGAAGCAGGTAAATGCTATTAAAGCTTGTTAACGAACCATCAAAGCTAATTAGTTGATATAGATGATCAACTTTTATCATCGATTGAGCTAGTAAGTTATGTAAACTGATAGATATAACATTACGATAATATATGTGACCATTAATCAAAGGACTATTAGAATACTGGATTTACAAAAATAAAAACCGATTGAGAAGATTAAGGTGGAAATAAGGATTAACAATAATAGGTTGCGTTTCTTTAGTTGGGCTCACCAATGTAGAACTATGGTCTACTATGATATTAGTACTGCTCTAATAATAGACCTAATCCTAAAATTGTAGATTTGTCATGATATAACTGCCTAATCCATAAGATCTTACGTGGAAGTCACATCATCGACTACACCAACTCACTGTATCGTATCAATTACCAATACATGATGTAGAACAAGGTTAGGCTAGAGAAAGAACAATATATTTAATATGAATAGAAGATATAAGGTAACATTCAGATGGACCACGCCCGCATGGCCGAGCCATGCCATACGACCAACTCTAATCCATTCAATTCATTGTACGCGCCTTCTCCATTGTTAGGTATTTCTCCGCGTTAAATATTGAATATCTATTTTCTGAGTAGTCTCGTGTTCACAGCTTTGTGGATTGTGTGGCTATTGTCCAATGCCACTACACTACTCTCCCACCAGAATCAACGTGATGTTGGTTCGATACCAAATTGGATGAGATCGTCACGCGCCGGAGGTTACCAAGGATAATAAGCATCCTCCGGGTATTGGTAAGCTGAAAGATAAATCAAAAAGGCGGCAGCATCTGGTCGGGAAATACATGTAATAATTTTAAAATATCTGCCTTCATGCTTAAAACGCCCGAAATGAGAATTTGGGTGAAGATTATTTGAACTATAAAGAATGGCATAACAATAATAATAATAAAACGATGCGTGCTAATAGCCGTTGGTTAATAACTTAACGTATAGGTAGTAAGTATTTTGTGTTTAGAAGTATTAAAGTAATGAATGTTGTAGAAATATTAATATTGGTATTAGTTTTGGTTTAAATTATGAAATCAAATAACGATTATGCCGGTAAGTTGTCCATATGAGTTGAATTCCAATTGCATCTGTATTAGTAGGCTAACTGAAGGAACAAAAGTATACCGTGGAGAAGAATTCCAACTAGTGTTCCAGTTAGTTTGATACGGTTTATTTAGTTACGGGGAGATTTTCTCAACCTCATTTTTATTTGACCGTGATAGAATTTAGTAATACTACTAATACACATGAATGGTTATCAAAATAAAATTTAAATACATGGGTGATAATTATATGATTTTTGGACAGATAGCTAGGAACAAATCGTTAAACATGAGTGCATCCGTAAGAGACATGCTCTGGACTCAATGTTCTGATCTGCGGCAGACTATTTATTTATATTTATACTTGCTGGCTGATTGGGCATACAAGTTAGTTGCAAGTATGCAGTTTATCATAAGGCGGAATACGATTTAATTGAGATATAGTGGTTATAAGTTATTAAAATCAGTTAGGCCTGTGTCATATTACTAAGTGATGTGGTTCTGCAAGATGTATTTAGCTAAATAAGTTTTTACAAGATGATTAATAGTGAGTGATGCTCATGTGATTATCAGAGAGAACATAAGTTGTAACCAGGGGAGTACACTCCCAACTCATGTCTATGATAATGGCTTGAACCTTAGTCAGTGTTGGGGTAAATTCGACATTGATGTTTTCAGTTTGCAGGAGATTTGCTCGACTGCTTATACTGATTATTTGCATGCATGATTGTGTCGCTAAACCATCAATTAGACTGACAAGGTTTTGAGATATTTACTGAATGAGCAACTGATAGAGAAACATACTGTAATCATCTATAGTGAATGAAGATAAAAGAAAAACAACACTAGTGATAATTGTAAGTCAATTTGCTGACCGATTTTGTTAATAGTTTCATGAATTTTATCAATCATATTACGTGATTGTCAAGTCATGACAATGCTTTATGACGATACCCTGAAACTATTGCGTTTAACTAGTTATCGTGTTGATTGAGGATTAGTCAGTGGAATAGGTATTGTTGCTTTAGGTGATTCGAAATTATCAGAAATTTATAACGTTAAAGAATCCGAGACGCCTAATTTAATTATAAATTTCAATTCAGAAATATTCGTTTAGTGTTAATCCTAGTAGGCTACGGAGTTTTGATTTTAAACGTTTGTTTAGCCAACAGCTACCTGGGGATTTAGTTATTTGACTAGTGCCGTTGGTAGTACCTAAATTTTTAATCTTATTATCTAAACTATGTTTGCATTTTAGGCTAATCCATAAACCCAAATACGATTGGCAACAACGACTATTTTGGGTTTATTGATAAATGTTAAAGGCGATCCAGATTTCTAAATTTAGAAGACATGGAGATATAGTGTAACGTATGTGTGGGCCAGGTTAACATGCAGGTTGTTGACGTATATGACAATTTAAAAATAATGAACATGATCAGAAAGATAATTTTAAAGTTAAGACTGCTTATGAAACTTCAGGCAAGAATATGACGCGTTATAAACATTCCGTAAGAAGTAAATGCATTTAGTCTGTGGACACTTACAAATATATGGCAAAAGCAACTAGAAAACATATACATGTTAAGTACAAAAAGTCATTAAGTAAAATAGTTGAACTCGCCAGGGTTATTTTTGAAAATTAGATTACTCAGTGGACGACATATATAACGCCATTCGTGAGTAGTAATGATCCAAAAGCATCCAGAATAAAACATGCAGTATGGCAATCACTTCCAGGGTGCTTGATGCTGTCGACGTTTTTGGGACTCACTCTGACCAGAACAACTGAATGAATCCAGATAATTGTGTGTGCCATTGAATGAGCCATCTAAAATGAACTTATGATTGCAGAAAACTTAAAGATGAAACTCACCGTATGTTTTTGGAGAAGTGTCATCCTCGTTGTTTGGCAATGGAACTCGAAAATATGAAATTAGGCAGGCAGTGGTCGGAAGAAAAGATAACACATGATAGAGCATAGTTTAAAAACAGGATGAGGTGTTAAGTGAAGGAACACTGAGAATTAGATCCAGATAACTATTTAGTTCTTGATTGCATTGTTAGTCAATGTATACTTACGCTATTTACAGGTCATATTTGCTAGAGCTTGATGTTTAAACAAGCCTATGTCGCTGAAGCAGGTAAATGCTATTAAAGCTTGTTAACGAACCATCAAAGCTAATTAGTTGATATAGATGATCAACTTTTATCATCGATTGAGCTAGTAAGTTATGTAAACTGATAGATATAACATTACGATAATATATGTGACCATTAATCAAAGGACTATTAGAATACTGGATTTACAAAAATAAAAACCGATTGAGAAGATTAAGGTGGAAATAAGGATTAACAATAATAGGTTGCGTTTCTTTAGTTGGGCTCACCAATGTAGAACTATGGTCTACTATGATATTAGTACTGCTCTAATAATAGACCTAATCCTAAAATTGTAGATTTGTCATGATATAACTGCCTAATCCATAAGATCTTACGTGGAAGTCACATCATCGACTACACCAACTCACTGTATCGTATCAATTACCAATACATGATGTAGAACAAGGTTAGGCTAGAGAAAGAACAATATATTTAATATGAATAGAAGATATAAGGTAACATTCAGATGGACCACGCCCGCATGGCCGAGCCATGCCATACGACCAACTCTAATCCATTCAATTCATTGTACGCGCCTTCTCCATTGTTAGGTATTTCTCCGCGTTAAATATTGAATATCTATTTTCTGAGTAGTCTCGTGTTCACAGCTTTGTGGATTGTGTGGCTATTGTCCAATGCCACTACAGAGCTTTTATTAATCCTTCTTCCCGCCTAGCCCTGCCTGTTAAGTCCAGAACACTAATCGCAGCCTCTGCGATATGAATCACGTATTTCAATTATACTGGGTTTATATACAAACCAAACAGGCCACATTGTACTATAAAATAGAAAATAACATTTGTACAAGATTTAGCCAGAAGTGGCTGTGAATTTAGGAGATAGTAATTGAAAGACTGGCATAACTCAAGAATGGTAAATCGTATAATAATTGTTTATGTGCCGAAATAAAGCTTATGATAAAAGGAACACGAATAGGAATAGTTTAGTTACTTAGCAATTATATGATAAAAACATATGTACAGTATTATTCCAGAAATACATTCCAACAGTTACCATTCAATATTCTCGTCGGAATATAACACCTCCTCTTTTTATGAAGATTCGGAGTTGATATCCGGACTTTAAGTTTCCCGAATTTACCCTCCCCACGAAATAGTGTTTGATCTTCTTATCCCCAAGTCACAATTAATGCGACTATTTAAAACATATTTCTAGAACCTAATAGAGGATCCACTAGAAGTGACTAGATGGTGAGGATCAACGACACTTGATATGAGGTCATCAGCGTTTGATTCTTCTGAAACATTCTCATCAGATTTATTGAAAATCTCGTCAGTAGATAATAAATCACTAGGATAATCAGCATCCAACAAAATTGCATCAGGTTCTTCATTGTCATTTGATGCATTCGATACATTTTTCTAATTTTTGTAAGGAATTTCATCGAAAATCTGTGAGTCATTAAGATAACCGACATCTGGTAAAGCAACTAGAGAATCACGATAGTTAGATTCACCAAAATCTTTTGTCGCAAATTACTGAGCTCCGCTTGGTGCAACCGTATTCATTATACTGCTCGATTACTCATGAGCGAGTACTGCGACCATTTCATGTGCATTTAACAAGACATAGTCTGTCTGTGAGCTGGACAAGTCACTGCTTGTACATTGAGTTTCGTAGATAATTGGAATTCAATCCACTACAGGGCATGTTTTTGAAATGGACATTACTGGACTACTAGGCGGATCATGAGTGACTGCTACTGTTTCGTTTACATTACTGTTTGTCAATGATTCATGGAGGCTTTCACCGACACATTCGCTGTTGTTACTGATCCGTCTATATTTCACCCAGTAGTGCTCTTTGTGGATCAGAAAACGAAGATTGCGGCTCTTGATGAATTCAGGTTTCTTGTAGAGTTTGTGGACCATAAGCGAAACAGACTGCTTTGTAGTACATGAAATTATGTGCAGTAAGAAATCCCAATGGGCGTCCACATCAAGTTGAGAGTTGTATATTGTTGTATATTGCCCTGTAAAGCCGATACATTCAATCGTTTGAAATTCCAGCACCGGTTGTCGGTAGGATGTCCTAGCTCAGTTTTGCTGATAAAACTGCGTGATCGCCTCTCTTTAGGGGAGCCAGGATTGAGAAGTTGTCAGTTAGAAATTCTTCGTTTGTAAATACGCAATCTAAGCGTGACAGCGTCTGACCATTTGTCCAACAAGTTTCTTACCTGATATTTTTGAATAATCCCAGATGTTCTACGAGGTTGAAGAATCGAGTTTCAGCAGAGCTGTCACCTCCAATGTACATATGTTCCGCGGAATTGACTTTAAGAATATTGAAGTCTCCTCGAATCGGGATATGAGTGAATCAGAGACTAGTAGAGCGAGATAATCCTTTCAGTATACGATTGTCAAACACAGTGTCGGCAGTGAACTTCGTGCATATAATCCCAAAGGGACACCTCGAAGTGTTAGAAAATCTTAGTGAGCACCATACAGACTCATCATCATTGATAAACTTATGGTTGTGCACTTGATGCACTTCCAAGCAAGATCACAGGTAAAATGCTAATTCGCCCCTCATTCCTGTTCTTCTGTCTTTGCGAGACAGAGACATGTCGGGTTTTACTAGCTCTTGGTCCGTAATTTGAGAAGATAGACATGTTTCAGATATTCGTTTCAGATGAGTATTAGTAGCATTACTGAGTTCACGCAACTCGTCTATTTTATTTGATAAACTCGCAGAGTTCATATATAGGCAGTTTATGCTTTCAATTTGAAAGGACCACCTTATGAATTTCCATTCCAGCATATCACAGTCTGAATAGTCAGGATCCGTGTTTTCTGGGACACCTTGTACAATGACATTTCTTCCTCGGAAGAGCGTCTCGTGAGATTCTCCAGGGATGTTCCTGATAAGATTTCACCCAGGGTACGGTATACCAGACAGTATTCGTACATTCCCATCTGGCCTCTGTATATCACTGGCCAGTAGGTTATCCTTTACGTTGGCAGCGTTAGTAGGAGTTACATGAATTATGTTTTGGTGACTTTTATGCTTGGGTTCCTTTCAATAAGTAAGCCGTATGACCGTCAGAGGCTCTATTTTGAGCAGTTCGACCTTCCTGTTTAGCTCTTACCAAATCGTCCTGTCATTTTTATCCTACAGACTGAAGTGATGGTCAGAGTTGTTCTTCAGGTTTATGGTTATAAGAGAATCATCGCGAATCGCGATCGTTTTCTCAGGTTTTGCGTTACGTTGTGGCTAAATACTTTTCTGTTTGGTAGTTGAGGCGCATTCCAGATTCCTATTCCCGCTGCTAACTTGTTGGACAGTCGTAGGAGTAAACTGTATGACCAAATTACAAGTAGATTTTACTACAACACCTAGTATGTTCTGCTTCTTAAACGATGACACCCGGTTCTTTTTTAACTTTGTTAACAGGAGTTCAACCGCCTACAAAAATTTGCGGACCACAGTTGCGTTCAGAGATCCTGTGCTGGGAGACCCAAGTTTGTTATTGAAGTCCAGTACCGTCGATGTTATGAAGGTGCTGAGCTGCACTAGTGTTGATGCATGCTCCGTCTATACTAACACTATCGAGGTCCCTCTTCTTTTCTTCCCCGCTATCCCTTGTTTGTTTCCATGTTTTAGGACAACCTTTTCTCAGGTTTTCTGACCTATGAAGAGAATAAAGATGTCGCTCAGCAAATCCTCAACATTCAAGTTGCATATGCCACATTGTCACCTTTGATCCGGCCTAATAAGTCTGTTGTAGGCAGTCATTGTAAGATCTGTGAACGCTTCATGGAACCAACCTTTGCATTTGTCACACCGCATGCCAGAGCTGACAGCATAAACGGCATCCGGGTCGGTTGCATGAATTCTTCATGACTATGGTGATGGGAACCATGTGAATTTCTGACATACAACTGTAAGAATTTCTTCAGTCATGTGTTCATCTGCGAAAGACATGCTCGAGACGCATTTTTCTGATGTGAAATGAACCAATTACTTGTACTTGTACTTACCAATTAATGGTGAACACTAGTTAGTTGGAAGTAAAATGTTTGGCATATGGTAGAAATCGACTTATTTAAAACAGGGTGATTATAAGTCGTTGAAATCGATAATGTGTAAGTGCCATAAATATATGTGACATGGTGTTGCACGTTTTCAGCTTCATAAATATTTACAAGAAGATAAACACTGAGTGCAGCCTATATGACTATGGGGAGGAGCATAGGTTGTAAACAGAGGAGGTACGTCAATTGACCCATGTCTCTGATAATGGCATGAATTGTCGCCAGTTTTAGTATAGACGCGATAGTGATGTTTTTACTTTGCAGCACATTCGCTTGACTGCTTACACTGATGATTTTTATGAGTGATAGTGTTGCTAAATCTTCGATTAGACTGACAAGTTTTCTAGCTGTTTACTAAGTGAGCGACAGAAAGGAAAACATACCCAAGCCATAGCTAGCTTGGCACCATTTATAAAAATGTGACCACGATGAGTAGAACTAATATGTTGCAAATTAGTGTTGAATCTAGTTTGCTATGCCTGATAACGACACGCTATCTCATAATAGCACGTTGTAATTTGAAGCTATGATGTATATCCTATGTCAAATTTATAATTGTTATTGACTTTATTCAATTTTATACTTTTGATACAATATGACATTCTCAGCACAAAGTGTTACGGCAAGTTCCCTTTACCTATTTCCCAGTTTCCTGATTCTCAGGTAATTCCGGGGTTTTCCCCAAAGTTTGTGGAACAACCGCAGACTATTTGGGATGTTGACAATCCCCCTACATTTGGGGAAGATTTTAAGGGAAAGCCCCGCAATCCGTGTCGTGCGGCGCTGGGAACAAGAATCTATTATCCGTGATATTGTTTAAATCATTGGTGACGTGATTACGATGAGTTATAGTATTTTATCACATGATAAACTTTGTAATTATGATCTACTTCGGTATGTGTATTACTATGATGATAGAACTAATCCAAAAATTGTAGATTTGTCATGATGTGACTACCTAATCTATAAGATCTTGTGTGTCATTGATTCGGTCAATAAATCACTGTTCTCCAATTGGCGGTATCATCAATTTATATATTAATAGGACACAAGACCACACGTTATAACGGATCACAAATAAAAACCCACAACTGATGTGCACTAAGATAGAATCTGTGCTGATTATAAGTTACAAGTCAAGTGTATTATTCTTCCAAGTTAGTTTTCGGAATTGTTGGATTCATCCACAAAATTCTAGTGTTTCAACTAACTTGGCATATCAACTTGGTACTAAAGTCGAAACCCATTAAATGCTTGACAATTTAAAATCACTTCCGATGAATGTAAACGTATTCGGTTAGTGCGAAGCAGTGGAAAATATGTTTGTTTTTAATCTCTTAGTTTTAGTGTCCGCATGAGATGGTCTTTGTATGCATCTCATCAGTAGAAACCTTTGCGATCCACAGTTTACAGTAACCCAAGTGGAGTCGTCAATAACATCATGAGATTTATCTTAACATTTGCACGCCTGAATGTCCGAACAGACATAGATAATTGTACTGCCTCCTAATCCATAACATCTATCAGTTCGAAAGAAAACGTAGTTATCCACATTCAAGGAGTGATCGGACATAGATGATTTGCACCAAGTTTCCGTAATAAGTACAATGGTTAGATTCACAGGGAATAAAAACGTTTTAGGATCAGTATTTGCATTGGACAGAAAGCGGGCATTGAACGGAAGAATAAGAAACTGAGAGTTATCATGGTGAAGCAGGTAAGAGTATAAATCGCAAATGATAGTTCCATGAATATTGGTATGATTGTCTAAGGTAAGAGTTGTGCTTCGAGAGGGAATAGATTCAACAACTTTGTCGTCACTTGTAATATATTTACCGTTGCCAGCAGAAATGCCGGAAGAATTACGAAAACGTCTACTCATTGCTATTAAATATAACATCTGATAAAGGCATAGTGTGCATAGTGGGAGCCGGACCAAGAAGGCTATCAGGTCTATGTGTGCGTCCAACTGACCACTTACGATTCGGATTACGTTTAATACCTGACGTATGGGTAACATGTTACAGACTTTTATTTCCAAGGCTTGTGGTTTCTTTTGGCTCATTCGTAATTTGGGGAGAATCGAGTGTTGTTAAACATACTTGCGATGGTTTTCGTGGTTCAAATATAACGACGTTAAGCGTGTGGTCAGTCGTATGAATGTTATGACTAGTTTTCCTGTCATCCATTGCACAATTACTGTAACTGGGTGTTGCACTGACATGGACGTGGACTGTATTATCCCATTCGTCATCAGCACAACTACTTAGAGTTATATCTAAGTAAATGTTCTTAAGAGAATGTACACCATCTACATCGGGATTAATTTCTTCTGGGTTTTGAACTTTAGGAGGTTCAGGGAAGTTTGTCAGCGGTAGCATAATTGCATTTCTATACTAATTGTTTTCTATTCCCGTTCTTCCTTTCTTGATCTTCCCAATCTTCTGCTGCCGGACATTACATTCCTGACTAGCGTTATATACTACTTATGCCAATATAAGTAGCACGCACCACAACACTACTACCGGCACGATTTCTGCCAGTTTCAATGAGACGAGCTGCTCCGTTCATCCGTAGGCACACAAGCTTATACCAGTTGTCTGTATTCCAGACATGTTGAAGACTCTATTGGTAAACAGTGGTGATAATCACAACTGCAACCATATGGATCACATGAAAAAGTTGCAGGTCGACATGAACATTCTCAATCCGCTTAAGTATCTCATCAAACCTAACCTCGCGAAGATTTCAGATGAAATGAATGACATAAATAACTTCCTAGACCACGTTGCATCAGAGGTATTTGAAAGAATAAGACGATCTAGCAACGTAATTGTGTTTTGAGTGCCGGACATATAAGCCCTTAAAAATATTAAACCTAGTGTGCTTAAAGTCAGCAGTATGACACATGTAGCATGCGTGTGCACAAGAATAAAAAGAAGTCACCCTGGTATACACCCACCGATCTTGTCCAAATAAAACTAATCTGTACAGATTTTCAGGGATATTAAAGTTCTTTCAAACAGAATATCATGCCGGCGAAAAGCCAGAAGAGATGGGTACGGACCACCAGCGTCAAACTCCCGAGCGCATCATTATCCTAATGGTCATAAAATGAAGTCCGATTCTAAGAGGACATCTAACTTTACAATTATGCTACCGCTGACAAACTTCCCTGAACCTCCTAAAGTTCAAAACCCAGAAGAAATTAATCCCGATGTAGATGGTGTACATTCTCTTAAGAACATTTACTTAGATATAACTCTAAGTAGTTGTGCTGATGACGAATGGGATAATACAGTCCACGTCCATGTCAGTGCAACACCCAGTTACAGTAATTGTGCAATGGATGACAGGAAAACTAGTCATAACATTCATACGACTGACCACACGCTTAACGTCGTTATATTTGAACCACGAAAACCATCGCAAGTATGTTTAACAACACTCGATTCTCCCCAAATTACGAATGAGCCAAAAGAAACCACAAGCCTTGGAAATAAAAGTCTGTAACATGTTACCCATACGTCAGGTATTAAACGTAATCCGAATCGTAAGTGGTCAGTTGGACGCACACATAGACCTGATAGCCTTCTTGGTCCGGCTCCCACTATGCACACTATGCCTTTATCAGATGTTATATTTAATAGCAATGAGTAGACGTTTTCGTAATTCTTCCGGCATTTCTGCTGGCAACGGTAAATATATTACAAGTGACGACAAAGTTGTTGAATCTATTCCCTCTCGAAGCACAACTCTTACCTTAGACAATCATACCAATATTCATGGAACTATCATTTGCGATTTATACTCTTACCTGCTTCACCATGATAACTCTCAGTTTCTTATTCTTCCGTTCAATGCCCGCTTTCTGTCCAATGCAAATACTGATCCTAAAACGTTTTTATTCCCTGTGAATCTAACCATTGTACTTATTACGGAAACTTGGTGCAAATCATCTATGTCCGATCACTCCTTGAATGTGGATAACTACGTTTTCTTTCGAACTGATAGATGTTATGGATTAGGAGGCAGTACAATTATCTATGTCTGTTCGGACATTCAGGCGTGCAAATGTTAAGATAAATCTCATGATGTTATTGACGACTCCACTTGGGTTACTGTAAACTGTGGATCGCAAAGGTTTCTACTGATGAGATGCATACAAAGACCATCTCATGCGGACACTAAAACTAAGAGATTAAAAACAAACATATTTTCCACTGCTTCGCACTAACCGAATACGTTTACATTCATCGGAAGTGATTTTAAATTGTCAAGCATTTAATGGGTTTCGACTTTAGTACCAAGTTGATATGCCAAGTTAGTTGAAACACTAGAATTTTGTGGATGAATCCAACAATTCCGAAAACTAACTTGGAAGAATAATACACTTGACTTGTAACTTATAATCAGCACAGATTCTATCTTAGTGCACATCAGTTGTGGGTTTTTATTTGTGATCCGTTATAACGTGTGGTCTTGTGTCCTATTAATATATAAATTGATGATACCGCCAATTGGAGAACAGTGATTTATTGACCGAATCAATGACACACAAGATCTTATAGATTAGGTAGTCACATCATGACAAATCTACAATTTTTGGATTAGTTCTATCATCATAGTAATACACATACCGAAGTAGATCATAATTACAAAGTTTATCATGTGATAAAATACTATAACTCATCGTAATCACGTCACCAATGATTTAAACAATATCACGGATAATAGATTCTTGTTCCCAGCGCCGCACGACACGGATTGCGGGGCTTTCCCTTAAAATCTTCCCCAAATGTAGGGGGATTGTCAACATCCCAAATAGTCTGCGGTTGTTCCACAAACTTTGGGGAAAACCCCGGAATTACCTGAGAATCAGGAAACTGGGAAATAGGTAAAGGGAACTTGCCGTAACACTTTGTGCTGAGAATGTCATATTGTATCAAAAGTATAAAATTGAATAAAGTCAATAACAATTATAAATTTGACATAGGATATACATCATAGCTTCAAATTACAACGTGCTATTATGAGATAGCGTGTCGTTATCAGGCATAGCAAACTAGATTCAACACTAATTTGCAACATATTAGTTCTACTCATCGTGGTCACATTTTTATAAATGGTGCCAAGCTAGCTATGGCTTGGGTATGTTTTCCTTTCTGTCGCTCACTTAGTAAACAGCTAGAAAACTTGTCAGTCTAATCGAAGATTTAGCAACACTATCACTCATAAAAATCATCAGTGTAAGCAGTCAAGCGAATGTGCTGCAAAGTAAAAACATCACTATCGCGTCTATACTAAAACTGGCGACAATTCATGCCATTATCAGAGACATGGGTCAATTGACGTACCTCCTCTGTTTACAACCTATGCTCCTCCCCATAGTCATATAGGCTGCACTCAGTGTTTATCTTCTTGTAAATATTTATGAAGCTGAAAACGTGCAACACCATGTCACATATATTTATGGCACTTACACATTATCGATTTCAACGACTTATAATCACCCTGTTTTAAATAAGTCGATTTCTACCATATGCCAAACATTTTACTTCCAACTAACTAGTGTTCACCATTAATTGGTAAGTACAAGTACAAGTAATTGGTTCATTTCACATCAGAAAAATGCGTCTCGAGCATGTCTTTCGCAGATGAACACATGACTGAAGAAATTCTTACAGTTGTATGTCAGAAATTCACATGGTTCCCATCACCATAGTCATGAAGAATTCATGCAACCGACCCGGATGCCGTTTATGCTGTCAGCTCTGGCATGCGGTGTGACAAATGCAAAGGTTGGTTCCATGAAGCGTTCACAGATCTTACAATGACTGCCTACAACAGACTTATTAGGCCGGATCAAAGGTGACAATGTGGCATATGCAACTTGAATGTTGAGGATTTGCTGAGCGACATCTTTATTCTCTTCATAGGTCAGAAAACCTGAGAAAAGGTTGTCCTAAAACATGGAAACAAACAAGGGATAGCGGGGAAGAAAAGAAGAGGGACCTCGATAGTGTTAGTATAGACGGAGCATGCATCAACACTAGTGCAGCTCAGCACCTTCATAACATCGACGGTACTGGACTTCAATAACAAACTTGGGTCTCCCAGCACAGGATCTCTGAACGCAACTGTGGTCCGCAAATTTTTGTAGGCGGTTGAACTCCTGTTAACAAAGTTAAAAAAGAACCGGGTGTCATCGTTTAAGAAGCAGAACATACTAGGTGTTGTAGTAAAATCTACTTGTAATTTGGTCATACAGTTTACTCCTACGACTGTCCAACAAGTTAGCAGCGGGAATAGGAATCTGGAATGCGCCTCAACTACCAAACAGAAAAGTATTTAGCCACAACGTAACGCAAAACCTGAGAAAACGATCGCGATTCGCGATGATTCTCTTATAACCATAAACCTGAAGAACAACTCTGACCATCACTTCAGTCTGTAGGATAAAAATGACAGGACGATTTGGTAAGAGCTAAACAGGAAGGTCGAACTGCTCAAAATAGAGCCTCTGACGGTCATACGGCTTACTTATTGAAAGGAACCCAAGCATAAAAGTCACCAAAACATAATTCATGTAACTCCTACTAACGCTGCCAACGTAAAGGATAACCTACTGGCCAGTGATATACAGAGGCCAGATGGGAATGTACGAATACTGTCTGGTATACCGTACCCTGGGTGAAATCTTATCAGGAACATCCCTGGAGAATCTCACGAGACGCTCTTCCGAGGAAGAAATGTCATTGTACAAGGTGTCCCAGAAAACACGGATCCTGACTATTCAGACTGTGATATGCTGGAATGGAAATTCATAAGGTGGTCCTTTCAAATTGAAAGCATAAACTGCCTATATATGAACTCTGCGAGTTTATCAAATAAAATAGACGAGTTGCGTGAACTCAGTAATGCTACTAATACTCATCTGAAACGAATATCTGAAACATGTCTATCTTCTCAAATTACGGACCAAGAGCTAGTAAAACCCGACATGTCTCTGTCTCGCAAAGACAGAAGAACAGGAATGAGGGGCGAATTAGCATTTTACCTGTGATCTTGCTTGGAAGTGCATCAAGTGCACAACCATAAGTTTATCAATGATGATGAGTCTGTATGGTGCTCACTAAGATTTTCTAACACTTCGAGGTGTCCCTTTGGGATTATATGCACGAAGTTCACTGCCGACACTGTGTTTGACAATCGTATACTGAAAGGATTATCTCGCTCTACTAGTCTCTGATTCACTCATATCCCGATTCGAGGAGACTTCAATATTCTTAAAGTCAATTCCGCGGAACATATGTACATTGGAGGTGACAGCTCTGCTGAAACTCGATTCTTCAACCTCGTAGAACATCTGGGATTATTCAAAAATATCAGGTAAGAAACTTGTTGGACAAATGGTCAGACGCTGTCACGCTTAGATTGCGTATTTACAAACGAAGAATTTCTAACTGACAACTTCTCAATCCTGGCTCCCCTAAAGAGAGGCGATCACGCAGTTTTATCAGCAAAACTGAGCTAGGACATCCTACCGACAACCGGTGCTGGAATTTCAAACGATTGAATGTATCGGCTTTACAGGGCAATATACAACAATATACAACTCTCAACTTGATGTGGACGCCCATTGGGATTTCTTACTGCACATAATTTCATGTACTACAAAGCAGTCTGTTTCGCTTATGGTCCACAAACTCTACAAGAAACCTGAATTCATCAAGAGCCGCAATCTTCGTTTTCTGATCCACAAAGAGCACTACTGGGTGAAATATAGACGGATCAGTAACAACAGCGAATGTGTCGGTGAAAGCCTCCATGAATCATTGACAAACAGTAATGTAAACGAAACAGTAGCAGTCACTCATGATCCGCCTAGTAGTCCAGTAATGTCCATTTCAAAAACATGCCCTGTAGTGGATTGAATTCCAATTATCTACGAAACTCAATGTACAAGCAGTGACTTGTCCAGCTCACAGACAGACTATGTCTTGTTAAATGCACATGAAATGGTCGCAGTACTCGCTCATGAGTAATCGAGCAGTATAATGAATACGGTTGCACCAAGCGGAGCTCAGTAATTTGCGACAAAAGATTTTGGTGAATCTAACTATCGTGATTCTCTAGTTGCTTTACCAGATGTCGGTTATCTTAATGACTCACAGATTTTCGATGAAATTCCTTACAAAAATTAGAAAAATGTATCGAATGCATCAAATGACAATGAAGAACCTGATGCAATTTTGTTGGATGCTGATTATCCTAGTGATTTATTATCTACTGACGAGATTTTCAATAAATCTGATGAGAATGTTTCAGAAGAATCAAACGCTGATGACCTCATATCAAGTGTCGTTGATCCTCACCATCTAGTCACTTCTAGTGGATCCTCTATTAGGTTCTAGAAATATGTTTTAAATAGTCGCATTAATTGTGACTTGGGGATAAGAAGATCAAACACTATTTCGTGGGGAGGGTAAATTCGGGAAACTTAAAGTCCGGATATCAACTCCGAATCTTCATAAAAAGAGGAGGTGTTATATTCCGACGAGAATATTGAATGGTAACTGTTGGAATGTATTTCTGGAATAATACTGTACATATGTTTTTATCATATAATTGCTAAGTAACTAAACTATTCCTATTCGTGTTCCTTTTATCATAAGCTTTATTTCGGCACATAAACAATTATTATACGATTTACCATTCTTGAGTTATGCCAGTCTTTCAATTACTATCTCCTAAATTCACAGCCACTTTTGGCTAAATCTTGTACAAATGTTATTTTCTATTTTATAGTACGATGTGGCCTGTTTGGTTTGTATATAAACCCAGTATAATTGAAATACGTGATTCGTATCGCAGAGGCTGAGATTAGTGTTCTGGACTTAACAGGCAGGGCTAGGCGGGAAGAAGGATTAATAAAAGCTCTAGACTGCTCGTACAGGCTTGTGTGTCATTGATTCGGTTGATAAATCACTGTTCTCCAGTTGGCGGTATCATCAATTTATATATTAATAGGACACAAGGCTACAAGTTATAACAGCTACAAAGAAGTCTGTTCCGCTAACGGTCCACAAAATTTACAGGCAACCCACAGTCATCAAGAGTCGGAATCTTCGTTTTCTGAGCCACAAAGAGTACTACTGTGTGAAATATAGACGAGCTGGTAACAACGGTGCATACAGGCAATTCAAACAAGCAAGGAACAACTGCACGAGAGGCAGCAGGAGAAAATGAACTTCAGTAACAGATAAAGCTAATCGATAAGTTTGTCCCCAATCCTAGAAGCTTATTTCGTCATGCAGCCTCTCCTCGACAGGCCAAAAGCGGAGTTTTCCAACTGCTAGGTCCTAATGGCCTAGCCAACAACGATGATGACGTCGCTGACCTTCCGGCAGAACAGTATTTTCAGACAATTCAAACGTGCCATATCAGCTATCTCAACGAAAGCTTCACCTACAACTCAACAGGACCCCCAGAAGTTAACATGTGTTCTGACTTGGTGTATCAGAAACCGCAGCATCTAAATTAAAACACTTCCCTGGCCCGGATACTGTTCATCCTACTATACTGATGGAAACAGCTTTAATCTTGGCGACACCACATAGCTTGATGATCTCACATTCGCTAAGCTGAGGCACTTTATCGGGAAACTAGAGGCTGGCTTACATCACAACAACTTTCAGAAGAGGTCCACGCAGCAAACCTTCAAGCTACCGACCGATAGCACTTTCTTCCATACTGTCAAAAGTTATGAAGTCCTTGATATGAGATTGTCTACGTGACTACTTACCACCCAACTTCTTTTCACCTCAACAGCACTGTTACAGAAACGGTTATTCCTGTATAACCAGACTGCTGACTGCGCTGGACAAATGTACAACCATCCTTGATCACAAGGAGAAGGTTGGTGTCACATACCTTGACTTCTCAAAAGCTTTTAATAGGGTCAACCATATATGTCTTATCAATAAGCACAAACGATTAGGTATCAAATCGCCTTTAACTGATTGGCTCACTTCATATCTAAAAAATCGACATTTAAAAGCCAGGGTTAGCTTCTCTTAGGTAACTCGCCTCTAGAGGTATCCCGAGTTGAAAAATACCTTGGAGTGCTGGTACCATACGATCTGAGGTATTACACCAATAGCGTTAAAAATGCCTTCCGATAAAACTTCGCACTGATAACGTGGAAGCGTTGCCCATTTCGTCAGAACTTCTACCTCATTTTCAACAGTTTTAATCGACCCCATTCAGAGTATGGAAACATAGTTTTTCTTCCCTCGCTGCAAAATGAAGAGAATTCATTAGAACGTATCTAGAGACGAGCCACGAAACCAGTTCGGGGACGTGAATAAAGCACGCCTTTAATCACTGGACCTTAACCCATCAGAGTATGTCCGTCTTAGAGGCGAACTTCTAATGAATTAAAATTCAGTGCATTCACTTAGACACTTAATTCAAGTCTCAACCTAAACCTAAGGGGTAACACTCAGAAACTAGAGACAAAACAGCGGAACTGACCGTAGGCACAACTTCTACTCTTGAAAAGTAGTCGAATGCTGGAATTCACTGCCGGCTGAGCTATTACTAGCGTCTTCTCAAGAGTGTTTTTAGAGAAAACGTGACATATTCTTAGGGACTAAGTAGAACGTCTCGCTATAATTTACTAATATTCTTTCTCTTTTATCGTTAAATATACCCACGTTTCTGCCTGGAGGGTTCAGCGATCCACTGTCACTAGATAAAGACGCCCGTCAAGTCCAAGCTTCTTCTCCGTTCAGAACCACTTGAACTATTCGAAATTTTTGTTATGAACGTTTCTATATTTCGGATTATTGAATTCGCTGAATTTTCATATCACTCACTCCATTGTGCTAAGAGAGCACACAGGTGATCTGTACCATTCGATTTTACCTTATAGTAAATTCTTAGACTTCAGTCACTTAACAACACAGTGGAATTCACCGATCTCTTTTCAGCTCTCGAATATCACCAATATACTTAATACAATAGAATTATTGCGGATGAGTAGCAAAGTCACCTAAATTGTGAAAAACGAGGACATGAAATCTCACAGAAACATCACGTAATGACCTCAAATGAGAAATTCAGTTTTATTTGTTTGTTACACATATATTGGATTTTGCAAAAGTGGTGAAGCGGCACTGTCAGTTTTAACGTGACCTGGCGCCAATGCAAATCGAGGTTACTTGTCCGGTAAACATAGCTTTGCTCAAGTATTGTGAGTAGCATTTTATGAAAACCAACATTTCTCACAGGGGGTAAAAGTGATGATTTAAACATTTATCCGTCCACCTCTTCCATAAGTCTTACTTTAAACCAGTCTCATGTTTGTTAAATTGTTAAACCTTATAAGAAACATACAGGTCGGAACCAAATCTACAGTGTTTACAAAGAATGACCTCAAGGAGTCACTGTTCAAACTTAACGGAAAGTGGGTCATTGGATTGCTCGTGAGTATTTCTTAGGATCATGCAATTTCCAGGCAGGCTTTTAGATGTAATAATAGTTGGTATGTCTTTACTCACAATTTTATTCCTTAAATTAGCGCAGTTGCGTTCTAGACTAGACGGGAGGTTGGTCCCTTCTCCCTTTTTGAGTGTGGAATCCGAAAATAATTTTCCGACATCTGCAGGGATGGCATCTAGTGCATCTGGGACTGCAGCGTTCGGTATGTGGTATACAATATTTTCATACGTTTAGCATTTGCATTAGGAAAGATGTATGGTTTGGATGGCGACTACACTTCCCTTTCTCGGCGTGGCTCTGGATCATCATGCCGGAGCTTACTAGGAGGGTTTGTGCAGTGGTCTAGCAACCATGAAGACCACACTTATCACTCTTCTGTCCAACAGCTGTTTCCTGCATCGCATTGGCCAGAGCTTAAAGTTCTTATATGCGTTGTAAGTTTGCTGCAGTAACTGAAGCCCGAGGTTCATGTCTTTTAAAAGATGCTTAATAACTTCACCCCAGATTTACAATCATTTAAAAGCAATTGTTTACTCAGAATTGAGCATGCTACATAGTGCAATTAAGACTAGAATCCTAATGTAACTGATCTAGTTGTGGAGGTCTCACGACTGTATAAAAATAATATGACGGCTATACAGCCCTTCATATTCATAGTTTCCTCGTGAACTCGATGAGTTTTTTTTGAGAATTATCCTAGAAATCATCGATTGGTTACTTAAGGTCTTTGAAGCTTAGCACTGTTATAAGCCATCTGTTTTCACCTCAGCTTGCCAGTGACAGCTTTAGATTTTATGGTGTTGTTACCTAGTTCAACATAGTATTTGTTGATTTTTGTCTTCTGTAGACTTTTCAGTCAAAAACTTGATTCTTTACTCATGAAGCCTTCACGGCTAGTAGTTTTTAGCAAACATTCACAGACTGTTACAAATCATAAAAAAGGAGACGCAACACGGAAGTATTAAGCGAGAGGTAAAGAAATTTTCTTTAAAATTAAAGTGCGCTAAACTTCAATACATCTTTGCTATTTTCGTCTATCTCGAAATGGTCTGTATACTGGGTTCTGGGACTGAAACCTCTGTTTTTTATTTATTTAAACACATTGGTACAAGGAAGCATTGAATACATAGTCGCCATACAAATCATTCGATTTGCGTGATAGTTGTAATACTGCACGGGTGCCCAAACCGAAGCAGGTGGTTTGCTTAGGGAGCCACACCCAGAGCCTTTGACCAAGAGGTCTAATCCACAAGGCAATGGAGCAACGTTAAGAGATGCAGTCTCATGATAGCCAGTGACCAACGGTTGGTACACACGCCATTTCTTCCTTTAAGATACTGGAGCCCATGTGCACCACTGGTTTGGAATCAGGGTTCTCCAACTCCCCTAGTTAGATCCTCCACATCCACTGACCCGGTTAAAGCGCCAGACATTCGCTTTTCGTTCTCGATTTCGTAAACAACATTCCTGCCGCGAGAAGGTGGTGAGTAGGACTTCCCTGGCAGTGGTTGAATGCACGTGGCCATGTAAGAGCATTTCGAGAGAGGGTGTTTAAACTTAAGCAATAAAGAGAGTTATTTGAATTCTTTTTACTACACCTGTGTTTTTGTAAAACATTAAAACCTAAATTAATTCTGAGGTAGTTCCAAACTGCAGTTCTATGTAAATATTGCAAGACAACTCAAACATCAACGTACACAGTGATTGTTAGGACAAAGTATACAGAACAAGTGAATTTTATAGGTAAGGCATCCGAGGTCTAAACTAAATTCGTCTTCTTTTTTATCAATGTAAACTTGTAGAGAGAATACTAAACGCATTGACTACATTTGTAAAAATCCAGGAGCTTAACAGTACTCACTAATTGCAGTGTGAGGGCGGTAGACATTCATAATATTCTACACTTTAAGACCTAAATTTATTATCTTGGGGACTCTAATCAGTATTTTTGGTTTTGATTTGTTGTGAATATATTTCAGTTGTTAAAATACTAACCGGTTGACAAATTTATTTATTTAAACACGTAAACATTGGTACAACTGGGCACCAAAATATATATACGCCACACAAATAAACTTGTGAAGGGGTAGAGAAAGGAAGGTATGATGAAGAAGAGCAAAACTAAGTGGGGATTGATATATCAAACTTAAAGTTGAAGCATGACCGGTACTGGCTTCTATTCTGAGCAATGTCTGGTCACGTCTCAATCTACTGTGCTGCACTGTTTTTAGGAACGATTGACAATGCGAAGTAATACTATGTAACGGAATACTAACTATTTATGAAGTTGAATCTGTTTCCTGACAGTTCCTAACTAAATAATACTAAGAACGTAATTGTGGCTTCTTAGCCTTAATGTAACAAATCATTCATCTTCACTAGCATGAAATAAATCGGTTCCTTCTTTTGGAACCATATTCTGTGTTTAATAATTCTTACTTCAATTATTCCTAGTACCGTTCCAATTTCCCTACGGTTTCTCTTATCAATTTCATCTGCGTGCGTTCTGATTTGCTGTAGCAAGTTTCGAAGTTTTATTTTGATTATAACCACTTTATTTGGAATCACAGTATGGTCCGTTATCATTCAGTGATATCTGTAGATCATACAACATTAAACAAGGTTGGGTCGTGGGATATTAATCAATTTCCTATTCATCATGACACATACCGAATGTCAAGATCGGTAGTCTGACCTCACAAATTGGTGTTTCTTGATATCACTATCTCTGTTCACTCATTCTTCAAAACATCGTAACATGTCGTAGATGATTCATAAGCTTCGGTTTAGGCACATCCCACATACAAATCAAGTGACTTGTGTTGCACATATGTATTCGGTGCTCCTTTGTACCAATATTTGTGTTCAAATAAATATATCGAATAACATAAGCTGATTATCTTTTCCTAACAGGTTACATTTTTAAATCTCGCAGTTTACTATCCTTAGTCATTCAGTCAGTAACAACGTAGAACTTCGTACGTACGTACATCAGTTCGAATTGCCACACCACATTAGCACAGAGGTGCAGTTGTCGATTCAAATACCATAGTGGTAGAGCTAGTAAGAGTGTACGCAGTAACCGGAAAGATTAGGGTTTGGAGATGCTATTTAAAGAGTACAATCCAGTGAAATAAATTTGGGAAGAGAAAAAAGAAAGTGACATGAAGAAGTCAGAAGATTAGAATTTGGGAGAACACAAAGAGTGTACGCACCTGCGCCATTGCAAACGATTTTGAGCCATCTCATTCAGGGTCTCTAACCATCGGTTGCTATCATCTCGCGGTCCCCAACCAGGTAGTCTACACCTACCAACATGGCTCAGTCCACTTGTCAATGACTTCATGGACTTGTGCCATGTTTTGGTCTGGCCGCCCCTAGCTTCCTTCCAACCTACTCCTATACCACTGAACATCGCACGTTGAGGCAGTCGGTCGTTGGGCATACGTAACACGTGTCCTAGCCGTCTCAACTGATGAAGTTTCACTACTTCATCAATTGATTTGCCATCCTTACCTAGAACCCGTTTCCTAACAACTGTGTTACTTACTCGATGGTCCCAGGATATACGAGCCATGCTTCGAAGACACCTATGATCAAATACTAGTAACCTACGAATATCTACTCTTACCGGTCATGTTTCACTGCTATAAAGTAGGACGGAACGAACTGCTGTACAGTAAACACGTCCTTTGGTTGATAGACGGATATCTCGCCTACGCCATAAATGACGCAAGTTGGTAAAAGCTAGTCGAGCCTTCTGTATCCGTGCTGAGATTTCGTCACACACCAGACCACAAGGGCTGATGAGACTCCCAAGATAAGTGAAGTGGTTGACACACTCGACTACTTCACTCCCTACCATTAGTTCGGGTGTCAATGCAATCCAATCCTGAAGCAACATTTTGCATTTCGAGGGGGAGAAGAGCATGCCGAACATGCTTGCATTGTTGCTTAGAGTGGTCAGAAGACTGCATTTTGTCAACGTCTTCACCAAATAGAATTATGTCATCGGCATATTCCAAGTCAACAAGTGAATCTCCTGGTGGAAGTTCAACCCCTGGAAATGTAGACGTGTAAAGTGTTATCTCTAAAAGCACATCAACGACAAAGTTAAACAAGAATGGAGAGAGTGGACAGCCCTGACGAACACCACTTGAGGTAATCAATTCTGATGACAGTTCGCCATAAGCTCTCACTTGGTCAGTTGTGTTCGAGTAGAGAGCGTTTATAAGGTTAATGTACTTCTTTGGTACTCCTTTCAGTGACAAACACTGCCATAGAACCTCACGATCAACAGAGTCGAGTGCTAATGTAATATTTGAATTTTAGAATCTTAAATGTATTCACTGGTTAGTCCCAAGTGTAAGGTATATGGATTCAGTCTGCTCGGTATAAACGTGCATATGAAACATTCATTCAAATAATTCTCAGGAGTAAAATAACTTGATTACTCATAGACTGGTCAGAAATCTAGGTACCTTTTATTATTCGTTAACATTTACTTTTGTCGGTTTATGACTACTGATAAGCTAATTATATCAAACTGTTTTCTGTAATATATTTGAATTAAGTAGTTTCGATATCGTCATTTATAGCCATACTACTTTTTTGCACTGGTTTTTGATTTGCTTTATAGACTAATGAAAACCCTAAACCTGTTGGCTCGACTGATGCAATGCTTCGCTGTGTAAAAACTAGTGATTTGTTTCGAAATGGCCGTGTACCATCTGCTAAAATACATGAAAAAGAGATTATTTCAGCCTTGAAAAATCGTGACTTCTCTGCATTGGCAGAAGCGACTATGCGTGAAAGTAACCAACTTCATGCTTTATGCCTTGATACCTGGCCACCCTGTATTTATCTTAATGAATTAAGCCATTCTATAATGGATTTCGTTCACAACATAAACAATTATTTTATGAAAAATGTGGTAAGATATTTTTTAAAAGTTCATTTGTTGTTTAAATGGCTTTAAAATCAGATTGTAGTGAGGATTTTAATCATTATAGCACATAAAGCTAGGACAGTAGATCACTCAAACAATTCTCCACACAAATGAAGCGGTAATTTTGTAAAGAAGAACAGTAGAGCGTAGATTTCTTAAATAAGTAACCAAAAATGGTATTTAATAGCAGATACAGTTCAGTTAAAGATGTTGTCAAGACCGATTTTCAGTTAAGAGGGCTCATCTCTATTTCAGTAAGAATGTTCTAAAGAACTACATCAAGATATTTACTGACTTCCGTTTCAAGTCGCGTTTGATAACGTCCCAAGCCACTAAGTTACAGCACCTCCAAGACCTCAACCAAGTATGGGGAGACAGACTCGAGCTATATAATCATGGGACTATATCATAAAACTCCGCCTGGGGTCCCTCCGGGGGCTACTGCCGGTCCCAAGCCCGGATAAAGGAGAAGGGTTGGGCATGGGGTTAGCGTCCCCATCCCGTAGAAAACTAACTCACTAAAAAAACGCTAATCAGAAAAAATGATTCGAACCTTTTAAACTCTGCCCCGGGAGTCAGAAGGTCTTCATTTAGAAGAATTATGACACCTCATGATGGAAGCCGAATTCCTTCAGAAGTTATGAGGCCGATGCCCCTTCTGACAACCAGAGCGACCATTTATTTAGGTACATGGAATGTTCGTACAATGTGGGACACCGGGAGAGCCTTCCAAATTGCTGCAGAAATGAGGAGATACAACCTAGAGGTGCTTGGGATCAGTGAAACACATTGGACGAAAGTTGGACAACAACGACTAACTTCAGGAGAGCTTCTGTTATACTCTGGCCATGAAGAAGAAGAAGAAAATGCCCCACATACACAAGGAGTTGCATTGATGCTGTCCAAACGAGCACAAAATGCACTTATAGGATTGGAATCTCATGGACGCAGGATCATCAAAGCCTCCTTCAAAACAAAGAAAGAGGGCATTTCAATGAGCGTCATCCAATGCTATGCGCCTACCAACGACTACAATGAAGAAGCTAAAGATCAATTCTACGATAGGCTGCAGTCAATCGTCGAGAAGTGCCCAACAAAGGACCTGACCATTCTGATGGGAGATTTCAATGACAAGGTTGGAACAGACAATACTGGATATGAAGACATCATGGGACGACACGGACTGGGAGAAAGAAACGAAAATGGTGAGAGATTTGCAAATCTATGTGCCTTCAATAAGCTGGTCATAGGCGGCACCATATTCCCATATAAACGCATACACAAAACCACATGGACTCCACCAGATCACACTACACAGAACCAAATCGACCATATCTGCATTATCAAAAAGTTCGGGAGGACGATGGAGGATGTGAGAACCAAGAGAGGAGCTGATATAGCATCAGATCATCACTTGCTGATCACCAAGATGAAATTGAAACTCAAGAAGCACTGAACAATGGGGCGGACAACATCACAAATGTTTAATACGGCCTTTCTTCAGGATACTGACAAACTCAACGAATTCAAGATAGTCCTCAGCAGTAAGTTCCAGGCCTTTCATGATCTACTCAATGGAGAAAAAACTACTATGGAGAGCAGCTGTAAGGGGATCAAAGAGGCAATCACTTCAACATGTCATGGGTTCCTGGGTCACAAGAAGCACCACCACAAGGAATGGGTCACTGTTGACACACTGGATAAGATTCAAGAAAGGAGGAACAAGAAGGCAGCAATCAATACCAGCCGAACAAGAGCAGAAAAAGCCAAGGTACAAGCTGAATACATAGAAGTAAACAAAAAAGTGAAGAGGAGCATCAGAACTGACAAACGTAAATATGTGGAAGAGTTAGCAACGACGGCGGAAAAGGCTGCAAGAGAAGGAAACATGAGACAACTGTATGACACGACAAAGAAACTCTCTGGAAATCGCCGCAAAGAAGAACGACCAGTGAAAAGGAAGGAAGGCGAGGTAATCACCAACATTGAAGAGCGACAAAACAGGTGGGTAGAACACTTCAAAGAACTCTTGAATCGACTAGCCCCACCGAACCCACCCAACATCGAAGCAGCACCCACGGACCTCTCAATCAATGTTGGCCCACCAACAATTGAAGAAATCAGCATGGTCATCAGGCAAATCAATAGTGGCAAAGCAGCAGGATCAGACAACATTCCAGCAGAGGCACTAAAAGCAGACGTAGCGGCAACTTCAAGGATACCCCACATTCTCTTCAATAAGATTTGGGATGAGGAACAAGTACCAAAAGACTGGAAAGAAGGACTCCTGATCAAAATACCAAAGAAAGGCGATCTCAGCAACTGTGATAATTACAGGGGCATCACTGTTCTCTCAATACCGGGAAAAGTCTTCGACAGGGTATTGTTAAACAGGATGAAGGACTACGTAGACGCCCAACTTCGTGACCAACAGGCAGGATTCCGTAAGGATAGATCGTGTACAGACCAAATCGCAACTCTATGGATCATTGTGGAACAATCAGTTGAATGGAATTCATCACTCTACCTCAACTTCATTGACTACGAAAAAGCATTTGATAACGTGGACAGAACAACACTATGGAAGCTTCTTCGACACTACGGCGTGCCTCAGAAGATAGTCAATATCATACAGAATTCCTATGATGGATTACACTGCAAAATCGTGCATGGAGGATAGTTGACAGACTTGTTGGAAGTAAAGACCGGTTTCAGGCAAGGTTGCTTACTCTCACCCTTTCTCTTTCCCTTAGTGATCGACTGGATTATGAAAACGCCAACATCTGGGGGAAGCATGGGATACAGTGAACATCTAGGATGCAGTTGGACGATCTAGACTTCGCAGATGATCTGACTGTTCTATCGCAAACGCAACAACAAATGCAGGAGAAGACGATCAGTGTAGTAGCAGCCTCAGCAGCAGTAGGTCTCAATATACACAAAGAGAAAAGCAAGATTCTCCGATACAACACAGCATGCACCAATCCAATCACAATTGATGGAGAAGATTTGGAAGATGTAAAAACCTTTACATATCTGGGCAGCATCATTGATGAACAGGGTGGATCTGATGCAGATGTGAAGGCGCGGATTGACAAAGCAAGAGCAGCATATTTACAACTGAAGAACATCTGGAACTCAAAGCAACTGCCAACCAACACCAAGGTCAGGATTTTCAATACAAATGTTAAGACAGTTCTACTGTATGGGGCAGAAACCTGGAGAACTACGAAAGCCATCATCCAGAAAATACAGGTGTTTATTAACAGTTGTCTACGCAAAATACTTCAGATCCGTTGGCCGGACACTATTAGCAACAACGTACTGTGGGATAGAACAAACCAGATCCCAGTGGAGTAAGAAATCAGGAAGAAGCGCTGGAAGTGGATAGGACACACATTGAGGAAAGAACCCAATTGCGTCTTAAGACAAGCTCTCACATGGAATCCTCAAGGTCAAAGGAAAAGAGGAAGACCAAAGAACACATTACGCCGAGAAATGGAAATAGGCATGAGAAAAATGAACAAGAATTGGATGGAATTAGAAAAGAAGGCCCAGGACAGAGTGGGTTGGAGAATGCTGGTCGGCGGCCTATGCTCCATTGGGAGTAACAGGCGTAAGTAAGTAAGTAAGTAAGTACTATATCATAAAGTGACCACCTCCACTTCATCTAAATTCCAACTTTGGCAAGTAGTGGGCGGTGTGGGGGCTGTAAGACAGCATTAATATAGTATATTCAAGGCACCGAGATCACTATTTCAAGATATTAACACATATTAAAGTATCGTCACTTACCAAACACATACTATCGAACCGCAGTAACGAACACTAATTACCAACTGATGAAGTGCGATTTATGTAGCTTGTACATCGTCCCATAGTAAGATAATATCACCCACCTACTCAAGATCATAGTCTCTCTACAGTTGACAGATTCACACTATCGTAACCAACGGTTGGACACTGAGTGACATGGCTTAGAATCGATCACAATGGCGTATGTGTATACAATCTTTGTTTTCCCTTAAACCGTGAGATTTAAATTACTTGATACCTTTCTTTCTACGAACTGATTCTTTATTCATGTATTATATCCTCATACACAATCTTTCTTCTCTATATTACTACCTTTGAAGTGACTACTTCTATGAATTTGGTGTTCATCTGTTGTGTTAATGAGGTGCGGCAACTTGGACCTATGCATATATGTACCTGGTCCTACGTTGTAGCTTACTGACAGTTCCACATCACCATGTCATTTGGATCTATTCCCAGAATATCAGCGGCGAAGTTTAAGAGGAATGGTGAGTTTTGGCAACCGTATCTAACTTTGTTGATAAACTGGAATGATAGTTCGAGGTAGTTATGTCCTCTCACATTGCTTGATGTGTCCGTGTACAAAACGTTCAACATATTGCTTAACGTTCTAGACACTTTTGTTCCACAGACAGTACCAAGACACAGCTCTGTCGGCCTAGTCGAAGACGACTCTAATGTCAAGAAAAGCAATGTTTGTTGGCGTTCTGTAAGCATGGCAGATAGTAACGATGTGATCAATGCACCAACGACGTGGTCAAAAACCAGCCTACCCCTCGTTAGTCAGTATTTCTGTATGATCGAAATAGGATCAAAGTCTTTATGTAGGATGTTATGTGGTATAGGTAACCACAGAATAAATACCTCTATAAAGATTGCCTATCAATGGGCAAGACCGACAACATTACACAAAATGAACTACTGACTCAAACAAACAAAAACTGACAGGTCCTCTTTTCTCAGTTCCTCCAACTGCACTTGCGACCTTACATGTGCATGCCAAAGTACACATTTGAAGTACGGAGAGTACATGTCCGCATTTCTGTGCACGTTCTAAAGAATTTCGGACTGAAAGTCGCAATGTCTCCAAATAATGCAATAGCCCTGCATTTAATTGATACCAAGCATAGCATTGACATTTTTCAATCCTTCAAAATTACCGGCAGACAAAACAAACGTAGCGTCTCCGGTTTGGCGAAGCAGTGGCAATCAAGGAACTCAATCCTAATTTATGTGTCCAGAAAGAAACAGTAACCAACTCATCATTACCTTGGTAAATTATTATGTTCTGTTATCAATATTATGATTATTTTATTCGTGTTTATTTTGTTATGCGGTCTCCACCAAACTAATTCTTATTATATGTGAACTAAAATTATCCTTTCGTTCATCAGTTTTTTCATTCGCTCAATTCTCTAAACTTATATAAACTCTTCAAATCTTGTTTAATTATTAAATAACCCATCTTATCAATTTCTAACTCTAGACAATCACCAATTCATGACTAAATGTCTTATATCTATTTTCATCCAAGTGAGGACTGGAGTCAGACAAGGCTTCTTACTCTCCCCCTTTTTCTTCTTCTCATGGTTGGCTGGATTATGAAGACCTCAACTTCTGAGAGGAAGCACGGAATAAAATGGGCGGGTTGGATGCAACCAGACGATTTGAAATTCGCAGATGACCTAGCCCTTCTATACCACACACGCCAACAAACGCAGATGAAGATAAGTAATGTAGCAGCAGCTTCTGCATCAGCAGGCCTCAACATGCACAAGGGAAAAAGCAAGATCTTCAAATACAACACAGAGAAAATCAACTCAGTCAGACTTGATGGAGAAAATCTTTAAGAGGTGGAAACGTACCTGGGCAGCATCGTCGATGGACAAGAAGGATCTGATGCAGACGTGAAGGAAATGATTGGCAAAGCAAGGGCAACATTCCTACAATTGAAGAACATATGGAACTTCAAGCACTTCGACCAATATCAAAGTCAGAATCTTCAATACGAACGTCAAGACAGTTCTACTGTACGGAGCTGAAACTTGGAAAACTACTAAATCCATCATCAAGAAGGTACAAGTATTTATAAATAGTTGTCTACTGAAGATACTCAACAACCATTGACCGGATACGACCAGGAACAGACTACTGTGGGAGAGAACAAACCAGCTCCCATCTGAAGAGAAAATTAGCAAAAGACGTTGGAGGTGGATAGGACGCACATTTTGGAAATCGTTAAACTGCATCACGAAGCAATCCCTAACTAGGAATGCTGAAGGGAAACGGAAAACAGGTAGACCAAGAGACACAGTTCGTCGAGAATTGGAAGCAGACATGAAAAGGATGAATATCAACCGGAAAGCATTGCTCAGGACAGAGTTGGATGGAGAATGCTGGTGATCGGTCTGTGCTTCTCCGTGAGGGGTAACAGGCGTAATTTAGTAATATCTAATTTTAAGTGATTTGAATCATAGGACTCTTAATCTCAGGGTCGTGGGTTCCATTCCCATATCGGGCTTCGTCCCGTAAGCCAGAGCTCCGTGTCTTGCAGTTGCCGGCCTTGCTCTCAAGTGCCCTAGTACGACCGAGAATTGGGAGAGTCAGTTCTCCCTCTCGAAATGATCTCACATGGCCACGTGCATTCAACCACTGCCAGGGAAGTCCTACTCACCACCTTCTCGCGGCAGGAATGTTGTTTACGAAATCGAGAACGAAAAGCGAATGTCTGGCGCTTTAACCGGGTCGGTGGATGTGGAGGATCTAACTAGGGGAGTTGGAGAACCCTGATTCCAAACCAGTGGTGCACATGGGCTCCAGTATCTTAAAGGAAGAAATGGCGTGTGTACCAACCGTTGGTCACTGGCTATCATGAGACTGCATCTCTTAACGTTGCTCCATTGCCTTGTGGATTAGACCTCTTGGTCAAAGGCTCTGGGTGTGGCTCCCTAAGCAAACCACCTGCTTCGGTTTGGGCACCCGGGTGGTATTGCAGCCCACAAGAAAATCAAATGATATAAACTCTAAGTGAATGTAGCATATGTATTTGCCGTCTCTTTGTACAAATATTCATGCGTCCAAATAAATAATGTCTTACCTATATATATATATATATATATATATATATATATATATATATATATATATATATATATATATATATATATATATATATATAATTGATAATATTTGTTATTCTAATTCCGCCATCAACATCAATTTTTTCTCACATATCGTGTCTCGATGTTGCACATTAATAGATATACGGTTCCAAACAGTTGATGAAAAACCACGAAATATTTTTAATTCATATTATTCTGCCTCAATATTTGTTTTCGTTTTATTCAAGTTCGTAAAGGTAACCAATTTCATGAATCGGCTTTCATGTTACACTGACAATTAATAAACGAACTACCTCGCAACTATAGTTATATTATCTTAACAACTGAGCGGCACATTCGTCTTCAAATATACGGTAGAAAATAAATATAATTAATAGTTGTGTTATAATTCTCTTATCACAACCCAGCTATTCTTATTGCTTAGTATTCTCGGACACCAGTTCACTCGACAAGTATCCAAATCAGAACGCGGTTGAACAGGAAAGAGATTATATTCCAGATAGCAAGGTTAGACGGAAGTAAGAAGCAAAGTAGGAAAAACGTTAGTATATTTGTAGTCTGTACATGAGGAGATTTCTCGAGTATTCTCCAAGTGTCAACTAGCGCTGATTGGATAAGAATTAGCCAATCAGTGTGCACCAAGGCAATCATACATTGAGCATGCTTTAATCCAACCTATATCCCTCTAACAAGTTGCATAGCATTGTTTATTGGTGCGTAATGCCTTAACATCACTTAGCATCCGATGAAGTTGCAAATTTGGGTACTTTTTTAATCCTTGGTGTCTTGTTAATAGTTCCCATATATACTTTCAGGTTTGAAGTGAACTTGACCCGCTCAGGTTGGTTATTTGTAAGCTTCAGCTAGATATTGAGTTATTAAGAAACCTAAGGTCTAATAAGCTTCGTTAACTGATTCTTTTGACAGTCAAAAAATGATGTGTCCTTTGCTACATTCCAGTGCAATCAGCGATTTGGGTTCGTTGAACGGGATTGCATCTTGCTCCTTAACTCTAACTGATGAACTCGTGAAAGCTTAATTCTTTCTGTTATTTCTAGTAACTTGGTCTAAGAGTTAATCACTGTTGTTTCCTTTTTAGTAGTTGTTTTATCTCACTGCTAACTGTTTGTCCACATATGCGTTATCAGTCTAAACGATTTTTTAGTGTAAAACATTTAGTTCCTTCGATAAATTTAAATAATGCACTGAGAAAATTTATTGGTACAATACATTTTGAAGTCTGGTCACGCATTTATTTATTAAGACATTTATGTATAATAAATGTCAGATTAGAAAAATTGGAACATAGAAAACAAAAATAAAGAAGAACAGTATAATTCACACCACTCTGGATACTAAGTCAATACTAACAAGGTATTGTGTTAATATATCTCACACTTCTGATAAACATCGTCTTACTGCATTATCTGAGTTTGTCGAAATTGTAATGACTGCTTTTATATCTAGTCGACTTTTTGACGTCTATATGTAGTTTGTGGTTATAGAAAGTAGTAAGGAAGGTAATAACAAGCGTTCCAGTAGCAGACTTGTCACATACGTTAATCCACAATATACACTATCATTTAAAGACCGAAAAGATCCTGATCATACACTCAACCTGGGTAGTGAGCAGATAGAAGTAGTCGGGAAGTTCGTGCATCTCGGTAGCTGATTAGTTGCTGGTGGTGACTTGAGTGGTGAGGTCGATTCACGTATAGCAACACCATGTTAGTAATGCAGAGGTTCGGCATCGTGTGTTCGGGCACAGAGATGATAATGCAATCGATGTTACTATCTTGAAACACCGACTTCGGTGTCTTGGACATGTTCTACGAATGTCGTCCCAGATAATTCCACGTTGTGCATTATTTGGTTGAAAAATGCGGATAGGTTGTCAGTGTACGATATGGTGTCGTGCTATAAAAGAAAGTTGTACATGACTGGTTCCTGTCGGTACTTTACGACTCCCTGGGTGAGGTCCTAAAGATAGTGCAACATAGTGGCTAGAGACGTTATCAGATATGGCTCAGAATAGAAGCTATTGGCGATCCTGCTGTAACTTTATTTTACTTTCTTTATAAAAAAGGACGTAACTCCTTTAACTGAAAGAATGCTTTCTGGTTGTATATTTGCTAACCGAACTGCATCTCCCATCATACACTAATTTCTGTTCGTTATTGTTATTCTTTTTCTCAATTTTTTCACTTTCATTGTTATTATGTGGGGCATATGTATGTGGTGGCCTTCCGTACCAATATTTATGTGTTCAAATAAATAAATAAACTGTCATTTCATAGATGTTTTATCACTCTGTGTTTCAGTCACTTTTACTCTTTGAGTGAAGCTGAAACGAGTTTGCTAACATTTGTTTGATTCAGTGCTAATACCCATTAACCATATCTGTTGTTTCTACAAGATCTTGGTGGACTACTGCATAAAAAACTTTAAACTAGATTAAGTTCTCAGTTAAGTTGTTCTCTAAATCTACCGATGGTATTTTTATTTTACGGTTAATAATGAATGCTTTTTCCTATGTATAGGTTGCTTACACGTTTGACGCTGGTCCAAATGCATTTTTACTGACTGAATCACAAAATATTTCCATTGTTTTGAAATATCTTGTTGAATGTTTTGGTTATACGGTGGGAGCCGATAGCTTTTTTAATGATGCGGATAAAGTTACCATCAAATGTCTGAATTCAAATAAGTATCTGAAAATTACTGGGATTCCCTATGGTTTGTCAGATAAACCATTAGATCAGGTAATTTTTCCAAGTTTAGTTTTTAGAAGATAATGATTCTCACAGTTCTCTAGGGGAATCATTTTTATTTATCTTTTGAAAATATTCTATTCGAGATACCTTTTTCTTATCCAAGCACCTTAAGAATTTGTCTCTCACTCAAATGATCGTTATGTAGTGCACAAATGGTAACTTTGATCTCCGAAGAAACATTCCAAATGCAAAGTGATTATGATCTGTTTTAAATGTGAACCTTCTGCTGAAAGGTTTTACACGCTTATTTTTGTATTTGTTTTTAACACAATTCATTAATCAAGTATTGGTTTATGTAAGTTAGGTTTCCAACTAGACTTGATACAATGTCTAATGACGTGGTCTGGGTGGTCATACTGAAGTAGATGTAGTGATCTTTAAGCCAATCCAGTCATAGATTATCACAAATCGTCATTAGAATTGTCAGTCTCAAGTAGTGTTCGTCAGTGTTTTCAATACCACTTTTTATTTGATTTCATGGATCAGATCGGGGATTATCCTTTTTCATGTAGACCCATTAATCCACATGGAGTATTCAGTTAACATTTCCTTATCTGGTAGGGAGCAAGCGTAATGCAGAGTTACCTGGACGTCTTAAATAACGACACAAGGATATTTGGGATCTGTTCCTTTACTTCCGATTGTAAAATATTCTCTCCTAGGTTGATCTCAGGGTGTGAAGTTTTTGAATACGCTCAGTGTTGGCGGGACTTGGTTAAGTAAGTTGAAATCTGGGAGCCTTCAAATTGAAATATGACATCAGTACATGAAGTAATTAGCTGATGGTCTGGTAGGTGCATACCACTTGGTTTAGGGTCCGCGTGATAATCACGATCGCTCAACATTCGGTGACATGTTTTAAAAGCAGTCACAATGACCTAGATGCATTCACTATTTATCTTCCTCTAGATCTTGTGTTTCAGAATTCCCTTATATATTACTTCTTATCCCATATTCTCGAACAGCATTTTCAGTGTTTAGTCTTTCTGATTATCGTTGGTACTGCGTCATTTCGTCTTCGCTATTTTCCTCGTTAGTTTCTTTTTACCTTGTTTATTAGGTTTTGTAATTTGGGTTAATACATCTTTGTACTAGGCTTATCTGTGGTTGTGATTAATTGACTAAATATATAACTTAGTGGCTGTAAGACGATTGCTTCGGCCAATAAGTTATCGAAAATCTATATCTATTAGAGATAGTCATTGAATTCTCTCAATCATGTTTGTGAAGTATCTGACAATCTGCCACGTGTTTCATTTTTTTATTTATTCAAACTGGAGTCCTACGTCTTTTACAAGGACTTCGTAGACCCCTATATCCATACTAACCATCATTTATTTTTTCTTGAAATTATTAGATTTTAGCAAAACCTGTCATCTGTGATGTCACTTTGTACTACCCATTCCGTCAAAAGATGTAGTTCTTATTTGAAGAATGAAGTTATTAATGAATAACAATTTTAGTTGGCATACAGATATATTGTTGTTATAAGTTTGAGTAATAGGTATTTGAGTCATGAGTGACTTTTAGAAGTTATTAGCCATTCCTTGGGAAGTCTCCATGTATGTGGTCTTCTCATTCACTTGAAACGGTCCTTGGTTCCATTTCCGGCCTTTTTCTTATAAGTTTATTCACCAATTAAGTATTGCGTCTTGATGTTTTATCCCTTTTTCATTTACCAATATATGATCAACTGTATAGTATTACTAGCTCGCAAGTAATGTAACTCATTTTGTCAAAAATTACTGTTACATTTGCGATAAATGTTTGACCGTCTACACTGGTTGAATAATAAAATTTTAGTTGCTTAGCGATATAAAATTCATGCAATCTAATTCAGCAACCATTACCGACCTTTTACCCTTAACCATTGACCACATCGAAAATGGTACTATCAAATTGTCCTGACTTTAATAGGTCAGAAGTAAAAATAAATTTCTAAAAGAGTCTTTCAACCAATGATCCATATTATCGTTATATCAAATTCGTATTTTCGAAAACTTTTCCCGGCTAAATATGTACTGTAGTGTACATATCTTTTACCACCATACTTGTTGTGTACGTACACATTATTTTACAAGTTTTTTTTAAAACGTTTGCTAGAGCACTAATTAACATTGTATTCAATAATGTCTCTGAGACTATTTTGTTACTCTGCTCATATTACAAAGAAATTTATCTATATGGTCGGAGTAATTACTTTTGAAAAACACTTCGTAATAATAAGAAAATAGTAAGAAAAAATCTGTACTTAATTGCTAGGGAAAATATGATTGTCATACCGAATTCATTAAAATAAATTTGACTAAAGTATGTGTCACACTTTTAACTCTGTCTTATCATGTATGCAACAGTATGTTGTGTTTGGCATTAAAATCCGCCTGTAGCTCTTCTAGGGTTACTGCTGGTCGCAAGCCAAGATAATGGAGGAGGGTTGGACACAGAATCACCAACCTTGCCAAAAAACGCTAACCAGAAAAAAATAATTTAAACCATTTGAACTCTATCCTGGAAGCTCAACCATCTGCATTCAGAAGAATTATGACGCGTTGTAGTAAAAGCCGATATTCTTTGGTAGTCACGTGGCTGATGCCCATTCTACCAACCATATCAACCATTAATATAGGTACATAGAATGTCCGGACAATGTTGGAGACCGGGAGAACCAGTCAAACAGCTATGGAAATGAGGAGATTCAACTTGGCGGTTCTCGGAATCAGTGAAACCTATTGAACCCACGATGAATAGAAAAGGATAGATTCAGGAGAGACGCCACTGTACTCTTATCAGGAAGAGGAAAATGCTCCACACCTTTCGGAGGTTTCTCTGATGCTTTTTTAAAGAAGCGTTATGTGCACATATTAGGTGGGGATCTCATGGATCTAGAATCATCAAAGCACCCTTCAAAACAAAGGAGGGAATCACAACCAATGTGTTGCACCACCTATTATGGCAGTGACGAAAATAAGGATCGGTTTTACGAGAGGCTGCAATCGATCATAACGGAGTGCTCAGAAAAGGAACTGACCATCCTGATGAGAGATCTAAACACCAAAGTCAGGATGGAAAACACCGAATATGAAGATATTGGACGACATGGACTAGAAGAAAAGAACGAGAATGGTTAGAGATTCACGAATTCATGTGTATTCAACAAAATGTTTGTAGGGAGCACCATATTCCCACACGAACGCATACACAAGGCTACGTGCGTATCACCGGAACACACCACACTACGAAGAACCAGATCGATCATATCTGCATCACTAAAAAGTTCAAAAGGACAATGGAAGACGTGAGAACAAGTGTGGCATGGGTTACTTATATCCACACAGGTAGTATATAATGGTGGTCAGGAATAGAGTGTATTTCAGTAGGTCGATGAGGAAAGAACGGGAACGGGACGCAATTGGCATGAAAACGCATAAATAGTGAAATCTGAGACAATGGATTGATATTTGCAACAAGAACAGTCAAGTTTTAAACGATGGATTGATATTTTGCAAATTAACGATTTACTATAAGGTTCTCAGATTTTATTGAAATGCTCTATAATTTTGTGCTTAAATACATTCGGTTGTCCGCACCTGTGTTCTCCTTCACTACACAAGGAGAGGAGCTGAAATAGCTTCAGACCACCGCCTGGTGGTTGTCAAGTTGAAACTGAAGCTAAAGAAACATTGGACAACTGGAAAAACAGCATTACAAAGGTTCAACATGTGCCGACAGACTCTAAAGAAGAACACCTCATCAGGATACCAAAGAAAGGAGTTCTGAGCAATTGTGAGGACTATAGAGACCGCACTATGATCAGTACCAGGAAAAGTTTTCGGATGTTACTGAACCGGTCCAAGGATTCAGTAGACGCCCATCTTCGAGATCAGAAGAACGGGCAACATTCCTACAATTGAAGAACATATGGAACTTCAAGCACTTCGACCAATATCAAAGTCAGAATCTTCAATACGAACGTCAAGACAGTTCTACTGTACGGAGCTGAAACTTGGAAAACTACTAAATCCATCATCAAGAAGGTACAAGTATTTATAAATAGTTGTCTACTGAAGATACTCAACAACCATTGACCGGATACGACCAGGAACAGACTACTGTGGGAGAGAACAAACCAGCTCCCATCTGAAGAGAAAATTAGCAAAAGACGTTGGAGGTGGATAGGACGCACATTTTGGAAATCGTTAAACTGCATCACGAAGCAATCCCTAACTAGGAATGCTGAAGGGAAACGGAAAACAGGTAGACCAAGAGACACAGTTCGTCGAGAATTGGAAGCAGACATGAAAAGGATGAATATCAACCGGAAAGCATTGCTCAGGACAGAGTTGGATGGAGAATGCTGGTGATCGGCAGTAGTGATTTTATCGTTTAAACTCATCGGTCGATCTAAGCTAGACTACCATTGAAAACCTGGAAGCACTGAGTTGCCGTTTTGTCGTAGTATGGGCCTTCACAGCACTGCTCATTCAGGATCCTGCATGCGGGACTAGAACCGGGACCTTCGGTTTCGTGCACGATCGCCTAACATCTGGATTATTGAGCCGGCATTCAACGGTATGAATGTCGAACTTCAATCGACCCATGATCTTGCGCAAGCATTCTTCCATTGTCTGAGGTAGATACATGTCTTCGCCGAACACCGATTCGACTCTGCTGGTCATGGCTTCAACCGTTGAACTTAAATTCGTCAGCAGTAAAAATAATCTTACTCTTATCATCAGTGAGGATTCACCGTAGCATGTTTTGATTGTAATTTTGTTTGCTGAACCAGGTTTTACTTGTCAATCATTCCTTAGTAGATTTTTGTATATAATAGTGCTTTTTGCATTTCTTTTGCTGTTAACGAGTAAGAGTCGAATTGGATCATACTATGGCTTATACAATCAATGAATTAGATCATTTTAATGATGGGGTATCTTAATATTTGTTACTTATCCATTTATGATGTCTATATACTGACTGCTACATGCTGTTACCTATCTGTTTCGAGCAGTTCTCCATCCTTGTATTATATCTTGAGTGTACGTGAAGCAAAATTAATAAAATTTTTCTAAAATATAATATTCCTCATCTAATTTTACTTCACTCATACATTTCGTTTAAATTTCTTCTGATTTTTCATTACAGAATCTCTTGAAAATATTGCCCTCTATTTCTGGTGGTATTAGATACTTGATCAGTACTGAAGTAAGTAACTAGATTATTCATACCATTGAATCTTATTGTTCATTTTCAAGCTTAGTTTTCCAATACATACTACAGAATGTTTCTGATTATTCTAATTAATTATTATCAAGCCCCCAAATGCCGTGGTACGACCGAGAGTGGGGAGAGTCAGTTCTCCCTCTCGAAATGATCTCACATGGCCACGTGCATTCAACCACTGCCAGGGAAGTCCTACTCACCACCTTCTCGCGGCAGGAATGTTGTTTACGAAATCGAGAACGAAAAGCGAATGTCTGGCGCTTTAACCGGGTCGGTGGATGTGGAGGATCTAACTAGGGGAGTTGGAGAACCCTGATTCCAAACCAGTGGTGCACATGGGCTCCAGTATCTTAAAGGAAGAAATGGCGTATGTACCAACCGTTGGTCACTGGCTATCATGAGACTGCATCTCTTAACGTTGCTCCATTGCCTTGTGGATTAGACCTCTTGGTCAAAGGCTCTGGGTGTGGCTCCCTAAGCAAACCACCTGCTTCGGTTTGGGCACCCGTGCAGTATTACAACTATCACGCAAATCGAATGATTTGTATGGCGACTATGTATTCAATGCTTCCTTGTACCAATGTGTTTAAATAAATAAAAAACAGAGGTTTCAGTCCCAGAACCCAGTATACAGACCATTTCGAGATAGACGAAAATAGCAAAGATGTATTGAAGTTTAGCGCACTTTAATTTTAAAGAAAATTTCTTTACCTCTCGCTTAATACTTCCGTGTTGCGTCTCCTTTTTTATGATTTGTAACAGTCTGTGAATGTTTGCTAAAAACTACTAGCCGTGAAGGCTTCATGAGTAAAGAATCAAGTTTTTGACTGAAAAGTCTACAGAAGACAAAAATCAACAAATACTATGTTGAACTAGGTAACAACACCATAAAATCTAAAGCTGTCACTGGCAAGCTGAGGTGAAAACAGATGGCTTATAACAGTGCTAAGCTTCAAAGACCTTAAGTAACCAATCGATGATTTCTAGGATAATTCTCAAAAAAAACTCATCGAGTTCACGAGGAAACTATGAATATGAAGGGCTGTATAGCCGTCATATTATTTTTATACAGTCGTGAGACCTCCACAACTAGATCAGTTACATTAGGATTCTAGTCTTAATTGCACTATGTAGCATGCTCAATTCTGAGTAAACAATTGCTTTTAAATGATTGTAAATCTGGGGTGAAGTTATTAAGCATCTTTTAAAAGACATGAACCTCGGGCTTCAGTTACTGCAGCAAACTTACAACGCATATAAGAACTTTAAGACTTCTTGGTCAAAGGCTCTGGGTGTGGCTCCCTAAGAAAACCACCTGCTTCGGTTTGGGCACCCGGGGGGTATCCCAGCCCTCATACAAATCGAATGATGAAGTGTGGCGTATATCTATTTGCCGCCTCATTTTATCAATGTTTATGTGTTTAAATAAAGTCAAAATTATTATTATTATCCTTGACCGAAGCTGCTATCTTGACGCGGTGGTCGGGCTTGCCTATCGTGATAACCCAACCGAGCTATATTGGCTGGAACATATGTTCCTGCAGGTTCTACCATGCCAGGCAGGTCGATTGGTGAACGGTAAGACTAAAAGCAGCAACTCAAGGTCTGAGGGCGAAGTCGTACTGCTGACTGTAGAGGTGTGTGACAGCAGTAAGGTGTTTCCTTCAGACAACCAGCATGACAGCGATGCTGCCTTCCCACAAGGGAGGTGGGGTTAGAAAAGGTCGACCCTAAAAATGTCACACCTCACCTTACCTCACGGATTTCCGTCTCCGGCGGTAAGGTCCTTTGAAGAACGGAGCTAACACATTAAAAACCTTCCACGAAAAGGTCGTGCGCGACTGGCCTCAAGCAGTTGTCCCTTGGGCTCTGCGGTCACGCTCCCAGGTCGTCAAGACCAACACTAATCTAATTTCCTTTTCAGGTTCCTCAAGAAATACCCTTCCACGGTGTGGGCAGCCGGGAAGTGATATCAACCCTCATAGCCGTAACAGCACACGAGACCAAGTTGGTCACATTCCAATCCTTCCTACACCTACTAATAACTCTCTTATCTCCATGACTAATCCTCCTCACGTCTCTTTATCACCTCGCACCACTAGGGCAAACGATTCGAGTACGCGGAACGTCATTCCTGGTCTCCTGAAACCACGCTCTAAACTACACGTAGGAGCTTTTAACGTGCGAACACTTTGCCAAATAGGACAGCAGGCTTCCTTAGCTAAAACTTTAGAATCTCGCGCCATCGATGTGTGCTGCGTCTCCGAAACGCGCATACAGGATCCAAGTAGCGTCATTCATTTGACCTCACCATGCCAAAATAAAGAACCGACTCGATTTACGCTTCGTGTATCTGGAAGCCCTGATTCTGCTTCCCGTGGCCTCGCCGGCGTAGGTATAGCATTGAGTCCTAGGGCAGAACTAGCTCTCTTAGAGTGGATCCCAGTAGACAGTCGTTTGTGGGCTGTCCGACTAAGCGGAACAGTAAGAACTCGGAAAGATATGGATACTCGTCGTTGCCTCTTCGTCGTCTCTGCCTATTCTCCCAATGACTGCAGCACAGATGATGTAAAAGATGAGTTTTACAGAAAGCTCTCCGACCTTCTCCGAAAAGCTAGGCGCTCGGATGTAGTAATAGTGGCCGGTGACTTCAATGCTCAATTAGGTAAACTAAGCGATAGGAAAAGACACCTAGGTGGATCTTATGGTGCTGTGGCTCAAAGAACAGATAATGGCGACCGTCTGTTGCAGCTATGCTCAGATAACCGCCTGTTCCTTGCAAATACTAACTTTAATCATAAGGAAAAACATCTTTTAACATGGCGAACCCCTAATTCGTCCCAACGTTGGACCCAAATAGATCACATCGCTATCAGCCACCGATGGAGGGGCTCGATAGAAGACTGTCGCTCATTCTGGAGTACATGCTTAGATTCAGATCATGTTCTAGTACGAGCGCGTATCTGTCTGCGTCTTACTGGACGTAGGAAAGACGCTGCAAGGAAACCTCTTAGGGGCCTACTTAATGATAGTCAAGCTAAGAGTATATTTCAGGAACAACTAGGAAAACAGTTAGGCAGCCATGTATGTGATGCCCACCCCGATGCAGCATGGAATGATATCCGAAAAGCTGTGGAAACAGCAATGATATCTGCTAGTACGGTAACCCGTAAGGTTAGGGAGCAACACTGGATCTCAGCAACCGACTGTTAGCAAAACACTCAGAGGAAGATGGACATATTATTCATTCTCGATCCAGTAGGTTGGATCGATGGGCAGAACACTTTAGGGATCAGTTCAGCTGGCCTTCAGCCACACTTCGGTATCCCACGATCTCCAGTCAGCCTAAATGGCAAGTTAATGTAGGCCATAGGAAATCTGTAGCGAGGGAGAGCAGCAGACCCTAACAGGTTTACTCCTGAGATTTTTAAGGATGGTAGTTCAGTAATAGCAGTGAGATTAACTGAGGTCTTAGGTAGAATCTGGGAACTGGACGTAATCCCATCTGACTGGTCTCAATCACTGATTGTGCCAGTCTATAAGAAAGGACAAAAGTCCTCTTGTGACAATCACAGAGGAATCAGTTTGACTAATAGTGTCTAAAATGTTAGCTTCAATAATACTTCGACGCCTAACCGAGGCTCGTGAAGAACAGACTAGAGAAAATCAGGCTGGTCTTCGACCTGGACGTGGTTGTATAGACCAGATATTCACACTACGTCAGGTTCTAGAACACTGACACACATTCAGGCGCCCCATAATGGTAGTATTTCTCGACCTTAAGGCGGCATTCGACTCTGTTGATCGTGAGGTTCTATGGCAGTGTTTGTCACTGAAAGGAGTACCAAAGAAGTACATTAACCTTATAAACGCTCTCTACTCGAACACAACTGACCAAGTGAGAGCTTATGGCGAACTGTCATCAGAATTGATTACCTCAAGTGGTGTTCGTCAGGGCTGTCCACTCTCTCCATTCTTGTTTAACTTTGTCGTTGATGTGCTTTTAGAGATAACACTTTACACGTCTACATTTCCAGGGGTTGAACTTCCACCAGGAGATTCACTTGTTGACTTGGAATATGCCGATGACATAATTCTATTTGGTGAAGACGTTGACAAAATGCAGTCTTCTGACCACTCTAAGCAACAATGCAAGCATGTTCGGCATGCTCTTCTCCCCCTCGAAATGCAAAATGTTGCTTCAGGATTGGATTGCATTGACACCCGAACTAATGGTAGGGAGTGAAGTAGTCGAGTGTGTCAACCACTTCACTTATCTTGGGAGTCTCATCAGCCCTTGTGGTCTGGTGTGTGACGAAATCTCAGCACGGATACAGAAGGCTCGACTAGCTTTTACCAACTTGCGTCATTTATGTCGTAGGCGAGATATCCGCGCAATTTCGTAGATTGGTTGAAGTTAGACATTAACAGCGTTGGATGCCTGCTCAGTGGTTAAGTGCTCGCGCACGAAACAACTAAATCCTGGGTTCGAATCTCGCAGGGGGCGTGGTCGTGAATGCGCACTGCTAAGGAGTCCTACAATAGGACAAAACGGTCGTACAGTGCTTCCAGGTTTTCCATGGTGGTCTAGCTTCAATTGACTCATGAACCCCGCTATACTGTGTTTATTATACTACGTATTCAGACCGCAGTTATCTGATATCTGTCTAAAGCGGGTTCAATATATGTTATGTGAACACTATTTTTGATGTTCAGTGGAGTTTTTTTCAATTTTTATGTTTAGGTAGGCAGTGGTCCACAGCTTATATCATTCATTCATTGAAGATACTCGAATCAGATGGAAAGTGGACAAATAGAAACACGTGGTCAACTATTTTTTTGTAAAATCGTCGTACATCAATAGCTGTTGAAAGATTTATTTTAAATCCATTTTACTGTTTATTGTTCATGATTGTTCATACTGGCATTTTGATTATTGATCACATATAGCATGTTCGATTCCATTTTTGAAAGCAACTGAATAAGTTAGGCTGACAGATTTTTTTAGACTAAGAAAACCAAGGAATTTGTGTCAGAACGGTGATCTAAATGCATCTGCGCAAGGACTAACAATTTTTGTAATAAAATTAGTGTTAAGAATATGGCTTTAAACATGATCACTTACTACCTCCTACGATGTTAACAACTTATCTGATTTATCCTTTTTGGTGAAAAAACTTTGGTCTAATTTAAGAATCAATAATTTATTCGTGATATCCCGATTGAGTAGAAATCTAGATTTGTGATGTCCTTGTGACTTTGTGTAAGCCACGTCTTGAGAGTCAATACATAAATTAACACAGGTTTTAAATAGTATAAAGGAAACAGAGCAAAATATTTTTACTATGACCAAAATCAAATTAGGCGAAATGATTCTATGTGAGAAATCACTGTGTGTATAGCGGTGTGTATCTATTAATTGTTTGAGTAAGTAACAATTAAATGTAGTTTGGATAAACAGTCTAGGTGGTGTGGCAACTTGCACTGATGTACGTACGAAGTTCTACGTTGTTGCTGGCTGACAAACAATCTAAGTTGGATCTATAGCCACGCCTTGTACTATATTTGAGGCAAGAGGAATTTACCATTATATAAAACATTTCAGCTACTTATCTTTTTTATAGCTGGAAAAGTCTTTTTGAACTATTTTGATATCAATTCACTGGTTATTGAAAATATTATGTGCCGTAGATTTTTCAGCACTACATGATTATTAAGCCTTTTCGTGCAGCTTAAGTATTACTTGGGACGGGTCTAGATTTCACAAGAGGACTTCAATCTATAATGCCTCACAGTCGAAACAGCCTAATACTCAGATACAACTCTATGTAGATGTAAATTGGATCTTTTATTTAATTCGAACTAAAGCATTTCGTAAAGTTCGTAGACATATAGAAAGCTATAATTATGTACATTTTTAGGGTGAGTTTTAACGATTCTGTCGGACAGTGGAGCTGAGGTAAAACTATAGTATAGGTTATTTGAAGACAAATCCTTTCGTTTTGACATGCTTTTATTAGTGTTTATATAAAGTTAATTAAATCGTAAGATATCCGTTTTCGTTTTTTTTCCGTCAGCTTATCTTCTGAGGTAACAATAATGGTAGCTCATCTGAATAGATTCAGAGCTAGGGAAATATTCGCACTGAAGGGATGTGCAGAGTTGAAACCGATATACCGTTTTGAATGTGTCAGTTTTCGGCGTATGGTTAGATTTTGATCAGAATTTGTTGTAACTAGACAGTAAGAATGGCAAATGACCGCATTCATTTTCGTTTTCAAAAGTGAGTTGGATGTCACCTAAGCGTATTTATCAATTTAGCAAACTTTCTAAGGAGAGTTATTAATGATGATCGATGTGTCATCTATCAACTAATTCATTGCCATAATGTGGTGTTTGCATGAACCAATGATTCCTTTGTACTTGATGACTGCTTGATTTCGAATTTAAAATACAATACATCCATCCGTGCCCATAAAGTTCTTGTTTAAATTGCGTTATTTCTGGGATTCCTAGTTTGTACTATAATTCAAATACTTCTAATTATCGTATAGGCGTCTCGACAGAACAGTTGGGCATTCAACTTCTGAGGCTTTTGAGAATTATTTGGAAAGGTTTGAAATCTGGAGCATGAGCAAGAAAGGTGTGAAGGGTCAGGAAATTGTGGCACATTTACTTACATTCATCGGTAGAGAAGCCTACATTTTTATTAAAGACCGGCTCACTTAGGGAGCTACCATTAAATCATGTAAAGTGCACGTGTTAAAATTTCGTGAGAGAGCAAAATTCCATAAGATGATTCGTCAGAATGACTAAAAGGTTAGAAACTTCATCCTTGAATTGCAAAAACAAGCTACCAAGTGCAGTTTTTATGACCAACTTCATGTGCAGCTAAGGGATGCGTTAATTCCAGCAATTAACATAGCATATCTGGAAAGCACTGTTAACAGTGCTGAGTTGTCCCTTTCAATATGCTAGAACTGCATGTATCAACTGTGAAGTAGTGAATGAACTTGATACCTAGTCGGTGAAAATTTCTAATATACTGATCAGTCGTCATGATGAAACAAGGTCTCAGAGCTGATCAGACTTGCGTTTGTTTAGTAGTTATTCCCATTTTCGTATAAATATATAAGGTGAGAGCAAGTTTGTCCTGTGGCAAATTTCATTCTCATAATTCATATACATTCCGTAAAGCTAAGTGTTTTAAATGCGACAAGATAGGGCGCAAAACTATTGTTAATTTCGCTTCAAGTAGTACTAAACCATGTAATTTAAATCATCAATTCGAGTGTCTTTATTGATCATTTATCTTAATCCATCATTTCGAAAGGTAATGCTCATTTAAAAGCTATTGTATACATCCCTTGGTTCATTTCATGACAGGCAGTATAGAGTTCATTCTAGAACTTGAAATCTTTAGATCCTAATGTTGTGGTACGACCCACTGAAGTCTCGATTTCGGGAATTATGGACACACTGTCCATACGAGGATGCTGTGAACTGCTTATTAGAGATGATGATTCTTCATACACGCCTTGTGAGTTTTTAGTTAGCGAAACATGACTGTCAATACTGAGTTTGAATATTTTGAAAAGGTTCACAGTTGTGTTGTTGTTACTAGTTTCTGAAAAAAAGTCTGATGTTTTAATTCAACATTTGATAGCTAAGTGCACTGGAGGTATGAAAATTCGGCCTATAAAGCTTCAAGTACGAATATTTCCTTATCGTCTTCGAGAAGCATTACATAAGACATTGAAGGGTTTGTGTGCGAAAGGTATAGTTGGATCGGTTGTCTTCAGAATATGGTACTCCTATTGTTACACCATTGAAGTCCGATGGCAAGACCCCTAGAATATAAGATGACTATAGTTTATCACTGAACTCCTGTTTATTGAAGCAAACGTACACGACGGTAGAAGCTGAAGATATTTTAAATCGACTTCATGACTCGAATGTCGACTTAAAAGATGCTTAACTTCAAATTCCTTTAGATGAATCTTCATCTATTTTGACGACAGTTAACTCTCCTTTTGATCTGTTCAAGTATAAGTTACTTCCATTTGGTTTAAGTTGTTCTCCAGCCATGTTTCAGGAAGTTATGATTAAGGTAGTCAGTGATCTTGAGGTTTATTAAGATGATCTCATTGTTAGTGGTTCTGATAAGGTAGTTCGTGACTAGACTTATTGCGTCGTTTAATCGAAAAGAATATTACCGAGAATCCAAATAAGTGTTCATTCTGTGTATCTAATTTCTAATGCCTTGGATACCCTGTTGATAGTAATGTCTTTAAACCAGATATGAAACGACTAGCACCACTGACATGCACCTTCTCCAAAAGTCTTACAGGACTTCGTTCATTGATTGGTGCTCTTCGATGCTATCCCCGTTTTCCCTAGTTTTTCTTGTAATATCAATTGTTTAATATTTTGACATCCAAATCATTCAATGGGGTGAGAGCCAGTCATACTTACGAAGTCTACTAAAGTTTCTTCATTGTGGTGCTGTTCTTCGAACTCACTCCCCTAATGTACATTCTGTACTTATTACTGATATAGCAACTCACGTGCAATTGAGTTTGTTCTCATTTAACTCAGTTAAGCACTTTCGTTGACTTATTTAGCGGACAGAGCAATCCGTACTATAACAACTTATTGTACCTTTATTATTGTTGTGCTTCTATGAAGTATATATGCTTGAACATTGATTACTGCCTACGCATATATTCATTTTGTTAGCTTATATATATATATATATATATATATATATATATATATATATATATATATATATATATATATATATACATTTACACTCTCCGTTCGCTGACTCATTCATTTGCCTCTCGGCTTTGTGGTCTGAGTTATCTACTAAAAAAGCTGTAGTCGCTGCTTCTCTTTGCCTTCTGATTTCAAACACCGTTGAGTATTATATGATAACGGTTACGAGGGTGATTGGTCAGCGAAGCACAGTTACTACAGAACTGGTAATCCCGACATGAGAACAGGAAACGACTTTCGACAATATAATCAAATTCCGAAAATTCAACGCACTTCGTCTCAATTTGGATTATCATATGGACTATAATCATAACTGTGTATTTATTATATTACTATTTTAGTTACACGTACATTATGTCACAAACATTATTGAACGTAATGATAATAATCTTGATAAATAACAATTATTCACAGACAATTGATATATTGGTGCAATCTAGTAAGTCTGTTCTGTTATAAATTGTACCATTTGTTATTGTTTTTTCCCATTCATTTTTCTTTATGACACATTATATTCGTATGCTATTTAAATTTTTTATAAATATGTCTTCCGAAAGCATTCAAGTTTACAGCGAACCCCGTCCGTGAGGTCTCTTAATCTTCCGAAACGAAGCTTTGGTTTATTAGACTTGAAAATTATTTTATGACTAACTGCATTAACTTACAAAGAGATAAATTCGGCCTCACAAGCACACTCCTTCCAGATGAAGTAGGAGATAGCGTATGACAGGCGTTAGCGAAACCAGACACTGAGAGCCATACAACGTGCTAAAGCAAGCAGTAATTAAAACTCTCTCTAGGTGACCAACAAGTTGTTGAGCAGCTCCTTATTCAAGTACAAACGGGGGATAGAACTCCGTCACAGATGAATAATTATATGAAAAGCCTGCTGGGCGATAGGCAAATAGACAATAACCTGTTTTATCAACTGTGGCTTCTCCGACTTCCGTTAAATGTACAGCAGATCCTAGCCGTCGGAGATACAGACGCCGATATAGACAACACAGCAAAAATAGCCGATAGAATATATGAAAGAACCAAGCAAACAAGCCCTCCGTTACACAGCGTGACGAGAGATGATAGGATTAGTACTCTACAGAAAGAAACAAATGTTTTGTGCCGCAAGCTCACACAATTAACACAGAGCGAAAGGCCACGAAGATCATCACGAGATTGCTCGCACGACAGAAACCGATCAGCTTCTAGGCGGCGCACAGCTCCCTTGATGTGCTGGTAACATCAAATGTACGGCTATAGAGCTAGGAAGTGTTTACAGCCTTGTAGATTTAGCATAACAGGTAAGCGATACCCACGATTGTCCATGGCGACGGCATCAACGAACGTAATTCTTACAAGTAGTCGCCTGTTTTATACACAAGATCGAACGACAGGCGCGCACTTCCTAATTGATACTGGAGCGGAAATCAGCGTAGTACCGCCAGTAAGCGAGGAGAGAAGGAACGTTAATGCGTCACTGGTACTCAGAGCAGCGAACAAATCCGATGTCAAGACATACGGCAAACGAAAGTTGTCCTTAGATTTCAGACGAGGCGCTTCGTACCGCTGGGACTTTGTCATAACAGATGTATCAGTGCACATAATAGGCATCGATTTCCTATGTAACTTTGATCTACTAGTACACTGGCGGAGTCACAGACTTGTAAATGGTAGTCACACCACTTCGATAAGAGGAACACTCACAGAAGCCGTTTCCATAAATCTAGTGATAGATAAAAGCTGCGGTGATCCATATAAATTGTTGTTAAAGGAATTTCCCGAACTCGTGAAAGTAACGTACAATAAGGCGGATCTCAAACACTTTATTCAGCACTATATTGTAGCGGTAAATAAATCCCAAAAATAAATATCTCTGTAAGTTTTCGACATTGGATGCTGACCACATGTTTTAATTGACTCACTTACTTGAAGGCGCTCGGTCATGCATCCGCATCAGATCACGTGTGGGAACGTTGTGCTCAACATCTACTGCAATTGCTAGCCAGACCATTCCGATATATTGACAATCGTCAAATACAACTTCTGATCTCCTCGATTCTGTCTTTTGATTTCTCTTGGTGGGTACGAGTTATATTAGAAGGTATTACTGGTAAGAGCGTTGTCAAACACTGAATACTTGTGCCATCTTCAATATCATAACGAATGGGCCACCAGTTAATGCAAGGCCAAGAAGATTAGACTCCAGAAGACTGGCAATTGCAAAACAGAAATTCGACAAGTCGATGAGGCTGGGCACTGTAAAACCTTCGGACAGCCCATGGGCATCCCCATTACATATGGTATCGAAAAGGAATGGAGGAGTTAGGCCATGTGGAGACCACCGAGCACTTAACAAGCGAACAGTAGCTAATACATATCCTATATCGAATATCCAAGATTTTACCTATAGTATAGAAGGCGCTACTGTCTTCTCGAAGATCGACTTAGAGCATACTATCACGTTCCTGTTGCTCCGCAAGACGTACCAAAGTCAGCGATAACAACACCATTTGGGCTGTATGAATTACTTCGCATGCTTTTCGAACTGACTAACGCAGCGCAAACCTTTTAATGGTTTATCGACCAGGTCATCAGTGGTTTACCCGGAGTATACGCATATATCGATGATTTACTAGTAGCCAGCGCCACTAAGGATGAGCATATACAACAGTTACGACAATTATTCATGCGACTGCGAGAACACAGCATTTCCATAAACATTTGGAAGTGTGAATTTGGAAAGGAAACCCTACAGTTCCTAGGTCACATTGTAACTTCTCAAGGCATTGCACCAATAGCAACAGAAGTCGACGCCATCAGAAAATATCCACTACTCGACACATGGAAGAAATTATGACGATTTCTCGGGTTAGTAAATTATTACAGACGATTTATTCCGAATTGTGCGGCAATATTGCAACCATTGACGGATACGTTACGGGGACACGCCCGGACATTCCATTCATCACCAGAGGCGATACAAGCATTCGAGCACGCCAAGAATGCACTAAACAAAGAAACGACACCAACTAGACGAAAGAGCGAAACACCATTAGCTATCATGACGGATGCATCGGATGTGGCCAGGAGCCGTTTTACAACAATTAGTAAAGAGTACATGGGAACCGCTCTCATTTTTTTCGAAAAAAACTGAATCCTTTTAGTATTCTAATTGTCGTATGAATTAGGAATTCCAGGATTAACGCAATTGAATTAAGAAAACACAGGCACAACGAATGTACTGTATTTATAATTCGAAATCAAACATTCAACCAGTACAAAGGTATCATTGGTTCATTCAAACACCACATCCGCCACAGCTTAAATTGGAGTCTAGGTGTTTGTAATCAACCGTACGTCTTCTCAAATTCATCCTGAGTCTGTCTGACATTGTATTGGATAAGGATTCTGTATTATCTAGAATATGCTCATTAGCATTAGAATTAACAATCGAAATTGGAACTGACTCACCTGGTTCCTGAAATTGTATTTGATCTACATGTCGACTGTGTGTACTTAAGTCATCGATGTCTAGAATTCGCACCATCGATTTTCCGACATCCTTCAGAACAATACCCGCAGATGGTCGAAGATCATTTCCTCGATAGTATGTAACTTCTGCAGACTCCAGACATCTCATATTCGACTGAAGAATTCTTCCTTTCAATAGCTTCGCTGGAGTCTCCTTCGTCACCGAATGTTTGGCATTTCTATATTGCAACAGAAAGGTATCTACTCCCCTCTCCAGCTCATTAAATGTTGAGGGGGCTATAGAATCAATTGCAGTCTTTAATGTCCTAACAAAATTCTCTGCCTGACCATTAGAACACGGATGTCTGGGAGCAGTAAACAGATGTTTGCACCCTATACCGTTCAACCAGGTAGTGACTGCATCTGCAGCAAAATGTGAGCCATTATCAGTCACCAACACCAAGGGAACACCTTCTCGACTAAACACCTTTCTTAATGCTTGTATTGTGAAATCAGAATTTGGTGAAGTTGTGAAAAAAACTTCAGGCCACTTTGAAAAAGAATCAATGACTACTAGTGCGTAGTATTTACCAAGAAATGGTCCACAATAGTCAGCATGAATCCTCTGCTAGGCCTCAGACGATACTGGCCATGGCACCCACTTCGAAGGATGATTTTTCAACTGATGACATTTCCCACAATTGTTTGCCGTACGACATATATCTGCATTTATCTCTGGCCACCAGCATGTGAGCCTTGCCAAGGACTTCATTTTCTCAACACCTAAATGACCACTATGAAGATCTTCAAGAACAGATTTACGCAATGAAGGAGGAATGACAACACGATCATTTAAACACAGAATACCATCAGGAGTAGTAGATAACTCATCCCGCTTTGAAAAATAGATAGGAAATCTCCGTTTCAAATTAGCATTCCAACCTTTCCTTATAGCACTGAGTATACATCCAAAATATCTACGAGTTTCTCTAATGAGATCTGAACGTCTCACTGGTAAAGGTTGCACTAACAAACAATCCGAAGTATTAATAGGTTTATCTTGTAATGACTGTCGAGAAATGTAATCAACATGTTGAATCTGTTTGGCACTTCTGTGCTGAACCGTATAGTCATATGCACTCAAAGCAATACTCCATCGCTGAACCATAGGTGCTGAGGGACGTGCTAAGGATTCTTCGGGATGATAAATAAACTTTAAAGCTTCATGATCAGTAACAATAGTGAATTTCTTTCCGAATAAATATTTATGAAGTCTTTTAACAGCCCAAAACACAGCTAATGCTTCTCGCTGAGTCTGTGAATAACCTTGTTCAGTAACAGTAAGTTTGCGTGAAACACAAATAACTGGTCTACCTTCCTGTTCCAAAACTGCACCAATTCCCACAGGTGATGCATCAGTAATAAGCACAGAATGTACATTAGGGGAGTACGTTCGAAGAACAGCATCACTTTTAAGAAACTTCAGCAGACTTCGTAAGCATGACTCTTGTTCCTCACTCCATTTGAATGAATTGGATGTTAAAATATTAAATAAACAATTTGCACGACAAGAAAAATTAGGAATAAAACGGGAATAGTATTGAAGAGTACCCACTAGTGAACGTAATTCTGTAAGATTTTTCGGAGACGGTGCATTAGTCAGTGGAGCTAGTCGTTTCATATCTGGTCTAAAACCATTACCATCAACTAGGTATCCAAGGCATTCAAAACTAGATACACGAAATGAACACTTATTTGGATTCACTGTTATATTCTTCTCAATTAAACGACGCAATAAAGCAATAAGTCTCTGGTCATGAACTACCTTATTAGAGCCATTAACAATGAGATCATCTTGATAAACTTCAACACCTTCAAGATCACTGACTACCTTAATCATAACTTCCTGAAATATGGCTGGAGAACAACTTAGACCAAATGGAAGGAAATTGTATTTGAACAGACCAAAAGGAGTGTTAATTGTCGTCAAAATAGATGAAGATTCATCTAAAGGAATTTGAAGTTAAGCATCTTTTAAGTCGACATTCGAGTCATGAAGTCGATTTAAAATATCTTCAGCTTCTACCGTCGTGCACGTTTGCTTCAACAAACGGGAGTTCAGAGTTAATCTATAGTCACCGCAAATTCTAGGGGTCTTGCCGTCCGACTTCAGTGGCGTAACGATAGGAGTACCCCATGCTGAAGACTGAATTGGTTCAATTATGCCTTTCACACACAAATCGTTTAATGTCTTATGTACTGCTTCTCGAAGACCATAAGGAATTATTCGTCTTTTAAGAAAGACGGGATCACCCTGTATTTGAAGTTTTATAGGCTTAATTTTCATACCTCCACTGCACTTAGCACACATAGCTATCAAAGTATCAGAATTTTTTTAGAAACTAAGAAGGACAACTCCACCTTAAGCCTTTTCAAATTCTTTAAACCCAATATTGACAGTCCTGTTTCGCTAACTAAAAATTCACAAGGTATGTATGAAGAATTATCATCTCTGATTAGCAATTCACAACATCCTCGTATGGGCAGTCTGTGTCCAGTAATCCCCAGTATTGATACTTCAGTGGGTCGTACAACAACGTTAGGATCTAAAGCTTTCAAGTTCTTGAATGAAATAATGGACTCTATACTACCTGTGTCCAGAATAAAGTCATGAAATGAACCAAGCGATGTATATAATCGCTTCTGAATATGAGCATTACCTTTCGAAATAGTGGACAAAGACAAATGATCACTAGAAACATCCGAATTATTTAAATCTAAATTACAAGATTTAGTACAGCTCGGAGCAAAATGGACAGTAGCTTTGCATACTGACTGAATGTGTCCTACCTTACCACATTTAAAACATTTAGCATTACGAAATACACATGAATTGCGAGCATGAAACTTTCCACATGATAAACATTTACCAAACTTCATCTCACCTTTGTGATTTGCTTGGTAGTCCCTCGCTGAAACATCTTTCATATTTACACGAGAATAGGAATCACTGTTAAATGAACGCAAGTTTGATTGACCCTGAGATTGTAGTTCATCATGACGACTAAGCAAAGTATTAGAAATCTTCATCGACTGGATATCAAGTTCATTGACTGCTTCGTAGTTAATACATGCAGTTCTAGCATCTTGAAAGGAACAGTTTGGCATTCTTAACAGCTCTCTTTCCAAACTCGGTATGTTAATTCCTGCAATTAATCGATCTCTCAGTTGCACATGAAGTTGATCACCGAAATTACACTTGGCAGCTTGTTTCTGTAATTCAAGGATGAATTCCCGAACCTTTTGGTCATTTTGACGAACCATCTTATGAAACCTCGCCCTTTCACGGCATTCAAAACTGGTGTATTTTACATGACTTAACAATAGCTCTTTAAGAGTTGCATATGGGAGTGAGATAGGTTTTTCTGGATATGCCAAAGTTTTTAATAAGCTGTACGCTTCTCTCCCAATGAATGTCAGAAAATGTGCCACAATTTACTCACCTTTAACATCTTTCTTGGTCATGCTCCAAATTTCGAACCTTTCCAAATAATCCTCAATAGCTTCTGGAGTTGAATGAATATCCAACTTTTCCATTGCAGGTTCCATCACGACGCCAATATAGTATTCTAATTGTCGTATGAATTAGGAATCCCAGGATTAACGCAATTGAATTAAGAAGACACAGGCACAACGAATGTACTGTGTTTAGAATTCGAAATCAAACATTCAACCAGTACAAAGGTATCATTGGTTCATTCAAACACCACAATCCTACACAAACTAGATATAGTACTTTCGGAAGAGAACTGCTAGCAATTTACTTAGCAATAAAACATTTTTTTCATATGGCGGAAGGCATAAGTTTTACTGTTTACACAGACCACAAACCATATACGAAATCATTAAGCGCAAAGCAATACAATGATTCTCTGAGTGAGATCCGCTAGTTGGAGTTCATTTCACAGTTCACCTCCGATATGCTATACATTAAAGGACAAGAAAACGACTTGGCTTACGCACTGTCAAGATCAACGATGAACACGCTTATTGCAAGTGAAATCGATTATAACGTTCTGGCAAATTTGCAAGAGAGAGACATTGAATTAAATAAGCTTAGGTCCGATGATACGACATCATTAGTGTTCGAAGAGGTGCGGTTCGGTAACACGAAAGTAACATGTGATACATCGACAGGCTGACCGCGACCATATGTCACGAAATCATTGTGACACAAAATATTTGAGAGTGCGCACAACATGTCGCATCCAGGAATAAAAGCCACGATAAAGCTAACGATTCGTATGGACGAACATGAATCACGATGTGCGTAATTGGACACAAGCATGCATGAAGTGTCAAAAAGTCAAAGCACATAGTCATACTAGCTCCGTAGTGGGTCCATCTTCACACCGAGGCACTAGATTTAAACATATACACATTGATATTGTAGGACCACTGCCTGTTTCGAATGGATGCAATCATATCTTTACATGCATCGACAGGTTTACATGATGGCCGGTAGCATTACGGATAAAGGATACCTCAGCCAAATTGGTGGCCAAAACCCTAGTTTAAAATTGGATTTCTTACTACGGTGTACCACAACTGATAGATGAGCCCAATTCGAAAGTCGACTCTTTCAACAGCTTACAGAACTCCTCAGTATTGAACGAATTCGAACGTCATTTCACCATCTAATGGCAAACGGAATGGTCGAACGCCTACATAGGCAATTAAAAGCGTCCCTTACATCCGTCATTGTTAATAACGATTGGGCCAATGAGCTTCCGCTATTAATGTTAGATCTAAGAGCAACAATTAAACAGGACACGGGATGTCGCCCAGCTGAGTTGGTATGCGGAACTACTCTATGGTTACCTGGAGAAATTTTCACTTCAAGTAAATGTGTTCCGACTGATGTAACCAACTATGTACAACGCCTGAAAAAGCACATGAACGATTTAAAAATAACACCTCCCAGACCACAACAACGATGAGTATTCATACCACAGGAACTGCATAACAGCACTCACGTACTCATTAGAAGTGACAAAGTACAACCACCTCTAAAACCGAGTTACGACCGCCCATTTAAAGTGATAGCTAGGACAGATAAAACGGTTACCACTGAAAAAGCTGGGAAGACAGATGTAATTAGCATCGATCGAGTGAGGCCAGCTTTTGTCGATAGCGATATCCAATCAACAAGTACAGACTCCTCGAAGACGGTGACACCAACGAACAAGGTTATTCACAAACTCAGCAAGAAGCATTAGTTACTTTTTGAACCTTCAAAAGACATCATAAATATTTATGTGGAAAGAGATTCACTATTGTTACTGTTCATTTATCATCCTGAAAATTCCTTAGCACGTTCCTCAGCTGATACGGTTCGACGGAGGAGTATTGCTTTGAGTGTCTATGACTATACGGTTCAGCACAGCAGTGTCAAAAAAAGTCAACACGCCTACATTTCTCGGCAATCATGATTGATTGTATACGCAAGTAATCCCAAACATATAACATTATGCCTCCTCTCTTGCGACTTATAACTCGATCACTTCCAATACATATTTAACCTGCAACAATGGGAGAACAGTCTATATCTACGGTGAGCCAAGTTTCTGTGACAACAATTATGTCGGAAGCATTGGCTTCCAAGACCTGACTACTCAAAAATTTTAAACACAAGGCTCATTTTGCCAGTCAGATTCCACGTTTTTAGCTACCTAAAGGTATTCCTACACTTGGTTTGATCCTCAGGCGGCCAATCTAGTCGGATACGAATATTTCAATCTTGAATCAGTATGTGTTATTCAAAATTATGTCTCTTACTAAAATTTCCGAGTACCAAGTTCAAGATCCTTCTTAGTTAGGTCTCGCCTTCAACCCCTTCAACGAGTCATATTATTTTCGTGATATATACCCCTTAAACCTCTTCTGGCAGTACATACCTGATGGCAGATTTCGCTAACTCCAGATTCCAAATAATTAAACTAGAATGAGGTCTAACTTCGTTGAAAGACGTTTTCACGGCTTTTGATCGTAATGTCAGATCCTTCCTGTTAAATACTGTGAGCTTGTCGTTAGTTTTTCTTGTAACATATTTGTGGAAGTCAAACGAATGACTAACGACGTTGTTTAATGAGGCCATATATGACATTGTTAAGTATTTTCTTACTTTGGGACTTTGGCGACGTAATGTACAACGCAGAATGTGAGCCCACGAAGGACTTTTCAAGTAAATGGGTGCTATTTTCGGCTCTCTTTCGTCCTCTTGTATGTTGCCGCGTCATCCATTTATTATCAGTTGCAGCATTTACATTAGTACTACTCGAGACGATAATGGTTTTGTCTAGGTCATTAGTCACTGCTGTAGCAACTTGGCCTCCAGTATCTAATGGCGTATCGCTCATTAGTCATTTCGGGGTAGGAGTCCTTATTGTGTGTTGCACAGTTCGGTGTCTGGCACGTGCCGTAACAGCACTTACGACATTGATGCATTCTTCGCTATCAGTACCTATGTTACCGGTACAGGCCTTAACAATCTTTTTGTCAGCTAACGCCAGAAGGCTGGTTTCCTCTTGGAGGAGTAATTTTTCGCTCGAACAACGAAAAATACAAAGCCAATAGGATTTAAGCGGGCACACATCTTATGGAACCATTTCTTAAACTCATCATATTGCATTCCTTCTTCCACGAGGAAGGTTGCCCACATTTGTGGGGAGAGCCAACCATCTGAAAAATTAATTGAGAATTGTAACACAAAAACGGATATGTAAACAAAAAATTCAAACCTTAACCGAATAAATCATGTCAAAGTCGATCAAGTATGCTTTGATGCAGTAAATACACTAAAGCAAAGTTAATGCACACAAGTAAAATCTCACTTTAACCGAAATAAATTCAATTAAAGTGTAAGCAGTAATTCACGATCAAAACCGTAAATTTAAGTCAACGAGGAATAACACTGGCTTTTTTATAAACTCGCCCAAGATTCAGATTTGTGTGGTAAGGACAAAAGGCCAGCGGCCTTTGTTATCCTTTTTCTAGCATGCTTCCGTGAGTGTATAGTCTTCTCTTGAATAAGTCAATTGAAGGCGCAGACACCATTGCTTCGGATAACAGGTTCCAAGAATTGATGACTTGATGTAAGATCCTGTATTCCACGAGTATTTTGTTACTTCTTGGCTTTTCTACCTGCCTACTATGTCACTTGAGATGTCTTGATCTAGCGGGAAGAAAAAGAGAGGGTTCACTAGGCTGAAAATCAGTTCCTAGAATTCTATACATTAAAATCAGGCCACCTCCTGATCTGCATCAGTACAGAGTAAAAAGGTATAACTTCTCAAGCCACTCTTTGTATGGTAAACCCCGAAGTTCTGGGATTGAACGTGTAACTACCCCCTGTACTTTTACCGGAATATCTGAATCGCCTCTTAAACAGGCGATTGCAGCCTGAACGCAGCTTAATTCTCACTAAGGTTGTGTATACTATGGTTGACATAGTAGTATCTAACTTGATGAATGTCCGTCTTAATGCCCTTAGGGTTCCAAACTGATTAGCTGCAACCTCCTGGCAGTGGAGCATGTTACCAAAATCATGACTCACTGTCACCCTACGGTGCAGGTATTTCCCTCATGCCGTACGTATTTACCCTTGTATACATGAGTTTCTTCCACTCTAAATGCAAGTTATTGCTTCAGGACTGGTCTGCGTCAACACCTGAACTAAGGATAGGGAGTGAAGTAGTCGAACGCGTTGACAACTTCACTTATCTTGGAAGTCTGATCAACCCTAATGGGTTGGTGTCTGACGAAATCTCAGCACGGATTCGGAAAGCTCGCTTGGCTTTTGCCAACTGACGTCACCTATGGCGAATGCGAGATATCCGTCTATCAATAAAAGGACGAGTATACTGCTCAGCAGTTCGTTCTGTTTTACTTTATGGGTGCCGAACGTGGTCATTAAGAGTGTGAGATTCTCGTAAGCTACTAGTATTTGACCATAGATGCCTTAGGAATATTGCTGGCATCGGCTGGGATCACCGGGTAAGTAATAGTGAGGTTAGACGCGCAGGGTATTAGGAAATGATGGTAAATCGGTTGATGAGGTTGTTAATCTTCATCGACTGAGATGGTTGGGTCACGTGTTGCGTATGCCTGAACACTAATTGCCACAACGCGAAATGCTGACTAGTGTTGGGGATGGTTGGAAGAAAGTTAGGGGCGGCCAAGCCATCTGTGCCTTGTCCTACGTTATAGCTGACTGACTGACCCTTGTATCTTTAAATTACACTTAGATGCACTTTGCTGCATTGATAGGCATCAGCCACTTTAGTGTAGCTAATCACAATACTTAATTCTACCTGAAGTGCGCACGCATCTGCGTCTCCTGTTATTTCTCGCCAGATTTTTATCTCATCAACGTATAGTGACATTGGAGGCTCAACTGTACTTGGGAGTTCATTTACATACAGTATAAAAAGTAAAGGACCTAGGACAAATCTTTGCGGTACTTTACGGAGTACTGGTCTCCAGGTAGAACATTCGGAATTTACTCTTAATTTCTGTCTGCGACGTACCAGGAAATTCTTAAGCTATTTTTGGAGAGGTACGTCAATGCCTAGATTTTTCAAATTTAAGGGCAGTATGTTTGTTGGCACCTTATCAAGTGCTTTGTTGAAGTTTATGTCGACACTCCCCTGATTTTCCGTTGTTTGTATCTTCTATCCATCGCTACCTTTCTATAAAGAGGTTTGTTGTGCAAGATAACCCTTTTCTGAAACCATGTTGTTCACCGTTTAACAAGTTGTTGGTTTCTACGAACGTCATTATGACCTTTTTGGCTATTCTTTTCACTATTTTTGTGGTGTATCCTACTGATGTCGATAGATATAAGTAGTATGTGAAATATCTGGTAGCAGAATGTTAGTAGGAGAGAAGAAAACGATAACAAAGAATGATTGCTGTGAAAATGAAGGGATATTGAAGTCTGAGACGATTGACATTTTGCAAGTGTTTATTTTATGGTTCTCAGACTTTACTAAGAAGTTCTGTAAATCAGTGTTCAAATACATCGATTGTCCTCACCTGTGTTTTTGTTGTACGTTTCACTTCCACCAAGTTCCTGGCGGAACCCCTAAACTCAATTGGTAATCCCAATTCATGACTAGTTTAATTGTTAACCCCTAGATTTTGTATTATGGCTGATCGTAATAACCTTCAGGGGTTATTACGCTAGTGTTGAGTCATGGCATTACTAAACCGGCTCCTAACATATAAGGCTAATCTTTTTTGTCATAATGAATGAATAATTCGAAGCATTACGCCTTAATAGTCCTATCAAAGTTTGAATGCATTACTCTAAGTCGTGACTTATTATTACTTCCAAGTCTTTATGTTCCTGAACGCATGAATGGGATGTACCATCAACAGTATATTGGTAACTATTACCGTGTCTGATGTGCATGAGCACACTCTTCCTAGAACTAACGCCTAAACCTCAACTTCGAGCACATCCAACTACTAAGTTCAGATCAGGCTGGAGATCAAAATGATCAACCTCACTTCCTAATGTTCTCCATATTTTGACATCATCCGCAAACAATAATGTCGACGACTTAGACAATAGCTGTAATTCGTTGACATAGAGAAAAAAGAGCAGGAACCTAAAATGGTGCATTGGGGTGCACCATTTCTGACCGAATTTCATCCAGATAGCGACTCATTAGCCGTCGCTCTCTGTCTTTGACCACATAGGACGTTTCTTGTCCATTCCTGAAAAGCACACTTTGTTCCGAAGCTCCAAAGCTCCTGTATAAGACCTAAGTGAAAAGCCATATCAAATGCATTGCTAGAGTCTACGAATATCACATCTACAGACACACCTTTATCTTGGGCTGCTGTCTACTTTTTCTCGCAATAAGTGAGTCAAGTATGAATGCTTGTTTCGAAACCTGTATTGCTCGGAAGTTAACAGATTGTATGAATCTATGTGACTTAGTAACTTAACCCGAATTGTCTTTTCAAGTGACTTAACAACTACGCTGGTTAGACTGATAGATTGGTAGTTAGACAGGATCTCTCTCTGACCATCCTTAAATATAGGACTGACTATAGCAAGTTTTTAATCTCTAGGGAGTGGGGCGAGTGAAAGGGAGGTGTTCAAGAGCGTCGCGAATGGTCTTTAAATAATGTCCGCTCCGGCTCCGTTGGATAAAGGCAAAGTTCTCCGCCAACAATCCACTTCTTAGCTGCTAACATTAGTTGTTTCTTGCTAGGAACGTCAACAATGACGTATTGTTTGTTAGCAGGTTAAGCATAACATAAAAGGTAATGAAATGGTTTATATTATGAATTAAGCACAAATGAAACAAAATACATTCACGTAAAAGTATGCAACAATGGAACTATAACTAAATAATTGATGCAATTAATGGCTATACATTTAAAGTCAATGTCCTTAACCGATACCCATTTGTGTTCATGGCTAACCACGGAGCACATAAATACTCCTATATCACTGGATGGGAAAGGATCTTCGAAGTAATTACGTGGGTCGTCGAAAGACCTTAATTTTAGTAGTCCATCCTCCCTATATCAGTAACTAAACCAGGCTGTCCGTTTACTGCTACAACATTATCAGGCTTAAATGAAGTTAATTTACTATTCTTAAACATAATTACTTGTTTATTTGAGTCCTCCTTAGAGGCTGTTGAGGTAGTATTGGTTAAACTGCTAACTTTAAGCCTATTGCAAAAGAACATTTTCTCTGCATAACGCTGAGCTGCTCGCTTTGCAACATCATACCCGCTATGCACAAATTTTTTTATTTGTTGCATATTAGACTCGAACGGAAAGGCTGAAAACTATTTAAAGGTCCATGTACACTAACATCGTCAAGAAGGTGCCGTAACAACCAAAGTTCAGCATATTTTAGCAGATTGGTTTTCAATCCAAGATGGTAGTAAACCCCACTGCTGATGAACTTTGGTTGGACACTTGTGCATGCCCTCAGAACACTTCTGATGCTCCTTAGTAAGTCCGGAACCAGATCTCGGAAATCATTCAGAATTCGATCAGCATCACTGATGCTCAGGAAGGTTTTTGTAATTGATGTCATCAATACACTGTTGATCTGCTGTTTACGATTTACGATTTAAGAGCATAAATTAACGTCATTACATCTTATAAGAAACATATTAATGTATTCACTTCATGTACACACCATTATTATCTAGAATCCTTTCATCGCTGTAGCTAGTGGATGGTGTAACAGTTGAAGGATTCTCATTACAATTAATTTCTCCCTCGAGTGCTATCAATTAAACATACACCACTGTTAAGGCCAGTTACCTTTGACTGTGCTTTCATTAGCAAACTGACTAAACGAAAGCAAGCTGTGTTTTTTTCATGAAAGCTGTTCGCATTTTATTCCACCGTCTGTTATAGGTCGATCTATGATAGCCAAGGACGCTTGACAAGTTAATAGTTGCCCTACGCCTGATAGTTCTCTCAGTGACTTTAATTGAACTTATCGTATTGGACTAATGAGGTAACTAGTTATAATGAACATAGAAAACGGAGAGCACGTGATTCACTTGCATCACGTTAGTTATTTGTGATGGCTACCAGGCATGTCGGAACACTTTAGTTAAACAAAAACAAAGTCGATGTATGTGCGTCTCAGCCACAGTAATCACTTTTAGTAAATTCTACGTTCAATGTGACAAATATGTTTTAAATAATGTCAAATTAATTGTAACTTGGGAATATGAGAATCCAACACTGTTTCTTGGGGAGGATAAACCCGGAAAATTTAAAATCCGAATCTTAAAATGAGGGAGGTGTTATGTCCCGATAAGAATAATGAATGTTAATTTTTGGGATCCATTTATGGACCAATACTATGAGTGCCCTCTCTGTTTGGCTATATCTTTGCCTTATAGAATCAACAGAGCACACTGTTTCACAGATTATAACTTTTTATCATTATAAACATGTATTCCTGCTTATAGTTTCTGATATTCGATTCATGGTTTACTAATTATTTGCAATATTTTATCTGATAGACTGTTTTTCAGCATAAATATCTAAAATCGTAATTTAATCCCGCCTGACTTACTATAAATGGGAAGTTATACAAGTAGACAATCGGAGTAACATTGGGATGTTCTCCGTGTCCTCATCTGTAATCAGCCTGTCTATCTTACGCTAAAAGTAAGAAATTTTCGCCAATGACAATAAATCACGAATTTGTGTCGAATATGTAGATGATATTTTGTTGACATGAACTCTTTATAAGTGCAAACAAGATAAATACATCTGAAAACGATAAACAAAAATAATGAAAGCATGTAATTAATGTCTTACAATTTATTAATTTTTCTATGAAGAGTAATAAAAATGAAATAAAACAAAATATGTTACTGCTAAACGATAACGTGAATAAAATTTCATGAATTTGTACTGTAATTTTACCATACCAACATGGTACGATAGAAGAAACTCAAAGAGTTTTAAAAACAACACAGAATTAAAGTATGTTACAAAAAAGAACACCCTTAGAAATACTTTTGTTCGCTTAGAGAAAAAATCCACATTATGTCATTACAGAATTATGTATACAATTGAGGTTGTGTTGATTGTGATGTTTTCTATATAAGAGGGTAATCTCGTGAAATCCTGACAAGAGACAAAGAACGTCTTAGGTTCACAAAAAACAACATAATAACCCCATAGAACTAAGAAGACTGAGGATTGAATCGGCAATAGCAGTCAATGCAATTCTCAATAATATTCAAGTCGATCTTAAAGACTTCAAGATAATATATAAAGGCTTTTACAACTATAAAGAAAATAGAGTCACTGAATCTCTCTATATATTGTCTAATCCTGATGCCTTCAATAGAAAAAAAATGCCTCACTACCCATCTAACTTGAACTATCCGTCCGAGCTACCATGTCTGGTTCTAGTCACATCTCACACCATTATCCTACAAAAACTCAGCTTTGTCCTTTTGAGCCACAAATGTCACATCTTTTCATCCTTTAAAATACATACGTACATACAAATATACAGACACTCCTCACGTAATTCGCCTCAACCGAAATGACATGGAAGTAACTTGATTAGACCTTTTTATTGATCGCACTAATATATTCTTGCTTTGTGCCTTTGTACTACTTAAGCTTGAGCTAATTTGTTTGTTTATTCCCTGTAGAATTAAATTACATTGAGTGATGAAGTGCCAGAAAGTTTAATTTTTCTACACATTGGGATATTACAGATATATCATGTTTGTTATTCATCCACATTTCGTTTTTTCTTAATTTTTTACTACTTGTATTTCAATAACTGATGAGTAGTGTAGTAAGTAACCTTGAGTTCGTTGGATTTTATTATGTTTTTATGATTCATAATCCTGATAAAGCAGCTCATGTTCGAAGTTTTGTTGTTTTGTTGATTCTTTTAATTCAGAAGATTATTACGCTTAATCCAAATAAGTGTTTATTATATGCATTTGGTTTGCAATGTTTTAAATATCTAGTCGTTGACAAACACACTGTCAGCGAAGAGCTAGTAAAACTACATTTACTGTGGATTATTCTTCAATATTAATTCAATTTTCCTCCTGAAATTTTTGTATACTATTTGCTTACTTAGAATCTTAACATAAAACTCATTTGAATAAGGTGGGAAACCAGAGTCATACATACAATGTCTACTACAATTTCTTCGTAGTGCTGCTGTTTTGCACGCTCAGTTTAAAAGTCTTCGTTCCGTACTTATTAATGATAAATCACCACTGGGTTTTGATACAGTTTTAGAGCAGAAAGTTAGATCAGAAATCTGTGTCTTGTGCAGGCCTACTGTTCCTAAGCAAGGTTATTCGCAAGCTCAGCGAGAAGCATTGTGTGTTTCGGGCAGTTAGACTACATCAAAAATATTTAATTGTAAAGAAATTCACTATTGTTACAGAACATGAATTTTTAGAGTTAATTTATCCTTCTGAAAAATCTTTAGCACATTTCCCAGCTACTATGAATTAACAGTGATGTACTGTCCAGATTGCTTGTGACAAAAAAGGGCAAACAAGACCAGAAATCATTGTGCCAAAATGTTTTACGCTATCTTATTTATTCTATACGCACCCATGTTTGTCATTCTTTTCGCACATTTTTTGTCTATGCGAACGTACGAGTGTACTTATACATGCGTGTACAAATCTTTTTTACCAGACGACCGGAAAAGAATAAAAACCACGAAGAACATAACAAATAGAATTTTTCATGGCACACACTTTCATTGCTATATATTGCGCCATATAGCCCCTTATATTGGGGAAAGGCAATCCGATTATACTGAACATAGCAAGGTATCTGAAGAGTGTTTAACGACGACAAGCTCGTTGTGCCTACGCTCCTGGCTGACTACGTTTTAGTGTCATCACTAGCGCACTAGGTGGGGGGTGAGTTGTAGGAGTAAATAAATACTCAAGATAAATAGTTCTGTAAGTTTTCGACACTGACTATTTTTCGTGGACACATCTAGCTGAAGGCGCTTGGTCACGAGTTCGCATTAGATCACAAGTGGGTATACCGTGCTGTGCATCTCGTACATTCGTTAGACAACTTAGACCAAACACTTCGAGATATCAACAGCCCTCCAAATATATCTTCACGTCTTCATTTCTGACTTCTGATTTGACTGGGTTGGCATACTTCGATTATAAAGGTGTTATGTGTACTTGTGGTATATTTATGTTAATGATCTATTTCGATGGTATTCACGAGGTAAATATGTTGATACAGCAAACTGCCCATTAATACGACTTCTACCGGTGAGCCGTCCAGATCTCATAAGTGAAACTGTTCTATACTTTGGGTGTATACTCAGTGCTATAAGAAAAGTTAGAAGTGCCAATTTGAAACGCAGATTCCATGTCTATTTTTCCAGGAGAGGAAACTCGCACCGCTCCGATGGTTTATTGTATATAAATAATCGTGTTGCTACTCCTCATTCATTATGTAAACTCGTCCTTGAGGTTGTCCAAAGTATACACTAGTGTAATGATTTCTTTTGAATACGATTCTGCGGCTGGTTTTGACTCCGGAAATACAGTGTTTACGGTTATGTTCAGTTTGTTCTCCTTGGCTTCAATATTGTTAGCTACTACGAGCCACATCATTTCTGATAATCACTTGTCACTCTGTCATTTTCTAGTTGACAATTTATGCCCTTTTGAGCAAAGAATGTTATCACAGTTTTCCTCTTCAGTATGCTCCCACAAAATCTGGTGCTAGTGTACAGATAGCTGTAATTGCTATACGACCACTCAACTTAATTAAAAAATCAGTAAACGTTGCGATTAGTTATTTGAGAGCGACAAGGGAACGTAATTATATGTCAGCACGGCTGATGGACGATTATCATATGATAGACTAGGCTAAATCATTTCAAGTTTTATGTCGTATTAGAAGTGCGTAGCTCTATTTTAATTGGACAGATGGATGCATAGTGCACTGACATTAGACCGAAAGAGAATGACAATAACCATATACAACTTTTGTTTGATAAACATCTTTAACACAATGTATTTGACGCACTACTCTTCTCGTCTGCCTCCCATAATCTTGTTAAACGAGAATGACACAACTAGAGTAAAGTACTTCAAGTCTTCTTCAATACTGACCATAAAAACTTCCCTTCAGACGCTACTATCGCCACATCTAAACTGGTCAATGCGTCGACTCGTCCAAAAGAATGACACTTCCGAACAACGGCGATCAATTAAGTACGCGTCTCTGTAGGAAAAATATTGATTCGAACCTAGATTGAATTCATGCCCATCTAGATGATTTACCCACATAACTAACTCAAACATTTACAATCAAAGATCATCCAACGTGTAATTCATCATTTGTAAAAACCACCTGTCCAGTATGATGTGCAGAAATCTTCCACTTTGTAGCCTATCCTGAAACTATAGATAACAGATATACGGAAAAATCACCTTTAAATTCGTCCGACGAATTATAAAAAAATAAAAAAGGAATCTGAAAATCCCACGAATCTCGTTAAACTTGGTCATTAGGATCAGGGACTAATGTGGAAGATGTTAATACCTATCAGAGAGAGTAAACTTATTACTATACTCAGGTTGGCTAAAATACTGAACGTCCTGTCGAAGGAAGTGTCGTTTGTCTTCATAGACCTCAGTTTCAACATGAGATTAGACAACCACAGATGAATTCCAGTTGATAACAGAAATATGGATACTAGTCTATCATCTTGAGCCAAGAAAAACTATATTTGAAAATGTACATGTAGTGTGAAGTATAAGTTCTTTTAGAATTAGTGACTGGCTGTACTGCAATCGATTAGCATTTTGTAGAGTTACAATGATTTTAGCCATTGGACATCTGAATCTCAATTGCGCCTAATTTGGTGTTTTTCGTCTTTGGTTTGACCAGTCTGTACTTAGACCTTTTAGATTTCAGCTTTGTTATGTATCATATCTATTACCTTAACTTACAGAAAGACGTTTCCTTGTCGCTTTTCATCCTTCAGGTGGCTTTCAGGCTTTTAGAATGGCTTTAACTGCTACGAAATTGGTTTCAATTACCAACTTATGAGTTTTCTACTCTTTCAGTTTACCAAATAAATTTACGGAATGCAAATTATGTGTATGATGGGACCTTGTAGGTACGGGTGAAAAATCAGTACACCCAGTGGTTTGTTCGATTTCTCTTTGAAATGTCTGGTTGTAATTTGTTTCTCGAGAAAGATCTTTGGAGTCACTAAATAAGATACCCTATGAACCGGAAAATTGATTTTAAGTGTCATTTCTGAAAACTGGTCCTCGCAAAATATATCCGGTCTTGTTATTGTCGTTGGTGGAGTGTGTTGTTTCATTATAGGGACAACAACAACACCGTATTTGTTGCTTTCATGAATAAATCCCCAGCTTTCGTATATCTGTAGGTCATTTGGCTTCTTTTAATAAGCAGCTGAAAATCGTTGAGGAAAATCTTGGAGGTGGTAACATTTTAGATGCCAGTAGAGATACTTAAAAACTTAATTGCATTAACCATGAAACGGTAGAACAGTGTGAAAAACTGTTAGCATTATTTTAATATTGTTAACCTCTGTCAAGTGTCAGAAGCCAAAAGTTATACATAACTTTCCATCAGTAATGTTGATTAGGCCGTAATTTGGTGATCATTGACAAAGATCATACATGCTGTGTTGTGCCAAGTGATTTTTTCGTATTCTATGTGGTGAATCCACTTCTTGACAACTGACTGGAACATGGGTATAGATTTATATTAAAAGTGAACTGTTCTTCAACAACGGTGTGTGCCATCTATTAACTCCTTTATCCAACCTGAAATATGACTTCGTGATACTTCTTTTATGGTACAAAAATAGTAACCAACATTTACGGACATTATTATTTGTACTTCAGTCGTCTCATGATAAGTGCGCGAGATAAACTAATATCACCCTACAAGCAAGTGATCAAGTTACAACTAAGTAACTTAGTTTTACAATACTTTTCTTTCCCTTTCATTTCAACGTCTTTTTGTTTATTTTTCCTCTGTCTTTTTATGAAGTTTGTGAGTTTAAGCTCATCAACCTTTTAGCTCGAGGTCATACGTTGTTATGCCTATCGATTCACATGAAATGTGTTTTTCCATTAAACTATTCAATTTTTCTTTTACTTTCTGTATGTACGAAGGATCAATGAGAATGTCGGTCGCACCAGTTCAACAGGGTCCATTTATGAAGGATCAGTTGGTTCAATTGCGGGCACAGATTAATGCTTTCAAGCTACTTTCCAAATCACAGCCAGTCCCTGAAACATTATTACTAGCGGCCGAAGGAAGACAGTTACTCAGTCATGCACCTATTGTTATGAGTGGACCACCTGCACCAAATGTCCCTGTACAACAATGGAATCAATCTTCTGTAAACTCCATGCAAAATTCGCCATTTGTCGGGTCTCCTCAGTCGTCTGTCGTTCAGAGTGAATTCCATCCGGTGAATCCTGCCCTAGCAATATCTCGAGTAAGACCTAATATCCAACCCAGTTTAGTGGCTGCACGTATAGGTCCCCCAGTAGGCTATCAATCATATACAACCTCATCTTCAAATGGAACCTTTCTGCCTGGGGGTACTGGCACATATGGAAGGAGTAGACTTACTCCTATTCAACGACCTCAGGGTTTGGATCCCGTAGAGCTACTAAAAGAGAGGGAACAGCGTATCCAGTCTCGCATTGCGCAGCGTATCAAAGAACTAAGTAGTCTTTCTGTATCTAGTACATCGGAACAAAGAGTATCATTATTGATTGAACTTCGTGCTTTGCGTCTACTGAATTTTCAGCGACAACTAAGGCAAGACATAGTGTCAGCTATGCGCCGAGACACGAGCCTTGAGACAGCTCTTAATGTCAAGGCGTACAGAAGGCCGAAAAAACAAACTCTTCGAGAGGCTCGGTTCACGGAAAAGTTGGAGAAACAAATGAAACATGAGCAAGAAAAAAGGCGTCGTCAAAAACATCAAGAATTTCTGAATGCTGTTCTTAGCCACGGAAAAGATTTCCGAGAGTTTCATCGTAATGTTAACAGCAGAATGGTGAAAATAAACAAAGCCGTTCTAAATTACAAAGCCAATGCTGAGCGTGACAAAAGAAAAGAACAAGAACGAATTGATCGTGAGCGTATGCGACGTCTTATGGCTGAAGATGAGGAAGGTTATCGCTGTCTTATTGATGCGAAAAAAGACCAGAGACTTCATCACTTACTCACCCAAACAGATGAATTTATTAGTAATTTGACTAAACTTGTTCGTGAACATAAACGAGAGCAAAGTAAGCAGCGTTTTAGGGAACGGTCGGAAAGAAGAAAATTCGCACAGGAATCAGCTCTGCAAAATGCTGTTGTATTCTATCGAAAATTGGCTGATGATGTCATTAAAAACGGTGGACAACCCCCGGCCTATTTTTCTACTCTTCCATCTACTGAGAAATTTCCTGAAGAACTTAATCAAGTGAATCGTGACTGGTTATGTGGCAAAATGTCGTCTTCTAACATCCAGTTACCTGACGTGCGTATACCTATGTATCAAACAACAACAAGAGAAATTGTTGAAGATGATGCTGCACTTTAGCTAACCAAAAAAACAAAGTCTATGTATATGCGTTTCAGCCAAATCCTTGCAACCGTACTTTGGTACTTGTTTTTATGACGATAGTTATTTTCAGTAAACGATGGGTTATTTCGTCGACGTGATTGAAAACATTTGCACGGTATGCGGCACATTCAAACACGTACGTTACGTATTCTTGTCAACTAATATAGCCCCAAAATACGACGTAAGGTGGAAAAATCAACGTTCCCAATAATTAACCGACATGAATGCGAAAAAGCGACGTTTCCTCTTTATTCATGCCTTAGTCCCCTCTGTTGGTTGATTGTGCTCTCAGGCTCTGCTCTCACATAGTCTGTTTTGCGTTGTTATGTGAATCCGGAACAGAAACCATAGATTCATATACCTTTGTGCTGCATGTGTTAGTTTCTTTTGTGCGTGCTCCTTCTTTCTTCTTGCAACAATCCCTACATCCGTGTTCGTTATCCGCTTCTTCAATTGGGTCCATCTTTATGGTCTCATTCAAGCACAGATCAGGGCTCATTATAATGCTCATTGTCGGTATACTATATTCCTCCCGAGATTTATCTGTTGTGAACTGATGTCTTGTGGTGAATTCCCAATCTATTGCAACGGGATCTCTTGTTAAGTAGCGCTCGTTGTCACGACAATCCTGACATCCGAGTTAGACCTGACATGTCTCTCGAAGATAGAATACAAAGGAAGAAAGCACTAGCTGAACTTGAAACCCGTCGGCGAAACGACGAGGAAAATCTCCGGCTAGTGGGTTTTCGGATAGTCAGGTCTTGGAAGCGAATGCTACCTGGTACCGCGAAGACCGACTAACAGTCCACCATGGATAACTAAAACGGTCAGGAAACTCCTTGGAAAAAGGAAGAATCACTGGAATATGTTCATCCCTACTGGCTTAGAACAATACAGATCCAGTTATTGTAAGATTAGGAATGCCTGTAAAGCGTTAATAAGTAAGAATAGACTATCATACGAAAAACAGTTGGTTAGGGATTCTAGATATGGTCCGAAACGGTTATTCTCGTACATAAAAAGGCGAACTCAAAGGAACGATAGGATTCCATCACTTTTGATACTAGATAATCCGTTAATCTTAGCAGAGAATGATGCCGAAAAAGCTGGAGCTTTATCGGAATATTTTAGTAAAGTATTTTCTATTGGTAATGAGGAACGACCAACGATTCATCGTGACCGTGACGGCTCGCTGATGGATCCTGTAGTCATTGAGAAAGGTACTGTTTTAAGGCTACTTCAGCATCTCAAACCTGATAAGTCCAGCGGTCCTGATGATATTCATCCTAGGATTATGAAGGCCATATCAGATGAAATTGCTGAACCATTAGCGATACTATTCGACATGTCTCTGAGACAGTCCAGACTTCCTAGAGACTGGAAAGACGCCATAATAAGTCCGATGTATAAGGCTGGGAGTAGGGATTTAGTAACTATAGACCCGTTAGCTTAACTAGTGCAGTTGTAAAACTGATGGAGAAAATCATTCGGATAGCTGTTATAAACTATGTTGAAGGGCAAAATCTTTTCTCCAGGGCACAACATGGTTTTCGGAAAGGCCTATCTTGCTTGACAAATCTTCTCATTGCAAGAGAAGATTGGGCTGCTGCAAAAGATCGGAATGTTCCCGTGGATGTGATTTTAACAGATCTAAGTAAGGCCTTTGATAAGGTTTCCCACTCTGGTCTTAAATTCAAACTGGAACGTTTTGGAATCCATTATACAGTCGTCGATTGGATAAGTAACTTTCTCCATGACAGGAGACAAAGGGTAAGGGTTAATGGGGCTCTTTCCTCGTGGGTACCTGTAAAAAGTGGGGTTCCCCAAGGTACAATCCTAGGTCCTCTTCTCTTTTTACTTTATGTAAATGAATTGCCAACTGTAGCAAAGTCATCCGTTCTACTCTTCGCTGATGACATAAAGATTTGGAGACCCATACATAGTATGTCGGATAGAATAGTATTACAGGACGATCTTAGCTCATTGGTGGCATGGTTAGACAGGTGGTCACTAGAAGTAAATCCTAATAAGAGTGTAGTGATGCAGTTAAATAACTCAGATGAATCGTATGACTATACACTACGTGGATTGGTGCTACCCAAAGCAAGAAACTATAAAGATTTAGGAGTCATATTAAGCAATGATCTCAAAACCACTAGTCACTGCAAGGCTGCTGCTGCAAAAGGCTATAGGGTATTATGGTCAATTCTTAGGTCTTTCCAGTATTTAGACAATGAAATGTTTAGATTACTATACCCGATTTATGTGCGACCACATTTAAAATACGGGATTCAAGCAGCGTGTCCTTGTTTCAAGTACGAAGCAGATATGCTAGAACGAGTCCAACGACGAGCTACTACGATGGTACAAGGTCTATCTGGCCTATCTTATGAAGACAGACTGAGACACCTTAACTTATTCCCGCTATCTTACCGTAGAATACGGGGGTGGTCTAATATTGGCCTATCGTATACTGAGCGATGACCTTGGTATTAACATTTCTTATCTTTTGCTTCCGTCTAGAACCGATCATTTGAGAGAACATTCGACCCGGTCGTGGCTGCATCGATCACATATTCACCATTCGTCAGGTTCTACAACATAGGCATACTTATCGGCGTCCGACATTGGTGGTCTTTCTTGACTTAAAAGCAGCACTTGACTAGGTAGACCGCGAGATTCTGTGGCAGTGTCTGTCATTGAAAGGCGAACCTCTTTACTCGAACACTACTAGTCGAGTCAGGGCTTATGGCGAACTGTCATCTACTTTTGCAACCTCAAGTGGTGTCCGTCAAGGATGTCCGCTTTCTTCATTTTTGTTTAACTTCATCATAGATCTACTGATGGAAATAACTTACTCGTCGACTGAATTCTCGGGTATTGATCTCCTTCCAGGAGGTCCACTTATCGACTTAGAATACGCAGATGATATAGTCCTGTTTGGTGAAGACGCTGATAAAATGCAGAATCTTTTGGTAGCACTGAGCAACAATGCCAGAATGTTTGGAATGCACTTCTCTCCTTCTAAATGCAAGTTGTTGCTTCAGGACTGGTCTGCGTCAACACCTGAACTAAGGATAGGGAGTGAAGTAGTCGAACGCGTTGACAACTTCACTTATCTTGGAAGTCTGATCAACCCTAATGGGTTGGTGTCTGACGAAATCTCAGCACGGATTCGGAAAGCTCGCTTGGCTTTTGCCAACTGACGTCACCTATGGCGAATGCGAGATATCCGTCTATCAATAAAAGGACGAGTATACTGCTCAGCAGTTCGTTCTGTTTTACTTTATGGGTGCCGAACGTGGTCATTAAGAGTGTGAGATTCTCGTAAGCTACTAGTATTTGACCATAGATGCCTTAGAAATATTGCTGGCATCGGCTGGGATCACCGGGTAAGTAATAGTGAGGTTAGACGCGCAGGGTATTAGGAAATGATGGTAAATCAGTTGATGAGTTTGTTAATCTTCATCGACTGAGATGGTTGGGCCACGTGTTACGTATGCCCGAACACCGATTACCACAAGGTGCAATGCTAACCGGTGTTGGGGATGGTTGGAAGAAAGTTAGGGGCGACCAGACCAAAATGTGGCATCAGTGCTTGAAGTCACTGACTTCTAGTCTGAGCCATGTTGGTAGATGCAGACTACTTGGTTGGGGTCCGCGTGACTACCGTAACCAATGGTTGGAGACTCTTGGTGACATGGCTCAGAATCGATCACAATGGCGTCGGTGTATACACTCCCTGTCTTCCCTTAAACTAAGAGATTAAAATCGCTTCATATCTTTCTTTCTACGAACTAATTCTTTCTTCCTGTACTATATACTTATTGCAATATTTCTTTTATATATTACCACCTCTGAATTAACTACTTTTACGAATCTGGTGTCCATCTTGTTGTGTTAATGAGGTATGGCAAGTTGGACCGATGCATATATGTGCCTGGTCCTACGTTGTAGCTGACTGACTGACATTCGAAGAAAGTTCAAAAACTGAGATCAAACCGTTTACGTCTGGAGTTCCGTTTCTCGCACCGAGTAGTGAATTACTGGAATTCTCTACTGGAACACGTGATATCAGCACCGTCTGTTAATATATTCAAAACGAGATTGGAACTCCACAGTATTACAAACTGCAAGGATTAATATAGATCGATAGACTTTCTATCCTTATTACTGAAGATTAGAACGCCTTACCCAAACAAGGAGGAACTGAACCTTCACTGGAAGGCAGTCTGCCAGGATTAACACAGATTCAGCAACCTACTATCCTTATTACTTAAGACTGAATTTAGTTTACATAGTGTAACATGTGAGCACTTTATATAAATATTTTTATTAGCATTGACGTATGGATAGTTTGAGGTAGAAAACCTAGTGACTACTAACACATGAAATTTTTCATATAGACGAAGAGTAGGTGTAAATAAAGTGCTCTCAGTACTCTTGACCTTGTACATCCTCAAATCGCAATGAGTACGATCAGGGTTGTGGCAAACAGTTATGAACACAACGAACAGATGTTAATGGACACTTTACTTAGTGTGCTAAATCCGTACTACTTTAAGGCGACACAGATTTTTTTTACTAAACAAGGTGATAACGGATTTCCTGTGAATACCACGCGTGTCTGCAATCAAATACTGGCTCACAATTCATCGTACGAAGTGTATAACAGGGCGTTTGTTACATTGTCAGACATGTGTAAAATAATGACTAAGAAAAACTAAGAGTGGGGTTCTCTTAATACACATAATTGTATCGAAATCTGAGAGCGCACTAGAGTCTCGGTTTGTCTTTGCTTAATCACCTAAAAATATATACATACAGATAGGAAACTGATACTTATTATTTACTGTCACTGAAACCACTATTAAGACCTCAAATTCATTCGTCTTAGTCGAATTCATATTTATTATGAAAGTACACAATGGTGCTACTTTAATCAGCTTATCTTTTAGTGACAAAATCAGCATCCCCGAGGTGTGTTCAGTGAATAATAAATACTATCAACACAGTAGAATTATAATTGTGTATTAAATTTTCAGTTAAAAGTCATGTTCGAGGTACTACTGCCGTTGATAGTTGGATTGATATGGGGAAGTACTAATATCTGTATGAAGTATAACTCTAACAAAATGTTCAAAGTAAGAATTCTTGTTTTATGAACTATCTCGCAGCTTTTGGCGTTTTTTTTCTTGAATCAATTCGCCTCTATCTTGTTGATGTTTGGATTCGGATATACACGTAAGTAATCATAAACAAAAATCTGACTTTTAGGATTGTCAAGAGGTGTAGCGATAGCAAACTCAATAGCTTTACTAGCGTCAGCACTTACAAGCTCATGTGTTTACCATGAAAAAATGAAATTTAGCGGTACGTTGCTGTCAACTAAAGTTATCTGTATATAAACTTCTAGGGTCTGTTGGAGTTGTGCTCATATGTGTTGGAACTGGTCTACTCAACAGCTGATGAGTATGATAAAATAAATTTTGTGACACATTTTCGGAAAAAAGTGAAAAATTACCTATTCACATTTTCAAGCTATAATGACAGTTGAAATATACAGTTCGAAAATAAGTGTAAGTCGTCAAATTAACCACTGTAGTGTTGCCGTCCATTAAAGTTACCAAAAAAGAATTCCAGAGTAGATATGTGGTTAAGAAAAGAAGTAAACCATTGTAATCGCACGACTGCTGTCGCACAAATGAATCCGAGTCCCATTATCGTAACCAGCCATGATAGAAGTAGGCAAACAGCATTTGATTCAAATGAAAATTGAGGTGCATTCTCATAGTCCGAAGGAAGGACACGTAGTGGCACACGAGGTAAGAGACCTGTAAAATAACACATTGAAAATAATGCCGAGAACCAGTGTATACAAATAGATACTTGCTGAAAGCCTTGTACTCCAAATACAAATTGTGTTGTGTTTCTTGTAGCTTCACATTCGTATCAAGTTAATGAGAAACCCGAGGTTTCAGTTTTGTTTTCCCCCTAATGTCCTTGTACGGATTAGTGTGGGGGAATGCTGTCATATGACCACGGGTTTATAGTCATTGCAGAAGCCCAACTTACTGCTTTCTTGTCTACGAAAGTGAGAGAACCAGTAGTGAATGTCGGACGCCTAGACTACGTAGGTGGCTCCGGGGGATTCACCCAGGGGAAGTCGGGAAACCCTAGTTGCAAACGAATGGTACGTATGGGTTTCATGGTCCTAAAAGATCGAACGTTGTATCAATCCACTTTTGTCACTGGTTACCACAGGACTGTATTTCTGGACGTTCATCGACTACCTTGTGAACTTGACGCTCTAGTCAACAGCACAATGAATGGCTACTAAGAACACAACTGTTACAATTTATATTAATGCTTAGTTGGTGTCGTACTAGGCACCAGCGCTGACCGATAGCCAGTTATTTGCCGTTAGGTTAGAAAGGTTCAAGAAACTTCGGGGGAGTCGGTGTAAGACGCGGTACCTTTGCGTTGTTTCTGCCCAAACCCCGACAGATTACAACCCAGACGCAATTAAAAATGGGTTCTACCATCGGCTAAATAGTCTCTAGAAAACACGTTCGACATATATGGCAGTGCTTGCCGGTTTGAATGCGCAGATCGAAAAACACTAGCTGTCACCTGCAGCTTTGTGTAGTCAGCACTATATTTCTAGCCACTGACAAATTCCAGCATCCGACGCCTTTACGGTGTGAGTATGGAGTGCCACATTTCCCGCTTTTAGGTACTGAATTTATACATATTGCCTAGAACTCCTTAAGAAATGTTAGGCTGCACTGGCTAAGCGCTAGTTTGACAAGAAACACAAATCCTAAACTAAGGAAAGTGTACAAAGTTGTGGGTAAGGACAAACAAGGCAATTCAATTTACAAAAGTACGACCAGAAAGAATTTTTCAATCCTAGATGTGCCGCACAAAGTTCTAAAGAATATAGAAGCAAACTAAAGCAGGGTTGCCACTGGCTTGTGTTTTAAGCGATGTCTGGTAATCTTGAGTCACTGAGTAGCATCACGTTCAAGACCCTAGCCAGGATGTTTTGATGAATCGACAGATGTCAGTCCCATACAACTTCATGCATAGCATGGCACCACATCGTAAACTGACTAGGTCTGACCTCCTAACCAGTCCAAGCCACTAAGAACGGTGTTTCAGGATGGTGGCATTAATCAGGTCATCTTAACTGACTCCCTAGCACGCATTACTGAACCTGGTGTTGCCACTGGATATTAGTAGTCTTTCGGAGACAACGGTATATGAAAACAAATATACTAGGCCCAGAGTACTGAGGAATTAAACAGAACTCTCCTCAAAAGCACATGAACTCAGACTTTGACAGTCAGACAAACATCACGGGGGTGAAAAGAATGGACCAGCTTGGCATAAACTCCTCTAGCACTCACTATACGTTAAATAGTGTCATAACACACCAACACTGAGACAGCGACTCAGACACAATAGTACAGCACAGATCCCTACCAATAGTACAGTAGTGTTTACAATTTGTGTCATGCCTACAAGCACCTATTGAGAACTGATGATTTGCGTAGCTTGCATGTCATCCCGCAGTAGGACAATATTGCCCAAGATCGAAGTCTTTCTCTAGATGACAGAGCCATAACATCATGTGCTTCGGAGCCATCAACAAAAAAGTTAAAGAGGAACGATGAGTTTTGGTAACCGTATATAACTCTACTGCTAAACTGGAGTGATGGTGCGAAGTTGTATTCCCTTACTCTGCTCGATGTGTTTGTGTACAAACCTTCAAGATTTTGCTAAGGTTCTTAGACACTTCTGAAGTTTCAGGGCACAGTCCTGTCAAACCAGTCAGTCAGTCAATCAGCTACAACGTAGGACCAGGCACATATATGCATCGGTCCAACTTGCCATACCTCATTAACACAACAAGATGGACACCAGATTCGTAAAAGTAGTTAATTCGGAGGTGGTAATATATAAAAGAAATATTGCAATAAGTATATAGTACAGGAAGAAAGAATTAGTTCGTAGAAAGAAAGATATGAAGCGATTTTAATCTCTTAGTTTAAGGGAAGACAGGGAGTGTATACACCGACGCCATTGTGATCGATTCTGAGCCATGTCACCAAGAGTCTCCAACCATTGGTTACGGTAGTCACGCGGACCCCAACCAAGTAGTCTGCATCTACCAACATGGCTCAGACTAGAAGTCAGTGACTTCAAGCACTGATGCCACATTTTGGTCTGGTCGCCCCTAACTTTCTTCCAACCATCCCCAACACCGGTTAGCATTGCACCTTGTGGTAATCGGTGTTCGGGCATACGTAACACGTGGCCCAACCATCTCAGTCGATGAAGATTAACAAACTCATCAACTGATTTACCATCATTTCCTAATACCCTGCGCGTCTAACCTCACTATTACTTACCCGGTGATCCCAGCCGATGCCAGCAATATTTCTAAGGCATCTATGGTCAAATACTAGTAGCTTACGAGAATCTCACACTCTTAATGACCACGTTCGGCACCCATAAAGTAAAACAGAACGAACTGCTGAGCAGTATACTCGTCCTTTTATTGATAGACGGATATCTCGCATTCGCCATAGGTGACGTCAGTTGGCAAAAGCCAAGCGAGCTTTCCGAATCCGTGCTGAGATTTCGTCAGACACCAACCCATTAGGGCTGATCAGACTTCCAAGATAAGTGAAGTTGTCAACGCGTTCGACTACTTCACTCCCTATCCTTAGTTCAGGTGTTGACGCAGACCAGTCCTGAAGCAACAACTTGCATTTAGAGTGGAAGAAACTCATGTATACAAGGGTAAATACGTACGGCATGAGGGAAATACCTGCACCGTAGGGTGACAGTGAGTCATGATTTTGGTAACATGCCCCACTGCCAGGAGGTTGCAGCTAATCAGTTTGGAACCCTAAGGGCATTAAGACGGACATTCAAGTTGGATACCACTATGTTAACCATAGTATACACAACCTTAGTGAGAATTAAGCTTGAAAACTGCGTTCAGGCTGCAATCGCAAACAAAAATGGGGAAGGTGGACAGCCTTGATGGACACCACTTGAGGTTGCAAAAGTAGATGACAGTTCGTCAAATGCTGCTTTTATGTCGAGAAAAACCACCAATGTCGGACGCCGATAAGTATGCCTATGTTGTAGAACCTAACGAATGGTGAATATGTGATCGATGCAGCCACGACCAGGTCTGAAGCCAGCTTGATTCTCTCGTGTTTGCAGTTCACGAGTCTTAGTTAGGCGTCTGATAATTATCGAGGCTAGTATTTTAGATATTATATTAGTTAACCTAATCCCTCTATGGTTGTCACAGGATGATTTTGACCCTTTCTTATATATTGGGACGATAAGTGATTGTGACCAGTTAGATGGGATAACGTCTAACTCCCAGATCTTAGCTAAAATATTAGTCAACCTAATCGCTAAAATTGGACCACCATCCTTAAAGACCACTGGAGCCAATTCAACTGGACCAGCTGCCCTTCCTCGTTTCAGATTAACTATAGCCTTTTGAACTTCTGCTAGAGTTGGGGGACCTACTTCAATGTTCCATTCACACTGTCTGGGAATGGAGGGTAGTTGTAGAGTAGCTGAAGGCCAGCTGAACTGTTCTCTGAAATGTTCCGCCCATCGTTCTAAACGCCTGGACTGGGAGCAGATAAGAGTATCGTCTTTTTCCGATATAATCTCACTTACACTTGACTTATTAATTCCAGTTTCTTTTATTAGTCTGTAAAGCTGTCTTGTGTTCCCTATAGTCGCCGCCTTTTCCATCTCTTTTGCTTTCGTTGCCCACCACTGCTCACGGTCGTTTCTTAGACTTTTTCTTAACCTAGATCTGATTTTTTGTCGCTCTTTATCATGTTCGGAACCTGATGGGACGAGTTTGCGAGAATCCATCAGTGTGATAGACTTTGAAGAAATCCACTGGTTCTTTGTAACTCTGTGGTTTAATTCACTAATAGATGTCACTGCTGTTTCCACAGCTGTTTGTATAGCTTTCCAAGCAACATCTGGGTCAGCCTCGTCTTCAGAACTACCTAATTGTGAACTCAGTTGTTCTTGGAACCTATTTTTGGCTTTCTCGTTACTCAACTCAGTTCTAATGGGTCTTTTTAATGTGGCTTTTTTGCGTCCAGTGAGGCGCAAGCAGATGCGTGCCCATATTAGGGCGTGGTCGGAGTCCAAGCAGGTACTCCAGAATGAGCGACAATCTTCTACCGACCCTCTCCAACGATGACTGATGGCAATATGGTCTATTTGAGTCCATCGTTGGTTTGGTGTAGGGGGTCGCCATGTTAGACGATGTCTCTCCTTATGCTTAAAATTTGTGTTTGCTAAAAATAAGCGATTGTCTGAGCACAGTTGCAGCAGACGTTCACCATTATTTGTACGCTGTGCCGGAATGCTAAAATATCCACCTAAATGCCTTTCTGTTTGGTTTTAGCTACCTATCTGAGCATTAAAGTCGCCCCCCTACGAGTACTATGTCTGAGCGTTTAGCTTTCTGTAAAATTCATCTTTCACTTCATCTGAGCTGCAGTCAGTGGGAGCGTAGGCAGAAACGACGAAAAGGCAACGACGTGTGTCCATATCCTTCCGAGTTCTTACGGAGCCGTTTAGCCGAACAGCACATAGACGACTGTTGACGGGGATCCACTCCAGCAGTGCTTGTTCGGCCCTCATGTTTAGTGCTATGCCTACACCTGCCAGTCCACGAGAACTGGCCATCGGGTCACCAGATACACGTAGAGTGTATCTCGTTGGCTCTCCGTTTTGCCGAGGTGAGGTCAAGTGAATGACCACACTGGAATCCTGTATGCGTGTTTCGGAGACACAGCATACATCAATGGAAAGAGACTCTAGGGTTTTAGCCAAGGAAGTCTGCTGACCGATTTGACATAGGGTGCGTACGTTGAAGGCTCCAATGTGTAGTTTGGAGCGAGGTTTCAGTAGACCTAGGACAGAGTTTTGAGCACTAGAATCGTTGGCTATGGTGACACTTGAGGAGGAAGCCGAAAGAGGAAGTTTAGAGTTGAAAGTCTATGTAGGAGGAATAACAGGAATTGAAGAGGAAGGTTGATTATGAGTAGTGATCTTGGGTGCTGTTAGAGGTATGAGGGCGGTTATCACTTCCCGGTTACCCACACCGAGGAAGGGTTCTTCTGGAGGTACCTGAAAAGGAAATTGGATTAGAGGCAGTCTCAGTGACCTGAGAGCGTGACCGCAGTGCCCAAGGGACAACTGCTTGAGGCCGGTCGCGCACGGCCTTTTCGTGGGAGGTTTTTGACGTGTTAGCTCCGTTCTTCAAAAGAGCCTTACCGCCGGAGACGGAAATCCGTGAGGTAAGGTGAGGTGTGCACTTTTAGGGTCGACCTTTTCTAACCCCACCCCTCCATGTGGGAAGGCAACATCGCTGTCATGCTGGTTGTCTGAAGGAAACACCAGTCAGAGACGGTCCTAATATCATAAAAAAATGACTTAGCTTAAGGTAAACACGGCGCTTCTTTAACATTTGGCGGGGGTATATATGATCAGTCCCTCATACCGGTTAGAAGCCTCCCTGCGAGCTTTGGGTGGTGCAAACAGTGTGACAGGATAGTAATCTGGACGCAGTTAAAAAAAGACGTGTCCCTTGATATTTGTTGCATAGATGATGTAGGCACTTTTCAAGCAAAAAGATGACGACCTCTTCATTTCATTATGTTAGAGCACATTGCTTTATAAACAACCCAGTCCCCTGACCAGAAGTTTGTCACAATCCTTAAAGAGGGTCTGGTGGCTGGCGGCACTTCGGTTGTCGGATTCCCTCGTAAACCTCCCTATTGTTGAGTGGACTCGCTGTCACCGCCTAGGGAGGAAAGGGCAGTCCGATCGACGTTCGTGGGGTAACAGGCTGGCTGTTCTGTCCTTTGTGAAACTATAATCCAGGACTTCATTAGAGGTTATTAACTGACTTTCCATCAGATTAACAGACTGTCTCACTCATAACAGACTTCTATATGTCAGTGGTTCAAATGAGTTAAATTAGCTTCCAACAGCCGCTGTTTCTAACTCGAAATTATGTTCCGACCATTAGGTTTCATTAAATGTCATTTTAATATTTCTGTGGTTGGACTATGTGTGTTCGGGCACAGTGATGGAAATGCAGTCAGTGTCACCATCTTGACACAATGGTTTTAGTAGCATGAACATAGTTTACCGATATCATCGTGGCAACCTACATGTAGTGCAGTAATCGCGGGCTCTAGGTGAAGAAAGTGGTTTGAAAGAAAACTGTATGGGACTGGCGTCTGTCGGTCTGTTACAACTTTCTAACTGGGGTCCTAGAAAGGGTGCAACTAACTGGCGTGAGACTCTGTCAGATATGGCTCGGAACACAAACCAGTGGCGACGCTGATGTAGTATGCTTCCAAATTCTCCGCAAAAGGTAAGTTCAATGGATTGGCAGAATTATTCCTGGTTTTATTTTAACTGAACTATTTCTCCAATTGACAGATAATCCCCATTTAAACATTAAAAATTAAAAACACGAAGTTCAGCGAAGGGATCTCTTTTCAACGAATTTATTATCAAGCTGTACAATCGTATATATGAACACCTAATCGACTGTAATCATTCTACGGATCCACAGTTTGATTTTAACGTTGTTTATATGATTCGTTCAAATCTACCTAGATTTCTTCGTATCCAACTTAAAAATAGCCGAAGCTCTTACCATCCAGCTTAAACCAGAACTATGCGTACAAAAGAAGTACGTCTTATCGTTATCGTTACATTGGCCTTAATTAACTAATTATTATTATTATTACTGCATTCCCCTTTACTTATGTCTTATATTCTCATTATTTTATTCATAAATACTCATCATATCACCCTGTTTATTTTTGCACCTCTATGACTTTTAATGACCTTTAATTATTGTAACAAAAACATTTTAATCATTTTAGTCATCTTATTATATTCACTAAATCTATTGTTATTATTCGTATTACGTAATCTAGTATTATAACCTTTCTATTACGTCATCTTGTTTATGCGTGTTAGTGAAATGTGAGATCAATTTTCTCGAAAGCTGTATCGAAAATAATGATTATCCTAAACGTTTCTGGAAGGCATTAAGGCGAAACCATATTCATCCCAATGCAAAAACACTCAAACGTCATGCACTCAATTATATCGATGCTATCAAATCTCGAAAAGTCGAACTAGATCGCAACATATCTCTAAGAAGTCACGCATTGTTTGAATTGTCGTTAGATGAACGTAAACAATTTGAGGACTATGTTACTAATGTTACAGAAAAACAGTCACAAAAAGCTAAACGTAAACACTTGGAAACATTGCAACACGTAGACGTGACTAAAAAGTTTCCAGAACATCCAGAAAAGTATGTATTTAATCATTCTTCTATTAAACTTTCGCCAGTCCAAATGCAGGCCTTATCATTGGGTCCCAGGTTCTGTAACAGCACCTCCAAAAACAGTAGACTTCATACACAAATACAATTCGAAAATCTATCAAATCAAACTCATGATCTTATGCCGACATCACAAAATCTCGAGCACTTTAAGTCCACATTACTGGACTGCAGTCATGGATTCGTTAATGCACATTGTAGTAAGAATAACCTATTAACTAAGAACCACTTGGATCAGCTAATACTGTTGAAAAGAAATAAGGATTTAATCCTAAGTAAACCTGACAAAGGAGCTGGTGTAGTACTACTTGATCGCAAAGAATATTTGGATAAAATGAAGTTAATTCTAGAGGATGGTACTAAATTCTCCAAACCTAAAGAAGTTGATAAAACATTACAAATCGAAAAACAGCTAACAGATGTTGTTAAAAATCTTAAGAATAAGGGGATAATAACCCAAGATTTATATAATCACATGCGTCCCATGGGTTCAGTCATCCCGCGCTTATATGGACCACCGAAAATACATAAGCCGGGTTTACCGTTACGACCTATTTTGGACATGTCAAGTTCTCCATACCACAGAATCGCCAAATGGTTAGCGGAAAAATTGGAACCGGTTAGAAGGCAAGTATGTAAACATTCTATTCATGATACTTTCCAATTTATTGATCGTATTAAGGACGTTAATGCTTCTGAAAAACACATGTTCTCGCTTGACGTTAATTCTTTGTTCACTAGCGTACCTTTAACCGAAACAATATGTTATATATGTGAGTATATTGATTCTAACAATATAGATCTAGGTTTGCCAACTGAACACTTGAAAGAATTATTGTTACGCTGTACTTTTAATGTCCAGTTCAGTTTCAATAATGAAATATATAGACAAAGGGATGGGATCGCAATGGGGTCTCCATTGGATCCAATTTTAGCAGACTGTTTCATGGCAAAAGTAGAAAATGACCAACTCCGTTCAATGATCAATCGATTCCACCTATACGTGAGATACATGGACGACATGTTTGTTGTTTGTGACAATAATATTGATTTAGATGATATTCTACATACCTTTAACTCGTGCCACCCTTCCATAGACTTCACGTTAGAAAGGGAACAAGACCAATCAATTCCTTTTCTCGATGTACGTCTGATGAGAACGAGTAATGGTTCTTTAAAAAGATCCATCTTTAGAAAACAAACATGGAATGGCCAGCTAACCAACTTCTATAGCTGGGTTCCGTTAAGTAGGAAGAGAAACCTTATCCATTCTTTATGCCATCGCATACATCACATATGCAGTACGGAATGCATTAACGAAGAACTCGCAATCCACAAGAAGACTTTGACGGAAAATGGTTACCCAGAACGGTTCATAGAAAAGAATATGAATAAAAGTAGTCGCGAGAAGAATTCTAGTTGTTCCGTCCCAAAGAAAAACCTTTATATAAGTCTGGAATTTAAAGGTGAACGAACATCGGACGTAATCAAAAACCGTCTAACAACAACTATTAGAAGAACATTTAACGCGGCAAAACTGCGAATATCCTTCACTAGTAGAAACTTATTTTCTGTATCCATAAAAGATAAGCTTCCGCGTCTGGTCGCCTCCATGTGCATCTACCAGTTCACCTGCTCTTGTGGAGCAAGGTACGTTGGCCGTAGCCAGCGCTCGCTTTCAACTCGGATACGAGAACATATCCCAGCCTGGTTCTATAAGGGTGAAAGGAAAGCAGTTAGGAGTTCTATTCTCGAACACCTAATCGACTATAACCATTCAACAGATCCACAAATTGATTTTAAGGTTGTTTATATGATTCGCTCAAATCTACCCAGATTTTTTCGTATACAACCTAAAAATAGCCGAAGCTCTTGCCATCCAGGAGCTTAAACCAGAACTATGAGTACAAAAGAAGTACGTCTTATCGTTATCGTTACCTTGGCCTTAATTAGTTTGATTATCCTACCATTAATGTTATTATTATTATTATTATTATTATTATTATTATTATTATTATTATTATTACTGCATTCCCCCTTTACTTATGTCTTATATTCTCATTGTTTTATTCATGAACGCTCATCATATCAGTTTATTTTTGTACACCTCTATGACCTTTAATTATTATATCAAAAACATTTTAATCATCGTATTATAGTCCCTAAATCTATTGTTATTATTCATATTACGTAATCTAGTATTATAACCTTTATATTAACTGTGTTCACATTTCCTCACGGAATTAGTACTTTTACAAAAACAAAATTTTCATATATATACGATTGTACAGCTTGATAATAAATTCGTTTAAAAGAGATCCCTTCGCTGAAATTCGTGTTTTAATTTTGATGTTTAAATGGGAATTATCTGTCAATTAGTACTTTAACAAAAAAATTTCGTATATAAACGATTGTACAGCTTGATAATAAATTCGTTGAAAGAGATCTCTTCGCTGAACTTCGTGTTTTTAACTGAACTATTTCTCCCATTATACACTACTTTGGTTTGTTTGTTTTTATTCATTTAGCTGTTTTTGATTTTAATCTTTCTTTAATCTATTGACAATTTTACTTTCGTGTTTGTATGACGCATATCTACTTTCGAGCCCATTTGTGCTAGTAAGTGTATCAAGTACATAAATTCTTAATTGTTTACTGTAATAAATGTACTAAACTGTCTTACAAAATTACATACTGTTTCACTATCTCACTTCGGTTGCATTACATGCTTTTAAATAAGGGTTTGAATAGATATGAGCCAACGGTATCACAGAGAATAAAACTGTGGTGTAAATCCAGGTCTTAGATTATTTGTCGAATACGAACGGATTCTGACGGGTGGATACTCGTAATAAACAAATATTGCAATTTTATTGATGGATATGATGAACAAGGAAACGTATCTGTTTATTCTTTATACCATAGCACAACACTTGAGATTCGGTTGCTGTCAGTATTTGTAAAGCTCAACTTTCCGTTACTAAATTACGAGTTTGAAGCCTGCTACACATAATTCGGTTTACTTGACCGGTTAGTTTTACTAGCTTACATAAAAGATGTAGACGAAAGCGAACTACATGAAGCTGAAATTGGTTAGTGAGTTGCATTGACTTTAATCTAGTACAAACAAATGGACTGTCTGATCTGTTTTTGTATTCATGTTCCTATGTAGTTCTTAATAAAATCATCTTACTTTTACTTAATAAACCGAAAGTTCTTTGCATGTAAACAGTTCGAGAGTGGAATCCTTCAAAAGAGGGCAGTGAGATACTGATCGATTCATAGTAGATCCAGGTTATCTATACTAGCAGCCGATAACAAACAAATATTGCCCATACAAGTTTATATCTATTCTCTCTAGTCTTCATAGGAGCACAGTAATTTTTTTCAGAAATATGCACATCGATAGACAAATAGCTACTCGTTAAGTAGAAGGTTTTCAGTTTACAGCAAGTAAACTAACACCATAAAAACCTATTACTGAGTTAACAACAACTGGATGGAAGTCACTGGGGCAGATAGCACACATAACTTTCAGTCTGTAATTAGAAGTATGGACTTACGCATGTTTGACCAAATGAAGTCAGCCATCCCATCCAAATCGACATCTGAACCGGAATACTCATTGAAGATTTTCCCGTTAACGATAATCTTGAGTTTTGGGACAAACAACATACGCAAACTCCATTTGTGAACTAGATAATCATCCACCTGTATGCCGTAGACTGGAAGTTGGGGATATGCTCGAGCTAAGGCATTTATATAAGGTAATGAAGCTTCAGAAAATCGACAAGTAGTAGAGAAAATGAACAGGATGTAGCATTCATGTAACCTCAGTTGGTCAGGATGTTTAGCATGGTTTCCAGGATCCCATGTGAATTGTGAGATAGGCCAAGGGGAGTTGAATAAATCTGATAGTTGTGCTTTATGCAGAAATTTAACGTTGCTATAACTACCATTTATCCAGTTAAATTTCAGGAGTTTGCATTGTGGAATAATATGAGATTGTTCCGTCGTAGACCATACAGATTGGAGGAAACTAATTTCTGTCATGAAAAAGAAAAAAAAGAATAGGTTAACTATTTCTTGTATTTTACAACCACAGCGTAATACAAAGCTGATTTGTGGGCACTATGTCGCCAACTAATCCATCATAGCTAATGGCGGCAGAAGGTTAAGAAGATCGAGAACAGAGAATGTTTCCTGTGGAAGTGAAGGAACACTGAAGTCCGAGACGATTGATCGACATCTTGCAAATGAGATATTTACTGTATGGTTCTCAGATTTCACTAAGAGATTCTATAATTTTGTGTTGAAATATATTCGGTTGTCCCTGCTATTGTTTTTGTTCACTGCACTATGACCAATCGGCGCGTTAACCTAGACCATTTTGCATTCATCAGGAAGAGGTTTTGTGAAGATTGTAGTAATTTTATAGTTGAGTTCGTGAGTTAATTACAGCTAGATCACCATGAAAAACCTGAAAGCACTGGACGGCCGACTTATTATAGTATGAGACTCCTCAGCAGTGCGCATCCACGATCTCCCCACGGGATTCGAACCCTTGGTCTCGTGCTTAACCTCTAGACTATTGGGCCGGTATCCAACAGTGCTAATGTCTAACCTGAACCAACCCACGAAATTACGCCACCGTCTATAGTTGTCTCACAACAGACTTGGTTGAAATCCACTGGTTACGACTTCTTAGTAGAACTCTAGGAAATACCTCTTGAAACCAGTCACTTATGATTATGATCAGAAAGAGGTTTTGTGATTCCAGCGGAGGAAGAAGCGCTGAAAGTGGATAGGACACATAATGAGGAAAGCACCAAACCGCGTCACAAGGCAAGCGCTCACTTGGAATCCTAAAGGCCAAAAGAGAAAAGGAATACCAAAGAACACATTACACCGAAAAATGCAGACAGACATGAGAAGAATGAACAATTGGATTGAACTAGGAAGGAAAACCCAGGACAGTGGATTGGTAAATGCTGGTCGGCGGCCTAGGCTCAATTGACAGTAACAGGCGTAAGTAACTCACTGATGATAACGGCCGTCCAGTGCTTCCAGGTTTTCCATGTTGGTCTCGCTTAAATTAACTCATGAACTCAACTATTAAGTTTCGCATTTAGATGAAAGAAACGCATCTCAATCATGCCCGTATTGCCACACAAAGGATTCAGGAAACTACATTATCCCTGGGTCCCTACTAAATAGGATTATGTCAACTGTGTACTCGATATGGGTAAGCGAGTTTCCGAAAAGATCAATCCCCGAAAACAGGTCATGAAAGTGTGATTTCTAGAACATCCATAGCGAAACTAAGTAACAGACACTACTTAAGGTTGACAAGTGCCGTGATTTTGCCACCAATTTTAAATTGACCATTGACGTTCAAATAAAGAGCCTTTAGAAGAATCAGAAACTTTTATAGTGTAGTTTTCAGAGACAAACTGTTACAAAACCTGTCGGCTAACTAAACCAGACAGAACATTCAAGTCAAAAGAATAATCACACTTGGCTGTCACCATGTCTGTTTCTATTTAGAAGTTACAAAACATCCTCTTACGGCATTGAGTTTTCTGAGTTAGACTTCGGAATGTTCAATGTCGTTTTCGACTTCATGAAACGAGAGCTGATCCTGTACAGGACAACAATGAAAGTCCTGCAATTAAACCACAGACATCAGAGAACCTAAAAACACTAAAACCACTCATCGCAGTTATCAACATGTATGTTAGCATAAATCTGCCCCTGTCCAATCATTTAACTAACACAGCCGTAACGTGACAATTTTTTAAACATAACGCCACAGAAATATGATATTAGTTTACTAGTAGCTGTGTATACCTTCTGACAAACTACTTTTGAGTAATTGTATGTTGCTTTACTAAATGGAGTTCTAAAAACCTACAAATAACATCAAAATAATGGATCCAGGATCATCAAAGTATCCTTCAAAGCAAAGAAGGGAATCACAATGAATGTTATCCGTTGTTATGCACCCACCAGTGATAGTAATGACAACGATAAAGATCAGTTCTACGAGAGGCTACAATCGATCATAGCGAAGTGTTCAGGAAAGGACGTGACCATCCTGATGACAGATCTAAACTCCAAAGTCGGGATGGACAACACCGGATATGAAGATATCATGGGATGACACGGACTAGGAGAAAGAAACAAAAATAGGGAGAGATTCGCAAATATATGTGCGTCCAACAAAATTGTTATAGGTGGCACAATATTCCCCCACAAACACATACTCAAAGCTACATGGGTCTCACTGAACCACATTACAGAGAATCTGACCGATCATATTCGCATCAGTAAACGTTCACAAGGTCAATGGAGGACGTGCGAACCAGGAAAGGAGTTGATATAGCTTCAGATCACCATCTGGTGGTTGCCAAAACGAAGCTGAGGCTAGAGAAGCAATGGACATCTGGAGGAACAGCACTACAAAGTTTAATACAACCTTCCTTCAAAATACTGACAAACTCAACGAATTCAATATAGCTTTCATCAACAGGTTCCAAGCCTTGCAGAGTTCTTTGAAAGGAGAAACTGCTATGGAGGACAACTGCAAAGGAATCAAAAAAGCACTAACTTCAACGTCTCGGGAGGTTCTGGGCCACAAGAAGCATCATCATAAGGAATGGGTCCCCATCGAAGCCTTGGACAAGATTTATGAAAGAAAAGATATGACAGCAACTAACTGATAAGTCTTGCGGATTGAACGCTATATTCGTCCCTAAGCTATTCTGTAACCCCCAAGCTAGAATTATACAGCGACCTGAACACGAGAGAGAAGACTCAAAGTATGCGAGAAGTAGTTTACTCCAAGGTTTGTTTTAATACAGAAAATATAGGGTTTTTGTAATGTTTTAAATGTCCCTGGGTTGCTAGAAGATTCTGGAATGTTACTAAACTTAGTAGCAGCCAACCAATCAGAGCCTCTAGATGTGACGTTTCGCTCCCTTGATATTTTTGGCCAAGACTCCAAGTGAACGCTGATTGGATGAAACGCGTCTTAGTAATTCCTGATGCTTGCTTGTCTTTTGCAAGCAACTTTTTGGATCACCCCAACACTAACAACAGTCAAACGAGAACAGAGAAAGTCAAAACACAAGCTGAATATACAGAAGCAAACAAGCAAGTGAAGAAGGGCGTCAGAATTGACAAGGAAAAATACGTGGAAGAGCTAGAAACTACAGCAGAAAAAGCTGCAAGAGAAGGGAGTATGAAACAATGAAGAAACTGACAAAGAAATGTAGTAAACCAGAGAAACCGGTCAAGGACAAGCAACGCAAGTCAGTCACTAAAATTCAAGGACAGAGGAACAGATGGGTAGAATACTTTGAGGAACTCTCGAATAAACCAGCTTCATTGAACACACCGGATATCGAAGTAGCGCCTACAGACCTTCCTACAGATGTCACTTCAGGAACGGTCGGACAAGTCAGGTGTGAAAAAGCAGCATGACCTGACAAAATACCAGCCGAAACACTAAAGCTAGACATATAAGTAACTGCGAAGACACTCCGCGTTCTTTTCAGGAAGATTTGGGATGAAAAACAAGTGCCAACAGACTGGAAAGAAGGATACCTCATCAAGATACCAAAGAGAAGAGACCTGAACACATGTGAGAACTACAGAGGAGTCACACTACCATCACTACCAGGAAAGGTTTTCAACAGTATTGGCGAACCGAATGAAACTCAGTAGACGCCCAACGTCGAGATCAACAAGCTGGATTCCGTAAGGATCGGTCGTACACAAACCAAATCGTCACACTACGGATCATCGTTGAACAATCAATTGAATGGAACTCGCCATCATACATCAACTTCCTTGATTATGGGGAGGCATTTGACAGTTTGGATAGGAGAACATTATGAACACTTCTACAACACTATGGAGTACTTAAGAAAGTCGTCAACATGATGCGGAATTCATACGACGGACTACAATGTAAAGACGTTCACGGAGGACAGTCGACAGACGCATTCCAAGTGAGAACCGGAGTCAGACAAGGTTTCTTACTCTCCCACTTTCTCTTCTGGTGGTTGACTGGATTATGAAAACCATATCTGAAAGGAAGCATGGAATAAGATGGACAAGTTGGATGCAAGTAGACGATTTGGAATTTTCATATGACCTAGCTCTTCTATCCCATACATTAACAAATGCAGGTCAAGACAAACTGTAGCAACAACCTCTGTATCAGTAGGCCTCAAAATACACGAGGGAAAAAGCAAGATCCTCAAATACAACGCAGTGTGCATTAACGGAATCACACTTAATGGAGAAGCTCTGGAAGATGTGGAAAGTTCTACGTATCTGGGTAGCATCATCGATGAACGTGGAGGATCCAATGCAGATGTAAAGGCGAGGATTGAGAAAGCAAGGATAGTATTCTTACAGTAGAAGAATATATAGAACTCAAAACAACTTGACCAATATCAAAGTCAGAATTTTCAATACGAACGTCAAGACAGTTCTACTGTACGGAGCTGAAACTTCGAGAACTACTAAATCCATCATCAAGAAGGTACAAGTATTTATAAATAGTTGTCTACTAAGGATACTCAACAACCATTGACCGGATACGACCAGCAACAGACTACTGTGGGAGAGAACAAACCAGCTCCCATCTGAAGAGAAAATTAGCAAAAGACGTTGGAGGTGGATAGGACGCACATTTTGGAAGTCGTTAAACAGCATCACGAAGCAATCCCTAACTAGGAATGCAGAAAGGAAACGGAAAACAGGTAGACCAAGAGACACAGTTCGTCGAGAATTGGAAGCAGACATGAAAAGGATGAACTGAAGTCCTGAGTTTGAAACTGGCATATTTTCTCATAAAAGGAGTCCCGGTCAAACAGCAGCAGAGACCTTAACGAACTTTATCTTAATGTGGGTTCTATGAATCGAAAAAATCTCATAACAAATCCACTAAATATCTTAATTTACTAGCCTGTTAGAATCTACCATTTCCTTAGTCCGTCGTTAATACAATGTGGCTACTGTTTGATGGGAAGTTCAAGATAAAACTTAACTTGCATAAACTTCATTTAAGCATGACAAGCGAAATTTTTTCTATGTAAATCATCAGACTAAAACACAGTAACGCAGAAATGTCCGTACCATCAATAACATAAAATTAAGTAGTTTTTTATGTAAGTCAGGATGATGTAATTAAGTGCGAACTAATTTAGATACAAAAAATGAAATAGTACTATATATATTCATGGTTACTCAGAACGAGGCAGGCAACATGCAAGCGACATTTAGACTCGCTTCATTATCGTAGTTTACCACTGGGATGGGAGTATGCCCTCGTTTGTTTAATATATAGAGCAGGATCTAGGTAACACCACCAAACCATACATCTACTAATTTTAAAAGTATATCCGAGGTTTTGTGAAAATTACTGAGTACGCAAAGATTTAAAAAATTCAGACCTCACATTAAATGTAATATACCACAAACTCAAAATAATTTCGGGTATGATATTTACATCTTTCACCCACGTCGAAAAAACCTAAATGAGGTATTTAGATATCAAGACCCAACTGTACCCCGGAAGAGTCTACTATTGAGATCAGCCACCTGAAAACATTGGATGTACGCCCGTGATTGAACAATTCAATAGAATACTGAGAACAAAAACACACTTAACAACCACTAGAACAGGCCATCAAAAGGACGAACTTTGAGGGTAAAAATACGATATTTGAGGGAACCACTATGTCCCCTTTTATCGAGGGGACTACTAAGAAATAAGTCGAACTGATACTTATTGTTAAGTAAGTACCTCAGCAAATTATCGCTTAATTTCATGCGTTTGAAAAGCAGTTTTCTTAATATCTCATCTTAGGAGTTACCCGAGCTCCGAATTTTGGGGAAACTTCCGAAGCTAAATGACCCCTGCCTAAGTTAAGGGAAATTTCAGGGTTTTAGTGCCATTTTCCAAAGTTTACTATAGCGGCTTCCGCAAAATTGGGAGCTCGGGTAGTGAGACACTCCCTTCAACATATTTCACATAATTGGTGAAAAGTGGTCCGTCCCTCAAGAGCACTACGTGCTAAAACAAACTGAATCTTTCTCATAATAGCACATCTTTTTTAAGATCGTTTTTCCAGGCCTTTGTTTTCAAAACGAGAATGTACATTTCCTCAAGAATAGTACTTACGCCAGTTAACCCTGCTCTTGTGAATCGTATTAACTCGGAAATCCTGATGATTTTTATTATTTGGGTTTTTTCCTGAATCCGCTTTAGAACCCCCAAAAACACCAAACCAATATATGGTAATTGATAAGAATGTGAGTATCCCGCGCATCTACAAGGTCTATGTGAAGGTGAAACAATGTCCCTACAGCTGGAGGACATTTCAGTGAAGCTGTAGCTTATGTCTCGTTCCTAAGTAAATACTGACTCCTTAAAACTGAAAGTTCTGCGGGTATTACAGTGAAAACGCAACACTAAGTGAACTTTATAAAATTAATTGCATAGGAGCCACACATAATGGTTTTTTCGCACCAGAAACCTCAGGCAAGAAAGACATGGATATAGTCCTTACATAGTAGGAAACTACCAAAATAAATCATTATTAATTATATGAGGGTCTACTTCTAGTTTTCCGCTAGGTTTCAAGCGAAGCCGAGAGGTCTAGGAATGAGCTCGTAAGTGCATACAAATCTTCACACCACCTTTTCGGAATGTTTACGTGTTTTAAAATCTGTGTTTGTCCATCGAAAACAACCATACACCTGGTATATCTAGAATTTGTGTTGCGTATACAATCGATTTCGCTTGTGCGGTGAGGGAAATATCACTGAACGTTGCCCAAATCAACTGTCAAGTCTCGTTGCCTGTACACTAGAGAACTGATTACTGAGTGCCGAATGATTTGCTGAGGTTCATCAACATCAATTGTGACTAACATGCACTGATTAACTGATAACATGGCATGGTTCATGAAGTGGTTTGACAACTTTCTGTACTTTACCTTATTTTTACTCGTCTACTTCTGTGCGTCGTTAAAAAAAATTAATATACATTGAAACCATGGAAGCGTATTCGCCTTATATTTTAAATACGATCCTTGTATTTTATTATTGTATTCTATATTGTTCTTTACAGACTTAATTTAACAACTGACAGTCAGAAAAAGCTCGTAGATCTCTCTATAGAAAGTTAGCTTTGCGTTATATGTAAATCTTTTAGATCAAAACTGACATGATGAATTCCATGTTGATAGTATTCATATACTCTAGTTGAGTGATCGTGGTATGAATATGTAACCTAGGTAATCTTACATTTGAATCACTTTCTAGCTGTCTTTTATCATAACTCACCTTGACTTGGTAGACAACTTTTCGTGGTTCCATGATACTCTCAGGGAATAAATGTAATCATTCGTAATAAAATCACATAATGAAAAGCGAAATGGATGTTATGTTAACAGATATGGTGCATCAAGCTTCAGAAATCTCCAGTCTCACGGTATGTTTATTAGTTGCTTTTCGCTAACATTTCACTTCATTTGTCTTGAAAAACCACTGGGGGTCCAGTTTCTCAACCGCCAAGTAAAAATATCATCCAAGAATGTCTCGTAAAACGAAAACGGCTATTAGGATGAGAGAACCTGAAGAGTTTAGCATTGGTGATGAAGTGTTAAGTAACACATGCTAAGAAACAGTGCGAAAGCCCTAAGTGTGTGAAGAGCTTACTGAGATCAAGAGTAAACCGCTGTTATTAGAAAAGTGAGTCACGGAAACCGGTTCGATGTTCAGATGAGAAAGATGATATGGCACGTGATTCTGTGCACTTAAAATGCAAAGGACGGCTTACGTCTTACTCCATCACAATCTCTTCGGTATTTTCTTTGGCTACGTCTCTGGTAACGTTTGACGGCGTTTTGTTCTCCGAGAGAAAACCATCCACCTGAGTGACAAATCTCCAGCTCCGGTAACTGTTAGCAAAATACTGGACAGTGCGGCTAAACTCTACTCTATACAATAATTCCTCAATAGATATTTTAGTACTTTCATTACTAAACTGTTTCTAACTTTATTTAAGGCCTACATTTTATCAAAACTAATCTACAATACTGTTTGGTGATCTGAGTTACTTGAATAAAGCATAAAGCATTCACGGACTGGTTTTATGAACCGAGGTCATCCTCCCGAAGTCTTTTAAGTAAACTCCTCCAACTGAAAGATAAATGACTGTGTATGTTGTACAGACTGCGCTTCACTGCCTGACATATTTGATGTCTTGACACGATAAGAAGCGATTACGCTCATTTATTTCACAAATCATACATTATTTATTGTTTTCCCTTTGCTCAATGTTATTACCCCGCCTTACCGATTTATTCAATAACTGTCTCCTTTAGACACACTTATCTGCTTCGTCAATTAGTTTTCAATTGCTATATTTAACCTCTTTTTTTCTCTACTGTGGTTATCCGATGTCCTACAGTCACGCTATCATGTGAACACAAATGTGTTACTTTGGTGTGTTTGGAAGGTATGATATTCACACTAGCATCATCCCTTCCACTCACAGGCAAGCCTATTTCTGGTGACTTCAACGTGCCCGAAATTACTTGGTTTCCAGTCAAGGTGCAAAAAACCTTATAAATCATTTAGTGAATGTCTAGAGCTTGGACAGTGGACTCAGTATGACAGTAGCCCTGGCAAACATAGTTTTTACCAGTGGCCTCACCCTCAATACTGTGTATATTCGAAAAACGTTTCCAGGTAACGATCATAACATTGTCATATGTAGCCTTAATACAAAAACAACAACCGATAAGCGCAAAACCGTAACACTTCGTAGATAGTATCACATTAGAAGAACTTCCAAAATTACCTAAGAAGTACTGATTAGGGTACCTACTCTACTGTAACCAATATCAACACAATAACTAATATATTCTATCACAACATCATAAATATCTTCAACAAAATCACACCTTTAGTATATCGAAAATCTAAGTTTGCTAAAGATCTGTATACGACTGTCTGTGCATGAAGACATCTTCAAAGACATTGTACTCGGTTTCACAACTTAAATGTCTTTTCCTCTTTAGTAACGATGACAGAAATACTTGTCCGAACAGAGGCAATAAGTAAACAAAAAGCAGCCACACAGGAAAAACGTGCCATTGAACTTAATAATAATCGCTCTGCACTCACCATACTCCTCCAAAGTAAACTTAAACGTTCTAAATCGAGAGGAGTATATTCATTAAAGGCAAACAAGTATACGAAGATCCCAAACTTGTCACAGAATTATTTAGTGAACACTTTTGTTTCTCACTAACTAACGAAAAACCATTTAATGATTCCGAACCAATCCCAGTACCTCCCTGTGAAATTGCTAATGTAGAATTCAATGTACAAAATATCTCCAAGGCAATCAGTACATTGAAACACTCCTACACTGATGGACCAGACGGTATTCCATCTAGCATGCTAAAACATGGAGGTGATGATATGTGTGTTTTGCTTCTCAAACTATTCGCGATATCACTCTCTACAGCGTGTTACCCTAATGCCTGGGAAACTACACATATCATTCCCAAAGTAAAAACAGAACCTGAAGCAAACGTTGAAAATTACCGGCCCGTAAACATAACTTCAGTGGTCTCCAGAGTGATGGAAAAAGTAGTTAAGGCGGCTGTAGTCCAACATCTACTTGGCAATAATCTCATCTCGACCTCCCAGCATGGATTTCTTAGGTCCAGATCATGCGATACATGCCTAGTAGACTACCTGAATGATATAACTCTAAAACGAGACGGCGGACTCCTTGTGTCAGTCCTATTCTTGGACTTTAAGAAAGACTTTGATAAGGTCCCACACAAAAGGCTACTCGTCAAACTAAAGTCCTTCGGAATAAACAGACCACTGTACTCATGGTTTGCTTCGTTCTTAACAGAACGTAAACAGATGGTAAAGTACAACGACTGTCTCTCGTCACCTAGACCAATCACCAGTGGAGTCATCCAGGGAAGCGTATTAGGTCCACTTTTGTTTCTTATGTATATAAATGATATATGTAACACCATAGAATTTGGGAAACCATACTTATATGCTGATGATCTCAAAATAGTATACAGCTATAAGCCTGAGGCACTAAGCGGAAGTGTATCCCAGATCCTAAAGGACCTCAATAACTTAACCATATGGAGTGAAAAATGGCAATTACCATTTAACCTCAAAAAGTGCGGGATCAAGCACTTTGGAAAGCATCCCTATAAACCGCAACTTCACTTAAATAAAAGTAAAGTCCAAACACTCGAATCAGTACACGATTTAGGAACTAATTACACAGGAAGCCTGAACTTTGAAGAACATACCTCCTCTATTATTTCTAAATCTAGACGGCTAATTGGTTTTATAATGAGAAACTTTTTCACAACAGAGGCTAAGCTTACTCTTTACAAAATATGCGTACGGCCCTCCCTTGAATACTGCTCTTTTGTCTTCTCTAATATGAATATCACAGACAAGATAAGAGTAGATGTTCAAAGACGTTTCACTCGTCAATTGCTAGGGTGTAACTCGAATCTCGATTACACAGATAGATGTAAGCACCTCTCCTTAGAACCTTCATGGCACCGTAGGCTAAAGAACAATTTAATTCTCCACAAAGTAATATATGGTCTCTCCTTTCAAACCTCCTGTCCGACTATGACCCACGATCCAGCCTATAGATTTAGAAACAACGCATATACACTACTTACCGTAGAACACCAAAAACAAATGCGTTGTAAGTTTTTTACAGTAAGGTATAGTTTATTGTGGAACAGGCTGCCAATGCCTATCCGTAACTGTGATACGTTTACCAGATTCAAAAAGCTAATTACCGTATTTCCAGACTCTAAAGAGCTCCAACATTTCCTTCAACTCCCGCCCACCAACGAGGCACTTTATTACTGACCGCCTAGTATCTAGACAGAACAAGAATATAACTAACCCCTGTTATTAATACGAATATAACCAAATCACAGAACACATGGTTTACCCTATTCCATTATTCGTTGATTATTAATCATTGCCTTATGCTCCTAACTCTCACTTAAAGTTCCTAAATCTCTCTAATGGTTGAAGATACACTATTCTTCCTAAGTGTCATGCCTTTTTTTTCTGTTGCAAGTAGACAGACAACTCACTAATCTTATGGATGCTGATCTACTAAGGCCGATCATACAGAGCTCAAAATCTGGCTACAAAGTCTTGTGAGTTTCTTACCCTAAAACCCTTTTTTCCCAACAATTTTATACCCTCTCACATCCCTTGATTTGCTATTAGTCCTTACTTCTTTAAACTATTAGTTATCTTTATGGCAGTGTGATATTGTTGAGGACGATTGATCCCCAAACTCATACTTTTAAAATTTATCTTATCGATCATCTTATCGATTAAATGTTAGATATTTTTATTGGGGTCGATTGATGAACTATCGATTAAATGCGCAAATAGGTCAATTAATGAACTCGTTGATTAATGTTTAAAAATTTTCTATGACAATATCGATTGTAAATAATTGTATAAATACGCTTGGTTGTGTGCTTGATTCGACTGGTTATCTGCTGTTGTCTGTAGAATACACTTTCTACACCTTACCCAGACTTCTTGATCGAGTTAGCAGAGTTGGAGACAACGAACCAGAATAGCTATCGAGTCGCTGAATCATTGATCCTTCGTTCGTTCGAGTAAGACGCATCAGTAATAGCATTCATGCAATAACGAAACATAACAAATTGGCGACGGTGGTTTTTCAATTATGGACCCTGCCAAACTTGAACTGTTACTTGAGCAGCTGCTGAAATTAATGCAAATGTTAATGGAGACCAAGGTTAAACCTCCTTTACAGCCAAGCACGTCTATTTCAACCACGGCACCATCGGTAGATGGCATCGCAAATAGCATAGCTGAGTTTCATTACGATCCTGATTCTAATGTTACTTTTGAGTTGTGGTTCAGGCGTTATGAAGATCTATTTAAATTTGATTTCGCCAATCAAGATGATGCTTGGAAAGTGCGGCTGCTACTTCGTAAACTGGGTGCAAATGAGCTGGACAAGTATTGCAATCTGATCCTGCCGTTGAACCCACGAGACCGATCATTTGCAGACACAATTCAAACATTAAGCCAACATTTTGGCGATAACTAGTCACTGTTTAATACTCGTTGTCGTTGCCTGAAGCTAACTATGAACGAAGATGATTATTTTCTTACGCATGTGGGCGTCGTCAACCGTGAATGCGAACGCTTCCGGTTAAAGTCCTTGACTGGAGATCAGTTTAAAGCCCTGATCCTTATTCGCAGCCTACTACACCAAAAGTTCAGTGACTTACGAACAAGGCTATTAAGTCGTTTGGATCAAGAGCCGAAACACCCTGAGTGGTATAGCTAATGAATATCAACGTCTCATTAATCTTCAACGAGACATTTCTATGGTCCAGAGTGGTGGATCTAGCCGATTTGAAGTACGAGCGGTGCAACAGACACCTCACAAAAACAAACACGTCCCCGCTTCATCCAGTCCATCTCACTCCAGCTCGAGACGACAGACTAAAGCAACTCCTCCTGCTCCTTGCTGGCAATGTGGTGCATGGCACTACGTTCGAAACTGCCCATTTAATCAACATCGATGCAAGAAGTGTAAGGTTATTGGTCATAAGGATGGTTTCTGTCTGAGGAAGAAGACTCCAAGTCAATCCAGAAATACCAAAAGGACCCTTCCTAGATCCCGCACCAATTCATTGAGCTTAGTATCTTCGTGTCAAAGCTCATAACCAAGTCAGAGAAAATTTATTACTGTTAACATTAATGGGCATTCATCTAAATTGCAAATAGATACAGCATCAGATGTCACTATCCTCTCTCGTAAGCTTTGGATCAAAATGGGCAGCCCAAACTTGCAGCGTACAACGCAAAAGCCTCGTACTGTGTGTGGTAATTACCTTCACCTGCTAGGACAAATGGAATGTACAGTTACTTTCCGTGATTTGGCATTTGTTGGGGTATGCTACATAACGCCAGCTGATCTAAATTTGCTCGGGTTAGATTGGTTTGATCACTTAAATTTAGCTGATGTCCCGTTGAATACCATATGCAACCTGGTATCACAACCCCAACTGCGACAACAACCACATGACTTCGAATCATATACGAGGACCCTAATCACGCAGTTTTCAACTATTTTCCAACCTGGATTGGGTCGCTGCTCTGTCATGAAAGCAACACTTCGATTGAAAACTGGGGCTAAGCCTGTTTTTCGCCCAAAGAGACCTGTCCCTTATGCAACATTACAAACAGTAGATGAAGAATTGAACCACCTTCAACAACAAGGAGTTATCACTCCCGTTTCCTACTCTGCATGGGCAGCACCTATCGTGGTTATTAAGAAAGACAATGGCACGATACGTATATGTGCTGACTTTTCAACAGGTCTCAATGCAGCTCTGGAACAACATCATTATCCCTTGCCTGTTCCCGCAGACCTATTTACCATGCTGAATGGGGGAAGATTTTTCGCTAAGCTGGATCTAGCTGATGCTTATTTGCAAGTGGAAGTAGATGAAGCATCAAGAGAGCTGTTAACTATCAATACTCATCGTGGTTTGTTCCAGTATAACCGTCTACCTTTCGGAGTCAAAACTGCACCATCTATCTTCCAACATCTAATGGATACCATCCTATCAGGTATCTCGGGAGTCGCGGCTTATTTGGATGACATTTAAATTGTAGCAACCACATTAGAACAGCTACGAGAACGCACGACATTGGTACTGCAACGCATCAGTGACAACGGTTTCCGGTTACGCCCAGAGAAATGCCAGTTTTATTTGCAGTCGGTAAAGTATTTGGGGTTCATTTTCGATGCCGACGGCCGCAGGCCGGATCCTGAGAATATCCGAGCTATCAAACTGATGCCCACTCCCACTAATGTCTCGGCACAACGTTCCTTCCTGGGACTTGTCAGCTATTACTCAGCGTTCGTTCCATCGATGCATGATATTCGCGCTCCACTGAATAGCTTACTGCAGAAGAACAGCTCTTGGAACTGGACTAAACAGTGTGACACTGCCTTTTGTAAACTGAAGTCCATTATTAGTTCGGAATTGCTGTTGACACACTACGATCCAGCCATGCCGATCATCGTAGCTGCAGACGCTTCCGCGTATGGCTTAGGCGCTGTTATCTCCCATCAGTTCCCGGATGCATCGGAAAAAGCCGTTATGCATGCAGCCCGCACACTAACCCCAGCAGAAAAAAAATACAGCCAGATAGAAAAAGAAGCTCTTGTGCTTGTGTTTGCTGTGCGCCGTTTCCACAAGTTCCTGTACGGTCGGAGATTCACGCTTCTCACATATCACAAGCCTTTACTCGCAATATTCGGGTCGAAATCTGACATTCCAGCTTATTCAGCAAATCGTCTTCAGAGATGGGCTTTAGCACTCTTGGGGTATGATTTCGAGATCCAGTACCGACACACTCAACAATTCGGTCAGGCGGATGCCTTATCACGACTCATTAGTGACCAGTTGGCGGCTGAGGAAAACACGGTAATTGCATCTCTGCTAGCGGAAGACCACGCCGAATGTTATCTGGCGACCGCAATACGAACTTTGCCGGTATCTGCAACGGACGTACAAAATGCTTCTAAGAGCGACCCCATCATCAAGAGAACTATGTCACCAACGGTTGGCCGACTAAGAAGTTTGATGGTGATATAAAACAGCTGTATCAGCGGCGGGATTCTCTATGCATTGTGAACGACTGCTTGATGTTCGGAGAGAGAGTGGTTGTGCCAGAATCCCTTCGTGCAAAAGTGCTGAAACAGTTCCACCTTGGTCATCCGGGGGTTAGACGAATGAAATCCATAGCCAGGAGTCATGCGTATTGGCCGCTAATGGATCAACATATAACAGAATTGGTTGGGAAATGTATGCGGTGTCAGCAAGCGGCAAAAATGAACGCCAAAGTTCCACCAGTTTCATGGCCACAACCTGATAATCCTTGGTCCAGGATACACGTCGACTTTGCAGGCCCGATTAACGGAACCATGTATCTAGTTGTAGTCGACGCCCTTTCGAAATGGCCTGAAATCAACCCTATCATACCGCCAACGACGACTAAAACAATACAGATCCTCACAGAAATTTTCTCCCGAAATGGTACACCAGATGCTATTGTATCTGACAACGGTTCACAGTTCACCTCCAGCCAATTCCAGTCATTCTGTCAACGACTAGCCATAAAGCACTTACGCTCGCCACCATACCACCCGCAGTCGAATGGGCAAGCAGAAAGGTTTGTGGATACGTTTAAAAGAGCCTTGGCTAAGGCAAAAGGGGAGGGGACGCCAGCAGACGCGTTGCAAAATTTCTTATACGTGTATCGAACAACGCCAAATGAGACGTTGCCTGAGCGAAAGTCCCCAACAGAGATCCTAATGGGAAGAAGACTGAAGACGATCCACAGCCTGATGCATCCAAGTAATGCACCGACACCAGAACGGACAAAGTTTGAAAAGCAATCCACGTACGAAGTGGGATGTCCGGTGTTTGCCCGTGATTACAGACCGACCCATAGTCCATGGACAGAAGCGCGAGTGGTAAGAAGAGTTGGCCGAGTCATGTACGAAGTTGAGGTAGGCAGTAACAGGTGGCAACGCCATCGGAATCAGTTACGCAAACGGTTAGCCCCAGACCGCCCATCAACAGAAGCAAATATTCCTCTTGACATCCTGCTAGACACATTCAACTTACCGGCAACCCCACCAAAAGAAAAATCTCAACAACAAGCTAAAACACGTCCAAGACGATGGCCTATCCGAGAACGGCGAGCTACAGTCAAGATGCAGGTTGACCCCAGGAAAGCCCGCTATTGAAAAGGGGAGGAGTGTTGGGGACGATAGATCCCCAAACTCATATTTTTAAAATTTATCTTATCGATTAAATGTTAGATATTTTTATTGGGGTCTGTAACGACCGAACAGCCAATATTCGGTTGGAACTACGGACTGACGGACCCAAAATTTATTCGATTAGACCAGACCAAGTTCCTCTGTATAGCCCACAACGCGTCTTTGAGATACTCGTATTATATTATATCAAAACACAAACTCTGTGCTCAATATAAACGGTTCTAATTAAGAAAACAGAACGAATTACATCAAAAATACAAAATACCTCAAACGGTACAGCCTGTGCTATACAGTCAGAAGTTTCTCTAACGCAAAGTAGCGCGCTAAACAATGAAAGAGACAGTTAATACTAAAGGGTTTGATACCTGAGAATCAATACAAATATTCCCAATCAGATGGGATCAAATATCTATCTGCAGGGATTGCAGCAATTCTCCCAAGCAGACAGTCAGAAGGTTAACAGTCACAAACTAAACCACGCCGTGACCTTGAGCTTAGTCAAACACAACCTTACTGTCAACGGTCCGGCAGCATGCAATAGAAAATTAGGTAACAAAAATAAGTCTTTAATCAAAATCACGTAATAAAGGCTCAAACGGGGAAGACTGAAGAACAAAAGACATGGTTAAACGAGATCGAAACAAAGGTTGGAATACACAAAAGGGAGAAGGAACAAATAAATGAAAATACTGTTCAACAAAGAAGCTGCAGAGGGATTTTCACTGTTCTCTTTCCGTTACAGGGTCAATTGATGAACTATCGATTAAATGCGCAAATAGGTCAATTAATGAACTCGTTGATTAATGTTTAAAAATTTTCTATGACAATATCGATTGTAAATAATTGTATAAATACGCTTGGTTGTGTGCTTGATTCGACTGGTTATCTGCTGTTGTCTGTAGAATACACTTTCTACACCTTACCCAGACTTCTTGATCGAGTTAGCAGAGTTGGAGACAACGAACCAGAATAGCTATCAAGTCGCTGAATCATTGATCCTTCGTTCCGTTCGAGTAAGACACATCAGTAATATCATTCAAGCAATAACGAAACATAACAGATATACTATGTGGACATCTAACCCATAAAACAAACTTCTTAACTATCTGATTTGCTTGTAACATGGATCTAGTAAAGACAGTGTATTCCAACTATGGGCTTTGCTTAAAGCAGTATTCATACTTACCACAAACGTAAGAGAGCCTAACATCACAAAAGGAGGGAGGGTGGCGTTACTGACCAGCAAACATGATGGTGGGGAGATTACTTCAATCCAATCCTGTCTGTAGGGCAGAACATATTGTTTAATTATAGCTCCTTATGGTCTAGTGGGATGTCACGAACCAATGATATTGAAGCTAATTTATTGTACAAAATACCGCATTAAATCGTGTTTAAAACGCTGAATTGGTTTCACCTCCTACCCAGTGATCCTATTATAAACAAACTAGATAATCCGATAACAACAAAGCCTGCTCAAGACCCTATAAAATCTATTTTTTTAAAAATGGGCTCAAATAGCTTCGACGAAAAGGGAGTCAGCCATTTGTGCATCAGAATACTGTTTTCAGTACTACATTCCATGACTACACATAATCCCATACTCTCAACTTCTTTCTAAACCACCTCCATTTGTCAGTTGTTTATCCACTCATACCTTGTTTACACTTATTTTCTTTAACATATTAGAATGCTGTTACTTAATAAGTACCTTAATAAGAGAGAGTTAGACTGAGCAGTCATACCTTAACCATTCGTCTATGAACATTGTCTACTCTGCTTCTCGTCTTTTCGTTTTCTTGCACCCTTTTTCAGCCCCTTCGAGATATGCCACCGAAAACGGATATAGAACGGGTGACTTCGTCTTGCACCATCATCAAAGCCTCAGGTATTCCAGAGGGACATGAGGTTGCGGTTTTTAGAAGCCCCCAACTTCACATGGATCTATTCTCGACCATCAGTTGCACAACGCAACGTAACCTTCATAAAGCGCGTCAACTGTGATATTGACAATACGATTCTTAATAAAATCATTTACATTCATATTTTATGAAATATCAACCCAGCTGAGTGATTTACTACAGTGAAAATAAAATTTTTTAACAATTTGATCTTGCTTGTAAAGAGGCATGCCATATGTAACAAACTGTTACTTGGGAATAAATTATTGTCATTATAACATGTTAAAAGTCTATTTAACCAGTTATCTCGTGTTCAGTTTTGAGGATTTTGGTTCAGACCAATACCACAACGTGCTGTTATTATTATTTACAAACATCTTATGGGTACATAAGTGTTGTGAAGAGACTGTTTCAGGTTTCTTTAGAAATGCAATAATACACAGGTTTCAATAATGCTAGCACATTTGCCATATTTGAAAAAGAGAAAAAAATAATAACAGAATAATAATAGAATAATAATGATAAATCAGGTTCTGTGCAATTTAGAAAAATATTGAGTTGAATTTAAAGGAGAGGGAGAAAATAAGGGAATATAAGCGAAGGAAACGTGAATTACATAAACAGTTTAATAAGCGTGTTTGCGAACGCAGTTCAAGAATTAAAGGCTATGTATGTAACACCAAATGAGTACCAAAAACAAAACAAAATAAATAAATAGAAAAATAGCTTATCATTGCAATAAGATATGACGTTATAGTAAATGTCTGTGTAGTCGTGGTTTAGAGTGATGCTATGAGTCTCAATTAAGTGCAAAGAATAACCAAGTATCAATATGTACGAGTCATATATGCATAGTGAAGATAAAATGAGTCTGAAAAGTTAATTCCAGTGTAATAAAAGTTGTTGTCTTGATCACAAACTTGGGACTCTTAAGACTAATATTTATTTAGAAGGAAAAGAGCGAGAAAAGCAATGAACACCTAATGAAAGGGCTAAACCATGATAATAAGAATGTAATGAATATCGACCTCTGAAGCAAACCACTAATTTTGTCAGTCTTAGTGCATTCGGGTAAATGCATGTAAAGGTATGCAATAGGATTCAGAGTTAAAGTTGATATAAGTACAAACATTTGTGCAATAATAATTGAGAATGATGTTATAAAGGTCACAACTACTTGCATAAGATAATCAACTACAAATCTCTATGTGTTATGTGTATTTGGTGGAATCGGTATGCATATTTTCTGTCGCAGAAACGACGCTGATACTTTTGGTTGCAACTTCCGGTTTAAATCTTACTTTGGCTGCTTATTACCCTATGTAAACTAACATGAGCCATTACAGTTTTTACGAGGTCCCTGATGACGATATAGACTATCTAGTGTGTAGAAACAAACCATTTGTAGTATATCTCTAATTAATTATTTTTGTGTGATGAATCTTAATACTGTCACAGTGCAGGAAAATGACGTAGCTGGACAAATATTGGGTAAGTTCAATTACCACAACTATACTACTTGGAGTTATAAGATATATCTCTGTTCTCTAATTATTATCAAGTAGTTGAACTATTAAATTTCTCATTTGCCTGCTTGTAAAAGTTTCTCAATGCATAAACTATCGTTGTGTTTTACTCCTCCTAAATTAGTTTAATTTTGCAGAAATATTATAAAGGGTCTACATATGTTGTCCCAGTGACTGATGAACTATGCACGCCAACACGTGACCATAATGGGTTTTTAGTCACAAGTGAATTGAATAAAATCTGTTAGGACTCAACATGGACTATAAAGATCTCGTGTCGGCCTTAGGTCAACAGTGCGGGTCAGACATATAATTGATCAAGTTCAGAGTATTATGATACAGACAAAACAATAGACGTGGGACAGAAAAATGCAATATTATTATTATAATCTTCACCCACATTTTCATTTTAAGCGTGTTAGGCATTAAACGAGACACTTTAAAGTTATTACATGTACTTCCCGACCAGGTGCTGCAGCTTTCTTTCTGATTTACTTTTTCAGATTATTGATAACCGGAGGATTCATATCATTTTTGGTAACCTCCGGCGCGCATCAATCCCATCCAATTCGGTATTGAACCAACATCACGTTTATTCTGGTGGGAGAGTAGTGTGGTGGTGTAGTAGCATTGGGCCCTAACTACACAATCCTCAAAGCCTAAAACGAGACATTTGTGAAAATAGATGTTCAGTATTTAACGTTGAGAAAAACCCTACGATGGAGAGGGCGGGAAGAATGAATAGGTCGGATGGCATGGCTCGGCCTTGCAGTCGTGTGTTGCCTTATATCTTTTACTCATATCAAGTATATTGTTCTATCTCTAGTCTTAGTTTGTTCTCCATCACATATTGGTGATTGTTACGATGCAATGAGTTGGTGTAGACAGCGATGTGACTTCCACGTAAGACTTTATAGATTAGGCAGTTATATTATGACAAATCCACAATTTTAGGATAAGATCTATTATTCGAGCGGTAGACCATAATTCTACAGTATAACCGATATTGTTCTGCAAAACTGTCGTTGGCCTATTCGACAAGCACTAATTGTCTGATTTTTTTGATATGTTATGTATTTTATTCTTAGCGTTCCAATTACAATTCAATCCGATATCGGAACCTCAAATCTTGCTAAAAACGCTAACCAGATTGAACAGTTTTGTTGGCAGATATTATCATACGGTCTAGAAACATAAAGTCTAGTTCAACATCTTGATATCTTTGGGGTTTTAGGGTACTATTTAACGTTTGATTTTTACATAACATCGACTCCGATAGCTACCACTTTTGTATGTAACTTTTTGATCATCAATGCCTAGTTCGCGGAGTCAACTATTAAGGGATGGTAATAAAGCTTCATATATATCCGAAATATAGATTTCGGTCGAAAACTTTGATTACTCATTCTCCAAATGAAATGTGGTTTATACAATTTTGAAACACTTGAGTGTAAATGTAATTATTATCTTGTGGTCAGATGCCCGCGCTGCGAGCAAATCAAACACTATTCACATTATAGGGTAACTGCTGACCGTATATGCATAGCAAAAAACAATTCAACTATCTAGGTGGAGTTTTTTCTCCAAGCTGGATGTTTTGGTTATGGTGTTTACACCGTTCTTTTGAACGACAACAGCATATTCAGGTAGAAGTAGTTGTCACGTTCCTCTACACATGACTCGCAGCTTGTCCTGTCGACCTCGTTTTTGACTGATTATTGTTGACATTTAACCTGACATCGTCTGTTCATTTTTGTTGTATCTCCTAATGATTTGATTACTGGTCCCGTATCTGTCCATGATTTTTCTAATTGGTTGATAGATTGAACCGAGTTCGATGCGTTTGTTGATGGCCGATTGACCCGAGTGCCAAAGTTCTATAAATTCGATGATGCTTTTAGTATTCCCCGTATTTGAGTTTCCAGTCTAATGTATGTTCACAGTTGTCTACATACATTGAAATAATTGAGGACATGTCATGGCGTTTGACCGTTAGTTTTCGTTCGTGCAGGCAAAGATGAAAGTGTCGCACACTTTGTTCGATGTAGTGGTTTTCATAGTTGAAACAGTTTATTTTGTTTTTAAATCTTGATTGGATTTATCTTAAGTATGTTTCTTTTTTGTTCTCTGTGTCGTCTGACTGTTATCTTGATCGCTGTTGTAGAGATTGCTAAGTATTCTGATGCGGATATCTCCTATAGCCTCTTTTTTCGGTCATCCATGACGTGCTGTTATTTGTGGATTCTGTAGTATGCATCAGTCATCATCAGGTAAATCATTTTTCTTCCGTTTCGCTCAGCAGTTTTTCATTCTACTAGAAAGTTACCTGGAGATCTGTATCTTACACTTGTTTACAGAACATCATCAACCTGAGCTACGAGTCTTCTCTACAATCAATGTACTATATATTGGTATGTTTTATAAATATTCTAAGTCTCATTGATACCACTTGATTTCTGGGTTATTACGTTTTCAATTTTCGGCTAGGTTGGTGGGCGAATATCTCAAAACGTTTATACAGTAGCTATGATTAGAAGTCTAATAGTTCAAGCTGTCATTTACTCGTCTGCTTTGCTTTACAGTGTACTTATCAGTGGTTTATGATTGAAAGAAATACGAATAATTCGCTTTCCATTATCTGTCAAAAACACATTATTCATGGATAAATTGAAAAACAGGGTACCACACACTGCTGATGCCAATCTTCGAAAAGTGCTATAATTCACGTAACATTTTTAAACGACTGGTTATAAGCTTTACGCTACATGTTGTTCGAAGTGCCTCCCATCAAAGAAAGTGGGCATTAATAATCTTACTACTTTATTTTCGATATTTGGTCAGATTTATCTTTTGGTTCTTTCTTAGCCCCAATAGAATCATGGGTCAACTTGAAGTATTTCGGCTGTCTTCTAAGCGTATCTGTAATGTATTGCACTGGTTGTATACAACTCGATCGGCGATTTGAGTTAGATTTGACACCAAACTTCTAGTGATGCCAGCAAAATTGTCTAGTGTGTCTGAGCTTTAATGACCATCTCTTAAATCTTTACCTTTGCCTTTGTGTTGACCTGCCCAGCTTTCTGTTGTCTGTTTGAACTTGGGTGACCGTCTGTTTGAAAACTTTAACGTTCACGGTGAGCTTCACTACGATCTATTATCTAGAAGATCCGTCATTTTGCGTGTGACCCATTGTGTGCAGTCAGTTTGAGAGAACGCCCTCTTTGTTGACTTAAAAAGAGCAAAAAACACAGATCTTTTCATCTAACAACTCGTAATTTATTGTTGTGTCTGGTCTTAGTTGAGCGAACCACAACTCAAGGTTACTCGGATCGAGGTCTGGGAGTCTGAAATTCGATGTCACAACTGTGTTTGCCTCTAACAATGAAAGGTTGGGCTCATTTTCATGACCAATTATACATTAAGGCTGAGATATTACGATATATGACACTTTTCTCAAGAGCGAAGAAAGTAAAAAAATCAGTTATTAACATTAATAAATAATCTATTATAGATGTATCGGGATGTTAAACTATTGAATAGTGTGCAAAAGAATCTTCGTTCGAAACAAAGACTCAAAAACCGTTAGGATCCATTTTTACACCCTTGAAAGGTGGTTAAGCCAGAGAAAGCTTTTGAGGTCTGGTCATACAGTTTACCACACATCACATGAAGCAAGTGGAAGGAGGGCTCATCTTATTCAAACTCAAACACTTCGCCATTAAATTGAGTATAATATGAGATGTATTTCATTCATATAATATTCAAATAGCAGGATCTTCATTGACTCTGATCTGTTAGAAGAATAACAACAATTTCCAACAACCGATAAACATGGACAATATCTCAACTAGCAGTTTCAAGGTGTTAAAAAAGAACTTATTGTTCCGTTGTACTGTTTAAACTTGGATTAATTTTAATTTGGTTATTTATTCTCTGAAGAAGTGACTTACACTAAGCCACGAAAAGTCAGAAAATCTAATTTTTCTAATCATTGGGATGTTACAAACATACTAGTTATTTACAAAAAGAACTAACGTTATTCACAGCAGTAAAGTAATACTTTATGAATATAATTCACTTTCAACAAGACAGCTATTTCTGCATGCATGATCAATAACGCATAACAACGGTTTAAGTGTAGGGTTATAAACTTGCAGACCTACTTAAAGATTAAATTAATGAATAAGGCAAATTTAACAGTGAAGTTTCCAAATATATCAGTTAAATATTTATATCATGGAGCCGCCTAATAGCATTTCATTCGTTATATAATAACAAAGATGAGGTGCTTTGTTTAACTTTCGACGTTGACATACACGAACTTTAGGGATATGATGCAGATAAAGTTATAAGTTCTGTTGTTGAACGCTACAAACTTAACGATAAGCAAACGAAATCAAAGATATGAACGACGGGGCAAATAAGTATGAATCCTCAATGATGCTAAAACCGTTACAGTGGAATAAGCACAGGCATGTCAAATCGGTAGTTGAACGTCATACTAGTTCTTATAACTGTACTGTAGCAAAAAATCTCCAGGTTAATTATGGAAACGAAGGCAATGAATTTTGAAGTATAACACTGTAGAGTGTATAGGAATAACGGAAGAAAGGCTGAAATAAGAACCAGGAAAGCTGTCCGGTAAGTTTCAGAACGTAAAGGAGTACTTAATATTTCTATAAAATTATTATTGTCGACTGTTTGTTGCATTTTGTTCATCATCATTTTATATCAAGTTTCAACACTTTAGCTATTAGGAGAGAGTGGGTAACTGTAAAACAGTGAAGCCACTATAATTTATCATCCTTGTGATTCACTTAGTAAATAGCTTAGGTGGTCATACTTCCGGCTATCTTGTAAGAGTTATACTGGTGGGGGTGATTAAGAGTACCTCTAGTGTAGGTAAAGCCTTACGTTTCACATTCACTCGTTTTTTCTAAATTTTCCCATACTGTGTACAGTTCCAGACGACCAGCATAGGTCAGTTGACACAAACCAATAGTGCTGCTCAGGGATTGTAGTGCCACAACGGCAGAAGACCAAATCACCTCAAGATTTGTTTCCTAGTTTTAAATGGCTGGTTCTAACTACTGATAACAATGTGACTCTCGTAGGAACTATGTATCACAATTTGAATTGATAAGCATACAACACAGACCACTCACCACCAGCCCAACTTGATAAAATGCCTAAAGGAATCCTATCTGGGCCATATAAAAATGTATTGCCAACATGGCATTGCACAAATAACCACATTTGGGCCAATTGAAATATTAACGACTACCATTAAACCATGAATTATATGGTACAATACGCAGAACAAAATCGAACCCGTCAAGGCTTACGGAGGTAATGTTTAGCTTCGGTATCTCTCGTCCAGCCCAAAGACACATTGCGTGTAGGGACAGTGTAATGATTGTTTGTACTAGTGATTGCTCCGTGTCTTATTTCGCCCCTGACTCCGGGTCAAAATACAATAACATTAGCTGTTCTTGCAGAGTTCTCCCCAATTTGAAGACTGGTTTATATTCGACCAAAAAAGTATGACTTGAGACGTTATGGGAATTAATGCTTAATATAACTAACGCAACACATGCGAGAGTCTTGAAAAGTAAAGAACAAGAGAAACAGTTAGTCAACAACTCAGTAAGAACATTGAATATAATTCCATTGAATGGTAAAAGCGTTCGATAGCCATAAGCAATGAAGTAGGAATAAAATTGTTATTATGCATGGATGAAAAACAAAAGTGAATAAGGCTTTTGTTATATCTAGAAGGTTGTTCTTGATTTACCGCGTATAACGTGAGTACTATAACGCCAGAATCCTTCCTTTCATCTGGACCCATAATCTGCTATGCGTTTGAGAACCGTGTCCACCTTATTCTCTAAGTCGGCATAGTCTGTACCCATGATCAGTATGTGATCGAGATAGGCCACTGTACCAGTAATATCTTGTACCATAGTATCCATAACTTGCTAGAAGATTGAAGGGGCGGCCGTTACTCCAAAAGGAAGTCTGTTATATCGGAACAACCCTTTATGAGTGTTAATTGTCAAGCAATGCTTACACTCTTCCGCTAATGGAATCTGTAGCCAAGCTTCTGATAGGTATAATTTTGCAAAATACTTACCCTCATTCAGTTTCGCAAATAAATCTTCTGGTACCGGCAAAGACTACTGATGGGCTTCAAGTGCTTCTTTTATCCAGTCAAATAATCTGCGCATAACCTGATACTTTCATTTGGCTTTTTGACAGTCACTATTGATACTGCTCGATCAGAAAAGTTTACTGGTTCTATTATTCCACTTCTTTGCAGACGCTCTAATTCTTATTCAACAATAGGCAGCGCTGCATAGGATAACGGACGTTTTGGTCTGAAGACGAGGGAAATTACCGGTTTAAGAGTCAGTAGTGCTTTTACCTTTTTGCACTCACCCAACTCTTCCGTAAACACTTAACTATATCTTTCCAACACAACACCCTTCAGATCCTTTTCCACTGGTTTATTGTTTCTCACGGCGCTGCATATGTGGTTAATGGTGTGATTTGCTAATTGTAGTGTTTCTATTAGGTCTAGACCCAGCAAATCTAGTCCTGGGTTTTCTGTGAGGTATAACGTTGCATTCGTCTTGGCGTTTCTTTTTGAAGCTGTACAACAAACCTCTCTAACAATATTTAATTTCCCTCCAGATGCACTATGAGCTAACTGGGTTGTTGGGAGCACCTGTGGTTTACCGGTAACATTCCAGGTTTTTCGACTAATAAATGTGATGTCGGAAGCAGTGTCGAGCTGCAGGCGTGCGCGCTTTTTATTAACATCTAAGTCTACATACTTTCGTTGGCGTTAAAATTGTGCTCGATTATGTGATACCAATATTTTGTTTGTTAGAGCACAATATCTGTATTTCTTGGAGTAGGGTTTCGAAGAATGTCGTTTATGGGTTCTTATCCCGCAGCGGTTTTCTTTATGGCCCTTCCGATGACATTTGCTACAACAATGTTCTTTATATAGGCAGAACCTCTTATAATGCCAACCTCCACATGACCAACATGGGGATAAAGACTGATTGTCTGTGTGAGACAATTTTCTTGAGCAGGAATCTTTCTTTCCCCTTACAACATGAACGTATGGCGACTGGCCATTATTTTCGACCATGGAAGTGTCATTTTTTAAGTTTACCAATCTCTAGCACTCTATGGTTACTTCCTGTAGTGTTGTATTCGGATATTATTCAATTTTACTCGAAATTCTGGTTCTAATATCAGCACCTTCCGGAGATTGGAGGCTGCACACAAACACGAGACACTCAAACTGATTTTCTGTCATTGATGATAGTTTGGAGCGCTCACATTCATGGTTTACTAACCCCGCATGCTTCACCCAGTCATCATCACCTGCTTTTGTTATCTTGAAACATTGTTAACTAATATTAAACAAGGATGACTGTTCAGCAAGGAGTTGCGACAAAATTTCAATCGCTGCATCAAAAGAAAAATCTTTTGGATTCTTTGGGAGGATAAAGTAACTGTAACGTTCATGTTCACCCGTTACAAGTTTTCGTAAGAGTGTTCTGACCTCAGAGGCGTCATCAAGTTTTTTGAGGTCGACCTTGAACAAATCTTCATATTTCGTGAACCAGGTTTCAAAAGTAATGCCAGCCGAACCATCGAAATTAAATTCATGGATAGAATTAATGATGTGGTTAACATGAGATTTGAAGGGATCATCTGTAACTTCTTTTTGATTCAGGTTCATTTTCTGGGTTAGCGTCTCTATCATGTGAATCTGGAACTGTTAGAGACGTTTTTCTTGACGTTCCAGCAAGGTTTCAAATTGTTCAAAGGCAAATGACATCTTGGAACGATGACCCCATCGCCAGTTATTATATCTATGAAGTTGTTCTTGATATACCGCGTATAACGTGAGCATTAGAACGCCAGAACTCTTCCAAGTCGCAATAAGAATACAGAAGACTAATGAAAGGAATATTATTCCCAGACAGCGTCAATTATAGTACAAGATTGTCAGGTAATTATGGTTTTTAGTAAAAACAAAATCATCATTACATTCCACCAAGCAGCATAAAGAGGGGTTTTTAACATTGTTCAATCAGGAAGCTACACGTATGAATTCTAGAACATTCTTCCAAAAAGTGATTGAATGGAATATCTTCGGCTCCTTCTGAGCCTTCTACATCCTCCTCGAGTTCACCCGTGGTCCGTCGTCAGAGTTTTAGTTGTCCTTCAGATGAAATGACACATGTTGCAATTAGTAGACTTTGAATTTTTGATTGAACAAACTCAAACTTCTTCCTCTTCACTTTCCAGTAAAGCTAAATCATCTAAGTAAACGGGAGATAATAGACACAAATAAAAGAGTTACCGTGGGAGGGGTCGGGATCATAATGTAAATATTACGACACTTGAATTATAGCTGTTTTAAGTAATGGATATAAATCTCAGGTCTTCATCTTGGTCCGCATCGCCAACACGAAATCAAATTCAGTTAACCTCATTCTCTGGAGATATTGTGCATAACAAGAAACACGAAGCTCTCCTTCTTATGGTTTGGCATATATGTGAAATACCTAGCACTTGTAAATCATCAACGTAGATCATCTATGCCGAAATGATTGGAGGCGTAGTTGAATTAGACGTGAATCGTGTGACAAACTAGTTAACGTCGAAATCACACCTCGTGGTCGGCACCTTACGTGGATTACCCCATTTACGTATCAAGGTACAGTGGATGTTTCCGAGACTGTACAACACAAAGGACGTTATTACAGGAATATATTAGTTGAAGTAGATCCAAACGAAGGTATGACCACTGCCGTATGGGTCAGTCCGTGGCGTACGATTAACTTATGCGGGTTGGTTGTCCTTGACCTTGACGTCGATCGGTGATTTGTTCGATATTCAATGACCTAACTGCCGGATGATTTGGCTAGGGCTCAGTGGAATTTCACTGACCCTACACACTTTCACACTCAATAATTATATCAGTGATGCTTATATGATAGTAACTTTCGTTAAGAGACTCATCCTAGACCATAATTTTTACTGTCTTCGCTTTTTAACCAGGGGTTCTGATTCACGACAGAAACACGTTCATATAAAGCGCATGTAGATAGCCTTAGATGATTGAAATAATAGCTTAATTAAGATTTATACTAGTATATGCAATAATGAATTTCCAAATGAGTTAAAAAATGCTCGAAAATAGTAGTTATCGGTCTTCATTGTTCGTCGAATTATATTATAATTCTCGCTAGCAGTCAAATTTAAAAGGTTGTTGCGTAGTGACCTTGCTTGAGGAGGTTGTTCAATTCAATCTGGCAAGTGTAGGTGTCCGGCTTGCCTGCAATCGTCTTTTCTCTCTAAGTTACTCAGGGTCTTGTCGTACGAAGTTTGCACCAAAAATCCATCTCTACATACTCAGATATACTTTTTATTCCATGCCGCAGAAATCAATCTTGTGAGTTATGTGTCTGGAAATAATGCATCTTAAAACACTTCATCTAAATACTTTCATGATTTTAATAATCGCCTAGATTGTTTGTATTAGGCTATATTTGTGAGTGAATATTTTTCCTAGAGTGTCATATAGCTAAATGGTTTTGGTAACCATTACCTGTTTTTTCTAGAATTTCAGTCTCCCTATTTTTGGGAAAGTTTTATCTTGTTTAGGTAAATTTTGGGGAAACGGCGCAAAACCCTGAAGTTTCTCTAGACACTTTTGGGATTTTCCCCAAAATCTACCCAAACTAAACAAAACTTTCCCCAGTATAGGGATGTTGGGTTTCTTGTCTAGAAACCAAATTTTCACTTCATGTGGTTTCCCTAAAGCCTGTGGAGCCGAAAATTTGTGTACTTATATCAGGAGTTATGTGCTACTTGATTTCCCCGAAAAGTACTACCGTAGTAATCTTTGGATGGCACTTTTCCTACTGGTCTCGTATTATCACCGAAATTTTTTGATGTTTTTCGTGAACAAACATGTGTGTATTTGATGAAAATGGTTAAAGGCGCGACATTTTCTGATTTTTTTCCAAATGATTCTCGGTTCTGTTGAAAAGGCTTGAAATGTCATATGCGATGGGCTTTTTCGCAAGTTCTGGAACGGGCATATTACTGACTAGCATGTTTATTAAGGAGAGTTCTTCAATTAACCTCTGATTAGTAACAGTGGTAGCTGGGGACGGTCTGTTTTCATGTTCAATATGTTGGGATATCTTAAATCAAGAACAATTAAGATTTGTTTTTCAATTGACTTGGGTGTATAGTCTTCAGAAAATGCATCGAAGTAAACAGCCATTTGAATTCTTCGAAATTTTTTTAGGGAATTTTATCATCTCCCTGTTTTTTGATAGCATCTCTTTCTACCGGAGCTTATCAAGTCTAATCAAAAGTGTTCATTAATTAAAGCTCTCTTATCATTCATCCTTCAAATTTTAAATACAACTGACTGAGTCGATTCCATAGAAAAAAAAAACAAGTTTATATAGTAGTTTCCATATAGTGCCCTCCTATTCAACATCGTTACCAGTTTCTTCAGCTAGGCTTCAAGCTTTGATTTATTCTTCGTTTGACCGCCCCCAAATGCCTTGGTATGGCTGAGGGTGGGTAGAGTTATCCCTCTCGAAATGCTATCACATGGCCAGAGAAGTCCTACTCACTGCCTTCTCGCAGCGGGGGTGTTGTTTTCAACATTGAGAGGACGAAAAGCGAATGTCTGGCGCTTTAACTGGGTTGGTGGACACGGAGGGTCCACCTAGGGTCGTTGGAAAATTCTAATTTTAAACCAATAGTGCACACGGGTTCCGGGGCCCTGAAGGAACACATGGCGTATGAATCTATTGTTCGTCAACGGCTACATTGGGGCTGCATTTCCTGACGTTGCTCCACTGCCTTCTGGATCAAACCAGGCGTTGCCACCTAAGAAAACCACCTGTTTTGGTCTAGGCACCCGTGCAGTATCACATCCCACATATGTATTCGGTGCCCCTTTATATTAATATTTGTGTTCAAATAAATAAATATACTTCGTTTGACAACGCTTCTCAACAATACTTTCTAAAATCTAAGAGAATATTAGCTCTGACCTTATTTTGCAGCCAATATTTTCTATTGTGTTCGACTTACATGTTAAGGTTAAACCAACGATAGCAGTTGAAATCCCAAAGAACCTACCAAACAAACACCTAACTTTTTTCGACTGGCGTCATAGTCAAATTAAATGCAATGACGTTTTTCACATGATCAGATTTGTAAAACTTCGTTATTTCCTTCTACACTTACAAAATATCATAGATACTAGGTCACATTTTTAGTGATGTGAAGTCAGAAGGCCTGAGTTTAGGGTGAACATGGCAGTCAATCAAGCGTCGAGTCTTATACTAGTTCATCAGTTCAGTTTGCCACTTTTTGTTAACTCCAAGGGATGAAAATGTTTCTAAGATAAAAGATGAGAGTTGATAAGGAGAAACATTTGAAAGATGTAAACTGGTTGCAATTCTAAACAAAATATGTGCATCGGAAATGTTATGATGGGTTCTAATCCGAATTCTCCAGTTGAATCTTAAGGTTTCACCTACTTCATCTATAAAGCCCACAAAAATTAAACCAACAATATTTGATTATATGAACAGACGTAAATATACCCAACTACTCAGTCGCTTTATGAACATGCATGTACATCATCCAACAACACGCGTCTTTGTAAGTAGCTTAATTAACACTATTAGACCTAACTATTTATCGCAGTTCGACCGAGTTGTCCAAAACCTCGCACTTATAATTAACGTTGCTTAATCAACGATATCATACTAATCTAATGTTTCAAAGTAACCCGATTTCATCTATATCTAAATATCAGCATACTGTGGTTGGTAAATCTGATCAAATATGCTCTAGGGTTACAAGTTTTGATAATTTAAGCAACTAATATGGTTATCTTAATTCATAGGTGTTCTCTTAACTTTTGCATACTACGCTATCGTGTTCTATATTCCGTTTACTTTATTTGACCTAGTCTGACTACTGTGCTCTACTGTTTTCTCATGTTAACTTAGCGGTGGAAAACACTAAATATGCTGAGTCCGGAGGTATATTCAACGTTGTACTTTATTATTCAACTGCTCATTGTTAATTCTCGTTCATAAACTCCAAGGATCAACAAAGATACTCCCGGTATTCCCCTGTACGTGAGTGGAAATGTTTCCATTCAGCATTTGAGCTCTTGTTCATCAGGAATATACGAAGAGTGTTAAACTTCATCATCCTGCTCAATAGAGCACATTTCTCATCTATATCTAAATATAATTTTCAATTTATTCAAATACTATGTTAAGTACCTAGTTATATGTATCTTGATTTCGTATAAATCAGAGGGGTGCTTGGAATTCTTACCAATCACCTGCCAAAATATATATCATGTCTGTTCCTCTGTTTCCAATCCTAGCCGTCTGATTTCAGACACACTTACAATCTTAGACTATTATTTTTTGTTCAAAGGATTTATATCAAGCCATTTGTTCCCGCAGGATACTGGAGTCCATGTGCACAATTGGTTTGGAATCCGGTTAAAGCGTCGGGCATTCGCTTTTCGTCCTCTCATTTTCGTAAACAACACCCCCGCCACGAGAAGGCAGTGAGTAGGACTTCCCTGGCAGACGCGTATATAGCACATGGACTCCAGTATCCTGCGGGAACAAATGGCATATGAACCAATCGTTGGTCACCGGCTTCCATGGGACTGCATCTCCTTACGATGCTCCACTGCCTTGTGTGTTAGACCTTTAGGTCAAAGTCTCGGGGTGTGACCCCCTAAGATAACCACCTGCTTCGGTCTGGGCACCCGGGCAGTATCACAGCCCTCACACATATCGAATGAGACTTGTGTGGCGCATATGTATTTGGTGCCTCTTTGTACCAATATCTATGTGTTAAAATAAATAATAAATAAAATTCAGCCACTGAAACATTTTTGAGTAAAATTAAACCAGTTAAGCCATTTATTATTCTAACCGACTTAAAATATTATGCTCTAACTTTGAAGTTCTTTTTACTGTAGATCATTCTTTTCCGGGAGTGACAAAAAAGAAACTGAGAAAACAAATAAGTAGTATTGAGATTATTGCTTACATTCTGTCGTAAGGGAAAAGATGATTAGTTCAAAACAGCCTGACAATACTTCACATAAAAGCATAAAGCGCAGACGCATCATTGTCGAAAGTGATGATTCATTAACAGAAATGCCCAATAAAAGTAACTAATTTTTTTGTGTCTAAGTAACATTAGGTAGTGAATATGTTCATGTATGTCAATTGGAGTATAAAATTGAATAACATTTTAGAACGATATTAATTTTGAAGAAAGTGATGCAGAAATCCCTTCTAAATTACCTGATTTAGTACATCAACCAATAAGTGTATGTTTCTCCTCAAAATTTGTCATAACCTAAGAATCCTACAAGTGAGGATAAATTGTTACAGAATGTGACTGATACAAGAACTAAAGACAAATTCAAGGACTTAAGTGAGTCTAATTTAGTCCGTTTTCAGTGTGCGAAAATTGAAGCAGGCAATATTCTAAGCAGATCAAATGTTAATGAAAAGTCGTCACGGAGTCCTGACAAACTAGTTACCCGGTATGAATTGTCAATAATGTTATTTCTTTAGTTACGACCCCAGCAAAACGGATTATCACCCTATCCATGATTGCAACTGGCGAGAAGGTGAAAGGTTGGTGACTACTTGAAAATAACAATTTCTAGTGTCCCTTATTTGTCATTGGCGAGAACATTTGAGTGTATTGAGGCCACATCTGGCAGGTAACATAAATTTAAATTGTATTGGTTTTAGAATAAAAATAACAGAAATGCTGTGCAATTTTTTTCGCTCAGTCGGTTTGTTGTCTTCATTTGATTTGACAAGCTGCGTTTACCTATGCCTCAACCAACTGGGACCCGCATATGAAGGGATGGAACTAGGCGTGGGGGAGACAGTCCTATTAAAGGCTTTGGCCGCAACTACAGGTAATTCCGCATTTCTTTAACTTTTTCTGATGTCTACTAACATACGACTAAAAGCCAAAATATCTTCTAGTAGTTGGTAATGTGTATCAAAATGAGTTCGAAATTCAATAGAAAATGTATCTGACAAAAAATTATACACCGAGTGTATTTTTACTCGCTTTTGTTAGTAATTCAAATAGTTAAAACTTCTAAAGGACTTTGATAAACATGTGAATAACTTGTCTTCCAAGAGGCAATAAACTTGGTTTTTGCAGATGATTACAGTTTTTACCATATTGAAGGAGTGAAAAATATTCACATGGCTCATTATTCATGTCCAAGTTGTTGAAGAGATAGCTAAGTGATTAAAGCACTCACCTTTCAATAAGTAAGTTATTGGTTCGAACTCCACTCCAGATATTTCATTTTGAATCCCTGGATAGTGTCAATATCCCTTACAGAAACAGTGCGTAAGATTGTAGTTGGTAGTTAAGTTGAATTATCATCTATTTAGTCTTAAAACCACTTAGTATGTGATGGCTGGAGGTAGTTCTTAAGTATTTAAACCTAACTGAATTAAGTACTTTAGAACCGGTCCCTAGACTACCAAGCTGTACTTCAGTAATGCTTGTTTTCTACACGCTTCTCTAAAAATGCAATAACGTCAATTTTCCTGAGCAGTAGCTTGGTGTTTGAGGCATTTGACTTTTGGTTCAAAGTCCCAGACTCGGACTCCATTACATTTTCTTAAGCTTAGGCAACCGAGTAATATTATTAACCGTCACAGCGTGACTTATACTCAAGTACCTGGTTAATGGTTTTATTTAATTTTACTGATTTTAATGTAAGGTAGTCTACTTAATAAACAACTATTGTCTTGATAAAAATAATATTTTTAATCATTCAAAGTCATATGAGTGAAAGCTAGTTAATTTCGCTAACAGAAATGTCAAAGTTGGTCTGGAATAGTAGCAAGTGTTTAAGTGATCTATATTCATCAAAATTAGTGTACGTTTGTAAAAAGATTTACTGACCGTTTCTAACTTTGTTATTTAAACTGTGATCGTTTTAATATTGGTTATTTTTACTCTTATATACATAGATTAGATATTTAATCCAGTAACATTAGGAGGAATATCATTTTCTTTAATTTGGAGTAAGATTAGGAAGAAGTCAGCTACGCTGACGTTTTTTGTCTACAAGATATACGTGGCCTAATAATATAGAAATTTACAGGTTTCGACTATACAGTTGGAGACATTTTTAACCTCCAGACTCATCTGTTTTATCTAACTCACTTTAAATAATTTAATAATTTTATTATCAATTGGGAATTTGTTAACATGTTGTGCATGGTTTTCATAGGTGTTGGGATTGAACATATGCGTTCGAGTTTGAAGCAACATGGTGATCTTGGGGTTGTCGCCGAAGTAAGTTTCTAAAACAAAGTTGATCGTACCCTACTTTTTATGTAAATATCTGTAGATAAAATATTTCAGTAGTCGTAGCTGAGTGTAATAGACGTTCATTCTACAAGTATGAGGATGTAGTAAAATCAGACGACTGGCTACTGTTTTTAACACCTTACAAAATCTTTATGAATAACACCGCAGTATTTTAATGGAAATATGTTTTTATTGGTCCTATTTGGCCAATATGTTCAGTATTCCTATTTTTTTTGTCTTAACTTGCTTATGATATATAATCCTAAAACTTCACTGTGAATGGAATTTTTTCAGACTATCAGATCACGCCAGAAAATCCTGTCAGCTCCGAAACCATTGACCATTTCTCTAGTATTTTCTAAACTGAAAGATATTGCTTCAATGTCTGGAAATTCAGTAAGTTATTATATTCTCTTTTGAGAATGATTGGTGTGTTAATTAGCCATTTATCCTATGAAGTAAATTTCATCTTGTTGCTTTAATCTAAACAAAAGTTCAACTTTCATTGATCATATCTAGCGAAACGAAAGTTCATTCATGGTCATTTTGTTTATATTGTCCCACTATCCATGGGAACAGACAGACTGATATTTCCTCATTAAGTCTGCCATGCAGCAATTTGTCCATCACTCTTTAAAACTTATCGCTGAAAATTTTCTAAAATATTATCAACAAGAAGTCTTCTCAAGCTTTCTATTTGTAGCCTGCTTTTTTCTCCCAATTAAACCTAATAAGTATCAGTTTGTTTTTCAAAGATTTCTTCAAATTCCAAAGAGTTTGGTAAATTAATTTCATCATGGCTGAGAAGTTTGTCAGTTTTTTACTTAATGTTAGCCTCCTGTTTATGAACTCCATATACATTCCATCTTTTCAGCTCATAAGTAATTAGAATTTTTGAGCCCAGCTCCATTTCAGTCCTAAATCCTATAGATGGACGCCAATCAGGAAAAGGTATGACAGTTTCTTTTGTATTGAAGGGGAATTTACATATGGTTGACGTGTTGATAGTTTACCAGTCGTTGCTTTTAGACTTATCTCCATCACTTTGCTAGCAAAATGGAGTCATATAAGGACCCCATATCCGTGTCATCTTCTTGTTTGTATCAGTATAATAAGTGAATAGCAGAATCTCTTACATTAGTTATGTCCATAAATAAACAATTGTGCAAATCAAGGTACTGCATAATGCCCATTACCATAACTTTGGTTTGTGACATTATCTAGCTTTACCTGCTAATTACCAGTCGATGGAATATTGACTTATCGGAGTAAGTTTTATTCGTAATTGTATCCATTTTATGCTCAGCGAATTTAAACGTTTATTACTAATAGCTTTATTTCTAGTTTCTGTACTATTTACACTGTTTATATTTTAGAAATTGATTAAACCGCTTTGTACTTGTTTTACTCGTAGTTTCCTTTCAGATTAATTCATCAGAGAGATTAAACGCTACAACTGGCACGTTTGTCAGTAGGAGAATTTAAACCTACTTGTCCCTGTGTATTAGTCTGAATATTACTAAGGATTATTATCACTTATCTGTTTGCGATTTTCTACCGTAATTTTAACTAGGTGTTTGCATAAAATTTCAGTTGATTAGTAACCAGTTATAAAACCCTAACTTACCACAACATTCAATTTTTCATATGACGCATATACAACAAACTACTTGAATCTTTACGCATCTAATTTTTTTCATGCTGTTCTGCGTCAGTTCTTTGATTTTATTAAAGCGTGTTGGAACAGTAAACTTCTTTTCGCATTCTGATAGTCAAATCGACTTCGTCAACTTTCCCATTCGCTTATTAGGCTCAAAACAAAAAGGTGGAAATTATTCGCTCGCTTCTAGTGGCTTGTCGAGAATCTGAAACTAAATATATTATACGTAGTTTATCAGGAAAATTGCGTATTGGCTTAGCTGAACAAACGGTGCTCACAGCTCTTGGTCAGGCTGTGGCTATGACGCCATTTCATTTTAAAGTCGGTGATAAAAGCACGCGAGTAGTCAATGCTTCTAATGGTATGTCTAATGAGCACTGGAAAGTTACAATGGATACTGCAGTTGCAAATGTTAAAAGGGCGTATTGGTAAGTTATTTGTTAAGTATCTTTCACTTTATTTGGCATCCTGATTTTACAACCAGGTACCGGTTGATTATCTCACGTCTTAAATAAACGCTGGTTATCTGTGACTCCTTGTAGTAGGGTTTGAACCTTATCTTCAATGTAAAGTTCTTTATATTGTGTTGCTACAGCATATTATAACAAATGTTCTGCGGTTGTGATCGAAAGAGAGATATTATCAATACAGAACCTTGAACCTATGTGTATTGTCCAAAATTACCGTACCTGATCATCACGATAAGATTTAAATAACAAGAGTAATCGAAGTAATGTAGTAGCAATGATAAAAAGAAAGACTAAGACGTGGGAATATGATTTGAAAAGTCAGTGATAAGGTATGTATGAAGGGTTATAGGGATTCAAGAGTGAGAAACTAAAGGATAAGTATATCTAAGTAATTGTGAACAGTTCTAAGCCATGCCATCCAGTTTTCAACGACTGATCGAGGTTATCGAGTGGACCCTAACCAGGTGGTCTGTTTCTACCGAAATGACTTAATTCAATTGTTAATGACTTCATGAACTAGTAACACATTTTGGTTTGACCACTCCTAGCTTCCCATCTATTTCTACACTAGTAAGCAACGCTCGTCGAAGTAGGGGATGATTGGGTATTAATAACATTTTTCTAACTACTCCAGCTGATGAAGATCCACTACTTCATCAACCGATTTGCCATCTTTGCCAATCACCCTATGCATTTATGAATAGATGATTCGAAATTTGTTTCTATGTGTGTTTAAAATCCATGAAGTAAGCATTACCAATGTATGATGAATTGTTTATCCATGTTCAGTCATATTTTTGTCTATTCCCTTTAAGAATTAAAAAAAACGTGAATGAGAATTAACTCAACTACCATCAACTGATTACAGAATGTCAACATCAAAATTCAAATAAAACTTGAGATTTTTTGATACTAGCTAGGAGCACTATTAACCATAAAAGCTTCATTCTCTTTAGGTTAAATGAATCTAGGTTTGAATAGACGTTGCTGTTCATACTCCCTCAGTTGGATTCAGAAATATTATGAACTATATGATTTCCTTTATTCTACCTATTTCTCATCTCATCTAGCGTTTGTCCAGACTACAGCCGTCTTATAAAAGCTCTTTTAACAAGTAGTCATGAATCCCTGGATCAAATATGCACAATCACTCCAGGTATTCCTCTAAAACCAATGTTAGCTTCTCCTACACATGGAATATACGAAATTTTAAAGAGGTTTGAAGAATGTGATTTCACTTGTGAATATAAATATGATGGTGAAAGGGCTCAAGTAGGTTGATATCGTGAAATACAAATAAGTTTTTCTCTTTACAAAAGTTAACTTGCGTATTTGTGTCATTATTCTCGTTGGGACATATTGGTTAAAGAGGTGTTGGTATACTGGTGTAAAATCGTAATAATAATAATTTATTAACATTGTTTCTGGTTTGGCCATTACAGAATACACTATCTATGCAGTCCACATTAGCAGATATTTATTACTACGTGTTTAAATTAGTCGATTTCATAGTTGTAAGATTGAGATGAAAGTACAGTTCAACTCGTGTTCATATTGCTTACAGTTCCACAGGTGAAGGGTCAATTTTAAAACGAATTTGTTCTGAGCACTATATGTACACTGTGTACACAGTTTCATTATCAAAACACCGATTGTTTTAGTTACTAACAGTCCATCCCCATTCGTTTCCTCCAGAAAATATCGAGTGATTTTCCCCGACTTTTATGAATTATGTGAAAGGGAACTACATCAGGGTCGTCACTGACTTATATTATAAACTATGTGTAATTACATTTCATGACACTAAGTTCAGCGATTTTTTGGACTCGAGTCGAGGAATTGTGATGAACCAACAAATGTCACTTGTAAACAGTGTCCTTTCATACCACTGCCTCATGTCATAAACTGACCATCTCTCCGCTTTTTTCAACTCAGAAAAGGAAAATAATGCACTGCATAGAAGTTACTAGGGTTGTATTAGTAAAACGTTCAAGCCACTAAAACCATTGTTTTAACATGATAACACTAATTGCACGTTGGTAGGGTGATAGATAGGCTGTACTGTCCCTTGTGAAACTGTCTATCGTCCAGAACGTCGTTAAAGGTTATTACTTGTCGTCCCATCGGCTCGACAGACTGTTCTGCTCACACCAGACTTCTCAATACCAGTGTTTTAAGTGAGTCGAATTAGCTTCCAGCAACTGCTGTTTCCAACTCGATATCACTGTCCGACCATCAGGTTTCTCGGTCGTTACCCAAAATTCCTTCACACAGGACTTTACATGTAACTTCATACTGGCGGTTCATCGGACTAAATTAGCGTGCGCCGAGTGGTTGTAGAGAGCTTTCAGATACCCAGTGCTTATAAACTGGACGTTTTGCGAAGGCACTGGTTACATGACCTGCCATTTTGACGGCTTCATGCAGACACAAACAACGCTCATTAACATTTTTGTGAACTGGTAGCTAACAGCACATAAACAACAGTTGATAAGGATCCAATCGATTAGTCCCGCCTCTGCTCTGATGCTTAGTGTACAATCACTGCCAGCCAAACCGATGTCACAATCTCTGAAAAACTACATGTGAAACAGGCTTTTCGGATCGAGAGATACAATGCAAATGTCCAGAAATCGGACAGAGTTTTGAATAAGGCAAACATCGGTGTTAAGACTTGACTGTTTTGTTTGTAGATTTATCAAAACATAGTAGTCTAGTTATGATTTTCTTCTGCTTCTGTCCAATAACTATGAGTTCAATAAACGCAGTTACTACATATGCTAAAAAGTGATTGTTTATAAGATATTCTTACCGTCTAAAACTATCAATCAAAGCACCAGGAAGACTATAAAACTTGTGTATTCATGTTGATGAAATCTAAGACTATAGAGCATCATGAATAATAAATCACAGTATATGGATAGCTAAGACATTTATGGTACAGAACTGAGTGACAGGTTTATGATTAGTTTGATGTAATTTATGGACTGCAAAAGATATATCGGCAACTGATAAATCAAAGAATCTTATAATCAAAACAGTCTAAAAATACTATAAACCAATATCTTGATAAATACGCATTGTATATATATATATATATATATATATATATATATATATATATATACTCATTTAATTCTCGGAGAACATCTTCAGAATCTTCCCTAATTCTAAAAGCTTATGTTCATCGTCGAAATAAAATTACGGCTTTTAAAAATTTATTTCAGATTCATATTCTCCCTTCAGGTGCCAGTCACGTGTATTCACGTAATCAAGAAGATAATACGACAAAATATCCTGATATCGTAAATAATCTGATGTCTAGGGTTCTGCCAGAGTCTAAACTAACGCCTCATGCAATTGAGCTACTCAGTGAAATTGTTAAAGATAATAAAAGACAAGTTCAATCAAATGGTATAATTGGAAACAAACTGGAGAGTTGTATTATCGACTCGGAAGTTGTAGCTTGGGATCGTTTAGCTGGACATATTTTACCATTCCAAGTTCTATCAACGCGAAAGCGTAAAGTAAGTAAAACTCAGTAAATATCTTTAATTACCTTAATTTCATCAGTTTACTATTTCCACTGTATGAAAGATTACTGTGTATGCTCACTCATTTATGAGTAACCGAATATCCAACTAAGTATATCTTTATGAAATTTTGTCAATGTAGATAAAAGATCACCTTTGTTACAATTTCTCTTATTGCTTAGTATTCTTGGACACTACTTCACTCGAAAAGTCTCAAGTCAGAACACGATTGGATAGGAACGTGATTATATTCCAATTGAAAGAGTTGTATGGAAGTAGGAATCACAGTAAAAAAAGTTAGTAATTTATAATTTATACACAAGAAGATTCTAGAGTCTTCTCCAGGTCTCTACTAGCGCTGATTGGTTAAGAAATAGTCAGTCAGCCTACCGCAACACAATCTTGCACGGGGCATGTTTTGATCTAATTTATATTCCGTTAACAACCTTCAAGTCTTTAATCCATAATAAAATATTTATACTCAATAATTTTGTTAAATAAAATCTGGTTGATGCAGTGATTAAATGAACCAGATACATTTTTTACAGTCACTTGTACAATGGATATGTTATTGACTAAGATCTGCAAAAGGCTATCCACTTTGATTTTTATAACATTATAATTGACGTTAAGGGTCACACGTTTACGCTGACACTTGAAATCGACTCTTGATATGGTGTAGAATTTATTTGTTTGCTGGCTCGGTATCAAAGGGGCGCGTTTGACTTCTGAGTGAACGTTCCAAAGGTGTGTGTAATCTATCTAAACAACTGTTTACTTAAAATTGTTTGTATTTATTCGTTTTAAAAATGAATGAATCCTAAACGTGCCACGTTTCGCAGTAACTTGTGAAAGGATAACTACGAAAACTGAACAATTGTCGTTCATCAAATAAAGCATGAAGACAGACATTACATATAGACCTCAAATATTCGATAATTATTTTATCTTGGTTAAGGCTAGTAAGAGCGCTAGCACTCACTACTATCTATATATAGTTATAAACGTAGGCTTTTGCATTTTATGATTGGCTAAAACTGTGTCACATTTTCCCTTAGCATGTTTTGCACATATACTACCAGGAAATATACATTCCGTTTTAATGGCTTTTAGTGAATCTAATATTGGTTTGTTGTTTGCTTGTTATTTATTGCAAAAAGGGCAAATTAAACATTTTACTAATGTTACGGAAATAAGTGGTTATAGTATACCCCATTTCCATCCGTTACTGCATTCCTGGTGATAGACTTGGACTGAATCAATGTGTTCTTCGGAATATGATTTTCATATTCACTATATGCGTGTCACTCCGCATATATAGACTTTAGTATGTTACCATTCATTTAAATAACTACTATTTTATGATTCTCTGTTCCTTGAAGAAATTCGATAGCTTTTGTGTCCTTTTAGGAGTAGGGTACCCTCTAGGAAGACTTATGTAGGTAGTTATTCACGATTTCACCTTGTTTGTCTCTGTTGAGAAAGAGCATAAGTTATTGTCGGCCAAGATTTATCTATATTAACTCATCTACACTAGGTGTGTGGTTTCCGGGTTTTCAGAGAATAATCTGTCACGAGCCACAAAAATTCCAGTGCTTGCTCAAATGAAATAACAGGCTTCAGAAATACACCATGTGTATCAAAGAATAAACATTTTTGGTAGTTTGGATAGTTCCCAAGTGATACAAAACTCATTAGAATAAAATGTCCATATACAGTTAAGAACATATTCTTTGCGTTTGATTCTTGATATGTAAACGTTTGAGACACCATGGAGTTGCAAAGCTTCCAACGTCTTTGAAGATCAAGGTGTAATCGGATTACAAGATGGGTAGATTATAGGAGCACAATCAAAAGTCACTATGTTCATTGTGCGCACAATTTCAAGATGATAATGTTTCGAATTTAACTGACTAGTCTATCCGTTTATAGGGTTTTTTATGGACTGATCCGATGCTCCCTATATTTTCATGTTGATTATAATTTTTATGGTCACTCGGTGTTAGAAATAGGATGAAACCTCTGTGTTGTTTTAATTTGAATGAAAATTAATAATTTTATGTTGCCAACAAGAAATTAAGGATCTCAAACATAATTTTTTCGTATTTTCTTCATTTTTATAGGATGTAGATGAATCTACACTGAAAGTACAAATATGCATTTATGTATTCGATATACTTTTTATAAATGGTGTATCTTTAATTGAACAGCCATTACGCATACGTCGAGAAATACTTCGGTAAGTCTGCACTTGTTTTATCGCATACACTGCACAAATATTGAATCTTGAGGTTGTCAATTCCATTTTATTATCGCATCGCTTTTCATGCACTATCATTTTGATCTAGATTTAATCAGCTTTAATTCAGACACATATAAAACAATGATTTTAGCCTGTCCTTGAAAGATTTGGTTTTCTTTTAAAAAGCTAAAACGATTTAACTTTTGAACAAACTACATTTAGCGTAAGCGCGATTAGGTAGCTGGAACATTATAGTGGGTCTAGATTAGTCATTGACTAATGAATTTTATTCTAATACTACATTATTCATAATATGTAATGCTCTATACTTGAATGTTATCTCACAGTAAAGTGCCACTAAAAAAATAAACGAATGGTTTTTATTGAAGTGTTCACAAATTGAGTTTCGCCTAATATAACATGATAACTTATAAGTCTTTTACCGGAACTGTCGATCCGATTTGCTAGCCGTTTCTAATAACTCCAGGCTAAATTTACACGGCAGCCTGAATATGAGAGAAAAGATACGAAGGCCGGTGATAAGAACTTAATTAACTCCCAAAATAAATCAAAATGATTTAAAAATACACTACACTTTATATGATTTATTTACAGTTGAATTAACAGACAGATTTGTATAAATTAAACTGAGTTGTATTTAACGATAATAATTCAGTAACTTACTGTGTAAATATATATCATATTATGCAATTAAGCATCTGTAATTCTTCTTAAAATGTGATGAATCCATATCACACACGATTGGAAAAAAATTATTCCCACTTCAACTGATCGAGCTATTACTCGCCATATTTTGGTGTATGCTACTTATCTTGATAGATAAAAGTAGTATGTAGTACCAATCGGAAGCAGAATGCATACCAGCAGAAGATTGAGTAGAAGTGATCAGAAATCAATTGTAATAACAACGAAGTTGAAAGAATCATGAAGCACGCAAAGAATAACTGATGGAAGATGTACAAATTATGTATTTGATGTATGGTCTTCATATTTTACGAAAGTACTCTATAATCTTACATTATACAAAAGATTGGACTTTTCTATCTGACTGTTTCTTCACGAAAATATTACTAACTAATAACACCTTTTCAAAAAGTATTAATTCCATTGACTGAATGTTCTTTTCTTCTGTGAAGACGAAATGTTTGAATAAAAACTTATGTTTTGCATTACTTTCTACTGTCTACTTGGAAAAAGTACATTTAATGGTAGATTCACTAAAGTTGTATTAGGATGTGAAGTATTTTCTGTTATCAGTTTTCTGCAACTATCTTTTTTAATTTAGAGAAGTATTTCCGCGCATTTCTGGAGAGTTCATGATGGCAACCTCTCTTGATTCATCTGATACAGATGAGATCGCGACTTTTCTTGACGAAGCCATCAAAGGTAAATCATTTTCTCTGATTAACAAGTAAATCTAACAATTTCTAAACCACAAATCACAAAAACCTTTGTAAGCAAATATATATAATTAATAACTTATTATTTTCAAGCTATTCACATTTACCCGGAATTTATTAGCCAACAATTCGATAACCTCCCTGGTTGTCACGTGAAACTACTCGACATAATTACCTTTTAACTTTTATACCAACTAGTCAATACGTAATTATAACTGTCAGTATAATATCCGAAGCACCTTTGGTTTGTTATCACCTCCAGCAATTATCTCATGGAGAACGACTCAAAATATTATCTTTCGGTTGTATTATTAGAACTTTTAGAGTTACGGCTCATTTGTTTCGGCATTTTAAAGGTTCATTTCTCCCTTTATATGTCCAGGTTTATGGAGTTGGATAATTTAGGCCTTTGTTCAACGGTCATCGCAGGTACCATAGACTTTACTGGATCGGTTTACTCTATGCAGAGTCGGTTAGAAGATCAATATGCATAAATAAGTGGCAGCAGTTTTATCGATCACATAAGATCAACAGCACATTCACAAACACCTTATAAAGTACACATTTGACGAAGGATAACAAAATCATCATATTTAAAACACTTGTTTAACATCTGTACCAAATAAATTAAAATTAATTACCGTATTTAAATTCATCTAGGTAATTGTGAAGGGTTAATGATAAAAACACTGGATCATAATTCTACCTACGAAATCGCTAAAAGATCTCATAGCTGGTTAAAATTGAAAAAAGACTATTTAGAAGGTGTTGGTGATACATTGGATTTAGTGGTGATAGGTGGATTTCATGGAACTGGTAAACGTGCTGGTCGTTACGGTGGTTACTTGCTGGCATGCTATGACCCAGATACAGAAGAATACCAGACAATATGCAAAGTAAGTGATCTATTGTATTATTCTGTTCTGAGTCATGTATGGGAGACTTCTAATCTACTAAGTTGCACCACCTTCAGGATATGAATTCCAAGATTAATGAATGGCTCACTCTCGGTTATTTCTTCCACAGATTGGTACAGGAATGAAAGATGATGAATTGGCTTCATTTTCGGAGTTTTTCAAGAACCATGTAACTGACAAAGCAAAACCTTATTATCAATACACAATTAGTTTAATTCCAGACCAATGGTTTGAGCCTGTTCAAGTTTGGGAAGTAAAGGCAGCCGATTTGAGTATATCACCTGGACACAAAGCCGCTGCTGGTTTAGTAAGTTCTTTCCATAGTTCATAGGTATTGTAATATGAAAAGGGATATGTTTGAGGCTATCTTTATCTTAATTAAAAAGTCACTACGTGTCACACTTGCATATTTAAGACCATCAAGTTGAGTAGTGATGTGATGAAGCAATAAGTATCTCCATTATCAGTAAATTTGTTTGTCGAATAAATAATCTCTAAACTTATATATGGCATTGAACATGCACTTGGCGTTTGTTATCAGTTTTTGGTTATCTCCAAAATATTAGGAACCAATATTATTCCAACAGATACTAGCTAAACTAAGGATCGTCAATGGCTCTACTTGGTCTATGCATTTAATAGTCTATAAAACAGTTGTAAACCGAAATATCTGGTATTACAAGGTTGACAGATTAGTAACATGCTGTCGGAGAAAAACTTTACACTAAGAATGCAGATAAAAATTGTCTGCAGTTACGGTTTATTCTTTGATTTACTTTAGAGATTTAACACAAAGTTACATGCAGGGTAAATTATGCCTAGTGCATTAAACTTGTTGCGTAATATCACTGAATTCTCAGAAGACGTGGACGGCCTTATTGTGACACGTTTAGCATTCAAAGTTTATCCACATGGCTATTAACAGGTATACTCATATTTGAAATTAGATGTAGTTAAATCGATCTTACTAAAGATTTAACTGTATAAGGAATATGATCATAATCAATGTTTTTCAATACAAGGGCCTATTCCCATGTTTCTTCCCAATGTTGGTCTTATTATGTTATCGTAATACAAGGTATAATATAGATTTCGTGCATTATATCTGTAAAATAGTTTATTGAGTTTTTCTTTTTTGAACTACATATAATCGATGTATATACTATCTGCTCGAAGTGATGAGCCTAATTAGTTTGTTTAATGTACACGCTCTTCAGGCGGATCCACAAAAAGGTATTTCACTGAGATTCCCGAGGTTCGTTCGGATTCGAGATGACAAGAAGCCTGAAGACGCGACAACAGCCCAACAAGTAATTTTTCTTTTGTTAACTAGTCTTCTTTTTGGGTTTTGAAGATGAATGACACAGTGACAGTGTATTTTAGTGTCATACTATTTGTAGTTATTGTAAAGGTCTTACGAATAACAAGTAACGACCTGTTTACCGACTTGTTTTGCATTTCTGACGAGTCGAAAATCCAATCAAAATATGCATCTTCAGTCTTCGTATTCGAAAATACACATTCAGTCGCTTCAGAATCTCTAGATTCTTAAAGCGTAAAAACACATGGGCTTACTATGTTAATCAATTAAGAAACTATTTGGTCTCTATGTACGAAAAACTGAATACTTACATGATGCAAAACATTTCGAGTAAATTACGAATTACAACCAAATTATAAAGCAAACAATATAAACTCAAAGTAATGGCAATATGGATTTATACAGTTAAACTGTAAAGTAAGATTACTGGTTCCAAATTCCAAATTTATGACAGTACTACAACGATTTCCCTCAATTCCTTCAAAGAGATAACAAAACTGGTAATCAGCTCCGATGCTAACAATAGACAATACGTTTGCTGTGTTAAGATAACTGATCAATAAAGGATTGCTTTGTTGTGTGGACAAAAACTAGACAGTTATCTTCTATTGCCTACCATGTTTGTATAAGTACCTTAATAAACACCTACATTTACCCACCTTTACATTTGTATTCCTTGTCGTTCATATTTCATTTAATTACCTCCAGGTTTATGAACTTTATCAAAGTCAAGAGCAGATAAAGAATCAGCATGGCAATATACAAACAGGCAACAATGATGATGAAGATATGTATTGAATTCATATTCTTTTTTATAAACACAGGCACCACCTTATATAACATTAGTTGTAAAATATTTTATATAAAAATGATAAATTAAAATATAAAATACATCTATTTGTGAACCCATCACAAACAGCTTCAGTTTTAAGTTTAGTTCTAATTACAGTTCGTGCACAACGAGAGTCATAGGAGTTTGGGAAGCGATCGTAATCGTTCTAAATCGAGAATTGGACTGTTTATAACGTTGGGCTCATAATCAAAAATGTGTGAGTATTCCGATACTGTTAAAATTGGTCGTATAGAAGTATCTTTTTCTGAAGAACAATCAGACAAGGTAGACAGATAATTAGTGTCAGGGTTGCATATTTCAGTATGTTGTGTCATTTGTAATTTATCTAAACCCAACTCATTCATTATATTTGGGAGCGACTCTCCACTTGTAAGGTCACCGCGTATATCAGGTGATTTTGGATCCATAGACACAAACGGAATGGAAGATGATGGACCACTCGATGGAGCACATACAGAATCATCCCTTTGAGCCTTAAAGCAAGTATAGTTATGTAATGCATTTTTGTGGTTAGCGGTTGGAGTACTATTTATTACTGGCGCGGTACTTTGTTTACATTTGTCATCTCCATGACATTCAATTATACCATGTCGCTTCATATAATCCAGCGTCGCTAAGCTGTAGTCGACTACGATAGAACTATCTGTATCCACTGTTCCACTACCAACAGCTTTGTTACCCAAATATTTATTTACTAAAGAAGATAAGTAAATACTTTGATCGGTATCGCCTGCACATCCACTATTAAGAAAGTTTTCGCTTCTCTTTTTCACATTAACTAAATGTATATCTTGAATAGATTCTGGAACAGTTAATTTCTGGTTCACATTGAGCTGGTTTGTTGAATGACTGGGATCAACATATGTATGGGTGTCAGTTCTAAAAAAAGATAATGAAAATATAGTATCAAAAAGAATAGTTAGGAATATATTTTACAAAGGTTAGCAAACGACTGGTGTGTATTTACATCTGACCCACTGTACTGACTGACAGTCATTTCCACTTGTGTTCCATTGGGTTTTTAACACGGAACAGGACCAATGATGCACCAACTTATGGTAATAAAGTAAAAACGTAGAATTGAGGAACAACATAGGGTTTAATAACTCGTTTGCTGTTTGATAAATGGACGACTTAGCAACACAAACTATCTGCTGAACTTTCAATAAAAATTACGTCCGTATTCATATAGTTTTCCATGAATCTTTTCTTTTGCGAGTCGCTTACTTATTAGTTATTAGTCAAATTGTTGCACAACCTTTGCAGCAACTGGAATTTTCCTTTCACATGTAATATCAGTATCCCTTCCTTTCTGAACTATCTATATCAATTGTACTGCGCATCGTTTTCAACGACAAACGTATTTTCTTTAGCTTTTTGTATCTTCGGATCTTTAGTTGTAAAGAAGCGATAAAAATGAAACAAACATTTCACTGATTACTTTGATGGCGAATTTAGTTGAGGACTGGCATGATACAGGACCCTTATATGTTAAATAAGGAGATAGTCAGTTCTTGGAAAAAAGTGAAGGTCTAGTGCATTTAATAATAGATCTGACTTTTGTTTGTCAAATAACGTCTACTATTATCTGGTGCTTACAGCTTCTTACTCAGATAACTGCCACAGCAGAGAAGTGCTACGAGTGGTTTGTTGCTACCATCGTCTAATTTCAGTTTGCGTATTAGTTATTATAATACTGCATTAATTTTCTTCAAATGTGAAGGAATACTTCGGAAAATAACTTACCTTTTATAATTACCATTAGTTAATGCAGTATCATTGACCTTGGTGGCCGATGACGAGGAATTATCACTTTTCTTATTTGGATCAGACTGCAACCAATTTGAAACTCTTCGATTGAAATTTTCAGGATTTTTATCACTATTTACACGATAGTTGACACAATCGTCTTTTTCGTGAAAAACAATAGGAATAGAATTTGATGTACGCAATTCTTGATTGAAAAAGATTTTCGTAATATTATTGCTATCTGGATGAGGTGCGGAAGCTGCAGAATCACATCTCATTCTATTATTCAAAACTTGTTGTATATTTGCCTGCCATGTAAAATACAAAGTATTGATCGGTGATTAGTGCAAACGAAATCCTGGTGAAAGGTTGACCCAAAATTTAACATACCAGCCAAACGCAATATAGAACCTGGTACGTGTGTACATTGTTTCACGTTGCACACTCCATTAGCAAAGCAAGATGAGATTGTTAGGGCGAACCCCAGAGTATTAACAGTATTAAAGATAACAGGAAAGATCAACCATTGCAGATACAATTCGAGAAGATATAAATTAGTGAAATAAGATTATGTGGAATCTAGAAACTTAGGTTTTAAAGGAAGATGAAAAACTATAAACTAGTGACATAAAAAAGATTATGACGGATTCAGAAACGTAGAACTCAAGTGAAAACAAAGAGCGGATGCGCCTGCGCCATTGCGAACGATTTCGAGCCATGTGATACAAAGTCTCTAACCATTGGTTACGATAATCACACAGACCTTAACTAGATAGTCTACACCCACCTACATGGCTCAAAGCCAATCAGGCTGGTTCTGCCCATAACTTTCTTCCAAGCTACTCCTATACCAGACAACATTACCCGTCGAGGTAAGCAGACATACGTAATACATGTCCCAACCACCTCAGTTGGTTAAGATTCACCACCTTGTCAACTGATTTACCACTTTTACCTAGGGCCCTAGCCCAGGCATTGGTCACTCAGTGGTCTCAAGACACACGAGCAATGCTTCGAGGACACCTATGGTCGAATACTAGCAACCCACGAATATCCTCTATTTAATGCCAATGTTTTACATCCATAAATTAGAACAGAGTGAACTGTTAGTCTGAAAACTTTGGCTAAGGGACGGATAACTCGCCTATGCTACAAGTGATGCAAATTGACCAAAGCCAATCGAGCTTTCTGAATCCGTGTCGAGATTTCGCCAGACACCAGCCCATCGGGACTGATGGGACTCCCAGGATAAGTGAAGCGGTCGATACGCTCAACTACTTCACTTCCTGTCATTAGTTCGGGCGTTGGTTCAGACCAGTGCAGAAAAAACATTTTGCATTTGGAAGGAGAAAAACGCATCCAAACTATGCTTTTGTTGTTGCTCAGGGTAGTCAGGAGACTGCATTTTTTCAGTATCTTCACTAAATGAAACTGCATCATCCGCGTACTTCAAGTCGACAGATGAATCTCTTGGTGGAAGATCGACCTCCGAAAAATCAGACGATGAGTGTTTTGTCTCTAAAAGTGTTTATGACAAAGCTAAATAAAAATAGGGAAAGCGGACAACGTTGATGAACACCAATTGAGGTTAGCGATTCCGATAGCGGTCCGTCATAAGTTCTAACTCGACCAGCAATGCTCGAGTAGAGAGCCTGTACAAGGTTCATTTACTTCTTTGATACTCCTTCCAATGACACACAGAGCTCGATCAACAGAGTCGAACGCTACTTTAAAGTTAGGAAGTACGACAATAATTTGACATGAAAGGGTATATCTATGGATATGTGGTATATACATCCGCATACAGGTGTAAAACCAGAATGGTTTTCTCGGGTTCACTCTTCATGAGCCCTAGTTAAGCGTATCCTACCCACTTCCAGCGCTTCCTGATTTCTTCCTCCACTGGGATCTGGTTTGTTCTCTCCCACAGTAGGTTGTTGCCGATAGTGTCTGGCCAACAGATCCGAAGTATTTTGCGTAGCAACTGTTAATGAACACTTGTATTTTCTGGATGATGTCTTTCGTAGTGCTCCAGGTTTCCGCCCCATACAGTAGAACTTTCTTGACATTTGTATAGGAAATTCTTACCTTGATGTTGGTTGACAGTTGTTTTGCGTTACAGATGTTCTTCAGTTGTAGATATGCTGATCTTACTTTGCCGATCCGCGCCTTCACATCTGCATCAAATCTACCGTGTTCATCAATGATGCTGCCCAGATATGTAAAGGTTTTTACATCTTCCAAATCTTCTCCGTCAATTGTGACTGGATTGGTGCATGCTGTGTTGTAACGGAGAATCTTGCTTTTCCCTTTGTGTATATTGAGACCTACTGCTGCTGAGGCTGCTACTACACTGATCATCTTCTCCTGCATTTGTTGTTGCGTTTGCGATAGAACAGTCAGATCATCTGCGAAGTCTAGATCGTCCAACTGCATCCTAGATGTTCACTGTATCCCATGCTTCCCCCAGATGTTGGCGTTTTCATAATCCATTCGATCACCAGGGGAAAGGGAAAGGGTGAGAGTAAGCAACCTTGCCTGAAGCCGGTCTTTACTTCGAATGAGTCTGTCAACTGTCCTCCATGCACGATTTTGCAGTTTAACCTATCAAATAAATTCCGTATTATATTGACCATCTTCTCAGGCACACCGTAGTGTCAAAGAAGCCTCCATAGTGTTGTCCTGTCCACGCTATCAAATGCCTTTTCGTAGTCAATGAAGTTGAGGTAGAGTGATGAATTCCATTCAACTGATTGTTCCACAATGATCCGTAGTGTTTCAATTTGGTCTGTACACGATCGATCCTTACGGAATCGAGCCTGTTGGTCTCGAAGTTGAGCATCTACGGAGTCCTTCATTCTGTTTAACAATACCCTGTCGAAGACTTTTCCTGCTATTGAGAGAAGAGTAATGCCTCTGTAGATCTCACACTTGCTGAGATCGCCTTTCTTTGGTATTTTGACCAGGTGTCCCTCTTTCCAGTCTGTTGGTACTTGTTCTCCATCCCAAATCTTGCTAAAGAGAATGTGGAGTATCCTTGCAGTTACTGCTACGTCTGCTTTCAGTGCTTCTCCTGGAATTCGGAGCATTATCGGAGAGGGTATTTTAGATACTATATCGGTCAGACTGATTCCTCTGTGGTTGTTACAAGAGGATATTTGTCCTCTCTTATGGACTGGTACGACCAGCAACTGAGACCAATCAGATGGGACTACATCCAGTCCCCACATTCAAACTAAGACCTCAATCAATCTAACTGCTAAAACTGGACCACTATCCTTGAAAGTTTCCGGGATAAATTCATCTGGACCTGGTACTCTCCATTGCTTTAGATTTCCTATAACCTCAACCCCACAATTGAGAGATGTATTTCAGTTTGCCACTCGGGTTGATTGGAGATAGTAGGTAACTGAATTGTGACTGAAGGTCAGTTGAACTGTTTCTCAAAGTGTTTTGCCCATCAATCCAATCTAATGGATTGGGAGTGAATAATGGTTCCATGTTTTCCGAGTTAGTCTCAATAATAGTCGGATTTTTAGTACCAGTTTCCTTGATAACTCCGAATAGCTGTTTATTATTACCCATCGCCGCTACCTTTCCCATCTCTTCTGCTTTCGTTAACCACTACTGATCTTTTGTTAGCTTGATTTGTCGTCATTATCGTTCACCTAGTGTGACAGGATGAGTTTTCGAGCTCTGATCAACTTAGTGGATACCATCGAAAATCCATTGGTTTTCCTAACTTCCGATCTAAATTATTGGTAGATGTCACTGGCGTATTTACAGCTGCTTGGGTATCGTTCTCAGCTCCTTCAGGATAAACTTTCTGTACAACCGACCAGGTGCTTAACTGATTCTTCCCCGAATGCTTCTCCCATCTTTCCGTCTCTGAATCAGTATTTAAGAGGTCTTCCTGCTCTGAGCTTTCTACATCCAGTAAAACCTATAGAAATGCGTGCTCTCACTAGGGCATGATTACAAATTGTATTAAAGTTTTCTTCTAACGGCATGATTTTAAATAATCAGCAAGCATCAAAAGATACCACGAACCAATCTGATATATTTAAATGATTCATTTCTTCAGAAAACTGAAATGTGTTGTTTAAACTATGGGCCACCATTCTTCTTCGGATTCGTTCTAATAATTGAGCTAACCATCGAGCCAATTTGTAATATGATGAGTTTACTATACATATTGTGAGTCTTAATGGATGTTGGATTTTTGTACTTTCAAAAGACCATATATAAATGAAAATCATGACTTTTCCCTTCAGACTGTTGTAAGTTGCGTTCTCAATGAGTTCCCAAAGATTTTTATTAACCCTGTTTTCGATTATTGCAATGACATCTTTTCTAGATTTACCAAATTGGAATCTTGATTTATCATTGCGAACATTTTATGCACATCTTTTTGATTCATTGTTACAACACTTGAATCTTTATCTGGCCATACTGCTGCTTGTCCAATTATCCAGTGCTTCTTCAGTTTCAGTTTTGCCCTGGTCGCTACCACCTGGTGATGATCTGAAGCTGTTTCGGTTCCTCTCTTCATGCCTATATCTTCTATGGGTTCTCTAATTTTTTATTCATGAATGTGTGATCAATCTGGTCTTCCATAGTGGGGGAACCCATGCAGCTCTGTGTGCTTTTATAGGGAAAATGCTTCCACATATGACCACGTTGTTGAAAGTATATAGATCTACTATTCTCTTGCCGATCTCAGTTTGTTTTCTCAGTCCATTTCGTGCTATGATGTGTTGGTACCCAACCCGATCCCGACGTTGAGGTTCCTTATCAGGATGGTGAGGTGTTCTTCTGGGTATTTCCCTATGATGAACTGCAGGGTCTTATAAAAATGGTCTTTATCATGTTTACTACTGTCATTGGTGGTCGCATAACAATTTGTTTTGAAGGATGCTTTGGTAATCCTTGAGCCATGAGTTTCCTATCCTACATGCGCTTATATACGTGCTTCTTTGCACAGCAACAACACAACTTATGTGTGGTGGCCATTTTCTTCTTCATGATCAAAATACATCTTTCCTGAGATTAGTGTCTTCTATCCAGGTTGTGCCCAATAAGTTTCACTTATTGCAACACTGACAGGGTATGATCTTCTCATTTCCATTGCTATTTTGAGGACTCCGTCGGTCTCCCACTTGGTCCGAACATTTCACGTACCCATACTAATTGTTGTCAGAAGTAGCTTCGGCCTCATGGCCTCAAAGAATCTCAGCTTTCACCATGAAGCATCATAACTCTCCTATATGAAGACCCTTTAGATCCCAGAAAAGAGTTCAAACGGTTTGAACAACTTTCTGGTTAGCGTTTTTGTAGTAGGGTTCTGTTTTTACGAAATAGGATTTCTAACTCTATGTCCAATGCTCCTCCTCTGTGCCTGGGCTTGGGGCCGGTAGTAACCCTAGAAGGGCTCTAGGCAGCGCTAATACAGTTCGTACCATTATATTGTATTATATCAAAAAGTTGGCTAGGTGGTTTATGTAATTGACTTCTAAGAATTCATCACGGATTTGAACATTTCTGATCCTTTAGCAGTACGAGTAGTTAGTTAGTATCCTCTAGTTGCCATATGTTGTTTCATCGCATTTCGTTGAATTAAGTCTTAAATTTCATGATGGTTATTGATTTGAGACGTTGGTAGTCATGGTTCGGAATTCGAGATAACGTCTATCGTGCTAAAATTAGTTATTTTCTACATTGTAGTACTGTTAAATAGTTATTATTTCGCCTTCATATTTATTGACTGTTTGGTTTCCCCATATTTTTTTCTACAGTGTTGAATTTTTGTTTTGTACGATGCTTGTTTAGATTTTCGTTTGTATCAAAAGGATTTTCTATCCAACATATCAATCTCCCCAATGAATATAATGAAGTACGTATAATTTTTCATGTAATGTAATTCACAGAAAAAAACTGAAAAGATACTAGTATGTAGAATCTTGTTTTACAGTGTAGTTTGGGGGGTTCGCTTAGTACAGATGAGAATATGATGCAAAATTTTTGAACTTTTACTAATTTTCTTAATGTAATTCTTATTCTAGCTGAAACATTCCACGAATTGATATTCTTCATCATAAATTCTTAGTCATATAAAAATAACCACAATTCCGAAATCTCAGAGTTTTATTTGGGATAAACAATAGCTTGAAAATGATGGAAATTTAATCTTCACAATGGCGGATTTCAATAATGATAAATGTTTATTCGAAGTCTTAGCACATACTCCCCAACGTAGGACCAGACACATATATGCATAGGTTCAAGTTGCCATACCTCATTAGCACAACAAGATGAACACCGAATTCATACAAATAGTTACTTCAAAAGTAATAATATATCAAAGAAAGATTGTGTATAAGGATATATACAGGAGGAAAGAATTAGTTCGTAGAAAGAAAGGTATACAGCAATTTTAATCCCATAGTTTAAGGGAAGAGAAAGAGTATATATACCTACGCCATTGTGATCGATTCTGAGCCACGTCACACAGTCTCCAACCATTGGTTGCGATAGTCACGGGGACCCCAACCAAGTAGTCTGCATCTACCAACATGACTTACACTAGAAGTTAGTGACTTCAAGCACTGATGCCACGTTTGGTTTGGCCGCCCCCAACTTTCTTCCAACCATTCTCAACACTAGTCAGCATTGCGCGTCGTGGTAATCGGTGTTCAGGCATACGCAACACGTGGCTCAACCATTTCAGTCGATGAAGATTCACAACCTCATCAACTGATTTACTATCATTCCCTAATACCCTGCGTCTAACCTCACTATTACTTACCCGGTAATCCCAGCAGATGCGAGCAATATTCCTAAGACATCTATCATCAAACACAGGTAACTTTCGAGGGCCTTATCAAATGCCTGTTAAAGTGACTTGAACTACTTTTCGAATATTCGGAAATATTTGTATTTTCAAAAAACAATCTATAGTTATTGGCTAGAATTTTAATCAAAAACACTTTGCTTTATCGAAATAATAATTGTAATTGTGAATGATTATCCGCAGTGAACTTGGTAATTTCTTTATAAAATGCGATCTGATCCAAAACAATGTAATATGGACCATATTTATTTATGGCAAACTACAATATTCACCCACTGACTTAATTCATGTAAGAGCTTAAAAAGAGACCCCATTTTCTAAAAAGAGCTTCAAACTACCCAATGATCATATCTGACATTTTACGAAAAAGACATGATAAACTACCTTTCATTCGAACTTACTAACAACCAACTGTATTTGTCTGCAGTATCACTTTGGTATTGTAAATCCATTTGTAGTTCACCCTGGTTTTAAAAAAACACAATAAAATATGGATGTCAATTCAACTTTTTTACTTCACAACCTGTAAGTCATAAATTATTCATATTTCTAGTAGTTCCCTATTGATTTTTCTGGATTACATCAAGCTATGAGATATATTTTTGGTTGATATTTATGAACAGAAAGCCAGACGAACTAGATGCTATTTGTTAGATTTCTGCTGTTATTTGAAGAGCCTTTTAGTTAGTGGAACTAATTTCAATAAGACTGAAAAGAAAGTGCGGATTCAAAAATAAACTAAAATACATAACAACATTCAAAACATAACATCATTCCTAAGGGAAATATAACCACCACAAAAAAAAGCATCAGCCCACCTAGTGGAACAGCGCGAATTTACTCAATTCTCTACACGCGAAAATAAAGTAAGAGGAAGACTAGTGCCATACCTGATCAGCAGGATAAGATTTAAATAACAAGAGTAATCGAAGTAATGTGGTAGCAATGATAAAAAGAAAGACTAAGCCGTGGAAATATGATTTGAAAAGACAGAATGATAAGGTATATGTGAAGGGTTACTGGGATCCAAGAGTGAGGAGCTAAACGATAAGTATATCTAAACAATTGTGAACAATTTATCAGATGGTGCACTAGATCACATTCCCATCTGAATAAATAGAAATAATCGAATACTTTTGGATCATCGAAAAAAAAATAATGGGAGACGTAGATACCAGTAATCATCAGATAGTATTGAAGTTGTACTACGGAACACTCCTAAATTTAGTAAACAATAATAGATGAGATCGTAACATTGATGGGGGGTAAATCATCAGTTTTTCCATAAAATATCTTAAAAGTGACTGTACAACCTATTCGACTGTACCGTAAAAACGAAAGGAAACATTTACTTATCTATTTGAACACATAAACACCGATACAAGGGGGCACCAAATACATATGCGCCACAGAAAAATAATGAGAATGTGAAGAGATAAATATAAGGTGCGTATAAGAAGAAAAGAAGTACAACAATGAACAGAAATTAGTGTATGATAATGAAATAATAATAATGGGAGAGACAGGTCAATTAGCAGAAGTACACCCACAAAGAATTCTCCAACTTAAAGACGTTATGTCTTTTTATGAAGAAAGTGAAATAAAGTTGCAGCACGATCGCCAATAGCGAATGTAAGGCGCGTATGAGAAAAAGGGGAACAACAACGAACAGAAATTAGTACGTGAGTGAAATATTAATAACGGGAGGAAGAATTCAGTTAGCGAAAGTACAATTAGGAAGAATTCTTTCAGTTAAAGAAGTTACATCCTTTTTTATGAAAAAAGTAAAATAAAGTTACAGCAGGATCGCCACTGGCTTCTATTCTGAGCCATATCTGATAACGTCTCTAGCCACTGTGTAGCACCATCTCTAGGACCCCGACCAGGGAGTCGTGAAGGACCGCCAGAAGCAAGTCCTTTGCAGCTTTCTTTCATGCCACGACACCATGTCATGCACTGACCACCTCTCCGCTTCTTCCAACCAGTCCCAGAGTCGGCAAATAATGCACAACGTGGAATTCTCTGGGACGACATTCGTAGAACATGTCCAAGCCACCGAAGTCGGTGTTTCAAGATGGTGACATCGATTGCATTATCATCTCTGTGCCCGAACACACGATGCCGAACCTCTGCATTACTAACATGGTGTTGCCACTGGATGTCAGCAATCCTTCGGAGACAGCGATGATCGAACACAGAGAGTCGTCTAACGTCCTCAACTCGGAGAGACCAGGTTTCACAAGCATAGAGCAAGACTGCTCTCACCGACGCGTTGTAGATTCGACCTTTTACAGCCAGACTAACATCACGAAGGCGCCAAAGGTGGTCCAGATTGGCATAAGCGGCTCTAGCTTTCTCTATACGTGAATCGACCTCACCACTCACGTCACCACCAGCAATTATGCAGCTACCTAGATACACGAACTTCTCGACTACTTCTATCTGCTCACCATCCAGGGTGAGTACAGGATTAGAATCCTGCCAGTCTTGTAGAAGTACTTTGCAATTCGAAGGTGCAAAGCACATACCATACCTACGGACACTGATTGCCAACTGATTAAGTGCGGATTGCATGCCTTGGGTATTATCGCACAGTAAGACAATATCATCCGCATAATCAAGGTCGAGAAGTCTTTCTCTAGGCAACGGATCCATACCACCATTACTTACATCCATCAGAGCTGTTTCCAGAATGTCATCGATCGCAAAGTTGAAGAGGAATGGTGAGATTGGGCAACCCTGTGTAACCCCACTGCTCGAATGGAACAATGGAGAGGTGGTTGTATGCCCTCACTCTGCCTGAGGTATTTGTATATAGGGCTTTTAGGATGTTAATAAACTTCTCAGGCACACCCTTCTTCAATAGACAATCCCAGAGAACAGTCCTGTCCAACGAATCGAAGGCAGCCCTAATGCCAAGAAACACTACGATTGTTGGCCTTTGATAAGTATGGCGGTGTTCTAACATTTGGCGAAGGGTGAAGATATGATCAATACATCCTCTACCAGAACGAAACCCAGCCTGCTCCTCACTAGTTGATCTTTCTCGGGTTTTGAACAACCTACGAAGTATGACGAAAGCCAATAGCTTGGACGCAATCGGAAGTAGACTTATCCCCGATAGTTGTTACAGGAACGACGTGAAGCCTTTTTAAAGATAGGGACAACTATCGACTCATTCCATGACGTTGGTACACTCTCTAGCTCCCAAACCTTTGTAAACAACGTCGTGAACCCACAACTGACTGTACCCGCCATTTTCATGGCGTCATGAAGTTGCAACCAATGCTCATCTATACTTTTCGGTGGAATGGTAGCTAGCATAGAAGCTAGCTCGGTTCGATACTTACTAGCAACAGAAGTTGCAACCAACTTGCTGACATCAATCCTTTGGTGGCGGTCACTTTGTTGGCCACTGGGAAGTAAGGTGAGATTGGCGCAGACCAGGGCATGATCAGAGTCCAGAGGGGTACTCCAAAAGGAGCGGCAGTCTTGTACACAACCACGCTAGCGGTAGCTAATCGCGATGTGATCGATCTGAGTCCAGGCTTGAGATGCAGAAGGAGGATGCCAGGTGGCACATCGGCGATGACTGTGCCGAAAGTTAGTGCTAGCCAGAAACAGGTTGTGGTCTGTGGACAGTTGCAGTAGACGGTCCCCGTTATCTGTCCTGCGACCAACAACTCCCCATCGGCCACCTAAACGACTCTCTTCTGTGTTTAGACGCCCGACCCGAGCATTCAAGTCTCCGGCTAGTACTAAAATATCTGTCGAACGCACTTTCTGGAGAAGAACAGATAATTGGTGGTAGAATTCATCCTTGATTGCATCCGGGCTGCAATCTGTCGGGGCATAGGCGGAGATGACGAAAAGACATCGTTTTTCAGGCCGATTTCTTCTCACTTTGATTGAACTTTCTAATCTAACAGCACATAACCGACTGTTGATGGGGATCCAATGGATTAGTGCTGCCTCAGCTCTGGCGCTTAGTGCGACACCAACGCCAGCAAGACCAGACGAAGATGACACAGGGTCCCCGGGTAAGCGCACGTAAAACAAAAGCGACAGATGAAGAGCGAATCTGCAGTACTAACTAGAGCCTTGTATACGACAGAAGTCGATATTAAGACTTTATAAAGATATAACCGACCCTATCTGTTTCCCGAACTGCGTTAGTGTGCGAACGTTGAACGAAGCCAGTTTGAATGGTATACGTGATTTCAGAAAGACAGTTTCAGTATTCGTATTCGATGGTAGCATTCACTTTTCGACCAGTCAGTGACTCGAGATCGTTTAGATAGAACAAAGTTCTCACCATAGGCAATCTGCTGCATAAGTTGAAAAATAAGGATACACAAAGTGGGAATAAAAGAGAGTGGATAAGTGACGTAGTATATAAAAAAAGGAATGTGAATTGTCTGACTTTTAATAGAGGCGAAAATAGTACTTTCCGTAATTATCGTCATTTCATTTTATTTGTGTGTGGGCTGTGATACTGTCCAGGTTCCCAGACCGGAAAAGGGGGTCTTCTTAGTGGGCCACAACCCGAGCCTTCGACCTAAAGGACTGATCCATAAGGCAGTGGAACAACGTCAGATCTAGTCCCATGGTAGCCGGAAACCAACAATTGGCACATATGCCGTTTGTTCCCTCAGTATTCTGGAGCCCATATGCACCATTGGTTGGTAATCAGGGTTTTCCAACTCCCCTAGGTGTCCACTAAGCCGGTTAGAGCGCCGGACGTTCAATTTCCGTCCTCACAATTTCGTAAACAACATCCCCACCGCGAGAAGGTAGTGAATAGGACTTCCCTGGCAGTGATTGTATGCACGTGGCCATGTGAGAGCATTTCGAGAGGGAGAGCTGACTCTCTCCACTCTCGGCCGTACCAGGGCATGTTGGGGTGACTGTACAACCTATTCGATTCTACTAAAAAAAGGAAATAGCTAAATTTTAAATAAAACTTACTTTCTTTATGCCTTTCAAATGCACCGGGCTTGATGATTTGAGTTGCAAAATAGGGCGATAATTCTCAAACACATCTTGTCTTGAATAATTTACATTCTTGTTGTGATGTTGTACAACGCTTAAACTATCATTGATAAAGGATGACTTTCTTGTACAAACTGAAGATTGCACATCCTTATTATCCAGACTATCACAACTTAGCCGCTCTGAAAAATGAACATTCAGCATAAAATCTAAGAAAAAATATGGTAGTATGGTAATGATACATTCATATAAATTAAACAAAAATAAAACGAAAAACCACCTATTCAAAAGAGGATTATTGCTTTTATTAACTATGGCTGACAATTAAATAACCATTAGAATGAGAACAAACGCCAGAAATATAAAATTTGCCTGGAACTTAACTACATTTTCTACCTTCAGAAACACTAAATTTCCAAATAGCATTTTTATAGAAAGTTCAGAGAATAATTCGATTCCCTAATGACACAAAAATTTATACAATGGATATATGGTCAAAATTCGAGGATACTAACTAACTACTCGTACTGCTAAAGGATCAGAAATGTTCAAATCCGTGATGAATTCTTAGAAGTCAATTACATAAACCACCTAGCCAACTTTTTGATATAATACAATATAATGGTACGAACTGTATTAGCGCTGCCTAGAGCCCTTCTAGGGTTACTACCGGCCCCAAGCCCAGGCACAGAGGAGGAGCATTGGACATAGAGTTAGAAATCCTATTTCGTAAAAACAGAACCCTACTACAAAAACGCTAACCAGAAAGTTGTTCAAACCGTTTGAACTCTTTTCTGGGATCTAAAGGGTCTTCATATAGGAGAGTTATGATGCTTCATGGTGAAAGCTGAGATTCTTTGAGGCCATGAGGCCGAAGCTACTTCTGACAACAATTAGTATGGGTACGTGAAATGTTCGGACCAAGTGGGAGACCGACGGAGTCCTCAAAATAGCAATGGAAATGAGAAGATCATACCCTGTCAGTGTTGCAATAAGTGAAACTTATTGGGCACAACCTGGATAGAAGACACTAATCTCAGGAAAGATGTATTTTGATCATGAAGAAGAAAATGGCCACCACACATAAGTTGTGTTGTTGCTGTGCAAAGAAGCACGTATATAAGCGCATGTAGGATAGGAAACTCATGGCTCAAGGATTACCAAAGCATCCTTCAAAACAAATTGTTATGCGACCACCAATGACAGTAGTAAACATGATAAAGACCATTTTTATAAGACCCTGCAGTTCATCATAGGGAAATACCCAGAAGAACACCTCACCATCCTGATAAGGAACCTCAACGTCGGGATCGGGTTGGGTACCAACACATCATAGCACGAAATGGACTGAGAAAACAAACTGAGATCGGCAAGAGAATAGTAGATCTATATACTTTCAACAACGTGGTCATATGTGGAAGCATTTTCCCTATAAAAGCACACAGAGCTGCATGGGTTCCCCACTATGGAAGACCAGATTGATCACACATTCATGAATAAAAAATTAGAGAACCCATAGAAGATATAGGCATGAAGAGAGGAACCGAAACAGCTTCAGATCATCACCAGGTGGTAGCGACCAGGGCAAAACTGAAACTGAAGAAGCACTGGATAATTGGACAAGCAGCAGTATGGCCAGATAAAGATTCAAGTGTTGTAACAATGAATCAAAAAGATGTGCATAAAATGTTCGCAATGATAAATCAAGATTCCAATTTGGTAAATCTAGAAAAGATGTCATTGCAATAATCGAAAACAGGGTTAATAAAAATCTTTGGGAACTCATTGAGAACGCAACTTACAACAGTCTGAAGGGAAAAGTCATGATTTTCATTTATATATGGTCTTTTGAAAGTACAAAAATCCAACATCCATTAAGACTCACAATATGTATAGTAAACTCATCATATTACAAATTGGCTCGATGGTTAGCTCAATTATTAGAACGAATCCGAAGAAGAATGGTGGCCCATAGTTTAAACGACACATTTCAGTTTTCTGAAGAAATGAATCATTTAAATATATCAGATTGGTTCGTGGTATCTTTTGATGCTTGCTGATTATTTAAAATCATGCCGTTAGAAGAAAACTTTAATACAATTTGTAATCATGCCCTAGTGAGAGCACGCATTTCTATAGGTTTTACTGGATGTAGAAAGCTCAGAGCAGGAAGACCTCTTAAATACTGATTCAGAGACGGAAAGATGGGAGAAGCATTCGGGGAAGAATCAGTTAAGCACCTGGTCGGTTGTACAGAAAGTTTATCCTGAAGGAGCTGAGAACGATACCCAAGCAGCTGTAAATACGCCAGTGACATCTACCAATAATTTAGATCGGAAGTTAGGAAAAACCAATGGATTTTCGATGGTATCCACTAAGTTGATCAGAGCTCGAAAACTCATCCTGTCACACTAGGTGAACGATAATGACGACAAATCAAGCTAACAAAAGATCAGTAGTGGTTAACGAAAGCAGAAGAGATGGGAAAGGTAGCGGCGATGGGTAATAATAAACAGCTATTCGGAGTTATCAAGGAAACTGGTACTAAAAATCCGACTATTATTGAGACTAACTCGGAAAAACATGGAACCATTATTCACTCCCAATCCATTAGATTGGATTGATGGGCAAAACACTTTGAGAAACAGTTCAACTGACCTTCAGTCACAATTCAGTTACCTACTATCTCCAATCAACCCGAGTGGCAAACTGAAATACATCTCTCAATTGTGGGGTTGAGGTTATAGGAAATCTAAAGCAATGGAGAGTACCAGGTCCAGATGAATTTATCCCGGAAACTTTCAAGGATAGTGGTCCAGTTTTAGCAGTTAGATTGATTGAGGTCTTAGTTTGAATGTGGGGACTGGATGTAGTCCCATCTGATTGGTCTCAGTTGCTGGTCGTACCAGTCCATAAGAGAGGACAAATATCCTCTTGTAACAACCACAGAGGAATCAGTCTGACCGATATAGTATCTAAAATACCCTCTCCGATAATGCTCCGAATTCCAGGAGAAGCACTGAAAGCAGACGTAGCAGTAACTGCAAGGATACTCCACATTCTCTTTAGCAAGATTTGGGATGGAGAACAAGTACCAACAGACTGGAAAGAGGGACACCTGGTCAAAATACCAAAGAAAGGCGATCTCAGCAAGTGTGAGATCTACAGAGGCATTACTCTTCTCTCAATAGCAGGAAAAGTCTTCGACAGGGTATTGTTAAACAGAATGAAGGACTCCGTAGATGCTCAACTTCGAGACCAACAGGCTCGATTCCGTAAGGATCGATCGTGTACAGACCAAATTGAAACACTACGGATCATTGTGGAACAATCAGTTGAATGGAATTCATCACTCTACCTCAACTTCATTGACTACGAAAAGGCATTTGATAGCGTGGACAGGACAACACTATGGAGGCTTCTTTGACACTACGGTGTGCCTGAGAAGATGGTCAATATAATACGGAATTTATTTGATAGGTTAAACTGCAAAATCGTGCATGGAGGACAGTTGACAGACTCATTCGAAGTAAAGACCGGCTTCAGGCAAGGTTGCTTACTCTCACCCTTTCCCTTTCCCCTGGTGATCGAATGGATTATGAAAACGCCAACATCTGGGGGAAGCATGGGATACAGTGAACATCTAGGATGCAGTTGGACGATCTAGACTTCGCAGATGATCTGACTGTTCTATCGCAAACGCAACAACAAATGCAGGAGAAGATGATCAGTGTAGTAGCAGCCTCAGCAGCAGTAGGTCTCAATATACACAAAGGGAAAAGCAAGATTCTCCGTTACAACACAGCATGCACCAATCCAGTCACAATTGACGGAGAAGATTTGGAAGATGTAAAAACCTTTACATATCTGGGCAGCATCATTGATGAACACGGTAGATTTGATGCAGATGTGAAGGCGCGGATCGGCAAAGTAAGATCAGCATATCTACAACTGAAGAACATCTGTAACGCAAAACAACTGTCAACCAACATCAAGGTAAGAATTTCCTATACAAATGTCAAGAAAGTTCTACTGTATGGGGCGGAAACCTGGAGCACTACGAAAGACATCATCCAGAAAATACAAGTGTTCATTAACAGTTGCTACGCAAAATACTTCGGATCTGTTGGCCAGACACTATCGGCAACAACCTACTGTGGGAGAGAACAAACCAGATCCCAGTGGAGGAAGAAATCAGGAAGCGCTGGAAGTGGATAGGAAATACATTGAGGAAAGCACCCAACGGCGTCACAAAACAAGCCCTCACATGGAATCCTCAAGGCCAAAGGAGGAGAGGAAGACGAAGAAACATATTACGCCGGGAAATGGAGATAGACATGAGAAAAATGAACAAGAATTGGACGGAATTAGAAAAGAAGATCCAGGACAGAGTGGGTTGGAGAATGCTGGTCGGTGGCCTATGCTCCATTGGGAGTAACAGGCGTAAGTTATTAAATTCAACAGTATCGGAATACTCACACATTTTTGGTTATGAACCCAACGTTACAAACAGTCCAATTCTCGATTTAGAATGATTACGATCGCTTCCCAAACTCCTGTGACTCTCGTTGTGCACGAACTGTAATTTGAACTCAACTTAGAACTCAAGCTGCTTGTGATGAATGAACATGTTCGTGTTATACATTCGCTTTGCCTTCTAGGATAAAAAGTACCGTACACTGACTTATGAACATTAAGTGACATGAATTCATCAATAAAATATAAGCTTTTTTGTTTGTGTGAAAATTCCCTTCGTTGGTATCAAGTATGCTGGAATGAATCCAAATGTTAAGGTTAAAGGATGAGCAGATTCCAGGAACCATTTCAATCACTGAAGTCACTTCATAAAGTCCGCATAATAGTCATGGAGAAACAATTGACCTGATAAAAACCTCTGCAACATGTTCCATACTTTTGGTGAAAATACGTTACATAAATACGTTTACATAAAATATACGGTTTAGGAGTAAAATTAGTGCTATTCATTGAATGCCAACACTAAAGTAATTTAGCTATCAACTGACTATAAATAAGTAAACAAAAGGAAATAGTTGAAGTTTCAGTATAAGATATGTTATAAGATATTACACATAAAAATACCTTTATTCTTGAAACTGGTTCTACTGGATACAAAAGTTGTGTTAACACCAATACTTATACCCCGTTTTATATCATGCTTGTTAAAACAATCCTGGTTATTACCACGTACCAAACCATTTTTCGAAGTATCAGATGCCAAACAGCCAATTTTCTTCTTACCTAACATGTTAGCAATGATTTTTTCAAGACGCTCCAACTGATTCATCGGAAGGTCGGAAAGGATAGGAAGAAAATGCATTGTTATGTCGATAATATCAAACCTTGAATGAATCTCCGAGAAAACGGCTTTGGGACCAATATTAACAGTACATCCTGTGTTAGGAGTTGAAGTTGTACTAACTGGTGAAACTGATGCAGATGAAGTAACAGGATTAGGAAAATTCCGATAACGATTTGGATCATAATTATAAATATCTTCTTGATTGAAATTATTGTCAGATGATTCGCCACTTTTAATGAAACCATTTGATTTTCTAGGAGGCTCTCTAGGAAAAGATTCTTCATCTAATTGTTCTGAAGTAATTCTATAGGAGTGACTTCCTCTAGAATTCTGATATGAAGTTTTAACACCCTCTTCGGATAGTAAAGAAGCTTCCAGAATATTAGATTCAGACAAATCCAAGCTAGGGAAGAAAATAAGAAAGCTTAGGTAACATGATCAAATACAAGCAATTTTTGATGTCATGTGTGCATCCCCTGTGTCCATCTTATAGAATTCAAGAAGAGAACAATGGAGAATAAAATCCAACAACAGACTACAGTACTGTCGAATTGTGAATTTTTACTCAGAGCATAATATTTGATATAGACTTAAACGATTCCATTCACTACTACTTTGTTTTTATAATAAACAGCATATAACAATTGATATAATATTAAAAACAGTTGGTACAATGGTGAACTCGTTAAAATGTGTTACAGGAATGGAAAGGATCAATGAAAATCCTTTAAAATTGATGGAAGCAATCATTTGAAAAATGGATACGAAGTCTTTAAGAGTTCAGTTGTTTTAACCAGTTCTCATTGACGACAACAATGGACAGAAAAACGTCAGACGTAACAAAGTAGTACAGAAGATCAATTTCTTACATTTCAAAATAAAGAAAACTTTAAACAAAATGGAAAACTGACAGTAATAACATAAAATAAATGACACAATCGAAAAACAAGTGAGGATGGATCATGAAAATCTCATAAGAAAGATGAATATTGGATACAACTGAGCTATTATGCATTATCTAGCAGAGTGTGTTATCTAAAGTTGTGAATCATATCGGAGTCCATAACAATAGGTCTCTGGATTCCTTTGCATGGTAAAAATTCTAAAATTATTTTTTTTGCAGCTCTAAATCAAATATATCAAGATTTTAACAAGACACACATCTTTTTATTTATCTCTAGATTCGACGAATGCATTAACTAAAGTTATTATTAAGTCAAACAAATCACTAAGAAATGTGAACTGCTTTTATCCACTCTACTAAAACAGTTTGTTTACGTGAACTACCATAGTACACAAATCTAACAGTGTTACTCTAAAAACTAGTCTTGAAGTATTCAACTATAGTTTATAATAAAATTGATATCTTGAATTAGATTTCAGAGTACGAGTTTGACTTCGCTCATAATTAACAAGATGCGTTCATGCATTTTAATATGAATGTTTACGTATCCACAAAAACGAAACTCTACTCTATGAAATCCCAGGCTGTTGATCTGAGCTTCATAAGGATGAGTAAACTGTAAAATATTTACAATCTAAATTAGTTTACTCACCATCTCATACATTTCGAACAGTATAATTTCATACCTAACTCTGTTTCTATCTTATTTAGCTTGTTTTCATTCCCTAATTTTATTATTATTCCTTTTATCCCTTCGTTTTTTTTCTTGCCATCACCCATTAAGGTGGTTATGTTTGCTACGACTGTTTTAAGTAATTTAAACACTTATACATTTATTGGATAAATGGCTATCATTATGTAGGTCATACCTAACCGCTATTACAAGAAAAAATACTTGAATTTCGATTGAAACATTTCTGACTACGGATAACAATTTCATTTTAAAAACTAGAGCTACAGAAATTGGGATGTCTTAAAATGATGTTAATAAGCCAGAGCGGCTACTGCAAATCTGGACTATCTTTGGCGCCTTCATGATCTTAGTCTGGCTGTAAAAGGTCGAATCTACAACGCGTCGGTGATAGCAGTCTTGCTCTGCCCCCAAATGCCCTGGTACGACCGAGAGTGGGGAGAGCCCGCTCTCCCCCTCGAAATACTCTCACACGGCCACGTGTATACAGCCTCTGCCAGGGAAGTCCTACTCATTGCCTTCTCGTGGCGGGGGTGTTGTTTACGAAAATGAGAGGACGAAAAGCGAATGTCCGGCGCTTTAACCGGATCCCAAACCAATGGTGCACATGGGCTCCAGTATCCTGCGGAAACAAATGGCATATGAACCAATCGTTGGTCACCGGCTACCATGGGGCCGCATCTCCTTACGATGCTCCACTGCCTTGTGGGTTAGACCTTTAGGTCAAAGACTCGGGGTGTGACCCCCTAAGATAACCACCTGCTTCGGTCTGGGCACCCGGGCAGTATCACAGCCAACTACAAATATGATGAACTGCCTATAATTATGAAAACTACTTTACTTGCTTCAACTAACAATCAAATGATTCAAGTGATTATTATTATTATTATTATTATTATTATTATTATTATTATTATTATTATTTCCCACATTATTCACCCTCTTTTATACGTATACAGCGGCTCGTCTTTGGTGGAAATTCGACTGTATCTAAACGATCTCGAGTCACTGACTGGTCGAAAAGTGAATGCTACCATCGAATACGAATACTGAAACTGTCTTTCTGAAATCACGTATACCATTCAAACTGGCTTCGTTCAACGTTCGCACACTAACGCAGTTCGGGAAACAGATAGGGTCGGTTATATCTTTATAAAGTCTTAATATCGACTTCTGTCGTATACAAGGCTCTAGTTAGTACTGCAGATTCGCTCTTCATCTGTCGCTTTTGTTTTACGTGCGCTTACCCGGGGACCCTGTGTCATCTTCGTCTGGTCTTGCTGGCGTTGGTGTCGCACTAAGCGCCAGAGCTGAGGCAGCACTAATCCATTGGATCCCCATCAACAGTCGGTTATGTGCTGTTAGATTAGAAAGTTCAATCAAAGTGAGAAGAAATCGGCCTGAAAAACGATGTCTTTTCGTCATCTCCGCCTATGCCCCGACAGATTGCAGCCCGGATGCAATCAAGGATGAATTCTACCACCAATTATCTGTTCTTCTCCAGAAAGTGCGTTCGACAGATATTTTAGTACTAGCCGGAGACTTGAATGCTCGGGTCGGGCGTCTAAACACAGAAGAGAGTCGTTTAGGTGGCCGATGGGGAGTTGTTGGTCGCAGGACAGATAACGGGGACCGTCTACTGCAACTGTCCACAGACCACAACCTGTTTCTGGCTAGCACTAACTTTCGGCACAGTCATCGCCGATGTGCCACCTGGCATCCTCCTTCTGCATCTCAAGCCTGGACTCAGATCGATCACATCGCGATTAGCTACCGCTAGCGTGGTTGTGTACAAGACTGCCGCTCCTTTTGGAGTACCCCTCTGGACTCTGATCATGCCCTGGTCTGCGCCAATCTCACCTTACTTCCCAGTGGCCAACAAAGTGACCGCCACCAAAGGATTGATGTCAGCAAGTTGGTTGCAACTTCTGTTGCTAGTAAGTATCGAACCGAGCTAGCTTCTATGCTAGCTACCATTCCACCGAAAAGTATAGATGAGCATTGGTTGCAACTTCATGACGCCATGAAAATGGCGGGTACAGTCAGTTGTGGGTTCACGACGTTGTTTACAAAGGTTTGGGAGCTAGAGAGTGTACCAACGTCATGGAATGAGTCGATAGTTGTCCCTATCTTTAAAAAGGCTTCACGTCGTTCCTGTAACAACTATCGGGGATAAGTCTACTTCCGATTGCGTCCAAGCTATTGGCTTTCGTCATACTTCGTAGGTTGTTCAAAACCCGAGAAAGATCAACTAGTGAGGAGCAGGCTGGGTTTCGTTCTGGTAGAGGATGTATTGATCATATCTTCACCCTTCGCCAAATGTTAGAACACCGCCATACTTATCAAAGGCCAACAATCGTAGTGTTTCTTGGCATTAGGGCTGCCTTCGATTCGTTGGACAGGACTGTTCTCTGGGATTGTCTATTGAAGAAGGGTGTGCCTGAGAAGTTTATTAACATCCTAAAAGCCCTATATACAAACACCTCAGGCAGAGTGAGGGCATACAACCACCTCTCCATTGTTCCATTCGAGCAGTGGGGTTACACAGGGTTGCCCAATCTCACCATTCCTCTTCAACTTTGCGATCGATGACATTCTGGAAACAGCTCTGATGGATGTAAGTAATGGTGGTATGGATCCGTTGCCTAGAGAAAGACTTCTCGACCTTGATTATGCGGATGATATTGTCTTACTGTGCGATAATACCCAAGGCATGCAATCCGCACTTAATCAGTTGGCAATCAGTGTCCGTAGGTATGGTATGTGCTTTGCACCTTCGAATTGCAAAGTACTTCTACAAGACTGGCAGGATTCTAATCCTGTACTCACCCTGGATGGTGAGCAGATAGAAGTAGTCGAGAAGTTCGTGTATCTAGGTAGCTGCATAATTGCTGGTGGTGACGTGAGTGGTGAGGTCGATTCACGTATAGAGAAAGCTAGAGCCGCTTATGCCAATCTGGACCACCTTTGGCGCCTTCGTGATGTTAGTCTGGCTGTAAAAGGTCGAATCTACAACGCGTCGGTGAGAGCAGTCTTGCTCTATGCTTGTGAAACCTGGTCTCTCCGAGTTGAGGACGTTAGACGACTCTCTGTGTTCGATCATCGCTGTCTCCGAAGGATTGCTGACATCCAGTGGCAACACCATGTTAGTAATGCAGAGGTTCGGCATCGTGTGTTCGGGCACAGAGATGATAATGCAATCGATGTCACCATCTTGAAACACCGACTTCGGTGGCTTGGACATGTTCTACGAATGTCGTCCCAGAGAATTCCACGTTGTGCATTATTTGCCGACTCTGGGACTGGTTGGAAAAAGCGGAGAGGTAGTCAGTGCATGACATGGTGTCGTGGCATGAAAGAAAGCTGCAAAGGACTTGCTTCTGGCGGTCCTTCACGACTCCCTGGTCGGGGTCCTAGAGATGGTGCTACACAGTGGCTAGAGACGTTATCAGATATGGCTCAGAATAGAAGCCAGTGGCGATCCTGCTGTAACTTTATTTTACTTTTTTCATAAAAAAGGATGTAACTTCTTTAACTGAAAGAATTCTTCCTAATTGTACTTTCGCTAACTGAATTCTTCCTCCCGTTATTAATATTTCACTCACGTACTAATTTCTGTTCGTTGTTGTTCCCCTTTTTCTCATACGCGCCTTACATTCGCTATTGGCGATCGTGCTGCAACTTTATTTCACTTTCTTCATAAAAAAGACATAACGTCTTTAAGTTGGAGAATTCTTTGTGGGTGTACTTCTGCTAATTGACCTGTCTCTCCCATTATTATTATTTCATTATCATACACTAATTTCTGTTCATTGTTGTACTTCTTTTCTTCTTATACGCACCTTATATTTATCTCTTCACATTCTCATTATTTTTCTGTGGCGCATATGTATTTGGTGCCCCCTTGTATCGGTGTTTATGTGTTCAAATAGATAAATAAATTTAATGAGTGCGTAATCTACGGAACCAATAAATCAACCGTTTCAATTAGTAAATAGAACTTAATTTCGGGGTTACATTTTGCATCTTCCTGATGGTTAGTAAGCTTGTTTGATAGTAATCCATATGGTAGATAAATTACGAAAAGTGATGCAAATATAATTCAGTAATGAAATATAACCATACACGCAATAATGTTCGCGGCACGTAATTTGTGAGAGCTTAAAGCACTATTTAGATACTTACAGAAAGATACGCAGATTGTGTTTGAACCCAATTTATATTCTTTAACTCTTCATAACCTCATTGTTATTGTGTGATGCATATGTATTTGGTGCCCCTTTGTACCAATATTCATGTGTTCAAATAAGTATATAAAATAAGAGAGAAGAACCAACAAGGACTCAGAGTGGACTCTAGTCTACTCGTACTTGTTAACGCGTCATTGGTTCAGGACAGGGCCAATGTCATACAAGTCGGTGTTCTCATTGGCAATTTAGTCACGTGATATTTGACAGGGCAAAAGCCATAACAGTACTCATAAATACTATCGTATCAGGTTTCCAAATTCCTTGATTACTCGGTTAGCGAGTAATGGTGGCTTTCAGAGGGATCGACGACAATACTCATCCTAATAAAAGTCTCACTATTAGTAATAAAAATAAATTGCAACTATGATGCGAAAACGGAGTTTAGAAATTAAAGCAGTCGTGCACAAATCACAGAACGCTAAAATTACGATCCAACCCAATCACCGAAACAGCAGAATGGTGAGCAAAAATTAGTCGTTTTTGGCATATCAATACGTCACCCACCACATGATTTGTCTTGTTTCTACATTAACATTTAATGAATAAATTAATTAATAAATAATCAGTTTCTATCTATAAAGAGGGCAAACCGAGATAAATATAATAAGGTGGAAGCATAACTCAGTAAACAAATATAACGTCATATGCAAGTTCACTAGTCACAACGGTATTGTGATTGCCACTGAAATTACTGAAACACCAACTAGGGGAATGTAAGTGGAACGTATGGCTTAGCAGTCCCAAGTTGAATATCTAGATTAAACAATCACAAGATGTATCTGGGTCGTTTAAAAACTTTACTCTGCCGGAATGTCAACTATGAACGAATTCACCAAGTGAGAAATATTACAACTGAACTGATAGACACACAATAAACACTATGTAAATATGTTCCAACTATGAACGCGATAGTGAAAAATAACAGAGCTCAACTAACTTTTTAAATTCACCACTAGATGGGTGAGAATTCAGATTACTTTTCATACTGTTCTGCTTTTCAGATACACAACGGGCAGAGATTTGTGATGTCGCAGAAAACAGAGTAGGAATCGCTAAACGAACAAACTTATCTTCAAAATATTCCAAACCATTAACAGAATCACAAAATTGTTTCACTGAATCTTTTAAAATGGTCAAATTTTCTTTAGGTGAAATATTTTTTACCAAATTCCATGTAAAATATTCTGAATTTTCGAAACTGGATTTTGGAAGAGATACACTATCTTCAAGGCTTGACAAAAGAGTAAACTTTAACTGAAAAATGTTTTTATACAAAAAGAACAGAAAGATACTAAGCATCATACTTTAATTACTAGTGGTATAAATTTTAACTATCCAAGTTCGAAATAATGAAGTTAGGAAACTGAAAGTTTCACTTATAATCCAATAATTCCTACTTGGGAATAAATAGATAAATCATATAGTAAATCCATTTCCGGATAATTCGATAATTGCCCTATCTCCATCATGAATAATCCGTAACATGCAGGCAAAAGGAACAAGTGAATTTTCAAACTGAATTAATACTTCGCCGGAATCTCCTTTATGTCTGCAAACATGATGAGATAAAGTTATCCGTTTCATAATTGGAAGAAAACTGGGAGGTGAAATGGAAGGTTTGGGAGACTTAGGCATGAAGCTAGTTTATTTTAATAATACGCTTGCATTTGATATTGACCAACATGGTAATGCTATCCATAAATATATATTACTTGGTACAACAAATATGTTTTGCAATACGTTAATATGGAAACCATTTTGATATATCTAATCATTGTTGTCACCTTATGATTTTTGTTTTTTACTCGTAAAAGTAATTTTCGAAGTGTTTATCTGATCCCATAGTTTATATCATTTCTATCGATAAACAGCGTACCTTACCTTCACACAAAGGCTTTCACATTTTACTTTGTCTAGTACATATTAGTTAATACAACTCCCTGATAATGAGAAGTCAATACAATATTCAAGGAATTTCAATTAATCAAGAGTCTGGTACACTCAAAATAATTTCATGTGACACGTCACGGTACAAAAAAGTAACACCATATGATAAAAAGTAAAGATATTGCATATAAATAATAAAAACAAGTGTGGCCAATTGTCTTTCTAAGAATAGTTTAGTTATAACGTTGAATACGTCCAAATAAGAACATCCACCATCATTTCAATCATCAAGGCCATATTGTGAATATGTAAATCTTGAGCCCTTACAGAAGCACTATGTACACATTATGTTCACAGGAACGAGGGTGAATGATTCACCATACACAATAAGAATATTAGTGAATCTCAGGAAAATAAATTGTAGAAGTTATAAACGGAGGGAAATGTTGACGACTGTAATCTCAAGTAAAAACTAATTAGTTAGCATTGTAACAACTAGTCTTTGTTATTCGAATATGAAACGTAGCTTGAGATTTGAAGTACAGTGAAGTTGTATAAACATAAACATCTAATGACTTGATAAAAAAACAAAGAGTCGCTCAGGTTAAATACTACGACCGAATAAGTAACACTTTGAGTAAACTTGCCAACTTTTATCAACCAAGATTATCAAACCGTATGTTGTGTATGCTACGTTACTCTCAACATTGATAGGGCTGAAGTAGAAGTAAGTCCTAAGGATCTACAGTACACACAACACCGAGCTATAAAATTAATGAGGGATATTTTCAGGAATACTGAGAACGTCACGATAGTAAACGTTAATCGTTGAAATCACTGCTTAAGATTGTCAGAAAACGATTAGAGTCATGCAAAGTTTTGACATTTTTATCTTGCTCAGATACACGCTAACCTACCTAGTTTGAAAAGCTTCTTGTAACCAATTTCATTAAACCCGATTTTTGCGACTAAAACAATTTTATATGTAATTGACAAATCACTAATCCGGGAAAATTTAAGTGGAAAAGTGTGAAATCTGGATCATATATTTATACATTATCTATGTGATTTTCGGTTTAAGTTTATAAGCAAGATATTACCTGCACTGGATCTTTAGAATTTCTGTGTAGCCTCATATAAACTGAAGAATCACAAGTATCAGTTTCACATGAATATACTATACTGGTTTCATAAAAACGTGGCAAGCTCGAATCGCATAGATAAACAGCCAACAACATGGGTGAATTGTTTGTCGAATTCATGTATCCCAAATAATCACCTTTGACCAATCTATTTATTTGGGTTTCATTGATCAAAAGAAATTGTAAGCAAGCTTTCCATATGCGAAAATCACAAGCTCCTTTAACCCCAGAAATCCATCTTGAATTTATAAAACATTTTAAAAGATGGATCTTATTTGAATTTTATAAAAGTGTACAAAGCATATAAAGGCATACGGTTATAAAACAAATAAAATGTATTTTACGGATAACAAACTAAAAATATGAGTAACCGTACGTCATGTAATTCTAAATTAGTGTAAACAACTAAATGCAATGAATTTTTCTTTTTACGACATTATACAGCAATAGTAGTGGCTTCATATAATTATATTTCTTCAACGTACGTGACCTAGAAAAATTTTTTGTGAAAAGAATGTCAAAAAGAAATCTGGAATGAAACGTTTTACAATGTCTGCATATCTAATCTCGCTAAGTACATGTATTAGCTCTACACTGTAGGGTACACTCATGTTTGGACAATACTAATCTCCTGTTCACACAAACGCAGATTTGAGCTCTTCATTCAATACCTGACAGTCGATATAAAATGAAAATAAACACTACATTGAGAATGATCTTTATGAGGAACCGACGATCTAAATTATACGTCTAGTTGTGCTCATCTAGTTCTACATGCCTTAAATTGCACTATTTCGAGAGTTCTTAGTTAGGAAATCGGTTCAAATACTTCTAATTATCATACCACTTCAGTTTTTAAATTCACAAATTTCAAAATATTCGTTTGATTAGTTGTCAGTAACAATGACCTGCAGCCACTTGGTTAGTTTCAAAAATTCTGACTTTAGTTTGACAGTAATTACCTGCAGACCCAATAGTACTTGGTAATAAACTCCTAGGTGTAAAGATGGAGTACTGTCAAGGACTCTGAGAATCAACTCATGAGCCAAGGCTTATGGTTACATAGGAATGTTGTATGCATCCTATGCTTAGCACACATCCATACTAACCAACACCATTTTCGATTTGGTGTCCAATTTTACAATAAGGTAACAATGTGAAAAAGTTCAAATTAAACTGATAGTGACTTTAGGAAACTGATAGTAATGAATATTTAATATATCAAGGTTTAGTTGATGAAAAAGATGGTTTTGAAAGTTATTAAAAATAAACATTTAAAAAGACAAAGAGGTGGTTAGAGTTTTAAATTAAGCTGTTATTTATGAGTCATGAGAACCGAAAGAAGTAACCGATTTATTGTTTGATCTATGATAAGACTGGTTGAAAGGATTAACATATTGAAAGAAAATTTTGTCTCACATTCCGATGGGAGATGAGGTTAGAATAGTTGCATCCGTATCCAAATGAAGTGAAATTTTCCCCGTGTTAGTTATGTTTAGATAACTAAAAAAGAAACAATTAGAGTAAAATAGATACATACCCAAAACGTATTTCAGATCCTCTATAATAATCATTTGAAGATTCAGTAAATTCAGACAGATGAAAGTTAGGTGTCTCCAGGCATTTTACGAGTAATGATGAAACTAAGGATGGTTTACCGATCGGCGTTAGATTCACTAAATAGTCTAGAACCAAACATTCCACTTTAAACTTCGAAAAGTACATTTCGGAGGTCAAATCTTGAGGTTTGTCAATCCTTCCATCCCTGTTATTGCCGTTTTTTGTAACACAGGCGTATGCCCAGAACTGTATACAATTGGTGATATCCAAACTTAAGGGCTTTAGAGTATAATCATTCCAAATAGCTTGAATGGCACAATCTAAAGACTGGCTTTCTGCACTGCTAAAAATATCGTATTTAGCAAGCTAGTTTTTAGAAAATCGTGAATTTACAATCTAAATGGAAAATAATACCTTAAAAGGTATCAAAAACTCATCAGGGATGTTTGATTGACAATACTGTTTGTTCTGTTCAATTCTATTCACAATAACATTCAAGCTGGAAACTCCAACAAATGAGTATCTTCCATAAAGATATGTTTTTAGGCTATTCTGCCGGCACTGCGTGATCATTCTGTATGCTAACTTGCAAACTTTCTTAGGAATCATGCATTTCACACTACTGTAAAAAGCTCATCTTTTAAGGAAAACGTCTTACCATTGTGATGATACTGATCCAAAGGAAAACATTGTGTCATTGTCTTGCCCTTTATTGACATGACTGGCCATTAAAATGTGTATAGCTACAAAAATAAAAGTTCAGATCCTGGAATATTCGAATTAACTACATACAAAATGATTGCAGACATAATAACTAAACCAAAACTTGATTTTAAAAAGGCATTTTATAAGAATCTAATAAAGCGGATTATGGACATTATCATCAAGCTTATATATCTTGACGAAAAACGAGTAACTGCACTTTCCTCTCCCTCTATTTATATTTGCGTTAATGTAGAATAATTCATATCAACGTTCTACTGTATACAGTGGCATATATCTTTGTTACTTGTAGTTGAGACATTTACAGGATTAGCCACCATCTAAAGCATCCCTAGAAGTCTAAATACTGTTCAAAAAAGCTGAGGATAGAACACCGTCTGTATGATTAAGTGGTCCATAGTCTAGAATCTTCGCGAAGTCTGACAGTATCATCAACTGCAGATGGAGTATTTGAAGAAGAAACACATAGATAATTAAGAGATAAACACGAAACAGCTGACGCAATAACAGTATTCATAGAGACCAAAAAATAAACAAAATCAAACAAAAACGTCGGAGTGAGGTTTACAAATTTTATTCTTAGTTGAAAGCAAGTAAGATAAAAGAACTACAATAGGTAGCAAAAAGATGATAAGAGCAAACAATATAAATATAGGAAAAAAGCGGAGCAATAATTAAATGGGGATTTGTTTCTTTATTTTGCTAGTGGAGACAAAAAGCATGCTAATGATATTGTGCCATGACAAAAATGGCTTTGAACTATTAGTTCTATGAAGGCATCTTAATCATGATGTCCTAATGATGTAAAAATGGCCGAAAACCTATTCTTAGAGGTAAAATTAAGCCTAACGATTCGCTTGGAATGTAGCGAAACTAAAAGGATTATTTCGAATGTCTGAAAATAGTCTTATTGGTTATATTCAGCATTTTGGACTTGGAAATGTCAGCATTTAAATAATATAAACACAAAACATGTTGACAAAAGTTTGAAACCTGAAAAGTTATATAAGATCCCTTTTGCACTTCAAAGCCGTCAATATTACATGAACACGGATTCGCTCAGTTTTGCCTAAACTTGTGAAGTTCGACCCACAGGTGACACAGACACAACCTTTTTTCAAGTCAGTATTTATCCATCGCCTTGTCTGGAAATGTATGGCTGTAAGCATTTCTCAAGAAACATAGTTAACCAAGTGTTTCACGAAAACCTGGTTTTAGGTAACAGAACTTATTAAACACGTCTTACTAAGGAACTACACATTTGTCACGAAAGTTTCACAAAAATGAGCAAACTTATATTCACTTCATAAGTGCAAGAACGTATAAAGCTTCAGTCTGTATAAAGATGGAAATCGAAAAATCACCAAAACACACCACTGAGAAAGTTTCATACACATAGTTCCCTTTATAATCTTGAAAAGAGAAAGAACAAAGATTTCAGCAGAATGGCATGGATTCATTTTATTTCGCTTGGTTCTTGCCAGCTGCTCAAAACCTGTTATATTCAAAATTCATAATTACAAAGTACGTTCAGTCTACTTACATGAAAGATTTTAGTTGAAATGACAAAGTAAATGATTCAAATATCGAATGTCGGGTAAAATTCATTAACATTATTCACGACCTTAAAATCAAGGCTTGCAAGGGCTTCCGAAAACCCTTCGAAGTTTATCGATAACTTATCTAATATAACGCTCAATAATATAGAAGCAGAAGTCTTATCACTTGGACTCAAATTTTACATACCGAAAACAAGTACTGACAGGATTGACATAGAAGCTCAATTCGTAAATTTACTTGACCAGTTAAGAGACATGCATCCAATGAATGAAGTAAAGGTGTGGTTCAAATTAAGGTTAGTTGATATTGCCAACCAACGTTGCGTTTCATCGACATTCAAGTCCAATACTGCATTCAAAGAACATCTGACAGCGTTAAGAAACACCAAAAAAATAACAAGGTAGTGATCTTGAGTTCAGATAAAGGTTCATCCTAATGAATACAACTGATTATATCACTAAGATGAACTCAATCTTAGACGAACAACTGAGATTTAAGACAGATAAATTCAAAAAGGATTAGAAACATATACATTAAGAGATTCATTGCAATTTGCTGACAGACTAAATCGTATGAATATTGCCGGTGAGTGCGTGGTTTCTTTTGATGTAACATCCTTCTTGACCAAGAAACCACTTTTGAAACTACTGATATAACTTTACAGAATTCTGATCTCCCACCTTTATTAGTCCCAGCATTCAGAAAACTATTTGTGTGCCCAAAGGACGTCCAATTCTGGTTTAATAACACCATATTGCGTCAAGTTGATGGTGCAGCAATGGAAAGTTCATTAGGTCCAATTTTGGCAGATATTTTTGTAGGATATCTTGAAAACACGGTGTTTAAACAAGCGATTAGCGAAATAACGGGATATTCCAGATATGTTGATAACGCGTTTATTGTCTGCGACAGTAATCAGAATGCAACCCACCTGTTGGAACTCTTTAACAATGTTCATCCCAATATACAACTTACTTTGGAACACTAGAAGAGTGAAATGTTCCACTTCCTTGATATTGTCATACAACCGTGAGAAGACAAGATATTTCAACGTTCATTTTATCGAAAAAGTACTTGAAATAGTCTTTATTGAATTTTAATAACTTTTATCCAATAAGATTTTTTAAAAAAGCATTAGTCAAAACACTATTTTAAAGGGAAGAAGGATTGGTGAACGCTGAAAAATGCCTAAGAGACAACTGCTACCCACAGAAATTTAGGCAAGACTATAATTCATGGACGAACCAATCAGGTGTAAGATAACAGGTCATGGGTTTTTGTGAGAAACTCATTCATCCATTTGACTAAATAGCGTTTTGGCATTTTAGCTTATGTCAGTTCATGAAAAACCTAGATCTAATTCCTAACCCTAGCCGCCAACTACAGATAACTCAAACTCATCGGACCGGCCTATAACCCTCATTTAGTCCTAGTCAGTAGGTGGATATTCTCAAGGTAACTTAAGTGTTACTCAAAGGTCGTCCGTCAATGATGGCCTCACTTAAATTTATTGACAATGTAAAAAATCTAAAGGAAACATGACGGACGTGACCATAGTTAGTAGAAAAAACAATATATACATATGTAAATCTCATCTTCAAGAGTGATAAAGTCGCAACCTCAATCAGCAGGATGCCTAACGCTGAATTATCCAGAACTTAACCGGCAGCCAAACTATTAATTTTATATAAAAAAACAAGTTCAGTAACCCAGTCAAAGGTCGACAAGCACTAATTTCATTTTACCGCCAACTGTGCTCATAAACTAACGTGTACCTGACAAAGCTGCTACACTGGCCGAACAGTGGGGAGAGTATACCTTAGATTTTTGAGTACGTTTCAAAGAGACTGAGAACAAGAGGAAGAACGACTTTAAACAGTGAAATTACTAAACATCTCTTGGATACAGAGCATCAAGTCGATACCTTGCAATCTTCCAAGATGATTAATAAGCAGCCAAGATCGTCTTATCAAGTTTGCCGAAGCCACTGCTATCAGGCGTCAAAAACCTGATTTATGTATTCAACAAGGGGATGGTTACTAATTTTTCCTCACCTCAGTGACAAATACCACTCCATTGCATTCTGTAGCTTTTTTCAACCTTCTTCCGGTTAATTACACCATTACGTCTTTTTATTTAAACTGACTTCTAGATTAGTGATCTTATATTATTAAGAGAGCTTTACTCATTTGACTCTCACTTATCAGCATTTACTCACTGAGTAACCACTTGTATCTGCCCATCTGGACTCTCGTTACAGTCAGAGTTGTAGAATATTCTACGTAAGATATGAATTTACAGTATTTTATTCAGTCTATTAGGTCTATTTACACCTTTGAAATAGATACTTATGTCTTCAAAATAACTTCCGATTAAAATGTTTCATGTTAGTAGTTCGAACGCACTTTGTAATTATGAATTTTGAATATAACAGGTTTTGAGCAGCTGGCAAGAACCAAGCGAAATAAAATGAATCCATGCTATTTTGCTGAAATCTTTGTTCTTGCTCTCATTAAGATCGCGAAAATGGTCTGACTATAATTTGATGTACATCTCCGGAAATAAACTCCTTACACAAAATTTACTGTGACTACTGAAGTAGCAATATTGATGCACTTGTTACTAAGAAATTGTTTCGCACATAAAAATATATATTTCTCCTTTAAATTGGTTACAATAACTTGAAGGGTATGAGAGTTTCTAGCCCATGGGCAGTCAAAAAACCTTAAAAATGTACTGTATCTCCCTGACAGCAAATCAAGTCATCATAAAATAAGACGATACAGCTGTTGTGGATGACGCCATTTCACTTATTAGATAGGAAAATTGATTAAAATTCACTAGAAAATACCTCTATAATATTTTATCATATTGCTTTCTGATAAAAAACAAAAGTTAAATCCAAAGCTTACATCGTTCTCCTTGATGATGAAGAAACATGCAAGTATATAATCTTATCAAATCACTCCTGGCATAACTTACGCACCTGTGAGAGGATTCAAAACAGACTGACCTCCAGTTGTTACAACAAACAACGTAGAAACCAATCTAAACAAACACATGCCCAATCTTTATTGCGGAAATTCAATATTGAATTTCTTGCATAGAATTGGTTTGAAATTATCAATTACATTCAAACCAAATACCGCTTATGAGAACATTATTGCTGTGAATTTTTTTTCAGCAGTCAGTTTCTCAAACGGTCCCCAAAAGCTACAAGCAACCTACAATCATCAAGAACCGCACTCTTCGTCCGCTAAACCGCAAAAGGCACTGCTGGGCAGAATACAAACGAACTGACGGCAATGAAGCGTACAGGCAATACAAACATATAAGGAATATATGCACGAAGGCTATAAGAGAAGACAGGCTTCGGTACCAGACAAAGCTTATGGATAAATTTGTCTCTAATCCGAAAAGCTTATTCCGTTATGCAGCCTCTCTTCGTCAAGCAAAACTTGAGTTCCCCAACTGCTAGATCCTAACGGCCCAACCGACTACGACAGCGACGCCGCTAACCTTTTGGCTGAACAATACTCTCGAACATTTCAACCGACCCACATCAACTATACTGAGGACAGCTTCATCTGCAACTGCACAGGACTTTCCGTAGTGAACCTGAGCGCTGACTTGGTGTTCCGGAAACTGCAGCACCTGAGTAACGACATTTCTTCTAGCCCAGATATTGTCCATTCTGCTATACTGAGGGGAGCAGCCTCAATCAAGGCAACGCCGCTTAGCGTGATGTTCTCACACTCACTAAGTCGAGGAAAATCGGAAGCTGGCTCACATCACACCAATTTTCAAAGGAGGTCGGTGCAGTGAACCTTCAAATTACCGACCGATGGCTTTTCTCTCCATACCCTCAAAAATCATGGAGTCCCTGATATGCGATGGTAAACATGACTATTTACTGTCCTTAAATTTCTTCTCACCCAAACAGAATGGTTTTAGGAAGGATTACTCTTGTATAACCAACCTTCTGACTGCGGTAGACAGATGGACAAGCATCGTCAATCGTAAGGGGAAGGTTGATATCATTTACCTTGATTTCTCAAAGGCTTTTGATAGGGTTAACCATATATGTATTATCAATGAGCTCAAACGATTGCGTTACTGACCAACTCTGATTAATTGGCTTACTTCATATCTGGAAAATCGATATTTTAAGGTCAGAGTTAACTTCACTTTATCTCAGGCTATGGAATGTCCTAGTAGGTTACCCCAGGGCTCAGTACTATGACCTCTTCTCTTCTTGGTTTATATAAATAATCTTCCTCAACAGGTAACGTCAGACTTATTACTTTTTGCCGATGACGTGAAACTTTGGAGAGAGATACGCAACCAAGACGATATACAGGCACTTCAGGAGGATCTGACTCGAATTCAAAGTTGGGCAGACGATAACGCACTTGCCTTTAACACGTAATAGTGTAAAGTAGTCCATCTGCGACATGTCGCATACTACAGTTATAACTTAGGAAACTCCTCCCTAGTAGTATCTCGAGTCGAAAAATATTTGGGAGTCCTGGTGCTCTGCGATCTAAAGTCTTACGCTAACTGTGACAAAAATGCCTTCCGAGCAAACCTTGCACTGGTGACATTGAAGCGCATTTTTGGCCAGTTTGACGGAACAACTTTCCACATAATCTTCAACAGTTTTATTCGTCCCTATTTAGAGTACGGGAACATAGTATTTCCTCCCTCACTCCAAAAAGATAAGGACACTCTGGAGTGTATCCAACGGCGAGCCACGAAATCAATTCGGGGACTCAAATTCAAAACCTTATGAAGAGTGTTTCGTGCCTTAAGGTAACCCTCGTGCTATTGATAGAAGAAACCAGACAAGTAGTGAATAGGTCTTTATTTCGATCTTCGCGCAGTCACAGTGGAGTGTGGGATTATTTGTTCAGACAAACAAAGGCTCTCAACATTCAATATAAGATAATAGGGAGTATAACGCTTATAAAAATAAGGAAGTGAATGAATACTTGAACAATACTGTTTTGGCATATGCTTGGTTGTTTGTGGTCAACTCTTAACCAACCAACCTAAGCTGTTACAAGTGCTCTCAATCACTGAAGCTTTACCCATTAGAGTATAGGCGTCTTAGAGGTGACCTTCTGATGGCTTACAGTATCCTCAACACTTCCGGATATATTCTTAAACCCTACTTATGCTTAGTCCCAATATAAGCTTAAGGGGTAACACCCAGAAACTGGAGACACAACATAGCAGAACGGACTGTAGACACAACTCCTATTACTTAAGAGTTGTCAAATGCTGGAATTCGCTGCCGACTGAACTAGTCCAAGCGACTTCCCAGGAGTCCTTTAAGAGGAAACTTGACCCATTATTAAGGACAGGATAAAATCTTATTATGAGTTACCGATTTTTTTTGTAATCTATTATAGTTAATCTGCCTAGGTTCCTGCTTGGAGGTATTGGTGATCCCCTGCTACTAGACACTGAAGCCTGTTAAGCGAAGGCTTCTTCTATTCCGTCCACAACCATTTGAACCGTTTGAATACGCTTTGATTAAGTGTAATCCAACATGTATTGAGGTGACAATGAGTCTGTATAAAAAGAACTGAAATTCGGTTTTTGCTGCACCCTTGAAATTAAAATGTTGAAACCATGGAGCGTTGTCACCTCGAATGGGTGTGGCTTGAGCCGGAATAACCTTCATGATTACGTTCAAGCAACCAATGATTTTGTCATGTTATGATGCGATTTTTATCAAAAAAAAACTAAATTATGCTGTTAATTTTGCCGTGACTAATTATTATTCACCACATCAAACTGAGTTGCACCGAATACGTGCACTACATGTTAAAATGGTATTCTAATTTATAGAATGCTCAATAGTATTCATGGACGTTATGAAGTGGACCGTCAGTGAATGATAGAGAAAGGTATGAATCTAAGTTTACTTTTGGTAACTTGTTTTGAAACCTATGTTTTGATGTCAAAATGATTATAATATTCAGACTTCGAACAGTGTCGCGTCTTTATCACGTAAGTCGACTTACGTGATAAAGGAAATGTGACATCATTTCTCAAGGACTGTTGGAAATATAGTACTACATGCAGTTATTGTCTGTTGGTTAGTGCTTTGGCGTCGTCCATCAGGAAGTGTAAAAGAATTTTCTTGAATGTAATTAATTTTCAATTTCTAACGCCTTGGCAATAATTTATAGCATCAAAGTGGGAAGTGCATTTTGGTTAACGATAAAGAGAAGATGCAAGTGATCTGCATTCCTAGCAAATGGCTGCTGAACAATGATCATTACGTTTTTCACGATGATGTTAGTGAGCATGATATTGTTCATGGTGTTGATTTCGACAGTCGATTCCAGTTGCGAAAATGCACCGTTATGCATCGTTGTGGTAAGTTGTAATCAATTTACATTTATTGTTTTCAGAAGACTACAATGTAGCCCAGGAATTAAAAGTGTATTGAACAACGGTTCTGGGCTACAATACTGACATTACGACTAACGATGAAACGCAGCCTTGTGACGCTGAAAAGCCGAAAAGGTAAATTGTTCAACTTATTATATCACTTGTGTTAGGGCTGTCAAACGAAAAAAACCGATTATTTATTAGCCTCAGAAGAACTAAAGGTTGTTGAAGTTGGATTTGCCCTGGTGGAATTTCCAGTTGTCAAAATTTTGACAGGAAACTTTTCTCCGATTGTGAGGTTTGTACCTACTTTGTCAATACTCATATAGTAGTTCATCAAAAGCTGACGTATCATCACCACTTCCACGTACGTCGACGGAAGTTAATAAACCGTGAGTTGCATTTACTGTATTCCTGATAACAATAGTGTGTGCGATGAAACAAACAAAATGTTAAGAATGCTCCTGAAATCGGTCAGTGAGTTATCTACGAAGATGGACAAAATGCTATTTTTGTGTGAACGCTTAGCCATGGGTGTAACTGAAAGGCGTACAGAGGAAATGGATAGTGATGCTACACATTTCCCATTAAGAACGCATGAGGAGTTGCGTTCTTTAGAGGCAGCTTTAGAAAACCGAAAATTCCGGCATCATTTCGTAAGTTGTAAAAGGTGTTTGAACAAATTTTAGGTGGAAAGATTATATCACCTACTGTGTGAGGATCCTCGGAAATCAGCGAAAGCCAGTCTGCAATACCTCCTTTCGCCGGAACTGGCGAACACTTACACCTTGCACGGAACCAGAAGTAAATTTGGTATTGGTAAGTACAAATTTTACTCGACGGTTCAAAGTAAGTCCACATTACTGTATTAACATATTTTTAGGTGCTTTGTGTTCACCTTTCCGAAGTGCAAGCTGCCCGGAAAAGGATATAATACACGCCATGGCTACAGCAAGCCAGGTTTTCTTGCATGATGCAAAAGATAAAGTACATAAACGTGGACGGCCATCCAAAGAAAGGGTGAGCTAAAACCACTTAACATGTTTGTTATAATACATATTTGTAAAGTTTGTCCTACATTGTTCCTACCTGTTCCCTTTCTACTCTTTTGTATATTGTTTTATACTACTTAGTTAAATTCAGCAAGCAGTTGTAACTGAAGTTCACTTTGGGGATTTCCCCAAAGTTCTCAGGATGATAATTATCATTGTATTTATCAATATAATCACTGTACTTTAATTACTGTAAGGGCTTATTACTTTGTGATCAATACTTAAAGTAATACAACTTTTGTCTTGTCCGTTTCCCTTTCAGCTGGCTTCGCAGGCTTTATCAGACGTAATTGTAAGTTCATTGTTCACATTGTTAAGAACACTGTCATACTGTTGGTACATCATCGACCTTTCACATATCTTAACACGTTATTATACACTAAAAATGATTTTTTTTATTTTTTAGAATATTGTCAATGACAATTCTACAACGAAACGAAAAACTTTGTATACATGAATTATATGTAAATTTATTAACTGTCCAGTGCTTCCAGGTTTTCCATGGTGGTCTCGCTTCAATTGACTCATGATTTCAACCAGTGAAAGTTCTAAAATCTCCACAAAACCCCTTCTGATAATAATCATCTGCTCACTAATGACTGACTTCAAGAGACACTCCTGAAGTTCTAGTGACAAGCCGTTACCCGTGGAGTTCAACCAGGTCTGTTTGAGATATCAGCTCACTGAAGACAATGGTGTACGGCCGCGCAACTTCGTGGATTGGTCGAAGTTAGACATTAACACCGTTGGATGCCTGCTCAGTGGTCTAGTGGTTAAGTGCTTGCGCGCGAAACTATAAGGTCCTGGGGGCGAGGTCGTGGATGCTCACTGCTGAGGAGTCCTATAATGGGACAAAACGGCCGTCCAGTGCTTCCAGGTTTTCTATAGTACGATTTCTTCGCCACTTGCTGTTAATGTTAACTACATACCCCTTCAGTGTTATTTTGGAAAACAGACATTTTTTCATCTAAATGTGCTATTTTCTACAAGGAGGATATGTAGTGCTATGTCAAGCCCACATAGCCTATCCTAGCTTCCGGACAGGCCAGTCTATTCATCCTTTTCGAGTCACGTTTTGACCTTGTTAATTATTAGCTTATCAACCTTGATTGTTTATGTAAGTATATGTGTGCACTTCTTATCATCTTCATTAGATGCCATATGCAACAAATTAAGGACATTTAATACGCGTTTCCAATATAGAGACTATGCAAACGCTGACTGGGAAAACTTTCGATTTCTAATAAAGCACTCTGACTGGGGCAGTTTCTTTACCAGTGATAACCTCTTAGAAACATCAGAAATATTCAATACCACCACCAAATCTGCACTAGACACTACTATACCATCTAAAACTGGTTTTAAAACAAATTCTCCCTATACGAATCAAAAGACTAGGTCTAAAGTGCGAAAACTGGGAAGGACGTACTAAATATATATATATATATATATTTCCACAATGGGAATACATTTCATGCTCCAGATTTCGACATTAAGTGCACCGGCAAAAACTATCTTAGTACCATAAACTTCGACATTAGGAGTATACATACCGCCATTAAAACCCTTAAGCCAAATGCGAGTTATGGTGCCGATGACATCCCTTCAATCCTTTATAAAATGTCAGGGCCGGACATACAGACGCTACTACTCAAAATATACACATTATCTTTAGAGACAGGTACATATCCGGAAACCTGGAAGGTAACGTATGTTCTTCCCAAACACAAATCCGGACCGAGAAACCTGGTTGAAAACTACAGACCTATAAATATCACTCCAGTCATATCACGCATAATGGAAAAAGTGATACAAAATCAACTATCTGATCACCTACTCGAGGAAGATCTAATAGACCCGTCACAACACGGCTTCATTAGGACAAGGTCGTGCAGTACATGTCTGATAGACTTCTTTAACGAGGCTGTTCGTATACGCGACCGGAAGAAACTAGTTATCATACTATACTTCGATATTAAGAAAGCCTTTGATAAAGTACCTCATAATCTTCTAATCAACAGACTTAAGTCAGTTGGAATTGTAGATCCCCTTTTGCAATGGATCAAGTCTTTTTTTACGAACAGATATCAAATAACCAAGATGAACTCTAATACATCTACACCTTGACCAATAACCAGTGGTGTTATGCAGGGTAGTGTCTTGGGTCCATTGCTCTTTATAATCTACATCAACAATATATGCAAGTGTTTTAGCACGGGTAAGACCTACCTCTATGTCGATGACTTAAAAGTCATCTATGAAACTGACATTTGCGATTTACGCAGTACTATGCAAACAATCCAACATGAACTCAACATGGTAGACGACTGGTGCAAACGCTGGAGGTTAGAGCTCAACACAGAGAAATGCGGCTGGTTATGTATAGGAGACATCTCTTAAAATGAAACTAACACTTAGCAATCACACACTGCCTAGACTGGCATCAGTAACTGACCTAGGGGTACATTACTCACACAGTCTTAATTTCTCTGAACACATCTCAGCCAAAGCGTCCAAAATGCGGAAATTGCTTGGCTTCATTCTCCGTAATTTCTATCAAAATGAATCTAAAATCCTTCTTTACAAAGTTTGTGTAAGACCTATCGTTGAATACCGTTCGTTCTTATTTTCCAATCTACGCCTATCTGATATACTAAAGGTGGAAGGAATACAACGAGACTTCACCCGCAAAGTACTTAAATCTGACTCAGTCACTGACTACAGTACCCGATGCCAAGTCTTAGGAATAGCACCCCTTTGGGAGAGAATGCTTAGGTCTAATTTCATTCTCTACTTTAAACTACTCAAAAACCTTACTTATTCAACATGTAAGATAGTTCTTGCTAGAGATTCACATGAATACGAACTTCGAAACAAAGTATCTACGGTCAAAAATGAGAAATACAGATCAAAAACTCGGGAAAACTTCTTCCTTGCCAAGTATGCAATATGGAACAGTCTTTCTTCCGAAATTCGTATGGCAAATGAATTACATACGTTTGTAAAACTGCGTGATCAAGCACTCACTTGCACGTACGAACACATCTGCGCTCCACTCAGACATCATAGGCTCTCTCCATGTTTAGACCAAAATGGACTTCAAGTTCACTTTGCCTTATTCTTCCTACCTTGCAGTTGTATTAGTTACTTTTTCCACCCTAATTCTTCACTTGAAGTAGACAGGTAACTCACTGGACCTATCAATACTGTTCAACTAAACTCGGTCGCTAAGGGACACTCACTACCACCCTCAAACAGTCAAAAGGACAGCACTATCGATTGCCTACTACCAGTGGTCTTGCATCTATGGAGCCTGTTACCAATCAACTCGTTAGGACAACACAAAAAAACATCAGCACCAAGTTACTGTGAGTTTCTTTTTGTTTATGCTGTATACTATCAATCAATCTGTGATATAGATTGTTCTCCTACGCTCACCACTCAGACTGACGTTTCCAATATTATGCTGGATTGACTATTCTACTAAGACAACCTATAACATGCTAACTCGGACATTTACACTAGGATTGTGTGGCTGACATCGGATGAACAAAAAAAGGAAAAAAAATTAGATAACAAAAGATATAGTCATTAGTATTCTTAACACTTCACCCTCTATATAATAAACCGCTTTCCTTGTCTTCAGTAATAAGGATAGGAGGTCTATTGACCTATATTAATCCTTGCAGTTTGTAATACTGTGGAGGTCCAATCTCGTTTTGAATATATTAACAGACGGTTCTGATATCACGTGTTCCGGTAGAGAATTCCAGTAATTCACTACTCGGTGCGAGAAACGGAACTCCAGACGTAAACGGTTTGATCTCGGTTTTTGAACTTTCTTCGAATGTCCTCTCAAATGATCGGTTCTAGACGGAAGCAAAAGATAAGAAATGTTAATACCAAGGTCATCGCTCAGTATACGATAGGCCAATATTAGATCACCCCCGTATTCTACGGTAAGATAGCGGAAATAAGTTAAGGTGTCTCAGTCTGTCTTCATAAGATAGACCAGATAGACCTTGTACCATCGTAGTAGCTCGTCGTTGGACTCGTTCTAGCATATCTGCTTCGTACTTGAAACAAGGACACGCTGCTTGAATCCCGTATTCTAAATGTGGTCGCACATAAATCGGGTATAGTAATCTAAACATTTCATTGTCTAAATACTGGAAAGACCTAAGAATTGACCATAATACCCTATAGCCTTTTGCAGCAGCAGCCTTGCAGTGACTAGTGGTTTTGAGATCATTGCTTAATATGACTCCTAAATCTTTATAGTTTCTTGCTTTGGGTAGCACCAATCCACGTAGTGTATAGTCATACGATTCATCTGAGTTATTTAACTGCATCACTACACTCTTATTAGGATTTACTTCTAGTGACCACCTGTCTAACCATGCCACCAATGAGCTAAGATCGTCCTGTAATACTATTCTATCCGACATACTATGTATGGGTCTCCAAATCTTTATGTCATCAGCGAAGAGTAGAACGGATGACTTTGCTACAGTTGGCAATTCATTTACATAAAGTAAAAAGAGAAGAGGACCTAGGATTGTACCTTGGGGAACCCCACTTTTTACAGGTACCCACGAGGAAAGAGCCCCATTGACCCTTACCCTTTGTCTCCTGTCATGGAGAAAGTTACTTATCCAATCGACGACTGTATAATGGATTCCAAAACGTTCCAGTTTGAATTTAAGACCAGAGTGGGAAACCTTATCAAAGGCCTTACTTAGATCTGTTAAAATCACATCCACGGGAACATTCCGATCTTTTGCAGCAGCCCAATCTTCTCTTGCAATGAGAAGATTTGTCAAGCAAGATAGGCCTTTCCGAAAACCATGTTGTGCCCTGGAGAAAAGATTTTGCCCTTCAACATAGTTTATAACAGCTATCCGAATGATTTTCTCCATCAGTTTTACAACTGCACTAGTTAAGCTAACGGGTCTATAGTTACTAAATCCCTACTCCCAGCCTTATACATCGGACTTATTATGGCGTCTTTCCAGTCTCTAGGAAGTCTGGACTGTCTCAGAGACATGTCGAATAGTATCGCTAATGGTTCAGCAATTTCATCTGATATGGCCTTCATAATCCTAGGATGAATATCATCAGGACCGCTGGACTTATCAGGTTTGAGATGCTGAAGTAGCCTTAAAACAGTACCTTTCTCAATGACTACAGGATCCATCAGCGAGCCGTCACGGTCACGATGAATCGTTGGTCGTTCCTCATTACCAATAGAAAATACTTTACTAAAATATTCCGATAAAGCTCCAGCTTTTTCGGCATCATTCTCTGCTAAGATTAACGGATTATCTCGTATCAAAAGTGATGGAATCCTATCGTTCCTTTGAGTTCGCCTTTTTATGTACGAGAATAACCGTTTCGGACCATATCTAGAATCCCTAACCAACTGTTTTTCGTATGATAGTCTATTCTTACTTATTAACGCTTTACAGGCATTCCTAATCTTACAATAACTGGATCTGTATTGTTCTAAGCCAGTAGAGATGAACATATTCCAGTGATTCTTCCTTTTTCCAAGGAGTTTCCTGATCGTTTTAGTTATCCATGGTAGACTGTTAGTCGGTCTTCGCGGTACCAGGTATGGTATGAACGGGGACGTAACTAGTCTAAATTTTCCTTTAAATACAGACCATGCTTCTTCAACTGATATGCTAGTATCTACTAACCAATCTGTCTTAGCGGCGCATTCCTGAATGGCTGATATGTTAGCTTTCCATACATTTGGGCGAGGTGTAACTTGATCGTACAGCATGTCTCTAGTTCTAAACGCGAATGACAAAACAGCGTGATCGCTGTCCACTAACGGTGGAAGAATATTTAGGTCGACAATATCCTCAGTCTCATGAGTGATTACCAAGTCGAAAAGAGAAGAACCTTGGTTAACACCAAAACGTGTGGGTTTGGATACATACTGCACTAATGCATGCTCCATTATTGTTATCATGAACCTACTATCAAAGGAGTTTATAGATCCTTCTGTGGTCATCTCAGTCCAGCTAATATCAGGTGCGTTAAAGTCTCCTGTTATCAAGCACTCCAAAGATGAGTGTGCTCTAAAATAAAGTCATCAGCTAAGCAGATTGGGCTGCGATAGATGACACCTAGCATAAATGTACTACATCCTATAGCCAACTTACAGCTAATGACTTCACAAGTACCGCTATCATGGGATTCGCTAGTAGGAGCGAATATTTATGCTATTGGCTATATATAACAGGACGCCGCCTCCTTTTCTACATCCATGTCAATCATTCCTGATGTAATGGCATCCGGATAATCCTGGAGTCTAAGTCATGGACTAACCAGGTTTCTGTTACTGCTACTATGAGTGGCTTTAACCTGTCCACTAGTGCTTCTAGTTCATAGAACTTATTTCGTAGACTACGAGCGTTGGCATATAAAACTCCTAAGTAGAACAGCCTATCCACACAGGCCTTGGTAGCATTCGCTTCCAAGACCTGACTATCCGAAAACCCACTAGCCGGAGATTTTCCTCGCCGTTTTGCCGACGGGTTTCAAGTTCAGCTACTGCTTTCTTCCTTTTTATTCTATCTTCGAGAGGCATGTCAGGTCTAACTCGGATGTCAGAATTGTCGTGACAACGAGCGCTACTTAACAAGAGATCACGTTGCTTCTCCGATCCTAGGATTACCTTAAGGAGTCTGCATGGACGAGGTTCAACATTGTCCTCGGTCCTCTTGCCTATTCTAACCAATTTTTTGACCTGAACTCCCTTGGAGTTATCTGGTAAAATACTACGAATGTATTCTCCTAGCTCTTCTAAGTCATGCGCGTGTCTAATTTAGGGGTCAGGGTCGTTTGACTCCCGCAATTTGCTCGCAATGATATTCGATGTTATTAGATTTTTCTTCTCAGTCACGCCAGGACGGGTTTCACTCTTACCATCAGATTTTGGTAGTACAATTTGTGGCTCACAATTTGAGTCCACCAGTGAGTTACTAACTACCTGTGTACTGCCTACAGCTTTTTTTCGTTTCGTTTCGTTTCCTACGTACCGTAGTCCATTTTTCATCCCTCATAACACTGGGACTATTTGGAACGGTGACTGTTTTATCCAGATCTTCGGTTCCCACTAAAGGTGCATTATTAACAATGTCAGTACCAGGTGGTACTACTCCTGTTAATGCCAACGGAGACTTCACTTTTACGTCTGTCAGAGTCGGTCGTTTGAGGCGTCGCGTAACAGCAGGTACTACACTGACACATTCGTCACTGTCAGTGCCCGTGTTGTCAGCGCATATGCCATCGTTTTTCTTACAGGCCAAAGCCAATAGGCTCATAGCCTCCTGTAATAGTAATGCCTTGTTGGCACAGCAAAACATGCAAAGCCAATGTGAGTTAGGCTTCGAACATCTTTTGTATGCAGTGGGACTTAAACAGGTGCACATTTTGTGGAACCACTTATTGCATTCGTCACATTGCATTCCCTCCTCCACAGGGAACAAACACTTTGGTTGTCCACATTTGTGAGTACTACCAACCATTTTAGTCAGATCAAGGTGTAACACACAATATGATCACAGTATGAACACAAATGTCAGTCAACGAATAAAAGGTTACCACAAGACAAACTTGAGCAAGATTTTAAACCTTAACTAAAGTACTTTGATACAGACCAAGAATGCTTTCGAATGTAATAAATACACAAAAGCCGAAAAACTCAATAGAATATCACTTTAATTGCAGTAGATTCCATTAAAGTGTAAATCTAAGTTTTGATACGTAATTTACGATCAAAACAGTTAACTAATTCAACGAGAAACAACACCACTGTCCTTTTTAGTTAGAGCGCGTCTGTACTAGCCTCGAATTCCTTTCCTTCATGTGAGCTTACTTCAACTTGTTAAGCGACACAACTCGTTGTTCTTTATTACTACATCCTCTAATATGGAGCCTCTGACTTCATTTCACTCTAACAAGAGATAATATAAATTCGTTATACCTCTGTCCGTTCTACTACACAATGTTAAGCAACGTTTGGCGTTCATATCCAAGTGCCTTGCTGCTCTTCTGTTCCTCTTTTTTTCTTCTTCTTCAGAAAATTGGTCTGTGGGTACAGCTATGAAAATTCTGACGTCTGGAACAAACTTGACGTACGCGTCCCCTCAAAGTCACGGTTAACAGCAAGCGCCCTACGAGTATACTTCATAACAACTATAAACTTAATAAGTTAAGAAGCATTTTGTTAACCAACAAATGTTGTAATTTATAGATCATGCCTGTATAAATGGCGTGTACCTGCACATGCAGAAATATATTATATATATATATATATATAAGTGTTACAACTTCGTACAATACACTCACCCCTCACGTTTCACTGTACTTTACCAAGTATAGTAAGATTTATCAGAAGGGGTTTTGTGGAGATTTTATAAATTTCACTGGTTGGAATCATGTGTCAATTGAAGCTAGACCACCATGGAAAACCTGGAAGCACTGTACGACCGTTTTGTCCTATTGTGGAACTCCTCAGCAGTGCGCATCCACGACCTCGGCCCCTGCGAGATTCGAACCCAGGACCACTGAGCCGGCATCCAACGGTGTTAACGTCTAACTTCAACCAATCTACGAAATCGCGCGGCCGCACACCATTGTCTTCAGTGAGCTGGTATCTCAAACAGACCTGGTTGAACTCCACGGGTAACGGCTTGTCACTAGAACTACAGGAGTGTCTCTTGAAGTCAGTCACTAGTTGGCGGATGAGTCCCATACTAGGACGAGACGGCTGTCCAGTGCTTCCAGGTTTTCCATGGTGGTCTCCCTTCAACTGACTCATGATTTCAACCGGTGAAAGTTCTGAAATCTCCAAAAACCCCTTCTGATAATAATCATCTGCTCACTAATGACTGACTTCAAGAGACACTCCTGGAGTCTAGTGAGAAGCCTGTAGCGTGGTGTCGAGTCGAAATTGACTATGAACACCGCTTCCAAAAAGCACGTGCCAAAATATCCATTAAATCCCATGGAAGCCAAATATCAGAGGACAGTTAATGGACCAAGTCGAGATATATTTGCTGGCGATCTCGTGGTATCGAACGAATACCAAGATCGTGCCAAGGAATGGTACAAGCGAAAGCAGAAGAAAGGAGTACATGCGAACAGTACAAAAAACCGCGGAACAATGATGGAAGATAATGGAAGCACAAAATGGCTATAATTAGCACAGTTAAGCAAAAGCACATTAATACAAGCACTGGTACAGTTGGTTATAATAATAATTGTTTTTATTAAACCAGTCGTGTTCTCGTGATAAAAGTGAGTCACTACACGAGCCCCCCGCTAGAAAAGGTTTACACTTTCGAAAGGTAGCGGTTTACATCTTGGGACTGATCGACTGACGAGCGGTTGTAGGACGGAAGGGTTGGAGAAACAGGAAAGCAATCGTTGATTGTCGAGTTGCCAACGAAGGTCGTTTTCGGAGAACGGTACCAGTAGCGATGTGCTGTATTTGTTGCTTGAGTTGGCATGCTACACCAGAGTGGTTTGTATCCAGAATCTGAAGATTGTGTTCGTGGGGAATGCGGACCAGAAACACTGCAGATGTAGGACGAAACCACGTTGAGCCAAAAGACCAGAAGCGACCGTAACGACCAAGCTCGAGACCAAGCGTATGCCAAGCATTCGAAACCAATATACCGACTGAGTGCGTTGACAAGAGCGTGGGTGGCCAATCCAGCTTTCGCCAAAGTTGACTGAAGTTGACGGAACCAAACTGAGATGGTCGAAGGCGTGGGCTCAGGAAACAAAAAGAAAATCAAAAAAGAGAAGAGTGTAGCATGCGTGTAGTAAGGAATAATCCTACACAGTATCGGTTGTTGACTGTGCGACTATTCGCAGGAGCGTACGGGTAACCGTACTCGGTGACCGGAACGTGAGATGGCAGTCTCGTTCGCGTCGCGTGAGCCTGCAATCTCATACGAAGTTAAGGGCTGCGTGGTCTGCTGATCTGGACGTGAGACTGACGTCTCGTCCGTAGACGGCGCAGATGACACGTGCTGTTGACTGGGACGTGAGAATGAGGTCTCAGGTGTATCTAGCGTGGGACCTGAAGATGGTTTGAGGATCCCGCTAGTAGGTTTGATAGATCTAGCATTGAATCTCAGGTTATCAGATAGGGCACTGCCATCGACGTGTGCTGGTTTGAGACGATCAATGCTGACGAGCACGACGCGGCCATGTCGATCAACCTTGAAGGTCTTTTCGTGACGAGCGATCACGTGAAAAGGGCCTTCGTAAGTTTGTTGCAAAGGTTTTCGTACCGAATCTACTCGTATGAAAACATGTGAACAGGTAGATAACTCTCTCTCGAGAGCGACCTGTCGATGTTGTATTCGAGTTGACACCGGAGACAGCGTTCGCATAAATGCAGACAGTCGATGGACGTAGTCTGATTTACCGAAATTAGGTCTGCTCCGTGGTGTGAAGAATCCTCCGGGCAGACGCAATGTCGTGCCGTATACAAGTTCAGCGGCGGAACATTGATATCTGCCTTCAAACTCGTCCTGATACCCAAAAGGACGAGTGGTAAGGTTTCGTACCAGTTGTTGTTTTCGTGTGCTCGAAGAGCACTCTTAAGTTGGCGATGAAACCTTTCAACTAAACCATTGGATGCTGGGCGGTATACGGCAGTGCGTATGCGTTCCGCATCAAGCAGCCGGATCAGCAAGGAGTATTATTCGAACTCGAACTGTTGTCCTCGGTCAGTCGTGACAGTCGAGGGACAACCATACAGCTCTATTCATCGTTCTACGAAGCGGTAAGCAACTGTCTCCGCCGTAATAGACGTGATGAGAACAGTTTCGGGCTATCTTGTGAAACGGTCGATGCACGTATGTGATCATACCCGTGCGATGGTGGCAGTGGTCCTACAATGTCTAAGTGAACGTGATCGAAGCGAGCATCAGGCGTAGCGAATGTACCAAGGGGGTGGCTACGTGCCTGTGCACTTTTGATCGTTGACATTGCAAGTATTGCTTTACCCACAAACGGACATCATTATTCGTGGACGGCCAGACGTATCGTGCAGCAATGAGGTGTAATGTGGCTGCGATACCTGGGTGAGATAATCCATGCAGGGCATCGAATACGAGACGACGGTAAGCAGAAGCTACGATAGGTCGGGGAAGATCAGTGGAAGTGTCACACAGGATAGTACCTGAGTTAGTGGCTAGGGGTACTTCCCGGCACTGAAGGGATGTAGAATGTTACGCTTCTGTACAGGAGGGATCACCTTCTTGAGCGGCAGCCATGCCAGGCAGACCAAGCACCGGCAAAGCAACCGCATTCACTTGGACACGTAACAGGGCATCGGCAACATAGTTCGACCTGCCTTTAACGTGACGAAGGCCTGTCGTGGACTGGGAGATATGGTCCAAATGTCTGCAATCTTGTGGTGAGTAGCGGTCAAACTTGGTGTGCAGAGCATACGTTAAAGGCTTATGGTCGGTGAATAAGATGAACTGACATCCTTCTACTGCGTGCCGGAAATGTTTGATGGCGCAGTAGGCTGCTAGCAGCTCGCGACCAAAAGCGCTATATCTCGTCTCCGTGGGAGTAAGGCGTCGTGAGAAAAACTCTGGGGGTTGCCAACTACCGGAGATGTTTTGTTGCATGACTGCTCATATAGCAACATCGGATGCATCAACCGCTAGACTAAGCGTGGCTGATGGATCGGGATGGGCGAGAAGAGTGGCTTGCGCAAGGGCCGTTCTGATTTCGGTGAATGCACTACGTGGAGAATCGTTCATTTCTAATCTGCGTGGGTTGCCGCGAAGTAAGTCGGTTAGTGGTCGTAACCGGTCTGCTACGTGTGGGATGAAACCGAGGAATGCCTTTAGTTCCTTGAGTGAGGACAGCACGTTGTACTCCCTTATTGCACGTACTTTGCCCTCGCAAGGTTAAATACCCTCTTGCTTAATGACGTGACCCAAGAACATTATTTCCGGTTTGCCTAATTCACACTTGTCCGGGTTGACTATTATTCCATTATCCGAAAGACGTTGGAATAAGAGTGAAAGATGTTGATAATGTTCATCTACGTTTGATGATGCGATTAGCAGGTCATCAATATAGACGTAAACCAAATCTAAGTCTCGTATTATGCTATCGATAAACCTTTGAAAAGTTTGAGCAGCATTCCGTAATCCAAATGGCATTCGTAGGAACTCAAACAAACCGAAAGGAGTCGTGACAGCAGTTTTTTCGACATCTTCAAGAGCGACTGGGATCTGATGATATGCTCATACCAGATAGATCTTAGAAAAGATAAACGTGCCCTTGGGTGATGCCGTGATGTTGTGTATTGAGGGAATTTTTGAAGTAAAGCGTGGAATATAACATCACGCGAATGAAATACGCTTAAGATTCGGTATGCGTTTGTTCGAGCTTTAAAGTGCATGAATTTACTGTTCGACAAAGCATCGACTAGCTGCAGCCTACGTGAATTGACTAGCAGTTCATAGTTCTGTAGGAAATCAATACCGAGTTTGGCTGTGGGAACATCGGCAATGATGAACGACCACAGATACTGCCGTCGGTTGCCCAGGTTAACCGTAAGTTAGATAGGTAGGAATGACTAAGCTATTCTCAGCGCGTATTCAAAGCATTGTAGCTTGAGACTTACTGTCACCAATAGGCACGACAGAAACTTGGGCACATGTATCTACTAGGTACCTAGTAATAGTGTGATGATCATGCACATAAAATAAACGGCCAACCTGAAGTGTAGGGCCGGCGAGTACGACTGCATTTACTCGCCGGCCCGGGAGTTTCCCACTTTGTAGAAGCACGGGGCTCGACAACGGCGGGCACCGGACCCGAAGGAGCGGCGAAACCAGCACCAACCCGCATTCGCTTCCGAAGACGCCTTTTGGCGTGGCTTGGAAGATGCCTTCGTTGGGCGAGTGGTTACGGCCTTCCCAGAACGTGACTTGGCTAGGGGGACGTTGGGATCTAGCACATCGGAACGTTCTCGAAAACTGAGACTGGCATGAATGAAGCTACTCTTATCACCCTGAGCCAAAAAGCGGCTAGCGTCGAGGTCTACAGTCGAGCGTGACGTCGAGGCAACTATATAGTTGTCTCGGGTGATATTCCTTGCCAATATCTTATCTAATACGAAGGACACCTGGTTATGCGGTGTATCCTCAGGCAGAGCCGTAGTCGTTGGTTGTATATTTGCTGGTAGTGATTCGAGGCATAATTCCTTAACTATTTGAAAACCGGCTGTAGCGGGTCCTAATAAAGTCTGCAGGCGCGTGAGGTGGTGTTTCAGTTTAACATCACCCAGGGGGTGACGTGCTAACAATGTTCTCAATCGTTCCTCCCTCGACGGGAGGAAATGTCTGACAATCGCCGCTTTGAGATGATCGTAAACGTTAGGTTCATTCGGGTTGAGGACAACCTCACGAACAGCAGCTATGTGATCCCCAGGTAGAGTTTCCAGAGCGTGAGCATACTTCTGCCGCTGATTCGTTTTGCGGCGGATCTCGAATTGAGATTCCAGTGCCGCGAACCATACTTCTGGATCATGGGGAATAAATGAGACAGGTCGGAAATTGATGGACCGTACATCTGAGTCTATTATATTATCGTTATCAACCAAATCAAGTTGTTGCCCGTATATTATGTGTTGAAAAATATCACTACGAAAATGTGCAACAAAAGTGGATAGATGGATAATAGACTCACCATGGTAATATTCTTCGGGAGATTTTCCAGAGGTTGAAACCTGTTCACAGTTTTGACTCACCAGATGTAGTGTAGCGTCGAGTCGCGGTTGACTATTATCACCACTATAGGAAGACAACGTACCACTTACCAGGTTAGATCCCTCCGTAGGCCAAATATCAGGAGGCAATTGAAGGTTGTACTAAGATGTATTTTTTGGTAATCTCGTGCCAACGTTTACAAGCGAGACTACTAAGCGTACACGGGTTCGGGCAAGGTCACAGACCACGAAAAAATGTGTGCTCTTAGTACACTTAAACAAATAGATACAGTAAAACAATCACTGGTTCAACTGGTTATAATAATAATTGTTTCCATTATACCACTCGCGTTCTCCTCATAAAAGTAGGTCACTACAACAACTCTATGATCGAGAATCCCATACCGAGTAAAATCATACGTCGAGAATATAGTATTTCGAAGATATATTCAAAGTCTGTTCATTCGTTAAGAAGTATGTGTGCTAAGCCGACTAGTTCTTGTGAGGGATGCGTAATAGTGAGTGTTCAATAATGATCTGGAGCGGGTGCGTGACCGAGTTTCTTCCGGTAGGAAAATTGCACAGGTATTCAGTGTTTGACAACGCTTTAACCAGTAAAACCTTCTAATATGAAGCGTCCCCACCAAGAGAAATCAAAAGACAGAATCGAGGAGATCGGAAGATATATTGGATGTGATATCAATATATCGAGAATCGTCTGATCTAATCTGGCTAGTGATTGCAGTAGATGTTGAGCACGGCGTTCCCACACGTGATCTGGTGCGGATGCATGACCGAGCGCCTTCAGCTAGGTGAGTCCATTAAAATATGTGGTCAGTATCCAATGTCGAAAACTTACAGAGATATTTGTTTTTGGGATTTATTTACCGCTAAAAGTGTTTTGGGGTTTATTTACTACTACAAGTGCTTATGTGCTTGATTACATAAGTGGCTAGCGACTGTAAGTGGTTGTGCTTTGATTCAGGTCTATACGTTTGACCTAATTTTATTAACATAACTTGCTAGTCAGAAATTTACTTTTGAAATAAGCGTTAAAACACTCACTTTTAAGTCTTAACGGATTCCAAGAAATGTTAAGCTTCCGAACATTGTGACTCAGTTTTGATAGTTGCTCACATTACAAACATAATTAACTTCAGGATTTCCGTCCACTGATTGAGATTTGAACATGATTTTGGGACAGCATTTAACTGACGATGACAGCGTTACACTAACACACTAGTTTGAAGTCGATATGTTGCACAACATACCTTGCCAGCAACTGGAATTTTAGATGGATTATCAAGCAATTCAAATTCGGATGCTCTATCAGTTGTTTTTGTGACAGGTGCACCAAAAGTGGCAATACAGTCTTAAATAAAGTCCTTCACTACTGTCCCGACTGTAAGTCCCATGAATGGTACGGTTAGTAAAAGCTTCGCAAATTTGTCTTTGTATGTATATGAGTAATTATCTCAATTGTAATTCTATGAGCGACCGACCGAACCAACAGAAACGCGAACTAAACATGTATGCGGTGAAGAGCAAACTCATAAGTAAATTCGTATCGTACTTTAACTTTTTCTATTAATGAGCATATATGTGCAAATATCTATGTTGAGCTTGCCACATATATCTAGTACTTATCAGTTTGACAGCAGATTTCGTGTCAAAATGAGAGAAAGTATGAAAAAGTGACGAGACGTACCTCTGGTTGTACCATAAATTTTTAGGTCATAATAGCTGTTTCGGTTTGAGACTGGATTTATTTGTAGATATGAGTTAACACAACTATCAATCTTCTCCCTCATTGCATCCCAGCTTCATAAGATTTATGGTTAGTTACGGAGTCCTATTAATTCAAGTCAAAGTAACGAATCTGGTGTTTAATTAATTTTGCCGTTGACCTATGGAATAACACTGATATCACGGATCTCTCGAGGTGGATGACTTTGAACCCTGACCAAGAATGTATTTTCCGGCAGTTTATGATCTGTGAACTCCTCACCTATCAACATCTGTCATAAATGTTTAATGTCCTCATTAATCGAGAAAAGTGTACGTTCAAAACGGTATGCTGTGCTTCTGCTGAAGTAATTCACTGAGGAAAAGAACGACAGTCACCTAGCAGTTTGAACTAGCTGATTAGAAACATGAGTCAAATTGAAAAATTCTGGCTTTTCAGTCGACGCACTGGTCGATGGTTGCATTTGTTGTGCACGAACGGATATGGATTGATGACTGGAGTTGATTTGACATTAAAATTAAAGTAGTACCTGCAAAACTGTCCAGTATGTCTGAACTCTCGTGAACTGCCATGAAGTTTTACATTTCTCACTGACTGTTTGTGTTTGATTCTTTTTGAGAAACTTTACGTAATATACGGAAAACACCGATTGAGACACTAAATAAGAAGAAATTGGTTCAGCGGAAAGTTCTCTTTGACTAAAATACACAAATTTGTCCTACCTCTCAAATCAATTCTTGAACTGTCCAGATCCCCTTAGCATTCCATAACAAAGTGGCTGTCAGAATTCTTAGAACCCGTAAGAAAACGCATTTTTAGACAGTACGTACATCCTACTTTTGAATTCATTGAATACTTAAGAGAAGTAAATGTAAATGACCCAATTATGCTATTTCTGGATGTTGAATCACTATTCACTAATGTTCCTCTCACAGAGATCATCAAATTTACCTGCAATTACATAAATAATAATGAAATTAACACCGGAATATCAGAAGCTTATTTGAAGGAACTATTACTACGTTGCACTTGCAACGTACAATCCATATTCAACAACGTAATTCACATGCAAAAGGATGGCATACTGATGGGATCCCCTTTTGGTCCATTACTAGCGGATTGCTTCATGGCTAGTTTAGAAAACAACCAACTTAAAACGACTATCGAAAACTTCCACTTGTATAAAAGGTACGTACATGATATTGTTAAGTCTGTTTTACGTCCTCTGTCCTTATTCACTTTCCTTCGACTCTTTTGTGTACTGTTTTGTACTACTTATTAATATTCAGTAAATAGATGCATTCCTAGCAATTTCTAAGCTTACATTGTAACGCAAGTTTGTCGTGTAATATTTTGAAATATTTACATATACTTATAACATTTATTGTACTTATCATCATAATTACTCTATCTCAATCATTGTAACAGTTATTCGCGATTTTGGGCAATCGTTTAACCCTTGTTTCAGCACAACAGTTCCCATATCGCTTTCTCGTAGTTTCGAAGTTTTCTTGATGATAAACCGTTATCAAGTTTAAACATTGCTAACGGCTGTTATTTCCGCACCATCTAGATTTTTTTTATCTCAAACAAAATGATGCGGTAAACGTCACAAGCACCTCACAATTTGAGGTTTTTAACCACTTTTTGTATATTATTCAATAAAGAGCCACTGTTTTAGACAAATCGTGGCTTTGTGAACTTCGATTTTGCATGTATCTCAATTGGGTGATTTGGACTCTTCGATAGACTTAACAGATATTTTTATCATTTGTAACAACAACTATGATCTGATCCATCTTCTAAAGACATTTAAATACCGGCACCCAGTAATAAATTCCGCACTTGAAGTTGAAAACAAACTGAATATTCACTTTATTGATGCGGAAATGACAAGAAAACAGGACGGAACTTTTAAAAAATCTATCTACAATAGTGAAATGGCCAACTGTCAAGTATCCGCAGCTGGGTCCCCATAAGTCCAAAGCCAAACCTCATAATAACACTCGCTACGAGAATACAAAGTATTTGTAGTCCCGAAGTCTTATGAGAAAATACTGATCGAAAACTGGTATCCTTCGATATCCATTAACAAGAACATAGAACTGAAACTGCCTAAATCACAAGTAACTTCAGTCGAAAAAAAATTATACGTGAACATCGACTTCAAGGATGATAGTGCTACAAACGTCTTAAAGAGAATTATTGATTCATTAAAGAGAACGTTCATTGCAGCAACGTTGTGAATAGTAATCTCCAGCCGATCATTTTTCATCAATAATCTTAAGGATCAATTATCTTTTCTGACCAACTCAATGTGGATTTACCAACTTACTTGTTCGTGTGGAGTTAGGTATACATGTCGTCCAATGCTTAATTTATCCTAAAGAATCCAAGAACATTACCCAGTGTGGCTAAGAGGAGGAAAGGGCACAATAAGAAATTCAATAATCGAACACCTTCTGAACACAGGTCACTGAATCAACACGGACTCTGCGTTCAAGGTCATCCACAAGGTAAGTAGAAGCCCTCCAAAGGCAGTCATATTGCATCTTCTTAGCATTACCGAAGCAACAGCCATACGTCTGGGAAAACCGAAATGGTGCGTTCGAAAGAGATTGGTATAACCTCTTCTTCTACCGTGGTCTTAATGTTTCGTAATTTTTTATACTCTTCTTCCTTTACAGCCATCTGTTTCTTAAAACCTTCTACCCTTAACTGGTTTATTTCTGTTTCTATGATTCTCTTGATTACATTACATTTCAATTTCAGTATTTTATCTCATCATGCTGAGCCATCCTCTCTCAATCATAATTCCCCTGTCTATCTTTATGATGAATATTTAACACCTTAACAACAAAACTACTATTAGTTTCCCTGTTTGAAATTTTTTTATAACTTTGATTATTCTACCTCACTGTTACCATGTATAGCAGAACTTTATTACCATTATTATTGTAATTATTATTCTGAAAAAATAAGTGTGTGTATTTGCGATTGTACAGCTTTGAAAATGAATCCACCGAAAAGAGAACTCTTCGTTGAACCAATCTTTCTTGAACACTTTAAGTTCAAAATGAGCATTGCCTGAACGGTCTCTTGAGTGTTCAATATTTACAGTGAAAGGCTTTCCACTATAATCACGCACACAACTCATGTTTAACGAAGTGAAGAGGATGACGAATAGTTCATTTCATTGGGAGATCTGTGGAAAGGTCTTTGGACTCTGAAAGGTTGCTTGTGACTAAACCAGAACTTGCACAACGATTCAAACATAGGATACCGAAGTAGTTCTCTTCCGAGTGTCTATATCAATTTAACCGGTTCTTTGTGACTAGGTACATAGGGCGTTTTCAAAGGCCCTTATCCTTCAGTACTTGCGAATATGTACCTCAATTTTCAGGAAGAAGAGTCACTAAGTCAATCAATAGCCTTATCTTTTCTAACTTGGTATGTAACGAACACCACATTAAAATATATGAACGCCTCTCGGTTTCGCATCAATCCCAAAGCAGCAAAAGCATAAATCCTCAACGTAGCGGAAACCATGGTGATCAACTGCATATGACCTAGATTATGTATATAAAATAAGGTATGTTCAACCTTAATGTTTGCTAAGGCCTCGTATTGGTTCACTTCAAATTTAAACCAGATATTACAAACCCTTACCGTCTAGTCCTCGCTATTGTCATCTATACTCCACCCCATCATTAATTTCTAGATTCTTTTTTATCGGTTTAAATGAATTTCTCACCGTAGTGACCCTAACAACACATCTCTTATTTCATACTACATTCATACGATGTCATCATCGTCGTTAATATCGTGAGAAGTCCTCCATTTCTCCTAATATCACTACGAGCGGTTTGCAGAGATTTTTCGAAGGTCATCACATCACAGACTGATCTTAGTTAAACAACATGATATTTTTTGTATTTTATCATATTGATGGTAGCTTTACAACTTAAAACGAATCATCTTTCATTTGTTAAATGGACTTTTTAATTCACAGGTGACACATTTTTAGGCGTTTAAACGGTAACAGTTGTAAGAGCTTACTATTTTAACACATGACGGTATCTAATTCACTTTAGCATGGATCATTTCCTGCAGTATAAAACCATAATTATGGACTTCCACTTGTACATGATGATGAAGTAATTGAAAACAAATTTTCGCTCAAATACTCAGTGTATATTTTGATTTTCTAAACTCCAGATTCCTCATGAGGTTACTTTTCTAACGCCATTTAATTCCGTGTTGCATGGAAGTTGTTCCGTACAAAAGTTTGAAGACATCTGATAAACAATAGTCCCAAATATATTCGTCATATAGTCTATTTAGTGATGATAAATATCACACATCGAATGTATTAATTATCGCAAAACAGTAGCCACTTTGATTTTTCCACTTCATTGTTCCTAGCATGATGCTGTTGATCTGACTAATAAGCCAACAGTTCTAGATCGTCTCGCAGTACTTCATAACCCCCACATCATCGATGCGAGACTGTAAGAGAGGTGAAAATATTTATGAGATGGTATATTTTGGATTACCAGTAAATCTAGGATTGACAGAAAAACGAGAAAACTGTCAAAATTCAAGACAGAAAAGAAACTTATCAATCCTCGATTGATAAGCAAACAAACAAACAAACGTATATTTTTCACTGTTTATGTTTAACATTCAAATAAAGTTTCAACACTCTCTTATCACGATCTGTAATAGAAAAGTAAAGAAAACCATTTTGAAAGGACAAACGTTATATTATGTGCTAAATATCCATCGATTCATTTAAAATATTAATCGGTAAAACAACGGTCAGAAGATTTAATCTCCAGATAAACTACGTGATCATTTATTTCTGTCTTACTGGAAATGTATCACACAGAATTGTTTCTGATATTTTCGGTGACCAAAGTAAAATCTCACCAGAGATATTCAGCATCCAGAATTCAAAACTTTATTCACTTATGAAGAGCAAATAATTGGTTTAGTAGATTACATATTCTAAACCATGCCCACAATCATTTTCCTGCGTCACTGTGTTGCATGAGCAAATCTATTGATTCATAGGCTATATAGTATTAATCATTAGAATAATAATCGTCGAGTTATAGGCATTCATCATCATCACCATCATGAGGCGTCATAGTTCTTCTAAGTGAAGACCTTCTGATTCCCAGGGCAGAGTTTAAAAGGTTCGAGTAATTTTTTCTGGTTAGCGTATTTTTAGCGAGTTAGTTTTCTCCGGGATGGAGTCGCTAACCCCATGCCCAACCCTCCTCCTTTATCTGGGCTTGGGACCGCCAGTAGCCCCCGGAGGGACTCCAGTCGGAGTGGATCTGATGCAGATGTGAAGGCGCAGATCGGCTGAGGAACATCTGGAACTCAAAGCAACTGTCAACCAACACCAAGGTCAGGATTTTCAATACAAATGTTAAGACAGTTCTACTGTATGGGGTGGAAACCTGGAGAACTACGAAAGCCATCATCCAGAAAATACAGGTGTTTATTAACAATTGTCTACGCAAAATACTTCAGATCCGTTGGCCGGACACTATCGGCAACAACCTACTGTGGGAGAGAACAAACCAGATCCCAGTGGAGGAAGAAATCAGGAAGAAGCGCTGGAAGTGGATAGGACACACATTGAGGAAAGAACCCAATTGCGTCACAAGACAAGCTCTCACATGGAATCCCCAAGGCCAAAGGAAAAGAGGAAGACCAAAGAACACATTACGCCGGGAAATGGAGATAGACATGAGAAAAATGAACAAGAATTGGATGGAACTAGAAAAGAAGATCCAGGACAGAGTGGGTTGGAGAATGCTGGTCGGTGGCCTATGCTTCATTGGGAGTAACAGGCGCAAGTAAGTAAGTATAGGCATTCATCAGTACCGTGTGCATTCAAAACGGTAAAATTCACATTTATACTTTAGACTATTAGTTTTTTTGTCACTCTTTATGATAACTAAGGTGGGTACAACATAGTTTTACAGTGACTGAAAATACTTTACAAAATCTCAACTAAACAAGCCTATCTGACAAAAATATTGAATTACGAAGTATGGACGTAATATAATCTGTTATACAACTTGAAATTACATCCTGCTTTGAATGTTAAATACTAACCTATTTGAAATACATCTTTATAATTGTTTACATGATCAGTTTAAACAGTTAACATTAACCGAGTTCAACTAATCTGAATAGAAGGTAATCATTGAGTTTATTCGGAAATTTATAATTTTTACAACATATTTAAAACGATAACAATCGTGAATATTTGTCAGTTTCTAGACATGAAATATTATCTCATATGACTTATTTTAAATCACTTGATAAGCCAAGAAGACATTATATTAATCAATCGGTAGCGTACCCAGACATTTTAATGACGTCTGAACCTTTGTCTACAAATAAGTTGAACTTTTTCCGTTCACATCAATACAAATGAACGTATAGTAAAGTCACTGTTTTTTTTTTCTGTTTAGATTAACACAAAAATTCAGGCTAGACTAAGCAATTGGTCAGATATGTCTAAAGCACTGCTTTGAAAATAATCAATCAGTTAGCGCTAGGTAAAATACTCCAGACAGATTGCTTTAAAGACGAAAACGTAAAGTTTGACACGACAAAATAGTAAACTATTTGGTTAAGAAATGACGCTAGATTAATAATTGAGACCAGACAATGTTGCAAGTTTTTTATTTCTAAAGTTTTTAAAAACATGTTTTGAAACATATGATTAACCATAAAATAACCAATAAATTCAAAGGACATATAGAACAGTTCCAAAAAATTATTGTATCACTTACTGCTTTTCGCCGAACAAAACAAGGGTAGTAACCTTGACCATATTATAAATGCAAATAGCTTGCAATTACTTATCACTCATTAATATAGCTGCTCAAGAAATCTGCTTCATTCACAGATTAGATAAGATAATAAGGTGTAGTGATGAGCCTTATTGGTTAAGTTGCAGGAGATATCCCATGGGTGAACTTTTCACTGTATCTGTGTCACGGTTGTTGGTGGAAAGCGTCTAACAAAAATCGAAACAAAAAGTCATTTTACTGTAAATTGAATCACATAACTAAAACAGTTAGCTACGAAATCCAGATGTTATGTTTGTTATTACCCACTAACACCTCTTGAAAAGTTTACGAATGCGAGCACACAATAATACTAAAATTCAATAACAAGCTCTTCAAATATAATTATCAAAGTTCTTCAGTTCCCATCAGTTTTACTTGCTATCGAGAGGCCAATTAGGTTGAAAAAATTTTAGAAATGTAAACAAACCATAGGATTTTTATTAAAGAAACGTCTAATAGTGCAGGTTGTGGCTTTTTCATTTGTTGACGATATTTACTTTGTAAATCCTCTGTTATTACCAAATTACAAGTGTATATACAACGGTGCTATGATTGCCATATATCCACAAATAATTGAAATGCTTATTATCAGTATGAGGATTTGTGAAGATCGTAGTATTTTCACACCCGAGCTAGACCACCATAGTAAACATAGAAGCGCTGGACGGCCGATTCATCCTAATATGGAACTCCTCAGCACAGTCCCGCACGCGGAACTTGAACCCAGGGCTCCCAGTTACGCGCGCGAACGACCAATATCTAGACCACTAAGCTGGTATCCAATAGTGTTAATGTCTAACTTCGATCAATTAATCTCTCTCTCTCTCTCTCTCTCTCTCTATATATATATATATATATATATATATATATATATATATCATGATACCATTTCCCAAGTTAGAGTTCAGATTTCTTTAAAATTTATGTCAAAAAAATAACACTATCATCGCCTAATGTTATTTTGTATATCCATCTAATTTCTGAATTGATCGACTCAAAAAGTTACTTCATACCCTTTTAATTGCTATACGACGCTCTTAAAACTAGTTATCGATAAAAACTACTATTCAATTTGGTACTTTCTCATGTTTAAATGCTCCTCCATCTGATGATACTACCTATTAAGAAAACCAGTTAAATCTCTTTTCAATCCAAAATGTGGAACCTAAAAATTCGGTAGAAATCTCAATTATGTTATATTTCAACCGATAGTGAATTTACTTTGATAACACCTATGAAGGCTTTGAAAGTGTCCTAAATGTCAACTAAATATAAACTCATTTCTAAGTTTTATAAGTAAAAGCAATCACATTTCTGAAGACAATTCTCTTGACTTCTAATATACGAACTGTGTTGACTGAAAAATAAATGATCACCTTTATATGACTGATATAAACATTTGTTGTTACAACTCAGTTTTATTCAAGTGACATGCGTAATACGTCCAACATTAACGTAATTTATTCCTAAACACCCTGGATGGTTGATAAACATTGTTAGCCAGATAAATGAAAGTGATTTAAACGGTAGGCTTCAATGGAGTTCATTAGAGGAATATAAAAACAGATACATAAAAATCATTCAAACTATCCAGGTCAAATAAAATGGAAATCAACCGAAGTTATATTGATGTCACCAGTTAGCAGTTGGAAATATAATCAACCCGTAGAAAAATAGTTGATTGTTCATTTGAAAAGTAATCTTGAGTGTTTTGAAACGTTAGAAAATGGTCACATTCTAGTCCAAAGAGTAATGTGAAACATTAAAGGGAAAGATGCGTCAGAAAGTAGAGTAATTACCCATTTGAGGTATACTAAGAAAAAATGAATACTTCTAGAACTAGAAGAGATTTTCAGTCTTTTTAAGACGAAGGTAAAATGAGAGATGGGACATAACATTTTTGTAAGTACGGACCCGTTTGAAATGGTGAATTGCTAACGCTTTGGTTTTGCATGGATTACTGGACTTCATCCACTTTGAGTCAGATTGTTTTGCTTCATCAATGACTTTAAAGTGCCTCGTATATGACCCGAGTTGACAAAGTACCCTGTGCTCAGTTGTTTGAATTTTATAACACATAATTTTGTATGGATAACCTACTTTGATAAACCTGTCTAGGTGCACACACCACGGATGAGTCAGGACTATTATGCCAAGCTTAGTGATATTGATCAAGCGTTTGACTTCCGCAAGCCAAAACTTTAGAAATTTCGCTAAGTTTCAGTTTCAAATGTAGTGAACCTAATAACTTTTAAAATGATGAAGCGTAAAATATTGATTAAACATTCCTACTAACATTCTTAGCTTTGTACTCAACCTGTTCTATTGCGTTTTATCGATCTCATTTTAGATAAGAATTAACATAAAAAATAACATGTTGGTGCATATACACTATGCGTACAAATATCAATCAATCATTTTGCAAACGCCTTCACGTGTGTGTGAGAGAGAAAAAGATTTCCTGTATTATTATTTCTACTTGAATAAGCTACCATGAATCTAAAGATGTACCTTTATTATCTTATACATAATTTAGATTTTAACTTGAGAAACAGGTTTTCACTGGTATTCAAACTTAGATCAATTCATGATTTCAGTGTAGGAATTAACAAATCAGAAGACCTCAGTTTATTCATTCAATTAGAGCTCATAATCCTTTGGTAGAGTTGGGTTCCATTAGGTAAGCAGTTTGATTACGAAGCTTTGATCATCCTTATGCACTACACCATCAGATTTTATTAAGTACAGAAGCTCATACGCTCTACTTGTCGATATTTTCTGAAATTGGATGAATCAATATTCGTTAGTTGTAACGATTACTGATATACAATACATAAGGGATGGTTCTTCTTGCTAATTAGCTTGTTGACTTTCAAATAATCCATCACTAGGTAAATGAATTATAATTGTCAGACGGTAACATTGACATTGTAAACACTTTATGTGAAAATTATATTTGAAATAATGTCAGCGATTGAAATATAGGTAATTCCAACGTTTCATCCAGCTAGTGTGTCTGGACTTGTTGGACTACAAGAAAAAAGCCAGGGAACAGGTTGTGATATTCAGAAAAATATCCCAAAAATTATCCTGTTAAGTCTAATACTATCCTTAAACGTGAGATGGTGTCATTTTCCTGCAGGTCAATATTTATTTCACGTGTCGTTTCCCTACTGGTCAATATTTATTTCACGTGTCATTTTCCTGATGGTCAATATTTATGGTAGTCCTAACTGAATAAATATGCATTTGTCTGTAAATACTTATTCTTCTCCTGACTCCATAAACAATTTTCATCTACGGTTCGTGTTCTGATATATTGGAGATTGGGAACAGTATTGGGGTCGTACTCGGATATCTGAAGTTGGTCAGTCAGTAGAAATTAGAGTAACCACCCCGCGGTCCGCAATAGGACATCTAAAAGAGGGCCCGTATAAACCAATTAAAGAAGTGAAAAGCAGGACAACACTCAATAAACTTAAGGCTGAAAGCAGTAAAATCTTACAGTCGTTAAAGATTAAGCTAGGATTTTCACTATGGTTTATGTTATATCCAAACAGTTGTAACCCTTGTAGATTCTATGGACTTCCAAAATTCACAAGAATAATACTCCACTAAGAACAGTGGTTGATTTTACAAATTCACCGACATACAATCCAGCGAAATACATAGCTAAGATACTTAAACCGTATGAAAAACTGATTAATCATATAATTAAAAACTATGGAATTCAAGAATATTATCGATACCAACGATATACAAGAGGATGAAATACTGGCAAGTTTTGATGTATCTTCTTTATTAACTAAAATACCTGTCAATAGAGCGTTGGATATCATCTATGATTGTTTAGAATCTGATTCAGATTTGAATTTAGGTTGCCCATTAGATCCATCTGAGGTTATCAAATGCTTGGAATTATGTTTGAGATCCACATTATCCATATTTCGAGACCTTTACAGAAGGTATAGCAATGGGTTCACCTGTTTCTCCGATTGCAGCGAATTTATTCATGCATGCCCTAGAAACCAGTGCAATCGAGAGAAGCGTATGTCCACCAAAGGTTTGGTTACTTTATGTAGATGACCTTTTTGTTATCATTAAACGGGCTTAGAACAATTTTTTGAACATGTAAGCAACATATCGGAAAGCGAAGAAAATTTTCTTTTCGACGAAATCATTTACTTAAGCTGTACATTCGTATATATAGTTATATGGAAAATACATGTCTATAGGAGGATAGAAAACATTGCATCACAAAAATGGATTCGAGACTCTTATTATTAAATGAGGTTACGTACTAATCAAGGGGTAAGGAAGAAAATCGTTTATGGGTCAGATAATAGCCCAATTGACAGATATGAAGAAAAAAACGACAAACATATAGGTCATAATCAAGAAAACTTGTATAAGGTAATAATAATAATAAGAAGAATAATAATAATAACTGATTAGAGTTTAAAATAGCAAAATAATAATTTAAAAAATTCAATAATGGTCAGATAAAAGTGCAGAAAAAAATACCCAGAAACATACCCATTAAGGGAATTAAGGCCTAGAAAGGATGAGAGGTTGGACGAATCGTTTCTGCACACAAATTTCGGGCTTGAGTTCGTGGATTACCAGTGCCTCAGTAGTACATAATATATTACTTCGAAATCTCTTTGACTATGTAGATTCTTTTAAACGAGGAAGCATTTGAAGCGATGTGTCCTGTATAGAAACAGTAATTGTTTTACATTCACCTTTTAAAAGCCAAGCCGGACAGTGTTCTGAGATGTGTTCGTAAAGTGATCGCTTTGTGCGGCCCATGTAACGTGCCCCACATGAGCAAGTAAATTTATAGATACACATTGATGTGGCCCAAAGCGGAATTTTATCCTTCACACATCCAAGAATGGTAGGTCGGCTTGAGAAAACGATTCGGAGCTTAGCTGCGTAGAACGTTTTATTCAACGATTTTGAAAGCCGTTTATTTAAGATTTCAGCAGCCGTGTCTCCTTAAAATTCCATACTCATTAATAACGTTTTCTTCTGTACTGTCGATGCTTTTTCAAGATGAAGTCTAGGTGTTAGGTTGCTATCGACGAATTTAGGTGGATAACCATTTCTGATGAGAGTTGAAATACTTCCTCATCTATTGTGTCAGTGGAACAGATTCGTTCGATCCTAGAGGATAAAGAGTGAATTAAGTTTCTCTTTCTACTCAGTGGAATCCAACTATGAAAATTCGTGTACTGTCCATTCCAGATAGGTTTTTTATATATAGATCTCTGTAAAAAACCACCCAGCATTCTTTGCCTCTGCTTCTAAGGTGAATTGAATTGAGGGGTGGCAACTATTAAAACTATTCAAACTGTCATTGAGGTTCACGTTGAGTGTACATCGTAGTAGTTCTTTGAGATAATGTTACAGATAAGGAAGATCAACAAGTTGAATGGAATAGAGTATTGTCTACACTTAGGGATAACAACTACCCAAAACAGTTTTTAAATAAGATTGTTATAAGTGAAGGAAAAATCAAACTAGAATGTATACGGAAAGACGGGAAGCCCACCGTGGTCACCCTATACCGTAGTGAAACATAGGAAGAAATCAGGCGGATTCTAAACAAGCATGAAATAAGAGTGTATTTTCGAGCGAGTGAGACCATAATATCGACATTAGTGAAAGTTAAGGATAGGTTACCAAAGGAAGAACAACAAATTATTGTCTACGAGATCAACTATCATGATTGTAATGCAGTTTATGTAGGAGAAACACCCAGATAATTGAATGTAAGGTTGAAGGGACACAAACAGAGTTTGAAAAATGTTCCCAAATCCTCGGTAGACTTAAAGAAACTTGAGAATAAGTCTGCGATAGCTTTAAATGCGTTAGAAACAGGACACAAGATTAATTTTGAAGGGACAAAAATAGTTCAGAAAGGTTTTAACATTCATAAGGAACGATTGAAACAGAAACACTGTATATATGAACGAACGCGAACAGCTTGAACCGAAAGGATGGTATTCAACAAGCGACTACCTGGAAAATATTCGTTGAGAAGTTATTCGACCCTTTCTTTATTCAACCTGTTTATTTCACATCCATCGTTATTTTGACTGAAATTAATGTGAGTTATTTTAGCAATACAATTATGTATTTGATGAATCACATTTGACACGCACATCTATGATTCAGAAACAATCTTTTCAACCTTGAACTTGCACTTTTATTTATTCATTCATATAAAACATTAACACTGAATATCATTAATACCTTAATCTTACACATACATACAATTAGTTTTCAGTCATTTATTTCCACATCGTGAAATTTTCACATGATTCCCATGTAACTGACTCATGTTATCCCACTTACAAAATCAACATCCAAATATGATTGGATTAACATAGTAGAGATTTGATTGTTAAACGCTATATATATATTTCACCCTGACGTAGTCCAGACAAGTTAGCTGGACGAAACGTTGGAATTATCTAAATTCCAATCGCTGAGATTATTTCAAATAATTTTCACATAAAATGTCTTGTCTGTACTCGGCGCCCAATTCCTGTCAAACTATTGGTTCTAATCTTGACCAATATTCGTATAAATTGATATTGTAATTTACAAATAAACAGAAGCACATACCTTAGTTTCATAATTATCTATCACCAACAAAAGTGCGAAATCAAAAGGGGTTTTGTAGAGATTTTAGTAATTTCAATAGTTGAAATCATGAGTCAATTGAAGCTAGACAACCATGGAAAACCTGGAAGGACTGGACGGCCGTTTCGCCCTATTATGGGACCCCTCAGCAGTGCGCACCTGCGATTCCGCCCTCCATGAGACTCGAACCCAGGACCTATCAGTCCAACGCTTAACCATTAGACCACTGAGCCGGCATCCAACGGTGTTAATGTCTAACTTCAACCAATCTACGAAATTGCGCGACCGTCACCATTGTCTTAAGTGAGCTGATATCTCACAACAGACCTGGTTGGACTCCACTGGTCACGGCTTCTCACTAGAACTCCAGGAGTGTCTCTTGAAGTCAATCACTAGTGAGCGGATGAGTCCCATACTAGGACGAGACGGCCGTCCAGCGCTTCCAGGTTTTCCATGGTGCTCTCGCTTCAAATGACTCATGATTTCAACCACTGAAAAGTGTGAAAGTTTAACCTATCAAGGCTTTCATACTGAGGGCCCGTAAACTTAGGCAAACTAATCGACGAGGTTCACAAGACATAACACATAACAAGGTAGCACAGTGGTGCTTAAAATGGCAACTGGAGCTTAATACGGCTAAATGTGGATGGATATGCTTCGGCGATACATCACTCAACCTAGACCTTACCATATATGGAGAAGTGTTATCTAGGTTACATACAGTAGTAGACTTAGGACTTAGATACTCCCAAGACTTGTCGTTTACAGAACAGATATTGAAACAAACCTCTATGTCTGAACGTCTAGTAGGTTACATTACTCGAAACCTTTATAGCAATGAGTCACGTATTTTAATGTACAAAGTTTGTGTTCGACGTTTTCTAGAATATTGCACGTTCATTCTTAGCAGTACACGCATAAAGGATAAATTAAGGCTGGAATCAGTACAGAGACGATTTACACTTCGTATTCTTGGAGCTGATTGTACCTTAACTTATAATTCTAGATGTAATAAACTTGGGCTAGACCCTTTATGGAAGCGGAGACTCAAACTAAATTTTATCTTTTTCTTCAAACTACTTAATAAACTATCCTTTACATCCAATCACGTGATTCAATATGCAGAAACTTCTTATTATGCCATCCGTGACTCCTTGGCACTAGTGAAACAAACTTAGTCTAAATAATCTCTTTATATGAATCACTTTGCCTGTAAATTTTTTAGACTCTCGAATAACCTACCACAATCTATCCGTACGATAAAATCACTCCGATTATGTGTTCGCTGCATACTGCTCCTCTGAAAATGCATTGAGTGTTCTAGCACCTGTAATTGTATCTCATTCCACAAGTGATATTATAGGAACTTTAAATGTTTAGCCATCTTTATTAGTGCATTCCCTAAGTAAAACCACCTACATGCTGTCACTTTATGTTAACACCGTCCCCAGCAATTTTAACTAATTTGAATAACATCAACAGTATATCACTGTGTCACATGACACACGCATTTTGGTAGACCTGATTGACATATTTTGGTAATTACTGCTTTGTTGTTCTGTGCTGTGTTCGTTTTAATTTCTCTAGTTGTAGGTAATTATCATAAATTCGACCTGGTACACAAAATGACCTTAATTACTCCGTTCATAAATCACCAGGCTGTCCATTTAAGAAATATTAAAAATTCCCGGCTGATCCATTGGATCGCTGTAATACATGTACTACCTAAACAATTACTGAACTAGTATACTTAAAACTTTCTTCTATCACATGTTTGTTCTGTACATCTAATGTTAATATTTATATCAAATTGATCATGCCTATAAACTGACTTGAATTCTGTAATTATTATTTTCTGAATATATAAATTATTATTATTATACGATAAAAAATGACAAAACTGACAGAAGAATTATCAATAGAACAGGGAATACCGAATTGACTAGTCGTTATTAAGTAATTAGCGTACTTAAACCATAGTCTTAAACTAAGCTGATCCATAATAATGTTTTAGCAATTATTTGCTCTACTCCACATTTAATTGTTCCGACAGTCAACGTAAACTGTATGCTTATTTATCAGTATGGGGGTTGTGGAGATTGTTAAGTTTTTGGTTGAGATCATGAATTAATTGATGTTAGACCACCGTTGGAAACCTGGAAGCACTGGACGGCCGTTTCGCCCTAGTATGGGACTCCTCAGCAGTGCGTATCCACGATCCCGCACCCCGCGGGATTCGAACCCAGGACCTACTGGCTCCGCGCCTATTTATTTGTCGCTGCGTAAGTTTTGTAGTACTCTATTTTACGATTTGGATTACAGTGACTCATTCCTTTAACCTCTTTTTTTCAGAAGATAGTTTCGGAAATAGATATATCTATTCACTTTAGCTACATATTAAAAGTAATAAACTTTATTTACACGACGGTGTAACGGTATGTGTCATTTTTTTGTTGAACAAGTAAATTATGTTTGAATGTATAAACTCATAGATAGTATGGATACTATGAATAGATAGCAAACTTGAACTTATAAACGGTCAATTCCATCAAGCAAACAGTCAGATGTATGAAAAATTAGTTTTCATGTTCAAACAAGCCGTTTACTTACGGCGGTTGCAATGTTCGTAATAGTGCATAAGAGGACAAAAGTCACTTGTTTACAAAATATTTGTTTAACATACGTAAGGTACATAAAGTTAGTCCAGCTTCTACCTCTTTTAAATATTGATTCAGCTGATTGTCACGCCACTCATTTGCTGCTAACAAACGAATTTCTAGTGAACAGTAAAAATATGATCAATTAAGGTAATTCTAATCATATAGTATGAAAAATGGATTACCAGAAAACCATAAATTAAAAGTATTATTTATTTGATTTTACCTTGGAAAATATTATAATGACTACATCACTCATTATTAAATCGGTATATCTAATGGCTTGAGTTATATTATTACTGTGGTAATAACTAAGTGTTCATAAATTATAGTGAAGTCTTCAAGTTAATCCTGTGAAAATTATATGTGTTTGGTAATGAAGGTTTACACTCCAAAAGAAATAGGAGAGGAAACGAAAGTATTAGTCGACATCAGAAATGAAGTTGCCCTAAATGTCAATCATAAAAATAACCGATAATAGTTGACAAGATACTTAATTGCAAGATTTCATAAAAAGCGAAAAATAATTGGTGTGCAATAAATATATTTTTTGTGATACCCTGGTTGTCAACAGATCCTGAAGTAATCGAACAATTGTTCATTTATGGGTCCAGACCAAAAAGGTCAGTAAATCGATGTTAAACTATAGAATAAATGATGAAGAGGAGACTTTCTGATCCCTTAAAAAGAACATTCTTCCCAGCAACATTGAGAATATTATTCTCAAGTCGATCATTGTTCACCAGTAATCTGAAAGATAAATTATCGCATCTGACCAATTTACCTGCTCTTATAGAGCTAGGTATATAGGTGTTTCGATGCGTACTTTATCCAAAATAATTCAAGAACATCATTCGGCGTGGCTAAAAAGAGGAGGCAACAGCTCAATAAGAAGTTCTATAATCGAACACCTTGTGAACACAGGTCATTCAATCAAGACAGTCTCTGCGATCAAAGTCATCTGCAAGGTACGTAGAACTCTTCCTGAGATAATTAGACTGCATCTTCTCTGCATTGCCGAAGCAATAGCTATACATCTGGAAAAACCAGAATTATGTGTGCAAGAGAGACTGGTACAACCTCTTCTTCTACCATGAACTTAATGTATTAAAATTTTTCCCTCTTTTCATACTCTTGTTCCTTAACAGCCATCTGCTTCAGCTTCCATCTTCCTTAAAATCTTCTACGCCCAACTGGTTTGTTTTTATTTCCACAATCATTCCCATTACATTTCATCTATGTTTCAACATTTTATTTTATCATGCTGAGCCATCCTTTCCCAATGATAATTTCCCTATCTATCTTTTGATAAATACTTAAGCCAATAACAATCCTACCATTCTTAAACTTTCCTTGTTTTAAATTTTTTTAATACCTTTGTTTATTTAACCTCACTATCACCATGTATAACAAGTTTATTATCAGTATTATTATCATCCTGTAAACATAAGTGTATATATTTGCGATTGTACAGCTTTGAAAATGAATTCGCTGAAAAGAGAACTCTTCGCTGAACTAATCGTTCTTACTACATGATGAAGTAATTAAAATTTACTCTTGTTGATATGATGGTTATTTATTTTTAAAGTAGTTAGCTGAGATGGTATGACTATAGCTAACTGATCAGAAAAAATTGTCGATCAATGATGATTATGAAGCTTACCAACAAAGTATCACTTTCGTTTCGAATATGTTACTAAAATTTTACATTCTTCTTTACATAGACAATTGTTCAAGATCAAGTTAACGAAGAAAGTAATATTCTTCATCGAAGGAAAAGTAACAGTATTATGTTTTTACTGATGGTATAATTTTTGGGGATTCAATGAATGTCAGAAATTGTTAGGTCCCGAGACACATATTGAATGGTAACTTTTGGATCCTTTTATGGACCAATACTAAACGTATATTTTTATCGTATAACTGTTAAATAACTAAACTATTCATATTATAAACTTTATTTTGACCTATGAACCATTATTATACGTTTTACCATTCTTGAATTATGCCCTGTCTATTAGTCACTACCTCCCACATTCACAGCTACATTTGGCCAAATTTTGTACAAATGTTATTTTCTATTTTATGCTACGTTGTGGTCGGTTTGATTGGTATATAAACTCAGTATGTCTGAAATATAAGGATTCATATTGCAGAGGCTGAGACTAGTGTTCTGGACTTAACTGGCTGGGCTAGGCGGAAAGCAGAACTCTAGGCTGCTCGCACGTGTGTTATGTGTCCTTGGTCCGATCGATAATTCGCTGCTTCTGATTGGCAGCTATGGGGTATAACAAAAATGTATTCGATCTACCTTGAAAACTGGATCAAACTCTAAGATTTCATTTCTCAATGGTTTCTTCGTAAAGAGATTTATCCGCATAATCTAACTCCAGTCGACCAGATAATGAACTTCTAGTTTTCTCCCTTTAGACAAAGGTTGAATCTAGTTCCTTTCTTTTCCACGGAGATTTTGAAAAGTATTCACAGAGGACTGTATAGACGAGTAATTGTGGTTTGCGAAATTGACTTATACACATACTTCTTCCCCAAGCGAATTGAAAATGTCTTAAATGTTATCAGACTGACTCGGAAAACGTACAAGCATGACATTTCAAAATAGGTCCTTGAAAACTCTTTAGAAGATCGATCAACGAAGCAAACATTCTAAGCGTCTTAAACTAAGTATTTGTTTGAACGAGAGAAAAGCAGCTTACAGAAAACCTCGATTTGTATACAGTAGCTTCCAACCTCGAAAATAGCCACACATAATGTCCGCATGTAAAGACTAACTGACATTTTTTAGAACACGTTCCAGTTTCATTCGGTAGAACAGAAGGAATAAACGTAAAACCATTCGTTTTGTAACATGTAGCTGATCGTGACTTACCTTCAGATACATAGTTTGATGTTATCTTTAAACTTACATTTAATGCATTGAAAGGTGTCCATTTGCATCTCCATTGAATGGCATAAGCATTAACAATGCCCTATCTCAAGTCATAGTGTTGTGAACGAGGACACAGGCGTAAGTAAAACCTCGGTGCCTATAATTTAAATAAAGAATGGACTATAAATATCTCTAAACTCTGATAACCGAGTTGGCTAATAAAGGCTGCTGTGGATATTCAGAGTAATAACTTTAATCAATTCGAAGCCGTGTTTCCTAATTCTAACCAATATTAGAATTCATGTTTAGCTTCCGTGTGCTGACGTCAGTCTGGATCGAATGTGCAGGTTATTTTCCGCGCACAAGATGCCACCTACCATAAGACAATATCATCTGCACATTGTGAGACAATCAAATGTACTTACCTACTTGCGCCAGTTACCCCTCATGGAGGAGCATAGGCCGCTGCTGGTCAACAGCATTACCCATCCAACTCTGTCTTGAGCAATCCTTTCCAGTTGTTATTCATCCTTTTCATGTCTGCTTCCAATTCTCAGTGCACTATGCTCTTTGTTCTTCTACCTTTCCGTTACCCTGCACGATTCCAAGTTAGCACTTGCCTCATGATACAGCTCGGTGATTTCTGTAATGTATGTTCCATCAAATTCCAGCATCTTTTCCTAATTTCCTCTTTAACTGGAAGCTTGTTTGTTCTCTCCCACAATAAACTGTTGCTCATGGGATCCAGACAACGAAAATTCAGTATCTTGACTAAACAACTATTTATAATTACTTGTATCTTTTGATGTTGGTTGTAGTAGTTCTGCAAGTTTCAGGTCCGTGCAGTAGAACTGTCTTGACGTTCGTATTGAAGATTCTGACTTTGATACTGGTCGAGTTTTTTTGAGTTCTATATATTCTTCATCTGTAGGAATGCATCCGTTGCATTGTCAATCATTGCCCTTACGTCTGCATCAGATCCTCCTTATCCGTCGATGATGCTTCCCAGGTACGTGAAAGTTTACACCTCTTCCAGTGCTTCTCCTTCAAGTGTGACTTCGCTGATACTCGCTAAGCTTTATATATATATATATATATATATATATATATATATATATATATATATATATATATATATATATATATACGGACTATTGAAGTTGTGACTACGTTTGAAAGTTAGAAAAAATTGAACACATTGTCATATCTTAGTAAACAAACAAAGCTAAATTACTTCCAATACCTATAAAAGATATTTTATTTTGATTACATAAAAGAACTGCCAGTTGAATATCTTTTATTGATACAAATGATGTGTAGTTCCTTTTTATTATGCCGTAATTGCAATTTCGACCATAAAGACATGAAGTTGCACAATACATTTAAGTGAAGACAAAGCCAGATTCCAGGTAGACATTGTATATTTTTTCAATCGCACTGATATATGCAGCTGTACGAACATCTAATCCAAGGTTGTAGGCATTCGCAATATTCATGATGCGCTATAATATTATAAAAATAAATTAAAATTACGAACAAACGAGTAAAGTATATTAACAACAAGAAATAATATCTATAAAACATTCTTTAGAATTAGTTGATTATGAAACTGGAGAAATAGCGACTGTAAAGGTACCTAAGGGAATAGGATTAATTTCATAAAATGAAATAACGATTTTATTTTACTTTCGCCCTAATAACTATTTTCCATTAAACCAATGTGTTGTGACTTTATGAGCCGCTTGTTATCACGTAATTTATTCGCCAATCAAAATACGACTTATTCGCTCTTATACTGTACTAAGTCAATGACGTCCGAACGGTCTGATCAGCCTAGCGTCCTATTGGTCCGTTGCTCGCCTAACCCGTCCAGCTGAGTCCAGAATGCCAATAACAGCCTCCACTATGCGAATCATTTATTTCAAACATACTGGGTTTATATACCAAACAAACAAACCGCAATGCAGCATAAAATAGGAAATAACATTCATATACAATAAAGCCAAAAAGTGGCTGTGAATGTGAGAGGCAGTAGTCAATAAACTGAACATAGCTTAAGAACAGTAAATCGTACAATAATAATATATAGGTCGAAATAAAGCTTATAACAAGGGGAATATAGATATACATAATCTAGTTACTGAATATTTACACCATAAGAATATATTAGTAATATTAGTCCATTAATAGGTTTCAGACGTTACTAGTAATGTAACCTTAACTAGGATATAACACAATGGACTCTATGTAAAAAGCGAGAGAGATTGATAATTACCTCTTGAAGTGATACCCGATCGAAGCTGCTACCTTGACGCGGTGGTCGGGCTTGCCTATCGTGATGACCCAACCGTGCTATATTGGCTGGAACATATGTTCCTGCAGGTTCTACCATGCCAGGCAGGTCGATTGGTGAACGGTAAGACTAAGAGCAGCAACTCAAGGTCTGAGGGCGAAGTCGTACTGCTGACTGTAGAGGGGTGTGACAGCAGTAAGGTGTTTCCCTCGGACAACCAGCATGATAGCGATGCTGCCTTCCCACAAGGAGGGGTGGGGTTAGAAAAGGTCGACCCTAAAAATGTCACACCTCACCTTACCTCACGGATTTCCGTCTCCGGCGGTAAGGCCCTTTGAAGAACGGAGCTAACACGTCAAAAACCTTCCACAAAAAGGCCGTGCGCGACCGGCCTCAAGCAGTTGTCCCTTGGGCTCTGTGGTCACGCTCCCAGGTCGTCAAGACCAACACTAATCCAATTTCCTTTTCAGGTTCCTCAAGAAATACCCTTCCACGGTGTGGGCAGCCGGGAAGTGGCATCAGCCCTCATACCCGTGACAGCACAAGAGACCAAGTTGGTCACATTCCAATCCTTCCTACACCTCCTAATTCCTCTCTTATCTCCCCGACTAACCCTCCCCACGTCTCTTTATCACCTCGCACCGCTAGGGCAAACGATTCGAGTACGTGGAACGCCATTCCTGGTCTCCTGAAACCACGCTCTAAACTACACGTAGGAGCTTTTAACGTGCGAACACTTTGCCAAATAGGACAGCAGGCTTCCTTAGCTAAAACTTTAGAATCTCGCGCCATCGATGTGTGCTGCGTCTCCGAAACGCGCATACAGGATCCAAGTAGCGTCATTCATTTGACCTCACCATACCAAAATAAAGAACCGACTCGATTTACGCTTCGTGTATCTGGAAGCCCTGATTCTGCTTCCCGTGGCCTCGCCGGCGTAGGTATAGCATTGAGTCCTAGGGCAGAACTAGCTCTCTTAGAGTGGATCCCAGTAGACAGTCGTTTGTGCGCTGTCCGACTGAACGGAACAGTAAGGATCCGAAAAGATAGGGACACTCGTCGTTGCCTCTTCGTCGTCTCTGCCTATTCTCCCACTGACTGCAGCGCAGATGATGTAAAAGATGAGTTTTACAGAAAGCTTTCCGACCTTCTCCGAAAAGCTAAGCGTTCGGATGTAGTAATAGTGGCCGGTGACTTTAATGCTCAAGTAGGTAAACTAAGCGGTAGGGAAAGACACCTGGGTGGATCTTATAGCATCGTGGCTCAAAGAACAGATAATGGCGACCGTCTGTTGCAGCTATGCTCAGATAACCGCCTCTTTCTTGCAAATACTAACTTTAGGCATAAGGAAAAACATCTTTTAACATAGAGACCCCTAATTCGTCCCAACGTTGGACCCAAATAGATCACATCGCTATCAGCCACCGATGGAGGGGCTCGATAGAAGACTGTCGCTCATTCTGGAGCACATGCCTAGATTCAGATCATGCTCTAGTGCGAGCGCGTATTTGCTTGCGTCTTACTGGACGTAGGAAAGACGCTGCAAGGAAACCTCTTAGGGGCCTACTTAATGATAGTCAAGCTAAGAGTATATTTCAGGAACAACTAGGAAAACAGTTAGGCAGCCATTTATGTGATGCCCACCCCGATGCAGCATGGAATGATATCCGAAAAGCTGTGGAAACAGTAGTGATATCTGTTAGTAAGGTAAACCATAAGGTTAGGGAGAAATACTAGATCTCAGCAGAATCAAGCACACTGATAGATGCTCATCCCATCTGGCTCCGAACATGACGAAGAGCGGAGTCAGCTTAAGCGCAAGCTGACAAGAAGCCTACGCAATGATCGCGAACAGTGGTGGGTGGCGAAAGCAAGAGAGATGGAAAAGGCAGCGGCAATAGGTAATAGCAGACAATTGTTCAGACTCGTTAAGGAAACCGGAATTAGGAACCCGACCGTTAGCGAAACAATCTCAGAGAATGATGGACATATTATTCATTCTCAATCCAGGAGATTGGATCGATGGGCAGAACACTTCAGGGATCAGTTCAACTGGCCTTCAGCCACACTTCGGTTTCCCACGATCTCTAGTCAACCTGAATGGCAAGTTAATGTAGGTCCTCCGTCCCTTTACGAAGTTGAAAAAGCCATAGGAAATCTGAAACGAGGGAGAGCAGCAGGCCCTGACAGGCTTACTCCTGAGATTTTTAAGGATGGTGGTCCAGTATTAGCAATGAGATTAACCGAGGTCTTAGGTACAATTTGGGAACTGGACGTAATCCCATCTGACTGGTTTCAATCACTGATTGTGCCAGTCCATAAGAAAGGACAAAAGTCCTCTTGTGACAATCACAGAGGAATCAGTTTGACTAATATAGTGTCTAAAATATTAGCTTCAATAATACTTCGACGCATAACTAAAGCTCGTGAAGAGCAGACTAGAGAAAACCAGACTGGTTTTCAATCTGGACGTGGTTGTATAGACCAGATATGCACACTACGTCAGGTTCTAGAACACAGACACACATTCAGACGCCCCACAATCGAAGTATTTCTCGACCATAAGCCAGTATTCGAGGTTCAATAGCAGTGTTTATAACTGAAAGGAGTACCAAAGAAGTACATTAACCTTATAAAGGCTCTCTACTCGAACACAACTGGTAGAGTGAGAGCTTATGGATAACTGTCATCAGAATTGATTACGTCAAGTGGTGTTCGTCAGGGTTGTCCACTCTCTCTATTCTTGGTTGGTTTTGTCGTCGACGTACTTCTAGAGATAACACTTTCCTCATCTAAATTTCCAGGAGTTGGACTTTTATCGGGAAATTCACTTTTTGACCTAGAATATGCCGATGACATAGTTTTATTTGGTGAAGGTGCTGACAAAATGCAGTCTTCTGACCACTCTAAGCAACAATGCAAGCATATTCGGCATGCGATTCTCTCCCTCGAAATGCAAAATACTGCTTGAGGATTGGGTTGCATTGACACCCGAACTAATGATAGGGAGTGAAGTAGTTGAGTGTGTCGACCGCTTCACTTATCTTGGAAGTCTCATCAGCCCTTGTGGTCTGGTGTGTGACGAAATCTCAGCACGGATACAGAAGGCTCGACTAGCTTTTACCAACTTGCGTCATTTATGGCGTAAGTGAGATATCCGTCTATCAACCAAAGGACGGGTTTACTGCGCAGCAGTTCGTTCCGTCCTATTTTATGGCAGTGAAACATGGCGGGTAAGAGTAAAGGATATCCGTAGTTTAATAGCATTTGATCATAGGTGTCTTCGATATATTGCGCGTATATCCTGGGACCACCGAGTAATTAATGCATTTGTTAGGAAACGGGTACTAGGTGAGGATGGTAAATCAATTAATGAAGTAGTGAATCTTCATCAGTTGAGATGGCTGGGACACGTGTTACGTATGCCGAACGACCGACTGCCTCGACGTGCGATGCTCAGTGTTATAGGAGTAGGTTGGAAGAAAGCTAGGGGCGGCCAAACCAAAACATGGCACAAGTCCATGAAATCACTGACAAGTGGACTGAGTCATGTTGGTAGGTGTAGACTACCTGGTTGGGGACCGCGAGATGATAGCAACCGATGGTTAGAGACTCTGAATGACATGGCTCAAAATCTTTTGCAATGGCGCAGGTGCATCCACTCTCTGTGTTCTCCCAAATTCTAATCTTCTGAATTCTTCATGTCCCTTTTTTTCCTCTTTCCAAATTTATTTCACTGGATTATACTCTTTAAATTACATCTCCAAACCCTAACCTTTCCGATTACTGCTTATACTCTTGCCACCTCTACCACTACGGGATCTGACTCGACAACTGCATCTCTGTGCTGATGTCAGTCAGTCAGTCAGTAACAACGTAGAACTTCGTACGTACGTACATCAGTTCGAGTTGCCACACCACATTAGTACAGAGATGCAGTTGTCGATTCAAATCCCGTAGTGGTAGAGGTAATAAGAGTATAAGCAGTAATCGGGAAGATTAGGGTTTGGAGATCTTATTTAAAGAGTATAATCCAGTGAAATAAATTTGTGCTAATGTGGTGTGGCATGTACGTACGTACGAAGTTTTACGTTGTTACTGACTGACTGAATGGAAAGTTAACATTTTATCCAACTGAATTTCATTAGTTTTTATGACTGCTTTGACAATTATATGTGACCATATTGTTCGTAACGTATAATGCAAATACATCACATTTTTGACATTAACTACATCTTCTTACTGCTCTGATAGAATTACAATGTACATCATGTTAGATCAAACAATGATCAATTAAATATTTCAGTTTTAGTATTTTGCTTTCATTTTTGAAACAATAAATCTAATTAACTAGGAGTGGTTGGTTGATAAAACGCAATTGTGTTTTGGTATATGTTCATATCAGCGATTATACAACTACGATAGCATATTGGTTTAGTTGAATCTCGGATAGACAAAGGAGGAATGTTTGAGATCTAGTGTGTGGGTGCAACTCCAAAACCAAACATACTAGAGTTATAACCGATAACCAATGAAATAAATGTTCAAGACCCACACGTCAGACGATATCAAGATGACATCTAAATGTGATTCAACAGTGCTTAATCAAGCATATTCCAACATGAAATATCAGTCTATTTAGCGTAAAATGTAATAAAAGTCATATTTTCAAATACATCTTTTTGTTTCCAAAGTCTATTTATCTTGACTCTGTACAATGAAAATAACCGAAATAGCCTAATCAGAGAAATGAGTGAGTGACTTCTTTTAACGATATAAATTTCTGCTGCAGTTATGCTAGTGACTCTTGATCCCTAACGAGGGCTGAAACTGTTAAATCCGAACGAAGAATAAATGAGTGGTAACTGCTAGGAATTATTTATGGACCATTATCACATATATTCTTATTGGATAACTATTATGTAAATAGTGTTTTTTGTAAATTCATGTTCCTTTTATCATAAGCTTTCATCTGACCTATTGACTACTATTATACGATTTTGTATTCTCAAGTTATTACCAATCGATTAGTTAGTCTCTTACACTCATAGCCACTTTTGGTTTAATCTTGTATAACTGTTATTTTCTATTTTATGGTGTGGTCTGGTTTGCCTGTATATAAACTACGTATGTCTGAAATATATTATCCATACAGTGGAGGCTGAGATTGTGTTCTAGACCCAAAGGGCAGGGCTATGCGATAAATTACTATTTTGAGGACCACTGAAGATTCAGAGTTGACACAAGGCTACTAGTGCTGGTTGACATGTCACTAGTTTAGCACAGGAATGAGGTCATATAATTCGGGATTCTGATTAACGGTTTTATCACGTGATAATTGACAGGGGCAGAAGCCATAACAGAAAAAACTAAGGTTTAAGTACTCTTGATCATCTGCTTTAACTACACCTTTCGGAATTTAAAGAATAAGGAGGATAGACGTAGAACTATTAATTAACCGGACATCAATCAGTAATACATTGGATGGTACTTATATTATGATGACATCTAAAACATGAAATAATTGTTCTAAATGTAATTATCACACCGAATCACACTATAAAACTAAGTTGGTGTAAATTTACTTTAGCAGATCGCTCCATAGTATACTCCAGACCAGAGTGAACAATATCGCGTTCAGATGCCCCCTGAAATGTTAATGTAAAAGCAAATTAAGTAAACTAGATATTATTATTGAATTTAAAAAATTAGATTAAGTACAAATAATGATAATTGTAAGATGCAAATTGACCATTGTATTCTGTAAGTGGATTATCGTATTAAAAGCAAGTGTCTTGGAAAATAAAGTATGAGAATTGAAACTAGTATCATATTAACATCAATACGATCAAATATAGGGGATATCAAAAAGCTTTAGAAATTACAGATCTATATATTCATTTAAAGGGCTCAGCAGTTTTCGAGGCTATGAGTAACAAAATATGTATTCAATTTTGCTAATTCCAGTGATTAACTAAAAACTTGATTAGTACATTTGTATCTAAAGAGAATTTTGTTAGATTTCTAGACTCATCAAAATCATTCAACAGAACAACTATGTGATTCGAATATAGTTTAGATTATGGAATGAAAACCGTTGAAGGATCACTGAAATCCAGCAAGCATTGATCAGTTTATTCTATGATTTAGGAGCACGAAATTCCGACATGGATTTCGAAAACTTGCTTCGCTTTTGCCAGATTGAGTTACTTGTGACGCGGGCTTATTGAATGACGAATATACAGCATACCAGTTTAATCAGGCATATGGGTTTGAGAGTAAAAAAACATATGTAGGCTGTGGATATTTGACCATAGATGCTTTCAAAGAATTCTTCATTAATTGTGGAACGACCAAGTGAAAAATCGTAAGACTAGGCATAGGATACTAAGTGTAGATGGGGTTGTGAATCTTGAACGACTGTGGCATGTTTTATGTATGTTTTATCACAGCTTACCTCGAAGTGCGATATTGCCTGGCAGAGAAATAGAGATAGACACACCAAAGACATGTCATCAGTTTGTGAAATCACTGACTATTAAACTAAGCTGAGTTGACAGACCCACATGTTCTGGTCGAGGTCCGCTAGATAACCCAAACCAATGGTTGGCGACTTTGGGTCAAAGTGGGACAGATGCATCCGCCCTGTATTCTCGCTTAAATGTAAGCTTTAACATTATTTTAAACTTTTTATTCGTCAAATTCAACCCTTCTCGAAATAAGTATTTCAACGTTTAATCTTTCTACATTATAATTGATACGACTATTATTTCGAATGTTTCACTATTAATCATGTTAATTTTATCTCACTATGACGTGTTATGGTAACTTCGGCTAATACTTTTTCTAGGTTCTACGTTCATCTACTTGTCAGTCATACACACCGGTAACCTGAAATGTGATCGAAGCCTATCAAAGTTATTTTATCCTAAAGCTAAAAGGCAACTCCTTGACCCAAACTATAGTTTAGTTTCCACAGACAACCTGGAACAGATGAAAGCAAACTTATCATTACATATAAGACGGACAAAAACGGTTTCATTAAAACATTATTTCAGATTTACTCTATATACTGCAAAAGTTTTCTGTACTAACCAACCGTCTAAACTCCCAATCCTTTTAGATGATCTACAGAGATGGACATAACCCGAAAATTGACAGAGTATTACTACAAAGATCTATCAATTGAAATCATTTGAGTTGAGAAGAGTAACTTTAGCACTAGGTATCCAACATTAGGCTACACAAATACAATACAAATCAAGACATGTCACCTTACAAGTAAGAAGCCTCATCGTTACAAGGTTTATATAAGTACATTATTAAACCGTAGTTTGTAGATCATTCAAAAAATGTATAACAAGGAATTGTCATTTGCAATGGATAAATGTTATGAAACTGCAGTTAAACAGCCTCAAACATGCACAATAAACTTTATTAATAAATTACTCAAGGTGTGCACATATTAAAGAGACAAAAATCCATTACTGAATAAGTATGGGCCATTGTAGCACGCCGAACACTAAACAACAGTGCTCAACAAACCAAATTTAATGTAATTCGAGTGTGGCGCAACTACATATAGATTATTTATGTAAGCTGGATCTAATACAAATATTTTAACAGGCTATGATTTACGTGGATACAATTTTCAGGAAGAATTTGCATACAATAGATGGTCTAATAACAAGATAGCATACTTTTCAAATAATTTTAATTCTGGTAACATGACAAAAACAGGAGACCAAAAATACCAAATTACCGCAATGCGAAGCTGAAAATCTTCGGATGGTGTTATCGGTATTTTGTCAGCGAACTTCTTCTCTAGAGACTGTTGTACACTATCTGTAATTTAAAAAAACGAGGTAAATAAATTTATCTCTGGATAAAAATGTGAAGTGAATGAGTTAAATGTTAATTTCTCTTTACTGACCACATTGGAATGGAAAGTGGTGAGCGAAAAATTCGACTAACATTCAAAATATGACAACAGCTACCAGCTACAGCTTGAGGCACCTAGAATTCCAGCCCCATATGTGAAACTAGCATACATACACTTCCAGATTGCAAAAAAAGATTCAATTTTAACTCTAATTAGCTATCCCAAATATTCAAATCTTAAGCTTTTCACAATTCGGAACCTATTTTTTTTCCACGTCAGTCTACCCCCTCCTATTTTTTGATTCAATATTTCTCTTATCTTTCCTGATTTTCTGTGTTACTGTAAAACGCAGTAACTTAAACTAGTGCTTTCATGTATGACTACTGTTTTTTAGATAATTCTCGATGAACTGGCAGACACTAAATGGGCATCAGAGACAGAAATGAAAGAGTTAAACTGTTGTTACTAAGTGGGGTTCTTAGTTTTACCTTAGATTACATTTCATTCATAAATTAGATAAAACCTTAGTTGGTTTGAGCAATCAAAACTCCTCATCGTATTCTGCTTCCTGTTTGTCAGTCTGCTTAATCTGACCTGAGTTCACAGGGTATTTTGCTCGTCTGCCATTGATTGCTGCTGAATAATGGACAGTTAAGCTGTTTCTCAAGACGTTGAGCCCTGGAAGTAGATTATCGACCCACAACTCCCAGCAGTTATTGCTAACCGATTGATTGATAAGGTTAGAGATCAATACCAAGAGGCTAGACAAACACGACACCAGTGACTACTCAGTGGTTAATTAATTGAAGATATGTTATATTTCATATGGAATATGGACTTATAAAGACTTTATTTACGCTTTATTTCCCCCAATAGGAGGTAAACAGATGTAACCAAATGAGTTCCGATTAAAGATTTGATTCATAGTGAACAAATGCATTTCTAGACTCGCTTCAAATGAGGCATTTTCGAGGTCTGCAAGACATCTACCTAAATTCCCCTACACAGAGAAACCGTATAAATACTCTTCAATCGACATGATGATATCATCGCTTACTAGAAATAACATTCTCTATACCCCAAATAAAAACTGGTCGGGAGATTTTATAGACTTTGCCAAAAATGTTATATCTAAACATAATTCACGAGTACGTCTGTAGTAAATGAGCTTTGAGTATGATATTAAGAGCTCGTATGACCAAAAATAAATAAGTATGAGAACACATTATTACTGACTAGTGGATTCCATCAATAATTTAAACATACTGTCGACCATTTGTACAGTGAATTTGTAATTTCACGTGCTATGGTTAATAGTAAGTTGCGCTGCTAACTAAAAACTGGGAACACTAAGGCAACTTGTCGGTTTTATTTTCGTGTCATTAACTCACGAAAAAGTCGATTATCAGAAACACCTTCACGATTGAAGTAAAATACATACTGGACGGCAACCCAATGAGTATTAGGTACGAGAAGTATTAATTCAAGGTAGATTATGACGTAAAAAGACCATATTACTCCTTTTAATAGTTAATTAACGTAAAATACACTTTAAAAATACTTATGTTTTCGATTTATGAAGATGAAATAACTTACTTAGTAACTGATAGTTGGAATCTCGTTCGTACTTAAAGGTTAGTCGACCATAGCTCACGTGATTTAAATTTTTAAGCCATTCAAAATACGAGACAGTAACACCACCAGCATTCAGATACAAATCTGGAATAACCAGCTTATTCTTCTCCCGCAGTATCTGGAATGGAATTAAATACGAAATATCTACAGTTGAACTGAACTTAAATCTATGATTTGGCATACCGCCAACCAAGAAATTCAAATCTAGCAAACGAAGTAAGAGAATTAGTGAATACAGTGGACTAGCTAACAAAACTGTGATTTGTGGGATGGCGAAAATGTAATTTATGAACTTTATAAAAAATGCCATGAAATATGAGCACCATATTTAGTGAATTAGTTGCCAAATGATTAATTCTGTATCTAGACAGAAGTTTGTTTATGAAACAACAAATAAGCTCGCAAAAAAAACTAACTTTATCAGCTTTTGGTGTGGTGGGACCATTTGCACCCTCCCCAATTAATTTTGCTCTGATCTTATCAGCGTTGCCACTATGGATTTGTTTTTCATTTGCCGCAGGAATAAGGATATCACATTCTTCGAAAAGAAGAGAACCTTTTGTATATGGTTTTGCATGTGGAAAGCCAACAATCGTACCATTTGCCTATCGTTAAGTAATAAAACAGAAGTTTTGATAAAACAAATATAGCACGCCCAAAAATAGTGAAAACTAATACTGTAATTAACAGAAGCCAGACTTCTTCGAAGAGCAAGTCACTTACATATTTTTTTAGACGGAGTATCATGCCTTATTATTATTTATTTATTTGAACACATAAATGTTGGTACAAGAGGGAACCAAATATATATGCGCCATATATATATATATATATATATATATATATATATATATATATATATATATATATATATATATATATATATATATATATATATATATATATATATATATATATATAATGCCTTAAGGGCAGCTAGATTTTTAATGCTGAGCTTGGTCAAATTATGAACCGGAGATGGAATTTTATATCGTTCTTCGTAGTGAAGAAGCCAGTTTGCCGCTTTCACGAAACACAAATTCTCCTTATTACACTGGAGCAACCTCCGCCACTGGTATCGAGATAGATGTCTAGAAAGTTTTAAGTAACACGTAAAGTACGTATCAATCAGAAAACTGATTCATAACAAAAGCAAATAAAATGAAATGACAGAAGTTTAGACGATACCTACAGATGTTCAGTATAGACAACAGGCAAGACAGTAACTAGTGCTGAATCAATGTGATAAACAAATTAGACAGATGTATACTGATTACTAAATTTTAAAAAATGCAATTTACAAACCCATGAAAACATCCTACTTATCAATCCAAAAGAGCTGGCGCTTTAGACTTTATTTTGAGGAGAAAAAACGTGAGTCGTATGCAGATGACTCTTTGGTGCTTATATTTGTGAACTACTTATGACTATATGTAATATGCTAAGAGTACAACGAACGCATATATCGACGTTACGTGAATTCCAGTAGTATCAAAAATAGGGTCCCTAAAATAATAGCTACTAAAGGTATTTACTACTTATACAGAAACTATTTAAATGATGGGAAAAGTTTGTTGTGGAATATTACGACGTTATATGAAGTAATGCAAATTATGAATGGGATTCCCATAGATGTAAACTCAGATTACAATTGCATTTCGTTCTGTTGAGTGGTGGTTTATTAGTAAGGACGTTCAGCTTTCCACCACTAAGTCCCACATTTGGAAACCCACCTACCTGCTTCGGTTTGAGCAACCGGGAATTATCACTATTCAAAACATCTTAAGTATTGCTCTTACCCAAGTGTCTGGTCAACGAATGAGTTGACTATATCGCTAGAGTTCAGTAAGTTCTTACCGACACGAGCGGATTAGTCACGTGTCGAAACTTTATACATAGCCAAGGTTATCTCATGAAGTGGAAATTTGAAATATGGACTATGTCATAATCTATCGACGCAATCACCTATTTTCGAATTGGCACCTAGGTAATAGTATATTACATCTATTTTATTTATTTGTTTATTCAAACACATAAAAACTAATACAAAGAGGGACCAAAAACATACATGTGGCACACAATAAGTATCAGATTGTGAAGAGACAGAGAAACGATGAGTATAATAAAAAAGAACAACAGTGAATAGAAATTAATGCATGAGGGTGAAACAATAATAATAATAATAATAATAATAATAATAATAATAATAATAGGAGCAGTTCAGTTAGGCAAAATACAACCACACAGAGGATTCAATTAGGGAGTTCCTCTTACTTATATGAAGAAAGTAAGAGCTATAGAATGATCGCTACTGGATTCTACTCTGAACACCGTGTCGTATCGCCTCAAGGACTTTGAGCAGAATCGTGAAGAAACAACGGATGCCGGTCCTGTACAGCTTTCTTTCGTACCCCAGTACTACGTCAAAAACCAACAACACCTTCGCATTTTCCAATCAGTCCTTGCGTCAGCAAATAATACACGATGTGGAATTTGCTGAGACAAAATTCGTAGCACATGTACAATTCACCGAAGTCAGTGATTCGAAATGGTCACATCAAATGAGTTATCATCGCTGTGCCAAAATACACGTTGATGAACCTCTGCGCTACTAACATGGCGTGTCACTGGATGTCAGCAAACTTCCAAAGACAACGACGATCAAACACAGAGTCGTTTAACATCCTCAACTTCGAGATCAGGTTTCATAACCATACCATATAATTGCTCTCATCGACGCATTACAGATCCAACCCTTTACAGTCACACTAACATCATAAATGGCCCAAATTGGCATAAACTGCTCTGGTCTTCCCTATACGTGAACTGATTTCATCATTCATGTCACTACCAGCATTTATGCAGCTACCCAGATACATGAACTCGACTACTTCTATCTGTTCCCTACCAAGAGTGAACTCAAGTTCAGGATTCTCCCAGTCCTGTACAAGTACTATGCACTTAGAAGATGGAAAGTACACGCTATACATACGGACACTGATTATGTGCGGATTGCATGACTTGGGTATCATCGTACAGCAAGATAATATCATCCGCATACTCAAGATAGAAAAGTCTTTCTCCAGATAACAACCACATCACAATTATCTACACCCATCATGGGTGCATCTTAAACGTCATCCATGGGAAATTGGAAAGGAATGATGAGATTCGGTAACCCTGTCTAACCCTACTGCTTGAATACACAATGGAGAGGTGGTTGTATGCTTTCATTCTCTTTGAAGTGTTTGCATATAGGACCTTAAAGATGTTAATACTCTTCTCAGGTACACCCTTCTTCAACAGACAATCTTAGAGAACAGTTTAGTTCAATGGATCGAAGGCGGCCCTAATGTCGAAGAAAACAATGATTGTTGACCTGAAATAAGTTTGGCGGCGTTCTGACATTTAACAGGGGTGAAGATATGATAAATATATCTTCGAGCAGATCGAAATCTAGCCTGCTTCTTGCGCAAGCAAGGGTATGATCAGTCTTGTACACAACCACGCCAACTGAACGCGATGTGATCAATCTGAGTCCAGGCTTGAATGCAGAGTTAGGACACCAGGTAGTACATCGGCGATTACTGTACCGGCAGTTAGTCCTAATCAGAAACAGTCTGTAGTCTGTGCAAAGTTCCAGTAGACGCTCACCGTTATCTGACCTGCAACCGATGAGTTCCCATTGGCTACTTAAACAGATCCCCTCGGTCTCTAGACGCCCGATCTGCACATTCGAATCTCCGGCTAGTACCACAATATCTGTTGGACGCACTTTCCGGAGACCACTTAACTGGTGGTAGGACTCATCCTTGATAGAATCCAGGCAATTTGTTGGGGCATAGGCGGAGATCAAGAAAAGTCATCGTTTCCCATACCGATTTCTTCCCAATTTGATGAGGCATTCTTACTTGGTAGTAAATAATCGACCGTTGATTGGGACCTCATAGATTAGTCCTGCTTATATTCTGGCGCTTAGTGCAACGCCAACGCTACATAAACCGGACGAAGACGTCACGGGGTCCCTGGATAACCACACACGAAACAAGCTTTTGAAGCAACAGATGGAGAGCCAATTTACAGTTCTTCACTAGTTTTGAATACAGATATCGGATAGACAACAGATATCGATGTTGAAACCTTCTGAAGACATAGCCAACCCTATCTGTTGTCCGATCTGGATTAGTGTGTGCTTTTTGAAGGAGACTAGTTAGGGTGGCATAGGTGGATTCAGAAAGGCTGGTTCAGAACTCGTGTTCGGTGCTAGCGCTTAACCCTTGACCAGTCAGTGACTTGAGATCGTTTAAATAGGACAGGATTTCTACCATAGGTGAGCTGCTACATGAGTTGAAGGATAAAGTAATACACAAAGTGTGATTGAAGGGATAGACAAGTGGTTCAATGTAAAAATGACTAATTACAATTAGTTTCCAGTATGATTTGCGAGGATGGGAGTAAAAGCATAAATAGTTTATCTAGATGCAGTCGTTACTTAGTTCGTGTGGATTGGGATACTACTTGGGCGCCTATACCGAAGTAGGTGGTTTTCTTAAAAACAGTCCCATAGCAATTTCAGTGAGTAGAACTTCCCTGGTACTGGTTATATAGGCATAACCATATGAGAGCATTTCGAAAGGAAGAGTAAACTATCCACACCCTCAGCCATACCAGGGTATTTGGAGGCGTTACATAGCTATAACGAGTGATGAGCCACATGCTCGTTTAGCATATTCGAGTAGTACACAAAAAACAGTTTTACTATCTGTATTTCATACACTATGTTGCCAGTAAAGGAAACTGCATAGATGAAGCATCATGATAATGAACATGAATAAACCCTGGAATTAAAAATTTAAATATTCGATCAATGGACGCCATAAGTAACAATGAACCGCAGACCCTTAGATGAGTAACTCATGTTCAAAATTACGAAACCACTGGTCAAACAAAATCGCTTCAGAGAAAACTTTCAAAAGGTAAACTTCAGGAATTAGTAGACAAAACGTCTGTTACAACAGGATACCAAAAAATAAGACAATAAAACTTACGATTTGCCAATCTTCGAGTTCTCGTGGGTCTATACCATCTGCGTTGTAAATCTGTCCGTCGATTTCAGCAATACCAATACATTTTGCACCAGCTCGTACAAGATAACGCATTGTATGCAAACCAACATTCCCGAATCCCTGAACAATGAAAGTTTTATCCTTCAGCCCCGGGGATAAACCGATAGCATCTGCATATTTTGGGTTATTTAAGAAGTTGTCTATCCCATGATAGACCCCCTGAAAAGTTAAAGTTATCAACAACAAAAATGCAGCAGTTAACAATAAAACGTTGAACATGGAAGTTCATAATCAACCCAAATGTATGGTCACTGATATTGCAATATAAAACAAAAAAGAGCTTGCAAATTACTGCTACAACAAAAAAGTTTACGAGTTTTTCGGTTGCGAAGTTAATATTTGTGTAAACTTAGTACGGTCAACAGGTGGAAGTGATTATCAGACGATAACTTACGCGTCCTGTTGCAGAAATGCGACCGTGAATACCACCCATAGCGATAGACTTTCCTGTTACACAAGCATGACTGTGCATATCGTTATGTCCTACAAAAAATGAAGTTCCAAAAATGTTAGAAGTAATATGTTTGAAACCTGGAAAGAACAGAAAAGATGTGTCTAAACAAACTAATATGAACTTACCAATAATGCGTAAAACACTAGTTAACGATTAATTTGAACGTACCTACGGTGTTTGCATACGTATCCGCAATCCAGCTCATCTCCCGGGGTCCAGTCCCCATATCCGGAGCAGGAACATCAGTTCCAGGACCTGAAGACCTACATGAATTTATACGAACTAACCAAGAAATCCTTGTTTTGCCAACTCTAGTGCAAACCGACGGGTTATCCTTTCTAATTCTGCCGGAGAGTGGTCTTTAGGATTTATCTTAATTCCCCCCTTGGCACCACCAAACGGAACATCTACGACAGCACATTTGTAGGTCATCAGAGCAGCAAGAGCCATAACTTCTTCTCTGCATACATCCATACTATACCGAATGCCACCCTTAGTGGGTCGCCTGTGCACACTATGTTGAGCTCTAAAGCCCTGAATGATCTTGAACGTTCCGTCATCGGCTTTATGGGGAAAGTTGACCTCGAAAATGTGAGTAGGTGGCCGAATTATGTTAAGGGTTCCTTTAACAATCTTTGTTTTTTCATTATCTGGCGCTTTTGATTGAAGTTTTGACATCAAATTTTGTTCAACAAGGGCTGAAGCCTTGTCATAATAACCTTCAACCATGAGATGAAACGGTATATCATCTTGTTCAGTGCTATATGGACATTTTCGAACATTCACAAAATGAAAAATTGATTTTCGACACAGAACTTCAGGCTTATGTATCAAATTACTAAACAAACCCGTTAACATTTTTGAAGTGGAAACAAACTGGAAGGGAAAACAAATGACAAAACAACAGTGAAATAAAACTCAAGCGATCGGATTTATGTATAATTTAATAGTGAGATTATAATTCATAGATTCTAGCGCAAAATGAACTCAGCAAAACTGTTAGATAGAATTTCGGTATTCTATCTGATGTGAATTCGTGGTGAAAACCCTAGCCTAATTTCTTAACCTCACCGTCCAGATGTAAATCTTATTCCTAACTCCTTACACTAATTTACAAACTTCATATAAAGTTTGTTATATATATAACCCCAAATGTAGGTGGACATCCACAAGGTCACATAAACTCGCATGAAGTTCGTCCATATAACATAGTACCGTCAACTATGAAGATACAAGCTAAAAACACAAGCAATAACGTAGCAAACCAAGTTTACAGTGAATCCAGTTTCCCACGCAGCTATCCAGTAGAACTAAGTCAAACTAACAAACTTGGATAGTTCAAGTAAGACCTTGAGATCAACCAATCAAATACTAGCCAATCAGAAAGTAGGTCACGAGAATGAACTGTATTATGCAAAACAACAAAATTCGGTTTCCAAATATCAGGATTTCATGTTCATATTTCTAAATGAGACGCTTTTCCGACAAGGATTTGCAAAGCAATGGATGTATTTCTGCAGATGAAGAATATATAGAACTCAAAAAAACTCGACCAGTATCAAAGTCAGAATCTTCAATACGAACGTCAAGACAGTTCTACTGCACGGACCTGAAACTTGCAGAACTACTACAACCAACATCAAAAGATACAAGTAATTATAAATAGTTGTTTAGTCAAGATACTGAATTTTCGTTGTCTGGGTCCCATGAGCAACAGTTTATTGTGGGAGAGAACAAACAAGCTTCCAGTTAAAGAGGAAATTAGGAAAAGATGCTGGAATTTGATGGAACATACATTACAGAAATCACCGAGCTGTATCATGAGGCAAGTGCTAACTTGGAATCGTGCAGGGTAACGGAAAGGTAGAAGAACAAAGAGCATAGTGCACTGAGAATTGGAAGCAGACATGAAAAGGATGAATAACAACTGGAAAGGATTGCTCAAGACAGAGTTGGATGGGTAATGCTGTTGACCAGCAGCGGCCTATGCTCCTCCATGAGGGGTAACTGGCGCAAGTAGGTAAGTACATTTGATTGTCTCACAATGTGCAGATGATATTGTCTTATGGTAGGTGGCATCTTGTGCGCGGAAAATAACCTGCACATTCGATCCAGACTGACGTCAGCACACGGAAGCTAAACATGAATTCTAATATTGGTTAGAATTAGGAAACACGGCTTCGAATTGATTAAAGTTATTACTCTGAATATCCACAGCAGCCTTTATTAGCCAACTCGGTTATCAGAGTTTAGAGATATTTATAGTCCATTCTTTATTTAAATTATAGGCACCGAGGTTTTACTTACGCCTGTGTCCTCGTTCACAACACTATGACTTGAGATAGGGCATTGTTAATGCTTATGCCATTCAATGGAGATGCAAATGGACACCTTTCAATGCATTAAATGTAAGTTTAAAGATAACATCAAACTATGTATCTGAAGGTAAGTCACGATCAGCTACATGTTACAAAACGAATGGTTTTACGTTTATTCCTTCTGTTCTACCGAATGAAACTGGAACGTGTTCTAAAAAATGTCAGTTAGTCTTTACATGCGGACATTATGTGTGGCTATTTTCGAGGTTGGAAGCTACTGTATACAAATCGAGGTTTTCTGTAAGCTGCTTTTCTCTCGTTCAAACAAATACTTAGTTTAAGACGCTTAGAATGTTTGCTTCGTTGATCGATCTTCTAAAGAGTTTTCAAGGACCTATTTTGAAATGTCATGCTTGTACGTTTTCCGAGTCAGTCTGATAACATTTAAGACATTTTCAATTCGCTTGGGGAAGAAGTATGTGTATAAGTCAATTTCGCAAACCACAATTACTCGTCTATACAGTCCTCTGTGAATACTTTTCAAAATCTCCGTGGAAAAGAAAGGAACTAGATTCAACCTTTGTCTAAAGGGAGAAAACTAGAAGTTCATTATCTGGTCGACTGGAGTTAGATTATGCGGATAAATCTCTTTACGAAGAAACCATTGAGAAATGAAATCTTAGAGTTTGATCCAGTTTTCAAGGTAGATCGAATACATTTTTGTTATACCCCATAGCTGCCAATCAGAAGCAGCGAATTATCGATCGGACCAAGGACACATAACACACGTGCGAGCAGCCTAGAGTTCTGCTTTCCGCCTAGCCCAGCCAGTTAAGTCCAGAACACTAGTCTCAGCCTCTGCAATATGAATCCTTATATTTCAGACATACTGAGTTTATATACCAATCAAACCGACCACAACGTAGCATAAAATAGAAAATAACATTTGTACAAAATTTGGCCAAATGTAGCTGTGAATGTGGGAGGTAGTGACTAATAGACAGGGCATAATTCAAGAATGGTAAAACGTATAATAATGGTTCATAGGTCAAAATAAAGTTTATAATATGAATAGTTTAGTTATTTAACAGTTATACGATAAAAATATACGTTTAGTATTGGTCCATAAAAGGATCCAAAAGTTACCATTCAATATGTGTCTCGGGACCTAACAATTTCTGACATTCATTGAATCCCCAAAAATTATACCATCAGTAAAAACATAATACTGTTACTTTTCCTTCGATGAAGAATATTACTTTCTTCGTTAACTTGATCTTGAACAATTGTCTATGTAAAGAAGAATGTAAAATTTTAGTAACATATTCGAAACGAAAGTGATACTTTGTTGGTAAGCTTCATAATCATCATTGATCGACAATTTTTTCTGATCAGTTAGCTATAGTCATACCATCTCAGCTAACTACTTTAAAAATAAATAACCATCATATCAACAAGAGTAAATTTTAGTTACTTCATTTATTCGATATTTAAAAGAGGTAGAAGCTGCACGAACTTTGTGTAATCTTTGTTTCTCAACGAATTATAACTGTCGATGTATGGTTTTACTCAATTGGACTATTTGTACAATACACTCACCCCTCACGTGTCACTGTACTTTACCAAGGAAATACGGTTTCTTCGCTACTTGCTGTTAATGTTAATTACATACCCCTTAAGTGTTTTTTTGAAAAACAGACATTTTTTTCATTTAAATGTGCTATTTTCTACAAGGAGGATATGTAGTGCTATGTCAAGCCCACATAGCCTATTCTAGCTTCCGGACAGGCCAATCTATTCATCCTTCTCGAGTCACGTTTTACCTTGTTAATTATTAGCTTATCAATCTTGATTGTTTATGTAAGTATATGTGTGCACTTCTTATCCTGTTCATTTGATGCCAGTAACTCATTTTGTTCGGCTATACATATTGATTCACGCTTGGTTAAATTGGGTTGGCTTACGTGCTTCTCCACTGCGAGCCATTTCCTTTCGCTGCTCTCTCTTCTCGTATTTGACTTATTTAATTCCATTATTCACTAACGCGAGTTAAGTCGATAATTTTACGCTAGGATTTGGCGGAATGTATATTTCAATAACAATAAATCATACGGTCTAACCGGAGTCAGATCTCGGGCCAATAAAAAGGTAAGCAGTCTTTTCTGACTCCGGTCCTCATTTGGAATGCGTCTGTCAGCTGTCCTCCATGCACCACTTTGTAGTGTAGTCCGTTGTATGAACTCCGGATTATGTTGACGATCTTCTCAGGTACACGACAGTGTCGAAGAAGGTTTCATAAGGCTCTCCTATGCACACTGTCAACCGCTTTCTCATAATCAAGGAAGTTGATGTATGGTGACGAGTTTCATTCAATTTGATTATCCAACGATAATCCGTAGTGTCGCGGTTTGGTCTGTACATGACCGATCCTTACAGAATCCGGTCTGTTGATCTCGAAGCTGGGCGTCTACTGAGTCTTCCATCCGGTTCAGCAACACTGTTGAAATCTTTCCCTGGTACCGATAGCAGTGTGATTCCTCTGTAGTTCTCACATTTACTCGGATCTCTTCTTTTTGGTATCTTGATGAAGTGTCTTTCTCTCCAGTCCGTCGGCACATGTTCTTCCTCCCAAATCTTCCTGAATAGAGTGTAGAGCATGCTGGCAGTTGCTTCTTTGTCTGACTTTAGTGCTTCAGTTGGTATGTTGTCAGCTCCTACTTCTTTCCCACTCTTCATTTGTCTGATGCCCATTCTGATTTATTTGATCGTTGGCGAACTCTTGTCTGTGGGAATATCTATGTATGCTGCTTTGATTCATGGTAAATTCACTGGGACTGGTCTATTCAAGAGTTCCTCAAAGTGTTCTACCCATCTGTTCATGGTCTCGATGGTTGGTTTGCATTCTTTGTACTTAACTGGTTTCTCTGGTTTACAATATTTTCCTGCTAGTTTCTTCGTTGCATCATAAACGTGTCTGATATTTCCTTCTGTTGAAGCTTATTCTGGTGTAGTTTCTAGCTCTTCCATATATTTCCCCTTGTCAATTCTGACGCTCTTTTTCACTCGCTTGTTTGCTTCTGTGTATTCAGCTTATGTTTTGACTTTCACTGTTCTCGTTTGACTGTTGTTAGTTGCCGTCATATCTTTTCTTTCATAAATCTTGTCCAAGGCTTCGATGGGGACTCATTCCTTATGATGATGCTTCTTGTGACCCAGAACCTCCCGAGAAGTTGGAGTTAGTGCTTTTTTGATTCCTTTGCAGTTGTCCTCCATAGTAGTTTCTCCTTTCAAAGAACTCTGCAGGGCTTGGAACCTGTTGATGAAAGCTATATGGAATTCGTTCGTTCTGACGGACACTCACGGTTACTACGTACTTATCGCGGACTTCGTCTCCTACATATCTTATATATGCCCCCAGTAATTCACATTGGCGCGTCTTTATCTTTGGATTATAAGAATTGAAATGCAGATATTCCACTGATCGTTACTCTATTACATTATAAATGAACACCTTATATTTGAAATACATTATATACTCATAGTCTGTGATCCTAGTATTAACTCGGTTAATACTTAATGATAACTATACACTCAGATATTCTGTTTAATTAACCGAGCTCTATACTCACTGAGTTTCAAATTATGGCAAATAACTTCAGCAAAATAGAAATTTCACCAACTTCTTAGCCAACTAAAAGGTCAAAATCTGTAACCCATATGACTGATGATTCAGTAATTGACAATGTTGAACCTTTGTCTACTGAACCTTATGGCTCTTATGCATAAATATAACTATCACTGCCTGATTCTCCCTGCAACAACCTTTCCATCTCTTCATGTAGTATGCCAACGGTAAGACTGGTTGACATGAAAGGCACAATACTCATGCGCATCGGGAAGTTGTCGCAGTCTAACAGGCAGCAGGTTTTAGTAAGGCCTACATCTAAATTTTCAAAAACCAAAGAGTCTAACGGTTCATCTCACATATAGGGAAATACTGATCGATATAGTAAGATATCCGTCAGTTACAAAACAATCTTGTCAAAATTAATGGTTGACTTAACCAATAAGCACCCCTAACACACATATAGAGCCTTAATGCCGAACAAGTCTTGAACAACTCACAAAAACGGAGTGTATTTTAGTGTTTGTGGCTGAAGAAATGACAACAGTGTGGTGTACTTCTACAATGCAGTTTGCATACAATCTCTCTGAACTCACACTCAAATAAGTTGAGGGATATTTGCTTTAGAGCATGCGGTATAGTGAACGTCAACCGACAAGTCATCCTACATAGAAACAAGTCAGATAAATCGACATGCACACTCTTGTTTAAGTTTGGCAGTTGTAACGAGGCTAAACAATTTATTGATTCGAGCATATTATTGGCTTGTAATGGCATTGAGTCCTGACCACACAATCCTCAAAGCTGAGCATCAGACAGCTGAGAAAATAGGCACTCAACATTTAACGCGGAGAAAATCCCGGCGACAGAGAAAGCGGGAATAATGAATTCAATTAATTCGAATTGATCGGATGGCATGGCTCGGCCTTGCAGGTGTGGTCTTACTTATCCGAAGTTTGTTCTCCATCATGTATTGGTGATTGTTACGATGTGATGAGTTGTTATAGACGATGATGTGACCTTCGCATGAGATCTTATAGATTAGGGAGTTATATCATGACAAATCTACAATTTTGGGATTAGGTCTATTATTAGGGCAGTACGAATATTGAAGTAGATCATAATACTACATTGGTAAGCCCGACTGAAAAAACTCAACATGCTACTATTTATTCTTATTTCCGCATGCATTATCGTAATGCTATATTGATTAGTACTCATAACTGGTCATCAATATTAATTAGCTTTGATGGTTCATCGACAAGCTTTAATAACATTTACATGCTTCAGCGAAATAAACATGTTTAAACATTTACCTCTAGCAGATATGACCTGTAAATAACTGAAATATACATCGACTAGCAACGTAAGCAAGGACTAAATAGTCATCTGGATCTAATTCTTCATATTGTTTTTTTTCACTTAACGCCTCATTGCGTTTTAAACTATTCACTATCTTATAACATCTTTTCTTCCGATCACTGCCTGCCTAATTTCCAATTTTCGAGTTCCATTGCCAAACAGTGAATACAGTACTCCAAAAACTTACAGTGAGTCTAATCTATAAATTTCTGCAATCATAAGGTCGTTTGAGATGGTTTGTGGCGACCTATTTTTATCAAGAGAACGCGATTGGTGTAATGGAATTTAATTATCATCATAACCAATTGTACCATGGATTGTTTTACCGTACTTGTTTGTTTAACTGTACCAAAATACATACATTATTTCGTTGATTGTGACCTTGCACGAATTTGGTTACGCTAAGTAATCACACTTGTAATCTGGCACGATCTCGGTATTGTTTCGATACCACGAGATCGCCAACAAATACATCTCGACTGCAGCCATCAACTGCCTTCTGTTATTTGGTCTACGGGGGTTCTTATCAGTTAACTGGCACGTAGATTTCCTATAGTGGTGACCATAGTCAACCGCGACTGGACGCCACACTACAAGTTCATACAACGGCAGCCACATATTTATGTGGATTCATTCAATTGTTCTGACTCGAACAAGTCCAACAGAATCAAGCACCTTGGAATTAGTTTCTATACTGCGTGTTTAATCCAAATGCATTCGGATCATTGCTGCTCTTCACAAATGGCCTTATATATGTCAAATCTATTAATTAATCTAATTATGTCGAAAATAATCCAGGCGAGTTTTACCTTTATTACCTTTCCCGGTTAGTTTACTGTGTTTTTAGCACTTCTTAATTTAAAATAATTCTTTCCGTTAGACTGGTTGTGTGTATTTCACACGAGCTACTCTCAAGACGTTTTGGTAGAAATATTTAATACTTTTATTCTTCCACATACTATGAATATAGAAAATAAAGCACTAGTTAGTAAAAGACAGGAATTACCTATACTTCGGCATTTTAAATCCTATGTGAATTCAAATTCTCTTCACACGACTAAATTCTTTATAGATAATGGAAGCATTGTTGACGACACTATTATTATTTGCGAACAATTCAGCCAGCACTTCTCGCAATGCTGCAAAACTGGAGCTGAAAACATTATCAATACATTTCCAATGCTGACATCCAGACAACTATCGAAAATTGATTTTATACCTTTCAACATCAAGCAGACCATTGCTGCCCTGAAAAAGTCTCATGATGGCGGACCTGACGGGATTCCTTCATCGTTTGTGAAGTATGGCATAGAGAATTCCCATAATTTTGTTTAAAACTTTTCAACCTATCTATGGAATATGCAATCTATCGATCTGTATGGATAACATCTCTTATCACCCGTAGATTCAAAACAGGATCACGTGGTGATATAATGAACTATAGGCCAATTTATTTAACATCCGTGCTCTCAAGAGCCATGGAAAAAATTATCCACAAACAGCTATTGTCATATTTACTCCCGCCTAGTCTGATTAGCCCATCCCAACACGGGTTTATGACTAAACGCTCATGCTTCACATCGCGCCTGGAGTTTTTTTTATCAAATTACCCCGAGAAGAGAGGTTGGTCAGCCAGTGATAATTCAGCACTTCGACTTTAGTAAGGCTCCCGACAGTGTCTCACGCAAACTTCTTCTTCTAAAACTCTTCATTTGTTATACAGAATCCGCTTTTATCTTGGCTCAAATCTTTTTTACAAGAACGTAGCCAAATCGTTCGCTTTGGATCTTGCTACTCTAAACCCGTGAATGTAAACAGTGGGGCTACACAAGGAAGTGTTATTGGTCCATTATTCTTTCTCCTTTTTATCAATGACGTGTGTTCCCTCTTTCAGTATGGTAAATCTTTTCTTTTTGCTGATGACCTAAAAGTAGTTTATTCATTCTCTTCTTCCACCAAAGAAAGCTATATTTCAGCGATAATGCAAGAAGAAATAAACAAGTTATGCGAATGGACTGTTTCGTGGAGTTCGCCACTTAATGTTGACAAAAGTGGATCTATTCACATTGGCCGCTGCCTTAACCTAAATCGGGCTATACACAAAAATACACTGAATCCTCTCAACACTATTCGTCACTTGAGTTTGTGATATAGCAACAGTTTGGACCTTTCTGAGCACATCGCATCTCAAGTATCCAAAGTTAGAAAGCTCGTCGGATCCATAAAGATACACTTCAATGATATTGGGTCGAGATTATTATTAGTATTATCCAGAAGATGTATCTTACCAATTCTTGAATATGTTATTTTAGTTTACAGTAATTGCAGGCATAATGACCTGATTAAAATTGAAGGTGTTCAAAGAAGGTTCAACAAAGCTGTTTTGGGGTATCCCGACAACAAGGATTATTACCAAAGAAGTCAACGGCCCAAATTAGGACCTCTCTAGATCGGGCGTATCAAACTAAACCTTGTCTTTATCTATCAGCTCACTAACGCTATTTCCTATTCTTTGATTTCCACCCCTTCATACTCTATGATATCATCCCACAATCTACGCAGTAAGGAGAATATTCTAGAGATTCCAAGAACCCACACAAACCTACGCCATAATTTTTTCGTTATTCGCTACTCAACCATGTAGAACAGACTGTCAGTGAACCTTTGTTGCAGTGAAACTACAGCCCGGATCAGAAGTCTCCTTGATGATTTTCTTTCCGAAAGTGGATTGTGTCACCTATTGAATATTAATGTATTTAATAATAATTTATACAAACAAGGTCCGTCATCCATTTAACTGACTGAAAAGCAAATTGAAGCCTTTGAAACTTTTCACGTCTAATTTATTTTATTTCTATTCATCTTAATATATGAGGTCTGCTTATGTTCGTATCTATTATTATTACTGTTATTAATATCAATAATGGTCCCCCGACACATTAGATATTCTTTCTATCACTTGTTATCCTTCTAAACATATTTAATTTCTGATTGTTCTTTGAAATTAATTGTGACTTTCATAGCACCATTCTCAATTATTATTGCACAAATGTTTATACTAATATCCGGTTTCACTCTGTATACTATTACATGAATCTACATGTATTTATCCGAGCCAACTAAAGAATTTATTTTATTCATTTACTTTCTTAAATTTTTGGTTTACTTCAGAGGCCGATATTCCTTACACAACGATTATTGTCGTGGTTTAGCCCTTTCGCTAGGTGTTTATTGCTTTTCTCTTTCTTTTTCATCTAAATAAAGATTATTCTTAAGAATCCCAAGTTTGTGATTACGACAATAACTTGTGTTACATTTGAATTAAATTTTCAGACTCGTTTTATCCTCACTATGCATATGTGACTCATACATATTGATACCTGGTTATTCTTTGCACCTAATTGAGACTCATAGCATCACTCCAAACTATGACTACACAAACTTTTACTCAAATGTTATATCTTTCTGCAATGATTAGCTATTTTCCTATTTATTTTGCTTTGTATTTGCTACTCATTTGGCGATACATACATAGTCGTTTATTCTTGTTCTGTGTTCATAAACACGCTTATTAAACTATTTGCGTATTTCACATCTTTTTTTCTATTCCCTTATTTTCTCTCTTTCCTTCTTTAAACTCAATTCAATATTCTTCTCAATTACACAGAACCTGATTTATTATCATTATTCTATTATTATTAGTCTCTTTTTCAAATATGGCAAACATAATGCTAACATTATTGAAACTTGTGTATTATTGCATTTTTGAAGAAACCCGAAACGGTCTCTTCACAACACTCATGTATCCATAAGATGTTTGTGAATAATAATAATAATAATATGGGCATTACTAATATCGAAGTAGGCCGTAATCCTACAGAGTCATTCACGGGAGTATATTGGGCCCATTTTTATTTCTTATACATATAAACAATATATAACATCATATAATTTGGGGAACTATACTCAAATGCTGGTGATCTCAAAATAGTATACAGCTTTAAGCCCGAAGCTCTATTAATTGCACACGAAGCCTTAAATTTGTAGGACGTTCCTCCTTTATGATTTCTTAATCTAGTCAGCTAATTGGTTTCATAACGAGGAACTTTTTCACAACAGAGGCTTACTCCTTGCGAAATATGTATTCTACCTTCACTTGAATATCGCTCTTTTGTCTTCTCGAACATGAATACAATAGACAAGGTAAGAGTAGAAGATGTTCAAAGACGCTTCACACGCTAAATGATAGGAAATGACTTCAATCTCGATTACACAGATAGATGTAAGCACCTCTCTTTAGGACCTTTATGGTGTCGTTGACTAAGGAACAATCTAATATTTCTCTACGAAGCAATATACGAACTCTTATTTCTAACCTCCTGCCCATACATGATATAAGACCCAGTCTACAAACTCAGAAACAACTCATATACATTGTTTACTGTAAGACACCGAAAACTAATGCGTTGTCAGTTTTTTACAGTACGGCATAGTATATTATGGAACAGGATGCCAATACCTATCCGTGACTGTGGCACTATCACCACGTCTAAAAAACTAATAACACTGTAACTTTATTTTAAAGGGCCTCAACAACTATTACCTGAACTTCCACCCAACAATGAGGCACTTTACTATGGACCGCCTAATATCTAGACAGACCATGCACATAACGGACCCCAATTGTCATTAGTATGAACATAACCAAATGACAGGACACATGGTTTACCCTCTTCCATTATTCATTGATCGTTAGTTACGCCCTTATGCTCCTCCTTACTTTCAGATTCAGAATCTATCTAATGGTTGGAATTATAGTACTCTTTGCGAGTGTTATGTCCTTTTTTCTATTACAAGGATACAGATGACTCACTGATCTCATGGATGCTGATCAATTATGACCTATCATGAGAATGTCACAATGTCCTAAATTCTTGTGAGTCGCTCAGTGTTTTGTTTTCTTGTTCCGAAAATGTTACAATTCTAAACTCCTAAATATTCATTAATTTGTTATCTATCCTTACCATCTCGAAACCACACAAAGTCTGGCCTGTTTTTCAACTTTTACCATTAGCTATCTTCATAGCACTGTGATATACTAAATGGATATCCAACCCAAAATACAGAAGCTTCAACCACCTAATTTGTTTGCAACATGGAAGTATTAGAAACAGTGTATTCCAACAAGAAGCTTAGATTAACGCAATACTCATACTTACCACAAGCGTAAGAAAGCCTAACATCACAAAAGAAGGGGGTGGCGTTACTGTCCAGCAAACATAATAGTGGGGAGATTACTTCAATCCACCCATGTCTGTATGGCAGTACATGTTGTTAAATTATAGCTCCTTATGGTAAAGTTGGATGTCACGAACCAATGGTATTAATGCCTATTTATTATACGAAATACCTCTTTAAATCGTGTTTGTGACGTTGGGTTGGTTTCACGTCCTACCGAGTAATCCTATTACAAACAAACTAGACAATTCTCTAACAACAAAGCCTCTTTATGACCCTATAAAACCAATGTAAATAAAAATGAGCTGAAATAGCTTCGACAAAAATGAGAGAAAGCCATTTGTGTATCAGAATACTGTTTTCAGAACTATATTTTAAGACAACGTAATTTTATATTTTCAGCTTCTTTTTGAATCAAGTCCATTTTTATAGTTATTTTTCCATACATACTATATTAACGCTTGTTTGCTTCAGCCTACTAAAACGCTCTTGCTTAAAAATACCTTAAAAATAGAAAATTAGACTACGTAGTCACCCTCACTATTTCATTACAAATGATTCAATTTCAATATGTATCAACATTGTCTGCTTTGCTTCTAATCCTCTCTTTTTCTAAACCCCTTTTCCAGCTCTCTCGAGATATGCCATCGAAAACACGTATGGAATAAGTGACGTCGTCCTGCGCCATCAATAATGCCTTATATTTTCCAGAGGGAATAAGGTCATGGTTTATGGAAGCTCTCAAATTTACTTAGATTTATTCTAGAACATCATTTACAACTTGCAACCTCCATAAAGCGCGCCAACTGTTATATTGACGATGCGGATCTTAATATTATTTACATTCATATGTGAGAAGTGTTATCAACCATAATTTTATGATCACTGTAACATAAAATATCAAACTAACTGAGTAATCCACCACAGTGTAGACCGTATCTTCTGTAAGAATTTGTCTTTGTCTGTAAACTGGCATGTCTCATGTAACAGACTGTTATTTGAGGACGGACTTCAAAGCTGATTAACGATGACCAACAGAAGGATCTTTGTCTGAACATTACAATTTTGGTCAGTTTTTCTATTTTAATAATTCCTAATAGATAACTTAATTAAATGATTTACGTCGACGAAACACGAAACCTTGAAGTCGGACTCACAGCACTTTACATTCATGAATATTTATGCTCCATATGTTGTTTTCCAAATGATCTGAAAATCTACTAATTATTTGTGAATTTTCGCTACTAAGTCCTCCGTTTATAAGACTACAACAATAAGTTCTTTTAAACTGCATTATAATTGACTAAAATAGCGGCAAGGAAATTTATAATTATAATTATAGATACATGAAATAGATTGTACACACAGTTTGCACATTTAAATTGAAACAGGTTTGTCCGCACGTTACACGTACCTTCGAAGTGCAAATCAGTTGTAGAAATATGATATTTGATCGCTCTCAAAAAAGTAGTTCAAGTGATGTCGCGCTTTTGAAGAAAGTGAAAAGATAGAAAGGTAACAAGTTTCACATAGGTGTCAGTACCATGGTTTGACTTGAAAATTTCACGCAAACTGGGGGTTGAGTTGTTTGTTAGTGGTAAATTAACGAGTGAAAGATTACATTTTGGCCATTTTGGGTCTTGGTGTAAGACATGAGAACTAGTTCAAAACACACTATTTCTAAATATAAATCCATACCAGAAACCCACCAAGGCTGTTGACTATATGGTCGAACAAAGACAAGAATACATTCATCCTGATTGATTACGTATTCTAAAAAGTAGCTATTTGCGAAGCTTGCATAAAACGGCAGTCAAGTAAAATATAGAGACGGTTTGTGAGCGATACTGTTCGGAAGTACTTTTTATGTTCATTATTGTCGGGCAAGTGTGTTGACTTTATGATACCAAAGTAGTGAACATAATAATCATTATCCTGATTATGTACAATATTTGTTGGCAATTATCTTCTGGTAATTTTTTTTTGAAAAATGTAATGTTTGTCTTACTTCGAAAAACACAAAAAAAATTTATGTTAAAATGTACGTTCTAGGACCTAGCCAATAATCTCCTCCAATAGTCTAGGACCTCCAGGAGTTATAAAAACTTTAATATAAAGCTATAAAAATGTCCGGAATCCATAGCGGTTATTCTTCCCAGTGACAAAATGTCTGAGATTCCCTCAAAGACAAAAAGGTATAGTGCGCTTCAGTGCAAAGAACAAGACTTTGTCGATTATTTACAGTCGTTTGACTACTTTGAGTGAAAGAGTTCGTAAAACACCTTGGAAAATCCCCATAGTTGCCGATTCCACAATATATAACCTTTTCTAGTAAGATTATTTATTCTTCAGCCTTCTAAGTCGTTAACTGTGCTGTGCCGATTAATAAGAATAGGCCATCTTCAAGAACCATAGGATTGTGTGTTTTGGTGTAAGCACGTGAGTTAAGTGGGTGTGTAAGTCTACTTAATCTGATCATCACAACTCATAAACTTTGTCTCTCCCCGCTTGGTTGCTGTAAACTATGGGAGCTTAACTGAAGTTCTTTAGGGGTAGAGAAACGCAGGAAACATCCTATACTCCATACATATTCCTGCATATACCGACTTCAGCTGCTGAAGCAAACCAGAGCAACTACGCGGGGCTCACAACTATCCCATTTGCCCTCGAACAGCAACCCTGGGTCATCATCATAGAGTACAAAACTCCACTTATTTTTGGCTCATTAACAAACCAGTTTTGGCCCGTTCCAGACTAGTTCTCGTAATCTTTCCTTCAGACAAATTTAGCCACAAAGGACTCCATGTCACACCTCCGAAAAACGTCATAGCAGCGTAAGGAGGTCTATAGGTGAGATAGAGTGTCTCAGAACTGAAGATCAGTGTTCACACTAAAACACAGCTCTCTGTGATGAGATAAAAAACAGTCAGTGTTGAACTATTTGCTGTCGAATTACCAGCGTCTAGTTAAAAACATCCGTATCTACGCTACCGAGTATCGCATTGAATTCAAGTTTGGTATGATTCTCAGTAAACTACACATGATATGAGAGCGATCCATACCTCTGCTTTAGTTGAGAAGACTATGCGAGCGTAAGAAGTTTTCTTCATAAGGTCTGCGGCTCTCGCAATTGGTAGCTTAATTAACCGTCGAGCACTAGACAATCGTAAAACATGTTATATACGAGACCATTACACAGAATATACGATATCTGATGGATAACCGAGGTGAAAAGCACTCTGGATGTAAATGGGAACTGTGCGTTTTAAGCAGAGTAATGTCTGTGAACTTCACTGGAAGGCTAAAATCATAGATTGTAAACAATACTAAGAAAACATCGTGATATATGAGTAAGAAAAGACAGAAGATATTCCCAAAAACCTCAATACATAAATGTAGTTCAACCCAAAGGACTTTCATTGATTTACGTCACAAATAAACACCGTGACACACGGGACTTTTACCATCGCTGAAACTCCAGGCATGATTTTGATCAACCTCAAGTTGAAGAGGTCTTCAATGCACATTTTGTCAAATCGCTAAATCGGGCACAGAAGCAAGTTCTATTGCATGCGCCGACATTGGCAGTAGCGAACAGAGCTATCTAAACCATACGTGTGTTAGTCTTAAGAGAGTCATCCTGACTGCGAACTGATAAACCTCTAGGCTTTAAAGATATGAGGCCAACGGTGCCGAAACTATGGGTAGACATCTATCAGCCACTAAAAATTCCGTTTCAATACAATCTAGATTTAAGGGAAAAACGGTCTCAAAATTCGAAGGAGAAGGTAAAGCAGACCCGAGTAGCCACAGATATCTCACTGATTTTGCTACCGTCAAAAATATTATGCGGATTGGTAGACGATGAGGAGGATGAATCTAAACACGTTCAGCATCTTCCTTGAAACACAATATGACTTCAGAAAGTACGGGAACTGAGCTCCGAAATCCTCGTTGTAGTGCGATAGCTAAACAAACTGCGTGAATCGGAAAATCGATGTGTATGAATTATTTCTTGGCAGTGTTGCACATAACTCCTCCTGAAGTCCCTCCGGGGGCTACTGGCGGTCCCAAGCCCGGATAAAGGAGGAGGGTTGGGCATGGAGTTAGCGTCCCCATCCCGTAGAAAACTAACTCGCTAATAAAACGCTAACCAGAAGAAAAAATTATTCAAACCTTTTAAACTTTGCCCCGGGAGTCAGAAGGTCTTCATTTAGAAGAACTATGACGCCTCATGATGAAAGCCGAATTCCTTCGGAAGTTACGAGGCCGATGCCCCTTCTGACAACCAGAGCGACCATTTATTTAGGTACATGGAATGTTCGTACAATGTGGGACACCGGGAGAGTCTTCCAAATTGCTGCAGAAATGAGAAGATACAACCTAGATGTACTTAGGATCAGTGAAACACATTGGACACATGTTGGACAACAACGACTAGCTTCAGGGGAGCTTCTGCTATACTCTGGCCATGAAGAAGAAGAAAATGCCCCACATACACAAGGAGTTGCATTGATGCTGTCCAAACGAGCACAAAATGCACTTATAGGATGGGAATCTCATGGACCAAGGATCATCAAAGCCTCCTTCAAAACAAAGAAAGAGGGCATTTCAATGAGCGTCATCCAATGCTATGCGCCTACCAACGACTACAATGAAGAAGCTAAAGATCAATTCTACGATAGGCTGCAGTCAATCGTCGAGAAGTGCCCAACAAAGGACCTGACCATTCTGATGGGAGATTTCAATGACAAGGTTGGAACAGACAATACTGGATATGAAGACATCATGGGATGACACGGACTGGGAGAAAGAAACGAAAATGGTGAGAGATTTACAAACCTATGTGCCTTCAATAAACTGGTCATAGGCGGCACCATATTCCCACATAAACGCATACACAAAACCACATGGACTTCACTGTGCTTTCAGAAAGAGTTTGGGTCGTTAAGGCTGAACGAAAGCACGTGTAGTAAGTTATCTTCTGTTTCTAACTGTGATGACAGAGAAAAGGAGCACGTTCACAGGTTTGTAAGTCCTTCTCATGACCTTAGGACAAAGTCTCTAGAAAAGTCAAAACTGCTAGATTATCCGGGAACGAAGAAGAAGGAAGTGACCTTGGAATCTCTAAGTGTAGGTCTTGAACTTCCAACAGTAGAGCGCGATGCCTACTTCAATGAAAGTTACAATACTGTTCCTTTACCTAGAGGAGTGGCTGAGGAAGACATTGCTGCCCCTGTTATTGGCAATGAGTCTGGTATGTGTAAAGCTGGCTTCACCAAAAATGATGCCCCCAGAGCCGTATTACCCTCTATTGTTGGAAGAACTAGACATCAAGTAGTGACTGTGGGAATGGATGGAAAGGATAGTCATGTGGGAGACGATGCTCGATCGAAACGTGTTATCCTGACACTGAAGTACCGAATTGAACATGGTATTGCGACTAAGTGGGGTGATATGGAGAAGATATGGTACCACACATTCTACAAAGGGTTGCGAGTGGCAACAGAGAAACAATCGGTGTTGTTGAGAGAAGTTTCATTGAACCCGAAGGCAAACCGTGAGATGACAAGGATCATGTTTGAGACTTTTAATACACCAGGTACGTGTGCTGCTACTCAAACGTTGTTGTCACTATGTACATCTGGTCGTACAACTGGTATAGTGTTGAACTTAGGTGACGGTGTGACCCACACAGTTCCGATTTATGAAGATTATGCGTTGCCTTATACTGTTTTGCGACTGGACCTTGCTGGTAGAGTTCTTACCGACTTTATGATGAAGATCCTGACTAAGACAGGTTGCAGTTCCTCTGTCTGTTCGTGGAACATACTCAGGCGCAAACCACCGGACATCGTTTTACTCTATAGTAAGTCTAGAGTGGCACCTATAAAACAGGTAACTGTGCCTAGACTGGAACTAGCAGCGGCAGTATTGAGTGCTAGAATGGGGGAAGTTTTAAATAGGAACCTTCCTCAGGTGTTTGACAAGATTCACTACTGGACGGATTCTATGATAGTACTGTACTATATAAAAAATACAGATGGTAGGTATTCCACCTTCGTGGCTAATCGTCTGGCCGCCATTCATCATTTAACATCTGTGGACCAGTGGGGGCACGTAGAATCCAATGAAAATCCTGCTGACTGGACATCACGAGGCATACGGAAGGAGCTAGATTTAAAGAACTGGATTGAGGGTCATTCCTTCTTGAGGAAGAGGGAGTCGGTAGGAACACTAACGCTTATGTGCGAAAACCCCCCAGAAAATGTTGAATTTAAAAGATGCCACACGACCAACGCAGTTGCGCTAAAACATAGCTTAAGTCCAATTCTGCTATATCACTCAAATTGGATAAAGCTGATTAAAGCGGTAGCATGGCTCAGAAGATACGTGACCTATATAAGCATCATGTACTCCCATCACGATGACAGGTCCCTAAGTGTGGGCTATCTGTCAGTTGATGAATTGGATGCAGCTGAACACAAGGTATTAGCCTTAGTGCAAAAGGAAGTGTATGGGGAAGCAGTAAAAGTGTCTCGATGCAATGGCGAAAGCGCAACTGATATAAAAGAGCTAAAAAATCTTTCACCTACGCTAATCGATGGATTGCTTTGTGTCGGCGGACGATTAAATTACTCGGATTATCCACTCTCAATCAGACATCCGGTAACTTTACCCAGTCATCACTTCGTAACAACTTATTATTAGACACCATCACCACCTAGAAGGTCACACCGGTACATCACAAGTGTTAGCTACCATACGACGAAATTATTGGATTGTTAAAGGAACCAGTGCAGTTAAACGAGTGATAGGTAGATGTGTGAGGTGTATACGCGCGAAAGCCAAATTAGGCCAACAGATGATGACACCTCTCCTCAAGTGTCGAGTGCAGCAAGGCTGGTTTTGCTTCTCCTCCGTCGGAATAGACTATTTTGGGCCGTTGATAGTTCGTCGGGGAAGAAGTGAGGAAAAAAGATATGGATGCCTATTTACGTGTCTCCAAACACGTGCCGTACATTTGGAAGTAGCTTTCAATTTGAGTACCGATGCTTTTATAATGGCTTTAATACGTTTCATAGGAAGGAGAGGAACTCCTAAGGAAATCTATAGCGACAATGGAACTAACTTTGTCGGGGCTACTTCCGAATTACGGGCTAATATGAGTGTGTGGGACAAGCATAGAATAAACGACTTAACAGTATCAAAGGGTATACGCTGGCATTTCAACCCCCCACTAGCTAGCCATCGAGGCGGAGTTTGGGAGAGATTATTACGGTCTGTTCGGAGAATCTTACTATCTATTTCCAACGGGCAAATATTACACGATGATAGTTTGGCAACTTATTTTGTGGAGGTAGAACGAATTTTAAACAACCGCCCAATCGTTCCTGTGACGTCAGATGAAAAGGATGATTTGGCGCTCACGCCAAACACTTTGTTATTACTTAGAGACTGTGATGGTTTAGGAATGGAGTGTAGTGTTGCGGATAGGTATTCAAAGCGATGGAGACAGGTTAATTGTTTAGCCAATACCTTCTGGCGTCGATGGATAAAAGAGTACATTCCTTTACTGCAAGTGAGGCAGAAATGGTTTTGCAAACACAGTAACTTGAAAGAAGGTGATGTAGTTCTAGTGGCTAACGATGCAACTACTCGGGGCTCATGGCCAATGGGACGGGTTGATAAGTGCGAGACAGACAGAGATGGGTTGGTAAGAACAGTGATGGTGCGAATGAGAGAAGGTGTAGTAAGAAGAGATGTGCGAAAGCTCTGCCTTCTAGAGGGAGCCGAGTAATTGTAGATTGTAGCTTAGATTTATGGATGTACAGGCGTACTGTTGTAAGTCCTGTGCCTCCCATTGATATAGAGCAGTTAGTAAGGAGAGCCATGACTGAAATGTATTCTAAGGTGTCTTTGCGAAGCTGGAGGGATTTTGGGGGCCGGTGTAACGGAAAGAGAACAGTGAAAATCCCTCTGCAGCTTCTTTGTTGAACAGTATTTTCATTTATTTGTTCCTTCTCCCTTTTGTGTATTCCAACCTTTGTTTCGATCTCGTTTAACCATGTCTTTTGTTCTTCAGTCTTCCCCGTTTGAGCCTTTATTACGTGATTTTGATTAAAGACTTATTTTTGTTACCTAATTTTCTATTGCATGCTGCCGGACCATTGACAGTAAGGTTGTGTTTGACTAAGCTCAAGGTCACGGCGTGGTTTAGTTTGTGACTGTTAACCTTCTGACTGTCTGCTTGGGAGAATTGCTGCAATCCCTGCAGATAGATATTTGATCCCATCTGATTGGGAATATTTGTATTGATTCTCAGGTATCAAACCCTTTAGTATTAACTGACTCTTTCATTGTTTAGCGCGCTACTTTGCGTTAGAGAAACTTCTGACTGTATAGCACAGGCTGTACCGTTTGAGGTATTTTGTATTTTTGATGTAATTCGTTCTGTTTTCTTAATTAGAACCGTTTATATTGAGCACAGAGTTTGTGTTTTGATATAATATAATACGAGTATCTCAAAGACGCGTTGTGGGCTATACAGAGGAACTTGGTCTGGTCTAATCGAATAAATTTTGGGTCCGTCAGTCCGTAGTTCCAACCGAATATTGGCTGTTCGGTCGTTACAGACCCCAATAAAAATATCTAACATTTAATCGATAAGATAAATTTTAAAAATATGAGTTTGGGGATCTATCGTCCCCAACACTCCTCCCCTTTTCAATAGCGTGCTTTCCTGGGGTCAACCTGCATCTTGACTGTAGCTCGCCGTTCTCGGATAGGCCATCGTCTTGGACGTGTTTCAGCTTGTTGTCGATTATTTACAGTCGTTTGACTACTTTGAGTGAAAGAGTTCGTAAAACACCTTGGAAAATCCCCATAGTTGCCGATTCCACAATATATAACCTTTTCTAGTAAGATTATTTATTCTTCAGCCTTCTAAGTCGTTAACTGTGCTGTGCCGATTAATAAGAATAGGCCATCTTCAAGAACCATAGGATTGTGTGTTTTGGTGTAAGCACGTGAGTTAAGTGGGTGTGTAAGTCTACTTAATCTGATCATCACAACTCATAAACTTTGTCTCTCCCCGCTTGGTTGCTGTAAACTATGGGAGCTTAACTGAAGTTCTTTAGGGGTAGAGAAACGCAGGAAACATCCTATACTCCATACATATTCCTGCATATACCGACTTCAGCTGCTGAAGCAAACCAGAGCAACTACGCGGGGCTCACAACTATCCCATTTGCCCTCGAACAGCAACCCTGGGTCATCATCATAGAGTACAAAACTCCACTTATTTTTGGCTCATTAACAAACCAGTTTTGGTCCGTCAGTCCGTAGTTCCAACCGAATATTGGCTGTTCGGTCGTTACAATACGGCCTTTCTTCAGGATGCTAAGAAACTCAACGAATTCAAGATAGTCCTCAGCAATAAGTTCCAGGCCTTTCATAATCTACTCAATGGGGAAAGAACTACTATGGAGAGCAGCTGTAAGGGGATCAAAGAGGCAATCACTTCAGCATGTCATGAGTTCCTGGGTCACAAGAAGCACCACCACATGGAATGGATCACTATTGATACACTGGATAAGATTCAAGAAAGGAGGAACAAGAAGGCAGCAATCAATACCAGCCGAACAAGAGCAGAAAAAGCCAAGGCAAAAGCTGAATACATAGAAGTAAACAAACAAGTGAAGAGGAGCATCAGAACCGACAAACGTAAATATGTGGAAGATTTAGCAACGACGGCGGAAAAGGCTGCAAGAGAAGGGAACATGAGACAATTGTATGACACGACAAAGAAACTCTCTGGAAATCGCCGCAAAGAAGAACGACCAGTGAAAAGGAAGGAAGGCGAGGTAATCACCAACATTGAAGAGCGACAAAACAGGTGGGTAGAACACTTCAAAGAACTCTTGAATCGACCAGCCACACTGAACCCACCCAACATCGAAGCAGCACCCACGGACCTCCCAATCAATGTTGGCCCACCAATAATTGAAGAAATCAGCATGGCCATCAGACAAATCAAGAGTGGCAAAGCAGCAGGACCAGACAACATTCCAGCAGAGACACTAAAAGCAGACGTAGCGGCAACTGCAAGGATACCCCACCTTCTCTTCAATAAGATTTGGGATGAGGAACAAGTACCAAAAGACTGGAAAGAAGGACTCCTGATCAAAATACCGAAGAAAGGCGATCTCAGCAAGTGTGATAACTACAGGGGCATCACTGTTCTCTTAATACCGGGAAAAGACTTCAACAGGGTATTGTTAAACAGGATTCCATAAGGATCGATCGTGTACAGACCAAATTGAAACACTACGGATCATTGTGGAACAATCAGTTGAATGGAATTCATCACTCTACCTCAACTTCATTGACTACGAAAAGGCATTTGATAGCGTGGACAGGACAACACTATGGAGGCTTCTTTGACACTACGGTGTGCCTGAGAAGATGGTCAATATAATACGGAATTTATTTGATAGGTTAAACTGCAAAATCGTGCATGGAGGACAGTTGACAGACTCATTCGAAGTAAAGACCGGCTTCAGGCAAGGTTGCTTACTCTCACCCTTTCTCTTTCCCCTGGTGATCGAATGGATTATGAAAACGCCAACATCTGGGGGAAGCATGGGATACAGTGAACATCTAGGATGCAGTTGGACGATCTAGACTTCGCAGATGATCTGACTGTTCTATCGCAAACGCAACAACAAATGCAGGAGAAGATGATCAGTGTAGTAGCAGCCTCAGCAGCAGTAGGTCTCAATATACACAAAGGGAAAAGCAAGATTCTCCGTTACAACACAGCATGCACCAATCCAATCACAATTGACGGAGAAGATTTAGAAGATGTAAAAACCTTTACATATCTGGGCAGCATCATTGATGAACACGGTAGATCTGATGCAGATGTGAAGGCGCGGATCGGCAAAGCAAGAGCAGCATATTTACAACTGAAGAACATCTGGAACTCAAAGCAACTGTCAACCAACACCAAGGTCAGGATTTTCAATACAAATGTTAAGACAGTTCTACTGTATGGGGTGGAAACCTGGAGAACTACGAAAGCCATCATCCAGAAAATACAGGTGTTTATTAACAATTGTCTACGCAAAATACTTCAGATCCGTTGGCCGGACACTATCGGCAACAACCTACTGTGGGAGAGAACAAACCAGATCCCAGTGGAGGAAGAAATCAGGAAGAAGCGCTGGAAGTGGATAGGACACACATTGAGGAAAGAACCCAATTGCGTCACAAGACAAGCTCTCACATGGAATCCCCAAGGCCAAAGGAAAAGAGGAAGACCAAAGAACACATTACGCCGGGAAATGGAGATAGACATGAGAAAAATGAACAAGAATTGGATGGAACTAGAAAAGAAGATCCAGGACAGAGTGGGTTGGAGAATGCTGGTCGGTGGCCTATGCTCCATTGGGAGTAACAGGAGTAAGTAAAGTAAGTAAGTAAGTAAGTGTTGCACATTGCCCATCCGGCTAAGGTTATGCGAACAATGTCTACAGATCACCTCTTTTTTACCACAGGACTATCCACAAGACTGGGGATTCTGTAGCAAAGATATGGTTAGTCTTTAAAGCATCAGTGTGTGAGGTATCACAACTACACATCTAGAGCCCTTTACAGTTCTCCTTATTTGTCAGCTACTTCCCAGAAAATCTTAACTCATCACTCTCGATCTATTAGGATGACACCAAACTGTGGAGAGCTATCATATTTGAAGGAGATTAATGGTAGCGTCATAGAGACTTGATGCTAGTGGAAGACGGGTGGGTGGACAAAAAAGTGTTTGACATTTGACATCCAGAAATTCCATACTATGGAATCGCAAACTATATAAAAGCGACGGACTGGTTATCAACTCTGAGGTCATTGCCTATCTAGAACCTCTACAAATCCTGACCTATATTCGTTGCTAACAGAGGGCCTGGCAAGTACCAGTATCTATCACTGAGATCCAAACAAAGGGCTCGTTATTGCTCATGTCTTTCGGAGTAGGTTAGGTGTGCTGACTTTTGAGTTATTTTTGGCACTACTGAAGACCTATAGCATCTCATTTTCTGAAAGTCACGTTGCTGCGCCCGAAAGCTTTATGAATCTAGCACAGTGTGTTAAGAAACATGCGACCATGCGTGATTTAAAATCAAGAAGTTAAAACCATGAAGACCGGATTCTTCGCGTAGGTCTGTTTTCGTTAAGCTACGTGGCGGTCTGATAATGGTGAAGAACATACGTATTACCCCATATCAAACTGATAAAACAAAGTCCTCCAAACCCACTAATACACCCCCTATCGTAGCATTTCAGAAATTGGGCATCGAAGCAGGGACAATAGGATATGGTCAGAATGTTTCAGTACAGTTCGTTTTCATCTGAACTATCCTTCTACCTAATTTGACCACAGTACCCTCAGCGAGTATTTCTCAAATGATAATCTACAAACATGTACGCAGTCAAGGTTCATCACTTATCCACCGTCATGATGTTTAGCTGTATTAACCGCCAGGGGAAAAGTTTGTTCACGTAATCGCTCATCCTACTACATGTCTCTCAATTTATTCCTCGTAACCATTACTATTTTTATCATTAATCAATCCAAGTCAATTCACCCTCAGTCGTTTCCGTATATACACATTTACATGTTAAAGGGAGAAAATTCTACCTGTTTTTCTTGCCTTGCTTTCCTCATTGCCCCAGATTCTAGTTCTGCAACTTTCGCAATGCACCCACCCAGTCTCCTGCTTTGCAACATCTAAGCAGATAGTTCTAGAAACCAAACAGCCCCGGGTTGTAATTGCCAAATTTACCAAAAATGTTACTGCCACGTAGTCGTACTTCCATTTTTGGACCATTCTGAAAACGTAGAATCTCAGAGTAATTTAAAGATATGAAGTCAAAAAAGAAATTTTATTTCAACTGGATCATCACTAAGATATATACCTGGTTATCGACCATTGCTCAGTCTTACATATGGTTTAGTAATATAATATTTTTCGGACTTGAATCGTTAGCTACCAATCAAATAATGGATTAAGAAGTGATACTTTGAGGCTTGGACATAAAATTGGACCTTGAAATAAGTTGGCCTACACGAGGACGCCTAGTTGTTTTACTGAACGTTGATATCGATTACCATGTGGGTTTGTCGCTTGTGTTTGGTGTGAGGTCTGGTTTCGTATTTGTACCCCAAAGCAGTTTACATGCATTTTGAGTGTTCTGTAAACTTATTTACATTGGTGAATGTGATTAGTGTTTAGCTTTGTATCTTGATATGTATGACTGCTGTTGATAAAGACATTAAAATAGCGTCTGACTATAATTGGTTTCTGGGTTTTCAGTTTGTATATTCATCTTTAAATGGCTTCATGTATTTAATCAACCTCGTCCTATGACTTGTATACTGTGAGTTTTTTTATGCATATAGTCTATACTACGGTACATTTTACTGTGACCGACTGAGTTCTTTTTAACGTATAGTAAAAATGTCCTCATCAGATGTCAGGCCAAAAAATTACTGTCTGTCTTTCTCACACGACTTTTATCAAGTGCAACTTGTGGTTATAGCTGCTCACAGAATCATCGCATGCCAGTAAACATCGCCTTCAGCCCTAAACTGCTTGTTTAGGAAAATAACCTTTCAAGCCACATAAGTACAAAGTTCGGTACTACGAAGCAATCTCTCAAGTCTAGCCACCCGACAACTGGGTCTACTGTAGACATAAACATCCAAACAGCCTAAATTCGGTATATAGTGTTCATGGCAATAGCAATGATTGTTTGGTGACAATATTCCGGTAGGATTATAAGGACCACATTGTTTATGTCAGTCTTCAATCCCAGTAACAGGCAAATGTTTTAAATATCGCAAAACAATTATACTGTACAGCAATACATGGACTGTTAGATATTACTTTTACAGACAGAACAAATGTAGCTTGTATTTATTTAGCTTTAGGTGTCTTTGAAGGGTCGCTGATACATAGTGGGACTATCAAATGAATATTACCTAGTCCTCATTACTAACAAAGAAGGTGGGTGTGTAACTTGAATGTGCTTCATACCCGTGCAACTAGCTTCTACTCTGGCACTAGATTTGATATCATAACAGCTATCTAGGAAAGGCTAGTGTTGACTGAAGTACTGGTAACCTGCTTATTTTATCTCAATATTGTCCTCAGTCTTCAGTTATGAGGATAGTAGGTTGGTGAACCTGTATTAATCCTGACACATTGCTTTCCAGTGAAGGTCCAGCTTCTCCTTGAAAGTATTCACTGATGGGGCTGATACCACTTGTTCGGGTAAGGCGTTCCAATGATTGACTACTCGATGAGAAAAACGGAACCCCACTTTAAGTTTATTAGATCGTGGTTTATGAACCTTCTTGCCATGACTTCGGAGATTATTAGTGCTGGAGGGATCAAAAAGATAAGACATATTAACACCCAAATCATAATTAAAGATACGAAATGCCAGTATAAGGTCACCTCGTGTCCTACCATACGACAAGGGGAAAAGGTTTAGGCGTTTTAAACGCTCATCGTAAGGGAGTCTAGAAAGACCCTTCACTAATTTCGTTCCCACACGCTGGACATTCTCAAGGGAGTTAGTATCCTTTACCAGACACGGGCTAGCTGCTTAGATACAGTACGCTAAATGTGGTCTTACATATATGGGATACAAAATTCGAAACTTTTTTTCGTCAAAAGATTTGAACGCTCGGCGAAGTGACCATAACTCACGAAAACCTTTGACAGCGGCTGCTTTGCAATGCGTAGTTGTTTTTAAATCATGACTTAATACTACTCCTAAGTCTTTATGCTCTTGAACGCATGGAAGCGGTTTACCCTCAATAGTATAACGGTAACTATTACCGTGACCGATGTGCATTAGCACACTCTTCCTAGCATTGATTTCTAAGCCCCGCTCTCGAGCCCATCTAACTAAATCGTCTAAGTCAGCTTGAAGATCCAGAAGATCAACCGCACTTTTTATTGTTCTCCAGATTTTTACATCATCCGCAAACAATGATGTCGACGACCTAAGTATCAGCGGTAACTTATTAACGTAGAGAAGGAAGAACAGAGGGCCTAAGAGGGTGCCTTGGGGTACACCACTTTTGACCGGCTTCCAATCGGATAGCGTTCCGTTGACCCTCACTCTCTGTCTGCGGTCACATAAGAAATTTCTTATCCACTCATGTGCAGTACCTATTATTCCGAAGCTCGTGAGCTTCTGCATAAGACCTACGTGTAAATTTTGTCAAATGCTTTGCTAAAATCTATGAATATCACATCGACAGACAGACCGTTATCTAGGGCTGCTGTCAATAAGCAAGTTAGTCAAGCATGAACGCTTGTTACGAAATCCGTGTTGTTCAGGAGCTAACAGATTGTGTAAATCTATGTGGCTTAGCAACCTAAGCCGAATTATCTTTTCAAGTAACTTATCGACTATGCTAGTTAGACTGACAGGTCGGTAGTTAGATACTATCTGTCGCTGACCGTCCTTAAATATAGGACTGACTATAGCATCCTTCCAATCTCTAGGGTGTTGAGCGAGTGAAAGGGACATGTTGAAGAGTGTCGCGAGCGGTTTTGAAATAATGTCCGCAAGAGATGACAGCAACCGTGGATGTAACCCATCAGGGCCCGGTATCTTACCAGGTTTGTGGTTAGTTATCAACGGAAGGACAGTTTCCTCAGTCACCTGTACAGATTCAATGGTTGGTATCTCGGTGTGAGTGGGACAAGTATTTGTTACAATAAACGTAGAGTAGACTTCGCTAAAATAGTCTTAAGAAGTCTCAGCTTTTGCTCAATCTGATTCAGCTAGTAAATCTGAATTTTCGTGTAACGGGAGAATACCATCACTACGTTTCATTCGCCGTTTAACATACGAAAACATTCGTTTCGGACAAGTACGGCTATCATATACTAACTGTCGTTCGTAAGTGGTACGGGATTTGGCTATGGTTTTCTTACAGATATTACGGAATTTTTGGTACTCACGCTTAAATGGTGCATGACCTGTCAGCAAGAATAAGTCCCAGAAATGTTTCCTATGCTTTAACAGCTTCCGAGTTTCCTTATTAATCCATGAAGGGCAATGTGATAGCTTACGTGCTGACCATGGGATTAACGGCGACGTTACGGACTCGAATGAAGCCTTAAACTTATTCCATTCATCTTCGATCAATCCATCCGCGTCGACCGACCAATCAGTCGAGATAGCACGGTTTCTGATTGCCGGAATATTGGCTCGCCAGATATTGGGACGGGGTGGAGCAGATACGAATTGTATACCATGTGTCCTAAACTTAAAGTGAATTACAACGTGATCACTGTTCACTAGTGGGGGGAGGTGCTGAATACCAAAGACATCCTCACAGTGGTGGGTGAGGACGAGGTCCAGCAGTGACGGATCATGATTGAAATCAATATGTGTCGGCTTTGTGATACATTGTACAAGCGCACACTGAATAACGGTAGATAAAAGGTCGCTATCGAAACCACTACCTGCAGCTGTAAGCTCTATTCAGTTGATATGCGGTGCATTGGAGTCCCCAATGATGAAAAAATATCCTGCCATACTCCAAGAACAGATGTCTTAGGATAAAGTCGTCAGCAAGACAAAACAGACTACGGTATATTCCCCCTATAGTCACTAACCCATTTCTAGATTTAATCTTACAACATGCAACCTCACATGTGCCACTGATATGAGCCTCCGATATGGTTAATTGTATACGAAAGTGATCCCTAACATATAATATTATACCTCCCCCTTTGTGACTTGAAACTCTATCACTTCTAATAGAGATATAGCCTGCAATGAAAGGAGAACAGTCTATATCTACGGTGAACCAAGTTTCTGTAACAAGGATTATATAGGGACATAATTCTTCCACCATCAGACTTAGCTCGGACGTTTTCTAAGACTACGAGCGTTCGTGTAGCACACATTTAAGGTGTTTTGGCAATCAATCGTTCTACCCATACAGGCATCGGAAGCATTGGCTTCCAAGACCTGACTACCCGAAAACCCTTAGTGGTAAGGTTTTATTTGCGAGTCCTCAACTCCGTAAGAGCATTCTTCCGCTTGATTCGATCCTCAAGCGGCCAATCTGGTCGAATACGGATATTTGAGTCACGAGTTTTTAGTGCATTTTTCAATAATATGTCTTTCTTCAAAACTCCCGAGAACCAGCTTCAGGATTCTTCTTGGTTGGGTCTCGCCTCCAACGCATTTACCAAGTCGTATTACTTTTGTAATATGTGCCCCTAAAACCTCTTCAGGTAGTACATTTCTTACCATAGACTCCACTAACTGCAGGTCATGTGCATGTCTTCTAGCAGGGTTGTTGTCTTTCGACTCCTCTAGATTCCAAATAATTAAACTAGGGAGGGGTTTAGCTTCTTTTGAAACTGTGTTCACAGCTTTCGACCGTGACGTTAGATCCTGTATTTTAACTACTGGTATCTTACGATTAGATTTTACCTTAACAGAGTCCTGGGAGTCGAGCGAGTGACTCACAACAATGTTAGACGAAGCTTTACTTTGGGACTTTGGCGGATTGGTCTGAGAGCCAACCAAAGACTTATCAAGTAAACAGTCATTAGTTTTAGCTGTTTTTCGTACTCTTCTGCGTTTTCGCGTCATCCATTTTCCATTAGTCGAAACATCTACATTAGAACAACTCGGGACAGTAATTGTCTTATCTGGATCACTAGTCGCAGCTGTAGCAATATGGCCACCAGCGTCTAACGAGGTGTCACTCACTGATCGTTTCGGGGAAAAACGTTTAACTGCGGGTCACACAGGTAGATGTCTGGCTTGCGCCGTGACAGCACTTACGACACTAACGCAATCTTCGCCATCAGTACCAATGTTACCAGTACGGGCCTCATCAACCTCCTTATTAGCTAACATCGGGAGGCTAACTGCTTCCTGGATGAGTAATGTTTTGCTCGAGCAACAAAGACTACAAAGCCAATGAGAGTTGGGTTTTGAGCACCTTTTATATGCAGTGGGGCTTAATCGGGTGCACATCTTATGGAACCACTTATTACACTCATCACATTGCATCCCTTTCTCCGCGGTAAATAAGCAATATGATTGTCCGCATTTATGAGCAGATCTAGCCATCTTGAAAATCAACTACAACGGTGACGCAAACAGGATATGTAAAAGGATTTTCAAACCTTAATTAAATAAATCAATTAAAAGTCGACCAAGTATGCTTCGACGCAATAAATACACAAAAGCAAAATCGAAACACTCAATACAATATCACTTCAACTGGGGTAGATGCAATTAAAGTGTAAACAGTAGTTTTGATGCGTAATTTACGACCGAAACAGTTGATTAACTCAACGAGAAACAATACCACTATCCTTTTAAATAGAGCGCGAAAAGTTAGTCCCCTAAAATAATACTAGTTCTCGGTCAGCTAAGTGACCTGAAGGCGTATCATTACTACGCCCGCACAAACTACAAGGTAAGAAAATCAATAAAAATAAAATATACCACAATAAGAAGGTAGGTAATAAGTGAAGAAAGAGTTAAATACTTCTATGAAGTTAAATTGAGAATTAACCTTTCATCGAAAGTTCCCACCGATTCCTGTCACATCGAATCCCAGACACAAAAAGTTAATTACAACGTAACTTCCATTAAGTCGAGAACTCTGTAAAGCAATCTAATGTATTGGCTTACTATATACTATCCAAATTAACCCGTCTTCTGTAATCATATTATATGGAGATGAATTTTGATTAGATATGAGAAGCACAGCCCGTTTCCACTTGTTTTAGAAAGATCACTAACACAAATACTGATAATTTATTGCAACTCAATATACTGATCATAAGGGAGTGACCTGATTTATTCGTATGTACTTCAATCTCTACTGTTTCAACGGAAACTAACGTAGTTATCTGCTCTCTTAAAATCGAGTCTCATCGGTGCCATGATGTGTATAAGTTGGTAAGTATAAAGAAACAGGATTTCTCTATCAATGTACTAAAGGCATGTATTTTGAACATAATCCAAGGTGCCAAGGATGACTTTCAGCCGGTAGATCATAAGTTCATATCCCGATCCAGCTAAATCATTCAAAGCAGGCGAGTAGAATCATCAGCCCAGCTCAAAGCTGGGTCTGTTACATTCCTATTATCTGTACTATTTCTGAATAATTTTCATGTTTTTCTAATCGTGCAAACTAAGTTTTTTACGGACGAATGTTTTTCAAACAATTTTGTAGCCTAGCTCATTGCTGTCTTATTTAGGTTCGCGTGAATAATCATGTAAGTTTCCTCGAAGCTGCAGGTTTCGCTCAAGATGGGGGAAATGGTCTGTGGATATCATAAATAGATGGATCGTCCGATTTTCAAGTTAAGCTATCGGCTTGTTTTTCTTGTCACATTCTTAATCACATTCGGTAGCTGTTTGGATTCAAATTCACCTACCCCCTCATGTCTTAGTATGTCAGGTATGGTAATCCACTTTATTATAATTGCATTCCTTAGAACGATCGAAATGGAATAGATCTTTTCACTTTAACAACCAGGAGCTCCGTCTAAAGTTGGAAGTCACAAACCGATCGTCGCATTGGATTGTCAACTACATATTTGAGATATTGGCACGTGAAAGACTTGGCTATCAGTTTATAGAATTTGTCAAACAGGATATGGATCATCCTAGACTAGCAATTAGTAGATTAGATTGCAAAGATTCTAAGTAAGTGGAAAAGTATGTGATTGAGTCTTGATCTTTAGTTTTGTTTTCTATGCGAATTCACCGTACACGGTCATAATGAGATTGTGCGTAACTCAGATATTAGGGTTAAACGTATTTATATGTCCGATGAGTGTGAACATCTCATGTGCTCAGGATTTTGCTAAAGAAATGTATCGTCATGAATTTAAATTCCAACATCGTGTTTCTTTTTCACTAAATCCTAAACAACACTTACTGGTTTGTTGCACAACCGACTCATGTTCCTATGTACATAAGGAGTGTAACTATATATATTGGGATACATGTGGTGGAAGAACGTAAAGATACCACTTTCTGGCGTAATTCACCGAAAGAATATTTGAGTAATCCGGTTGTTTCGATAGTAACTGGTTGACAGAAGACGTACCCGGTATTTGATAATGGGTCTCCCCGAGCACTGATAAACTGCGTGATGGACATAAATGTTAAGAGTCTTTAAGTGCCACGTGGTAAGGTCATATGGTACTTTAGAATACTGTGTTCATAATTCATGGGTAAATGATGTGTAGCTCGAGATACCTGGCGATCAGAATTTACAACCTACTGTTTTAATTGTGAAAGGCTAACATCGTTCTTATTTTTTAATAGTTGGTACTTGCTGACATTTGTACAGTAGAATTTTATGTACATCCACTTTTTACACCACAAATTGCTTAGTCCATATACATTCGTTGCGATGTTCTCCAATTACAAGAATATTTCATGCGCATAGGTACGCGTCAGGAAAACAGTTGTGTGTTGTGCAGATTTCCAAGTTTAAATTTCACTTCCTGCAGTGCTTACACCCTGATAATATTGTTAATCCCTTTGCAAAGTGAATTTCAAATTCATCGTCATTCATATCTATGCCTAAGCGTTTCAACGATTTTGCGAATTTTTTGGGACGCGTTACAAAATCTAACATCGTTTATTTAAGTTACTGACAACTATTAGTTCCTGAAGTTCCTTTTGAACTTAGTACTTTGAAAGGCTAACTGGATAACCAGTTGTATGAGCCTGTTCAGGTTTCAAGCTTCTAGTAAAGAGGATTGTCAGATTATTGTGTTAGTAGTCAAGTAGATGCATACGTATTTGGGTGCCCTTCTGTACAAATGTTGTGTTTAAATAAAATCAGGTGTAAAAATTTTGTTTCTAAGCTATCTGAGCATGTGAAAAACTTTCTTCATATACTTGTTGTGTTAACTCATATAAATAGTTAACAGAAATGTAATTTCCGTTTGGTTTAACACAACCTTGATGATAATTTCCATATGATCCGTTGCTGATTATAAGTATTGTCCTATGATTTCACACGAACTGATTTTTCCATTCTTTTAAATGAATTATCCCTGATGCTTTGTATCCTAGTTTTGAATATAAATACGAACTCGTTTGTTTTGTACGTGAATACCATGGAATTGTTATTTTCAGCTGTTACAAACTACCAGATGTTCACATAAATCTTGAATTATGGCTATCTTTGGGAACGATAACAAGTTCTTGGGTCCCAAATAATAGAGTGATCGATAATGGACCATTAGGTCCAACTAACCGATGGGCTATTTCATCAAGGGAAGAGTTTATGTCACAGGTCTCGGCATTGACAGAGGTTTGTTGTGTGCATTAATTTTACGTTTTACGTCTTGGACGTAATGTGGTATTTTACAGCAACTAAAACGTTTAAGATGTAATTTAATACTACTTTCTATTGGGAACACTTTTGATATCTTTTTATGATTATTTCGTCAAACTATATCTAAATCAAAACGTTTTGGCAGTGATGCTCCAGAATTATCCAGTTATTTTGAAATCGTGCGTGGAACTTTTAGCTGACTTCATCGTTCGTACTTTGATTCATGTTAAACAACAGACAAGTATGGCGATAACTTTGGAGTCTCAGCACTGTTGCTTGTCGTATCTCAAAAATCTGTATTTAAGATCCTAGTGAATCACCGCAGATTCATTCACTGTCTGTCTGTTCGTAAAATGTCCTATGTGAGCCTTCTCAGGACCCTATGGAATCACCATTCAATCTCTCTATTATCAGCTACACTGAACACCAGAAAACGGTGGTATTATATATACCAACAGACGAAGTGGTTTCACCAGAGCAAGAATGAAGTATCATGAGAAGCAATGACTTTCTTAATCTCCACTGACGGTTTGTGGCTCAATTAAGTAATGACGACGATCTGCGTCCAATAGATATTTTGATGCTTGCTATGGACTTCAGTACTCAGGTTGGGGGTCTACGGTTCAGACGAAAGTCGTTTGCATTATTGTGCACAAGACTATCACTTTCTGGAGCACCTGTCTAGATTTTGATTATGCTCTGGTACACGCCAGATTCATCTTGCGTTTCAGTCGTCAACACAACTAACACCTTGATATGGTGGTTGGGATTGCTTATCGTGATAAACTCATCTAGCCATATTGGATGGAACACTCATTCTGTTGGGTCTTACCATTTTGGGAAGGTCGGTTAGAGAGCGGCAAATCTCAAAGCTGCAGCGTAATGTCCGAGGACTAAGTCATACCGTCAACTGTATGGGGGGTATTAAGCCAGTTAGATGTCTTCGTCAGAGTTAGCGTCTACGGTGACGCTGTCTTCTCGCAACGAATGAGTTGGTAGAAATAACCACGTGAGCCAGTTTGAAAAGACCATACCTAATCTGAAGCGTTGGAGGGCCTCAAGATCTGATTGATTACCTAGAAATAGAAAAACAACCAATATTGTGTCGATGCTGATATCGGTATTACCTTTAGTTCAAACTAGAAAGTCATTTGGCGTTTATGCCGGTATACTGTCCGTATGAGTTGATTTCTAATTGTATTTGCATTAGCAGGTTAACCGAAAGAACAGGAATATAACCGTGAAGATTAAGAGTTCCAACTAATGTTCCAGTTTGTTAAGTTTGACAAGGTTTATTTAGTTACGGGGAGATTTTCTCGACCTCATTATTGTTTACCCGTGATAGGAACTAATAAAATTTTTAATACATATGAATGGTTTTCAGAAATTCATTTAATACGTAAAATTGATGACAGTTGTGGGAATTTTGAACAGATGACTAACAGTTGTTTGTTAAATATGAGTAGATCCATGAGAGACATGCTCTAAACTAAGTGTTTTGGTGTACAATAAACCAATTATTTATATATTTACCGGCTGATGGTGCGTGCATACAATTTAGTTGCAACTATGGAGTTTAGCATAAGACATAAAACGATTTATTTGAAATAGAGTGATTAAAAATTGTTAAAATCGGCAAAGCCCATGATCCACAAACACAGGTGATGTGATGTTACACGATGCTTTCGGCTAAATAGATCTTTACAAGGTGATAATTCGTGAGTGATGCTCATGTGATTATCAGGAAGAACGTAAGTTGTAACCAAGTGGAGTACAACACCAAAATGTCTAAATCGACAGCCACTGTTAGCTGGTTTAAGAGTAAGTTGAAAAAAGTTCGCGGTGGCCAATGTAAAGTCGGTGATTCTTGGTCTGACTATTTTAGTACGTACAGGCTATAACTGCGATTGCTGGACGGAAATGTGTGACATGGCTCAAGATCTGTATTCATTCTTTGTCTTATTCTAGACATTGAATCTCAGTATCCTTTTATACATACAATTTTTATTTCGTCTTTTTGAACCACATTAAGTGTTTTTACTTCCTCATTATTCTTGCTACTCCAGTTGTTTTGACTTCTTCAAAATTGATCTTTTTAATTTCGTTTTGTCGTGCTAATACTATATGATAACTTACTGTCGACTCATTGTTAGGATTTCTCTTATTACGATTAACTTACTGTTATTGCTTAGTATTCTTTGACACAACTTCACTCGACAAGTCCCCGAATCAGAACACAATTGAACAGGAACGTAATTATATAACATGTCTGGATGGAAGTATTAATCACAATAAGAAAAACATATTTATAATTTTCTTATAAGAATATTCTAGTCACCCGGGGATCCTATAGCTCTGATTGGTTAAGAAATAGCCAATCAGCGTGCCCGTGCCTCCTGCACGGGACGCTTTAATCGAATTTATATCCCACTAACACATATAATCCAAGACTTGACGTTCATTATAACTGACTGACCTAAATGAATTATTGTAAAAAAAAGTTATTTCATGCACATTATCATTCGAATATCATTCAAATATTGAGTTTCACTAGGTTCCATGCAACTTGATACTGATTGGTCCGTCCTGAAAATATGGGTAAATTCTTCATATGTACAATAATAGTAGTATTTGATTGTAGATGTCTTTAAAGCGTGACTGTTATATAGAGGTATCAAAACGAGTAATTCTGACAGTATACATATATAGTGTAAACATGATAAGCCGACTAATGAGACTTGTCTGACCATGTGTCACACACGTCTATCTGCTACCTACCTTGATAAACAATGCCAGCTAGCGTAAGAGTAGGCTGAAAAATAATGAGATAAAGCAGACCGAAACATTAAACTGGTTTATTCAATCGAAAGGCAAATGTCTTCGGTTCTTATGCGTTCTACGGTGAATACTAAGATTCGGATGACAGTACTGTCAATTCGAGAAAATCAGAGAACGATAAACGTACTATGTTTAAATGAAAACAAATCGCCACACTGCTTACTCGCGTAAGGATTTTTTTTGTTGCATTGTTTGCACTCATGCATTTTTTTCCTTAGATTCTCAAATAATGTGCTATTAAGTTCAATTTTCAAACGGTTATTAAAACTTAAGTTTAAATGGGATTTGATGTTAATGATTGGTGATCGCTCCTGTATAAAATGACCTAGTAGTTTAATATCCGTGACATTCATTACTGTTTTTGCAGCTTTATTCTAATTTTTAGCCTTCGGTATGTAAATTCTTAATTTTGCTTCGAACTACAGGGATATTCATATTTTGTTATCCATTCATCTAGATAACTTTTACGTACTGTGCATTTTCCAGTTAACTTTCTTTACAAAAAGCTTAGTTAAGATTAATACATCAATGTTTTTACAGACACAGTCTGATTGTCGTGATAAACATGGACCAACTAATTCTCAAATTCCATTATCACAAACTCGATTTCAATCAAAATGTGATCTGGATATGTGCTATGCTTCCAAATTCCGCAATGGTAAGATTATTTCTTTCAGTACTGTAGTATTTATTAAACTTTATTATAGATCAATATCCTTCGTTCTTCCGAGTAAATACATGGACAGGCAATTATAAACTAATCTACTTCTATTACTCACTATTTATTCGTAATCTAATTAAGTCCCATTAGTTGTAAACAGCATTTTGAAAAGACAACTATCTCTCCTAACTTTACTGCCACTTGGTAAAGTAATACCATTGATGCGCTGCATAATTGTTGTCCTGAAATATAGCTCTATATCTTACTGACACCACAGTTGCTGTAGGTTCGTGAACGTCGAGCGTTATTTCTGCCTTCTCGTGGCGGGGGTGTTGTTTACGAAAATGAGAGGACGAAAAGCGAATGTCCGGCGCTATAACCGGATTCCAAACCAATGGTGCACATGGACTCCAGTATCCTGAAGGAACAAATGGCGTATGAACCAGTTGTTGGTCACCGGCTTCCATGGGACTGCATCTCCTTACGATGCTTCACTGCCTTGTGGATCAGGCCTTCAGGTCGAAGGCTCGGGGTGTGGCCCCCTAAGAAAACCACCTGCTTCGGTTTGGGCACCCGGGAAGTATCACAGCCCTCACACATATCGAATGAGATTTGTGTGGCGCATATGTATTTGGTGCCTCCTCGTACCAATATCTTTGTGTTAAAATAAATAAATAAATATCTGATGAGACGTGTTTCTTATAAACACCAAACTTAAATCAACTTATATTACGAGAAGAAAATCTGACATGATCTGGTATCAAATTGAGCTGTAAAAAGATTAGTTATATATATATATATTTCGCGATTCTCCAGGGCCAGTTTCGTTTCGAGCACTGGCTTGTGATATTTTAAAGAATGATTGTTTCAAAACAACAGCGTTAAACTACTGATCTGAGTACATAAGTAGTAAGCTCATCTGACACTTATTGTAAGGCTACTAAATTCATCTAATATAAACAGAAGCAATAAATATGTCAATTATTGATGCCTTACTCCGAAAGCTGCCAGACTATTTCCTCTAAGAACACCAAAACATTGGAGTCGTGATTCAGTGGCTAATATTATATCTCTTGACCAGTGGCCAAAATCACGTAACAAGCCACTAATCAAAATTCTGATTCTAATTTGTTCTATTAATTACCCTATAGCTTAGTGTATGTGACTTGGCCAATTACACGCCCGGCCAGCACCATCGACGTTGGGTCGGCAGCCCTCTGTTCGCTTGCTCAGGTGTCCAGCATTTATGTATCTACATTTCAAACAGACGTTATTTATATACAAACTCAATGGACTGCATCACACCATGAAATGAATAGTAATAATTATACATGAATAAACCAAAGTGGCTATGATAGGGGAGATTAGATAACAAACTGGAACAAATTAGGAATAGTAAGTCGTATGACAATAGTTCGTGAGTCAAACGAAAGCTTATGATGAATGGGATATGTAAGCAAACTAACTAGCCAATAGAATTGCAATTAATAATAGTCTGAAGAAGTCAGTTTCAACTTTCACAATACCTATTTCTTCAAAACAGTTAATGCGTTAGAATTTCGGCCACCAAGCTCAAACCCCTTTTCACTTGCTTCAGTTTGGGACCTATGTAGCCTTCACTCATTGTGTGTGGCTCATAAACAAGTATCTGATGAATGAGTTGATTATTTATTTTTATTATATAAGTCTAAACTCGAAATATCCACCCACGTGACTTTAACGTTAAGAGCTACAAAGTCTCAACTGAAACTATCTGAATAAGTCTCTTTGTAATAATGTTAGTTTGTAGCTTGTTTTGAGTTAATATTGGGGTTCATTTTCGACCGTAAACTTGACTGATGTTGTACATTTAAACAAGCAATTATTATTATCAGTTCGGCTCTATCTGTTCTTACTTTTGTGATTAACATTAATTTCTGTACTAAAGTGATTTGTTTTTAATCTTCAATGTCTTACGAAAAGAATTTTGTCGTTGATATACGCTTTACGGCCACTGGACATTAACATCTGATTTTGTTTTACCAGGAAATACTGCAGTCTCGTAACCTTGAAATCACTATCTCAGTTACCAGTAATTTTAACACCCCGAAACATATCTTGAGACATTTCGTAAAGTTTGGTATAATCTTTTTTTATTTTGAAGTTTCACTATAATTTTAATTATATTTCCACATCATTTATTTGTTAGAGTTCATCCGTTATTTCACTGGATCAGAAATTCCATCTAAAGAGTTTGCACACTTTCCAAACTTACACTCTTCATCTTCTGTCATGTCAATTATTAATTGGTATCCACATGAACTTGGCTCTCCTCCTTTACCTTCGGGACTACACTTTTTGGGGAAGAAAAGCATTTTAAACTCAACAGAAATAAAAACTGCGCTTGATAAGATTTATCACTGTAGTCGGCAATATTCAGGCACCTTATCCTACCTTCAGAATTCAAAGAAGTCATCTTTTTGCCAGTTTGAGTCACAGCAAGCTACAAAATTATCATGGGCCAAACTAAAGAGCACTGTGCCTCTCATTTATCAATTAGTTGACCGGATGCATTTTTCCCAGTCGGAGTATGAAGATCTACTGAAATTAGTAAGTGCTTTTCTTAGTAGACTGAATTTTGCTAGGCGAACTTTGAAAAGCATACTTTCATTTTTCCTTTAATCAATATTTCCAGGCTAACAACTTAGATCCGAACTCTGGCCAGGATCTACAGTCTCAGTATAGAGATATTGCTTGCAAATGGCTTCGTTTGTCTCCGACTCGTTGGGCTTCGTGGACAAAAGGTTGGAATAAAAAGCTAAATCTTACGGTTGCCGGACTTTTCGCTTTCTATGGGAAATGGGTAGTTTCGAATTTAGACCATGGTAAGAGTTTCTTCATTATACTCAGTCTTCTTCCATCCTAGTCGTGTTTTTTTTGTTAAATCACTGTCAGGTCACACCTTGAAGGTGAAGCTGATACATTTAAACCCACAAATTATCACCAATGTACCCAGTTTTATACAAAATATATCCGATTATTATTTGTAAGTTTCAGTTCAAAAACTAAATAACTGTAATTAGAATAGACTACTTAAGTTTCAGCTAAGAAGTTTTTATTCGGTAGTTGTTTTACATAGTTGACAAGAATTTCATGTGGTTCTTTATTTTGACGTTGTAATCGAATGTTGAGGAAAATAACGATGCTTTCCAGGTTTATGCACCAGCTTGTAAACCACATTTAGTACGTATGTATTTCCGGTGCTACTTAGTTCACTCCGGCGGAAGTGGTTTTTAATCTCGTCACTTGATAATAGAGAAAATATAGCAAAGACAGATGAGTCATATCTTTGGTTATGATTCAAGTCAAATGCTATGGTTTTTAACAACTTTTTGCACTATTTCCTTAGCATTATTTCCCTATTTCCTGACATTTCTGTTACCAAATATAATGAACACAATTAATATGAATACAACACTTGATGTAGGATTACTTTTAGTGCAGATGCTATTAGTCAGTACAGATGATACAGTATTGCTGGGATACAAATATAAATACCGTTTTTATTATAATTGTACGGCTTGCTTTTCTCAACAGAGGGGACATCTTAAAATTTGAACAAGCAATTAATATCAACTTATCATTTTTCTGCTACATTCAAGGATATTAAATGTTGTTTCGACAATTCCCATTTTTTGTGCGTTCGTCTTCATCGTTTGTATTTATAACTCCTTTATTAACAGTTTATATAATTTACTGACTGTTACAGTGATCTAAATTCAACATCTAAATTGACTATCTCAAACTTGTATTCTCCAGACATTTCAGTGTGATGGTATATTATACTTTAAAATTGTTTTTACCAATATTTCCCACCAAGATTCAAAAGATTTTAAATGCAGTCACTATAAACCCAGCTTTTGCTCTTACTTAAATGGCTTTCTTCAAAGTGGACCTTTTATATAATTTTTTTCTTGGAAGTTGGTCGTCCAGAACAGTAATATTTTGTCTCAGTGGTGGATTAAGCGTACTGATTTGACATCTTAATAAGTAATTATATCTTGTTACTTCATAATGTAAGTATTAAGCTTTGTAGTTATTATTATCATCCCGATTATTGACATAATGTAACCGGTTTCAGCGTGTTAGCACTCCAACGAAGTTCATTGCATACATCATTTTCTAGGTAATATGGCAATTGGGTTATTATTAAACAACATGATGATCCACTACTATTTAAAACTGATTGACATTTTGAGTTACAGTGTGCCATACCGCTACGAATTAAAAAATTAATTTTTTCTGAGAATTAACTTTTTTTAGAGAAGTCTCAGTCAAAATTATTGCATATTTATATTTCCGTTAATGAGTTACAGCGAATCTCTAACTATGAATAATCACCGCACTTATTAGGCTTTATAGTTTTAAATCCTACTTGTTAGCTAATCATTGCTTACACCAAGCAAATGTTCTAGGTAATTCTTCTATAGATTATGGTGAAAAGTATGCACGTTTCATCACAGTGACATTTTCAATTGACAAATTCATGATCACTCCTTAATAATGACATTACTTATGTCTTGCCTAGTCATAAATGTATTTGATGAACCTTTGGTATTCAAATTACTCATTACATTTCCATATTTTTCAATTATCTTTCATAGTTGCTGAACAAGCTATTAATTTTGTCAATCATAACCCTGATTACTTTAGCAATACTGAATATGCATTGACGCTAGACGTTCGTAATCTTACCTGTTCTCAGGACGTTGTACTAAACGATTACTTTGATTTACTGACAGCTTCAAAAAATAGGAAAATTATTGGAGTGATCGGCAAGTAGATTTTTTTTCTGTTTAATTTTATGTGAAATATACATCTAATTACCTATTTGTTGTCATATGGCTCAATTTTTCCTTTCACTTTTATCGGTTTGGCGGCAATTAATAATGCTTGTATTAATACACTGTTTTGTGCTTTGAAGTACTTCTTGTTAGTTTTTTTTATTATTGCAAATTACACCATGATCTGTACGTTTCCAAGACATCACAAGACATCATTAGTCTTTCATGAAAATAGGCGCATTAGAATGCTTGAACGGTATTTCCAAATGTTGTGGTAGTTGCAAATAAACAGCTGCAATAAAGTTGTGTAACTGACTATTATAGTGGTTCAAGTTGCTACATTCTCTATCAGTACAAAACGGGAGATATTACAAATAAATAAAGCACCAGTAAAAGTTCAGTAAATAAAATTAATTTGTTCAGGTAAAATAGAGATTAGAGTAAATAGGTCTGTTGTGACTGATTACATTATATCACCTATCCGAAGTACCGTGTTTTGTCGGAACTCATTCTTAAATAAACAGGCGTTCACTATTTTAACTGGTCTCAAATCATTTATGGTTATGGTAGTCTTCTTTTTAAGCGTATCTTTGTTTTTACGTCATAGATATTTGTGTTCGTTATCATATTTATTCTTTCTGATTAGTTTTGGTAAAAATAATCATTACTCTATGTTCCTAAAACCATTTTTTTGTAAGTAAACCCAAAAAAATTCAAACGCACCCCACACTGAGAAACCCTACATAAAGTAAATCACAGTTTTGAGCAGGATCAAAAACAAGGTAAAATGTCAGATTTGACACCTGAACAATTTTCAAACCATAGAAATTAAAACTTGTCTGATCAGTATTTAAAATATCCGGTTGTTGAAACGGTTGTTTACACCATCTGGTTCTTGAAACCATTTACCTTATGCATAAATTATTAAATTTTCTTGTCACTTAGATTGCTTTAGTTCCTTTTAGATTGCTTGAATTTACAACTATTAAAATGATCCGTATATCACTTGTTTTTCACAAACTAGCTGCTCTGTGTTCGGATTCAATAGAACCAGTTGTTGAGGTAGCTAACATGCGTCGCCAGATTGTTGTTAGTCCAACCGTTGAATCAGTCCGTTTTGCAAAACGTCATCAGTATCCGTACTTTTTTCGTACTGTTCCATCAATGACACATGTGAGGTATGTGGTTCTAGTGAGTGTTATTCAACCTAGCTTTTTGTACACCTGGTCAAATCATATCGACTGAAATTTGATTACATACTCTAGGCAGGTTTTATGCACAGTTCAACTAAAAAGCCTATCGACGCTATTCATAAAAATTTAACAAGGTGTCTCTTATCTTTTTCAATCTTTTGCCAAAAAGTTAGTCACGGTTACTAAATATCTCAATAAAACGCTTTAAGGGCAATGACGTAAATTTAAACTTATCATTAAATATGACATCTTAAGATATGATTCTTACCCAAGTACGAACACAAACTCGGTTAACACCTCCATAGAATACTGAACAAGTAACTTTATCGTCTAAACCTGTAATCTACGACAAGAATTTTTTACTCAGCATTACTTATCTAGTGTAAGGTACATTTATTGAGTAGACATTCCATTCACAGCCGGTTGCGGTAAAATTTGGTCCGGTCATTCGGGTAGTATTTTGAGTTTTTTAGACATTGAATGTGATTCAGTATCATAAAGAAACCTGTACGTAGTTGCTGTATTGTAATCAATACTGCTGTGTATTTGATTAGCGTTTAGAGTGATTTTAGCTCTCACAATACATACTCGTGTGTACCTTCATTTGTAAGGGCAGTAAACCACATATATAAAACTTCATTGTCACCTCACACTTAGAATTAACTAACGTACATTTCCTGTGCATATATACTACTAAAAACTTGTTTTCTTTTCACTGATAGGTGTTATCGTGTATTTTACATTCTATTCCCTTTTTTCTTTATTACACATCGCGAAATATAATCAGGAAATTAATTTGACTGTTTTACTTTTTTGTTTAGCTTAATCTTGATTAGATTATTCAGTAGTTGGGGTTGGCGTCGTGTTGCTGTGTTTCGTGAAGACGATCACTTCTTTGATCCTTTGATTTTTCAGTCGAATGGTATAGATCTTATTGCTGACTTTGTAATGAAGGAAAATCAACTCACATACGTTACTGTACATCAAGTATGTCATTTCCTCGAAATATAGTAGATATACTTAAAGCAAATTTTATCCATTGGATTTTAAAATCTCATTTTGTGATTTTTTTTTTCACTAAATTATTAAATACAATAAATAGGTCAACTCGTTCTTCAAGTACACTTGTATTTGAGCCACACGAATCATCAGAACTAATAGTACAACCTGTTTCCCTAAACTTATATAGACGAAACGGGATTTGAACTCGGGACCAAGTAACTAGAAATCTAACACCTTAATCATTTAGCTAATGCTAGGATCATTAAAATTACCTTCATTAAGATTCACACGATAAACAAAAACTATTATAACCTTAAGTGATTGCGTTAATCGATGGAGTATTTGTTTTTTAAATTTCCTGAAACTCAGACAATATGAAGTGCGAATATAACTTCTGAGAGCAGAGGATGAGATGAAATTTTGAAAAAAAATTTGTACATAGACAAGTGATATGTTTTAAATGTGACCCACCATGTACAGTTTTATTTGTTTATGCTAAGGTAAACTTTTCGTGTATTTCAGCGTATAATATTGTCCACTTAATCTGGCCAAAATGAACTGTACAAAGTTGGGATCCATAATTCAATGACCATATAATATATTAATAAAGGTCAAATTCACAGTAAAAAGGAAAATATAGTCTAGTGTTTCCCACAATTTCAAGTTTTCTCTTTATTTTATTGTGGATGCATGAACTCAGTGGTATACATAAAGTTAACTTTTGAAAGATTAATTACAAAAATAAGCTGTTTTTTTTTAAAAAAAACCGATGTGACGCATCTCAAGGATATTAAAAGAAATGTCAACTATGTTTACAATACTGTCTAACCATTTCATCGTCTCATAAATTCAGTAGTTTCATCTTCGACATAGGGTCAAGGGTCTTTCTGAGCTTTGCTTTAGAGTTTGTTTGAGTTCAGGAAAGAATCGCTGACTTACCGAGTTTTACTGTTAGTAATTAATAATATTATGCTTTTCAAATATTGGATTCTGTTATCAGTTGCTGAAACAAGTGCATGATCTCGGGAAATGAAAAGTACAGTATAGTGTTACATTCAGTTTTTAAAGCAAAATTTATTATTAATAATAAATAATCCAAGTGATTTAAGTAGATTCGGTTTTTGGAAAATGTGTTTTGCTTTTGTCCATACAATAAAAATTTTAAAGTTTCAAAACAGGTTACCTATTTCATTTATCCAGTGAAATTCAGAAAAGTTGCCCTCACTTTTATAAAGGAAGTCAAGGAAAATTACACTAGGATCACCACTAACTTTCATTCTGAAACATGTCTGATAACGTCTGAGTCCACTGAACTGCACTATCTCCAGGACCCTAACCGAGGTGTCGAACGTTTTACTATAAAATGGCATTGATTCTATAAACATTTTGATGATAATTTTTTTGTCGTTTACTACGTATTTGACAATGATAGTAGTTAATTCCAATTATTTTAGGCTTTGAAACTTATGAACGATCGTACTAGTCGTATCTTCATGGTTGAATATTTTGCTAAAGGTACAGCCATCATATTATGTGCTGCATATCACTTAGGAATGCATTTTGATGCAGGTTATGTCTGGTTTCTTAATCCTTGGTTATCAAGCAATTGGTGGCAGGCACCTGATGTGCATCCCAGAGAATGTACTCATGAAGAAATGCATAACATAACTTCGTGGACTTTTACGGTTGGACATCAATTGATTATGGAACCATTGGCTCACAAATTTATGCCTCCTTCATTTAACGATGTGAATTTATTTGCTTTTGACTCATCGTCTCATAAGCAACAGGGCACTGGTCGACGATTCCGTCGGTATTCAACTCAGTATGCACAAGATTTGCGGATTCGTAAATTCAAGCATCCCTTATTTAATGGTCATTTTACAAATAACTATGACGATTCACCTTCAGATTCCGAGTTACAACGTTCAGTTTTTAATACGAAGAGTGAAGACGTTGAGTACGTTCATTCTTCTCATGATTACGCAATACATACATATGAATCTGTTATTGTTCTAGCTGCAGCACTTATTCACTTATTACATCAAAATCCAAGTGCTATTTCCGTTTTTGAATCAATGTCAGTTGCGGAGGCATATCGAGAGTTAGTTTTTGAAACAGACTTTAGATATACTATTTCGTCAAGATTCATTATGGATGATTCTTTTACAAATCCAGTTATTTCATTGGACACGGGTTTCCACTATGTATACCGCAAAGATGAAATTAAATCAGCTTCTCAATTACGTTTTAATAATTTAAATGAGCGTGTTGCTGATTTTTGGCTTCTTAAACAACATCAAATCAATATCACTGTTCCCATTGTATTATGGAGTTTAGACCAAGAGTTTATAAGCGACGATAATTCTATGCCTTTGAGTTCTTTAATGGATGCAGCTGATCTGACTAACTTAGCGGCTTCTGAGCGTTTTGCCCAACTAATGGGGGAACGCTGGATTAACGATGTGAATTGGGGTAATAACGATGGACCACCTGATGATGGATCAGAACATGACGATGACTGTGTGTTTGGATTCGTAAGCAGAATTTTCGGTGTGAATTGTACTGGTTCTACTGTGATCGCTACTATTTCGATTGTGCTCTCTGTAACAGTATTATGTTTAATCCTGTTTATTGTTTACTATCGACGCAAACTAAAGAAAACACAATTAAGAATTCGTCAACCATATGAAAACCTTTGTAATGAACTAAAAGATATTGATGTAAGTACACGTCACTAGTGAATCATTTTGTCATTTAGTGTACTACTATCTTGATCCTAGCTACCGTTTGTTCATGTTAAAACTCATCACTGAAGGTAAATACCAAGCACCTGTGTAATTGTGATTTGATAACTTTTAGTATGCAGTCGGTCATACATACTACACATTTTTCTAAATAGTTTTTGTTCAGAAGTAAGAATTAAGATTTTTATCTTTATCCATTTATCTAAACTGCTTCGGTTTAAGAAAACATATAGAGAATATTAAAACCACAGAAACATCCTCAAAGTATTCTTCCCAAACGATTCAAAATGCTTCAGATAAAACTCTTCCGTCCTATCACATAGGTTTGAATATTTATATCGATTCGCGACTGCGTTTTCTGGGGTATTTTTTTTAGCAAGTTATGTTACATAGCGGTACAACAACGTGTAATATTCACAATGAGCAGGTTGCTCAAAAATTAAATTTTCATGTGAACTATTTCCAGATTGTTAAAATACATAATTACTACTCGTGTCACAGAGTATTGAAATGTATAATAGTTCTTAATTCTCAGTTACATCTCATTCTTCCAATCTATGCCTGAATTTATCCCAACTGTTGATTACTCAGTTGTTCCTTTTGTCATGAATGATAGGAGTAAGATTCGCACAACTTTGTGTCACGTAAGTTCCCCAGTGATAGTCTTTTATAAGTGAATAAAAATAGAAGAGATGTCATGATTTAGTAAATATCTATAAATCTTTAAAACGAGGTTAGATATTCAAAGTTTTCTTTTTTGTCCTAATCAGTTACTTTTCACTTAACTTTGTAACTATAATAAGTCTAGTTCCGTGTTTCTTGTTACGGTCAGGTTCCACCTGCCGACATAGTTTTGAATCGTCGTGTTGGTCAAGGAGCATTCGGTATGGTGTATGGCGGTGAAGCGAAACGCAATGGGCGTTGGGAAGCAGTAGCTGTTAAAGTGATTGGTAACAAAGCTACATACGAAGGTAAAACAGATTTCCTTTCGGAAGCAAAACTTATGAGAAGTCTAGACCATCGAAATGTTGTACGTTTAGTTGGTATCTGTTTGTATCCGAAGGAAAATCATCTTTATTTAATCATGGAATTTATGCTAAATGGTGATCTGAAGACGTATCTTCTATCTCGGCGTGTTTTAGCTCAACAGTACGTTTAACAGCACTGTAAACTTTTCACTTTTGATGACAGTTGTTGATTTTATACCTACTGAAAGGTATGCTAACTATACGAACATATTCGTTCCCAAAGTATGCCTCTATTCCCTATCCACTGTATTCCATCTGTCGGGTAATATATTGGTACTACTACTTCACTGATACCTTGACGTGGTGGTCGGGCTTGCCTATCGTGATAAACCAATCGGGCTGTATTGGCTGGAACAGTCGTTCCTCAAGGTCCTGCCCTCAAAAGCCCTAGTACATCCTAGGGTGGGGAGAGTCCGCTCTCCCTCGCGAAATGCTGTCACATGGCCACGCGTGTACGACCACTGCCAAGGATTTCCTACTCACTGCCTTCTCGCGGCGAGGTGTTGTTTACGAAATTGAGAGGATGAAAAGCGAATGTCCGGCACTTTAACCGGGTTGGTGGACATGAAGGGTCTACCTAGGGGAGTTGGGAAACCCTGCTTTCAAACCAAAGGTGCACGTGGGTTCCAGGATTCTGAGGGAACAAATGGTGTGTGAACTAATTATTGGTCACCGGCTACCATGATACTGCCTCTACTGATGTTGTTCCACTGCCTTGTGAATGAGACCCTTAGCTCAAAGGTTCGGGGTGTGGCCCTTTGAGAAAACCATCTACCTCGGTCTGGGCACCCGTGCAGTATCACAGCCCATATACAAATCAAATGACTTGTGTGGCGCATATGTATTCGGTCCCTCTTTTGTACCAATATTTAAGTTTAAATAAATAAAAAAAAATAACACGAAATCTCACAAAATGTCGTATGTGACCGACCTCAAGAAGTTGTCCGTTAGGCCCTAATGTCACACTCCCAAGTCCCTAAGACCACTTCTTTCCTAATTTCCTTTTCACGTACCTCTAGAAAAACCCATCCACAGTGTGGGCAACCGGGGAGTGATAACCGTCCTCATACATCTAACAGCATACAAGTTCAGTGTATTCGTAGTCAGTCTTCCTCTTTCATTTCTATTATCCCTCCTACATCGATTTTTAGCTCTGAACTTCCATTGTGGTGGAGTTAGTGAAACTATAAACAGTAATAGAAAAGATTAGGGTTTCAGGGTGTTATTCAAGGAGTATAATGCAGTGAATAAAATTTCGAAAGAAAAAAAGGGACATTAAGAATTCAGAAGATTAGAATTTGGGAGAACATAAAGGGTGGATGCACTTGCACCATTGCAAACGATTTTGAGCCATGTCATTCAGTGTCTATAACCATCCGTTGCTATCTCCCAATTATATCAACAGATGGAGTTTCACTAATTCAGTTGATCTGCCATCCTTATCTAGTCTCAAGATTCGAGCAATGCTCGAATACTAGTCACCTACGGATGTTCTCTACTCTTACTGGCCATGTTTCAGTGCCATAATGTAGAACTGAAAGAACTGCTGCGCAGTAAACTCGTCCTTTGGTTGATAGACGGATATCTCGCCTACGCCATAAATGATGCACGTAGGTAAAAGCTAGTCGAGCCTTCTGTATCCGTGCTGAGATTTCGTCACACACCAGACCACAAGGGCTAGTGAGACTCCCAAGATAAGTGAAGCGGTCGACACGCTCAACTACTTCACTCCCTACCATTAGTTCGGGTGTCAATGCAACCCAATCCTCAAGCAGTATTTTGCATTTCGAGGGAGAGAATCGCATGCCGAATATGCTTGCATTGTTGCTTAGAGTGGTCAGAAGACTGCATTTTGTCAGCACCTTCACCAAATAAAACTGTCATCAGCATATTCTAGGTCAAAAAGTGAATTTCCCGATAAAAGTTCAACTCCTGGAAATTTAGATGAGGAAAGTGTTATCTCTAAAAGTACGTCGACGACAAAACCAACCAAGAATAGAGAGAGTGGACAGCCCTGACGAACACCACTTGACGTAATCAATTCTGATGACAGTTATCCATAAGCTCTCACTCTACCAGTTGTGTTCGAGTAGAGAGCCTTTATAAGGTTAATGTACTTCTTTGGTACTCCTTTCAGTTATAAACACTGCTATTGAACCTCGAATACTGGCTTATGGTCGAGAAATACTTCGATTGTGGGGCGTCTGAATGTGTGTCTGTGTTCTAGAACCTGACGTAGTGTGCATATCTGGTCTATACAACCACGTCCAGATTGAAAACCAGCCTGATTTTCTCTAGTCTGCTCTTCACGAGCTTTAGTTATGCGTCGAAGTATTATTGAAGCTAATATTTTAGACACCATATTAGTCAAGCTTTTTCCTCTGTGGTTGTCATTCAGGTCGACTGGAGATCAATTAAATTTCATTGTTTTCCATTTCAAAATGCCTCGATAAGTGTACTTATTTCCAGATTGTTCGAAATGTATGGAGTGAATGCACCTTATTTTTCAGATCAATAATGCTTTTCACTGGTCTGTTAAGCTTTATGAAAGGGACTAATTGTTTCAGATCCTGTTAAACCTGCACTTAATCCGTCAACTTAATTCCGTTTTCTTAGTACGACACGTATGTTGTCAGCAAATCAGCCTGAATAACATTTATCAGGTATATTTTAGTTATTACATCAGATGTAATGTTCACTACTACTCTGTTATCACTTCAAGAGGTAATTATCAATCTCTCTCGCTTTTTACATAGAGTCCATTGTGTTATATCCTAGTTAAGGTTACATTACTAGTAACGTCTGAAACCTATTAATGGACTAATATTACTAATATATTCTTATGGTGTAAATATTCAGTAACTAGATTATGTATATCTATATTCCCCTTGTTATAAGCTTTATTTCGACCTATATATTATTATTGTACGATTTACTGTTCTTAAGCTATGTTCAGTTTATTGACTACTGCCTCTCACATTCACAGCCACTTTTTGGCTTTATTGTATATGAATGTTATTTCCTATTTTATGCTGCATTGCGGTTTGTTTGTTTGGTATATAAACCCAGTATGTTTGAAATAAATGATTCGCATAGTGGAGGCTGTTATTGGCATTCTGGACTCAGCTGGACGGGTTAGGCGAGTAACGGACCAAGATCAATGTTCAACAATTCAGACGTCTAGGACGTTATTTCTAGCAGTGTCTATGATGAAGTTGAAGAAAAATTAAGATAGTAGACAGCCTTACCGGACACCACTTGGAGTTGTGAAATCAGATGACAGTTCGCCATAAGTTATCATTTGACTGGTAGTGTTCAGGTAAAGAACCCTCACATGGTCTGTGTACTCCGGAGGTACACGTTTCAATGACGAACACTGCCACAAAAAATCTCGGTCTACAGCGGCGAATGCTGCTTTTAGGTCAAGAAATACTATCATTGTCGGTTGCCGATAAGCATTCCTGTGTTCTGACGAATGGTGAATATGTAGTCGATGCGGCCACGACCAGGTCTGAAGTCAGCCTGATTTTCTCGGGTTTGCAGTTTACGGATCTTTGTTAGGCGTCCGATAATTATTCAGGCTAATATTTTAGATGCTATATTAGTCACCATACCTCACGGATTTCTGTCTCCAGTGGTAAGGCCTTTTGAAAAACAGAGCTAACACGTTGAAACCTTCCCACGAAAAGGCCGTGCGCGGCCGTCCTCAAGCAGTTGTTCCTTGGGCTCTGCAGTCACATTCCCAGATCGTTAAGGCCAACACTAATCCGACTTCCCTTTCAGGTTCCTCAAGAAATACCCTTCCATGGTGTGGACAGCCATGAAGTGACATCAACCCTCATACCCGTAAAAGTACTCTAGACCAAGTTGGTCACAATCAAATCCTTCCTACACCTACTAATAACTCTCTTATCTCCATGACTAATCCTCCTCACGTCTCTTTATCACCTCGCACCGCTAGGACAAACGATTTGAGTACGCGGAACGTTACTCCTGGTATCCTGAAACCACTCTCTAAACTACATGTAGGAGCATTTGACGTCCAAACACTGTGCCAAATAAAACAGCAGGCTTCCTTAGCTAGGACATTAGGATCTCGCGCCATAAATGTGGGCTGCGTCTCCGAAACGCGCATACAGGATCCGAGTAGCGTCATTCATTTGACCTCACCATATCAAAATAAAGGGTCATCTCGCTTCATGCTTTGTGTATCTGGAAGCCTTGATTCTGCTTCCCGTGGCCTCGCTGGTGTAGGTATAGCATTGAGTCCTAGAACAGAACTAGATCTCTTAGACTGGATCCCAGTAGATAGTCGTTTCTGCTCCGTCCGACTAAACGGAACAGTAAGAACTCAGAAAGATATGGACACTCGCCGTTGCCTCTTCGTCGTCTCTGAATACTCTCCCACTGACTGCAGCGCAGAGTGAGAGCTTATGGATAACTGTCATCAGAATTGATTACGTCAAGTGGTGTTCGTCAGGGCTGTCCACTCTCTCTATTCTTGGTTGGTTTTGTCGTCGACGTACTTTTAGAGATAACACTTTCCTCATCTAAATTTCCAGGAGTTGAACTTTTATCGGGAAATTCACTTTTTGACCTAGAATATGCTGATGACAGTTTTATTTGGTGAAGGTGCTGACAAAATGCAGTCTTCTGACCACTCTAAGCAACAATGCAAGCATATTCGGCATGCGATTCTCTCCCTCGAAATGCAAAATACTGCTTGAGGATTGGGTTGCATTGACACCCGAACTAATGGTAGGGAGTGAAGTAGTTGAGCGTGTCGACCGCTTCACTTATCTTGGGAGTCTCACTAGCCCTTGTGGTCTGGTGTGTGACGAAATCTCAGCACGGATACAGAAGGCTCGACTAGCTTTTACCTACGTGCATCATTTATGGCGTAGGCGAGATATCCGTCTATCAACCAAAGGACGAGTTTACTGCGCAGCAGTCCGTTCCGTCCTACTTTATGGCAGTGAAACATGGCCGGTAAGAGTAGAGGATATTCGTAGGTTACTAGTATTCGATCATAGGTGTCTTCGATATATTGCGCGTATATCCTGGGACCACCGAGTAAGCAATACAGTTGTTAGGAAACGGGTACTAGGTAAGGATGGCAAATCAATTAATGAAGTAGTGAATCTTCATCAGTTGAGATGGCTGGGACACGTGTTACGTATGTCCAACGACCGACTGCCTCGACGTGCGATGCTCAGTGTTATAGGAGTAGGTTGGAAGAAAGCTAGGGGCGGCCACAACAAAACATGGCACAAGTTCATGAAGTCACTGACAAGTGGACTGAGTCATGTTGGTAGGTGTAGACTACCTGGTTGGGGACCGCGAGATGATAGCAACCGATAGTTAGAGACCCTGAATGAGATGGCTCGAAATCGTTTGCAATGGCGCAGGTGCATACATTCTTTGTGTTCTCCCAAATTTTGATCTCCTTATTCCTCCTTGTCTCTTTTTTTTCTCTTCCCAGATTTATTTCACTGTATTATACTCTTTAAGTAACATATCCAAACATTAATCTTCGTGATTACTGCTTATACTCTCATTACCTCTGCCACTGCGGGATTTGAATCGACCACTGCATCTCTGTGCTAATGTGGTGTGGCAACTCGAACCGATGTACGTACGTACGTACGAAGTTCTACGTTGTTACTGACTGACTGATTATACCATTTACCATTCTTGGATTATGCCCTGTCTATTAATCACTTCCGCCCACATTCGCAGCCACATGTGACCAAATCTTTTACGAATGTTATTTCCTATTTTATGTTACGATGTTGTTGCACGAAACAATCGCGCATTGAGGAAGCTTTGATACAGTCTATGTGCTGTTTGATTGGTATATAATCCCTGTAGTGCAGAGACAGATTGGTGTTCTGGACTTAACTGGCTGGGCTAGGCAGGAAGCAAGACTGATAAGTACCCTAGACTTCTCATACGGGTTCTAGGCGTCATTTATCCGATCGATAATTCACTGTTCTCTAATTGGTGGTATCATTACGTCATAAATTGGTAGGACATTCAGGCCACAAGTTATAACAATCTCCCATACTTTTTGATATGGCTTTTCTTTAGTTACTTGATGAGGTGTCTTTCCAGTCTGTTTGTGCATGGCATTCTCAAACATTTCTAAAGCGAATGTGGTAGAGCATCTTTGCAGTCATTCGTATGTCTGACTTTGGTTCTTCAGCTTGTACGTTGTCTGGTCTTGCTGCCTTCTCACTCTTGATCTTGCTGATGATCATGTTGATTTCTTTGACTGTTGGTGCAGTAACATCTATATGTGTCTCATGTTTCCTTCTGTTTCAGCCTTTTCTACCGTCATTGTTAGGCCTTCCTCATTTTTGGAATTAGGTACCTACAGATAAATTTCTCGAATAATTCTCTCTACTGTGGCATAAAGAGTCTTATCAGGGCTATAGTGAAAATAGGTAACTATGTATGTAGCCAACAATTATAATTTTTTTCCAAAATGTAACTAACTACAATTAGTACAAAAGGGCAAAATTGTAGTCGATTACAACAAGAACAACAAGCACATTCATATAGAACAGTAGCACGGGATGCTACATGATATGTTGCAAATTCCTGATTAGCTAGACTAATTATTAACTAGCATGTTCACTGACAGTGTGAGTTTATATTTATGTTGAATATCTTAAATGGATTCTACCGCTTGTCTTCTAATAAGTTAGTTGTTACCATAAATCATCCACCTTATTTTAGAGTGCCTGATCATGACGGTGTTTGTCCAGCTACACTGACGGGTATGGCGATCGATATTGCTGAAGGTTTGGCTTACTTACACAGGAAAAATTTGATCCATCGTGACATTGCCTGTCGTAACTGTCTTGTTGGTTCTGATGGGGTTGTAAAAATTGGAGATTTTGGTCTTACTCGTGAAATGAATAGTAGTGAGAACGAAGGTTATTATCGTTTTACTCGTAACTGTAAGTATTGGAATAACTCTTCGTTTGTTTATATATTATTTTTCATTCTCCTAAAAATATTCATGTACAATTTGTGTGTCATAAGTGTTTTTTGCTGTCAAACTAAATGAAATATTTTTACTGCGTATGCTCGATTAATACTGTGTTTGTATTTCTAAAAGCTTTAGTTCTTTACAATCGGTTCGGGTTTATTGTTTCTTTGCAAACGACCATCATATAATGCATTCAAAAACATTCGTTCATTTTACTTTGAGACCTGTTTTCCTAAAGAGCTGTTGTTTTACTGTTAAATGAAACATTCCTCAAATACTAGTGTGCTCGTCGGAACCTCAACCGACGTAGTTTATCTTAGGCAGTCGTGTAGGGGAACACACACTTCAGTTTGGTCTAAACAAAAGTGTACATACATGTATTTCGTAAATAATTTATGTTATTTTATCAACATTTCTAAATACAACTGTTATATGCATATATCACTGTGTGAAACATATTTTAGAAACGGATTTTTCATATCTTTAATCAAATAGGTGGTATTACTTTTTTAATTGATGTAAGTACAATGTGAAACTTATATTCTGACGCTGATGTTCTAAGCTAGAAGATAGTGTAGTATGCTGACAGCACGTTTTATAGGCTCATACTGCAGTGTTAGTGTTACATTTGTTTCTATTGCTTTCAACTTTTGGTTATCAATTTTTATAGGTGAACTCCCTATCCGTTGGATGTCTCCTGAAGCTGTCCAGTTTGGTGTATTTAGTGTTCATTCTGATATTTGGTCATATGGAATTGTTTTATATGAAATTATAACTTTTGGAGTGTTTCCGTATGATGGTTTAGGTGATGTTGAAGTTGTGGAGCGTGTAAAGCGTAAAGATTTTAGCATAATCGAATTTTTGCCTTTAGCAGCAAGAAACACTACTATGTAAGTTCCTTATTATTTGATTAGGTATGATTTTTTGTCTCGTAAGCTGTGCTATTTATCTACTAATGTACTATATGTTACACCTGTTTTTGGTCGTCTTGCTATTTTTTCAGCTCTCGATTAATATATCAATGTTGTCAGCACCAATGGCAACATCGTCCGGCTTCACTTGATCATATTATAGCTATTTTGCGAAAAAATCCCGATTGTGTCCGCCCGTTTCTTACAAATGAACCACCGAAACCAAATAGTACTATTGACGCCCTTCGTGTAAGTTACTTCCGGATGTTATTTTCAGGATTCACACAATAAAAAGTCATTATTTTCATGCTCAGTTTTACTTTTGTATCTTGATCATTGACTAGATCTTCCCTACGAGCAGTCTGACGATGATTATGTTCAAATACGAGCGCTAATATAATCTTGATCTTTGTGAGTAGCTTAGTTATGATCCTTTTTAAACGAAAATGGTTCAAAAGCGTTCGTAATTATGTAGCTACATGAATTTTTAAATTTTCCTTAGTAGAAAACGCTAATTGATTTTGATTAATGTATTATTAATTCTTTGCAGTTAATTGTATATTCTACTCTTAGTAAAAGCGTTGGGCTAATGAATAAGATATTCAGTCTCCAAGTCTTACGCTGTAACCCCTTTGCACCTACTTTAGTTTGGTCAACCGTATAGTATTGATAGCTGTCACACCGATTGTGCTTCATATTCTAATGTTTGGTGAATGAGTTATTCGTGAAACAAGTTCATTGCACTTTCAGTGTTGTCAATTACACATGAATTTTCCTAAATTAATGGAGGTACGTAAAGACTTGTTAAAATTCAGTTTCGTCCTTATATTCTAGGAGTTTGCCATAAACACTCAGATTAATCGAATGTAACAAGATGTTTTAATAATTAGTCAGGAAGGCATGAATATAAGTATCCTCTGAATTATATTTATATATATATATATATATATATATATATATATATATATATATAGTATAAGTTATCCAAGTGATTCTCATTTCTGCCCGTCTTTTTGAGTTTTTACTCCATACTGCAACCTTGATGATACACTGGTTTTTTTGTTTTTGTAGCTTGTTCACCGAAGTACTTTCATACCTGTCCTTTATTTTGTAATATGTTTTTTCGAATGTGACTGATTCTTATGATACCTTGTATGATGGGAAGTGTTTTCTCTGTTTTTCTCTTATTGCATAGGGAGATATTATGAAGCTTACTTCTTCATTCTCTTTTCTATCTTGTTTAGTTTCAACCTGGTGCTGGTGCATGTATCATGTCGAGAAATACTCTTGCTTCTGGTGATCCATCTCCAAGCAACCCACTTACTTGTAATACTACCTCTGATGGCATTCATGGTTATCCAATAAGTTCTAGTATCCGAGGTGTTCTCAGTGCGACAGGTAGCTTGGGTGGTTCCGGAAAGTCTCCATTAGGTCATCATTCAGCAGATTCGTTTTCAGAGAATCTTAGTACATCTGCATTTCTATCATTTTTATCAGAAGCCCCTTTGCAAAACTTAGGTCGACGTCGTCATAAGACTGCTGACGGTTCGACGACGGCCTGTCGGTACCAAGGTATTCGCCGAGGTACTAGTTCTTCTTCATGCGGTCATACGTTTCGTAGTTCAGAACACAGTTCTGGCGATCGTTCCACCGCTGAAGATCAACCACATCTTACCAGTGAAGTTCTGAGATTCCCTAATTGGCAGAAGTTTGATTCTTTTAGTCCTAAATCAACTATCTCATTTGAGGAAAGAAGGTTAAAAAATTACTCTAAAACAAGACATGGTAAACCAAGTCCAATCAGAAAAATATTTAGCAAACAAACTAGTGTAGGGGATGAGCACATGGAATTAGTTTTGCCAAAAAATCCAACCGATTATCGTCATGTTCAAGATTCGCTAAATCAATCTTTCGTTACACCTATAAGCTATCCCCAGGATGAATCAAAAACTAGAACTTCTCAAGGAGAAATCGTGTATGAATGTGAGGATTTTCAAAATGTTCAACGGGATAACAATTTAGCGTTTCTATCTTGGTAAGTATATTTGTCTAATCATTCTGCATGCAATACTTTTTGGTTACTGTTCTATTATATTATTTACTCAACACTTTTCATTCAGAATTTTGGATTCATAGAAGTATTTAAGGTAGTAGAAATCAATATGTTCTGATTTAATCCTGCAGTCATTCTACATTTTCGACTGTTTTAGTGTCTGCACATTTATTGTTGAAAATCATGAAAAAAAAAATTATTATTGCATTGAAAAACGTGCTACGCTATAGATAGTGGGATGTATATATTATAAAATATGATAAATAGTGTGTTGATTAAATGAATGAAGGTCCTCAAATGCCCTAGTACATCCTAGGGTGGGGAGAGTCCGCTCTCCCTCGCGAAATGCTGTCACATGGCCACGCGTGTACGACCACTGCCAAGAATTTCCTACTCACTGCCTTCTCGCGGCGAGGTGTTGTTTACGAAATTGAGAGGATGAAAAGCGAATGTCCGGCACTTTAACCGGGTTGGTGGACATGAAGGGTCTACCTAGGGGAGTTGGGAAACCCTGCTTTCAAACCAAAGGTGCACGTGGGTTCCAGGATTCTGAGGGAACAAATGGTGTGTGAACTAATTATTGGTCACCGGCTACCGTAGTTCTCTCCTGGACAGTATCACAGCCCATATACAAATCAAATGACTTGTGTGGTTCATATGTGTTTCGTCCCTCTTGTATTAATTTTTGTGTTCAATTAAATAAATAAACCGAATGAAGATATTAGTGATAGAAAATAAAGGAAAGCCTTAGCTTCTCTTCACACTTTTTTATATCTATGCCACAGTTCATTGCGAAAACTTTCATATTCATTCAATTCAGTTCCTGAAGGAAATTAGGTCGTTGAATCTTTCGGTTTTTTGGTAATTTTTCTGACCTTATCGTTAACAAAAATATAATATATATCACTAACTGCTCATCTGTCCGTATTCCATTCTGCTTTAACACTAGTGGATAATCTTTGAAGAACTCATCATTTCAAATCACTGTTTGAATATATCCTGTTAGATAAATTTGAGATTACTTACAAATCTCCACAGGTAATAATAAAATTGGTATTGTGTTTTCATTGAGTATAATATGGTTGCCATGGATACTCATGATGTAAAAACCAGTAGGTTTATTGTTTTCATATATATTACTTAACTGTAGAGCACACGATATCAACCTTTTTTTTACGGTCAGTTCGGGCATTTTTACTGTCTATCAGCTTTTTAGGTGTTTTCGATCATTGTTTTCCTATATGCAATTTACTGTACAAATTGTCCCATTAGTTTATCATAAAAGTAGCGAATAATATTTCCAAGGTAATTGGGAAACTTACGGTTTTCATTGTATTCAGGATCCAAGAAATTGAATAAATCTGTATCATAACCGTCCAAGTTGTTTATTTAGGAGTGGGCTTTTTCAGCACTACATTTTATGGCTGTTGAAGTTCATCTTTTGAACACTAGCAATTGTTATCCTTGTTCTTTAGACGATATATATATATTAAAATTAAGTTCCCGACCGAAGCTGCTACCTTGACGCGGTGGTCGGGCTTGCTTATCGTGATGACCCAACCGTGCTATATTGGCTGGAACATATGTTCCTGTAGGTTCTACCATGCCAGGCAGGTCGATTGGAGAACGGTAAGACCAAAAGCAGCAACTCAAGGTCTGAGGGCGAAGTCGTACTGCTGACTGTACAGAGGTGTGACAGCAGTAAGGTGTTTCCTTCAGACAACCAGCATGACAGCGATGCTGCCTTCCCACAAGGAGGGGTGGGGTTAGAAAAGGTCGACCCTAAAAATGTCACAACTCACCTTACCTCACGGATTTCCGTCTCCGGCGGTAAGGCCCTTTGAAGAGCGGAGCTAACACGTCAAAAACCTCCCACGAAAAGGCCGTGCGCGACCGGCCTCAAGCAGTTGTCCCTTGGGCACTGCGGTCACGCTCTCAGGTCACTGAGACCGCCTCTAATCCAATTTCCTTTTCAGGTACCTCCAGAAGAACCCTTCCACGGTGTGGGCAACCGGGAAGTGATAACCGCCCTCATACCTCTAACAGCACTCGAGACCACTGTATTCATAATCAACCTTCCTCTTCAATTCCTATTATTCCTCCTACATCGACTTTCAACCCTAAACTTCCTCCTTCGGCTTCCTCCTCAAGTGTCACCATAGCCAACGATTCTAGTGCTCAAAACTCTGTCCCAGGTCTACTGAAACCTCGCTCCAAACTACACATTGGAGCTTTCAACGTACGCACTCTATGTCAAATCGGTTAGCAGACTTCCTTGGCTAAAACCCTAGAGTCTCTTTCCATTGATGTATGCTGTGTCTCCGAAACACGCATACAGGATTCCAGTGTGGTCATTCACTTGACCTCACCTCGGCAAAACGGAGAGCCAACGAGATACACCCTCAGTGTATCTGGTGACCCGATGGCCAGTTCTCGTGGGCTGGCAGGTGTAAGCATAGCACTAAGCATGAGGGCGGAACAAGCACTGCTAGAATGGATCCCCGTCAACAGTCGTCTATATGCTGTTCGGCTAAACGGCTCCGTAAGAACTCGGAAGGATAGGGACACACGTCGTTGCCTTTTTGTCGTTTCTGCCTACGCTCCCACTGACTGCAGCTCAGATAAAGTGAAAGATGAATTTTACAGAAAGCTGTCCGAACTTCTGCAGAAAGCTAAACGCTCAGACATAGTACTCGTAGGGGGTGACTTTAATGCTCAGATAGGTAGCTAAAACCAAACAGAAAGTCATTTAGGTGGATGTTTTAGCATTCCGGCACAGCGAACAGATAATGGTGGCCGTCTGCTGCAACTGTGCTCAGACAATCGTTTATTTTTAGCAAACACAAATTTTAAGCATAAGGAGAGACATCGTCTAACATGGCGACCCCCTACACCAAATCAACGATGGACTCAAATAGACCATATTGCCATCAGTCATCGTTGGAGAGGGTCGGTAGAAGATTGTCGCTCATTCTGGAGTACCTGCTTGGACTCCGACCACGCCCTAATACGGGCACGCATCTGCTTGCGCCTCACTGGACGCAAAAAAGCCACAGTAAAAAGACCCATTACAACCGAACTGAGTAGCGAGGAAACCAAAAGTAGGTTCCACGAACAACTGAGGTCACGATTAGGTAGTTCTGAAGACGAGGCTGACCCAGATGTTGCTTGGAATGAAATACAAGCAGCTGTGGAAGCAGCAGTGACATATATTAGCGACTTAAACCACAGAGTTTCAAAGAACCAGTGGATTTTTTCAAAGTCTATCACACTGATGGATTCTCGTAAACTCGTCCCATCAGGTTCTGAACATGATGAAGAACGACAACAAATCAGATCTAGGTTAAGAAAAAGTCTAAGAAACGACCGTGAGCAGTGGTAGGCAACGAAAGCAAAAGAGATGGAAAAGGCGGCGACTATAGGGAACACAAGACAGCTTTACAGACTAATAAAAGAAACTGGAATTAGTAAGTCAAGTGTAAGTGAGATTATATCGGAAAAAGACGATACTCTCATCTGCTCCCAGTCCAGGCGTTTAGAACGATGGGCGGAACATTTCAGAGAACAGTTCAGCTGGCCTTCAGCTACTCTACAACTATCCTCCATTCCCAGACAGTGTGAATGGAACATTGAAGTAGGTCCCCCAACTCTTGCTGAAGTTCAAAAGGCTATAGTTAATCTGAAACGAGGAAGGGCAGCTGGTCCAGTTGGATTGGCTCCAGAGGTCTTTAAGGATGGTGGTCCAATTTTAGCGATTAGGTTGACTAATATTTTAGCTAAGATCTGGGAGTAAGACGTTATTCCATCTAACTGGTCACAATCACTTATCGTCCCAATATATAAGAAAGGGTCAAAATCATCCTGTGACAACCACAGAGGGATTAGTTTAACTAATATAATATCTAAAATACTAGCCTCGATAATTATCAGACGCCTAACTAAGACTCGTGAACTGCAAACACGAGAGAACCAAGCTGGCTTTAGACCTGGTCGTGGCTGCATCGACCACATATTCACCATTCGTCAGATTCTAGAACACAGGCATACTTATCGGCGTCCGACAATAGTGGTCTTTCTCGACTTAAAAGCAGCATTTGACTCGGTAGACCGCGAGATTCTGTGGCAGTGTCTGTCATTGAAAGGCGTACCCCAGAAGTACATAAACCTTGTAAAAGCTCTTTACTCGAACACTACTAGTCGAGTCAGAGCTTATGGCGAACTGTCATCTACTTTTGCAACCTCAAGTGGTGTCCGTCAAGGCTGTCCACTTTCCCCATTTTTGTTTAACTTCATCATAGATCTACTGATGGAAATAACTTTCTCGTCGACTGAGTTCTCGGGTATTGATCTCCATCCAGGAGGTCCACTTATCGACTTAGAATACGCAGATGACATAGTCCTGTTTGGTGAAGACGCTGACAAAATGCAGAGTCTTCTGGTAGCACTGAGCAACATTGCCAGAATGTTTGGAATGCGCTTCTCTCCCTCGAAATGCAAGTTGTTGCTTCAGGACTGGTCTGCGTTAACACCTGAACTAAGGATAGGGAGTGAAGTAGTCGAACGCGTTGACAACTTCACTTATCTTGGAAGTCTGATCAGCCCTAATGGGTTGGTATCGGACGAAATCTCAGCACGGATTCGAAAAGCTCGATTGGCTTTTGCCAACTTACATCACCTATGGCGTAGGCGAGATATCCGTCTATCAATAAAAGGACGAGTATACTGCGCGGCAGTCCGTTCTGTTTTAATTTACGGCAGCGAAACATGGCCATTAAGAGTAGAAGACACTCGTAAGCTATTAGTATTTGACCACAGATGCCTTAGAAATATTGCTGGCATCGGCTGGGATCACCGGGTAAGTAATAGTGAGGTTAGACGCAGGGTATTAGGGAATGATGGTAAATCAGTTGATGAGGTTATGAATCTTCATCGACTGAGATGGTTGAGCCACGTGTTACGTATGCCTGAACACCGACTACCACGACGTGCAATGCTATCCGGTATTGGAGATGGTTGGAAGAAAGTTAGGGGCGGTCAAACCAAAACGTGGCATCAGTGCTTGAAGTCACTAACTTCTAGTCTGAGCCATGTTGGTAGATGCAGACTACTTGGTTGGGGTCCGCGTGACTTTCGTAACCAATGGTTGGAGACTCTTGGTGACATGGCTCAGAATCGGTCACAATGGCGTCGGTGTTATACACTCCCTGTCTTCCCTTAAACTAAGAGATTAAAATCGCTTCATATCTTTCTTTGTACGAACCAATTCTTTCTTCTTGTACCATATCTCTATATGCAATCTTTCTCTTACATATTACTACCTTTGACCTAACCACTGCTATGAATCCGGTGTTCATCTTGTTGTGCTGATGCGGTATGGCAACCTGGACCGATGCACATATGTGCCTGGTCCTACGTTGTAGCTGACTGATTAAAATTCAGTTAAGTTTCTGTATAGTTAAGGAATTCGCTTAGGAAACAACAATATTTCCCTACTTCAGTACTCAATATATGATAAGGGAATACAAACAGCTACTCCGAAAATGCGCTGGATTTATTCTAGGTGATATTTGCAGGGAATCCATTATTTAATATTCCGAAAGTTTTCAGTTAGATAAAGCTTTACCACTGGACCTGCTACTTCAAATGGGAAAATAGTTTAGGATTGATGAACTGCCTTTTCGTTTTTCAGGATATTTTAGTAGGTCATTTGTCTGTTATCCAGGGAGTGGGAGCTTAGACCATCTTTCAACTCTTAATTTGCACAATTGCGTAGTATTATTATCTTTTGAGCATGTAATAGATTATAAAACAGAGTCCATTGTCCAACTGTAGATCTGTAAAGTCATCTGAGTAATTGAAATCTATATACTTCTATCTGGCTTGTTTGGTCTTATATAAATATCTATCGAAAGACCTACTGTGTTTTTCGTGTTAGTTTCAATATAAGGTTTTTATCTAACTGGATGAGCCATAAGAATGAATGATTTTCCTGACCAACCTTCATTTCTCGATCTAAACATGTCACTGCGCTATCAGCGAATTACTGACAGTACGATGCATATGAAAATTGCTCCTAGTATCTGCTGTGCTTGTATATTCGAATCTGTAATGAAATCAACACGCATTTTTTAGAACAACCACTCATTTTTTCATTTGAGAATTTCTCACTCAAAACACGTCACTTTTCCTAACGAATATAAGGTCGGTATTTGTTCTCAAAGTAACTCTATAGAAAAATAATGTCAAATCCACTCCAACTCATTTTTTTACTGAACATACTTCCATTATTCTGTGTTCCTCATTTTTGCTTGCAGAAGTAAAAGTAACTATTATCCGATTAACAGTTCATGATAACCAAATCATCAGTTTTTCCCCACCGTTCAGGTAGTATTCAAACTTCTGTCAGTCATTCTGTCTCATCACATACCTTCTCAAATTTTCCTACGTCATGTCCATCGATTTTCAGTCCAAATGCTTCAGATAATCAAAGATCTACTGTTTCTTCATCTATTGCCATCTCCCACTGATAAACATTGGAGCCAAATCGAAATGAACAAATCTACTGAATATCAGCCTGTCACATGTGTCTCTGAAGTTGTTTGCTTAGACGCAGTCCTGGGAAAAACTAGCTTCAGTTGACGCACTTTGCAAGTTTTGGAGATAGAACAACGTACTTCCAGTAATTTTCGTGGTGTACCTATCACAAATACAAAGGAAACACGTAAATCAGAACTATTTCTACTTTAGTAGTCTGTTAACGTGTTTACTTGTCTATTTGTAATTTCCCGGTTTCAGATATCCTATTTCATTTCTACCTCAGTTTATGAACATGTGTAGTCTAACACCACATTATTATTCGTTTGAAATTTCATTTATTATGTATATTGAGTATGTATTATGTTAATGAATTTTTTTAAAGATGTGAATGAAATAATTTTTTATGATCCAGGAAAATGATTTGTATTAAATATTCTAAAATTTAATGGTATACACTTTGTCTTGCTTCCGAAGATACTTTCATTGTTCACGTATTAACATCATATTTGTAAGGGCTACAGCACCTCATACTATATGTAGTTTTGGGCTTAATTAACAGTTATCTTTCGATTTTGTAACATATTTTTTGGTAGTAATAGTAGTTTCATTTCATCTATGTGAATTCTGTTCAACAGTGTCGAGAAATTTACTTTTTTCCTGTAAATTTGTTTTTGAGTTATATGTACTATAATGCGCCAACTATGTGTAATGGGTAGTAAATTCATTTGTCAAATCATAGATTGTATATAGTTGGTTTATTTTATTATAGTCAATATTTCTTATCTTACAGAATGAGAAATCCTTTTATATAATTTACTTGTATATTATTCTCTGAGCTTGTTTTTTAAAAATTGATCTTATTTGTAATGACACTCCTTTTTTTACTGCGATTTGTGTACCCTTTATTTGTATTTTCAGTAACTACCAAATAAACTTATCAAGTTTATGATACCTCCTAAAGATCTCATTCAATTCATATTAGTTTCATTTAATTTGAGCCTTTTTTTAAATAAAAAAAACATCCATAACTTGTTGTAGATGTAGCCTTACTTCAGAGTTCTAAACTATGTTGTTATTTTAAATCTTTCGTATACCAGATTTCTTCTATCTGATGTACCTGACGAACGGTATGGCAAATTCCCGTTTCGGTAATCAAAATATTTTGGTTATACCCGACTTTCGCTAGAAAATTGCAATAATTCGTTCTGGTGAGATTTGTAGATTTGTTGTTTTTGATTGAACCTTCATCCGTCCCCTGAAAGCTTTCGGCAACTTAACTAATACCATATTCATACTTTAACAATAAGTTTCAATGTACTCTTTTTAGACATTCGTTTATGTAGGGTCATGTATGTTAAAATAATTCAGGTGATTGACGCAAACATGTATCGCAATTCTATTCAAATGCAACCCGATTTCCTTTAATTGCGCATTCATTCTAGTGTTCAGTAAACCGTTTCAGAATCAACTTGTTGTGAATATGTTGTAAATGTTTATTTTACCATTATGCTGTTGATAACCTTTAAATTTTCACCTCACTTAGTTCCGTTTTCTAAGCAGCTTCGTTTTATCGACTTAGATTTGCATCATCGCTTGAAGTGCATGAAATGGCAAAACTTGCTTATATAACTAAACATAGCATACTCTTAATCGGTTCGTGATAATTTTGTTATATAGTGGGGCGTTTTGCTGTTAAATATTCGAATCAGTACAGTTAATCGTGCCACAATATTTTTCATCTTGTCATTATTATCGTCCAAGTTACTTTCAGTCCAAACAACCACTACCAACTGTAACTGTTACCATGATACGTGCTTGTAACAAATGAAACCCATTGGACCCAGTCTCGACAGTAGGACTTCACGATAGCTGATGTTGCTTTCTGGTCATAGGAAAAAATACCTCTTACCACAAGGAGCTTCACTCACGTTGCCAGAGTAAACGCCTACGTAATCGGAATCTCATGGAATCAACCCTAAGTTTTCGTAGCGTATCTTTTATCATAACTTCAAAATGGTAACTTCACTAGGGATAGTATTTTACAAATGTGGTGTCGACACTGTTTATATCTTGATAGCTTTTCAAATTCTTAACTCTTCTCATGCAACTGTCTACTAAACTAATCTATATTCTGAATGCTAGTGGTGGGATAGTCTCCGAACGCAAACTTGTAACAGTAAGACTTGGGAGTAATAATAAGTCACAACTTAGAGTACTGCATTGAAGCAGCTAGCCTATCTCTGATTACGGATACTAACTCACTTGAGTGTGTTCAGTGTGTGGGATCGAAGTTAGTGAATGGTCTTTCTAAACTCCCTTACGATGGGCGCTTAAAACGCTCTAACTTTTTCACCTTGTCGTATCGTAAGATGCGAGTTGACCTTATATTAACATTTCGTATCTTTAGTAACGATTTGGGTGCTAATACGTCTTATCATTTTGCTCCCTCCGGCACTGATAATCTCCAATATCATAGCAAGAAGTTTCACAAACCGCGATCTGTTAAACTTGTACAACATCTAAACTACGTAACTGGAATTTGTAACTCCGTTGTGCGTGGTACTTCACAGTTCCGATAGAACTTCTTCCCACTAAAACTGTATACCAGGAACATGGAGATCAGTCAAAGGAAAAAACCTATATTTGTGCGAAAATTCATCGTTCATACTGTCATTATGTGACAACTCCAGTATGAACTTTAAACGGTTCATCATTAAGTTGCAGCATCCATATGAGGCCCCAATTTTTGTATTGAAGGTCTCAATTTGAAGTCAACCATTATTTTTTACCCATCATCATTTCGTTATCCGCTATGTACAGCAAAAATGTCACCATAAAACGCCAACCAAATTAATCAATCGAAATTTCTGCACTCGATATCGCTACATTTATTACAATTTCATCGTGCATGTAAACTGTCAGGCATCCGTTAACCTACTTTTTAGAAGTAAAAGATTATCGTATAATTTCATTGTGGGATGTCGAACTTCTGACAACAATATAGTGTCCGAATGAATTTACAAAAAAAGAGGAGGGGTTTTGCAAAGTGTAACAAATTTTAGAATCGTTATGCGTTCTGAAATTCTGTCAGTCATGTTGAGTGATAGTACTACAATAGTAGCACCATAATTGTCTTATTAATTGGTGCTGACATTAGTGCCGTGATTGACTTAAGCAGAAAGTCAGTCTGTGTCGTTGGCAGTTTACTTGTGGCTATACTTACGAGTGATTGATAGTGCAAAAAGAAGTTACATACAGGCATTTACATGCTTGAGAGCCCATTACAATCGTAGTTGTGTGGCTCGTCCTATCGACTGAAGGAGTTGGTCAAGTTTGAATAATAATCAGCATTGAAATAAAGCTGCAAATGCTCACAGCGATCGGAAACGTAAGCGTCGACAGGAATGAAAAAAAATAAGCATGGAATATAATGATGAAGACCATAATAATAGGCTGTGTTTTTGAAAGTCTTACTTCCCAATGTACAACACCAACGTAAATGGTCTGTGTCGAATGGTCGGAGGCCTACTTGAATGAAACAGGGAAGGCGTGAATAGCTAACTAACTTTGAAATCAAACACAAAACTTCGTATCCAACAACGATTACCCTTTCGTCGTTTCCTGATAATATGGATACTTTTATGACCGTGCAACACCGTTATAATTAAGACGATAATTTCTGCTACACCGTCTGCAACTTGAGCAGTCGAACGCATGAAACCCCGAAAACGCACATCAGAAGACGTTTGAAAAGGAATATAATTCCAACCAGTTTCAAATATGGTACGAAGCACTCAGCTATTCATAGCTTTTAGTAAAGGTCAAAGCATCATTATAACCATGTCTCTCTCTCGCCATAAATAATGTTGTTATGAGGTCTCCAAATGCTGACGGCTAAATTCCCACACTTTTAAGGCCATCCTCTATATCCTGCGACCGAATGTGGACTGGCATACCTCTGCACCGATAATTGATTTTCGACTTACATACTCCTTTACTAAACCCCACGAAGTCCTAACCGGACTTCGTTTGCCAATCCATCATCCGACCACCTTTCACCCATTACCCATATTTTGTGCTTTTTCAACAAGCTGATTAGTTACGGGCTCCATAGATGCAAAATCACTAGTAGTAGGTGGGCGATTGAGTCGTATGCTTAACAACGTTTTAGGTAGTAGTGAGCGTCTCTTATCGACCGACTGCAGTTGAATGAATCGGTAGGTTCAGTGAATTATTTATCTACTTCAAGTAAAAATTAATAAGGGACATGTAGCTACGGAGACATATCTTATACAACTGCAAAGAAGAAAAGTAATGGAAAACAAACTTGTTTGTGATATGGTCGAAAAATGTGAAGGGCCTATCATGCCTGAGTGGGACTCAGATAGATTCGCGTGTGCTTGATCAATGCAAACGAGGGCTTCATCAAGAATATTTACAAACGTATGTAATACATCTGGAGTCGCTCAAAGCTCTCACCTGTTAGTTTTATATCAAGAGACATATCTCCAATACGTACACAGCCTCACTTCTCTATATTGAGTTCCAACCTCCAGAGCTTACACCAATTACTTACCATGTCCAGTTTATGGGTGATTGTTTGCATAGTGCTACGTACATCGCGAATATTAGTTTTGTTAAGTACTGAATTTCCGTTCAATAACGGTAGAACACGTGTCATCAAATTTAATAGCGATTCGCCAGTGATATAATTCCAGTTCTTGAACCTTTGGCACATGTTATCTGTACTGTCTGTGGAAAGATTTCGTTGTTTGTTGTTGGTGGGTAGAGACGCATGAAATGCTGGGCGATGACTGTGTTTTATGAGCTTGATTTAACATGACATTCATACTTCACAGTTGAAAAGAACCTTCTCGAATATTCAACTCTTTAATTGTCCCAGGGGCATGTGCATTCATGAATATCTGCATCCGCAAAAACACTCAACAGCCGTAATGCAATGTACAAAAATTTATTACTCACACATCCTGATGTAAAGCCGCTCAGAACATTGATGTACAACTCAATACTTGAACATGAAGTGTCATTTTAAATTTATAGATCACACGAATTATTAATAAGATTTAAATCCTGCGATTAACTTTTTGGTCGGAATGTACGCATGAGAACAAAAACGGTATTTTTAAACTTAGTGTACAAGCCCGCTTTTTCTTATATTTATGTGTTTTATGTGAACAGGTAGTCCGAATGACATCATTCTATGTTTCTCCTATGTGTTAGAATTTGTTGGTTGTTTGGAATCCCACCTTACTAATGCACTATCTTATGAGTACGATATGCCTAAACTCATAAGATGAGTCAGTCAGAGTATTTTAGGACAAGAAATGAAACAAATAAATTTGCGTTAGATCAAAACGAAATTAAAAGTCGGTCATTTAGGTAAACTTTATTGATTGCAATGCAGAAGGTATTGTTTATATTTGTGGAAGACGATGCCAGTTCCAAACTCACCTATGGTTAGACATTTTCCTTCAACCATGAGTGGGACAATGAATTGCACGGATTATGAATCTGTAGAATGTTGTGTAGTCATTTTTCTTACCTATTTATAACAAACCTCACTGTTCTCACAAGTGAAATGGTGTAAAACTTTCTCAGTGGTAATCACAGTTTGAAACTTGAATACTTGCTGTGATTTGATTGAACAGTGGTTTCAAATCTCCTTTCTTAAGTGATGTGTAAAAATTTGCAAATAGTTCTCTTATAATTCAACTCTCCACTTTTATAACCAACATCGTATCCTATACTACCCAGGTTTTATGATTGTATTACTATATGAATAAAATGTTTGACTTTGAAATGCTCAGAAGAAAGACTAATTGTAATAAATTCATCAGATAGTTGATCTTAGTGTCCCTACACATGTGTTGGTGTGACTCGACTACTAAGTTAGAATAAGCAATTCTTATCTTTGCATGATGCATTACCATTAAGCTTTAGGTTTCCCTTCGTCGGAATAAAATTGATAGGTCGCGTACAGGTTATACAGCAAACCAGATTCATTTGCCTGTTGTGCATAGGACGACATATCGGTCTCCGTTATTCTGCTTTTACCAAACACAGCAAATAGCAGCTGTCTTATGTTGTGACTTTTAACTAACATGGTTCATATGAAACAAAAAACAGTTGTTGATTATATTAATGGCCGTTCGAATTTGTAGTAAATTCATTGTGCACTTCAAAACAAGCGAATCCCGTTTTATTATTATTAAGAGATCCATCAAACATATTGTACATCAAGACGGATGAACTGTGGATGATATTCATTGTCAATAAAGTTAAATGTATTCTAGATGTAATTGTGGTTCATTTATTATTTATACGCTTGAATTATGGTGGATTGTAACAACCAAGCCTTGGATCTCATGCATGATATGATAATCTATCTAGATGAAGAATATTTGACAATAAGTATAAGCTAACAATTTCATGGCTCATTAATTTTTTATTACGGTCGTTAGACTTTCCTTGACTACAGCATCTTATTTGCAGTGGTTACATGATAGCTCCTCACAATAAAATTTAAACTAATAGAATTAGAAATCCGCGTTCCCGCCTTGTGGTCTGGATAAATAAAAGGGAAAGCCATTAAGTTTAATCATTTGTGATCATTAGGTTATGGTGTTATTCAGAAAACATTTATCACATCTGGTCTTAATACAAACTAGATATAAAGGACAACTTTCAAAGGATTTTTATATTGAGATATGGGTCACATAAGACTAACTGAAAAAAATATAGCTTATGAACCCCACAAAACCTATCGACATTCTACCGCATGCGCAACTTGTAGCCCGATAAGTCGGAAGAACTAAACTAATTTCTGACAAGTGTACTGTAGCACAGTTACGTATGAGTGATAGATAGTGATTATGTTACAAACTTTAGAGAATGACATTGAAAATCCAGCTGAAACAACTCCCTAAATGCTCCTTCAGTCCGTTTAATTGACGAAATTTTACATGCGAATTACTACGGTTACGTAACGTAATCTATGAGTGTAAAGACGTCATGGGTATTCTGAGTTTAACAATGCTTTTACCAGGAACACCTTAATGATCAAAGTATGCCAACTCAGTCAAATCAGAAGCCAGAAATGAAGAGTTGTCAAGATATATTTGGAAGGCATCGATATCTCGAGAAGCGTTCGGTCTAATTTGGCTAACGATTGTACGAGATACATAGCACCGTGTACCCACTCGTGATTTGGTGCGGACGCGTGACTTAATGGTTGCGTAAGGATCAGTTGGCCAACATATACCAACCTCAAGTTCTCTGTATATACAATTTACAGCTTTACCGATCAAGTATAACACATGTCATCGTTGGACAAGTTCACTGTAGCGCAATCCTGAGTGAGATGGAATATATTGACCTCTACAAAAATAATGACCCAAAATCTTAACTCTTATTCGCTAACATGGTTTTTTACACACTGAAACGAACGAATCATCGCATATGATGCTCAATTTTTACATAATAACATACATGGGAGTACGATATAACTACAGGGAACTACATGATATGAAAGACCTGACATTCCACCATAAAATAACTAAGCGAGAGCCACGAAACTAAGGGGTTCATGCTAAATCATCACAAAGATATGGGATATACGTTAAATATCTCTTGGTTGCAATTTTCGGGACAGAAGCATCCTAGAGACATTTTGTTTATACTACTCGATGAATGTATTAGATCCTTGAAACCTGTTCAGTTTTTCTAGGTCAAGTATACTTCTGAGCTTTTTGAGAACTAATTGTCTCCAAGGTATGGGTGTGGAAGATGAAATGAAGAAAGCGTCCTGCCCCTGTTCATCCATATGTTTTGAATATCCTCAGTCAAGTATGACGCATCCATTAAACAAAAGAAGAGGTTTGATAGAAAATATAGGACTTTGTGAGAGTAAGTTTGCTACAATAATTGTATGAAATAGAGATAATGGCTGAAATGATGCTGAAAGAAAAAGGAGAGGCCTTTCCTGAAAAAGATTATGGTGATCAAAAGAGAAAATCTACAGAAACTTGTGTTTTTAAAGCACATCAAAATACGAAAACTAGTATTTCACCGTTGTCTGTTCAGAAGTAGGTTTTGTTCACTGAAATATGAAGCTTTTTACTATAGGAAATACGACTCAAGAAAAACTCACGTAAGTGTTGTTTATTTCGATCCTTCATAGAGACTAATAGTTACCTCAAAATTTCAACCTTTTAAAAAGACGTTAAGATTTTGACCAAAGTTCATAATAAATTCTGTGCAGAGTTCTGCCAAAAACCTCGTTATTTTTCATGGTTTGGATTTTTCTGTGCAATGAAAAGATTTCGGGAAATCTTAAGTATTGAGAAACAAGTCACACCTTATTATATATATACAAATATATATATATATATATATATATATATTTGTGTACGTATTTATCATCGACTTTCTACCTGATGCTCAATTTATTTGGAACTGTCAAGTCCAGCCTTGGCATTTATGCATAAAGGATACATACATGCTTCTGCGAAATTTCAGAAACTTGATTTAAGAGACCTCAAATGTTTCAAGGACATAGCGTCAATCCTTTAAATTTACGCGGGTAATAGACGCTTGTTCTGACAATCCTGAACTAAGGTCTATTCGAAAATTATACCATTTCATGAAGTTCATCTATCTATTGAAATCAAAGAGGGATATAGATTAGTTTGCAGATTTAGGATTAGGATATAGGATTGGAGGTTGGGGTTAGGAATTAGATTTCTGATGTTCACCACTAACTCGCATAGGCTATTACCCCACAATTCTATTTAGCTATTTGGATTAATGGATTTCTAAACGGAATCTACATTGCAACATGATCGATAGCATTCGATCTGCACTAATACGGACTAGACACGTATGACATCGATCGCCACCCAGTGGTCAATCAATTGTGAACGGACTCCAATATTTACCATCTTTGATTTCATTGGTTCGTCCATAATTTAGTCCCGCCAAAAGCTAATCCTGTACTAGTTGTTGCATAAAACATAACTCTTGATCGTGTCAGAATTCTCTGCCTAATATCGCTAGCATACTTGACTTGATAAACCGTTTTACGATGAACAAATACATAGTCTAAATGTGTTGGTTGCTTGAAACTTCCCATCAATGTTTAGGACTCCAATTGGTCAGTCTCTTTTGTTATACGAACATCCTATGAGGATCGCACAAATATTACTACAAAGTCATTAACACATATCTCAAAAAATCTGCAAGCATTCCTATTAGCATTGAGACTGTCACTACCTGTACCGTTCTGGGATTCGGCCTGACAGCATCACTGTGTTAATGGGGTGTATCAACTTGAACCGATGTAAATACGTACCACGTTCTGCATTGCGACTGGCTGATACCAAGAGAGACTGATCAATCGAAGTCCTAAACATCAATGGGAAAATTCAAACAGCCAATATATAAAAGTTAAAATCCACCTCCTTTCACAAGCCAGTGGCTATCTAGACTCAGTAGCTATGTGGGCAACGCGATGGTGCAGGGGCGATTGATACTGGGTTTAAGTTACGGAGTGAACATCAAAACCAGGACTCAGGTACATCCACTTGACGAGTTCAAAATTTCACTGCTAGCCATCAAATGTATCTGCATAAAAATAGGTAAATTGTTAGGAATAAGTCATTTGTAAAGCTAGTGCAAGAATACGTGATTCGAAGTCATTTGCATCATTAAAGTAGTCCTATTTTGTGCATTTTCCAACATCGTAGATCGTATTTATCCACTGCTATTATAAAAAGACTGACAAATCATAAATGGGTATATTGTTTGGAATAGGTCAGTTTTGAACATTGTCAGTGAAGATTACTGAGCTAGTATCACATCTTCAGTCTATATGTTGTCAGTTCTTCAAAGGTCAGTTACAGTTCATTTGAGTGTTACAGAACAGTTTTTTAATTCAGCCGATTTTTAACTTCCCTCAAATAATTAATGCAATGAATAAAGACGCCGGTACATTTTGTGTGGAGAAGAAAAATAAACACATGCTGAGGTGGTGTACCCATAAACTCTTAAACAACTCGTTTCTGAGCAGTAACGTAGAACATGGAGTGATCAAACCTAATTTCTCCACTGATTTAACAAATTCAGTCGTGACAGTATCTGAGCACTCCTAGATCGAATAAGCAATTAGTGAATCGTCAGCAAAATAATGTGTCCATTGAATCTGCAATAATTCTCGGCTAAACACTAGTCATCACGAGATAACTCCATATTATCTAATGCTTTTAAGAGTCAGTGATGTTCTGAATTAATAGTCAAGTGAAAAAGCATAACACAGACTCCTTTGCTACAGAGAATTACTACGACTATCTGAAAATACCTAAAATCCATTTGCATAACCTTTCCTTCTGTTCATCAATTCAGGAATATGGAGTCAGATTTAGAAAACATCCAAATCGTTAAACGAGGAAATCCCACAGTTTTTTCGTGAACAGAATAATTAGACCCTACCTAACTATCATTTATCTTTAGGAGATATCTTATGGTGTTTTTTATGTCAAATATGTTTTCTAAGATGACAGAGAAAATCAAAATCACCCTCACAAAGTACTAAATTTAAATCGACTTATATACCTATGAATTGTTGTAGATGGTATTATCAGTAATGATTTAAAAACTGTAGACACTAATCGAGAGATAATAACGGAAAACAAAGGCCAATCTTATGGCTTATGAAGAGGTGACTCTTTTCACTCATAAACCTTTTCGTGAATATTTAGATTCCGAATGCTTAATGTCCTTATGTTTTTAGGCCAATTTTATGAGCTTAGTCTAAATCCTCTGAATCTCTTGAAAAAAAGAAAGCTAATTAAATATCAAAACGTTTGCACGTGGATTCATTTAGGCCGCTTCTAGTAGTGAATGCTGTTCGCGATAATACGATCTTAAACTAATTACATATCTCAAATTTTTTGATGAATGCACCCATGCTACATATGGTAATACTTCTGGGTCAGCAATTCATATCCTCATATCTTAATGACTACTCACCATGTTTGACTCATCCGTTGTGGATATTATTCTGTTTGTTGTAGATCATAAGTGGTGATCTGCACGAGAACCTGAAATGAAGAATGTATATTTGTAGACCCACAGTAGATATGAACTGCTTTTTCTCTTTAAAACTTTATGTCTTATATCTTACTTTGACACATATGAATGAAAATATTTCTCCTGACAATCTTAAACTACTAGTTGGATCCATCACTATTCATATATTATCCCCCATAAACACCTATAATAATTTACTAATCTATTTAAAATATAAGCTGTTCAAGTTTTCAGATACTGCCACCTTGATATTTTTTGTGAAAATAATTCTGAATGGAGTTTGATTTACCTTCCTGTCAGTCGTTATATAATGAAATACATATTACAATCGGGTTTTTTGTTCTGATTAGATGTTACTTGAAGATTTGGTATGTTACAAACCTCAAACAAAGAAATTACTTACTTACGCCTGTTACTCCTCATGTAGCGTATGCCACTGACCAGGATTATTTTAACTATTGTGTTCCGGGCTCTCCTTTCCAATTGTTCTCAAGTGCTATTCATTCTTTTGATGCTTGCTCCCAATTCTCTGAGCTATGTGTTGTTTGGTCTGCCTCTCTTTCTTTTGCCTTAAGGATTCCATGTTAGGGTTTGCTTTGTGACGCGGCTCGATGATCTCCGAAGAGTGTTACCTATCCACCTCCAGTACGTTCTCCTTACCCACTTTCCATCTGAAGGCTGGTTTGTTCTCTACCACAGTAGGTTGTTGCTGATGCTATCTGGCCAGTGTATCTGGAGTATCTTGTGTAGACAGTTGTTTTTAAATACTTGTACTTTTATGATGGTTATTGTGATAGTCCTCCAAGTTTCACCTCTATAATGTTCTACTATCCACACTGACAACGCCAAAGTTTGCTCAACTGAAATTTCGGATTGTGTGTCTCTTTTGATCTCCATCTGTGTCATAGGTAGGATTGCCTGGTTATTTAGAGGGACTGCCTAGTTCATTTGGACCGTCTGGTTGCTTCATATGTCGTATTAGGTATTACGGTTTCCTTTCCCCAAATCATAAGTTGTCTGCAGCTGCTATAGTCTCTTTACATCGGAGGTTGATGTGCGTTGTATCGCTGCTGCTTTCAGTTTATCATAACGCTCATGTTCTGGCACTTGGTCGAATAAGTACCCAACTTTTGTGGCCATTTCGATAGGTAGAGCACCGCTACATATGCGTAGTTTGTTGCTTGTGAACGAATTCCCTTAGGTATAAATAGGGTTAATAACCAGGCAGACTAGATACTTGGGTTATTTGCCCCATACGCCGGAAGTCTGAATTAAGATATTGCATCAATTGTGGTCAACTCCGCCTGGAGTCCCTCCGGGGGCTACTGCCGGTCCCAAGCCCGGATAAAGGAGGAGGGTTGGGCATGGGGTTAGCGTCCCCATCCCGTAGAAAACTAACTCGCTAATAAAACGCTAACCAGAAGAAAAAATTATTCAAACCTTTTAAACTTTGCCCCGGGAGTCAGAAGGTCTTCATTTAGAAGAACTATGACGCCTCATGATGAAAGCCGAATTCCTTCGGAAGTTACGAGGCCGATGCCCCTTCTGACAACCAGAGCGACCATTTATTTAGGTACATGGAATGTTCGTACAATGTGGGACACCGGGAGAGTCTTCCAAATTGCTGCAGAAATGAGAAGATACAACCTAGATGTACTTAGGATCAGTGAAACACATTGGACACATGTTGGACAACAACGACTAGCTTCAGGGGAGCTTCTGCTATACTCTGGCCATGAAGAAGAAGAAAATGCCCCACATACACAAGGAGTTGCATTGATGCTGTCCAAACGAGCACAAAATGCACTTATAGGATTGGAATCTCATGGACCAAGGATCATCAAAGCCTCCTTCAAAACAAAGAAAGAGGGCATTTCAATGAACATCATCCAGTGCTATGCACCTACCAACGATTACAATGAAGACGCTAAAGATCAATTCTACAATAGGCTGCAGTCAATCGTCGAGAAGTGCCCAACAAAGGACCTGACCATTCTGATGGGAGATTTCAATGACAAGGTTGGAACAGACAATACTGGATATGAAGACATCATGGGACGACACGGACTGGGAGAAAGAAACGAAAATGGTGAGAGATTTGCAAATCTATGTGCCTTCAATAAGCTGGTCATAGGCGGCACCATATTCCCACATAAACGCATACACAAAACCACATGGACTTCACCGGATCATACTACACAAAACCAAATCGACCATATTTGCATCAACAAAACGTTCAGGAGGACTATAGAGGACGTGAGAACCAAGAGAGGAGCTGATATAGCATCAGATCATCACTTACTGGTCGCCAAGATGAAATTGAAACTCAAGAAGCACTGGACAACGGGGCGGACAGTATCACAAAAGTTCAATACGGCCTTTCTTCAGGATACTGACAAACTCAACAAATTCAAGATAGTCCTCAGCAATAAGTTCCAGGCCTTTCATGATCTACTCAATGGAGAAGGAACTACTGTGGAGAGCAACTGGAAGGGGATCAAAGAGGCAATCACTTCAACATGTCATGAGGTCCTGGGTCACAAGAAGCACCACCACAAGGAATGGATCACTGTTGATTAACTGGATAAGATTCAAGAAAGGAGGAACAAGAAGGCAGCAATCAATACCAGCCGAACAAGAGCAGAAAAAGCCAAGGTACAAGCTGAATACATAGAAGTAAACAAAAAAGTGAAGAGGAGCATCAGAACTGACAAACGTAAATATGTGGAAGAGTTAGCAACGACGGCGGAAAAGGCTGCAAGAGAAGGGAACATGAGACAATTGTATGACACGACAAAGAAACTCTCTGGAAATCGCCGCAAAGAAGAACGACCAGTGAAAAGGAAGGAAGGCGAGGTAATCACCAACATTGAAGAGCGACAAAACAGGTGGGTAGAACACTTCAAAGAACTCTTGAATCGACCAGCTCCACTGAACCCACCCAACATCGAAGCAGCACCCACGGACCTCCCAATCAATGTTGGCCCACCAACAATTGAAGAAATCAGCATGGCCATCAGATAAATCAAGAGTGGCAAAGCAGCAGGACCAGACAACATCCCAGCACGGGGACTGAAAGCAGACGTAGCGGCAACTTCAAGGATACCCCACATTCTCTTCAGCAAAATTTGGGATGAGGAACAAGTACCAACAGACTGGAAAGAGGGACACCTGGTCAAAATACCGAAGAAAGGCGATCTCAGCAACTGTGATAACTACAGGGGCATCACTGTTCTCTCAATACCGGGAAAAGTCTTCAACAGAGTATTGTTAAACAGGACGAAGGACTGCGTAGACGACCAACTTCGGGACCAACAGGCAGGATTCCGTAAGGATAGATCGTGTACAGACCAAATCGCAACTCTACGGATCATTGTGGAACAATCAATTGAATGGAATTCATCACTCTACATCAACTTCATTGATTACGAAAAGGCATTTGATAGCGTGGACAGGACAACACTATGGAAACTTCTTCGACACTACGGCGTGCCTCAGAAGATAGTCAATATCATACAGAACTCATATGATGGATTACACTGCAAAATCGTGCATGGAGGACAGTTGACAAAGTCGTTCGAAGTGAAGACCGGTGTTAGGCAAGGTTGCTTACTCTCACCCTTTCTCTTTCTCCTGGTGATCGACTGGATCATGAAGACGTCAACGTCTAAAGGGAAGCGCAGGATACAATGGACATCTAAGATGCAGTTGGATGATCTAGACTTCGCAGATGATCTGGCCCTTCTATCCCAAACGCAACAACAGATGCAGGAGAAGACGAACAGTGTGGCAGCAGCCTCAGCAGCAATAGGTCTCAATATACACAAAGGGAAAAGCAGGATTCTCCGATACAACACAGAATGCACCAATCCAATCACAATTGACGGAGAAGATTTAGAAGATGTAAAAACCTTTACATATTTGGGCAGCATCATTGATGAACAGGGTGGATCTGATGCAGATGTGAAGGCGCGGATCGGCAAAGCAAGAGCAGCATATTTACAACTGAGGAACATCTGGAACTCAAAGCAACTGTCAACCAACATCAAGGTCAGGATTTTCAATACAAATGTTAAGACAGTTCTACTGTATGGGGCAGAAACCTGGAGCACTACAAAAGCCATCATCCAGAAAATACAGGTGTTTATTAACAATTGTCTACGCAAAATACTTCAGATCCGTTGGCCGGACACTATCGGCAACAACCTACTGTGGGAGAGAACAATCCAGATCCCAGCGGAGGAAGAAATCAGGAAGAAGCGCTGGAAGTGGATAGGACACACATTGAGGAAAGAACCCAATTGCGCCACAAGACAAGCCCTCACATGGAATCCTGAAGGTCAAAGGAAAAGAGGAAGACCAAAGAACACATTACGCCGAGAAATGGAAATAGACATGAGAAAAATGATTAAGAATTGGATGGAACTAGAAAAGAAGGCCCAGGACAGAGTGGGTTGGAGAATGCTGGTCAGCGGCCTATGCTCCATTAGGAGTAACAGGCGTAAGTAAGTAATAAATCAATTGTGGTCACCATGGCTCCGGATAATTGAGGTAATACGGTAGGAGCATTTAAGAGAGGACCGTCGTCACTAAGATCATTAGGGGGATACATTACATGAAAACGCCGACGAGTCTGGTAAAATAAGCAATGGACGTTAGGCTCGCCAGATAATTGTGGTGGACCAAGAATGTATCAATTTCAAAAATAATAGTAAAGTTATCACGTCCAAAACTTAATTTAATAATACATTATATGTAATCTATACACGTAAGAAAAATATACAGGACTTTGCATAAATTGTCAGGAATTGGCGCCTTCGGGTTTCTTTTTGTGAAGCAGTCGCAAATATAAGTGGTTAATAGCTCCAATCACAATTGTTATAGTTCGACGTGTATATCGAGATAAAGCATATAATGAGAATATCAGTGTGATCTGTACACGTAAATAGAAAATATATTAGAGTTATTTTATCACAACAACAGGTAATTTAGAACAAGAGGCATACGTAAGTGACAGTGTATTTGTGAGTGATAATCAGAGCCAAGCTTTTATCCTCTTTTCTGTTTCGAATCATAGGTCGTGCCTTCAAATAATCAGGAAAGCCTAACTACTACACAGATGAAGATCTAAAGGAACAAACACTTCGATATTTCAGCTGAGCGAAACTTGGCATTTGAATTATTGTGTGATAGTTTCACGCTACATAATTGAGCATTTCAACGATACGCGCAAATATTTGAGTCCTTTTGGCAGACAGGTTAAGCTATCTATAAATTTATCTGAATAGTTCGAATATATTCAAAATTGTCTTAATATTACGCTTGTGTTAGTGATTGTTGCCTATTGCTTTCCGTAGTGAATGTAAGTGTATTGTGTGGGCTTCTGGGTCGTAGACTTATGTTTTCTATTATCTTTTCCAGGCTTCACGCTATTTTGCATGCTCAACTAGTACACAAAGTACTTTCTGACTTGACACGAACCGCTACAGTTGTATGCCATGGAACCTCCACATATGCTTATCCCAAGCCCAATATTTCATAAAAGAAACAGAACCATGTCTCAATCAGAAGGTGCCTCTAAAGGAGAGCATGGTATTGGAAAAATAATTAGCTTTTGTCGTGATAAAGGACACGGTTTTATTAAACCTGATAACAGTGATGATTGTATTTTCGTGCATGTTTTTGAGTAAGTTTGCCATACATTATAACAAGCTTCCAAGTATCGACGGTGAATACGTGCCTATCGAGGGAGACGTTGTGGAATATCGTAAGATGCTCATCCCTCCGAAGAATGAAAAGTACCAAGCAGTTCACGTTAGAATAGTCAACCTTAGTCCAGAAAAGCATAAAACCTGGGATGAACCAGCCTAGTTCTACTTTTAATTCAAATAACTGACATCTTGGTTGGTATTTCCAAAAACCGGTTATATATATATATATATAATCAATATTGTAAATAGTCCAACCATCAATTTTCACCAAAAACTTAGTTTTTTCAAGCCTAGGAGGTATAAGGTGTAAAGATTCAGAATGTATTGCGTGAGATGTCAGTTTATTTCTGTCAATGTGGTTCGAACCACTCCGGAAACTGCAAACTTGCTTATGTTACTCCCATTAAAGCTAGAAAACCGAAGGATTCCCGAACCTCTGTTTAAATGTGTCAAAGACTTGCTGATAGCCTATCGGCAGAAAGTAGAAATAAGTTCTTCATGCTCTTCGTGAAAATCAGTACCTAGCAAAGTTATGTTTGGCGCATGTTATCTAATCTGTGTTACCTTACATTATGTCAAAGTCTGGTCAATATTAACATGGAGTGACATTGCATGTTCATCCCGAACTTGCCTTAGACGTTCTGGAAAAATGATCTAAATTGGGGTCAATACTTATGGTTGTGTGAAAGTCATGACATTGTCAGTCCTCTTAATCTTGTCGAGCGGGGGTATGACCGATTATTAAGATAATGAGCCATATACGTGTGACTACGACTTGTTAACGTGCTGTTGCGACTAGAGTTCTGATCCTCATGAGCGTTTAGTCGAGCATTTACCGACCTGGATACAAGCATATATACAGGCCTATTGAGATTTAAACTAGGAACCACGCCGCCAGCCCCAATTTAGAGTTACACACCTTTGAAAATGGGCGGATGACTATTTCCATCCATATATAATGTGGCTTGAGAAGTTTTACCTCTTTACTCTCTTACGCCGGATTAAGTAGTGAAATAACTTCAATAAATTGTGTACTTGGAAGTAATTTTGGTCGTATGTCTCTTCCAGCTAGGTCGGGACGACTTATAAGACTGAAAGCGAGTTTGAAAATGAAAAGCGAACGCGGAACCTTTGTCGTGTAGGTCTTCTCATCGAGTAATCACCTGAGCACCTAGTATCCGCGTCTTACAATTGACTCTGAAGATTCGACACCAAAGGTTACTGAGGAAGTCTGTCGGCTTTATTCCTCAATAAAAAATTGTCAATATTCCTGGGGGGGGGAAACGACGTACTGATTATTTATCAAAGTGTGCATCTGGATAGTGAGTAGTTTCTCCTGATTGTAGTTAAGTATTGTTCTCGCTACGTTGTTTTTCGCCTAAAGATGGTTTTTGAATATCAGTTTTACGTCATTTAGTTAGAATCCGTTCACGGAAATGGGCCTCATTTCCACCAGTGAATGTGGATGTTCGCTAAAAGTCAATCTTCTGTCAAGTATCTATTAGGATTCTAAAGGAAAGATTTACTTCTGTGCTCGGAATTTCACGAATTGCCCACACACGTACTGAGTAGCTGTGAGCCAATCGTTTAGACGTTTGAATCTAAACCATTTAGTTCCAGGCTCATGACTTCCCAACTATTCCCACAGACTGAACACTTGCAGTCAAAAGAGAAGTCTAGTTTGAATTTGGTCGTAAGAGCCACCTGGTTTCTAATGTAAATTCAACTAGATACAGATACGTGGAAATAACTATTCTCGCGAGGGTCGGATGCTGATCTTTGTTGGACAGTTGGATAAATGTTTATGCCTCTGGAACTTCTACTACATATAACAAGAGACACATTAGGGTCCCAATAAATTTTAATAAGGAATAGAGGATGTGCATTATTGCAAGAGGCATATTATTAAATGGGCTATAACAACTGCAGAATATATCCTCAAGCAATTATAATATATTGATATAAGGACACAAGGGGTGGAAAATAAGAGGAACAAGCTTTATGATGCACTATGATGATAACTGCTATCATTATGTACTTCAAGAATTTGCTTAAACTTCGTCATTGCTAACCTGCTGTTTGTTGATGTAAATAAACGTTATCATTGGGGACGATTTAAAATTCGATCAAACGTCAAGAGCCTTAATCAAGAAAATACTTTTCGCGTGAGACTTTGCCAGTTCTGAAAAAAATACATGGCACAGTCAGTCAAATGCACCGATTAACCTAGCACATATGCAGTGGTTCGAGTTGCCATGCCACGTTAAGACAGTGAGATGAAATTAGCAAGTCAAATTAGTAATATCGGTTATACAGAAAAGGTCAAGATTTAGTGACTTGGGTTCTAAGGGTTGACGAGGTTGATCAGTGTAATCCTTGCCGCTTAATCTCCACTTACCTACACGGCTCACTCCAGTTGTCAATGATTTAACGAGTTGACAACACATCTTGTTTTGGTCGCTCCTAACCTATTCCACTCGACAGTGTTACTCGGGAAAGCAGGCGTTGGTTTGGCATAGGCAATACATGTTCCGACCATGGTAGTTGGTGACTGTCCGCCGCCTCACCCATCAACTAGTTATCTTAACCCCGACAGTGTTTATTCCTTGGTCCCCCAAGAAAAACACGAGTAGTGCTTCAAATGCTAGTGACCTACGTATATCTGCTATTCTTAATGATCATGGTTCACAGTCATGAAGTAAGGAGTCGAACTGCTGCTGAATAAACATCCTCTCGTCTATGCCAAAGGTGACGTAAGTTGGCAGCGAACTAAGCTTACTGAATTCGCACTAAGATTTCCTTGAACACCAACCCATCAGGGATGGTAAAACTCTCAGGATAATCATACAATCCATGGTGAATTTAAACATATCATCTGATGAATGTTTAGACCAGTCAGCTATGCAAGCAACTGCTAGCAGCCGCAGACCTAAATTTAGTCATACAGTGTATGAGCTACCGGTCCTTTGGAGACAGCGTCTGAATGATTTGGCGAGCGATAGACAGAAATCATTTAGTAATAGGACGTTATTCACTGTTATTTTTCTTGCTACAGTTCAGTCATAATTACGCGACAAACAATTCTGAGGTTACACGTGTAAATTAAAATGACTGAAAATATGCTACTAAGGAATAAAGCATTTTTGATAGCAGATATATCCCACCAGAACTTTAGTAGTCAAGTCTAAGGTAAATGTTTTAGATTAATGAAGTTTTATTAACATTGGGATCATGGACCGATCTAAGGTAGATTGAATGATCAGTATTGGGTTTGAACAAGGATCTAGCTAAGTTGTAATAGAAAACTTTGGGGAAATGGGACAACGACCCCATAATCGCGAGGCTGGGTAGTTTTCTTGAATAGCACACAGCTCGTAACCGTGGCTGTGTTTTCTCCTGCACCTGTCCAGATGCTTCGTTGTTTACGGCAAATGTGTCGAAGTGGTCACACAGACAGGTGGCTATGTTACCACAACCCAGAAGCCTAGTTTGTAAACCTAAAGCGTGAAGCCACGATGGGGAAGTTATCTTTGTGACAACATATTGTCGATCTATGCAACATTTCCCTCTGAAATCGACTTCATAATGAAGAGTTACTATTCAGGATTTCGGTAGAACCTAACACTGGTTGCTATTACATAAGCTAATATGTCGAGATTTCTTTTGATATCGTGAGGAACTATCTGCATTGATTGTCAGGCATAGGATAGTATGATGGATAATACTAGTTCAACCTTGATTTGAGTGCTCCTATATTCAGTCAGTCAGCTACAACGTAGGATCAGGCACATATGTGCATCGTTTCGAGTTGCCATACCTCATTAACACAACAAGATGAACACCGGATTCATAGAAGTAGTTAATTCAGTGGTGGTAATATGTAAAAGAAAGACTGCATCTAAGGACATAGTACAGGAAGAAAGAATTAGTTCGTAGAATGAAAGTTATGAAGCGATTTCAATCTCAGACAGTGTATACTCCGACGCCATTGTGGTCGACTTTGAACCATATCACCCATCCTATATTCACGCTACTATGTAGCATTCACACAGAAGATTGCTGTTCTAAATTCCTGGTCCGAGATATCGCTAACTCTTACAGAGAAAGATGATATTCTATGCCAACAAAATAGTAACAAAAAGAATTATTAGATGTGGTTTCTCTCAACTCAGTCTTTCAAGTTACTTAGTAGGATAACGTGGCAGTATGGAGTGAATATACAAATACGTAGACAGTATTGGCAAATCCATGAAATTTTTTTTAGTCAAATAAAAAAAATATCTATGAAGTCGTATACCTACGGTTTTATCAGTTTATTCTGACGGTCAATTATTTATGTTTTTAAATTACAGGGTTCAATCTGAGTGACTCCCGAACATTGTTAATCCGCTGATCCAGAAGAGCTAAGTTGTCTTGAAATTCCATTTCGTCAATCACTTGAAGTGGGGAAATACTGGAAGTTACACTAGAAGATAAGGAACATTTATCATCAAGCTCTATGATTTCTTGGTGATTAACTATTTTTCGGATCTACAAAATATAAAAACGCATTTGTGTAAAATATAGGTGTAATGAGCTGTGTAATTGTAAGTTTAGTTAGGAATTATGTATAGACAATAATAATTTTTCCGTATTTTATATTCAAGATAAATAAAAATGGCAGTTTTAGATTTCAATGGTAAGGCTTTTTACAATTATCAGTGTTGCACCTCATGATTGTACTCGTTGTATTTGGCTGGAATTATAAATAAGTTAGTGTCTGTGTGTAGTTATTAGTATAGCGTTTGTCGAAAATTCGTTTACTAATCACTCCTCTAAACGGGGCTTTTTCTTGCACCTTTGGTAAAGGTGTTTTAGAATCTCATTTGAGACAGGGTATTATGCACAGTAACTTTAAATGACAGAATTAGACTTAATAATCGATGTTAATGCTATGATCATTTTATTAATGGTTCTTTCGTTGAGAATTCTTTGAAAAATTATTTTCGATTCTTTAAAAAAACAAAAACTACGTGGAAAATTTAACGTTGTTATTCATGAAGAACAATTAAAATGTTTCATTAAGACACAAATGTATTTTTTATGGTATAATCTGAATGAAAACAAAAGGAACATATATTATTCTTTCATTAGAATTGAAAATTGCCATAAATTGTTGAATTCTTAGTTATTCCAATCTGAATTCATGATGAATGAACCCCAAAATATAAATCTTCTGTTTAACTCCATGCAAACAAGCCCATTGGCGATAAAAGCCACCGATGAATTGAGTTAGAAAAGTTCACTTACTCAGACAAGTGGAGATGCGCATAATGGACAAAATCTCAGTCTACAAAATTTAACTAAAAGTTGACTTAACATATGTAGAAATGAAGGACACACTGAGCCATATAAATACATAGGAACTAGCATAGACAAGCATTAATAAAGTATGCTCAAGATTACATATAAGTGTTTGGCAAGGGCAAAATATGAGTGACAGCGTGTATATATCTTTCCAAAATTAGTACGAATATGGGAATCTTTTTTAGGAACACATCGTGCAGAATCTTAATGTATAGTTGGGGTATGTGTTGCTAAGATATTAGACAGTATTGTAATGAGCGTCCGACTCTTAGTTCAAATAGATTCTGTTGTATTTCAATTATAGTAATTTGCCAAAGCCAACTCAGCGTCATAAAACTGTCAGAAAACGAAAGTTAGAACAAATTCAATTATGGTCTGAAGATGTTGAGTTTTTAGTTACGGACCAATTTTGTTAAAATAGAACACTTCTTAAAATACTCTCCAATCTCAATAATAAGCACATTTTCTTATGACAGATTTAACTTCATGAAATATTCCTGTTCTATGAGTATATCAGAGTTGCAAATGTTTGTCGGTAAATCCACTTTCCGACAATTTATTATTAACGTTGTTAGTGATCATTGGGATGACCAGTCCGTTAACTGACGTCAATCAATTAATTATCTGACGATTCTTCAGCATGTTGACAGGAAATTTCCTATTCTCAGTTACTACTGGTATAATTTACATTTGTCGGTGACATTAACTATGGAATACACTACCCCATTTGAAACTCAAATCAATTGCAATATGTGCAAACACTGGACTAGTGAGTTACAATGCTAACAGATCGTTAAACTGCAAACCACTATTATAATCGTAGGCAAAATGAAGATATATGGAAAGACTACATGCTAACATTCTGATAAATTCATTTAAACCGATTTTGTACGGAACACCAGACAGCTTTTAGGTTGACATACAAGATTATCAGTAGACGAATGTAGTTCACTTTAATTCATCTTTTGTAATAAAATTAGATTTATAAATGCTGACAGAAAAGATCTCTTAGAGTATGCGTGTTTTGAGTAACAAATATGTTATTTTACAACACGATTCATGCCTTTTGTCAACTCCAGAATAACTAATCATACCAAACTATACAGAGCAACATGAAACTCGATAGCTCTTCCAGACTATACATGGTTAAATATTACCACTAGAAGAAAAGACAACCATCCATTATAAAATGCAATGCGAGTATGGTAGTTGATTTTGAAAGAGCGGATGGCAAGTAATTAAAACACTCAGTTATCAACAATTAAATTTGAGAAACCTGAAATCACTACTATTCATACATAAAGAAGTTACGGCTTAAGGTCGAGTACAAAAATTTGTACTCACAATACACTATTAATGATTTATCTTACTTTAAATTATTGAAGCTATTATATATATATTCCAAGAAAAATAAAATGAAATTTAATGTAATAAAGGAAACAATGAGAACATTTACGTCGTTTGAACTTGAAGCCGTTGAATGCACCGAAATACAATCACCTTCATATAAATTGTCAAGACTGGTTGTATTTTGTAGTTGGTTCGTGCCGCAACTGTTAGTAATAAATATGAAGATTTTACTCGAATAATTTGAAAAAAGATTGCTGTTTCGTGTGAAATAAAATCATTCGAAAGTTTAAAATAAAAGAGGAAAGTCTGAACGCCTTCATATTAGAATAGGACATTCATTTCTTCTAGCTGAACCACTTTAAATCAGAGGTGGGCAAAATATAAAATTATGCGTCAAAGCAGCTAGAAGGGATTATTTATATGAAAAGTTTGTGCCCATCAATTATAGACGTGAAAAACGTTATTGTTATGTCATGCGGCGTCCAAGCGTGATACTGATACACGAAATTCTTTTATACAAGCCCTCAACGAGCTGCTGAGTGAGAAAACTAAAAGTAAATGAGGGAGTTTATTGGAGTAAACCAAATGAAATACATAAGGACTCATTTATATAAACATATCTACTCAGTGAATCCGATTCTTGGCCAACAACATGCGCTTGTCATTAGGAGATTTTTGATTGGCACAACACAGCCTTCTCATTCAGCGTATGTTGATTAGCCCACTGGCTGAAAGTGTTGGAATGGGTGCACATCAATTACTAATTTTATTGCCTATGCTTTTATTTTGAATGTTCATATGAAGGTTGTATGACCGTTTCCAATTAATTTTTAATTTATCGTCAATAGTATTCTGCACGGTTGATTGTTATGCGTCAGAGGTGGGAAAACTAAAGCATGAAGACCGCAAATCTTTTTTGAAGTCATTTGGAATTATGCATAGAAATGGTCAGAAGTGAAATCGTACTAAAGAAACATGGTATTTATACTAGAGTTTCAGGAAATGGTGTTTAAAGTTAAACTTGATTTACTAACTAAGCAACTTGAGGAATTTAACTATAGTCAGTTCCTAACATTAACCACACAAACGATTTCATTGGAAAGTGATCAGGAATACAATTGCCAGATTTCAGCGCTCAATTATAAATTTCCACGATGTTTTAAGTATTTCAAAACACGTGAATCACAGTGTAATTTACTGGATTTTTCATTTGCTTCTGATATTAATGGAGTTAATTGTGTTCTTCAGTTGAAGTTAAAAGATCTACAGGGTGATAGGAGCCTGAATGGACGTTACAAATGTGCAAAATTGACTAAATTATATACGTAAAGTTAACAGAGGTTAAATTTTACAACCTGAAAATTTTTTCACGTGAAATGTTCTCTCTTTAGGTTGACTTATATTTGTGAGCCGGCGTTTTTATGTATAAATTTAAGTAAGTCAATATTTTAGAACTGGGAAGGATAGCTCAGGACAGAGTTGGATGGAGAGTGCTGGTGGGCGACCTATGCTCCTTCACGAGAGGTAAAAGACGTAACTAAGTCAGTATTTAGATGTTCCTTTTTCATCTGATGATGGTCTGTTAAAAATAGTGAATAAGCAACTACTGGGAATGTAAATAGCGATAATTTATCAGTTAGAATATTTTATGTTCGTATTTTCTTTCCACTTTGTAAATCACTGAGCAAAAAGTGATCAATTAGTTAAAGAAGTCAGCCTATTTTCGGTAAGACAAAGAATATTGAAAGACCAACCTTCAGTAAAAGTTATAGGTGGTGGGGAGTCAAGTTTTATATGCTGGATATAGTCGACCTGAAAGTGCATGTTATTCTCAACAAAACATGTGGTCAGATAGATAAGAATGCTTAACGCCACAGTTCCGATTAAGACGCCTTCTCTGGAGCGGTTGAATGAAACTATCTATGACCTACATAGTTCTTTAACACTTCATTTGACAAACATTTTTTAAATTACTGGTGAAAAAAATATTTCAAAACCGAATTTTCTACTGATGTGGTATAGAATGATTGTGAGACTTAAGAATTAATTGAAAATATTACTTTATGAATGACTTTATTTTCCAATAATATATTGTTTAACCTAGCCTATTTTCAGTACCCTTTACGTGATAATATGTTTTTTGTGAAAAATCAAATTACCATAAATATTGTCAAATTCTGACAGAAATTCATACGAAGTTCAGGTAGATGATGTCCAGAAAGTTAAGCAAAACTTTATGGCTAAATGACCCAGCTCTGAAAATAAAACTTCACACAAAACACTACGAAATAGTGAGCCAACGGGCTTTCAATAACGGGGATCTAAATCTACCATTTCTTATTTTCACGTGTGAACATAAATTCTGCAAGTTTCAGTTAAATTTAAGGAAATTTGTTTTTACTTAGCAAAAAGATTATCTTCTACACCATAACATGTGTTTGCTAGTCAAAATGGTAGATACTGTCTATCTTATTTTGTGAATTTATAGTGCAAAATGTTAAGGCTTGGATACCAAAAATTAGTTTTGGACGATATAGCGATTAATGTATATTTGAAATATTCCCATATTGTAAATTTAGAACAACATATATAAGCGAACAATATTGTTTTCGATTAGATCCTCATCTGGCAAGTAGATACTGAACTAAAATTGAGCAAAAACTTGTAGCAGAACAGTATACTATGTGACCAATTGTCAATTCAATTACTGTGTCTATTGATCAAAAGCAAATTAAAGAATAATTCATAGGTGGTGTATGCTGAGAAACGTGGTGAACATTTGATCAAGATGGCTAAGCTTACCTGTTGTAGTTGTGAACACGTTTGTTCGTTTGACATGATTGATTAATTAGACGCTGAAGAATTTTTGGTGTCACACATTCATGAGGATCTCGATATTCACTACTGAGAGAAAGAAGTTTGCTTAAGGTAGGAAAAGTAGCTGATAAATTTGGTGTTGATCTAATTGAATCAATATTTTTTAGATACCGTTTGCAATGCGTTCGCTCTGTTGGAAAATTGTCAGATCGTTCTTGTGAAAAATGCTCTGAGTTACGTGGATTCGGAATTATGTTTGAATAACACTGTTCCAACATAGAAATGCGTTCTTTCAAGAGTTTTATATATTCTCGTGAAATTTCAAGATTTTTTGATACTTGTTCTTTAGCAGTGACAACAACAGAGATCTTTCTATGAAACCGGTCCTTTTCTAGCTGAAATGTTGTTTAAAGATATTCATCAGATAAATAGCTTTTGATTAGAAATCACAGTGGAAATAAAGCAACAGAAAACTTTTAATATCTAGAGGTAAAAAACTGCAGGATAATAAAGAAAAAAAAGTAACTCAGTAAACTTATCCAAATCAAACAATCATTGTCTTACCTTCTAGACACCATCACATTCATTTTATATTCATGAGACATACAATCGACACTACCTCATTGATTCTTTCCATGGGAGCTACAAATGCTCATAGAAGTTAATTAGCGGTCAGATCAAGTATAGATAGATTTGATTATCTTAATCAAACCATCCTATGGATTATTACACTTTGCCTTCACGCCAGTAAAGATAAATAAATGATTGATGTAAGTAAAAAAGTAACAGATACTTGTATTGTATTGGTGCCTGTGTGATCGGGCAATAATTATGAGAGGAATTGTATTGTCTAGTTGGATTATTGATTAGCGAACCTAAATTACCTGTATAAGACTGAGGACTTGTTTGTCAAAGACAAAATTATCTTTTTTTTACCAATAACTCAGTGACAATCAAATAACATCCAGAATCAATACTTAAGACCTACTGTTTCACGATGCAGCCTCATATTTTTTTATCCAATATAAAGAATAGAACAAGAACACAGCAAGTAGAGACTTCTATCGTACTGTTTCGTTCAGAACTTAAAGTCGTGTGATAATCTAGGTTAACTGACTGAAAACAGAGCAAATAAACAAGATAGTCAAACGTAAACATGACTACACGATAAGCGGTGGAGAGCTGAATAATAAGTGAGTAGTGAATTAACAGTAACTTAAGGGAATTAGAAAATAACAGAGGTCTATTTACTTAAAGAAAACCTAAGGATAGGAGAATATTAAAGTACAAGAATTCAAGTGACTAATAATTTTACAACTGCAATATAAAAAACAACTTTACGTAAAATAGTTCAAAATATCACAATATTCGACCCATTATATCATTATTGAAAACACAGAAAACATGAAAAAGATATTCCATCCATAGACAGACAGAAATTATTCATTATTTCTGACCATCATCGATTATTCGGAAGAAGATACCGAAGCTGGTACTTTAATATAGTGGTCTAGGTTACCTATTATAGTGACCTAACCAAACTTTAATGGCTGGAATACCTCATTTGTTAGGTCATATCATGTCAGGCAGATTTATTGGAGAGAGGTAAAACTAAAAACACCAGCTTAAGATTCGACGGCCTAGTCATAGCGTTATTTGTATAATGGTGTGAAGACAATAAGGTTTATTCCTTAGATGTGTCTTTTTACAACGGAGAAAATGGGTCGAAATAGGTCCGTATTGAAGGCAGTAAATCTCTCTTTTGTCCGTTTCCAGCGGTAAAGCGTTAAAAGTAAGGGGTTAGTTCATTCAAAACTCGGAAAAAGGTCGTGTGTAACTGGCCTTAACCAGTTGTCTTTTGGACGTCGTGGATACGCTCTCAGGTGATCAAGAACATTCCTTTCACAGTATAGACAACGAAGAAGCCACAACAACTAATATATCTCTGACAGCCCCTGAGATTACCTAACTATAAAGTATAACTGATCATATTATTATCTTGATAAATAAGTTAAGTATCTAAGTATATTTTATGATAAATAAAAAGTTATTTAGAAAAAGCTACATTTGATCCGCCAATTTGGGAGATAAGGATGTAACGCTTGTAAAACTAGAAAATGTTTAGTTAGTTCTGTGGTTTTGCTAATAAAACCTTTAAGTGTATTTAAGAGCTTGACTCCCGAACAAATTCGTGTTTGGTGATAAACTTCATTTTCACAGACTACGCTTTTGCTGTTTTATATATATGTACATGCAATTATTTACACTGTAAAATCAACAATCTGTAGTCTCACATAAACGGTAGTTATGAGAATTATTCATATCTTAAATAAATCTAAATAAATTGTCACTGTTCAGATGTATAGTTGTTTAGCATAAAATCACTTAAAACCTTAATTCAATCGGTGTTAATCTGTTTGTGTTGTCATATCTGTGAAATGTTTCTTCCAGAAATATGTGCGACGATCTAAACGGATCAACAATAAAAAATTATATTGATTTTTGGTTAGTGCTAAGCCAGTAGAAAAGCATGTTTTATTGTGTTCTGGGAACATTACAATCCTTTGTTTTTGTTGCGGTCATATTAGACAGCAGAGTTGTCAAAACCTAAAAAAACAATGATCGATTTAAGAATTTTATCATATAAACAATGGTTTAGTTAATACCGAAAATCAACCATAGATCATTGTCAATGATTACATGATTAATATCTTGTTTACTGATCAAACGATTTTCAGATGACAATTAGGGGTCATGCAACTGATCTAAGATATTGTGGAATTTGTCCTTGTGAATAATTTTTGTTTCATTTGCAACTAATTCTGTATTTGTGTTTGTAGCTTCAGTGAAATATCCTGAATGGAATTTCATTGGGTTGCGTTCTGATTGATAAAGATTATGCTTACTCATCAATGTCAATAACTCCATCTGAAGCTACTTCAGGTTCCAAGTTCGGGTAAAGGGGGACGATTAGGAGTGAAGTTAGCATCCTCAACTTGCAAAAAGGCTTGAGATACTAACAAGTTCTAGGACCAGACAGTATACCAACCGAAGTAATGGATTCAGACATAAAAGTAACTCCAAAGATTTCAATGTTCTCATTAGAAAGATTTGAGAGGAAAAACAAGTCCCAACAGATTACAAAAACGGATACCTCATAAGAATACTAGAAAAATGAGATCTTCGTAGGTATAAAAACTATTGTCAGTACGAGACACATTTTCGAACAGTGTTACTGGACCGAGTGAAAGATTCAGTAGATGCTCAACTTCGAGATCAACAAGCTGGTTTTCGTATGGATCAATTGTATACTGACCAAAATGCGACAATGACGATTATTATGCAGCAGTCAATTGAATGGATCTCATTGCTATGCATGTACTTCCTTCATTAATGGAAAGAATTCGACAGTGTAAACCTTGTGTAATCCTCGTCAACACCACGAAGTACATAACAACATCTTCGTTGGGATACAAGACTCCCTACGATGGACCGAACTGCAGAGCTGTGCGTAGAGGGCAGCTCACAGATGCTTTCCGAGTGACCACTAGTGTAAGAAAAGGATGCTTACTCTTGCCATTTATCTTCCTCCTAGTTTTTGACTGAAGTATGACGATGTCCACAGCACAGAGTACAGGGAACATTGAACGCAGCTGGACTTACCTTTAACACTTCATAGTGTAAAGTAGTCCATCTGCGACATGTCGCATACTACAGTTACAACTTAAGAAACTCCTCCCTAGTAGTATCTCGAATCGAAAAAGATTTGGGAGTCCTGGTGCTCTACGATCTAAAGTCTTACGCTAACTGTGACAAAAATGCCTTCCGAGCAAACCTTGCACTGGTAACATTGAAGCGCATTTTTGGCCAGTTTGACGGAAGAACTTTCCACATAATTTTCAACAGTTTTATTCGTCCCTATTTAGAGTACGGGAACATAGTATTTCCTCCCTCACTCCAAAAGGATAAGGACACTGGAGCGTATCCGACGGCGAGCCACGAAATCAGTTCTGGGACTCAAATTCAAACCTTGTGAAGAACGCCTCCAATCACTTAACCTTTACCCATTAGAGTATAGGCGTCTTAGAGGTGACCTTCTGGTGGCTTACAGTATCCTTAACACTTCTGTACCCGTATTGGTGATCCCCTACTACTAGACACTGAAGCCTGTTAAGCGAAGACTTCTTCTATTTCGTCCACAACCATTTGGATGATTTGAACTTTGTGACCCGACCGAAGCTGCTACCTTGACGCGGTGGTCGGGCTTGCTTATCGTGATGACCCAACCGTGCTATATTGGCTGGAACATATGTTCCTGTAGGTTCTACCATGCCAGGCAGGTCGATTAGAGAACGGTAAGACCAAAAGCAGCAACTCAAGGTCTGAGGGCGAAGTCGTACTGCTGACTGTAGAGGGGTGTGACAACAGTAAGGTTTTTCCCTCGGACAACCAGCATGACAGCGATGCTGCCTTCCCACAAGGAGGGGTGGGGTTAGAAAAGGTCGACCCTAAAAATGTCACAACTCACCTTACCTCACGGATTTCCGTCTCCGGCGGTAAGGCCCTTTGAAGAGCGGAGCTAACACGTCAAAAACCTCCCACGAAAAGGCCGTGCGCGACCGGCCTCAAGCAGTTGTCCCTTGGGCTCTGCGGTCACGCTCCACGGTGTGGGCAGCCGGGAAGTGATATCAGCCCTCATACCCGTAACGGCACACGAGACCAAGTTGGTCACATTCAAATCCTTCCTACACCTCCTAATACCTCTCTTATCTCCATGACTAACTCTTCTCACGCCTCTTTATCACCTCGCACCGCTAAGGCAAACGATTCGAGTACGCCGAACGTTATTCCTGGTCTACTGAAACCACTCTCTAAACTACATGTAGGAGCTTTTAACGTCCGAACACCGTGCCAAATAGGACAGCAGGCTTCCTTAGCTGTGACTTTAGAATCCCGCGCCATCTATGTGTGCTGCGTCTCCGAAACGCGCATACATGATCCGAGTAGCGCCATTCATTTGACCTCACCATATCAAAATAAAGGGTCATCTCGCTTCATGCTTTGTGTATCTGGAAGCCTTGATTCTGCTTCCCGTGGCCTCGCTGGTGTAGGTATAGCGTTGAGTCCTAGAACAGAACTAGCTCTCTTAGACTGGATCCCAGTAGATAGTCGTTTCTGCTCCGTCCGACTAAACGGAACAGTAAGAACTCAGAAAGATATGGACACTCGTTGTTGCCTCTTCGTCGTCTCTGCCTATTCTCCCACTGACTGCAGCGCAGATGAGGTAAAAGATGAGTTTTACAGAAAGCTATCCAATCTCCTCCAAAAAGTTAGGAGCTCGGATGTAGTAATAGTGGCCGGTGACTTTAATGCTCAAGTAGGTAAACTAAGCGATAGGGAAAGACACCTGGGTGGATCTTATAGCATCGTGTCTCAAAGAACAGATAATGGCGACCGTCTGTCGCAACTATGCTCAGATAACCGCCTGTTCCTTGCAAATACTAACTTTAGGCATAAGGAAAAACACCTTTTGACATGACGACCCCAGAACTCATCCCAATGTTGGACCCAACTATATCACATCTCCATCAGCCACCGATGTAGGGGCTCGCTGGAAGACTGTCGCTCGTTCTTGAGCACATGTTTAGATTCAGATCATGCTATAGTGCGAGAGCGTATTTGTCTGAGTCTTACTGGACGTAGGAAAGACGCTGCAAGTAAACCTCTTAGGGTTCTACTTAATGATAGCCAAGCTAAGAATATATTTCAGTAACAACTAGAAAAACAGTTAGGCAGCCATGTAAGTGGTGCCCACCCCGAGGCAGCAAGGAATGATATCCGAAAAGCTGTGTAAATGGCAGTGAACACTTTAGGGACCAGTTGAAGTGACTTTCAGCCACACTTCTATTTCTCACGATCTGCAGTCACCCAAAATGGCAAGTTAATGAAGATCCTCTGACTCTTTACGAAATTGAAAAAGCTATAGAAAATCTGAAGCGAGGGAGAGCAACAGGCCCTGGAAGGTTTAACCCTGGGATTTTTAAGGATGGTGGTCCAGTATTAGCAGTGAGATTAACCGAGGTCTTAGGTACAATTTGGGAACTGTACGTAATCCCATCTGACTGGTCTCAATCATTGATTATGCCAGTCTATAAGAAAGGACAAAAGTCCTCTTGTGACAATCACAGAGGAATCAGTTTGACAAATATAGTATCTAAAAGGTTAGCTTCAATAATACTTCGACGCATAACTAAAGCTTGTGAAGAGCAGACTAGAGAAAATCAGGCTGGTTTTCAATCTGGACGTGGTTGTATAGACCAGATATGCACACTACGTCAGGTTCTAGAACACAGACACACGTTCAGACGCCCCACAATGGTAGTATTTCTCGACCTTAAGGCAGCATTCGACTATGTCGATCGTGAGGTTCTATAGCAGTGTTTGTCACTGAAAGGAGTACCAAAGAAGTACATTAACCTTATAAAGGCTCTCTACTCGAACACAACTGGTAGAGTGAGAGCTTATGGATAACTGTCATCAGAATTGATTACGTCAAGTGGTGTTCGTCAGGGCCGTCCACTCTCTCCATTCTTGTTCAACTTTGTCGTCGACGTCCTTTTAGAGATAACACTTTCCTCGTCTAGATTTCCAGGGGTTGAACTTCTACCGGGTGGTTCACTTGTTGACTTGGAATATGCCGATGACATAGTTTTATTTGGTGAAGACGCTGACAAAATGCAGTCTTCTGACCACTCTAAGCAACAATGCAAGCATATTCGGCATGCGATTCTCTCCCTCGAAATGCAAAATACTGCTTGAGGATTGGGTTGCATTGACACCCGAACTAATGGTAGGGAGTGAAGTAGTTGAGCGTGTCGACCGCTTCACTTATCTTGGGAGTCTCACTAGCCCTTGTGGTCTGGTGTGTGACGAAATCTCAGCACAGATACAGAAGGCTCGACTAGCTTTTACCAACTTGCGTCATTTATAGCGTAGGCGAGATATCCGTCTATCAACCAAAGGACGAGTTTACTGCGCAGCAGTTCGTTCCGTCCTACTTTATGGCAGTGAAACATGGCCGGTAAGAGTAGAGGATATTCGTAGGTTACTAGTATTCGATCATAGGTGTCTTCGATATATTGCGCGTATATCCTGGGACCACCGAGTAAGCAATACAGTTGTTAGGAAACGGGTACTAGGTAAGGATGGCAAATCAATTAATGAAGTAGTGAATCTTCATCAGTTGAGATGGCTGGGACACGTGTTACGTATGTCCAACGACCGACTGCCTCGACGTGCGATGCTCAGTGTTATAGGAGTAGGTTGGAAGAAAGCTAGGGGCGGCCACAACAAAACATGGCACAAGTTCATGAAGTCACTGACAAGTGGACTGAGTCATGTTGGTAGGTGTAGACTACCTGGTTGGGGACCGCGAGATGATAGCAACCGATGGTTAGAGACCCTGAATGAGATGGCTCGAAATCGTTTGCAATGGCGCAGGTGCATACATTCTTTGTGTTCTCCCAAATTTTGATCTCCTTATTCCTCCTTGTCTCTTTTTTTTCTCTTCCCAGATTTATTTCACTGTATTATACTCTTTAAGTAACATCTCCAAACATTAATCTTCGTGATTACTGCTTATACTCTCATTACCTCTGCCACTGCGGGATTTGAATCGACCACTGCATCTCTGTGCTAATGTGGTGTGGCAACTCGAACCGATGTACGTACGTACGTACGAAGTTCTACGTTGTTACTGACTGACTGAACTTTGTGTATGACAGCACCGTTATCTGACCTGCAACCGACGAGTTCCCATTGGCTACTTAAACAGATCCCCTCGGTCTCTAGACGCCCGATCTGCACATTCGAATCTCCGGCTAGTACCACAATATCTGTTGGACGCACTTTCCGGAGACCACTTAACTGGTGGTAGGACTCATCCTTGATAGAATCCAGGCAATTTGTTGGGGCATAGGCGGAGATCAAGAAAAGTCATCGTTTCCCATACCGATTTCTTCCCAATTTGATGAGGCATTCTTACTTGGTAGTAAATAATCGACCGTTGATTGGGACCCAATAGATTAGTCCTGCTTATATTCTGGCGCTTAGTGCAACGCCAACGCTACATAAACCGGACGAAGACGTCACAGGGTCCCTGGATAACCACACACGAAACAAGCTTTTGAAGCAACAGATGGAGAGCCAATTTACAGTTCTTCACTAGTTTTGAATACAGATATCGGATAGACAACAGACATCGATGTTGAAACCTTCTGAAGACATAGCCAACCCTATCTGTTGTCCGATCTGGATTAGTGTGTGCTTTTTGAAGGAGGCTAGTTAGGGTGGCATAGGTGGATTCAGAAAGGCTGGTTCAGAACTCGTGTTCGGTGCTAGCGCCCAACCCTTGACCAGTCAGTGACTTGAGATCGTTTAAATAGGACAGAAGTTCCACCATAGGTGAACAGCTGTATGAGTTGAAGGATAAAGGAATAAACGAAGTGGGAATAAAAGAGAACAGATACGCGATGCAATGTAAAACACAAGTGAATGTTACTAAATAGTTGTGAGAACGGGAATAGGAACGAGAGTATTTTCTTCGGTTGTAGTCACCATCAAACGTTTCGTAAACTGTGATACTTCCCAAGTGCCCAGACAGAATCAAAGGGTTGTCTTAGAAGGACACTCTTCATGTCTTTGATCTAGAGGTCTAATCCAAAAGGAAGAGCAGCAAGGTCAGGAGATATGATCCCATGGTACTTGGTGACTAAAAATAGGTTCATATACCATTTGATCCCTCAATACCCTGGGGTCTATTTGCACTATTGACTTGAAACCAAGGTTTTCCAACACACACACATATGGATCCTCCGTATCCGCCAACCCGGTTTAAGCGACAGACATTGGTTTTTCGTTCACCCACTACCACTAACAGCCGTCCTGCCGCAAAGATGCAGAAAGCGGTGTGCATTGGGACAGTTTTATAATATGCTTTATTATCTTATTCGGTTGACATAAATTTTTGATAAATGTTTAAGAACATGGAGTGGTTTTATTGCTACTAGGGGACTTTCTGTTAAAACGAGAAGATAGAACACATTGAAAAATGAAAATGGACGACTGAAGAAAAAGTATATGTATTATGTAAATACTTCGTAACCTCTTAAATAAACATACTTTCTTTCTGTCCATTGCCTTTTCTAACACTACTGGTTTGTTAATCCCAGATTTAGCTATGAAACTAGTCGAAAGCAAAGAACATCGTCTTGATGTTTCTTATAGTCCTGAAACTCGAGTACGTATACTGAAATAACAGGGAACTGTTTTTGCGATCAATTTATTCCGTTCTACATAATCAATTAAAGTTTTAGTGTTTTGATAAGTCTTTCAACTGATATGCATAAACTGTACTCAGCCATTCCCGATAACTCCAGCTACTAATACACATTATCTGGGGCGCTAGAGAGAATGTGCGAATGCAAGTAAAAGCTTAACTCCAAGGTTGGTTTATGTACTTAAGAACGACGGTATTTATATGTTAACACTAACTTGGGCTTCCGGAAATTTTTGTCACCAAACTATATATAGTGGTGTGGGTAAATGCTGAATCAAAACCGTTGAACGTTACTTTGCATCTTCCAGATGTTTATGAAAAAATTCCATTTAAAGCTGATTGGGTAAAATGTTTCCTATTGTTTCTGGGCCTCTAGGGACTTCGACGAGGAATATTTTGGGAATTCTTCAACAGTTTTAGACACCGTTCAAGAAGCTATTGAGATCGAATTAAACTGTTTGGATGCAGTCAAGTATCACTGAAGGTAATCTTAATGGAAATGTATAAAGTTGATTCTCCTCACAAAAGAAGATTAAGTTTGTAGGATTTTGAACTTTAGTTCATGAAAAATACACACCCTAAGATTATAACTAATGCTCAAATGCAAGCCTTCTCTTATATTCTACAAGGTTAATAACTAAGAAAGCTCGAAAAAAATAAATACAAGGATTAATCAAAGTTAGTTTATCTATAAAGTAAAACAATATTTGCAAATTGATACTGTTGATAAGTCAAATGATGATATTAAAATCCAGATGTCGATAATAGAAACCAACTATTCATCGATCCAATCATTGTGAAATCAATTATTTCAGAGATATCACACATCATAGATAAAACTGATATGGACACCACAAACTAAACCAATCAGTGAGTAAACTACATTAATTTAAACTAACGGATGAAGTTTAATTCATTCATGTAGACTTAGTTTGAACTATTTTTTTTGTCAATCAAACAAACGATTAATTATACGAACTGCCAATAAGATACGTTTTCGATGCACTATACTTTTTTTGTATTACTCATTTTAAATTATATGGAAATATTAAAACAATTAATTATGAAATATTGCAGTAACTAGGATACTACTAAAAATCTATTACTTATACTCATATTTATATATTTGTATTAAAAATATGAATTCAATTTAATTAATTTTATCTGATGAACTGTTCGCCCGCATGATATATAAACTAACGAAGAAGACGTAGATCTGAATCGTTATTATCATATAGAACAGAAATGCGGTTTAAAATGGTCAACAGTTTCTTAACTCACTTTAAACTGATTCTCTTTCTGCAACCAGCCTAATTTAGCTTTGTCAAATTCGAGTTGATTTTTGCACAACTGACTATGTAGACCTTGAACTTTATTTTGTTCCGATGATAGAGCATGCTTTAAATGTTCAATATGTGCTTTCTGCTGCAAATTAGAATCAATAGAAGATTATGATAATCCAAAAGTGCTGATAGTTTTTGTATGGTTGTTTAACATAGTAGTGAGACAACAGGAAAACCTCAATCACTGCACTGAAATCTAAAGAATAAGAACTTAACCATATTAAAAATAACTAGCTATATCCTTAGGCTTCAAAATAATTTTCGAAACCCAGCTCTATGTTATTAAGCTTCAAAATATATTTTCGAAGCGCATTCCGACAAAAATCCTGAAGTTGTCGTTTGCCATGCAAAAACCTAATTACGGAAAAATTTAGAATTTTGTTTCACAGAATCAAACATACTAAATGAAACATAAATAGCTGATATCAGAGTGATTAGAAAACAGCATACATTCACCTGTTCAATTAATGAAAAGTGCTTAAGGATATTTCAAACCATAATTTATTATTAGATAATTCTAAACAAAGAGTAAACGGTAAGGAAATTGTTGGTGATGGTAAATTTCCGGAAATAACTTGGTTGGACTTCTTATTTTGTAATTCAATTGTGGAACTTTGAATTTCTCATTTTCGCGCCAAAGGCATTCATTACCTTCCGTTTTTGTTTCCCAACCGGAAGGATTTTAAACGTCATTGGCTCGTTTTCTCTTTCAGTATGGTATTCCGTGACGCTTTTCAAAGACATTTCTGTATTGTATATATCATGCATGAGTTAAGTATTTGTTTTTTTCATTTTTCCGAGCTGTTTGTCGGATGATTTGTTTTCCCCACTGAGTTTCGTCTTCTTCCTTTAGTTAGCAGGGCTGAGGCGCAGATGGATAGCTTAGATTCGTCCTGTTATTGCGTTGCTGGTTTACGTTTCGTTCGCCGGTACGAATGCAAAATCATAGTGTCTCGAACATAGCAAAAATTTAGTTTAATGAACCATTACAAGATGCAAAACGAGTGAAATATTTATGGAACATTTTGATGATAGAAACGATTGTAGAAAAGTGGTATTTATCAGTAACGTAAATCACAAACTTTATTTTAATTTAGGCGTAGCGTTTGGCTTACATCTTTATATTTAACCTGATTTATTAGAATTTGTCATTGATAATGATATTAGTTCAATAATCGTACTGAATAATTTTATCGATAGAATTAGGTCATAAATGAAGACCGATTTCTCTTGAAGTGGTAAATGAGAAATGGGTTTTAATATGCTTACAGATTAGTTGATAATTAAATAAATAATAAGGACTGTAATTAGTATTTTCAGTTAAGTATTCAGCTCACTTATAATCATTGATGTTTGCTCAAAATTGTAGATTAATTTTGCTTGTGAATGATCATATCGGTCTTTCCGCATAACTGACGTCGGTGTTCTAGGTTATTGTGTACTAGTCAACAATTATACAGAAAGACAAGAAAAACATTGAAGACTACACGGCTGACTGTCATCAAAACAAGTGACAGTTTTTTGTAACAATTATGTGAGTACTGAAATATCACATGTTTATAGTACTGATACGTGTTAGAAATAATCTGATCTATAGTAAGTCTCCATGTGGTATAATGAGCAGTACCAAAAGTAGTCGAACAGTTTAGAAGTATTGGATAAAGGCAGCTTGATTATTTGACAAAAATATTATTCGAGTTAAGTATCTGAAGCACAACGTCTACAGTTTCTTCCATTTCAATAAATTCCTTTAAAAAGAAATTCATATTACAACTAGGAGATTACCAAACTTTCTCATGGTATTGAAATCAAGGAAACGTTAGCTAAATTTCACTAAAGAATCTAAAGTTGTACTATCCATTCAAGTTTAATCAGACCTTATTTAGTTCTTGTGTTTTATACGTAACAAGTAATAGACTGTGTTACCGACTATGAAGATCTGTCACTCTCGTGGTTACGTTTCAACGGGAACATCTGAAGTGCGCCTTGCAGTTAATAAAACAAAATTTTACATCAAGTAGGCTAAATATTTAATGATAATGATTTGAAATACTTACTTGAGCAATTAATTTACTGTTCTCATCGAGAACAAATGAGAAATCATCATTTTTAATGACGCTTAAAATATCACAATGAATTTCAACAGAATTTGTAGTTGGTTTGTCAATTGAGCACTGAATTGACTTAGAAGCTTTTGAAATTGGACTATTAAGTCTATTGACATCCTGAACTGAACCAGCTAAAGGTTTGCCGATTGACAGTAAAAATAGTAGGAATTAGAATTGCTTAAAAAGGATATTTGTTAACATTAAAATAAGCATATTTCAAAAAGACAAGATCTCAACCACACTTGTATTTCATCACTATCTCGCTGAAACATTCAAGGTGGACAGATAACCATTTAATGTTAGCCATAATTATGTACACTAGTTTACATATGCCGAAGCACAGGCATTGAAAGAACAGAAAGGAGAGTTAATGTTTTCATCTTTGACAATGGTCTTCAGAAAGTGAGAATAAAAGATGAAGAAAGATAGGTTGAACAGCGGAAAGACTAAGAGCCGCAAACCCAAGGTATGAGGGCAGTCGTACTGCCGACTGTACCTTTAAAAGAACCCCTCCATGGTGTAGGTTACCAATAACTGATAACTGCCCTCATACCTCTAGCAGCATTCAAGACAACTGTATTCATAATCAACCCCTTCAATTCTTATCATTACTCCTACATCGAATTTCAACTCTAAACTTACTCTTTTGGCTTCCTCCTCAAGTGTCACCATAGCCAACGATTCTAGTGCGCGAAACACTGTCCCAGGTCTACTGAAACCTCGCTACAAACTACACATTGGAGCCTTCAATGTACGCACCCTATGTCAAATCGGTCAGCAGGCTTCCTTGGCTAAAACCCTAGAATCTCGTACCATTTATGTATGCTGTGTCTCCGAAACACGCATACAGGATCCTAGTGTGGTCATTCACTTGACCTCACCTCGCCAAAACGGAGAGCCGACGAGACACACTATCCGTGTATCTGACGACTCCATGGCTGATTCTTGTGGACTGGTAGGTGTGGGCATAGCACTAAGCATGAGGGCGGAACAAGCACTGTTAGAGTGGATGCCCGTTAACAGTTGTCTATGTGCTGTTCAGGTAAACGACTCCGTAAGAACTCGGAAGGATATGGACACACGTCGTTGCCTTTTCGTCGTTTCTGCCTACGCTCCCATTGACTGCAGTCCGGATGAAGTGAAGGATGATTTTTACAGAAAGGTCTCAAAACTGCTTCATAAAGCTCAGCGATCAGACATAGTACTCATAGCACTTATATTATCTTGGAAGTCTTATCGGTCCTAATGGGTTGGTGTCTGGCAAAATCTCTGCACGGATTGAGAAAGCTCGCTTGGCTTTTGCCAATTTACGTCACATGTGGCGAAGGCGAGATACCCGTCTGTCAATGAAAGGACGGGGATACTGCTCAGTAGTCCGTTCTATTTTACTTTACGGCTGCGAAACGTCGCCATAAGGGTACTCGTTAGTTACCATTATTCGATTTCAGGTGTCTTAGAAATATTGCTCGCATCTGCTGGGAACACTGAGTAAGTAGTAGTGAGGTAAGACGCAAAGTATTAGGGAATGATGGTAAATCAGTTGATGAGGTTGTAAATCTTCATCGACTGAGATGGTTGGGCCACGTGTTACGCATGCCTGAACACCGATTACCACGACGCACAATGCTGACTAGTGTTAGGCATGGTTGGAAGAAAGTTAGAGGCGGCCAAACCAAAACGTGGAATCAGTCCATAAAGTCACTAACTTCTAGTCTTAGCCATGTTGGTAGATGCAGACTACTTGGTTTGGGTCCGCGTATCTATCGTAACCAATGGTTGGAGATTCTTTGTGACATGGCTCAGAATCGATCACAATGGCGTAGGCTTATACACTCTTTGTCTTCCCTTAAACTGTGAGAATAAAATTATCTTATACCTTTCTTTCTGTACTATATCTTTACATGCAATTTTCTATGTATTGCCACCATTGAATTAACCCCTTCTATGAATTCGGTGTTCATCTTGTTGTGCTAATGAGGTGTGGCAACTTGGACCGATACATATATGTGCCTGGTCCTACGTTGTAGCTGACTGACTGACTGATTCTGTCACGTCCGTTCTTCTTGCTCTATTCATATAAACCTATTCGTTTAGATCTGGGAGTTTTTTTCAAACAACTGACAAGCTATTGTAGTAACACATAATAACTGGCAGGATGTGTGCTAAAGTTGTATACTACTAACTAGCAACGATTGAGAATTCCTGTCAATAGTATTTAGAAACAAAATCTTATGGGTATTCGTAACGCTATTGTTAAATTAGTCTAGTTAAATTTTGTTACTTCCATAAAACACATTGGTAAACTTCCAGAAAACTGAAATAATCCTAATTAGTGTTATCAAATAAATGCAGTACTACAAGTGTAAAAATTGCTTAAACCTCGAGGCATTAGCATCAAAAATTTTAGTGTACGATTTACGAGTAGCAATCGAAAACCAAAGTTGACGTCTAAAATAACGTTGAAACTGATTTAACTATTTGTAATTAAATTGTTGGTTCTAGTACTTGTTAAATTTATTCTGTGGTTCTATAAAAAGTTTTCCATATTTTCAAAGGTTCACACTATTAAGGGCGTGAGTAAAAGGGCGACCATCAAAAAGGTGCATGTTAATGAAGTTGAGGATTCAAAGGGAATAAGATTTTTCATGATGTAAAATATTTACCATTCTAATTTTGCTGTGGAGGGCTTTTCGAAAACGAATAATGTGGTGGAATGGTGGCATAGAGGCTTTAGCCAAGTTATTAGTACCGCTCATCCAAGTATATAGAAATTGATTAATGCTGTAAAAAGGGAATACAGTCTAAATAGACTGAAAATCAAACAGTCTGTTGCAGGAGTTCAGGGACAGGAAGTAAAGAGAAAGTATGGAGAGGTAGCAGTATGTATCAAATTGTTCGTAGAAGATTACGTAAATAGATCGACACTAGACTATCTGCGTGGAATGGCACATAATGTGAATCTGCACATCTAAAATGGTAAACTGTGTTACGAAAATTTTATAATGTACGTAACATTTACATCTACACTAAACTGATGTTACTCCCTTTTAATGCTCTCATTTGATGTATTATATTCAGTTAGTTAACGTATTGTCGGGATTATTTTATTGTCTTAATAAATCGCCCTCTTAGACTGATGAGTTATTAACATGCTGGGAAGTTGATGTCCGAATCTTGAATGTCTATGTCACTTACGTTTTAATGCCTATAACCTCTCTCTCAATTCCAAGGATCGAAATAATATTGCGTAACGATCAAGACGAAAAAAATTAGAGAAAATCAAATATCTAGAAGATAATTGACCACTTAAAAACATGAAGGTAGTAATAAGAAATGACTAGAAATTAAAACCATCAATCGAAACCATCAACAACCGATTGACCTCTTCAGCTAATTAGTATTAAACAAAACCCAGTCATTTGTATTTTATTATCGCAGATGTCAACAATCGACAGAATAAAGTTCATTAATTTTTTCTGGAGAGCAGAAAGGACATTTCAATACTCACCTTTATCAATATATGCTTTTCTGATAGTCGCTCTTATTAATGTACACTCTTTTGAATGGATACTACTTTTAAATCAGTTACTCTATAGTAAGAGATCTAAATTTCTGTTGAGAGCATAGCTTATTTCGGTAAGATGAGTCTATAATATAGGTACGTGTACACTAATATCCTTGAAAATAGAACATCTTAATACAGTCATTCACTTAACTCAACGTGAGTATAAGCTATGCAAAGTAACAACTCGATAGTACTTATCTCTGAAATAAGATGGAAGTCTAAACATGTTGCATTTAGCGTCAACATTAATTTGAAGATGAAATTTATTAAAGGCACTCATTAATTCCTAAATCTCGTGAGATATTGAGTGAAATGAACAGCCTTTCCAGAATGCTTAAATAGTTACTCAGTTCATTCAGATTTAGGCATTTGACTACATTATTTTTTGCACATATTTCACTTTAGATTAGAGCAATTACTTAGTTTAGTTTAATCTCTTACAAAACCTCATGCTGAACATCATAATCACTTGTGGTTCGTACAAAGCTTTTGAAATTTACTGATACTGGAATTTTATTCGATTCAATAGCATGCTCTGCATTTATTGTAGGATCTAAAAAATTATTAGAAAAATGTGCCTGGACAATGAATTTTTATGATTAAAACAAACTCATAAGAAAACAGATAGGGCACGAGTTTAAATGCTAAATTCAAAATATGCAAATCATAAAGATGTAGTGCCAGTTTTACAATAGTTTAGAAAAATGGTTATGGGTTTCGAATTACAAATGTGTCCGGACATGGGTAGAACATTTATGAAGATAAACTATATCCCATATTATTCATAAGATGGATTAGACTATGCTAAGTTAAGTTTGAGTCATTAGAAACAATAAGGTCATATTGTATATTGGATTGAAACTGAAACGAAAAGACACAAGTGCTATCTTATCACGGAAAACACTTTTCAGAGAAAATATCAGTCTGGGAAAATTAGGAAGACAAGCTAAACCAATATATAAAGAAACACGTAACACACATTGAGTTATACATGTATACATACATGGTTATTACTACTTTAAGTACAATTTCAAAAATCTCAGTAAAAAGTGAAAACATCGATATAGCAGAACAATAATTGGAATCAATATAACCATGTGATCATGAGTAATAGTATTATGAAATTTCAACATATTCATCAAACCAATTACCATATATAGACACAATTCAAAATGTCCTATTATGTGTTGGAATGAATAACAAGTAAAATCCCCATACATTTCGGAAAAAGTTCACAATACACCTAGATATCATTGTAAGGGGAAGTGGTAGTTTTGGTAATTATAAGAACTGTAAGTAAATACAGTCACTGGGTGGTGATCGATGTCATGTATGTCAGGTCCTTCTTAATGCCGATCGAATCCAATCGACCAAGTTGCAATGTGGACATTAGTCTAGGTGACTAGATATTGAGTGCACTATTATGAGATAAGATGGTGGTTGGAGGAAGTGAACAAGAAACCCCGGACCTAGGTTTCGTGCTACGAGCCCGTGTCACCCAGCCTCACAATCAGAGACGTTACCACTGAGATATCAGGGCCGCGACCGACCTCCTGTAGGACTGAGATGTGTTTACAATTACAATAACAAAGTTAAATTGAAGATAACATGATTTAGAACAAATGTTTTGATGCAGTGTCATATATATATTCATTTGAGTTGAGATAAAATTCCATTGAATATTAAGGACCATGACGAATTTGCTTGTATTGCGTCACGTACAGCACAATATTTCAAAGAATTATTTTCATTTATAGCGTCGTCAAATTTTATCTACGTATATAGGAATTCACTATCACAGTTAACATGTACATCATGCATATTAAAAATAAATGGATTCGTCTTTAAAAACCCCTACTTAATCGTTGAATTTTCATCCTTATATCTCAGTAACACTTTTACTGCAACAATTTCGTCCGTTAAAAAACATAAAATAACATAGACGAGTCACAGTACTCTGTGATAAACTTGCTTTGTTGAATCCCTTCATCGGTTTCTTTGGATGCAACATTAATTGGATTCGTTGGTTTTTGAATGAATGTTTGCTCTGGGATTTCAGTGGATATATGGTAATTAACGGATTGCTTTCCGTTTGTTGGCTGGCCGCTACCGTCTGTTAAAATATGTGAAAGTAGAAAAGATATATTTTCTTCTGTGCATTTTGTTGCCATATCTGGAGAACTCTTCGGCAGACGTCTTTCAGAATATACCTGGCGATTTGCAGCTTTCTGGGATGAATTTAAAAATGTGATAAACAAGTGAAGTCATTATATTCATGAATTTCTGTTGTTACAACACAAGTACTACAGGTTTAAGAACATATAACAAAGATTTTTGCAAAAACTTGTAGTGTTTGAGAAAAATGAAGATAAACGGTAGACTCCATTTGAGATATTCACCATCAACTCGAACTGTCAGTAAACATGTTAGTTAATAATAATTAGTCTAGCTAATCATAAATATGCAACATATAATACTGCATTCGATTAACGCCTTAAACTGGTTAATGACAATTACTTTTCTTATTCTAACCGTAATTAAATCACACGAATTTTCATTTAATGACAGTTATTCTAGCTTCTGCCTACCAGCACAATCGATATGAAATGAATGAAAGACTGTGGGACGTACAGGGATTCCATCGTTGTTACTCAAAACATCATGTAAGAAAACGCTAGATAGTCATCAGTCTATTAGTACAATACTCTCTTAAATCAAATACTTTAAACTTATTTAACTCTACATATTCAACCACTATCACTATCGCTAAATTGCACCAGATGCATAAACATGACTAACCTTTTATACTGTTTTATTTTGCTGTTTCTGTGCTATTGTTCTATATGAATCTGCTTGTTGTTCTCGTTGTAATCGACTACAATTTTGCCCTTTTGTACTAATTGTAGTTAGTTACATTTTGGAAAAAAATTATAATTGTTGGCTACATACATAGTTACCTATTTTCACTATAGCCCTGATAAGACTCTTTATGCCACAGTAGAGAGAATTATTCGAGAAATTTATCTGTAGGTACCTAATTCCAAAAATGAGGAAGGCCTAACAATGACGGTAGAAAAGGCTGAAACAGAAGGAAACATGAGACACATATAGATGTTACTGCACCAACAGTCAAAGAAATCAACATGATCATCAGCAAGATCAAGAGTGAGAAGGCAGCAAGACCAGACAACGTACAAGCTGAAGAACCAAAGTCAGACATACGAATGACTGCAAAGATGCTCTACCACATTCGCTTTAGAAATGTTTGAGAAGAAGGCCATGTACAAACAGACTGGAAAGAAAAACAATTCATCAAGATAGGCCTCTCTAGTCAGATCTCATTGATTTCAAGTCAACACAGTATTTGTCTTTAGCCTCGCGACGTAGGCAAAATCATGAATGGTGCTTGATTCTAGGTGCCCCAAAATGGTCATCAATACGTTTATCATCAACCTTTAACGGTAATTCCAACAAAGTCCACATCTTTCTGTTCTAGTTGTATGGCCATATACGTGAAACCTTTCAAATACCAGGTCTACCTATGGAAGATGTTCTTTTATCCATCCATTCAGTTATACAGGTCTCAATGTTCGCATCGTAATGAGCTTTGTATATGTAAAAAATTCACTCGCGTATACATGCTAAATGACAAAAATCGTTTGTTTCGTATTAGGTGTAACCCCACCCCACATACTAATGCTTGATGTTTATTTTCGGTTCACGTGAGACCTTCATCACACTTCTGTCAACTTTGGCTCCGAAGTCATACCTTGTCATTGTGTAATTTTTTGGTTATGTCTAGGCTCTGTTTTGATTAGTTATTTCGATATGTATTAGAAGTATGCAATAGTTACTTGACAATAAGTAAAAGGCTCCTAAAATCTCAGAAAAAATGGGCACCTAGAAAAGGCACAGATATCACTGATAAATCAGCTCCAAAATGAGCTAGTAATATGAGTATGAAAACCTCCACATCTAAACAGAAGCGTTCGTAAATGTGGATAGTAGAACATTATAGAGGTGAAACTTGGAGGACTACCACAATAACCATCATAAAAGTACAGGTATTTAAAAACAACTGTCTACACAAGATACTCCAGATACACTGGCCAGATAGCATCAGCAACAACCTACTGTGGTAGAGAACAAACCAGCCTTCAGATGGAAAGTGGGTAAGGAGAACGTACTGGAGGTGGATAGGTAACACTCTTCGGAGATCATCGAGCCGCGTCACAAAGCAAACCCTAACATGGAATCCTTAAGGCAAAAGAAAGAGAGGCAGACCAAACAACACATAGCTCAGAGAATTGGGAGCAAGCATCAAAAGAATGAATAGCACTTGAGAACAATTGGAAAGGAGAGCCCGGAACACAATAGTTAAAATAATCCTGGTCAGTGGCATACGCTACATGAGGAGTAACAGGCGTAAGTAAGTAATTTCTTTGTTTGAGGTTTGTAACATACCAAATCTTCAAGTAACATCTAATCAGAACAAAAAACCCGATTGTAATATGTATTTCATTATATAACGACTGACAGGAAGGTAAATCAAACTCCATTCAGAATTATTTTCACAAAAAATATCAAGGTGGCAGTATCTGAAAACTTGAACAGCTTATATTTTAAATAGATTAGTAAATTATTATAGGTGTTTATGGGGGATAATATATGAATAGTGATGGATCCAACTAGTAGTTTAAGATTGTCAGGAGAAATATTTTCATTCATATGTGTCAAAGTAAGATATAAGACATAAAGTTTTAAAGAGAAAAAGCAGTTCATATCTACTGTGGGTCTACAAATATACATTCTTCATTTCAGGTTCTCGTGCAGATCACCACTTATGATCTACAACAAACAGAATAATATCCACAACGGATGAGTCAAACATGGTGAGTAGTCATTAAGATATGAGGATATGAATTGCTGACCCAGAAGTATTACCATATGTAGCATGGGTGCATTCATCAAAAAATTTGAGATATGTAATTAGTTTAAGATCGTATTATCGCGAACAGCATTCACTACTAGAAGCGGCCTAAATGAATCCACGTGCAAACGTTTTGATATTTAATTAGCTTTCTTTTTTTCAAAAGATTCAGAGGATTTAGACTAAGCTCATAAAATTGGCCTAAAAACATAAGGACATTAAGCATTCGGAATCTAAATATTCACGAAAAGGTTTATGAGTGAAAAGAGTCACCTCTTCATAAGCCATAAGATTGGCCTTTGTTTTCCGTTATTATCTCTCGATTAGTGTCTACAGTTTTTAAATCATTACTGATAATACCATCTACAACAATTCATAGGTATATAAGTCGATTTAAATTTAGTACTTTGTGAGGGTGATTTTGATTTTCTCTGTCATCTTAGAAAACATATTTGACATAAAAAACACCATAAGATATCTCCTAAAGATAAATGATAGTTAGGTAGGGTCTAATTATTCTGTTCACGAAAAACTGTGGGATTTCCTCGTTTAACGATTTGGATGTTTTCTAAATCTGACTCCATATTCCTGAATTGATGAACAGAAGGAAAGGTTATGCAAATGGATTTTAGGTATTTTCAGATAGTCGTAGTAATTCTCTGTAGCAAAGGAGTCTGTGTTATGCTTTTTCACTTGACTATTAATTCAGAACATCACTGACTCTTAAAAGCATTAGATAATATGGAGTTATCTCGTGATGACTAGTGTTTAGCCGAGAATTATTGCAGATTCAATGGACACATTATTTTGCTGACGATTCACTAATTGCTTATTCGATCTAGGAGTGCTCAGATACTGTCACGACTGAATTTGTTAAATCAGTGGAGAAATTAGGTTTGATCACTCCATGTTCTACGTTACTGCTCAGAAACGAGTTGTTTAAGAGTTTATGGGTACACCACCTCAGCATGTGTTTATTTTTCTTCTCCACACAAAATGTACCGGCGTCTTTATTCATTGCATTAATTATTTGAGGGAAGTTAAAAATCGGCTGAATTAAAAAACTGTTCTGTAACACTCAAATGAACTGTAACTGACCTTTGAAGAACTGACAACATATAGACTGAAGATGTGATACTAGCTCAGTAATCTTCACTGACAATGTTCAAAACTGACCTATTCCAAACAATATACCCATTTATGATTTGTCAGTCTTTTTATAATAGCAGTGGATAAATACGATCTACGATGTTGGAAAATGCACAAAATAGGACTACTTTAATGATGCAAATGACTTCGAATCACGTATTCTTGCACTAGCTTTACAAATGACTTATTCCTAACAATTTACCTATTTTTATGCAGATACATTTGATGGCTAGCAGTGAAATTTTTGAACTCGTCAAGTGGATGTACCTGAGTCCTGGTTTTGATGTTCACTCCGTAACTTAAACCCAGTATCAATCGCCCCTGCACCATCGCGTTGCCCACATAGCTACTGAGTCTAGATAGCCACTGGCTTGTGAAAGGAGGTGGATTTTAACTTTTATATATTGGCTGTTTGAATTTTCCCATTGATGTTTAGGACTTCGATTGATCAGTCTCTCTTGGTATCAGCCAGTCGCAATGCAGAACGTGGTACGTATTTACATCGGTTCAAGTTGATACACCCCATTAACACAGTGATGCTGTCAGGCCGAATCCCAGAACGGTACAGGTAGTGACAGTCTCAATGCTAATAGGAATGCTTGCAGATTTTTTGAGATATGTGTTAATGACTTTGTAGTAATATTTGTGCGATCCTCATAGGACTGACCAATTGGAGTCCTAAACATTGATGGGAAGTTTCAAGCAACCAACACATTTAGACTGTGTATTTGTTCATCGTAAAACGGTTTATCAAGTCAAGTATGCTAGCGATATTAGGCAGAGAATTCTGACACGATCAAGAGTTATGTTTTATGCAACAACTAGTACAGGATTAGCTTTTGGCGGGACTAAATTATGGACGAACCAATGAAATCAAAGATGGTAAATATTGGAGTCCGTTCACAATTGATTGACCACTGGGTGGCGATCGATGTCATACGTGTCTAGTCCGTATTAGTGCAGATCGAATGCTATCGACCATGTTGCAATGTAGATTCCGTTTAGAAATCCATTAATCCAAATAGCTAAATAGAATTGTGGGGTAATAGCCTATGCGAGTTAGTGGTGAACATCAGAAATCTAATTCCTAACCCCAACCTCCAATCCTATATCCTAATCCTAAATCTGCAAACTAATCTATATCCCTCTTTGATTTCAATAGATAGATGAACTTCATGAAATGGTATAATTTTCGAATAGACCTTAGTTCAGGATTGTCAGAACAAGCGTCTATTACCCGCGTAAATTTAAAGGATTGACGCTATGTCCTTGAAACATTTGAGGTCTCTTAAATCAAGTTTCTGAAATTTCGCAGAAGCATGTATGTATCCTTTATGCATAAATGCCAAGGCTGGACTTGACAGTTCCAAATAAATTGAGCATCAGGTAGAAAGTCGATGATAAATACGTACACAAATATATATATATATATATATATATATATATATATATATATATATATATATATTGTATATATATAATAAGGTGTGACTTGTTTCTCAATACTTAAGATTTCCCGAAATCTTTTCATTGCACAGAAAAATCCAAACCATGAAAAATAACGAGGTTTTTGGCAGAACTCTGCACAGAATTTATTATGAACTTTGGTCAAAATCTTAACGTCTTTTTAAAAAGGTTGAAATTTTGAGGTAACTATTAGTCTCTATGAAGGATCGAAATAAACAACACTTACGTGAGTTTTTCTTGAGTCGTATTTCCTATAGTAAAAAGCTTCATATTTCAGTGAACAAAACCTACTTCTGAACAGACAACGGTGAAATACTAGTTTTCGTATTTTGATGTGCTTTAAAAACACAAGTTTCTGTAGATTTTCTCTTTTGATCACCATAATCTTTTTCAGGAAAGGCCTCTCCTTTTTCTTTCAGCATCATTTCAGCCATTATCTCTATTTCATACAATTATTGTAGCAAACTTACTCTCACAAAGTCCTATATTTTCTATCAAACCTCTTCTTTTGTTTAATGGATGCGTCATACTTGACTGAGGATATTCAAAACATATGGATGAACAGGGGCAGGACGCTTTCTTCATTTCATCTTCCACACCCATACCTTGGAGACAATTAGTTCTCAAAAAGCTCAGAAGTATACTTGACCTAGAAAAACTGAACAGGTTTCAAGGATCTAATACATTCATCGAGTAGTATAAACAAAATGTCTCTAGGATGCTTCTGTCCCGAAAATTGCAACCAAGAGATATTTAACGTATATCCCATATCTTTGTGATGATTTAGCATGAACCCCTTAGTTTCGTGGCTCTCGCTTAGTTATTTTATGGTGGAATGTCAGGTCTTTCATATCATGTAGTTCCCTGTAGTTATATCGTACTCCCATGTATGTTATTATGTAAAAATTGAGCATCATATGCGATGATTCGTTCGTTTCAGTGTGTAAAAAAACCATGTTAGCGAATAAGAGTTAAGATTTTGGGTCATTATTTTTGTAGAGGTCAATATATTCCATCTCACTCAGGATTGCGCTACAGTGAACTTGTCCAACGATGACATGTGTTATACTTGATCGGTAAAGCTGTAAATCGTATATACAGAGAACTTGAGGTTGGTATATGTTGGCCAACTGATCCTTACGCAACCATTAAGTCACGCGTCCGCACCAAATCACGAGTGGGTACACGGTGCTATGTATCTCGTACAATCGTTAGCCAAATTAGACCGAACGCTTCTCGAGATATCGATGCCTTCCAAATATATCTTGACAACTCTTCATTTCTGGCTTCTGATTTGACTGAGTTGGCATACTTTGATCATTAAGGTGTTCCTGGTAAAAGCATTGTTAAACTCAGAATACCCATGACGTCTTTACACTCATAGATTACGTTACGTAACCGTAGTAATTCGCATGTAAAATTTCGTCAATTAAACGGACTGAAGGAGCATTTAGGGAGTTGTTTCAGCTGGATTTTCAATGTCATTCTCTAAAGTTTGTAACATAATCACTATCTATCACTCATACGTAACTGTGCTACAGTACACTTGTCAGAAATTAGTTTAGTTCTTCCGACTTATCGGGCTACAAGTTGCGCATGCGGTAGAATGTCGATAGGTTTTGTGGGGTTCATAAGCTATATTTTTTCAGTTAGTCTTATGTGACCCATATCTCAATATAAAAATCCTTTGAAAGTTGTCCTTTATATCTAGTTTGTATTAAGACCAGATGTGATAAATGTTTTCTGAATAACACCATAACCTAATGATCACAAATGATTAAACTTAATGGCTTTCCCTTTTATTTATCCAGACCACAAGGCGGGAACGCGGATTTCTAATTCTATTAGTTTAAATTTTATTGTGAGGAGCTATCATGTAACCACTGCAAATAAGATGCTGTAGTCAAGGAAAGTCTAACGACCGTAATAAAAAATTAATGAGCCATGAAATTGTTAGCTTATACTTATTGTCAAATATTCTTCATCTAGATAGATTATCATATCATGCATGAGATCCAAGGCTTGGTTGTTACAATCCACCATAATTCAAGCGTATAAATAATAAATGAACCACAATTACATCTAGAATACATTTAACTTTATTGACAATGAATATCATCCACAGTTCATCCGTCTTGATGTACAATATGTTTGATGGATCTCTTAATAATAATAAAACGGGATTCGCTTGTTTTGAAGTGCACAATGAATTTACTACAAATTCGAACGGCCATTAATATAATCAACAACTGTTTTTTGTTTCATATGAACCATGTTAGTTAAAAGTCACAACATAAGACAGCTGCTATTTGCTGTGTTTGGTAAAAGCAGAATAACGGAGACCGATATGTCGTCCTATGCACAACAGGCAAATGAATCTGGTTTGCTGTATAACCTGTACGCGACCTATCAATTTTATTCCGACGAAGGGAAACCTAAAGCTTAATGGTAATGCATCATGCAAAGATAAGAATTGCTTATTCTAACTTAGTAGTCGAGTCACACCAACACATGTGTAGGGACACTAAGATCAACTATCTGATGAATTTATTACAATTAGTCTTTCTTCTGAGCATTTCAAAGTCAAACATTTTATTCATATAGTAATACAATCATAAAACCTGGGTAGTATAGGATACGATGTTGGTTATAAAAGTGGAGAGTTGAATTATAAGAGAACTATTTGCAAATTTTTACACATCACTTAAGAAAGGAGATTTGAAACCACTGTTCAATCAAATCACAGCAAGTATTCAAGTTTCAAACTGTGATTACCACTGAGAAAGTTTTACACCATTTCACTTGTGAGAACAGTGAGGTTTGTTATAAATAGGTAAGAAAAATGACTACACAACATTCTACAGATTCATAATCCGTGCAATTCATTGTCCCACTCATGGTTGAAGGAAAATGTCTAACCATAGGTGAGTTTGGAACTGGCATCGTCTTCCACAAATATAAACAATACCTTCTGCATTGCAATCAATAAAGTTTACCTAAATGACCGACTTTTAATTTCGTTTTGATCTAACGCAAATTTATTTGTTTCATTTCTTGTCCTAAAATACTCTGACTGACTCATCTTATGAGTTTAGGCATATCGTACTCATAAGATAGTGCATTAGTAAGGTGGGATTCCAAACAACCAACAAATTCTAACACATAGGAGAAACATAGAATGATGTCATTCGGACTACCTGTTCACATAAAACACATAAATATAAGAAAAAGCGGGCTTGTACACTAAGTTTAAAAATACCGTTTTTGTTCTCATGCGTACATTCCGACCAAAAAGTTAATCGCAGGATTTAAATCTTATTAATAATTCGTGTGATCTACAAATTTAAAATGACACTTCATGTTCAAGTATTGAGTTGTACATCAATGTTCTGAGCGGCTTTACATCAGGATGTGTGAGTAATAAATTTTTGTACATTGCATTACGGCTGTTGAGTGTTTTTGCGGATGCAGATATTCATGAATGCACATGCCCCTGGGACAATTAAAGAGTTGAATATTCGAGAAGGTTCTTTTCAACTGTGAAGTATGAATGTCATGTTAAATCAAGCTCATAAAACACAGTCATCGCCCAGCATTTCATGCGTCTCTACCCACCAACAACAAACAACGAAATCTTTCCACAGACAGTACAGATAACATGTGCCAAAGGTTCAAGAACTGGAATTATATCACTGGCGAATCGCTATTAAATTTGATGACACGTGTTCTACCGTTATTGAACGGAAATTCAGTACTTAACAAAACTAATATTCGCGATGTACGTAGCACTATGCAAACAATCACCCATAAACTGGACATGGTAAGTAATTGGTGTAAGCTCTGGAGGTTGGAACTCAATATAGAGAAGTGAGGCTGTGTACGTATTGGAGATATGTCTCTTGATATAAAACTAACAGGTGAGAGCTTTGAGCGTCTCCAAAATGACCTCGAGTGTGTCTACCTACTTACTAGGGATAAATGAGTGTTGTTAAGCGGTTTGAAGAATAAGGATTATGATTCACAATTGTTGGTTAGGGTTAGGAATAAGATTTACGGTTTTTCATCATCAAATGACATCAGCTAAAATGTAAAGACACTGTTTGGTCAAATGAGTTAGTGAATTTTGCGCCAAAATCCATGACCTGTTATCCTAAATCTAATTGATTTGTCCATAAATTATAGTCACGCCAACTAACGCTTAACAAGGACGTACAATTCATACTCAAATCAGTAAGTGACCATGGGGTACATTACTCACACAGTCTTAACTTCTCTGATTATATCTTCACCAAAGCATCTAAAATGCGGAAATTGTTCGACTTCATTCGTCGTAACTTCTGTCGAAATCAATCTTAAATCCTTTCTTTCAAGGTATGTGTAAGACGTATCGTCGAATAGTGTTCGTTCATGTTTTCCAACTTACGCCTATCGGATATTCTGAGGGTGGAAGGAACATGATGGTATTTCACCTGCAAAATATTTGAGACTGACTCACTCACTGACTATAGTTTCCGATGCCATATCCTTGGACTAGAATCACTCTGGAAAAGAAAGCTCAGGTCCAATTAAATTCTCTACTTCAAACTCCTCAAATATCTTACTTGCTCCACTTGTAACATAGTTCTTGCCCAAGGCCCCATATATAAGGCCTTCGGGGTGAAATATCAACAGTTAATTGAAAAATACGGATCGAAAACTCGAGAAAACTTCTTCACGAATGATGAATCAACAAGGAACAGTTCTCCCTCTGAAATACGCATGGCAGATGTATTACATACGTTTGTAAATATTCTTGATGAAGCCCTCGTTTGCATTGATCAAGCACACGCGAATACATCTGAGTCCCACTCAGGCATGATAGGCCCTTCACATTTTTCGACCATATCACAAACAAGTTTGTTTTCCATTACTTTTCTTCTTTGCAGTTGTATAAGATATGTCTCCGTAGCTACATGTCCCTTATTAATTTTTACTTGAAGTAGATAAATAATTCACTGAACCTACCGATTCATTCAACTGCAGTCGGTCGATAAGAGACGCTCACTACTACCTAAAACGTTGTTAAGCATACGACTCAATCGCCCACCTACTACTAGTGATTTTGCATCTATGGAGTCTGTAACTAATCGACTTGTTGGAAAAGCACAAAATACCATCAACACCAAGTGAATGTGAATTCGTTTTTTTCCATTTTTTATCATCTTTCTACTTTCACGTTCTCTTTGTTGACTAACCAATAATTTTATTTCGACACCCATTGCTTTATTTATAGTCCTACACTTCTTCGCCTAACTCAGTAGAAATGTATCCCACATTATACCTTTTGTGGTGCTTATTTTTCGTGAGGCCACCCGTACTTTATACAGTAGACATTTAAAGCATTTCATTGATGCCTTACCTTCAGTCCATAATTTGTAACTGCCTTATTTCCTTGTAAAATGATATTTATGGAAAGTTTCCTCAAACAGGAAGTGAAACCTAGAGGATCGTGTAGGATATAATTTATTATCTTCAACTTAACTTTAATTACCTCAACATCACAAAAGGAGGGGTGGTTGAGTTGTCGACCAATCAATCCGTGATTATTTTTCTCCTACTCTCACTATTAATGGTTCACGTCTCCAAATTTATGCTGGACTCATCACTCTACTGCGACAAACCGAAACATACTTACTCAGTCTTTCAAACTGTGACCCTTTGCTTGGCATCGGATGAAAAAAGAAAATTATAAAAACAGAGAAAAAATTTCATGTTATTATTATTCACAAACATCATTTGGGTACATAAATGTTGTGAAAAAACCATTTTGGGTTTCGACAGAAACGCAAGAATACACAAGTTTCAATAATGTTGGCATTATGTCTGCCATATTTAAAAAAATAAAGAATAATGGTGATAATAGAACAATAATGATAACGGGATAATAACGGTAAATCAGGTTCTGTGTAATTGAGAAGAATATTGAGTTGACTTTAAAGAAAGAAAGGGAGAAAATAAGGGAATGGAAACAAAGAGGACGTGAAATACGCATGTAGTTTAACAGGCGTGTTTATGAACACAGAACAGGAATAAACGACTATGTATGTATCAACAAATTAGTAAAAAATAAAATAAAACAAAACGAGTAAATAAGAAAATAACTTATTATTTTAGTAAGACATGACAGTAGAATAAGTGTTTTCGTATTCACAGCTCGAAGTCATCCTTAGAAAGTCTCATGTAAGTGAAAAGTATAACCAAATATCAATATGTATGAGTCATATATGTATAGTGAAGATAAAACGAGTCTGAGAAGTTAATCTAAGTGCAACACAGATTATTATCTTAATCACAAACTCTGGAATTTAAAAATAATATTTATCTAGATAGAAAAGAGAGAGAAAAGCAATGAACAGCTAGTGAAAGGGTTCAACTATGATAATAATAGTGTAATGAATATCGACCTCTGAAGTAAACCGCCAACTTGAGAAACGACCTTTTTAGTGCGCTCTGATGAATACATGTTGACTTATGTAATAATATACAAAGTGAAACTGGATATTAGTATAAACATTGGTGCAATAATAATTGAGAATGGTGCTATGAAAGTCACAATTAATTGCAAAGGATAATCAAATATAAATTTCTATGTGTTATATATGTGTGATGAAGAAAAAGTGACTCTGAGAAGTTAATTTATTTATGTGTAACATGATAATTTGTCTTTAGTTATAGAATTTGGATGTTTATGAATAAAATATGTTTAGAAGTAAAACAAGAGATGAAAAGTATATATAATATGTAGAGGGACCAATAATGATATTAATAACAGTAATAATAATAGATACGAACATAAGCAGACCTCATATATTAAGATGAATAGAAATAAAATAAATTAGACGTGAAAAGTTTCAAAGGCTTCAATTTGCTTTTCAGTCAGTTAAATGGATGACGGACCTTGTTTGTATAAATTATTATTAAATACATTAATATTCAATAGGTGACACAATCCACTTTCGGAAAGAAAATCATCAAGGAGACTTCTGATCCGGGCTGTAGTTTCACTGCAACAAAGGTTCACTGACAGTCTGTTCTACATGGTTGAGTAGCGAATAACGAAAAAATTATGGCGTAGGTTTGTGTGGGTTCTTGGAATCTCTAGAATATTCTCCTTACTGCGTAGATTGTGGGATGATATCATAGAGTATGAAGGGGTGGAAATCAAAGAATAGGAAATAGCGTTAGTGAGCTGATAGATAAAGACAAGGTTTAGTTTGATACGCCCGATCTAGAGAGGTCCTAATTTGGGCCGTTGACTTCTTTGGTAATAATCCTTGTTGTCGGGATACCCCAAAACAGCTTTGTTGAACCTTCTTTGAACACCTTCAATTTTAATCAGGTCATTATGCCTGCAATTACTGTAAACTAAAATAACATATTCAAGAATTGGTAAGATACATCTTCTGGATAATACTAATAATAATCTCGACCCAATATCATTGAAGTGTATCTTTATGGATCCGACGAGCTTTCTAACTTTGGATACTTGAGATGCGATGTGCTCAGAAAGGTCCAAACTGTTGCTATATCACAAACTCAAGTGACGAATAGTGTTGAGAGGATTCAGTGTATTTTTGTGTATAGCCCGATTTAGGTTAAGGCAGCGGCCAATGTGAATAGATCCACTTTTGTCAACATTAAGTGGCGAACTCCACGAAACAGTCCATTCGCATAACTTGTTTATTTCTTCTTGCATTATCGCTGAAATATAGCTTTCTTTGGTGGAAGAAGAGAATGAATAAACTACTTTTAGGTCATCAGCAAAAAGAAAAGATTTACCATACTGAAAGAGGGAACACACGTCATTGATAAAAAGGAGAAAGAATAATGGACCAATAACACTTCCTTGTGTAGCCCCACTGTTTACATTCACGGGTTTAGAGTAGCAAGATCCAAAGCGAACGATTTGGCTACGTTCTTGTAAAAAGATTTGAGCCAAGATAAAAGCGGATTCTGTATAACAAATGAAGAGTTTTAGAAGAAGAAGTTTGCGTGAGACACTGTCGGGAGCCTTACTAAAGTCGAAGTGCTGAATTATCACTGGCTGACCAACCTCTCTTCTCGGGGTAATTTGATAAAAAAACTCCAGGCGCGATGTGAAGCATGAGCGTTTAGTCATAAACCCGTGTTGGGATGGGCTAATCAGACTAGGCGGGAGTAAATATGACAATAGCTGTTTGTGGATAATTTTTCCATGGCTCTTGAGAGCACGGATGTTAAATAAATTGGCCTATAGTTCATTATATCACCACGTGATCCTGTTTTGAATCTACGGGTGATAAGAGATGTTATCCATACAGATCGATAGATTGCATATTCCATAGATAGGTTGAAAAGTTTTAAACAAAATTATGGGAATTCTCTATGCCATACTTCACAAATGATGAAGGAATCCCGTCAGGTCCACCATCATGAAACTTCTTCGGGGCAGCTATTGCCACCCTGTCAGTACTTATGCTTCTATTTCTAACAGTTACCCTCTGATGCGTGAGTATCATCCTTTTTCGGATGTTACCGTACAGAGTGTCCGAACTCCTATGACAAGGACAGCGCCACCCATCATCCACAAAAACCTGGATACAGTTCTGCTTCCAAAATAAAATAAATCAGATAAAACCACACCATCGAATATGGTGAGAAGTTTAAGAAACTGGGACTTCACCTGTAATGTTAATGAAGTGTTCTACGAGCAAATTATGTCAATATCACAAAAAACAGGTAAGTGTTTATCTGTTCGTTTCATCAAATTGGATGGATTGCCACTTTAACTAAGCAACTAAATTATGCGTAGTTAGATACGTGCAGCATTCGCAGTGGATAACTTATAAAGTATCTACGGTCTGTTCGTTGTTATGCCTACTGATGAGCACCCTGTAAATAATAAAATGACAGAACTTAGAACACCTGCCTTGATTACTAAGCCGTTAATTATCCTAATGACTGAAACATGGTCTCCGCCTAAAATAATTGGTGTAGAACAAAGTCTGGGTGACTACACACTGCACCGTTATAACCGGGGTCTAAAAGGATTGGAGGATGCATAGTCTAAGTACTCAGCTTTATCGGTGAGATAAGGTTGGAAGATAGTGTAATAAGCATGGTACTAGACTCTTTATGGCTCATTGTACACAGCACTAGTTATGAATCATTTGTAGAATGTCTGTACAGAGCACAGAATTCGAAAATTGAGACTGCTATAAAATTTTCGCACATGTTTCAACACTAAATGTTGGTTACCAACTGATTTATGGTGATTGTAACCTCCCTGAATTCAGTTTATGCAACAATAAATTGTCTCTTGTGATATAGAGAGATAGTTGCCTCTATAGACACTTACGTATGGAAATCATCTGTCGCGCCAACTAGGCGCGGTAACGATTTCTCGGACTTGCTATTCTACCACTGCACCGTGCCTATAAAGGCATATGTTGGCAATGTGTTCTGCACTAGCGATCATAAGGTAGTTTACTTTTGCCTGCATTCCACACGCTAAATGAAAAGGATAACGAATATTCGCACCGGACAACAATACGATGCTTTAGGTTTGTAGACTAGGAGTTGTTAATGAAACTTATGAATTGCTCTGCTTTCGATGACTATTTTACCAACGACTCACTATCACGCGCAGTGGTAATCCTCTATGCACGCACCATCAGCCGGTAAATATATAAATAATTGGTTTATTGTACACCAAAACACTTAGTCTAGAGCATATCTCTCATGGATCCACTCATATTTAACAAACAACTGTTAGTCATCTGTCCGAAATTCCCACACTTAATATGGTTCAAAAAGACGAAATAAAAATTGTATGTATAAAGGGATACTGAGATTCAATGTCTAGAATAAGACAAAGAATGAATACATCAATACCATTGTGACAGATGTTCAGCCATGTCACACATTCATATTAAAATTTTATTAGTTCCTGTCACGAGTAAACAATAATGAGGTCGAGAAAATCTCCCCGTAACTAAATAAATCATGTCAAACTTAACAAACCGGAACATTAGTTGGAACTCTTAATCTTCACGGTTATATTCCTGTTCTTTCGGTTAACCTGCTAATGCAAATACAATTAGAAATCAACTCATACGGACAGTATACCGGCATAAACGCCAAATGACTTTCTAGCTTGAACTAAAGGTAATACCGATATCAGCATCGACACAATATTGGTTGTCTTCCTATTTATAAACACAAAATCATACCTAATTATTGTAATCCCACTTTGCTCAACTCTTAAATAATCTTCACATAGATTTCAGTTCTGGGCGTGTTAAGAATTAAACCCAAAAAAGTTGGGATTATAACATGTATTTCCCGATCAGTTGCTACCGCCTTCTTCTCGATTTATCGTTCAGATTGTGAATGCCCGTAGGGTTCTACATTGTTCTCTTGATAACCTCTGGCGTGCAACAATCTCCTCGATATGGCATCAAACCAACGTAACGTTGGTGGGAGAGTAGTGTAGTGGTATCGGTCATAACCACCCAATCTTCAAAGCTAAACATGAGGTGACTGGGAAGATAGATGTTCAACACTTAATACGAAGAGAAGAATAATCATGGTGAACACGAGAATATCAATGAATTCACATGGAAGGCATGGCTCAGCCTTGCAGACGTGGTCATTTTGTATAACCTGTCTTTATCCATATTAAACATAATACCCTGTCTTCAGCCTAAATGTGTTCTTCAGAAGTACAAAGTATCATACTGTTGAATATTGCGATAAAATGAGTCAGTGTAGAATCCCACGTAAGACCTCGTAGATTAGATAGTCGCATCATACCAAACCTAGAATTTTAGGAGCAGCGCTAATAAAGAACTGGGCCATAATTCTACAAACTGACAGCATTTGTGTCTCCACCCTGGGAAGACTTACCTATATACTGATGATCTGAAGGTAGTCGACTCATGCTACAGAGACGATGTATTTTAACACCGCTAATTTTATGAAATAGGAACTAAACAAGGTGGTGGTATGCTGTAGAAGGTGCTTATTTCGTTTTAATATTAACAAAAGCTGGGCTAGTATTGAATATAGCAACATAGTTTCCTGTCATTTGGAATAGGGTTCGAGTTGGATTACGTGAGACCAAACATCACTCACTTTATGTGTTAGGCGAAATTTCATCAGTGAAGTCGAATCCTAGCGTTTCTGTAAAATATATACCCGGCCCACTTGATGTATAAAATAACCCTATAAAACTTTAATATAATAATGTAGACCCAATAATCTCTGAAAAAAACCTTTTAGAGAAGATAAACTGACTTATACGTCTCTCATAAACTATCCAATCAATCACAATACCTAACATAGATTATTGGTTAAAAGTAGACTACGTATATAAGAATATAGTTTACAGGCAAATGAAACGAGAGTTTGACAAAATGTACGTACCCTAATACTTTTGGCCAGTTGGTATGTTCGTTATTTTTTATTATAGAAATAAATAGTATAAATGACAAAATTCAAATAGCAACACACTATTTGCCCTAGCATTCGGTGATTTCGTACCCTAGTATATCACAGCCTTGAGTATTTGGGCGACTAGAGGCTTGATTTTAACTTCAATTATCCTGGCCTACCAGGTTTGACTGAAGTTTGAGACGTTCACAAACATCAAAACACGATACATGACAATCTTATATCTGGACCGTTGCACTAGATGTCCCTCCAAATGTCGTAGATATCAGTATCAACTTTGCCCCACACAAATCCATAAGGCAATCGCCTTGTCAATTTGATGCGAATGATCTAGATGCAAGACTCTCGCATCCGTAAACGTTGAACCCACTGTCGTAATACAGCATTGAAATTGTATGCCCGGAACATCACTCTAATTTAATCTTTACCTCGTACTTCTGATGTAAATCCTTTTTGCAATAAATCCCGTTATAGGAGCTACTTGGAGATCAGTAACTAAACACCAAATTACTCGTAAATTTGGTCTGTCTTATACAATGTATATCACCTGCAATATTTAGCCTTATGACGCAGCATCTATGCGACGCACCATCTTGTATGCTGGAAAATTGGGCCTTAATTGAACAATCTACTATCTATGCACCAGTTTTTCCCCTAGCTCCAGTCGGAAAAACGTTAATTATAATACGTCAAGGAAAATGTTCAAAAGGGCTAAGCGTAGTAAAATACGTAGTATTTGTTACAATCTGATCTAGCCGAATAATTGGCAAGTTTGATGTAACGTATGTTTATAGAGACTAAATTATCATTAATATTATAACCTAAACAGTTATAACCAACCAGTTATTCTACCCACAATTTTCCAATCAGTAGCCAAATTTAAATTACAGTAACTTGGTAAAAGATATAGGTGAATTACCAAGTGAGTTAAATAAATATTTTTATCAACACAAGAGTAATATCTCATCGTTTTTTGGATGGATTACGTGCAGATCGGCAGGAAATTGATACATAACTTTGTTACAACATGGAGAGTTCCAGTTTTGGAATATTACTTTTATCCACAATTATAAAGGGGAGTTAATGAACATGGCAGCCACCTTAACCAACTATTAACCAAAAAACGCAAATGTAGTTTGAAAAGAATGTATGAAAAACAAAAGCTACGGTAAAATACAATAGTACGATCTCAAGTGATTTTAAAAGACCGAAGAACTGTTTATCTGAAACAATCAAGAAGAATAAATCACGACAGCGTGTGCGTGAGGGGATTTTTATACATAAAACTTTCAAACAGGACCTATCACATTAAGTCTGTGACATGCGCTATCGGATTATCCGGAATAACAGAATTATGCTAGCTTTGCTTAAATGCAAACAGTGCAAAGTTCTTGGCCAGAGGAATCTGCACCTCCCCATAAATTTTAAAACTAAAAGGAACGAGATAATCCGGGTGATCATAAACCTACCATACCGGCGTTTGACCATATGCTACTAGCTGCAGACTTCAACACTCCGTGGTGTCGGTAAGCAAGATATAACCCCTGCAGAGTGGTTGCACAGGGAGCTTGTTGCAGCCGTCAGGAGTTCGGCACCGGATGAACATATGGGTGATGTTACGAGGTGTGGTCAGGTAATAGAACACTCAAACTTAAAATATACAGACAAATTATAAGCTTCTAACTGGGGATACCGATGTCTACGTACTAATTAAAAGTAGTGATCACGCTACGGATACTTTAAAGGGACGACGAAGCTCCGCACGCTAGCTATACCAAGAGGGACGACCTGACCCTGAACAGGCACCTATAGTCCTAAAATAGTGAGCGAAACCCGTCAGCATACCGCTATTTGACCCATTCAGGTACTCGCCAGAGTCACATCAATTCTCAACAGACCACTTTCTCATTTTGATCTTTAAAGAAAAAGAGAGGAGTGACCTAGCCTGCTACAGTCCAATCGAATCACCCCCTGTGCTATAGAAGGTTGTGGAAAGGCTGGCCAATGAGCAACACAAGTTGAGGAAAGGCAGATATTGACTTTCTGATCTTCTCATATCATGAACCAGTTAGGACAAAGAGATTCCGGTCCATGTAACATTCCTTGACTTTGCATAATAGTTTGACACAGTGCTGTGTGTACTCCTGATAGCGACTGTTGAGAAGATGGGTTTCAATGACCCACCTTTATCGTCACTCCGAAAGCACATGGAGAACAGGATGTTTCGTATCAAGGTAAATAGAGTGAACACCAGCTGAAGAGTCGCGACACCAGGAGTCTCTCAGAGGTTCACTTCTTTTTCTGATGTTTGCGAATGACTTGTTAGATAAAATTAGTTTGATGGCACTGATCTGGGGAGACTGTGCAAAGATCTGAAAGCCCACAAAAACGGAAAATGATTCACTTGGGCTTCATTTGGACTTTACAACGATAGAGCAATGGACAGTGGACAGCGGTTTAAGACAACCTGTCAAAATATCTCGTCGTGAACATTCCGGCTTATTTGACATAAAGGATATACACCCTCAACGGAGATCTGCTCCCAGTCGTCGTCTCAGAGGTCAATCTCGAACTTGTAACCACAGAGAGCTTGAACATCGTCTAAAACTACATGCACGATATAGCAAAGGCGAATGGAACTCTTCAATTTTGTGCAAAGACACTTTGGCAAAATTATTCCAGAATTTTTCCTGACTTTTTGAATCACACTCACGACCCTTCTCGAATTCCGCAGTGTTGTTGCCTTCCCTTTCTTCATAAGGCATAGATCTCTTAGACCGAGTACACAAACGAGTAATTAAGTGGTTGATGATGTTGAGTTTTAAATCCTACAAAGACAGACTACAACACTTGTGATCATTCCCGTCAGACTATCGGAGGACAAGAGGTAATCTGATAGTAACATACAGAGTACCAAGTATGCCAAATCACTCCAACACAAAAAACTTGTCAGAACATCACCGTTATGCTCTTCGAGGCAACCTTCAAAAGACTGGACATCAGTGAGCGAAGATCTAGGTACGCTTCCACTTTTTCTCATCAAGAGTTGTCCTCATTTGGAATGCTCTTCTAGTTGAAGTGACAACAGTCCCATCAATAGATAGCTTGAAGAAGTGAATTGACAAACATGTGCTCACATACTGGTTACCATTCCTCTCTTCAACCAGCTGCCTAGTAATGCGACAGCTGATGGCATCCAGAAGTTCTGCTGCTGTGGCACGAATGCATTCGAATTAAAAGATATACAAATCTACAGATAACTACCAATCTGACTACAATTTACCCAGTTAAATGGCCAGACCACCACCCACTGAGCATTACCAAATACCTGGGGCCGTACTGAGACAATAACAAGCGAGCGCAAGGAAATCAATCAGGTTATAAGTTTTGGCAAAGATATTGTATGTTGGGGATACCACTGGTCTCACCAGTGAACACCTCCGAAAGGGAACTACAAAACTAGATAGATACTTACTGTAAAGATTAACATAGATCAGACGACCTACTAACCCTAGTTCTGAATGCTGTTATGGGTATGCGATTACGTGAGGATTCAACAGCATTAATGCAACAGCATTACTGATGACACGCTGAAACTCAGCACCATGATTACGACGACGGTACTCGACTCCCTCAGCAAACTCAGGTCTCACAGCTCAAGGTCCTTGAACGCGACAGTGGTTCCCAAAAACTCTGTAGGTGATTGGACCAATGTCAAGAGAGCTAAAAAGAGCCAAGCGTCACATTCTAAGTTGAACATCCCAGCTGTTGAACGGAAGTCAACTAGTGATCTGGTCGCACAATCTACCCCCAAGATTGTCCGTCCGGTCATCAAAGAGCCAAGGATTCATAAACGTACTTCGACCCCCAAACAACAAGGTGCTAAACCTGAACGCACCGGAAATCCTGGGACGACAATAACGGTTCGTGATGACTCTCTCATAGTCATGAACTTCAAAGACAACCCTGAACTTCCTCTCATTTTGCAGCACAAAAATGACAGGATGCTCTGGTGAGAATTGAACAAGAAACTTGGACTTCCAAGAGTAGAGCCTTTGACAGTCACACAGTTCACTCGGGGAAAGGAATCTAAGCATCAAAATCACCCGAGGCTACTTCGTGTAACACTTAAGAATGCTACCGACGTAGAGGATGTCTTACTAGCGAGTCATTTACTGAAATCAGATGGTAATGTAAGAATACTGCCTGACATACCGTATTCTGAGCGCAATCTCATCCGGAACATCCCCAAAGAATCTCGCGATCAGTTTTTCCGCGGGAGGAATATAATCGTGTAAGGTATACCGGAAAATACGGACCCTACTCAATCAAAGACCAACATCAGGGATTGGAAATTCATCAAACAGTCCTTGAGGCTCAAAAACATACTGACTCAGCATGTGACGAGACTAGCCAAGAAGGACGGTGACCCCAGACCCCGTCTAATGAAGATAACCTTCCCATCTTCCCACATGGCGGCTGCAACTCTGGAAGCATTTCGTACCAACAGACGTCGACTGCCACCTGGAATCCACATGCACCTGGATAGGTCATACGAAGCTAGGACCAAACACAAAGGCAAGTTGAAACTGACCATTCCACTTGTGGACTGTCTAGACGATAAAAAGAACGTGTAAAGGACAGGGTCTACCACCTCGGCAAACCTTATATAGGTGGGCTACCTGTCCGTTCACGTAAGGCTCATACAGACAAACAGGAAGAAGCTCACGCGTTCCAAATTGAAAGCATACACTGCTTATATATGAACGCCGCGAGTCTACCAAACAAGTTGGATGAACTACGTGAACTTAGCAATGCTAATAAGGCCCACCTGATAGGAATATCTGAAACCTGGATATCTTCTCAGTTCTCGGACCATGAGCTAGCATTACCTGGGATGTCTTTGTTCCGCAATGATAGAAAATCAGGATATGGGGGCGGGGTAGCTGTTTACATACGTTCTTGCTTGGAGGTGCATCAAGTTCACAACCTTGAGTTTAACAATCTTGAGGAATCTATATGGTGTTCTGTAAGATTGTCAAGTACTTCGAGGTGTCTAGTCGGAGTCATCTACAGAAAGCCAACTGCCGACATTGAGTACGATAGTCGTATGCTGGAAGGACTATCCCGCTCTACTCGTCTCGGTTTCACACATATCCTGATTCTAGGGGACTTCAGTCTCCCTAGAGTCAACTTCGCGGAACACACGTATACTGGAGGTGACAACTCAATTGAAGCTCGGTTCTTCAACCTCATCGATGACTTCGGATTGTACGAAAATGTGAGGTCGGCAACTCGTTGGAGAAATAATCAGACACCATCGCGCTTAGACTGTGTATTCATAAACGAAGAATTTCTAGTTGACAACCTCTCAATCCTGGCTCCCCTGGGAAAAAGCGATCATGCCGTCATAGCCTTCAGTTTTGTCAGTAAAACTTAGCTACGATACCCCACCAATAACTTGCGTTGGAATATTAAACGGTTGAATGTGCCAGCTCTACACGACTATCTACAACAGGTGGTTTGGGATGTTCACCCCCAACTCGATGTGGACGGTCATTGGGACTTCTTACTGCACACGCTCTTACGTGCTACAAACCATTCAGTTCCTCAAACGGTTCCCAAAACCTGCAAGCCACCTACAATAATCAAGAACCGTACCTTTCTCCTGCTAAGCCGCAAAAGGCACTGTTGGGCGGAATACAAACGAACTGACAACGGCGGAGCGTACAGGCAATATAATTATATCAGGAACATATGCACGAAGGCTATAGGAGAAGACAGGCTTCAGTGCCAGACAAAGCTTATGGACAAATTTGCCTCTAATCCTAAAAGCTTATTCCGTTATGCAGCCTCTCTTCGTCAAGCCAAAACTGGAGTTTCCCAACTGGTAGGTCTTAACGGCCCGACCAACAACTATGGCGACGCCACTAACTTTCTGGCTGAACATTACTCCCAGACATTTCAACCGACCGACATTAACTTTACTAATGACAGTTTCGTTTGCAATTCCACAGGACTTTCCGAAGTGAGCCTAAGCGCTGACTTGGTGTTCCGGAAACTGCAGCACTTAAGATTAGACACTTCTCCTGGCCCGGACATGGTCCATTCCGCCATACTGAGGGAAGCAGCCTCAATCTTGGTAACACCGCTTAGCGTGATGTTCTCACACTCGCTAAGTCGAGGAAAACTACCAGAAAATTGGAGGCTGGCTCACATCACACCAATTTTCAAAGGAGGTGGCCGCAGCGAACCTTCAAGTTACCGACCGATGGCTCTTCTATCCATACCCTCAAAAATCATGGAGTCCCTGATATGCGATGGTATAAATGACTATTTACTGTCCTTAAATTTCTTCTCACCCCAACAGCATGGTTTCAGGAAGGGCTACTCTTGTATTACCAACCTGCTGACTGCGGTGGACAGATGGACAAGCAGGGGAAGGTTGATATCATCTACCTAGATTTCTCTAAAGCTTTTGGTAAGGTTAACCAAACATGCCTTATCAATAAGCTCAAACGATTGAGTATCAGACCACCTCTAATCGATTGGCTCACTTCATACCTGAAAAATCGACATTTTAAGGTCAGGGTTAATTTCACTTTATCTCAGGCTATGGAATGTCCTAGTGGGGTCCCCTAGGGCTCAGTCCTAGGACCTCTTCTCTTATTGATCTACATAAATGATCTTCCTCAACAGGTAACGTCAGACTTATTACTTTTTGCCGATGAGGTGAAACTTTGAAGAGAGATACGCAACCAAGACGATATACAGGCACTTCAGGAGGATCTGACTCGACTTTAAAATTGGGCAGACGATAACGGACTTACCTTTAACACTTCATAGTGTAAAGTAGCCCATCTGCGACATGTCGCAGACTACAGTTATAACTTAGGAAACTCCTCCCTAGTAGTATCCCAAGTCGAAAAAGATTTAGGAGTCCTGGTGCCTTACGATTTAAAGTCTTACGCTAATTGTCACAAAAATGCCTTCCGAGCAAACCTTGCACTGGTAACATTGAAGCGCATTTTTGGCCAGTTTGACGGAAGAACTTTCCACATGATCTTCAATAGTTTTATCCGTCCCCATTTAGAGTACGGAAACATAGTATTTCCTCCCTAACTCCAAAAGGATAAGGACACCCTGGAGTGTATCCAACGGCGAGCCACGAAATCAGTTCTGGGACTCAAATTCAAACCTTGTGAAGAGCGCCTCCATTCACTAGACCTTTACCCATTAGAGTATAGACGTCTTAGAGGTGGCCTTCTGATGGCTTATAGTATCCTTAACACTTCTGGACATTCCCTCAAACACCTACTTAAGCTTAGTTCCAACACTAACCTAAGAGGTAACACCCAAAAACTGGAGACACAACATAGCAGAACGGACTGTAGACACAACTTCTACTCCTTAAGAGTTGTCAAATGCTGGAATTCGCTGCTGGTAGAGCTAGTCCAAGCGACTTCCCAGGAGTCCTTTAAGAGGCAACTTGAACTATTCTTAAGGACTAAGGATAGTATCGCACTATGATTTACTAATATCTTTTCCTGTTTTATTGTTAACATGCCTAGGTTCCTGCCTGGAGGATTTGGTGATCCCCTGCTACTAGACACGGAAGCCTGTTAAGCGAAAGCTTCTTCTATTCCGTCCACAACCATTTGAACCATTTGAAACATGGGAGCGGCACATTAGCTACATGCGCTACAGTTTAAACAATGGGAACTGAGCGGGTTGGAGCGGTAACTGAGTTACTTACTGGACATACTATAGATGAGCTACACCGTATAGTTCGTCAGAAAAGGTAGTTTTTTCACCCGGATTTCTTACTTTTCAGAGCTGAAGTAGAACATAAAAAAGATGAGTTACGTCACCTTGTGGGTGAAAGACATCGAGATATTATTGATGCTTCTGATCGAATACTACTAATGAAGAACCTTGCCAATGAAGTGAGGACTTTGTGTGCCCAATAAACATTAGGTTTCCATCTTATTAGACCAGCTGAGGTCATACTTGACAACTTGGAGTCGAGATATGGGAACAAAAAAAGAGTAAGTTATCCGTTTGTTAATCGTAGTCCTTCCGTTGAAACACAATCGCTCGAATTATCAACGGCTTCTCAATTGAAGTTGATGCTTGACATACCGGAATTGGTAGGTTTCGCACAATAAGTTGTATTGAAAGATTTGGAATTATATGGATTTGGGACGACACTCTTCGTCTGCGAGAATGCTCTTTCTTGGCAGACATCTGAACGCTAGGTTAAATTTTAGCCATGAGCGGCAGTTGTCACATGTAAACGCAAGTGTTCTTGTCAGTCGGGCATGGGACTCTTTGGTCCATATGGAAGCAGCCGTAATTTCAGCATTCCGCAAACGATTATCTGCTCCTCCGTCAACTAAAGAAGTGCTTAAATGTATAAAAGTTTACGTTTTCAGGAATTATGCGATTCTCTTGCTGCTCTGTCAGTGGTTGGTGACCTTTCTACCCTACAGGTGCTTGAAGAATTTTTCAATGGCAGAAAGGTGAGTTTCCCCAAAATAGTAGCAAATAACCACTGAACCACGAAAATGTAATATAACAATATTTTTATTACTGGCAGTTACCTGTTTAAAGCCTGTGGTATTTTACTGACCCCTCATACTGATGGAGGGATTTGAACAAGTGCATTGTTTTATGTTGGTGTAATATTTATATGGAAGTTCAATAACAGATGTGCCACATACATATTTTGTTAGTCATTTTTCAATCCTACACTCTGTACAAGGGCTGCCTATATTACCCGGCTCTCCAAAACCAAATAAAAAATCGAAATATATGTGGTGTTAATTATGTGAGATATCCTGGTAATATATTGGGTCCCAGTCCAACACGAAATATGTCATTGCTACTAAACCTCCATTAGGGTTTCAGAATCGAATCTCAAGCATGATTTTCTTACTCAAACAGAGTTGTAGGGTAATGATTTGATTGATTGAAATTCCCTAAGTGTTTGAAATCCGAAAATGAATTCAACTTGTTCTCAGATGAAAACCGTTTTCACATTGCTTTAATATCCGATGCTTGTTTACTTGTTCAGCTGTTCGTCCTGCAACTTATTCGCTTCTGGATTTTTATTCCTATTTTTAGTTTTACACTTCTGTTTGTACATATCCGAATGTTACTCCACTACCTTGTGAGTCAGGCCTTTGAGTCGAAGGCTCCGAGTGTGGCTTCTAAGATAACTGCCTGATTCGGTCTGGGCACCCGGGAGGTATCGCAGTCCACACACAAATCAAGTGACTTGTGTGGCGCATGTGTATTCGGTGCCCCTTTGTACCATTATTTATGCGTTCAAATAAATAAATAATAAAACTTATGTGTAATTATTTACACTCTTGATTTAATCGTGATCTCCATACTGCCGTATATTGTGGAAACACGGGCTAGTACACGCATGTGCCACGTAGTACGTTGTTTTTGAATGACCGACTGGTTTGTTGTTTACTTGGCGTTTCATTAAGTTAATTTCATAGTTTAGTTTTATATCGATTTTGTTTAGGAAGTCTTCCCACCGTCGCCATTATTGTCAAGTCAGCCAGTGTTGTAACCGTGATATGTTTAAGCCTGATAATAATAGCCCCTTTCAGGCTGTATGTAATAACGTTCATATTTCCTAATGGCTTCCCATACTTTAAAGGTTGATTAGGAAGCGAAATCATACTTCTGGTGCCGGTGTTTAACAGTAGTGAGATGTTCTTGAAGGATGAGTTGAAATTGGTCAGTCTCGAAGTTAGTACCTCTTTCGACCCACAGAGTTTTGGTTACAACGGTAAGATTTTCAAGATACAAATTAATCGGAATAGGCGTTTCCAAAACTGCTTGTCTACCATAAGCAAATATCCCATAGACTGCATTTTCATGTTATGTAGAACATAAAAACATTACTACAAATTGATTCCCGTTTTCATGTCATGCAAAGGGATATAATACTCCATAACTCATATAGCCTGATAGTATTATTTGCTACTCATCTTCAGGAGCACTTTAGTTTACAGGTTACTCTTTCAGGTGGATTGATTCTCGCTATGTATGTAACTTTGGTCAAGTCGCACACAAAATGCAATTTCTCTCTACGAAGATGGCATTCAAATCTTTACTTACACAATTATCCCACCGTTTTCTCCTTATTATATACCTTGTTATGAACACATTTCAAAACGTGCTTTAATAATTGTTTTATACGATTTCCTAATAGAATAGTTATGAGACAAAACTAAGTTTTTAGAATGTCTTAGATTACTTTGTCCTAAAATATTTATAGGATGCCTTATTATGTCTTCTTAAATGTTCCTTTTTTACTGTTTTGTTCAAGGTTGGATTATATTGCCTTCTTGGTAGAGATTATTCACCACACGATGGGATAATAAGACTAAGACCTAATTTTATCCTATCAATTCGCAAACAGCTTTTACTGGTTGTTAGACATATTTTGTCAACTTTGGAGTATCTTGAGTTCCTATTTTTGCCGAATACTAGCGGTGAAGGATCTACCTGTAAAGGAGCTCTCGATTCTCGGATTAAATGGTTTGTGGATTGGACATTCCAAGGTATTGCTTTCTTGTGGAACGTTATAAATTAAAACTTGTAGTTAGTGTCTCATGTTGTCTACTTTGCTCAACCCTGTTTTAAATGATAAAAATTTGGATGTTTTGTGTTACATTAAGGCTTAATATAGTGAAAATGAAACTGTTGAAAATGACCAACCGACTGTTTCTGCAAGTCAACAGTTCTTCCCTTTATCGTTCAGGATTTCGAGGTTATATGACGAAAATGATCTCATTTTTAGGACATGTACTAAAATTAGTGATAATTATTTTCGTACAGTATATACCTTTAGTAACGTAATCAGTCAAAGGGAGATTACAAACTCCACTAGTTCTGATTAGTGGGGTTAAAATCTAAGTAGCAGACAGTATTTAAGCTTCTAAGCTTTGTCCTGAGCCAATTTCTTATGCTTAACTTTGTAGGTCGTGCTTTGTTTCATCGAAAGTATCACAATGTATTACTAAAGATTGTTACATTAATCATAATTAGTGCAATAAATAGAGTGTATTACAGTTGTTGTAGTGCATTGAGAATGTTAGATCCGGTCATAGTTTTCGTTAAGACAAATGTATGGATGTCCAAGGTGAGTCAATAAATTTGATCCTACTCGTTTTCAGCGTCAAACTTACTTAACCTCAGTCAGTATTGACAAACTTCTCCACAAATTGTAATGCCTTTGTAAGTTTCTCTATTTCGTCATCACAAGACTTTTTATTATTTTAGATTCACCCATCTTCTCCAGAGATCGTCTTTATACACATTTACCGAGCGATGTACTGGATTTCAAACTGAAGGATTTTAAATTTTCAGACGAATTTTCTAATTTTAAGCAGGATGAACAATATAACTTGCTGATAGACTTACTACGTAAACTTTGGGATGCTTGGCGAGATGAGTGAGTTTATTTTGAGCTCGTTAACTTTAGCAACTTTATGACCATTGCTAAACAACTCGTAGGTTAACTGCTGAAACAAAGCTAAACAATTGGTACTGAATTTTCCAAATTTAGAATTAGGTTGGCCACTCAGTTACAGGTAGTGAACGATCTAACAAAAATGTTCTTTCCATTTCCTACACCACAGCACACTGAGATGACGTTTACATTTGATTTTTTATAGATGTCTAAGTAAGTCAACAGAACATGTTTTAATTACTCTTTACGACAAGACTGGTTAGAAGAAACAATGCATTTATCACTTTCGAAACTTAAAAGTAGTGGACTGGAAGTTTTTATGTTGTAGAAAATCGTTACCAACTATTTGAGTATCAGAGAAATTATTTATTTATTTGAACATAAATATTGGTACAAAGAGGCACCAGATACATATGCACCACACAATAGCAATAAGAATATGAAGTGATAAAGAATGTAAGGTGCGTATAAGAAAAAGGGGAACAATAACGAACAGAAATTAGTGTATGATAGTGAAATAATAATAGTGGTAGGGGTGGTCCAGTTAGCAAATCTTCAACCAGAAAGAATTCTTCCACTTAAAGAAGTTACGTCCATTTTTATGAAGAATGTAAAATAAAGTTACAACAGGATCGCCACTGGCTTCTGTTTTGAGCCATGTCTGATAACGTCTAGAGGCTGGGTATTTGTGCACGAGTCCGAATGTCCTGGGTTCGAGTTCCCTTTGCCAACAACACCCTCGAATGCCCTAGTACGGCCGAGAGTGGGGAGAGTCCTCTCTCCCTCTCGAAATGCTCTCACATAGCCACGCGTATATATCCTCTGCCGGGGAAGTCCTACTCACTACCTTCTCGTGGCGGGGGTGTTGTTTACGAAAATGAGAGGACAAAAAGCAAATGTCCGGCGCTTTAACCGGGTTGGTGGACATGGAGAGTCCACCTAGGGGAGTTGGAAAACCCTGATTCCAAACCAATGGTGTCCATAAGCTCCAGGATCCTGCGGGAACAAATGACGTATGAACCAATCGTTGGTCACCAGCTACCATGGTACTGCATTTCCTGATGTTGTTCCACTGCTTTGTGTATTAGACCTTTAAGTCAAAGTCTCCGGGTGTGGCCCCCTAAGAAAACCACCTGCTTTGGTTTGGGCACCCAGGGAGTATCACAGCTCACACACAAATAAAATGAAATAACGATAATGACTGAGAATACTGTTCTCGCCTCAATTAAAATCAGAGAAATTTAGCATAAAATTGTGGTAGACTTTAGCAAAGTAAAGTCGAGGAAGCAAGGGAGTATAATTTGAAATCTAATGTTATCAGATTGATTATTATTCTGTATTTTGCTTAAGGATGTGGTATCCCTTAGTTTCAGTTGCATGAGAATGAACACAGAAAATTTACTTTTGCAGATAGTAATAGACATGTTTTTGATTTTCTCAACCGGACTCGAAAATTTGCGAAGATAAAAAGTTCGATGCTGTTGCTTACTATTTAGCCAAATTTTTAAAAGTGTGTATTTCATAGTATTAGTTTTCATTAGTATTATCTTTGAATACATCGCTACACAGGAAAATCACAAAAAATGTATTAATTCAACCAAACGAAAGTAATGACCATGTTTTTCACTCAAAATAGTTTGCTTAGCTAATTAATCTGTAATGTGGTTTACCGTCATGAGATATCGAAATGTTGATAACACGTCCTGTATCTTTAGCCTCATATTCTGTCTTATCATTACAACTCACTTTTAGTGAACTGGTAACATCCCACAATTATGTGGATTTTTAATTACCAGTGTTAACTTTGTTTCGATTAAAAAGCACCTAGTTAAAAGGTTTCAGGTTTTGACCCGGCTAACGTAAGCATCACAAAGTAACAAACGCACTAAGTAATTCTGATGTGAACTGTGCAGTTCACTATCAATTCTTAAGTTATCTATCTCATTTCAAATAAATTTTCAATCGCCATCTAGAGGGAGAGCAATGGATATCAATAATAATGAAAAATGTAAAGTAATAACATGGTTTTCATCGCAGTGGTATCTAACCACATTTATTAAATTTGTGATTTGATTACTTACTAATAGCTCCATTCAAATATGCCGAGAAGTTCTGTCAGAATCATTAAGCCATGTGTCTAGTTTTGAAACACTGGTTGATCTCCGTACAACTGCACTAGTTCTTGTACAACGACTACAAACCTTCAGTTTTAAAAATGGTGCAAAGAATTGTGATACAAGACCAATCAAATTTGATATTTGGATAGAATTACTGCGTGGTTTATTCCTACAAAGATTAGAGGTAGTTCTGTTAAATTTTATCTGGTCTTGATTAGATTTTCTAGTTAAACGATCATGGTAAAATTGGGTACAGTTCATGTTTTTGTTTTGTTTCAACTAGTTAATATTTAAACGCGTTTGATGTGATGTTCTGTGCAAGATAGTTTTGAATGATAATCATCTTAATTCCTAGATTGACACTGTTGTCATTATAACATCTTTAAATCCATATTGTTAATGGCGTCTAGTTTGAAATTAAAATTTTTGTCATCTGAAACTAAATTTATGGGAATATATTGTGACGGGCGGTGTACGAAATCTGATACTGATACACGGTGTGTTACGCTCTAACACCCCCTCGACTGACTATTTGGACGAGAACTCAAGAGTAATCGGAAAAGCATATTGGGTTGCCGGATAAAATGCACAAATACTCATTCATATGTACACCACTCTAATCCTTAGAAAATCGATCCGTTTCTCAGACAATAAAATTCACATAACCTTCATGTCACTTTTGATTGCCATCGACAGACCTCATTGAGCTACTTCTGATGGGCTCATTGTATCAATATTTATCCCATATCTATATCCTTGACTGTAAATATTTACACTAATGAGTCATTTCATAAGCAATGCAACAGTGTCACAAGTGATGACGTTACTCACAAACGGCTTGAGTAACAATTACTTTGGTTACTTTCGGTTATCCCACATTGGAATAGGTATCTGCCCAAATGTCTGTGTAAGAATATAATCATTGAATTAATATCTCTATTTATTTATGTTCTTTGTAATCAGTCGTATTTATTCTCATCACCTTAAATTTGTAAACACTTTACTCTTGTAGAACCAAAGTTTGCATTTTTATACTTAAGTTCGCTTTTCTATTTTGATTCAATACTTCATTCGTAAAATAAACTTACATACATAATTATTTACCCAACCTAAAAATCTTATTGATGTTTTTTACAGGTGTTATTCACGGAGAGTTTTGAGAGCAGTTTCAATGAATGGATTGACCAATTCGATCAAATTTTAGTCCGTGATTCGAAATTAAAGAGTGAGGATAACTTGTCGAAAATGCTATCGTCTAAAAAAGTGAGTTTATTTACCAGTAATTGCGTCATACAAACTACATATTTAACTTGGTGCTGAACCCTAACTGGAACTTAGAAATGTACATAGATAGTACAATATATATTTCTTCATGATTGTGACATTTGTACCATGCTTAATATGGTAAAGTACTAGTTAACGAAGCAAATGGGTAGCAGTATTCATCATATTTAGGTAATGTCATTTACTAGATGCTTATTTTACAAGAAGTGACTAATTAAATTATGGAAATGTACGTGACGTTTTCGATGATTTTTTAAATGATCGCGTCCATGAAGATTGACAGAAATTTACCCAAACTGGATTTCTGTTTATTTTATAGCCCTAAGCCAATCTAGCCGCAGAAATCTCAATAATAATTTTTTCGGTGAAAATCTAGTTCCATTCCCTAATTCAGTGATAAACGTTTCTTATTGGCGAGATACTTATTTACAACTAATGTGAGGTCAGGATGTTTAACCTGCTTCGGTATGGTCATCCGTGTAGTATTCCAGGCTTCACAGAAAGTTGGCAATGGCTATAACTAAAAAAACGTATACTAGCTTCTATCCTCATTCTCAAATCATACAAAATTCTTCCCGTTTTAACAGAAAGTCCCCTAGTAGCAATAAAACCACTCCATGTTCTTAAACATTTATCAAAAATTTATGTCAACCGAATAAGATAATAAAGCATATTATAAAACTGTCCCAATGCACACCGCTTTCTGCATCTTTGCGGCAGGACGGCTGTTAGTGGTAGTGGGTGAACGAAAAACCAATGTCTGTCGCTTAAACCGGGTTGGCGGATACGGAGGATCCATATGTGTGTGTGTTGGAAAACCTTGGTTTCAAGTCAATAGTGCAAATAGACCCCAGGGTATTGAGGGATCAAATGGTATATGAACCTATTTTTAGTCACCAAGTACCATGGGATCATATCTCCTGACCTTGCTGCTCTTCCTTTTGGATTAGACCTCTAGATCAAAGACATGAAGAGTGTCCTTCTAAGACAACCCTTTGATTCTGTCTGGGCACTTGGGAAGTATCACAGTTTACGAAACGTTTGATGGTGACTACAACCGAAGAAAATACTCTCGTTCCTATTCCCGTTCTCACAACTATTTAGTAACATTCACTTGTGTTTTACATTGCATCGCGTATCTGTTCTCTTTTATTCCCACTTCGTTTATTCCTTTATCCTTCAACTCATACAGCTGTTCACCTATGGTGGAACTTCTGTCCTATTTAAACGATCTCAAGTCACTGACTGGTCAAGGGTTGGGCGCTAGCACCGAACACGAGTTCTGAACCAGCCTTTCTGAATCCACCTATGCCACCCTAACTAGCCTCCTTCAAAAGCACACACTAATCCAGATCGGACAACAGATAGGGTTGGCTATGTCTTCAGAAGGTTTCAACATCGATGTCTGTTGTCTATCCGATATCTGTATTCAAAACTAGTGAAGAACTGTAAATTGGCTCTCCATCTGTTGCTTCAAAAGCTTGTTTCGTGTGTGGTTATCCAGGGACCCTGTGACGTCTTCGTCCGGTTTATGTAGCGTTGGCGTTGCACTAAGCGCCAGAATATAAGCAGGACTAATCTATTGGGTCCCAATCAACGGTCGATTATTTACTACCAAGTAAGAATGCCTCATCAAATTGGGAAGAAATCGGTATGGGAAACGATGACTTTTCTTGATCTCCGCCTATGCCCCAACAAATTGCCTGGATTCTATCAAGGATGAGTCCTACCACCAGTTAAGTGGTCTCCGGAAAGTGCGTCCAACAGATATTGTGGTACTAGCCGGAGATTCGAATGTGCAGATCGGGCGTCTAGAGACCGAGGGGATCTGTTTAAGTAGCCAATGGGAACTCATCGGTTGCAGGTCAGATAACGGTGAGCGTCTACTGGAACTTTGCACAGACTACAGACTGTTTCTGATTAGGACTAACTGCCGGTACAGTAATCGCCGATGTACTACCTGGTGTCCTAACTCTGCATTCAAGCCTGGACTCAGATTGATCACATCGCGTTCAGTTGGCGTGGTTGTGTACAAGACTGATCATACCCTTGCTTGCGCAAGAAGCAGGCTAGATTTCGATCTGCTCGAAGATATATTTATCATATCTTCACCCCCTGTTAAATGTCAGAACGCCGCCAAACTTATTTCAGGTCAACAATCATTGTTTTCTTCGACATTAGGGCCGCCTTCGATCCATTGAACTAAACTGTTCTCTAAGATTGTCTGTTGAAGAAGGGTGTACCTGAGAAGAGTATTAACATCTTTAAGGTCCTATATGCAAACACTTCAAAGAGAATGAAAGCATACAACCACCTCTCCATTGTGTATTCAAGCAGTAGGGTTAGACAGGGTTACCGAATCTCATCATTCCTTTCCAATTTCCCATGGATGACGTTTAAGATGCACCCATGATGGGTGTAGATAATTGTGATGTGGTTGTTATCTGGAGAAAGACTTTTCTATCTTGAGTATGCGGATGATATTATCTTGCTGTACGATGATACCCAAGTCATGCAATCCGCACATAATCAGTGTCCGTATGTATAGCGTGTACTTTCCATCTTCTAAGTGCATAGTACTTGTACAGGACTGGGAGAATCCTGAACTTGAGTTCACTCTTGGTAGGGAACAGATAGAAGTAGTCGAGTTCATGTATCTGGGTAGCTGCATAAATGCTGGTAGTGACATGAATGATGAAATCAGTTCACGTATAGGGAAGACCAGAGCAGTTTATGCCAATTTGGGCCATTTATGATGTTAGTGTGACTGTAAAGGGTTGGATCTGTAATGCGTCGATGAGAGCAATTATATGGTATGGTTATGAAACCTGATCTCGAAGTTGAGGATGTTAAACGACTCTGTGTTTGATCGTCGTTGTCTTTGGAAGTTTGCTGACATCCAGTGACACGCCATGTTAGTAGCGCAGAGGTTCATCAACGTGTATTTTGGCACAGCGATGATAACTCATTTGATGTGACCATTTCGAATCACTGACTTCGGTGAATTGTACATGTGCTACGAATTTTGTCTCAGCAAATTCCACATCGTGTATTATTTGCTGACGCAAGGACTGATTGGAAAATGCGAAGGTGTTGTTGGTTTTTGACGTAGTACTGGGGTACGAAAGAAAGCTGTACAGGACCGGCATCCGTTGTTTCTTCACGATTCTGCTCAAAGTCCTTGAGGCGATACGACACGGTGTTCAGAGTAGAATCCAGTAGCGATCATTCTATAGCTCTTACTTTCTTCATATAAGTAAGAGGAACTCCTAATTGAATCCTCTGTGTGGTTGTATTTTGCCTAACTGAACTGCTCCTATTATTATTATTATTATTATTATTATTATTATTATTATTATTATTATTATTATTGTTTCACCCTCATGCATTAATTTCTATTCACTGTTGTTCTTTTTTATTATACTCATCGTTTCTCTGTCTCTTCACAATCTGATACTTATTGTGTGCCACATGTATGTTTTTGGTCCCTCTTTGTATTAGTTTTTATGTGTTTAAATAAACAAATAAATAAAACAGATGTAATATACTATTACCTAGGTGCCAATTCGAAAATAGGTGATTGCGTCGATAGATTATGACATAGTTCATATTTCAAATTTCCACTTCATGAGATAACCTTGGCTATGTATAAAGTTTCGACACGTGACTAATCCGCTCGTGTCGGTAAGAACTTACTGAACTCTAGCGATATAGTCAACTCATTCGTTGACCAGACACTTGGGTAAGAGCAATACTTAAGATGTTTTGAATAGTGATAATTCCCGGTTGCTCAAACCGAAGCAGGTAGGTGGGTTTCCAAATGTGGGACTAAGTGGTGGAAAGCTGAACGTCCTTACTAATAAACCACCACTCAACAGAACGAAATGCAATTGTAATCTGAGTTTACATCTATGGGAATCCCATTCATAATTTGCATTACTTCATATAACGTGTCGTAATATTCCACAACAAACTTTTCCCATCATTTAAATAGTTTCTGTACGAGCAGTAAATACCTTTAGTAGCTATTATTTTAGGGATCCTACTTGTAATACTACTTCATCATTCGATTTGTGTGAGGGCTGGGATACCTTCCGGGTGCCCAAACCGAAGCAGGTGGTTTTCTTGAGGGTCCACACTCCGAACCTTCGAGCTAAAGGTCTCATTCACAAGGCAGTGGAGCAAGATCAGGAGACGCAGTACCATGGTAGCCGGTGACCAAAAATTGGTTCAGACGCCACTTGTTCCTCCAGGATCCTGGAGCTTATGTACACCATTGGTTTGGAATCTGGGTTTTCCAACTCCCCTAGCTGAACCCTCCATTTCCACCAACCCGATTAAAGCTCCGGACATCTGGAGTCCCACTGGCTCTCCTCTTAGCTCAATCCGTTTCTTCACTACGTAGCTTTTCACATAAATCTTAATATTTTCTCTATAGCTGGTTACTAATATGGTTCTCACCTGCTGTTATATGTAAGGTTGTAGCCATTTTTAAGATCACGATAAATTCAAATCAAGCAATGAATTCCTGAAGTTTTAATACTCACTGAACATCTTATCGTTTGAAAAAATATATATTTATATATCCGATACTAACTCACGTCTACTTTCACGTTTTCTCATTTCGCCTTCGTAGCCCTTTTTCAACAGTCCCATAGAAAATAGTCAGTTTGACTGGGCTAATTTCGTTTGGTCAGACTGCCTAAGAGATATTGATATAAATGATTCGTCCGTTGTGCCAGATTTATTTTCCTGTGGAAAGTCCAAATCTGAAGAAACATCAGCATCATCGGTCAGTGCCTGGAATAGTAAAGTTATGTCTCATTTGGTAAATTCCAATAATGTAGGCTTGGCTGTATTTTGTTGTCTTTTACATTCTCCGATTCCTGACTCATTTGCTTTGATTGAAAATGAACATGAACATGACTTCACATCATCAGCTCAACTGTTAGTCTTTTTGCAACGATTAGTCAGTGAAAATGTCCCGTCACTACCTGGGATAATATTAAATGGATATACAGATTTACAAAAACAGCTTCAGGTTTTATCACCTGAATTGTTAGCGTAAGTTAGTTTTGTGGGTGTTATCTTACTCACATATTTCCTGTAGAAGTTCACATATAATTAGTGAGGTTTTTTATGACTAATTCAGTGAATACTGGATTTATGTTTCAAGTTGAGCAATTTTGCTCATGAAAATCTAAGTACTTTTGTGTGATGAGTTTGGAAGAAAATGTGACATATATTGTAGACTTCCGTAATCAGTCAGTACAAAGTTCCGTACCATATCCCTGCCGTAAGACGAAATTAGAGTTGAAACAATAGTAGTATCAAAGATAGTAATCGAAATCAAATATTGGAGAACACTGTTCGGAAAGGAATGGATACGAGGAGTAAAATGCACGAAATGACATCGGAGCTCAAGATTTATGAGGTGATAAGAGTGAACTCATTCTCACCACAGTGATGGATGTTGAGCCATGTCAACCAGTCTCCAATCGCTCATTCCAGTTATTGCGGGAACCCCAATTTGATAGTCTACACCTTTCAACATGGATCAATATAACAGTCAATAACCTCATGGACTGTCACTATGTTTTGGTCTATTCTCTCCTAGTGTTTTTCCGACCTATTCCTACTCGAGCTAATAAAGCATGCCTAAGTGGACAGTGATTGGACGTGCGTGACATATTCCAGACACTCTGATCGAAGAAGATTCATAATCTTACCAACCGATTTGGTATTCTTGCATCACTTGATCATTTGACGATGCATGAGTAATGCTTCGAACACACTTATGATTGAAGACATGCAGCCTGTGCATGTTTTCTTTTTTCATATACCATAATTGACATCAACATAGTCCACAGCAAACTGGCACATAATAGATTTTACCAAATCCACAATTATATGTTACGTCAGGATAAAAAACGACACCGATTTATCCGATTACATAATCTTACCGGCTAACCATTCATCTTGTTTTAATCGTCAGAAATGTTGGTGTCATGACTTGTTTACAAATTGTGTCTGTGAATTCCAATGAAAGGTTGATGTATGATAATGAGTACAGTATTTTCAGTGCTACAATTTAATGTTATTGGCGCATCCTTTCATTCTCATGTGCATCACATGAAGTTTAACAACCCGTAAATCAAATAACCCCTCATAAGAGATTTAATTCGTATTAATATGCTACCCATTCTCCATATTTCGGAAACACCACAACTAAAAATTATATGGTGTTGTATTTGTATGTACTTCAGCTTCGTTTCCAAGAATACTACTGCAAAAAGATTACATAGCCTAGGACCGTCCATCGTGACCAAAAGCAAACAAGGTTGCTGAATATCGATATGAGCGATTTAAAAACATGTAGTGTTACAAAGACCATGTCTTAAACACAGTGGGGCTCATCAAAGATAGATAGTGTTCAGAATCATTTTCAGTCCTAGGTATTTGTCAGATGTTCATCTTAGTACTTAAGAAGTTATTTGTTAATAATGCACATGCAGTTTCTTCACGAGCAGCTGATGTTTATATTTGCCCCACTCTGACATAACTTTTATACCAGCTTCGTAATCGGGTACACCACCGTAAGCATTTTTATCGTAAGCGTAAACGCATAACGTAATCTTGTTATTTTTGGTAGCAGTTAGTCTGTTTAATGATATAGCCACGCAAAAATAGATTTTTATAACAAGATATGTTTCCAGGTTTGTATAAATGTCTTAGTTCAATATGGTTTCAAGTTAATTGTTATTAAACTGGTTATTTGAAATTGTCAAGTCAAACCGTTTTAATGACACCTACAAATTTAAAGTTATTGTTGGTCGCTAATTATCTCACTAGGTATATATGACTTATTCCTACCCTTTCAGCTTATGTGAAAAGTTAAACATAGCTATTTCAAATCATATCATCAAGTTAACTTTGAATGTTGGTCAGGATGCTTTCAACATCTGGTCGCTCGTATTTACGGCGTTACAGAAATCAATGAAACAGTAAGGATTATTTCCGATTCTCTTGGTTTTCAATTAGTCCGAACAACGGTTTTCTGGTTTTAACCCTGTTTTACTTTCCTTAGTTTAAATAACCTTGTGATGTCGCCAACCATTGCCTACTAAGCATATTCAGATACCACGTACTTGTACTCGGTTACTGAATTCCATTAGTTATTAGTGAGTAATTTTTTAATAATTGTCTTCACAGTCCAAAATCATAGGAAAATTTGTCTAAGTTCAAATAGTACTTTTCTGGAACTCATTAGTTATTCATCCGTGACTCCTGAAATTAGAGCCGACAAGAAGAAATACGTGGAAGAACTAGCAACGACGGCAGAAAAAGCTGCTAGAGAAGGAAATATGAAACAGCTTTACGATACAACGAAGAAACTAGCAGGGAAATACAGTAAACCAGAGAGACCGGTCAAGGACAAAGAAGGCAAGCCAATCACTGAAATTCAACAACAGCAAAACAGATGGGTAGAATACTTCGAGGAACTCCTGAATAAGCCGGCTCCAATGAATCCACCGGACATCGAAGCAGCACACATAGATCTTCCTATAGATGTCAACCCACCAACGACGGAAGAAATTAGAATGGCCGTCAGACAAATCAAGAACGGGAAAGCAGCAGGACCCGACAACATACCAGCTGAAGCACTGAAATCAGACATCGAAGCAACCATAAGCATGCTTTATCTTCTATTCAAAAAGATTTGGGAGGAAGAACAAGTGCCGATGGACTGGAAAGAAGGACACCTCTTCAAGATTCCAAAGAAAGGAGATCTGAGCAAATGTGAAAACTACAGAGGCATTACACTACTGTCAATACCAGGGCAAGTCTTCAACAGAGTGTTGCTGAACAGGATGAAGGATGCAGTAGACGTCCAACTTCGAGATCAACAAGCTGGATTCCGTAAGGATCGGTCGTGCACAGACCAAATTGCAACACTACGGATCATCGTCGAACAATCAGTTGAGTGGAACTCATCACTATACATCAACTTCATTGATTATGAAAAGGCATTTGACAGTGTAGATAGGAGGACATTATGGAAACTTCTTCGACACTACGGAGTTCCTGAGAAGGTTGTCAATATTATCCGGAACTCATACGACGGACTACAGTGCAAAGTAGTGCATGGAGGACAGCTGACAGATGCATTCCAAGTAAGGACCGGAGTCAGACAAGGCTGTTTACTCTCTCCCTTCCTCTTTCTTCTGGTGGTCGACTGGATTATGAAGACCTCGACATCTGAAGGAAAACACGGAATACAATGGACAGCTCAGAATCAATTAGACGATTTGGACTTCGCAGATGACTTAGCCCTCCTATCACGTACACACGAACAGATGCAGATGAAGACAGCCAGTGTAGCAGCAGTCTCTGCATCAGTAGGCCTCAGCATACACAAAGGGAAAACCAAGGTCCTCAAATTCAAAGCGGAAAACAGCAATCCAATCACTCTTGATGGCGAAACTCTGGAAGATGTAGAGTCCTTCACATACCTAGGAAGCATCATCGATGAAGAAGGAGGTTCAGATGCAGACGTAAAGGCGAGGATCGGCAAAGCAAGGGTCGCATTCCTACAATTGAAGAACATACGGAACTCAAAACAACTTTCAACCAATATCAAAGTGAGAATCTTCAATACGAACGTCAAGGCAGTTCTACTGTATGGTGCTGAAACTTGGAGAACTACAACAACCACAATCAAGAAAGCACAAGTATTTATAAATAGCTGTCTACGCAAGATACTCAACATCCATTGGCCGGATACCATCAGCAATAGCCTTCTGTGGGAGAGAACAAACCAACTTCCAGCTGAAGAAGAAATTAGGAAAAGACGATGGAAATGGATAGGACATACATTACGCAAATCGTCAAACTGTATCACGAGGCAAGCCCTAACTTGGAATCCTGAAGGGAGGCGAAAAAGAGGAAGGCCAAAGAACACATTGCGTCGGATAATAGAAGCAGATATGAAAACAATGAATTACAACTGGACGGAGCTAGAAAGGATTGCCCAGGACAGGGTTGGATGGAGAATGCTGGTGAGTGGCCTATGCTCCTTCAAGAGGAGTAACAGGCGTAAGTAAGTAAGTAAGTACAATCGGTCACCACTTCAAGCAAATAAACCTTATCTCGTTCAGCCTAAATTGTATAGTTATCATATATAGCGTCTTACGATCTGAAAAATCTCACTGTCATCATGTAGTACTTCTTCCATCCTTATTATTGTTGTGTTACCTAGTGTTGAAGAATGCGACGTAATTTTAGATTATAGTAATATTCATTAAATGTTTGTGCTGAAGTGTATTTATCATAACATTTTACGAATTTAGTAGTTGACCATAACACCATTTGTTACAAATAATTTTCTCGGTTTTGCGATGTACCAGTATACACTTCTTCATTACAAGTCAACTGTGTTCGAGTAGCTTAACCATGACTATATCTATTGTCCACACACTCAATTTATGTAAGTTAATATTTCTGAACAACTGGCATGTTTATTATTTGACAAATAAGGATAATTTGCTTCCCTCAATTTAATTCAGTTTTATTTTAAACGAAGGAATTCACACCTTACAATTTTCACTTTCCCCTAGGTTAGAATACTGGATGACAAATAAAGCTTATGGAAGCCAATCTTTTGAAAATGATTGCAAAAGTATATCAGTCCCTTTAAAAGTTCATCCATCATGTGGTATACTTATTTCACGTGCTTGGTATGCTTTAGTAAATTATTGTCCTTCCATTATTGCAGCCTCAATTGCTGCCACCGGACAAATTGAATCAATTCATCCCGTACATTCTGACATCGAAAATTCCGATCGTTTGGTACATTCTATGGACAGTACTTTACCCATGTATGAAAGCTAAAATTTTGATGTTTAAAGACATTTTTGAAAAAACTGGTCGATTACAGTCTCTGAGAAATCGACTTTATAAACATTTTTTGTTAATGTGATTTAACATCATGCGTGGCACCAGATAATTCACATTAATTCGTTTAAATTGCAAGTTTTTACTTCTTTTAATTCGTCAAATTTAGAATTTTTTATATTTTGGTTACTAGTCCACAGATTTGTGAGTAATTCTGATGAATCTGGCAATGCCAAGTTATTTGAATTGCAATTGTGATACCAATCATGAACCAGGTTTTTTTGTGCAAGTACATCATTTAGATATCCGATAATCAAACTTAATACACATCTTATTATAAATTTCCAACTCATCGTGATAGGTATTGTCATACGACGCCATCATTAGCGAATATACCTTTTCTTAATATGATCTGTTTTATGTCTTCTAATAGGTAGTTGAGTCTGTCTTGTTTTTAGAGATCGGTACGAATACATATGGGAGTTAGGATGTAGCCAAAACTTGCGTCTTCTAGATAATCTAACTCAATTTTGATAAAAGACACACTGATTGTTTTTTATGTCTATCATCCTCGCATAATTTCTTCAGAAGTTATCTAACTTATCCATCGAAGTTCACTACATTTTTGTTTGATATCTCCATGTGTATATTTACTTATTTCTTAACAATATGGGTTTTTTTGTCTTACCAATTATATAAAATCTTTATTTATTGATGACTTTCAACATAATTAATTTGCTGTTCTCCTTCGCATCGTTCTGTGAACTTTCAGAGATTGATTTACTGTTCAAGACTGTGAAGGTTGTTTTTAAGAATAGCATTCCTCCACCTTCCCTATTTGATACAGTTTTGAGAAACACAATAAAACTATTTAAATCCATTATTAGTTTAAAGAGGAAGAATATATTTGTAAAGTCTCAGAGAAAAAATTTGAAGTAAATCCAAGGATATACTTCCTTGAAAAAAACTTACCAGACGAAACGTTGGATTCACTTCAAATTCTTTCGCTGAGATTTTACAAATACATTTTTCCTCTTAAATGTCTCACATCAAATCGGCGCCTAAATACTGTGAAACTATTCGGTCAAATTTAGACGAAAGTTCTTATTTATTATTCCCATTGTTAGTTTGTTAAAAACTTAGATAATTTTCTTCTTGATTGTTCTCTAACACGGTAGAAATGATCATTAGTAGATATACAGTAATTCATTGTCAAGTTTTCTCACCTTTCTTAATAGATTGTTTATTAGTTAATATGAGATTTTATTCTGTATTTTGAAAACAAGATTTACCTAAATTGCAGTTGTTGAAATAATGTGTGGTAAGAGCTTGACTATACTCCACCTATTTAGAATGTATATAAAAATGTTGTATGTTGTACTTTTTAGTGTACAAATAGATTATCAAAAAGAAAATCATATAAAGTATTCAGATGTTCATTAGGCACTGGCCCTATGTTGTCAGTGTAATTTTTTAAAATTATTTATATCTAGTTAATATAACCGTTATGGTTTCTTCAGCATTTACCCTTCCACTTTTTGTACGCTTAGGGAAAATCTAGTGTGGAAAAATATTTCATTGCTGCGTTGTAAATGGGAATCATTGAGTCATTCGTTATTTGAAGTCATTAACCAGATCACATTTGATTCGTTGGTAAAAGGCGCAGTTGGGCATACAATTCTTGACGAATTTCGTGATAGTTTATGTTCAACTTTTTTGATCAATTCCAAACAAACAGATAATGAATTTAAAAGTGATACGAAATTGGACTTAGTTTTTAATAAAAATGAAGTTGAAAGTCTTTTAATGAAATACGCTAACACAGGTGCCATACTGAGCGGTATAATAGTAAGTAAAAAATCACTACTTTGTATGTTGTATGTTCATTATTACTTCTGCATAATAAATGATAATAATGGATAAACAAACACTGATCAGTTGAACTCTTAAATATAGATTTATAGTTCTCATTTACCATTACTTTCGTAACTTACACTAGCCTACACTTTGTTGCCTGTTTCACAGAAACATTCGTCATATAACTTAAGTACCATAGCTTTATAAGGTTTTTGATACGTTAAGTTACAATCATTATAATTATAGTGACGGGGATTTATGAGTCAAAAACAATGTCCATAGTGTTCTATTCTCTAAAATACCAGTTAATATAGCACAACTATTGTTATATTTTATTAATTGAAATAATCGGGCTACATTTCTGAAAAAAAAACTATGGATTTGGATTAAGTTCTAAGTAAAGTGTCTTTTCATAGTTAGATTAAAAATTGATGCCAATTCGTTGACTCATTGACTGTTAATATCAACCATGAGGAAGACTGTTGGCTTTTGTGACTAAATTTTATTGTTTGTTGCAATACGTTTATCGCCACTTTGTACAATGGACAATAATAGAGCTTGTAGGAAACAATTACCTACAGACGCAATTCTTAGCTAATCCCCAGGCTGTCGAACAGTCTTAGCTTGGTCAAGGTCAGGCCAAGTAAACTACTTGTCTTGACAAACTTTGCCTGTTTATAAAACGTAAATTAACACTGTTAGTTTACAAAAGAACAATTTATGCAGTATTAAACAGGGAAAGAAAGCGATAGAGATAACATATCAAACAGTAACTGAGGCATCGGCACAATTAGTCAACAAAACTCAATATTGTTTATAACAAATATGAAATATCGTGATTGGTGAATAAACAGGTCCTATTTATACACGGTCCAAAAGATTCAATGTGATGGTGCGCGTTTAGTACTGTCCTTGGTGGGTTCTTTATCGATTGCCCCCAAATGCCCTAGTACGGCCGAGAGTGGGGAGAGTCCTCTCTCCCTCTCGAAATGCTCTCACATGGCCACGCGTATATATCCTCTGCCGGGGAAGTCCTACTCACTACCTTCTCGTGGCGGGGGTGTTGTTTACGAAAATGAGAGGACAAAAAGCAAATGTCCGGCGCTTTAACCGGGTTGGTGGACATGGAGAGTCCACCTAGGGGAGTTGGAAAACCCTGATTCCAAACCAATGGTGTCCATAAGCTCCAGGATCCTGCGGGAACAAATGACGTATGAACCAATCGTCGGTCACCAGCTACCATGGTACTGCATTTCCTGATGTTGTTCCACTGCTTTGTGTATTAGACCTTTAAGTCAAAGTCTCCGGGTGTGGCCCCCTAAGAAAACCACCTGCTTTGGTTTGGGCACCCAGGGAGTATCACAGCCCTGACACATATCAAATGAGATTTGTGTGGCGCATATGTATTTGGTGCCTCCTTGTACCAATATCTATGTGTTAAAATAAATATTATTATTATTTGAACACATATATATTGGTACAGGAGTGCGCCAAATATATATGCGCCACACAAAACAATCATAATTTAAGAAGAAGAAAGAAGTGGGGAACGTAAAAAAATATAAAAAAAACAATAACGAAGAGATTGGTGTAAGCTAGTGTAATAATAATAGTAATAGTAGGGGAACAGAAGGGTACAATCAGAAGAAATATTTCAGTTAAGGAAGATACAACCACGTTTTACGAAGAAAGTAAAAGAAGGTTACAGCATGATCGCCACTGGCTTCTATTCTGAGCCATATCTGATAACGTCTCTAGCCACTGTGTTGTACCATCTCTCGGAACGCAACCAGGGAGTCGTGAAGGACCAACACAAGCCAGCCCTTCGCAGCTTTCTTTCATACCAGGACACCATGTCATATACTGACCACCTCTCCGCTTTCTCCAACCAGTCCCAGAGCCGGCAAATAATGCACGACATGGAATTCTCTGGGACGACATTCGTAGGACATGTCCAAGCCACCGAAATCGGTGTTTCAAGATGGTGACATCAATTGCATTATCGTCTCTGTGCCCGAACACACGATGCCGAACCTCTGCATTACTAACATGGTGTTGCCACTGGATGTCAGCAATCCTTCGGAGACAGCGATGATCGAACACAGAGAGTCGTCTAACATCCTCAACTCGGAGAGGCCAGGTTTCACAAGCATAGAGCAAGACTGCTCTCACCGACGCGTTGTAGATTCGACCTTTCACAGCCAGACTAACATCACGAAGGCGCCAAAGATGGCCCAGATTGGCATAAGCCTCTCTGGCTTTCACTGTACGTGCATTAATCTCATCACTCACACCCCCATCAGCACTTATGCAGCTACCCAGATACACGAACTTCTCGACTATTTCTATCTGCTCACCATTCAGGGTGAGTACAGGATTAGGATCCTGCCAGTCTTGTAAAACTACTTTTCACTTCGAAGGTGCAAAGCACATACCATACCTACGGACACTGATTGCCAACTGATTAAGTGCGGATTGCATGGCTTGAGCATTATCACACAGTAAGACAATATCGTCCGCATACTCAAGGTCGAGAAGTCTTTCTCCAGGCAACAGATCCACACCTCCATTACTTACATCCATCATAGCTGTTTCCAGAATGTCATCGATCGCAAAGTTAAAGAGGAATGGTGAGATTGGGCAACCCTGCCTAACCCCACTGCTTGAACGGAACAATGGAGAGAGGTGGTTGTATGCCCTCACTCTGCCTGAGGTGTTTGTATATAAGGCTTTTAGGATGTTAATAAACTTCTCAGGCACACCCTTCTTCAATAGACAATCCCAGAGAACAGTCCTATCCAACGAATCGAAGGCAGCCCTGATGCCAAGAAACACTACGATTGTTGGCCTTTGATAAGTATGGCGGTGTTCTAACATTTGGCGAAGGGTGAAGATATGATCAATACATCCTCTACCAGAACGAAACCCAGCCTGCTCCTCACTAGTTGATCTTTCTCGGGTTTTGAACAACATACGAATTATGACGGAAGCCAATAGCTTGGACGCAATCGGAAGTAGACTTATCCCCCGATAGTTGTTACAGGAACGACGTGAAGCCTTTTTAAAGATAGGGACAACTATCGACTCATTCCATAACGTTGGTACACTCTCTAGTTCCCAGACTTTTGTAAACAACGTCGTCAGTCCCTTAGTCAGAAAGTCACCACCATCTTTAAAAAGAGCCGGAGGTAAGTCATCTGGGCCAGGCGATTTGTAGCGCTTCAAGAGTTGGAGTTCCTTGCGGACTTCCGCCTCATTTGGTGGATCAGTCGTCACCGGCCATGGAGGGCAGGACAGTCCGACCGATTTTACCGGAACAGCGGGCCATTTGAACTGTTCTTCGAAGAATTCTGCCCATCGTCCAAGACGTCGTTGGATGTCAGTGATTGGCATCCCATCATCCTCGCAGATTGTTTCACTCACACCAGACTTCTTGCTGCCAGTTGCTCGGATGAGTTGGAAGAGCTTCCGGTAATTACCATATGCAGCTGCTGCTTCCAGCTCATTAGCACGCTCCGACCACCAGGCTTCTCGGTCCTTACGCAAGCTTTGCCCGATTTCCTTACGTAACATCCTTCGTTTATGGTCAAACTCACGGTCACCCGGAGTAGACCGACGGGCTTCAATGAGTTGTAAGGAACCTGCAGAAACCCAGTGCTTATAAGCGGGACGTTTCGCGAACCCACAACTGACTGTACCCGCCATTTTCATGGCGTCATGCAATGGCAACCAACGCTCATCTATACTTTTCGGTGGTATTATAGCTAGCCTAGAAGCTAGCTCGATTCAATACTTACTTGCAACAGGAGCTGCAACCAACTTGCTGACATTAATTCTTTTGGTGGCGGTCACTTCGTTGGCCACTGAAAAGGTAAGATTGGCGCAGACCAAGGCATGATCAGATTCCAGACGGGTACTCCAAAAGGAGCGGCAGTCTTGTACACAACCACGCCAGCGGTAGCTGATCGTGATGTGATCAATCTGAGTCCAGGCTTGAGACGAAGAGGGAGGACGCCAGGTGGCACATCGGTGATGACTGTGCGGAAAGTTAGTGCTAGCCAGAAACAGGTTGTGGTCTGTGCACAGTTGCAGTAGACGGTCCCCGTTATCTGTCCTGCGACTAACAAGTCCTCATCGGCCACCTAAACGGTTCTCTTCTGTGCCTAGACGCCCGACCTGAGCATTCAAGTCTCCGGCTAGTACTTCAATATCTGTCGAACGCACTTTCTGGAGCAGAACAGATAACTGGTGGTAAAACTTATCCTTGATTGCATCCGGGCTGCAATCTGTCGGGGCATAGGCGGAGATGACGAAAAGACATCGTTTTTCAGGCCGATTTCTTCTCACTTTGATGGAACTTTCTAATCTAACAGCACATAACCGACTGTTAATGGGGATCCAATCGACTAGTGCTGCCTCAGCTCTGGCGCTTAGTGCGACACCAACGCCAGCAAGACCAGACGAAGATGCCACAGGGTCCCCGGATAAACGCACGTAAAACAAGCTTTTTGAAGCGACAGATGGAGATCGAATTTGTAGTACTTCACCAGAGTCTTGAATACGGGTCTCAGATAGACAACCAACATCGATATTAATACTTTCTAAAGACATAGCCAGCCCTATCTGTTGTCCGACCTGCATAAGTGTGCGAACGTTGAAGGCAGCCAGTTTGAATGGTGCACGTGGTTTCAGAAAAACTGCTTCAGTACTCATATTTGGTGGTAACATACAATTTTCAACCGGACAGTGACTCGAGAACGTTTAGATACAGTCGAATTTCCACCATAGACGAGCTGCTGTATAAGTCGAAAAAAAGTATAGACAGAGTAGGAATAAAAGAGGGTGAATAATGACATAGTAAATAATAATAATAATAGCAATAATAATAATTGAATCATTTGAATGTTCGTCGAAGCAAGAGAATTAGTTTCCATGATCATAGACAGTTCAGTTCATTAATTGCGTGTGCGCTGCGATACTGCCCGGGTGCGCAGACCGAAGCAGGTGGTTATCTTAGGAGGCCACAACCCGAGCCTTTGACCTAAAGGTCTAATAATAATAATTCTTTATCAATCACGCCTTAAAGGGCTTATACATTAATTTTTCTTCATTCCCGAATTACACATCTTATTTTTAAATTTGTATTTTCGTCAGGCACATACTGTACTTTTGTTCCTTTTTTGATTTCCCATCACTGTTATGATGCTGTTCGGGACATGGTAGTTTTTGTCTTTCACTCTTCATCCGTTAACCACGAATGTTTTGAGAAACAAACAATACTTTGTGAGTTGCATAATTTAAACTCGAAACTTAAACCATAAGTGTCTTAGATTGACTGCTGGATAATGTTTTAATGAGTCCAATACCTATTTCATATATATTTATCATTTAAGAAATCATTTCATTTTTAGCCTTTTGAAGAAGTCCGACTTGAATTACATTCTTCCGAACTCACAGATGTTGATGGTAATTCGTCTGCTGTTGTGCGCATACCTTCACAACTTTCTCTACCAACTCATCATTTACTTTTAAATATTGTTTATACAATGGGAAAATTTGTTGTACATAAATCACTTCCGTAAGTGTTTTTTGTCTGATCAGTTATAGTTCGTTTATCAGTTAATTTTTATGTTTACTTGTATGTTCTAAATTCTTATGTTGAATTGTGTAAATTTTTTTGTCCTCATTTATATATTCCATTTCGTTTATTAATTTAAATGAAAGCTAGATTGGATTCAAAAAAATTAAACTGTCATTCATAAATGTAGTCTTCGATAGCTGATTGATTAGAAAGGCATTTGTATGCTGTTGTAAAAGCTCACTGGAAACTTGTAAAGTCTAAGTTTTGACCTAAGTACTTGTTAACCTCTTCATAATTTTAATTAATTCTTTAAAGACAATTAGTTTTTTACTAGAAATATCAACATGCTATAACTAAAGTTGATAAAGCCTACTCTTTTTGTAGTTTCTGTTGTGTATAGCTGCCTTTTAGTGATGTAGAGGCTCAGCCTATAATTGGGGAAATACTTTGACACTTGTAAGCTAAAATTATGTGTAAACTACACACAGTAATTGTATACAAAGACCTAGTACATAGGAATTATAATTAGTTACTGAAATGAATTAATTGTTTAATTCTTTACTTCGTATACTGCCCCTAAATGCTCTGGTACGACTGAGAGTGGGGAGAGTCCGCTCTCCCTCTCGAAATGCTCTCACATGGCCACGCGTATATATCCTCTGCCGGGGAAGTCCTACTCACTACCTTCTCGTGGCGGGGGTGTTGTTTACGAAAATGAGAGGACAAAAAGCAAATGTCCGGCGCTTTAACCGGGTTGGTGGACATGGAGAGTCCACCTAGGGGAGTTGGAAAACCCTGATTCCAAACCAATGGTGTCCATAAGCTCCAGGATCCTGCGGGAACAAATGACGTATGAACCAATCGTTGGTCACCAGCTACCATGGTACTGCATTTCCTGATGTTGTTCCACTGCTTTGTGTATTAGACCTTTAAGTCAAAGTCTCCGGGTGTGGCCCCCTAAGAAAACCACCTGCTTTGGTTTGGGCACCCAGGGAGTATCACAGCCCTGACACATATCAAATGAGATTTGTGTGGCGCATATGTATTTGGTGCCTCCTTGTACCAATATCTATGTGTTATAGTAAAATAGAATATACTAGTACAGCATATATATTATTGAGACCGTGAATATCTGTCAGGGTAGGATTGCAAACCAGTTGGTACAATATAGTAACTGTAAATAGAATAATGTGAAGAAATTTCTTGTCAGAATGGGTTTTGTGGAGAGTTTTAGAAATTTTCACAGATTGAAATCATGAGTCAGTTGAAGCTAGACCACCATGGAAAACCTGGAAGCACTGGACGGGCGTTTCGTCCTGGTATGGGACTCCTCAGCAGTGCGCATCCACGATCCCGCACCACGCGGGGCTCGAACTCAGGATATACTGGCTTCGCGCGCGAGCACTTAACCACTAGACCACTGAGCGGGCATCCAACGGTGTTAATGTCTAACTTCAACCAACCCACGAAGTTGCGCCACCGTACACCATTGTCTTCAGTGAGTTGTTATCTCACAACAGACCGGTTGAACTCCACTGGTAACGGCTTCTCACTAGAACTCCAGGAGTTTTTCTTGAAGTCAGTCACTAATGAGCAGTTGATTATTATCAGAATGGGTTTTGTGGAGAGTTTTAGAAATTTTCACAGATTGAAATCATGAGTCAGTTGAAGCTGAGGAGTCCCATACCAGGATGAAACGCCCGTCCAGTGCTTCCAGGTTTTCCATGGTGGTCTAGCTTCAACTGACTCATGATTTCAATCTGTGAAAATTTCTTGTCATTGAAATCATGAATAGATCAATGTTAGATCGCCATTTGGAAACCTGGATCGGTGTATGATTTCAGTGAAATTCAACAACATATATATTAAAAGTAATTTTTCTTTTTATTAAATGTCAAAATAGGGATTTTCGCTATAATGTAAATAAAATGACAGACATACCTTTTTTTAACTTACAAGCGTTTTCATTGTAGTAAGAAATCAAACTTGGAACCTGTTGTTGAATACCATCTTGGATTCGTTGAGTTTGTCAGTATCTTGAAGGAAGGCTGTCTTAAACGTTGTAATGCCATTTCTCTAGTTGTCCAGTGCTTCTTTAGTTTCAGTTTCATCCTGGACACAACCAAGTGTTTGTGCCCATCTTGGATCAAATGGGTTTCACTTATCCCGAGCACCATTAAGTTGTATCTCCTCATTTCCGCAGTTGTTTGATTGGTCCTCCCACATAGTTTGAACATTCCATGTACCTATAATAATTGTTGCTCTGGTTGTTAGAATGATCATCGGTCTCGTGACTTCCGAAGAATATCGGCTTTCACCGTGAGGTGTCATAATTCTTCTGAAAGAATGTCCTTTAATTCCCGGGACAGAGTTTGGATAGATTTATTTATTGTGGCTAGCGTTTTTTAGCAAGGTGGTTTTCTAGGGGATGAGGTTGCTGACCCCGCGCCCAGCCCTCCGCCTTTACCCGGGCTCGGGACCATCAGTAACCCTATAAAAGGTACAGGCTGAGTTTCGTAGAATTTACGCATCATTAATTCGTGTCTAAGTCTCATGGATATCAACATATAAATGTCTTCCTGAAAAAAAACTAGTGCCACTGCAGGCTGATAAGCTGGGTGCGTTGACTCAGATTTATAATCGCAAAACTTCCTGTTGGTAATTGATCTTCATAACGTCGAGATAACTGTCTTAATCTTGCCTTAACAAAATGCTTACTGTTATACTTAACGACCAGTAATTAATTACAAAACTACGATTGGCAATGTATATCATGTGAGAAATTGCAGATCAGCGTTCAGATTGCAAACCTTACACTTATACTTAATAATCTGCATTCCACTCTTTTATCACTTTACAGATCACCATTTAGTCATCTATTTTTATCTAAAGTATGCACTTCATTATTTGAAATATACTCCAGTATTGTTGACGAATTGCTGTCACATCAAGATATATCAATTCAATGCACAGACGAAGCATCAATATGGTTTTCGGATTCTTTGCAAAAGTCGATGCAATCACGGGCTTTACAAATTATGTTCGATTTAAAATTCCTCCAACGTTTATTAGTTTCGTCTGTATCTGTTAGTGAAGCTAGTCTTGCTCAGGCAAGTCGAATAAATGTTCATATGAAGGTTGTATAACCGTTTCCAATTAATTTTTAATTTATCGTCAATAGTATTCTGCACGATTGATTGTTATACGTCAGAGGTGGGAAAACTAAAGCATGAAGACCGCAAATCTTTTTTGAAGTCATTTGGAATTATGCATAGAAATGGTCAGAAGTGAAATCGTACTAAAGAAACATGGTATTTATACTAGAGTTTCAGGAAATGGTGTTTAAAATTAAACTTGATTTACTAACTAAGCAACTTGAGGAATTTAACTATAGTCAGTTCCTAACATTAACCACACAAACGATTTCATTGGAAAGTGATCAGGAATACAATTGCCAGATTTCAGCGCTCAATTATAAATTTCCACGATGTTTTAAGTATTTCAAAACACGTGAATCACAGTGTAATTTACTGGATTTTTCATTTGCTTCTGATATTAATGGAGTTAATTGTGTTCTTCAGTTGAAGTTAAAAGATCTACAGGGTGATAGGAGCCTGAATGGACGTTACAAATGTGCAAAATTGACTAAATTATATACGTAAAGTTAACAGAGGTTAACTTTTACAACCTGAAATTTTTTTCATGTGAAATGTTCTCTCTTTAGGTTGACTTATATTTGTGAGCCGGCGTTTTTATGTATAAATTTAAGTAAGTCAATATTTTAGAACTGGGAAGGATAACTCAGGACAGAGTTGGATGGAGCTATCGTATCACATTGTGGTCAAACATACAAATCAAGTTCAGTTTCCATTACTTGGCTTTGAGCTATGCCTAATGTTTAAGGACTAGGGATACTATCTGGGTGTCCAGATCGAAGTGGGTGAAGCACAACATGATTTTATGGCTTAATGACTGAATATTGACACCTTAAACACTAGGTCACCGCTCCACATCATTGCTGAGCACATGATTCGGGAGTTCGACTAATCTTTTTCATTTTTTTTCTTCAATCTACATGTACAATCATGCATACCCTCTTTGTTTCCAATAATCAGTTTTATTCAGTCAATCAGATTACCTTTGTCCGAATCCTACCAGTATTTTTTTATATCAATCCCTAACCTTAGCAAAAACGTAACGGTTAGATAATGGTCGAAAATTCGTCTATGTTATATTTCAGTTCAAAATGGTGATCACTAGAGTTTCCATAAGTTGGAGTTTCCAAAATCGCTTTGATTATGGCATTTTTTTAGACAAGTAGAAATACTCCCACACATTTCAATACTTCAAAGTATAAAATTTTATTTTGTCTTTTCATCCAGTATTTGTTTTATTCTTTTTAAAGAAAAATCAAATGGATGTCTCGTCAAAACGTGTTCAATCAATGATTCAAGAACTCACCTCTCGTTTAGAAACACTTGTTGATCCTTTCGATTGGAATGTATGTGCTTCGAAATTAAGTCGTAATGTTGCAAATACAATTACATCTACATATCATCTGTACGCACCTATTCTTGGTTCGAGTTCGTTTGCACAAGTTGAAACTTTGAGAGGCATTAAAGCAATCTCAAAAGAGGAGACAAATGACAAATCAACCTGTTTTTTTTTACCATGTATTTCTGGCACAAAAAATAAGACAAAGTTGAACTTAAATCCTTTACCATTTAATTCATCTATATGTGTCAATAAATGGTCGGTTTTACGAAATGGAAATCCATACGCAAAGCAAATATGAGTGTAAGATTTCATCGCGATATGTCATTGATACATTCATATTCTTAGCGTATAATGCCAACTTACACAAAACTGATACTCATATTTTTATGACCGACTGACAGAAAAACATAGACTCGGAATATTTATCTGAATGGGCTGGGAATAACTTCAATGCCGATTGACTGGGATGTGGATCTTTCTGAAGGCATATATTCCATCAGTTCCTCTTACATCTTTTCCTGATGAGTGCAAACAAATATAAAATAATGACTATTTAGGACTCTAAATGGACATTTCCACAACAATACTGGATCATTTAACTGCGTGACTACACTGAATTTCGCTCTGATCACGATCTAATACTTGAAACCCTGGTAAACATTTCCTAACTACTCCAGAAGGTGACGATTCACTACTTCATCAACCGTTTCGCCATCGTGACTTAGTATCCTATGCCAAACCTCAGATTTAGCCACTAGTTATCCCCAAAATATAGGAGCGATACTTTGAAGACATTAATGATCGGATAATAGTGACCTACGAATATCATGTACTGTTGATTGCTGTGGTTCACCCATAGAGTAGAACAGAGCGAACTGGTGCTTAGTAAAACTGTTCTTTGATTAGAATATGAACATCTTGACTACGTCACAGGTGACATAACTCACTGAGGTTTTGTCAGATACCAACCCACTAGGGTTGATGAAATTTCCAAAATAAGTGGGGTGATTTATCGGTATTGTGAAATTATCTTAGTGTACATATTTTTCTGTTTCTTCTATTTATATACACATACAAAACGTAAGTAGTTCAGGTTAAACTACAAACATCAGATAATCATAATCAACTTCACTTTTCAGCTAACAACAAGGAGAAATTAGGATTTTAAATCTTGTTTTAATTGTTCACGAGGAACATTAGAGAGAAGAATCTGTAGAAAATATGTTGATCTATGATCAGCACCAAAGCTTGACTGACTTTTCCTTTAACTTTGCTTGAAAACTTGCTTTTGTTGTAGTATCCGTCATGCGTCCAAAATACTGGAATTTCCAATGCTTATCTCAACATAGTGCACGCAGTGTCGAGTCACCTAGACTGGTGGATACATTGCAACTTGGTCGATAGCATTCGATCTGCACTAACAAGGACTTGACTCACATGACATTGATCACCACCCAGTGATCAATCATTTGTAATAGCTTAGTTTCATTTGATCTAATAGAGGATAATATTCTTCATCCAGTTAGCTATGTGTTCCTATCAACATATTTCTGATAGAATTTTATATACATAAAGTTACTTAATTGGTATTTCTTTATATCGTGAAGATATTTAATTGTGTATTATATGTTTTAATTTTTATTGATTTTCTTACTAGCTCATTTACATACTTTCCTCCGCTGTGATTTATCTAAGTTCGTCCTTAAACATGGGATCGTAGTGAATAGTATTTTTTTCGTGATGGACATTTTTGCAATACATTCTATTTGTATTAAACTTGGCTTTTTATGAAATAAATGCCTATTTTGTCACTATTGGTTTTTTATATCGCTATATTATCCTTGTTACCCACAGTCTCCTAGCTATGTGAAAAGTCATTTACTTGAATAACAGACTGAAGTCCAGATCTTCGTGGTGACTTTTCGAATTGATTTTGTTCTTTAGTGAGTTGTAGAATTCCACCTGCATAAAGACGTTATAACAGTTAAGTCGATCATTCTGCGATTTATGCTTTTTACGCAAACAGCATATTTAGATTGCATCCGATAGTATCACTATGTGCAGTCGCAGATTACCTACTTATGTATATATAGTTTTAAGATTTTTTTAAATACACAATAGTAAAAAGTTAGGCGGCACGATATTCCCACATAAACTCATACACAAAGACACGTGGATTTCACCTGATCACATTACACAGAGCCAAATCGCCAATATCTGCATCAATAAAAAGTTCAGGAGGACTATGGAGGAAGTTAAAACTAAGACTAGTTGGTATAGCCTCAGATCATCACTTGCTGGTCAGTCAGCTACAACGTAGGACCAGGCACATATGTGTATCAGTCCAAGTTGCCGTACCTCATTAGCACAGCAACACGAACACCAGATACATAGAAGCAGTCAACTCAATGGTTGTAATATATAGAAAAATGGTTCTCTGTAAGGATGTAGTACAGAAAAAAAATTAGTTCGTAGAAAGAAAAATATGAAGTGATTTCAATCCCACGGTTTAAGGGGAGACAAAGAGTATATACACCTACACCATTGTGATCCGTTCTGAGCCATGCCACTCAGAGTCTCCAACCATTCATTACGATATTCACGCGGACTTCAAGTAGCCTGTATCTACCAACATGGCTCAGATCAAAAGTCAGTGACTTTATGAACTGATACCGCGTTTTGGTTTAGTCTTCCCTAACTTCCTGCCATGTCTCTAACATGAGTCAGCATTGCGCGCCACTGTAGTCAGTACTTGGGCATGCGTAATACGTGCCCTAACCACCTCAATCGATGGAGATCCACAACCTCATCAACTGATTTACCATCATTCCCTAATACTTTGCGTCTTATCTCACTACTACTTACTCAGTGTTCCCATCAGATGCGAGCAATATTTCTAAGACACCTGAGATCGAATAATGGTAACTAACGAGTATCCTCTACCTTTAATAGAGACGCTTCGCAACCGTAAAGTAAAACAGAACTAACTACTGAGTAGCATACTCTTCCTTTAATTGATAGACGGGTATTTCGCCTTCGCCATAGGTGACAAAAGTTGGCAAAAGCCAAATCCGTGCAGTGATTTTGTCAGACACCAACCCATTAGGGCTGATAAAACTTCCAAGATAATATAAGTGAAGTTGTCGAAGCGTTTGACTACTTCACTCCCTATCATCAGTTCAGGTGTTCACACAGGCCAGTCGTGGAGCAACTTGCATTTAGAAGGGGAGAGACGCATCCCAAACATTCTGGCATTGTTGCTCAGTGCTACCAAGACTGCATTTTTCAGAGTCTTCACCAAACAGGACTATCGTCTGCATATTCTAAGTCGATAAGTGAACCTCCTGTAGGAGATCAATCCCCAAAAATTCAGACGACGAGAACGTTATTTCCAGCAGTAGGATTATGATGAAGTTGAACAAAAATGGAGATAGTGGACAGCCTTACCGGACACCACTTGAGGTTGTAAAATCAGATGACAGTTCTCCATAAGCTCTCACTGGACTGGTAGTGTTTAAGTAAGGAGTCCTGACGAGGTTTATGTGCTTTTGAGGTACACCCTTCAATGACAGACACTGCCACAGCACCTCTCGGTTTATAGAGTCAAATGCCGCTTCTAAGTCAAGGAAGACCATCATTGTGGACGCCGATAAGCATTCCTGTGTTCTGGAGTCTGGCGAATGGTGAATATGTGGTCGATGCAGCCACGACCAGGTCTGAAACCGGGCTGATTTTCTCGTGATTGCAGCTGACGAGTTTTAGTTAGGCGTCCGATAATTATGGAAGCTAGTATTTTAGATGCTATATTAGTCAAACTAATTCCTCTATGGTCGGTTATCACAGGATGGTTTTGACCCGTTCTTATACATTGGGACAATCAGTGCTTGCAACCAGTCAGTTGGGATTTTCTCACACTTGGCTTCTTAACCCCGGTTTCTTTTATCAGTCTGAGAAGCTGTTTGGTGTTACCTACAGCCGCCGCCTTTTCCATCTGTTTTGCTTTCGTTGCCCACCACTGCTCACGGCCGTTTCTTAGATATTTGCTTAATCTAGATCTGATTTGCTTACGCATTACATCGTGTTCAGAACCTGATGGGATGAGTTTGCGAGAATCTATCAGTGCAATAGACCTTTGTAATACTATATTAGTTAAACCAATCCCTCTATGGTTGTCACAGGATGATTTTACCCTCTCTTATATATTGGGACGATAAGGTATTGTGACCAATCAGATGGGATTACGCCCGACTCCCAGATTTTAGCTAAAATATTAGTCAACCTAATCGCTAAAATTGGACCACCATCCTTAAAGACCTCTGGAGCCAATCCATCTGGACCAGCTGCCCTTCCTCGTTTCAGATTCACTATAGCCATTTGAACTTCTGCTAGAGTTGGGGGCCTACTTCAATGTCTCATTCACACTGTCTGGGAATTGAGGGTAGTTGTAGAGTAGCTGAAGGCCAGCCGAACTGTTTTCTGAAAAGTTCCGCCCATCCTCCTAAGCGTCTGGACTGAGAGCAGATGAGGGTGTCGTCTTTTTCCGAAATAGTCTGACTTACACTTGACTTATTAATTTCAGTTTCTTTTATTAGTCTGTAGAGCTGTCCGGTGTTACCTACAGCCGCCGCCTTTTCCATCTGTTTTGCTTTCGTTGCCCACCACTGCTCACGGCCGTTTCTTAGATATTTGCTTAATCTAGATCTGATTTGCTTACGCATTACATCGTGTTCAGAACCTGATGGGATGAGTTTGCGAGAATCTATCAGTGCAATAGACCTTTGTAACCCTTTGGTTTAAATCACTAATATCTTTCCAAGCAACATCTGGATCAGCCTCGTTTTCAGAACTACTTATGTGTGACCTCAGTTGTTCCTGGAACCTACTTTTAGTTTTCTCGCTACTCAATTCAGTTCTAATGGGTCTTTTTATTGTGGCTTTTTGCGTCCAGTGAGTCGCAAGCAGATGCGTACCCGTATTAGAGCATGGTCGGAGTCCAAGCAGGTACACCAGAATGAGCGACAATCTTCTATCGACCATCTCCAGCGATGACTGATGGCAATATGGTCTATTTGAGTCTATCGTTGGTTTGGTGTAGGGGTCGCCATATTAGACAATGTCTCTCCTTATGCCTAAAATTAGTGTTTGCTAAAAATAAACGATTGTCTGTGCGCAGTTGCAGCAGACGATCATCATTATCTCTTCGCTGTGCCGGAATACCAAAATACCCACCTAAAAGGTTAAGCGTTCGCGCGCAAGACTGAAGGCCCTGGATTCGAATCACGCGAGCGGGATCGTGGATGCGCACTGCTGAGGAGTCCCACAATAGAACGAAACGGCCGTCCAGTGCTTCCACGTTTTCAATGGTGGTCCAACATCAATCGGTTCATGATCTCAATCAATAAATGTCTTTCTGTTTTGTTTCAGCTACCTACCTTGGCATGAAGGTCCCCTGCTATGAGTACTATGTCTGATCGCTTAGCTTTATGAAGCAGTTTAGAGAGCTTTCTGTAAAAATCATCCTTCACTTAACCCGGGCTGCAGTCAATGGGAGCGTAGGCAGAAACGACGAAAAGGCAACGACGTGTGTCCATATCCTTCCGAGTTCTTACGGAGTCGTTTACCTGAACAGCACATAGACAACTGTTAACGGGCATCCACTCTAACAGTGCTTGTTCCGCCCTCATGCTTAGTGCTATGCCCACACCTACCAGTCCACAAGAATCAGCCATGGAGTCGTCAGATACACGGATAGTGTGTCTCGTCGGCTCTCCGTTTTGGCGAGGTGAGGTCAAGTGAATGACCACACTGGAATCCTGTATGCGTGTTTCGGAGACACAGCATACATCAATGGAAAGAGACTCTAGGGTTTTAGCCAAGGAAGCCTGCTGACCGATTTGACATAGGGTGCGTACATTGAAGGCTCCAATGTGTAGTTTGTAGCGAGGTTTCAGTAGACCTGGGACAGTGTTTCGCGCACTAGAATCGTTGGTTATGGTGACACTTGAGGAGGAAGCCAAAAGAGTAAGTTTAGAGTTGAAATTCGATGTAGGAGTAATGATAAGAATTGAAGGGGTTGATTATGAATACAGTTGTCTTGAATGCTGTTAGAAGTATGAGGGCGGTTATCACTTCTTGGTAGCCTACACCGTGGAGGGGTCCTTCTGGAGGTACCTGAAAAGGAAATTGGAATAAAAGCGGTTTTAGTGACTCCAGAATGTTACCGCAGTGCCCAAGGGACAACTGCTCGAGGTCGGTCACATACAACTTTTTGTTAGTAATTTTCGTATTACCTCCTTACTTGTTTGGATCTTACCACCGGAGACGGATATCCGTGGGATAAGGCGAGGTGTGCATTTTTAGGGTCGACCTTTTCTAACCCCACCCCTCGTTGTGGGAAGGCAGCATCGCTGTCATGCTGGTTGTCTGAAGGAAACACCTTATTGCTGTCACACCTCTGTACAGTCAGCAGTACGACTTCGCCTTCGGACCTTGGGTTTCTTGCTTTTAGTCTTACTGCTCTTCAACCGACCTGCCTCCCAATCAATGTTGGCCAGCCAACAATTGAAGATATCAGCATGGTCATCAGAAAATCAAGATACACAAAGCAGCAGGACCAGACAACATTCCAGCAGTCACTGTAAGCAGATGTAGCAGTAACCACAACGTTACTCCACATTCTCTTTAGCAAGATTTGAGGTAAAAAACGAGTACCAGCAGACTGGAAAGGAGGATACCTGATCAGGATTCCAAAGAAAGGCGACTCCAGCAAGTGTGATAACTACACTTCTATCTGAAGTTTGTGCTGATGATGTCGTTCAGATGAACGATGAAAGCTCCACGACCAAACCATCCAGCTCAGAGAACAAAACTCCACCAAAAACTACATTGGCCTCACTCTTCTCTCAATACCAGGAAGTCGTCAGCAGGGTATTTTTAAACAGAATGAAGCACTCCGTAGACGCTTAACTTCGAGACCAACAGGCTGAGTTCCATAAGGATCGATCGTGTACAGACCAAATCGAAACACGACGGATCATTGTGGAACAATCAATTGAATGGAATTCATCACTCTACAGCGATTTCATTGACTACGAGAAAGCGCTTAATAGCGTGGACAGGACAACACCATGGAGACTTTCTCGACACCACGGAATTCCTATGATGGATTACACTGCAAAATCGTGCATGGCGGACAGCTCACAGACTCGTTCAAGTAAAGACTGGTATCATGTATGGTTGCTTACTTTTACCGTTTCTCCTAGTGATGGGCTGGATCATGAAGATGTCAACATCTGGGGGGAAGCACTGGATGGCCAGGATGTAGCTGGATGATCTAGACTTCGCAGATGATCTGACTCTTCTATCTCATACGCGACAACAAATGAAGGAGAAGACGACCAGTGTAGCAGCAGCCTCAGCAGCAGTAGGTCTCAATATACACAAAGGGAAAAGCAAGATTCTCCGTTACAACACAGCATGCACCAATCCAATCACAATTGACGGAGAAGATTTAGAAGATGTAAAAACCTTTACATATTTGGGCAGCATCATTGATGAACAGGGTGGATCTCATGCAGATGTGAAGGCGCGAATCGGCAAAGCAAGAGCAGCATATTTACAACTGAGGAACATCTGGAACTCAAAGCAACTGTCAACCAACACCAAGGTCAGGATTTTCAATACAAATGTCAAGAAAGTTCTACTGTATGGGGTGGAAACCTGGAGAACTACGAAAGCCATCATCCAGAAAACACAGGTGTTTATTAACAGTAGTCTACGCAAAATACTTCAGATCCGTTGGCCGGACACTATTAGCAACAACGTACTGTGGGATAGAACAAACCAGATCCCAGAGGAGGAAGAAATCAGGAAGGAGCGCTGGAAATGGATAGGACACACATTGAGGAAAGCACCCAACTGCGTCACAAGGCAGGCCCTCACTTGTAGTCCTCAAGGCCAAAAGAGAAGGGGACGACTAAAGAACACATGACACCGAGAAATGGAAATAGACATGAGAAAAATGAACAAGAATTGGATGGAATTGGAAAAGAAGGCCCAGGACAGAATGGATTGCTGAATGCTGGTCGGCGTCCTATGCTCCATCGGAAGTAACAGGCGTAAGTAAGTAAAAAGTAATTCTGATGTTTAAGTTTTTTAAGTCAATTAATTTGATTGACTAAAGAAAATCTTTTACTGTGCAAATTAGCTCCAATCCAAGCAATTTACCATGTATGCCTAACTTATTCTTCTGTTAGTATGTTTTAAGCAATTTAAACTATTTTATAGAAAAGAGTATAAATTCTGTTTCAATATTTTGTATATTACGATGGATAAATAAATAAATATCATCCTGATAAATTCTATTTTCAAAAGTAATCGTGAAGCTGTTCCGTAGACGCCATCGGTTAAATTGTTTCATTATGGCTACCCCGTTGTTTTTTCAACCAGAGTTTCTTTTGACAATGTAGTTCCACCTTGAAGAAGAATTGTAATTTAAATATCTACATTTAATTTCCAAGTTATATAATACATTTACTATAAATATAAGCATTTGCTCATGTAAATCTCAGTTTTGCATTAACAAACTTATTATATACATGTACGAGTAAGTTGACGATTATTTTTACTTCGAAATAATACAAATAAGTATATTACATCTTTATTTATTTGTTCTTACTCACCTATGCTAATAGTACAGTTCAATGTGTAACAATATAAGGCTAGTGTTTCTTACTTGAGCTCTTTTTCCTGAAAAAAATGAGTGTAAATTGTTTTTTACTACCTGTTGTTAGTCACCAATAATTGGTAACTGCACAATCTATTTATTTTTTCAGTTCCTAGTGTTATTAAATTTAAATCCTCTATAAATCTATGTTAATGTTTGTCGCTTTTAGTCATTGTAATATTTCCTAATCCTTGAAAATGAAAGTTTAATGTCCATGCTAGAAAATGTCGTAAACCATGTTTATGCTTTATATAAATGTGTCAACAAATAAACAACAAAACTGCTTCAAAGCATTAGTAAAATAGTAATGTAGAACTCTGGATATTCAGTACAATTATTTGCCATGTAATACATAGCATTTTATACCTAAAGAATGTGACTTACTTCTGCTATCTTTAGTCTTCGAGTGTATATATTTTGTTTGCGTGTTAAATCTCGTTCTTCGCTAACCAATTTTACAAAATCGATTACAGATGGTACACGATATGATGAGATTTGGTCCTCGAATTTTTCGTTAAGAGTTCTTTCAAATTGTAATTCCTTCATGAAAAACAGGGAAGTTAAAGTATCTGCGATTATATTCAGTTGGCTCAGGGTGAAGTTTTATCACTATAAGAAAAATGTTCCGCCATGATCTGTTATATTTACTATCATATACAACCAAGCATTTATCTGAGTGCTAGGCTACCTATCGATCTACACTCTTAAACGTTTATGTTCGTATCATTCAGTTAAATAACAGTGGTGTATCTATGTGCTTCTCACTCAGTCTTTATGAGAAACAGCCATTTTTCACTTCAACACTGTGCATTGGATTATCAAACAGATATTTTCAGCAGCCTAATATCAAAAATCGCTATATAAGATTTAAGCCTTGATAATGAGTAAGTTGTCAATAATCATATTTTTGTAGAAATTCAAAATTTACGTATTATATAACTAAAGCTGTGACCTTTCCAATGCTTGTTATTTATTGGCTAAGTTTTCTGATTGTACGTCGCGTATATGTTGTCAAGCATCATATGTTATCTAAGAATCTTGTTTCGGAATTTCAGACTGCTTAACTGTTTTCTGGTATTTGTAGTATTTCCATTGGTTGTAGGAAATATTCCTTATGAGCTGTAATATATATATATATATATATATATATATATATATATATGGGTTAACTTATTGATTCCAAAAAGAGGTACCTGCTTTGCTAGGATGGTCTCACTTTCGACGCGCTTTTGCATTTCTCGACGTTGCTTTTGTTCTTCTTTAATGTATTTCTCCTCTTGTAATGCTTCATTTAACTTTTTCTAATGAAACATACAGTCAGTGATGAATAATATTGTTACTTTGTATCCATTTAAGATTTGAAGTGTCCTTGCAGCAGTTATTTTCATTTTCTGAATATTATGATTTTTTTCATCGATTTCTGCAAGACATTTAGTGTTATCTATCTTCGTCTGTTCAAAATCGACAGCGCCTAACACATCGCCAGATTCCTTTTGCCTCAGCTGTTCTTCAACTTTCTTCAAAGTACTTTTTATAGAACTATTTTTCAAACGAAGTTTATCCGATTGAGTGTCCTATAATGTATACAGTGTTAAGAAATAAAATATTCAAAAACATCAGAAAAATGCTTAGTATTGGGTTACGTTGTAACTAAAATTTTGTACTAATTTCTGCATCTTTTTATTTCGCTAGGAAATTATGACTTAATGTGTCCAAATTTGTATTTCAACCACTAAGACTTCATGTCCAGATTTGATCAGCGTGTTTTGCTTATTACGCTATATCCAATCTAGACGTATATTACTGTTATACTAAAGTGTATTGTTGTTTATGGAGTGATATCGGCTAGCCTAACGACGTTACATAGCGAACGCAGTCCTTTTTCAATCTAAACCTTACAATTATGCACATTTTACTGGGATTCATATAAGTGTTTAATTGGTTTAAATCCTTAGCCAAAAATATAAAAACCACTCCATGATCATGTACTGCTACACTCTCAACCATTTCTTTTCCGGTCTTCTTTCTCTTGCGAATTAAATATTGTTTACTTTTAGTACGCAAATAATTAAAAATAATGGACAGTTTTCTAATCCAGGAAATTCAGTCACAAGTGAGACCAAGACAAACATCTGTGGTTGAAATTTCGGTTCGACATTACTGGTCGAAAATTAGAAAATAAGGTGTCAGTGCTGTAATTATCTCCCTCATGTAGTTCGATGTTTGTTACACAACATAATTGTTAGTTGATCTGCGTCAAAATAAATAATAAAGTGTCCATTAAAAAATAGAATGCCAAGTTATGAACCTAGCCAACGCCAAGGTTAGAATCGACCGATTTTTGGATACATGTATTTCCGAATGTGCTATATCAGCATTTATGATAAGGAATTGTCAATAAGTGTCTTCCTTAGGAACAGTGTGAAATCCTAGACGTCTGAGCATAAAACATGTTTTGAGGGTGGAAACATATTTCATGAATAAACATACTTTGCTCACTTAGAAACTTATGTCAATCGTTTGCGCCCCAATAAGTTCAAGTTAGGTACTATATAAAAATAAACTTCAACATCGAGTAATAGATTACGTGATAAACTAACTATACTTACAAGAAATTTCGAGTAGTCGTCCGAAAAACGTAAGACCTTCTCAGCTGGAACAACTTGAAGACCCTCAGATGAATTCTTGTTTCCCACTAGTTTGCAAAATTGGTTATAATTTTTCAGGATTTCTTCTTGACGTGCTTTCAACTCTTCAGAAATAGCCTGATGAAAATGGGATAGTACCATTAATATGAGTCACACGTATATTACTTTTTGTAGATCCAATGCTTCTTCAAAGCTAATTCGTGTCTGTTCGCTTTCGTTTTTGAGGTCTTCATATTGTGCTTGTAGTATAAGACATTTCTGTTCATTTGTCAACGTGACAAACCTATCTACAGCAGAACTCCTACTCTTTGAACGCTTTCTCACCAATGATGCCCTCCTACTCAGAGATGGCATAACTTTCCTGATGATTTGCAGTGATAAACATTATTTACATATATTTTACAAACTCTGTTTCAATATCTAGTTTGCCTAGAAAGCTCTTGTAACACTCATTTTCCAATGATTCTTCAGGAATATGGCTTCTAGATTATCAAAAACAATAAATTGTCCATGTTTACTGTATTTCTGTTATAGCTTTAAGCAACTCTTCGTTTGTGGCTCTATTAATCCAATCCTCTTCTTTAACTGTACCCTGCATTTTTGAAGCTATGGCAATGACCTACCTTTTGTATCTTTGAAACAAATGTATTGAGCAACTCGAACAGTTGGTTAGAGTTGCCGTTAAAGTAAATCGCTCGATGTAATGGGTATATATCCTTGACTCACTTAACTTCTTACTAACTGGAATTCTCCAAATAAAGGTACTGATTCAACCGATCGTTAATTCTTAATCACGGGTCATTTCTATCTTAACATGAAGCTACTGTTACGCAAAAACCTTCAGATACATATCTTACGAAAAACAAGTGCACATGGTGTGAGTCGCTATTTTTTTAATTTTATAGTCAACTTTCACGGCGAAATTCCCTCACTGGTATTTGCTGCTTATGTCAAGACGTTCATTTCACCACCCACGATATTTGCGGAGAGTTTGCTAGGACCGATTAATCTGCTTTCTTACTGTTCATGAAAGAATTTTCAAGCACCTGGACAGTTCTGGTGTTTGAATGTACTAATGATACCTTTGTACTTGTTGAATGCTCCATTTCAAATTCTAAATACAATACATTCGTTTGTGCTTGTGTCGTAATTCTTGATTCAATTGCGTTAATTCTGGGATTCCTAGTACATAATGTAATTCAAATAATTCGAAACATTAAATTGGCGTCGCAATGGAGCCTGCGATGGAAAAGTTAGATATTCATTCAACTTCTGAAGCTTTTGAAGATTATTTGGAAAGTTTCGAAATCTGGACTGTGACCAAGGAAGATGATGAGGATGTTAATATTGTTGTACATTTCCTCACATTCATCGGAAAAGAAGCATATAACTTATTAAGAACTCTGGCTATGCCAGAAAAGCTTATGTCGCTTCCTTATACAACTCTCAAGGAACTGCTGCTAGACTATGTTAAGTATACAAATTTCGAACGCAGTAAAGGAAGATTTTGTAAAGTGATTCACGAGGATACAAAAATTTCCACTACATTACTACGTCATCCCAACCCAGTGCATAATCAACGATATGCAGATAATTCATCAAGGAGTTGCAATGCATTTCACGAAGATGGGCAAAAGTTTGGTCAATTTTTGTCCTGTGGCAAGTTCCACTCTTTTAATTCATGTAAATTTCGTAATTCTAAGTGCTCCGAATGTGGTGATATTGGATATATTCAGTCAGTCTGTAATACTAATGTTCATCTTACTGCAACTAATATTAAGTCTTGTAATTCTGATTCTACTGAGTCGAGTATTCATAATGATCATTTATCTTTATCAACGATGTTAAAAGACAATGTAGGGTCATATAGCAGTTCGGAGTTTAATGAAACTCAGAATCCTGGTGAGACAATGGTTTCCAATAAATCAATTTGTCAGAATTCTCACGTTATTGTACCAGATATGGCTTTTCCCAATGATTCACATATTTCTGATGAAATTCCTCGCAAATCTGAAGAAAATATGTTGAGTGGACATAATTATGATCGAAAACCTGATGTAGTTTTGGTAGATGCTGATTCTTCTAATGATCCTTTACTCTGCAATGACATTCTTAATAATTTCGAGGAAACTATTTCAGAAGAGTCAAATCTTGATGTCATATCAAATATTACTTGTACTCATTATGCGTTTGTTTCTTGTGGTAAACTTGTTCAATGAGAAGCACTAGTACTAAATGACCTCGATTTTGATTACGATTCGGATGATTTCATATCAACTGCTGTTCATCCTTATCACAAATCCACTTTCGATGTATACTCTAATCAATGTGAGAAATATGTTTTAAATGAAGCCACATCATTCATAAATTGGGGATATAAAGATCCAACATTATTTCGTGGCGGTGAATAGTGTTGAAAAATCTATGGTTCAAATTCTAGATATTAGTGATTTCAGTACAAAACCGACATGCCGATTGTATACAATTCCAGGTGAATCTGTTCCGATTTCGGTTGTTAATTCCAAAACTAATGAGCACATTCCAGATAATACCGAGTTTTTATCCAATACAATGTCGGACAGACTCAGGATAAACTTGAGAAGAAGACGTAAAACCGATTACAGACACTTATACTCGTATTTACGCTGTGGCGGATGTGGTGTTCGAATGAACTAATGGTACTTGTTGAATGCTCCATTTCGAATTCTAAATACAATACATTCGTTTGTACTCGTGTCGTAATTCTTGATTCAATTGCGTTAATTCTGGGATTCCTAGTACATACTATGATTCAAATTCTTTTCAAATATTATAACAGTTTAGCTATAAAGCTACACTAGTCTTAGTGGATCATACACCTTATTTAAATGGCGACGTTGGATTTTCACTCCGAATAAGTTTTCCTAGTTTCCATCACTTTAGATGAAATATTTCATGTCAAATTATCAAAGTATTATTTTCTTGCGATTTTGCATCAGTACTCTTTTTGGTTTATGGAATATATGACCTCAGAACCGGTAGAACTCACAAGCGTAAGGAAGGAGTTATTGTATCCATTAGAAATAACTTGCCCAATGCATTTTTCGATAACTTATCAAATGAGAGTGAAATATACAAATTATTTGAAGCAATAAAGTCTAGCCAAAAAAACCAATGTTTATTCGTTTGGTGTTTGATGTTTCTCTCTGACACACTTCGATGCATCTGATGTAAACTAGAGAAAGTTTAAGAACAGAGAATTCAGAGTTATCAAAAAATATTTGGTAGGGTTATTAAATGTGCCCTAGTGCTGAGTGTGAAAGAATTAACTAGAAACAATCGTTCTCCCTTAAACATACAATGACCTGTCACGGATACGACATCACAAACATAACTAGCTAAATATGTCACAAGTATTCCTAGTTTGACAACACCTTATCCAGTGACACCTTCAAAATCAAAGTATGCCAGCCCAGTGAAATCAGAAGCGGAATGTTTCGAATATTTATTTTTTAGAATATCGATATCACGGAAAGTGAATAATGTAAACCCGCTAGCGTTGTAGGAGATGTGTTGCACAGTTTACCCACTCGTGATCTAGTGCGAATGCGTGACCGCGAGCCATTAGCCCTGTGAAACTAGTCAGGCCAGCATCAAACTTCGAAAACATACAAGGCCATTGATATTGAGGATTTATTTACCCCTGCAGCACACCCTCTCTTTAGCGGAATAATGATGATACCAATAGATATGCAACCGGAATTTTGAACCAAACGAGCTCATCATTAGTAGATACTCTTCAGATAGCTTGCTATGTTCAGTAACATCTAAGTATCTTTCCCTAACACAAAGAACGATGTGGAAATGTAAAAGTGTGTATGACGAAAATTTCTAGTCGTTATGTTCTTCGTAGTTTTCCGTCTTTTCCAGCCGTCCTGAAAAACAAAATAGGATATATGGGTGCTTGTCGAATTACACTCATACGTGCGCAAGGACACAAAACGGGTTCAAAAAGGATAATAAGGTTATATTCATGCGTTTCGTAAACATGAATTAAAGCAGGAAAGGTTTCCGCGCAGTGAAAATTTTTATTTGGAAAAGTTATGCACACATAAACATATTCGAAAAAAATTCGTGTTTGGCTTTTTTGAAATATATATAAGCATATTGAAAAAGTTTTTTGACACAGTAATACAAGAGAAAATTGGAAAGAAACAAAGTGTTATGTTAAAAGACTGGTATTTGAACGAGGAATATTCTTTGCGATAAATTCTCTTCAGGTTCTACAATTATATTTCCAAATTAATAATCCGAAAAATGGTCAGGTCAAGGGCAAAGTACATCGTTTGGAGCATGTGAATTTCGGATTGTGATAAACAAAATACAATAAAAATTGTTAATGTTAATATGACTCATATAGAATGTTAACTTGAATCAGCTTATATGTTAAGTAAAATTTTAAGATCCATGATCAGAATAAATATGGATCAAATAGGGTGAGAGAGAAATAATAGTAAAATTACAATTCGATCAAATAAGTAAGACGTAATACGGAGGGATGAATATATTTCTTCTCCACGCATAGCTCCGGTTTCTTCATCCGGATGGCTGCTGCTTCAGCCGTTTGAAGGACTTTAGTCTGACCAGTTTTGGCAAAGAATTACTTACCTTATAAATAATTGAAAAAGATTGGTTTATACTGGCACTATGACCGGTTTGTACTAAATGGGCCAATATTGCGCTGTTCATCTTCTTCATCAAACCTTTGTTTAGCCGCGCTGGAAGGTGTTCACGAGCACGTAAATGTAAATTCCTGAAACTTCGACCAATATAACTCGCTCCACAGGAGCAGGTGAACTGATAAATACAAAATAAATATATTCAACCACCCCTCTTCCCCTGGCCAACATCAAAGCCAATTAAGCAATCGTAATCTTAACTATTAAATGACCTAATTTGACTATGACCTTTCGTAGTCAATTGTAATTGTCCCTGTTATCTTTATCCATAAATCTTTGTATTGTTATTATTATCATTATTATTATTCGTCTTATTGGTCAAACATCATTAATCTACCCTATACATGATTCATTCACTTCGCATTCATCCCTCCGTATTACGTCTTACTTATTTGATCGAATTGTAATTTTACTATTATTTCTCTCTCACCCTATTTGATCCATATTTATTCTGATCATGGATCTTAAAATTTTACTTAACATATAAGCTGATTCAAGTTAACATTCTATATGAGTCATATTAACATTAACAATTTTTATTGTATTTTGTTTATCACAATCCGAAATTCACATGCTCCAAACGATGTACTTTGCCCTTGACCTGACCATTTTTCGGATTATTAATTTGGAAATATAATTGTAGAACCTGAAGAGAATTTATCGCAAAGAATATTCCTCGTTCAAATACTGGTCTTTTAATATGACAGGGATCTTTAAACGATTAAAGTGTTATGTATTGCTTTACGTTTAGTAATCGCTTAGGTGTTCTGGGAACCTTATTCTTCTGCCAGAGTCAGTTGGTTGTTGATTTTCGGGTGAGTTGTCGTAATTGTGAGACTCGTCCCTTTCCATTGTACTGAGGGAAGATAGACATTATAAGTATTTCCTTCCAAATACACGGCTTTGGGGCGATCGATCCCGAGGCTATATTTAGTTCCGTTCTTATCGATGATATAGTACTTAGGTTCACCCTGAGGGAATTTGAAGAGTCCTTGGTATTCCGTTTCGAGAAGTCGTCGAATTGATTCACGATTTACAGTGACGTGCGTACTATATAGTAGGACAGGTTGAACGAAAACATGTTTAGCTGAACACATTGCGTTTGTAAGCCTACTCGTGTAGGCGTTTAGATCCATATTCATTGAAGAAGACAAAGGGTCCACGAAGGTTTCTGGAAGTCGGAGTGTCGTTTCATAAACAATTTGAGCTGCAGTGCAGTCAGCTTTTACTGAATCGCGAACACCAAGTACGACAAGTGGAAGAGTGTCGGCCCACTGTGAAACATTTGCTGCTGATAGGGAAGCTTCGATGGAAATGTTCTACCGACCAGTTTGCTTATGGGTGATAAGCGTTCGTCCGGAGTCGTGTGATTCCTAATAGCTCAATCGGACAACGGTAAAGTCCAGATTCTAACTGGCGTCCACATTTTCTAATGATAGTAGAAGTGCAGCCCAAATATGCCTCCTATAGTTGGACGAAGACGCGGACCACTGTTTCATCAGTAATATCCTTGATGGATGGGGATTTATCTACCACTACATTCAACTCAGTAAGAGGGACAATGCAGTTTTATTCTTCGATTTCCATATAATTGTCAATATCTATATGTCAAAGTGAGCCAGACGAAACTTCTGGAATTCAGATATACTAAAAATCTGCACGCTTAGCAATTGGAGAAGAAGCACAAATATCCCTAACATCAACGGACTGTATGTAAGTGAGAATTAGTGCGCAAAAAGTACAACGTCACACGTAGTACTAACTCACCAGAGAATCCCAGATAACCTTCATGATTTTTCAGTAAGGACGCTTATTCACTTTTCGTGTGAGGAAAAAAACGTGAGCGAGATTAATTTCACCGCTCTCTGATGAGATGATTTTAATTTTGGGAAGCCATAAAAATTTGTACCTTCATGGAATTTTGGAAGAAGGTGTAAATAAAAGACTATTAGGAGTTCTGTAAGACACCCAAAGCGCTGATACTCCTACACAGTCCAAGGGACGAAGAGAGTAGAAGGCGTCTTTGAATCATTTAGTGATAGTAGTACTATATCAACAAAGGAGGAACTAAACAATGAAGTCCACGTGTTCACAGACTACCTAAGTAGTGCGTAGGTTATAGTGATGCTTGATTGGCGAGTGTATTGTATGGGATCTGCAGTACATAGTTATTGTGAAGTAGCCAAGAGACAGAATCTATGCTGCTTATCGGAATCGCACAGATGCCGTACAACGAGAAACTGATTAGGCCAAAACTGTTTCCCTCGTCGCATAGAAGAAATAAAAGTGACATAATTTCCTTTTTTTACTACATAGTATTAGGTTTGCATTTAATTCGCTGAACGACTATATAATGAGAATATAAAAGAGCGAGAGTAGAATAATTATCAGTATATTTGACGAAAACAAGATAAATGATAGATGGTGTCAGGTGGTTGTAGTACAAATGTAGCCCGTCCCAACCACTAGGCAGAAACGCAGTCTCGAAATTCTGTATGGGAATTTTGTACTGTGGTTAAAAAGCTCTTATTTAGCCACCACAAATCGGGTTCTGACTGTCAGACAGTTTTAATGAATATAGTGGAAGGACAGTTAATCATGCATTTATTTATTTGTACTTATTTTCTCGTATTTTCCTTCCATTTGAAGGTTCGGCCGTAACAATGCACAAGAAAATGGCGAATTTTCTGGAATCTACATTCTTTGTAATAGCCCTATTTACTATCAAATGCACTAATATGAACAGTGATTGACCGGTAGCCTATCTCTCTTTTTAAACAACTTTGCAGGTCTTACTTCATTAGACAAACAAAAATCAGCAATGTAATAAGGTGAATACAAGTATTCCTTCCCTTAAACCCATTACACCATAATTGTTCTCAACCATAATCAGGAGCCTAGCGTATTATCGATCGATATGTTTATTAGAATAAACCACTAGTTTGTGCAACAAAGTGATGTTTTTGCAAGTTTATATACATCCGTCCAGAAAAAAAAACAAAGCTGGTCTTCAAATCAGCATCTACCCGAGTCACAGTCATAATTGAGGACACAAATGACGATCAAAACCTTCAACGTTCTGCACCTATCAAAAATGTCTGAAAAGTAGCTTATCATAACGGTTGAATTGATTTCTTAAAACGTGCATAACTGCGGTCAACATATAATGCATGAAACAAGCAGCTCGAAATGTGGAAATCCAATCCGAAGAATAAGAACTTTGCTTTTCCAATAAAATTTCGCACACTGAAATACCTAAAGCTGTAACAATACAATAAAATGTTTAAAACAGTGCTCAGGATGTGGCAACATCTACCATGGCTTGCTGAGATCCCGAGAACGACGCACATTCTACCATCACAGCACGCTCAAGTTCATGTGATTATTAACAGTTAATGTTTGAATCTGCTGTCATCGGACACTAATACTTGCAAAATTGTGTTGGAAGGTTTAATTCTTATATTAATCATGAAGGCCTATTTATGACCAAGCACGGTGTTGTTTGGCCTACGAACAAACTTTATTATGAAGGTCAGTTGACGTTTGTGATACATACATCGTCACCACAGTATATACGATTTAGAATTTTTCTGTCGGAAAACGCATCAGTAGGTTTTGAAACGTGGGATTAAGAGCAAGTTTTTAACACTTTTTTTTCTGCATGCTTTAATTTCAATTTCATTGATTATTGTTTTAACCATACGGTAACAGCTGTTGTTAGTTGAAGGCGGTACGACGACTAGTTCTAGTTTTTATTCCAATGGTTGTATTAATCTGAGGCTTTCGTTATTGCTGGTTTTCGTCGATTTCTCTCGTTATTAAATGTTAGTGCATTTTGTGCGCTTTCAGTGTCGTCGACTCAACTTTTTTGTTATTCTCTTTTCTAGTCCTCACGCTACTCTGCATGCTCTTTCAGTACACAAATTACCTTCTGGCTAAACACGGACCGCTGCATTCGTAATGAAGTAAGTTTTAGTGATTAATAGTGTTGAAGAATCATCCTATTGACTGTTTATGATCGGTAGTTTCTCTAGATACAGTGATAACTTACATGACAATTCATTGATCTTATTCATCCTTAGATCCGCATGTTTTTCAGTATCCGTCTTAGGTAATATAACGCGTATATATCCAGCTAATATCTATCTGAAGTAATGTGAATTAGTGAGCCTTTTTGCTAATTAGTGATCCATTGATCTGCTGATTTGTACCGGTCATTTTACTAGGAATTTTAGATATTCCAAAAAAACTCACTAATTTGTAAGAAGTAGTGCTTTTAGAATTACTTGATTATGTGGATCAAAATCAGTTGCAGTGGTGGAAAATATTCGTCCTTGAAATACCACTTTATTTACTCCATGTATTTCTGTTAGTAATTGTTTACACCTGAATAACTACCGCTAGGGTAATTGTTGATATAACTAACAACGCGTTTCTGTGTCATTTCTGTTTGGGTGAACGGTACTATCGAAAAAACTAGTCAAAACCCTCGTCACACAGTACGTATGTAAATCGATTCAAGTCACCATACCTCGTCATCACAGTGAGATGACATCAGGAAATTTCATAGTGGTAGAGGTAGTAATAGTTTCAGTGTCAAAAGAAAGAACAACATCCAAGACGCGATCCAAAGAAAAGAAATACAAAACAGTGGATTGTAGAATAATGATGGAAAATGTACAAGCTTAGAATCTCAAGTGGGAAGATAAAGAGTGGATACATCTGCATCACCGCGGATGATGTTGAGCTGTTCTATTCAAACTCTAACCACTGGTTATGATAATTACACGGACACTAACTATGCAATCTATGCCTAATAACATGGCTCAGTTCACTTGTCAGTGGGCTTGGCGTCCTTAAGCTTTCTTCCAGCTTACTTCACCACAAAAGCGCTCGTCGAGGTACCTTACCCCTAAATCCTGGATTGGTTACTCGGTGGTCCCAAAATACCTGAGCGATGCTCCGAAGACACCTATGGTCGAATACCGGTAACCTACGAATATCCTCTATTCTTAATGATCGTGTTTTACGCCCAATAATTAGAATGGAATAAACTGCTGATCAGTAAGCTAGTCTTTTGGTTGACTCTTCACGAGCCTCACTTAAGCGTCGGGTAGATGTTATATTAGTCTATTTGATTCATCCTGTAGAATGAGGTCAGAGATCGAAACTAGTGAGATAAGATTACGTCCAGTTCCCAGACGCCAGCTAAGATCACTCAATTTAACTGCTAAAACTGAACAACCATTCTTAAAGATCTCTGGTGCTGAGCCATCTGTATCTGCTGCTCTTTCCTGATCTAGATTACCTACAACCTTTTAAAATGCACTAAGAGTTGGTGGACTGTTGTAGTTCTTCCCGCAATATCTTCTTGGCTTTTCGATCGTTGGGTTAAACTCTGATGGGTCTTTTTACTGCAGCTTTTCTGCATCCCTTAAGACGCAGATAAACCGTACTTGCACCAGAAAATGACTAGAATCTAAACATATGCTCCAAAATGAGCATTAGCCTTCTATTCGGCCACTTCAACAATGAATGATGAGAATTTCATCTCTTTGAGTCAATTTTAATGTGGGTGATAAATCATTTAGTCAACTAAAACGTAGGACCAAGTTACCATACCTCATTAGCAAATCATGATAAACACTAAATTCATTAAAGCAGTTAACGCAATCGTAGTAATATAGAAAAGGATTGCGTATGAGGATGTGATACAAGGAGGAAGAATTAGTTCGTAGAAAGAAAAATATGATGTGATTTCAATCCCACGGTTTAAGGGGAGACAAAGAGTATATACACCTACGCCATTGTGATCCGTTCTGAGCCATGCCACTCAGAGTCTCCAACCATTCATTACGATATTCACGCGGACTTCAAGTAGCCTGTATCTACCAACATGGCTCAGATCAAAAGTCAGTGACTTTATGAACTGATACCGCGTTTTGGTTTAGTCTTCCCTAACTTCCTGCCATGTCTCTAACATGAGTCAGCATTGCGCGCCACTGTAGTCAGTACTTGGGCATGCGTAATACGTGCCCTAACCACCTCAATCGATGGAGATCCACAACCTCATCAACTGATTTACCATCATTCCCTAATACTTTGCGTCTTATCTCACTACTACTTACTCAGTGTTCCCATCAGATGCGAGCAATATTTCTAAGACACCTGAGATCGAATAATGGTAACTAACGAGTATCCTCTACCTTTAATAGAGACGCTTCGCAACCGTAAAGTAAAACAGAACTAACTACTGAGTAGCATACTCTTCCTTTAATTGATAGACGGGTATTTCGCCTTCGCCATAGGTGACAAAAGTTGGCAAAAGCCAAATCCGTGCAGTGATTTTGTCAGACACCAACCCATTAGGGCTGATAAAACTTCCAAGATAATATAAGTGAAGTTGTCGAAGCGTTTGACTACTTCACTCCCTATCATCAGTTCAGGTGTTCACACAGGCCAGTCGTGGAGCAACTTGCATTTAGAAGGGGAGAGACGCATCCCAAACATTCTGGCATTGTTGCTCAGTGCTACCAAGACTGCATTTTTCAGAGTCTTCACCAAACAGGACTATCGTCTGCATATTCTAAGTCGATAAGTGAACCTCCCTGTAGGAGATCAATCCCCAAAAATTCAGACGACGAGAACGTTATTTCCAGCAGTAGGATTATGATGAAGTTGAACAAAAATGGAGATAGTGGACAGCCTTACCGGACACCACTTGAGGTTGTAAAATCAGATGACAGTTCTCCATAAGCTCTCACTGGACTGGTAGTGTTTAAGTAAGGAGTCCTGACGAGGTTTATGTGCTTTTGAGGTACACCCTTCAATGACAGACACTGCCACAGCACCTCTCGGTTTATAGAGTCAAATGCCGCTTCTAAGTCAAGGAAGACCATCATTGTGGACGCCGATAAGCATTCCTGTGTTCTGGAGTCTGGCGAATGGTGAATATGTGGTCGATGCAGCCACGACCAGGTCTGAAACCGGGCTGATTTTCTCGTGATTGCAGCTGACGAGTTTTAGTTAGGCGTCCGATAATTATGGAAGCTAGTATTTTAGATGCTATATTAGTCAAACTAATTCCTCTATGGTCGGTTATCACAGGATGGTTTTGACCCGTTCTTATACATTGGGACAATCAGTGCTTGCGACCAATCAGATGGGATTACGTTCGACTTCCAGATTTTAGCTAAAATATTATTCAACGTAATCGCCGAAACTGAACCACTATCGCTAAAGTCCTTTGGAGTTTACCCATCTGAACGATCTGCTTTTCTTCATCTCAGATTAGCTGTGACTCCTTGAACTTCAATTAAGGTTCGGGGCCCTATTTCAACGTTCAGATCAAGCTGTTTATAAATGGTGGGCAGTTGGAGACCAGCTGAACTGATCCTAAAAGTGTTGTGACCATCGTTTTAAGCGTCCAGACTAAGAGCAGATAAGAGTGCCCAGATTGTCTCACACTTGACTTCTTAATCCCGGTCTCTTATCAGTCTGAAAAGCTGTTTGGTGTTGCCTACAGCCACTGTGTTTTCCATCTCTTTTGCTTTCGTTGGGTGGTAATTATATCTGAGGATGTCTTTTAAAGGATTGGTTTTTGTCTACAGTTCATAGCCGACCTCTTAGGATCAAAAAAGTAAACTTACCTTCTCGGGAGAAATTAAATGTAAGTTTGAGTGAAGTAACTTAAACTACTAATCTATTATTTGCCTTTAAAATAATCTTGTTAGCGCAAACATTTTCTTTAAACAAACAACTTTGTAAACGTATTGTTCACTTTTTCGTCATTGCAAATATCTAGTGGTTATAAAGTTTTTATTTTTATCTCTCAAGCGGTACTTGATAATAGTTTCAGCAAAATCTGTCTTTTAAAATATGCATGGTCTTTGATGATGGACCGTCTATTTTTCTTAAACTTGATAATTACGTTTTCTCACTTTAGGAGCTTAATATGTTGTTTCTAGTTGACAATTTAACAATTAAATAAATGTTGGGCTCCACAAATAGTTGTATAAGTAATTAATTAAACTTTATTTTTCTCTGGCTAAACTGATTTAATTGAAATCCGCCACATATTTAAGGCACGTGGGTCGATATTTGACCGAATCAGAACGCGGAAATATTCTAAAGCTGTATGAAGAAGGGGAAAATGTTGAAGAAATCGCAAAGTATTTTGGACGAAGTGAAGCTACTGTACGAAGAATAATTGCTGGTACTTGGCGACCAAAAAGATACTCGGGCGATTGTTCTAAAGGGATCTTGGAAGATAAGTACTTAGTTCTCAAAGTGAAAGCCAATAGATTGAAGAACTTGAAAAAGCTACAACCAGCTAAATTGGACTCCTGTGATGCCAGCGTGCAAAGTCGAAGTTCAGCATCCAATAGTAATTCATACATTGTTATTAACAAGCTTTTACTATTTAATTTATAACCACTCTTTTCGCGTATATTCACGTGCTTTTCAATCAAGCGCATAATCATGCAAAACACTAAATATCCCGGGTCATTTTATCCTATCCACAGCAGTGTCAGTCCGCCAATCACAACGTACAACCTCGTACGTACATAGATCAGTTCAACATCCTATAACCCATTAACCCAGAGAGATGAAATTGTCAGAACAAATCCCAGAGTAGTAGAGGTAACAGTATCAGTGATAAAGGAAAGATTAAGGACTGAAGACACGATTCGACAAGAAAATATAAATAAGAAAAATAAAGTGAGGAGTCTAGAAGTCCAGTTTTCAAGGGAAAAACGGATGTACCTAGGCCATTGCAAACGATTTTAACCCATTTCATTAAAAGTCTATAACCATTGGTCATGGTTATTACGCAGACTCCAGCCAGGTAATCTACATTTATTAAGATGGCTCAGTTCACTTGTCAGTGGGTTTGGCGTCCTTAAGCTTTCTTCCAGCTTACTCCACCAAAAAACCGTTCGTCCAGGTAGGCAGTGGTTGGGCGTACGAACACATGTCCCAGCCACCTCAGTTGATGAAGAATTACTACCTCATCAGTCGGTTTGGCATCTTTATGCAGTACCTTATCCCTGACTCCTGGATTGGTTACTCGGTGGTCCCAAAATACCTGAGTGATGCTTCGAAGACACCTATGGTCGAATACCGGTAACCTACGAATATCCTCTATTCTTAATGATCGTGTTTCACGCCCATTAATTAGAACGGAGTAAACTGCTAAACAAGAAGCTGAATTGATGGTGGTCTTACCGATGTATGATCTGTACACGGTTGAGACGTCTGACTAAATTACCACCTCCACTCAAATTGACTCAAAGATGGATTCAAATAGACCAGATCCTCACCAGTCATCGTTGAAGAGGCCTAGTAGAAGACATGCTCATTTTGGTGCATATGTTTAGATTCTAATCGTTCTCTGGTGCAAGCACGTTTTATCTGCATCTTACGGGATGCAGAAAAGCTACAGTAAAAAGACCCATCAGAGTTTAAGCCAATGTTCGAAAAGTCAAAAGTTAGCCGAATGTGGCTGTGAATGTCTGTTATAGTAATTGATATATAGCGCATAACTCAAGAATGGTAAATCGTATAATAATAGTTGACAGATCAAAATGAAGCTCATAATAAGAGGGACACGAATATGAATAGTATAGTTATTTAACAATTATACGATAAAAATACACGTATAGTATTGGATCCCAAAAGTTTTCATTCATTATTCTCGTCATGATATAACAATAACATCTATCCGACGCTTAAGTGAGGCTCGTGAAGAGTCAACCACTGCCTACCTCGGCGAGCGGTTTTGTGGTGAAGTAAGCTGGAAGAAAGCTAGAGGAGGCCAAACCAAAACATGGCATCAGTTCATGAAGTCATTGACAAGTGAACTGAGCCATGTTATTAGGCATAGACTGCCTGGTTAGTGTCCGTGTAATTATCATAACCAATGGTTAGAGTTTGAATAGCACAGCTCAACATCATCCGCGATGATGCAGATGTATCCACCCTTTATCTTCCCACTTGAGATTCTGAGCTTGTTAATTCCTCACTATTATTTTTCCTTCACTAACCAGTTCACTTCGTGTTATGTAGTAGTTTACGTTCATTAAAAAGGTTAGTTAAATGAAATTACTTGCTGCAGTGTGTGGAGTTGATGATACAAGTTAAGTTTAGTCTGTGTGTAGGTCATGCAGAGCCGTCATCTTCATAGTTTTTTATTCAGTCGAAGAAATATTGTTAGGTTTCTTGGACAAATGGAAATCTTGATGGTTTGCCATCATCTGTTTGACTGTTCCATATCTGAAAAATATTTTAGTTATTGTGTGATTTTTTGTCAACTTGTCCATTGTAATGTTTTGTTTTTACTTTTCATTCTGAAGGCAATAGGTCATCAAGCAAATCAACAGACATTTCAAATATTTATCCTCCGAAATTGAGAGGGATTCCTGGACAGATTGACAAAGTCTTCTCAAAAGAAGTATTGCTGTGCTCTCATGGCTCTGTTGTATCCGTTCATGACTTCATAAAATTCCTATGTTCTAAAGGTAGGCAAATATACCTAAGGTGTTTAGCTAAACGAAAGTAATGTGTTTAAGTGATTTTTCTATTAATCCACTTGTAGTAACGGTGATTCTAATAGCATTTCTTTATTTGTTTTTGTACTTTAATCTAGAGACATCCTCCAGCTGTGAAATTTGGTAAAAAAAAATCAAGAAAATGCTATCTAAATCCTTAGAACTTATCGCTCATATTTGAGCATCTACCATCAAGTGTCAGTTCAAAGATACATTATTAAAGAATCTGATAAAGAATCCAAGTTGAATCGTGTGCATGTGTTACTGGTATTGATTGCAAACTAATCATGAGTTATCAAAAATGAGTATATTTGTTGCTTTATCTCTAGCACGTTTGATCAATTATAGTCTACTTCTAAATGCCTTTATTTTTCAATAAGTGTTTTGAGGAGTCAAAGTCAATTTCGAGTTTTACATTCAGTCTTTTCCCCTATGGTATGTCGTTGTAAACAGCTATCAGAACATTTCATAAGTTAGAAATGACAATTTTGTGACTTTCACTTCATCATTTCTACAAAGGTCACAGCTGTGGAACATCTAGTACACTGTATTTAGAAAATATTTTATTTACTTCTACTAATGTGATTTTTAAGGTGTAGTACCCTAGTTCGTACAGTCAAATTCGAATCAACTGGAAATGGTTCGCCTTTGATGTGCACAATATCTAGTTTACAATTCCAACAAGATCCTTCTGGATTCCTTTTTACGACATTGTTTAAATAAAGTTGAATGACGAAATAGCCACAAGTCTTGTGAAATAAAAGTTCTCATTATTAATTTGCAAATAACTAGCAATTGAGACAAACATATTTCTCATAAAACCAGTTGTCATCTAATCTACTATTTTATAAATAAGTAGTTTATATAATATCACGTACTTTCGAAACAAGGAAAATGCAAATTAGTCTGTCGAGAAATCGGTCTGTTAAATTTCTTAGTACCTGAACAAATATGAGGGTTATCAGGACTAACCAATGTTTCTGCATTTTTTAAATTTTTGCTGAATTACAAGTCACTTTCTAAAATAAGTAACTCCGCCTGTAGCTCTTCTAGAGTTACTGCCGGTCCCAAGCCCGGGTAAAGGAGGAGGGTTGGGCATGGGGTTAGCGTCCCCATCCCGTAGAAAACTAACTCGCTAAAAAAACGCTTACCAGAAAAAATAATTCAAACCATTTTAACTCTGCCCTGAGAGTTAGAAGGTCTTCATTTAGAAGAATTATGACGCTTCATGGTGAAAGCCGAATTCCTTCGGAAGCCACGAGGCCGATGCCCCTTCTAACAACCAGAGCAAAAATTTTTATAGGTACATGGAACGTTAGAACAATGTGGGAAACCGGGAAGACCAGCCAAATAGCAACGGAAATGAGGAGATACAACTTGGCAGTACTGGGAATCAGCGAAACCCACTGGACTCAAGCTGGACAGAAAAGGCTAGCTACGGGAGAGATGCTGCTCTAATGCTGTCCAAAGTAGCACGAAATGCACTTGTAGGATGGGAATCCCACGGATCCAGAATCATCAAAGCATCATTCAAAACAAAGAAGGAGGGGATCTTAATGAATATTATCCAATGTTATGCACCCACCAATGATAGCAACGACGACATTAAAGATCAATTCTACGAGCGGCTGCAGTCAATCATAGAGAAATGCTCAAGAAAGGACCTCACCATTCTGATGGGAGATCTAAATGCCAAGGTCGGAATAGACAACACTGGATATGAAGATATTATGGGACGACATGGACTGGGAGAGAGGAACGAAAATGGAGAAAGATTTGCAAATTTGTGTGCATTCAACAAATTAGTCATAGGAGGCACAATATTTCCACACAAACGTATACACAAGGCTACATGGATCTCACCGGACCACACTACAGAGAACCAAATAGACCATATTTGCATCAAAAAAAAATTCCGAAGGACAATGGAAGATGTGAGAACCAGGAGAGGAGCTGACGTAGCTTCAGATCACCACCTAGTTGTAGCCAATTTAAAACTGAAGCTAAAAAAGAACTGGACAAGTGGACAAACAGCAATACAAAGGTTCAATACAGCCTTCCTTCGAGATACTGACAAACTCAATGAATTCAAGATAGCTCTCAACAACAGATTCCAAGCCTTTCAAGATCTACTGAAGGAAGAAGAAACCACCATGGAGGACAACTGGAAAGGCATCAAAGAAACATTGACTTCAACGTGTCAAGAGGTTCTGGGCCTAAAGAAACACCATCATAAGGAATGGATCTCTATAGAAACACTGGACAAGATCAAAGAAAGGAAGAACAAGAAGACAGCAATTAACAACAGCCGAACACGAGCAGAGAAAGTCCAAGCACAAGCTGAATACATAGAAGCAAACAAGCAAGTGAAGAGGAGCATTAGAGCCGACAGGAAGAAATACGTGGAAGAATTAGCAACGACGGCAGAAAAAGCTGCTAGAGAAGGAAATATGAAACAGCTCTACGATACAACGAAGAAACTATCAGGGAAATACAGTAAACCAGAGAGGCCGGTCAAAGACAAAGAAGGCAAGCCAATCACTGAAATTCAACAACAGCGAAACAGATGGGTAGAATACTTCGAGGAACTCCTGAATAGGCCGGCTCCAATGAATCCACCGAACATCGAAGCAGCACACACAGATCTTCCTATAGATGTCAACCCACCAACGACGGAAGAAATTAGAATGGCCGTCAGACAAATCAAGAACGGGAAAGCAGCAGGACCCGACAACATACCAGCTGAAGCACTGAAATCAGACGTCGAAGTAACCACAAGCATGCTTTACCCTCTATTCAAAAAGATTTGGGAGGAGGAACAAGTGCCGATGGACTGGAAAGAAGGACACCTCTTCAAGATTCCAAAGAAAGGAGATCTGAGCAAATGTGAAAACTACAGAGGCATTACACTACTGTCAATACCAGGGAAAGTCTTCAACAGGGTGTTGCTGAACCGGATGAAGGATGCAGTAGATGCCCAACTTCGAGACCAACAAGCTGGATTCCGAAAGAATCGGTCGTGCACAGACCAAATTGCAACACTACGGATCATCGTCGAACAATCAGTTGAGTGGAACTCGTCACTATACATCAACTTCATTGATTATGAAAAGGCATTCGACAGTGTAGATAGGAGGACATTATGGAAACTTCTTCGACACTACGGAGTTCCTGAGAAGATTGTCAATATTATCCGGAACTCATACGACGGACTACAGTGCAAAGTAGTGCATGGAGGACAGCTGACAGATGCATTCCAAGTAAGGACCGGAGTCAGACAAGGCTGTTTACTCTCTCCCTTCCTCTTTCTTCTGGTGGTCGACTGGATTATGAAGACCTCGACATCTGAAGGAAAACACGGAATACAATGGACAGCTCAGAACCAATTAGACGATCTGGACTTCGCAGATGACCTAGCCCTCCTATCACGTACACGTGAACAGATTCAGATGAAGACAGCCAATGTAGCAGCAGTCTCTGCATCAGTAGGCCTCAGCATACACAAAGGGAAAACCAAGGTCCTCAAATTCAAAGCGGAGAACAGCAATCCAATCACCCTTGATGGCGAAACTCTGGAAGATGTAGAATCCTTCACATATCTGGGAAGCATCGTCGATAGACATGGAGGTTCAGATGCAGACGTAAAGGCGAGGATTGGCAAAGCAAGGGCCGCATTCCTACAATTGAAGAACATATGGAACTCAAAACAACTTTCAACCAATATCAAAGTGAGAATCTTCAATACGAACGTCAAGGCAATTCTACTGTATGGAGCTGAAACTTGGAGAACTACAACAACCACAATCAAGAAAGCACAAGTATTTATAAATAGCTGTCTACGCAAGATACTCAACATCCATTGGCCGGATACCATCAGCAATAGCCTTCTGTGGGAGAGAACAAACCAACTTCCAGCTGAAGAGGAAATTAGGAAAAGACGATGGAAATGGATAGGACATACATTACGCAAATCGTCAAACTGCATCACGAGGCAAGCTCTAACTTGGAATCCTGAAGGGAAGCGGAAAAGAGGAAGGCCAAAGAACACATTACGTCGGATAATAGAAGCAGATATGAAAAGGATGAATTACAACTGGAAGGAGCTGGAAAGGATTGCCCAGGACAGGGTTGGATGGAGAATGCTGGTGAGCGACCTATGCTCCTTCACGAGGAGTAACAGGTGTAAGTAAGTAAGTAAGTTCTAAAATAAGTAACGAACCCAAATTTACTTGTCTGTGCTTCAGCAACTATCGGATATTTCTTTATCCTAGAGTATCCTCTTACTTTTTGAAGGATTCTGATGGCTAGGTATTATAATTGGCAATGCAGACAAATTTATTCACAGTTTGATACTTACCACAATCTGTCAGTGAAGTTGTCTTGTGCAGAATATATTAGTATCGACAACACACCGAAATAGTTTCTTATTCAGACTGAAACGAGTTTTCATCGAGTTTCATGTGTAGCATATTAGGTAGTAGTGAGCTGAGCGTGAGTATTAGGCTTCCTATCAGTTTTATCCAACACAGTAATCGCCATAATATCAATGAAAAGATTACTACTCAAAGTTATCGACTGTCTTTAACAAACTGATGGTTCCTTGGTGCTTGATCGGACGCTTATTACGAATTCAAAATATACGTTCAATTGTGCTCATCTAGTTCTACTTGCCTTAAATTGAACTATTACGGGAATTCTTATTTGGTATATTAATTTGAATTACCAAACAAAAATACTCTGGATTGAATATTTCAAATTTATGGGCTGAAAATTTCAAACAATTTTCTGCTAAATAAACTTCCAGCTAATCCACATTCTTCATCTTATAGTATCTAAAACACTAGCCTCGATAATTATCAGACGCCTAACTAAGACTCGTGAACTGCAAACACGAGAAAATCAAGCTGGTTTCAGTCCTGGTCGTGGCTGCATCGACCACATATTCGCCATTCGTCAGGTTCTAGAACATAGACATACTTATCGGCGTCCGACAATGGTGGTCTTTCTCGACTTAAAAGCAGCATTTGACTCGGTAGACCGCGAGATTCTGTGGCAGTGTCTGTCATTGAAAGGCGTACCTCAGAAGTACATAAACCTTGTGAAGGCTCTTTACCCGAACACTACCAGTCGAGTCAGAGCTTATGGCGAACTGTCATCTGCTTTTGTAACCTCAAGTGGTGTCCGTCAAGGCTGTCCGCTTTCTTCATTTTTGTTTAACTTCATCATAGACCTATTGATGGAAATAACATTCTCGGGTATTGATCTCCTTCCAGGAGGTCCACTTATCGACTTAGAATACGCAGATGATATAGTCCTGTTTGGTGAAGACGCTGATAAAATGCAGAGTCTTTTGGTAGCACTAAGCAACAATGCCAGAATGTTTGGAATGCGCTTCTCTCCTTCTAAATGCAAGTTGTTGCTTCAGGACTGGTCTACGTTAACACCTGAACTAAGGATAGGGAGTGAAGTAGTCGAACGCGTTGACAACTTCACTTATCTTGGGAGTCTGATCAGCCCTAATGGGTTGGTGTCTGACGAAATCTCAGCACGGATTCGAAAAGCTCGCTTGGCTTTTGCCAACTTACGTCACCTATGGCGAAGGCGAGATATCCGTCTATCAATTAAAGGAAGAGTATACTGCGCGGCAGTCCGTTCTGTTTTAATTTACGGCAGCGAAACATGACCATTAAGAGTAGAAGACACTCGTAAGCTACTAGCATTTGACCACAGATGCCTTAGAAATATTGTTGGGATCACCAGGTAAGTAATAGTGAGGTTAGACGCAGGGTATTAGGGAATGACGGTAAATCAGTTGATCAGGTTGTGAATCTTCATCGACTGAGATGGTTGGGCCACGTGTTACGTATGCCCGAACACCGATTACCATGACGTGCAATGCTGACCGGTGTTGGAGGATAGTTGGAAGAAAGTTAGGGGCGGCCAGACCAAAATGTGGCATCAGTGCTTGAAGTCACTAACTTCTAGTCTGAGCCATGTTGGTAGATGCAGACTACTTGGTTGGGGTTCGCGTGACTATCGTAACCAATGGTTGGAGACTCTTGGTGAGACGGCTCAGAATCGATCACAATGGCGTCGGTCTGTACACTCTGTCTTCCCTTAAACTAAGAGATTAAAATCGCTTCATATCTTTCTTTCTACGAACTAATTCTTTGTTCCTGTACTATATCCTTATTGCAATCTTTCTTTTATATATTACCACCTCTGAATTAACTACTTTTATGAATCCGGTGTCCATCTTGTTGTGTTAATGAGGTGTGGCAACTTGGACCGATGCATATATTTGCCTGGTCTAACGTTGTAGCTGACTGACATTCTTCATCTGATCAAGTAGTAAGTAACATTTTTTTCCAGCACTTCCAAAGAAATTTATTCTTGTTTGATAAGGTTATAAAATTTCGTTTCGAAACAAGTTGAGCAATAGGAAGAATTACCACGTTCCACCTTACTGTAATAATATTTAGACTAATGTTAATTATTTTATAAACTCAACTCTTAATACGATCGTGAAGTGGAAGATAAAACTGTTCATCATTGGAATCCTGCAGGTTTACAGCAGGGTGATAGCCTGTAACCCATAAAGTATTTCATATTAATCCTACTGAGAGTCAAAAACTTTCTCATTATTAAGGATTAGCGTAGAAATGTAACATTGAACTGATTTTTCACCTTAATTTGAGTGAATTTCGATGTTCCAACCTATGAAATTTAAACACGACGTATGTCGGTCATGAAAAAATGAGGAACTGTCATAAATGTCCAATATGCCAAAATTCATGTGAGAATATCAAGAATAAATCAACAAAATGAAAAGCTATAAAGTAAAAATGCAACTAACATTGGCAGCCCAATAATAGAAATAATATTCAAGAGAGACGAATTATATGATAATTTAAAGTGTAAAATAATACTACTCAAGATTTAGGCGAAAGTAAGTAATGCACCTATTCTCTGCTTCAAGTGTTCTTGATCTATGTATCCTGAGGCTTTCAACAACTGATTTTGATTATTTTTCTATATCAACTAGGAAGCCTGAATCTCCTAGCATGTTGCCCAAACTATTAGCTGCAAACTACATGGATTGATGAAATGTCTTATTTTTACCACCTTCAACCTTTTATATTTTAATCTAAGCCCAGTGAACATACAAATTCAGGATTAGGCAGTGTATGGACATACATAATACACTGTTAAACCCCATAGTGTGATGAAGATTCCAAATTTCCTCAAGCAATTCTTGATCTCTATTCTTTTCTCCACTTCTAAACACTATATCTCCCACTCTCTGACAATCCCTTCAAGGTACAAAATAGTTTGGTTCAGTTACAAGTTCCATATTCAGGCGTCTAACTTTCGGCAGCAATGTTTCGATCTGCAGTGGGTAGAAAGGAGAACAAAGTTGACACTAATCGTTCGTAGATTGGCTGTTTGAACAACTAGGCTGACACCTCAAAAATAACAAAGCAATTTACAAAGGTTCAATTGTTTCAATAGCTTTGCTTCTCACTAGTATCGAAAATGAAATCCAATAAAATCGGAAGCCTAATAATATCTGAGTTATTCAATAAATAATCTGGAAACTATTCCTATTGCCTATTGGGTTAGTTGTGCATTTCCACAAACCATTTGATATATACGAGTTGCAGTGTACTGTTTAATCGAATTATCTTATGACACTTTCTCAAAGATATATGTGAATTGTTTCTCTAATAAATTATTTGATAGATAATAAGGAGGAAGTAATCAATAAGCGTTTTATTCTAGGTTAAGATCCCATTATATTATACTATTTTTTATAAATAAAATGTTAATTTTGTGTTTCAGATGTTCAACGTGACTTATAAGTCACTAAGTTAATTATAACCAACGAATTATAGTTTCAGTCTGATTATGACTAAGTCTGGCTTGTAAATAAGTTTCCCATATAACGATGATTGGTTTATACATTGCTGAACGTATTACCTGAATTAGAGCATACTGCCTCCAAGGATGCATGCATCGTAATTGTTTTGAGTAAAGGTTCAATCATCACTCCTCTTTTGACCTGTACATAACTTTTGTATTCAGTGAAAATTGATTTCAATTAAATGAAATATTCTCATAGTTCCAAACCAACAAATTGGATTTAACAATCAGAATTGTTTCCTATATTTTGAAAGTGACTTTTCCTTTAGACTTGCAATAAAGTAATCTAGTCAAATTTAATCTGTTGTCTAACATTGTTGATGTATGAAAACAGGGTTCAGTTTATACTGGAAATCAAATAGATTTCGTAAGACCACAGTCCACGTAATAAAACAGAATTTATGTCAATAAATGATTAAGTGAATAAAATTATTTCGTGGAGATACTTTTAGAGATATAATTTGTGAGAACTGACTAAAGTCCCTAGGACAACTGGAACTAGAAATTTGTGACTAAATGTTCCGTCCTAGTCTACGTCTGGTTAGCAGTACAAATCTTCAAAGTTATGTAATCATGAGCGTATGAGCATGAAGGTGGACAGATTGATTAGCAATGGTTTGAGATCACACTATTTAAAAGATCCATATTCAGTCCATTTTCAATGCACCTCAGTCATGAAATGATACAGCTGGCAATCAAAATTGAGTAATTTCATAGATTAAAGTTTTAAACTATTAAAAAAAACATTACCCATGATAGTCAAAATTCTAGAGCTGTACTGTTACTAATTTTATAGGTTATATGTGCTAGTGATCTACCGGGTGGTAACGGTAAATATATATTTGGTAATGACTTTATGCGATAATGTATTACTTGTGACAGTATAGTACAAACTTCACAATGGTGATAATTACTTCTGTTTAAATTTAAAAATAAATTACTACTTTACACAGCTTTAGTGAGATTATTGATAACTGAGAGCGAGATTCCGTCAGCAGCAAAGCCACATTCAGATTGATATTCACAGTGGTATATCCGCCCCTCTGCTGGATTTAATAATTAAAGATACAATATGTAAAGTATTATTTATATAGATAAACGATTTTCATCAAAAACTAATCAGAGTAAAACAACGATAAATTAACACCTACTAGCTAATATCAGTCATTTGATAAAGATTAAAAAACAAGATTATAACGAAGTATTGTGTTCAAATAAATTCATCGTCACCAGCAAACGGGATTCTACAACTAACCGAGTCGCAGAATTGTGCATGGAGGGCAACTCACAGATCTGTTCCAAGGGACGACTGGTGTTAGAAAAGACTCCCTACACTCACCTTTCCTCTTTCTTCCGGTTATTGACTAGATTATGAAGACCACATCTCAGGCGAAGCATAGAGTACAGTGAACACTTTGAATGCAGCTGGATGATTTGTGCTGTGTGCATGACAGCTCTGATGTCGCATACGCAGCAATAAATGAAGACAACAACAGCCTGTTCGTCGGTGGGCTCTACAGCAATTGCCCTCATCGTTCAAAAGGAACGAAGCAAAACCCTGGATTACAACACAGTGAGCACCAACACAAACACACTTGATGGTCATGCTCTGAGACAGGTGGAAGCCTTTACACGTTCGTGCAGCATCAGTTATAAACAGGGTGTAACCGATGCTGATGTAGAAGTACAAGTTGGAAGGGCAGGCGCAACAACACTACAAGCGAAGAACATCTGGAACTCAAAACAACTGTCAGCCAACACTAAAGTCAGGACTTTAAACGCTAACGTTGAGGTAATTCTATCATGTAGAGCTGAAATTCGGAGAACTGCCACAACCATTACCAAAAATGTATAGATATTTATGAACAACTGTCCACGCAAGATACTTCAGATCCATTGACCAGAGATCATCAACAATAATCTACCGGTTGAGGGAGGAATTGGCGAAAGACGTCAGAGGTGAATAGGACATACTTTACGGAAACTACTAAACTGAATCACAAGATAAGCTCTAACTTGGAATTCCGAGTGTGAAATGGGAACTGGTGTATCAAAGAGTATATGGCTCGAATAATCGGTGACGGGCACCAAGTTTTCGAATAAAACTTAGAAACAACTAGAAAGTAGAGCCTCTGACAATGTTGTTTGGAGATACTTGGTCGGAGCCCTAAGCCCCATAAGAAGTAACATTTCTATAAAGCTTTTTTTTAATTTAAATGACGTGTGGATACTTTTATTTTGTTCTAAATGTTTATCTCCCTAATGTTTTTAAATCCCGCATTAAATCCATTACTAATTTACTTAATTCTTACGAAATTTTTTCAGAAAATATAGGTAGCCAGGTGAAAGTGATACAAAAAATAGATGATTATTTCACTTGTCCCGACCGTTGTTGCTACCTTGACGTGGTGGTCGGGCTTGCCTATCGTGATTAAGCAACCGAACAATACTGGCTGAGACAATCGTTCCTCAAGGTCCTATCATGTCAGACAGGTCGGTTGAAGAGCAGTAAGACTAAAAGCAACAAACCCAAGGTCCGAAGGCGAAGTCGTACTGCTGACTGTACAGAGGTGTGACAGCAGTAATGTGTTTCCTTCAGACTACCAGCATGACAGCGGTGCTGCCTTCCCACAAGTAGGGGTGGGGTTAGAAAAGGTCGACCCTAAAAATGCACACCTCGCCTTATCCCACGGATATCCGTCTCCGGTGGTAAGATCCAAACAAGTAAGGAGGTAATACGAAAATTACTAACAAAAAGTTGTATGTGACCGACCTCGAGCAGTTGTCCCTTGGGCACTGCGGTAACATTCTGGAGTCACTAAAACCGCTTTTATTCCAATTTCCTTTTCAGGTACCTCCAGAAGGACCCCTCCACGGTGTAGGCTACCAAGAAGTGATAACCGCCCTCATACTTCTAACAGCATTCAAGACAACTGTATTCATAATCAACCCCTTCAATTCTTATCATTACTCCTACATCGAATTTCAACTCTAAACTTACTCTTTTGGCTTCCTCCTCAAGTGTCACCATAGCCAACGATTCTAGTGCGCGAAACACTGTCCCAGGTCTACTGAAACCTCGCTACAAACTACACATTGGAGCCTTCAATGTACGCACCCTATGTCAAATCGGTCAGCAGGCTTCCTTGGCTAAAACCCTAGAGTCTCTTTCCATTGATGTATGCTGTGTCTCCGAAACACGCATACAGGATTCCAGTGTGGTCATTCACTTGACCTCACCTCGCCAAAACGGAGAGCCGACGAGACACACTATCCGTGTATCTGACGACTCCATGGCTGATTCTTGTGGACTGGTAGGTGTGGGCATAGCACTAAGCATGAGGGCGGAACAAGCACTGTTAGAGTGGATGCCCGTTAACAGTTGTCTATGTGCTGTTCAGGTAAACGACTCCGTAAGAACTCGGAAGGATATGGACACACGTCGTTGCCTTTTCGTCGTTTCTGCCTACGCTCCCATTGACTGCAGCCCGGGTTAAGTGAAGGATGATTTTTACAGAAAGCTCTCTAAACTGCTTCATAAAGCTAAGCGATCAGACATAGTACTCATAGCAGGGGACCTTCATGCCAAGGTAGGTAGCTGAAACAAAACAGAAAGACATTTATTGATTGAGATCATGAACCGATTGATGTTGGACCACCATTGAAAACGTGGAAGCACTGGACGGCCGTTTCGTTCTATTGTGGGACTCCTCAGCAGTGCGCATCCACGATCCCGCTCGCGTGATTCGAATCCAGGGCCTTCAGTCTTGCGCGCGAACGCTTAACCTTTTAGGTGGGTATTTTGGTATTCCGGCACAGCGAAGAGATAATGATGATCGTCTGCTGCAACTGCGCACAGACAATCGTTTATTTTTAGCAAACACTAATTTTAGGCATAAGGAGAGACATTGTCTAATATGGCGACCCCCTACACCAAACCAACGATAGACTCAAATAGACCATATTGCCATCAGTCATCGCTGGAGATGGTCGATAGAAGATTGTCGCTCATTCTGGTGTACCTGCTTGGACTCCGACCATGCTCTAATACGGGTACGCATCTGCTTGCGACTCACTGGACGCAAAAAGCCACAATAAAAGACCCATTAGAACTGAATTGAGTAGCGAGAAAACTAAAAGTAGGTTCCAGGAACAACTGAGGTCACACATAAGTAGTTCTGAAAACGAGGCTGATCCAGATGTTGCTTGGAAAGATATTAGTGATTTAAACCAAAGGGTTACAAAGGTCTATTGCACTGATAGATTCTCGCAAACTCATCCCATCAGGTTCTGAACACGATGTAATGCGTAAGCAAATCAGATCTAGATTAAGCAAATATCTAAGAAACGGCCGTGAGCAGTGGTGGGCAACGAAAGCAAAACAGATGGAAAAGGCGGCGGCTGTAGGTAACACCGGACAGCTCTACAGACTAATAAAAGAAACTGAAATTAATAAGTCAAGTGTAAGTCAGACTATTTCGGAAAAAGACGACACCCTCATCTGCTCTCAGTCCAGACGCTTAGGAGGATGGGCGGAACTTTTCAGAAAACAGTTCGGCTGGCCTTCAGCTACTCTACAACTACCCTCAATTCCCAGACAGTGTGAATGAGACATTGAAGTAGGCCCCCCAACTCTAGCAGAAGTTCAAATGGCTATAGTGAATCTGAAACGAGGAAGGGCAGCTGGTCCAGATGGATTGGCTCCAGAGGTCTTTAAGGATGGTGGTCCAATTTTAGCGATTAGGTTGACTAATATTTTAGCTAAAATCTGGGAGTCGGGCGTAATCCCATCTGATTGGTCACAATACCTTATCGTCCCAATATATAAGAGAGGGTAAAATCATCCTGTGACAACCATAGAGGGATTGGTTTAACTAATATAGTATCTAAGATACTAGCCTCGATAATTATCAGACGCCTAACTAAGACTCGTGAACTGCAAACACGAGAAAATCAAGCTGGTTTCAGTCCTGGTCGTGGCTGCATCGACCACATATTCGCCATTCGTCAGGTTCTAGAACATAGACATACTTATCGGCGTCCGACAATGGTGGTCTTTCTCGACTTAAAAGCAGCATTTGACTCGGTAGACCGCGAGATTCTGTGGCAGTGTCTGTCATTGAAAGGCGTACCTCAGAAGTACATAAACCTTGTGAAGGCTCTTTACCCGAACACTACCAGTCGAGTCAGAGCTTATGGCGAACTGTCATCTGCTTTTGTAACCTCAAGTGGTGTCCGTCAAGGCTGTCCGCTTTCTTCATTTTTGTTTAACTTCATCATAGACCTATTGATGGAAATAACATTCTCGGGTATTGATCTCCTTCCAGGAGGTCCACTTATCGACTTAGAATACGCAGATGATATAGTCCTGTTTGGTGAAGACGCTGATAAAATGCAGAGTCTTTTGGTAGCACTAAGCAACAATGCCAGAATGTTTGGAATGCGCTTCTCTCCTTCTAAATGCAAGTTGTTGCTTCAGGACTGGTCTACGTTAACACCTGAACTAAGGATAGGGAGTGAAGTAGTCGAACGCGTTGACAACTTCACTTATCTTGGGAGTCTGATCAGCCCTAATGGGTTGGTGTCTGACGAAATCTCAGCACGGATTCGAAAAGCTCGCTTGGCTTTTGCCAACTTACGTCACCTATGGCGAAGGCGAGATATCCGTCTATCAATTAAAGGAAGAGTATACTGCGCGGCAGTCCGTTCTGTTTTAATTTACGGCAGCGAAACATGACCATTAAGAGTAGAAGACACTCGTAAGCTACTAGCATTTGACCACAGATGCCTTAGAAATATTGTTGGGATCACCAGGTAAGTAATAGTGAGGTTAGACGCAGGGTATTAGGGAATGACGGTAAATCAGTTGATCAGGTTGTGAATCTTCATCGACTGAGATGGTTGGGCCACGTGTTACGTATGCCCGAACACCGATTACCATGACGTGCAATGCTGACCGGTGTTGGAGGATAGTTGGAAGAAAGTTAGGGGCGGCCAGACCAAAATGTGGCATCAGTGCTTGAAGTCACTAACTTCTAGTCTGAGCCATGTTGGTAGATGCAGACTACTTGGTTGGGGTTCGCGTGACTATCGTAACCAATGGTTGGAGACTCTTGGTGAGACGGCTCAGAATCGATCACAATGGCGTCGGTCTGTACACTCTGTCTTCCCTTAAACTAAGAGATTAAAATCGCTTCATATCTTTCTTTCTACGAACTAATTCTTTGTTCCTGTACTATATCCTTATTGCAATCTTTCTTTTATATATTACCACCTCTGAATTAACTACTTTTATGAATCCGGTGTCCATCTTGTTGTGTTAATGAGGTGTGGCAACTTGGACCGATGCATATATTTGCCTGGTCTAAGGTTGTTGCTCACTGACTGATTGACTATTTCACTTGTGTTTTGTGGGACAGATTTGTCCAGACTATTTCTTTTCTGTGGACTGATTTTGAACAATCATTACGTCGTGTAATTTTTGAATAATTCTCAAATAGTTTGCTAACTGTACATCCACGGACCTTTCTTTCGTAACATAAGTCCTCTTCTCTCTTAGCACTATTTCCATCCCAACTACTGTTAACTAACTTAGTATGCAAGCTCTTTCCAGTTTTGATATTGGCCATAACTTCTCAGATATATAGTTTATGAATAACACATGATCTTCCTGATAAACTTGGAGAACAGCAGCCACATATTGATAAGAAAAAGAAAGGAAATAGATTTCGATTAGCCTTCAACACTATCTTATTTTCTCATTATTCAAAATATTGCATGTTTCCTATGTAGGGAAGAGTTTCGTAATTCTAAATATGTGAATACCATGACCATAATAACCTGGTTCGCACTCATTATTGATCGTATATCAGTTTGAGTTCAAAGTTATTTTCAAAATTATCCTAGATAGCTGTTAATTACAAAGTTCTCCATAGTGAATAATATCCCTTCTTAATTCTCAGCAAATCTACAATGTATGTGTTTTTTTTTAAAACCAATGTTTAAAGCTTTCACTTACATAATGAATTCATATTTCTCATTACAAATGGGTAGTTTGATATTGACACTTATTATCATTCTAAAAAATACATTATTACAGTGAACTTCATTGAGAAATCAGTTAAACGCTACTGACAAAACTCTAAACTGACGCTCTAAACCCCGGAATATTACCCACCAACAGAATTATTATTTTGTTAAATAGGAATATGGCACAGCAACTTCATCAGCTTGGATGAAGAATATGCTCTGAATAATACCATCAGTTTTAACGATAAGCATATCTTGGAACCTCGAATGATGTACATTTTATGATGCAATTTTATTTATGAAGCTGCGAAATTTCTCGGCTGAAAATGTTGAGGTAACCTATGAACGTATCAGTCAGTCGTACACAGTGTAGAACCTTCCATATATGTGCATCGGTTTAAGTTATCACTCTACATCAGGACAACGAAATACCAAAATTGTATAAGTACCAACGATAACAATCACAATAATACATATAAAACTTACGAGTAAATCTCATATTTTGTACGCCATTTTATAAAATGAGTAAGTCATTTAAAATTAATTTTTAAAATTTGTATTTATTTGTTTTTTCAGTGTGCTAAGATAAATTTATCAATATGGTGTATGTAGAACGAATCTATAAATAAATGTACTCTGTACAACAGTGATCTGGATAAATTTAAATGATAAAAATGGTTTAATCATTGTTAGTGGTAATACTATATATGAAAAAGTAATTTTGTACATGTTAAAGAATACTAAATTGTATTAGGCCTTGTGGATTCCTTGCAAGCAAGAAACATTTTCTTTTCGTCCTGTGTCTAGTAAGTAATCGATTGAAAATTTATCCAAATTAGGGTTGTTAGGAACTTTTGTCACTGATCTAAAATCAACTTTATTTGTGGTACTATGCGATTCGATTGTACTATTTGTTTTCTGATACTGATTTATAGTCACTTGGGAAATGGACGGAAAATGGAGAAAATTTAAAAACGATTCATTCTCTTGTAATTGATGAAAATATTGATTATTATTATTATTATTATTATGCTGGTGGAACAAAGATAAGGAGTTTAAAATTGTATCCTTAAACTTTTCCAAGTCACCTTCATTTAAATTAGAAAGTAAGAAATTTGGTGGTGGAATCATTGAATAACTGACCAGTGGACAAATAGGGGGGTTACAGACAGATGATGTTGTAGAGTAAGAAATTATAAGCTTTAAATCATTTTCTTTTTCCATAGAGGTTGTTGTTAGTGTTATCAATTCATTTTGTGATAGGGATTTTGGCCCTGCTGTATAATAAAAACTATTTTTATCTCCACTTTTTATCTCGTTAGACACTGGATCAAACTGATGACAGTTATAATGATCGTGTTCTGGTTGATGTTGTTGGCGATGATAATGTTGACGTTGATGGTTTTGTTGATCGAATCTTCTAGAATCTACCCTTGTCAGTGAGCGTTTATAACGTTTACGACGTCTTAAGAAACTGCCATTATCAAACATATCTTCAGATTGTGGATCCAATGTCCAATAATTCCCTTTACCAGGATTACCAGGCTCGCGTGACACTTTGATAAAACAGTCATTTAAAGATAAATTATGTCTAATTGAATTCTGCCACGCTGGGAATCGATCACGGTAATAAGGGAAGTTGGACATGATAAAATCACATATACCAGATAATGTTAGTCTTCGTTTCGGTGAGTGTAATATTGCCATAGTAATCAGCGCAATATAAGAGTATGGAGGTTTAACTGTTGCAGATTTATTTACCGATAACGGGGAATTCAAATGATTTATCGGATTTTCCGTCATAGAGAATAACTTCTCACCTAATTCCGGTTCAGCTAATTCCCTATCCAGATCATCATCATCGTGATCGTTTAAAAAGTCGATATTGGTTTCTTCATTTAAGTTCTGTAAACATTCTGGATAAATGTTTGGGCTAAGTGATTTATCAACGTCATTCTGTTCATTTTTTGTATTTAAATGTGAAGTATCTCTGTCTGTCACTGATTTTTTTTTCATACTGCTTATGAGTAAATTATATTGATGACAAGTAGAATAATCCGACTTTTGTGATCGATATGTGCCGGAAGTTGTAAATGGTGAGTTCATTGAAGCTGAAAGGTCAAGTAAAGCACCTTGATGCACTAACATTTGGTTATTTATAACATTTTGATTAATTCTGTTGTGTACTGAAGTTGAAGTAAATAATTCACGGTTATTATTGTCGTAATTATCACAGTCAGTATTTGATGTATTTTGATCTAATTCATGCAAGTGTTTATAATTCTGTGAAAGAAATATATCCGTCTCTGTTACACTGCTCATATTGATCATAGTGCTGACAATGTCAAGTTTATTTCAGAAAGGATATTATTAACTGTGTAATTTTTTACACAATGGGAGTGTGAAAAGGTAAAATACTATTAATAAATACTTCGGTTAGTCGTATGTATAATGCAGTTTTATTATTCAGATCAACTCCGTCTTCTCATTGTTCTATCGAAGTTTTATTATTATTGTGTTTTTTTGTGTGTGTGAAGTATAATAATGTATTGTTGTGTTGACGCTGCACGGATACAGCAAGACACTCGCCCAAAGAAAATCTACAGGTTACAGAATATTACATTGACTACATCTCCACTCTGTAGCAAAACTAATCAGGGAAAACAAGGATATCTATTTACATAGATGTTAACATTGGAACATTCATATTTTTTCTTAACCCCCTCCCTCATTATATTTTCTTATTATGTGTCTAAAGTCTAGTTAATGAGATGGAAAATACGGTAGTTTTTTGTATGCTAACCTCTCATCCCCCTTTTATAAATTAGCCAACCACGGATTAGAATATGTACTGAAAGCGTTTTTAGTGTTTTGTCATTCTAAGGAAGAGAAGAAAAATAACAATATGGACACATGCAAAAACAATTTGTTAATTTTATGCCAGACATGGCGATTAGATGGAGTATGAATAAACCAATCGAATTAAAGTTTTGATAAGCTGGTCACAGGCTGATCGATTCATCAGTTATTTTAACTGATAAATTTCACACGATAGGATGTTACACAGAATTTAAAGTGTGCTAATTATTTTCATTGGAGTATGGAACTTAAAGAAGATGCGTATTTTCAAATCCTCCAGGAATTGATCTGTGGGATTTCATATTTTGTGATACTCATTCCAGAAAAAAATTATGTAGAATGCCCTTATTTTCTTATTTTCATTTAACTTGAAATTATTTACTACATAACACTGACATAGTAACTAAACTTTAGGATATATATAATCAAATATCAGCATCATCATCTCGTTTTTAGTAAATGTCATGAATACAACCTGATGTAAATAATAAATTAAAAGGCTTTAGCTCTTTGTCACCTACTAGTATCAATTTGTCAAAATTGTTCACCTACATAAAATCTATTAATTAAAATTAAAGAGTAGATTGTTTACAATTAAGAAGCAATATATTTTAAAGGTTCTAAACTTTATTCTAAATTGCTGTCAGTAGGAAGATAGTGTAAATATTGGACATATTTGACCTAATCTAGTGACAGGTTTATCCCATATTTTTGTGTTCATGTAAATATATACATAGTAAATATATATATAACTTGGCTTTTATATTCGCTATATACAAATGATTAGACTTGTAAACTTTAAAAAAATCACGAAGACCAAGTACTCGTAGATAATGTTACTGAAAAATATCTCTCACTCATCTACTAAATATGGTGTCTCCCCTCAGAGAAAATAATTTAAAAGTTACTGATAAGTGAATGGATGATTGATTTTCAAGTGCATTTGTATTAGTGTTTTACACAAACGTTTCAGGTTAAAAATTACTTTAGTGACAGTGATATGCTTTTCAGTTAGGGTGAAAGTAATGTTTCTCATAGACTTACACTAAACAGATTCCTGCGCTCTAGCACTAGAGATCTTCATCTTTGTTTGAAATTCTTCATCAACGAACACCCACAATCCTATTGACTTTGAGCCCAAGAAGATTAGTAATCACTCTGACAACTGAGTTGGAATTCAGTGATCAATATTTACAGTCCAGGTTAGATCTGGATACAGTGCGCAGACACACAATTCTGTCTTTGGGAATCTATCATACTTCAAGCCTAGCTGACCTTAAAAGTTCAAGCTTACTTCCAAAACTCTTGAGAATCCATGGACAAAATTGAAGCGCAATAAACAATTAGAGCTTTGCAATATTCCTTAGGTAAGATCTACTGTAATCCAGTCATGTAGTATTAACTTTGTATATTCTTCTGCAAACACAATAAGAAATCACAAAAATACTGACGTTGATTCAAGGTGATGAAACTAATATTTTCAAGTAGAACGACCTCATTAGTTCTTAACTTCACCCGGGCCCCTTTGCAGATACTATCACTCCCAAGTTCAGAAAAAGTAAAGCGGCTAGTCGTAGAATTAAAAACCCCACTCCATGAAAATAAATATCGCTAAATAAACGGTGACGAGAAATGACTATTTGAACTATTATAACTGTAGGTATCATTACCAAGGTTTGACTTGAGAATTTCGAATAAATTGAGCATTGGGTAGATTGTTATAAATAAATAATGTACTTGTAATATCCTAGTGAGCAGAAAATTTATTTATTTATTTATTAATACTATAACTGTGTTTAAGAAGAGAAATTGATTCTATAACTAACCGAATCGCAGAATTGTGCATGGAGGGCAACTCACAGATCTGTTCCAAGGGACGACTGGTGTTAGAAAAGACTCCCTACACTCACCTTTCCTCTTTCTTCCGGTTATTGACTAGATTATGAAGACCACATCTCAGGCGAAGCATAGAGTACAGTGAACACTTTGAATGCAGCTGGATGATTTGTGCTGTGTGCATGACAGCTCTGATGTCGCATACGCAGCAATAAATGAAGACAACAACAGCCTGTTCGTCGGTGGGCTCTACAGCAATTGCCCTCATCGTTCAAAAGGAACGAAGCAAAACCCTGGATTACAACACAGTGAGCACCAACACAAACACACTTGATGGTCATGCTCTGAGACAGGTGGAAGCCTTTACACGTTCGTGCAGCATCAGTTATAAACAGGGTGTAACCGATGCTGATGTAGAAGTACAAGTTGGAAGGGCAGGCGCAACAACACTACAAGCGAAGAACATCTGGAACTCAAAACAACTGTCAGCCAACACTAAAGTCAGGACTTTAAACGCTAACGTTGAGGTAATTCTATCATGTAGAGCTGAAATTCGGAGAACTGCCACAACCATTACCAAAAATGTATAGATATTTATGAACAACTGTCCACGCAAGATACTTCAGATCCATTGACCAGAGATCATCAACAATAATCTACCGGTTGAGGGAGGAATTGGCGAAAGACGTCAGAGGTGAATAGGACATACTTTACGGAAACTACTAAACTGAATCACAAGATAAGCTCTAACTTGGAATTCCGAGTGTGAAATGGGAACTGGTGTATCAAAGAGTATATGGCTCGAATAATCGGTGACGGGCACCAAGTTTTCGAATAAAACTTAGGAACAACTCGAATGTTTTTAGAGATCTTCAATAGAGAGACTTTTTATCATGAATAGTATCATGCTTGCGAAATTAAACTACTGTTTTTTCTTTATCATTCTTTTAGAATAAACGGGTAGTTTTACAGCATAAGAGATTACTAATTACATTATTTTGTCTAACTGTTCTATCTGGTCACTATTTTCAAATTAAATCATATACTCTACGATGCGTTATCAAAAGGTTATTGGATTTCTGAGAAATGACTGAAATATGACGGTAATAAATTTCCATTCTTAAGTCTTCTGCAATCAGTTTTTAATGATCCATTGTTTTGTGGTCAAGCGAAAAATCCCGACACTGAGATATTTCATCTGATTGTTCTCATTAGTGATAGATTAAATTTCAAGTATTTTTAGAATTTCTATTGTTTATTATTATTATCACTACTGCTTTCGTTACAGAGAACTATCAAAGCCGATGATATCAGACAATTTATCGCAAATAAACGAGACATAGTTAAGATGTTCTTTTGTAATAAAGTGTCTTAATTTGAACCCTTTCAATAGAATCAAGTTGTCATTTTTAGTCCTTCAAATTTTACTGATAACATTATTAGAATGTAATCTTAACTTAGGGGAATATTATTGTGAATGCAGTTCAAATTTTAGATATTAAGAAACTTATAATCCTAAAGCTATATGATCACAGTGAAAGTAAGAGATTTTTGTCAACTGACTGATTTAAATAAGAATATAGAAAATCCTGAGTGGATGACATATAAATTTGCGGTTTAAATATCTTTTGTGGAATAGAAGACTTCAACATTTTTCTGTCGTTTTTCTTGTTTTTATCTTAAAGAAAGCAAAAACGATGTTTGGCGCAGAACAACATGAATTCATTTTAGTTCGTTAGGTTTTCATCAGCTGTTTACACCCTATGATATTTTAAAATAAAAGTTATTTCAGATATTGACATACGTATAAATGCAAAGATGACTAGAGATGAATATGTGTATCATGATGTAGCGGAGATTCTTATAGAGTTAATAATATCATTAAAAAATTTGTTTCGGATAAATAAAGTTTGGGAGGGAAAGTCCCAGAACATTGAACTAGTGATTAGAACTCATGGAGTTAACAAAAATTAAATGATTATGTAACTGAAAACAGATTAATGATAATAAAGAAAGATATAAATTGAAATCAGTCAGCTATGAATTAAAGAAAAATGACATTGATGTAATTAAACTTCAGAAAGAGTTAAAATAATGAACGATACAAGAAAAAGGATGTAGTGTTACTAGGATAAATAAAGATTTATTACTGCTTCTTCCTGGACACGGATCTGGTATTAGGCGTTTAATCGCTATAGCTTCGGCAAATTTCAGAAGGTTGGAGTTCGACACTTGATCAATCACCTTGAACAACTTCATTGTATTCACTTGATGTCCTGTATCAAGGAGGTGCATCAAGATGACACTACGGAATGCTTTAAGTCCACTCGACCTTAGACTTTTGGGAATATGCCCTTAGAAACGGACGTATTCTCTCCTTTCTGTACAGTTGGTGGTAACGTGAGAGGGATACCTATTGATGATTGACTGTGTTAAATAACATGTTGTTATGGACAAGACAATCAGTTTAGCTGATGGATAAATTCTTTTCAATGAAGTTTTGAATCCCATGTTGATTGATCCTGTCACATCATCGTTTGTGAATTCACTTACTTACTTTCGCCTGTTACTCCCAATGGAGCCTAGGACGCCGATCAGCATTCTCCAACCCATTCTGTCTTGGACCTTCCTTTTTAGTCCTATCAAACACTTGTTCATTCTCATGTCTGTCTCCATTCCTCGGCGTAATATGTTCTTCGATCTTCCTCTTCTCATTTGGCCCTGAGAACTCCAAGTGAGGGCTTGCCTTCTGACGCGGTTGAGCCCTCTCTTGAGCTCCCAAACCCGGATAAAGGAGGAGTGTTGGGTATGGGGTTAGAGATCCTATCCCGTAGAAAAGTAAATTGCTAAAAAAACGCTAACCAAAAAAATAATTCAAACCATTTTTGAATTTAAGTTGAATAAAAATAAGTTTCTGTTTACTGTAGTTTCTCCGGGTGCTTTAATCTTCACGTTTTGCATATTTCTCAATAAATTTCAGTCGGTATCGGTTGTTCTTTAATCATCTTTTTATATTATAAATAAATAATATATATTTGTAATATCCCAATGAGTAGAAAAATTAGATTTTCTCACGTTTCGTGACTCAGTGTAAGCCACTTCTTCAGAGAATAAATAACGAGAACATTTCATATTTATTAGTTTTGTTTCTAGTGTATCGGCAGTACATATTCTTTGTGTTTCTAACCTTTACATGTTCAGATTTGTCTGCACCTATAGGTCCTAATATGAATCTAAATTATTATGATAATATATCGGAATGAATAACTCATTGGAGAATTCGATTTTACCATTTTTCTCTTACAGGTATTTAAAGATGCATACAGCGACAATATTTTATGACTATAAGTCTACTGAATCGAAATCCTTTTCAGATTTTCTTCTCATCAATACTTTAGAAACTTACAAGAATAATAACTACTGTGGTTTCAAGAAAATCCTGAATTAGGACCACAGGTAACCAAACATAATGTCTAACCGAAACCGCAGCAATATTGAGTGCGTATACGTACACAATACATATTTCATCTCGTCTGTGATCAGGTGCTATGAATAAGATCAATTTCAGAATGAATCATGATAAAATGAATTATTGTAAATTCTAGACCTTAGTATCTTTGTAACGACGTTTTCATATACACGTGGGAAAGTGTCTCTGCCATCCAAATATTATTTAAAATACAAGTGAATTAAGCTTCTCTTTGCCTATAGTTAAGCATCAGATATCATTAATTGACAGTTTTCATTGTTAAAATTTGTCTTTGTTACAGATTGACACCACTTATAATAATTAGAAACACAGGAATTACTGTTATTTAGATAATTTTGTATGGATTTAGTAGGTTTATCATAATCATATGTATACTAACAACTCCAAAATTGATATTCGAAATTTCTTGACGAAAGCCTTACTCTGCTAAATAAACCAATTCGAGAGTGAAATAGTAGTTACTCAATGCCGGATGGAGATTACACGACACAGTATATTTACTTGAATTGAAGTTGCAAACCATTGAATTTCAAATGCTCACAAAGAAAACTGAAATTTTCATTAAGTTTTCAAATTGACAATATTTAAAGTGCTCTAAACTACTCGAATAATTTATAATCCGACTTGACTTTAGGTTATTTGGTTAACCAGTTGAATATCGATTTCATTTTGTTTCAGGATTTGTTATCAGAAATTTTCATTCCCCAATTATAGACCTCACCAACAATCCCAACTTCTTCATACTAATTTGATTAAATTTTATTTTCGTTTTTCCTGAAAAGGAATTCTAGAAAAGAGAGTGACAACATAATACATTTTGCTTTTGTTATTGAACTTCATGTCCATTCAACACAAATATAAGTTAGGCATATGTTTATTATGTTATACATATATATTTTTTCCGTGTTGGCACAAAAGTATTAAGCAGTTTAAATGTTGTTTTTTCCTACGAAAATACATGCACATACAGTGGCTTGTAACTGAACTGTCTACATACATATACAAATACATATGCATAAACTGATTTCGTTTTATTTTTTTCTCGTAGATTTTACCTTAGACTTAAATTCAGGGTGAACATTATGGTACCTCCATCTTTCATTACTTCTTGCCAAAATCAGTTGTTATTGTCATCACTTTATTATTATTATTATTATTATTATTATTATTATTATTATTATTATCATTATTATTATTATCTTCCTGATGACGATGATGTTGCTGATAATAAAAATACCACCGAACATCATGTAGTTACCATGCTTTTACACGAAAATTTATAAACAGTATATTTGGAGGTGGGAGAATAGGATAGGGAAATAAAATCATTTTTTCAACCCACCCCGTACTTTCGTGCTAGTATCATCATTATCAATAGACTTGTACATTCTAACACACTTGGTTAACTACGCCTACCAGAAAACAAGATATTCGAATGGTTAAACTAATTTAGCTTTTTGAATTTTTTTTAAAAAAAAGAAAATGCATAATTATTTTTCCTGTTTTCAATTTCATTTAGAGCTTTATTCGTTGGTCAGTGGGATTTGGATAGTTTTGTGGAGAAAGAGTGAAAGAGAAAGCAAGAAAAAACAATAAAAATTATATTTAAATAAATAAGAAGCTACTAATATACACAACTACCACAAATGCATTTTAATAGAAGACTTGTCATGTTTCCAATTTAGGACTCGTTTTTTAAGCAATGGATGATATTAACCGGGAAATAGCTGAAAATTAATGAAAATATGTACTTAATAATGATACTTAAACTTACCGTATTTGATTCTGTATGGGAATCGTGAGTGAACACTACAGAGAAGTTCCGGATTAGAACTAAAGAACTGTCTTTGTTCTACCTGATTTTTCAGTGCTGATTCAGTTAATGACACTACGATAAAAATTATTTCATAAGAGTGTTACCTCTTCATTTATTTTGATCTGGTTTTAATTTCTACCGTAATGTTTCATGTATTACAGATAATGTTGGAAGATAATGATAATAAGATATTGTTAAAGATAGTACAACTGCAAAACTCTGAACTCTGGATTCCTTTGGGAACTATTGTTCTTAGTTGATGGTGTACAAGCTGACTGAAATCTGTAGCGTTACTCAGGAAAACATTTAAAAGCTATTCTAATCACATTTTGACATTTACAATCTAGCTCATTAGTAGTGCATATAAATTACTTCAGGTCGCTTAGACTATCACTTTAGTGGACTCTATTTGTTAACTAGAATAGTTTCCAACCACTATTATTTTCTTTGGCATATACCGTGATACATTTAAATATATGAAAATAATAATATATGGATAATGAATTATTTGTCACTGAGTAGTAAATCATTTTATATTGTCTACTCTGCAATGTTAATGAAATATGGCCGCTAGACTAAGTTGCTGGACACCCCCCTATTCGAATCCGTCAAGATTATAAATACTTTTTGATGACGAGTGTTAACTGGAACGAATATTAAGCTTACAGCTTCGTCGCGACCGCATTCAAATTCCTAACGTAGAGACAAACTTCATCGTAATGTTGAGTCTGTCAGCCTCGTAACTAATTTGCAACTTGATCAATAAAATCTGCTCATCATTAAGCACTAGAGAACAACTACAGGATTAATTAGAATGTAACTGACGTTTATTATAGTATTAGTCATGCCTAAAAAATTCGCAAGTATCTGGACTATAATTAATTCCATGTTTTAATGTGGGGACTTGTTCCAGTCCTGTCACAAGTAGTTAAGATAATATAATTTCGAAAAACACCTTTTCATAAATATTGAACAGAAGGTGAACAATACCACTTTCTATGAATAAGACCATTCACGAATACTTTTATACTAAGACGTTGACATTTACGCACTAGGTAAAATTATAATGAAATGATGCCTCGTATGTGGCCAAATTAGAAGCAACAATCTTTAAGTTATAGTCTCATTGATCTTCAACAAATAATCAAGCTATCAGAGAAAATATTAGGTTTCAACTTAATCATCGAGTGTTTCATCAGGCTATCATATGAATACTGTCTGTTTACTCGTCATTGTGTTAACCCACTCTATTTTCAGGAGAAAATAACATCCTACAGATAGTCCATAACTGGTTCATTAAAACAAGGTTTCTAATTAGAAACTGATGGTGACTTTACGCTGTTCACCTATCAATTATAAGTGTGGGGTAATGTATAAATAACAGTTAATATCTGTTACTATGTAAATAGAGTTATCGACTGTTAACTGTAATCGTAATAAACTGATGGTTGAACATCCTATTTCATTCGGTTAAGGTAAAATGATGAAGACCTGGATATCACTGCTTTGAATTCCTACATGGTCCGTGATTTCACTTCCTAAATTTGACGATCATCTTGGCATAAATAAATTTAAATTAGTCGGTTCTTTGAGAAAACTAGTTGAGTTACTGTATGACATCGTAGACTGTTTCTCACCAGTAATTAGTCAATTTTTTCTTACGACAGAATATTTTAACTATATCCGCCTTCAGAGACTGAATAATTTGGAAATACCCAATTCACCATTGCATTTACTTTATCCTAATTAATTCTAGTGCACAGATCACCGTTAAAATATTGTCATTTTCCGCTAATCACGTTGAAAAGTAATTTAGCTGTCCATAAATAGTGATCAACATTCTCATTTTGGGAATACATAGATACATGGATTTACTACGCAACTCTATTAATCCATGAATAATTGGGTGAATGTATGTTGAGGTATGTTGACAGGTACTGTTTGGATTCGGTTGCAGTCAGATATTAATTATCTTTGTTAGTAGTTGGATTCAACTTCGCCTTTAGCTCTTCTAGGGTTACTACTGGTCCCAAGCCCGAATAAAGGAATAGGGTTGGACATGGAATCAGAAACCCCACCGTGTAGGAAAAACAGCTTTGCCAAGAAGACTAATCAGTAGTTGAATCAAAAGTTAATGTTTATTCACATTTTAAATCAAATAAGTTGATGTAACTGCATACTTGTTTCTGATTTTTATCCATACTCAAATTGAAAACCGATTGCTATAGGATCCATATGGTATTCAGTTAACCACAGAGTTGATGTAAGCTCTTGTGGGATTGGTGTTACCTGTCATCAACAGCTTTTACTTCTCTATTGTTGGTCTTTGGGCTCAGAATGATCATCCTTTGAGTTACAATCCAAAAGTAGATTAGATGACTCTATGTAAAATGTCTAGCAATATAACAGCAGTTATTGGTCCATTAATTCAGCAAAAAATATCACTACTATGAGCATGCACCCATCTTTATTCATGTTTGCTTGTTTGTTTTTCTCTTATTCTAAATAAATCAAACCAAGTGACTGTTTTCTAAACGGAAGTTAACCTCAGTAAAATAGTCCATATCTTTTCACATTGTGAAATATTTATTCGTCTGTGTATGAGTACGTATTCACATATGCAGGTACTGAAATCTTCTGTTAGCTCAAGATTATGATAATCTGATTAGGGGACTATTCAAATATTACTCTTTCTCACTCTCACATTTATACACACATATACAAAAAAGTACACATACTCCCAACAATCTTGGTCATTTTACCATCAATCCAGCAAATAAAAACATTAAATTATTCAACTCTATCTGGTAAGAAAATAAATAAAATAAAAGTTACTTTGTGTTACTTTTGCATCTTAGTTTGTTCAATAATGTCAATGTTTACCAACCATAATTATTAGTATTAAAAACAGAACAACAGTTTTATCACATATAGTACCAAGATATGTTTATATTCAGAGATGGGAAGACTCTATATAGTATAAAGATACAGTTCATTGAATCATTCTTTTGCTTCTCACTACTCCTGTCATTTATGCTGTTACAAAAGTAAACATCATGTATTTAAATATCTCGGTGTGATTATTCATCTCCATAATCTGGCTAGACAAATTAGGTACATGTGTGTTAGATAATGACTTGAACGAACTAACACAAAAAACCAATAAAATTGATTATACATAAAGTTACTAATTCCATTGAATCATTATTGGTAAATGATATGATTGACTATCGTTATTATGAAGATGATCTCTAATACTGAACGTTCGATGGAAATCTTGACTATATTATAGAATGATTGATCGTGCTTGAGAAAACCCACCATTGATTCACTGAATTATTGCAATAACTTTGTGTAATCACATAGAATGTTTGGTTTCAAGACTGTTCGTCTGAGGCGCCTATCAGCAACCTTTGTCAATTTCACTGGTGACTTGTTAATGTAAATTATGATTAAGTAATCATCAGGATATCCCTTGATAACTTCATTTGAATTGTCACTTTCATTAAAATAGCTGAAAATTTGGTTACATATATTGTCATTTTAATTTTTTATACTCACTTATAAATAATAAATCAGGGATATCATTACTTCGTGATCTATTATAAATTCATATTACATTCTCGTATGTGGAATATATCTCAGTAACACCACATAATTCAACTTGAATATTATCATTCATTTTGATATAAATTTTTAATAATTCCCACACAACTGAAAACAGTGGGCCAACATAAGTTCGCGGAAACACTGACTACAATTCATAGTCCTTCGAGGATATGTAAAGTTTTAAGACCGATCCATAGGAACGATAGCAAAATTCAACTAGAATGCTTAAGTATTATGGATAAATATCGATTCAATAAGCGCAGTTATATCCAGTCTTTATTTTCCCGTAAAGTGGTCTGGTAGAATTTATTTTACTGTTTCATCCCCTACTTTTCAACCATATGCCCTGTGTTTAATTTTTCTTACTGTTAGTATTCATATTTAGACTACTTTGCACTTCATCCTGACGAGTTTCTTTCTCTGTGTCTCAGACTATGTACATTTGTGTTAGGGCTCATGTTGTCTACGTTTGAATACCTGGCAAGCAAACCCCTAAAAAAATTTCTTTTTCAATAACATTGTAGTTTGAATGTGATTAAGAACATGCAAGTGGTTATCCAGAGTAAGTACGCGAAAAAATGAAAATAGAAATTTGATGATGATGATGATGATAAACAATGATAAACAATATATCGTTCAGATACTCAAGCATTTTGTGTTTACTCATGTATACTGAAAACATTATTACCACACAAAAAGTTTACAAAAGAATCTGAGTTTATTCAATAATGAATTAATCACTGCTGGAAATTTCATTTTGTCTACTTTTTCTATAGGAAAAACAAAAAGGCATCGAATAAAATGATTAAGAATAGAATAATAAAATTCTGGATATGTATAATATACAAATATGAACCATCTTCTCTGAGTGTCTGTCTGCATGCATCTATATACATAAACATGTTTTATTTTACTAACGGATTAACACATCTATTAACAGTGAACTTAAACCAAAATGTTGTTAAATCACCAAACCTTAAAACAACAAACAGACAGTAGACGGAAACGATTAACGTTAATTTAAACAAAAAGTAGCTATCAAATAAAAGTAAGCAATCAGGTGAATGAGAGAATTAACAAAGTGAAAGAAATCTTGTGTGATTTTCACATTTTATTTTATTTTCTCTCCTTCATGAATACTTCCCAGTTAATTTTTGCTCATTCGGTCGTTACATATACATCAGCAATAATATACAAACAAATAAACAAGATGATTAGTTCAATTAATTAAATGAAGTGTTCACTTATTGGATTAATTTTGCAAGTAAAACAAATATGTTCTGCTTTCAATAATTTGAATTCTGTGAGACAATTTAATTAAATAATTTTGAATATTAAATTGTCGATTATCAATGAACTTTTAACTGATTAAGAGCGTAAAGGTGGGGGATTTCTCCACGATTTAGGTTTAGAACTGATGTAAAAAAGGTGACTATAAAGATGCAAATAATACTGCTCAAGGTTAAATAGTGTAATTCACTTAGTTATATTACAACACTACTGTTTAGTTATTCACATATTTGGAAATGTCAAGCAAGTTTGTTATTACTATATCATCTTTAGAGTGCTAAAAAGTCAGAGCTTTCGTATCGAACTAAATAATTATGGTTATAAGAGTTTTACTAATCGAAATATGGATTTAAATTACGGCCTGATTAACTCCCTATTTTGTAAAGTATCATTTGGATGGTCAAACAATCCTCACTTTAGAGGTTTGTAGATGTAAAGAATCTGTTGATAAACAATATCCTAGATATTATTAGAGCTTATACTTTATGTTGTGATTTTCTTACCTCCTCCCCAATCGCAATGAGTCGGATAGCGCAGATAACTATGCATTAAAATAACCAATAGCTTGTGAGACGTTCTAGTCTGTCTCACCGGAGATCACCACCGAGAATGTTAGGTACACCGAACAAGTACCTTGCACTTCTTACTATCGTATATTAAACATTTTAAAACAACAATTAATCTATGAAAGATTCAACATTCTAGGTTTGATCTCATGTGAAGTCATGTATGAGCACTACTGAGAAATTCCTAAATGGAAAAACAAGGCTTTTTAATGAGACCTGGAGTGCAAATCTTTTACTACTGATATCAATTCGCGATGAAAGTATCACTCAAAGAATACAATGATTCACACACAATCACCTGATTTAATAAACCAGAATAATCCTATTATTAACCTCAGCCCATTAGAATCAAATTTTCGTCAACTATTATTAGTGGATATCTAAAAAAATTGAACTTCTCAGAACGAAATAATCTTCGAATGACACACTAAAAATATGAAAATCGAACAAAGACAGTTCACTTCAAAACGCTGGGAGAATGAAAAAGTATTTGCGTTTATTAAGTCATCATGAATTTTGAAAGTGTAGTGAGTTAATGAACAGCTTGTTAAAATTACATACGTATACCTGTTATTCCTCGTGTAGGAATATAGGTCGTTCACCAAGATTCTTCAATCAAATCTGTCCTTGACAGTACTTTACAGTTTTTTCCAATTACTAGTCATTCCATTAATATCTGTCTCCAATTCCCAACATAATATGTTCTTCGATCTTCTTCCTTTCCTTTCGCCTACAGGATTCCAAGTTAACGCTTACCTCATAATACAGCATGGTGATTTCCATAAGGTATGTCCTATCCAATTCCAACGTTTTTTCCTAATTTCCTCTTCAACTGGAAGCTGGTTTGTACTCTCTCAAGGTAGGCTGTTACTGGTGGTATCTGGCCAACGGGCGTTGAGAATTTTTCGTAGACATCTGTTTATAAATACTTGTACTTTTTTGATGATAGTTGTGGTAGTTCTCCATGTTTCAGCTCCGTCAAGTAGAATTGTCTTGACGTTCGTAATGAAGATTCTGACTTTGATGTTCACTGACGGTTGTTTTGACTTCTATATGTTCTTCAATTGCAGAAATGTTGTCTTTGCTTTGCCAGTCCATGCCTTCACATCTACACCAGATCCTCCTTACTTATCGATGATGCTGACCGGATATGTGAAAGTTTCCACCACTTCCATAGATTTTTTATCAAGTGAGATGGTATTGGTGTCCTCTATGTTGTGTTCCAGTATCTTTTTTTATCCGTTTTGTACGTTGAGGTCCACTGCTACAGAGATTGCTGTTACACTGATTGTCTTCAGCTTCATTTGTTGGTGGGCATGGGATGGGTGGTTTAGGTCATCTGCAAAGTCCAAATCGTCTAGCTGGATCCAAGCTGTCTATTGTATTCCGTGCTTCCCCTCGGATGTCGAGGTCTTCATAATCCATTCGATCACCAGAAGAAAGAAGAATAAGCAGCCTTGCCTGACTCCGGTCTTCACATGGAATGTATCTGTCAGCTGTCCTGCATGCGCCACTTTACACTGTAGTCCGTCGTATGGATTTCGGATGATGTTGCCGATCTTCTCAGGTACACCATAGGGTCGAAGAAGTTTCCATAACGTTTTCCTATCTACACTACCAAACGCTTTCTCATAATCAAAGAAGATGATATATGGAAGCGAGCTTCATTCAATTGATTATTCAACGATGCTCCGTAGTGTCGCGACTTGATTGCTCGTTTGTTAATCACATTATCAGTATATTTTAAATCAGCTTACGAAGAGATCTTTAAATAAACTTTTATTGGAGTGAAATTTTCATAAACACATTTTTCACTAAATAATGTTCAAACAGTAACTGAAGTCCCTTGATTTCAATATCTTATAAGTTAGCCACAAAAGAATAGGTTTAGTAACTTATTTATCTGTTTCTTACCTAGCTACGAGGCATATTTCATCTCAACTTCAGTCAAATGAAATAACTAAAAATTACGGATTTTATAAAAGCATTATGTAGGATATTTGATAACTTAATAATAAACTACAGGGAAAACAAATAATCGCGTAAACCCTGTTATTATATCCAGAAATGCTTCCATAAATTTAACTGATAATTTGTTTGGATTGATTCGGGTTAAACATCAGTACGTAATAAATAAAATGACGTTCATTGTATTATTTACTCATCAATATATTTTATTTGCTGTATTGTTTTCGTTGTGTTATGCTCGGAAATTTATTTAGACCGAAATAAACAAACTGCTTAACTTGAAACATTTGTTCTTTAAATAATATTGTGTAAGAAAAATGTAAAACGTTTTTTTCAGACCACTTTGATCATACAGGAGGATTTGGAAGTGGATCTCGAGGAGAGGGTCAGAATCCCAGTGGATGGTGGAGTGCCATCAAATGAAAACTGTTCAAAGTTGCAATATATTAGGTACATATTTCATCCAATGACTTAGATTCTAATTCAATAGACAAATTATAGCACATTCAGGAAACATAAATAATTCGGGTCATCCAGATGCTTTAACGAGGAGTCTGACAACGGTAAGCCTAAGATATACTACTAAACGACCTTCAAACTTTAAACAGCTTTGGTCTATTAGGGTGCAATCGATATGAATTAATAAACTCTAATATAGAATTCACGTAGAATATATATTATTTTTATACAATTAGTGAACATTTTAAGGTTGGTTATGAGTTCTTATTCTTTACAATAAGAATATACCATAAATATACCATAACTTCTAATATTAACTCTAAACCGTACTTCTTTACTTAATCGCAAACATGATCAATGTTCGGGATTGAAATCAGGTATTGACGTAGGTCTATGTGTACTCTAATCCTAAGATTTAAACCATAAAACTAACCCTTAGTACTTAAACTCTACATCTTTATCCTGAACTATGCATCCTAAATCCTGACTTCAATCCTGAATCCTAAGTCTAAATGCTAGTCCTAATCGGTATCCGGTGATGTCAAATCTGTTAAAATTAATTACGTTAGGAATTCACTAAACAGCAAGCAAGATTGATATAAGTCTTATGGCCATGAATTAGCTTTCTCATCCTTTATTAGTTCGAAAATATGCATTGGTTATAATTTCACAATTTTTGACGAAATAACTATTTAGTTTTTTTTAAATATCTTAACTAACTTTTATCTATCTAGTTTCAGTTTGTGAAAACAAGAAACTATCAAAATATTCGAGTTATTGCTGGATACTAACAATAAAACGAAGAAATATCTACTACTTATATCATCATGATTACTAAAATTTCAAGTGGTTTTTAATATTTAAATAATTCTGTCTTTTGAATTCATGAACCATATGCTCTGTTATAAAAGACCAAGGTCAGGATTCATTACCTTGACAAAAACAGTTTCCAACAGACTAGCCGATAAAATTTATGTGAATGTGTTATATATGTATACATATGCTGATTTTTAGATGGGGAGACAAGTTGTAGATTGAAGTGGTCAATCACAACAACAGCTATGATAATAATAATAATAATAATAATAAACCAGAAGTTAGTCAAAATAAATTAGCTAGCATTTAAGATAATTTAGGTTTGCAACAATGAGAGCGATTATAATATCATTACAATTATTATTTTTGTTTCGGATAACCGACCACCACCACTCGTAAATATAGGATGTAAGAATAAGACAAGGTAGGAGGTGTAATAAGTAGTACTTCAAATGGATATAAATATAATACCAAATGAAGTTGACTATAGGTGTACAGGTGTTTGAACAGGTCGTTAAGGTAATAAATAAAGTAATAATAACACCAGAAAAAATAGTATTTTTAAGTCACAAACTCTAGTTACTAACGTATATTATTATTATTATTATTATTATTATTATTATTATTATTATGTCACATATGTCCCGATTCATATGATGAATCACAGAATAATGCATAATATGTTGCGTCTTTTTTCTTCTGATTTAATAAAAATAGAAAACACTTCTTTTTATTTCCCATGATTTGAAAGAAAATGAGTTCAATGAAGTGTTATACATTTATTCCACTTGTGGATAATACAAGAAGGTTTTATGTCATAACAATAGCTTAGTATCAATACATTATAACATTACTTATACGAACGGGTTAATAATTAATCATTAAAATGGTTTTCTATTTATCACCATATCTCGATTGAACTTCATTTCACGTTTAATTAAAACTCCATTTTATTTGAATCTCTGAAGGAATGAAATTCATTTTTGCTTGTTGTTAGTTGTCTTTTTTTTCACGAAACTTCACGATTTATTATAGCTTCGTTTTTACTGATACTAGTACATTTTCACTATACTGTTTCTGTGTCACTACTTCAATGAGGACTTTTTACTATTGAAATCCTATTTGACAACGAAGTGATATCAGTTAAAGAAACACTGGAAGCTAGGGAGGAAGACCAATGAACGCTATGAGCCGAGAATTGGAAGCAGATATGAATAGGATGAATAGCAACTAGAAACAACTGGAGGGGATTGCCCAGGACAGAGTTGGGTGAAGAATCCTGGTGAGCGGTCTATGCTGCTCCACGAGGGGTAACAGGCGTAAGTCAGTAAGAAAGCTGTATAATGGGATTGATGAAGTTTCTATTGAATTTTCTTGTGATTAGACTTATCAAGAAAGTTTGAAACAGCTGCTCAATCGTTCGAATCCAAACTAAACCTAATTTATCTTTGAGAACATAATAGACTGCTTCTGTCTTACGTTTTCTAGCTTATTTACATAGTTATAAGGTTATGATTTAATATTCATTGTCTTTTTATTCTGATGCACACATACAACTGTACAAGTGTGCATGTAATTTATACTTAATCATTTGATAATGTTTACTATCCGTCATGTGAAATTAGCTTCCGTAATGGTTCGAGAGGATGATTAAATGCAAAGTAATATAAGCACAACTTTATATTTAGTTGTAGATATACAATTGTTGCTTCAATACAGTCATCCATCATGTCGATTTTTTATTCTTATGGTGTATCACATAATAATAAACATACATATACAATTAGTCGTGCGTAAAATTACCGATTTTTTCCTATCGTCCACTTGAATAACTTGACGAATACAAGTGTATTTTGCGTTTTGCTTAAGTCATTATTTTGAAAGGTTATTTTTTCTGATGTCTTTTGTTTTTGTAATAATATTTTGTAAAAACAGGAGGGTGATGTTTATGTGTATGTATTTAAGTGTACTTACTCGTCAAAGTAGACTATTCAGCATGAACGAATATATATATATATATATATATATATATATATATATATATATATTTCTAAACATTACGTATTAGTAAAGATAGTCTAGGTGTTGACTACTTGAAATTGTAATTGACAAGAATCATTTGTTTTATTTGATCTCGTCCTCTTTCCTACTATCTCGCTTTGAACACATGTGCATCTATTTCCTTGTTCACAAAAATGTTTGATGTTTTCAGGGACAATGCTAACCGTGCTGAACTTTAAGGATCACACTCTAACATATTAAATGTAGGTAAGCCTTTCTCTTTCTGAATGACATCGTGCTGTGATAAGAAAACTGTATCAAACAATATAAGAGGTTTGATTTTCATTTGCATACACAAAAGTATACATAGACACGGACAAAACACACTGAAGTATCATATTGTTTGTACAATACAAATTACTAACTTGTACACTATAGTCACTTATAAAACATGTATTTGTTAATAATTAGTCAGTTTCGTAATACAATTCTAAGACATTTTTTTTTCAGTCAAGAATATTAAGTGTATAACAGTCGTGAAAATTGTTCAATGATTTTGATTGTGACGGTGATGATGATGGTAATATATGGTTCATGTAATATGCTGACTTATTAAGAAATGTAAAAGTATTTGATGTATAAACTAATCTTGAAGTGGAATTAGAGATACCATTATTTTCTTAGGATTTATATGATCCACCAGTGGGTTTTGTATGAAACAAATCTTCTGATCTTTATTTAACTTATTTAAAATGAAGTAAAAAAAAATTAGGCTTACAACAAGTGTTGATGGGATTCTCATAATAACAAAATTAAAACGAAATTTTGAGAAGACCTATTCAACGTTGTACTGCAAGCACTTTCTGAGGGATGAATATTAGGGAGTTCTGAAAATATTATATCTTTCTGTTTCGAAGCTTTCCCAAACTACCGATTCGTGACCTAATCAGAAATCAAGATAATTATCGTAAACCTCCATGTCGAACACATGATGGTTGAATGATAACTAAATTCCATTGACCAAATCCTTTGGTATGTACTTGACGGTTAGTTTTTTTCTGTTGCTTATTAGAGTACCTTTTAAACGAAACGAGAAACTTCAGAACCTCAAAGAGTAACGACCATGTACTTTTGAAAAGTCATGGAAACATATGCAGTAGGCAGTATGTATTGAGTATCAAATTTTGTAGACTAATACCAGAATTTTAAGAAAATAATCCCAAGATCCTTTGAATTAATCCAAGTATAGTGTCAAGTTCGATGTTTAATGAAAGAGATAATGTGTAATTTTAGAATTTAATGAAATTTAGCGAGATCGAAGTGGACGGACTATTTTTTAGTAGTCTTTCCAGGGTAAATATACAGTATCAATTACCCTCTGAATAAGTGAGTGGGTGATCCTTTAATACCACGAAATTATTCATATATTTTTAAGTATTTTAACCAACAATTTCGTGGAGCTAGTGTGTCATCACGACCAATATATGTAGTAAGTGCAATTAATGTTAAAACATAAAAATACGGTCTTCAACATCGCACAATCAACGAAGGAGTGAAGAATATCATCACACATGGGTCTTTTTCCAGGGAACTATACATCAAAAATCTTTCTATCATATAAACTTTTTACGAGGGATCAAACTACTATTTTGTGTTTCTGAATCATAGTGAGGCCACTGAATATTTTTTTCAGCGAGAATTAAACCCTTCTAAAAGGTGTATGCTATAATGTAATTTAGCTGTTGAACGATTAAAACCACTTAAAAACTATTACATTTCATAAATTCCGACTTGATGATCAGATGCAATCAAAAGAATGTCAACTTTAACACAGTATACAAAAAAATTTATCCAGTCTAGCATTTCCTAACTTTCGATCGAGTTAGCTAACTAGCTATTGTTTGAGAAGTAATTCATCAGTAGAGTTTATAGCTTTTTATTTCAAAGTAAATGTGGGAAATATGATTCGATAAGGTTTAGACAATCTAATTTCGACCTTAAGTGGGGCCATGTGCGTGTAAAACAGCTGCTTAGTGCTCCCTGGTTATCAGTGGTTCTCCAGTTGTGGAAGTCAACAACAAGTTGGACAATCTCTACCAATCTCTTATTTTAATAATAGGAATTAGGTTATTACTAAGTCAAGCTGAAGTTACAGTGTATGGAAATAAACGGTTTTATGAAATCTTATGAGCATTTGTGAGTAGGTGGCTGGCAGTAGTTAGACACAGCTTCAGTAATTTTGTTCGCCATTCGTCAACTAATTTTACTTGTGGTGTAAATGAGATTTTCCTCTGTTAATGAAGGGATGAGCGGACTGAGGATTACTCCGATTTTTATTGCTATATGACTGTGGAACATGGACTATGAAAGAAGAAGATATGTACAGGCTGCATGTCTTCAATCATAAGTGTGTTCGAAGCATTACTCATGCATCGTCAAATGATCAAGTGATGCAAGAATACCAAATCGGTTGGTAAGATTATGAATCTTCTTCGATCAGAGTGTCTGGAATATGTCACGCACGTCCAATCACTGTCCACTTAGGCATGCTTTATTAGCTCGAGTAGGAATAGGTCGGAAAAACACTAGGAGAGAATAGACCAAAACATAGTGACAGTCCATGAGGTTATTGACTGTTATATTGATCCATGTTGAAAGGTGTAAACTATCAAATTGGGGTTCCCGCAATAACTGGAATGAGCGATTGGAGACTGGTTGACATGGCTCAACATCCATCACTGTGGTGAGAATGAGTTCACTCTTATCACCTCATAAATCTTGAGCTCCGATGTCATTTCGTGCATTTTACTCCTCGTATCCATTCCTTTCCGAACAGTGTTCTCCAATATTTGATTTCGATTACTATCTTTGATACTACTATTGTTTCAACTCTCTAGCTATTCATCTTATTAATTTCGTCTTACGGCAGTGATATGGTACGGAAATTTGGGCGGATTCACAGTTGTGCGAAGCTGTATGTTTATTCTGGCTGGTTGATAGAATAAACACTGTATTTGTATAGTCGTATAGGACCATTTTTGTCTATTAAACCAATAAAAAAGAAAGTATGGCAACTACTTGAGGTTACAAAGGGAATTAATAAATAGCCAATGTGGGAGGAAATAAATAATTGAATGAGAAATAAGTTATGATAACCTTATCATTTAATATTGGTAAGAAAATATAGTATCACTGAGTTACTTAGTGTAAGTGTGGACTAAGCATTTAAAAACGAAAACGAAATGATAATAATAATGGCATTTTTGTAGGTTAGTTAGATAGCCGGTGGTCACATGAAACAATGTCATTTTTTGTAAATGTAATCCATTATAATTTGGCAGATGTATCAATGTTCTTAGGAAACGGATGTTGTATATTTATGATTTAGTGAACAAAAGAATAATTTTCTTGAAAATAGTGATTTAAATACAAATTTTACACGTTTCTATTTAATCGAAAGTTAGAACAGTGATTAAATGACCAAAGTTTATCAATCATTATAATCAGGATGAAATCTAAAGTTCTGTGGTATACATGTTAAGTGTGTGTCATGAGTAATAATGCTTCTGAAGTTTATGGACGTGTTCTTTCGTTTGAGTTTCTGATTATCTCAGAATGGTTTTGTAAAACAGACAACTGGAAGATTAAATTCTTGACATCTTATTACTGAGAGTTTAGTTACACATAGGTTATCACCGTTACTCATATCTCCAAGGTTTTTTAGAGAAAATATTTTAACGAATGAAACCAAAGTAGTACCATAACATGAATATGGATGATTAATAAAGATTACTTGTCTAATTTAAAGATGCTGTACATAATGATGTGTTTTAATTCAGTATATTGTATAATTTCCCTTCAAGTGTTCATTGATCCATTTTGAGAAACTTTTAAGGAGTAATGGAACTATTATTCGAGAATCACTTTGATTTTTACAGGTTGAGCTTTTTATCTTCGCTCTTTGAAATCCGAAGACACCGATCACTCAGTAATTTAGAATGAAGGAACTGAAATATTTATTATTATTTAAGGAGGTTTACGAGATAGGCGGAGTATAATAGTATCTAATTTTTGGTAAGATACATATTGGAATTTACATATTGGAGTATGTCATTTAGTTTATTAAATAGCAGAATTACTTTGATAGCTTTCAGAATACAACGTAGGAAAAAATAGAATTGGTAGCATAATAAAAAGTTATTGATTTATCAATGTCTTGTTAGTGACCAAAACTTTAGTTCCTGTATCAAAAATTTAATTCATTGGTTTTATTTGTCTAGTTTGAGAGAAAAATTCCAAACATGTTCACGGAAACTTGATTGTACAGAGATATTTATCCACTGTTAATGTAAGGAAACAACAAATTATATTTGATGTGGAGATGATCGGTATCTACATATATACAGTAAAACACATTAGGGAATGCTGCAGTCAACCTTTCTAAACCCTACTTCTTCAAGTTAAAGGGCGTTATTTATTCAACAACACAATCCATTTTTATCCGTTATTGTCAAAAAATGTCACCAACAATCACTCCAAATCGGTTGAGTGAATATATCAAAATGATTTTACATAATAGTAGTTACTTTCTGGTAAACATTAGCGTCTCAAATACACTGTGTGGAATACTCATTTCGTTAGTGTTTTAATTTTATTTTGTGGACTATAATTTACTTATTAAAGGAACTCATTAACAACAACTGGATGCAGAAAATGAGATCATTATTTCGCTGTTAGTTATTTTTAATGGCTAAAAAGCTCTGAAGTTGACTTATATGTATTCTAGGACTTTTCAACGTCGTTTACGTGCAATATTGCAACATTCATTTTTTTAAAGCGCAAACCGGCACATATTTTATCTAGGTTATATGTATTTTGTTCATTTATGTCGACCATCTCTATGACTATATATTTAGTAGTTTTGTAAATTTGATGACATAAAATTAATCACAGTGTTATACTACCGAGTTTAGTAAAGATAGAATGCTTTTTGTTTGATTATGTTATTCATTCAAAATATGAATTTGAATATATTTTGTATCTGATAAAAATTTGATTGAAAATAAAATTTCCACCTAAGTCTTGTAGTTTTCTTAAATGCAAAGTTTTACTGATAACCTAGTTTCAATCTTCAGAAGCAGAGACTTGGTTATACTGTTGTTGAAGCGAAACCTCAGTTTAAATGCAAATGTTGGGTTAACGCGGAAATGAGCCATTTCAGCTTTCTTAGGAAGACCAAAAGTATTATTATTTATGAAGTTTTTTAGCGATTTGAATGTATAATACAGTTGCAGATACCTTTCTTAAGCTAATAATCCAAGCCTTAAAATGATGGGCTCTCAGGTATTCAGCAGTAAGGTGTACATGCTTCCTATGCCTTATATTTTATCAAGTGAACTTAGTTATCCTATGCACATCAAACTTGTAAAATTTTATCTAGATTATCAAACGTTTTACATTTAAAATCATTGGTTTACTGCATTTTTTTTTGAGTATTTAAACAATTCATTATATCTATAGATAACATTCAACTGTAATGTTGCAAAAGAAGCCTGGGTATATGGATTATATGCAAATTTTTACTTCACATTTAGTTACTAACAAAATATAAGTAAGTCGAGTGATTTAGTAAAACTTTTATCAGTCCCATATCCATTACAATTAACTAGAATTTTGATAAGTTATAGAATGCATTCATCTGTATTTTCATATCTAAAATATAAGAATAAGTGCAATTTTAAATTCCTGTAACCCATGTGCCATTATATTGAAAGTAGAATACAGGAAAATGAAAGGAGATAAAAGACTCTACTCAGTGCTCGATTCACAAATAAAACTAAATGAACGATTGCAAATATAACACTTTATCAAATTACCGAGTAAAAGGATACGTTAGAAAGAGGATAATTATTCAGACTGCTTAAACAAATTCTTTCAAGATAATTTCAGTTTCCATTGAAAATTTTGTTTACATGATAACGTTCCCAAATTTTTAAATATCAGACAAGTTATCTGAATACACAAAAAGGATTTGTTTTCAACATATCGGAGTTTAAAAAAAACCGGTTACTTGTAGATGGTTATAAGGAATTTATATTTTAAACACAAATCTGTTCTTAAGGTTTCTTCTATTAATTTTAGGGAAACCAGAACAACAAGGTTTGAAAAATAATCTAATTATATTTCCATAACTTATCCTCGGCTCCAGACAGCTCAAACTTACAATGAATAATCAATTTAGAACTGTTTCAATTTAGGAAATCGTGAGGAAAGTTCAAATCATGACAAAAAATCACAGTGACTACACAGACTAGATGATATTGATGAAGATCTACTAATTTGCTTCTTTCTGATGGGTGGATCTTTAATTTTATTTTGATTCATCAATTACTGAAGGGTAAAATACATATTGTCTTTCAACCCCTGACCATAATTTTTTGTATGTCAATAAAACCAGAAGATTGTCTGATTTGTTAAACATAAAAGAATTACTTAAACTGATAAAGTCTTCATGCACAAAACCAACTGAGTTTTATGAGGTCTTGATTATCTTAAGGACCAATAAAGTTTAATATCACACATATAGCCTACACAAAATTGTCTTTCAAGTCATAAAACATTTCGTACTGCGCTGTAGAAACTATTTTCGGTAGAGAACCTGTAAAATTTGTATAGAAAGAATGAGCGTTTATTTACACTTGTCTTCATCATTGTAAAACATCAACCACAACATACTTTAATCACTAAATTAACATTTTCCTGATATTCTGAACCACTGACGGGTTCTCTGTTGCATGTATTAGTTATTGTCCCACCGTACAATTCATTAATTTAGGAAGCAGAAGTGGACGTAACATAAGATTTTGGAAACAATTACTAATGTAACTAAAGCAATATCTCATTTACATCAGTTTATGCAAATATCAGTATCTCTCCGGAAGCTGGTGAAAATAAGCAAAATAACTGTTCTTTAGGACGCACAGTTTTTCGGAAGACAGTGATTATAAGGTCAGAATATGTGAAAGTGTAAGGGCTGTATGAGCTACTGAATTTATATTCATATCATAAAAAGGATTGACACGATGATGGAAAGCTGATACAAGAATCATAGTTCTAATAAATAGGAGGCGGAATAATAAGGTATAATATCTAGAAAACACCATAGTGTGCCCATGGAATACGTTTTTTAGAAGTTTTACAACCATTGGGAACCTGAGAGGACGGGATAGCCGTCTCGTCCCAACATGGAACTCCTTAAGGCGCACCCACGACTGTGCGACCAGGAACCAATTTAAAGTCTTTGGTTTCGAGCGCTAACATTTAACACATAGACTACTAAGCCGAAATCTAGCAGTGAGGAAGTTTAACTTTAATTATTTCATGACTTGATAGATGTACACTGCTGAGGAATCCCATACTAAGATGAAACATTTGCCCAGTGCTTCCAGGTTTTCAACGGTTGCTTAAGATCGGTTCAGGATTTCAATAAGACCCAACAATCCCCACAACTCCATACTAACAGAAACATTTTCTTCACTGAAAAGGAATTCGACAGATGCTGTCAGTTTCTACGCTTACACAAATGATAAAATACGCTGTCTACGAAATATCGGACTTTTGGGTGTATAGAAATCTTAACACAATCTAAGAATACCCAAGTGAATACCTATTATTATTGTCAAAGTATTGTTTTCCTGATTTCCTTTTCTTATGTAACACTTATGCTGAATTCACCTAATCTGGAATGATTACAGTTCAATTTGATATATTGGCTACAACAGATAGCCAAGCAACAATAATTTGTGCATAAAACTATTGCTACAACTAAGTTACTCAATCGTACTATGAGAGTATAGAGATGATATCTGTGTTTACTTCCAAATGATAAATTTAGTAAGAAGTCCTATTACTGAAAATGAACTTTCATTAAGATCAATGCAATATCTTTAAAATACATAGAACGCTGAGGTGACAGTTAGCTCTTATTTGTACGTCAGTTGTTCTTTACAAAAATTACAACTTTTGATGTAGTATGGTTTCTACACAAACTACTTCCTGAAGGACATTACATCGATTGCACATGAAGTCTATAAATTAGCCACTTTATTATCTGAAGCACAAGCAACACCTGAACATAGTGGATTCAGAAGTGGCTGTCGATACAAATACACTTATCGAATTGACGAAAAGTGCCGATCAAAGTCAAGCTTCTATTCGAATGAGCGATGATAAAATATCACAATCATTTGAAGTGTTCGAAAAATCTGTACACTACCTCGACATCAAACAATAAGTACACCTGTCCATAATATGTTGCTACCATTCGTATCATCCCAATAAAAAGTTCAAGCTAATCATAAACAATCGTGAGTGGAAATTTATCAAGTCATACAGGTTATAATATTTAGCCTTACGTTTGGATAACTTATTTAAAACTAATAAATGATTACGAGGAATGAGATCGTTTCACGAAAGTACGTCAAGTGGATAGTAGTAAAACAAAATGGATGGATAACGGGATATATCACAGTCACTGTAAGTAATACAGGGTAAATTTTCATAAAGTATTTACGTTGACTTTTACGGAAATGATGGGATCAAAACAGAGCACTTTCAGCTAACTAACCAGGCAAAATTAATAACGATAGTTGTCTGTTAGAAAATTAACCTTAATAAAAAAGACTTAATAACAGCATCCCTCGTGAAACTCAATTACATAATTACTGATCTCTGCAGGTAGTCGAACTTAGATGATATCTTGGCGGGTGAACGTACAACTGTCTGGTATATGCAACTTGATTTCGGATAAAACGTATGCTTTAAGATATTTTTCTATCTCTTAAGTATACTACGATAATACGCCATACAATAATGAGACTAGTCACGTTATATCAAATCCATGACTCATGACGAGGAATAGAGTACACAGTATTTTATTCCATACGATTACAAGCACTTTCAGTGAGTCTGGGGTAAATAATAATAAGAGGAAAGAAAATCACATCTTTAATAGTCAGTAGGTGTCTATCTGTCCAGGCTCGATGACCAATCATATTTCAGCTTCACCACCACATATCAATTTCAAATCACTAATTGGTAGACAGATAGTTGACAGTGTTCATTATGAACTTACTGTGTGATGGATTCCTCACTGTTAGCAAGAACAGTAAAATATATTTCCTTTTTGTTAGGAATGCGTCCAAACTAAACAACTGTTTTGTGCTCTGTACAATAACTTCGAGATGAAGTTACTTTAGTGGAGAGTCGTGATCTATGGAGTAAAATTGGTATCTCTGACGTCAATGAGTGGTCTGTGCAATACATTGTGAATTGATTGAGGTTAGAAATCTGGATAAATGGACCGCAAAAATAAGTCTAAACGGGAGTATGCTACTTTCGACTGCGTGCAGATGAGTCGTAAATAAGGATGAAATAGCTCTCCAATCGTTCCTAATTTTGAACGTTTCTTCAACTGATTTTAACTATCCTGACAAGTAAAAATTCTTAAACATAAGTGGAGAAAATAGATACCGGCTGGTCAATAAAAAAACACCAAGTACCTCTTTCTGTCTAATTATAAAACAATTTTTGTCACTTTATCTATTTTAGTTTAATGGCATCTCGCAATATGCTGACGCTTTCCTTGAGGTTCGATTATGAAGTTAATCGATAAGACATCTCCTGTGGTATCCAATAAGCTTATCATATCACAATACGTGCTTATATTTAACTGATACTTGTTATCAGAACTTGTACTTGAACGCTGTTAGTGTTAGTAAGACTGACATGATCAGACTTGATTGGTACATGGGTAGCCTGAGTTCTATAGTGCTACTAAATATCTGCAATAATGACTTAAAGGGCAAATGTTTTGACTGGGACGATACCTGAAAACAAAAAGCATTTTTATGCAGATATCATATATTTATATATTGCTAATAATGTATTGTTACTAATAGCTGTTCCATTGAATCACTAAATATCCTTTGCTTCTTTCCAGAAAGCTCACTTTTAAGGTATCAAACAAGAAACAGCTGAGCAGTATTAACCGATCTCCAGTGGTTCTCCAACTGATGTCAGTAAGTAAATAATGATAAAAAGTATGATATAAGGCAATATTTTATCTTCTAAAATGTAATATAATAATGATACTAGTAAGACTAACCAAGAATCATTAATGAGTTCCAATTTTTCACTTAATATATGATTCAGTCAATTTACCCTAGCAATGGAACACTTGTCTGCTTGTCTTATGTATATTTTTAGCGTGCAGACATAGCTTCACGTAGAGAATTTTTATGCAAATTTACTAAATGAAATTCAGTTTCGATTTGCTCTTGTATTTGAAGTATAAAATATGTAAAATTTAAAAACTGAGCATATGATTTGTTGGAAATTACGACGAACTTGGAACTAGAACTAAGTGATTTGGTGGACAGTGAAAAAGTACGATATTTAAACCCTAAATGTGTTTGTCGACATATGATCAAATTTTACGCGGATAGTATAGCAGTAGTGCAGATTGATTTCGAGAATGGAATATCCCAATAAGATTGAAAAAAAGCAATTTGTATTCCTCGAAAATCACATTCATTTGTAATAAAAAGAACAATAATAATCAGTAATCTGACAAAAAATTCAAACCAAAAATTAAATTGCATTATGAAAGACAATAGGCATTCAGAGAGCATTTAGAGATTATTCATTGTTATAAGAAGACTAGACATTAGACATATAAGTTAGCATTGAAGCATTCTGTTTAATTATCACTCAAACAAATCTTCGTCTTCATCAAAATCAGCACCAAATGAACCAAATTTAACTTTATTGACATTGCTTAAGCCAGCTAATTTGGGAGAAAATGGTTTGTACTTCAAGTAGTCAGCCATCTGAGAAAGCAAACTTTTTGTCCCAACTCCAGATATCATTTCGTTAGCTTCCTGGAAAAGAGCATCAGCTTTCTCTGATACTAACATTTGAGCTGCTTGTATTATTTCATTTGCAACCCGTTTAGACATATATGGAGCCATGCGACTGGTTAAATCAGAAGAGTTAGCACACGCTATATCTTTCAAAGTGCAGTAGCCTAAATTATACAACTGTCGGGCTCTGGCCTGTTGGTAAAAGTAAGTGAAAGAAATAATCATTCGAAACATGTAAGGATTTAATATTCTAATACACGGTAGTAGTTATGGCTATTTTAAAACAGAGTGAATTCATCAGGCAACTGATTATTTATTAGAAATATGTAAGCTTTCTGGAAAAATTTTTAAGAGATGTTAGATAACTTGATAGATTAATTTAAATCAAAATAGTGCAAATATACTTACACCCCTAAATCTTGGTCATTTTAAAATTTTGGTCTGCTGTTTTATTTATTATTTTAGCCTCCTTCTTGTTCATCATAATTATCTTGTTTATAAGAAATGATCTGATACGTCATTCCATACTGTTTTCTAATAAATTTGAAATACAATTCAAAACTGTCACAAAACAATAGTTTTACGATCATAACTCGTGAATTAAGTAGAATCATCGACATTGATATGCAATAAAATCAAGGGACTCAATTTATCTTTTATAAACACAGTCAGTAATCGCAGGACAAAAAATAATTGTATGGTAATTCGAATCAACCAAAATTTAATAAGATAGGTTGGCTACACATTACTTGTACATAAAAAAACTACTTTTTATCAATAAAGAAGAGTCTCTAAATTATCCACGTCGAATGAAATGAATTTGATCGCAAGAAGTTCTATTTAAATTTCCTTCGTACAAATTTTAAAGTAAGGTAAATCAATCAAACATAGTTAGGTTGAAATGATGATGATTAGTCATCTTCACAATCATCAAGAAAAAGCTTAGCTTTACTGTTTTGTTTGTAGACTATAAATTCGATTGTTCCTTTTTATTAATAAATTAATTATTATTTAAATCAACTGAACGAAATGTTCATATTGGAGAATTTTTTATGATGGCATCTAAAAGCAAATTTGTCGAAAAATAATCCTATTCTCCAAAACCCTCGCATACTTTATAAAAATAATATCCTAACGAAAATTTATATCGTAACTGTCATTCCATCCGCTGCTAAATTTCTACTTTCTGAAAGAAGCGCTGGAAAAGGTTGGTTTTAAAAACTGCCGATTTCATTTCTTCACTCTATCTCTAAACTTTCCCAGTGTTGAGGAGCGGATAGAATTACTGAAGTACCATAATGTGTAACCAGCCTTAAAGAGATCTTTCTTGAACATTAACGTACTCCGAAACATCAGTTCTCATATGTAGACGAACGTGACTCCAGAAGCATGCAAATCATGAAACCATGTTGCAATTGTGTATTTCAACCTCCAACAACTGGATTCAGATCACAAGTAGCGTGCTTTTTAGATATAAATAAAAGACCAAAGTGTTTATTTGACATCAAAAGCGTTAATGTACCAATGAATTCGAAAAACAATTCTCATAGTTCTGCATCTTTTAAACAATAATTTCTGCATACTATTTGCCCGGACGGCTCTAGAAAAACCAGATGTGTTGCAAATGTATCGACACTTTGTTATTTCCATTTATTCAACTAGTGTTTACAGACTAGACTACGTGGATGATGAGCTTTATCAAAACATACTCAGGAAAATCAAACAAATCTAATTAGAATAAATGATATTTTCAAGACGCAAATAGGAAAGTGAAACAAAATTGACGAAATGTATAACCTTTGTACCTGAAAAATATGAGATGAGGTAAACTCATCAACCTACTCTTTTCACTCCTGGTAATTCCATCAGTGGAAATAATTCACTAGAAACACAATAAGCCAGTTTTTTGGCGAATTCTGGAAGTAGGTGTGCAAATGCCCATAGTTCTGAATCGGCAGAAAATTCACTAGCTAGTGCATGAGCCAATGAGTTAGCCAGGGATGCAGCTGAAGTTAGAGTAGACTGAAGAGCACCGCGTGAAAATTTGTATCGTTCAGCTACATACCATATTGGGAATGTTGATCTATTCTGCCATAGTTCGGCGAGAGCTAGAGCGACGTACAATCGACGAAGAGGTCGTTCATCTAACTTCTGTCAAATAAAGAAACACTGTTCTAATTATCCTAGGCTATAGGACAATAATTATAAATACAAATATCAAAGATTACATTTCGAATAACTAAATAGTGAAAAGTGGTATCTTCATCACAGTTACACGGTGTCTTCTCGAAGAATGATATCATTCAGTCAATAGTTGGTATAATAAAGTACACACTATTCCTGACAATTCGAAACAAAGAAGTAAATAATAAATTAATTACTCGTGCACTAGAAGTTTTCAATTCAGTTTAGTTTAATTAAGCTGGTATTAGAAGTTAAAACGAATATATACGAATCTCAAGTGTTATTTGTATGGATATATAAAAGAATGATGATATAAAGAAGTAGAAAACTATGATATGGATATGAGATGAGATGTAACTTTATCAATGGCAATGAATATGGTTCATTGTCTCAATTGTTCCTACATCATCCAAAAATGGTTTTTACTTTTTAGTACATTTGAATTAACAACTATATATTTTCAAATTTTCTAATCCTGTTTACTCACTACTTTTAATCGCAGTATTAGATAGTCAAAATGTAAAATGTGAAAACAAAGATTGTATGAATATTTACATCGGAAAATCAAAGAAAAAATTAAGGTATTCAATTTAAAAACAATCTTGTTGTACTCACAGAATGTATATGAGTAAACAGAAATGAAACTACAAAAACAGAACAACTTACTCGTTTGATAGGATAGCCAGTAGCTTTCCACAAAATATATCCTTCAGGAAAACCCAAAAGACTTATTAAATTAGCTTCATTTTGTGGCATGATACTGATACGATCAAAAAGAAGACTCCAGTCAATTTGTATAGTATCAACAACATCCGGTGGTGCAATCAAATACAGTAAATGTAATGGACCACTTGTATTTACTGCTCTTGCTGCTATACGAAAATCTGATATTAATGGTCCAATACGATCTGTATCGATTCCACCTTTTACAGATGCTCTACCCAATTTAGTTGCCTAACAAAGATTGTAAAAAATGTCATGTATCAATCGGAAATAGAGATGTACTGATCATTGAAATAAATAAACAAATTTTGCGGAAACCCCACTTTAGTATTTTTATTCACTACATCAATAATATGTCAAAAAGGTCTTACGATTCTACATTACTCTGACCAATTGCTTTCCTCCTATAAATACAGTTTCTTCTTTCCCTTTCATATTTTATAGTTTTGAATTTACCTTTCAGACAAACATCTATTTATGGTTAAAATATCACTAATTTTAGAAACAACAATAATTGATTATGGTTGAATTCAAACAAACAAAAGGATAACTGAAAGCTGATAAGATGACTCGACAGCTGAGTTACAAAGCTGAAAATCTGTTAGATCACATCTTCCATCTCTAAGAAAATATAAAAGAACTGAAAGATGAAAGATTCACGCTATCTTGAATAGAACAGAATAAACTACTAATAAAATCCGCTTTTTTGTATAATACTACACTACAGGGTACAGGCTATTGGTAGCATCTTTAGTTTTATGTTAACAACAATAAGCAATTATTCAGTGAAACAAACTTTTTCAAATTGTAAAATAAATACCTGGAATCGAGCTTTTTCCAACTCAATATTTTCTAAAACTGAAGTTGTTTTCCTGAGATATGCATCAACTGACACAACCACAATTAGATCCATTTTAATCAGCGTATTCAATTCAGTGCGAACTAGGTCATCGAAATCTCCGCGTTGATATAATCGGTACTGTACACCCAATAACGTTTTTTCACATGACCAAATAATATCTGGGTAAGTTGCGGCCAACTATATGATTAAAAGTTACACAACATTAATTGGAGAGTAAATACATTAAACCGTACTTTTTAAATAAAATATTGACCACCTGATACTCTTCGGTAATAAAACTCTACGCTGCATACATAATTAGGATATAGCAATATAAATAATAGTCAGTTAACGACTAACCATTTGAATATGAAAGCAATACAACGGTAAATGGAGTACGTATATGTCTTTAATGGTGTCAATGGTGATTGAGAACGCAAATTGATTAAAAGTATGAATCTTGAAGTAAATCGGTCATCCACATTCACTTCAAGAAGTTAAGTTGAACACTATTGGGACGGCTCCGAGAAAGCACGCGGAAGCCACCAGAGGGTCGGAAGGAGCTGGAGAGATTCCACCCAATCAGAACCCGCTAGGAATTCCTAGAATACCAACGCGGGATGGTACGATTGGACAACTGCATGACTTCCTGATTGCAGATTGGCTAGATTATATTGATTTTATAGTTTATAATAAAAACTATATATATATATATATATATATATATATATATATATATATATATATATATATATATATATATAGAGAGAGAGAGAGAGAGAGCCAGAAAAAATTATTTCTTAAAGGCAAATTAATACAGTAAGTAATAGTTGATAAGGGAAAACTAACAATAAGCTTATACATACCATACATTAGTAGAGACACAGAAAATGAATCTACGAGAGTTATATTTATAAAAAAGGTACCATTTAGTGATTGGTAATACTAAACGAGGAAAGTAATTGACTGTTTAAAGAATTAGCTGCTAATTCACACATACGATTGAAAGTTGCCACACAAATATAACAAGTTTGAAAAATGATATAATGTAACAGATACTTACTTCAAGACCTATAAGTGAAAGTATAAATTGTCGTAGACCCTTTCCATTTTCATACAATAAGCTGCTGCTACATAGACCAGTTGTTCCAATACGTGGTTTAGTGTCATCAGGGTCTGATATATCAGATAACAAATGAGCAAAATTTTGTCGTTCATTTGGTTGCAATATTGTAATACTTTCACCAACAGTATCCAAACCAGCACGACCAGCACGTCCAACCATTTGCTGATATTGAGTACTGGACAAAAAAGAACTGCCAACATAAGGTTTGCGAATGATTACTCTATAATAAATAAAAATAAATTACTAAATTGGGTAGGTTTTCTCTTGTTTTAAAGATGCTTGCTTTTTAATAAGTTCGACTAACTGATTAGATGGTAAAACATTAAGATGAATAATTGTACTTTAGTTTAGTGATTTAAGACTGATCTGTTTCAGAACAAACAATAACCAACCAACAACATGACTACTTCATGAATATTACATACAGTAGTTTTCCAGAGCACTCCCGAAGAAATGGTCTTAGAAAAATAACTCCACTCAATCGATAAAATTATTACAGGAGATAACAGACAGAAAGAATGTGACACTACAACCATTATTCAAAAAATGGGTTACCTCCTAGCAGGTAGATTAACACCGGCAGCTAATGTAGATGTGCAACACAGCGCTCGGATTACTCCCTCATTATAGGCAGTTTCTAGTGCACTCCTTTCTTCCTGCGTCAACCCACTGTGATGATAAGCTATCCCTTTAGGAACTGTATATTCCAAAACTGGGCAATGTGTTTGAGCTCCTCCCTTTAAATCTTTGTTTTCAATTGTATAATCGAGACGTAAATTGTCTAACAATATTGATCTTTGTTCAACAAGATTTTTCTCGGTTATATAATCTTCATCATTTGAGTGAGGAAAACAAGCAGTGACAGGAAGGAGTTCCGCTAACATTTTAGCTGTATTTTCACAATGTACTTTGGTTGGACAAAATACTAAACAAGAAAACCTTTCTTTAGATGATCGAGTAAATGAGGTATGAAATAACCTGTTACAACACCAATCACTCATTGAATGTCCAAGTAACGTTTCTGCAACTAGGGCAACTAAGTGGTCCGGATCTCTAGAAAGCATCTTTTTTGTATACTAAAATGATGAAAAAAGGAAATAGAATTTTTAAAGCAAAGCATAGCAATGTACATATCGATTGACATGGCCAGTATGCAAAACTGAACGTTTTATAAGTAAAACAATATAAATTTGAGTAGCACCCTACTCTTCAAAAGAAAAGTCAATTACTTCAAGATACACAATACATTTTAACAAGTTTAGGGAATGAGTAGTAGAAATAAATCGAAACATATTGGGTTTATGATCCTCTATTGTTGGACCATTTTTTAATAAAACAATTATGGTTGTTTGAATTACAGAATTACGTAGCAACCGTGAGTAAAAAAATACTGAGTGCTACAACTTGAAATTGGCATAAATGAACAATTTTATAGCTGATAAAATTATTAAATCATAGTTTTAGATAGACTTTACAGAAACGCTTTACGAACATATCGTAAAGTGGTGCACCTGAGAGTCAATATTTCACTTTGAAAGTAAGTAAACATATTTGATCACTTCAGTTAGATATTTTACAAGTCGATTGTTTTCCGTATATGATAACGTTAACATGATAAATTTACTAACGCTCAATTTATGTAAGTTCCCGTCAAATCAAATACACCATAATTTTATTGTAAATTTGGGAAAACAAATATGACTTGTATTCACGTACAGTATCCCACTTTTGGAAGTTGAATATGATCATGAAGCAACACAAACCTATCTTCATTCACCAAAAAAATGTTTCAGGGTAAAAAAGCACATTCATATATGTTAACCAATTATCGAGAGTATTAGTAGAGTATCAGATATACCATGAAGTGGTAAATTGTGTCTAAAATGTTTGTTACATTATCACCCCTCAAAAAGGGACTGTTAACACTTTTTAGTACAATGAGTTAACAATAATTTATAAAATAAAAACTTGAAGCAAACCTGGAAATCTACCATACGACAATGAACAAGCCTATCAGTGAAATCATTTCCTTCAGATGTACAATGAGATGTTTTCGTAGAAGTAATCTCATATAGATGATCACCAACTTTTACGTATTCAATTAGTTTGACTGGACGAAAATTGCTGACATATAATTCTGCACTTAGATAGTCGGTCAAATCAGAGATGTTGGGAAGGGTTGCACTCATACCAATAATCCGAGTAGTAGCTACAAAGAAGAGACTAAGGATAAAATGCTGTGTGAAAAAAACTTTAGTTATCTAATATCCATAAAGCATCTATGTGTATGATGCTCTTACGAAATATATTATAAAAGGATTATATATACTAAATGAAAAGTACATTATGTACATTTACCTCACCGAGGAAGTCTAAAGACAGAGGAACCATACAAGAGATTCTAAAAGAAAATTTCTAAATTGCCAAGGCTTATTAATAAACAATGTATGGACTTGTAGTAAAATAACGCTTTGAAAGTCATTTAATGTTAGTATTAAGGTGGTAGGATTGTAAGCAAGTAAAGATTGTAACCGATCTTCAAAGTCCTTTTGATAACTACGGATGGGTTTGAACGTCCTATTAAATTGCAGATGCAATCATTATTCCGACCAAGAGAAAACGAGATATTAGATACTATGAAGTGGTATACAAGTTAATTTTATGCTTAAATAGAGGAAATATATGTACAGTCATAGAGCTAGTTATTTCTAACTTTACTCTATTGCCCAAAAACGTTGGCGGCAAAAATTCTGGGCTACAAAAGTAAGTATTATACTAATGCAACCGACTAGGCATTCAACTGTATAGACTAAATGTACGAGGTATCATTAGGATCATTGGAGTACTGCAGAAATTATATAAACAAGACAACAAACACACCAATAACATGTAATGATAAAACTTACGAGAAGATAAACGTAACTTTGTAAGGATCATTTCTAAGCATGCACCACGAGGCCCACCATCACCAATCATATGCAGCTAAAGAAAAAGTAAGTATTAGTTACAGATTCACTTAGATAAACAGGGGTTTAACGAATTTTAGAAATACATTTTAACGTAATAATATGGGGTTCATACGAAGACAAAAATAGTATTGACACTGAAGCAAACTACTTTTTAACATTATTGGCACTTCAATTGACTTCTGAGTGTAAAAAATTGATATGCAGCAGGTCTAAAGTAGATGGATGAGAGTATATTGAGTGGTTTTGAACAGCTTCTTTACAATAAGGAGATAGGAAGGTTTGGCCGATGTTAAATGACATTTGGTAACAGAATTACCGAAAAGTTAACGGCCCCAGAATTAAGAGTTTAATAATGACTGCTTAGTTTGCTACTCAAATCATATAAACAAATTGCGTAACTTTTATCTATATTAAAAGGATTGGATGGAACAGAATGACCCTGTATAACTAATTAAATTGCCTCTGACAATACTTGGTCACAGGACACTAGCTAATATCATTTACTACAGTACTTAGAGCTAACTGAATATTATCGACAAAGAGTGCCATGGGACCATCAGTACACTGAGTGATTGAGATTTGTTTCCCATTGTGACCGACATTTGGTGGTTTGAAGAACACGACAGGAAGCCTTGAATCTAAGTTCGGTGCTTGTTGGCAATGCAGGGTAACCCAATTGAAAGTCTCTGAGGGAGAATGAGACTCTCTGAGGTTGATAATAAATCTCGGAAATACATGCCAACCAGCAAGAATTACATGAATGAGGCGTCTTCCCGATAGTCTCTAAACAAACACGAATTGATTTTTATATCTTATGGCTAGAGTTTACCACAAGCTAATACAAACCAAATAAATAATAGTGACTATAAGTTATTAATCGCTATTCTTTCTTTAATTCAACATCTCTAACAGGTCGTCAATACTCCTGAAATGAAAACTCAATAATATTGAAGACTAACTCGCATAACTAGATCTAAAATCATAACTCACTAAATCATAAACACGTAGTTTGGAAATAATGTGGTATTTATGTAGATTAAATCTAGTGCTTGATCCCAATAACAAAAATAATGCTACTGACTACCCTTACGCCCCCAAATGCCCTGGTATGGCCGAGAATGGGGTGGGCCCGCCCTCCCTCTCGAAATGCTCGCACATGGCCACGCGTATACAGCCTCTGCCAGGGAAGTCCTATTCACTGCCTTCTCGTGACAGGGGTGTTGTTTACGAAATTGAGAAGACAAAAAGCGAATGTCCGGCGCTTTAATCGAATTCCAAACCAATGGTGCACATGGGCTCCAGTATCCTGAGGGAACAAATGGCGTATGAAACAATCGTTGGTCACCGGCCACCATGGGACTGCATCTCCTCACGATGTTCCACTGCCTTGTGGGTCAGACCTTAAGGTCAAAGGCGCGGGGTGTGGCCCCCTAAGAAAACCACCTGCTTCGGTCTGGGCACCCGGGCAGTATCACATCCCTCACATAAATCGAATGATTTATGTGGCGCATATCTGTTTGGTGCCTCCTTGTACCAACGTTTATGTGATTAAATAAATAAATAAATCGGATGACTACCCTTACACTAAAAAGAGAAAAATTATTTGAAAATGCATAGACTTAGTAGATTTAATCTAACATTAATACTGGATGTATAACATGGAATCGGAAATAAATAAAATCATTTATTCAAATAATTCACTAAAATCGCTATATTTGTCTCACCTCATCCACAATGACTAATCCCAGACTATCCAATGTCTTTGTATCAATCAAAGAATTTACGATAGTATGCCCTTTCTCGATGGTAGCCATCAAAACAGAATATGATCCATTACGTTTAACTGGAGGGATTCGCCCACGACTACCGGCATATTCCTCTACCCAAAATCCAAGTTCTAGACCCATTGGTGTAAGTGATCGGACCTATGAAAAATTTTATAACAGATAAATTTGTTCGGCATAAATATGACAAATATTTCACAAATATATTTGTATTCATTGGCTGAAAATCCTAAGTTGTTATACAGTCCACACTTCTAACCATAAGTTATAGAAATAAGTCCATCGATGACTCTAACGAACAAGCAGAAGTTTGGTTTTATCCTACCTTCATACAATTAGAATTTTATCCTCAATAAAGTATGGAGGTTTGGAACGTTTGATTTAGAACGAATATATTAGTAAATTAATCGGGTTCAGGATGAGATTAAATTTATGCGATAGTTAACCATTTACATGTTTTGAGAATATCCCATAGTTTTATAGATTTTTGCGATAGCTTCTTACTGATAATAAAGAGACTATTTAAGAAGTAAACAAAGACGGGAAATGCTTCATAAGATAGCAAAATTATCAGAATATGCAGATAAAAAGAGGTTCATACATTTGTTATACTGAGTAAATTTTCACCAGCAAGTCCTTCTTGTACCATAGATATTAAAACACAAAGCTCCATATGACCCGAACTGGTTGCCGAAAGTTACACAAGCTTTTTTTTCGACTCACTTGTGCTTTTTTCACTCCAGCCTAAATTTAAGGAAAACCGTACATGGAAGTGGTAAGTAGGCATGTATTACACACGTCCTAATCATTAGAGCATCATTAATTAATTAATTTTTATCTCCGAAATAAGACCCGGTATTTTAAGTCCATAATATTTTTGTAACAACTTAAACGAGCACAAAAGTCTTTAAAATTATTGATTGTACTTTGACTGAATAAAATAGAGAATGGTAATAACATGACCTATGCAGGAAAATCTGACGTTAAAAACAATAGCTGTCAAATTAATGGACGAATGTTTTTACATTTTTGAAAACAATGAGGTTATAATTGGATTTGAACATACATATAAAAAACGGATTTTCCGGTGAAATTAAAAATGTCAGGACGATAAGAGTATGGATCTCATGTTTGGGTGGACATGATTTTAACATAACTGGATAACATACCTTTTCTTGAACTATTGATACAAATGGTAGAATAAAAAGCACGCTTTTATTATAAATCAGAAGTTCTTTGAGCATAAGAATTTCTGCGACCAAAGTTTTCCCTCCACTTGTAGGTAAACTATACACCAGGTTAGACCCATTTGCTACGGCTGTTAAATTCAGACACTCTACTTGCCAGTCTATTAAAGAAAGTGATTTTTAAAAAGGAAAAAGGATAAATAGCAAGTAAGCAGTGAGTCAAACAGATTTCCTAAAAAACGGAAATTTAACAATTATTTTATAGTGGCAAATAGGTAGCATATTTACTCAGAACAGAGCTTATAAATCTCCTAAATTTACTATTCCTAAGCCGACCTTTAAATCGAAGATACATTCAATGAAACGGTAGCCGAAAAGAAGTACTTGCCTGGTAACAAAATTATATGACGAAGTGTACTAGTCGGAACACTAGCTAGTGCTGAGGAATATTCATTGAAAACTGACCGATAAATAAGGGGAGTTATTTGGGCTTCGTGTGGTTGAATTTTCTTTTTTTTTTCTCGAAACTAATCGTAAGACAAGCTGCAAACCATCAAAGTAAATTGATAGTGAAAAACGACTGGTTAGCTATCCCGAAATACACATCACGAACAATCAATCCTGCAAACATTTTGTGATCTAATGAATGCATAGAGATAATTCAGTAAGTTTACTACACAGAATGCAATTTGAGTTACTAAAAATAAATAATCTAATTACACATACTAGAATATCGGGAGGGTTTAAAGAAATTAAGGATATCAATTTTCAACTCAAACAACAATGATATCAACCCACGATGATTAGTCGGTCTGATAAATGTGAAATGTAACAAAATAACATCATCGTATACTTTGTAAGCACTTTTCGGGTTTATGTTTAAGCCCTGCACAATTCTTGGGTGAGATACTAATAACATGAACTTTTCAATTCAAAAATCGAGTCTTAGCATTTAAAAAACATGAATATATTTAGTATGCATAAGGAAATTATTTGATTAACATAATTATGTCTTAAGTCTTAGATCTGGAGATGACCTCTAGAAGGACCAATTTTAAAATAACTAATAATAAGTAAAAACCAGAAGTGTTATTCTGATTCTGAAATACGGACAGTAATTAGGATAATTTATAGGATCCATTTCCTGATATTGAACTGAATTTCAGTCACTCAATAGTCTAAAACGTAGGACCAGGCACATATATGCATTGATCTAAGTTGCCACACCTCATTAGCACAACAAGATGGACACCAAGATCACAGTGGTTACTTCAATAGTAGTTAGTTCGTAGAAAGAAAGGTATAAAGGAGTTTTAATCCCACGGTTTAAGGAAAGACAAAGAGTATATACACCTACACCATTGTGATCCGTTCTGAGCCATGCCACTCAGAGTCTCCAACCATTCATTACGATATTCACGCGGACTTCAAGTAGCCTGTATCTACCAACATGGCTCAGATCAAAAGTCAGTGACTTTATGAACTGATACCGCGTTTTGGTTTAGTCTTCCCTAACTTCCTGCCATGTCTCTAACATGAGTCAGCATTGCGCGCCACTGTAGTCAGTACTTGGGCATGCGTAATACGTGCCCTAACCACCTCAATCGATGGAGATCCACAACCTCATCAACTGATTTACCATCATTCCCTAATACTTTGCGTCTTATCTCACTACTACTTACTCAGTGTTCCCATCAGATGCGAGCAATATTTCTAAGACACCTGAGATCGAATAATGGTAACTAACGAGTATCCTCTACCTTTAATAGAGACGCTTCGCAACCGTAAAGTAAAACAGAACTAACTACTGAGTAGCATACTCTTCCTTTAATTGATAGACGGGTATTTCGCCTTCGCCATAGGTGACAAAAGTTGGCAAAAGCCAAATCCGTGCAGTGATTTTGTCAGACACCAACCCATTAGGGCTGATAAAACTTCCAAGATAATATAAGTGAAGTTGTCGAAGCGTTTGACTACTTCACTCCCTATCATCAGTTCAGGTGTTCACACAGGCCAGTCGTGGAGCAACTTGCATTTAGAAGGGGAGAGACGCATCCCAAACATTCTGGCATTGTTGCTCAGTGCTACCAAGACTGCATTTTTCAGAGTCTTCACCAAACAGGACTATCGTCTGCATATTCTAAGTCGATAAGTGAACCTCCCTGTAGGAGATCAATCCCCAAAAATTCAGACGACGAGAACGTTATTTCCAGCAGTAGGATTATGATGAAGTTGAACAAAAATGGAGATAGTGGACAGCCTTACCGGACACCACTTGAGGTTGTAAAATCAGATGACAGTTCTCCATAAGCTCTCACTGGACTGGTAGTGTTTAAGTAAGGAGTCCTGACGAGGTTTATGTGCTTTTGAGGTACACCCTTCAATGACAGACACTGCCACAGCACCTCTCGGTTTATAGAGTCAAATGCCGCTTCTAAGTCAAGGAAGACCATCATTGTGGACGCCGATAAGCATTCCTGTGTTCTAGAGTCTGGTGAATGGTGAATATGTGGTCGATGCAGCCACGACCAGGTCTGAAACCGGGCTGATTTTCTCGTGATTGCAGCTGACGAGTTTTAGTTAGGCGTCCGATAATTATGGAAGCTAGTATTTTAGATGCTATATTAGTCAAACTAATTCCTCTATGGTCGGTTATCACAGGATGGTTTTGACCCGTTCTTATACATTGGGACAATCAGTGCTTGCGACCAATCAGATGGGATTACGTTCGACTCCCAGATTTTAGCTAAAATATTAGTCAACCTAGGCTCTAAAACTATACAGTCATCTTTAAAGACATCTGGACCAACTGCTCTTCCTTGTTTCAGATTAGCGGATATAAAATACCAGCCCTAAGGGTACCACGCTTTTCTTTCTCTGCAGATTTCCAGGATCAGAGGTAAGGTTTGAAAAGTGATTTTACAGCCCAATTAGTTAGAGTTTGGTAAGTAGAAATACACTTAGGTGGAAAGTTCGTTATTCCATCCCAGGAAAAACAATGTAGAAAATCTACCTCAACAATGGTCGAACAAAATATCACTTCTAACAAATTGCAACTTTAATCACAAGGAGATAATGTCTGACTTAATGATACTCAACAACGGCTCAACGATGGACATATTATTATGAGTCATTACAATATGTTCTAAAAACGTCAGTGGTATCCACATCTAACCTCAAAGTAAAATGATAGACAGATGATTTCGGTAGCTATTACTGAAGCAACATGTTTGAAAAGTCATTTTAGAGAGCTCTGAACGTTATGGTGAGTGGAGAGGGATTAAGGGAATGTTGAAAAAAGTTTCTACAATGATTATAACGACTGACTGGTAATCAATGTTTAGACGGAAATGGGAGCAGAGACAAGTAAAGGTAAACAGGTGCTTAGAATTATCGCACATAACTGAACAACAACCATTATTTAAGCCAAACTTTTGTATATATGTATAGCAAACTACAGAATAAATAAAACAAAAAGCGACTTATATTTTAGACCACAAATTCACAGACAATTGCTAAGTTTCATAAGCATCCATTAGATTTGGTTTAGAAGAAGTACATACTGTAAATAATTTTTATGGTTTTTAGGCCTAACTAGGTCCCTGGTGCATGTATAATCCTCTTGGAGAATAAAGTTGTGCTGTTTAAATTGTAAACAGCTTGGAGTACCTAATCCATTTGAAAACCAAAGTAACATACAACCAGTCTCCAGAGGAATACACATATATTTGTAGATATAGAGCAGTAGAGTATTAGATTTTACCTTCGATTTGTTAATATATCGTTACGAGCTCAGACCTAACTTAATCTAAAACAGATTCAGCAGTAAGATAAATACTAACACATAAAGCGTGTTTCAAAACCGAGTGAAAATATCTGTGTTGCTATTGAGTTATCAAGTTAGGTTTTCCACAATACAATTAAAAACAGTTCATCACAGTTCAGGAATACTTTATGGTGACTTATTTTGAAAAACATCATCTAAATGTTAAGTGGTATGTGAAAGTGAACGCACCATACTTACCATACAATTTCGTCACACCTCGAAGTTCATGAAATAACTCTTTTACACGTAATGGTAGACCAAAGAAGCAACCTGAGGTCTGCCTATTTTCAGCACTGCCTGAGAAAGGTTAGGATAGTCGTCGTTACCTGAATGGTTTAAAGTACTTTGCTCAATAATTGACAATGTATGAAGTCTATTTGAATTGTCCAGAGATTGGGGGTCGTTGTTAGACTTGCAATTTCTGACAGGTGTCGAAATTAAAAACTTCCTTCCTCTTGGCCTTAATAACAAAAGGTCATTAGCTAAGAAACATAGGGTCAATAATATATTGCAGTACTTGCATTCTCTAACAATAATAGTAAAAGAAATCAACCACGACAGTTCTCATAAAGCCATTTAGTTCATCAATATTTAATAAGGACCATATACTTAAGTTATTGATAAATCTGAAGCATGTATCTCTATACAACTAGACTGAGTCACATGAAATAGTTTCGTGTTTGAATTGGAAACCTATTAGCTAACCCTTAACACCAAAGTGGTAGATTAATAGCTACTACGTCGAGAAATAAAACTAATCGTTGTCTATAAGTCTTTGGAGTAGGTAGTTACCAGTTTTACGTATAGTAGAATAATCCAGAAAAGTGCTAAACAACTTCAAACATGACAGAATCTTCCGGATTACTAGCAACATTTAGAGCAGTTTACAACATATTTGACTATATAACGACATACGTTTCCGAAGATCTGCTAGCATCGAAGATGATGAAAGATTGAGGGACAATATTCTACGCTGTGCACAACTCCAATAAGTGAGTCTTTACACCAGGTGAAAAACTAACTTTTATTTTAGATGAGTGAAAAACTGAGGTAAGAAGGCTGAACAGAACTTCAGCGAGCACGTCACCTTTTCATTGAGACTTGAATCAACACAACAATTCACCACCCCGAAAGTAGCTTGAACTGAATCTCCCGATTTTGGGAAAATTCTGGGGAAAAATCCTAAACCTAGAGAAATTTAGAGTTTTTGTCGCATTTAAATGCGACCTTTGTATCTTAATTTCCGGCGTTTAGCGTTATCCATTTATCTGCTTGCACACCCTAAATTACATGATACCGTTGTAGAACCCGTCAGAATGGACTTACGAAACTTTCGTAAGGAATACGAATAGTGTTATGGGTCTGAAAACTTAGTTTACAATGTGTATTCGTTACAGCACCTTCCTGACGTTGTTCGTGTACATGGACCTTTAAATAGTTTTTCAGCCTTTCCATTCGAGTCTTACATGCTGTTGCAAAGCAAGCAGCTCAGCGTTATGCTGAGAAAATGTCCTTCTGAGATAGGCTTCAAGTTAGTTGTTTAACTAATACTACCCCAATAGCTGCTAAGGTGGTCTCCAATAAACAATTATGTTTAAGAATAGTAAATTAACTTCATTTAAGCCTGACAATGTTGTAGTAGTAAACGGACAGCCTGGTTTAGTTACTGATATAGGGGAGGATGGATTACTAAAATTTAGATCTTTCGATGACCCACGTAATTACTTCCAAGATCCTTTCCCATCCAGTGATATAGGAATATTTATGTGCTCCGTAGTTAGCCATGAACACACATGGGTATCGGTTAAGGACATTGACTGTAAATGTATAGCCATTAATTGCATCAATTATTTAGTTATAGTTCCATTGTTGCATACTTTTATGTGAATGTATTTTGTTTTATTTGTGCTTAATTCATGATCAAAAACTATTTCACTACCTCTTATGTTATGTTTAGCCCGCTAACAAACAATACGTCATTGTTGACGTTCCTAGCAAGAAACAACTAATGATAGCAGCCAAGCAGTGGATTGTTGGCAAAGAACTTTGCCTTTTTTCCAACGGAGCTGGTCGATATCCACCTGCAAAACTGAGACCGACCAGATGACAATTGGTCAGTTCTGAAATGTGAAGTAATATCCGAAATTTCGGTTGTTTGACATAGTCACCTCACCAATTGCCAAGTACCTTTCATTACTATTTAGATGTTAATGAAGTAGTTCGACACAATTAGATACATCACCGTCAACATTAGAATCTAAGGCTGTGCTTCAACGGCCCAGTAAGTCACCTGTACGATCAAGTGAAGTTTTTCAGATTTGATAGACTGTATACAATGATGCAGAACATGTCGTCAGCTATTACTGACTTGAGTATAAATGTAAAGCTGCTACTAGTGAAGTTCAGTGAACGCGAACATCCGCATCAATTCGATTGCGGACTATCAAGTCAGCAGTTCCCTTTGTCATCTGAAGAGGAAGTGCAGATGCTGGACACTGGTTTACAGCAGAAAGAAACCAGGGACAGATTTGTAAGTCAACAACATTAATTTTATAATTTGTTCGCATTACAGATGGCCATGGTAACGAGGTTAATGGATAATGATCCTAAAACCTCAATGCGATATGTTTTGTCGTACCTAATGACACCTGAGGTTGCCAGTAATTTCACGCTATTTGGCAATTCTTCAAAACGAACACTTCATAAATGCCGGTTTCACGGCTGCATACGAAGTAACCTGTATCTATTATTTAAACGTTAGGTGCATTAACCAATCGCTTTTTGTCATCATCTGTCAACGAAAAAGACCTTGCGAAACTGCACGATATCGCGACACAATGTTATTTTCACGACGTCAGAGACAAATTGATAAAGCGTAATAGGAGGGAACAAGAACATGTATGTAATAATTTAAAGTGCTAACTTCCCTACTGCTCTATAGTTACAGTCAAGTGTTAACAAACATAACCGTAAGTGAAGCTTCAAGTATTTGGCTTTGCCAGAGCATGTCACTCAGATATCGTTGTAACTTCTTTCGTTCTTTACACTTCAGAATTCACAGGAAGATTATTTTTATTCTCAATAGCCGAACATGCTTGGCTAAAGGAAGTAATCCGTGAAATGTTCTTTATGTTCTACTTATTTTTCCATAAAACTTTATTTTGTAAGTGAGCTCGCTTTCTTACTTACATGGGAAACTATTTAAGTGTTGAGAAATTGAGTTTGATTGTCAGTGAACTTGCGACTAAATACATATGCTTTATTAATAATACATCACCCGTTTCTTCCTTTGCAGATCTTTTTAAATAACAATGAATTGGCAATTACAATGAAAATGCATAACAATTGATGCTCAAGCTTCTGCTGTAATGTTGTACAATAATACGCTTTTCCTTTTCAATAAATTTATTTAAACATATACCATTTTTCGCGTGGACTGCAGTTTTAGTGTGGGGATAAAGGCGAACATAGGAGAATTTTGGGGTTATGCCAATGGTGTTTTAAAATTTGGAGCAAAAGTAGACAATTCGGCGTACATTTGGGCGAAAAGTAGACAATTCGTCGACATTTGAGCGACAAAAAGTGGGAAGTCCGCATTATTTCTCCCGGACAGGCGAAAAAGCAGACATTTTGCTGCGTTTCCCCTTTATTTTCCAAAGCATTATCCCCTTTGTTCGCCTTTATTTCCGTTTTGTTGGTTGATTTAGGGACTACTTGATTTGGGTGAAAGCCCCAAAATACGAGATTGGGCTGGGAAAAATCACCACCACCATTCTAGGCACTCGAATTTTTACCTATTACTGTTGAATAACCACTAGTAACTTTTTTATTTCTATGAGCTGGGTTTCTTAGACTATATAAACGACGAAATAGGAATACGACAACTGACCTCATGGTTAAATAACAGACTTAGTGATCTTCAATTTGACAACGATGCAAATAAACAACCGTTGGACTTTGTACAAAACAGTATTTATCCCTCGTCACTAAGGATAGTAGGTCGACTGAAGTGTTGTAATATGTGAAGTATGTTTTCAGGTAAATATTTAGTTTCTTCTTGAAAGTGTTGGCCGGTGGGTCTGACTGAAAATAAACTAAACTCCGGTTCGTAATTTTGGCAGTCTACTTAGCGAATAATCAGAATGAAGGGGAAATTGTAATTTCCGCTGTCTTAATAAAAAATGGCTATTGGTTTGCCTCCACATGTGATTTTTCGCTAGCCTTTTGGTTTCGCTGCATAATTTAGTCTTATAGTGTTCTGAAATTCCTCAATTTAGATGATAGCCTAAGTGCTCGCGCTAATTTTTTCGGATCAGATTTATCTTCCCGGTTTTTGCTACCGCGACTCAGGTCAGTGTATTTTCTTAGGCATGTTTATATTTTTATCTGGCAAAATATTAATCCATTTTTTGTTTTGAGTATTAGTTTTAGATATCAGAAACCAGAATGGGCGTTTTTAGCTAGAAATGTATGTAACAGCCGCCATGGATTTTCTAATCGTCCTTGGGTTCGTTTCCAACCGTCATTTTTGATGTTATTGAGAGCAACTAAAGAAGACCATCTCTAGTTACTCATTCTCCTCAGTATTGTGGATAGCTCTATTCCATCAATGAGTTATGATCAGTTATTGTGGATACCTGTGATGTATTCGAAAGCATTATTAGATCCAGTCACCTGAAAACCTGCGACCAATTTAGAGACGCTACCGCTGTGTTCCAAATTTGTTAGTGAAAATACACTATATAACATCATTTAATGATTTCGTCTCATTATGTCGTGTATGTGAAAGCAAGTAAAATACTGGAAAGCTAGAAATCTGCTACCAGCATGTAGTGTATGTATGTTGTGTTGGTCATAAAAGTTAACCCGAGTTCCATAATCAGAGAGCAAAGGAGTAAAAACTGTAACTGACTGGTAGATGAAGTGAGACGCGATAGAAGTCTGCCTTAAGTTACGAAAATATATTGGCTCATTGCTGAAATAGTGATCATTATTCGGGTCTGTAATACACTAAGTTAACGTGATAACGTTGATTACAATCCCACCCAATCCACTCCTTTACACTCAACTATTGGTCTTTCGATAGGTTCATAGTTTTTACTGCTGTCTAATGTCTTAGTTTAGTCACTTGAATGTGCTAATCTTAGTGAATGTAGTAGTTAATTGGGAGTTAATATTTGTTGGATAAAAATAAATGCGTTCGTTCTATGGCAGTGAGATTGCTGAGGCCAGTATTTGTCACATTGCCTGGCATGGATTCAGTTTATCGGAATATGAGGGATCATGGAAATTCGACTGCAATGAAACAAAGAGAAGATAACAGTCAGCATTAGTAAATGGAAGTTTACACAAATACTGTAAATAAACGACTGACTACTTTGGTAGTAATAATGACAAAAACGACAATGATACTATTATTAGAAATAATAAATACGATAGTTATGGCAATAATAAGGTACAAGACATGCATGTTGTACAGCCATTATATGAGAAGGGCGACAATCCATATATGAGTACGTGACTATCAAAACTCTTCGTAAAGCTATCTGCTGAGTGGGCTATGGTCATATCGGCTGAGAGAGCATTTCAAACGAACCTGATAGTGAGTGAAAAGAGGTGTGATCCAATCTATGTATTCGCTCTTTGATATGCATTTGGTTGCCCGGTATCTGACTGCATTGAGATCGTACGATGATTGTGTTAGGTCCCGATAAGCATAATGGATGGACCAGTAGTATACGCATATTATTGGTCCATAAATGGATCCCAAAAGTTACCATCCATTATGCTTATCGGGACCTAACAGATTTCCATCAACACATACATGCCGGCAACCCTAGCATATAATTATCGGCTTAGATTGCACTAGTGAATAACGAAATTAACTAAGCCTAATATGAGGGTGGATTTTGAATACGTACACTTAATATAATTGTTGATCTGAACAGTTAATCAGGAACACGAAGTGGAGAAAGTGAAGCGAAATGAAATGAGACACAGCAAGGAAGGCGAGTGAGACAGCTCGTCCTGACCAAGCTTTACTGAACATTTATAGTCAGACCAAAAATGAATTACACACACATGATGAATGGGGTGAGCATTTAACTCGTGTAAGATCATATAGAAAGTCATTGTTGTTAAGCCGATAAGTGCAAGGTCAAAATGTGTCTGGAGGGGAATGAATAGACGGGTCTTTCTGAAAACTAGAATGGATTATGCACGCAGTAGTGTATTTGTGAGCGACAACCAATGTGTTCACAAACCGGAATGAGAGGTCAAAGGTTATGTTTTTTTAAACAACTTCACGCTTAATAATGGTAATTGTACAATTGTGAGAATTAATTAAAAATGGGAACAGCAAACAAAGTAGTTACAAAATATTACGTCTTTGATCTGTCTACCCAATTTTGTGCAGAGGATGTTTGTTTAGTCTAGATTAAAATCTTTACGGGATAGGCCGACCGCCTTAACCTTGAGGCTAGTATACGTGAGTTCGAAGTGAGACTAACTTCTTAAGGTAGAGAGACGAAAACTATTCTATCACTTGATTGGCTGACAAGTATGCAAGTGAGAGAGGACAAGTCAACTGGAACACTACTCGATTTATCCCCAATCCCGACTTGGTTCCCGATTTCAGATAGGTGCAAAAAGATACGTGAATAAACAGATGACTAACCTGACCACAACGTATAATAATTACGACAATACAATTATGTCCAAGACTGGAAACCAGCGTAGACAATAGAGTACAAAACGGTACGTTTGAATTACAATGGCCTTGGAACAGGAAAGGCTATGACAGTGAATCATATATCAAACGAAAGCTCATGATTTGTAGAATAAACTAGGGGAAAAATAAATGTTACCGTTTTACGAGCTGTGAATTAAATGAAATCGCCCCCAAAAAATGACTCCCGTAGTTTGTCAAGGCTTCTTGATTCTCTAATCACATCACAAAATAAGTCTAAGTTGACTGTCTCCACATGCCATTCGTCATAGATTGCTTCTAGAGTTACAAGTATCAGATTGAGGTAGGCCGTTTTTTTGGGAGTATTTGTGATTCAATACGTCATTGTCAGGTAGCCTCATGCTCTTCTTTAGCTTAGGGAAAGTAATCGAAGGCAGCCGAATCGGTTTTCATAAGGCCTGTCCCTTAATCTTGTGACCAACATACTGATGCCTCTCTTTACTAGGTCCAAGAGGTTCCTATTAATTTTGTGGAGACGAAGTACTATAAAGTTTCTAGATGCGGGTGACTATATGTTTTGAATACTGTCGGAAGGAGCTCTGGAATCAACACGTCTTACCATTTCCAAATAAAGGTGAAGTTAGCGTAAGTTTTGGCTGCATCTATACGGTAGTTTTTACTAGTTTCCAAGTTTTCAGTAGTTAATAGTTTGGGATTGCCCTCCATGGAGGTAGTCGGAAGAGATCTATCGTATAAGACGTGTGTTTTCTGTGTTCGCTTGGTGTGAATTTCATAGCATTGCATTTTGACATTCATGCGCGCAAATTGGTGCCATTGAGTTAATTTTATCTCTCAGGAAGTCGAAAGAGATCAGGAAGAGGAGTGAACTCAAAACGGTTCCTCATGGAGCTCTCGACGTTGAGACACTAGCGTACAATAATAATGAAGTCGCAAATAACGGTGTGTTATATTAGGCATGCCGGTTTAAAGGAAAGATCAGATTGTTACGGAAGATAAGGTCTTCAATGATGTGGGTTGCTCGGTTAGTTTGATATTTTATGAGACACACTGATCATGAAAGTATAAGGGAAAACGTTCCTCACACTGCATCAAGCTCTGGCGATTTATCGGTAGAATTTTCTCGCTCTCTCTCTGTTAAAATGTTGAATATATTTATTCTGATAATTTATCTCACAATTTCATTTCACTTATAAACTGATTCAAGTTAACACTTTATATTAGTCAGCCCCAACATTAACAATTTTATTTATATAACAAACAATTCCTGATTCACATATTACAATTTCCAAATGATGTATTTTGCCTTAAATCTGGCCAATTTTATGGATTATTAATCTGGATTTATAATTGTAGAACCTGATGAGAAATTATTGAAAAGAATATTCTTCGTTCATACAATTGTGTTTTTAATATAATGGGAATTTTTCATCAATTAAAATCTTGTGATCAACCCATTGCGTTGAAGGCACTCAATGAGTTCCTGAAGTAGAACACAAAGTTCACTGAAACGGAAAGTTCATTGGAATTTATAAAGAACTGTGTCGAATCATGTCATTATCCGAAACTGTTCTATAAGTCACTACGCCGTAATCATATTAATCCAAATAGAAAAACATTAAAACGCTATGCACTTAATAAAATTGACACATTGAATAATGACTTGACAGAGATAGAAGTAAACATTGCTCGCAGAAGATTTGCAGTTGATGAATTACCAGAAGACCTTAAGTCCCAGTTTATGGAGTATGTCACAAAAATAATTAAGGAACGTTCAAACAAGAAACATATCCAACTTCTCAAAAGCCTTGAAAATCAACCGGTTGAAAATAAATTTTCGACGGAACAAAAAGGTATGTGCACAATTTTTCCTGTACTGAATTAAATAAAGAAAAACTTGAAGTATTAGCACTTGGCCTAAAATTCTGTGATACACGAAACCGCGTAAATCAAATCGATACGGACATACAATTTGAAAACCTAAATCGTCAGACATCAGATCTGGTTCCGACCTCTGACCAGGAACTTGAACGTTTCAAATCAAACCTAGTTGACTGTTGCTATCAGTTTAAGAATAGTAGATATAACTACAGAAGTATTTTAACTAAGAAACACAAGGAGGCTATCATGGATCTCATTAGTGACGAGAATCTGATCATCACAAAACCCGATAAAGGAACAGGAACCGTCCTACTTAACAAAAACGATTACATTGACAAGATGAATAATATCTTGAATGATCTTCAAAAATTTCAGAAACTGAATAACCAAAAAGATGTCAATAATAAGATAGAGAATGAACTGACCCAAACCTTAAAAAAGCTCAGAGATCAACAAATGATTCCAAAAGACGTATACGAAACAATTAAGCCAATAGGTACACATTTACCTAGGTTATACGGACTGCCAAAGATACATAAACCGGATATCCCATTAAGGCCAATTTCGGACATGTATGATCCCCAATATCATGCTGTAGCAAAGTGGCTAGTAACTGTTTTGAAACCACTCCATAATCGTCTGGCAAAACATAGTATTAAGGACGTATTCCAATTCGTTGACAGGATTAAAAACATAAACACGAAAGATCAGACGATGACTTCTTTTGACGCAGCATCACTGTTCACAAATGTTCCACTCAGAGAAACTGTAGAATATATTTGTGAACAACTTAGAGAACAGGGACTAGAAACGACAATCCCTGTAGAGATCATCAAAGAATTATTACTAAAATGCACTATGGATGTACATTTCAAATTCAATGGAGAAATCTACAGACAAATAGATGGCGTCGCGATGGGTTCACCCCTGGGTCCCATATTGGCAGACATTTTCCTTTCTAAACTAGCAAACGGCCCACTGGCACAATAGATCGATAAGTTTCCATTGTACTGTCGATATATGGATGATACATTTATCCTTTGTAACGAGCGTACGGACTTGATAAGAACACTCGAGCAATTCAATACAGCTCACCCGTCCATAAAATTCACATGTGAGAAAGAAAATAGGGGTAAAATAGCCTTCCTAGATGTTCTGCTTACAAGGAGAAAAGATGGATCGCTAAAAAGAAACATAAGCAGGAAAATGACCTGGACGGGTCAATATACTAACTTTTTCAGTTTCGTTCCTCTACAACAAAAAAAGGAACCTTATCAAGACACTACATCATAGAATCAAGACTATATGCACTATGGATACGATTGAAGATGAAACAAAGACATTGTTTACAACCCTGAAAGAAAATGGATATCCAGAGAAATTTATAAATAAAAACTTAGCCAATAAAAGACAGCGTAGAGGATATCCAACGGTAAATAGAAAGCCTCTATATATACACTTGCAATTCAGAGGCGACGCGCCGAGTGAAATGTTAAGACTTAAGCTAAGTAGATCAATTCAAAGGACTTTTAACGCAGCTAAACTACAACTACTATTCTCCACACGACCAATAATCACTCCGAGGTTGAAAGATAAATTACCTAGACTAGCCACCTCCTTCTGTATCTATCAATTCAACTGCTCCTGTGGAGCAAGTTATATTGGCAGATGTTCTAGGAATATGTACATTCGAGCTCGTGAGCACCTACCCGTGTGGTTAAGCAAAGGTGTCGTCAAAACTGTTAACAGCTCCATCTTAGACCATTTAGTCCAAACAAGACATACAGCCAACATGGAACAATCTTTTGCAATAGTTTATCGTGTCAACAGCAGTCTACCTAATTCCGTCAGACTGCGAATCCTACAGACGGCTGAAGCAATTGCTATTCGGATCAAAAAGCCAGAGCTTTGTATCCAAAAGAAGTATGTTCAGCCACTCCTTTTACCCTGGCCAACTAGCTAATAATCAATCTTATAATGTGGTGACGTAATCTGATTAATGTTCATTTTATGTCCCAAACTTATTATTGTTATTACTATTATTATTATTATTATTATTGTTATTATTACTATTATTGTCTTTACACTTGATAACCCCTTTTTGAGGAATTTATTCAATATCCACCCCCGAATCTACTATATTTGACCTAATTATTTTACATATTACGCAATTTCCGACTTGTAATCACAATATTCTCTCTCTTACCTATGTTGACTATATTTATTCTGATAATTTATCTCACAATTTCATTTCACTTATAAACTGATTCAAGTTAACACTTTATATTAGTCAGCCCCAACATTAACAATTTTATTTATATAACAAACAATTCCTGATTCACATATTACAATTTCCAAATGATGTATTTTGCCTTAAATCTGGCCAATTTTATGGATTATTAATCTGGATTTATAATTGTAGAACCTGATGAGAAATTATTGAAAAGAATATTCTTCGTTCATACAATTGTGTTTTTAATATAATGGGAATTTTTCATCAAGTAGAATTTTAAATATCAATTTTATCGCAAGGACAGCAGCTAGTTTATTTTCCACCTACTAGTTTAAAGGCCTAGGTTGCTCGATTTCATAAAACTAGACTTTGTGAACCGCTTGTTTTCGTCACATTTTCCGTTTATTTTTTCCTATCTGATTACATACAGCTCCACGACTGCTACAGCAGTTGTGAAGTTTCCGTCATTTTTGGAAAGTTTCTGACGACTGTAAAGTCGCTGTTTAGTTCTATTATACATATTTATTTATTAGCCAGTTGTTAAATGTGCAGGAATATTCTATTGTATGATTTCACTGATTTTATTTAAATAATACTCCTGCTTGGGTAGCACCTGATTTGTAAGCTCATCTTGCAAATTGTTGATCAAGCCTGTAAAGATGATGTGAACCTGAAAATTCAGAGATAAAATACCACCATTATTACTGCTGCTGAAATGTTTGGAAGGTTTAGCAGCACTTCTAATTTTCCATCTAAAACAAACAAAAATGATTTAAACTGTTGTTTTAGGGATAATCTCTTGAAAAATGACAGTCCGGTTGTTGTGCTTACTCACCTGATTTCCAAAAACACAGTCACACCTTTTTTAGCCGTCCTCGATTCATCACTATGAGGTAAACGACATAGGTCGAAGCACGCTTTACACCAGTGGTTTTATGATAAATTATTAAGCACCAATCACCACTGTCATTTCGAAGAAGCAAGAACAAGTTTCGACGAGTCGATAAAGCTCAAAAAGCCTTCTAGCCTGGCCATTTCAGTGAACAAAACATAATAAGCCATAGTGGTGACCCGTGTGCATCCCTTCGGGTTAATTCAACAGCAGTTAGATAGCCAACTGTGATTCTATATATTATGACCGTCTATTTAGAAAATACTCCCAGATAACCGAAGTACACCCTTTTTAAATATGTGATAGGCCGCGGAAAAACACACTGGTGTCTTCACGCACGTGATATATTAGGTCCAAGCTGAAAATTGGACGGTTTCAGAGCAATCATATATCCCTAATTTTTCGCATCAATATCTACTCTCGTTCCTCTCGTTCCTAACTATCACTTCGGTTCAACTAATTTTTGAGCAAAGCTCGGAGGTCTCTCCCTCCTGCACTACTTTTATGTCTCATGGTGACTGGGGGAACCTCTCTTCATGACGTAGCGAGCACGCTCTAAAAACACCAAAATGAAATAATGAGGGTGATAAGAGAAAGGAATAAAATGAAGGATGAGAAAAGTTGTTGAAACTTTGTCCCACAACAGACCTTAAAGATTTTGGTTCTGAATCTGATGGAGAATAGTCTAAATGACTGTAGTAAGGCCCTTCGCTTGTTATGGCGGACATTAAAGATTTGGTTGTTTCATCTGTTCACAATGCACGAAACTCACGCACTCTGATCGAGTCACATGAGGCTAAATCTGAAGGATTGTCAAACTACTCAAATGAGGCCTTCTCGGAGGACACTATTGTTATCAATGCTTATAGACATGTTGGACCCATTTTTACCCATCCCTGAATAGTGATTTAAAAAGTCCTCAAGGTTGTTGTTGTAGGTTTTTACACATTATGCATACAACAGGCGGAGCGCGAGATCCTAATTTAAACACAAATCCATTAAAATTTAACACATAATAATGGGAAATATGCTGTCTTCATAAAGAAGGAAGCAAGTAAATACTTCATCATGGAACCCTTGATCCGATAGAATGCTGTCAGCCAACTCATATCTAGATAACTGACAATGCTACAGCCATAATTTCAAGATGTTATTCGTGATATGAGTGCTTGTAACCCATGAAACTTTCTTTAGATTTCTGAGTAGTCCGAATGCTCTCAAGTCTACGAGCCCTGTTGGATAATATCTACAATTCCTATAATCTTTCACGGACATAAGGTCGATGACACCCACTGTGTTGCTCAATACGTCTATCAGGCCTAAATACCGAGCGATTGGCACGACACCATCATTAGACCTATACTTAAGAACAAAAAAAAGAGCTCACGTCCCACCACTGTCCCATCATTTTAACTAACACAAAAGTTAAGGTATTGAAAAAAACAATTTAAGATATGTTGCTAATTCATGCAGATGCGAAATAAAGAGGGCTTCGGAGTGAATGGTTTCGCTCAACCAAATCACAAACTATCAGAAAAGACTGAACAGTGGCTCGAGATAACGGATTTTTTGTTGTTTTAATATTCTTGCATTTTAGCAAGCCGTGTTTTCAGGTATCTTGTTCATAGCCTATGCAAAACCTTCACAAATTTGGAATAACAGGCATAATAAAAGACCAGGCAAATATTTTTAAAGCCGAATACAGATGGGAGTAAAAGGGACTTAACAAAACTTCTCAAGTGGTCAGCACCCTTATTTGTAGATAATATAAAGTCACTGAAACCAACCGACGGTGATAATCGTTTCCTTGTTCTCTAAGTTGGTTGAGATAGGTTATTTCGTTGACCTCAAAGTTATGGTTCGCTGATCATAATAAGACTGCGCATAAATACGTTGGATATGTTAGTTGATACCACTACATTGTCGATGAAACACCACCTGAACAAGTCTGTGAAATAAGGTTCTAAGTTGTGACTTAAAAAAAGCTGAATACCTCAAAGAAGCAGACGCTAGAGGTTTTCGAGTGCTATGGTCTCTTGAAGTAGCCCCTGAAACGTCCCCTATCGAAGTACTGAGTATTTTGTTAAACTAGGGCTGAACATAATTTTCATTAAGACATCTAGAAAATCCAGGATCAAGACCCACAACTTCGACTGGATTTTTGTCTATGCTGCTACTACACCAAGTGTGGTTCCAGTAACTTCCAGATGTCAGAGGTCATCTGTAGTATAGTAAATACAGTTCGAACTGTAACTTGCTAAAGTAAATTAATATTCCTACATCTCACTGGGTGTATTATTGACACAATCGAATATTTTAAACCCCTATGTCAGAAGTTCAACACTTATCGTATGCGAAAAATACTAATATTGAGAGACGAAGCCTTTTTTTTGTTCAAGATATTTATATTGAACATTAGATGTAGCGACCCAATTAATTGGGCATAAAAAGCTACGGAATTTTTCATCCTATCAATTTAGACGATTTTATGGTTCTATTCTATCACATAAGTGTCAGTTTCATAAATTCGTTTAATCGTTTATTTACCTACAATTGACGTACATACTCACAGTTAACCTTGGAGTGTGGTTTTCATTTCGAGCAATGACCTCTAGGCGTGTTGTGGTTTCAGCTGTGAATTGGACTGAACTGTATTCAAAATGCCCGAAACATCAATTAGATCAATTTAGAGAGTTGAAGACAAAGACAGACAATCTTGTATCTAAGTAAGATAGCTTAATTTACTAGACATTGTTCGTCATAGGATAACATCACTTCCAGAATCTCTGCCACCAATTAATTGGGAACACTATGCACATGCCGTCCCCATCCCAGGGCTAGTAGATAAATTCAAGAAGGAATATGCAGGTTTTTCAGTTGAATATCCTAAAGATACGTCGGGTGCTGTCACTAAAGTTCAGAGCCAAGGAAGGATTATGGTAAGTGCTTTTTGCTAACAGACGACTTCGCAGATGGCGAACGCTGAACGTCATGCAGATGCTTGTTTGAAGATGAAAGCTAGTGCAGAAAAAATGGTAGCTTCCCCGAAATAATCTTTACTTTTATTAGAAAGCTGCTCTAAACAAACTGCCTCCTGTAGATGAGTCTGTGCCAGAAATCATGGTTGCGTATTTTGGTCTTCAGGCCAATCGGTTTATCGATCGCAGCAAACCAATATCTCTAGGAAATACGAATATTTTAAAAAGGTCTGCACCATCGATGCATTGGGACTTCAATTAACATAAATGACCAATTCTAGTTACGTATTCGATTAGTTTGTACCCTCCATGCTTCCTAATTTTAATAGAAAGTACACCTTGTTCTACTTATTGTTATTCCTATTGGTTATCTCAGTTGTCTAGAGGATTTCGTTGGCCAGGTATTTACGATTTGAACAGTTTGTGCTAAAATGGATTACCGTTGCAGTCATTTGCGTATTTGAAATCAGTTGGTTGTAGTAGTTAATGAAGAGCTATATCTAAGGAATTCTTATCTATCACAAGAAAGTTAGCTGGTACTAGTTACATCCACGGATAATCAGTCCCATAACACTGGATACTAGTTAGGTAATATATAGCTTGTTCGCTTATGACTTCTACTGTTCCTACTGCTATATGCACGGTAGTACGTTTTTATCTGCACTTTTTAGTTGACGTCTGATTTCAGTTGTCGGTAATAAAGCTTACGAAATTGTGGATAGAATTACAAATGTGTATCCAGTAAATACGACTGACAAAAATGTGGTACAATCTTGGTAACCGATTTCATTCACAACTGAGAATTTATATTGGATTCCTGACATGTTAAACGAGAACTAGTATAGCGTACTCGTCCAACTTAGTTTCCATACGCATGTAGACACCCAGAGTTCGAGTCTGAGTAGATTATATTTAACGCTTTCGCGACAAACGCGTCGACCACTTAGAATGGGATTGTTTTCTAAATAAGAATTGCGTTCCAAACTGTGTGTAACAGGCCTGAGTGGGTTCGTATGTTGGTACACTGATTGTCCACTCCTTGAAAACACTAGTAAGCTATTGTAACAGTGAGAACAGGTAACGGCACTGAGTTGTTTCCAACTACACCGAGAGTGTATGGACCAGTCGGATGGTTTGCCATTTTAGTAGACTTGATCTGAATTTCATCTAATATCTAACCTGGAGTCGGCTTATCTTTCGGACTACCCGCAAATTATTGCATTTATTGGACTCTTTTACTTAGCATTCGTTGGCGCAAAAATAATGCTATTATACACTTGTGGGTAACTTTCAGTACAATTCATTTAAGCTAATGCGAAGAATAATCTGGTGAATGATATATTAAGGAACTTGTGAAGAGTCACTAAGACAACGTCAGTTCGCACAAAGCAGATTAGCTGTCCTCTACGATACCACTGATGAAATAAAGATAATTTGAGCAATTAAGTTCCTAATCGCATCTGGTAGTCCATTCCTCAGTTGGACATCTTTTCGTTGCATTTGTTAGTATCTACAAATCAACGATTAGTAGATGGGATTCATCTGGACGACTTCTGACGTTAAGTTGGTTCAAAATTGGCACTATCAACTCTCAGTCTTACTACACTGTAATAATCATAGTGGAGGACCAGCGGCTAAGGTTACGCCTCTCTCACAACCAAATACGTCTAGTTCAACCACGGCATCATCAGTAGATGGCATCTCAAATAGGATAGATGAATCCCATTACGGTCCTGATGCTAATGTTACTTTTAAGATGTGGTTCAGGCGTTATGGAGATCTATTTATATTTGATTTCGCCAATCAAGATGATGCTTGGAAAATGCGGCTGTTACTTTGTAAATTGGGTGCAACTGAGCTGGACAAGTATTGCAATCTGATCCTGTCTTTGAACCCACGTGACCGATCATTTACAGACACAGTTCAGACATTAAGCCAACATTTTGGCGATAACTCGTCTGTTTAATACTCGTTATCAATGCTTGAAGCTAACTATGAACGAATATGATGATTTTCTTACGCATTTGGGCGTCGTCAACCGTGAATACGAACGCTCCCAGTCAAAGTACTTGACTGAAGATCGGTTTAAAACCCTGATCCTCATTTGCAGCCTGCAGCACCAAAAGTTCAGTGACTTACGAACAAGGCTACTAAGTCGGTTGGATCAAGAGCCGAAACTCATCCTGAGTGATATAGCTAATGAATATCAACATCTCACTAATCTGCAACGAGACACTTCTATGGTCCAGAGTGGTGGGTCTAGCCGATCTGAAGTACGAGCGGTGCAACAGATGCCCTACAAAAGCAAACACGTCCCTCCTTCATCCAGTCCATCCCACTCCAGCTCGGGACGACAGACTAAAGCGAATCCCCCTACTCCTTGCTGGCAATGTGGTGCATGGGACTACGTTCGAAACTGCCCATTTAAACAACATGGATGCAAGAAGTGTAAGGTTATCGGTCATAAGGATGGGTTTTGTCTGAGGAAAAAGAATCCAAGTCAATCCAGAAATACCAAAGAGACCCTTCCTACATCCCGCACCAATTCTTTGAGCTTAGTATTTTCGTGTCAAAGCTCATCACCAGGTGAGAGAAAATTTATTACTGTTAATATTAATGGGCATTCATCTAGATTGCAAATAGATACTGCTTCAGATGTCACTATTCTCTCACGTAAGATTTGGACCAGAATGGGCAGCCCAAACTTGCAGCGTACAATGCAAAAGCCTCGTACTGCGTGTGGTAATTACCTTTACCTGCTAGGACAAATGGAATGTACAGTTACTTTCTGTGGTTCGGCGTTTGTTGAGGAATGTTACATAACGCCAGCTGATCTAAATTTACTCGGTTTAGATTGGTTCGATCAGTTAAAATTAGCTGATGTTCCGTTGAATACCATATGCAACATGGTATCACAACCCCAACTACGACAACAACCACATGGCTTGGGAGCATATACGAGGAACTTGATGACGCAGTTTTCAACCATTTTCCAACCTGAATCGGGTCGGTGCTCTGCTATTAAAGCAACGCCTCGATTAAAAACTGGGGCTAAGCCTGCTTTTCGTCCAAAGAGACCTGTGCCTTATGCAACATTACAAACAATAGATGAAGAATTGAATCGCCTTCAACAACAGGGAGTTATTACTCCCGTTTCCTACTCTGCATGGGCAGCACCCATAGTTGTTATCAAGAAGGCTAGCGGCACGACACGTACATGTGCTGACTTTTCAACAGGCCTCAATTCAGCTCTGGAACAACATCATTATCCCCTGCCTGTTCCCGCAGACCTATTTACCATACTGAATGGGGGAAGGTTTTTCGCTAAACTGGATCTAGCTGATGCTTATTTGCAAGTGGAAGTAGATGAAGCATCGAGAGAGCTGCTAACTATCAATACCCATCGTGGTTTGTTCCAGTATAACTGTCTACCTTTCGGGGTCAAAACTGCCCCATCTATTTTCCAGGTATCTCGGGAGTCGCGGCTTATGTAGATGACATTCTAATTGTAGCGATGACATTAGAACAGCTACGAGAACGCACGACATTGGTATTGCAACGCATCAGTGACAACGGGTTCCGGTTACGCTCAGAGAAATGCCAGTTTTATTTGCAGTCGGGTTCGTTTTCGATGCCGACGGCCGCAGACCGGATCCTGAGAATATCCAACCTATCAAACTGATGCCCACCCCCACTAATGTCCCAAAACTCACATTTTGTAATCTTATCTTTGTGGAGCTTGTGTGCAGGTGTATGCTTGATGAACCTGGTATCTTCTGGTTGTCTGTAGAATACACTTTCTACATCTTACCAAGACTTCTGGATTAGCGATCCATTGAGGTTTCACCGCGTGGGTTCAAATCATATCCACGTCGCCAAATTGTTATGTTCGTTAAGCTTGAATGCTACTGCTGATTCGTCTTACTCGGAACGCATAGAAAAATCAAGGATTCAGAGACTCGATAGGCTATACTGGTCCGTTGTCTCCGACTCAGCTAACTCGATCCAGAATTCTTGGTAAGATGTAGAAAGTGTATTCTACAGACAACCCGAATATACCAGGTTCATCAAACACACAAATCAGGCGTATTTATACAAAATATATATAATCGACATCGCCATGGAAGTTTTTAAACATTTAATCGATAAGTTCGTCAATCGACTATGTGCGTGCGTGGTAAGAAATGCCCAAGCATACATCTGCATACAAGCTCCACAAAGATAAGATTACAAAATATGAGTTTTGAGGATCTAACGTCCCCAACACTCCCATTCATAGACCTTAATGTATGATAGACTAAACAATCAATATCCTCAGGAAGTCTGTGCAAACACTTGGGGTTCCTGAATTCCTTAGGAAACTAATTTCTGTGTGCTTACGACACGAATATCTACTATTGACTACTCTTCTGTTATTCATTCCCCTCCCAACGCATTTGGAGGTTTCCGGATCCAAAAGGCTATTAAGATAGACGCTATTCAAAACTGACATCTCAGGCCATGAATATTTGCTGTGTTCCTACGACATATACAATATTCTAAATGTAACTGTTCACTTAACTAGGGTGATTCAGGGTGTTTTCTGTAGTTCTGCCAATTTCTAACTGTGAGGGGTTATGACATAGTAGTAATCACCAGTTGTGTATACGATTTTACAGATAAAATGTCGTGGATGTCTAGTATCACCTAAATTATCAGTAATTCGTAAACAGCTCTGATTTGCGGCCGGTGAAAGTAAGATGTGATTAACCACTGAGCGTGGAAAGACTAGATCATTTACTGTCAAACATGTAATTTCCTTTCTATCATTGATTTCTGCCCCAAACTTTAAATGCATACCGCTTGTAGTCGTGTTGCATAAGGTACTGTCCATACCCCGGTTCTCTATATTGGGTCACAAACCGTGTATCTGGTATAGTCGCTAACCCAGTCTACGTAGCGCAGCAATAGAGTATCCAGTGTAGTAGTAATATATTCTCAGCTACCTGTATGATTTAGCAAACAGAAATATTTTCATTCTGTCGTCGTATCAGGCTTATGAACATTATACTCAACTTGAAGCCTGAAGACATCATAACCCTTTTTCAAAAAGCACTGAACAACAACCTGGAGATACTAAACATGAATCTCTCACCTGTAAGCTTATTTCAAAAATAAACATCAACACGTCATTTTAAAATAAGGAGTGAGGCAGTTGATTGTGCTGGCTGGCTTATGCGTTCTCTATACTGATATATTGGATATGAGGGACTTTCGCCAATATACAAATAGTCGTAGGGAAACGAGTATATTCACCCAATGTTACTGAACTAGGCATATGAATAATCCATTAAAATACTAACTTTTGGTCTGTGTTTATGTGAAACAGTACAGGTTTCCTGAGTAGAATTCTCAAAGTGATGGAAGCAAACGACCGAAGACCCTAAGGGGGATTGGTCAGAGTCAGAATGATAGGTGCACTCACTTTTCACCCTTCTATAAATAGTGAACGTTTTATTTATCCGAAACGATTTTTTCACACGTTCCTTATTTCCATGCTATTACGTCTATATTGACTTTTCAATTGTATGCTGTCGAGAAGTGCGTCAACCTGAGCCAATGTGTTTTGTATTTATCCAACTAAATACTATGTAGCAGATTGTTCAAAGTTTTTGCTATTAAAAATATTCAAAGCAGTCACAATAGGTGTAATCAACTTGTAACAATACTGTCTGTCCTTTCCTCACGGGTTTTATTAATTTCCAGATCGATGGAAGAAATAGGCGACTGCTATACAAATGGTACACAAGTAAAATATCTGTAGAAAACCATAAATGACAATAAGTAACGAAACTTTTTATTAGAATGAACAAAGTGTTCAACAATATATTAGATTAAAAATATTTGCATGATCACAACCACTCCCCTCAGACATGAAACAAACTGTAGCAAGAGAAGTGTATGATAATTATTAATATGTATTGTTCCACAAAGAGTGAACAAAAACACAAAACCGAATAATAAACGAAATTAAGTCATGGAATTTAGCAAAGCAGAAATATCACATTATTAGATCACATTTTTAGTGAATGCAGTACAATCACTACAAAAGATACTTATTAAAAAAGGTATTCATAGTATATGTACACTAATGATGTAAAGCAGAACGATAACTAGTCAAAACAAAGCAAGTCTGTAACAGCCTCCTGTTTATTTGATTTACTGTCACCTGTATGAGGACCCCAAGTAGATAAAGAGTTCCAGTTGTTCATATCTAACACCTCATCATCACCCTCATTTTCAGAATATCGGCTTTTGGAATTTATTCCTGCCAGGTCTATTAATTTGACATCGTCAGTTAACTGGTTATACTTGCTACTGACAGATTTTTCTCCAACTGACTCAGTGTTGATTACATCCTCATCAATATCTTCACCGCCTTCATCTTCGCCTGTATTAAAAATCCCTAGGTTGTACGCAAATGCATCTCTTGCCAGATCCACTTCAAGTGGAAAAATTTTTATTTGCTTCATGACACCATAACATTGATCATGGTAGGTGGCCATAGCATCGATGAAACGTTGTAACTCAAACACGATATCTTGTACTGGTGAAGCGGAAAAGAACAAAAACCGACTGCGGTTAGTTCAAAACAAATATGAAAAATATAATCCCATTTTACATACCTAATCATATAAGAAATCTGTGGCAAACTATGAATACTATAGTTCTAAGGATCCAAAGACATTGTACAAAAAAGTCATTGTAGTCCGAAAAATTGATATCTAGTTTGTTTGGTATGTTATTTAGAATGCACATGTTGACAAAATATTCAGCCTAAAAGCTTCTTATACCTAACAAAGTTTAATTTTATGGTATCAAGAAATACGTTAATAGTATGTCTAAATTCGTAGACACTTAGGAACCTGGTTACTACACGTAAAACATTGTATTCAGTTCCAGATCCAATTTATAACATATACACAATAGTTGGTTCATGTCATGATTTGGGTTCTGAATCATATGTTAAGCAGTGTCTAATTTCGCATTCGGGTCTTCAGAGTCCTAATAAGATTCTTTATTACATCGGGAGTGTTGTTCGCTCAGACATCAAATCACGATATGAGAATGACGTCGTCTACCATCACTTGTCAACCAGCTGTTGAAAGTAGGGATATCTCCGTCGAAAACAAAATGGATTCCAACATACGGCAAATATCTAGCCATGGTAGAACCAGTATATCAGTCAGTCATCTAAAACATAGGACCGGCACATATATGCGTTGGTCCAAGTCAACATACCTCATAAGAGCAGTATAAACCAGTTCATACAAAACTGATTAAAAACAGTGCGATTTTCGACTACCGAAATCTTGACGATCGTTATAATATAAAGGAAAAATTTCATAACGTCAATAAAGTTGTATTAGACTACCGTCAAACGGAAATTCATGAATACCGCATTTAGTAACTAAGTGAATGAGAAACAGTAAATACAATATTAACTAGAACTGGAAAGTTATGTAAATTATTTTTCCCTACTAGTCACAATGCGAAGAAACCAGTACTTTATAACACTAACTTAAACAGATTATTGTTGTAATTACATAGATCAACTAACTGATCACTTATAAACCACGGGGAAAATTATAGTGCAACATGTTACAACTTTATTTACAAGACTATTAATATTATTATTAATCACTTTATTCAATATTATATATTTAGCATAACATAGAAGCAACTTTCCTGACCAAATAATTGCCGACAAAACCGTCAAAAATCAATCCCAGAGACTGTCATAATACAATAACAGTTTTGTAAGATATGCGATGCCAATAGAAGTCCGATAAAACAGTTAATATAATTGTCTGTGATTGGTATGGGTTAAGCAATTAAAGACTAAATACGACGATACATGTTTGAAAGCGGTAGGTGATTTTTTGAACTATAATAGCTGTAGTGTAGTGTGACTCAACTGCCAAGTACGAGTTAATATACTTCGGGATTCGAATCAAAGTACTTAGGCATGTACTGTAAAGAATACTCGGTTATCTAAACTGAACGTGGAGCGCGGTTCAGACCTGTTACATAACAATTGAGAGGCAAGCGGTTTAGCAACTAAGCAATTTCTCTATCTTTCACTGTGTTAATTACGGTTCTATACAGTGAAGTGTAAAACTGTAGTGGACGAACACTGGAGTCCGGAAGACCAATTTATTATTCATGCACAATCACATAGTGGTTTAGTAAGATATGAAAATCATACAGCAAATACATCATTTTCACATCTCTTAGTTGTCCTTTACATCCTTCATGATTCTTCCAATTCCTTGGTTTCCTTCTCTCTCCTCTTCATTTCAATCTTTTGACAAACATTCCACTTCTAATTTGTATTACATACTACTTATGTCGACAAACATAAATAGCATACGCCACACTCGTTCCCACTTTAAACGGTCGATCTTGCGGTTGTTCTACTCTCTGTGTCACTTCCTTTGCCGCGCTCCCCATCAAGATGTAGAATTCACCGGCGCACTGACCTCCACAGCAATATCGGCCTTCCGGGCCACCTAGATACGACGTCCTCCCAGCGACTTCTACAGCCAACACCGCCCCGCCGGAACACTCCGCTTGACGTTACATTCCTGAACCGGACAGCCCCAAGTAGCGCCTCCTCTCTTAACCCGGTAACGGCGTACACAGAACTTCACCTCTCTTTTTACAGCGACACCAAATTTAGTGAACAAAAACTTGGTGGGGAAGAGGAATTTATTAGTCAATACGAAATTGCAGAATGTCTTCGTAAAATACGAAAACCATACATTAAATACTTCATTTACACATCTTCCATCAGTTGTCTCTTACAAAATTCATCGTTCCTTCATTTCTGTTGTTATTACAATTGCTCTCTGTTTACATTTCTATCCTCTTCAATTCGATCTGTTGAACCTTTGGCTACCAGGCATTCCACTTCTGATGAGTGTTACATGCTACTTATGTCGGTAAACATAAGCAGTAAGTAAAACATATATATACCTTTGAACTAGATAACCGTTTAAATGGGCTTGATTAGGACTCTACCGTTTATACAGCAATGTGGAATGATTATTCACCTACAAATGTTAACTCAACTATTTAGGAACCATGCTACTTGAATTATAGTTTAAGTGTCTCCATATTAAAAATAAGTTTATCCACACTTTGTTAATGAGTGCAGAAAATGGTATACACGCCAAATTATTATTCCACTGTTACTAAAATTTAATCCAATAAATTACCAGAGGTCGAACGTGATTAAAAAAGGAAAATAAATACACTGTTTACCATGTTTATTATCCAATAATTCTAGTTTTACTAAAACATCATTGCGCATCTTAGCAAACCGTGTACGTGCATCCTGTCGACATCTTAAAACAAGTCTGTATTCATAATTTCCAGTTTCTACACGATATAGTGGTTCTTGAACCATAGCAAAACCATACTCTTCATCGTCCATTTCCTTTACTTTAAGACAATAAGACTAGTGAAACAAAAGGAGATGAAATAGAAAATAACAACGATGTGTCAGTCAATCACGAAAAATATACACAATAAAAACCTATTGATCATCCAAGAGTAATATGATGGGCTTTGTTGAGATTCTCATGATACCGAATTTTAGCTAGTTTTTCTACCTCTGACAAATATATCCTTTTTTACAAATGAGACGCCGTATTTTAAAGTGGATTATTTGGAGATACATACAACTAGAATATTAAGTAAAGTTGTAATACATTCAGTCTACAGAAATGTCCTATTAGAAGTAAACTGAAAGTTATACCAATTTGCGTTTCAAACTAATTTGACAAGTACATGTTTGTGTTGTCCGTTACCTGGGAGCACTACTGAGGCAACCCGAATGCGGAAATCATAGTAGATGGAAAAGGGTACAATCTAGAACCCAGTGGTTGAAAGTCAAGTATTTTAACAACTACACCAATACTCCAAATCAATTATATTTTATTTTAGCAATTTTTTACTACAGAAAAATATGTAGTCAATATGTCCAGAGGTTATCTTAATCTAGTTTCTGACTGCTTAAAAAGGTCTACCTTTGATTTAATACACAATGGAAGTTAAACCCTTACCTTAGGTTTTACAACAGAGACGTCACAATTCTATTAACTGAACAACACTATGATTTTTAATATCACTTGGTACAAACGTTATCATCACATATCATCTGTGTGTGTCTGTCTTTACTTCCAAGCGGACTAACTAAATAAATCAAGGCCTTCTATTAGAGCTTGTAGACATTAAGCTCAAAACTATTCATCAGTAGGTAGTGAACTGTTATGCAACTTTGTAGTTGGCTAGCTTCAACAACCGTTGTGACATGGATTAACATAATGAGTGAAAATTCTGAGTGGAGGTTATACCTTGTAACAATGGTGACAATGTAGTAACAAGCTGAAGCCAAGATCGACTTTTAGTATTATCTCAGTCATGTGACCATTGAATTAAGATCACCTTGTCAGCTGCTCCATATGCTTATTCAGTTGTGAGAAAAAAAATTAAACCATACGAGAAGAGCAATCACAACTACTCTAACTTAAAGTGTAAATTAAGTTGTTCAAGGATATTTTGAGAGAAGACAGTGTATGAGAAATATCATTAGATAATATTACACCTGACAGGACAATATATCTATTCAAGATACTAAAGAACATAAAAAACATACTCCACAATTCCTTTGAACTATAATAAATACAGATATTGACAACATAGGTCATACCGGAGAATTTTCGTAACAGAGTAGATTGTTGAAATCAATGGGGCTTTTAATTATAATTAGGTTTGTTCAGCTGTGTAGTTACAGAACGGTTGAACAAACTAATCCATTTTTATTGGTTTTGGTTCACATGTTTGTCAGTTGACTTCAATTTCTTGTATGTAAAAGTAAGACAAATAATGTATTTAGATAACCGATACTTGTACCGAATTCAAGACAGAAATCAATCAATGGTATTCAGTAAATTTAAGTAGAAAATTCACACTATCCTACGTTCAACAACGAAAACAAATTCAAACCCAAATTGATTGTCAAATACTTAGTTTAAAACAGGACAGAACGAGCTGAAGTAAGAAAAATTAGTAACGCTTCGCATACCAAATATTCAAATTTGACATCTAAATATTTTTTGATTGTTAACTTTGTATCAGGAACCGCTTTATGTAGAAATGTGTTTAAATCCATGATCATCTATGTGGAATAACAAAAAGTGAAAACATTTTACTACAGAAATGAGAGGGAAAATTATTACAAATTCTAATGTGTTATGAAATGTGCAAGATGGCTTTTAAATACGAATAATATGCAGAAATTTTGAGAAACACCGTGGAATAATGTTACTCTTAGGTCTGATAATACTCCCGTTATTTGCAGAGTTGTTAGCTATAAATCTACAGTCTTAACATACAACAATTCATTTATTGGTTCAAGTATTATCAGAAATATTTGAATTACGTAAGCAGGACGGTTAGCAAGTTAGAGTTGATATGCTTCTATAAAAGTGAACGAAGTAACTCGATTGTAAATAGATTTAATCTCCATTTGGTTTGTGAAACAGTTAAATTAATTATGAAAAAAAACTATAAATTATTGCAGTATGGCGATTTTATAGATTTGATGTGAACTCCGTCTTCAGCCCCCTTAGGGGTTACTTCAAGTTCCAAGCCCGGATAAAAGAGGCCTGGCCGTGAGGTTAACAAACCACACCACGTAAAAAGAGTAATCAGAGAAACTATGCCCTGGAAGACGAAGGTTTTCATGAAGACAAGTTATGAAAACTTATGGCTGAAATTATGCTTCTTCCGACAAATATACAAATAATTATAGCACCCCCACTTGATTTATTCTAGCCTTTAGGTAAATGAATTACTCTAATCTATTCAATCATCCTGATATTTATATATGCAACTCTAAGCATGTGTATGTGAAAGTTCCAGGATGATCAAAGCATTCTTTAAAAAAAAACGACGAAAAAATAACAATGGTCATCTAATGCAATGCTCTCATCAATGACGGGAGTGATGAAAAAAGCTGGTTTTATGTAGAAAAAAAAGGTTCATCGCAGAAAATGAGTGTGAAAACACCTTATGGTGGACCTAAACGCCAAAGTCGGGATGAATAACATAAAGTACAATTACAACATGAAGTGGTATGAATAAAGACAAATAATAGGAGTGGTGGGAGACTGGTAGATCTGAGTGACAAGTATAAAACCAATATTTAACGTCAGGCTGAAAATAAACAATGTCACATAGAATGAAGTCGTACGTTGAGAATAAAAACAATATCAAAATGTTACACTGGGAATAAGACTGATGTCATAAAACCTTACATCAAGTAAGAGGAGTGAACTCGCCTTCTTATCTCGACATATCAGAACTAAGGAAGCAATAGCTTTAATATGTTAGGAGGTGCTCAGTCCCAATAAGCATCAAAATAAAGAATAGATCTTTGTACACCGCCTGGATAGATTTAACAAAGGAAAAAACAAGACGGCATCAGTCAACAAAAGCAACGAAAGTCAAGGCACTGACTGAATATTGAGAAGCAAACAAATGAGCTGATAAGCGGAAATATGTAGACGAACTGACAACAAGGAAATATGGAAGAACCATATGATTCCCAAAAAAAGCTTACAGGGAAATATAGTAGATCAATCAGCGAGACCCGTAAGGAACAAAGATAAATCAATCATTTAGGATCAACAGCAGCAGGACAGGTGAACAGAACATTTTTAAGAGCTCTTGAATAGACCGGCATCACTGAACCTACCGGACATCAAAACAGAACACACACCTTCCCATAGATGACACTCCGTAAACAATAGAAGAAACAACCAAGGCCATCGGATAAATAAAAAATGACAAACAGCAGAACCAGGACGCATACCACGTGGGGCACTAAAGTAAGATATAGAGGTGCCTGCAAATATCAGAGTCCGTCTTCATATCTGAAGCTACTTATGCGTTATGCAATTGTAATCACTGTGGTTTGGAATAATGAAGGTTAGTCAGTTTAGATGAAGTCACATTAAACTCCCAAACGACGGTTTCCCGTTTTTACATTCAGTTAGCGAGTGTATATGCAATAGTTGACAGCAATCAACTTCCGACCCCAATGAATATACAAATATCTATGAAATAAATCCCATAGTTCTTTTATTATATGGGTAAGTTTTAGTGACACTGAATACATTATGCTTTTGAATGAGTATCTTGAATGTCCACCGTATATCATTAGCTGATAGTGCTGACGTTTTAACTAGTGAAGGCTGTTCATCACGAGAGCTGAAGACAGTAACATATGATTTGTTGTTTACAGCGAACTGAGTATATTATTCAGTAAATCTGAATCGTCGGGATTTGTAAGAATCTAGAAGCCGGAAAGTTTCAATATAGATTATGAAAATCTGACACAGAAATAAGACACAGTAGGAAAAGAAATGAATAAGGTAAGTGGTCCGTTGGAATAAGAGGATTTTTAAATTCAGATGTAGGATATATTGCGACTCATATAGCTACTAACTCATATACTAAAGCAAAAGTAGACTACGAAGAGGCAACGGCATGTAGCTTTATCTTTGTGAGTCATATCTCATTTAACTTCACAAAGTACAACAGGCTATGAGTTGTAATTAACCCCAAGAATGTCTGTTTCGATTTGGAACTCAATATTATATCTAGGCCAACAAGAACGTGGGATGTAGTCGCCGAATCACCAGACACGCAAAAAATGAATCGTGCTGATTCTCCAAATTGGGTAGGTGAAGAAGCTAAATGACCACACTTATGGTACACATGTAGATTTCGCAGATACGGGATATATCGGTAGCATTGGATTCTAGAACCTTTGCTGTTGAAGCCTATTGCATGATTTAATACAAGGTTCGAACATTGAAATGTTCGTAATGTGTGAGCGAGAATGATAATCATTGGTTGTCTGCTTAGTCAGACATGTAGATAGTTTGATGAGTTATATATTCCCCTATCCTTATTATTATCACTTATTATTGATTGTTCATTGTTGTTGGATTGTGTCGGGTTTTGGTGTGGAAATATATTCATGTTGTGGTCAGGCTAATCACGTGCTCTTAATCTGAGTTGTGTTGAAGCCCTGTAGAATAGACACTGGGAGGGAATCTAGTGTAGATATTCGTCTAAGGTAAATTAACGTCCCATACGTGTAAACGTGGAAACTCAATCGTTATAACATTAGGCGAAGTAAAACCGAGCGTTATAACAGTTCGGTATGTAATTTGGAGCATGGTTTAACGATACAAAATATAATATTTCAAAAGCTCGAATGGTTAGCACTAATTACGTACGCGTAAGCGAAGAAATCCAGAGAAGTTGATGATGGGAAAAGAAACATTAGGAAGCGAATGAGTTTTGGTGAAGCTAAGTTCTTTGAGATTAGGGATTGAATCGTTTCTAGACATCACACGTGAGCTGTCAGAATTTTTTCGCATACGGCTAATAGCTTTGTTGTCATTAAATTTAAATGACTATTTTCAACATGTCCCCCCGTCATTGTCTGGATATTTATTTTGATTGTCTTCCTCATTGACTCCTGCAATGAATTAGTCTGAGAACACTACTGATAAGTTAGAAATAAAAATAGAAAAAGGTGGCTTGTTGGTCAGATAATTTCAATTCAGATATCCAGAATTTTTTATAAGAATGTTGCTCAGTAGCATCGAATCTGCAAAATTGGCCATTATTAATTAATAGGAAACTTCAAGCTTTAATGAAAAAGTATTTCTTATCAAATTAGATGACATACTGGCTTAATCTTTTTCAACATTTCAATCGAAAAACGCTCCATACTTCGATGAATCGTACCAAACTGAGTAAATGCTTCGCTTGTGCATGTCATGGGCTCTTTAACGCCAATTTCTGAAAATGTGTCTCCCAATACTTAACAAGTAAAATAAAATACCAGTTGAATAAACACATAATGGGTATTTTAAGCAAGCAGCATCGATAATATGCTAGAATAAATTTACAATCATATGAAGATTTACCAATGAAATTGTTATGTTTTGGAATACTGAACAACGCTACAAATACAAAAATATTCTCTCCATTCCGACCAGGGAATCAAATTGGTAAAGAAACCCAAAACGACTTATTTCCCCAAATGGGGAAATCTATGAAATCGAATGCATATATGAAATACAACAATTATAAAACATATCTACATACTGAAGCAATATTAAGTCACATCTTAAGTCCAAACGAAGGCGAGTGCTGAAAGCTGTGAAGACTGATATGTCTTCCTTAGTTACCTTTACATTTTAAGCAAACTACTACATTCATTGATATACTCAGGAAGAGAGTACATGTACAGGTTTCTCTGAATATGTCAAAAGAATTTAATACTTAGGTGTAAATTAAATACCACATTTATTAATTCATGCTGTCAATTTTACATCTTATTACAAAATGAAGCAATATTACTAGTGGATTTAGCATAAGAAAGTTTCCTATCTTACAACTATTCTTTCAGAAAGGTTTCGAAAATAACTTGTACAGAAACTCCAACACATGTGATGACCTTAATATTGACTTTGAGTAATGGGAATATATGAATAGTTTCCACAGCTCAATGATACAACCAATCTGCTACATTTTAAAAAACTGGGTGACTATAACGACTGAGGAGATAAGAATTAGGTACTACTTATAGAGAGAATTCTCCTGAGGTTATAAGTTAATGATAATAATAGTCAACAACCACATACAGACTCATGTACTAAACCACAGACTACGACTAATATTTGTGACATGAAGACTAAATAAAAACAATATTAATATAACTCATTTAACAAGTACAGTTGCATGTACTCGACTTTGAGCCAGGCAGCTATCCAAACGTTTGTACTGATTAGAGCTTCTCTTGCTCGTCAAAAATATTATCCCGCCAATCTTAATTGTGTCCCATATACTAACTCTGTAGCACAACTTAAATCTCGCCTAATGGTAGAAATACTAAGCACAGTTGTGGGCAATTTATCACTATTATGTACTGCTATTAAGTATACTTTCAATCGTTGGTAGGATCGCTAGACCATTTCATTCGTGATTGGATGATAAGTTGTAGCCCTAACTCTTTTAATACTCAAGAACGCGCCCATCTATTGTGATTAGTGCTTGTACTTTGAAATTCACTAGTCAACGCTTAGCGAAATTTTTGGCAATGTTGTTGCCGTCATATCTTCCAATGGTATCTTGTAAATCCATTATTACACGTTAAAATATACGTATATCCTTTTGGTGGTGGCAACGGTCCAACGGTTCCTACGTGGAAATAGTTGAATCTACTATCCGGTTCAGTGGGTGCTTCAGTAGAAGTAGTTGCTAATGCACTTTAAATCTTTGGCTTACTAAACAGGCATGGACCAAATGTTGGATATCATCGTTCATTTCTGTCCACACGTACCTTTCACTAATTAATTTAGTCGTAAGTCGATTGTTAGAAAATTCGGTGTGATTTGTCGAATATTGGCTTTCTCAGTGATGGCGATAAGAAGAATCTCGACTAGTTTGTGAACGTATCATGGATTACGCTCAGGGCGTCAGCGAAGGGGCAAGGCTTATAATTCCAAAGTATTTCGACTTATTACCAATCCCTTCACATCTTTATCTACATCCATTTTTTGAGATAATCGTACAATATAGACGTAATCGGTCTGAAACGTATCAATGATAAGTTGGCACAATGAGTCTGCAACTGTGCTGATTTTATCACTAATGTGCCATATGTTGGACGTAGACCGGGAAATAAATTCTAAGTGTCTTATGTCCCTCTATGAATAAGTATATTGTTTGGTGCTTAAGGCTTTCATAAGAGGTTTATAGTGTTTACAAACAGTGAAAACAATGTCTGCCATCATCTGCCAACATACTTAACAATAAAATATTTTTGACTTAAACGTAATTTTCACCCTGCATTTTAATTTCACACAATTCTTATGTATCCACTAAGAAACCTGACATTTCAATTTTTGGACTAAATATATGTCCTTGTTTCTTTCTAGTATTTCACTTGGATTCGGTAACATGGATTTCTTTATGGACCTACACAAAGTATATATTTTTGACATAATTATGCCAATATACTGATATTTTATTATCTCATGAATCCCCATTTTGATGCCCGTCGATTCTGCACAAAACGTTGAAATTTTTATCATTCAATTTTCATTTTCTGGATAGTATATACCGATGGTAATTGTCGTAATAACGGTAATCTGGCTGATTGTTAAGTGGAGAATATAATAAGTACACCGCAGCTTGCTTTCACAGAAGAAGTGAGATTCACACACATGATTTAGTGGTAGGGAATTGGGTTTTCATACTATTGAGGCAGATGAAGGTCTGTTACCCCGAAACTGTTCAACAACTTACACTAGTAGTTATTTAACTTACCCGCTTGATAGGAATGGGACTAAATTGTAAACTGTCAGCTAAATTAACATTTCTCACTCTATTTAGATAAACAGGTATCGAGGTTCTGTTTACACCGCATAATCACTAATATACTATCGTTTTTATAGGTTCCAAAAACCAATCGAGCGTCATTTGTTGAGTCATCACTTGATAATTTCTTGGGTCCCATCAAAAACCTCACCAATCGTTACTGAACTATAGAAACAGAATGGGAATTCAGGCAATAAGTAAGACATTTTTTGAAGGTACTACTACTAGTAGCTATAGCAATACCTTATTACCGTCAAACAAGAACTTTGGTTAACATCAAAACTGACATTGTGTCACCTAATCAAAATCTCAATATCAAATGTAGTACGTACACAAAACCGTCACATCAAGATAGCAAATAGTGGCTGAGTATAAACCGTAGTATGTCAGTCATAAGTAATGTAGAACCCGGCGCACTTGTGTATACAGTGATATATTTCAAGGTGTGATCATACGGTAGGATGTTGAGTCCTCGGAGCAAGTACCCAACATTGCGTAAAATGTATACACCTTGTTAATTTATGCACATTAACCCAATTACAGTTCTTCAATACGCTCTATGGAGTACTAGATACGCAAAAATAAACCAATAACCAAGTAGAGCTAAGTGAACCTCGGTATGACTGTCATGAAAGAAAACATTTATTAAAACATCTTACCAGCATAGATACGAGAAAGTTCATAGATTGCACGTAACAACTTTTTTGCATGATTTACCATACCCGAAAACACATTTGATGTTTTATTGAGTTCTTCCAACTTTTTAACCATACCGTCTACAAATTATGATTTTCCTGATATAAAAAAGTTATCTAACAAACCATTTACAAGAATAGCTCGGCTTAGACCTAAAGCATCGGCTGTACTAGATTCCATCGTTTCAACAATACGATGTTTCACCTTTTTTAATACTGTGATAGGATGGTTATGATAATCTAAGTAAAGAAAGTAACAATTACTTAAGTCTAGCGTTTTTCCTTGTTTTGGGTCTGCATGAAGTTTGTTATAGTTAATTCTTACTTCATCCTACAATAAACAGAGAATGAAAATGTCTGTAAATTTAGGAAAGTACATATTGTTATAACAATTTGTCAGGAATTTAGAGTACGGAATCGCAATAAGACACATTTGTTTATAGGATAAGAAAAAAGCTTTATAATATAGATAACTTCCTTTTTCCTTGAGCAAGCTATACAATGCCAAACAACTAGGACAATGTAGAGGGTAAAATAATACAAACTGAAACCACCAAACTTCGAAACTCAGTAAAGACAAAGTAACGACAGCAAGGTTATGTGAAATAGAGGCAGATACATCACTGTCTGCACATTTTACATCAAGAAAAAGGCCAGACATATTTATATTTTCATCTGTGACCTAGCAGTCCAAACGGTTGGCCTTTAACCACTTGAAGTGCAACCCCCACTTAGTGTAATCAGCTGTTACACAATACATGTTGGTAGGTGACTAACTGAAATCTTTTCAACTTAGTTCTTTAGATGAGTCTACTTTGTGTCGACTAGTGTTGCGAACCAATAATTTGTTATTTCAATATAGCATAGGCCATGAAATTTAGACAATTAATTAATAGCCTAATAAACTGCTATCGGTCTAAAATCTGCTGTAGTTAACATCGTGAGTCAAAGATGATCGGTGGTTTATATTATACATCAATAGTTCCGTCAATTGATCCAAGTTAGTCTGGTGAATACATTCTACTTTGTGGTTGCACAATAGGTTATATTTTCCTTAAATATACTACCTTTGGGTAGAAAACTCGGAACTATTTAGGCATATGATGAGAAAAGAACTAAAATCCTACACTGAAAACTTTCCGCCCCACAAATATAAGTGGCTTGGAATCATTACCCTCACCATCATTGCTTAATGGTCAGTAACTCCATTCTCCCTCTTTTTATGGTGTTACGTTGTTTATGGTAATTTCCAGATTAAATCTTATGTCCTACACGAGACCCTATGTTTCATATCCTGACGGAAATCACTGTGTTACAAGTATATCATACGGGTACAATTTATGCACACTTAGTTAGATATCGACCCAATACTGTAAGTTGCTTCACTATAAATTATGAGTTTTGAGACGAAGTATAAGCATTTAGGAAGGCATAATGGCAGACACTTCATTTAACTGGGAGGAAAGGTATGGGAATATAAAAGTTATAAGGCAATGGGTAACGAGATGAATTTAATAGCACTTCATCAAAACCCACATGAAAGAAATTAACTGATAAGGGATAAAGGAGATGGGAGTCATATTAATTTAGTTTTGATGGCGTTTTGTTTTATCCAAACTGGGCGATGGTTTACGATTAATGCAAGAACTGCAAAACCACTAGTAGATAGGTAGTGAGTTGTGAGACTCACAAGACAACTTATTGAGATCGAAATGTTTGTCTCTTGTGGTTGACTATAATCGATGAGTGTCAACTAATACAAGGTCTCCAAATACCCTGGTACGACCGAGAATGGTTAGAGTCAGCTCTCTCTCGAAATGCTATCACATGGCCACGTGCATACAACCACTGCTAGGGAAGTCCTATTCACTGCCTTCTCGTGACGGGGGTGTTGTTTACGAAGCTGAGAGGACCAAAAGCGAATGTCTGGTGGACACGTAGAGTCCACCTAGGCGAATCGGAAAACCCTGATTCCAAACCAATCTTGCACATGGGCTCCAGTATGCTGAAGGAACAAATGGAGTATGAACCAATCGTTAGTTACCGGCTACCATGGGACTGCATACCCAGACGTTGCTTCACTGCCTCGTGGATTAAACTTTCAGGTCAAAGGCTCTGGGTGTGGCCCCATAAGAAAACCACCTACTCCGGTTTGGGCACCCGCGCAGTATCCCAGCCCTCACACAAATCGAGCGATTCATGTGGCACATACTTATTTGGTGCCTTCTTGTACCAATGTTCATGTTTGAATAAATAAATAAAATAAAATAAATAAAGGAGTTTTGCTTAAGGTTTCAGGTTCACACGTTTCAAAAATTCGAAACTGTATAAAGTAATTTTGGTTCTCCTAGACTACTAATTATATTGCATAAAGGTCGGCTTTAGAAAAGTGGGACCCACAGCATGTAAAACAGAAATACTTTATTTGAAAACTGGTTTAATTGGGAATTCAGTTAGTCAGCTACAACGTAGGACCAGGCACATATATGCATCGGTCCAAGTTGCCATACCTCATTAACACAACAAGATGGACATCGGATTCATATAAGTAGTTAATTCAGAGGTGGTAATATATAAAAGAAAGATTGCAATAAGGATCTTAATTTGGGAATTATAGCTACTATTTTGCCAAGAGACATAAGGAGAACAAGGTGAGTACAATCTCAGATGAAAATGATCAAGAACATAACACCATGAGAGTTCCTTGATTTTGTAACTGTCTAAGATTGAACGATTTAAAGTTATTCTGACCAAACCCTACACTCACAAGATTTAAAATAAGCTTTTGAGGTTCATATATCTAATAAAGCCTTAACACTAATGCATTATTACTTGACGCACATAAATTAATTAAGGTAACAATATCACAAACAACACGATTAGGTGGGGTAAACAAAGTTAACACCTACCTTGAAACTTTGAATGAGTCGTGCAGCTTCCACTTTCGTCTTGCCTTTTACAGATATACCATTGACACCAGTTATTTCGTCCCCAGCTTGAAGACTACCATCTTCTGAAGCTGGCGTGGAGTCGAATATTTGAACAACGTAAAGGCACGGACAGTATGGGGCTCCCCCTCCAATACTTATACCCACTAGATTCTGTGGGTCCTTTTTAAGTTTCACACAACCACTCGTTACGGTCATCCCACTAAAAAGTTGTGAGAAATAAAAGGATCTAGGATAGAAGGCAAAAGCTTAATTCCGAAGGATAGAACTTTCTATAAGCCAAAAAGTAGTAAACGTTATGTAAGTTCACTACCAGTACGTTACACAAAAATATGTCTATTCAGTCCACAATGAACTTCACGAATAGTGACAAGACTATTTAAAAAATGGAAAAGTGATAAACTTTCTACTCCACGCCGGACTACTTCTAGTTTATTTCGTTTGAGTAACAATGCAAATGCAATGACTAAACAAGTTTACTATCTATAGAAACTAAAACCGACAAACCTACGGTGATTTGGAGCAACCATTTTATGTCCATCCCGAAATTAACTGCCCAAAAATGTTATAGCTTGGTCATGTGAATGTCAGTGGATATGGTGAACCATATCATATCTTATAAGTATGATGATTCAGGACAAAATCTTACTCGCGCTACGGTCAGACTATAGTCTATGGACGACCTATGAGCGACGCTAGACTTACCTTGAGAGTGTCCACCTAATAACCAGTACCAAATAGGGTTATAAATCTGTGTGAGAAACTAGAATTATGATTTACAGTTGATGATTAAGGTTAAAAACTAGATTTATGGTTTTCATCACGAACTGACATCATTTATAATGTCGAAACTCTAATTAGCCGAAGTGAATTTCGAGCCAAAACCCGAGACCTGTTATCTTATACGTGATTGGTTCGTCCACGAATTATTCTCGCTCGTTGTTTATTTAATCTGTATCATACGTATGCCATGAAAACACCTAAAATGGTTCATTGAGTTATAATCAAAGGGAGACTGAATATGTGCAGAAAATCCAACAAATGTTACTTGTAAGGAAAATTGCGAGGTATGCATCCTATAGGAGTTTAAGTAGAGGTGATACCATCAAAATAATGTAAGAGCATGAGAAAATGTGGGCTGATAAGACAACGAATGATTAGCATATGAGTGGAAAGCAAAAATAATCTAATTCAAAATATAATAAGTAAGAACCCAGACTTACATAGGAAGTAAACTGAGGTTACATTCTTATCATTTCTTATTCTTGTGTAAAAAAGTCAGGAAACCCCAAGAACCAGACTTCTCTGAAATTATGTGTGCTTCCGAATCTTCGGATAATGCATACTTAGTACAGTGATTACAACTGAGGAATCTGAACACACAATGCATAATTTCCTGTCTCACTCTTCAGTAATAAGGATAAGAGGTCTATTGACCTATATTAATCCTTGCAGTTTGTAATACTGTGGAGGTCCAACCTCGTTTTGAATATATTAACAGACGGTGCTGATATTACGTGTTCCGGTAGAATTCCAGTAATTCACTACTCGGTGCGAGAAACGGAACTCCAGACGTAAACGGTTTGATCTCGGTTTTTGAACTTTCTTCGAATGTCCTCTCAAATGATCGGTTCTAGACGGAAGCAAAAGATAAGACATGTTAATACCAAGGTCATCGTTCAGTATACGATAGGCCAATATTAGATCACCCCGTATTCTACGGCAAGATAACGGAAATAAGTTAAGGTGTCTCAGTCTGTCTTCATAAGATAGGCCAGATAGACCTTGTACCATCTTAGTAGCTCGTCGTTGGACTCTTTCTAGCATGTCTGCTTCGTACTTGAAACAAGGACACGCTGCTTGAATCCCGTATTCTAAATGTGGTCGCACATAAATCGGGTATAGTAATCTAAACATTTCATCGTCTAAATACTGGAAAGACCTACGAATTGACCATAATACCCTATAGCTTTTTGCAGCAGCAGCCTTACAGTGACTAGTGGTTTTGAGATCATTGCTTAATATGACTCCTAAATCTTTATAGTTTCTTGCTTTGGGTAGCACGAATCCACGTAGTGTATAGTGATACGATTCGTCAGAGTTATTTAACTGCATCACTACACTCTTATTAGGATTTACTTCTAGTGACCACCTGTCTAACCATGCCACCAATGAGCTAAGATCATCCTGTAATACCATTCTATCCAACATACTATGTATGGGTCTTCAAATCTTTATGTCATCAGCGAAGAGTAGGACAGATGATTTTGCTACAGTTGGCAATTCATTTACATAAAGTAAAAAGAGAAGAGGACCTAGGATTGTACCTTGGGGAACCCCACTTTTTACAGGTAACCACGAGGAGAGAGCCCTATTAACCCTTACCCTTTGTCTCCTGTCATGGAGAAAGTTACTTATCCAATCGACGACTGTATAATGGATTCCAAAAAGTTCCAGTTTGAATTTAAGACCAGAGTGGGAAACCTTATCAAAGGCCTTACTTAGATCTGTGAAAATCACATCCACAGGAACATTCCGATCTTTTGCAGCAGCCCAATCTTCTCTTGCAATGAGATTTGTCAAGCAAGGTAGGCCTTCCCGAAAACCATGTTGTGCCCTGAAGAAAAGGTTTTGCCCTTCAACATAGTTTATAACAGCTATCCGAATGATTTTCTCCATCAGTTTTACAACTGCACTAGTTAAGCTAACGGGTCTATAGTTACTAAACCCCTACTCCCAGCCTTATACATCGGACTTATTATGGCGTCTTTCCAGTCTCTAGGAAGTCTGGACTGTCTCAGAGACATGTCGAATAGTATCGCTAATGGTTCAGCAATTTCATCTGATATGGCCTTCATAATCCTAGGATGAATATCATCAGGACCGCTGGACTTATCAGGTTTGAGATGCTGAAGTAGCCTTAAAACAGTACCTTTCTCAATGACTACAGGATCCATCAGCGAGCCGTCACGGTCACGATGAATCGTTGGTCGTTCCTCATTACCAATAGAAAATACTTTACTAAAATATTCCGATAAAGCTTCATCCTTTCCGGCATCATTTTCTGCCAAGATTAACGGATTTTCTTGTGTCAAAAGTGATGGAATCCTATCGTTCCTTTGAGTTCGCCTTTTTATATACGAGAATAACCGTTTCGGACCATATCTAGAATCCCTAACCAATTGTTTTTCGTATGATAGTCTAGTCTTACTTATTAACGCTTTACAGGCATTCCTAATCTTACAATAACTGGATCTGTATTGTTCTAAGCCAGTAGAGATGAACATATTCCAGTGATTCTTCCTTTTTCTAAGAAGTTTCCTGATCGTTTTAGTTATCCATGGTGGACTGTTAGTCGGTCTTCGCGGTACCAGGTATGGTATGAACGGGGACGTAACTAGTTTAAATTTACTTTTAAATACAGACCATGCTTCTTCAACTGATAAGCTAGTATCTACTAACCAATCTGTCTTAACAGCGCATTCCTGAATGGCTGATATGTTAACTTTCCATACATTTGGGCGAGGTGTAACCTGATCGTATAACATGTCCCTAGTTCTAAACGCGAATGACAAAACAGCGTGATCGCTGTTCACTAACGGTGGAAGAATATTTAGGTCGACAATATCCTCAGTCTCATGAGTGATTACCAAGTCGAAAAGAGAAGAACCTTGGTTAACACCAAAACGTGTGGGTTTGGATACATGCTGCACTAATGCATGCTCCATTATTGTTATCACGAACCTACTATCAAAGGAGTTTATAGATCCTTCTGTGGTCATCTCAGTCCAGCTAATATCAGGTGCGTTAAAGTCTCCTATTATCAAGCACTCCAAAGATGAGTGTGCTCTAAAATAAAGTCATCAGTTAAGCAGATTGGGCTGCGATAGATGACACCTAGCATAAATGTACTACATCCTATAGCCAACTTATAGCTAATGACTTCACAAGTACCGCTATCATGGGATTCGCTAGTAGAGGAGCGGATATTTATGCTATTGTCTATATATAAACTGCGCTATCTAAAAAGGACAGTGGTATTGTTTCTCGTTGAATTAGTTAACTGTTTTGATCGTAAATTACGTATCAAAACTACGATTTACACTTTAATTGAATCTACTACAGTTAAAGTGATATTCTATTGAGTTTTTCGGCTTTTGTGTATTTATTACATTCGAAAGCATTCTTGGTCTGTATCAAAGTACTTTAGTTAAGGTTTAAAATCTTGCTAAAGTTTGTCTTGTGGTAACCTTTTATTCGTTGACTGACATTTGTGTTCATACTGTGATCATATTGTGTGTTACACCTTGATCTGACTAAAATGGTTGGTAGTACTCACAAATGTGGACAACCAAAGTGTTTGTTCCCTGTGGAGGAGGGAATGCAATGTGACAAATGCAATAAGTGGTTCCACAAAATGTGCACCTGTTTAAGTCCCACTGCATACAAAAGATGTTCGAAGCCTAACTCACATTGGCTTTGCATGTTTTGCTGTGCCAACAAGGCATTACTATTACAGGAGGCTATGAGCCTATTGGCTTTGGCCTGTAAGAAAAACGATGGCATATGCGCTGACAACACGGGCACTGACAGTGACGAATGTGTCAGTGTAGTACCTGCTGTTACGCGACGCCTCAAACGACCGACTCTGACAGACGTAAAAGTGAAGTCTCCGTTGACATTAACAGGAGTAGTACCACCTGGTACTGACATTGTTAATAATGCACCTTTAGTGGGAACCGAAGATCTGGATAAAACAGTCACCGTTCCAAATAGTCCCAGTGTTATGAGGGATGAAAAATGGACTACGGTACGTAGGAAACGAAACGAAACGAAAAAAAGCTGTAGGCAGTACACAGGTAGTTAGTAACTCACTGGTGGACTCAAATTGTGAGCCACAAATTGTACTACCAAAATCTGATGGTAAGAATGAACCTATTTCGTAGACTACGAGCGTTGGCATATAAAACTCCTAAGTAGAACAGGCTATCCACACAGGCCTTGGTAGCATTCGCTTCTAAGACCTGACTATCCGAAAACCCACTAGTCAGAGATTTTCCTCGCCGTTTTGCCGACGGGTTTCAAGTTCAGCTACTGCTTTCTTCCTTTTTATTCTATCTTCGAGAGGCATGTCAGGTCTAACTCGGATGTCAGAATTGTCGTGACAACGAGCGCTACTTAACAAGAGATCACGTTGCTTCTCCGATCCTAGGATTACCTTAAGAAGTCTGCATGGACGAGGTTCAACATTGTCCTCGGTCCTCTTGCCTATTCTAACCAATTTTTTGACCTGAACTCCCTTGGAGTTATCTGGTAAAATACTACGAATGTATTCTCCTAGCTCTTCTAAGTCATGCGCGTGTCTAATTTAGGGGTCAGGGTCGTTTGACTCCCGCAATTTGCTCGCAATGATATTCGATGTTATTAGATTTTTCTTCTCAGTCACGCCAGGACGGGTTTCACTCTTACCATCAGATTTTGGTAGTACAATTTGTGGCTCACAATTTGAGTCCACCAGTGAGTTACTAACTACCTGTGTACTGCCTACAGCTTTTTCGTTTCGTTTCGTTTCCTACGTACCGTAGTCCATTTTTCATCCCTCATAACACTGGGACTATTTGGAACGGTGACTGTTTTATCCAGATCTTCGGTTCCCACTAAAGGTGCATTATTAACAATGTCAGTACCAGGTGGTACTACTCCTGTTAATGTCAACGGAGACTTCACTTTTACGTCTGTCAGAGTCGGTCGTTTGAGGCGTCGCGTAACAGCAGGTACTACACTGACACATTCGTCACTGTCAGTGCCCGTGTTGTCAGCGCATATGCCATCGTTTTTCTTACAGGCCAAAGCCAATAGGCTCATAGCCTCCTGTAATAGTAATGCCTTGTTGGCACAGCAAAACATGCAAAGCCAATGTGAGTTAGGCTTCGAACATCTTTTGTATGCAGTGGGACTTAAACAGGTGCACATTTTGTGGAACCACTTATTGCATTCGTCACATTGCATTCCCTCCTCCACAGGGAACAAACACTTTGGTTGTCCACATTTGTGAGTACTACCAACCATTTTAGTCAGATCAAGGTGTAACACACAATATGATCACAGTATGAACACAAATGTCAGTCAACGAATAAAAGGTTACCACAAGACAAACTTTAGCAAGATTTTAAACCTTAACTAAAGTACTTTGATACAGACCAAGAATGCTTTCGAATGTAATAAATACACAAAAGCCGAAAAACTCAATAGAATATCACTTTAACTGTAGTAGATTCAATTAAAGTGTAAATCGTAGTTTTGATACGTAATTTACGATCAAAACAGTTAACTAATTCAACGAGAAACAATACCACTGTCCTTTTAGATAGCGCAGTTTATATATAGACAATAGCATAAATATCCGCTCCTCTACTAGCGAATCCCATGATAGCGGTACTTGTGAAGTCATTAGCTATAAGTTGGCTATAGGATGTAGTACATTTATGCTAGGTGTCATCTATCGCAGCCCAATCTGCTTAACTGATGACTTTATTTTAGAGCACACTCATCTTTGGAGTGCTTGATAATAGGAGACTTTAACGCACCTGATATTAGCTGGACTGAGATGACCACAGAAGGATCTATAAACTCCTTTGATAGTAGGTTCGTGATAACAATAATGGAGCATGCATTAGTGCAGCATGTATCCAAACCCACACGTTTTGGTGTTAACCAAGGTTCTTCTCTTTTCGACTTGGTAATCACTCATGAGACTGAGGATATTGTCGACCTAAATATTCTTCCACCGTTAGTGAACAGCGATCACGCTGTTTTGTCATTCGCGTTTAGAACTAGGGACATGTTATACGATCAGGTTACACCTCGCCCAAATGTATGGAAAGTTAACATATCAGCCATTCAGGAATGCGCTGTTAAGACAGATTGGTTAGTAGATACTAGCTTATCAGTTGAAGAAGCATGGTCTGTATTTAAAAGTAAATTTAAACTAGTTACGTCCCCGTTCATACCATACCTGGTACCGCGAAGACCGACTAACAGTCCACCATGGATAACTAAAACGATCAGGAAACTTCTTAGAAAAGGAAGAATCACTGGAATATGTTCATCTCTACTGGCTTAGAACAATACAGATCCAGTTATTGTAAGATTAGGAATGCCTGTAAAGCGTTAATAAGTAAGACTAGACTATCATACGAAAAACAATTGGTTAGGGATTCTAGATATGGTCCGAAACGGTTATTCTCGTATATAAAAAGGCGAACTCAAAGGAACGATAGGATTCCATCACTTTTGACACAAGAAAATCCGTTAATCTTGGCAGAAAATGATGCCGGAAAGGATGAAGCTTTATCGGAATATTTTAGTAAAGTATTTTCTATTGGTAATGAGGAACGACCAACGATTCATCGTGACCGTGACGGCTCGCTGATGGATCCTGTAGTCATTGAGAAAGGTACTGTTTTAAGGCTACTTCAGCATCTCAAACCTGATAAGTCCAGCGGTCCTGATGATATTCATCCTAGGATTATGAAGGCCATATCAGATGAAATTGCTGAACCATTAGCGATACTATTCGACATGTCTCTGAGACAGTCCAGACTTCCTAGAGACTGGAAAGACGCCATAATAAGTCCGATGTATAAGGCCGGGAGTAGGGATTTAGTAACTATAGACCCGTTAGCTTAACTAGTGCAGTTGTAAAACTGATGGAGAAAATCATTCGGATAGCTGTTATAAACTATGTTGAAGGGCAAAACCTTTTCTTCAGGGCACAACATGGTTTTCGGGAAGGCCTACCTTGCTTGACAAATCTCATTGCAAGAGAAGATTGGGCTGCTGCAAAGATCGGAATGTTCCTGTGGATGTGATTTTCACAGATCTAAGTAAGGCCTTTGATAAGGTTTCCCACTCTGGTCTTAAATTCAAACTGGAACTTTTTGGAATCCATTATACAGTCGTCGATTGGATAAGTAACTTTCTCCATGACAGGAGACAAAGGGTAAGGGTTAATAGGGCTCTCTCCTCGTGGTTACCTGTAAAAGTGGGGTTCCCAAGGTACAATCCTAGGTCCTCTTCTCTTTTTACTTTATGTAAATGAATTGCCAACTGTAGCAAAATCATCTGTCCTACTCTTCGCTGATGACATAAAGATTTGAAGACCCATACATAGTATGTTGGATAGAATGGTATTACAGGATGATCTTAGCTCATTGGTGGCATGGTTAGACAGGTGGTCACTAGAAGTAAATCCTAATAAGAGTGTAGTGATGCAGTTAAATAACTCTGACGAATCGTATCACTATACACTACGTGGATTCGTGCTACCCAAAGCAAGAAACTATAAAGATTTAGGAGTCATATTAAGCAATGATCTCAAAACCACTAGTCACTGTAAGGCTGCTGCTGCAAAAGCTATAGGGTATTATGGTCAATTCGTAGGTCTTTCCAGTATTTAGACGATGAAATGTTTAGATTACTATACCCGATTTATGTGCGACCACATTTAGAATACGGGATTCAAGCAGCGTGTCCTTGTTTCAAGTACGAAGCAGACATGCTAGAAAGAGTCCAACGACGAGCTACTAAGATGGTACAAGGTCTATCTGGCCTATCTTATGAAGACAGACTGAGACACCTTAACTTATTTCCGTTATCTTGCCGTAGAATACGGGGTGATCTAATATTGGCCTATCGTATACTGAACGATGACCTTGGTATTAACATGTCTTATCTTTTGCTTCCGTCTAGAACCGATCATTTGAGAGGACATTCGAAGAAAGTTCAAAAACCGAGATCAAACCGTTTACGTCTGGAGTTCCGTTTCTCGCACCGAGTAGTGAATTACTGGAATTCTACCGGAACACGTAATATCAGCACCGTCTGTTAATATATTCAAAACGAGGTTGGACCTCCACAGTATTACAAACTGCAAGGATTAATATAGGTCAATAGACCTCTTATCCTTATTACTGAAGACTGAAGGATGCCACCTTTTCCACACATATACCTATCACTCCTGAGGTATGAAACAATGACCGTCTCATATTTGCATGTGCAAAGACAAAAATACCCATAAAATTCAGTTACTAAATCTCTCCTACGAAAGGCTGACTACACAGTCTAATTGTTGACTATGAATTTCGATCAACAGCTACTTTAAACTAAAGTAACTTTAGTGAATGAAAAGCAGTTCACCCCTGCTCAAGAGGCTGTAATATTTAAGGTCAAACCCTGACTCGTTGAAATTACTTATATTTCACTTCACTTTTACAGCACACTCACAGTTTGTTCTCTTCGTATCCATGATCATAGAAATCCATCGTATGTTGGCACTACTGTTAAATACGCGGTTAAAAACGTACGATGTTCAGTTTCCACCCGGTGAAACCATATACTTTAATTACTATTGATGGGAATAGTATGCCAGTCATACCTAATGTCATTTATAGATTTAACGAATATTATCGTGCTTGATTTTCGGATACTCAGTCATTCCCCCAAGGTAGGGATGTAGCATAAAGACAAGTGTTAGTAACTGTCTGTACGTTGCAGGAATTGCCAACTTAGGTTTTAATAATTACTTTTAGTTAGAAAAACTCGATCAGCGATCTAGGCTACATTCTGTTACGGAGCTTTTGAGACCAATTTTCAGCTTCTAAATGTCCATCTTAGTATTCCTATGACGACTTGCATGTGTAGGGCCAGTGAATTGTCCCTCAGCCCTGACCAAATCATCCGGCAGTTGGGTAACTGAATATTAAATAGATCATCAACCACTGTAAAAAGTCATGGACAACCAACAATTAATCGTACGCCGTGAACTGGCCCATGTGGTAGTGATCACAATTTCACTTATTCCTACTCTAACTAATATAATTCTGTAATAAAGTCCTCTGTGTTATACGATCTCCAAAGCAGCAGTAGTACTTTGATGTGACAGTGAGGTAAACCTCGTTAGGTTCTGACTGCGAGATGTGACTTCGAAGTTAGCTGCTAGTCACACTGTTCCCGTCTAACTCGAGTAGGCCCGCAATCTTTCGACATAGATCATCTACGTCAGTGATATACGCATGTGTTTAGAACCAAGCATATCACTAATTCCAAACGTTAGACCATTTCTGTTTGTCTTCTGTATATGTATGAGGTAGCCTTGTATCAGAATTATTTAGTTCCTGTGTATGAGGAGCTTTCAAGTGGTGGGTCGATCTGTACACTAAAAATATCTTCCAGTTCTTTCCAAACTTCACTATTTCATTTTTTTAGTTTTAGTTTTCGGATATTTTGTATATCGATTTTCCAGACTTGCTAGGGGTATTCAACCTATATTATTATTTCCACTATATGATGATTTATCCCCATACTAATCAGTAATTCCCCAAAGTTAATAACTTTTCAACCGGTTAGCAGTAGTACTGATCATATTTATTCTGCTGAGAACACAACTAGCTGAATACGCAGGCCCAAACGTCAGATATAGGTCAGGCTTCAACTTGTCATGAGACGCATTTCCGTCCGAGACCTCCTAGCTTAGAAATTGTAGTCTACTAACCTCTATCTACAATTCAAATATTTCCCACTCACTCATTCTTAACTTCTTTTCTAAGAACCTCGGTGGACATGTCAATGTATGAGATTGGGACATCAGTGCAAAATTCCGACGTGTCAAACTCGTCTTCACTTTTCTGACCGTAAACAATATATTATTTTGCTTTGCTGAGACAGATGCTCACATTTACTATGTGACTGACTCCCATAATTTCTTGCTGTAATCACATTATGGTGCGGTCTTGGGAAGTACACTTTATCATTTTTGTGTTGTTCTGATGTAGCCGAATATTATCAAATGATCGGAATGACTATTATAATATGATATAATGTAAATCTAACCAGCGGATAGTCGTTAAGTAAACTGTTCCGTAATATTGAGATAGTAAATTGTTCGATCACCGGACTTTTATCAAAAGTGCTCATAATTGCACTTCGTTTATTATTTCTTCCAAACATTTTTGGTATTTTTTATCGTTGTTTAGCATAAATTAAACCACATAATACTATTTAGACATTAGTTTCATTGAAATGTGTGTTTCCATCAATGAAACCACTTATGTAGTTTTGTTTATACCTACTGCTTGGACACTAGCCTCTGAACGTTACTCCTGCCACGTTACCAACTATTTACTTTCTATATTCAAAAAGCTCAGAATGTGTAATTGGAGTCTATGATTTTAGTGTCACCAAAAGCTACTGAATGCTATGACGGATAAACACGTCAAGTTCATGAAAAAATTCTGACTACAGTTATCGTGCCACAATAAATTCTTAGAAGCCTACATACTCGACAAATCCAGTCTGTTCCGTAACTCGAATGCATAGCTCGAGTTTCTGTGATATCTAGATCAAACGCTTGCCCTGTATGAAAGATTATTTAACCATGTTTTACACAACTAATCTTCTAAGGTTCACTGGAAAGTGAGGTATTTTTCATTTCCCTTGCTGACCGCAAATAATGTCGACGTCGCATGGGAAACATTGATATTTGATTGACTTCATATATATATTTATATCACCTGGATTTCAGTAGGTCAAGTCACGGATCCCCATATCATTAGCAATGAACTCTGTAGTTCCATAAAGCTTACTGGGATTAAAACACCTCTTCTAAAGTGTGGAATGTTTGCGTCGAAATAACAACCCATTTATGTGCTGGCAAAATTGATTTGAACAGTCTCTTCAAGTGCCACCATCTCTGCTAACACTGGAAACCACATAAAGCTCTTACGACAAATTATTACTTCCAGTGCGCAACGTACGTAAGATTGCCGCGAACATTGTCAAGAGAGACTGCTATCCCTGGTTTAATTTACAGACACTTATCTAATCATTAAAACACTACATTCCCACAGCCTTCAACGAAATAATAATCACAATAAGTTGCGTCAAGAGTTTCCGAAATATCCATAATCGATTCCTCTGAAGGACCAAAACCCGGCAGGAAATGTTTCATTCGATCGATTTGGGATTTAAACTCTTAAATGACATTTAGGAAATGAATAGTCGTGTCTTTGATTATAATGGACTATGCTGTTATTATGTTTAATTTTTCCAGAAAATTTCAGAAGCCGAAGTGTTATGTCCTAGTCAAGATTACATTACGAGTAACTTCCGAGACCTATTAATGGACTAATATTATTTACATATTCTTATGGTATAAATATTCAGTAACCAGGTTATGTATATCTATATTCCCCTTGTTATAAGCTTTATTTCGACCTATATATTATTATTGTACGATTTACTGTTCTTAAGCTATGTTCAGTTTATTGACTACTGCCTCTCACATTCACAGCCACTTTTTGGCTTTATTGTATATGAATGTTATTTCCTATTTTATGCTGCATTGCGGTTTGTTTGTTTGGTATATAAACCCAGTATGTTTGAAATAAATGATTCGCATAGTGGAGGCTGTTATTGGCATTCTGGACTCAGCTGGACGGGTTAGGAGAGCAACGGGCCAATAGAACGCTAGGCTGATCAGACCGTTCGGACGTCATTGACTTAGTACAGTATAAGAGTGAATAAGTCGTATTTTGATTGGCGAATATATTACGTGATAACAAGCGGTCCAGAAAGTCACAACAAGAAGATCACGTACGAATATAAATTTGACTTGTATTTTTTGCACGTTGACTAAACCTTGTGTGAAATTCTTACCCACATTCTGAGCTAACTCTCTGTTACTTCAGCTGACGTGCTGATGCACGAAGAGACTAGAAAGGAAATAATAAGCGTTTTATCATCAGACTTATCAATTTGTGCTCTGAAGGTTATTACAGAATGCATACCAGGAGCGACTGGGTAAGCTAGAAATCCCTCATATTGTTTAATTGAATTATATCGTTATTTCCTTGTTCTTTTTCCCTGTACTCTATTTTAACCTTTGCTCAGGTCTCTTTCAACCATGTTTCATATTCTTCAGTCTTCTTTGTCTGAACTTTTATAAGTTGAATTTGGTCAAAGATCTACCTTTATTACCTAACTTCATTGTTGTAGGTTGCAAAGCCACTGATACTGGTGTCGTACTTCACTAAGCTCAAGCTTAAGATGTGTTTTAGTTGATAATTATTGACATTTGATTGTCAGTTTGGGACAGTTACTCAAATTTTTTCAGATATATATTTCACCTTGTTAGTAATACTACTACTGATTTCCAGGTGCCAAACAATTACCTACTAATCATTTCTCTTGCTGTTGAGCACGTTGTTTTGTGGTAGAGGAAATTTTGACTGCATGGCACAGCCTGTACCGTTTGAGGTATTTTGTACTCTGGATATAGCTCGTTTTCTTGCTTAAATTAGAACCAACAAAGTTGAACACGAAGTTTTTGTTTCGACATAATTTGGTACGAGTTACTCAAAAATAGTCCGTACGCTATACAAAAGAACGTAGTTTTACCTTATCGAATAGACTTTCGTTTGTTAATCCTACGTTCAAATCAAATACTAGAATTTTGGTCGTTACACTCATTTTATTCGCGTTAATTTTAAGTAACGGACTCTAAGTTGAAGTTGAAGAATTTCAAACAATGAGTGCTTTCGTGGATGCAGGAGTGAATCAGTGCAGCGTTGTCATCTAGCGTTTTTCTACTGTCAGAAGTAAAAATGTATTCAACAAACATATAGCTATCTTTAGTTTTCAAGCACCCCATTAGATACTCGTTGGTATGAAAAGTGGCATTTATTCTTTATGAGTAACACTTAGGTCATTCTGAACACTAAAATCAGGTTTTTTATTGACATCGCCTTCATTAGCCGCTACACATAATTGGATGGTAGACCAGTTTGAGATACTAATTCACTTACGGTTTCTCGAAGAAATACAGACATAATGATACTAAGTTAGCTCTACTGATGAATTAAACACAGGGCGCTGACTCATATTTGGATATCGGATGGCCTTCTTGTTTTAATCTAAACTTGAGAGTCTTGCAGATCATTAAAGTAGATGATCTATGTCGATGAATGGGAAGGCTTATCCTGATGGACGAGATCGATGAGGCCTCCTAGCTTTCTCCCAAGCCAAACATCACAGCTAAAGTCTAATGTGAATTACTCCCTCTTCAAATAGAACGAGCGTAGTGATATCACAGGAATATGCTCGTAAGAGTAGGTGTGAGAAACAAGGTGTGACTACTGTAACACAGGCCGATCCATGATATGGGATTAGTTGACTTAGGCGGTTTTGCGTCGACCCTGACAAGCATCAGCAAGCTGTTCGACACTCGGGGACCTAACTTCTGGATAATTTGGCCAGGGCTCTGGTAACAATTCACTTCTACAGGCCAACAAGATTTGAAATGTGTTCAACTCGTAAATTAAAGATAGTACCACGGTTGTGGTATGGCACGGGGAACAGTGAGTCGTGACTGGATTTGTTTTTAACTATTACGTGTATCCATCAATAACGAGAAAGACTGCACACGCTAGTATCAAAGATGATGACCAACATTTTTCAAAATGTAGCCCTCTGGGTTAGTGTTTCACAAGTAGTCGTTACCGTTACAGAAGTCGGATACACACTTTTGATGCATTACAAAACTAAGCATATAAAAAGTGACAGACGTGAACTTAGTAGACGTTTTGACGAACCTTTTCGTTGTCTAAGTAAATCGACGATATTTTGCTATCATCAGGAATTCGTTAGCTAAGTATAGAACCTTTTTAACTAAACGTAGATTAATATTAGATTAAGCTCACTGCGATTGGAATTACTGAGCAATACATAATCTTGTCAAAATACCCTCGATAAACAAATGTGAATGTGACAGTTTAATTTTCTCACCACAAATATGCAGTGTAAACAAATTAAAAAAATCTACGAATTATGCTTATTTACAAACGACTTATTCACACATAAGTGTTGTCCAGAAGCCATTCGGGTTTCATCAGAAATGCACTGACATACAATAGTTTAACTAATGCTAACATATTGTTCACAAAATTTTTAACTGGTTCCATAGTTTGAAAGGAACTTCAGCTGGAGTGAGAAAGTTATTACAAATGTTTCTGTAGTAGCAGCAAGGTTCGAATAACCACAATTACAAATTAGACACAGTAAAATCAGACTACATTGCCACCCAAGTTTTTTATGAGAAACTGGCTTGAAGACAGGCAAGGAAGGATGGATATTTGTGAGGGGACTTATATTTAATGACACAGTGAAATTCCCAAGATGGCTATCAACAGTGGGAAACGTGTTTCACATCAGGTTGTACTGTAATCTGCTGGGGACGCTTGATCGGGTGTACTCTACATAGTAGTGGCCAAAACAATCAATATGATCAACAGCAATGTTGAATGTTTGAAAAGTAGTTAGTTTTAGGGAGACAAATCTTGCTAGCAACTCGAATAATATATTTTGAGGGAATATTCATAATACTCATGATAGTATAATCACAGACTTCTGTCACGTAGAACATTTTTGTCTTACTACATCGTAAGCATGGGTGACCAACCAACAGCTAGTCAACACTCACCCAACATCATTGATAAAATACTAGTAATCTCAACACCCTGCACTAAAGTTGATTTTGAATTAAAATGGCACCTGAAAACGAATTACCATAAAATTGCGTCTCCGACTGATTCGGTGTCATAAGCTTCTGAGTTAAAAATCTACTGCCCCATAACGTTCAACTCAATGTCTATGAGCCTATAGATTGAATGAAGTCATATGTATGCTCAAATAAAGTTGCTGACTGAATTTCCAAGATTGGTCCCGCCTGTTTATATGAGACTCAAAATGAAATATTCAGTGATCCTTCTCATACAACACATGGACTACTGATATCAGTGGAACTCTGAAAACGTGACCATCATATTATGGGAGAGCTTTCAAGCACTTATCTTTTCACGAAATATTCTCCCGGAAATCACTGCTTTCAAATGAATTTCGGTACATTCGTTACACTTAATATTTACATTAAGTGTTTTTACCTTTTTAAAGGTGACGGAATAACACTAAACCCCGGGAAAAGTGATAATTCAAGCTGAATGTACTCACCCTTAGAAGTTTTATCATTTAACTTTGAATGGTCGATAAATGGTGATGAAGGCCAGTCAAAGTTAACATGGTGTAGGGCCAGTGAAATGTCATTGAGCCCTAGCCAAATCATCCGGCAGTTGGATCACTGAATGTCGAACAGATCATCGCTCCCTGCCAAGGTCATGTACAAGCAACGCGCATTAGTTAATCGTATGCCATGGACTGGCCCATGCGGCAGTGGTCTTACTTTCGCTTGTATCTACTTTAACTAATATATTTCTGTAGTAACTTCCTTTGTGTTGTACAGTCTTCAAAGCATCTATAGTACCTTGATATGTCAATGGGGGTAGTCCACGTAAGGTGCTGACCACGAGGTCTGACTTCGACGTTAGTTGGTTCGTCACGCCATTCACGTTCAACTCGGGTAGGCCTCTAATCATTCCGACATAGAACATCTACGTTGGTGATCTACAGTGGGTACATGATATAAGCTGCATAGCTTAGTCATCCAGAGGTGATAATCGTACTTAACTCTTTCGTCAATACATTAATTATGTTATTTCGTCGGCAACATTGCTTTGATCCTTCAGGGTCCCTTAAAAGTAGCATGCTCTGACTATCAGGTTAGGACAGCTCAGGATAGAGGATGATGTGGCTTCTCAATAAGACCATATCAATCCGTGAGTAACGTCTGGCCGAGTCAGGCATATTTGAACAGGTTTATTAATCTAGTAGCATGAATCAGTTCATAGCAGCGACCATAAATCTATGATGCACACCGAACACTGAGCTTTTGCACTTCCCTACTTTTCTAAGGATTATTTTGTATCCATATTTTATCGGGAGAACTATCATTTGCAAATCGTGATGATAGCTGGGCCCCTAAAATTCACAGATAACTTACTTCGGCTGAATGACACCGGGGTAAATACATGAGGTACAGTATATCGCCGCAAATTATTCTTTAATGTAACGGAACATTCATGTAGCTGCAGGTTTAAACAAAAATCGTCAGAGCTTGAAGAAATCTTGTAAAGTACACATAACTATGGAGAATTCAGAGTTTGTGGGCCAAAGAGTATCCGTCGACTACTCACATACTTACGCCTGTTATCTCTCATAGGGGAGCATCAGTTTCTCATCGGCAATCTCCATCTAACTCAGTTCTGGGCAATCCTTACCACTTCTTTTCAGTCTCTATTGATCCTTTTCATATCTGCTTCCAACTCCCAACACAGTGTGTTTTTTATTCTCTCACTTTTCCGTTTCCCTTCAGGATTCCAAGTAAGTGCTTGCCCCGTGATACAGTTTGGTGATTCCAGAAATGTATGTTCTATCCACTTCCAATGTCTTCCTAATTTCCTCTTCAACTTGAAGTCGGCTTGTACTCTGCCATAGTAGGCTTTTGTTGAAGGTATCTGGCCAACGGGCATTCAGTATCTTGCGTAGACAATTGTTTATGAATACTTGTATATTTTTAATGATAGTTGTGGTAGTTCTTCAAGTTTCAGATTCATACAATAGAAGTATCTTGACGTTCGTATTAAAGATTCTCACTTTGATATTGGTTGACAATTGTTTTGAATCCCATATGTCCTTCAGCTGAAGGACTGCAGCCCTTACTTTACCAATCATTGCTTAGACGTCTGCATCGGATCTCCTTTGTTCATTGATGATACTGCTCAGGCACGTGAACATTTCCACTTCTTCCAGAGCCCCTTCATCAAGTGTGGGTTGGTGTTCTGCGTGTTGTATTTGAGGATCTCACATTTAAACTTGTGAATGTTGGGGCCTACTGATACAGAGGCTTCTGACATGTTAGCTATCTTCATTTGTATTTCTCGTTGTGTATAGGATAGAAGAGCTAGGCCATCCGCAAACACCAAATAGTCTCATTACATCCAAGCTATATATTATATTTCATGCCTCCCCTCAGATATGTAGGTCTTCATAAACCAGCCAACCACCAGAAGAGGAAGAAAGGGAAAAAGTAAGCAGCCCAGTCCTCACTTGGAGCGTGTCTATCAGCTGTCCTCCATGCACCACTGTGCAGTGTAGTCCATCGTTTGAATTCCATATGACGTTGAAAATTTTCTCAGGTACCCCATAGTGTCGAGGAAGGTTCCATAAGGTTCTCTTATCCATGCCGTCAAAAGCCTTCTTAGAATCAAGGAAGTTAATGGGTAGTGGGAAGCTTCATTCAATTGATCGCTCAACGATGATCCTTAGTGTCATGATTTGGTCTGTGCACGATCAATCCTTACGGAATCCAGCCTATTGATCTTGGATTCAGTGGCGCTAGCCTATTTAAGAGTTCCTCAAAGTGTTCTACTCATCCGTTCCTCTATTCTTGAACCTCAGTGATTGGCTTTCATTCTTTGTCATTGACCGGTCTATCTGGTTTGCTGTATTTCCTTACCAGTTTCTTCGTTGTGTCATATATTGGTCTGATATTTCCTTCGCTTTCAGCTTTTTCCACTGTTCATGCTAGGTCTTCCACGTATTTCTACTTGTCAGCTCTAATGATCCTCATCGCTTGCTTGTTTGTTTCTGTATATTCAGCTTGTACCTTGACTTTCTCTGTTCTTGTTCGGCTGTTGTTAATTGCTGCCTTCGTGTTCTTCCTTTCTTCAATATTGTCCAGGGTTCCCATGGAGATCCATTTCTTATGATGATGCTTCTTGTGGCTCAAAAGCGTATAACATTGCCGACTACTCAGATGACAATGTATCATCCTGAAAGATTTATGGGCATATTCTCCGAGTTCGATGCTAGCGTGAAACATCGATTAACAGTAAAGCAACTGAGGTCAAGTCGACGTTCAAAAGGGAGAGTTCTGTTGGTTTCTGAATCAGTTCTTTCCTTTGTGATTTTCTCTCAAGACCAAATGTACACCTAAATGACATCAATCATACGTCAATATTCATTTAACCTTCGAATTTGCCATTATCGGCGTAGCTTGTTTTTAGAGACACAGAACCTTGATTTTGTAACATTTCGAATTTCTTCCGACGACTCTCAAATTCATTTTTAATTAAGTAACGTCTGCTGAGCAGCTAGGATGCTGAAAGTCCCACTAAGAGGAAACGGAATATCATTTTTACTGTTTGTGACAATTTTAAGAATTTTATAGTAATAAAAGATCCGTTGAGTGTGCGAAAATCAGAAAACAATGCTAACTTACACATACGTCATCGGGAATAGTATAAATGTTCGTAATTTAAGTCCTTCCTTTTGACGTTTATTCCAAGTGTGTTGTACAGCTTTTTCATAAATTTTCCCGTTCACTTACTGGTTTAGTGTTTCACTTATAATCGTGGTTCTCACTAAGTGCTTCCATTTAGGCCTTAACCTTCACTCTATTTGTTTTTTTCACCCTGCAAGTGGGGATACGTTACAATGGCTTTTGCGTGAGAGAAATGCTTAGGTAGTTTCGAATGTTTGAATTTAAATTCTGGGTGGGAGTTATGTTGTTGTCTTCGGCACTTATCTATCAAACTAGTAGAACTTCTGTAAGATGATAAATGTTGGGCTCTAAATTGCTTTTCGAATGTGAACACCCGCCATAAATTCAGCTGTTCAAGGCTATTAGACCTTGAGGGGGGCTGGGCGGGATTTACTGTTATTGTGTACTTTCCAACTGTACTCCTATAAATGTCGATCAAAGGTGGGGATCGGTTGACTTATTTTATGGCTCATGTCCGGGACTTCCTTATTGGAAGGGAATATAATAATTCTCTTAGATATGCTGAACAATGCTCTAAACGGACTCAACCACCTGCTTATCTTCCCAATGGCATAAATGACAAGATATCACATAATGATTACTTTGCTCGAGATGGGCGACGCGGAGTTAAGAAACCTGTTGATATTTATGCTTCTGGCCTGAAAAGGCTTGAAGCTGGGTCAGAGTGAGTTTCATCGTTCTGCCACTTACCTTTATATTTGGTTGCCAACCGTCTACAGAATTTAATTAACACTCAAGTGGTTGAACTCTGACACAAGGTGTTCAACACCATGTACAACACCGGCCGCTGGTGAGGCGTTAAACTAACAGCCACGTAACATTTAATTCGACAGATTTCGTAATCTGATTGTCTTAATAACTATTAACCTTGTAATAGCTAACTTGGACCCTAATTTATATTGTCTGTAACTCTAAGTTCTTTCGTTTCATTCACCTTCCTGGCTCTAGTGAAGATTCGTGCTGCAATTATCCATTTTATCACCAAGTGTCTGCACTTTTTTAAGCTGCCGATTATTGCCAAATTAAATCCACTCGGTGTGATGCATTCAGATTAGTTTTAAAATTGAGTTTATAAGTTGAGATGTCTTTCACATTACTTTCATGTATTTTTGATTATTCTTATCAATATTGTTCGTAGGAACATTTTTAACATCAATTAAGTATAGCTACTCTGAACTAGTAATTGATAGTCTAGAATCGTCCTTATTGCGAAATGGAGACTCAGTCAATGGATTCTACCCATGATAACTAGTTCAAATATCACTAAACTGTGCACGCAGGTCATTCCTTACTAAAAGATTCAATCACTTCTCATTCCTGTGTATGCATTCATGTATCGGAAACAAAGATAGCTGCATCCGAGTTTTATCGGATACTTCCTAGTCGCTAATATGTATTTTCCAGACTCGTCTGGATTACAAATTATTGGGTTACCTTATTTATTTGTTATTATTTTAACACATAGATATTGGTACAAGGAGGTTACCTAACGGTTTGTTGGTCTCTCTTCTGTCTTAGAGGGATATTTAATATTAATAAAATAACTTGGTGACTTTTGGATGACGCGGAAAACAGCAAATTAGCGCAACTTAGTACCCAAGTACATTTTTGTGCATTAGGACTTGATCCTAACTTTGTGATTATCGATGCTACAAGCCTGATCAAATAAAAGTAGATGGAGAGGAATGTCAAACTTATAGCTCGTCGTTGGAAGTCAGGTTCTCTAACCGCCAACCTATCATGAGCCTCTCGAATAATTTTTTTTACATGATGGTACTAACCAATGTAGATGTTTGTGTTAGTTACGAAGCAAAAAAATACATGGGATTAGGTGATTCATTAATTGACGTTTTCTCGCTCATTAAGCAGGGTTACTCAATATATTTTAAAAACGATTAATTATACATATGGTGATGAACACTATGTACTTGAGCTACTAGAGACAGTTTAGTTGTTACTATAATTAAGTCATTAAGTGTAGTTCTTTATATGCTTAAAATGCAGTAACCTCACGCTTCAGTGTTATTTTTATGTGTAGTTTACACCATCTTCCTAAGTATCTAGAACTGAACCTTAAATAGCTTCCCATAATTCCCTCTAGTGATTCACTGTATTTGAACCTTTTTTTGTTGGGCCCACTATTTACGGTAAAACATTTCATTTAGATCTAGTGTAAAATCCATAGTGTATGTTTTTGTGACGAGAGGGGTATTTTCGTGTAGTCCAGAAGTAGTCGCTTTTAGTCGTGATAAATTCATGGTGTAGGCGCCAATTATTTCTAGATATTCAGCGGATTCGTAATTTAGTATGTTAACTAACTTAAACATTACTTGAATGGTTACTGTTCCAAGCTGTCGCTTATGTGCACAGTACATACTCATTAAGAGGAAAAGGTATAATTTGTAGTGCTAAAGAACTTTTGTATCATTCGGAAATAACGTAAGAACTGTGACACATTGTTCCGTAAACATTTCACTTTTCTTCAGGGCGTATTGTGATTAGTAATGGGTTGGTAAATTGGGTGCCACAAGTCCTCAGTGGTGAAACTGTTGATCTTATGGGCAGTATATTCGTCTCGGCTGAATTTATTAGTTGAAGATTTTGGCAACTGACATGTATTTCACTGTCACTATGATGATTATTAAGGCGTTTTTGTCATTTGTGCTATCTACGGACAACTATCTACTGTGCTATAAACTGCACTCTCAATCTTCTGTACACTTATGTCTATCAATCTCATTTTTCTTTTAGTTTAAGTTTACTTCCTGTGGCTGATATGTCACAAGTAAATAGGTAAAATTATATCGTACTTCATTTTTCAGGTCTAAACATCCATATGCTCTATCCAAGTCGGTTGGTGTCGTCCCGGGACAAAAGTTTAACTGGGACAAACCAGTAGAATTGGAATGAACTAGATCATTTGGTTTCTCTCGCTCCAACTATTCATTATTTGAGTACATAACATGATTTTGATTCATTTCACCCAACGTAAAGTGTTTTTTCTTGTTTTAGACTTCATCCACTAAGTATTACATAGCCCTTTGTTACTCGTAGTAACGTAAAATATATGTACATTTCATATTTTTGGTCTCGCCTCTTCTCTACATTGTTATTGTTAGTGGTTTTGATGATACCTAATTTACGTTCATCCAAGGCATGGATTTGACGTTTGTTGATTGCCTTTGTTAATAGAATAGTAAAAGTGTCTTTCGCAGTGTCTAATTTCCCATGACGAAATTTTTTTCGAAATTCAGAATGCTAATGACTATTTTCCTTTTGTTAAAAGTATTATATGGGCGGTCGGTTACTGTGGTATTGTTTATTTCACTTTATATATTTGGGCAAACTATTTCAGATCTTAATAACAATTTTTCAGCTTAAAATTTAACGCTGTTTTGAGAAATACCACCTAAAGTATCCAACCATTGATTAACTTTACATCCAAAACCTCATTTGGAAAGCTTGAATCACTCTACATGGTTCAGGACAATAGTCGATGACTGTACAGACTTACTTCACAACTAACCTGGTTGCCTCCACCCTGTCTAAAACCTATCTGTTCATTAGACTGGATGACGTTCAAAGTGGCTGGGGACTGACAGAGTGTATCCGACTGTGATATTCATTATAATAGTCTCAGATTCTGTTATTCTTTGGATGGTTTAATAAAAAGTAATATTGACTTCTCGATTCGAAGTAGATTATCGGTTTTTTAAACTAGTCATGGGTTCTAGATAATTAGGTATATCATTGCTAAACAATTTTATGATACCAAACATAATTAATTAGAGGGGCCACGTCGTCATAACATTACTGAACGGCTGGATAGATGTTAAAAATAGTGTAGTAATTCTCAAACCAATTTGTCATATCTTCGTGAAATATAGCTTAAGAGATACCTAGACAGACAGTCATCATCAACAGGTGTGCTCTGGCCCAAGTTTCCATAAGTGATTAACACTAGATGAAAATAAAAAAGGATCCAAACTATATAGTAGTGGTATTAAGAATAAGGACTAAACTATGGGAATGTGATTTAAAAAGAATGTGGAAAGAGGGATCATGAATTTGAAGATTTCAAGGAAAAAGAGTGAATGCATCTGCATCATTGTGAACTATTCCGAGCCATATCATCCAGATTCTGTAACCCTTGGTCGCGGTTATCACGCGAACGCTAACCAGGTAGTCTGAACCTACCTACAGTCAGTGACTTCATGAATTGATGCTAATTTTGGTTTCAGCGTCCCTAGCTTTCTTTCAATCTATTTCTGCATTAATGAGCATCGCTTGTCGCGATAGGCAGTCTTTTGGACATGTCGCAACCAACACACTTGACGGAGATTCACTATTTCATCAACTAATTTACTACCTTTGCCAAGTAGCTTTGCCTGATTTCAACATTGCTTATACGGTCGTCACACAAAACGAAAGGAATGCTTCGAATGCACCTATCTTCATAAATTTTTATCCTACGTATGTATACTACTTCCGTAGATCATGTTTCTTAGCAACAGGGTGAAACGTAGCAGACCTGATGTAGGTGTTAGGGTAGAATTGGTGAGACTAATTCATGGGCAACCTTTGAGCGACGCTAAAGAAACCTTGAAAATGTCCACCTACATACTACGGCTAAATGAGGGTTATAAACTAGCGTGAGGAATTAGAATTAATATTTACAGTTGGTGGCTAGTATTAGGAATCAGATATAGGGTTTTCATCACGAACTGACATCAGCTATAATGCCAAGACTCTATGGATAAGTGAATTTTACGTCAAAATCTAAGACCTGTTATCATAAATCTGATTGGTCCGTCCATAAAATATAGTCTCACCGTAGAATTGAATGTTGTTACCTGTTGCCACTTTCTTTTCCTTTCACTATCCACTAACGACCGCTGTGTAGGTTTTTGTTGGTTTATGCTTGAGTTGTCGTTGCTGTTAGCGAATGTCAATACGGTATTTACAGCTCCTATTTTCTTAAGCTTTTTCAGAATGAACTGTTTCTCTACGATCGACTAAGTTCCTAGCTAATTCTTTCATGAATGTATCCTTCCCCTTTCCATATTCGGATTGATATCTAAGGCATCTTCTTGCTGTGCATTCCCTACGTCTTGCAAAACTTATAGGAATACATGCTCTCAATTGGATGGGGTCAGAGTTCAAGCACGTATTTCAGTGAGAGCAGCAGTCGCCTACTGAGCTTCTTCAACAATGGCTGGTGGTGATACGATCTCTCTGTATCCTTTGTTGTGTTGATGTTGGGAGTCGCCATGTTAGACAATTTCTTCACTTATGCTTAAAGTTTTCACCTGTTAGGAATAATTGATTGAGCGAAATTGCAGCAGGCGGTTATCGTTAGGCTGGGACTCCATAAGATCCATTAAAATGTTTTTGAGTTTGACTCAGCCAACCAACTTGGGCTTTAAAAATCGCCTGTTACGACTACTGCATCTAAGGCTCTAACTTTTTGGATGTCATAAATTTTCTTGTAAGACTCGTCGTCTACTCTATCTGAGCTGCATTTAGTGGTGGTACTGGCAGAAACCATAAAGAGACAGTGACGCGTGTTTCTATCTTAAGTTGTTTTTGTACCATTGAGACGGACAGTACATAAATAATTGGGAACAAGAAGTCCCTGTCCAAGTTTCTAACTTAGTGCTATACTTACTCTAAATACACGAAGGGTATATCGCGTTGGTTTCCCATACTGGCCAGTAAAATCAGGTGAATGAACCACAATAGGGTCATGTATACGTGTTTCGGAAACTGCATCGATGACACGAGGTTCTAGGGTCTCAGGTTGTGAGACATTGTTCAAGTTGATGTACGGTCCGGACATTAAAAGCTCTAGTGAATAGTTTGAAGCAGAATTTATGGTATAACATTGCTTGGAATTTAATATTTCTTTTTGCGACTTGAAAAGGAAACTTTTATTAGTAGTCCTACCACCCTGGAAACATGGCCTCACAGACCAGGGAGCAATCGTTTGAGATTGGTCACATAGCTTCATTGTGGTAATTTTTCGATCATGTTAGCTCTGTATTTCAAAGGGCTTTACTGCAGGCAACGGAAACCCATGAGGTATGGCACTTTCATCGTCGACTTTTTTAAACTCCTTTCTATTGTGAAAAGGCAGCGTCGTTATAGACGCAGGTTGTCGGAAAGAAACACCATACTGTTGTCACACGCCTGTACAATCGGCATCAGGACTTCGCCTTTAAGTTTCCATTCCCCATCCTACCTGCTTGATATGGTGAGTTTTAAAGAAATAAGTGTTCTAGACAATATCATTCGATGGAGTCGTTACAATATGCAAGCCTAACCACCACGTTAAGCTAACAGATACGGTCGAGGAACTAAAGAGGACTAACAATTATGTCCAAGATGAGCGAAAATTATGCGAAAGCATGTGAAGATTGGGAAATCCTGAATCCCAGAGTTGATGCTTGGAAGGGTTTTAGTTTGGAACTCTAAAATTGTTGAAAATGAAAACTCTACACAAATAGGCCCGTTCATCAAGAAAGTAAAATAATCAATGAGCCAACGTCAGTATCGTTCGTAATTTATTGTGATGGAATCACAAGTGATTTAACAAACAGCCTATTCATCTTAAAATTAGCTTTTCTCTCTGAAGTAGCACGATTTGTAAGACTGTGCATGAACATGGCTGGCTTGTTTCTATTTTTCTTAGGTTACTACTGGCTAAAATATGAGTAGTTCAAAATATTAGTTCTTATTATTTATGCCCAAATCATATGAAGTAATCTATCTCAGTTGGAGAAAGAGAATCGTACAAATGATGTAAATGTATTTATTTATGGAAAATCAGAAGACTCGAGATTAGATATCTAGGAATTTATGGGTTTGTTGAAAATACAAATCGGTTTCTAAATTTTAATCGGTTCCATATTTATTTAGATGGCTTCGATGTGATATCAAACTTACATGTAACCTTCATATGCTGACAATCAAGAATATGAAAATTCGGGTTTAACTCGCTATTGGATCGTGGATGCACAAAACCCATGGAAATGATTAGATACTGACTACATAAGTCAGTCAAAAGCTTCATTTTGAAATATCCAGTTAATTTTCGTTACTGCTGCACAAGAAGACTCCTTCAAAATTTTCCATATAGTCAGAAAAATCAACTCAAGAGGAGTGCAACTGGAAAGCTTATGCACATCAAAGGCTGTAACTAACCGTCAGTTAAAGCCTAACATTTTTTTTACAAAAACAGTATTACCTCATTCATAACATTGCTTGTAGCTCTTCTAGGGTTACTGCCGGTCCCAAGCACGGGTAAATGAGGAGAGTTGAGCATGGGGTCAGCATCCCCATCCCGTAGAAAACAACCTTGCTAAATAAAAACGCTAACCAGAATAAACAATTTAAACTGTACCCTGGGAGTTGAATGGTCTTGTCTCAGATGAATTATAACACCTCATGGTGATAGGCCAGATTCTTCTCAAGTCATGGGGATGATGCGCCTTCTAACAATCAGAGCAACAATTATTATAGGTACATGGAATGTTCGGACAATGTGGGAGAACTGGAGGACCAACCAAATAGCTACAAAAATGAGGAGACCCAATTTGGTGGTGCTCGGAATCAGTGAAGCTCATTGGACCCAAGATGGACAGAAAAGGATAGATTCCGGAGAGATACTGCTGTACTCTGGTCACGAGGAAGAAAATGCTCCACACACTCAGGGAGTTGCTTTGATGCTATATAAAGAAACACGTAAAGCACATGTAGGATGGGAATCTTATGGACCCATGATCACCAAAGCATCCCGCAAATAAAGAAGGAGGGAATCACAATGAATTTTATTCAATTTATACAACCACCAATGATAGCAACGATGACGATAAAGACCAGTTCTATGAGAGGCTGCAATCAATCATAGCGAAGTGCCCAAGAAAGGATCTCACCATTCTGATGGGAGAGATAAACGTCAAAGTTGGAATGAACAATATCGGATATGAAGATGTAATCGGACGACATGGAGTGACTGGGAGAAAGGAACGAGAATGGTGAGAGATTTGCAAATCTATGTGCATTCAACAAAATAGTAATAGGTTGCACAATATTCCTACACAAACACATACGCAAAGCTTCGTTTGTCTCACTGTTATAACTCTCTCTTATTATTATTATTATTATTATTATTATTATTATTATTATTATTATTAATGGCTTTATTCAATATTATCTTTTTGGTACGGTTATGACCCAGCTATTCCTATTGCTTAGTATTCTCGGACACCGATTCACTCGACAAGACCCCAAATCAAAACACGGTTGAACAGGAAAGAGATTATATTCCAAATAACAAGGTTAGATGGAAGCAAGATGCAAGCCAGAAGCACAATAGGGAAAACGTCAGTATATTTATAGTTTTTACATTAGAAGATTCCAGAGTATTCTCCAACTATCGACTAGTGCTGATTGGATAAGAATTAGCCAATCAGCGTGCACCAAAGCAATCATGCATTGAGCATGCTTTAATCTAGTCTATGTCCCGCTAACACTCACTGAACCATATCACACTACAGAGAATCAGACCGATCACATTTGGATCATTAAAAAATTCAGAAGGTCTATGGAAGACGTGAGAACCATGAGAAGAGCTGACGTAGCCTCAGATCACTACCGACTGGTGGTTGCCAAGATGAAACTGAAGCTAGGGAAGCACTGGATGACTGGAGAGACAGCATTTAAAAGATTTAATACAGCATTCTCTCGTGATGCTGACAAACTCAACGAATTCGAGAAAGCTCTAAACAACAACAGTTTCCAAGCCTTACAAGATCTACTCCAAGAAGATGAAACTACTATGGAGGGCAACTTGAGATGGATTAAAGCAACACTAACTCCAACGTGTTAGGAGGTGCTAGGCCACAAGAAGCATCATCATAAGAAATGGATCTCCATGGGAACCCTGGACAATATTGAAGAAAGGAAGAACACGAAGGCAGCAATTAACAACAGCCGAACAAGAACAGAGAAAGTCAAGGTACAAGCTGAATATACAGAAACAAACAAGCAAGCGATGAGGATCATTAGAGCTGACAAGTAGAAATACGTGGAAGACCTAGCATGAACAGTGGAAAAAGCTGAAAGCGAAGGAAATATCAGACCAATATATGACACAACGAAGAAACTGGTAAGGAAATACAGCAAACCAGATAGACCGGTCAATGACAAAGAATGAAAGCCAATCACTGAGGTTCAAGAATAGAGGAACGGATGAGTAGAACACTTTGAGGAACTCTTAAATAGGCTAGCGCCACTGAATCCAAGATCAATAGGCTGGATTCCGTAAGGATTGATCGTGCACAGACCAAATCATGACACTAAGGATCATCGTTGAGCGATCAATTGAATGAAGCTTCCCACTACCCATTAACTTCCTTGATTCTAAGAAGGCTTTTGACGGCATGGATAAGAGAACCTTATGGAACCTTCCTCGACACTATGGGGTACCTGAGAAAATTTTCAACGTCATATGGAATTCAAACGATGGACTACACTGCACAGTGGTGCATGAAGGACACCGAACTTCGAGATCAACAGACTGGATTCCATAAGGATCGATCGTACACAGACCAAATCGCGACACCACGGGTCATCGTTGAGCAATTGAGAAGGATTGCTTAGGACAGAGTTTGGTGGAGAACGCTGGTGGTCGCCCTATGCTCCTCCATGAGGGGTAACAGGAGTAAGCAACTAAGTCCTGATTCATCCATGGTCTTAACCTTCCTTTGTATCTTCCACAATCCGTGATTTTTCTCTATTTTCCAATTATTTTCAAAAATATTAATTAGCCGTTATTAAAACTTTTAATTCTTCTGTCTTTAATAGGTATGAAGTGGACAGTTATCTTCACCGTAACCTTCTTCACCAGCCAATTATTTCTTAATTTCCTTTCAATATCTGATTTTCGTAAACAGTTAATTACAATATGCCACTTCAGGTTTTTCAGTTATTCAACACCATTCCATTTTCCTATAGACTACTATTTTAGCAAGTAAAAATAATTATGAATACGATTGTACAGGTTAATTAGATTAAATCATTGACAAGAAATTTTTTTCACAGGATCTTATGCCTTCACCGACTTACTTTGAAATGAATATCCCTGAGTTGTGTAAATTTAAGTTAATACTAAGTTTGTTTATTCACTATTGATGATTGCTACCGATCGATATGTATTTTAGTAGTTTCCGGGTTTTAATGATTCTCCAGATAATATTAACTTATGAGGTAAATTTGGTTCAAACTACTAGGATTGCTGCAAACCATTTATCGCTACACGAGGTCTTGGAAACTGTTGAGTTTCCATAGCTTACTTGACCACTGAGGAGGCTTGTACTAGGACAAAACAACTGTCCATTGTTTACTGGCTTTCAGTGGTTGTTTAACAAGGATCAGTTCATAATACGAACAAATCATTTTATCAAAATAGATAAAATGTGCTGTTAGGTTTTAATTGATTAATTTATAAAAGATAACTTAGATAGACTTCATAGTCATCATTTCTCGTAAAAATATCAGAACCAGGGATACTGCTAGGAGTAAATTTGACTATCTCTTTTGGCTAGCAACATAAGAATGTCTTACATTCAAAAAATTTGTTCCTTTTTGTTTGAAAGAACCTAATATGCAACATGGCGGTATGTACCAAATAGTTTAAGCAGTATGAATGAAGAAACATAGTTTTGTATCACTTTTGAGTGAACATAGAAGTAGATAAAAGGTTAGCAACTTAATTAGGAATTCTCGATCATTTAACAAAAATCTCATCTTACCACCAGTCATTTCGACGTGTTCTGAATCAAACTTGAAACACCCATCTATTCTATTAGAAACTGAAGTGCTATCATGTAAGACTTTTAAATTAAGATTTGCAACGAAATATAATTGGTGGTTTGTGGTTACATACATAATCAGTCCGGTATCACTTCGTATACATAATCCATGTCAGTTTCATGTATATGTCAAAAATTATAAATAAGACAACTATATCTATATACTTAATGGATCATCTGTATTTCTCTAAATGATAGGATCCAAAAATAAGTTACGCTGGACATTTTATAGTAAATGATATTACCTTAAGGTTTCATATATTTTTCGAAAGCAGATTTGTCTAAGGTTAGTGACCATCTCAAAACAGATTAACTAGAAAAGCACGATTTTCCTTAACTTAACGGTGACTAATAGATTTAGGTATTTCAGTATAAATAACAAAACCGTCCCGTATTTATTGATAATCATGGACAAAGTGTGTTTGCAACCTTGAGGGGAGTTATACCTTTCATTGAATCGAATGTATTTCACTCAACACCAAGTTCACTACACAAAGGCGTTATAGGTGTATTGTTACTCACTTTCCTACTACTGGAGAGTTCTATTCAAGTTTTCATTGAACGTTAAACTAAATGACTGGACACTGTGAGACTGCATTTATCATCTAGATTTTCTGAGCAATCAATAAAGCAAATTTGAACCAACTCTCATATTTGTTTATGTTTACTAAATAGACATCTGTGACTTCTGTGGAGGTGTCATTCATCAAGACATTGAAGCCAGTATCTTTCATAGCTATATTAAGAGATATTATTGCAAACAAAGTCTGAGTTTGCAAGTACACCATTTCAAATATTTCCTATTGAAGCAGGTCCCACCCAAAGGTTAGATTGTTATAACGATTGAATCGACTTGATAAAATTACTGACAATGTACTTGCGGAACTGACCTTAAAGCTCAACAGAATGGATTCGAGGAAACAGAAGCATTGGGCGACTGGCTAAACATAAAAATATATGAGAAGGATTAAATGCTATGATTAGCACATCAAAAATTCAGCCAAGAAATTATGACCTACCTCCTTTAAGCAATTTATTAGGGATAAAGTTGATGATCACAAGATAGCCAGCGAATCTTCTCTTCATTTGCTGAAACGTAGATAAAACGAGATTGTTTGTGATCTAGTAACCAGCTAGTATTTATTTCTGTATATTAAATGATGAGATGACGGCTTCCATACAGCAAGTTTAAAATCTTTGTTTAGCTTTCGTTATGAAGTAGTCAAGTTTTTTTACGAAAAGTTGATTAGAGAGTGATCTAAACAATTTTTTTTCAATAGTTGAAATCATGAGTCAGTTGAAGCTAGATCACCATAAAAAAATTACCTATTATTTTTATTGCACTTAGTGTAATAGAGCATTTCTAAATTTAGCCTACTATTAATTAATGCCTAGTGAATTGAAAGCGGTAATTACAATCAATAAATCTTAATTGCTTATTGGTTTTGCTTTTCATAACCACCAGGAATGCTGAGTTTAGTCTTTGGTGGAATCATGTGTAGAATGGTTTTTGATTGCTTATGTATGACATACTCGACCTCCAATTGGTGACTGGTATAATTGGATGGAGAAATATAATGTTAAATAGAGCAAGAACAAAGATTGGTGCAGAATAATATGAATTCATTTTATTTCGTTAGGTTCTCATCAGCTGCTTACAACCTAAATTATTTGAAATTCAACATTATTACAGATATTGACATACTTATACATAAGAGGGTGAATAAGGATCAATACATGTGTATGATGATGTAGCAAGCAAAGATTCAGATAGAGTTAATGAGCCCATAAAATGTTTGATTCGAATAAATAAATAAATAAAGTTAGAGAGGGGAAGTTCTGGAACATTGAAATAGTGATTAGAACTCATGAAAATAGATTAATGGTAATAAAGAAAATATGAATTGAAATCAATCAGTTATATATGATGTATATATATATATATATATATATATATATATATATATATATATATATATATATATATATATCATATACAAACAAACCGATGGTGTAGCGATGGGAAGTCCGTTAGGTCCTGTCCTAGCAGATATTTTCATGCCTAAACTCGAAAGAACCAAACTCAAACGAGCGATTGATGAAATGACGTATTATTCGAGGTATGTTGATGATACCTTCATCGTATGTAATAATAAACAACAAGCAATAAATCTGCTAGAGTTTTTCAACGAAGCACATCCGAATATCCATTTCACTATGGAACATGAAAAAGAAAACAAGTTCCATTTTCTCGATATTGCGATGAAAAGAAGAAAATATGGTACAGTTCAACGTTCAGTTTATAAGAAAGACACATGGAATGGTAGTTATCTTAATTTCAATAGCTTTTGTCCAATCAGTTACAAAAAGGCACTGGTCAAAACACTGTTTTACAGAACAGAAAGAATATGTACTTCCGATACACTAGAAGAGGAAGTTATGAATGTTAAAAAATGTTTAAAGAATAACGGATACCCACTGAAATTTATTGAGAAATACGGCAAATGTGAAGATAAAAAACCGAAAGAAATTACAGCAAATAAAAAAGCCTATTTTTATTAAACTTCAATTCAAAGGTGACGATGTCACAGGATCAATAAATATGAGACTAAAAACTGCACTGACAAGAACCTATCCTTCAGCGAAATTGATTGTCCTGTCCAAAACAACATGTTCTTTGACACAATCAAAGGTCGACAGGTATCCCTTTCATGTTACCACCAACTGTGTATACAAATTTACATGTACCTGCCAAAGCAGTTACATTGGTAGAACAGAAAGGAGAGCCTACGTCCGATTCAAAGAACATATTCCTAAAAGTTTAAGATTAAATGGACTGAACTCATTCAACAGTGCTATCGCAAGACATCTCCTTGATACAGGACATAAAGCTGATATACTGAAGTCCTTCAAGGTGATTAACAAACAATCAAACTCGAACCTTTTGAAATTCGCTGAAGCGTTAGCAATCAAACGTTTAAAACCAGATCTATGTATACAAAAAGAGACAGTAATAAATCTTTCTTTACCCTGGTAACAATAACCCCCACTCTTTCTATTAATTTGCTCCTATTTATTTATTTATTACGTCATTATTGCAACTCTTTCTGAAATATAAATTACATCATATATAACTGATTGATTTCAATTCATATTTTCTTTATTACCATTAATCTATTTTCATGAGTTCTAATCACTATTTCAATGTTCCAGAACTTCCCCTCTCTAACTTTATTTATTTATTTATTCGAATCAAACATTTTATGAGCTCATTAACTCTATCTGAATCTTTGCTTGCTACATCATCATACACATGTATTGATCCTTATTCACCCTCTTATGTATAAGTATGTCAATATCTGTAATAATGTTGAATTTCAAATAATTTAGGTTGTAAGCAGCTGATGAGAACCTAACGAAATAAAATGAATTCATATTATTCTGCACCAATCTTTGTTCTTGCTCTATTTAAGATAATAAAGGGAACTATGTGTATGAAATATAATGTTATTTATGATCTAGGCATGTTCATTACTCATCACTTGAACATGATATTGACTGTCATTCGATTACTAGAATAACTCAGTATTATGAGGTATCAGTGGTTGTCTAAATATCCGATCTTAATATCCGTCACCAAGATGATGCATAATGCTACTTCAAATCTTCAGTGGGATATGAGTCTCCCTAAATTTATAGGTACACCTCGTAGATGAGTGTTAACAAGTACAAAAACTATCTCAATGGTAACTTCATGGAGCTGAAACTAGAGATTCGAAATCCTATGGTTATAATTGCATGGAATTTATGAACAGTATGTAAAATCATTAATATCTATTATTCGTTTTTATTAATATTGATTTGTGATGAAGTATATCATGACAAGTATGTAATTGTGACCTTAATTTATTGAACAGTTGGTTTTGTTCTGTCTAAATCATAAGCATGTAAAATTGTTGTTTGATTCCATACAATATGCTGTTAGAACATAAATACCATGACATTTCTTACAAAATGTCGAAAACCATATATATATATGCAATACAAGTCGAATTTAGGAAGAATTAAAGTAAATCTAAGAAAATCAACAAACTATAAGATTACACTAAATTTGCTTATATCCCCATGTTTTTTCTTTGATACTTATTCAAAATTAGTTGCTTTTTAAAATAACAGGTTAAAATTAATGGTGGCTAGGTTGTTTCATTTGTTCTTCTTCTGTACATAAAATCATATTTTTGACGTGTTACGATCCCCTGAGAATTACTCTATAAGGTCTTCAGAGGCTAGGAAAAGACTGAGAGCATTCCATCCATTCACTGTGCGTCCTATAAACTTCTAGATAATTGACATATAGCTTGACTTCTCTTTGCTCTATTTGTCTATCGTTATGTCCTCACTTGTGGGTGAATTTCGAGCATCTAGAAATAGGTTTAGAAGTCATTATCAAGCCTTCAAGTATTAGATTTCTCATAAATCTGGTTATTTTGAAGCATATTCTATAATTTTCATTTTGTTACTGTTTCATTTTCTCTTTGTATGCTTTCGTTTATGTGATGTTCAGCATGATCTATGGGCTAGTTTGATGAACATTATTCAGTACTCCAAAGGAATATGCACGGTAGTCAAATGTAAAGTTATCAAATTATGACTAATCTCTCAGTATATTTATTAAAAGTCATAAAATACAACGTTTCTTAAAGTTACGCTCAATACAAAGTGAAATCAGGTGAAACTCAGGAAGTGTTGAACATGTGAAAATGTACTTTTTTAATCACAAGCGAAACCGAATACAGACACTTCAGTTTCTTAGTGTTCATATTTGCTCTTAAACAGTGGGATAATATACGGCTATAATCCTCAATTTTCAATTTAGAACAATGGTAGCTAGACTATGGCTTCCAGTTTACTAATATTCTGTGGTTAATTAACCTCCAAGTGGATTATTCAATTACAAGAAGGTTGTATAAATAAAAGTACTTTACGAATCTCCTGTTTAATCTTCCTCACTTTTCAGACTGAGAAGATAACGGGTAGAAATTATAGTATTCTATAATTTTTCAGGTATTCAGAGACAGGTTTTTGAAGCGAATTAATATTTCAATTAATTCCTGAGTCTAGTAACAAAACATTAAATTAAAACATTAAATGTATTACTGTGTATTTAGATTAGTTATGACTTTTGTAGATCATAGTCTAAGCCAATTGACAGTACTTAATTTTCTATTTTAAGAGTTTTCGTTTATTCTTCACCCCATAATAACCAATAGGTAAGTTATCTAATCATCATTTCATTTTTCCAGTTAATTGTTCGACAGGCGCTTGACTAGTTTCAATAATTAGTTAAAGAATACTACTGCAAGTTACCGGGATTTGATAATCAGATTGAAGGGGTTCAGACACTATATGATAGTTCTGTTAGTTTGGATTAAAGTCAGTCTAACGTATATCTAGAATAATTCAGCTTGGTTAATTTGAACAAATGATTTCTGATAAACTACTTTTAAAAAAATAAAGTGGTTTCTAGCAAGTAGCATAGATCTGCATGATTCGTTTTACATTGATAAGATTAAATTCCACTTTTAAAGAAGGATTAAAATAAAACCTAGTATCAGTACGGGGATTTGTGGAGATTGTAGTATTTTCACAGTTGAGTTCACGATTCGATTCTGACTCAGTGGTCTACAGGTTAAGCATTCGCGCTCGAAAGCGATGGTCCTCTGTTCAAATCCCACGTGCAGGATCGTGAATGAGCACTACTGAGGAGTCCCATACTAGAATGAGACAGCCGTCCAGAGTTTCCAGGTTTACATAGGTATTCTGGCTTAGATTGACTCGTGAATTCAATTGTAAAACCTAGTATCTTTATTAGTATGAGTTTGAGTTATCTCGAGGTTTTAATCTCTGAAAAATTCCTGTGATATTAAAATACAGATATATGAACGAGGAATATTCTTCTCAATAATTTCTCTTCAGGTTCTACAATTATATATCCGAATTAATAATCCAAGAAATTGGCCAAGTTTAGGGAGAAGTACATCATTTAAAATTATAACATGTGAATCAAGGGTTGTTTGTAATATAAAATAAAATAAGATCGTTAATGTTGGGGTGATTAATATGAAGTGTTAACTTGAATAAGTTTATACGTTAAATAAAATTGTGAGATAAGTGATCAGAATAAATATGATTAACATCGGGTGGGAGAGAGGATAATGTAATTACAAATCAGAAATCACTTAAGTAAGTATATTGAAGAAATTATAATGACGTTGAAAATAGATTAAGTGTACCAGTATACGGCGTGGTGACCGATTTATGACTGAATTAATTCATCACTCACTTGCAAATATATATAAGACTAAATAATTATGATGATAAAAACATACAGTAAGGATGGTTACCAAGTTATTATGAAAAGGACTGAGATTTTTAGAATATCTTACTAGTTATTCTATGAATAACCAATAATAAATTGATTTAAGAATATTTGGCTAAATTCTTTACTACCAGTTTCATAATCAGAAAGGCATAGTGATTGAATAAATTTATGTATTATCGAGTTTAAACCTTGTTTCGCAATATGTTATTACATAAACTTTCATTTTACATCTTATTTATGCATATTCCATTAACATTGTCTTTGGTTAAATAATCCCCAGACGTACTTACTTGCTCCTGTAACCCCTCGTGAAGGAGCATAGACTGTCCACAAGCATTTTCCACTAAACTCTATCCCGAGCAATCCTTTCCAGTACTTTCAAGTTACTATTCATCCCTTTCATGTCTGCTTCCAACTACCGATACAGTGTGTTCTTCGACTTTCCTCTCTTCCGTTTCCCTTCAGGATTCCAAGTTGGTGCTTGACTCGTGATGTAGTTTGGTGATTTCCGCAGTATATATTTTATCCGCCTCCAACGTATATTCCTAATTTCCTCTTCAGCCGGGGGTTGTTTTGTTCTCTGTCACAGTACGTTGTCGCTGATGGTATTCTGTCAACGGACATTTAGAATCTGTCGTAGACGATTGCTTATAAATACTTGTACATTTTTGATGATCGTTGTGGTGGTTCTCTAGGTTTCAGCTCTGTACAACAGAACTGTCTTGAGGTCCGTATTAAAGATTCTGACTATGATATTAGTTGACAGTTGTTTTGAATTCCATATGTTCTTCAACTGTAGGGATGCGGCCCTACTTGTTGTTATGACCTTGAATCGCTTTTACCCCGTGATACTTGTTATGACTTGACCTTGGTCGGTGTAGTCTAAATTATGACCTTGACGCGTTAGGCTGAGTGGCTTAACCTTGAGTCTAATATGCGTGAGTTCGATTGGGGTAGAGAGAACTATTCTAAATCCTGATTGGTTGGCAAGCACGCGAGTGAAAGAAGACAAGACAGTTGGAACACTAAACTCTGGATTCTCTGAATTCGGATTACTACAAAAATGTACATGAATAAATAAGTGCATATCTTGACCACGACGTAGGATAATTTGGAAAAATACAGTTATGCCCGAAACAGGGAATTAGGGTAGAAATTATAGTGCAAAATATAATGTTTAAATTACAATATTTTTGGAACAAAAAAGGGTATGCTAGTGAATGATACATAGAACGAAAGCTCGTGTTATGTAGAATAAGATAGGGACAAAAATAAATATAAGTGTTTTACAGGTTTTGAATGAAATGCAATAACGTCCCAAGAAAATAGCTTTCGTAATTGTCTGGGCTTCTTAATTCCCCGTTCATAACACCTTCCCCCTTTAAAAAAAAATTAAAAAAAATGGTTAGTTACTATATACAGGTAAGTGCTGAGATATCATCATTGATATCTTCCTTCGGAAACGTATGTTCTCCTCTTTGGGTCTACCTGTAGAATATCTGGTCTTCTGCGTTTCCGTGATGCTTTCCTAATAGGACTCTGTTCAGGTTGCGTGGTCTTCTGAGTCGCTGAGCATTTTATGTCAAAACTGTCCAGAATGATTCTCCACATTGAGTCTAATTTCTCGGTTTTCTGTGAAGTGCCAGCATTTTCCAGTACGTGGTTGACATGGCGTGTCCACTTCTGTCCTTCAACTCCCACCACATACATTACGTTCCCTTGTCTCTTAAGTATGCGTCCACTGGTCCATTGTGGAGGTGAATATCGGAAATCGCGGACGTATACTTTTTGATTTTTCTGGAAAATTCTGCGTTTCGCCCCATGATGGCGATCAAATTGGTTTTCCATCTTTCTGTTTCTTTTTCCGATGTCTATTTGCTGTGGTTTCATGGCATCGAGGGCAGTTTTTACTTTTCTACCAAACATAATTTCTGCTGGGGACATTTGATTTGGTGTTGATGGGTTTGGAGTTGTTCTACAGACCAAGAGAAAGTCATCAAGAATCTCCTCTATCTTTCCCTCCCCTTTTGCCTTCAGTAGCGCTCTTTTGAAGGTATCTACAAACCTTTCGGCCTGACCATTCGATTGTGGATGGTACGGAGGTGAACGGACATGTTTGACTCCAAACCTCTTGCAGAAATCTGAGAAGATGGAAGAAATAAACTGAGTGCCGTTATCTGTCACGAGAACATCTGGAATTCCAAAACGGGAGAATAACTGCCGTAGCTTCATGATAGTCTGTTGCGAAGTGATTTGATTTATAGGAAAAATCTCCGGCCATTTTGAATAAGCATCAACACAAACGAGGAAGTACGTACCCTGGAATGGGCCAGCAAAATCAACATGTATACGCGACCAAGGTTCTTCTGGAGATGGCCAGGAATGTAGTTCAGCTTTTCGTGGACACTTAGAAACCTCAGCACATTTTCTGCACGCACGCACGAAATCTTCGATGTGTTCATCGATATTAGGCCAATATACATAACTTCGAGCAATAGCTTTCATTCTTCCAGTACCTGGATGGGCTGTATGCAGTTGTTTCAGGACGAGTGAGCGTAAGTTATACGGAACCACTACGCGATCAGCAACCATTATACAGTCATTGACGATGGATAAAGATTGGCGTCGTTGATAATACTGTTTCAGTTCATGAGATGTTATACGTGGGGGCCAACCACGCTGGATAAATGTAGATAATCGTCTTAAGATAGGATCGCGGCGAGTGTGTTCAGCGATTCGAGCAGCTGTCACTGGAAGAATTTGTCGAAGATGGTTTATGTAAGATACGGACGACAATTGAGAGGAAGCAGAAGACTTTGATGTAGACATAACATTAGAAAGAAGTACATGAGATTCCGAAGTTTCATCATCGCATACTTTGTCTGAAGTATTCGATTTGGAAATTTTATGAGAAGGCAATGAATCGGCGGTATTTGATTTGACATGGTGAGAACACATAACATTTGAATTGTTTGATTCAGAAAGATCATAAGAACATGTTTCATCAGAAGCATTTAATTCGTTAATATCCAGAGAGGATGATTCGTCGGAGACATTTGATTTAGAAATATCATTAGGGATTTGGATAGAATCATAGGAAACATTTTGAGAACATACCTCATCTAATAATTTATTCAAAGTATCAACATGTGCAATCCAATCTAATCCCAATAGATCTAAATCGTGTCGATTTGTTAGATAACAAACATCTGTAAATTTACTTCCCATAAGTTGAACATTGCATAGGACCTCTCCTGTCAACTTTACTATGTCTCCTGACGCATTTCGGGCGACATGTTCTGTCGGTCGGATGGATGGGCATCCTAACTTGTGCCATGTGTTCTTTGAAATCAACGTGACATCAGAAGCAGTGTCTAACTGAAGTCGTATAAGTTTTCCATTTACTAATAAATTTACAAATTTCCGCCTATTTTTAAATCCAACTTTAAAGGTTGCAAACGTGGTTTTAATCTGACTATTTGATTGTTGCTTTGAATTTTCACTACGATGTTTAGTCTTGCGTTTATTTAACGAACAATGACCTTCTTTGTGGCCAATGCGATGACATTTGCGGCATTTATGATTCTTAAACGGACAGAATTTTGCAAAATGCCATGCTCCGCAGAACCAGCATGGTGATGGGGGGTTGGCAGGTTTTTTCATGCTTGTACAGTTTTGTTTCGATGATTTTATGGATCGGAGCGCATTAATTGAATCAGAACCGGAAGGTTTACCCTTCTGTTGCACCATCGCAGTGTCATGCTTGAGATTAAGTAACCGCTGACATTCGGTTGTGACCATTTGTAATGTCATATTTGGTTCTTGTTCAATGCGTACCAACATTCTGGTACGGACATCTGCATCTTCTTCATTCTTTAGACCACATATGAAAATCAAGCATTTAAATTGGTCCGCTGTGATTTCGTTTATTTTGAAGCGTTCGCACTGTCGATTTACCTTCCCGGCATACGTGAGATAATCGTCCTCTGGAGATTTCGTTATTTGGAAGCATTTATAGCGAGTATTAAATAATGAGGACTGTTCATCGAAAATATCAGATAAAATCTGGACTGTATCTTTGAATGATACATCTCGTGGATTTTGCGGCAAGATAAAATTCACATATTTATTATATTCCTGTGTTCCCAGTCTTCTTAAGAGTAAGCGGACTTTTGCTGCGTCATCAAGATGAGAGCATTCAACGCGGAAAATATCTTCACAGCGGTGAAACCACGAACTGAAAATGACATTAGCTTCAGGATCATACTGGAATTCAGAAATAGAATTTATGATGCTTTCATGCTTATCTGATTGACAAGCTGAGGACGACTGTAATGAGAACATTCGTGCGAATGCATCCAAAAGCTTCGTCTGATTTGCCTCATTTTGTGCTTGCTGCATTTGAAGAATAGTTTTAAGGTCATCCAATGAAACAGGCATTTTGTACTGGATCAATCAATATAGGAAAGAAAAAAAATTCTCCGTCGCCAGTTGTTATGACCTTGAATCGCTTTTACCCCGTGATACTTGTTATGACTTGACCTTGGTCGGTGTAGTCTAAATTATGACCTTGACGCGTTAGGCTGAGTGGCTTAACCTTGAGTCTAATATGCGTGAGTTCGATTGGGGTAGAGAGAACTATTCTAAATCCTGATTGGTTGGCAAGCACGCGAGTGAAAGAAGACAAGACAGTTGGAACACTAAACTCTGGATTCTCTGAATTCGGATTACTACAAAAATGTACATGAATAAATAAGTGCATATCTTGACCACGACGTAGGATAATTTGGAAAAATACAGTTATGCCCGAAACAGGGAATTAGGGTAGAAATTATAGTGCAAAATATAATGTTTAAATTACAATATTTTTGGAACAAAAAAGGGTATGCTAGTGAATGATACATAGAACGAAAGCTCGTGTTATGTAGAATAAGATAGGGACAAAAATAAATATAAGTGTTTTACAGGTTTTGAATGAAATGCAATAACGTCCCAAGAAAATAGCTTTCGTAATTGTCTGGGCTTCTTAATTCCCCGTTCATAACACTTGTATATATACTAAAGTACCCATTTAAATGTCTTTCTGTTTGGTTTAAGCCACCTACCCGGGCATTAAAGTTACCTGCTACGAGCACTATATCTGGGCGTTTAGCTTTACGCAGAAGTTCAGAAAGCTTTCTGTAAAAGTCATCTTTCACTTCATCCAGGCTGCAGTCTGTGCGTGCGTTGGCAGAAACGACGTAAACGTAACGATGTGTATTCCTATCCCTTCGAGTTCATACGGAACCGTTTAGCCGAACAGCACATAAGCGAATGTTAACAGGAATCCATTCTAAAAGTGCTTGTTCTGCTGTCGTACTCAATGCTACACCTACACTCTCCAGTCCACGAGAACTAGCTATCGGGGCGTCAGATAAACTGACGGTGTATCTCATCGTCTCTCCGTTTTGACTAGTTGGGTTCAAGTGAATGACCACACTAGGATCCTATATGAGTGTTTCGGAGACACAGCATACACCAATCGTACGAGATTCTAAGATTTTAGTCAAAGAGGCTTATTGGCCGATTTGACATAGGGTATGTACATTGAAGGCTCCACTGTGTAGTTTGGAGCGAGGTTTCAGTAGACCTGGGACAGTGTTTCATGCACTAGCATCGTTGGTCATGGTGACACTTGAAGAGGAACAAGTTTAAAGTTGATAGTCAAGTTAGGAAGGCAGCATTGCTGTTATCCTGGTTGTCTGAAAGAAACACCTTACTGCTGTCACACCTCTGTACAGTCAACATTACGACTTCTCCCTCGGACCTTGGGTTTGCTACTTTTAGTCATAGTGCTCTTCAACCGAACTTGAGGAGCGATTGTTTCAGCCACTATAGCTCGATTGGTTCATTACTATAGGCAAACCTGACCACCACCTCAAGATAGTAGAAACGGTCGGGGACTAACAATCCAAGTCTTTGTATTCATAAGAATTTCGTAACACTTTTATCTCTTCATTGGTCCAATTGGCCTCAATAAAAGATCTTATTTATTATTATTTTCCATACTCTTAGTTTGTTTATTTTCTTCACCCTCCTTTTTCTTCAAATATTCGTTTCATTGTTCAATTGTCTAAACACTTCTTATTGCGTAATCCTATAATTTTAAGTATTTTATTTCAGTGCCTATATTTTTCAAGTGATTGACCTTCGCTACTCTTATCCCAACTAGTACACCTGTCATCACACTATCAATTTGTAATTTTTTACCTATGTTAATATATGCTATCTGATGAAGATCCAATTGAAAACATTATTGTTAGCTTATATATGTTGTTCTAATTCACAGTATATATTCATCGTTTCATATGATTTGAAATGTCGTAAAAAGAGGGTCGTTTGCAAATCGAGAATACTTTTGCAGATTAAAGTATAACTAGTAAAATTACTATTTGAAAAGATTCCTCTCACCAATTAGTATCAGTCTGAAATCAGGTGGAAAAAAAGGGGACAATTGACAACCACTTTTCTATAGCTCGGTTTATTTCAATGAATATCCTCCATGACCTTTCTCAGGATCGGGTCAATTGCCTAAATATTCTGTAGATAATATGAGATATTTAAGTCCATGATTCCAAGTGAAATAGTTTACATTTCCAACTCGTGTTGATTTATAACTTATATTTCTAGATTAGATAGTTCCAATGTTTCACAGAGCTAAGAATTCCAATACTAGAATAAAACAGTTACCCAATCCTCCCCAAACTTCAGTGGTGTTTTTGCTGAAGGAATTCTTCAAAAGCAATTTCTCAATAGACAATTGTTCATTCATACACAGACGTTGAAGTGGTTTCATATTGTGAATGTGAATAATTTAGAGTTATATGAAATCATATATGTATTTCGGTGTTATTTTTAATTAAAAATGATAACAATGAATTACACTCCTTTTTTATTTTTCCAAGCATATAATGAATCAGCTTTTTAAGGGGAATGTTTACAAGTCACCACACACACACACACACACACACGAAATTTCACATCTTTGTTTTCATGAGTTTCAAAAAATCTTATACAAAACATATCAGATCTGGAAACAATAAATGTGAAGTAACCACAGCTAAGTAGATGTCAAATTGTTACTGTCACGGTGAAAATAACTTTTATTTGGCTTATGTAGATGGAATACAAATTTTTCTTGACTGCATATACAATGTCTCTACATATGATAATTTGGATGCTTATAATTGAAAAAGTTTTGTTAAACTAGACTCCATGACTAAGTGAAAACCATTTGTTTCAACAATTATTTTAAAAAACTACTTTACTTTTTTAGATGAACAATTTCGAACTGAGTATTATTATTCCAAAGAACAAAAATCTGAAACGCTAAAAGTATTGATTACTTAGTGTCCATTTAATTTTATTTTATCTATTTTATAATCTCAGTATGTAAACCTACTTCACCTGAGGCGAAATTCACAATTAGAAGAACGCATGTTTATGTTTTGTTTTACTAGTCTATTTACATTTTATTGAAGTTATGATAATGAATGACTTGTTATATGGCATATTTTTAAAGATTTGCTTCTTTCTAGAAAACCGTTTTCGGAATTAAATCACTCCTCATTCACTATGTATTCCATCGATGTCGTCTAATGGCACAGAAAGAGAGAAGTAATCATTTTTCTAGACGAGAGTAGAATTTCAGTTTTCGTAAGGAATTTACTTTGAAATTAAAGTTTATTCCTAGAAGCTTATAATTGTTGAGACACACAGTATATAGAATGATATCTCACTGAAAACCATGTTTTGATGTTGGATTTAGGCCACTGTTGTGTCAAGAGTATTGTAAATCTGTGCGAAATTTTAGGCAGACGGTAGTCAAAATTGAGTAAGTATTCTCTGAGGAAGACAGTTCTTGTTGACTAGTATTTGTAATGTCACCACTAGACTGACTGGCACCATCCAGAATGAACCCATATTGAGTTTAAGATTAAATACAGGGTATTTGAAAATTAAGTGGCATCTGCTACTACAATGCTAAGTGATCATTTATATTTTTGACGTCATATAGGCACTTTTTCGATAGGAAATAATAAATCATGAAATTATGTACAATCTACAAAATGATTTAATCACTACATTTATCATGTAATCTACCAAAAAGAGACTGCTAAGAGCGTAGTTATGATACTTAAACAATTTTCCATCTCCGTTGTACAACCTTGGAATTATCAAATATTTCACTTTTGTTCAGTTTTCGGACGATGAGTCACAAGACCCGAATATTTTCAAATTCATTCATATTTCTTATTCAGTTTTTTTGTTTTATCAAGTTGCTGAAAATGAGTATTCCAGCATAGATTTCATTCTTGTGTGTCCGTTAGAATTATTGGACACTTAAACAGGAATCCGCTCTACCCCCACTTTGTGATAATTGTGTGAGGTCAACCATGTACTTATTTGAATCATTATTTTACTTACCATTGTGACAAAAAATAAACTAATTTATTCAATAGGTATATATTTGCCTTGTTCTTAGAATTTTCCTCGTTTCATCGAGAGAAGAGTAGTGAAATTCTTTTGTTTGTGATATATGCATTCTTTAATCATTTTTTACTCTCTTCACTTTATTCTATCTTTCTATTGTTTATCGCTACAGTATTTGTTCTCCTGTATGTTTACCCATTTATCTCTCCATATCGATTCATCCGCCTATTTAACTAGACTAACATTAATTTCTCCTAACTTTGTTTCTTTTCTTTATTACTTACCCCTTATATATATATATATATATATATATATATATATATATATATATATATATATATATATATATATATATATATTTCTTTTGTAATTTATTCTTAAAGGCATTCTTTTATTTGTTAATGAACTCAACAATTCATTTACTCATTCAAGCATTCATTTACTTGTCTGTTTATCCATCCACTTATTATTTAATCAATCAGTCAGTAGATAAACAGGATCTGATTAAATTTAGACGTGTTTACAATTGAATTTCCTTATTAGAACATAACAAATAATCCGATTTTGTTAGTTAGTACCAAAAATAGTAAAGACTATTCTTTCTGTGATTACTATAAAGGGTAGTGATTATGGAATAATATTGCAGTGAAGATTAACTTAACAGAAGTTCATATTCCTATCCTGAAAAAGAATGAAAACCATACTCAGGATAAATGTAAAGTCAGAGATGTGCAGATTTTTATTCGAATGAGATCCAATTATTTTACTCTTATTCTCATTGTAGAGGAGTTTATCTTCTGTTAAATTTTGGAAGTACTAACATATTGATTTACATTAAATAGTTATAAAGTTTATCACACATTTTTGGGAAGCCGAATTATATAATTATATTTGATGCTAAATAGGAAGCTTTAAGTAGTCCTATTTATCATCAGTAAATAGATAAGATTAACTAGATACTTCGAGCATCAAACAGAAAAGGTGTCTAGTTCGGCTGAATTGCTCTACATAGTGATTGTCATCAAGCATTTACTTGCTTTTCCGAAAATGTCTCAGGACATCTGAACATACTGGTTAACTTCGGTTTCCAGAATCCATATTAGTTAGGAGAGTGATGTCTGACTATGTTTAACAAGGGTTAGTAGCCAATTTTCGATTACTTACTTACTTACTTACTTACTTACGCCAGTTACTCCTAATGGAGCATAGGCCGCCGACCAGCATTCTCCAACCCACTCTGTCCTGGGCCTTCTTTTCTAGTTCCATCCAATTCTTGTTCATTTTTCTCATGTCTATTTCCATTTCCCGGCGTAATGTGTTCTTTCGTCTTCCTCTTTTCCTTAGTTTAGCATTGAGGATTCCATGTGAGGGCTTGTCTTGTGACGCAGTTGGGTGCTTTCCTCAATGTGTGTCTTATCCACTTCCAGCGCTTCTTCCTGATTTCTTCCTCCGCTGGAATCTGATTTGTTCTATCCCACAGTACGTTGTTACTAATATTGTCCGGCCAACGGATCTGAAGTATTTTGCGTAGACTACTGTTAATAAACACCTGTGTTTTCTGGATGATGGCTTTCGTAGTTCTCCAGGTTTCTGCCCCATACAGTAGAACTGTCTTGACATTTGTATTGAAAATCCTGACCTTGGTGTTGGTTGACAGTTGCTTTGAGTTCCAGATGTTCTTCAGTTGTAAATATGCTGTTCTCTCTTTGCCAATCCGCGCCTTCACATCTGCATCAGATCCACCCTGTTCATCAATGATGCTGCCCAAATATGTAAAGGTTTTTACATCTTCCAAATCTTCTCCGTCAATTTTGATTGGTTTGGTGCATGCTGTGTTGTATCGGAGAATCTTGCTTTTCCCTTTGTGTATATTGAGACCTACTGCTGCTGAGGCTGCTGCCACACTGTTCGTCTTCTCCTGAATTTGTTGTTGCGTTTGGGATAGAAGGGCCAGATCATCTGCGAAGTCTAGATCGTCCAACTGCATCCTAGATGTCCATTGTATCTCGTGCTTCCCTTCAGATGTTGACGTCTTAATGATCCAGTCGATCACCAGAAGAAAGAGAAAGGGTGAGAGTAAGCAACCTTGCCTGACACCGGTCTTCACTTCAAACGACTTTGTCAACTGTCCTCCATGCACGATTTTGCAGTGTAATCCATCATAGGAATTCTGTATGATATTGACTATCTTCTGAGGCACGCCTTAGTGTCGAAGAAGTTTCTATAGTGTTATTCTGTCCACGCTATCAAATGCCTTTTCGTAGTCAATGAAGTTGATGTAGAGCGATGAATTCCATTCAATTGATTGTTCCACAATGATCCGTAGAGTTGAGATTTGGTCTGTACACGATCTATCCTTACGGAATCCTGCCTGTTGGTCACGAAGTTGGGCGTCTACGCAGTCCTTCATCCTGTTTAACAATACCTTGTTGAAGACTTTTCCTGGTATTGAGAGAAGAGTGATGCCCCTGTAGTTATCACAGTTGCTGAGATCGCCTTTCTTCGGTATTTTGATCAGGAGGCCTTCTTTCCAGTCTTTTGGTACTTGTTCCTCATCCAAAGTCTTATCGAAGAGAATGTGGAGTATCCCTGCAGTTGCCGCTACGTCTGCTTTTAGTGCCTCTGCTGGAATGTTGTCTGGTCCTGCTGCTTTGCCACTCTCGATTTGTCTGATGGCCATGCTGATTTCTTCAATTGTTGGTGGGCCAACATTGATTGGGAGGTCTGTAGGTGCTGCTTCGCTATTGAGTGGGTTCAGTGGGGCTGGTCAATTCAAGAGTTCTTTGAAGTGTTCTACCCAGCTGTTTTGTTGCTCTTCAATGTTGGTGATTACCTTGCCTTCCTTGGTTTTCACTGGTCGCTCCGGTTTACGGTGATTTCCAGAGAGTTTCTTTGTCGTGTCTTACAGTTGTCTCATGTTCCCTTCTCTTTCAGCCTTTTCCGCCGTCGTTGCTAAATCTTCCACATATTTACGTTTGTCGGTTCTGATGCTCCTCTTCACTTGTTTGTTTACTTCTGTGTATTCAGCTTGTGCCTTGGCTTTTTCTGCTCTTGTTCGACTGGTATTGATTGCTGCTTTTTTGTTCCTCCTTTCTTGAATCTTATCCAGTGTGTCAACAGTGATCCATTCCTTGTGGTGGTGCTTCTTGTGGCCCAGGACCTCATGACATGTTGAAGTGATTGCCTCTTTGATCCCCTTCCAGTTGCTCTCCACAGTAGTTCCTTCTCCACTGAGTAGATCATGAAAGACCTGGAACTTGTTGCTGAGGTCTATCTTGATTTTGTTGAGTTTGTTAGTATCCTGAAGAAAGGCCATATTGAACTTTTGTGATATTGTCCGCCCCGTTGTCCAGTGCTTCTTAAGTTTCAATTTCATCTTGGCGACCAGCAAGTGATGATCTGATACTATATCAGCTCCTCTCTTGGTTCTCACGTCCTCTATTTTCATTTACCATGGTAATATTTACTCAGTATGTGAATTTCACTTTTATCGATTTTTTTCTTATATCTGAGTTGTGACCGTCGCTCATTCATTTCTTCTTGAGCCCCACTATTTTCATCTTAGCGTTCTGTACACAGATAATTTCGTACATTCACTGGAAGAATAATATGCAAATCTCATTCATAATAATTCACGTCATTAAGCTTATCTCCCCATTGAAAGTAATAACAATAATTGATGTTCATTTTGTCATGGTATTTCATAGCTGAAGGGGTAGGTTTAAAAAGTGGAAGTATTATTCAAACACTAATCACTAATACTCTGATTAATAAATTGATTTTTATCAAGTTCAGTAGCTCAAGATTGGTTACTCTAGGAGCATATTTGTATGTGTCCCTAATTCGTTTGGATGCATTGGTACTTATTTTAAAGCTTAATCAGACTGTAAGTTCAGAATAAAATAAAACAATAGTTCCACTTTCAGTCAAATATCTGTTAAACAACTTTGTTTCCATCTGGTCACGATTAATCCAATTTTGCATTGTTTAAAACGTAGAAGGATTTGGATTTATCACTTGTTAAGATATTCCAAAATCTCTAGAAACACAAAACAATTGTTAGCACGATTCATTATGTAGTATTTAGAAATTTCTATCTTGGCAAAGGTCACTTCATTCTGATTTTCGTCAGAAATCACAATATCCATACTTTGGTACAGGATTTATAGAATATCATTAAGGGATTTAATAGCAACAGTTCCTAAACTGTACGTTATATGTTACTGGATTATAGAGATAATTGAAAATCGTTTTCATTAATCAACGATATTGGTTAATTTATGGTTAGACAACGATGATGTGATTAAATGGGACTGGTGATTAATATGATTGGATTTTGGTCACTAGATGTGTTTCGTTTCAATTTTTGCTTCTTCCAGAAAGAAAATTTTTATTTTAGGCTTTTATTATGCTTTAAAGCAACATCTCAATCTTGATTACCATGAACATCTCAAGTATGTGCTGAAAAAAGATTCAACAAAGGTTTTGCGAAACTAACATAGATTAGAGAGATTTTCAAGAAATCATTACTTTTCAATATTGTAAGATGTAGCTTTCAGCCACTGGACTACATGTTTGACTACAAACAGTCTACTTTGTTCTGGACAGGTGTATGGCTTTTCTAATATTTGGTTGTAGTCGTATTTCTTATGAACTGACTTCAGCTGAAGACGCACTGCTGTCCGGTGCTGTCTTATTTCCAATGGTTCTGAAGCTGAAGTCAGTCCGTGACGAATACAACTATTTCAACATTACAGTAAACAAAACAATCATCCAACTAAATTAATTTCAAGTTCACCGTTCATTTAAACTTATATTATTACTTCATATTTAGGATATTAAGGATTCCCATTGTGAAAATCAGAACAACACATGTAAGCGAATAATTGTTTTTAATTGTTCACTTACATGTGTTGTTCTACTTTATATTTGTCACTTAACTAAATACTGTTCAAAATATTGATAAACGTTTAGTTGAATATTTGGAAATCCATTCTTTTTCATACTACTGAGAACAGATATTGTACTGAGTTAAGAAAAAATTGGTTAACTCACTGCTGAAAAATGTTCGACAACAGCTTCAGTAAAAATTTATCAATATAATGTGCCTAAAATAAGCATAAGTTCAAACTTTGAACTGTACGGTAAAAGGTGACCAGCAAGAATTTCAACCTTCACATCCTTCGGTTATTTATTTACTGACACAACTTTATAAAGATACTTTTTCTTTTCCAAATTTGCCGGGAGCATGAAAAATAGGTTGAGTGGAATTTATTATAATGAATATTCACCTACCAGAAAACAACATTTATAGCCACACAATAAGTTCATACTGTTATAAATGGAATAACTTTGGAAGTACCATCTCAAATAATCCCAAAAGGACACTACTCACCAAACAGGTAGATATCAGACCTCAATACTGCTATTAAGTTTGTAACTAAAACTGAAAGATATGCAGCCCGGTTATACAAAATACTTTTTAATTTAATCCTACCCCAATGTAGTTGTAGTTACATCGTAAATTCTTTATCACTTTTTCTACATAGGCTACTTTATCCAGTATAGTTACTGATTTATTGAATATGATATATATATATATATATATATATATATATATATATATATATATATATATGAGAATAATTCAATAGGTTAATATATTCGCACAGTATATTCCTGTTTTTATATTTGTCAAAAATAGTAGAAGCAAATAAATTTTCAATTATTCTTTTCCTGCCCTACTGATACTTACAATTCTCAGACTAAATATGAAATGAAACCCTTGCCTGAATTGAGTTGCAAATCAGTGAAAACAAAGATAACGTTGTTTCTACATGAATTTCGTAGGTTTAAGCGAAAGCAAAAGAAAAATTTCACCCCATCTCATTTCTCTTCCCTAATATATTTAGCTCTTTCACTAAGCCGACCGCTGTTTGTTAGTTCTGCACATAAAACACGTTATTTTGATTCTTTTATTCGGCGTATTAATAGTGTCAACTGATCATGCTTCAACTTGCAATGCTTGAGTGATAATCATTCACTCACTTAATCATTCATGAAACTACCTTAGCTTATTTTTTCATATCAGGATGGCAATCCATTTACTGGGACTTCATTGATTTCTAATTTGGTAGAAGCAAATTGTTTAACTTATCTCGTATTTTTTTATATAGAATGAAATAAGGAGTGAAAAAGTAGCAGCTTGAGTGATCGATCGAATTCAAGTTCATCAAACAACCAATGAGACATGACTATTGATTATGAGGCTAGAGTTTTCTTTAGTGCTGTCACACTAATGAAATTTGTCAAATAAGTGTGGTCAAATTGATGCACATATAATTTGACCATTCGCTAATCAATAACAATAATTTGCCGTTGTTCTTTGGCAGTTCGGTATCTGCCTTATATCAATAATTTCCTTAAACCGCATTTTATCAATGACGAAATAGAAAAAGACAAAAAGTAAATTAGGAATTTCACCTGGGAAATATATATAGGATAGAATAATTAATTACTAGATGTTTACTCATCTCACGTTGTCTAATCTTTGGTTCCGATATTGTGAAGGGGGTTATTGGTGATGGATGCTTGAAAGAAATGGATGGTTAACCACGAATAACCGTCATCAAGTCTAACCCAAGGAAACTTCAGATTACTTATAATAACCAGTTACTGAGATAAACGATTTACAACGCGTTATTAATTCAGTTTCAGTCTGGAAAGAACGGGAGGCATGATGGCGTATGTTAGTCCTGCCAATGATGGTCTTTCAGTTGGTCCCACTCTCTTTCGGAAGAGTCGAAGAGTGGAGCCTCAAATACGTGCTGAGGTAATGAATTCCACCCGTTGATGATTCGGTGGGAAAGTCGATAGTCATCCGACAAGCAATTAGTCCTGGGTTTGTGAACTTTTTTTGCAGCGTCCTCGTATATTCAGTGTTTTGGAAAACAAGAAAAATGAGGACATATCAGGTGCAAATTTATCACTAAGTAATTTGAAAACTGAAATCAAGTCACCTCTAGTTCTTCGATATGACAACGGGAATAGGTTTAGATTGGCCAGTCAAGCATCATACAGGAGCTTCGCTATCCTGGAAATCAGCTTAGTTGCTGTCCTCTGAACCTTTTTCAAAACCTCATTGTATTTTTTTAGCAGTGGCAAGCCGCTTGTATGCAGTACTCAAGTTTAGGACGCACTAACACTGTATACAAAGTCAAAAAAGTTTTAGCGTCGGCATAACTAAAGGCCCTACGTATTGACCATAGGGTTCTAGAACCTTTGCCCCCAAATGCCCTGGTACGGCCGAGAGTGGGGAGAGTCCGCTCTCCCTCTCGAAATGCTCTCACATGGCCACGGGTGTATAGTCTCTGCCAGGGAAGTCTTACTCACTACTTTCTTGTGGCGGGGGTGTTGTTTACGAAATTGAGAGGAAGAAAAGTGAATATCCAGTGCTTTAACCGGGTCGGTGGACACAGAGAGTCCACCCAGAGGAGTTGGAAAACCCTGATTCTAAACCACTGGCGCACATGGGCTCCAGTATCCTGAGGGAACAAATGGTATATGAACCAATCGTTGGTCACCGGCTACCATGGGACCGCATCTCCTTACGGTGCTCCACTGCCTTGTGGATCAGACGTTCAGGTCGAAGGCTCAGGGAGTGGCCCCCTAAGAAAACCACCTGCTTCGGTTTGGGCACTCGGGCAGTATCACAGCCCTCATCGAATGAGATTTGTGTGGCGCATATGTATTTGGTGCTTCACTGTACCGAATTTTATGTGTTAAAATAAATAAATAAATAAATAAATAAAATCTAAAACCTTTGGAGGCTATTGTACGGCATTGTGCAGTAGTCTTTGAGTCTTGGCTAACGGTGACTTTTAATTGATTGTGTGTCTGGCCAACAGGTAGCTCAGTGTTATTCATCATGCACATATCTGTACATTGATGACCAATATGCATCACAATACATTTGGAAGTATTTATCTGCAACTGCCAGGTTTGAGACCATTCAGATAATTTCTCCAGGTCATGTTGGAGTTCTAAACTATCACGCTTACTTCTTATCGCTCTCCATATCTTGACATCTTCAGCATATAGCAAGACCGGTGACGATAGGAGACGAGGAATGTCATTTACATATAAGAGGAATAACACTGGCTTTAAAACTGTACCCTGAGGTATTCCACTAAGTACAGTTTCCCAGCTAGACAACTTGAAGTTCACTCGTAATCTTTGTCGGCACCCAACTAGGAAGTCTTTTATCCACATCAATAGATTGCCTCCAACCCCGACATTTCTTAACTTATATAAGAGCCAGTTGTGAGGAACCTTGTCAAGAGCTCTGCTGAAGTCAACTTAGGCTACGTCTAAATGTAACTTTGGTCTATTAAGAGGGTACCAACTTTCACGAGCCACTAATAAGTTAGTAAGACATGAATAACCTATTCTAAAACCATGCCGGTTCTCAGAAAGGATCCCATTTTCATTGAGATACTTAAATAGCTCCTTCCGAATAATCTTTTCTAAGATTTTAACGACTACACTAGTTAGGCTAACGGGTCAGTAATTCTCAGGTTTATGTTTCGTACTACCTTTGAATACTACTTTAAGCAGCCTGGTTTCATTCAGCTTTAAGTTTGCTTGACTACATAGTCTGTACACCTGTAGCAAGGTGACTCCGTAGATATCCTGAAGTATAAGCTGAATTAGTAGCTGTTTTATCAACCCAATGTCATGCTCAAAACGAGTTTTCGGTTCAGAGCTTTCACCCTCCTTGATTCTATGAAAAACAAATAACCTGTTACTGTGGTCAGTCTTTGATTTCTCGACTACTTTTCGAGGGTTTGGTTTTCTTTTATCGTTATATAGTTTCTTTTTTCCGGCCTGTACCCATTCATCAACTTTGGTTGGAGTAGCAACCACAGTCGCGTCAAGCATACTGTGGGATTCCTGAGGGTTATCGACGACTTGGGCAGTCAGGTTGTTTCCTTCTAGAAACAGATCGAGCCTTACGATTACGATTCTTAGACGTTTCCTGCCGCCTACCATTTAGAGGACGGGGGATAGAGGAAACTTTCTTTCTTGAGTTTTCGTTTAGGACAGACCTCTTTGAAGACAATCTTTCCCCCTTTGATCGATGTGAGTCAGCTGTTTCCGAGCTCACTTAAGGTGGCTTCACATCAATTTGTGTGTCGACAGAGCGAGTGCTGTCCGATGTGTTCCGACCTCGTTTGCTACTAAACTTTTGGCCTCGGTTAGCAAGCTGTTTGCGTTCGATCAGTACTGCTGACAAAGCCATACGTAACCGTTTTTACCGAACCGTTTGAAAGCCGCAGGCGTCAAATTCGTGCAAACTTCGTGGTACCAGCCTTTGCACTCGTCGCACTGCATGCCGCTTTCAACGGAATATCGACGAACTGGGTGTTGGCAATTGCTTTTCTTGCACTGTCCAACCATCAAAAAGGCTTTCAAAAAGCAACTAGGTACAATTATACCCAGAGACAAAAGTTATTTATGACTAAAAGGATGGAAAACTGTAAGTCGTTAGAGCCAAAAGTCCTAAGAAATACAATAAAAACAAAGTACTCAAAAATGCCGATGATAAACTACTTTAAAAACAAAAACAATACTCTTATCGGATACTTTAACTGAAATAAAGTTTTGGTAGAAAGCTCATCAGACACGATGGCAAATGGAATCTCTGTTGTTTATAACCAAGAGATACTATATGATAACTAAATCGCCTGAAAGCTATACGTTTTCATCCCTTATTACAACTGACCGTCTATCTTATAAGAGTTTGAATCACAATAAACACCAAATTTTATTAATTCATTCAGTTTTGTGAAGTATAAATTTTTACCTACATATTATATTATTATTAAAATATATAATTCATGGAATTATTGTGAATAATTATTCCTTTAGGCATTTCTTGTTTTATATTTATTAGTCATTGGAGAGTAATGACATAATGCTTACTTTCTAGCTCTGATTGAATTCACTTTGGTAGCCTACTGTCAATTGTTACTACCGGTTTATTTTATGTTTTAAATAAGTGAATTTTAAAGTATTTTCAGTTACTTTATTCTATACATGTAAGTGCAAATCTATCCGTTTGAAAGTTAACTTACACCTCTTATACAGATTTATAAATTACCTAAGATGTCCAGTTCCCGTTTTAAAATAGTTGCTTTGTTTACTTCAGCAATGGAAACTATGATATCAGCAACTAGGTGTTGAATAATTTAGGTATACTTTATTACCTTATAATTCCAATGCCTGCTAGTCAGTTGTAATTTTACTGAGAACCAAGACTGATTGATCAAAATATACGATTAGTCTATAAGTCAAATAATAATAAGCGAACAGAAAGAGTTTAGTGTTGAAAAGCATATAAACAATTTGTTTCCCCTCTATAATTAATATGCTATCAGAAGATAAAACTAAGCAATTTAAACTAATTTAATTAAAATTTATCTCTTGGTCCTACAAAGAGAGAAAACGGGAAAAGGTGTCATACTGATTTGGCAATGAGTATGGTTAATCTACCTCTTGGTATTGGCCTATAGTATATACCAATGACAGAGTTACATCAGTTACAAATATGTTTTGACATTTACCTTAAACAATTTGTTTGTTTAATCTTCTTTGATGATAGATTATGAGCAAAGTCGAATGAATCGAAAAGTTTATAAGAATGATGTACAATGCGGACGATTACTGCGTCCATTTATAGAGTAAAGTATCAGTACACCCCAATGACAGTTTTTAGAAGTTGAATTTTGCCCATAAATTGATAATTTGCTTAAGCTGAACCATCAGTTTCATAAACACAATGAATTTTTTTAACATTCAACAGTTTGAACGTCATTCTTCATAGTCTCCAATTATCTAAACGAAGTGTCTTTGAAATTGTTGTGATAATAATAAAACAATATTAATTTCCATAATGGTTGAAAACTGAAGTTGTTATTAAAACATCAGTCACACGAAGCAAACCCAGTATTGTTGATTCATTTTGATTGTAACATTCAAATACTTACTTCAATGTTAAGAATTTGTTGACAATAGCAGAAAGTGAAATACAATCAGCAGGTGGTCTGTAAGTTAACTTTAATCATCAACTTCGAAACAGACCTTCAATGTATGCTTTACAAAAGATTTGACTTTACACAGTCAAAACAATGACCATTTCTAAGTTTGTTAAATCTAATTAAACAAAATGGTTTAAGACATACTTGACTAGGTGGCGATATTCATGCGTTTTCTGTGTACAATGTACGATGTTAGCTAGTTGAAGCCAATCAAAAATAGGTTCATATTCCTCCATTGGTACAGAAACATAAATATGTTAATAGAACCCTTTTCTTTTTGGTTATGGAGCTAATACACCGAGTATAAGAAAAGAATCAGGTAAGAGTGGCTTAGCTTCTAACAGGTGCTTATGGGTTTAAGGAACATTTTATGACATATCATTATGGTTTACAAAACCAGCCAACTGTAAGAGTTTCAGAATAAACTATTTATTCTTCATTAGATATCCTTCGTGAAGGAATTGATGTTTTCTGAGCTTGAACTTTAGATGTGACTTCACTGCTTAAATAGCCATGGAATATTTTATTTTGCATTTTGCTTGTTTCCAATGAAAAGTAGGGAAATAAATTAGTAGTCCAGTCACAATTCAATCACATTAGTTGGTAGTAGTGTAGTAGTCGCTACGTTTATAAGTAGTGTGTAGCGGAATATGGCATCGAAGTTTCAGCAGTTGTCAGTCGCAGTGAAGAAGACGTGGAGACCAGACAGACACGCCAAAAAATGCAAATGGAAGATTGAATGCTATGTATATGTATTATCTAACTACTTAGTAACTTCTTTCTACCTGTTGTCGTGTTTTACACCAGTACAACATTTGTTCAATGCGTCCAATCTTTTCCATCCTTTGACATTCTCTCTAGAAGATGACTGATATTAAAGTGCATCTTTTAATTGGGTAGACTGTGTTTGTGCATCGTTTCTCAATCTAAGGTTACTGTATGTTTAATAATTAGAATAAATCGATTAACAAATGAAATAAACTAATTCTATAGACAAAATTCACTACTTAATGTAGTTTAATATTTCTTATCATCTTCAATCTTTTTCTTATTTTTGGAAAAGGGAACAAACTTCGTTCTCGTATAATAACCTATCTCATTTGAATAGAAATGTATTTAAATAAAAATTGTTCAATAAAGCGTAAATTAGAGATTTTCATTAAACATATTAACTATTGTGTGTAGTAATTTTACTATGAGAAAAACTAAATATATTTAATGAATTAGAATTGTATTAATAGTTAACCAACAGATCTAGGAAGAAATTCTAACGATCGGTGAATGAAATAAAACGACTTCACTTCATAAACATTAAGAACAACAATAAAATAAGGCAATCCAAAAGCTCTCTTAAAAGAGAATATCACTTAATGGAAGACGATACTTAACTGTTGTAAGGTGCCATTAAGCAGATTCAACTTTATTTTGATTAGGTCTGTTTATTTGTGTTTTTTACTTTTTCAAAAAGTTCATTAGATGAAAAAATATAATAAAAACATAATAAATCAACGCTTTTATAAATTTATTTTTGTTTCAATTCTATAAATATTGTTCAACCTTGACAATTCTATTAAGGCATTTCAAATATTAGATATCGTAAGTAGTTGACCTATTTCAAACAAATCAATTTAAAAGTAAGGATAGTCATTTAACAAATTTGAATCATTCATTATGTGAGATATTGAGAAAAGTAAAACTATTCGTTATTCTTTGTTATTCATATAATTAATTTTACATTGTGAACATATTTATAGAGCTAATTCATTTTTTTGTATTGTCTTTCTGCGTATAGATTTGTGAGATGTTATGCAATAAGTTGTGAAACAGTCAACTGTATTAGTATTAACAAGACCATGAAAATAAGAAAAAAAACAACTATTAAACTTAGTTGATTGGTTCATTAAAATGACTTATTTTCAGTTTCTTAGATTTTAAATTGTGAATAGTTTCAATTCGACTAGTTGGCTAGTTCACCCGATTGAAACTCTGGAATGGACTCAATTATGACTTATTTCTTTGTTAATGTCATTGTATAAGCTTGACTTGATTAGACATGCTCCTCTTATTCTGTAAAATATTGAACTTAATATGTAAAGTATATAGTTTTAGTGCTCATTGCATGTGACTTTCCTGATTCTCTGCATTTACTTATTCTGTTCACCTTTTGTATTGGATTCACACGAAATCTGAGCTAATGGGAACAAAACATACTGAAACGAGCAAATAAATAGACAGAATGCATCAATGTAGATTACGATGAGAAAAGTTTTATGACCCCTTCACCTACTGCCGAATTAAAGATGACTGAAATATCATCAAGAGCTCTATTTCAATTAATACCATCTTGAAGAACACATTTGTTAGTGTAGCCATATGAGCAACATATGTGCTATATATTTACTAGGTAAATCAATAAGTTTGATAAACGTTTTTCCATCTCAGTATTTTATAAGCAGTTTTTTGTTTGATAAAAATACTAAGTGCACTTGAATTTTTCTGCTGGTAACAAGAAATCTAAAGTTTCATTGCTTGGAAATTCATATGCCTAATTAGTAATTTATCTTATACCAATGATTGTTTTACTCATTACAACTAGCTAGAGGATTTACATCTGTTTAAAGAAACTGAAGTCTTTTTATTTATACACTGAATGATTTCGAAACTTAGAGAAGGATGCATCATTGATTTGATTATCTATTAATCGAGGATCACAAAATATATTCCTAGGGTGCAGTAAATAACTCACTAGCTTGAATTAAATAATCTGAAATTCGTTGTCTAAAAATAACTAGAGAAATAAGTAGGAACAGTAAGCATTTTATAATACAAATCCAAATGATAAAATAATTTAAATCAGGGCTAAATTTTAGTTTACCTGATAAGCAGTAGTTCTCCGGATTTTATTTTTGATTGGCAGCTGAGATTTTAAAGTCTGAAACGAAGTCTCTATATCAGATGTAAAGTAACGGAACAGTAGGAAGGTTTAAAATGTATGCTCTGAAATAAAGTCAATGGCATAAACATTTCGGAAATATCCATCTATTTTATAATGAAGGGGGTTTGTCCGTTTTACATAAGGAAATTTCTGTGACTTAAAGAAAATCCGAAGTGTACAATAACGCTGGACTCATTGTCCAATTTTAACCATCAACGGATATTTTTAGTTTCTGACTGAATAAAACTGTGATGAAGGGACTAAGGAAAAAGAAAAAAATGTAGAACTTGAATCATTGTGTTTTCAGGATTACTTTATATCAAATCTAAGAAGTTTCGTATAAAAATGTGTCGTCGCCGTGCTTATACACTTACTTCAAACTCTATTTGAGATACTATCTTTTATCTTTCATGAATAAATAAATGGAAAATGTGTCACTCACTTTTGTAGTCAAAATGTTTCACTTGAACACTGATTGATATATGTAATCTTTAACATATTGTAAATCTATAGTTTGCTTGTATAATTACATAGGCTACAATTATCATTATCACATATGGGATTTGTAATAATTTACTTTGGCTGAATTTGTTTGAAATTTTGTATATCTTAAAAGTAAGTTGGTCGTGGTCTAAGTTCACCTAAAAGCCTTATGGAAATAGGAAAACTCTATGGGTATGGTTAGTCTTAGTCTGAAACGTCTCAGAAGTATATACTCACAACTCTTGATGGAAATGAACAAAGTGCATAGAAAACTTAGGTCGGTAGTTCACTCATTTAGGAAATCCCTAACAACTGTAAACTTGAATTTTTGTTTCCATTTGTAGCAGATGCTATATATAATCAATCGGTAGTAAGTAATTTGAGACAATGATCCATTTTAAAGTCAGATAATATGATTCACGAGGACGATGCCTATATCCGCCAACGTTTCCGACTTACCTAATCTTCCTGAGAATCCCATTGAACAGTTAGTCAGTAGTATTATGAAAATTTCAGCTATTTGTCTTTCTACTTACCTGCATTTCAAAATAATTTGAAGTGGAAATTTCTCTATTGGTTGCATTAAAATATAAGATAGGAAATAGTGACATTTAAGTAGTGACTCCATAGCTTATTACTGTAGGAAAAAAATAGTATAACACGGAAAGTCATTAACAGTGATAAACAACTCACTGATAATACTATTTGAAAATCGCACTTTTGTAACTTATTAACTGAATTCGAAATTATGAAGCATCGAGTCCTGTCTCTTTCATCTTAAGGTGCAGCATATCGCGAGACCCGAAAGTCATAGGTTCGTCGTTCAAGAAGTTCTAAACTAGGATGTATGATTCGAATTTTTTTTATCTTCACACTCAATTTCTATATATTAAAATGGATTTATCGGTTAAATATTTGAATAACACTAGTGATTATACATCAAAGTACACTGATAAACAAATTATTTTTTGGTAAATTACTTGGTTATCTATCCATTTATTTATTTAGTTTTATTCATTCAAACAAGATGATTGTCGACAGTACAACTGAGGAGAAAACTTTGGTAAATCATATATTTAATTATCTTACTGTCCCATTTATTGACTTGTAGAATTTCAAACTCTCTCACCATCTTCGATAAATTTCAATTATGTTTTGTTTCTGGTTGATAATAGATCCCCTCCCCACTTATTTACTTATTGCTTCATCTTGGCCTCGCTCATTCACTCTTCCTTCCCTCAAATATTTATTTGGTTATCCTTTCAATAAATTCCTGTGAAACAAACATAATTTTTAATTAGAAAAATGTAAGATAAGGGAGAATCATCGATCCATCTACACAGGATAATCTACTAATTAGTCAATCGATTTTATTTATTTTTCTTGTATATCTAAAAAAGCTGAAGAAAACAAAATTTGTTATCAATAATTGGTTCTAAATGTTGTGTAGAAATATTATAGCCAGAGGGATTTTTCGTATCTTCAATTGTGAGCTGACGTACCATGTGAAATACATTGCAGTAGTCTATTTCGGTTTCTGTGGAACAAGCTATGGTGTGTGCTACTAATTTCGATAGATATAAGTAATATATATTATCAATCGAAAGTGAAATACCTGGCAGCAGAAGGTTATGAAGATCGAAGAGAAGAGAACGGGAACAGTGAATGAGTGTTGTGGAAATAAAGGAACAGTGAAGTCTAAAACGATTGACTGACATTTACAAAGGGAACAGTCAAATTTGAAACAACATTTTGCAAACTAAGTGTGGTTCTCAGATTTTACTAAGATGTTCTGTAATTTTATATTCGAATACATCAGATTGTCCTCACTTGTGTTCTCGTTCACTACAACTATACAGAATGCTAGTGTTTTATGAAACTAGTTGGGTCAGTTTTAGGACGGCTTTTGAAACAGAGCGACATATGTGGAAAAACAATTAGAAACCAGAAATTAGTAGGTAAGCGATTCCTACGAGTTCCCAATTCCTCAGAAGTGTTTGTCAACAACCTCAAAGTAATTATAATTAAGGTCAGTACAAGATAAATGAATCCACGCTTCCAAATTCAGTCAATCTTTCATGCTGCACACTGTTCATCTGATACCGTTGGCAGGTAATTTTTGGATTGACTGTATTATATTGATTGGCAAAAAGATGCTTATAAATTTTATTGTTGAATCATATTATCTGCAGACAGGGCAATTCAGCTTTGTACAGTACAGTTAACCAGAGTCATTGTTCATCTTGTAACATTATTTGTCAATAGGGAATATACGTACAGAGAACTCAGAGTAGAAAGATCTTTTTATTGTGATATTTTTTGACAAATTATTAAACTTAGGGTCATCATCAATTATCAAAGTTTTGGCAAAATTATGTTCTCTAATTTAAATACTATGCTCATATAGTTTTCATTGCACAGAAAACTTGAAACAGAACTGAGCCATCAGAATCTCTCCCCAGATGGTTGACAGCTCATCTTGTTGATATGGGATAGTATCAAGTGATGTCAGTAACTGTTAATTTATCGTCTAAGGATACATTTTGTCTTTTTTCTGTGAACCTATGCTTAAACTTGTAACTGGTTGTGGCTTTTCGCGTTTTTATATATTAATTAGAACACACTGGATATAGGAGTCACACATTCAACATGAGTTTGTTTGAAAACCACTAAAACATTGGTTAAGTGGGTTTTCACCCTTACTAGAATAATATCATTTCTAACTAGTGTGAGTGTACAGATTAGATTTTACACAAATGATCAACAATGATAAATTATAACCCTAACCTCTTCATGACAAAAATTCCAAAAAACAGTTAATACCTTTTGGAGTCTTGTTAAGGACACCGTATAATTACCAGATCCAACTAAGTGATAACGTTAATGATCTCAAATGAGCCTATATGTTAAGATGACATTCTTTCCCTATTTTCCCATTTGATAAATAGAAAGTGCCATTTTAAAACGGTTTTCTATTCGTTAACTGAAACTAAATTAGCTTGAAAAAGAAGGTAAAATAAATAAAATGATCGGTAACGTGGTACAAATATAGTATGAATAAATAAAATAGTATAACTATACTGTTAATGAGTTTTGATTTCAGTGAAATTCCTTACCATATAATTGTCCTTAGAATTAATTGAATTTGTCTACTTAGGGCTAATATTTTCAAGCTGAATATGAGAATAATGGTCTAAGTGAATTTCGGATACGCCAAATCCTAATCTACGTACCAACAGTAATTCATTCAATAAGAATTTTTCTAAATATATGAATTTGGATTTCTATCTTGAAAATTGTTGACAAGAATTAACAATAATTTCAGGGGAATTACTGTTGTCTGTAAAGTTCTAGTCCATGCACATCCATGATACCTTTTCAGGTATAACCACTAAGCTTTCTAGACCTTGTTAACAGATTTTATGCAAAATCGCACAGGATCAATAATTGCATACCACAAGGTTCAAACAATTAATGGTTATATCGTTTTCTGACATTGCAACTAGATAATGCCAATTTGATCAATACCGAGTAATTGATCAGTATACTCTAAAAACCTAACTACTAAATGATTTTGTGGAATCAGCTGTGCAAGTCTTGAGCAACGAACTTATGGTTTTGCATCAGGAGGGGTTTTGTAGACTTCAAGATGTACATCCTGGAGTTCTAGTGAGAGGCCGTGACCAGTGTAGTTCAACTGAGTCTGTTGTGAGATAGTAACTCACTGAAGACAATGGTGGATGTGTCGCTCAATTTCGTGGATCAGTTGAAGTTAGACATTAACACAACTGGATGCCGGCTCAGTGGTCCAGTGGTTATGGTTTTGCCATAAATCACTTACACTTAATTAATATACTGACTTCATTTATTGAATAAACTAGTTGAGGATGTATAGAAGTTGGATCATTGACTAGCTTCTCGGACAGCTACCTGATACGAGAAGAATTCGACGGAGAAAAATCCTTTAAACACTAAAACCTGTCATAAAACCTGAATATGCGAGTGAGAATGTCTGTTCACTAGTAACATTAGTTGGCCGTCGTGATATAATGAATGAATTTTCAAAACACAATTTTATTCTGACCAATGACTAATTTTTGATGGGATTATCATCAAATCAAAATGTATATTTAAATGCCAGCCTCACTGAAATAATTAGATGGACAAATAAGAGGAAAATTCATTGTACACAAAACTATATGACAGGTATTTTCATATGACCGACTATCTAATTTATTTCGTAAGTGCAGTACACTAAATAATCTGTTAGGGAAAAAGATAAATTTTCTCTGATGTCGATTTTTTTGTTTGATTGTTGCCACAAGTATATACGAAAGTACGCATGGTTTCCTTCATTAGATTTTGAAATGCAGAAAGTTGTAGAATTCTTTGAAATACACACACACATACGAGTGGTGTCAAAAAACGTACATCAATCGTTAAATTCTTGTTAGGAAATTGATGCGTAAAAATGGATACGAGAAATAAACGAATGCTGAACTATTTAATGAATTACTTACTACTGGGTTTTTTATCAATACATTTTTACTGAAATTAACATACGGAATAACAGTAGATTTACAGCAAAATAGCTGAAAGTAAACAATGGGACCATGAGTCTTATTTTTCAAAATCAAGTTCGTGAAACGTTTTGTTTCCTTCTGCTAGATTATGAAGGTCTTTTAGTTAGTAAGAAAATGGAACAGATTTTTCCCCTCCTTTTTAATGTTTTTTTTTAAGCGAAATCGAAAACATAGTTTTGAACTATTTGTTTAAATCACGATCTGACGTTTAAACATTTTGTTGAAATGAGATTCTGATGTAAAATTCGATTTTATAACTATCACAATACTTCTGAACAATAGTGCCTACCTTTAGGTGAAAATGCTGAATTTGTTAGTAAATTTTATTGAGCATCGTTCTTTAGCACTGAAATATACAAGAATACTGTTTTTATTACCTATTGACTGTTACAATACAGATTAGAGTCACGTTCGAATTCACTCACTCCCTTGTCGCAGTTCAAACTTTTTATTAGAGAGATCGAACTGACCGTTTTCTTTTTGCATATTATTTCTACTTACATCTTACTCGTATTTTACTAGTTGCAGAATATGTGTTTTGTCCTACTCGTTAGTTTCAAAGTGGTTATACTTCTAAAGAACTAGGCTCTGACAATGTTTTCCATAACGACAACGAAATGTCTTAAATTAAACAATCTATCTCAGAAAACACAACGCCATCAATAGCACCCACTTGAGCAACAAATTATATTCATCACTTACATCCAAATTTCGTTTTTCATACAGGGACCACTAGAGTATTATCTTCTACGTTAATGACTTCGGATTTTTCATCTTAATCTACATATAGGATATTCTTTTATTTTTAAGTTTTATATTAAGATCGTTACCAATCAAGCACATCTGAATGAAGGTGGTATAGGTAGTTCAGAAGCATATAAACAATGCTAGTAAATCGGTAGCTGTACCAAGTAAACTGCACTTAGGTAAGAACGGTTTTCGAATTATGAGAAAAATATAGTAGTCGATCTAAGCTACTTGATTGTAGCTGTGAGTTAAATCAAAAGTTTCACATTTTTGTGAATAACCTGATATTTGAGTAGTACAGTTAAGATTCGACGTAGTGTCTCAGCGTGAAAGCACTGGACGGCCGTTTCGTCTTTTTATGGGACTCCTTAGCAGTGAGCATCCACGATCCCTCGTGTGGGATGGTTTTTGTCTATAGTTTTTTTGTAACTGAAATTATATTAAAGTAGACTTGGAGATATTTTGCAAATGTGGTTGGAACTCTTAGTTTTAGTTATTACACATGCTTACATGATTTGTTATGATGTTTGGACAGATAAATTATTCTCACTCATATATTGGGTCGTGCCAATTGCTCACTTGTAACTTTGAGCATAGTTTATACATGTGTGTATGCTGGTACGTATGAGTCTATCTCTTTTTTTTACCTACAATAACTGGTAATTTGATCTATCTGAATGTCACAAAATAATATCTCAACTCACTAATTCTTAAGTGATTAGATTGAGTATACTTTTATTCCCAAAATGCATATGCAATACTTTCGTTATACACTTTTAGTGCTGGTATATTCTATTGTTTAAGTGTCCTCTGTGGTCAAAATCCCAAGGACAGTGTAACATATTTATACGAAATAAATACTTATTTAAGAAGATTCTTTCAGCAATTCTCAAATAAATTTTGTAGTTAATATTTGATTCCTGAAGTAGTTGGCGCCAAGGAATATTATGGAACGTTGTCAATGCTAGAATTATTAGTTTCATATTGTCAACCTCCAAGGTAGAAGAGTTATTTACGGTGAGTCACTGTGATGAACTCAATTACTAAATTGAAAGCTGAATCAAAACAAGGAAATCAAAAACTTATTACGCTGGTAAGATTTATCAAGATAATTTCAAATCGAAAAGTTTCTTCTGACTAAGCTATTTATTTCAAGAATTGATAAGTAACTAATCTAACAATTTAATTCCTTCCAGATGTTTATTTTAGGATACAGAATGGTGACAACACTTTAAAATTAAGTCTATCAGATAGAGAATCTATTATTTATCGATCAGCTCTTGTTACCAGGGTAATGACATTAGAACATTCGACCTTAATTATGCTTTATAAAAAAATTCTGTCAGTTACTCTCAAAGAAACAGTGAATATATTTCGTCACTGTTCAAACGTAAGCGCTTGGAAAATCTCTTTTGGATTTTCAGCATATTTTTTTAAAAACGGGAAAGAAAAGGAATGATATTTTTGATGATACTGTAAGATTTGCCATACAACAGTATATTTGTCAAAATGTATTGAAACAAAGTTTAGTAAATATTTAATATAAGGGTGCTTACTTCCATATAAAAAGTGACTAGACAGATAATGATATAGTTCCTGTTGACGATGTTGTTCAAAAGAAAGATGAGAGCCTCACGACCACACCATCCAGCTCAAAACACCAGACTTCACCTGAATCATATATCTGAACTACAAATCCTCTACACCATCTCAGTGATATATTAACAATATTTACAGTATTATTGGATGATGTCGAATTTCATGTGAGTTAGCTACGTTTTTGTAACTTGATTCCAGTTATTTCCTTTTATAAAATATATAATTATATCTTAGCAAATAATTATTGGGCTAACTAAGCTAACTAGTTTCTAATTTCATTGTTCTTGACTGCTATTTGGAGATGTTGAGCAATAGAATAAAGAAAATTTATTCTGTACTAGGAAACATAAATAGACTTCTATTCAGGTATGACATCATTTTTCTCAGACTCAGTATTGCATTCTGGAATATTCCTTTTACAACGGAGAAGAGTTTTGATATTTTACTGATAAAATGAGATTCGTTTCTTATTTTAACTGTCAGATGAAAACAAATGGACTGTGGTAAATTCGATTTTATCCTTTTCTCTTACGTACCATCCCCCCCCCAAATCACCAACTTCAACAGTTATTTGTTTTCATGAGAAAAATTATTGTATTTTCATTTATTACCTTTCAGTGTTGTCAAACAATTCAATAAATAAATAAACAGGAAAGAGAAGGAATAAAAAAGTTCTTTGCTAGAATGTACTTTTGAAATTCACCTTGTGACCGGGAAAATGTTAGGGAGTGATAGATTAAAATAAATTACTTTATATTTTATAGGGATATTTAACAGACAATACTTTTTTAAAAGTGCTAACATAACTATTCATTCTATGACTTGCATATATTTCATCGTAAATGGCATACTAAAGGTAAAATCAACATCTTACCAAGAATAAACAATTATGTAGTTACGGGATTGTTTTTACTTTATTAATATTTCGTAACTTTGTTTCACTCATTTCCGTAAGATGCCCAAGTTAGACTGTCAAAGAAAAGATCTAACGTATTTACTTTAAGTCTTCTAGAGTTTTAAAGTTATGATTCATATTTAACTTGTTGATATTCAGTAACTCGATCTTCACTTCACAGAACAACTCATGAGCGATTTCAGGTTTATTATAATGTCACTTATCACTAGTTAGTCATAATCAGGTTTCAGAATATAATGAACAGTTGGTGTTCCTTTTCTTAAACTTCTTTTAGAATCATGTCATAACGATTAAGATTATGGTGTGAGCACATTAACATAGGAATCACAGAGTTCACTTACGTTGTTGATTAACAAGTTATAAACACTTATTTCCATGTTACATTAAATAAGACACTAATAATGCATTGGTGCCAAACACACAGATTTGTGGAACATTATGACAATCATAGCTTGATGATATCGTATTTGAATAAATATCTACTGAACAATATTTATCTTATCAATCAGCCACTGTTGTAACAAACTGGAACTGTAGGAAGACTTTTGATGATTAATTGATCATAGTCAAACATGTAAATCAATGATTGACAATTCCGCAATCTAGAGGTCAGTCGCTCACCACAAAACCGCAGACCCTGGTTTCGATTCCTACTGAGGTGTCGGATGCTGCCTTTGTAGTTTGTAGAAGTTTAAATTAAAGATCCAAAAAAGCTGAATAAATAGCACCGAACGCGTGACTATCGTAACCAATGGTTGGAGACTCTCAGTGACATGGCTCAGAATCGATCACAATGGCGTCGGTGTATACACTCTCTGTCTTCCCTTAAACTAAGAGATTAAAATCGCTTCATATCTTTCTTTCTACGAACTAATTCTTTCTTCTTGTACCATATCCTTATTACAATCTTTCTTTTATATATTACCGCCTCTGAATTAACTACTTCTATGAACTAGGTGTTCATCTTGTTGTGTTAATGAGGTGTGGCAACTTGTGCCGATGCATATATATGCCTGGTCGTACGTTGTAGCTGACTGACTGACTGATGTTTAGTGTGCATTCAAATTGTTTTCGAAAACACAGAGGGTTCGTATTTTTATATGGTCAAGGTTTCAACAAATCTTAGTATTCTTCCTGGACAGCTTTTATATTTGTGCACCCTTTTGAATCTAGTTTAATCGAATAATATCGCTTTTAATGAAATAGATATCCTAATTCACTTCGCAAATTTTCTAGAGACTTAACGTGGTCAGAACAACGGAATGTCGAAAGTCGAATACGAGTGTTTTTGGAGGTGTGTGTGGAAATTCATCAATTTAGATAAACGAAAGGAGCTGTGAGTAGATGGTAGATATGCCTACACAATTTGATTAAAACATGACTTAACATTTATAGGTATAAAAGATGCAAGTCAGTATATAGACACATATCTAATATCATAAATGCATGCTCAAGGTGATACGTATAAATGACAAGAGGACTGGAAAGATTGCAACAATTCGCCTGTCAAAAGTTAGGGTATATCGCGTAGGAGGAATGCAGAAGCATAGTAAGTCTCAACATACTTCGTTCTTTCCAGTTTGTCTAGTTACTTGTTTATTTTTGTACACAAATGTTCAACGAAGTGCTTGACGTAAATGCCCTTCCATATATAAAAGTTATAAACCACTAAAGAGCTGCGTGATATCAGATATAATGGTGTAGACAGACTGTTGTGTTTTGATTGATTGACAATTACAGTGTTCTGGACAATGAAGATCAAATTTCGCTGTTAGGGGACACGTGTTACAAGTGAATAATAATGACTGAAAATGTATATGATGTAGATGATGGTTTTTATACTGCACCTTATTTAAATTCATGAGTTGATGTGACATGTATATTATATGAGTTTTCATTTTACTCACTGTGCATTAGGTTTATTAATAGAATCTATGACAATGTCATTTAGAGAAAGGATTTTATGAGCTCATTCTATACTAATACAAATTTTATTCAGTCATATATAGCCACTACACATAACTGGTTGTCAACATCAACCAACAGCGTTTCCATAAAGATATTTGGAAACTGTTCGGTCTTTTTTGTTTCTATTACTTATTATTTATGCTGCTAATAACCGACTAAAAATGATGACTATAGATGATTTATTGATTACATGTGGTCAGTTGTGATTGGGAAGGAATTATAATAAATATTCAAATTTCTAGTTGAATTTTGAACATATTCAACGCTATCCATAGAGTTGTTGATACATACCCCTATATTATTTGAGAAGTTTTAACGTTTTACTGCTGGACAGTTGATGAAATTTCAATTAACAGTACTATTCTTTCTCACTTGGTAGATAGTGAACATCATATCAAAATAGAGCAGGCTTTCTCTGTTTTATATCAAGTTCCAAAATATCTACCTCAAGCAGCTAGATTATGATTGCTCTACAAAGTCGAAGCCATCTGGATCAACTCCAGAAAACCAAACTTATGTATCAGAAAAAGTATATCCAGCTTCTATGTTTACCTTGGCCCACGACTGGATCACCGGATACCTAGACTGAATATTATAAACATCTTACCCCCTCTTTTTTTGGTTACCTCTATCTTTATCTTCACATCCATCATTCCCAAATTGTTAATCGTAATTACCTTGATAACACCCTCCTTATTACATATTATATTCACACAACAATATTATTATTATTATCTCAATTGACAAGATGAAATTCTCCTACTATGCATTTTATTCACACAATTTTGCATTTTTATTTCTGCTATAATACTATTCAACTTATTGTGACTGGACACTACTCCAAATCATTCTAATTTGCAAATAATACAATTTTGTAGTATATATATGTCGTAACAGATGTAAACGTTCACCATTTTTAACACAACATTGTCAAATTCATTAATACATGCCTTATTTTTGGCCATTGTAAAATATCATGATTATGGACTTGTAACTGTAGAGCCTGATGATGAAGTTATTGAAAACAATTGTTGGCTTAAGTATTCTTCATTTTTTATTATTCTATGGGGATTTTTAAAATGCTGAAATTTTAATAGTTGAGATCACGAGTCAATTGAAGCTAAACCACCATGGAAAATCTTGAAGCACTGGACGGCCGTCTCGTCCTATTGCTGGACTCCTCAGCAGTGCGCATCCACGATCCCGCCTCTCGGGTTCGAGCCCAGGACCTATCGGTCTCGCGTGCGAACGCTTAACCTCTAGGCCACTGAGCCAGTGTTAATGTCTAACTCCAACTAATCCACGAAATTGAGCGACACATCCACCATTGTCTTCAGTGAGTTACTATCTCACAACAGACCCAGTTGAACTCCACTGATCACTGCTTCTCACTAGAACTCCAGGATGTACATCTTGAAGTCAGTCACTATTGAGCATATGTTGATTAGTATCAGAAGGGGTTTTGTGAATATTGACTCAACTATCAAGATTACTATAATATCCACAAAACCCCTTCTGATACAAATTGATGAAATGTTTTGTAGAATAGTGTTATTACTATGTGTTCCAATAATTTCTTTACAGAGTTGACAATAAATCTATCACTTGACCGAGTCATTAAATATCGAACTAATAGCCATGGGCTTTTTGTTTTTATATTTTTAATATTTTCTAGAATATCCTTAAATTGGAATTCATGTAAAATAGTCTCTACTAGCTCAATCATATTTTTAAAATGTATCCGAATTATAGAAATTAATTGTCCCCATAATTTTGTTTTTTACATGGTTGAGTTCTTATTTCATTTTTTAGCCGGTGTAGTATTCATTTATTATTATTATCATTGTACTGGTTTTTTTTTCGAGTGACTTCCTGTTTTAACTGTGATTAGTAATTAATTTACATCCTCGTTAATCACATTAATAACTGGTTTTTAAAATCACTGTAGAACAAATCGTAATGCTAAGAACGATGAAAATTAAACTGGTAAATTATCAGTAATGGTTATTAATAAAAATTAATATATTTGTAATATCTCAATGAGTAGAAAAATTAAGTTTTTAAAATTTTCTGACGTTTCCTGACTCACTATAAGCAATCTACCCAACGCTCAATTTATTTGAAATTAACCAAGTCAAACTTTGGTAACAACACCTACAAAATTGGTACGGTTGTTTATTAATTATATATTGTAATTCCCTTTAAATATTATGATCTTTTAAAGAATGTATTATTGAAATAGATATACTGTAATATTTTTTAAATATTTTGTGAATACTTCATCACTCTCCTTAATTTACGTTAATGCTTGACGAATACATTTCTATGTATTTACGTCTCAATACTAAGAGATTGAAGGTGAATAAACCTATTTAAATGGTAAGTGATCTGAAGCATTTAAACACTGTATTTTATCATTTTTTAAAAATGTAGAACTTATTCCATTTGCACTGAAAGTTTTAAGAAATTAGTATCGATTGGGCTTTTGGAATTGATTCCGAAACCCCATTAGTCTCATCAGTGCATGTTATTTCTGTTTGTGTAAATATCGAATACATATTACTATGTTCTAAACGAAGGTTGCTCTATGCTTCTAAAAATTATTATCTTGTTTTTATTTCTTTTAGTTCCCGTCTTTCAAGTAATGATATAAGTTGTTTAGTAGTAACTGAAGTACGATTCATAATTGTAACTCACTTTTAGCAACTATAGGGGACAACATTGAAATGGGCTGAATTTAGTCAACCTTATAATTTGTTGAGCTTGAAACCTATAAACAATACTAAATGATCTAGAAATTTAAAGCTGTTATTTATTAGTTACATATCTTTCATTAGAGTGTCAAAACAATAATCAATATTACATTATATGGGAAAACTGGTATTCCATACACCTTAACTGTTAAAAAGAAAACTTTTCTTTAAACAGATATATTGAAAATCGACAGATAATTCCCATTTAAACATTAAAATTAAAACACGAATTTCAGTGAAGGGAGCTGGTGTAGTACTACTTGACCGCAAAGAATATTTGGATAGAATAAAGTTAATTCTAGAGGATGGTACTAAATTCTCTAAACCTAAAGAAGTTGATAAAACATTACAAATCGAAAAACAGCTAACAGATGTTAAAAATCTTAAGAATAAGGGGATAATAACCCAAGATTTATATAATCACATGCGTCCCATGGGTTCAGTCATCCCGCGCTTATATGGACTACCGAAAATACATAAGCCGGGTTTACCGTTACGACCTATTTTGGACATGTCAAGTTCTCCATACCACAGAATCGCCAAATGGTTAGCGGAAAAATTGGAACCGGTTAGAAGGCAAGTATGTAAACATTCTATTCATGATACTTTCCAATTTATTGATCGTATTAAGGACGTTAATGCTTCTGAAAAACACATGTTCTCGCTTGACGTTAATTCTTTGTTCACTAGCGTACCTTTAACCGAAACAATATGTTATATATGTGAGTATATTGATTCTAACAATATAGATCTAGGTTTGCCAACTGAACACTTGAAAGAATTATTGTTACGCTGTACTTTTAATGTCCAGTTCAGTTTCAATAATGAAATATATAGACAAAGGGATGGGATCGCAATGGGGTCTCCATTGGATCCAATTTTAGCAGACTGTTTCATGGCAAAAGTAGAAAATGACCAACTCCGTTCAATGATCAATCGATTCCACCTATACGTGAGATACATGGACGACATGTTTGTTGTTTGTGACAATAATATTGATTTAGATGATATTCTACATACCTTTAACTCGTGCCACCCTTCCATAGACTTCACGTTAGAAAGGGAACAAGACCAATCAATTCCTTTTCTCGATGTACGTCTGATGAGAACGAGTAATGGTTCTTTAAAAAGATCCATCTTTAGAAAACAAACATGGAATGGCCAGCTAACCAACTTCTATAGCTGGGTTCCGTTAAGTAGGAAGAGAAACCTTATCCATTCTTTATGCCATCGCATACATCACATATGCAGTACGGAATGCATTAACGAAGAACTCGCATTCCACAAGAAGACTTTGACGGAAAATGGTTACCCAGAACGGTTCATAGAAAAGAATATGAATAAAAGTAGTCGCGAGAAGAATTCTAGTTGTTCCGTTCCAAAGAAAAACCTTTATATAAGTCTGGAATTTAAAGGTGACCGAACATCGGACGTAATCAAAAACCGTCTAACAACAGCTATTAGAAGAACATTTAACGCGGCAAAACTGCGAATATCCTTCACTAGTAGAAACTTATTTTCTGTATCCATAAAAGATAAGCTTCCGCGTCTGGTCGCCTCCATGTGCATCTACCAGTTCACCTGCTCTTGTGGAGCAAGGTACATTGGCCGTAGCCAGCGCTCGCTTTCAACTCGGATACGAGAACATATCCCAGCTTGGTTCTATAAGGGTGAAAGGAAAGCAGTTAGGAGTTCTATACTTGAACACCTAATCGACTGTAACCATTCAACAGATCCACAAATTGACTTTAAGGTTGTTTATATGATTCGTTCAAATCTACCCAGATTTCTTCACATCCAACTTTTAAAAATAGCCGAAGCTCTTACCATCCAGGAGCTTAACCAGAACTGTGTGTACAAAAGAAGTACGTCTTATCGTTATCGTTACCTTGGCCTTAATTACTTTGATTATCCAATTATTATTATTATTATTACTGCATTCTCTCCTTTACTTATGTCTTATATTCTCATTGTTTTATTCGTGAATACTCATCATATCACCATATTTATTTTTACACCTATATGACCTTTAATTATTATAACAAAAACATTTTAATCATTTTATTATAATCACTAAATCTATTGTTATTGTTATTATTCATATTACGTAATCTAGTAATATAACCTTTTTATTAACTGTGTTCACATTTCCTCACGGAATTAGTACTTTTACAAAACACAAAAAAAATTTCATATATATACGATTGTAAAGCTTGATAATAAATTCGTTGAAAAGAGATCCCTTCGCTGAAATTCGTGTTTTAATTTTAATATTGAAAATCAATTAGACTCTTTGTATAACTGATATATGTATAAAACTGTTCATCCGTGCACCTCATGACCATACAAACTCATGCACTATTTTTAGGTCCAAAATATTGTTCTTATTCTGACAAGCATAAGTTGCTATCCACGTAAACTGAATTTTAAAAAGTGAGACTATAATTTATGGATGAACCTGTGAAATTAAAGGTAGCAAGTTTTGGATTTCAGTGCGGAATTCAACGTTAAACTTAAAGGTGAGTCTATAGTTTATGAAAGACCTATGCGATGAGCTAAAGTGACCTTGAGAAAACTCACCTACCTACTAAGGTCCAAACAGGATGATAATTTAGTATGAGGAACTAGCGTTAGGATCAATAGTTAGAAGTTAGGGTTTTTATCACGAACGGACGTCAGCTATAATGCTCAGATGCCATTTAACCAAACGGATGGTTGACAATTATTGCAAAGCGGTTATGATTCCCCCCCCGTTGATGAGGATTTTTAGGGTGTGATTAAAAAATTTTGAAATAAGTGATTGACATGCTTTTGAAAGTGTGTGCTCATGTGATAATAAACAAGCATTTTGTCGCGTGTAGTAATTTGTGCATCTTTGTAATCTGATTAGTTCAAGTCCAAATAGTATAAAGTGCTTCGGATGGATGTGAGAATTTTCATTTTTACATTTGAATTTTATTTTGAATAAATGATTTTGTCTGGCTGTTCCATTGGAATTTCGGTAAAAAAAATTTAACTTCTGCGAAAATAGACGTTAATTCCATTCGAATATCCTTCTATACTACTGTCTGTGAATCGATATTGACATAAAAAGTTTATTTAAATATTTTTTTCAACCATGTAGAAATGGAACTGTATTCATTGGATATCACGACAAGAGAAATAATTTGTAGACCATTAAAAGAAAATTTGAGAAAAACTAATAACCGTTTTTACTAGTTGATTATAATGATTACTGAACTTAAACGGTAATAAAATGTTTAATGCACAAGTGGTAAACTGATTTTCATTATAGTATTTCCGTGACTTATTTTAATACAGAGTTTAATCTTGTAATAATCGTTATGTACATGTAAACATATAAACAAATCATCGCGATATGATAAAGAATAAGATATGTAATAATCTCGCCAAAACGTCAAAGATCGGTGAATAAATAAACTTTTACACCTTAAATTAATAATGATTTCTGAGAAAGAAGTAAATAATATTTATGATTAGATGATTTTGCCAACAGTAATACAAAAAAGTTGTTTAGTTTCTCTTTGAAAATGGTATCGTTAATAAACTTTAGATTAGAACTGTATTATTTTGCATACCCATCAAAAATAAAAATTGTTTCGAACTATACATTGTCCATTCTATATAGTTGAGCAGTTTATAATTAAGATTAGGAAAAAAAAACGCTTGTTTGTGTATGCAGTAATTGAAATCAGTTATTGTGTTTGGGAAGTGCACAGTAGGTTTTTTCTTCATACACTGTTAATAGCAATTGTTTCGTAAGTATGAAGTAAGACCAAATGATTATTTTAATTTTTATCATTTCTAAATGACATCGCATACGTTATTTATGAATAACGTCTGGAATCATTTTTCAAATCATCGGTTTTATTTGTTAAACATATTCGAAGGACATTTACAAATTCTATGTACAGATTCGTAATATTTGAATATGTTCATATTAAATTCGAAACAGCTTAACATTACAAAAGTAACTATTTTTGACAAGTAATTGATATATTAAGTGCAAATTAACAGGCCTACGTCTGACATAATAAATTTTTATGTCTATTGTACTGCCAAATGAGAATAAGGTCAACTATATCAAATGACATTTAGCAACGTTTAATGTCGATGTAATAAATAAAAGCCTGCCTTTGTCTAACTGAACAATGTAAAAAACATTAAAATCTTGTCATAAAAGTTTGTATGTACTAATGTTACATAGTCAAGTGTTCATTAGATGATACAGACATTTGAAAATCATAAATACTATTATCTTTATGTGAGCGATAAACTCAAATAATTATGTAGCTTAATCACTATGGCCTTATTATAATTCATTAGTGTTAGTTCATTTGACCTTTCCCATAGAAATAATCTTGTTGTACCAGTGAACTGGTCTTAGTACCTAATTTCCAACTTGGTGATGACTTAAACTTATTCGTATCAATTTTCAGTAAACATTTAAAGGTAAAAAACTTTTTCATCAGTAATGAATGAATTGTTGTACGCAGTTATCAGACAAAACAGTTAAACTACTTCACTGAGAATGAGGTTTTTAAAAAAACTGTCCGACACCATTTTCTTTAACTAATTGAAACAAAAGAATTTAAATTTAATTGTACGTGGACCTAAAATAGCCTTCACACGGTCTCTTAACATTTCAGATTGTCCTGAACAATTACATAACTATTATTCGGTAATCTCGCCGCATATGGGACAATGGAGCTTGCACTTTGTACGTTATCATCGTCCATAATTTGAAGAAACAGTGCTCTGTAGAAAAGAACTTACATTTTATGTTAATTTTAAGAAATAAATAACCAATTATTACGAATTTATAACTAGTCCTTTAATTGGATGAAACAAAATGAAAATTTTCTTAAAAATGAGATGAAAAAAACATTTTTTTAAAAAATACAAAAATCGCCGTGCATTTAATGATATTCCACCTTTGAAAATCTTGTTATTCATACACATGATCTGGTTCCAATATCTTTTGAACAACAATATTTTAACTGAACAGTGCTCAAGTGTATTTTTCATTTTATGAATGCAAGACCGACTAGTGATTTACACTTAAATAACGAACATATTTAATAAAAAATACTTCTTAAACAGAACTGAGATATTGCATCAACCTGATCAGATAAAGGAAAATGAACAGTGATACTAATCCGAAAGAAATGTATGTAACCAAAGTAGATAATTTTTTGTCTGGAATTAATAGACTTTTGAAGCAAAATGAAGAAGGCAGTGAAAACAACAGACTTTCTAATGAGAATAAAAAATAATTCTGCAATAACATCAACGCAATTTAGCAATCTTAAATCTACTGGTGGTACAATACCCAGATTATACGGCTTACCAAACCTACATAAGGTTGGGTTACCTAATCGTTTCATTCTAGATATGGCTGGAATGGAACAATATTGTGAATCGAAACCACCACTCTACGGTGTCCTCCTTGCTACAAGAAATAATGGTTTGATTCAAAAGTCATTAAACAGAAAAACTACATGAAACCGACAACTGACAAATATTCACAGTTGGGTTTTGATAACGAAAATATAAAATATCATTGAGTTCCTACGCTCACGATATTGTTATTATTCACTAGACCGCCCAGATCATGAACTATTCATTTCAAAATCCACCTTCCTAGAAAATGCATACCCGTTGAGGTTTATCGGGTAAAAGATGAAAAGGGAAACAGCCTTCATAGACTAAATATATTGTCCATTAACGAACTCTTTTTGTACGTCTTCGGTTGAGGAGAGATATTCTAGTAACATACTAAAAGCCGTCTGAAGATGTTAGTTCGAAAGACATCTATTATAGCAAATCTTCGTGAAACTTATCATAGTTATTCTCTTATATATCGTTGTGTGAAATATAACTTGCCATGATTAACAAATTTAATATAAATAAAATCAGTTCACTTGTACCCGTGGAGTTGAGTGAGTATATAGGTCGTTCGTCGAGGCCACACCTTCATCGCATTTGAGAACATCTACCAATGTAGGTTACCAGAGGAAAACCGGCCAAACATGTCACCTATTCCACAGTATACAATAGATACAAAGTATTCCGTATCATTCTATGGTATCATTTATAATATCCAGTATGCTTAAACCTACTTTATATTACAGAACCTTTGGCCATCCATAATTTAAAATCCCAGTTGTGTGTAAGGAAACAATTTTTTAGACTATCCTCCTTACCACTGTTTTATTTTATTTTCTCTCGTTTATTATAATATCCCACTTCTACATTTACAAAAATGGTTATAGTCGGCTCTATCTTGCTGTTATTGTTATAAAGTTTGTCTCTACTCGGAATTATTAATCACGATTCTCATATTTCCTCTGTTTCAACATAAAGACAGACCCAGAAACTCTGTCCACCCTGCTGATCATGTGTTTTCACAATTGAACTCACGAGTTGACCTAAGCTAAACAACCCTTGAGAACCCGGAAGCACTGGGTTCGAGTCCTGTGTGTGTGATCGTGGATGTGCATGGTTAAGGAGTCCCACACTAAGAAGAAATAGTCGTCTAATGTTTCCAGGTTTTTAGTAGTGGTCTAGCGTAGATTGACTCATGATTTCAGCTGTGAAAATACTACAGTCTCCATACTGATTATGTATTTGTTATGATTAGATGGTGGTTGGAGGTAGTCGACAGGAAACTCTGGACCCGGGTTTCGTGCTACTTGGCACTCGTCAGCAAGGTGTACCTGTAATCTTGAGGGAACTGGTGCTCCCTGACAGATTCGATCCCGTGTTACCCAGCTTCACAGTCAGAGACGTTACCACTGAGCTATCCGAGCCGTGACTAACCTCCTGTAGGACTGAGATGTAATCATGACTGACTGATCACTGGGTGGTGATCAATGTCATGTGTGTCAATTCCTTATTAGTGCAGATCGAATGCTATCGATCAAGTTGCAATGTGGCCACCAGTCTAGGTGACTCGACACTGCGTGCACTATGTTGAGATTAGATGGTGGTTGGAGGTAGTCAACAGGTAACCCTGATACGGGATCGAATCTGTCAGGGAGCACCAGTTCCCTCAAGATTACAGGTACACCTTGCTGACGAGTGCCAAGTAGCACGAAACCCGGGTCCAGGGTTTCCTGTCGACTACCTTCAACCACCATCTAATCTCAACATAGTGCACGCAGTGTCGAGTCACCTAGACTGGTGGCCACATTGCAACTTGATCGATAGCATTCGATCTGCACTAATAAGGAATTGACACACATGACATTGATCACCACCCAGTGATCAATCAATTGTGATGTATTTGTTACGTCTGAACAGTTGTTTGCCTATTTAAAAATTATGTAGTCATAGTCTACACAACCAATAAAGTTTTAGCAAATGCGATTATACGTTATCCCATGATTAACTACATACATATATGTGTACAATGTTAAAAATGAACTTCTCGAAAATGGACTCAATTGTTAAATCAATTGTTTTATAACTAATTAGTTTAAGAATACTGTTTATTGGAAGGTAGAAAGAAACCAAATATTATTCTGCCATTTTTCAGAGCTATTCAATAATCCGAATTCCCGACGTTATACGAAGCCAGACCCATGTCTCGTTATGAATAATATATCATTCACCTAACGAATAGTTTTAGCAGTTACAAATTTTTATATATGTACGATAAACACAAACGAATGTAAACAAATAAGTAGACATTAAATCACAACTATCAATAACAAGTAGTTCCTGATGGAATTTTCAGTATTACTACTAGTATCACATCGATAAATTTTATCTTAAAGTTTCTATCTTGATGAAAAATAAAAATAAAAATTACAATATCATGCGAACTACAATAATTATTTCTCACTAAGGAACTAAGTAGTTTCCCTTCTTTCTCTCTTTCTCTAATGCTTATAGGGATGTTTATCCGACAGATTTATCTAAACTAGAAAAGACGACAGCAAACAGATAAACTGGAGATGTGTTTCGTGTTGACCATTGGATTAATTCAACTGAATTATGAAATCATAGATAAATATGTATACATTGTCATTGGCTGATTTTCAATAAAACGGCGCCTAACAATAATCATAAACAACAATGCCTGAGAATTAAACTGTAACGTTTGATACCAGTTAAATATTAGACCAGATCGATAACTATATTTATACTAACGATAGTAACAACAGTGATTTAATGAGTTAAATCACAGTAGCAGAGTAAGGGAACAATTCAAAAGTGTATGAAAGAGCATCTGATCCTTTGTCCAGATTCATTAGAAATAATAAATAATTACTTTGCGTCATCTAAATGGCTGGAATCAAACTGTTCGTCATTTGTACATAAAACATTGTTAAACAACAAATACACTAATCTCTCAAGGCACGAAAGTCTAATAAGTATAAACAGTTGGATCACTAAAGGAGCAGAAAGCCCTTTTATGTTCAGGCTGTTTTGAACCTTTGATATTAAATCTGTTATTCAGCATGGATACCATCCAACTACTCATGTTACTAAAAGCAAATACATAATTAAGGGGGAAGAATGTATTTGTAAAATCTCAGCGAATGAATATGAAGTACATCCAATGTTTCTCTTGACAATCTGGTTCAAGCTTTTTCAAGGAAATACAATCAAACATCAAAATTATCGAACATAAATAAGTACATGGTTCTTCGGTTAACTGTACATTAAATAAGTCCTATTTTGATGTTTGATTGTATTTCTTTGAAAAAGCTTGGATCAGATTGCCAAGCGAAACGTTAGATTTATTTCCAATTCATTCGCTGAGATTTTACAAACACGTTCTTCCTCCTTAATGTCTTACATCAAATCGGCGCCCAAATACTGTGAAACTATTCGTTCAAATTTAGTTGAAAGTTCTCACATAAATACATAATTTATATATAATTATATATTGTAAAAATGATTTCATAATTCACACTAGCTTACAGGCATGATCGAGTTCACACAAAAGTAGAGACAACATTAAAATCAAAGGGTACAGTATCCGAACGGACGTGATTTATGGGTTACTTTTACCAAGAATGAGTGATGTTGTTGTGAATAATCTGCAGCATTAGATGAACGTAAAATGTATAATCAAACGTAACATCATTTAAAAGTACATCATTATTGACGAAATGTACATGGTAGCAGTCATAAATCTTGTAATCAAAAAGTTATGAGTAATAAGTAGTGCATAATAAAGGTTGTGTGTATACGTTAAGAAAGTGGCATAACTGAAGCTTCACTCCCATTTTAGAATGCTAGATATCATATCTCTGTCGTAGAGAACACACAAAACAGTTTTCTCATTCGAATTAAGCCTGCCTTTTCACATCACTTTTGTCTGCAGTATTAAACTGCGGTCATTGTTATTATGTAGAGATGAAGTGTGTGAAATGATTATAAAGACATTTAGTTCCTTGAAGGAAAACAAACCATCCACAATAGCAGGTCGATTGTGAGGGAGTTGTACTGTCTTAGTTGACCAGGCGGATTGTGTGGATGAAATAATAGTTATTGCGAATAATAAATCTAGAATCCAGAAATTTTAGGGTCTTTAAGACAAAAATCTTTTAGGACTTAAGAGAGAGTAGTCTCCAATGCTGTCTATCATGTGGTTAGGTCATATCTTCCGAACAATAAGAATATTTGGGACTTAAAGGGAACAGTAATTTTGGAATACTCCATTTACTGGAAATACAACATTCAATCTGAAATATGTGATTCTTGAAAAAACAACGTATTATATAAACTCTATTATTGCGAAAATTAACAGTCTTATCATGTCTTATATCCAAGTTTATTTTTTATTGTGGATTAAATTCAACCGGGCGAACAAAGTTCATAAATTTAAAGCCAACTCAGTTAACATTATTATCAGGTGACTAGAACGAGTAATGAACTTCAGATTTTAATTTACACTGGACATAAAAGAATGGTGATAGGAGCAAACCACAACAACACAATACGCTTCTAATTAAAGCCTTTCTTGAACTCTGTATATTTTTCTGCGTATTTATTTGTGTATTATTTACTAAAATGAAAATGACTAGTCTTAACTGACAATCATTCCAAACGTCCTATGCATATTATGATAGACAATAATTTATCCAATCAGAACTCTTTACATTTCAAATCAATAAAAGGAAAACATATGAACTATATCATTGGTTCATTTGATACAATCGGACCATTTGATATTGTAAAAATTTACCTCACTTTATTCTGCTAATCAAGATAAGTTGAAAAGTTTTGACTAATGAAGACTATTCTATTAAAATGTGCGGAATATCATTTTATTTTTAGAATACAACCAAATGAATTAAATTTCATCTGGTCTTGTCAGCAAATAGACTATGATCATTTTTAATGTTACTGACGTAAAAGAGATAGCAATGAATTAATTTAATTGTAAAGGTTTTTACTCAAAGCAGTCTAATATTATATTCAAAATGAATGAATTCTAATATGACAGGCAAACTAATTATGGAGTCGTGATTTTTTTACATATATATGTATATATATATATATATATATATATATATACATTTCTATATCCTTTCTCCCAATGGCAAATAAATATTCTGGATTTTTAATGGTGTTTATTACATACCATTTCGGTAAGTAGTGTAAAAACTATTAATAATACTCAACATTTTCATTATAAATGCAAATTTTATTAATTTTGTTACGGTTAAAGGGTTTATTGAATTCCGATTCGAGATTTATAAGCCAGTGTATGTTCGAAAGATTAATTTAATTGGAAATCAATTTAAAGTGTTTGGCGCTTACATTCTGCTATTAAGAAGTGAAATTTTTATTAATCATGAGTCTTTTAAAGACAGTTACTTAGATGGATAGCAGTAATTCATTGTTACAAATTTTTGTACTACAAAACTACTGATGGAATTTATGATTTTGTGGCTTATATGCTCTCGTTGAGACATCTAATGGAATTTGAAAATCGACTCTCCAAAGTTCGAGAACTGTCCTCAGATGTCATCTAAATACTTTTGAAGGATTGTCAAAATGATCAACCAGAAATTTCAGTACTTAGCACTAAACCTGATAAAAAGAAACATTGTAGACCAGCCTTTGTTTGAGTTCGCTGTTGGAATAAGTTTCCAGATATCTACCATTTTCGGTTAATCAAATGAGGGTTTATTCGACCTCAACTACTTGTCCAAACATGATTCTTTTTTATCTTTTTATATACTATATGCCCATTTCTTTTCGATCATTAGATTACAAAATGATTACTACGTATAATGGACTTTATAACCACGTTCATATAAAATCATAATCAAATGATATCTAGTGTTAGGAAAACATTACTGTTAAAGTGTTTGGTGTCCATTTTTCCTACGCTTTAAAAATTTATATTCGTGTAGTGCTTTTGAAGTCCTCATTCTCCTTGGTTTCATAAAGTTTTCCTGTTATATGTGACAATCTTTCAATCGTGATGGTGTAAGGATTGCATCGGTTACCTAATTAAAATAAAGGATTTAAACATAATATATAGATAAAAAGAATGTTATCAGTTTTAATTATTTAAGGCATAAGTGTGTACTGCGGGTGAGGACCATTCTAAGCAATTTCACTTTATGCGGTGAATGTTATTAACTTACGTGGTAAATCAATCAAGTAAGATCAGAAAACAAGCGTTCATTATAAACTTAGGTGATTCGCATGTACCCACTGCTCCGTTGAATATGCTATTTGTTTCTTAAATTCACATTACTAATCTTATTGCTAGTTAAATATAGATGAGATTTTTAACTCTGGACATTGTTGTTCAATCTTAAAACCCTATTAACCTATAATGATTACTTTTCACCCTGAACTTGAACTACCATTGAAAAATTGTATGCGTTGATTATAAAAACTTTTGGCTTCTGATATTTGACTCGAGTACGAACTGTATTTTGGAGCAAATAAATAAGTAAGTAGGGTGGATACGGATTTATGATGCACCAGTCGGATGGAAATGGATGATTACCGGTGATTAGATTTCTTCTGGAAAGTATATCAAAGTATTAAATAGAAAAAAATTAATAAAATAACATTTTATAGGAAAATTACGTACATAATTGTATTGCGCATAACATTTTAAAGTTATGTCGCAATCTAATTCTAATGAGATTGCTTCAACTCCTTGTTGAAAGGTAACTAATGAAACTGTTACGTGCGGCGTTTCGAAAACCTGTGCATTTGTATTGGGGCGTTAGCAAATAAAATTGCAAATGATGACATAAATCAGATATTTGACATTATGCACTAAACTGTTGTAGTCTTCACTACAGTTGAATTGTTATGAAAGTACGGAATGCTATTATTGTATTGGTTTTGAATAGAAGTGGTAAAGTTTTCCTCTTACAAACAATTATACATTTCATTTATATCTCTGACAATGTGAACTAATTAACAACATTTAGTTTGCAGAAGATTCAACAATATATATTTTATATTTACAAAGAAGTTGTTCAGCTAGTAATCCCTAGTTATTATTTATTTTATTTGAACACATATATATTAGTACAAGGGTGCACTAGATACATATGCGCCACACAAATCTCATTCGATGAGGGCTGTGATACTGCCCGAGTGCCCAAACCGAAGCAGGTGGTTTTCTTAGGGGGCCACTCCCTGAGCCTTCGACCTGAACGTCTGATCCACAAGGCAGTGGAGCACCGTAAGGAGATGCGGTCCCATGGTAGCCGGTGACCAACGATTGGTTCATATACCATTTGTTCCCTCAGGATACTGGAGCCCATGTGCGCCAGTGGTTTAGAATCAGGGTTTTCCAACTCCTCTGGGTGGACTCTCTGTGTCCACCGACCCGGTTAAAGCACTGGATATTCACTTTTCTTCCTCTCAATTTCGTAAACAACACCCCCGCCACAAGAAAGTAGTGAGTAAGACTTCCCTGGCAGAGACTATACACCCGTGGCCATGTGAGAGCATTTCGAGAGGGAGAGCGGACTCTCCCCACTCTCGGCCGTACCAGGGTATTTGGGAGGTTGCATTTTATGTAGACTTAGTATCGGTAACGGTTAAGCAAGTCATCGGTTGATATCAGAACGTATTTACATTCACGATAACGACATTATGCCAGAAAAACATCTTTCATTTTCCAGTTTTTATGATATCTACAATTTACATACTATTCACCTTATTGTTAGTATTATAAATATTATTTTCATTCTTTCTTTTGACCTCAGCTTACTTAATTGTCATTGTACTTATTCAGTATGATTGTTAATCGAAGCAAGAAAAGTATTTTCCATAATTATCGATAGTTCATCATATTTGTAAAACCAAATAGTTTTTATCACTTCTAAGTAATAAAAACTATTTGGTTTTACCATCTTTAAGTCCGAATTCACCTTATGCTAACCAGAACCACAATCCAATGTTGAGAAACTTGTTTAAGTGAAATAATTTAAACGTAAACTGCACCAAAGAATATTTTACCGCCTCATAACAGACATTGAAATTAAGTTGGTGTATTTCTTCCAGTTATCTTTCGTTGTGAACTTAGGGTAAATAACTGTACAACATTTAAATACAGAAATGTCATTATACTAACCGGTTTCGATTAAATCAAATATTCTAATTCTATTACTTTGCTGCAAAAAGAAGTTCAAATAATTTAAGTGAGAAAGATCGAATTAAATGAGTGCCTTATAATGTAAAATAGAGTATAATATACCTATAACAACTTACTACGTATTTAATTTGCCAATGCTCTTTCCTGCCAATTGAAACAATTAACTATGCACTAAAAAGATAAAACTTGGTTTAATACTGACTAAAGTATTCGAAATTACAACACTCTTCATAGTTCTTTTGAAGATATCTCACGAAATGTGATTGAATGTAGAGAAAAAATGCATTCAAGTATACTTGGTAATACTATAATCCTGAAATTTTGATTAGGATTATCAACCGTTACTTTTACACCTTTTTCATGTGTAATTAAGAGGTACTATCCATTGGAGACAGGGGCCTAGATAATAAACAATTCATGTACTTTCATCACTTCTAAATAAACTATCCATTTATCGTGAAAATCCAAACAAATTATTATGGTAAATATGCTGAATAGATAATTAGAATAACAGAATGATATTATGAAACATCTATAAGAATACCTAACCAGAGCCCGAGTTAGTGAGTGTGTAATGATCAGGTTCACTCGACTAATCCTCTCTGTTAATCCGAAGTGATAAGTGAAGTCAGAATGATAATACTGTGTTGTATGGTCGTCTGAGTTTGATGCCAATAAATATACTTCTTATATGCGAGCTCAACAAGCTACTGGAATGGAAAAACCAAAAGTAAATCGGAAGCTTTTATCAACTTACCTGAATTATATATATGTACAAATTCATTAATTAATATCGGTATGGGTCCTTTAGAAAATTAATCCAGATCTTGAATAGTCAAGTTCTTTAATCAGTATCTATCGTCTATAATTTGGTCCTGCACTGATGGTCTGATTGGTCATTCTTTGAAAAATGCCTGATATTTTGACTCATTACAACAATTAGGGTGAGGTACATTACCTTCCTCTGTTGAAAAATATGTAATACCCCAAGAATGAGTTGAACCGGATGACAAATAACTTGTAGCTCTACTCGATTTCTATTATGAACGTGGAGTATGGTTTATGAAAATTATTTTGCAATAACTTCAATGTAACAATTTCAACTAAATGATAAGCGACTTGTCTTGCTGACTAACTTCTACCATCTTATAAAATTCAATTTCATAGAAAAATGGGTCTGCTTAAGCTCGAAAATATCTTTTCCTTACAATTATAAATAATCAAGGTTTCCATTTTAAACCACTATGCAGAATATAGTGGATAAAGTAAGTTCAATGTTAAAGAAAGGGTAGTTTATGTCATTTGAGACTGGATTTATCAAGATGAATGGTTTTTGGTTTTTCAATATGATTTCAAAATCAGAGTGTGATTTAAGCTTATCGTCAGATAAGCAATTTTTCAGTACTCGACTGATTCTATATTGCAGTAACGGTTCATAATAGCATGTCATTACTTAAATAACATGCAAACACTAGCACCCAAAGCCTAGAAATTCGAAGTCAGCAAGACCACGCATATAATACAAACATATAACGGATGTAACCAAACATTTTGACCGTACAATAATTAAGCCAAATACTTCTAACTGTTGTAGAACGAATACTGAATATTGACATGAAAACACTAATTCAACTTATACTTACTTGATTAAACCTACTGGGTACAAGTTGCTAAAAAACTAAAGTGACATTGAAAGAAATATTGAATAATGTCAGTATTCACGAGGTATGAATCAACCTTTTTTGTTGAATTATTCAACGATTTCTCACAAAGACATTTCTAGACTATGCTTAACTTTAGCTCAAATATATGCATCGATGATTCATGACCATCTATTTAACATTTGAAGTCGTTTCACTTTACACATCAAGACGTTCAGATAACAACATTTTCGGATTGTTGTTACGTAGAAACTGTTAAGAAAGTCATGGCTAGGAAGTGAAAAAGCCATTGTGATTTGCTGTTGATCGTGAAATTACGAACCGGTACTTTTGTATATATTATTTCCTCGATAACTAATACCGGATGCCAAGATTGTTTGACTCTGAAGTTGGAATTTTCGCACAATGAAGGTTGATTATTCTAAACAGAAGTAGTCTAAGACAGCATTAAAAATGCTATACAATAACATTATTGATAAAATAAACATCAGTGAATTCCATCAACATATTTGTTCGTTATGAAAATAGGAGAGGGATGAATTTTACAATTTTTATTGTTCCAATTCAAGTTTAGTATATTTGAGTTTAATTTCTATGGCGTTTAATAAAGTGTCGTAATAACTCTCCTTAAGTTTATGTTTAGTGTTATATGCTGATTGTCTTGACTTTAATAAGATTTGAACCCCATCAGGATTCAAGTTAACCAAATCTTTCGTGATGGGATAAAATTTTTTTGATTACAATAAAGAGAACTAGCTGCTCAGTGTAACTGATTTATTATAATCTCTAAGTATAGTACCCCGTTGTCATCTAAACAAGAGATTTGTAGGATCTTTAGCTTGAATGGAATTCCAGTTGGGATAGTAAACTTGCTTGATAATCCTAACGATGTTTGTTTCGTATGCTTACAAAAAATAGCGGTAAATGAGGAAGTAGGCGAACAGTGAATTTAGACTTATCCAAAAATCGAATAGCCCATTATAATCTAAAACTTTTCATCTGTAACTAATTAGTTACGTTTCACGGTATCGAAAGATTATGTTTTTCTTCCCCACTTTTATAAAGCTCGTGTGAATTATAGAATGAACAATTTCTCACAAAATAACGGGAGTTAATTCATAGAAAGAGGAATGACAAAAAATTAATTATAATCTTATTAATTAAAATACCATCTTGATGTTTTAACCGAATGGCCTTAATATTTCGTAGAAAGCTTGTAGATTAAGGTCAGTAATGTCATAAATTATTACGAAGTAACAAGGAATTGGACAAAATCTTTCTTTCTTTCTCTCTCTCTCTCTCTCTCTATATATATATATATATATATATATATATATAAAGACTGGGTTTATGTAAAGAGATTACTCATAGTTTACATCTACTACTTATTACTTTAATGTAATCAAAACGCAAAACTTATTGCATAAACTATAAATTTAATGAAGCCTCTTCAAATGAATAAATTAGGCCAACTTCATTTTATAATTGAGGGCTATTTTCTTCTCGTTTCTACTCTGTTTTGTATTAGTCTAAAATTTTAATGAGACCGGAGGTCCTGGGTTCGAATCTTGTGTGCGTGATCGTGGATGTGCACCGCTGAGGAGTCTCGTACCAGGACGAAACGGTCGTACAATTTCTCCAGGTTTTCAGCGGTGGTTTAACATTGATCGATTCTTGATCTCAACCAAAAACCCAACAATTCTCACAACTTCATACTGATGATTTAGAAAAAGTTGAATTTCATTTTCTAACAGGTTTATTGGTGCTCTTCATCCTGTCGCATTTTGTAAAAAATCACAACAAATGACCAACAGTTGTTTATTACTTTTTTAAGTTGTCTGGGTTTATTTTCAAGTGAGATTGCTGAAAATCGTCAACGTGAGACTTTAGATAATTACTGATATTCAAGCGAACTGAATGGGACGAATCGATGTTTTTTGTCATCAGCTCATGACTTTGTGCATATTATTTACAGAAGCGTTAGAGTATAAAAAACGAAATGTTTCTCTTGTTTCATATTTTTTGAAATTCCAAATGTAATGCAGATGTGTACTTTCGTGGTTATAGAGCCGAAGAAATTTATGTAGCACAGCGAACCTGTTATCGCTATACTCTTAACCTAAAAAACCATTTATTTCTGCATTTTCTAATTTTCTTTTCTCATCTTTTGACATGGTCAAGTTGAGTGTAAAGTTGGGTTTTGAAATGTTCACAGACTTATACACAATTTGTATTTGACTTCACTCTAGTTAAATAAGGTAAGGACCGTACTAATAAGTCGCTACGTGAAGAAAAACAATTATAACCCATGAGAATTAACTTCCATTCAACACGAGTGAAGATATTAGTAGTATTGATATAATTAACAACAGAATAATAAGAGACTGTCAAGGAAATGGAAAAAAACCAAAAGCTCATAGCGATGCATCATTTTGTAATACATATTAACACTAATATTGTTCATTTTATGTACTAAAATGCTAACGAAAAGAGTTTTTTGTATATACATGTCTTGGCTGCTAAATACAAGCAACTATATGAAAAACTACACACTCCACGGTGGTTATACGATAATTATCTCACTTATATTTTGTCTTGGTTTATGTTTATTTGAAAATAGAAGTTTAGTAAAAAGGCGAATGCAATCCTATTAAAATATTATCTATCGAAAAAGAAACAAAGAATATTTTGTGCTAACCAATTTCTGGGATAATTTTTCCTGAGTCTCTCCATAAAGACTATGTTAGATTAGATGTGATAATCTTACTGATAATAGTTATCATTATCCATCAACTATAATACAATATTTAATTTGTACTGACTTTTGCACATGATTTTAATCTACGAGTTAGAACTCATCACCGTAAGATATACAGTTTTTTTTCCTAACCCTCCTTGTAAAACTTTATCAATGTAGTATTTTACTTGTGTTTAAGCCTTATTTAACGTGAAATTTATTATTGTTCAATGACATTATTTCAAAAAGAACGTTTGCATGCATACTTTAATATTTTGCCTGGACTAATAAAATAATAATGGATTCATAACTGTAAGTGCTTGTGGAAGAAGCTATTTAAACAATTATCCTCTCAAACATTAGCTCTTAATTTGATAAATTAATTACGGAAAAGTAGGGAAACGCAGCAGCCATTTGGAAGACTTTCCCGGTCTCTCACATTGTACGAGCATTCCATGTACCTAAATAAATGGTTGCTTTGGTTGTCAGAAGGAGCATCAGCCTCGAGGCTTCCGAAGGAAATCGGCTTTCACTATGAGGCGTCATAACTCTTCTAAATGAAAAGCTTCTGACTCCCAGGACAGAGTTTAAGTGGTTTGAATAATTTTTTCTGGTTAGAGTTCTTTTAGCGAGTTAATTTTCTACGGGATGGGGTCGCTAACCCCATGCCCAACCCACATCCTTTATCCGGGCTTGGGACCGGGGTTAGCCCCAGAGGGGCTCCAGGCGGAGGAAAATGCATATAGACTATTGAATAGAAGTGTTACTGGTAAGCAATTGTGTTCAGGATAATTAACTATATGGTAGGTTTTATGAGTTGATGTTTTTGAATTGATTCCTCCAACGTACGTAGTCTAACAGATTATCGGCAGATCTAGTTTTTGAAAAATCTATAATCGTATCAAAAATCTATTCCTCTCTTATAGTCAGTAAGATATTTTCTATAAAACTAGTAAACGAATGTTTCAAAGTGAAATATCAATCAAAAAGGTATTATTATTTTTATGAACCAGTAAACAAATAGAATTATCAAATAAGTCGATATTTCATCAACACATTCTAATAAAAGATATGAGGAATTTCAACAGTAAGGATATTAGAAAGTAAATTTGGAACTGCGTAGAATGAAATTATTTTGGTATGGCTAATTATGACACAAAAAACACGGAAATATATACAGGTATTTTTGAAAGAAGTACGAATTCAAGCTTTCTTTTTTCTCCCATACAATAATCCTTATTAAAACAAATGAATTACCACAAAGGAATAACATACATTGCAAAGGTAAGTTCTTAAAACAGAATAACAAGGATAGTTGGGTTGTTAGCTATCTTTAATATTACAAATTTGTTATTACTTGAGTTTTCTATGTTTAGTTTTCAAAATTTATGGTAGATTCGTAGGTAGATAATTGGACAGTAATGCATTTCCTATCCTAATCGTCACAATCACCATTTGTTCTTCTTCAAAACATTACTACTGGTCGACAAATCAGTGAATGAGATAACCCATCCTGAAACGATATACCGTGCTATTCTTTCAAAAGATAATTTAAATAGTCCCGTATTCCTTTAGCCATGAATAACGTTTGTTTTAAGTCATTACTATCTGTGCTGTGAAGTGAGAGTGGTTTTGTAGTTAAAAGATAATAGTTACAGTTAAAATTTCATTCATTTTTAGTTCATCCATAGTTTTATATGAAATTAGCCTAAATTTCTTTTCCTGACAGTTATATACAAATGTCCTATTTGGAATGTGAATACAATCACTTGTGTAATCTAGTATATATACTTCTATGACCTCATTAGTGTCATCATAAAATGTATCATATAGATTAAGTAATGTTTCAATAGTTTTTGATGTTTTAAACAGTAAGCAGCCATATAAATAGATAACAAAGAAATGTAGCTACGATGAAGAATGAGCTTAAACATGACCATATGACATAAGATATTTAGGTGAACAACGAAAGCAAATTAACAAAAGAAAAGAAATATTTTTTTATTTTACAAGAGTTTTATACGGATTGCTAGCTATAAGAATATGTTTTGAAAAGCATACAAACTTGGTGGTTAGGGTGTAATTGTGATTGTTGTAAAGCAAAGATAAATGTAATTGTATTTACTGGGCAGTTTTGTCAAGTTTTAGAAACAAATTTAATTAAACTAAATTTGCTTTTCACTTCTTATTCACACACTAGGATTATGAAAAGTCAGTCACTGGGTTTTAGGATTTTACTTAAAAATGAGGGTTATGATATGTTTAGACATTAAGTTTCACTGCTAAAGCTGAATCACATATTTCAACCACACATGATAGCTGGATAATACATCCCGTGTTACTCAGCTGATTTTTATTAACAGTGCAACGATACATAACGAGATGGACGAACATACTCGAGGTATATTTCTTAAAATGGATTTATATATCATACTAAGATCACGACGGTAACCAACGAATAGCGTTGTGTTACAAAATAGTTGGAAGACAGGTTATATTATAATTATGAACGTTGTTTAAGAGACAGTTTTGTAAAACATCTCTTGGAAAATCCACAAATGTGGAATGAATCAAAGTTTCAGTCATAGGTGAATCAACAGATAAGAGTTAAAACTTTATCGTTTGTCAAATGAATGACGAAATATCGACTACGGTGAATTTTTAAATATGATGGTTTGATCTTCTAATTGGAATGAACTTTGAACACCAAACTTGTGTAATAATGTTTTTGTTTTCCCAGTTATCTGACGTTCATACTATATCATGTTTCATGAAGATGAAGAATGACTGAACAATTATACCGGTGTTGGTTGTTTGCAACTAATTCAATAAAGCAAACGTATCTTCCTAAATCTTTTTCTCGAGGTTCAAAAGTTCAATCAAATATTTGTGAGTAAAAAAATGCAATGGAATAAAATAGGGATTGTCGATAAGGCACACTTTTTACATACTTATATATCGAAACTGTGGTTAAGCTGATAAATCGGTTTATAAAAGAAAATTTATAAACTTTGAGTTAGATAACTGTTATGATTTTCAACTTATGTCTTATGCATAGTTACTTTTACATTTAACTCTGTACAGTAGCAAAATAGCGTTTTTTAAAGGAAATTTGCAATATGGACCTGTGTTAAAAGGGTTGGAAGACCATCGATTTAATTTTAAAACTATATTATATTCTTTTCGAAGAACTTACACTAGATTGTGCAGTTCAAAGTTTCCGTTTAGAAAGAAACTATTTTGAAAAATTAAAATAAGTTTCTTTGAAATCATAGTCCAATCTAAGTTAGATCATCATTGAAAACCTGGAAGCACTTGATGGTTGTTTCGTCCTAGTATGAGACTTCTCAACAGTGCCTATCTACAATCCCGCACGCGGGACACGAACCCAGGATCTTTGGTTTTGCAGGCGAAGGCTTACTCTCTAGACCACTGAGCTGGCACCCAACAGTGTGAAAATCCGATTTCAGTCAATCCAAAACATTGCATGACCATCTACTATTGTCTTTGATGGGTCACTGTCACACATCCAGTACTTTTTAGCTTAAATGGTCGCGGCTTCTCACCAGAACTTTGAGAATTTTCTCACAAAGCTAGTCACTGGTGAGTACATAATAATTTTCGGTATGGGGTTGTGCAGATCGTTAAATTCCATGGAAATCGTGAGCCGATCTAAGTTCGACCGAAGACCCTGGGTTAATTCCTGGTTGCACACTGCTGAAGATTCCCATACTAGGATGTAACGGCCGTCAGATGCTTCCAAGTTTTCAGTGGTTGTTTAACTTAGACCGATTCATCATTTCAATGAAATTCAACAATCTCCACAACCCCATACTGACAATAAGCATTTTAAAACGTAAATCCAAAGAATTAATATGCAATCACGAATTTTATGATAGAATAATTAATGTTTATGCAAACAATCTCATTAAAAAGAATCAGATGAGTAATCTACTTCGAAATCCGGTTGTTATAAACTTCGTCAGTTTGGTAAGGAAGAATAACTTGATGCAAGTCGAGTAAAGATTCGACTTTATTACCCATCCTAACCAGATAACATTTTTATTGAAATTTTTAAATTTTCTTCCAAAACTCGACATAATAACACCACCTTGTCAGTTTACAAACTTTTGGATATTTCTCAGCAAAAAATGGAGAATTTCAGCCAAGTTTGTACTCAAAATAAAAATATTTTAGGACAAAAATGTTATGAGGCTGCAATCAGATGATTACATATTTAAAGATGAATTATTTTGCGCGAATTCTTAAAGATTAACGTTTTTTGGTGGGGCAAATCTCTTTTTCATCATCGTGCCAACTGACACATATCACTATTCATATCTTGTTCCGAAACGTCTTCGAGAGAATTTGAATATGCTGAATTATTTCGTCCAGCTTCTTTGTCAGATTTTCTACAATTGAAGAAAAATTGTATTTTGATTTGAATAGAAAAGTTACGGTTATCAAAAATTTTGTTTAGTAACACTCGGTTATTACAGACTATAATGTAAAACTTCAAGAAAACGTCGTTAAATTCCTCGTAATAGGAAATAAACGTTGGCTATTTCAAGTCAATCCATGACGGGTGAAGACATTTATCCACCTGAGACAATGGATGAATGTTTGCGCAAGATCATGATCAGAATGGGGTTTGTGGAGACTGTAGTAATTTTAATAGTTGAATTGATGAATCGATGTAAAGTAGACCACCATTGAAAATGTGGGAACACTGGGTGGTCATTTCGTCCTAGTATTGGACTCCTCGGCAGTGTTCATCCACGGTCCCGCACGCGGGATCTCAGTCAAAAACTTAACAATCTCCACAACCCCATACTGATAATTACCATGTGCTCACTAATTACTAGCTTCGTGAAGGGAATTCTCGGAGTTCTAGTGAGAAACCATGACCAGTGGAGTTCAGTCTGTGTCGAGTGGAGACAGGTATCTACCTCAGACAATGGAAGAATGGTTGCTTAGTCATTCATAGATTAGTTGAAGTTAGACATTAACACTGTTGGATGCCGGCTCAGTGGTCTAGAAGTTAAACGTTCGCGTGCGAACCGAAGGTTTTGGGTCCGAATCTGGTGTACGGGATCATGAACACGCACTACTGAGAAGTTCCATACTAGAACGAAATGGCCGTTCACTGCTTCCAGGTTTTCAATGGTGTTCTATTTTAGATCAACTCATCAAGTCGACCGTCAATATTTTGAAATTACCAATAATAACTGTAACTCAAATTAAAATGCTTGAATCATTTTTGTTAACTCTTTCGTGAATTCTTAATTTTTATAATCAAGGAATACAATAGTTCTATACAAGTTAATTTAATATAAGAATATAAATGAGGATCCAATGTCTCTAACATTCACGTTTAGTTTTATTCAATGTACATTCCTTTATTTTTATTGCTTTATGAAATGATTTTCTGGTTTTAGACTTACTAATAGTTTTCCAAACCCACTCTTGTTACTACAAACTGTAACAAAATACTTTTTCTTGGAATAAAGTAACCGTAAATTCAGATAATTACTTTTGAATATATACCAATCAATTTAAATTGCTTTACAGATAATATATCATTATGCGATATACTAATTTTCCAGCTGTTTCATTGTGTATTTGTATTTTAATTCATTGAACATAATAAATCATGTATCGTTATTTGGAATCTTTATTATAGGCTGAGGTTGGTTAATTATCGTTTCTTTAGTCATTATCATATCTTGGATATGGAATGCTAGTCTCAAGCTAATCTAATTCCGTCAAAATATCATTCATTAATATAATTAATATAATCTGCTCACGTTTTTAAACTGTCTAACTGGCATTAACTAAGGTTCAGTAGGTACTTATACTTTAATGCCGATTATAATAGGACGTAGGTAATATCATTTACCAGTAACCTCTGATAAATAATAATGCAAGGCACAAAAACCATCTAGTAAGTAATATTTTGTTATTTAGGTTATTTACGAAAAGCGATCAATTCAACATGAAGTAGCGAAGCTCAGTGTAAATCTACAAGTCTAATTGATAAGAAAGATCTTATCTAGTCATCTTGATAATTATGTCAATAAACCAAATTATTTGGTGTAATATGACAAAATCAAACTTCAACCCAAACAACATCCATTTTACAAATTATAAATTGGTTAGTTACCAAAATCCATAATTTTCGTAATTAAACCCAGAAGTTTTCTAAATCATATGTTTATCTACTGCAAGGAACGCAAAAAACTGGCCAGTGAGACTTGTTTGTTGCTGTTTTCGACCCAAAAGTGTCTGCATTTCCTTTAATAAACCGTAAAAAAATTCAACACCTTGCTACGGAATGTTATTTTGACAACCAACTCCACGAAGTTGTACCATATAAATGTAAGAAACATGTTTTAAACAATTATTTGAAACATTTTGTCATCATTTTAGACGGTATACAGGAAACCATCGCAAGATATTCTTCTTTATAATGGCTATTCACTTAGTGCATGTAATGAGAATTTTTCTTTCTTTATGAACTTAAACCTGTCTACACTATCTTGCAAATACTTTTATAAACTTCCAGTGACATTATAGTGTCAGCTAATGCTCAGTGAATGGATGTTAAACAAAATATATTATGTAGAAAAACTATCACAAGTTAACCGAGTTCAATCTGTTAAATAATTCAAAATCTACTTGATGGGACATGTCTAATAATCTAAAAGATGATTTACCTACTGCTACTCAGTTTTAGATGTACTTGGTTCGATCTCACTGACCTAGGGCTGTATCGTGAAGGCGAACTACTAGTATCCTTGCACTATATTTTTTTACTTTAGTAGATGAAATGGAAAGCAACTGTGTAGTCTGAATTAATCTCTGGCTATTAATTTCCCATAAGTTTAATTGTCATTAGTCTTTCAAATTTTTCATTATCAGAAATTTCTTTTTTACCCGTCTCGAGTGGAAATAGGACTGACATCCAAATTTTTACATCAAGTTCTATTGGCAACTTATTGGGTTATATACTAGTAAGAAGGGAATCAATCTATACTAGATCTCACAATTTTATCAGTATTATTTCCCTTTCTGGGTATCATAATCAACTAATTTTTTACCTTGTACTATATAGTAATTAATCAATTGAGACAGGGGTTTGTAGTTATTATACATGAACAATGATTGAGAAAAAACAACAACATTATAGCGTTCCAATAATTGATAGAATAGTAAAAATGCATCGGTTCTTCGTTTAAAAGTATTTGTCTCTGTGTGTATGTGTTATTTTGTTTAAATCAGTTATCTATTTATAATAACAAAGTGATAAACTCCAGTTTTGTAGATAAAAGTAAGCACACATCACGGTATGGTGGAAAGCCTGTTATTAATTTCTTCGAGACATCAATGTTTTTTTTTTCATTAACTTTCATTAAAATGAATTGAATATATACATTCGCTCCTCTTCTAGAAGAGTGATTTATCTCCAACCTGGAGAACAGTATTCTTTGGGAGCGATGATCGATTATTTTCATTTTTAAATGGATTTGTTTGTTGTCATCTAATTATTATATACTTTTCTCCTAGACATCCATTTGCATCTACGATATTTGGTAACAGTGGATTTTGTTAAAAAAGCATCGATACGTTCTAAATAACTCTATCCCTATTAGTAAAACTCTGAATAAAATCATTCTCACTACTGTCAAATGTTTAATTTCTTCTAAATATCAAAGGCGAAAGATTTTAGGCCAAGCTTAGGCCAATATATTTCTAGTTTCAGTAAGTGCATTCTCTCCTCCTCCAAACATCCACACTAGTAATTCATCGTAAACGTGTAAAAGTAGTTGATAGAAATAATTCAGGCATCAATTATTCAGAAATCAAATATGATATGCACCAACATTTTACCGTTTTGTCTTTTTGAGCTAAAAGCCAAAAAACTATCAATATGCAGCACTTTATACTTTTCTATATTCATCAACCTAAGCTTTATCTACATAAATAACAGATACAGAGCAGAAAATGTACGACAACACAGGTTTAATAAAACGACTGAAATTAAGGTGAAATGTGAGTTATCAGAAATATAATAACTTTAAGTTCATTGAGTAACATCTGTATTTATAAAAAGTAAATAAGTGTTGCTTGTCGATCAGTGCAAAACATGAGGGTAATCTAATCTTTTATCTATATCAATACTGAATAACTATAACAAACACTTCCACCTAATCATATTATTATTAGATTTCATATTTATTCACGAAAATTCCGTTGTCTAAACTGATACTGAAATAAATAGTAAGTAAAAAGACGATTAGAGTTTTTTGGTGCTACACCTTGGAAAAGTTGTTTTCTGAATGATTATAAAATATTTTACACATTAAGTATTAGGATCAAACTTTAAAACTGCAAGAATTCTAGTTTATTCAATGTTAGATTTCTGTAAGGATCACTTCTGTTAAATAGCACACGAATACTACTCCTAAGATTAGGCAGATAACCTGTTAATTATGCAGGTTGAAAAACAGAGTTTTCAGCATCACTTGATGTTGAAGACTAATATTCTTGTACTTTTAAAGGTGATACATTTTACTACCATAAAAAATAACTAACTGACCTCATAAATTTTGATCTCTGACATCAATATTGGATATCCATCATTAAATCATTTACTGAAATATCTGAAATTTTGTATTTGATTGTTCTTGTCGAAGTGATAATAATGAATACTGTACTGACGTAAACGTAATCTAATTTATTTAGATCGAATTTCCAGACTGTAATAAAGTTGGTGAAATCTGATTTAATTCCTTATTATGTTCATCGTTTCTTCATCCTCATTTGTTCTTTATCTATTTTCTATACAACAATTCCTCTTCCTATTTGACTATTCATTGCGTGATTGCTGATGGGAACATAATCTACTAGTTTTGATTGTTTTTCTCCCGTTCATTCTCTCTCTCTTACTCTCTTAATAGCAAATGACAGTATGTCAGACATTACTAAAACGGGCATCGATAAACACACTAAAATTAATTAGTTTTTTAGGAGAACGGTGTGAAGAATGTATAAATGTCCTTCTTGTTGAACTTTCTAATAAAGTTGTTTGTAAAAAACTTGTTACCAAATTTCTACAACATTCTGTTATGTGCCTTTTGTGTAAGATATCCTATAAACGGGATGTTTTCAATAAGAGGAATTCGCACTATATATCAGTGATCATATTGATCTACAGGCTTCAATAGTCATTGGACGGTCAATAAAAAGCGTTTGCTAATGTTCACGTGGTTAAACTGTGTAATAGATCATGTTATTAGAAGAGTTACTTATAAATCAGGCATTACATGAATACATTTTTACCTTCAATATTGATTATTTTATGACCGAAAAATAAGTTTATGATATATCTGTCCGAATGAGTTAGGTGATATATATATGCTTCCGATTATTTCACTTTTCATTGTTAAACTGGAGGTTGATAATGATTATCATCAGCGAATAATTTCATATAAGACAGAATGTACATGTCCTCCAAAACAATTACAATCAAAGCAACATAAAAGTGGGGATATGGTTTGGAAATATGAAGTCAGATTGATGATTATTACTCATCAGTGACTTTAGTAAGAATTGCAGTTTCAATAAGTAATAATAATTGATTTCATAACCTTAATCAGGAAAGACTATAATTTACGGATGAACTAATCAAGTATTGGATTTTGGTGCGATTTCATTCATCCATTTGGCTAAATAGCATTTTGGCATTTCAGCTTATGTCAGTTCGTGATGAAAACCCTAAATCTAATTCCTTACCCTAACCGTTAACTATAAATCATAATTCTGGTTCATTGCACTGGTTTATAACCCTCATTTAGTCCTAGTTATTAGGGGATATTCTCAAGGTTATTTTAGCGTCGCTCAAAGGTCATCCATAAATTATAGTCTCACCCTAAACCATCTTTAGACTTAAAGCAATCTAATAAATGAGTTTTTTCAAATCAGACATTTCGTATTTTTCAATTGCATATATTTTCTTTTCAGTTTTTATCACTTTGCTTATTCCTATAATCAGTGGATACACTTGTACTCCTGGTACTGGAGAAATTTTACTTCGAAGCTCCGCACTTAATTCAGCGGAGAAACGAGTAGAAAACGATATAACTTCTAACAGTAACAACGAAGATGGAAACGGAAAGCACTTAATAAAACAAGGTATATTCACCTCACCAAAATGGCCCAAATCATATGAATCTGGGACACGTTGTGTTTATCGTTTTATAGCGGATGTTGGTGAGAAAGTTCATATTAAATTTGATCACTTTGTTTTATCGGGTGATATGCCAAGGTTAGTTCATCAATTATTATTGATTTTATAGTTTTCCAGTAGTTCTTTATTATTTTGTAATCGACTAAACTGAAATAATGTGAACGAGAAACAGATATTGAAAGGTTAATCAATAGCTTATTGTGAAAGAACATAATTCTATCACTCATATTCTTCTTTTTTTAATACATGGATTGTCTTATTATCCATCTTATCAATTAATTATGAAGAAAATAATCTAAGAATTATCTAATAAAAAAGTCAATCGGGTGTCACTATACATGTCTTTGAATATTTACCTACTATCAGCTGGACTTTTCTAATCATATAATTGGATCCTTCTGGCATCTTCAAAAATCATGTATCGCAGCTACAGTGTGCTCTAGATTAGATGATTAAGTAATATGTACGTATTGTAGCCTATTATTTGCGCAACAGCTAGCAAAAGTCAGCTAAACCAGAGCTTACCTCCTGTACTCGTGTGAATATTATATCATCTACTGACCTACCAACAATTGTAAAATGTCAAAAATAAGTAAAATGTTCTATGTGTTAAATTGATTTACTCCTTTTAGCTAATCCAGGATATAAAGATATTTTGATAAATTATTGTTAGAGATGATTCATTTCATTCATTATTCTAACAGTGTTCATTCTTTGGTTTTATACTGGGGAGTTGATCTAATTCACAATGATTTCCATCATTATTCTGCATTAATTAAGTTGAATGATAGATGATAACTAGTCATAACTGGGAACAAATTATGTGGACCATTCTAATACACTTTTATAGCGATATTAGATTTCATGGATTTGATAGCGTACAAAGGAGGAAGTGTATATTGAATCATGTATGTATACGTTAAAATGTATGACCAATGATACCTGTCCTTCATTGATTTTTCAGCTATAAAACTTCAATCGAAAATGTCCCCTAAGTTTCAGCGAACTTCATAAATATTCTTATATAACATTCTAATTTATAGGCGTGAAAAATGTTTTTAATAACAATACAAATATACTGGTGTTTTTTAAAATGCATCACAGCAGGAAATTGAATAAACTGATGGAATTGTTGTATGGAAGATTATGCTGCGAAATTCATTATCCCACCCACATCTATGTAGGGTCAATTGCAGTCACGATAATCTATTATTCGCAAGTGTTTCTAGTGGATTATATTTAAGTAAAAATAATAAATTAACAAGGAATATTATGTTGTTATCAGACCTTATCCCTGTTGTGTTCAAAAAGTATTAGCCAATAAATTCTTGACTGATTGTGCTTTCCAAAAGTGTCTTAACAGTGTGTTATTTCTTTATGAATATTATTTATTGTACGTACTTTTCATTTTATTTTTTGTTATTATTTTAAATAAAAAAATTTTGTGATTAAGTTACACTCAATTTGTATGTATTTTTTCTAAGTAGACATTGTAAAACAAATATCTCCCAATACTGAGACATTCAGCAGAATTGTTTTCGTTACACTATCACAAACCCAGATATGACTTGGGAGAGTTTTTAAAACAAACAACTTTCTTGGATTTAGCAAGTTAAAATGGTGTAGAGAATCTGTAGTTTCGAGTATGAGTTTGTTGAAGTTGAGTGATCCTATCTAGGGGATATAATCATAAAGCTTTCATAGTTTTTGTGGACAACACCAATATATTGATATTTTTTTACCTACAGCGATAGGCTCTCGTGAGCTAAATTTAATATTTTAACTCCAGTTACGGTAAAAAAAGGGTTATGATGTTCTAAATATCATAAGCGCGACATTCTCGGGCTCAGGCAAAACTTCATAGTTGAGTGTTATGCGGACGCTTGAACTAGAATTTATTGATCATTGTTAAATATATTATTCGGCATTAATCTTGTTGTGTTGTACAATCACTAATTTTTTAAAACAATTTTAAAATCTTACCTGTCCAACTAAATATGAGAAGTGAAGTATGGTTTCGATGAAAATGTGCGATAATTTCCGTGTGTAAACTATGCAATATACAGATAAATAATTCTTATTTGTTTATGAGTACTTCAACTTTCTGACGAACAAATGTTAATATTAGATTATTGCAATCCTTATAATCTTAACTCGAAAAACATTAAATATAGACATATCTTTTCATTAATTAACGTCATTAGTTTCTCATTAGTTGCCTATAGTTTGAAAAGAAATTTATTAATTACTATTATGTAAAAAGTAGTGATAAATTACTAATCATCATTTTTAATGTTATGGATTGCGAAATATACTTCTAATTCTTGAAAACTGAAATGATAATAAAATTTGTTTTAGATAATAAACTTTGATTCATTACATGCCCGGTATAAGCTATAACATTAGGATTGGATTTGTGGAGATATTGTACAAGTTATAAGTTTTTCTTATCACGAACCATTGAGAACCAATGAACACTAAATAACTGTATCATTGTGGTTCAGTGCTCAGAAACAGTGAGCGCCAACTGTAACGAATGAGGATGAATATCGAATAAACTCAATATCTTCCAAAACTATTGGGGTAAAAACCCACACCTGCAACTCCAACTAACCTTATAGTCTCCATTTAATGTTACCGATGAGTTTCCGTTTTGTTCAAAGCTTTCGATTTTCTAATAGAAATTCTAGCTAGTGAGTACTCAGTTGTGGTTAACAACGTTGGCTAAGTAAAGATCCCGATTTTGATGAAATTTCCTTCATTGTGTGTAAAATAAAGTGATCATTTAGTTTAGGTAAATGCTGCTTAACCAAACACATGCTTGGATGAGTTTCTAGAGTAAATGATTATTCATGTGTTACAAAAATAAATCACATATTAAAAGCCAACTAATCACCTATCAATTCATAATTTAGGGCCATTTCCAGATAGCAGTAAGTGATCTGTTGAACATTGTCTAGATCCGCTATTGTATGGCTTAGAGTCAAGTGCTAAGATGGTTTTCCTTTTCATTCTAATAACTAATGAAATTTGATTTTGCTTGAATGCTACATGAATTCCCTTCTAAACATCATGGTGAAAATTTGTGTGTCATCTGATTGCTTTCGATGGTATTGACCTGATCTGGATGGTTTCACTCTAAAGTCTTTATCTTTCTTGTTTATAACCCTATATTCTAATATCAATGTATGGGCAGAATCCTTCAATCACCTTTTCCCCAGAATCCAGTACCAGGTTATCATAGATAGTAATCAAGTAGTACTAAATGAGAATTTCAGGTTATACAATTACTCTGGGTATAAATGCGAAGATTTTAGAAGAGAAAGATCCCAAAACTAAGTGACAAAACTAAGTAACAAAAAATGTCTTAACGAGGCGACTCATAATTTTGCTGAATATTTAGTTTTCCCTTCTGCAGAACCTTTAAGCTATTTAACAACTTAGATAAATACCCCTTTTTCTATTTTTCTCCCACTGTTATTCCTAACAGTTGTTCAGTCGACTTCTTGGATGTGTATATTGATGTTGCTTCGTCAACACTAGATTTGGATAGACAAGCTGCAATACTTGTTGAAGCCTCTTCTTCTTTATCATCATCATCATCTAATGAACTACACACAACAACACCATTTTCAGCCTCTGTTTATTCTTCCGTATTAGATAAATCAGATTTATTGGGCCGATATTGTGGTGATTATCTAGCGACCAACTCTGTCACATTTATTAGTTTACACAGAGAGATTGTATTGGATTTTTATTCAGAGTTAGAAAAAGTGGCAAATCCCTGGTATACAACTGGAAAATCCATTATATTCGGTTTCAACGGAACATTCGAATTTATTAATGATGGTAAGCTTAATAACAGTGTTTTTGTTTTGTTAATTTGTTACACTAGCTTGATGTATAGCGTTTAACGTTAACGAGAAATTCATGTTATATGTTTAAGGGTGCTCAGAAGGAAGTTGAGCATCGAACGATCAAAATAAATTTTGTTGTTTGAAGCAGCCAAGTCTGGTTTTTTCATGGTTGTAGTCAATGCTATAAACAACAATTTGTTGAAATCTCAACTGATTAGAAATACTATTGGATTAATTTTTCAAACATGCAGTCCGTACTATGTTGTTCTGTGCAAATATAAACCTGTTGACTAAGAAGTAATCTGGTTGTGTAATGCAAAATACACTCTAATGCCGGGTCGCATAACACATGAAAGATATTCCATTACTTTATCATCAAACTGTGACCTATCCTAAGGGTCATACAATGAGTAATGATAAGTACACATAAAACCCACAATTATCAGTCAATATTTTCCAATTAGCCAACATTGACTCGATCACATCACAGTATCGTAGCAAACCTTGTGATTAGATTGACTATGAATGGTATGTACAGAGAGATGCAGAAAGTTATTAATCACTATGGAAAAAATGATTTACGTAAAGTTATTTTTTGTTTTTGTTAGTATGCTACCTTATTGTGTTATTGACAAGCATTCACATATACTACTTCCAAAAATGTTTAAATGTTTCACTTCACTATTTACAGACTTTCTTCTAACCGTGCGGCCAAATATATTTTAAGCATAAAATGATAATGCTTGAATTTTGTAAATTACCACTCAATGAGCTTCCTGTTATTCATAATATTGCTAATATTCACGCTTCTAAAGTGTCCGAATGGCTGAAACGCCTACCCCATACTCAAAACCTTGTTGAAAACAGTGCTTTGTTTTTAGTTATTCAGGAATTAAACAACTGATACTAAACGTTTTTGGATATAAATTAATAAATTTATCCCAAGTTCAGGGTTCACCTGATTTTTACATAAGACATGTACTCTAACGCTCAATACACAGTGTTATTGACCGTTAGTTAATATCATTTGTGTTATTTATTAACTTGATGTCTTTTTAAGTAGGTGAACTCATTTCTAAATTTTCATAATCAGATATGAAAAAAACTTAAAATTCACCCGTTCAATTCACATTAGTAAATAAAGGCCCAATTGTTTAGTACTGATAAATTTCTTTCGTTTGACTTAGGGTACTTGTTTTAGGCTTAAGTAAAAGGATTCGCGTAAATTCCTAGTGAACTTGCATACTTGATCACAGCATGATCAGTTAAGATTTATAAATAATAAGCGGTGATGTATAGAATGTGATTTACATTGAAGTTCATTATATTATTTGTGAGAGTGACATTTATTTCTGTATTAGGTAATTATTATTATTAATCTGTTGTTTACGACATTCTAAACAACTAAGTTGAATGAATTTTTTAAATCGAGAAACGAGATTGACAGATGACTTTTAGCTACAGTATGTAAAATTTAGACAGATTAGGAGCGATAGCCAGCTGAATGTTTGTGACTTAAATAAGTTTTTTGTACGTCAGTCATCTGATGTAATGCTCCCTTCATCCACAGGTTTAAAGAATAGCTGTGTTCCTAGTTTCACTGAAACTGATGTCCGAAGATGTCTTCACTCACGTAATTCATCCCGATGTTTAGGACCTGATGGTATCCTAAACCTCCTTTTTAAAAAAATGTGCTGACGTCCCATGTTATCCATCCACGACTATCTTTAACAGATCCTTCTCATCTAATCTCATACCGAAAATGTGGAGAAAGATAAAGATAATCCATGTACCTAAGAAAGTATCTGGTGATAAGAATGTGAAATTTAGACCTATTGCAATAACTTCAACCTTCCTCAAAACAATGGAGAAATTAATAATACTTCCACTTCAGCCTGCGATAAAAGAGCATATTGATCCGTATCAGTTTGCTTACAAATGCAAAAGAAGTATCTTAGATGCTGTTGCTGTTCTGCATCACAATATAGTGTTCAACTTAGAAAAGGGTAAGAAGTATGTTCGATGTGCTTTTTGGACTATACTTCAGCTTTCGATTCTATACCAAGACAACGTTTAATTAACAAGTTAATCAGCGTCAACACTGACAGCTGGATAACCAACTGGCTATGTTCCTACCTCTCTGGAAGGGACCAGTACACTGTGCTTGGAGGAAAGTGTTCAGAGTCTCTACTGTCTCATGAAGGTGTACCACAAGGAGCTGTTCTTTCACCATTTCTTTTCTCTTCTTTTCCGCATGATCTGCCATCTTCCACAGAAAACACTTTTGTGAAATATGCCGATGATCTCACTGTATGTATGTCTATCTCTTCCTCTTTACATCCCATAGTAATGAATGAGTTTTTTGTCTCGTATTGATTGTTGGTCTGTTGGTAATGGTCCTATACTTTATCCGTCTAAATGTCAAACTGTTAACTTTAGCATGAGACATGAACGGCATCTAAACACCATTTTGAGATCCCATAATGCTTGTGCCATTGGAGACTCTTTGATAAACACAGTATCGAAGGTCAATTACTTTGGTGTTACCTTTTCGTTTGATCTCTCTTAGTCTTCTCACGTTTTATCGTTATCGATGAAGGTTTTCCGTCTGACTTACTACATAAAGAGATTGCATGCTCTTTGGACTACCCGTCACTTACTCTTACAACTTGTCAATTATTGCATATTACCTATTATTCTTTACTGTTCTCCATTATTCTTTCCTGGGCTTTTGAGAAAAGATTTTGCTGTATTACGGAGAGTGCTGAAGGCGGTTAGCAAGATGTGTGGTGAATCTTTCGAGTCCATAATTAATATGGTTGTGGATAGACATCTAAAGTCATGCAAACTCCTGGTAGGTGTTATTTTATCAGATACTAACCATCCCCTTCACTCTTATCTTTCTACTTGTATATCTTCTGGTATAACGAGACGTAATTACATTAAAATTCATGCACGCAAGCAAAAGTATAAAAGTTCTATAATACCTTGCCTAGCAAATATACTCTGTGACGAACAGGTTTTCAGAGTTAACCTAGTCAATAACCTGCATTCTTAACATGTCTCTAATTTGAAAAGTTGTACAGTTTTTCAGATTTCTTTTTTTAAACCTTTCCTTCCCTTTTTTGTCTTTGTTTCTGTTTTTTGTGTGTAACAAACTTGTTGAAATACCCTGTGCTGATAATTTTTATATTGTACCAAAATACAATATTGAATAAAGCCATTAATAATAATAATAATAATAATAGTAATAATAATGTAATATAGCGGGTAACTTGGAAATATATAGAAAATTTGAACAAGAATCGACTCTTAAATCAGTTATCAACTGTTCGTTTTTCCTCAAATAAACACATGTATCTGTAGTCTTATGTACATAGGAATACGAGATTGATCTATACTGGAGGTGGGTGAAATTATTTTGAGAATTTATGGTAATTTATTATCAAGGCTTAGAAATATTACACTTGAAATTAGTCTCACTAAAAGTTTAGCTACTCTCATTTCTCAACTTTAGATATTCAAATGGCTTTGCTAGAATATACTCAGAAATATTTCAGCAATCGCTGGGATCGTTTGACGGTAATTTGAATAAGTACTTGATTCTGGACGTCAGTTTACTTTTATGGTTGCCCTACGACAGTTAGTTTTAATCTTCAGATGAAAATAATAAGCCTATTAGCTGGCAAAATCTTGAGTGAACACCGCAGATCAATAACACTGACTGGATTTTTGTTGATTTTTAAAGTCGACTTGTACTTGTAAACAGACATTTTCATATCTACAGTAGAATAAGTCAGGATTTGGACTTCAACCAGCATATCCAAGCCTGAAGTCATTTATATACTTTATGATAAATAAAATGATTGTGAATACAACGCACTAGTCAAAAATGTACATTTGTTCTCATCTGAGTGATAACATGATTCTGTTCACTCAGATGATTGTGTGAGTAAACGTTTGTTTGATCAACAGACGATACATATTAGTATATAAATTAAAAACACTCACAGTTTGTATGAATATCTTGTTTGATTAAATGTCTGCTTTCATTAAAACACATACATATGTGATTCTGAATCAGTGTAAGTGAATCTAATATAAAACTTGTAATTTAAGCTTTCTAGTTTGCTTTGTGATATTAAAGTGTTTTATTGTAAAGATGTACATTCTACTCATACGTCTATCTATCCTTATCAAATCTCAGTTATTCCCTTAGTAACTCAAAGATTATAATCATTCTTTATTTTAGTTGGTTTAGTTTTAGAAACACTAACAAAAAAGGTTAAAAATGTACCTTACTTATTAATCACTTCACTCATCCCTCACGATCAATCGATATAAAGGGCCAAACAACAACGTAAAAACAAACATTTTTCAATAGTCTTAAATAATTTTAGTCTTTTTACTGTATTCAAAAAAATAAATAGAACCATAGGATTCAGTCTGACCAGGATAAATAAGTAAGTTGGAGAATAATTGAATTAAAAAGTAATTAAAAAACAGAGGTATATTCAAATCAAATTTCTCAAGGAATTCATTAAAATATCACGGAAGTAGCTTGATATTTTAACTGACATTTTATCAGTCTTGATGGGCATATATATATCCTGTACAGATTACTCAATTTGGTCATTATGACACAAGTTAACGTAGGATAGATGGGAAGTGACGAGCAGTAGAATTTGGGACGAGCATTTCGTTTTGAGCTCAAGTCCTGGAGGGTAAATCACCTCTGGGATGCAGGTACACCCAGGTAGGAAGTCTTAAACAGGACGAAACATGCGTCCTGGATTTTACTGCTAGTCGTATTATATTTATTCCATAAAAAAGTATTTGTTCAGTTGCCTTGTTAAGTAACTCTTGAATAACATACACAGTATTCTCGTTATATACATACTTTCGTAGCAAATTAAGTATAAGAAAGTTAAAAACATTATGCCTTCTGCTTTCAGTTGTGGTTGAGTAAATATTCTTTTTAGACAGGAAATACATTTTTCTAATAGTTTTGAAAACAGATTAAATAGAATTCGCTGAAACAAAAATTCTTAGCCAAAGTTTTCTGATTAACTATTGGAAGACAGGCGCCTTTAAATAAAACAAATTTTTTTCAATTTATCACCAGTCTCATAGTTAATGATATTTTATTTCCTCCAAGACAATAACCAATTTTCTACAGTTTATTTGAGACTCAACTGTCAAACAAATAGTGAAACCTGGTTTATTATTTCTCAGAAAACAGCATAACATATACACCCGTATATCTTTGTTCAATATTTCTTAACTTACCTTTTCAGTCATTAATTACTAGTACCTAACAAACACTGGAAATATAACTTGCTATTAGCGTTATGCTTTATTTTATGTAATACATAAAAGATTATTGTCATATTTAATAAAACACAATCATTTACTTGAATTATTTTCTCACTTATTCATGGTTTATCCATATTCGTGGTTAACTACGAAAGCCTTAATATCATACTTAAGTAATTGTACCATGATATGCATAAAACGCAATGAATCGTTCGAATGGTCGACCTTGCTTCTAAATTTCAGTTTTTAACTGTTCGATTGATTTTCTAAAGTATCTTTAGAATAGTTTACTTGAATAAAGCCTTTAGAAAAATATGATTGCACCAAGAGTAGAATATTTAACTATATATTAAATAGATTTCTCCTCAGGCTTTAAACCATTCTATAGATAACTTATTACGAAGGTTGAAAAACAACCTGAAAGTCATTAACGACTGAACTTTCATTGACCAAATAACTTGTTTATAACAGCTTGAATTCGTGATCTTTGTTCTAAAACGTGTCACGTTCGAAAGGAGCGTGAACATGAAAATTATCTTAGTCATTATAGACAGTGAAATAAATATCAACAAAAGATTTCAAATGAATAAAATGTATTTTAAAAATATCTTGCCTTCACCAGATTACATCACTGATCTTCTGAAAAAAGTATTTCACTCAAGGTAAAAATGATAGACCTTTTACTTGTAAGCGTTTTCATTGCTAGTTTTTTTCGCACATGGTAGCATAACTAACTTGATCCATAATCGTTTTTTATGCATTTGACTGTTGATTCATCAGTGGTAGAACCATAAGTGACCATCTTTAGGTTGTCACCAAACCAGTAAGTTTTATATAATCTTTAAACCGATTGGATTCTCATTCTCAGTAGAGTTATATTATGGAGTCATTTCACTCGTTACTCAAGAATGTTGAGAATTGTGAATTACCCCTTCCTTCCAATTATATTAGATGAGACATGCATTATGTCACCACATGTGACTGGAGTTGAAAATGGGAATCACTGAAATTCGATTCATTGGTTTTATGCTGTAACACAATCTAAAGGTTTTGGTCCCGTTTTGGCCAATGGTATATACTAATAAGAAGTTCCATGCTTAAACGAAACAGCTGTTCTGTGTGTTTTGATATACTATACATGAATATACTATTTACTATTTAACTATGAAAAGAATAACATAAGTACTTTAAATTTAAATTAAATAAAACTGGTTTATTTACTTACTGAATTTTACGAAGTATCATAATACACTTTATTCAGCCAAACATTTAAAACATAGGTTTAATCTTTACCTCCAGATACTTGAACACTGACAGCAACAGCAGCTGGTGCTGGAAAATTAAGTGTAACAATGGCAACAATGTATGCTATTGAAATTATTAGCATTATTACAATTACTCAGAGCAGAAAGAAACTACAGTATTTCCATGTGATAATCTGAATGAAAAGCTTTCCAGAAGCATGTGATACTATTATAATAGTACAACGATTAAAAAACAGCAGGTGGTAAAATTCTGCTTGGAGTTGAATATGTCTATTATGACATAAATGGTATTATTTGTAAGACAAAAAACATCCTGAATACGACTTTTCAAAAGAACTACAAGAAATAGAAGTTCATTAATAGTTTTAGAATTGTCTCTAAATATCTTGGTAGGTTTGCCCGATGGTTAAATAAAAACCATTGTAAGCTTGAATAGTCTTCGCTTTTAAACAAACTGTTTTAAAAGACATAAAATATTCGTTTTGTCTTATCGTTGTTTTTTCCTACATGTTTGTGTTTGCAGATGCATTCTATCCTGGTAAGGCTGTTTCTTCCTCTGAATTGTATATACCATTTGAAGATGACATTACTACTAGTACTGGCAATACTACTGCTACTTCCACCATAACTAGTAGTAACTGTCGTTTTCGTATTGAAGCAGATCATATTGCTAAACCTAACATAAATGGAGATATGACTAAATTAGATGAAATATCTGGTGAATTAATTTCACCTACCTACCCAGGTTACCAACCTAACAATCTTCTCTGTGTATATCAGTTAATTGGGCTTCCATATCAGCGAATTAGTTTGGATATTTTGGACATAGACTTATACTCAGGATCACCAGGGTAAGTAATATATCATTCGATTGCATACTAGCATTATGTGTTGTCCATTTTTTAAATCTATGGTGTAAACACCATGAAATCCAGGTGTGGGGACTTATCGACACTTAGTATTATAGTCCTATCTACCAACTGAATTAAACATTTATGCATTTCATCATTGCTGAAAATTTATTGATAAAGTAGTCAGCTTAGGAAAACACAGCGTAAATAAGTAAACATCAGTCGGTTCATGATCTCAATCAAAAACTTAACAATCTCCACAAGCCCTAAACTGGAAATTGTTATATGTTAAATGTTTTGTTTTGTAAGTCATGTAATTTACATATAAATCAAGGTAAGCACCTAGCATTTATAACCATACGTGATTAATTTCAAATCATGCACTTGACCACTTGTTTTTTGCAGTTTTAATTAATTGTGATTTGTCAGCTTCTCTTTTCAGTATTTATATCTTGTAATTTATAAATAATTTTATCAGTGACTTGACAGTATTTCAGTACTATTCCATTACTCTTCTCTAATGTTAAATTATACTTACCTTAAAAAAACCGATGAAGTGAGTTAAAGTTCAGCATTCAAACATATTCAGTTTACACTTGCAAGATACGGGTAAATGAATTTGATTGTCAGTTTATGTATTCAGTTTAATTAGCGAATTCTGCAAATAGCTTTTCAACATTTATTTGTAAAACTGTTTAATTTCGTCACAGTAAGCTGATTAGTTCCTGGCCACTTATACTTCATCAATTTCTGAAGGTGGAGAGATGGATCAGTTGACTGTTGAAGTCAGATGGTCACATCTAGATGGCCTAAAGGATTTCGTTTCTGAGTCAAGTCTGTTCAGCTATACTGCTATATTGTCGCAAACAAACAAAGATTCTTGGATTTAAAATTTTTCTGATCACTATAGTGAACTGGCTAACTGACGGTTAATTTATGACTGTTCATAATGTCCAACTGCATGTTTTTTTTATTTGGTTGATGATTATTATAGTATAGCTTCAGAAATTTGTGTGAACTAAGTACTTCCTATTATGTTGAATGCTCCTAGAGTATCCCATTATTTCAATGAGTTATAAAGAATTTAGCAGAAGACTAGTAAGGTAATGTCTATCAACAGATTGAATGTATCATATGGGTAGAGATTTTGTTACAAGTAAAAAACTGATTACATGGATTATGACATTGCTTGTAAGTTAATCAGTAAGCAGTTACCAACATACGAGTCACATATGGCCCTCTTGAATTCACTCCTAGTATGTTTGTAACACTGTATAGATAAACTCAAAAAACAGCAAGCATCCACATGACAATGAAAATCATGTCTTTTCAAATTCGTAGGGAAAGTTTTACAAAAATGCTCCTAAGGACCAACTGTTCGTTGACTGCACTTACTATTCCATAGTTTAACAAACCTATATCTATATCAGTGATCAACTAGTATCTATGTATGTATATAGTTTAAGCAGATTTCGTTTCCTAAGAATATTTCACATTATAGTACAAACATTATAAGAATCTTCAAAGGCAATAATACAAAGACAGGGTTGTTTAAACTATGTTTCCCATTATTCTATATTTATTGATAATATCAGGCTTCTTTTACTGGTTGCTTGCATTGTGCTGTCACCTCTACTATATAGTCAAACACTTGGATTGAATTTCTCTTGTCTACTACTCTCTAATCCCAGTGGACACATCTAAGAATTAACTAGTTGTTGCCAAATTGTTCAAATATGGTGAAATGAATGTATGTAAATTTTATTCAAATATATTTTAATGTGGTTGAATAAATTACTAACTGTTTGCTTAGCCGCAGGCTTTAACATTGTACCTAAATGTACTGCATCTTTGTTTATACATGTCAAAATCCCTATTGCTTACATGTATAAGTTAATCATTAGCTATAGATACGAGTTAAAAGTGATAGTTTGCTAAACTAATCAGAAACGATAGAACAGGTGCTTTAAAGTCCTTATTTATCTGAATACTCACGAACTGTATAGAACAGATGCATAATCGATTTCAAGCCTATCAGTTTTCTGAACTGCAAGTCACATTTTATATAAATTATAATAAAAACTCTAGCAATCTGAATGTGACATTATTTGATTAATTGATTTTGTTGCCTAATTCTTTTCCTAGTTTTCTATTTCTTCATTATCTTATACAAAAACGATCACGGAATTAAAACATGGTCTATCTGTTTTTCAGACAGATCGTTTCTTCCACTTGTTTACAACACCAATAAGGTGTTTACACATTACAAATTTATTCATTTATTAGGTTCAGTGTTGTTTGAAAAGACATTTGCATATTCAAGCCAATTTATGCAGCATTCATTTTAAATTAAGGTACAAGAAATTAGATGTTTGAACTACCTCATGTTGTATTATCTAGTTATTGTTGTAGATGAGACATTTGATTTTTATCACTGGATTTTAAGGGTTAGTAAAAATTCTTCTATTTTGACAGACACTCCTCAATAACACGAAATTATCAGTTCTTTTTGGCAACATCTCCCAACTCAAATAATTTTACATAATTTAAATTATTAACAGTGTTTGTATCAATCAATTCATGACATGAATTGACAGTTTGACCAGTCCTGGGAAATGTAACTAACAGTATCTCTCAGAGTGCAACCAAAAAACTATTCATCTGTCTTTTTTGGACTAATATACCCTGATGATCAAAACAGTATTAAAATTGAATAAAATTCTTAATTTACTGAGGTTTTTTTCTTTAAAATACTGATAAACTATGCCTTAGTCTTTTGCTTGTTTCCTCTGCTGTCTCATTGACACATGAGTTAAACACATCCATATAGTGGGAGCAACATTCATAATGATAACAGTTTTCCACTTGAGTAATTTAGAAATAAAATAGAACAGTGGATTTGATTTCCTAAATGTTAATTTAATTTATTCATTTTTTTCTATAATAGAAAATCATTTTGAGCAAACAAATAGCAGCACTGCTACAACATAGATTAAAAACACTATATTCATCCAATTGTGCAATACATCATCATACAAAACTTCTAGATAACAATAATAATTCAGTTTATGACGTTAGATGCTGAGTGGTAAATAAATGTAAAGCCTGTAATATGTAGCTTTTATGAGATTATTTTCTTGTCAGTAAACAAGAGAATATTTACGGTCATTTTATCCCTATCAACTTATTCATTATTATTTCATTATTTCTAGTGATCACTTATGTAATGTGAGGGAAGAGATTTTAAAATCGTTTTGTGTATAGAAAAGAATATCATTCTACTTAACCTTCAGTGCTTATCGGACTCCAGTGAACGTAGTGAATCAATAGAAACCTATTTGATATTTCATTATCAAGCTAATCATGTGAATTCAAAGAATTCAAGTAGTATTGGGATCGTAGTGTTGGCCAGGTCATAGAGATTAATTATTATACTAAATCTTTCACTTTTGAACTCAGCTTGAGTTTCATCATGGTATCTCAACTTCATGATTTTCTCTTTGAGGATCTAATCAGTACCATTTCGAAAATTACTTAAAATTTAATTGAAATATTCATCGAACTGAAAAGCTTTATAGTCCTGAGTAGTATTAAAAGAATGAAAATCATTATGTGTTTTAATAAGAGTATGACGAACTCCACCAAACTCCTAGTAACTCAAAGGGTTCCATCTACTTATCTGACTAACAAATCATAAGATAACAAGTATTCAAATTGCTTTCCTGTACACCTCAGTTTTTGCAAGCTTGATATTATCCAACATACAGTCAGTTATTTTGCTAGTTCATATCAAGGACTAATCTTATTTAGACAGCAACTGAAAACAAGGAAGCAAAGTTCCCGTATACTAATTATTTTAGTGATGTAATTATAAACGTATATGTCCAAAAGTGCCTTCTCTGTAGTCAACAAATATTGAATATCGATGGACACGAAAGTAGCCAAACATGTTACGTCCAGCAAGTGAAATACATAACTCATATAGAGTAAAACTGAACCTGGGGTGAGAGTTAAATTATTACGAATCAAGTATTTTATAACATTTAGTTGAAATAAGAATACTTCGCGAAATCGCGCTTAGAAAGACACAATACTAGTCAGTGGAATACGTAAAACCTCTTTCAGTTATTTTTTTGATATGGCGTGAACATAACGCAATGTTGCTTGCAAATATTCAGTCTCCTTCCTGACTTAGTTAACATACCACAACTTCTTGCCCAAATTACAGAAGAGGTATTTTCTAGCGAGTTACAAGTAAGCACCGTATTACTATTCATTTAAGTAGTATATGGATGAGCCACTGGTTGGACTTATGCCAACAATTCCTGTAACGATTACATGGATATTTGACACCAATACCCTTAGTTTCTTGTTCAAAATACTTACATCAGAAAAGACTATATACTGAGACTGGAACACAGGCTATCTATCTGAATTGTGGAACCGGTAATTTCTCACTTATCTCTCTTTTCAACATTGGTGATATTTTATTTAATGTCTTTTGAGTAAAGCTATTCTCTTTTCATGATCAAGATAATGGCTGACTATCTGTCAATGAAATTTGCTTTGTTGGTTTTAACTTTTTCTCAAATAATATTTTAAAAATTGATTAAACCAATAGAGAAGGTTTAGAAAGTTTGACTTTCTTCTTTATTCTAACTCTAAAATTCTTTTTTATTTCAAAATTTTATCTCTACTGAACGGCAAAATACTGTTTGTTAGGTGTATACCCTTTATTGCTCGCTAAGTTAGATAGATTGTTTACTTAACTACTTATGCATGTTACCCAACGCGAAAGAGTATAGACCGTCCACCAGTATTCTCCATCCAGCTCTGTCGTGAGCAATCCTTTCCATTTCTTGCCAGTCGCTATTCATCCCTTTCATGTCTGCTTCCAACTCCCGACACAGTGTGTTCTTCGGCTTTCTTCGTTTCCGTTTCTCCTCAGGATTTCAAGTTAGCGCTTGCCTCATGATGCAGTTCGGTGATTTCCATAATGTATGTCCTATCCACTTCCAACGTCTTTTCCTGATTTCCTCCTCAGCTAGAATATGGTTTATCCCCTCCCATAGTACGCTGTTGCTGATAGTATTCGGTCAACGGACATTCAGTATCTTACGTGAACATCTGTTTATAAATCTTTGTACATTTTTGATGATGGTTGTGGTAGTTCTCCAAGTTTCAGCTCCGTCCAATAGAACTGTCTTGACGTTCGTAATGGAAATTCTGACTTTGATGTTGGTTGACAGTTGTTTTGAATTCCATATGTTCTTCAACTATATGATAGGTAAATACTTAAAAAATCTATAATGGCCCCTATAAGACTACAGAAAGGGTTGTTTCATTAGATGTTTTCTCGGTTGTCACAAGATTTCTAGATGTGATTGGAAAGTATAAACTGTTAACATAGCCGTCTGCACTACACAAATAGAAGTCCCTGCAACACAATAAACCGCTAACGTGTCCGTTTGCTTTAGTTTCTTCAGCAATCTTGTCGTGCAATCTTTGGAAAAGCTCTTTTTGCCCGTGGGGTTTACAGGCTTCTCCTGCTTATTTTAACCGAACTGACTAATAGACTATTATCAAATGATCGTGAATATAATGTGAAAGTTGATTTTTCAGATTTCAGTGGTTCTCTAACAGCTCTGATTTAACTTATTTATATTAATGATCTTTAGTTTATTTATTGTGTCAATCATTTCGTTATTTTGTGTTTCAGATGTCCAAAAGATTTTATCCAATTCTATGATGGTTTTCAAATAGACAATACCAGTATAAGTCGAAATTCTATCGGTCAGAGAATATGTGATAATTCGAATAATATTCATATCGTATCTACGGGAGCAAGTTTAGTGATACTATTCGTTACTGGTCAAATTCAGTTGCTAAATTATGTAAATAATAAAAGAGATAATGTAATAATGAATGCATTGAGTACAAGACGTCGAGGTTTTCGATTACGTTATACATTTACCAAAAGGTTATTGCCTGTCAGTGAAGCACCTGGAGGCGAGCACGTCCGTGGAACAGGTAAACTGAGTATCAAACCTTGTGAATAACAGTTCATTTACTAAACGATAATAATTCTTATGTGTAAGTTCAATCACCCTATATAATGTATCACGTCCAACCTAGTCAAACTGTATCAGTGAACAAACCCAGATTTTCAGTTAGTAATAAAATGTAAATAGGCCAATAATATGGTAAGATAGGTTAGTTGAAACAAAATTAGGCTACTGAAATAATTAATATTTAGAGCTGGTTTTGATAAAGCGTAGATATGCGTACCTCACCAGTTTCATGGTCCAGTTTAGATTACTCGCTATCAATTTGTAATAACGTCGAAACTGCTTCTGGTAGTTCTACCGTTAAATGTGTCACTAGAACTGATAAATATTGTTGCCGATTCTTATTCAGATTCAAGCCAACAACAGTTTGATTATCATATCAAATAAAATATTAATCCATCATAATTTGTTCGTACTTCTCATGTATAAGCTTTTTGTCAAATAAGCTTTCGGTGTTTAACTTAAAGGTGTATGTTAAATTTTCCGAAATGTCAATTTCGACACCTTACCGAATTTCATTTTAATGTTAAAAAATAATTTTTTCAGAATGTGATTATGTGATAAAAAGTCAAGGTTCCATTGAAAAACAGTTTGAATCACCCACAATGCGCAATAATTTCGTATTAACTCCAGATAGAGTATGCAATTTCATATTTATCGGAGAACGATTTGAACAATACATCGAAAGCGTATCAATTGGATTTGAACGAATCGAATTACCTAAGTCAAGTGAAGGAAGTCAAATGTAGGCGATTGTATTCATATTTTTGTATGATCAATATTTTTTTATGTGGTAATTGTAATTACTTCTTATTGATATTATGATAGATTTGGTGAGACTATAATTTATGGACGACCTTTGAGCGACGCTAGACTGACCTTGAGAGTGTCCACCTAATAACTGGAACTAAATAAAGGTTATAAACCTGTTTGAGGAATTAGAATTATGATTTACCGTTGATGGTTAGGGTTAGGAATTATATTTAGGAGTTTCATCACGAACTGACATCACTTATAAAGCCAAAATTCTATTTAGCTAAGTGGATGAATAGATTTCGCGCCAAAATCTAAGACCTGTAATCCCAAATCTCATCGGTTCGTCCATAAATTATAGTCTCGCCATAGATTTTTTTATTACAATGTGAAACTGTTGATATTCACCTTTCTTTTATAAATAAAAATATAATTCTGTAAGACTAAAATTACAATAATGCGAATACACAAGTAGCTATCATGTTTCGACCATTGGAAGTTCAATCTGTATGATTGTATAAAATGCTGATGAATTTCCATCGTAAAAACTACCGGCTATGGTCCTTAATCTCTATACTTTGCGCATATAAATATGCCACTATCATACTGATTTTGATGCAACGATTTGAACTCACTTTTAAGTTGCATGGTAATCTGTAAACTTTACGAAAGTGATTATTTTATTCATAATTTATACCTCACACTAATTATAGAAAAGTCTACCATGTAATTTAAAAACTTCACAGATTATGATCAGTTCAGAGGTATAGGTTGTTAAATTGGGTCTTTTTTTGTGACGTTAGACAATGACGCTTAAAGAGGCCAGAATAATGTTTACAGTGAGGACATTTGACACTTAATGTGTATTGCTAGAAAATATAAAACAACTCTACCAATAATTGAGTCAATTTGTATTGCAGGCCTTCAATTTAAATCCTCGTACCAAAAACGAATGTACCAAAAATCGTAAAAGTGTAGAACGAACTCAATAAGTTCACTTTCTTACACCTTGTCTACCCTTCATCTGTAAATATTTTACTTTAAGATGCTTTGCTTTCTTTAATTGTTTCTAAAACTATCCAGAAGCCGCACAGTTTATCATAGATGATGTGACTATTTTTAGATAGAAAATGGGATAAAAAGATGAATAACTAAAAGTTAACGCAAATTTCTTAAAGACATTTTACACTAGGAAACCGAATTCACTCATGTTTGATACAGTGGTAAAGTCTCAGTCTATCTTTACTTGACTAAACTAAGAATGAAAGACTAAGTAATAAATGAAGTGACCTGTTAATAATAAATCTAATTGTTACGGTGTTTCTATGTTTCAAATTAACTTAGGGAGCATTTATTAATATTTTGGTCAGTATTTACTGGATCCTGGCTGATTGGATAATTTATTACTTACAGCTATAATTCAGAAATCCAAAGCACCATTTCTACATCGAATATTACCATTGATCAATAAACCGACTAAATTTGCTAGCCTAATCTTTACTCCTGTCACATCATCGAAACATCACAGAATATGCTTTTCAGTTTCGCCTTATATGGTGCGACTTGTCTCTTCTAACTATTATATTTTTAATAGCCCAAATAGCCTAATTTTCCAGAACAAATCGTAAACCTGATCAGTATTACATAATACACAATACGAACTAGATAACACTAAGTTAGTCACAACTTCGAGACTGCTTAATGAAAAATTCTCACTTTTACAGAAGGCTAGTCTTAGCTTGAGCAATTTACAGTAGCACTGAATTATACAAGTTTCACTCCCAAAAATAGAATCAGAAGCCTCAAGATAATTCACATTGCAATCTTGTATAAAATCTAGGTTTGAAGATCACTTCTAACTATCTAACATCAATTTAATCATTTGTGAATTAGATCAAAGTAAATGTTTCCAGATTTTCAATGGTAGTCTAACATCGATCGATTCACGATCTTAATCTAAAACACATAACCCATATAAATTTGCAGCCGATTAAAATAGTTTAGTTTTGTTGGTGAATGAAACACAATAAACCAGTCCCATTAGCTTGGCTGATTGATTCCATAACATAAATTTTCTAGTTAAAAAATTATAGCGTAGATATTTCAGCGGTTGTGTTGTGAGATTGCATTGGAAATTCGCTTTTTAATGATCCATACTACCGACAATTGCTAATAAATGCAAAATCTAGAACCATAAGTGCTGACTTGTTTTTTCTTCACTCATCTAACACAATAAAATAATTTGATAACCGAATACAGGCTTGTGTAATGTTCTGGCTTTGAACTGCACTTATTTTATGATGACGGAATATACTAATCAGTCTGTTAACTCGAAACTGCCAGTCCAAAACCTATCACCATTATATTATTTGTATACCACCTTTCGGCGAAATCCATTTAAAGGACAGATTTTCTAAATGCCATCATTTTAGGGATATTATTGTGTAGTGGTCTTGATAAATTACAAATCAGCTCAAGTTGAAAGTGTGAATTTAAACTCACGAACTAAATGACAAGCTTTTAGACAGGGTTATTAGTTTGTTGATGTTGTAATTTGGATTAAATTACTATTTAATAATCCGGTTTTCAGCGGCTTTTTAATTATTGTCCATCCATCATTAGATTTGTTCTGATGTTACTATCGGTAATAATAAGTTTGAACAAACTTACTATAAATAAATACTATTTTGATTAGATATTTTTGTACGAGTGAAGTAAACCTAAGTAATATCTGTAAGAGCATTATACTTATCGACTTTAATTAAACTAAATTACATATATATATCCTACCAATTTAAACTAAATAGGGAAAACTTTTCTAGATTAAATAAACCATGAAACTGCAACTTATAATATATAGAAACTTTAGTACGTTTTCAGACACATTAATACTAAAGGGTTCAATGTTGTTGATTATTGTATTTATTTTGAAGATTCCATCTAACTAACGTTACTCAGTCAACATTTTGAACTAGCAACAGCCTGTAAAATTCTGCATTATAAAAAAAATATTAAAATCTGGTGAACAGTTAGCTGTCATTGCACAACCCGTAGAGAATGGGACAATTATCCAGAAAACATTTGAATCGTGTTACAGTATAGATTTTCAGACAATCACAGTTACCCAAATCACTGGGTGTGTTTTCCAAACCCGTCACCTTACTGATTGCTAATTTTTATATTCATTTAATTTTTTCGCAACAAACGTTTTACTGGACAATGAAGTCGGATATACTTTATCAATATTATTTTTGTAGTATCAAGTATCGACTGCAATAAATAATGGGAACTATGCATTTACAACTTTTAGTCTGAGTTCAGAAACTCTGTACATTCATTGACTAACCGTCAATCAACCAAAATTAAAAAATACCCAGTCTTTTTCACCCTAGCCCGGAATTGATATATGGATTTTGAGATCATTATTCATCTTCACTAGTCAATCTTCATAATGTAACTTGATATTTTCGACAGCTTGTTATGACTTAGGCATAAGAGTTGGCACTAATATCGTTACTTCCTAGCTTCCTTTGTTTTCACTGTTGGGACCAATTCTCTTATATAAATGTTTCCTACTTAATCAGCAGTTAGGTTATTTTTAATCGATTTTCCTAATATTTTGATTATACGTAATTATCTAAAACATTATTTGACTTAAGAATATTTCGATTCATATTACTAGTTATCTCCCCACTAGTATAAAGCAAAAATACATCTGGTTTCTTTTAAATGCCTCTAAACTTTCATAACTTAATTTAGTTACAATACTTGAAACTTAAACGAAATATAACAAGGACAGGTCTCGAATTCTATGTTTTCTTCTGGCTGATTACATGTCCAATGTTTATTTCTGAATTATGTTTTTGTACTGAAAATCAGAATTTTGTGCTAGTCTTTTTATAATTTTGTGTAAAATTTATTTTTGAATGAAAATCAGCAAGCAGACAGTCTCTTAAGCTTGTTTAGAATGACTCATTCGTTTACATTGTCAATATTGTCCGTAAGTTTGAGCTCATTGACAGATTGATGTAGGTTATGGAGGAATTTAATTTACTGAAACGTTCGGGAAGAAATAAGACGCTTACTAATTGTCGTTACTTGTCACTAATACTTCAAACAGTGAGCTCAGTTCTAAATAAATTAATTTATGAAATACCACGAGAACTTATATGATATGATTTTCAGCTAATTAAAAGGGTTGTAGATCCTAGTTCGGTGTTGCTATTGATTATATGTCACAGAAACTAGTAAAAGCACTACAGCAGCCCATGGTTAATACGTTCATATTGACTTTTAATCGAAATAATAATCACTTACATGATTTAGGTGACTAAAATGTTGGTTTTAAGTAATAGCTATAAGAATAATGAAATATCGGCCGTAATGGTTATTGTATTGGAATATGAAAACTGCAGAAATCGGATCCTCTAAAGACAAGTAATAAAGTTAAAAATCATATTCATGCATTCACATGATTCAAATGACATGAAAATTTCAGGAATACAAATATCCTATTTCGATAACATCCAGCTTTTGAAATAGAACTCCATCAGATAATGAACAAATAGAGACAGTTTTTTTTATTTATCGTAAGAAGAATCCTGGCTATCAGTTCGGCTTCTGTGGTATATGTTGTTTCATTTGTAAGTTTTTTGTATGTTTTGAAGTTTTGAAAGTCCTGGAGTAAACAGTGGAAAGTGTTGGATAAAATATTAGGCTTTACTGCAAAATGCCCTACCAAGGTAATGGTCTAAAGATTTAGCTACCATAGCTATTATCTACTGGTAATAAATAAGTATGATATCCTGAATAACTTCAATGATGAGAAGTTTGTACCACTATATAGTGCAACACTATGGGTGGAAACTACAGATGTTTTTCCTTCATCAGGTTGATAGAAGCAAGTAAGAATGATGAATAAGAAGCTAATTAAATTTAAAAATTATTGCTGTGGTGAAAAACAACAACAAAGATTTTCATTATGCTTGCCGCAGTTTGCAGAGTTTTGTTTTTCTATGCTTTAGAAATTTATCTGGAAAATAAGATATATATTGAATTTCTAGTTAGGTTTTACAGTGCCATGATGTTCACTTTAAAAAAATAGATATTTGATATTACTGAACATTAATTTATGCAATTTGAAATTGAATCTCCCTCCCTAAAATGAATTTAATTTATGCTTCGAAGCGAAATTAAACTAAAAATAACCATTATTTATGTTGGACGTTTGTGGACAATCAGTAGAAAATAATACCTCAAGTATATTTAACACATATTAGTGTCTATCAGAAATAAGTGGGAAATTTATTTCATTAATGACTCGTATTAGAGTGGTCTAAAACTCCACTACTTAGATTATTAGGGGTTTGTTTGAAGAGTAAGTCGAAGTACAATATTTTATCTAAATGATATTTTTAAATTCTAATGAACTTAGCTATTTGTGAAGACATTTTTCAAAGTGTACGAAAATCTCTAGCCTTACATTTCTAGATTATATATCACCATGAAACAAAATATTGCTACTTCAAAATTTTGATTTAACATTATTACCGTATAGGATTAACACTCTGAATTCCACATAGTATAACTTCATAATGGTATATACAACTTTATTTTCGTGATTACGTTTACAGATGTGATCGTGGACACATGGCAATTTATGGTAGTAGATCATTACCTGGTGAACAAATTAACAAACCAACCTATGAATATTCTCATGAAATACTTCAAACTAATAAAGAACCCGATCATGTGTTTTGTGATCGATCAAATGAACTAGAATCGCTCAAAATCGGATCAGGTTTTCAACATCATGATTATCCAATAGTTGGACGACACAATGTCTTACTGGTGAGATTTAATTCAACGGGAGCCGACTTACCCGGTTTAAATATGAAGTTTATTCTAAGTTATAGGTTTAAAAAGGGTATGTTAATTTTTTTATTTTTATTCTTGAGCGATTAAATTAGATTTCATATAAATTAAAAGTTCGAAATATGACACCACATCCCAGTTATTTTTCTGTATAATTTGTAGGGTTATTGAGGGAAGAAAAACCATTTATACTGTAGTCATGTCCTTACTGTTGACCTAACTTATTTGACGGACTATGATGCTAGGTAAAACAGTGTTTGATTCATATGTTGACTGGTTACAAATTAAAGCTATTACTTACACTCTAAATGTGTTGGTGTTGATTAATTTTTCTAGTATGAAAAACATAAAATCATCATATGGCGAAGCAAGTGGCACAAATTCGTACCGTTTTACATTTCACTTAAAACGCATCCGGGAAACTAATGGATCATACACTACCCTAAGTACTACCAAACAGACTATTCAACACGATCGGTCTGGCGATACAGTTCATTGAAAATATAAATGATCCACTAGTAGAAAACTTTACTCCCCATTAATATTGCGTAAGATCATAAAGTGAATTATAGATGAGATTCAGTGAATAATCATTAATCATTCACGAGTGGTTGAAGTTATGTGATATTCAAATTAAATACTCCCATGAGCAATTTTTGTGTGGAAAGTACTATTGTAGATGTTAACTTTCATTACAGTCGTATTATTCTATAAAAAAAAAGTTACTGAGTAGTGAAACCACTTAATTGTTACGTTTACACAGGTAAGACCTGAGCTGAAGCAACCAGTAGACAAGAGCTTGTAAAATCCTCTTTTATAGAACACAATTTTTAAAAATACTAATACCTATATATAGAAGTAATTTCAAATAAATATATTTTTATGAGTGTAACAAACTGAACTATATCGCCACCGTATTTCAACTAGAGGCCTAGTAGTTGCTTGTCTGATGTAATATAAACTTGAAGCACGAGACTTAACTAGTAGTCAGATCTTTGTGCATTATCCACTAGTCATTAGGCTGGTTATCAAATGAATAATAAAGTATTTTCTTTATTTCGTTGAAAAAGAAATCTGCACAGGTTCTTATTCCTGCGTGTTAGTAATATGTAACTAGCTATGGAGTTGACTATTAAGTGAATGGTAAGCAATATTTGAACGGTTGTTATGACTTCTATTTCAATTGCCAAATGTTTAAACAGACTATTTCAAATCAGTTAGTTTCAAGTTAGTCACGACTTGTCTTCTAATAACCAGCTGAATAAGTTGAATGGTAATCTTCAAGTCGTTGACGACTATAACTACAAAATACTAACCATTTCATTGAATAGCGGATTAAGTCAACCCAGTATGATCTACTCTTTATTTTCTAGATAAATACATGGTATTGAGTAGAGTTTTTTAATATTTTTATTCACAATAAACATTTTGAATATCATCAAATTCATTTGTTGGTCGTTGTTGTTTAAATTCCGTTACCTATCAAAGCTAAGAGGAGTTAGCTTTAGACAGGGCCTTAGTTTCTTAGATCATAAAAATAAAAATCTTGTCAATGTGTGCCAAGCTTGAAGAAGTATGAATATGAAGCCGTTGATAAATCTTCATAACTCATATATTCCTCTAATGATTGTTGTATATCAAACTACCTTAAGATTTTTAGACAAGAAAAGGACTCGACAGATGCAATAACTGTGCAATGATTAGTAGGAATCTTGGACAAAACAGTCCTAAACAAAAATAGAACAAAGTACAGTGCTATACGGTTTTCGATAGTTTTCAAGCTAATGTTCTTTCGTGATAAGAAATGTGTTTGAGCTTACACCACATTACTCACAATTATCAGGCTACATTTTCAGATCCCACTCCACTTCTGTTTAAGTATTCAGGTAATAATCTAAACCTTTATATAAAGTTTGATGCAAAGAAGAGTAAATAAACCTTCATTCGACAAATAATCTATAATAATATAATTGGATGTATGATTAGAGTTACTTAAGAGTTGTTCAAGGTCTTTTAGTCCATCTAATCTGAGTATGAAAAGTGTATTGAAGTCGATTCATATATTACAAAATACTTTAGAAAATACATCCCTATCTGGTTTTTAAAACAGACTGAGTCGAACCCTTGTGCGTGTTGCAAAGAATAAGCCATCTAGTGGACAAATAACTTCTTTGTTGTATATTGGTACAATAAAAAAGTATGAGGGAGCAATGCATACATAACCTGTAAGTGTTGTCATCAAAGTTTTGTCATTACGATAATTCCCACGCACCTTTTAGATTAAAATTTATTCGTAGGCTAGACATAGATATAAGTGAATAAAAGTGTTGACATCTAAACTTCAAAGAACTTTGTAGCCTCTTTATTCGGTTTAGAGCTATTAAAAATCTGACGGAATTCCTCTGAATACACCACCAATTTACTTAGAATCAAAAATCAGAATATCCATTTGAATTTAGAACCAGTCTAAGACTTTTGATGCCTGCAGTTTGAACAAAGTATCAAAAAATCACATATAGATGAACAGTAAGTTATACATAACAGTCCACTGTTCATACGTAACTCGTTTCGACAAAGGAATCTAAGACGTTTCAAGGAGTACCTTGATTATGAACACTGTAATGTCAAAGCTGGAATATATTTTGATGCTTCGTCTTAACAGAGATTGTTTTATCCGTGAAATACTGATATCTTGTTTTACACTGTGTAAAATCAGGTTACTGTTTATGTACCTTAAAGCTTTAACATTTCTCCTCACAGATTCATCACTTAATCACCCATAACTTCTATTCAAGACTATATTCTATGTGGGAAAGTTATACAAGGACATTGTCAACTTCTAGCTAACCCCAATCTATTTCATCGAAAGAGAATGGAAATGGAAAGATTCCGTTAATTACAAAATCTGAAAATAAAGTTATTTATTAATAATAATAAATATTTTAAAAATAGACTATGCTGAATCTGTAGTTTATGACTATGATTATCTCTACTTTAAGTTCATATAGCCTGACGATTTAGTTTACTTATGCTGACAAAAAATAAATGAAATTTATCTTTATGTGCACGAATCATTAAGGTTCGGTTGCTTTTCACCAATCCATACAGACGAATACAAATAAAGTTGGTGGCTTGATAAACTAATAAAAAACCTTAACATCATAATATGCAAAATAAAGAAATAAACCAATCGGATATCTATATCTTTCAGGATTCTTATGTCAAAGTAATCAATCCCTTTCCTAAATTTTTATAGATCAACAAGAAGACGGAGTTGATCTAAAAGATGTGATGTATTTACGCTAGACATTTAGAACAATCTAAACACAAACACTTGTCAAGGCATTTTATCTGAAAATTAATAAAGGTCAATAAATGAATGTTCAACCAAACAAAGTAATAATTATGATCAGAATGGGGTTTGTGGAGACTGTAGTAATTTTAATAGTTGAATTGATGAATCGATGTAAAGTAGACCACCATTGAAAATGTGGGAACACTGGGTGGTCATTTCGTCCTAGTATTGGACTCCTCGGCAGTGTTCATCCACGGTCCCGCACGCGGGATCTCAGTCAAAAACTTAACAATCTCCACAACCCCATACTGATAATTACCATGTGCTCACTAATTACTAGCTTCGTGAAGGGAATTCTCGGAGTTCTAGTGAGAAACCATGACCAGTGGAGTTCAGTCTGTGTCGAGTGGAGACAGGTATCTACCTCAGACAATGGAAGAATGGTTGCTTAGTCATTCATAGATTAGTTGAAGTTAGACATTAACACTGTTGGATGCCGGCTCAGTGGTCTAGAAGTTAAACGTTCGCGTGCGAACCGAAGGTTTTGGGTCCGAATCTGGTGTACGGGATCATGAACACGCACTACTGAGAAGTTCCATACTAGAACGAAATGGCCGTTCACTGCTTCCAGGTTTTCAATGGTGTTCTATTTTAGATCAACTCATCAAGTCGACCGTCAATATTTTGAAATTACCAATAATAACTGTAACTCAAATTAAAATGCTTGAATCATTTTTGTTAACTCTTTCGTGAATTCTTAATTTTTATAATCAAGGAATACAATAGTTCTATACAAGTTAATTTAATATAAGAATATAAATGAGGATCCAATGTCTCTAACATTCACGTTTAGTTTTATTCAATGTACATTCCTTTATTTTTATTGCTTTATGAAATGATTTTCTGGTTTTAGACTTACTAATAGTTTTCCAAACCCACTCTTGTTACTACAAACTGTAACAAAATACTTTTTCTTGGAATAAAGTAACCGTAAATTTAGATAATTACTTTTGAAGAATTAATACTTGTAAATGGTTGAGAAAGAAAATCAATATTGTATGGAAACAATAGAAAATTGTCGCACTACCTTAGATCATAAAATTACCTTAGGATTACCAGGGTAAATTCAAGGTTATGAGAAATTGTTTCTGTACACACAAGTGATCTGTGAATTTGAGAATAGTCAAAGCTTCTCTAAACCTAAGAATTCGTCCTTGGCAATTCCCATGCAAGGTTTTAAAAGTTGTATTGGTGTCAATTCTATACCCCGTTTCAATTATGTGCTTTGCTACCAATGAACGTAGTTTTCTACTTCCCACGCTAATCGGAATATTTGACTGATTTAACTTATTTTCTCCGTTAATGATCACGATACGATTAAATTCCACCATGAAACAAACGTTTGTTACTATGGCCTACAGAATATATAGAATGAATGAGACAAATCGAGTTATCGTGTCGATGCATTTATTTAGTAGTAATGACTACACAGAATGGGTGTTATTGTTTGACTTCTATTCCGTTGTCAACTAATGTAGATGCTATGGGAATTAGAAAATGAACTAGTTTATAAATAACCTACTCAATTTGTCTGAGTGATAGAATATTTCTTGACCATACATATTTTAACTGAGACTAGGTATCCAGAAATTCATATTTAGAGGTAAAGGAAAATCTCCCATGGACTCAGAATATATCCGAGGTTTTTCCGTAATAGCACTCTAGTGCTAAGATGTGAGATTTGACTATGAATTTAACCTTGAGTTCATCCACCTTAATTTATTTAGATTTCAATCTTACTGAATCTATTTTAGTGAGAATTTGGTCAGATGAAGCACATACAGTTGCGTGCCTCACGTTAACACAACTGTTGATAGGCAGATAGAATGGAAACTGGTAGTACTTTGAAAACATTGACAAACGAAAGTTCAATTTCATCACATTTTTGAACATTTGGTTTCTTTAAAACGGTAGTTTCTGGAAATTATCAATAAGATTATAGATAAGACTATGGTAGGGGTGTGATTTGCTTGTAAACAGGATTTGATTTGGATTATTATGATTACTACACGCTACTGGTTTGGTATAACCTTTTCATGAAATCCAATAATTATGTCCATAAGTACCGAGAAAAAATGTTGCATCTGACATAGACTAACAGAAATGCTAGACTTAGTGATGCTTTTTGGTAACTCCGTACACTCTATGAGAGGTAGCGAAAAGCCTCAGTTGTGAGAAAACAAATTATGGAAAGACCTCTAATAAGAAAGAATTTGATTAGATTGATTTGATCAAATTTGAGTATAGTAGTGGAAACTTATCTATAACTTGAGTAGAGAGAAAAGTTTGAGAAACACTATGCAAATGTGCCTTGTGATTGATTTCACTATGATATTATACACTGGGACGACTGGAGTCATACATAACTCAGGTCATAGTGATGACACTATATTTGATGAAATGTTAAGACATTTTACTGACGATTTTCTCAAATGAACTTATCATACTACCAACTGTTATCTAATGCGACCGAGTCTACTTAGCTCGTTATCATTAAAAATTTTTAACTTGTGGAGATATGAGGAGGATTTCATTTATATGACTGTAAATATTTGTAGCTTAGGTCACTGAAGTTCTAATGACAATAGACATTTTAGTCACTAAGACTGAAAACGATAATTGCTTTAATATAAAACATAATATGAATCAAAAGTCAGAGGACGTCTTTACATTTAACTGGTTATATACTAAATAGGTCATAAAACTATGCAGCTAAGATTAGATATCAATTATATAATTTTGAAGTGTTGACGCTAACTGATTTTGTAACAATGAGTAAATAGTTTAAAATCTTCAGCTAGAGGACTCGACTAGTTGAACATTTTCTGTGTGAAACACACTTGGTTTTTTCCTCCTATGGCTATAAAACGGTTTATCAACTGTTCTTATTGATTTGTAGACTTTGGTATTCCCGGTATAATGATTAATCCTGAAAGTTGTCAGTTTATGTATGTAAATCCATCGCAGTCGACAACCTCTGTTTTTTCATTGTCATCATCTTCTTCCGAACCGTCATCCTCATCTACCTCAAAAACAAATACAGTAAATTTCAAAGGATGGACCAACTCACCTCTCTACCCAAATAATTACCCACCTAATTCAGATTGTTTGTATATAATTACACCACAAAATGAATTTGCTGTAGAACAATCCATACGTCTAGTCTTTGAAACATTTGCAACTACATATCGAACCCAGTCGAAAGTATCAATTGAAAACCAATCAGAACTGGAAAAATTTCAAATTTGTTATCAGGTGAGGAATCTCCAGTTAACTAACTTACCTTGTTTGAAGTAGAATACGAAATTTCGCGTAAAAAAATTCAATGTTAAGATGGTTTACGGAAAAGTGATAGATCGTTATTAGGTTTTTGTAAAACTACTAGAACTACGACCAAAAAACATGAGAACTTTCATTCTGTCTGGGAAATAGACGCTCACGTCATTCACCATTTGACAGCTTCGCGTTGTCATTAGTCCGTGTAAAATTGCTTTATGTCTATTAGTAGATTGAAAAATGGTGGTAATATTGCTTACTTTGCAATATGAAGTACAGTGAAGTACTTTGCTCAAATATACTGTCATTTCTGCATAGCGCCTCTGGTATTCGGAAGAAATTTAGTCTCACAGAAATCAGAACTGATCAAGATTCAAAATGCTGGGTAATGATTAGCTCTTATACAGTCTATTCAAAAACATAACCACGATACTACACCCATATCATGTTGATCAGATATGTCTGTTTCAGAACGGACGGCATTGTCATAATTGTGTTTTGCTTGTTCTTTTAAGATAATTGTCAAGAATCGATTGTGTCTGGTATAGTTTTCCCCACATATTTATGTAAACAGGAGAAATATTTAAGTTCGAAGAACAATAGTCAGCTTTTTGGTGGTATTACTAAATTGTCTACCACACTGAATAACAAAGTGCCCTTAATGTGACCTGGTGACCCACAATTTCGTCTTACATGAATATGACTACTGTCACTACTCCAAAGTACCTAATGATGTAAAACCTCCGTCTAGCACTTTAAAATATCCTATCACTCTCATCATAGCTAAAAATATATTTCGTAGTCCCGATGGAACTAAAGCAAATCGTACAGAAGCATCAATGGACTGATGAATATCTCGTTTCATGATATTTCGATGTTTTATTATTACCCATCTGAATAATACGGTTGTGTTGTAGATATGATCTTCAAATAACAGAACTTTAAATTACAAACATAAAAGTGATAACCAAGATTTAGTAGGGAAAAATAGAGTAACTGTCCTTTTGTATAGATATTGCAGTGATATTTACAAAGCATTCTTTTGAACAGTTTACTTCAAGCCCTAGTTTAAATAAATAAATCAAATTAGACTCTGAAACCAACCTAATGCAGTTACGATGTAATGTTCCTGGATTACTAGCTGTACAAAACAATCAGTATTTGATAAACTTCCACCACTCAAATGTAATATTTGATTCTGGTAAACAATTTTGATCAAATATAGACTTACTGAGTTGATTTTCACCATAGGATCTCAAAGCTCAACTACTAGCAATGTTACGAATTTATTACAGTCAAATGATTGAGTAGTCAGAACTGTAATATATAAATGTTATTACTCTAGGTAATGCAAATGCATTACCGTCAGATATGGAGGTTTTTTATCGACAGTAGTCTTTAAAAATTCCCCACACTTTATATATATCTTCATCTTTCTGCAATCACCTGTGAATATTCTCTGCTAACAGTTATTACTTTTGTAATTTGGTCGGGGCTTTTTAATATGCTATGAGTGGAATAAGATAGTCCTATTGATAGAGCCTTTTAACTGTGATACAGGGATAAGACTGATATCTATCGATTGTATCAATCATCAAAATACTATATATATATATATTTCCTTTTGGCCAATAAATGAAACTAGTTGTTGGTCATATTTCAGGGAAACTCCAACTATAATTACTTATTTTTAAATTAACCGTATTAATGACTTACTTATATTTATTTCTTCTGATGAGATAAATAGACACCAACAGCTTTATAAAAGTAATCAAAACTACTTCCTTACTCCTGTAACTCCACGTGAAGGAGAATAGACCTTCCTTCAGTATTTTCCATAATATATGTCCTATCCACTTCCAACGTCTTTTCCTGATTTCCTCCTCAGCTAGAATATGGTTTATCCCCTCCCATAGTACGCTGTTGCTGATAGTATTCGGTCAACGGACATTCAGTATCTTACGTGAACATCTGTTTATAAATCTTTGTACATTTTTGATGATGGTTGTGGTAGTTCTCCAAGTTTCAGCTCCGTCCAATAGAACTGTCTTGACGTTCGTAATGGAAATTCTGACTTTGATGTTGGTTGACAGTCGTTTTGAATTCCATATGTTCTTCAACCGTAGAAATGCGACCCTTCTTAGAATCAAGGAAGTTGATGTGTAGTTGGGAGCTTCATTCAACTGATTGCTCAACGATGATCCTTACTGTCGCGATTTGGTCTGTGCACGACTGATCCTTACGAAAACCAGCCTGTTGATCTGAACCTGTTGAATCTGTTGAAAACCTTTCCTTGTAATGACAGTAGCGTGATGCCTTCGTAGTCCTCATATTTGTTCACATCTCCTTTCTTTAGTATCTTGATGAGATGTCCTTCTTTCCAGTCTACTAATACTTGTTCCGCCTCCCAAATCTTCCTGAATAGAATGCGGAGCATACTTGCAGTTACTTCTATGTCCGACTTCATTGCTTCAGCTGGTATGTTTCCCGGTTCTGATGCTTTCCCTTTCTTGATTTGTCTGATGGTCAACCTGATTTCTTCGATCGTTGGTGGAGTGAGATCTATAGGAATGACTGTGTGTTGCTTTGACGTTTTGTGAATTCAGTGGCGCTAGCCTATTTAAGAGTTCCTCAAAGTGTTCTACTCATCCGTTCCTCTATTCTTGAACCTCAGTGATTGGCTTTCATTCTTTGTCATTGACCGGTCTATCTGGTTTGCTGTATTTCCTTACCAGTTTCTTCGTTGTGTCATATATTGGTCTGATATTTCCTTCGCTTTCAGCTTTTTCCACTGTTCATGCTAGGTCTTCCACGTATTTCTACTTGTCAGCTCTAATGATCCTCATCGCTTGCTTGTTTGTTTCTGTATATTCAGCTTGTACCTTGACTTTCTCTGTTCTTGTTCGGCTGTTGTTAATTGCTGCCTTCGTGTTCTTCCTTTCTTCAATATTGTCCAGGGTTCCCATGGAGATCCATTTCTTATGATGATGCTTCTTGTGGCCTAGCACCTCCTAACACGTTGGAGTTAGTGTTGCTTTAATCCATCTCAAGTTGCCCTCCATAGTAGTTTCATCTTCTTGGAGTAGATCTTGTAAGGCTTGGAAACTGTTGTTGTTTAGAGCTTTCTCGAATTCGTTGAGTTTGTCAGCATCACGAGAGAATGCTGTATTAAATCTTTTAAATGCTGTCTCTCCAGTCATCCAGTGCTTCCCTAGCTTCAGTTTCATCTTGGCAACCACCAGTCGGTAGTGATCTGAGGCTACGTCAGCTCTTCTCATGGTTCTCACGTCTTCCATAGACCTTCTGAATTTTTCACTGGTCCATATGTGATCGATCTAATTCTCTGTAGTGTGATATGGTTCAGTGAGACACACGAAGCTTTGCGTATGTGTTTGTGTAGGAATATCGTGCAACCTATTACTATTTTGTTGAATGCACATAGATTTGCAAATCTCTCACCATTCTCGTTCCTTTCTCCCAGTCACTCCATGTCGTCCGATTACATCTTCATATCCGATATTGTTCATTCCAACTTTGACGTTTATCTCTCCCATCAGAATGGTGAGATCCTTTCTTGGGCACTTCGCTATGATTGATTGCAGCCTCTCATAGAACTGGTCTTTATCGTCATCGTTGCTATCATTGGTGGTTGTATAAATTGAATAAAATTCATTGTGATTCCCTCCTTCTTTATTTGCGGGATGCTTTGGTGATCATGGGTCCATAAGATTCCCATCCTACATGTGCTTTACATGTTTCTTTATATAGCATCAAAGCAACTCCCTGAGTGTGTGGAGCATTTTCTTCCTCGTGACCAGAGTACAGCAGTATCTCTCCGGAATCTATCCTTTTCTGTCCATCTTGGGTCCAATGAGCTTCACTGATTCCGAGCACCACCAAATTGGGTCTCCTCATTTTTGTAGCTATTTGGTTGGTCCTCCAGTTCTCCCACATTGTCCGAACATTCCATGTACCTATAATAATTGTTGCTCTGATTGTTAGAAGGCGCATCATCCCCATGACTTGAGAAGAATCTGGCCTATCACCATGAGGTGTTATAATTCATCTGAGACAAGACCATTCAACTCCCAGGGTACAGTTTAAATTGTTTATTCTGGTTAGCGTTTTTATTTAGCAAGGTTGTTTTCTACGGGATTGGGATGCTGACCCCATGCTCAACTCTCCTCATTTAGCCGTCCTTGGGACAGATGGAGTTGTTCAAAATACTACATTCTTATTTATACCCCTAATGACCGTGGTATCTCAGGGTAACTGAATCAATGTCATATTCACGGGTATTAGACTGTCACTTTATATTGTTCAAGTGATATAAAGTCTGGAACTCCAAATAATTTCACCGTAGATCCATTTTTACTCAATACCTAATACAACCATCAGAACATGTGAACTATACTTGTTCTGGGAAACTTCGATTTTAATTCTAATTATGGCTTAATTTGTTGTACTTTGTTGATAATTCTCATCTTTCAAAAAACTTACGTTAAGTGACCTTTTATTGATTACTTTAAACTATCCATCATCATCTATGCGTCCAAGCTTTATTTTCTTATATTACTGTAAAACAGAATAAATAATCCGCTTTAAGCTTAGAATTACCATTGAAATAGTTTCACTAAACTTAAAAATAAAGTGGACTATATGGATGTTAATTTTATTCTGTTCAGTTTAATCTATATGGATTTGAAAAAGAATCTATTGTTGTTGTTTTTTTCATTTATGATTAGTATTTTAATCAACTGAATGAATCTTAAAACCTACACACAAACACCAGTGAATATATTAGTTTATATGGTAACAAAAAAGCTAACATACACGAATATTCCTGTTTCATAAACACAACCATTATTTACTTTCCTAACATTCATTAACATTTCAACATTATCTGTCAAAATGTCTGTCAAACAGATTAGTCTTCTATATTTTTTTAAAATATACTTAAAATAGTGTTTTATTAAGATGTTAGTTATACAAAAACAATTTTATACTTGGCTGAAGTTTTAATAATTAGGGTAACTTTTTGACCAGAAAAGATTGGTAAAAAAGTATTTAGATTTAATTACTGATTGCGTAAATTTAATTATTTTTTAGTGATAATGAAGATTAATCTTATATGCGATATATTTTCAGATCTAATGAGTTAATTTGATTCAAAACTAATATAGGTATAGAACTCAGTGTTTAAAGTTCTAGTTTTAAGGCTGATTAAAACAACAACTTTCTTATTAGAGTAGACTTGGACAAAGAGTATAAAATGAGCATTTAAAACTTGTGATGATCAGCTGAAATTTACCACCGTGAAAGTTACTTTCTGTGAACATAAAAACTTAGTTCTCTAAAATACTAACACATTGCCTATAATTTGTTACAATTTAGGTTGAATGTTGAACCATTTACAAAAAACTGTGAACTCTACTTAAAGATTTTAATTGAATTTGAAATAGTTTGAATCATTCTGTTGTTGACATTTTTGACTGAAATTTGATCAGTTTTGGTTGGTATGAGGGCATCCTGTGTGGATTGCCTCGACATAACGTGATAGTTTTTGTAGAAAACGGTACTGGGTTCAATTCCTGAATAGAACATTAACTCTGGGATATAGGTACTTCGAGCTCATAAGGCCCAAATAGAACGAAGCGCGCGTCCTGAATGCCACTGCTAGAGACATTCCATTAAAGATTTTAGTTTACATCGTAACTTCAAGAAATAGAGTTACATTGAATAGATGGCTCAATGAAATTATTGATTGAAAAAAACTGTAACAATCGTTGTTTAGCTTTTATGAATTCAAATATGTCGGGAACACTATTAAGATCTCCCACACTTTTCCACAGTACTCAAATCAACAGTCGTTAGCTTCCTATATTGATCTTAGTCTAGTCGACCTTGATCCTTTCCTCACTTATCTTGATTTTTGCCAATTAAAGTTGATGGATTCTTACAAGTTCGTCAATTTGGATACCTTATTACTTTAACACTACAAACAAAAGTCAGACGACTTCCATTTAGCGCATCTACTATAAGACTTATACTGTCGTGTTTTCAGCTTTAACTTGGAATGTTTCATATAACTACCACCTACCATCTGATACCCGAATGTCACCATTCGAGTACAGAAAACGAATAGTGGGAATAGTTATGCAAATCAAATACCAATGTTAACCATAAATGTAGGTGAAACGTTTCATGGTGGAGACTAATTTTCATAGACTGCTTACTTAAGTATATAATCGTTATTAACACTCTACACTGGCATATTCACTTGCTAGTCACATTTTATGCTTTGAATTATTTTAGGATTTCCTTGAAATCATCCAGTTATACATTCCTTTAAAAGAAGAAGTAATGAGTGCATTAACTTCACGTGTCAATTATCCACTGTTACTTGAAGTATCATATGATGTCTGGATACAACGTTGGCATAATTTAGAGAAAGAATTACAAATTTATTTAGGTACAAATCAGCATATACTTGAACCTATAAGTATATACTGTGGGAAATATATACCGGGTCCAATAGTCTCAGATCCAACTGCCACAGCCATTTTAATGAGATTTCATAGTGGACAAAATACAACTTCAAAGGGCTTCACATTAAGTTATGAATTTCTCCCAAAAATACGTCTTGATCCAATAAAATCAAAAGTTGTTGGTAAACCGGGTATGTTACCATATATTACATTAATATTATTCATTTGCTTTACAAATTACTAATAAAGGTTTTAAGTATTAACTAATGAAACCTTGAACTTATTTTAAACTGCTTAAGGTCATAATTGGCTAAATTAAGGAGTGATAGAAAACGAACGCGATTTCGAGACTCCCTTTAAAACTTTTCAACCAACTAGGCAATGCAATTTAAATGATTTCATCTTGCGAGGTGTGGTACACCTGTAAATTCAAAACCAACCTTATGCTTCACTATAAACTTACACATCTTGATCCTCTCACCTGGTCCTCCAGTCAGATAAATAGTTTTGCAACTTACGTTTTCACTATACAATCAATATGATTTATCCACTTATATATTTAAGCTTCAATGGACCAGGACGTTTTTATAAAGTATTGTCATGGTGGTGCCGCAGCCGATTTATATTGTAATATGACATTTTGTCTATGGTTTGGTCCTTTCGAACACAACTACTGATATACGCTAAATTTATCAACATTCGTCGATGATTAGAGCTAAAAAAACCCTCCCGATCATTTAAAAATACTCTATACTTCAACACTGAAAGACATATGACGTAGTTTAACTATTACTATCAATCTGGATAATGGAAATTTCCAGACACTGTATGTGATCTCATGATAGGAGGTCATAATCCCTCCGCTCTAAACAAAAACAATCTCATTATAGATGAAAAGTCACCACACCTAAATACGTTTAACTAAATTACTATGTGATTCATTGGATTTCTGATACAGTTCATGTTTAAATATTTTTTAACAAGTAGTATCAATAAATTAGCATTGAATGTATATATATAACTCAATCGTATGGTTAGATAACGTAGTTTTAATTTGTGAAAATATTTTTAGGGAACAAAAATGGTGATAGTGCTGACGACAAGCATCCAGTCAAAAGTACTAGCAGTGGTTTAATTACTTCACCAAATTTTCCCAATTTATATGTCAAGGACTTCAATTATGAATGGTATATTCAAGGAACTACAGAGAAAAGTCGCATTCAATTATATTTCAATTCATTGGATTTAGAAGGTTCGAAAATGAGTAAGTTTCTAAGTGAAAATGAAATTCGGATAGTGGATTGGATCTTCCCATGTATTTACTTTTGTATGTTGTTCATGTTTGCTTTATATACATCCTATTCTGTTGAAGCTTTGATTAGTTTTCAGACAAACAGATATCCTCTGTTATTTTTATATTCCAGTGACATACTAAATGTATATATCAGACGCGGTGTACTATATAAAGCATTAGATTATTTACCGGAATGAACAAGATTTTGCAAATAGAAATTAAATATTCATTGGAATTGCGAGATCATTTGTCGCTTGCATTTACTTAAACTTAAAATGAATTCTTCTATAACCGAAGCTTAAACACTATGTATGCAGATATTATCTTGTACACTAAAAATTTATGTTTTACCTTTTTATCATGTTTTCCTCTGCCATAATAGATTGTTCAAGAGCAGTTCTTCGGATATATGAAGGTCGTAACCCAAGAAGTTCATATGAACTTTGTGGAAATCCTAATGAACTCCTGCCTATCGTTATACCAAATTCTGTAGCACGAGTAAAGTAGGTTTAATATAATACTTAATTTTAAAGTAAATTTTAAATCCCAATCTGCTCCCCACTCTCTATCATAGTTTGTATAGCATATTTATGAGGAGTCCTAGAATCTTGTTTAATAACTTGTACTAAGATCCAAAGTTAGGTGAGTTGTTAGAACATACTTTCAATGTATTCTGGTATTAATGAGGCTACTTGAAGTATCCTTGATTGATTTCTTACAAAGTAATGGGAAGGAATGTGAAACTGTATTATGGACGATTTTTAATCTCTTAGAATTACTAATGTCCTATTGACTGAGTGCGCCGAATCAAAGATTATCCTAGGTCTGAATATCATTTAACTCTTCAAGTTTCGTATTTCACTTCCACATGAGAGAGCGAGAAACCGGTGTTGCTATCCTATTACAACAATTGAACGCTTTCTATACGTTTTAACCCTCCAAAGTGGTAAATTTCACGGATAATCAGCAAAATGTCAATTGACATTTTATAACTTTTTTTTAATTTGAGCAATTTATCCGACCGATTGCTTTTCTTGAGATTTTAAATTTTTTAGTCAACATGGGTTAACTGTACAGATAAGATGGATTGTTTAATTGCCATCTACCGTAATAGAAATACGCTTTGTGATGAAATTCAATGGGTCATGATATTTAACGGTTATTCTGATCAGTATTCAGAGAGAGTGTATATAGAAATGTCCCGTCAAGTTAAATAACCGTTAGATTTCAGCTTCATTAATCGGAAGTCGTTCTCAGAATTGTTTACCTGTTACACTAAAATGTTTATGTAAACTATCTTATACTGTCTAGTCGTTTCTAAGTTTCTTTGAGTTGAACTCATTTGACGAGCTTTGTCACGTTATCATATTTTTGAGGAACTGATTAAGTAACTTTACCACCGATCATTTTGGAAGCTATCTATAATAGTCTGGTCTATCCAAATCAACCTATTTCTATTTCATAGCACATTCACAGCATATTCTATCATTTCTGAATAAATAAAATATATACGAATATTGATGAAAAATTATTTTGAACATCGTTTTCAATTTCGTATTGATGTTGATGGTTAATGAGTTACTGGAAATCTAGTCCTAAAAATGCTAATACACATGGATATTATATTAGATCATGCATGGTATGAGCCACAAATAATTTTAGTTTTTTTGGGGGTTCATGATCGTAACTGCTTACATTTTAAATGATATCGGGTTATTTCCAGAAAGAATAGTAGATTTGTTCAAAATTAATGAACGTGGTTGTGAAAAGATAAAAATCTTTAAAAATCCCTTAACAAATGTTGATGATTTTTAGTTTTTATCACTTTCAAGTTACCCGATGTAGTAACTGAATACTATGTTTGAATAGTCATTTTTGATGGAGTTTTGCTTCTGTTTCTTTTCAAGTGACTGTATTTTTGAATTAAAATTATTTTCAAACAAATAGAAACAAATCCATCAGATTATATTCAGTATGATTCACACCCCACCCACGGCAGGACTCGGACTCGCAATCTTCTACTAAGGAGGCAGACGCCTTATCCATTAAGCCACGCAGGCGCATATCCACACGATAGTAAGGAGATATTCGTCCATTCATATACTGATTATCCCATTTAAAATACTTTGGATTCGATCACTTTTAATTCAACTGACATTTTAATCGTTTAGTACGAAAGGTTTACGCAGCAGCCTCTTGTTTCTACTCGATCCCATGATGAAAATTTTCAGCCAGTGATGCACTAGTTGGAAGTATATATATGCATAGTTAGAAGCTTTTAACTGGTAAATATATTCAAACTCACCCATAAATGAACCCGGAAGCTTCTGATCATGTTGATTAGGGCTCCCTGTTCCACCTGTACGATATCGGATGCACAGACCAAATCAGTGAATATATATAGATAAACTACTTCTCTTGTCTCATAATTTTCAGTAATCTTTTTTCATCGGAAAAAATCTGGTTAGTCTTAGATCATGACTGAGATATTTAAAATTAATTTGCGAATCATCTTTAATACTCCATGTTAAATGTTATGATTTTAAGGATATGATATCTACATCAATTGTTGTCATTTCGCTTAAATAAATGTGAACGTGACTATTATTTTGCATAAAACAAAATGATTATCAAAATAACTTTTGTTACTAAATGGTTTTGCTAGTAGTTTGTCTTATCGAGTTCAATATTTTCAAGAAAGAATATGGGTATGTAACTTACATGGTCAAGCTAGTAACTGAGGTGACTAAACAGAAACAACCTGTAAATCCCCACCAGTTTAATATGTTTGACCAGTTGGCATAAAACGATATATCTAATTCGGATGGTCGCTTTATGTTATGTTTACAACTTCAGAGTTCGCCACAGATTTTCTTATGGTTAGCGAATTTTTCAAACAATCTACATGTGATCTTAACAAGATTTTCATATTCAAACATCTATCCCAAACTGTAGCTTATTGTTTTAGTAAAGAAGGTTTTGTGAAATAGAAAAATATTATTTCTTGAGTTTATGAAAAGTAGTAACCACTGGATTTTAAACTGATTGATCTATGGCAAAGCCTATTCACGGGGCATGATGTTCTCTAGTCCAGAGACAGATGTAATCGCCGCTATATACTTTTACAATGTCCCAACTTATTACGAAACGGTGTTGTTAGTTGATATCTTATTTTAAAAGCCCATGTCTTCCAACTGTCTTAACTTTATCAATTGGTGAATTAAAAATATCCATACTGTTTGAAAAAGATTACTTAGTGCTGACCAAGTAGTTTTATGGAATATGCTTTCTTTTTAAAACTTCTAAACAGAATGCACACAGCAACGGATGCATCTGGTTCAAAAGGATTCGAGTTAATTTGGACTGATCTACTACCAATAGATCCTGAAAGTATGTTAAAAATATTTACTAGAATTGTTAACATAGGGACTGTGAATTTAAACCCAACAACGAACTCTAATACTGAGTTTACAAACTGGTTTTTTTAATTTAAGTGGATTAAATTAAAACTAAGCTAATCAAATCTATATACGCTTACAAAAATTGAGTTTGAATTAAATTTAGTATGACAATATTTCCAGCACATCCCAATTATTACTAATTTCGTCTAGGTTAGTCTCCATTATTGTGCTCCTTCTTAGTATATTCAGTCTACTGAATAGCCTAATTGTGTTACAAGTACTTTTACTATCATCTATTTAAGTTTCTCGTAGCTTCCTAGCCATAATACCATACAGTTAAAAACTCGTTTTGACTCATTTTAATTGTTATCTTTTAAGTTTTGTCTAACAGTCCCAGCATTTCCTTTAAAACTTCACATTTTCACCTGATCTGACGAATCAAACAAGTTTGCCACCACATATTCTTTTCTGTTTTGGCTGTCAACATATATCCGTAAATATCTTTATAATAAAGAGTAAAAAACATAATCAAGTATATGAAATGTTAGGTTGGAAAGTTCTTCCACTTATCATTTCCATTAAGTACAACATGTCTTACCAACTTTATCAAGAATCATCATGATTATTAGAGCAAAAATTTAAACACTATTAACCTAAAGTAAACTAGATTAGAGACCAAACCTTTGAAATCCCCTGTGCTTTTGGCTGTCCGTAAGTATACTATATGTTTTAGATTGATTTATAGGAAGAGCTATCAAGCCAAGAATAACTATTTTTGTATTTCTAATTAATCTATCAGGGAACGAAAGTGAAAATCAATGTTCTACAGAAATTCTTATTATTCTTAATGATCACAAATTCATACAATTTTACGCACAGCAAAAACTATTCAAGTATAATCGGTAATTCATCTCTTTGAAAATTAAACATTTTGTTTTTGAGAATGGCAACTAGCCTAGTCAGAAACGATATAATAGTGAATTGAATAGATGTTATTAGTTAGTTTAGAAAATCGAATATATATATATATATATATATATATACATATATATATTAGTGCCGCGGAATTTACCAAAAAGTGTATTCCAGCATTTCCAAACAGAGTGCATTTTTCTCAGATTAGATTCCAGGACATCAGTTTTACATTTTCACAACCATACATGTAAAAAATGTTTCTATGTATTTATTGTTTCAGCTGGATGTAAAGGTTTCCTCTGTGAAAACACAGGTCATTGTTTATATACAGATCTAGAATGTAATGAAGTACTGAATTGTGGAATGTATCAAAAGGATGGAAAATGGTTAAAGGATGAATCAGATGAAGCAAGCTGTAAGTACTCTATAGAACGTTATTTAACGAAACAGTCACCGATCCAGAAGATTAATTCATTTTGTTTACATGTGTATGACTTAAATGTCCTGATTTCTGACATAAACTTGGCTATGAAAATACATTTTAGATTGAATGATTGGGTTGACAGTGAAATGAATAAGACTTATTTCAAATGTGTGAACATATATTCATAGACCCTCATGGATAATTCGGGAGTTCCGTAAAAGCATTTTTCACCAGGTATTGTCATGAAGCATATGAAATATATATTATGAAAAACAAATCAACAAGATCTCACCACTCATCCTCGTAAATCCCAGTTTTATTTTATGTCTTTAGCAATCTATATTTCCTTTTCGAAAAAGATCTAATTTTACAACTGGCATATGTTGTATAGAAGAGTAGGGTTAATGAATTTACTCTAGTTTTAGTTCAGAGGTTTAGAGATTAAGGTATTTCATTTAGTGAGAAAAAAACGATTATTTTTAAAATTACTATCCAATGAATTACTTCACGCTCCAAACTTCCTCACTAAGTCTACAGTGAGCCTACTAATTCCAATCTTCCCTGAAGGTGAATCAAATGCTAGACTCATTCCTTCCTTTCATGAAGATTTTATATTTGTTACTTTCTAACCTAATTTTTATGAGAGCAACTCTTTGTACTTTTCAATTCGTTACTATGATAGGGTACTAATAAATAAATGATGTTCTGAAATCTTTCTTACGTATTTATAAAGATGATATCAACTGATATGCACAACAAAAGGGGGATTATTTCGCCTTTTGTTCTATATGACATTTCAGTGATTACATGCTTTCCTTTGCCTTCATTCACAATATTCCTACTCGATTATTTACTATTTGTTCAGGAAGTAAATATATTGTCGCTAGTTCTATCTTTGTCAAACCATCTAAATCATCTTACAAACGGATATGAGGAGTCGAAATATAATTTGTTTGTATCATTTTTCGTGTCCATAAAACAAATCCAGCTTATTCATAAGAAACATTTTTTCACAAATATCAATTTCACATTACGATGTCTTACAGATATTAAAAATCAAGTATCTAAGTAAACTAATAACTGAATGTTATTTACACCAAAATTCGCAAGTGGTGAGCTGAAGTTCGATAGTTTAGTGACCTATATGATTCCCTCAGAGTTTGAAAGCATTAATCTTAGCCTCAACGGAGACCACATTTTTGTCCTTTGTGAGCAGTGTCATGAAATTTTCAAACATAATCACTATTATAACCTTTAGTGTTTTATTTTTGTGTACTTTTTTCATAGGTTCATTGAGACTGAGTTACAACTTAGTTCATATTGGTACGGGTATTCTACTAGCACTAATTCTACTTCTTGGTATAGCTTGCTACATTTACTATCGTGAATATAAACGCCGAAAACATATGCCATTGGATCCCCTAACAGAATTAACGGGTTCAAAGCCTTCTCTATCACTTAATCAGTCAGCTCACAGATTGACCACCCACTGTCCAAATAAAAAACAGTTACATAAGTGTCATAATTCACAGAGTACAGGGTTGTTATGCGATTTGTCAACCGATAAAGAAATGGTCTTTACAGATATCGGTCCAATAAAGAAGCATCAGCACCAGCAACACTATCGCCATCATCAACATCGTCATTTACTACATTCACATCAGTTACCGCCACATGCTCACTCTCATCGGTACCACCACCACAGTTACAACAAAAAGATGACTGAACACAGTACACACTCACAACTAATCAATGCATCTCATGACTGTCATAGTTCACACTTTTCACTCGATAACCAACACGATTATTGTCATACGATTAGATTAAATAATAAGACACAACACCGGACATCGTCACATTCAGGATCATTAGTTAAAAATGGAGGTGGTACAGTAATATCGGATTCTGTACATAGTTGCGGAGGTAGTAATAATAATACAAGTGGTTTGATTGTCGGAACTGGAAGAAATTTATCAACAACAGCCGACGGTGGGTTACTTATAAGAGAGAAAATGCAAAAAATATCAATAGTTTAACTCATTTCTGATGAAATTTCCACACTTTTTGGTCTTTTCGTTCACATACAACTCCAAGTAATATTATGTATACCAGACTTGGTGTAGCTAAATATTGATATTACTACTATCACTGTAATTTATGAAAAACAGCTCACCAAATCTACTTCTGATAACTAATCATTCCATTGGTTTTTTTTGTACATTGTAATATTATCCACTAAAATGAAATGTATAACTTTTATTCAGGTTGAAAATGTGATTTCCATTCTTTCTTTTATTCATCCTTTGGTTTTGTTTTTTGTTTCAGAGTGTTCTAGTGATTATGTTGTGTTTAAAAGGTGTATGACCTCTTTTTAGTGAGTTAGTACGTGCTAATATGTATTAACCACAGTATATTTTTCTCTCGTCATTTTTGAACAGTTTATTGAGTATGATATATTTGATGCTTATATATCCAAAAATAGATATATAATGATTGATTTAAACTAGGTACATATGGGTATATTTTAGAAGTATATGTAGATACAGTGATTTTAGTCACTTATCCTTGTAAATAAGAACGTTAGTAATATTGACTAATTACTTAAAAATAAAATATTGTTTCTTTTTTTGTATAAAGGCGAGCAACCTCGTGTTCTCTGTTTTATTTACTTACTTCTCCCTATTTGTGCATTAGTTTTAATTTTTCGTTTTGTTTTCTTCTTTGGAATGCATTTTTCTTCTTATAAAGTTAACATACTGATTAAAATGTAAGGGACTTTTTTAGAAGCTATTGTTGAAAATAAATTCCACAGAAATCACTTTATCTTAATTCTTTTTTTGATTTTGCGCTTTTTCTCGTGTACTTTTGTTTGTAACTTAATGAGTTCGGAGTTAAGATGCATGTGAAAAGGGATGTTACTGGGATCAGTGAGGAGTTGTAACTAGTTACCTAAATGTCTTCTTCAGAAATTGGTAAGAAAGATTAAACAGATTAAACCGAAGACAAAATTTTAAAAATGTTCAGAAGAATTGGTGATATAGGGAAGATTAAACAAATGATTAATATGTCTATATGCGTCAAGAGTTCCTTTATTAAGTAGGGATCATTGAACTATGGCAATACATTTGTAGTCTCGCTGTATATGTTAACTAGCTTTCGCATACACTTTAGTAATTAGAAGTTAAGACAAGAGATTAGGTGTGTCAGGATTTAGGATTTACAATTTACGGTCATTATCTAAGATCAGTTTTCTAGAGTTATAGATCATAGGTTTGTGTTTATAAGTTGAGTATCACAACAATAGTTATGGGTTTCAAGAATATGATGATTTAGAAAGAACATCAAAAGCTTATTCTGAATGAAATATTCGTGAATCATCTCTTTACTCATTCTTGATCAATATACATGAGTTTAGTTGTTTCACCCATATCGTATTTAAAAACAATTGATTTAAGCGTTTTAGGGAATTTAAGCGTAGTAGGCATCATTACCTAGGTTTGACTTGATATTTTCGAAGAAATTGAGCGTTGGGTAGATTGTTGTAAACAAAATAATATATTTGTAATATCTCAATGAGTAGAAAAATTAGATTTTCTGACGTTTCGTGATTCAGTTTAAGTCACTTCTTCAGAGAATAAATAACCAAAGAAGTGGCTTCCACATTAGGTTATATTCGGACGGGAATAGAATCCAGGCATTACGTTTCGTCTCCTTCAGAACTCAATGAGTGGATGTACTTGAATCCTAGTGTTAATGGTCACTCCGTGATTCAGACTCACCATCTTTTGTTTCGACTAATCAAAGCGTTATTCAATCACTAAGCTACTGAGATCAAGTAGCCATTCACTTTTGCAACAGGTATGGATTTTAATTTAATTTGTAATGATTTGGGTTATCGAAATTCAGTTGAAATATCAACATTGAGATAAGCCAAACCACTACAAACTAATTTAGAATTTCAATTTCTTAATATCTAATCAGAACCAAAATTAACAGTTTGCCCTTTTAAAAAATGATATCTGGTTACTGTTTATTTAGTCAAACTGTGAAAATACGGTAAAAGTTTCTTCTGTTACGACAAAAATACGATAACAAACAGAAAACTTTTAAAACTCATCGGTTTTTATGGAGAAGTACTGTACGGTTATTAAAGCATTTCTAGTTTCAGTTCTTCAAAGCATGTCTCATCCCAACTAATAGACTCAACTGATTTTCGAAAGTCATTGAGATTGGAGTCTGATATTCATATCTGAACTTAAAGATTTAAATTGTTAAACCAACGTTTCTCAGCTTTCATTTCAGAAAATGTTGTATATTGCCTTTTGTAAAAGTAGTAAACACATGATGTTACAGGTGAAGCATAAAATCTTAAACTTATCACAAGGTAAGTAAAATAACCCATAGTGCCATTGAATAAGAAAAGAATTCAGCGAAGGAAATTTTCTTTTCGACGAAATCATTTACTTAAGCTGTACATTTGTATATATAGTTATATAGAAAATGTATGTCTATAGGAGGATAGAAAAGATTGAGTCATAAATTGATTCGGCAGGACAAAAGAAAACCCTTTTTATGGATATGGAATTTAAATGAGACACGGCTGATAAAATCTTAAATAAACGAGTTTCAAAATCGTTGGACAAGACGTTCTACGCAGCTAAACTCCAAACTGTTTTCTCAAACCGGCCTAACATTCATGGATGTGTTAAGGATAAACTTCCGCTTTGGGCTACATCAGTGTGTATCTAGGAATGTACTTGCTCGCGTGGGGCACGTTACATAGGCGGCACACTTTCCAAACGCATCTCAGAACACTATCGGCGTGGCTTTTAAAAGGAGAATGTAAAACAATTACTACTTCTATATAAGAGCATTTAATCAGCTGTGGACACATCGCTCCAAATGATTTCTTTTTTAAAGTGATATACAGAGTCAAAGGAATTGGATCGAAGGAATGTTGAATCATTATTTTATGCACTGCTGAGGCATTAACAATCCACGAACTCAAGCCCGAACTTTGTGTGCAGAAACAATTCGTCCAACCTCTCATCCTTCCTTAACCCTAATTCCCTTTGTTGGTAGTTTTGAGTTTTTTTCTTTTTTCAATTTTACTTGATTATTATTGATTTTTTAAATTATTTCATACACATAGTTCTCTTTATCATTTTGAAAAGAGCAAGAACAAAGATTCTAGCAGAATAACATGAATTCATTTTATTTCGTAGGTTCTCGTCAGCTGCTTACAACCTATAATATTTAAAAAGATAATAATTACATAATGGGTTTGAATTGCTTACATGAGAGGGTTTATATTTAAAGTATGACATGGGTGTAAATGAAATTAATAGGCTGAATATTGTAAATATATACCTAATGTGAAAGAATATTCTAGAGCATTAATTGTGACAACAGTTCAAAGGGGTAGAAACAATTGATTACATAATGAATAAACATTGATAGGAACATAGTGAGTAGAGTTCAGTTGAAAGACTATTAATTTTTAAAGATAGTTGAAAAAAATAAAATCAATGACGTAATAAATATAAAAGATAAAATTAAAAATAAAATTTTTTTTATTTATTTTAAGCTGCAGCGGAAGAATATTTGTCACCAAGGCAGGGAAAGATTAACAATTATCTCCTTCTGAACACATAAATCAGGTTTTGGCGCCTGATAGCAACTGCTCCAGCAAACTTCAGAAGACTGGAGTTTGGCTGCTTACTAATAACCTTGAATGATTGTAGGGTGTCAACCTGATGGCCTGTGTCAAGCAATCACTAAACATCTGCTTGACACAGGCCATCAGGTTGACACCCTACAATCATTCAAGGTTATTAGTAAGCAGCCAAACTCCAGTCTTCTGAAGTTTGCTGGAGCAGTTGCTATCAGGCGCCAAAACCTGATTTATGTGTTCAGAAGGAGATAATTGTTAATCTTTCCTGCCTTGGTGACAAATATTCTTCCGCTGCAGCTTAAAATAAATAAAAAAAATTTTATTTTTAATTTTATCTTTTATATTTATTACGTCATTGATTTTATTTTTTTCAACTATCTTTAAAAATTAATAGTCTTTCAACTGAACTCTACTCACTATGTTCCTATCAATGTTTATTCATTATGTAATCAATTGTTTCTACCCCTTTGAACTGTTGTCACAATTAATGCTCTAGAATATTCTTTCACATTAGGTATATATTTACAATATTCAGCCTATTAATTTCATTTACACCCATGTCATACTTTAAATATAAACCCTCTCATGTAAGCAATTCAAACCCATTATGTAATTATTATCTTTTTAAATATTATAGGTTGTAAGCAGCTGACGAGAACCTACGAAATAAAATGAATTCATGTTATTCTGCTAGAATCTTTGTTCTTGCTCTTTTTAAATTATTGTTTTGCAATTTTAAACTCTAATCAATTATTATTATTATTATTATTATCTTATACAAGTTTGCTTGATCATTATTCAGTTTTTATTATTATGACTTCTATGCTTGTCGTTTTTCTTGATATCTGACCCATAAACGATTTTCCTCCTTACCCCTTGATTAGTACGTAACCTCATTTAATAATAAGTCTCGAATCCATTTTTGTGATGCAATGTTTTCTCTCCTCCTATAGACATGTATTTTCCATATAACTATATATACGAATGTACAGCTTAAGTAAATGTGTTATTGTAAAATCTGCTCCTTTTAGCTAAATCTCGACATAATCAATCCTTAAACTTGGTTTGTTTTTCTTTTTGACTTTGGATTTTTGGTTCCATTCTTGCCCTTGAGTTTGTCCCTTTGTTCATAGACACAAGGAGGCTTAAATGCTGAAGGTTTATCACTAATTTATCTCTGTAATTGTTGCAAAGAACAATAGTTTAGTAGACTTTAATCTATATTCACAAAATTCCTATTTGATTGAGGAATTTTTTTGGTTTTGGTATTACTTAGTTTCGGATTGTTAATCTATTGAATGTTTGTCTCTTAGTCGCTCCGAAGTCTGAAAATTTGGAGACAACACAAAGTCCTTTAATAAAGGGTCGCTTACTTCTTCGAATTTGTAAAATACCGTTTGAACGTTTTAAAACTGTTTTAAATTCAAAGTTTTATCAGATTTGAAGGAGTATTTTGATTACACTGGTGGTTTGGCACTTTCTTTCCGTCCGGTTTAATTGGATAATTTGTCTTGGGAAATTTCAAAACAAGAAGTCGAAGAGGAAGGTGATGTCTCCAAGGTTATCTGACCTTTGTTTGGTATTGTTACTGTAGATCACCAACGCAGGTGATCTGTGTCGATGATTGGGGGTCTAGTAGAGTTGGACGGGTATGAGATGATCAACAAGCTTACGTCGAAGTCGCACCTCACGGTTACTACCTAGCGTGGATCACCCTTTCGTCGTATCCAGGTACTATAGCTACTTTGACGACCATACAATACAAACAACGTTAATACAGAAATGAATTGGTAAGAGTACGTACAAGAAACAGTGTGACCACTGCCGCATGAGTTAGTCCACCGCGTGCAAGTGGTTGGTGCGCGTTAATTATTATTGCTATTATTATTATCATTATTATTCACAAACAGCTTATTGGTATATAAGTGTTGTGATGAAACCATTTTGAGTTTCTTCCGAAATGAAGTTATACACAAGTTTCAATAATGTGTGCATAATATTCGCCATATTTAAACAGGTTCTGTTGAATTTAGAATACTGAATTAACTTTAAAGAACGAAAAGGAAAAAAGCGAGGGAAAGAAGCGTGAAATATGTAAATGATTTAATAAGAGTGTTTGAGAAAACAAGAAGGAACAGTAATATATGTATTACAAAATGAACAGAATAAATAAATAAAATAAGTCACTAATGATGTAAGATTTGACGTTGGATAAAAGTTTGTGCAGTAATAGTTATGAATAATTCTATGAAAGTCTAATTAATTGCAGATGATAATCGTTAAATATTTTGACCTTGATGGCAATCTGTAAACTGTTAGATATTCAGTGACCCGAATGTCGGATGTCTTAGCTAGTGCCCAGTGACATAACACTAGGCCTACAGGTATCTGGAAGCTAGTAGTAGTTGCCCTAGGAGAATAAAGTTTAATCTTATATTGTATGGAGAGTAATGGACAAGTTAAGACACCTATCGAATGAATGATTTGATCTTAAACCTTCTGAATAAATATTTAACAATAATGACTTGCCACTTGAACTGCTAGGATCTATAATTTTACTGCCTAGATCTCACAACTGGAATAGCTTTCTCATTTCGATCAAAATTTCCGCTACTCCAACTGAGTTCACCAGGACTAGTAACAAAGTTTTCGTTAAGCCTAGTATGATATTTAATAAACTGGCTTTAAAACACAACGCAAATCCTAGACTTCAGAACTATTATTTCAATACGGCAACTCTAATATTTTGCACTCAAAAATGATATAAGTTCAGGTCGTCAAAGTTGTATATGTTCTACAACTGTACTTGCTAGCAGCTGATTACAAAACGTTTCCATTACAGTTGCTTTTTTAATTCTTTGACAGTTACTCTACCCCCCAATATTTCAAGAACAATATAGAGGATTGGAAAACAATAACGTCCAAATATTTAATTAAACTCGGTTTAACTTTAGTATATCTTATTTGTAACAGTATGGTCAGAACTCGATTTCTTATAGCAGAGCAAGAGAATGAAAAGCAAGCACTTCTGGGCTTGCTGGAAGAAAGACGTTTTTGCAATAGATGTGCGATTTGTGAAGGTTGTTTACGAAAATTTGATTCTTCAGATAGCTCGCTTCGTAAATAAAAGTGAGTGAGTGTCAAAATATTTATTTTGGAGTATGTGTTAATAACGTTTTGCGAAAAGATGACCACATGTTAAACAATTTACACGAGAATTATGCATCCTATTATTCATTTCAAACTGGTTGTGGGCCAGTAGATTGAAATTTTCGCTCGTGATGTTCTAAGGTCGTAAGGAGAATAAAGTCAAGTCTGATTCGACTATTCTCTTCTGTACAGACTGTCGTTAGTGCTTTAATAGAAGCACCTCTTAGTAGAACTAATCATTGTTTTTGCATATTTCTTTTATCGTATGACTATTTTTAACGTCCAAACATCTTTAAACATACTCCCAATCGTATCACGACTATATGTTACTGTCGAGTCACCACGTATGTATCACATAATTATCAACAACTTTTTAAAGAAGTAGATATTTTAAAACAGATGTACCATAAAAATATATTTGTTCACACTTTGTCCAACGGGAATATGCAGTGAACGGTAAGTGTATCCGGCCCTGGACCTGTATATTCCGAAACGATATATCCGCGCGAGTTCACGATTTTCCAGCCTTCACTACCTGGTCCATTCATACCTATCATCGGAAATTTATACGGATGACGTATTACTATTTTCTCAACTGAAGATATTACAACAGCTTCTCCTGGAATAAAATTCAGGAAGTGTTTCAGTTATACTACTACTTTAAATTTAGTCTCTTCTCTTATTCCCCAAACTATAGCTTATGAAAGTTTAGTTTCTAAAGGTAAAAGTCTGGTTTGTTCTCTAACTCTAGAGAGTAAAAAACATCATAGTAATTCAGTATGCAGTTGACAGATCTGATTTTTCACGTAACACCAGCTGTTGTTTGATGTCATATCTCTTTATTTTGCTGCCTCACAGTAGACTTTCGCGAACTTATTAGAAATTATCTTCTCCAGATGCACATTATTCTTTCTAATACTGTAGCATTCTGCACACTGTTAATGTTAATCTAACCGCAATATGATAATGATGACACAGTCTTTGTTTTGTTATAGTGCAAGTAATTGTTTTTGTAAGTCATTCACTCTCACCTCGTTATTTCGTGCTCTTGGCTTTCCCACATTGATAGAGAAATACACCATTTGTGAACCATTTTAACTCATAACCCAGAGAGACTCCGCAAAACAAACGAATAATCTTACCTCAGTATCCAACATAAAAGGCAATGTCGAACTGAACGAGTATAGGACTGTAGTGTTGTTGGTTCATAACAACACGATCTTTGAAGCTTAGCGTATAACTACTGTGAACACTTACATTCAACATGTAACACATGGAGAAGGTTGACAGTGATGAACGCCGAATCATTTAATCGAAATGGTATGGCTCGGTCATGTAGGCATGGTTATGCTGTATAACCCCTTCCTCTTTGTATCAAGCATATTAATCTCTTCCCAGCACAAATATTTGCTTTAGAAGTGTCAGACGTCATATTACTGATTGTCAGGTGGAACGAGTCAATGTGGGCAATGGTGTGACTTCCTCGTAAGATCTTACAGGTTAAGTAGTCACATCATGACGTGTCTGCTATTTTGGGATTAGGTTGAAAATCCAAACAATTTATAACCTCAAATCGAACATCAGTATGTACATCGTTAGTTTAATAATTGGTCTAGAAAGCCTCATATATGGTAATGTGAAACTCTGTATGAATTCCTGTGAAAAACCATAAGTATGACTAAGTAGACTCTCCGTTTTCGAAGAATTGTAGGCGTAACAAATTTCTCGGCTCACAACTAAAAGAAGAGTATAGGGAAGATGCAGTTAGTTATACACCAGTAGCTCTGTACCCAGTAACCCTTGATAATCGAAATATGCAAACCCAGTGAAATCAGAAGTCAGGAGCGAAGAGGTTCGAAGATATATTTGATAGAATATCGATATATCAATGAGTGCTCAATCTAGGACGACTAGCGGTTGCAGGAGAAGTGATGCACTGCCTACCCACTCGTGATCTAGTTCGGGTGCATGACCAACTGACTTCAGCTAGGTGAGTCCGGTAAAACTAATGTGGTCAGCATCAAACATCGAAGACTTACAGAGCTATTGGTTTTGGGGATTTATTTACCGCTACAGGCCTCAGAAGGACCACTTGTCGAGACGGCAGACAGATAAAATTTTGTTCCGGACAAAATCTCACATAAATCTGTGAGAGCCAGTCTGTGAGACTTAAACACTTTAACAATTTAGGATCATTAAAAAGATCTCTGAGGTAGGAAATTTCATGAATGAGCTATTCTTAGATCCTGTTGACGTGTTCTGTTCAGCACCATACAGCTTTCATGATTTGAAGATAGGAGAGCCAGAATTTACTAAGTACTTCTATCATAGCTTAGAGGTAATCTATATCATGCGGATCAAACTTTAAAATGTTCGAACGTTTTCGGATAGAAATTTATAACCGTCCACTCCCTAGGATGTTCCTACTTATCAGGATGGCAATATAAGTTACTAAGAGAAGTATTCAGATCGCTTTTTTCATTTAAAGAACAGAACATCAGTTGGTAGTTGGAGGAGAGATCGTGGAGTGTCTCCTTCAGCAACCATCACCAATCTCTACGGAAGTAAAGGGCATGTCGATGATTAACTTTAAAGATCCAATGCATGTTACCACCATTCTTACCTACAGTAGGCAATAACACGACATACTGATTCTAACCGAGAAAAATCTCTCACAAAATTTTTGTAAGAGCTCTTTCGTGTTCTATCCTTGATTGATCTCCTCACACAGTTAGTTCAGTAGTGGGTAGTACGAGTGGTCTGCTAGAGCGAAGATAGTTATGAGAAATATGTCGCACCCAAATCTGGTCAGCCAGTTATGCTCATTACAGAGGCGCCTGAGGTATTTCATTTCCTAGCCGCAGTAAGGCATTGGTTAATTTCATTCATAGTCTACCAACTTCATAATAAGAGCCAAACACAACCAAGAGCTTTTTTTAAGAATTCCATTATCGTATTGTCTTTCGAGAGACACGCTGAATAAACAAATGGGACAAATATATTGCACACAACCGTCACTGTCCATGATGCATACTCTTCCCTTCTCTTCTATCAACAGACTCATTTTTCATTGTATATGCTTATAGAAAGCGAAATAAACCTAAAATTCATATTCTTCTTGCACATTATTCCAGAGTATGACCAAAAAACAACTACAATAATTAGTGTATACCAGCATGTCGTGGAGTTATTGTAGGATGTGACAGCTTCTGCTTTAGAAAGCATGATTCCAATTTGTCGGACAACAAGTAAAAATTATTAGTTATAAATTTCGATCCATCAGTTCAAATGATTCATTACATTAATTCTTTGTTTTAAATTACTTGACATGTCATCTCCATTGGGCGGTAGTTAGCTTCATAAGGTACGTGGTCCTCATTATTTTTCATATATTGTTTATACTGATAATTTTACTCTTGTTCTTGTTAGCAACGTTTGTTTGAAGAAATTTACTCTTGTTTGCACTGTTTTTCATTTTAGAATGCTTTCAAATGTTTTTAGGTATCAGGCGTTTATACACAAATGGCAGATTACTACAGCCAAGATTACGGGTCATCAATGGATTACAATAACATGGAGACTGGTTACGGGTCTGCTGCTCAGTCTACCGCGATGGGTAATGGGGAATATGGGCAATTTTCATATGACCACATAAGAGATGAGGAAGACTATCAAGCAATTCCTCGCCCCGAAAAGCGAGTATCATCGCCCCAAACTAAATACGACTCTGGAAATGACGACCGAATTCGGGATAAAAAACGTGGGCGGAGGAAGTCGCGCAGTCGTAGTCGTGATCGTCGACGTCATAGCCGAGATCGACATCGAGACCACAGTCGAGAACGTAAATCTAGGAGACATCATTCACGTCATCGGTCAGCTTCAAGTCCTACGTTAGTATATAAGTATTGGGATGTTCCGCCCCCAGGGTTTGAGCATGTAACTCCGGCACAGTACAAAGCCCTTCAAGCATCAGGTCAAATACCGGTCAATGTATACGCTGCAGGACAGGTACCAATGCCAGTTCATGCTCCGAATGCTCCTCTAACACTCACTACTAATGTTCCGTTCGCCGGCAGTGCTGTTTGCAGACAAGCACGCCGATTATACGTTGGTAACATACCGTTCACAGCAACAGAGGAGAATATGATGGAATTCTTTAATAAACAAATGCGTGCTCAAGGCTTGATTCAAGCGGAAGGTAACCCCATAATTGCCGTGCAAATAAATATGGAGAAGAATTTTGCTTTCTTGGAATTTCGTTCTGTCGACGAAACAACCCAAGGTCTCGCGTTAGATGGTGTTTTGTTTCAGAATCAAGCTTTGAAGCTTCGCCGACCACGTGATTATGCTCCTCTACCAGGTGTTTCGGAACAGCCTTCAGTCATTGTTCCGGGTGTTGTTAGTACGGTTGTCCAAGATTCTCCACATAAAATTTTCGTGGGTGGTCTTCCCAACTATTTAAATGAAGACCAAGTAAAGGAATTACTTCTAAGCTTTGGCCCCTTGAAAGGATTCAATCTTGTTAAAGATGGTTCTACCGGTCTATCGAAAGGCTATGCCTTTTGCGAATATGTCGACGCAAACGTTACAGACCATGCGTGCGCTGGTTTGAATGGCATGCAATTGGGTGATAAAAAACTCATTGTGCAACGGGCAAGTGTAGGAGCAAAGCATACTACAGGTGTTCTTCCCCAAACTTTGCTATCGTTACCAGGGTTAGAAGATGGTACTGTCCAGAACACGACCGGTTCAGGTAATATAACAATTCGTAGTGGTGGGCCGCCTACCGAAGTACTATGTTTGATGAATATGATCGAGACTTCGGAACTAGAAGATGATGAAGAATACGAAGATATAGTTGAAGATGTTCGTGCAGAATGTAGTAAATATGGTGTTGTTCGCAGTCTAGAAATCCCTCGACCGATCCCCGGGGTTGAAGTTCCAGGAGTCGGAAAAATATATGTTGAATTCGCAAGTCTGATCGACTGTCAAAAAGCTGCCACTGCTCTAACAGGAAGAAAATTCAACCAAAGACTCGTGGTGACGTCTTTCTTCAGTCCTGATAATTACCATCGCAGGGAGTTTTAAATCTGACTGTTTTAAGATGTATATATAATACAATTTTAATGATCTTATTAGGTTAATCATTGATATTTTACGATATTTGTGTTGTTTTTACCGGGATAGTCGTGCGTACTTTGGGTATTAAGTTTGTACTACAACGAATGCTCGCTCATTAAGTACACTAGTTTTTTATTCTTACCTGCTCTTCAGATCTATAATTGTGTTCACAGAAACCTTAGCCTTGCCAAATTTTCTTTACGTAGCGTGCGATTCCGACTGTATAGGGTTTTGCGTAACGACCCCGGGAAGTCGGTACTAAGATACTAGTCTAATGCAACATCTTGGCACCAATCGGTCCCTGGGGTTATTGATTTAGAACCAACGGTATAAATGTGGAAAATCAGGTTCATCCAATATTAGTTTTGGTCTCGTCTCGTGAAGTCGTTGTTGCTTAACACGCAAGAGGTTGAGCAACCTAATTGCGTGTGCTTATTATTGAGATTAAGAGGTTTAGTCGAGTCTTTGCTTTCAGAGAAGTTGAGTGTAAGGTTAGGTAGGTTCTTGTGATTTGACTTGATAAGAGCTATCTAAATAGTTATGCCTTTTTCCCAATACTCGATTAGGGTTTGTATTGCGGACTGGTTTTTCCTAGTGAGAATGTGAACATTGACCGAACCGAAGTCTCTAGCTATACGTGTTGTTGCTGCCAGACTTGTGCTGACCATAAGTGTTCAAATATTGCACTCCCATATAATTGCTTGGATAAGCCCTAAACTGCACGTCGTGTGACAGCAACCTAGGTTTGCACACAGCTCTGCTGTATGGTCTTAATGAACGCATTGTCACCACCGTTGAATTTGGGTGACGGTTAAGTCACCGGAAATCTAGAGTAGTAGCGCTTCCTGGGATCATAGATCATTGTGTTTAGTGGTTCGTGGTGATCAAAACATGAGAACCGAGGCCGTATGGGTGTGTTTGTGTTCTCTGAATCTGATGGTTAGTGCCAGTTCTAGATAGTATTGGAGTGTTTCCTGCATGTATGGCTCCGGTTAAACACATTTTTCCTATCGGGAATGTGTACTAATGTTAAGAGGAACATTGAAAGCTCAGTAGCCAAACCATTCAGCTCCCAAAACAAATCTCAAAATCGTGCAGACGTCTGTATACTGATCAGAAATTAGCATACAAGTCCTCGTCGGGTTGCTTATTCGGGAGATTTGTTGGCGCATATTAACGTGATGTCTTAAATGAATTAAGGTGATAATGGCAAAGCAAGCGGCTCTTATGTTCCTTTTGTGGGGTCACACGTTAGTGTGGGCGACGTTTTAGTTTCTAAAACGAGCAGATGGCCAGGTTTATCAGTTGTTCAGCTGCTTAGCGTGAAATATAGCAGTTAAAGTGTAACATTCGGTTCTGCAAGTAAGGCGCTATATAATCCATAATTGCTTCGTGATCACTCGTCCGGGCACAGGCATGGTTTACTCGCTTCGACGATGCGCGTTGTTTTGGCCCTCACTTGAACAGTATAAACACCGAATAGCTCAGGAAAGCTGAGACCTTGTTGCCGTGCTGCAAACCCATTTGACCAGTCTCACATGGGCCAATTCTATGTGGAGGTACGTTCGTGTATCATCAAAGCGTTGTTCTCCAGTCTGCAACCTATAGATAGTTTGCGAATCAGTAGTCGAGAAGTGCTTATGGAGTATAGGCTACATTAGTTTATTAATAATGAGTTGAGTTTAAGCTAGAGTAATTCTTTACTATGATCTGCCTAAATGCACGGACTAGATCAGTAGTTTTCAGCAGATACTCGTAAAGACAGTGTACTCAAGTTTGAAGCATGAGACTTGCAAACGGTTCTTAATGCTGTTCGCTGAGGGTTGTTGGAAGTAGGCCTACAGTGGCACTGATACACCAGTACGAAGTCAAGTGAGTGCGACCCAAAGGCTTAAGAATGAATGGCATTGCGTTGCAATACATATATTTACATGTGTAGAACAAAACGAGAAAATTAGGAATTCAGAAAATTAAAGTTAGTTTTAAAAAGCACGTAGATCGAAGTGTAATTACATCCCAAATAAAATTAGTTTTAATCTTAAGGTAGGAGTTCATTCTTCAACTTGTGTCGGATTTTTCTTGTCTTCTCCATATAATTACTGAACCCTTCTCGTCTGCTGACGCTAACATATTCTCGTCCCAACTGATCGCTACATCTAGCACTGGAGCTGTATGTCCCTGTAAAATGGTGACAACACCCGTGGACGTTTGTTTATTGTGAGAGGAACTGTTTCCTGTTGCGGGGTCTGCATTACGACTTCTCAACACATTATATAGGTATACATTGCAATCTTCACTTCCACTCGCAGCACAAGCTCCAGAACGGAATGATATGAGTGGTGCAAAACATGAATGAATAAGACGAAGTGCTTTTGGGACGGAATTGAAAGAACGATGATGCACAGGAAACCTTTGCTCCAGAATCACGTTCCTATTATCTAATGTTAGTCGAAGCAGCAATAACCCGATACCAGCTGCATTGATCAATAAATATGTTTCACTTTTTTCTTTGGATAGCCATGAGTATATCGAAAGACTAGTTATGCTCGGCGCTAACGATGTACCTTCATTGCTGCGTAACTTATCTATCGCATTATGCGTACGTGCTCGGCTCTTCAGACTGCTCCACCTTTTGAAACTTTGGTCTGCTTTAGACAGGAAATAGGTTTTTCGAGTACTTGGCGGTCGTTCGTACAATAAATTATTAAGTTTTATTCCGTTCTCAGGGCAGGTTGGGACGACAGACAGATTCAGCGACGATATATCCACACGTTGTGATCTGATGATAAAGCCTGTTGATGGTTCACATAAATAGGACTGGATTATGCCTCGATCAGTTCCTACCCACAAGTAATTGCCTGTCGCATCTTCAAAAGCCAAAGTTGTAATACATCCTGTACCCAAAAGACCCCGTAGCTCAGTGACTGACGAATTTAGACGAGTTTTACTACCTCGAGCAGCTACGTGAATACGGTCCATGCCTCTAACACAGTTCTTACCTGTAGAAAGATTCACCATCTAAAAATAACACGAGAAAGGGTGTGGCGTAGTACAGACAGGTTTCGAAAAATTGTTTGACCTTTGGAAATGTGAGTAACAAAAATAATCTTTAGGGCTCACTAAATGACATGCGTGCAAATAAACATGAAGAAGCTTCACACAAAACGCAAGAGTGACACGATTGTGTTCCGATAACAACTTAAATGCAGTGTCCCACGTAGGAAAAAGACAAAAGCATAGTATTCGACATATTTTCTACTACAAAATTCACCGAATACATATGAGTCCCAAATAGTGCAAGCGAATCGACTAATATCAACAGCTTTGATAAGTGAGATAAACCAACAATTGACTACAGCAAGACAACTAGGATAGAGTCGCTGTTCAGTTAAAAAAAACTGATTAAATATTCTAGGTATGTATGCGGAGATGACAATATGCAATTCTATAGTTTACATTATCAACATTTGAGCAACGTATAAATAAGTACAAGGATCAATCTGTGAGGAGGTGTTATTTTAAACACAAAGTCAGTCAGTCATAAACAACATAGAACCTGGTGCGAATATGTATCGATTCAAGTTGCCATACTGTACAGTACAGCAAGATCAGTAGCCAAGTAGTAGTATCAGTGACACGGAAGAATATTAGATACGAGGTACAGTCCCAGGAAAGTGTAGTTGCTGAATAAAAAGTATAAAAAATTTCGAGACTACGGATCTAGGGTAAAGATAGGATGAATGCACACCTTTATTTTATATAATACTGAATTATTCGTTTAGTATATATACGGTATTGTGATTATTCATGACGAACAAGCACTTAGTCAGGTAGCTAACGGTAGGAATTCCTAAATACAAACATGGGGAGGAATTCACGAAAATGTATTTTAACTACTTATTTTATTTAGAGACGATCTCTTTAAGACCTAAGCACATAACATTCAATTTATTAAGGTGAAATAATTTATCTTTCAACTAGTGTAATTGCTATTCTGCATAAATGTAACGATAACGTTTATCCAAATTCACACCATTTAAGGAACACTGAAGATATTGTTGGGAAATTGCAGTCTTTTGATAAGCCTACTACTTTTCGGTGGTAAATACACAGAACCCTCCTAAATATTTCTGCCTATAAAGAATACTGGTGTATTCTAAGGACATAAGTTAGACTATTTAACTAATTGATTTACCTGAATAATTCCAGTAACGCTACCAACGGCGAAAATGTTATTGTTTGCGGGTTGGAAAGCGCACGTCAATAGTGGGCCAAGTTTCAGCTCCGTACTTAAATACTCTCGTGCCAACTTAGCTTCTCCAACATCCCATAAACATATATTTCCATCTAGAGACGTACTTGCTAGAAATTCGTTGGTCATGGACCAGGCTATATCTGTAATTTCTGTTTGTTTTACACGATATTCTGGTAAAACACATGCAATGGAAAAAACCCCACTAGCTGGGGAGATACGGCAGATGGATACAGTCCCATCAGACGAAGCCAAAGCTAAACGACTTGAATCGTGGTTTGCAAAACTCAAACGATTTACGGCGCCTAAAAGAAAGACAAACCAGAAAACAAATTGTTTAAAGTAGAGTACAGGAGGAACAAAATATCTTGACGTTTACCACAGTGCTCTGGTTGTAATCATGGTTTGTTACGGCTACATCACATCTGCAATGAATAAGAATCAAGATAGTAGGGCTGATGAGAATATTTCCTAGACAATCGAGTTGGGATCGCTAACATATAAATAAATTTTAGTCTGTATTATAAAAATATATAATCGGAGCAGGTTGTGATTTATCTTCGCAAGTGTAAGTTTCCAATGTGAAAGAATGATTCGTGTTAGTAATTAACCCATGGCCATACATAGTTAAATCATTAGGCTCTCAACAATTGAATCACGTATTCAAGCTCGCTCCCACTTACTATAATCCTTAGTCTTAAAACCAAAAGCGCTTATTTGAGAACAGTAGTGCGCAAGCAGATATTAACTGGTTTGAGGGTTCTTTCAAGAAAAGTGCTCGAAGCTTTTTAAGTTGCTCTTTGGAACACAAGGGCTTAGTAACTACTTAGCTGAAAAGTATTCAGATGATCTCATCTAATCTATCAGAAACAGTCTGACCTGTTTATTAACAAACAACCAAATGTTGAAAATTAAAAGGTTGTTGACTTCAATAAACCACGAACAACGGCCGTTCTGTTATGTGTGCTACTGGTGTCGACATATATAGGTAGTATGTATCATCAATCGAAACTGAAATGCCTGGAGGCAGAAAATTAAGATCGAAAAGAAAAGAACGAGAACAGAGAGTGATTAGCGTGAAAACGAAGGAACGGTCAAGTCTGAAAAAATTGATTAACATTTTGCAAATGAAGTATTTACTGTATAGTTGTCAGATTTTACTGAGACTGTAATTTTGTGTTTAAATACATTCGATTGTCCCCACTGGTGTTCTCGTTCACTACAGTGACAGATATATATATATATAACTAGATAAATTGGAGGGACTACGATGACTGACTTGTAATATGTTTGACCAAATAATATTGACTGCTGTGCTGTATAATCAGTTCCAGAAACAATCAGTAGAGGTAAACTGCATGAGAAGACCATTGCTTATTAATCAGAGGCGATATTTGTTCACTGATCAACAATGGAATAACCCAAACCATTACAGATGGAGCCGAAACTCATACTCGTTTTACAAGCTAATGGCTATCGAGTCTCTAGCTCAGTGAGCTGATAATGTGTTGGGCACTGGAAGTGAAAAGTAATGAGTTCCATTCCTAGTGTGAAGTTCAGTTGTTTCCAATAAACATCATGTTGATGAATGAATTATCAACCAATAACGAGAAAGTTGTACGTAATTTGAATTCTTAAAAGTTTTTATGATTCCTTAGGTGACAATTTTAGAATATTAAGATAGTTTCCCCAAGCAATTACAAAAAACCCTTTAGAAAACCTTAACTTGTTTTACATTCAAAACGACTTATTGGTTGTTGATCGGCAACTCATTTTTCAATATTACGTTAATTAAAGATAAATTACCTTATTTTCATGCATGTCGTTTAAATAGAAAGAAGCAATGTATGACAAATTTAGCATATTCTGCAAATATGGTCATTTTTGCTTTGTTTAAACAGAAGTTAACGCGAATGGCTTACGAAAGTAGGTCATACATTTTACTTATGAACGAGCAGATATTGATACTTTCACAAATTAGATGCGGCATGATATACTAAATCTAACTTTTTAAATAAACTTACCTGAATGGTGGTCAAAAATATGCTCAATACCAGAAAACGCATAACTCTCGCCTAAAGTTTCCGTCCTTCCGGGTGTAAGATAATCTGAAGATGTATCCTAAATTCGGGTATAAGAGCAATTAAAAAAGCCATTAGAGGTTTGGTAAAACTGAAAAATTTGACGATATTAAGCAAACGGCTTGATAAATGATAGCTGATTGCGGTGAATAACAAAATTTAGACTTGCGAAGCGATCTACAAACAAACGTGTTACAAAATCAGAGGCTCATATATCTATAAATAATCCAATAACCGACATCTTTTTCTAATTTAGGAAATTAGTTCGAAACCCATAAGTCCAACAATACACAAAACGGACTAAAATGTAATACCAAGCTTATATGCAATTCAACTGGAAGTAAATGGACAGGTTCGAGGGGCAATTATTTTTTTGTCTTGCAGCAGCCATGGTGCACAGTGGATATCAGTCTGGACAATTCATGAATCTATCCGGGGATTGAGAGAAAGTAGAGCAACAACTTTAAAAATGGCAATAAGCATACTATTCACACATATTCGACAATTGAAATCACATAGCTACAGCTAGGCCACAAAAAAAGCAAGTATAAAAATACTTACACATATAGACTTAGTCATGGAGTAGTTCAGTAGGGAAGGCAGTTTTGTACTCTCATCGTAGCTCCTGGTTTTAGTTAAGCTTAACTGAGGTGAGGCGCACCTGTGAGGTTTGGCTGGACCGTAAAGAGAAAGTAATAGCTGCTCACGAATGTTTCTGTAGGCAACAAAAGACGCGACAGAGGTTCCAGCTGCATATTGAAAACTACAAGATAAATTAGGATGTCTGAAAGCCTCGTTGACACTCAGTGCGGCTTTTTCTCTTGTTAACTGATTCCTTCTTCGAAGATACAGTTGCCTTAATTCAGTACTTGATTTTGTTATTGGCCTGACAGCGCTATAGCGAGAGTCCAAAGCCAGAACCTGTTGCCAAACATCACACGACATGGTTTTTTTGGTGGGCGTAGAACTCTAGGGATTGATTAAGCCCAAAACATTTGGAAATACGAACAGAAAACAAGTTGATGTTTATGGATTCTTGTGATCTCCAGTGCCGTGGATATTCAACCTTACTTTGAAGGCATCAACGATATATACTAATACTGCAAGTTATCGTGAAGAGCTTCTACGATTCACACTCCTATATGAACAAATAATATGAGAATATTTTCTTAGATGATTTATTCAACAGGAAAAACCGATTAAACCTACTGATATAAAAATCATAAGTCAAAATTCAGGAAAGCCACGATAAGACTACGGAAAGAGGTTAGAATGTTTAAGAGTTTTCTCGTAATTAAAGATAGAAAGCCATTTTTAGTATTACAGCTCTTACCCTTTGAACTCGTACTAAAATATTTGTTCCGTAAGCAAAACAGAATAGCTGCTTGAATCCGCAAACCTAAATCCTGTCTGAAATACGTTAGGTTTTATGATCAGGTGTATGTTTACATTCCGTTGTTGCTACCTTGACGTGGTGGTCAGGCTTGCCCATCGTGATGAAGCAACCGAGCTATATTGGCTGGAACAACCACTCCTCAAGGTCCTACCATGTCAGACAGGTCGGTTGAAGAGCGGTAAGACTAAAAGCAACAAACCTAAGGTCCGAAGTCGTACTGCTGACTGTACACAGGTGTGACAGCATTAAGGTGTTTCCTTCAGACAAACAGCATGACAGCGATGCTGCCTTCCCACAAGGAGGGGTGGTATTAGAAAAGGTCGACCCTAAAAATGCACACCTCGTCTTATCCCATGGATATCCGTCTCCGGCTGTAAGGTCTCAACAAGTACGGAGCGAACACAAAAATTACCCATAAAAAGGTCGTGTGTGACCGACCTCAAGCAGTTGTCCCTTGGGCACTGCGGTCACGCTCCCAGGTCACTAAGACCACTTCTAATCCAATTTCCTTTTCAGTTACCTCCAGAAGAACCCTTCCACGGTGTGGGCAACCGGGAAGTGATAACCGCCCTCATACCTCTAACAGCACTCAAGACCACTGTATTCATAATCAACCTCCGTCTTCACTTCCTATTATTCCTCCCACATCGACTCACCTCTAAACTTCCTTTTTCGGCTTCCTTCTCAAGTGTCACCATAGTCAACGATTGGTAGCACTAAACAACAATGCCAGAATGTTTGGAATGCGCTTCTCTCCCTCTAAATGCAAGTTGTTGCTTCAGGGCTGGTCTGCGTCAACACCTGAACTAAGGATAGGGAGTGAAGTAGTCGAACGCGTTGACAACTTCACTTATCTTGGAAGTCTGATCAGCACTAATAGGTTGGTGTCTGACGAAATCTCAGCACGGATTCGAAAAGCTCGCTTGGCTTTTGTCAACTTACGTCACCTATGGCGAAGGCGAGATATCCGTCTATCAATAAAAGGACGAGTATACTGCGCGGCAGTCCGTTCTGTTTTAATTTACGGCAGCGAAGCATGGCCATTAAGAGTAGAAGACACTCGTAAGCTACTAGTGTTTGACCACAGATGCCTTAGAAATATTGCTCGCATCTGCTGGGATCACCGGGTAAGTAATAGTGAGGTTAGACGCAGAGTATTAGGGAATGATGGTAAATCAGTTGATCAGGTTGTGAATCTTCATCGACTGAGATGGTTGAGCCACGTGTTACGTATGCCTGAACACCGATTACCATGACGTGCAATGCTAACCGGTGTTGGAAGAAAGTTAGGAGCAGAGAAACCAAAACGTGGCATCAGTGCTTGAAGTCACTAACTTCTAGTCTGAGCCATGTTGGTAGATGCAGACTACTTGGTTGGGGTCCGCGTGACTATCGTAACCAATGGTTGGAGACTTGGTGACATGGCTCAGAATCGATCACAATGGCGTAGGTGTATACACCCTCTGTCTCCCCTTAAACTAAGAGATTAAAATCATTTCATATCTTTCTTTCTACGAACGAATTCTTTCTTCCTGTAATATATCCTTATTGCAATCTTTCTTTTATATATTACCACCTCTGAATTAACTACTTTTATGAATCCGGTGTCCATCTTGTTGTGTTAATGAGGTATGGCAACTTGGACCGATGCATATATATGCCTGGTCGTACATTGTAGCTGACTGAAATGTTTACATTCTAACTCTGTAAGACTTCGTAAATGAACAAACACTGAACTTGAATGAAACATCTCACTTACTGAGAATTTGAAGTATATTATCATCACTATGCTCTATTTACACCAAAATGAACAAAAATTTGACCAGTGATTATTGGTACTAACTATCAAGTTGTCCATTTAACCCTCTTTTATAGCTGTACTGTGTATGATAGTCCACTTTTCAACAGTCCACAAGTACTAAAAGGAAAACTTTGTCACCCGTAGTGAGAAATCCATACAGAAAAGGTGCATGCCTAAAGACATTCGGCTGGAATTTATTCAGGAAAAAGGCCTGAGCAGCATGTTTATCTGGTTTTACAGTCATTCTTGAAGCCAGACTGATGTAATGCTTTGGCGTTGATTGTTGTAGGAGTTTTTGATATACTGGGAGTTATTAAGTAGCCGCTTTCGTATTAAAACCTCGTTTCAGATACTATAGCTCTAGAACGATTCGTAGTTTCTCAATATTTGCTTCAAATTATTTGCGTTATAGAAATGAATAAATTTTTACGTCCTTTTACTACGTAAAGGTTCCCTAATCTACCCTAGTTGGGAGGATGCCAAGAGAGGGGAAAGAATCTACGTGACTAGTGTCCGAATTGTTTGCAACATCACTAATAAACAAAAGATGTAGGACTTGCGCACATTTTAATATCACTTATCGTAAAGTCTGCATTCGAGCAGAAGCTTTCGCTTAACGGGCTTCCGTATCTAGTAGTAGTGAATCGCCGATGTTTCCAGACAGGAACCTAGGTATATTTAACGATAAGAGAAATGGTGTCCTGAGTCCTTGAGAATATGCCAAGTTTTCTCTTGGAGTACTCCTGAGAAGTGTCTTGAATCACCTCAGCCGAGAGCTAACTCAGGAATTTAACTGCTCGTGAAGTGTAAAATGTGTGCCTACAGTCCATTCTGCTATATTGCGTCTCTAATTTCTGGGTGTTAACCTAAGGCATGTGTTGGGACTAAGCTTAAATATGTATTTAAGGAGACCCCAAGAGTTTAGGATGGCATAAGTCACTAGGTTACTTCTGAGACGTCTATATTCCAATGGGTAAAAATTCAGTGATTTGAGGCGCTCTTCATAAGGTTTGGATTTGAGTCTCCGAATTGACTTTGTGGCTCGCTTTGGGATACATCCCAGAGTATTCTTATCCTTTTGGAGTGAGGGCGGAAATACTGTTTCCGTACTTCACCAGGGGTCGAATTAAGCTGTTGAGGATTAAGTGGAATGTTCTACCGTCGAACTGGCCAAAAACGTGCCTCGACGTTACCAGTACAAGGTTTGTTCGAAAAGTAGTTTTGTTGCAGTTAGAATAAAACTTTAGATCCTAAGGTAGATGCAGTCCCATGGTAGCCGGTGACCAACGATTGGTTCATACGCCATTCGTTCCCGCAGGATACTGGAGCCCATGTGCACCATTGATTTGGAATCCGGTTAAAGCGCTGGACATTCGCTTTTCGTCCTCTCATTTTCGTAAACAACACCCCCGCCACGAGGAGGCAATGAGTAGGACTTCCCTGGCAGAGGCTGTATACGCGTGGCCGTGTGAGAGTATTTCGAGGGGGAGAGCGGACTCTCCCCACTCTCGGCCGTACCAGGGCATTCAGGGGGGCGTAGTCTACAACATGTCTCAGATGGGCTACTTTACACTTCGAAGTGTTGAAAGTAAGTCCATTGTTATACGCCCATCTTTGAGTCGAGTCAGATCCTCCTGAAGTGACAGCTCGGTTGCAAACGTCTCTTCAGAATTTCAAATCGTTAGCGAAAAGTAATAAACCAAACGACACTTGCTGAGGAAGGTCATTTATATGAAGGAAAGAAGAGTTCCTAGCAGTGAACTCGTGGGGCCATTCTGTAGCCTGGGAAAAAGTGAAATTTACGCCGACCCTAAAATGTCAATCATTTGGATATAAATTAAGCCACTCTCTTAACGCTGACTTGATACCTAACAGCCCAAGCTTATTGATGAGACGTATATGATTGACCCTGACAAAAGCTTTTGCGAAGTCAAGGTATACGACATCAACCAAGGATGGTTGTCCATCTGTCTACCGCGGTCAGTAGGCTGGTTATGCAAGAGTGACCCATACTGTTAGGGTGAAACGTTTATGGATAGTAAGTAGTCATATGGGACATCGTATATCATGGACTCCATAACCTTTGAGGGTATTGAGAGAAGTGCCACCGGCCGGTGACTTGAAGGTTCACTGCGTCGGCTTCCTTTGAAAATCGGTGAAATGTGCGCTAGCATCCAATTTTCTGGGCCCGTGCCTCGGTCTAGCAAAGATGAGGATATCACATTAAGCGGTTTTGCCAAGATTGAAACCGTTTTTTCCGGTATGGCAGAGTGAACCATATCCCGACCAGAAATATTCTCGTTTAGGTACTGGAGTTTCTGATATATTGAGTCAGCACTCAGGATTCACTTCTAAGAGTGCTGTTGAGTTGCAGGTAAAGCTCTTGCTCATATAATTTGTATGTGACGGTTGAAATGTCTGAAAGTACTGTTCTGCCAGATCGGCAGCATCACTATCGATGTTGGTTGAGCCAATAAGACCAAACAACTAAGAAACTCTGGTTTCGGCTCGTCAAAGAGAGGCTGCAAGATGGAACAAGCTTTTCAGATTGGAGACAATTCTATCGACTAACTTAGTCTGGTACTGGAGCCTTTCTTGTCTTAATACCTTTATGCATTGGTTTTTTGCTTGTTTGAAGTGCCTACGTGTGCTGTCGTCTTTTGTATTCCACCCAGTAGTATTTTTCTAGTCTTAGCATTCGAAGAGTGTGATTCTTTATGACTGTATGTTGCTTGTAATTTTTGGGGACCGTTTGCGGGACAGACTGGTTTGTAGCACGTAAGGCCGTGTTCAGCATAAGTCACAGTAGGCGCTTGCGTCAAGTTGAGGGTGGACGGCGTGACTGTCTCTCTACCGAATTGGTAACACCGCATTTTCAAATAATCCTAAATATTTAATGAAGTTGGAGAAGCGAGCTTCGGTAGAGTTGTAATCTCCAATGTAGGTGTGTTTACAGAAGTTGACTTTTAGAAGATTGAAGTGTCCTAGAATAAGGATGTGAGTGTATTCCAGACAAACAGAGCGGGACAACCCCTCCCCAGCATACAGTTGTTGTATTCGGTGTCAGCAGTGAGCTTCCTGTAGATGACTCCAACTAGACACCTCGAGGAGCTAGACAAGCTCACTAGGCAGCATAAAGATTCATCAAGATTGATGAACTCTTGAGTGCACACGCGATACCAAGCAAGATCGTAGATAAATGGCTGTTCTGCACTCTATTCCTGTTTATCTTTCGCTGTAGAACGAAGACATGCCAGATACTGCAAGCTTTTAGTCCGTAATTTGAGATGCCTATGTTTCATATGTCTCTATCAGATGAGTATTATTAGCGCTACTAAGTCCACGCAACTCATTCATTTTGTTCGGTAAACTCGCAGTGTTTGTACATAAGCGAGTAATGTTTTCGGTCTGAAACGTATGAGCTTCCTCGTCTTCTTTGTCTGAATGAGCCTTATGCGAAAGGAATTGCAATCTACCCACACAAGGTTTTCCGAGTGAGTAGTCACTGTCCCTTCTATGTTTTTCCATCATCATGAAGTTTGTCAGGATATATGTCGATTCCAGTTGGTGACCAGCGTCTGTTGACGTGAAATGATTCGAGAGTGGCAGTCGCCATTTAAGAGGCTGAGGTTATCCTAATTAAACTGGGTTTGGAATCTCCGTCATTTTCGCCAACCGCACCAACTGTTGAGCCGATATGTCCAAACATAATAAAAATAGCCTTGACGTGAGAAACTGTGAAAACCAAATAGCAAGCTGAGGCAGAACTAGTTAACTATTAACCTGGATAAAACTCAAAAAGGTAATCTAACGAAAGCTGATCTCACGACAGATTCCCGGATCAAAAACGGTACTTCTTTGCATACGGATACTGCAAATGTTTGAAAAATGAAAATCACGTTACGATAATACATTCCATCCATAAAGCGTGTATCCAATATTAGATATTTCAGTCAGTAACAACGTAGAACTTCGTACGTACGTACATCAGTTCGAGTTGCCACACCACATTAGCACAGAGATGCAGTGGTCGATTCAAATCCCGTAGTGGTAGAGGTAATAAGAGTATAAGCAGTAATCGGGAAGATTAGTGTTTGGAGATGTTACTTAAAGAGTATAATACAGTGAAATAAATTTGGGAAGAGAAAAAAAAAGACAAGGAGATTAAAATTTGGAACACAAAGAGTGTATGCGCCTGCGCCATTGCAAACGATTTTGAGCCATGTCATTCAGAGTCTCTAACCATCGGTTGCTATCATCTCGCGGTCCCCAACTAGGTAGTCTACACCTGCCAACATGACTCAGTCTACTTGTCAGTGACTTCATGGACTTGTGCCATGTTTTGGTCTGGCCGCCCCTAGCTTTCTCCCAACCTATTCCTATACCACTGAACATCGCATGTCGAGGAAGTCGGTCGTTGGGCATACGTAACACGTGTCCCAGCCATCTCAACTGATGAAGTTTCACTACGTCATCAATTGATTTGCCATCCTTACCTAGTACCCGTTTCCTAACAACTGCGTTACTTACTCGATGGTCCCATGATATACGAGCAATGTTTCAAAGACACCTATGATCGAATACTAGTAACCTACGAATATCCTCTACTCTTACCGGCCATGTTTCACTGCCATAAAGTAGGACGGGACGAACTGCTGCGCAGTAAACACGTCCTTTGGTTGATAGACATAAAAGCTAGTCGAGCCTTCTGTATCCGTGCTGAGATTTCGTCACACACCAGACCACAAGGGCTGATGAGACTTCCAAGATAAGTGAAGCGATCGACACGCTCAATTACTTCACTCCCTATCATTAGTTCGGGTGTCAATGCAACCCAATCCTGAAGCAACATTTTGCGTTTCGAGGGAGAGAATCGCATGCCGAGCATGCTTGCATTGTTGCCTAGAGTGGTCAGAAGACTGCATTTTGTCAGCGTCTTCGCCAGATAAAATTATGTCATCAGCATATTCTAAGTCAACAAGTGAACTTCCTGGTTGAAGTTCAACTCCTGGACATCTAGACGAGGAAAGTGTTATCTCTAAAAGTACGTCAATGACAAGGTTGAACAAGAATGGAGAAAGTGGACAGCCCTGACGAACACCACTACCTAACAGTATGCAGGACCTGAAAACCACAATCCTTCGTCTAACGGTCGTTAATAAGTAATCAAGTACTGCAGCTGCAACCTACTCGACAGCAATGGCTGTCGAAGAGTCGAGAGTAGCGCATCAATGTGATTCCCCACAAACCACTTCCGCGGTCAATTATCGTCCTACTAGACAACCATTACGAGTCAGTCAGCAGTATTGGAAGACGCGGTTCGAGTACAAAAAAGGGAAGCTTATTATAAAATGTGTTTATTCATTGTTCTGCGGGTCCAGCTTGCATAAGGCTTGTTTCTCTTCTTCTAGTACGTTTACTCTTTGTCGCCCTGCAGTAAGGAAAACAAACTCACATTAGTAATGTCACATGTAATGATTTTTAATACCGTTACAGGAGGTACAGTTGAAAATTGCGCCTGACCTCTATTTCAATCTTCAGTAATAAGGAGAGTAGGTTGGTGAGCCTGTGTTAATCCTGACAGATTGCCTCCCATTAAAGTTCCAGCCTTGCCTTGAAAATTTCCGTTGATAGGGCTGATACCACTTGTTTGGATAAGGCGTTCCAGTTGATGAAATAAACGGGACCCCACATTAAGTTTATTAGATCGCGGTTTGTGAACATTCTTGCAATGATATCGGAGATTATTAGTGCTGGAGGAAGCGAAAAGATAAGATATATTAACACCTAAATTTTAATAAAGTTACGAAACGCCAGTATAGAGTCACTTTGCGTCCTATGATTCTATAAGGGGGAAGGTTGTGGCTATTTAAAGCTCATAGTAAGAGAGTTTAGGAAAACCCTTCACTGATTTCGTCCCTACACGCTGAACACGCTCAAGTGAGTTGGTATTTCTAATCAGACATGGGCTAGCTGCTTAGATACAGTACTCTAAGTGTGGTCTTACATTGGTAGGATGTAAAATTAAAAACATCTCATCATAGCATTTGAATGCTCGGGAAAGTGACCATAGCGCACGACAAGCTTTGGCAGCAGCCGCGTTGCAATGTTTAATTCTTTTCAAGTCATGACTTATTATTACTCATAAGTTTTTATGTTCTTGAACGCATGGAAGAGATATACCATCAATAATATAATGGTAACTATTACCGTGTCCGATGTACATGAGCTCAATCTTCCTAGAATTAACTTCTAAGCCCCAAACTCAAGCCCATCTAACTAAGTCGTCCAAGTCAGCTTGGAGACCAAAATGATCGGCCTTACTTCTTATTGTTCTCCAGAGTCAGACGCTATCCGCAAACAATGATGTCGACATCTTATGCAATAGCGTAGTTCATTAACATAGAGAAGGAAAAGTAGGGACCTAAGATGGTGCCTTGGAGCACACCACTTTTGACCGGCCTCCGCTCGGATAGCGTTCCATTGGCTCTCAATCTCTGTCTGCAGTCACATAAGAAGTTTCTTATCCATTCATGTACGGCACCTGTTATTCCGAAGCTCGGCAGCTTCTACATAAGACCTAAGTGCGGGACCTTATCAAATGCTTTGCTAAAGTCTATGAATATCGCGTTGACAAACAGACCGTTATCTAGGACTGTTGTCCACTCCTTTTTCGCAACAAGTTAGTCAAACATGAATGCTTGTTTCGAAAACCGTGTTGCTCTGGAGTTAACCGATTGTACAAATCAATGTGATTGAGTTACTTAACCTGAATTATCTCTTCAAGTAACTTAACGACTATACTTGTTAGACTGATAGGCTGGTAGTTAGATACGATCTGTCTCTGACCATCCTTGAGTATAGGACTGACTATAGCATCTTTTCAATCTCGAAATAAAGTCCGCAAGAGGTGACAGCAGTCGTGGATGTAACCAATCGGGGCCCGGTATCTTGCAAGATTTGAGGTCAGCTATCAATGGAAGAACGGTTTCCTCAGTCAATTATACAGGTCCTATGGCTAGCATCTCGGTGTGAATAATGATAATAATAATACATTTCTGCATGTGCAGGGACACGCCATTTTTACAGGCATGATCTACAAATTACAGCACTTGTTTGCTCACAGCACGCTTCCCAACTTATTAAGTTTATAGTTGTTATAACTTAGACTCGTAGAGCGCTTGCTGTAAGCCATGACCTTGAGGGGGCGCGTACATCAAGTTCCTTTCAGACGACAGAAGTTCCATAGCTGTGCCCTCAGAGCAAGATTCTGAAGAAAGAAAAAAGGAGAAACAGAAGAGCACCAAGGCACTTGGATATGAACGCCAAACGTTGCTTGACATTTTGTAGTAGAACAGACAGAGGTATAATAAATTAGATTAAATTCATATTATCTCTTTTTCGAGTGGAATGAAGTCAGAGGCTCCATATAAGAGAATGTAGTAATAAATAACAATGAGTTGTAATGTTTAACAAGTTGGAGTGAGCTCACATGAAGGAAGGGAAGTCAAGTTTGGTACAAGGAAAGCGGTTTATTAGAAGTGAATGTGCATATAGAGGGTGAAGTGTTAAGAATACTAATAACTATATCTCTTATTGTCCATTTTTTCTTTCTTTTTAGTCCATTCGATACCAGCCACACAATCCTAGTGTAAAATTCCGAGTTAGTATGTTATAGGTTGTCGTAGTAGAATAGCTAATCCAGAATAAAATTGGAAACATGAGTCTGAATGGTGAGCGTAGGAGGACAATATATATCACAGATTGACTGACTTACTCTCAATCATAAAGTGCCTGATACATACAAAATGTTCTATCCCACAAACATGGGTGGATTGAAGTCATCGCTCTCACCATCAATGCTTGCTGGCCAGTAACTCCACCCTCCCCCTATTTGTTATGTTAGGCTCTTTAAGCTTATTTTTGGATATATGTCATACCTCACACAATGCTCTGTTTCACATCCTGTTGGAAAAAACTATTTCTATAAGTATCATTTTACAAGCTTATATGACAGTTACAAGTATTTTTAATAATAGACTTGGCTAAAATGGTTTGATAAAGTCTCAGCTCTTGCCAGTTCTGATTCAGCTAGTAAATCTGAATTTTTGTGTAACAGTAATGAGGGAATACGATCATTACGTTTTGTCCTGCGTTTAACGTACGAAAACAATCGTTCCGGACAAGTACTGCTATCTGTCTTTCGTAAATAGTACGGTATTTAGCCATGGTGTTTTTACATTTACATTTCCGGATTTTTAGGTATTCCCACTTGGATGATTAATATGCTGTTGACAAGAATAAGTCCCAGAGGTGTTTCCTGAGGTTTAACAGCTTTCGAGTTACCTTATTAATCCATGGAGGGCGATCTGGCAGCTTATGTGTTGACCATGGGATAAACGGTGATTTTACGGACTCGAGTGTAGCCTTAAATTCATTCCATTAGTCTTCGATCAGTCCATCCGTATCGACCGACCAGTCAGTCGAGATAGCACAGTCCCTGATTGCCGAGATATTAGCTCGCCAGATGTTGGGTCGGGGCGAGGCAGACACAAATTGTATACCATGTGTCCAAAACTCAAAGTAAAGTACAATGTGATCACTATTCGCTAGTGGAGGAAGGTGCTAAATGCAGATGACATCCTCACAATGGTGTGTGAGGTCAAGGTTTAACAATGACGGTTCGTGTTACGAGTCACTATGTGTCGGTTTTTGCGCTACATTGTGCAAGTACACACTGAATAACGTTTGATCGAAGGTCGCTATCGAAACCCACACCTGAAGCTGTAAGTTCTATCCAGTTGATATGCGGTGCGTTGAAGTCTCCAATGATGAGACAACATTTTACCTTCAAGAACAGGTGTGTGCGAAGATAAAGTTGTCAACAAGGCAACAAGGAATACGGCATATTTTTTCTATAGTCACTAATCGGTTTCTAGATTTGATCGTACATTATGCGCCTCCGATATGATTGATTATATATGAAAGTGATCCCTAACATAAAAAATTATACCTCCTGCCTTGCGACTGATAACTTTATCACTTCTAATACAGATCTAGCCTGAAATGATAAAAGAACAGTCTATATCTACGGTGAGCCAAGTTCCTATGACAACAATTATATCGGGACTTAATTCATCCACCATCAAAATTAGCTCGGAGGTTTTATTTCTAAGACTTCGGACGTTCGTGTAGCACACATTTGAGGTATTTTGGGAATCATTCAATTCACTCATACAGGTCATGGAAGCCAATGCTTCCGAGACCTGACTACCCGAAAACCCTTAATCGTAAGGTTTATTTCGCCATCCAATTTTTCGAGTTCTTAACTCCGTAAGAGCATTCTTCCTCTTGATTCGATCCTCAAGTGGCCAGTGTGGTCGGATACGAATATTTGAATCACGGGTTCTGTATGCGTTATTCAATATTGTGTCTCTTTATCAAAATTCCCGAGTACTAACTTCATGATCCTTCTTGGTTGCGTTTCGCCTCCGACCCATTTACTAAGTCTTATTACTCTAGTGACACGCACCCCTGAAACCTTTTCAAGCAGTACATTTCCGGTGACAGATTCCAATAACCCTCGGTTGTGTGCATGTCTTTTAGCAAGTTCATTGTCTTCAGACTCCTCTAGATTCCAAATAGTTAAACTAGAAACGGGTTTAACTTCTTTGAAATTCGTGTTTACGGCTTTCGACCGTGACGATAGATCCTGCCTGCTAACTGCTGACATCTTATCGTTAGTTTTTCTAGCAACAGGGTCGTGGAAGTCGAGAGAATGACCTACGACAATGTTTGATGAGGCCAAACTTTTTCCATCTATGATAGGGTTAAGTATTGTCTTATTTTGGGACTTCGACGGAGTAATGTGCAACGCAAAGTGTGAGTCCATGAAGGACTTTACAACCGAACGGGCGCTATTCTTGACTATATTTCCTTTTCTTCTATGTTTCCGTGTCAACCACCTCCCATCAGTCGCAGCATCCACATTAGAACTACTCCGTGCTGTAGCAACTTGGCCATCAGTATCTAATGGTGTAATGTTCATCAGTTGTTTCGGGATAGAAAGCTTCATTGCGTGTTGCACAGTCGGGTGTCTGGTACGTGCCGTAACAGCACTTACGACACGGATGCATTCTCCGCTATCAGTACCCATATTACCGGTACAGGCTTCATCAACATTTTTGTTAGCCAACTCCAGAAGGCTAATTGTCTCTTGGATGAGCAATGTTTTGCTCGAACAACAAAGCATACAGAGCAAGTGAGAGTCAGGCTTTGAGCACCTTTTACAGGCAGTGGGACTTGGGTGCTTACACATCTTACGGAACCGCTTATTACACGCGTTCCTTCTTTCACAGGGAATAAGCAATATGGCTGTGCACATTTGTGAGAAGAGCCGATCATCTTAAAAGTCGAATAAAAATGGTAACAGAAAATGGATTTATACAAACATCTCAAACCTTGAGTGAACAAATCACATAAAAATCGACCAGGCATGCTTTGATGCAATAAATACACAAAAGTAACATAAAAACACACAAGTACAATATCACTTTAACTGAAATAAATTTAACTGAAATGTAAACATTAGTTTTGATGAGTAGTTTATGATCAAAGCCGTAAATTTAACTCAACGAGAAATAATACTACTGTCCGTTTCAAACTGATTTATTTTTATGAGCATTTGAGTTGCAGTCAGTCCCATGTAAAATACTATATTCATACAATGAAATTGTTGCTAAATAAACCCTTTGGATGAACAATTACTGTCACTTTTGTTTATTTTACTTGTTGATTGCTCAATCTGTCACGATTGTGTAATACACGTCAATACTGTTGACTTCGAATTAGCTATAAAAACGCTATCTCTTGATTACTTCGTTGTCAATCCGAATCTGCAATCTCGTCGCACTGCAGAAACATATAGCAGTAAGTGCTGCTCCATCTAATAGTGTCCTATGAATGCACTGAGATAGCATGTCTTCCTACTAATCTGGAGACTAGGAGTAATGTATATCACAACATGTATTGTATATAGTTAAACAACATTACTACTTTCGTTGCTTTTCCAAAGCTTGTTGGAATATTTGTGGGTACTGATGGACCACAAGGTCATAATTCTAGAATGCTTTACTTTAGGTCTGTTTTAAACATGTTTATTTTGAGTACTTTTAAATTTACTGAAAGTACACCTGCCTGATACAAACGTATGGCTCAAATAACCAGCTAAAGATTGCAGTCCAGTAAACACTACAACTAGTCTTTCTCATTGTTCATATGGGACATACCTTTACTGAAACAACCCTAACACTATGGCCAATATGCCTAAGATTATCAGTCTAGCCATAATCTTTAACATACTTTATAATAGGTTATCGGGTCATATCCGAAGTTTCGACAAAATTTCGCTTGTCTGAGACAGTACTTACTAATTAAAATTAAGGAATGACGATATAAATTCGACTAACTGATGGAACGTAGTGTCATTTGCTGAATGTTTACTGTTATTATAAATCATATGTCTACTTCCGAAATCTTGCGACGTTCACAAGGTTTCGCAACGCGTTATGATGTTGTAAACCTATTCTACCTGGATTCATTTTCAGCTAACGCCCAAAGAATCCATGAAGGTAATTGATATGTAATATTGAGTGACCCAAATTTCTGAAGTTCACTACTAGTTGTACAGTTACTTCAAGCCATTATCTTGATATGCTGGGTGAGATCAAGTATCGGCAAATGGTGTGCCCACCTACTTTCGGGATTTCGTGTCTCTGTTGGGTTGTTAGACTTTTTAACTACGGAAAAGTTATGTTATTAAAACCTCTATAATATTTTAGGTGTAGATGTTTAGCTTGCGAGTCCAAAATGAGAGTACATCATACCACGGAGGTCATGAGATTGTATCTTCCAACAACGTACAAAACCACGCTCGTAGCTTCGTGGCTACCGATTACTCTAGAAGGAGGTTATCTGATGCTAAATTAAGAGTCATTCAACCTTGTGTTGAGCGTAATAATGATATCCTGGAAGTCATGGATTTAACATACGAAGAATTTGGAGACGTTGTGCTGTAAATTTACATTATAAATATGAGGACGAGGCTGTCAACTTAAGTGCCGTGTATAGACAGCTGATGCGTAAATAGGGATCGGCAATTCGAATTATCATCACACTTTCTCCATTGATTGTCACCGGGATTTTTGTACACGCTGGTCGTGCTGTGCGTACAACACTCCATGCATGCACACTGTGCGTTCATTCTTAACTTCATTACTTTGTGCATGTGAGTTACTCCATCACATTTTTGATTTTCTAACATTTTATGCAATATTGGTCGCTGTACAAAACATTACATTTTTATCGACAGCCGATAGCGTGCTGTGCACTAGTTATCAGAGGCAAGCTCCAAATGCCGCAGCAACTGTGGATGTTACCTTGCACGTGTTGCACAGATACATAAAAGAAAAGAAATGAAGCCCATCCGTTTGCTCGCTCGACATCGAAGAGATCCCGATAATGATGTGTATGAAATTCGGGGCCATGTATCGTGATTAAAGCGTGCATCAAGACAACGTAACTTCAGATAGTAACATTCATTCATTTTTATAATGGAAGACTCTGAACTCCGGCTTTTCATGTTGTATATTTTATTTCTTACTTTGAGTGTCTAAATGAAACTGGAGTCCAGCAGACTATATATTTTATTGAGCTGAGGGCATTTATCATCAAACATTCCTATTTTGTGTAGAAGATCGAGCGATTATTTGATAGGAACCCGTCGTTTTCACCCTAATCTGAACAAATTTATGCGAAGAAATTGCAAATATATAGTGCAAATAAATTGGATGATTCTAAAGCAATATACATCACGCTAAGAACTGCACAGTTGTTAAAAATACTATGTTGAATAACTTTTCTGGTCAAAAATCTGGAGAGTGATGCAATGGCGACGATTTACATATGACAACAGCGATTATCATTACTAAGAAATAAGCTAGATAAAATTCGTGTGAAACATTTTATGTCGGATGAGTGACTTATTACAACATCAATTGGTACGTATGATGTCAGACTAAAGTTGAAAATGAATCTAGGTGTAAAGAAAAAATATTAACATGGCCCGGACAGTTTACAGGAATACAGCCTGATGTTACATTAGCAGAATCTTAATCCTTGAAGGAATTCACATAATCACTTTATTTTGGTTATCGACAAGGATTTTTATTGTGCGGTCATCGGTTAACCTACTGGGCTTAATTGGATGACAAAGAAGGCCTGTAACCACTTAAGTTGGTTAGTTCAGAGTTCACCTCAAGCAGCTAAGCATATGTCAAAACAGTATAGTCCAATTATTCATTCACTTTCTTATTTTGTATAGGCGTCATGTTTCCTATTATCTTATATTGAATGTTGAGAGGCTTTTTTTGCCTGAACGAATAATCCCACGCTCCACTGTGACTGCACGAAGATCTAAATAAAGACCTATTTACTACTTGTCTGGTTTCTTCTATCAATAACACGAGGGTTACCTAGAGGCACGAAAGACCATCACCTTGTTTCACATCTATTAGCTGGTAACTAAGGTTCGTTTAGAATATTCCATTAAAAAAGCTGCTACTTATATGTCACCACACTTAATTAGATCACATATTAATACCAAGATTATCGCTTAGTAGATGACAAGCCAGCGTTTGATCACCCTTTAACTTTCAATAATATGGCCGAGATAGGTTGGGTAGTTTAAATCTGTTTTCATAAGATAATCCGGAGAGGTAGCTTACCATTTTAGGTTCATCGCATCAAACCCGTTTCAACATACCCGCTTCATAATTAAAACAAGGATTCTGCTTGAATCCTACATCCAAAATGCAGCCTCACAAGATTCGGTTACCCTAATTTTTTCCTCGTGCAAGTAATGAGCTGACCTGAGAATAGCTCGTAAGACTCTGAAGCCCTTAACAACATCAATCTTGCAGTTACTCGCAATTCCAAAGTCGTTTCCTACTAAGGCATCTGCATCTTTGTAGTTTAATACCTTAATTGACACAACTCCACATACTGTGTAGTGATACGAACCATTTCAGTTATTTATTTGCAACACCATATCTGCTATAGTTAGCTTCTAATGACCACCTGTCTATCTATTCAACCAGTGAAATTCGGTCATCGCGTAATAGTATTCTATTTGACATACTGCCCATTGGTTTTTAATTCTTTGTATCATCTTCAAAGGATAAAACAGACGAGTTTGCAATCGCCGATGTCATCAAAATAGAGGAAGAAAGAAGGCTGGGAATTTTATTTTGGAAAACATCACTTTTTTGAGACCCCCCACGTTGATAGAGTCCTATTCACCTGTTCCCATTGACTTATATCACTGAGAAAGTCACCTACCAAGTCCAAGACTTCGTAACCGACCTCAAAAACTTCCAGTTTTCATTCAAGTTCCAAGTGGGAAACCTTGTCAGGGCTTTACTTAAGTCTATGAAAAAACATCTGTCTGAATATTTCTATCTATCGCTCTAGCTCGATCTTACCTTGCAATGAGTAGATTTTCCAAGTACGACAGGCCTATCACAAAATCTCTCTGTTCCCTAGCTAGAAGATTACTCTTTCCCGCATAGTTTAAAATTGCCAACCGAATAATCTATGTCCTAACATATGAAAGGTAGACATGAAGGTGATCAACTTTACAGCCTCGCTTGAAAACCGAGAAATTGACTCCGGTTGATCAGTAGGAGAGGAAAGGACACATTTTAGGCAGTTATACAATAAAATAATTCAACCATTTATGCTCTGGACAAACCCAAAGAAGAATAAGCACGCTCATCTACTGTTGAACCAGGAGATTTGACGTTTACCAAGGCAGATGTGTCGGAACATCGCAATCATCAGTGCCACAGCGAGTACGATGAAGCGATATAGGTGGGTCTGAAATAAGTATGTGAGCACAGATTAGAGAAAATATGAAAAGGATTTGGCGCAATCTGAAAAGAAATGTTTGGAGTAACTGTTGCGGAAGTTGCGGAACAAAAACACACCATTGGATTGTATAATATTTGAAAGTATTTGAATGATCGTACTATCTAAGAGTCCCAGAAATAACGCAACTGAATCAAGAATTACGACACAAGCACAAACGAATGTATTGTATTTGGAATTTGAAATCGAGCATTCAACAAGTAAAAAGGTATCGTTAGTTCGTTCAAACACCACATCCGCCACAGCTTAAATTGGAGTCTAGGTGTTTGTAATCAATCGTACATCTTCTTCGCAAATTCATCCTGAGTCTGTCTGACATTGCATTGGACAAAGATTCTGTATTATCTAGAATGTGCTCATTAGCATCAGAATTAACAACTGAAATTGGAACTGACTCACCTGGTTCCTGAAATAGTATTTGATCAACATGTCGACTGTGTGTACTTAAGTCATTGATATCTAGAATTCGCACCATCGATTTTCCGACATTCTTCAGAACAGTACCCGTAGATGGTCGAAGATCATTTCCTCGGTAGTATGTAACTTCTGCAGACTCCAAACATCTCATATTCGACCGAAGAATTCTTCCTTTCAATAGCTTCGCTGAAGTTTCCTTCGTCACCGAATGTCTGGCATTTCTATATTGCAATAGAAAGGTATCTACTCCCCTCTCTAGCTCATTAAATATTGAGGCGGCTATAGAATCAATAGCAGTCTTTAATGTCCTAACAAAATTCTCTGCCTGGCCATTAAAACACGGATATCTGGGAGCAGTAAACAGATGTTTGTAACCTATACCTTTCAACCAGGTAGTGACTGCATCCGCAGCAAAGTGAGAGCTATTATCAGTCACTAGCATCATAGGAACCCCTTCTCGATTAAACACCTTTCTTAATGCTTGGATTGTAAGATCCGTTTTGAATGTTTGGTGTGCGTGTGAAAATCCCTCCATGTATAAACTTGCACTTTATTCCTATTGATCTCCTTAGTTGTACATTGTTAGTTTTTTGATTACATGTGAATTGTTAATATTTGCATTGCTTATCAGAGTTTTCGCTTTTCTTACGTCTTCACTAAGTTTTGCGTTTTTTCCCGATCTGCATCTATGTTGCTTTACTTGATACTTGTTCTTGGCAGCAGCCATATTGATTTGCGGGTGATCTTATCCGCAACGCAACCATGTAAACTTAATGTATCGCTCACTGTCATTTGTGCGTTCAAGTAACCACAGATTTTGTCATTTCATAATGTATTTTTAATTAAATAACTAGATTATGTATTTAATTGTTCTCTGTTTTTAATTTTTATTCGCCACGTCTGACTGCGTTACACTGTACGTCCATTGCACGCTGAGATGATATCTCAAGTCATAGTGAGTTTATTCACATAGTTGATTGTTTCCAGATAGACTGTCAGTGCATGATTATACTGAAGAAAGGTTTGTTGTACTGTAAACTGTGTTTCTATGATCAACTCCCTGTTGTCTTCAGTATGAATTCATACTGAATACTGCTTTAAAGCAGTAAATATGTATCCTTCTTTTTTTCTTAGGTAAGTTCAACTGGCCTATATTTCGTGTTTTGGTTTTATCGGCTTAATTATGTCCATTTAACTTCTTTGAGCAACATGTCTTTGCAAGTGAAACAATAACTATGACAATTGCTTAGTTTAGTGTTCTTAGTTGTCGTATAATTCAGTTTAGTTGAAAGAATTATGATATACTTAAGTATAGTGCTTGAAGCCTGTAACGAAACAGATCAGTTTAGTAAGTAGAGTTGCCTGTTTCTAATGTGTATACGGATTCAGATCAGTCTGATTAAAAATAGGAAAAAACGTGTCTTTGATGCTTTTGCTGTCATACATTATAAGATAGCGATAAGTATGTTTGGTGTTTATTTCTAAACTGTACATCTATCACTGACCATATTTCATGATCACTGTCACTAAACAATTTCCCCAGCAATAACATCGGTAGCAAGATAGCTAAGTGTCTGAGCTTTTAGTTGCCCGCAAAACAACAGTATACAGTCTTAGAAGATGAGTGTTCTGTCTCAATTAAATGCAGCTGGCTGTGGACAAATGTTAAGAATCTTTTTGACAACTGGGACTTTTAGTTTATCATACACTTACTCTGCTTGTATGTTTTCCTGTTAAACTAGACGCAGATACATGGGAATACTTAAATGGGAGCAAAATAATAAAAGCATTGCAATACGGTACTAAGCCCATGTTATGCTTTGCGCAAGTAATAGTAGCTGACCTTATCTAATATTCATGAACTCAAGGTAAATCACAACTGCATAAATTCTTTGCTAAAAAACATGTGATTTGGTTGTTTATATATTCCACATTTCTGAGTAAATTCATCACCATTTTTTCATTTAGAATGCAACAGGAGTGAGTCTTCACAGATCATAAAAACTGTTTCGCCCTTAGAACTATGGCCCTATGGAACTGTTTACGGGAGATCCAACGAACAGCAGATTATAAAAAGGATGCTGAACGTCCATTTTAGTCTCACAACCACTTCCAGTATTTTTTGACTTCTTTTACTCTTTCGTTTGGAAAAAAAAACAAAAACTGCAGCTTAACATTACCAATACAACTTTTAAACGGGAACTTGGTTTAAACCTTTGTTTGATATTCGATTCCTAATGAAAGTTCTTGAATAGATTTCTGAATCTAATGCTACTTTGTTTTATCTACTTAATCGTTGCAAGAAACTTGTGATAAGCGAGCCTCTCAGCACCTAGTTCATGTGTTCAAATGGTTGTGGACTGAATAGAAGCTTTCGCCTAACAGGCTTCCGTGTCTAGTAGCAGGGGATCACCAATACCTCAAGGCAGAAAACTAGGTATGTTAACAATAAAAGAGGGAAAAGAAATTGGTAAATCATAGTATGATACTATACTTAGTCCTTAAGGATAACCCAGTTGCCTCTTAAAGGACTCCTGCGAAGTCGCTTGGACTAGCTCGGCCGGCAGAAAATTCCAGCATTTGACAATTCTTAAGGAGGAGAAGTTGTGCCTACAGTCCGTTCTGCTATGTTGTGTCTCTAGTTTCTGGGTGTTACCCCTTAGGTTAGTGTTGGAACTAAGCTTAATTAGGTGTTTTAGGGGATGTCCAGAAGTGTTAAGGTTATTGTAAGCCATTAGGTCACCTCTAAGACGTCTATACTGTAATGAGTAGAGGTTAAGTGATTGAAGGCGCTCTTCATAAGGTGATTTGGTGCATATCCTCGTCATTTCCTTGGGAGACCTACAGATTCGGGTCCTCTCATAGCTTATTCTAACCACCATGGGTTGTCAAGCCAGCTGATGGATGGACACGCGTTACACATCCTAACCGTACCTGCGCCTTATAGCTTCTAATTCAAATGCCATATGACAAGCAAGCAATGCCCCTACCCGCACTAATGGAACACTATTAACTCAAATGCACCCCGTATGGTACCTTGCACTGGTTTACGCACTCGCTTAGCTTTTTAGTGAAAATCCCATGAACCCCCCTACCTCCATCAAAACAAATAAGTCTGTATTTGCAGCATATAGCAATTTTATTATTCAAAACTAAGATATAACAGTTAGAATTGGAGTAAAATGGCAGTATACAGCAGATGCACGTGGTACATGTCTTCATCGATTAACTGAAATAGAGAATATGGATATTAGATTAACAGCCTTATTCAGAAAGACTAGTGTCTAATTTGAACTTACTGCGTGAGAAAGTTATACTGGAACTACGAATGTTGTAGAAATAGAGTTTCTCGGGGCGTACGAAGCACTCAGACTGTAAGACAGTTATCCAAAAATAATTCGAATATGGAGGTGAAAATTTGCAAATGGTTCAAATGGTTGTGGACGGAATAGAAGAAGCTTTCGCTTAACAGGCTTCCGTGTCTAGTAGCAGGGGATCACCAAATCCTCCAGGCAGGAACCTAGGTATGTTAACAATAAAAGAGGAAAAGAAATTGGTAAATCATAGTGCGATGCTGTCCTTGGTCCTTAAGAATAGGTCAAGTTGCCTCTTGAAGGACTCCTGAGAAGTCGCCTGGACTAGCTCGGCCGGCAGCGAATTCCAGCTTTTGACAACTCTTAAGGAGTAGAAGTTGTGTCTACATTCCGTCTTGCTATGTTGTGTTTCCAGTTTCTGGGTGTTACCCCTTAGGTTATTGTTCGAACTAAGCTTAAGTAGGTGTTTAAGAGGATGTCCAGAAGTGTTAAGAATACTATAAGCCATTAATAAATCACCTCTAAGACGCCTATATTCTAGTGGGTAAAGGTCTAGTGAACGGAGGCGTTCTTCGTAAGGCTTAGATTTGAGTCCTCGAACTGATTTCGTGGCTCGCCGTTGGATACGCTCCAAAGTGACCTTATCCTTTTGGAGTGAGGGGGGAGTACTATGTTTCCGTACTCTATATGGGGACGGATGAAACTATTGAAGATTGTGTGGAAAGTTCTTCCGTCAAACTGACCAAAAATGCGCCTCAACGTTACCAGTGCAAGGTTTGCTCGGAAGGCATTTTTGTCACAGTTAGCGTAAGACTTTAAGTCATGGGGCACCAGGACTCCTAAATCTTTTTCGACTTGGGATACTACTAGAGAGGAGTTTCCTAAGTTGTAACTGTAGTTTGCAACATGTCGCAGATGGACTACTTTACACTTAGAAGTGTTAAAGGTAAGTCCGTTATCGTCTGCCCAACTATGAAGTCGAGTCAGATCCTCTTGAAGAGCCTGTATATCGTCTTGGTTGCGTATCTCTCTCCAAAGTTTCACGTCGTCGGCAAAAAGTAATAAGTCTGACGTTACCTGTTGAGGAAGATCATTTATGTAAATCAAGAAGAGAAGAGGCCCTAGTACTGAGCCCTGGGGGACCCCACTAGAACATTCCATAGCTTGAGATAAAGTGAAATTAACCCTAACCTTAAAGTGTCGATTTTTAGGTATGAAGTAAGCCAGTCGATTAGAGGTGGTTTGATACCTAGTCGTTTGAGCTTGTTGATAAGACACAAGTGGTTAACCTTATCAAAAGCTTTTGAGAAATCAAGGTAAATGACATCAACCTTTCCCTTGCGATCGAGGATGCTTGTCCATCTGTCCACCGCAGTCAGCAGGTTGGTTATACAAGAGTAACCCTTCCTGAAACCATGCTGTTGGGGTGAGAAGAAATTTAAGGACAGTAGGTAGTCATTTAAACCGTCGCATATCAGGGACTCCATGAGTTTTGAAGGTAACGACAGAAGAGCTACCGGCCGGTAACTTGAAGGTTCATTGCGTCGACCACCTTTGAAAATTGGTGTGATGTGAGCCAACTTCCAATTTTCCGGTAGTTTGCCTCGGCTAAGCGAGTGTGAAAACATCACGCTAAGCGGCGTTGCCAGGATTGAGGCTGCCTCCCTCAGTATGGCAGGATGAACCATATCCGGGCCAGGAGAAGTGTCAAGTCGTAAGTGCTGCAGTTTCCGGAACACCAAGTCAGCGCTTAGGTCCACTTCAGAAAGTCCTGTGGAATTGCAGATGAAACTGTCGTCAATAAAGTTGATATCAGCCGGTTGAAATGTTTGAGAGTAATGGGCCGCCAGAAGGTTAGCGGCGTCGCCATCGTTGTTGGTCGGGCCGTTAGGACCTAGCAGTTGAGAAACTCCTGTTTTGGCTTGACGAAGAGAGGCTGCATAACGGAATAGGCTTCTAGGGTTAGAGGCGAATTTGTCCATAAGCTTTGTTTGGTACTGAAGCCTGTCTTCTCTTATAGCCTTCGTGCATGTGTTCCTGATATGTTTGTATTGCCTATACGCTCCATCGTTATTAGTTCGTTTGTATTCCGCCCAACAGTGCCGTTTGCGGCTTAGGAGGCGGAGGGTACGGTTCTTGATTACTGTAGGTGGCTTGAAGCTTTTGGGAACCGTTTGAGGAACTGAATGGTTTGTAGCACGTAAGAGCGTGTGCAGCAAGAAGTCCCAATGACCATCCACATCGATTTGAGGGTGAACATCCCAAGCCACCTGTTGTAGATGGTCATGTAGAGCTCGCACATTCAGCCGTTTAAAATTCCATCGCAAATTATTGTTGGGATACCTTAGCTTAGTTTTGATGACAAAACTGAAGGCTATGACGGCATGATCGCTTTTTCCCAGAGGAGCCAGGATTGAGAGGTTGTCGACTAGGAATTCTTCGTTAGTGAATACACAGTCTAAGCGCGATGGTGTCTGACTGTTTCTCCAACGAGTTGCCGACCTCACATTTTCATATAAGCCCAAGTTATCGATGAGGTTGAAGAACCGAGCTTCAGTTGAGTTGTCGCCTCCAGTGTACGTGTGTTCCGCGAAGTTGACTCTAGGGAGATTAAAGTCCCCTAGAATCAGGATGTGTGTGAAACCGAGACGGATAGAGCGGGATAGTCCTTCCAGCATACGACTATCGTACTCGGTGTCGGCAGTTGGCTTCCTGTAAATGACTCCGACTAGACACCTGGAAGTACTAGACAACCTTACAGAGCACCATATGGATTCCTCAAGATTGTTAAACTCGAGGTTGTGAACCTGGTGCACCTCCAAGCAAGAGCTTATGTATATGGCTACTCCGCCCCCAATTCCTATTTTTCTGTCGTTGCGGAACAAAGTCATCCCAGGCAATGCTAACTCTTGATCCGAGAACTGAGAAGATGTCCAGGTTTCAGATATTCCTATCAGATGGGCCTTGTTAGCGTCGCTAAGTTCACGTAGTTCATCCAGTTTGTTTGGTAAACTCGCGGCGTTCGTATATAAGCAGTTTATGCTTTCAATTTGGAACGCATGAGCTTCGTCCTGTTTTTCTGTATGAACCTTATGTGAATGGACAGGTAGCCCACCTATATGAGGTTTGCCGAGGTGGTAGGCCCTGTCCTTTACACGTTTTTATCGTTTAGACAGTCCACAAGTGGAATGGTCAGCTCCAGCTTGCCTTTGTTCTTGGTCCTGACTTCGTATGGCCTATCCGGGTGCATGTGGATTCCAGGTGGCAATCGACGTCTGTTGGCACGAAATGCTTCCAGAACTGCAGCCGCCATGTGAGAAGATGGGAAGGTTATCTTCATCAGACGAGGTCTAGGATCACCGTCCTTCTTGGCTAGTCTCGTCACATGCTGAGTCAGTATGTGTTTGAGCCTCAAGGACTGTTTGATGAATTTCCATTCCCTGATGTCAGAATTTGATTGAGTAGGGTCTGCATTTTCCGGTATACCTTGGACAATTATGTTTCTTCCGCGGAAGAACTTCTCGCGAGATTCTTTAGGGACGTTTCGTATGATATTGCGCTCAGAGTACGGTATGTCGGGCAATATTCTTACGTTACCATCTGATTTCAGTAAGTGACTTGCTAGCAAGACGTCCTCTACGTCGGTAGCATTCTTAAGTGTTACTCGGAGAAGCCTCGGGTGATTTAGATGCTTAGAATCCTTTCCTCGAGTGAGCCGGGTGACCGTCAAAGGCTCTATTCTAGGAAGTTCGAGCTTTTTGTTCAATTCACCCCACAGCATCCTGTCGTTTTTATCCTGCAGACTGAGAGGAAGGTCAGGATTGTCGACGAGGTTCATGATAATGAGAGAATCGTCACGAACTGTTGTTAATTTACCAGGTTTCACGATGGGTTCAGGTTTAATAACTTGTTTTTGGAGGTCAGTGTGCGTTTATGAATCTTGGGCTCTTTATTGACCGGACGAACAGTCTTGGGGGTAGACTGTGCGACTAAATCACCAGTTATTTTCCGTGCAGCAACACTTGGGTTGCTCGGCTTAGGCGGTGATGCCTGGTTCTTTTGGGCTCTCTTAACGCGGGTCGAATCGCCTGCAGGGTTTTTGGGAACCACTGTTGTGTTCAGCGACCCTGAGCTGGGAGACCCGAGTTTGCCTAGGGAGTCTAGTACCGTCGACGTAATGATGGTACTGAGCCTCGACACGTCGTCGTTAGTGTTGATGGATGCTCCATCGATGACATACCTATCGACATCCCTATTTTTGAGTCCGTTGCGCGCTCTTGTTTGTATATCGGTTTTTTTACTGTCGTATTCCAAGTTAACTGACAGCTTGTTTCGAAGACCTGTCAGTAGGACAATGATGTTACTCAGCAAGACTACTGCGTCCGTGTTGCACGTGACACATACCCACTTTTGGTCTGACTTGCTGAGTTTGTTGTAAGCAGTTGCTGTCAGATTTGTGCATGCTTCGTGAAACCAACCTTTGCAGTTGTCACACTGCATGCCAGTTGTGACAGCAAAACGGCATCCCGGACGTTTGCATGAGTTTTTCATGACGGTGTTGAAGCAAACTATGTTATAGATGCTGGCAAAGCTTAAGACCTTTTTAAAAAAAAAACACTAAAATGCACACTGAAAACGGACAAAAACGGACAAAACGAGTGATGTAAACTGAAACTAGTCTATACGTGAAAAACAAAAAAAACCGAATAGTAAGCTGAGGCAAAACCACAGGTAACTATTAAATATAGTGAAACTCAAAAAAAAGTAATCTACCGAACGTATAGCTCAGGATAGATTTTTTAGAACTGAAATAGTACTTTTGTTGCGTAAGAACACAGCAAAAGTTTGATATATGCAAATCACGTTAGGACTAAACTTCCCGTTCGAAAAGAATGGAAGCAGGTACTTTTCATCGTGAGGGTGAACATATTAGGTACCAGTTGACATCATACCGTAAGAAAACGCATATTTGCGAGTGGTGAAATATGATCTATAAAAAAGTGAGCTTAATAACAGTTAATTACCTTTTTACTCCCTGATCATGACCCTTCGGCTTCCTTTTATGGCCAAAACAGCAAACATACACTAGACACCGGTAACAGATTTCCGGCTTTTCAATGTTAGGCTTGCTTTAACGCACTGAGTAATGAGTACAACCCCTCTATTACTGCTATATGGCATATTTTTCATAACAAACCCTCTGCAATAGATTGGTAGAATCTGTGACTTCATCTATAGTTGTCGGAAGTCTGGTGTAGCACGTATTCTTAGCGTTTACTTGCAGACAGGAGCAATCTGAAACACAACACAACAGTTAGGACTGGCAGATGCCACTCAAGTGATAACACGGCGTGCGAGCACAACAGAGATATATTAGAAATTGAAATTCGCGGTTCTTGTACAAAAAGAGAAGTCTATTACAAAATAGTTTTACTCATCATCCAGCAGAGTTAGTTTGCGCAAGCTTTGTTCTTCTTCTTCTAATACGTTCACTTTCTGTTGTCCTGCAATAAGGAAAACAAACCTGCATTAGTAAAGTTACACGTAATGATTTTCGATACTGTTACACTATCCCCTCTCTTCATGAGGCACTGTCCTCAGTGCCTGGTGCTGGACATGGGTATGCTACCCCTCCTTCTGGTGGCACTTCATAATGGCTGACGGCAGTCGGGGGGTTGACAAACGGGGTATCTAAGTGCACAGTTGTCTTGTCTGGCTTTAATTGATTGTAGTGTACTGTTATAACATCGTCTTGGGGTCGTTGGAGGTTACGTAAGACGAATGTAGTGGGAGACCGCATAAACACAACTTCGTAAGGTCCTTGCCAAGGGTGATGGAACTTGCTGCATGTCCCCGGTGGGGCCAAAGGGCGGTGCAGCCACACACGATCTCCGGGTTTATACACAGGTCCGTTCGTCTTGCGATCGTACACGTCCTTTTGGTGCTTGCTGGCATTTCGTAGGTTGATCTTCACTAAGCGATAGGCGTCGGGTAGGCGGCTGCGAAGATTACGAATGTATACTACATGATCTTGGACTTCGCATGGTAACAGCGGTATTTGCAGCTCAACGGGTAGGCGCAATTCATGCCCAAAAAGTAGGGTCGCCGGTGAAAATCCTGTAGATCCGTGCACTGATGAGCGGTAAGCTAACAGACATTGTGGTATCACGTCATCCCAACATTCCGTCGACGACTTATTGATAAACGATTGAAGGAGAGCTTTGATAGTCCTGTTGGTTCTTTCCACTAAGCCGTTACCTTCTGGATGATATGCGGTAGTGTGTGTTATCCGGATTCCCAATAATCGACATACCTGGGCGACGAGATGACTTTCAAAAGCTGAACCTTGGTCAGAATGGAGTGAGAGGGGAGCGCCGTACCGGGATACCCAATGATCAATGAAAGCCCGAGTGACTGTGAGGGCATCTTGTTGTGGTATAGGCACAGCTTCACACCGTTTGCTGAAATAGTCTACCATAACCAGTAAATAACGGTTTCCGTTCTTTGACGTTGTGAGTGGCCCCATAATATCGATGCCAACTCGCTGATGCGGACCTTCTGTCGTCATTGGAACTAAGGGTGCGCGGGGTATTTGTCGGGGTGACTTGATGGCATAGCACGTGCTACAATTTTTGCAGAATTCTGCAACGTCTTCGTGGATGGATGGCCACCAAAACCTTCGGCAGATAGCATGTTCAGTCTTCCGTCTTCCTGAGTGCCCCAGTTCTCGATGTACCTGCTCCATAATATTCTGAACTTGTATACGTGGTACTATCAACAGTGGTTGTTTTGATTCACTGACTATAAACAGCGTGTCTTCATACAATCTTAAACTGCCCCACTTGGCACAAAGACGGCGCGTCGCCAAGGAATGATCCTTTAACTCTGTCATAGATGGTTTATTATTGCCATGTAGTTGCCTCTGACAAATAAATCGCAGATCTGGGTCTGCTGCTTGAAAAGACGGCCAGTCGATCTCGGGGGCTGTGCTAAGGACGGCACTAATGGTATCAGGAGAATAAGGTATACGAGATAGAGAATCAGCGTTTGTGTGTCGGCTTCCGGGGCGGTATTCACAAGTAAAATCAAACTCCTGCAACCTCTCCTGCCAGCGCGCTACCTGACCTTCTGGTTCACGGAACGAACGAAGCCACTGTAGTGCACGGTGGTCTGTGCGTACACGAAAGGGTCGTCCTAAGAGATAGTGACGAAAATGTTGCGAAAATTTTACCAGAGCCAACATCTCTCGGCGCGTCGTAGAATACCTTGTCTCCCTCTTATCTAACCGCCGACTAGCGTACGCAATGACCCGCTCCTGTCCATCTAGTGCTATTTGAGACAGGACTGCTCCAATAGCTGATGAACTAGCATCTGTATCGAGTATAAACCCACCCGCTTTAGCAGAAGTGTCCGGAAAAGCTAGTATGGGTGGAGCAGCAAGACACGACTTCAAAGTGCTAAATGCTTGTTGACATTCTGTGGTCCACAAAAATGTTCGTCCTTTGTGCGTCAGGCGATGTAGAGGTGCTGCTAGGGATGCGAAACCGCGTACGAAACGTCTATAATATGAAGCGTGTCCCAGGAAGCTGCGAACATCCTCGGCAGATTTCGGTTGTGGCCAGTTAATAATGGCGCTCGTTTTTCCCTGATCTGTTGCTACTCCATCTTCTGTAATGCGATGCCCTAAAAAGAGCACTTCTTTTTGCAATAGTCGACATTTAGATGGTTTAACTTTTAGGTTATGCTGCTTAATTCGTTGTAGGACTGCCTTCAAATTGGCATTATGCTGTTCCGGCGTTCTGCCATACACAATAATATCGTCAAGGTAAATTAAACAGTGGTGTGGTACGAGACCGTGTAGAACTGTCTGCATTAATCGTTGGAAAGTGGCTGGGGCATTAGTTAGCCTAAACGGCATCACTTGGAATTCATATAGACCATTGGGTACTGTGAATGCAGTCTTTTTCTATCTTGAGGTCGGACTTCCACTTGCCAATACCCTGATGCTAAGTCTAAAGTCGAGAACCAACGAGCGCCTTTCATGGCATCTAATGTAGCGTCTATACGTGGAAGTGGGAAAGAATCACGTTTAGTTATAGCGTTAAGGCGGCGGTAGTCTACGCATAGTCGTAGGGAAGAGTCTTTCTTTTTCACTAAAACGATAGGCGATGCCCATGGTGATGAAGATGGTACAATGATTTTTTTTCTCTAGCCTATCTTTTATCATTGATTCTAGTTGAGGCTGGTAATGTACTGGTACTCGGCGAGGTGGTTGACGTAGTGGCATGTGATCACCTGTGAGGATGGAGTGCTGTACAGTGGTCGTCCGATTTCCAGAGATATTCTCAGAGAAAACGGAACTAAATTGTTGGAGTACATCAGTGGTTGCTCGACGGTCTTTTTCACTTATTATTTTGTTATCCTGTACCTGACGTACAATTTCTGAAATTCCCACCTGGGTTACGGACTTAGTTGGTATTTCATGGTGTTGTATTTGCACGACAACTCCACCAATACTCGCTTCTGACTTATTCATGTGTATAGAGACCTGGTATTTTAACATGAAGTCGACCCCGAGAATCATGTCCCAAGTCAGTGTGGGGCAAACCCAGAATTCATGTTGAAAAGGCTTCTTGTCAATCGTTAGCTCTAACCCTATCTTAGAACACGCTTTCAAGGGTTCTCCGCTCGCGGTAATTAAGGTAGAAGAGCATTGTTTACGCTGAGTGCTGTGGTTAAGTTTCTGCAAGAGGTCTTCCTTGATCAAGGATACTGAAGCTCCTGTATCTAATAGTATATTAATCTCAGTACTTTGCACTCTACCCCTAATAGTAACAGGGTACAAATGTTTAACATAGCAAGAAGATATATGCAAACGACACTGTTTACCTCTGTTTTTCACGCGGTTATTTCTTGGCATTTTTGCCGAAACGTCTGCAGTAGAAGCATTCTGTTTGCTGGTCTCGATAGTTGTCCCTTGACGACCGTCCGTTCCATGTGGAAGTCGGCTGCCCTCGTCTACTATTCCGGTCAGGGAACTCTCTAATAGCCGCGGCACTTTGAAAGCTATCTTGTCGATTAGGTTCGGTGGCTTCATCGATAGTCATCACGGTTGGTCGATAGGTCTCCAATGGAACTGGCAGTCTTTCAGCAGTCAAAAATCGAAGTGCCGTTCGTTTCAAGTCGGCTGTGTCAGCCGGTGGCACTCGAAGTAGATGTTCTCGCAGTGCACCTGGCAGCAGTCCTTCAATAAAACGGGAGCGTGTAATTTCTTCTCGCCCTAAGATGTCCAGGCTAGGGAATGCCTGAGTTGCTATCTGCTGTAATGAGTGAAGATAGTCGATGAGGCTTTCATGAGGTTTCTGGTGGCGAGACAAAAATTGGATGGCTGACTGCTGGGTATCCACCTTCAACGAAAAACATTCATCTAAAATCTTCCAATTTTGAGATGGTGAATTGCACGCAGTAAAGCCGTTAGCTGTCGCTCGTTTCGCTGCTTCGTCATCTAAGTAGGACAGAAGGTAGTCGAAGTGTTCCGAAGTTGGAACTCGACGTAGGCACGTCATTACCCTAATTCTCCAGATGTCATAGTCTGATGAGACGCCTAACAGTGGCGGTTGGCGAGGGGTTGTGTTGACTGTTAACTTGCCAGGGATGGCTGGGGGTTCATCATGTTTTGATATAAACACCTCCATCACCACTTGTAGCACGTATTCTTAGCGTTTACTTGCAGACAGGAGCAATCTGAAACACAACACAACAGTTAGGACTGGCAGATGCCACTCAAGTGATAACACGGCGTGCGAGCACAACAGAGATATATTAGAAATTGAAATTCGCGGTTCTTGTACAAAAAGAGAAGTCTATTACAAAATAGTTTTACTCATCATCCAGCAGAGTTAGTTTGCGCAAGCTTTGTTCTTCTTCTTCTAATACGTTCACTTTCTGTTGTCCTGCAATAAGGAAAACAAACCTGCATTAGTAAAGTTACACGTAATGATTTTCGATACTGTTACACTGGGTCCTTTCGAAATCAGTACTCATCCGCGCTAATTTCAAAAAGGGCAGTGAATTTTGTACTTGTTGTGATTATACTTGCTTTTGGTACTTATTGCACTAAAAAGCATTCTTGGTCTACTTTAACTAAGAGTTCTTTGGTTAAAGTTTGAAATTTTTTGCTACATTTTGTCCTGAGTATCTGTCTTTAGTCCTTGACTAACACTTGTGTTCACATTATCATTTTTTGTTTTTAAACCTTTTAAACCGAATTACAATGGTTGGTAAGACTCACAAATGTGGGCAACCAAATTGTTTGTTCTCCGTTGAGGAGGGAATGCAGTGTGACGACTGTAAAAAGTGGTATCACAAAATGTGTGCACGACTAAGTCCGACGGCTTACAAAAGATGCTCGAAGCCTAACTCGCATTGGCTTTGTATGTTCTGCTGTACGGATAAAAAGGTACTAATACAGGAGGCTATGGGCCTATCGGCTTTGGTCTGCAAGAAAAACGATGGCGGAAGCACTGATAACAGGAGCACTGACGATGAAGAATGTGTCAGTGTAGTAAGTGCTGCTACAGGACCCATTAAACACCTGACTGCGGTTGACGGGGACGCGAAATCTCCGTTGACATTAACGAGAAATGAAGTGTCGCTTGATATTGACATCGGCAGTCATACACCTCTAGTCGAAATAGAAGATCCGGATAAAACTGTCACCGTTCCACATAGTCCAGGTGTGGCTGTTCTGAGTGGTGACAAATGGACTTCGGTAAGAAGGAAAAAAAATAAGAGGAAAAAGGCTGTAGGCAAAACGCAGCTGGTCAGCAAGACATTGGAAGGGATGTTATCAGAAGAAAAATCCTCACCGCGTGAAAAGACAGATCTCTCTGAGAGATCAGTCATTTTTCATAAGATAAGAGAATCTTCAGATACTGAACCAAAGGCAAGATTTGAACATGATCTCAATCATATTAAGACATCATTAAGTAAACTACTCCCAGATACAGTTTCAGGAGTTAGTATTTGTAAGCTTTATAGAATAGGAAAAAAGGTGGATTCCGAAAGTCCTCAGAAAAACCGCCTCCTAAAGGTTACATTCAACACGGTGGAAGAAAGGAACCTGGTTCTAAGTAATTCACGTAAACTGATTGGATCCGGAATATATGTCCGTGAGGACCTCAGCCTAGCTGATCGTATTAAGAGAAGAGCTGCAGAAGCGGAAATAAACGAGCGTCGCCGAAACGGTGAAAGAAACCTCGTTCTTAAGGGTTTTCAGATTGTAAAAGTTCGGAGCAAAACGATCCCCAAGCCACTCTGGGTGGCAAGGAAAAGCTCTCCACAGACTTAAAAGTGTGCTACACAAATGCTCGCAGCCTACTAAATAAAATGGCGGAGCTGAAGTCAGTGGTGGATAAAGTATTAGATAGTGAAATCCAATTGACTGGTTCCATAACCAGTAGGGCTGATAGATTAAACCGAAGGGGAGGCGGGGTTATTGTGTACACGAAAAGTACCCTAACCATAAGATTAGCTGAGACAGTAGCACATGTTTCAGGGACATGTGAACTGGTGAGATGTAAGTTGAAATGCCGAAGGCAAGATATTGAAGTAGTTGTAGTATATCACAGTCCAGAATGTGTAGCAGACGATTTTCTCCTTAGTAAACTTAAGTCCTGGTGTAACAACGGTAAAAGCCTTGTAGTAGGCGACTTTAATGCACCATATATAAACTGGGTTAACTTAGAAGTAGGGTCATCCATATCGTCGTTCGACTCCAAACTGTTAGAAACCTCGATTGGACTAGCATTATTCCAACACATTAGAGATCCCACAAGATACGACTTAAGAAACTCTTCTCTTTTAGATTTAGTCTTCACACACGGTGATGACGTTGGCCAAACGGCTTTTCTCCCACCACTTGGGAGAAGTGACCATGCAGTCATCTTATTCAAATTCATGGCTGAGATTGCTTGTCAAACAATTGCGCCGGCCCGTCCTAACATATGGAAGGCAGATATGCAGGCAATTAACTCCGCAGCATCGGCTGAGAACTGGGAAATTGACTCAAAGGCATCAGTACAAGAGGCATGGACTCTATTCAGGCAGTTATACAATCGGGTAACTCAACCATACATACCCTGGACTGTCCCAAAGAAAAAGAAGCACGGACATCCCTGGATAGGGCGGTATATTCGACGCTTACTAAGACAAAAGAAGAAATGCTGGGATGTTGCCATCCGCCTTGGCACAGCAGGTACGATGGAACGCTACAGATCGATAAGAAACGAGTGTATAACTAAAATTCGGGAAGCTCAAAGAAAATATGAAATGCAGCTGGCACAATCTGCACTCGAGCAGCCCAAGAGAATATTCTCGTACATAAACCACAGAACAAGGATGCATCATTGGATTCCTAACCTAATTAAAGTAGGAAATGAATCTGAAATGATAGAGGAAGATCAGGAAAAAGCAGAGGGCATGGCTGACTATTTTGGGGCAGTTTTCACTCAGGAACCTCCTCTAGAGAAAGAACCAGACCCAATTACAGAGTCAACAAACCAGCTGCTCACCGTGGACTTCGACCAAAACGATGTGCTTAAGGCTCTTAGCACCCTAAACATGGAGAAGTCAACAGGACCAGATGAACTACACCCTAAAATCTTGAGACATATTGCCGAATATATCGCAGCCCCACTGACTGTGATATTCAAAAAGTCACTTGACCAAGGTGTGTTACCTATGGACTAGAAGGACGCAATCGTCACTCCCATACATAAAACAGGTCTAGGACAAGTTCCATCAAATTACAGACCCGTAAGCCTCACCAGTGTTGTAATTAAAATACTGGAAAGAATAATCAAACGGACCATAACAGCATTTATGGAAACCAATAACTTGCTGAACATGGCACAACATGGTTTTAGAAAGGGTCTATCCTGTACAACGAACCTCCTTATAGCTAGGGAGCTCTGGATTAATGCGCTAGACAACGGAAACTCAGTGGATGTTGTCTACATAGACTTCAGTAAGGCTTTTGACAAAGTGCCAACTAATAGACTGCTATTGAAGTTGAAAAACCTTGGTATTGCCGGACCTCTTTTAAAATGGATTAAGGATTCCCTAGTAGGTCGTAGGCAAAAGGTAAGAATAAATTCCAAGTGCTCCATCTGGAGACCAGTACTTAGTGGAGTACCCCAAGGTTCCGTCTTAGGTCCTTTACTTTTTATAATGTACGTTAATGATCTTACAAGTATAGTACAGTCTCCAATGTTATTATACGCTGACGATGTAAAAATTTGGCGAGTAATAACTGGAGACAAAGACGCATTTACTCTTCAGGCGGACTTAAGTAATATGATAAACTGGTCTAAAGAGTGGCTAATGCCTATCAACTCGGAAAAGCGTGTCTACATGCACTTGGGGGATTCAAAGGTTAATACGTACAACATAGGGGATGTATCATTACCCGTAGTCCGGTCTCATAAGGACCTAGGGGTGACAGTGAGCAATGATCTTAAGACGACGGCCCATTGCCGGGAGGTCGCAGTTAAGGGGTTTCGAACCCTCTGGGCTTTAAAAAGGACATTCACTAAGCTTGATACTACCATGTTCACCACATTATACACATCCTTAGTGAGAACTAAGAGAACTGTGTTCAGGCTGCAAGCCCCTGTTTAAAAGGTGACTCAGACATACTAGAAAAGGTACAGAGGGCAGCTACGCGTGCAATTCTGGAACTCCGGGGTTTATCATATAAAGAGCGGCTTGAAAAACTGAACCTCTTTACTCTGTCCTATCGCAGACTAAGGGGAGATCTAATATTGATGTACAGAATACTGAGAAATGATTTCGGACCTAACTTATTCTCTCTCTTTCTTCCCACTAGATCGGGACACCTCAGAGGACATAGCAGGCGAGTAGAAAAGCCGAGAACGAACAAAATACCCGTGGCATACAGGTTTTCACACCGAGTCATCAATACTTGGAACCTCCTGCCTGAAGCAGTGGTGTCCGCACCTTCAACTGACTCTTTCAAGAGAAAACTGGACACTCACAGAAGCATACTAGAAAAGGAATAACATAGGCCATAGGCCTTCTGTCCTTACTACACAAATCTGAATCTGAATCTGATATACCCTACTGCTGGGCACTCTGTATTAGTTTGACTCGTTGGTGGGATAGTGTTGTCCATACTACTGAAGAAAATTAAAAAAACGCAGACTGTTTCCTTTCATTTTGCCGATAACATCATAAAGGACAGTTAGTAACGAACGTGCTAACAGTTAGAGTCACAGGCGGCAGCAACAATTATTTTAGCTAAATGAAAACGAACTTCGGCTTCGGATATCTAGAAAACAAGGTAAAACATAACCGATTGTCGTTTGGAAACGTAAGGTCTTATGTTAGTACTAGCCAGCTTAGCTGAATAAATACAGTGACTTCATTAGCAGCAGGTAAAACCCAGAAAACAAAGCAAAATCAGGAAAAACTTTGCCCCAACGTTCAGAGTATTACACTAACTTCTGAATTTTAGCACACTGAAACATCAAATTCCGTAGCTACACAAAAGAAATGGCTGAAAGAAGCACAGAACGAAGAAAGCCGACCGCCATTGCTTACGAAGATGGCGGATGTAATAATTCCCGCCTCATTCTGATTGGTTGCTAAGCTGAAGGGCACATTTACGAAATTGAGTTGCGTTTAATTGCAGCCACATTTGCTCTTCATGATTTTTTCATACGGTCCATTATGGAGATGTTCATTGACTTTTTTCTTTCATAGTCAGAATTATTCATAACAACATTGGTGTTTCCCTTGTCTGCTTTCATAATAACAATTTTTCTGTCTTTCCGTAACTGTTTTAGGGCATACGTTTCTTCTTTAGAGATATTAGGCGTATTAGGTTTTTGATTCAAAATTACATCTGCGATTTTAAACCTCAATGTATTTGCCTGATCATCCTGAACATTGTTTAAGGCAGGCTTGATCAATGGGATAATTTCAGAAGCCGAAATCCGTGTTCTGTTTATATTGAAATTGAGACCATTTTTAAGTATTGAAAGTTCGTGTTGATTTAACTGTCTATATCAAATGCTCCTACTGTAAACCAGTACTTAGTGGAGTACCGCGAGACTCTGGATGTGGTCCTTTACTTTTTATACTGCGAAATAAATAGGCCAAGCATACGGGATGGGTCTGTGCCCACAGTCTGGTTTCACATTGATCTTGGAGTAATAGTTAGACATTACCTTAAGACAACGGCTCACTGCCATGCAATTACTGTTAGGGCTTTAAGACGGGCATTTACCAAGTTGCATATCAATATATTTACTACAGTATACACAAACTTAGTGGGATCCAAACTTGACGGCTGTGTTCAGGCTTCAAGTCCCTATTTAAACGGTGACTCGGATGTGTTGGAAAAAGTGCGGAGGGCATTTACCTGTGCAACTTCAGAACTCCGAGCTATACTATTCACAGTGCGGATCGAGAAGCTAGACCTCTTTAACCTGTCCTACCGAAGATTAAAACGTAGTCTGACTTTGATGTGCAGGATACCAAGAAGTGATTTTCAACCGAACGTATCTTTTCTCTTTCTTTGTACCAGATCAGGCTAACTCAGAGGACACAGCAAGCGGGTTCAAGAGACAAGAAAGAACAACATATCCATGGCATTAAGGATTTCATACCAAGTCATCGGTTCTCGAAACTTTTTACCGTCCCTTCAATTATTTCATTCAAAAGAGGACGATAAACCCATAGAAGTTTACTGGGAGAGAACTAACACAGGCCATTGGCCTTCGGTCCTCAATACATAAGTTTGAACCTAAAGGTATGTAAACCCACCAATAACTACCTGATTGACTGGAAAGGCTAAACCGTCGCATACCGTAGATTGCTAGAGACCTAGGAAGAAGTGAGCCCAAAGAAACCAATCAGTTTATGTAAGCTCGCCACAAATATATTGGATACTTGAAATTTGGTGTTCTAGTAACCGGCAATATTTTAAATAAGTTGACAACGGTAAGATACGAACTAATTTACTTTAAAAACTGGCGGATTATTGTTTAGTTAAACCAATAAATTTATTTGGAAAATTTCAGTTAGTTGAATGATATTTAAGCGAAGGATTTATGCTTATCTCATAAAAAGTATTCATTTTAACTTATATAAGTTGGAGTTATATTATATATCATATAGAAGTTGGAAATCAAGGCAGAAATTCTGAAAAAAGATATAAAAAATATAGCGTAAATATAGACGAATATGCGTCAAATTTTCGCTCTTTTCCCAGCCCGGGGAGATAGTACAAGTTTTCCTTGCAATTCCCCTACGGAGGGAAAATGTCTCGAAATTGACACCTGCTCCTTCTTCAAAATATATACTCTTCTCCAATATATATATATATCTCCTAGTAAATTGTGTTTGCATAGATACTGATGTAGTATTAACCTTATTTAGAGTATTTGGACAGCTTTGGTGCTCAAATAGTGACTTATCGTGGAAATTTTCATTAGTTTCTTGCCAATAAAATGCTGTTTACTTGCTTATAAACTAGTGAGGTCCTGTGTTTCTATGAAATATACATTTGCTTGTGTAGCCAAAACATTGATGCTCCCCATGTGTGGGTTGTGCCACAAGACTAACAAACGCCCAATATTCCTGAGTTTAACAACTAGTTGTTGAGAATTTCTTAAGATATTTTGAAAGATTGTACCTGATGTCTAACTATCTTAATAGGAATGTGCTCGTTGAGACAAATGACTGATCTCATTAACATTTCTATAGCCTAAACAATCTTTGGGTCAGATGTTTATGGTTGCATGTCCGGAGTCCGTTTATAATGTAAGTTGGTTGATATTGGATACCTCCGAAGACTATTAGTCCATTGGTTTCGGTTTATAGCACAATCTGCTTATGGGAGGTGTGGTTATTCCAAACAAGAGTGAGGTATCTCTTGAAGATGGATGTTGGCAGTGGTCTGACATGCTCATCGTTCTCAACATAAAGTACGTTTTACTCGGATGAATAATAATGTGTTGAGATAGCCAAAACACTTCATTACTAAGAACAGATTACACAATGGCCGGAAAACTCATTTGAATATGACGTCCATATATCTGCATGGTAACACTTAAATGCTGCTTTATCCCAAAAACATCCATAATGTCGTTCGTTAACACAATACTGTTTGAAGGTTTAGGATAAACCGAATGAGGTGACAGTCTAGCGGCAGATTAAAATGGAAATTCTATCAACAAGAGCAGTTTATAAGTGACTTAAGGAATGAACGGTCACAAATAAAGCAACAATAGTCTTGATATAATTTGAAAGCAAAGTTAAAAATGTTTCCTCGTCTTGTTCAATCTGAGAGCACTTCCGAATAAATAAATTTTTGTGTTTAAAACTAAACTAAAAACTCTGATTGTGTAGATCAAAACAATTAATACAAGCGGGAAATATTGTTTTCAGTTGGAAATGGACGAAACCGTCAATGGACAGTTCTGTTTAACCATACTTGATCATCATTTTCATGTGACATATAAGACCCAATCATATTAAGCGATCCATCATATACCTTCGCATTCTCTCAGTGTGTTTTAATCCCATTTTTACACTAGTCAGAAACTATGGAAATTTGAGCTAGTAACTCCATTCCATTATTTATTAAATATTTATAGTACTCATGTTCCTTCCTTGGTTGTAGGAAACTTAATAGAGGATTATAATAATTCTACATACGTTTTGCTTCAATTTCCTCATGATTTTGTATCTCTTACTTATTAACTATTTAATTAGGCTGATTACTCACTTTTGATTACATAATTTTCGTGACAATCCTTTTGATGAGTTTATTTTATCAGGTTGGGGTATTCATTTATGCTACTTCGGTTAATCTTTACCATTGCTAGTGTACTTACAATTCTATCATCAATTTTACTTTTTTTAATTATGAGCAGTTGTGTAATCCACCTCGTTATCGTCTCTAACATGAATTTTCTTGACTGATCTGTTCTTCGTATGGGTGTATAAATTTTGCCGTAAATGGAAATAGAGCTTGATGAAGATCTAATTGAAAACAATATTGCTCATCTCTGTGTTTAACGAAAATTTTATTTGGTAAACATGTTACTGTTGAAACTCCGACTTTAAAATAATATTAATAAACCTGTGATGCATGACTACATAGTGTTAAATAATTGTGTTTTCTGATTTAACGTTAAGTTCATTAGGGTAAACTAAATATTGCCATTCATTAATTTGAAGTAGATGTAGTTCATGGTAAACTTTGCAGATTTTACCAAACGACTGTCTGATCTTATTTGCAGTGCAACTTAATAATTAGACAAACTCAAGTGATTCTAGGGTTCTTTGTGGTGAGACTAAATTAACATATAATTTGTAATAAACTTATGAAAAAATGATTGATCTTAACTCTAAAATTAAACATAATCAATTTTACGAAAAGTACGAATGTATTGACAAAAGCAAACGAGATGAGCGTAAAAAAACTACCAGACTGGAAATTTTTGAAAACACCGTAACCTTGAGGTTACTATTAAGACGCATTAGACACAAATAAACAGTAATATCTTCGCTTCAGAATTTGAAATCTCGATTTCAATATGTGGTCTAATTTCTATTATCATTTGGTGGGTGAGAATGTTAACTTGTGTCGTCTGGTGAATGGTTTTGCTGATGAAAAAAAAGATGCGACCGTTTGGTAACTAGAAAATCATACTTTCGTAAAAGAGCGACGTATTCAGTGGTGGTGTGGGATTTTGAGAACGAACCTGAATATAATGTCTACCCCGTTGACACTGAGCTCCATACAAGCTGAATTTATTGATGTAGACGTTTCTTTCGGCTTATGCGTAGCTTCAAATGGGCATTTGTTAACATGTTAAGTTTTCAAATTACACTGAAAATTGAAAACGCGTATATGGACACGGTATTTTAGATGTGCTATCTTACTTATCTTGGTTGAACGTAACATATTTAAGGAGATTTCCAAAGATATAATACATTTAAATAAGTATTTTCTTATCGGTAGGATATTCATGTACTATTTTAAAAATTATTCCTCATTCATACTTCAAAACTTTTAGAATAATCCTGGACACTTCATTCGCCGAACAGGAATATATAAACATCATATTACTCTCACAAACTACAAACACTTCAAATTAGGTTGATAATCAGTACTAAAGAACCCTACATGACAACAGGTAAATCTAGGGATTTTTAGTGTTATGTCACTGAGTTGCTTTTTACAGGTCCTGAAATTTCGAAGGGTTTAGAACAATGGAATACCGATTCGGGAAAAAATGCAATTTTACAATACGGATTTGAACTTATCAGTAATACTGTGAAAGCTGAATTAGTTCCGCAACTACTTCTGGATTCTATAAAGGAAATTTATCAAGATATTAATTCTAATCTTTCAAATTTAGATGCTATCGCTTTTAAAGAAGTAATAGCTGAACTATTTTAATGGACCAAATACATATTTGATTGTCTTAATTATGTTGAAAAAAATATTTAAAACAATGTTTGAATTCCACAAATACGCAAAAAATACCTAAAGGATTAGGCGAAATGTTATTTCTTAATTAATGAACTATCTGCTGGATTAAACCTAATCGCTAGCTGTTATCTCATATTTGGTGTGTAAAATAATATATAATTCCTGGCACAATGCTAAATTATGTTTAAAGAAGGTAGAACAACAAAAGTACCGATGAGTAATCTACGGTCCACATTTTCGTAGACAAATAAATAGAACAGAATAGCTGAAAAATCTTTGAAATCAGTTTAATTATTAAAATAGTTATAGAACAGCATTACCAAAATTATTATAACGAAACTAGTTAGCAAAGATGGATATTGACTGGCAGTGGGACTTAGGACGCACGTTTCGTTCTACTTTGGACTCGTCAGCTGGATTTACTTGCATCCCAGAGTTGGTGTTCACTCCGAGATGAACATACGCCAATAAGAGGCTGATCAATTGCAGTCCTAAAAATCAATGGGAAGATTTAAACAAACGAGATTAATTTAAAGCTATAGTTGTTCGTTACTTCTAAAGTTCTATAAGTCTTTCTTTGTCAATTTTCAAACCGAATTCAACTCGTCTCACTAGTAGTGTATATGCATATAATCTATCAGTGCATGAAATATCCTTTTGAATGTCATTAGTCGTAACTCAAACGTTTTATCTTTGTTCAGCGTGAACTAAAATTCCTCACTTTTAACGTTTCAGTGTGAGGAGTCAATGATACTTAATTAATTCGTCTATTAACAATAATTTTGCAATAAAGCATAAATGTAAATATGTATACTTATAGATATATACCACTGAATATCTTTAAATGTGTGATAGACTAGATGGAGTCTCTTGTTTATTAGAGTTCATTGGTTTACTTTGCGACAGATAGATGATAAGCATAAGGGGATTATTAGTGAGAAATTATCCCTGAAAATCTTATTTTGAAAAAAAGGATGGATACTGTTTATATTATTCTTCCATGTCTTTAAACAAAACACAGGAATCAAAAAATGGTACCACTCAACGTATTACACCCAAAGTAATCATGTCTGAATTAAGTAAAGTTATTCAACCTGAAGAATTCAGTCAAACAAGTGATTTACACCAACCAATTGTACAAAAGTTTGGTGAAAAATTAAATAACCGGGGAAAGATTTGGTGTGCGATTTCGGCAGATAGAGCTGTTAAAAATGCCTTAGCATTTGACATTCTTGAGAGTATTTTACTAGGACTAATAAAGTTTACGGTACCAAGAATTGTAAGTTAATTGTATTTTTCTTCTGGTATTCAACTTGATTTCTGCATAACCTATCAGTTTAATTGAGTCACTAGTGATGGCGAAGTAACCACATTTATAAAATGACCTCAGTTACAACAGATAATTCTAGTAATTTCATTCGATTAGATCAAAAGTGTTAAATACATCAGGAAGAAAACAATAAATAATCAAAGCGACTCATCTAATGAACGTGTACGTATATATTTAGTCGGTGTTACAACGATATGTATCATATGTACTTAAATAGTCTGTTACAATGTCCTATCCTTATAGAAGTAAAAGGTCAGACCACGACATCGATCCGTGATTATTCGGATCATGTAAAAAAAGGCCGTAGACTTTGTTAGAAGTGTTGTGGTCTCTGAGTTGGATTGTTTAGTTGTTTAGCCTTCATTGTTCGTCTGAACAACATAGTCATTATTCACTTCAAAGAGAAGTGAGCTACTAGAACTTCTTCGCAAATGACTAACAGCTTATTGCGTTGACCTGAAATTCGGTTGATTGTCATCCAAAACCATTTGGTCGTTGTTTTTACATTTGTTCTGGTTGTTTTCTCTCTCGACCTGAGTCCTGACCTCATCGTTTACGTTTACATGCACAACAGTTAGTTGTTAGACGACATAACATGGCTTCGCATATATCAACACATGTGAACAACCGTGGTTTTGAGTTGGAAACGCTGAAATATTAAACAAATAAAACACACAACAAGCCAGAGTTTTTAGACGTCTGGGATTCTAATTGGGCGTCAGTTAATAGGCACATCGGAGGCAACTATACCTGTCAATCAGTAAGAAAATGGATTTAAAAAATGCGAGGCTAGGGTGTAGGTCGGGAGAGAAAATAACAAAAAACAACGACCACACGGTTTTGGATGACAATCAACCAAATTCCAGGTCAACACAATAAGCTGTCAGTCATTTGCGGAGAAATTCTAGTAACTCACTTCTCTCTGAAGTGAGTAATGATGTTGTTCTGAAGAACAATGAAGACTAAACAACTAAACCACAGCAATTGCGAAATCCTCATATTGAGCTACAAATATTTTCCATCAACTGTAGACGTCCTTTGTATATTTTACAGGATTACAGAAGCTGAAAACCAAACGATGTTAATTAAAGTCATTCACCGTTTTTCAAACCTACGTATGTGCTATCGACCTACAATTCTTATTTCCTGTGTTTTCCAACATTCGATTATCTTGTTTGAGCTACGTGTTACTGTCGGTGTTATGGTTGTCACTGTTTTATTGCTTATTTTCAAATGTTCACTCGAAGAAATGGAAATAAAATAATGGTATACTGAGGCCATCGTAAAGATAATGATAAGCGAATATTTTTTGAGCACGTAGACAAGGTGTCATTTCACGGCTAGGAAGAGCCTCTGCTATTTTAAAGAGTTGGATGGGAAGAAATCTTGGTATATTTTGTCGTATTCTATAAATATCTTTAAAGTCAACATGTGAATTAGTTGAGTGATTAGAGTTGAGTAAATGTTTCGTGATGGAATTCCTAACAGCCTCACTCACCCTACTGGGAAATGTTCTCGTATCCGTGTTAAAGCGATCACTAGATACGCCCTATGTGTCTCAGTTCACAGGAGTAGGTAGGCTATTAGATGGATTGAGAGATGACTAGACTAGAGAGCCTATCCTTCACAGATATGGAAAGCAGATTTCAGTTCTTAACTTTAATGGGAGTTTTGTTGCATAGATCTTCCTCTCAATTACTGAAGGTAAATGATTTTTAAGTATATTGGGATTTTGGTCAGGTAGGTAGATATGGAAAGAACATAGAATGGGATTTAAGTGAACATTTTCATCGCAAATGGCGAGCGTGTTATCCATATGTCTTTCCGTAAAATCTAAATTGTTTGATGACCAAACTAAGTTGTTTGTCTTCAAGCATAGACGTGAAACACTGTGGTATTAGTAGTCCTAACGGGGTCCCATAGCTATGTCTTCCCTTTGACTTTATACTTAATTGTTGAAACTCAATCAGGTGTTGAAAATCCGAAGTAATAATAGCCCTTTCAGACGGTTATTTCGCAAACTGGCGCCTGCGTTGTGTGGGTTATTATAGTCACAGATGTAGCGCATAGTGATCATTAGTTAGCAGGGAACTAACAACAAGGAAGACCTGAGTTCTCCAGAATTTGAAAGACACTTTTATTTAACATATCTTTTATAAGGGTAAATTACTAGTTTACATTATAATGAGATAGGGAGTGAAAGAAATACATTAAAGTACTATACTTTGAAACACTTCGGAAAGAGGAAATCAACTACATTGTCGTTTCAACTAAAAACCATGCCAGTTTTCCGTTGGACTAATCTCGATAGCATCACTATAGTTGGTAAGCCCTGTCATGCCTTAGTTTAAATCCCTTGTCCCATTTTACTTTAGATAAGATTCCGATGAATATTTTTATGTTACAGATTAGGTTTACAATGGGAGAAGAATTCGTTTTTATCATTATTTTTGAACAAACAATAAGTGATACTATCAAAGAGTTGACTACCAATGAATATAATCTTCAGCATAAAATCTTGCGGATGAATCGGCTAAAAATGGTAATTCAGTAGTCAAATAAAATTTCATTGTTTTTAAAAGAAAAATAGTATGTTTGCTTGGTTGTATTATAAAACGATTGAATGCCGAGAATTCTATACTAGTATTACCGTCTTAGTTTATATGCTTTCCTAAGATTCTTCTTATTCAATCTCAATTCAATTTATTCAAACGCCAAAAATAATGTAGGAGTCACAACAGGTAGTACAAATCAGTTATATCTGTCATTGACGTCCACTGACACTTTTCATTGGATTTCAGTAAATAAGTAAACATGTCGTTTTGTGCACTATTATGGTTATGGTTTTCTCTTTTCCTTCGTCGCCACTGTTATGATATCTTTTATATTCCAAGATGACAAGGTTGGATGGATGTAGGGATCACAATAAAAAAAACGTTAGTATATTTATAATTTTTACGTAAGGAGATTCTAGAGTCTTCTAAAAGCATCATCCAGTGTTAATTGATTAAGAAATAGCCAATCAGCTTGCCCCAACACAATCCTGCATGGAACATGTTTTAATTTAATCTTTATCCTGCTAGCAACATGTGAAATCCAGATGAAGGTAGGATCCCCCTAATTAAAAGAAATCGTTAAAGTGATCCAATAAACCTACATTTTCCTTTAGAAATATTTCCAAACAATTTGGTATTTATCAGTATAGGGTTGTGGAGATTGTTGAGTTTAATTCGATGTCATGAATGGATTAATGATAGACCATCATTGATCCATTCATGATGTCAATCTAGAAATTTTGTATGTGTTCGACTGGATTTTTTTTACTTCAGCTGTTTTTCGATCAATAAGCAAGGAAAAACACGTAGTATAAGAATATGAATTAATCTAAATATATATGACATTCGGCGATAGTAAATGTATTTACTAAATATTTATGAGTTCCTTAATAACACCGTTGATCATTAACGGGGTACATTATTATGGTATCAAGCATGAAGACTTGAAATTCTCCAAATAAGTATTGTGTTGCCATAATATACATGTTTGTTGAAAATCTCGTTTCCCCCATTTAGGACCCTTGATCAATCTAAGATATACCTTTGGTTTAAAACATTTATATATTGTTAACTACATTAAAGAGGTTTTGTTTTTGCTTGTAAATTGTGCATTACTAATGGCGTTTAGATATTTAACTCTTTATTAGTTGTGTCAAGTAAGACATATTTTTTGTATGTCATTTATGACAAAACCAATGACTAAACTATAACTTCATTATTTTAATCATTAACTTACTTAACTCCAACCAAAATTTGTACACAACCTAGTCTACAGCGTTTATCGGCTCTCAGGTAGGTTCCATAATGAAAACATTACAAGCACTATATCCATCCCACCATTGTTGTTAGAATGAGTTAAAATTTTACATAGGTATGAATGGACTTTGTTTCCTTAAATAGATTTTGTACCGCCAGTTTTTCCTTCGGATAATTATGTAAAATTAAAAAATAAAACTATGTAAATCATGACAATTGTATGATGTGTGACGCAATGTTTTTTTTTAACTATCTTAATTGATAAATTGATATTATCACGTAAATACTGGTAAAAACTTATTACAGATCGATAAGGTAGCAAGAAAAAAGCCTGGTGATGTACTCGTTTCAATGGCTATTGACTCATTATTATCACTTTCAATGCCTGGTCCAATTACTGGTACATATACAAACAATTCAATTGAAGAGAAACTATTAAAAAGTTAAGTATAATTCGAGGTTGTGGTTTTATCGTTTATGATTGTGAATGACTTTGAATAAATTTCGCTAGCTTAAGTTCATGTCAGCGTTACAATCAATTGAGATATTTGTAATTACATATAGTTGTTATATTTTATGGACATCATTTTATTTTAATATTACACTGCGAGTTGAGCCTATATCTCTCAAGCTTAGAACATTTAATGATTATTTCACAATGAATGTTTTCACAAGAATATTCTAAGTTGCTTAAAAATCCATATTAATGAAATAGATTCCGTAGACCGTAGATTCCGTGTAGATGATTTTCAACCAGTGAATGTGTCTTAAATTACTGGCATCTTTTGTCTATATGGGCCATATGAATGCTATTTAGGGGCCTACCACACTCAATATTCTTCTCACTAACCTTTAAAACTGTTCGGAGGATATGTAACGGGAATTAGTTTATAACTGGCACAAGATAGAGATATTTATCAGGCTGACATTAATACTAGTCAGATGGAATTTCGTATTTATCGGGTAAGAATTTGAGCAAGTCTAACTTTGTTTCTTAAGTAATGGTTTTCTTAAACAAATATAAACAGTTTTCATGAAAGCGTCTCCTCAATTCAATTACATAATTTTCTTAAATGTCGCTTTTGTGACCCTAATTGAGATTAATAGGTTGTCTAGGAAACCGCTTTTAAATTTATTAGGGAGAACGCAGCTAGAAAAATTTTCTCACTATTAATTTAATTTGGTCACGTGTCAAAATGATGAACAACATTTAAGATAGCAAACTTTATATTCTGGAAATAGAGGTCTTCGTAAATCCTTGCCTAATCAACTGTTTAATGTGAGAAAACATTGTCGCAGAGATGATAATTTCAGTCATTCTACGAGACAGTGACTTTTACACTTAATTTTACATGAAATAATTCTGGATAGCTTTATTATGTGTTACACATGCATACTTTCCAACATCGTAAATTTGATTCTTCAAGTGTATTCTACGAGACTACGAATGATGTTTGTTTGAATTTGCTGCCAAAAAATGAAAGTGAAACATTTGGAACACTGGTGTGTTTAAATGTAGAATGCATCATAAGTTTACTATTTGTTTTGTTTGTCAATTAGCTTTAGTTTGTGACGTATTGTTAAACCGAATTTGTTCAGTTGATGGAGCTACCAATAGAGTTGGTGAATGTTTGCCCTTGGCTACGTATCACGACATGATAAGTGAGGATATAGTGAGTACATTTAATAGATTTATTTATTAAACTTTGAATGACACTAGACAAGCAAGACAATGTATATTTTTCTTACTAGTTTTTCCAACAATAGCTACAGGTCACTGACTCAAGCTGTAAAATTTCATCTTATGTGGAATAGTATTACCCTCCCTCCATCATCTACGCACATTTGAAAAATTTTGGTCCAAAACATACTACAGAAATTCACATAACACGCTGAGATATTCGCTACCAGTTTAATGTAAAGTGTTTTATCAACTACTTTACATCACTGCTTTAAGTTTACGAAAGTGAAAATAAAATATGACTGTTTCACTTTTTTATTTATTTGAAAATAATTAGTTGTATTCTGAACCGAAAATAATTGATGAACTTCCGATAGCATCGATTACTGGATAATTTTCTTAATTTACTTTACCCGTCAACAGTTTATCAGGATTAATAGTTAGCTTAATAACTTGACTTTTTATTGATGATGAATTAATGGGTGTCTTAGATTTTCATTTTAAGACAATTCATTTATGTAAAACAACGTGTCTATCTACATAGTAAATCTTGTTTGACTTTGGAATTTTAACCAGTGAGATGGTTCAGGTTGGCATGGCTAACTGGAGTTGTCAGATTTTGTCGTTGTTGTGTGATTCATCACTAATGAGTAGAGAGATTTTAACGATTTAGGCGATTTGCTAAATATAGCTCACTTTGAAATTATTTTTGACAGCGGATTGAGATTTGGTAAACCATCACGATAAACATTTTCTATTCATGAGGCTGATGCTCACATCTCCTTTCTTTGGCATCTTGATGAGGCATACTTCCATCTAGTCTGTCGGTACTTGTTCCTCGTCCCAAATCTTCCTGAATAGAACGCGGAGCATACTTGCAGTTACTTCTATGTCCGACTTCATTGCTTCAGCTAGTATATTTCCCGGTTCTGGTGATTTCCATTTCTTGATTTGTCTGATGGTCATCCTGATTTCGTCGATCGTTGGTGGAGTGACATCCATTGGAATGTTTGTGTGTGTTGCCACGATGTTTTGTGGGTTCAGTGGGACTGGTTTATTGAAAGGCCTTTCATTGTGTTATACCTACATGTTACAGTGTTCTGCAATCTCAGTGATTGGATTGAATTCTTTGTCCATCACTAGTCTCTCTGGTTTACCATATTTCCATGCTAGTTTCTTCGTCGCGTCAGATAGTTGTTTCATATTTCCTTTTCTTGCAGCTTTTTCTGCTGTCGTTGCCAGCTCTTCCACGTACCTCTGCTTGTCAGCTCTAATGCTCCCCATCACTTCCTTGCTTGTTTCTGTGTATTGAGCTTATGCCTTAACTTTCTCTGTTCTTGTTCGACTGTTGTTAATTTCTGTCTTCGTGTTCTTCCTTGAATCTTGTCCAGGGTTCCCATGGAGATCTATTCCCTATAATGATGCTTCTCGCCCCCCCCAGGACCTCCAGACGTTTGATCTTCCGACGTTATATTAACAAGTTTTTAACTATAACTCTCTTGAGCTGGTGTATGAACTTACATCTGGTTGGCCAGTTATTTTATGTTTAAAAAACATGCATTGATCTTTCGTTTTTGATTAAATTAGTTTCAATGTGATTTGTAAATCATATTGTTGTATCAAAACACTTATCAGTTTGGCTCGTTTTAGTACTGTTCTAAATTCAAAATTTACGGATCCCAAGGTTCGATGAAAATCAGTTTTTGAAAAATATAAATTTATAGGATAAATCAGTGCCTAGTTTTATTCAATTCATGTAGCTAGATAAACACAACTTAAAAGTTCAACACTAAATAAATTCATTTTCATCAGTTTTTTACAGAGGGATTAGAAATGTTGAAATATCACATTGATAACGACCTTGAAGATATTGATCTCATAGAAACTCATCAAGAAACTAAGCCAGGTATATTTTTATGGCAAATTTTAAATATGGTAAATTCTGAGATTTTAAATGTTGAGATATCTGATAATTTATTTCCTGTACAGAAATAAAGCCAACCCTTCTGTACTTCAAAGTCTTATCATACTTGAAATCGTTGCTGTACTTATACATGTTTGTTTACTATGTGTCTTCAGTTGTGTCTAAGTCACAGTTCCTAGAGTTGAACACTTAACAGTTTTGATTTTCACTGTTTACAATTTAATATAAACCATGTTAATAAATAGATGCAGTCACTCTTAAGATGATTAATGTTGTAACGTTTTCTTTATGACAAATTGTGTCTATCCAGTCCAGTGGTAAATTGATGAATGGATATTTTATTCATTAAGATAAAAATCGAGATTGTATATATCTCTGGCTGTCCGTTTTGAAAAATATTATTTGGATTTCTCTCTCTCTTTGATCCTTTCGTTCCGAGAGGTTATGCACGGTGAATACAATTTGTAATTGAAAGTATAAACTTATTACTTTGATTGAGATCATGGACCGATTGATGGAGCTAATCCGTGTCGGGTAGAAACAGGTGTCTACCTCAGTACAATGGAAGATGGTCGCGCAATTTCGTGGATCGGTTGAGGTTATACACTAACACCACTGGATGCCGGCTCAGTGGTCCAGTAAGTTAAGCGTTCGTGCGCGAGACTGAAGGCCCTGGGTTCGAGTCCCGCGGGCGGGATCGTGGATGCGAGCTGCTGAGGAGTCCCACAGTAGGACGAAACGGCCGTCCAGTGCTTCCAGGTTTTCAATGGTGGTCTAACATCAATCGGTTCATGATCTCAATCAAAAACTTAACAATCTTCACAACCCCTAAAATGATAAAACTTATTATTGTTGTTCATATCCTATTTGCTTCCACTAACTAGATTTGACTCAAGCATTTGCAATAATCTCTGTTTGTTGCGAATGCACAATTTCAGCGACTGTTAGTGGCCCTTTATATGAATCCATTTAAAGCGTGGGACTATCGTTATCGATTTATACGCATCGTCAGTCCTCGTATATTAATTATCGACTTAACTCGCGTTAATGAATAACAGAATTAAATAAGTCAAATACGAGAATGCAGTTTCGAATACGTATATTTTGTACAATCGTTGATCAGAACAGACAATCAGAGACGGAGCAAAGGAAATGAAGAGAAGAGAGAGAAGCGAAACTAGATGACACACAATGGAGGAGGCGTGTGAGCCAACTCGACGTAACCGAGCGTAAATCAATATTTATAGTCAGACGAAAATAAGTTACAGATATGTGCACACATACGCTTACATAAAAACAACCAAGGTTGATAAGCCAGTAAGTGATAGGGTAAAAATGTAGCTAGAGAAGAACGCATAGATTGATCTGTCCAGAGGCTAGAATAACCTACGTGTGCTTGACATAGAACCGGCCTTTATAGACTCATAACCATAAGTGAATGTCATTTAAAGCATACCTAATGATTTAATTTTGTTCCTTGAACATTATACAATACCTGTGTTTCGTTTTGGAAAAATAGCACAAGTATTTCTTCAGTGCAACAATTATGTTTTATTATTGTTTTTTATTTTTTTCTACAGTTTTTAATGCATACGGATAATGTTTTCTATGCTGATACTGATGCCGATGAAGGATATTTGTTTGTTAACTAAGGATTAGTTTTGTGACCCCTATTTTCATAACAATCTGAAGTCATCATTGTGGAGTATCCGTTATTTTCGGAAAACTAATTTTTAGAACAAAACTTTAATCGTATACACAGAATTTCAGTGCTACCAGATTTTTCCTCTATAAAATACAGTTTGTAAAATAATAGTAATCATAAATTTGTTTATATTTTATTTAAAGCAGTTTTCAGTGAAATTTATTCTTGCATTTCACGAGTAATAATACCTTTGTAATCAATAGTAAGTTGTTTATTGAAGAGTGAGATTTTCTAGAGGGGGCGCGCAATTGAGTTTGATACCACGGTTCTCCTCCATTGGCTGATTTTCAAGCGGACCCCGAGGAGTTCTGTACGTATATGCACATATCCATCGTTCGTTCTCGAGTAAAGTAGTAACGAAAATTCTGCTTTCGTTAGTTTTCTCATTTGTTGGGGGCTAGATAGAGAGTCTTTATTGTTACATTACTAGTTAGGTTGAACAAGTGATTGACCACCGAGTAGTAACCACTGTCATATTTGTCTAGCCCTTTTATTAGTGCTGACCGAATCCGACCAATCAAGTTGCAATATATTCACTGGTCTAAGTGACTTAACATCGCGCGAACTTGGGACATTAAGTGGTTGTAGGTAGTCAACAGGGGACTCTAGACCCAGGTTTCGTGCTAGTTGGCACTTGTTAACATGACGTACCTATAATGCTGAGAAAACTGGTGATCTTTAATGAATTCAATCCCGTTTCACTTAACCTCAGAGTTTGCGTAGTTACCACTGAAATATTCGGGCTATGAATGGCCAAACAGACCTGGTTTTATCACTGCTCAGTGATGAAACAATTGTAAATATCTCTGTCCGAACATTTGAATGGTAACTATTCAGACTCTGAAGCCGAGTGAAACGAGATCGAGTCCATTAAGGATCATCAGTTCCCTAGACACTATAGGTACGCCTAGCTAACAAGTATCGACTTGCACGAAACCTGGGTATAAGGTTTCCTGTCGACTGCCTGCAATCAACTTACATCCCAACAAAGTTCAGTTAAAATTTATTATGGGTTGACTAATGAATTTCCTTGGATTGAATAATTTGAGACAGGTCTCAGTGAAACTACTAATTACTTAATAATAATATGCCTAGTAATAATATGTCTAGTTTCTAGTGTCGACTGACATGGATTTTTGAGTGTTTTTAAAAGTTTCCTTTTTCAGAATATAGGAGTAGATAGATTCTAAAATCGTCAATTTCTGAAGATTCAAAAAATTGTATATGTTTGGCGTTGAAGAGCTCAGGGAACAGAGATTGTGATTAACATTTTTTCCCGCGGTTTGTAATCAATTACAGGCTTTTCAAGAATCATCTCACAAATAATAGAGGATTTTCCTCTTTTAAATCATCTCTATGTATCTGTAAGAATAAGTATTGCAATGGATTAAATATTTGGCTTTTTACAAATTTAAATATAGTGAGAGGAGAATAACTATGATGGTTATCAAAAAGAATTAATAGTTACATGTTTTCAAATTGGGAAATGAGCACTCTGTTAAATAACCGTTATTAAGTTTGAAGCAGGGGACGAAATATTTAGGAAGCCAAATGCAAATAATTCAGATCTTGAGGACGTAGTAATCGATTATCTGTGACGAAGAAGTAGTAACTGTAAGAAGAAAATAAAACGATACAGGTAAATTTGTTTGGAGTCGTAGATTTCGAAGTTCCAAAAATGAATATTGGGTATTTTTATTAGGAAAACTAGTTACTAACTACTGTTTCCAGAAATGAATTGCAACAGTTATTGCTATGTAGGACAAGCTTTCCAAGGCGAAATAAATATATCCTTTCATCGTTTTAATAAATTTGATTTGAGAGAAATTGTTGTTTTGTGCTGTATCCGATTGTGAAACAAGCTTTCTATACATGAGTCCAAGCGAATATATTAGTGAAAAGCAGGCCATCATTCCCATCCATGGAGTACTTCATTTCTTAGAAAAGGAAGCCATATCTTTGGCAGTCGCTTATGCTTATCATTTGGCAGATGCCTAATTGGGCAACTGTATTAAAAAAATTAATAAACAAGAATCCAATTAAATACCTTAATTAATACAAATTAAAAGCCATTTCACGTGCTTTTCTGTTAGTTAAGTTGCAATCTTTACATGATATTAAAATAAGATAGTTCTAGAAACTACGAAATACATTCTGTGTACCACCTGAGTAACTAATGTGCACGGCAACAAGTAAACTTGTAGATGGGCGTTATGGTTGACCAAAACACAAGACTGTCTCAAAAATTATTTGTCGGTATGTTTAAATCATAAAGTGCTCAACAAAAAAGCAGTTATTTATCAAAAATGAAGATTCCAGCTTCTTTATAATTCCTGCTAGTACATTTATCTTTTGGACTGACATTCATAAAAATAACTGTCTTTGACAATGTAGCAAATCGTCTTTTATGATAGACTTGGAGCTATTAAATATGTCTCCAAGTTTAATACTTTTAAGCTAATTATGGTGATTTAATTAATATTTACTTCTGTCAAGCTTACTGCAAAGGATTACTTACCCAGGTATCAGCATGATTTTACAAATCGGTTAACAGATTTGTTTACAAACAGATGGTCGATTTCGGTCACTAAAATTTCACCAAAGCTACTTTCAATAGTTAAGAATTGCTAACCTAAACGTTTGTCTACAAGTACCATCCAAACATATAATAACTACCTCACCGAATCGGCAATTTTTCGATTTTCTTAAAAATATTCGTCACATTTTATGATGTTAAAATCAGAGTTCACAGGGCTATCAAATATGCTTAATTTAAACGTTGAAATCTGAGTTGTTTATGTCTACACAAAAAGATTAGAGGGAGTAACCTTCTCATGGAGATAAATTCTTTGTATATAGACATTTTATTTAAAGAAGCTTAATCGCATGATAAATAGCATCATCGAAGCTCAGTGCGTAATAAGTTCTTAAAAGATATTCCATTTTAACAAACTTCATTTTACTATGTGGAGTAACTCCATAAAGTATAAAGGATAATCTCCGAATAAGATCGTTGCACAGTTTCTGTGAAATATGTCACAGTAAAGTTTCACTTGTATGTCGAGAGTAAATATTGTTAGATACTGATGTTGAATATTGCATGTAGCTGAACAGAGACCACGAAATATTATGAATTCAAATTATTCTGCCTTAATTCTTGTATTTCACCCTATTCGAATATTGTTGGTCTTTCCCGAACTCATTCGTCTGTCAAATAAACTGAAAGAGTAATTCAAATCGATCATCTGACTTTAAGCATTGTTTCTTGTAAACAGTTTTCGGATATCACAACAAAGGTTGAAAATTCAATATTATTTGTTTGGAAGATTTGTATTATTAGTTTTTGATGTTTATGACTGGATTTCGTAATTCTTTGTTGGTAATATGGGGTCTTTTAACAAGTCGATTGTATTTTAAATAGCAATTAACAATGTCATCAAACAATCATGCTTTGTTATTTCATAGAATAATTTTAAAGATTTCATATCCAAACCGAAACAGATCATATTCCTGAATACGCTTACGATTTGTAGGAAATAACATACGCGTTTAGCAAGTCGGTGTTTTTAGTGACTCATTAGCCTTACAAATAACATATTAATGTTTAGAACGATGAACATTGTGGTTCCAGTTTGGAAATTAACATTCGCACTATGATCCACGTATAATCAGCCAACGAATCACTCGTGGAATGTAACAGAATTCACCGATTTCACTTAAGCCACTATTAAAAGTGCAGCCAACTTTACAATCCAGTAGTTGATAAAGTGTTATGTGAATTAGACATTACTGTTAATGGAACTATGAATTTCCCGTAGTGTTTGTAAATCAATACATGTACAGATAAAGCGACCAGAAAGATGTCCAAATAATTTCTTTATTTATTATTTATTTTAACACATAGATATTGGTACAAGGGGGCACCAAATACATATGCGCCACACAAATCTCATTCGATATATGTGAGGGCTGTGATACTGCCCAGGTGCCCAAACAGAAGCAGGTTGATTGAAAATAAACGTAAACATGGACGTGTGAAGTGTTAAAGGATGGTAAGTTTACGTTACACAACCAGTAATCTGCCAACTGAGCAATGAAAAGAAGCTGATATCCACGCCCTGGTTGCAATTTAGTTGCTAAGTGCTATCCGCAACTGCCGCATAAATGAAAGAGAATTAATTGTTCACAAGTTATTTAATAAATCAGTCAACCAGCTCTTACCATTAATCAAACTGGATTGAGTTAGGGATAAGAAGAAACTTATCGCATAGAGATTTGACCGCGTGATACAGCCTAGATATCGAATATAAAAATAGTAGTTATTAGAGTTTTAGTTTGGTAGCTTAATTGTAACCAGTTTAGCCATCAGCTTGAAAGTTTCGGCATATGATTATTTTATGAGCAAAGTTCTCTTGTGCTTCCAACGATAAACTCGTTTACCAAGAAATTAATTTGCTACATTGAACTAGTTGAAGTAATCTGACTATTAATAAGTTAATGTTTAGAGGTAAACCGTGTCGGGTGTGAGGTAGTTACCCACTGAAGACGATGAGAGATGGTCACGCAATGTCATGAACTGATTGAGGTTATACATCAATGCCGTTAGATGCTAGCTCAATGGTCTAGAGGTCAAGTGTTCGGGAGCGAGATCAAAGGTCCTATGTTCGACTCCCAACTCCGCCTGTAGCTCTTCTAGAGTTACTGCTGGTCCCAAGCCCGGGTAAAGGAGGAGGGTTGGGCATGGGATTAGCGACCCCATCCAGTAGGAAACTAACTCGCTAAAAAAAAACGCCAACCAGAAATGTTCGATTCCCACGTTCAAGATCGTGGATTGGCGCTATTGAGGAGTCCTGTATCAGTATGAAATGGCCATCCAATGCTTTTAGGTTTTCAGTGATGGTCGAACTTAGATCGGTTCAAAATTTTAATGAATATTTAGAGTTGTAACTAGAATCCAGGCATTGAACACATCTCCATTCCATCATTTATTTGAAGATAATGTATTTTTCTGATAAACATCTAAACTTTTATCCGACAAATATGGGCACAATGCCTAAACTTTTATCATCAGTCAATCATTGCGGAATAACTCAATTACAAACAAATAGATAAACTCTGTTATGGAATGTATGAGGTGATATTATTAACTTTTTATATTGTCTTACAAAACAATTTTATATTGTTGTAGGCAAAGAACAGGTCACAACCCCCCCCTATTTAACTCACGTATCCATAACGATTTCATTTTGATATGTTTTTGTATTAGGGATATCTATGTAAGTATAGATAACGCTGATATATTCGTCATAAATTACGTGTTGAGAAAATGTATCATGTATACAACATATGGTGGATTACCGATAAATGTCCTGGTTGTTGGCAAGTTCATACTAGGTTAATAATTCAGTTTTTTTCTGTTTCATCTACCATTTCTTTTAAACACATTTTATTAGTTTAATTGGGACTTACCATTATAATTCATTATATGTTTTGTATAAAAGCTTAAACGCAGAATGTATACTTCTCATTTTTGTCCAATCTGTTTATCATTGTATACACCAAACAGAATTTTATCTTTTTTTAATTATCCCAATTATCTGCAAATGAAAATTTTCTTCTATGAATATTTACGTTAACTGTTAAAATGTTAACTTTGGAATTGGTATACGTATATGTTTTACTTCTTTGTATCATCGTTCTGAAGTCCAATAATGAACATTCAGCTTTGATTATACCCGCTACTTCATGGATTACTGATAATGATGAGAATACTATAATCCAGCAAGTTCATTTAATTCAGAAACAACAAAACCTTGATATAGGCAAGTTTTGCGAGATCTTTACTCAGATCAGTATATATGTTTTTCGTAACTTTTTTTATCAATTATATGTCCATGAGAAAATCATGATCCAAAGTCTAGGATCGTTACAAAAAATTTCAAGCATCTTTAAAGATGAGTCTAGCTTCCTTCAGGCCCCATATAATGACTGATTAACCCTGAGTATAGTAGTTTGCGTTTTAATCTTAGTCGACTAGCGAAATAACTGACAACTTTTTTTAATATGGATAACTTTTGGTAAACACTATTTTAAAACCACATTTCTACTTTCTTACTATTAACACTTTTTACAATCATATAAAGGAATAGGAACACTACTATGTTGGTCCGGTATGTGCTGACATCTCGTGACTCCCATAATTGAATAATAGCTAATCCGATTTTGAGTTTAAAGGATGGGAAAATAGATCTCTAGAAGTCCATACTTAATGAGTATCTAAACAGGATATACTTAACAGCTTATTGTAATCTTTTATAAATTAGATATTATAGCATTTTTTGTCTATGAAAAATATGATAATTCACGACGTTAGTTTATATAGAGATTTTAAATGTTAATTGACCATTTATAACTTAATGTAGGATGTATATCAATTTTCTAGCCCTTGTTAGATGTATGTTGTTTACATCTGATTTTCTGGTTAGGTTAAACCCGACTCAGATCAACGTAATCTTTTGAAATTAAACAACTGAGAAATAGATTGTAGCTGTGTCGTTTAAATTGAGAAAAATCAATTTTTCAGTGCTACTTGGTTTGTTTTATTGATTCTCTAGCTGGTTGAATTCAGCGACGAAAACTGGACAAGTTTCCACGAACCGCCTATCTAGTTTTTGTTTAATTAATTTCAACATACACTGGAAACTTTAAAGCCACCAAGGTTTTAATATTTATCAGCGAAAAATGAGAATTTATGTATGTTCATGAAGTGTATAACAAACAATATTCATAAAACAAGAATATTTTCTAAAAGGACACTGAAATGTTTTCTTTTGCGTTATTCAATATTATCAAAAGCGATATGTCATCTAGGTTGTTTTGTAGTCATCGAACTTTTTGTTTTCGTTCTCATAAACGCATAATGCTTTATTTCAAAAGAAAAATCAGTTTCTTTTTGAAGAATGAGAAAAGCAATACAAAAGTTAATAAGCCTATCAATACTATCCGTTCCAGTAATGTTAGTTATTGTAATCATAATTAATAGTAGTAATAATGATTAAAGTTATTTAACCTATGCATACACATGCAACAAACAGAGAGAAGTACCAAAAGAACGGATTGCTAAACAAAGAGAGAAAGTCGTAAAGTATTCGCTCTTTTGAGCTTACAGATATGGATGATAACCTCGAGTAATTAGTACCCAATTATATATTATATTCAACCATATACACAATTACATATTTGCATATTAAAGTATGACTTACAAGGCATAAAATAATAGGTGGTGGACTAGCTAAACTATTGGGGAAGATAGTAAAAATGATTGCTAAAATATTCAGGCAATTATTTTTGTAAGTAAATAAGGTTTGCAGTTTTCTAGAATGTCAATATGGGCTTTTTATTTTCTAAATATAAAAAGGGCAAAAATTTCAGTGTCGTTCTATTCGAAACTTAATTCGCCACTGTATACATACATATACCACAAAACAAAAAAAATACTGCTTACCACTTCTCCACGGTTCTGTACTTCATATTTCTAACATAGGATACAGCTGTAAATCGATCAAAAAATATCTATGCCAGTCTTAAACAGGTCTCTGTACTACTACTACAACATAATAATAATAATACTTTTTACCGTTACCTATTGTACAAGTGATCATCTTTCATTTCTAGGCAACTGCCAAAGTCACTCAGATGATTACTGTGAATCTCATATACGGAACAGTATTTGTAATAGGATTAAAAATGAATGCTTTTGTCGGCTAGGCTTTGTGGCAATCAGAGAAAATAATGAAATCGTCTGTCGACCACGTAAGTTTATTTGATCAAGTGTCTTCATTTTGGTTTCTAAATGTTTATGTTTTTGAAATATTTATTTTCTGTTAAACTTAGTATTTGTTTCTATAGTAATAATCAAGCAACCTTTATTGATATGACCTATCTTTTCATCAAAGATTTTTATATTTGTGATTATACAAACAGTTCTACAATATTTTGATTCAAGATGTTGATAAAATTTTCTGAAATATTCCACAAATCAGCTATCAGGGAACAAATCGACTGTCTGTTAATATTGGAACGTTTATTTAAATGATGTGTTCCAAAGAGAACTTACAACAATGAGTTATTCTACTTCATGAAAGCCAATTCAAAATGGTAAATTCGAGATTATATTAGAAACAGTTAAAAATGAAAGTGATTGTAGGATATTCGTCAAACACAGACGAAGAATACTTTACAGTTATAAGTTAATGACCCTAATGAACAGGTAAGTTTGTGGGAAATCCATAATCGCCAGAAGTGACTTGTGGAAATAACTTTATTTCAAATCCTTTTAATAACATTTCGTCAGTGTCAAATTTTTCATGCTAAAAGTCATAATTGTTAGACATAACAATGATTTTCATAAACTTGGCCGCTTTTCGGATTATTGACTTTGATATATAATTGTAGAACATGAAGAGGATTTATTGAAAACAATATTGTTCATTGATATATCCTTCTTTATTATGATAAGGACTTTTAAACGAATAAAAAAATGTCTTAAATTTTAACAAAGAAACGTAATTTATGAAACGCTGTACGTTATTAAACCAGCAAGAGGATGACCTTAGTTTTCTTTAGATCATAGAAGTAAACATCAACTCTGGAATGTAGGTATATCCAGCTGACGAGTTCTAGAAACGACGAAGCCAAGTTAATCGTTTAAAGAAGTGGACATCCAGCCTAACCTTAAACACCAAAGTAAATGGAATTGATCACACAATATTATTTCCTAATAAATAGATCTTTAATAATTAGAGATAATTGATACTCTAGAATATTTTGTGACATTGAGTCATTCAAACAAAAATTTTACTCTGAAGTCTTCTGTGTTGAAGACTAGACAAGATGATGTTCTCAACTTTGAACATTTGGTTAGTTTAGTGTTCTAAAATGAAGTATGCAATTATTGTGTCCCTGTTAATCACATAATGAACTATTTCTGAGTATTTCAAAATTGTATCTTGACAGCTTGTGTATTAATTTTATTGAATGATTTATAAATACTGATTAAATTTTTGTATTAAAATTTGGATTCTGATGTACGAATTCACTTATAAAGTAGTCAAACATGTACGACAGTACCAGACCAACTAATTGTTTTTTCTTCGTTTTTGTATGAAAATGTTGTCATTAATCAGTCTTGTTTGACAGATTTCGTTTTATTTTCTATTCATGTTAAGTTCTAACTGATCTTCCATGCCGAGTCGACTCAGACTGCGTACATGTGGATTTAAGTGTATGTCATCCTGGAGCTGGAAGATGTATATGTCCTGGAAATACAGTTTATGTTACACATTTACATGCTTGCAGTAAGTAATTTTAAAGTTTTACACTTTAAACCAACTTTTTAGCACCATAACAATATTTTATACAAAATTTGAAGGTATTCCACTACTCGTCAGTTTACTTTTCGATAAACAGTCTAATGGTAAAATTATAATGCAGATGATGAAAACCGACGTAGAATGCTAGTTTGTTTGTTGTAATGGCTCTTATGTTTTTGAGTAGTAATCTGTATAGCTCACATCTAATATACAGCATGTACCATTCGTCAAATTACACATTACTTTTATCATACATAAATGTTGATTCCAAGATCAAAGATATGTCTGTCAATGGTAACCAACAATTATGGAAGATAATATTCATGAAGTCAAAGTAACAATTTTATGTATTTTACTCAGTAATATTATTTGATTTAAAAATAAACTCACCCAGTAAGTTATTCAAAATATCAGGAAGATGTTGATGACTTGTGATATTCGTCATGAACATTTGTGAGCAAAATATGTAAAATCTAATTAGTAATAAATGATAAAGTAATCTCTAGTTAATGTTATTTTTGTCGAAATCTAAGTAAGTCAATCAACTAATCGATAATCATCAAGTATATAATTAATTAGTTGATTCATTTGTGTCTACACTTGTGCATCGTAAATATTTCTACGTAATCAAATCGAAATACAAAACCTTTAAAATAAAGTGCGAATACTAAAATAAATGAACATTAACTAGTAGTCATGATGGTCACACTGAACTTTAAAGCATACGTAGAGTGAAAAATCCATTTGAAAACATATTTTTGCATAATTTTTTTGATCTTTTCTGAACTAATTTTTGAATCTGACAACAATTGGTTAAGTATTTTATCTTAAGAAATAGTCTGTTTATCAAACAAATGTTTTATCCTCTATCAAATTAATACACTAAACAATTTTGCTCCTCTCTTAATAAATAAATAGCAAATAGATTGATATCATGAATGGATCAATGTTAAACCACCATTGAAAACCTGGTAGCACTGTTTCGTTTTAGTATGGGACTCCCCATGATATCAATTTAAAATCAGCGATCTCCACAATCCCATACTGATAATTATCATGTTCTAGGAAGAAGCCATGACCAATGGAGTTCATACATGTCTGTTGTGAGACAGTTATTCTCTAAAGACAGTGGTGAAGGGTCGCGCAATAACGTGAATTGGTTGAAATTAGACATTAATACCATTGGATGCTGGCTAAGTGGTTTAGAGGTTAAGCGTTCACGCGCGAGACTGAAGGTCCTAGATCGGTGGATGCGCACTGCTGAGGAGTCCCATGCTAGGACGAAACGGAAGTTCATTGCTTCCAGGTTCTCATTAGTGGTCTAACATTGATTCAATGATGATATCAATCAAAACTCAACAATCTCCACAACCGCATACTGGTAAATAGCAAATAATTTAATTATTTCCAATGAATGAAATTTGAGTTTCTTTAGTGGTGTTGCTGCACAAATCATCATGGGAATAACCAGTAAATGCCCAATTTTTTAAATCATAAATTTTACAATTATTTTTTACAATTCTGGAGATATTTATTCTAGTTCTTCATCATTTGATTCAAAAAAGTGATTTTATCAAATGAAATCAACCGCTATAGACCATCAATCTAAATGTAAATCAGTGGCCATCGGTCGGTGTTTTCAGAATTTTAATGACAAGCTGCGGTCAAGACGATAGTGCGTTGGTCACCTACTGATAAGATTAAAGGAGCTCGTCTTATATTACGACATGATTGAAGTTGAGAAAGTGAACCATATGATTCAGATTGCATAGGCTGTATGTATCTTGCTTGTATTAAGATTCAAAGTTCCTGTGTTTCAACATATGTGTATATTTTAATTGGGGAATAATCCCATAGAATAATTAGCTAATTAGATAATCAAAACTGGATGCTGACTTTGTGAGATGTGAGCAACTGAATCTAATTTAGCTTAGGGTATCCAATCAATCATCCACCTCTTTCTTGGTAGTCCATCATGCAAATGGCTTACTTGCTTGTACACGCTCTCTTCTACCAAGGTAAGGAATTTCACCACTGCCTGCTGTACTAGTCAAAATCCATTAAAGCTCGTAAAATTGTAGAGTTATAATTTTTTATTTCAAAGTATTCAACTTTCTACAAGTAATATCTAACTAAATAAAAATAACCCATCGCTCCTGCTTTTTGATCAGATGCCGAGAGAACAATCTTAACAGGAAATTTCAATGAACTACTCAGTTAAGTATTTCCGGCGGGAATAGTCACGCTAAGAATTTCGTCCTACTTCAGAATATATCAGTAACATAAACATGCCAAAGTGGTTTCTCAGTTAGATATTAGTTTATTTTTTCAGTTGTTGCTTCAATTATCTAAAGGAGTTTTATGTTCAATATTTGTCGCCTTATTTTTTTCGATTAGGAACCAAGTGGTTTCATCAAAATTATGATGCTTGCAGAATATGTGATACAAATCATGTGTGTCATGAAATAATGTCGAAAGATCTAGACCGTGTAAAGGATTTGAACGTTATAATAATAAAACTGGATGGTACTTTAAATAGGTAAGTGAATTGTGTATATGGACAAGAGAATCAGTCTTAAAGCTATAAATTATGTATATACTACTTTCTATTCATGTGGTAATTTCATTTTAAATACTGACATATAAATTTAAGTGCATCACACAGCTACACTATATCGACCTTTAATCATGTGTTCTCAAATACTGGTACCCAGTATTTGTTGTGCCCGAGACATGTAATTTTAAAAGTTAGAAAAGTTAAGTGACAGTAAATAACACTTAAGAGTTTAAATTTAATTCCATACTTTTTAATGGACTGTTTTAAAGCGTTATGATTTCCGCTTACATATATTGTGTTCGCCTTTCATTTAAAGAGAAAGTTACTCAAATTAGTTACAAGAAAGTGATAGTAAAGTAGATTTATAATATTTTTCCTCAATATGGAGAAAACATAGTCTTTGAAATAACAATACTTTCTATAATTCATTTTCAGTTCAAACGAACCTGCTTTTATTGGGTGTACCTGTGAATTTAACCCCATTTCTACTCCAACGATAATACCAACTGGTTCTCAAATCCCAGGGAAAAATCATTTATGTTCTGTGAATTTGCGTAAGAGCTTTTTCTTTGTAATTAAAAATATTATTTATATCTAGTGAGTAGTTTGTTGTATATGCCTAAATTCCACTGGACATTCGCCTTAAATACACGATAGGATTAAGTAAATCTTAGTAGGTACTTTCTGGCTGAAGCGAACGGACTTAATTTTTCAAAAATATTGTGACAAGCGTCTGGATTGGATACTACTTTTTCAGTCTATACATTCGTAAAATCAAATATTATTAATTCGTATACTACTTCGATTTTGCGTATATTCGAAGTAGATTAGCAATATAGTTTATGACACGCATTTTTCTTTATAGGGACTAAATGAAGATCTATACTGATGTTTTGATGTCAGCGGTAAAGCTTATATTCACCATTTTCCGTCACCTGAGGTCAGATTCCCAAATTGCGTTGACATTTATCGAAAAACTCCATTTATTATTTTTTGAAATGACTATAATAAGTTCCCACTATCAACATACTGACTGCTTGCATAGTTATTTGGATGAGGCGTTCAGATATATCTTGAATTTTAGTCGTCACCTAATTGATAAATTGCTCTGCTACGAAGTGTGAATGCAATTTAATAACTTTGGTTAGGATCGTAAGGTTCCTGACAACTTGTAAACATAAACCAACTGAAGCAAACCTAATAACAGTTATCTGGATTATTCAAACGACAAGAAACGTAAATATCAGGAGTTTCACCAGTGACACTACTATCGGTGATGAAAATATATTAGCCAGATCCTATCACTCATCGTGGAGCCTCACACAGATGTACTCTGGCCCAACTTCTCAGACCTGGATAGCACGATGAGGTGATATTAGCAAAACAAATAGCAAAGAGACATCAAATTCACGTGGTTACAATGCCAGTGAGAAGGTTCAAGAAAACAACGTGAAACGGTATATATGAAGAAATGCTGGAAATCAAGATAGAGAAGATAAAGAGCAAATGCATCCGAGCCGCTGTGAACGATTCAAACCACATCACTTAAAGTCTCCAACCACTGATTTCAGTTATCTTGCAAACCCCAACCAAGTAGTCTGCTCGTGCTATGTTGACCCAAACCAGTAGTCAGTAACTTCATGGACTAGTCCCAAGTTTCGGTTTGTGATGAGATCGACTCAGTAATTAGAAATAAAAAATGTGTAAAGAATGGATTTCTCTTCCAACCCATTAACGTTCTTAGAACCAAAGCAAAACATAACTCAGTATAGGACCTTAGATTGTAAAAGAATATCATTCGTCCAAAACACAGTTTCACGTGTGCATTTTAAACACAGTGGGAAACAGGTGATCTAGTTAACTATGATTGCAACACAGAACTAGTAACCTAATCAACATTCTTAATTCGGTAAAGTAGCAGTCTAAAAAGTGACAGAAATGGACAGAGTAAAATGCTGATTTTCATCTGATCAATTTTCTCTTGTGGAATAAGCTAGCAATCAATATCGCGTACTGGACATCTTTATTTTTCGGTTACTTTAGCGTCTTGGTAAAACTAAATTTGGTACTTTCACTAATTCATTTTTATTCAGAAACCACTTATATTTGTTCTTAAACTTACTAAGGCTATTCATATATGCTATTTTCATGTTTACTCGTCGAATCTATCATCTATGACTTTTTTATCAATCAAAAGAACTCATTTCAAAATTAAGATTTCAATGGAAACAGTTTACTCAGCGATCTCCTTAACCATGTATTAATAGTTTACACGAAGTTTAACAGGCTACTAAATCCAAAGTAATATAATTTACTAAGCGGTAATCGACCACCATAAAGTGTTATTGGTTTACTTTTCATTACAAAAACCTTACATAGTTGAAGCATTCTAATTTTTGATTTACTATGATTTACTATGAATCAACATAAGATTATATGGAATACAAGATTTCTAGGATGGTCGTTGTTTGATGAGTATGGACGTATGAATAATTCTTTAATTCCAAGAAATCATGTTAGAAATCAACAAAGACCCTAGTATGTATTTTTATAAATTTTCGGTTAGAGAATAGCAACTCAGAATAGTTTAATAACTAACAATATGAACTAAGCTTACCCGTTAATGGAAATTTTCAAATCCATTATTTACTGATCTAAAGTATGAATCCTATTCCATTAACCAAGTCTCCATTGTAGCTACTAATGTAAGTGACTCGAAATATTGGTTCACTGAATTTTGTATTTAATATTTTGTATAATGAAAGTCAGTATGTTCAGAATTTAAGTTGACAGGTTCCTGTAGATATATTCCTATGATTCACTGTCCGATTTCCTTCAAAATTAGTAGGTTGAATCAGATCATATTTAAATTAAGTAAAATCGATAGGTCTTCCGTCACTATCAAATGTTCTTGATCAACCTAGCTCATCATATAGACTTTTGAAAGAGATTGACGGAAAATGTATATTGATAATGCTGGATTACATTCACCTCTGATGAGTTAGTTGCTAAAAAAGGAATCAAGGAGTGGCCTTCCATAATTCACCTCTAAGGGTATACATTATCACTTATTGATGAATTAAGTTCCTTCCTATTAGCCTCCAACTTTTATTCATCATATTTGTTCACTTTTAGAACTAAAACCTAAACCCACAATTACTTTCTAAACTGCTTTCTTTTTAATAGCTGATATTGGCGAAGTTTGTGATCATTCATATTTAGTGTGCAGATCGCGTTCCGCTCAATGTGTTTCAGGTGATTTACCCAACATAAAGGTTTGCACTTGTCCTGAAAACACAGTTGCAGTTTACCAAACATTTTTAAACTATTTTGAATGTTGTAAGTTTATGTACCTTGAGTATTATTTCAACTGAACATTAATATCACTAAGATAAGCATTGCATATTTTCACTCTTAAATATTGTTTCTATCTGATTTTTCAAAATATTTATTCTACTTTGCTAGTGATGAATACTATCAAGGCTTAAATAAAATTAGTGTACAAAACATATAATCATAATCCTTTTCATTAGATAGGTCGATCGTCTAGACAATATAGAAGTCATAGTTAATTTGTATTCAGCATTAAATAAAAGAAATCGGTGTAATAATTATAACTAAGCTTGCGCGCTTGAGGATTTTTACTAGTCATTAACAATGAACTATCTCTACAACTGGTGTTCGAGTTTTTGAATAATCTCGAGTAAATTCATAATACTACTTGAAGATTTGGCCTGGATTAAATACTCTGCTAACGGGATACTATTTATTGGAGTCAGATATAGAGGAATTAACCTCTACAAAATACCGTTGATTATAAAGAAAAGGAATTCCATTTGAAAATGGGGTCGACGAAAACTACCACATTTTACGTAATTGTCTTATAAGAAGAATTGTCCTGTTGAATGTAGTGCGTTCAATTAAGCTTATGTAGAGAGGAAATGACCGATTAGTTCTGTTGTACTCCAAAGGACAGTTTGACTAACAACAACGTTTTATAAAAAAATGTGTTGAATTTATGGCAGCTTTCGTTATAAATTGGGCATATATTTCTTTCGATTATTTCACGTTGTGTATTTACGAGATAGTAGACATATTTGTAATGATCTCAGGGTATAAGATAAACGCTTCAACGTTCCTATCCATGATGCAATTTGAGCTATGAGTCGTAAGTGGGAATAAGATAGAAACAATTCTATAAATAAATCCATTATGTCAATCTACTAAGCTTATTCAAATGTTGCTTTTATGGGTCATTTTCCGTAAATTATATCAGATCTGTTGCAACCGATTTAGCGTGTGTATTTATGTGTTGGCCTTACCTTTTGCTAAACAACTGGGAGCATAGGATATACCTGGGGCCACTACAGTCAATGCATATTGCAAAGGATACATTTAGACAGCTGAATATAAAGATAAAATGACACGTATGGCATTTGAAATAATTTCTCAAGTTCTGAGGCTAACCGAAGAAGTTTGAAAATAAATCTGTGATAGAACTACCTTCAATAAAATGGAATGAACAATATCGGATATGAAGATGTAATCGGACGACATGGAGTGACTGGGAGAAAGGAACGAGAATGGTGAGAGATTTGCAAATCTATGTGCCTTCAACAAAATGGTAATAGGTTGCACAATATTCCTACACAAACGCATACGCAAAGCTTCGTGTGTCCCACTGAACCACATTACACTACAGAGAATTAGATCGATCACATACGGACCAGTGAAAAATTCAGAAGGTCGATGAAAGACGTGAGAACCGCAAGAAGAGCTGACGTAGCCTCAGATTACTACCGACTGGTGATTGCCAAGATGAAACTGAAGCTAAGGAAGCACTGGACGACTGGAGAGACAGCATTTAAAAGATTTAATACAGCATTCTCTCGAGATGCTGACAAACTCAACGAATTCAAGAAAGCTCTAAACAACAACAGTTTCCAAGCCTTACAAGATCTACTCCAAGAAGATGAAATTACTATGGAGAACAACTTGAGATGGATTAATGTAACACTAACTTCAAAGTGTCAGAAACATCATTATGGGGAATAGATCTCCATAGGAACCCTGAACAAGGTTCAAAGAAGAACAAGAAGACAACAGTTAACAACAACAGAGGAGGAACAGAGAAAGTCAAGGCACAAACTCAATACACAGAAGCAAACAAGTAAGTGATGGAGAGCGTTAGAGCTGACAAGCAGAAATACGTGGAAGACCTAGCATGAACAGCGGAAAAAGCTTCAAGAAAAGGAAATATGAAACAACTATCTGACGCGACGAATAAACTAGTAGGGAAATATAGTAAACCAGAGAGACCAGTGATGGACAAAGAATTCAAGCCAATCACTGAGATTGCAGAACACTGCAACATGTAGGTATAACACAATGAAAGGCCCTTCAATAGACCAGTCCCACTGAACCCACAAGCATGGTCGGCATGCGATTCTCTCCCTCGAAATGCAAAATGTTGCCTCAGGATTGGGTTACATCGACACCCGAACTAACGATAAGGAGCGAAATAGTTGAGCGTGTCGATCGCTTCACTTATCTTGGAAGTCTCATCAGCCCTTGTGGTCTGATGTGTGACGAAATATCAGCACGGATACAGAAGGCTTGACTAGATTTTGCCAACTTGCGTCATTAATGGCGTAGGCGAGATCTCCGTCCATCAACCAAAGGACGTGTTTTTACTGTACAGCAGTTCGTTCCGTCCTACTTTATGGCTGTAAAACATGACCGGTAAGAGTGGAGGATATTCGTAGATTACTGATATTTGATCATAGGTGTCTTCGAAACATTGCTCGTACATCATGGGACCATCGAGTAAGTAACACAGTTGTTAGGAAACGGGTACTAGGTAAGGATGGCAAATCAATTGATGAAGTAGTGAGACTTCATCAGTTGAGATGGCTGGGACACATGTTACGTACGCCCAACCACCGACTTCCTCGACGTGCGATGTTTTCTGGTGTAGGGGTAGGTTGGAAGAAAGCTAGGAGCGGCCAGACCAAAACGTGGCACAAATCCATGAAGTCACTGGCAAGTGGACTGAGCCATGTTGGTATGTGTAGACTACCTGGTTGGGGACCGCGAGATGACAGCAACCGATGGTTAGAGACCTTAAATGACATGGCTCGAAATCGTTTGCATTGGCGCAGGTGCATACACTCTTTGTGCTCTATTCTGAATTCTTCCTTTTCAATTTTTTCTCTTCCCAAATTTGTTTCACTGTATTATACTCTTTAAATAACATCTTCGAACCCTAATCTTTCCGATCACTGCTTATACTTTTACCACCTCTACCACTATGGGGTTTGAATCGACAATTGTATCTCTGTGCTAGTGTGGTATGGCAACTCCAAGTGATGTACGTACGTACGAAGTTCTACGTTGTTATTGACTGACTGACTGAACCCACAAAACATCATGGCAACACACACAAACATTCCAATGGATGTCACTCCACCAACGATCGAAGAAATCAGGATGACCATCAAACAAATCAGGAGAGGGAAAGCATCAGAACCGAGAAATATACCGGCTGAAGCAATGAAGTCGGACATAGAAGTAACTGCAAGTATGCTCTGAGTTCTATTCAGGAAGATTTGGGGCGAGGAACAAGCGCCGACAGACTAGATGGAAGTATGCCTCATCAAGATGCCAAAGAAAGGAGATATGAGCAAATGCGAGAACTACGGAGGCATCACACTACTGTCATTACCAGGAAAGGTTTTCAACAGAGAGCCGACAGACGCATTGCAAGTGAGAACCGGAGTGAAGCAAGACAGCTTACTCTCCCCCTTTCTCTTTCTTCTGGTGGTCGACTGGATTATGAAGACCTCCACACCTCAGGAGAAGCACGTGATAAAATCCACAAGTTGGATACATCTAGATGATTCGGACTTTGCAAATGACTTAGCTGTTCTATTATATACACATCAACAAATGTACGTGATGACAACTAGTGTAGCAGCAGTCTCTGAATCAGTAGGCTTCAACATATACAAGGGAAAAAGCAAGACCCTCGAATACAGCACGGAGAATACCAACCTAAGCACACTTGACGGATCTCTGGAATAGATGTGAACTTTCACGTGTCTGGTTCACGAATTTTATCAGTAGAATTGATAAAAATCCATTTATTCGTATTCTCAACTCTATACCAGTCTAAAGATGAAGATATTATATTCTTGGTTTAACCGTTTGCCGTTCAGCAACTTTTCAGAATTAAATAGTTCATGTTTACAGAAAATTGTAGTGATGTAGTTCAGCGTTTTCGTAAGCTATTGACTCCCAGTAATAACCTGAATGATTCCACAAGCCACAATGATATATGACCTTATTTAAATTCATGACAAAATAGCCTGAATATAAGCGAAAAATCAATATTCGGCTAAATGATTTTCTGAGAATTTATGAATTGTAAGTTAATATCCATTATGAATTTTCAGGGTTTCCTATAACACTTATATTTGATATTGACAAAGATGATTAAAATTGTCAAAACTGTAACTATACTCTCTCCAACTGCCTGCGTTTTAATGATCGTCCAATCTGTAACGCTTTCGAATTTATCTATTCTCCATACACAGATTAGATGAGCATTACTTCACAACGCAATTAATATTTTTTTATCCTACATGCTGCCCCATCATATAAACTTTAAGAGACGGTTCGAGTAAACGAATAAAATAATTAATGAGTAGATGCTAATTGTAAAATTGCTGGTATCAATGTGAAACACGATTTCATATTGTGAGAATTAGTTTACTTATCATTACAAAATACTTACAATATACGTTCGAATAATAGTTCCAAATCCCAATCTAGTGTTTTGAACTATAAACAAACACAAGTTGGCAGTACAAATTTTAGAAATGAATTCCATCGCCTTATTCACTGACATTAAACTGATCAATAATTATGACATATATACGAAAACCATAAAATAAACATCGGTGAAAGTTTATTAAAATGTAACATTCCTTTCTGTGAAACCAAAACACTACTAAATAAATACTTATAGAGCAGTAAATAGTCATTTCACAAACAAACAAAAAAACTTTTAACAAATCTCGAGAAAGTTTATTCTTGTAATTAGAGATGATAAACAACCAGATCTGTTTAAAAATATGAAAATGTTTTATATAAAAACTGAGATTTAAGTTTTCGGTTGAATATTTTGTGTTTATTTACGTCTTGATCATTAGTTATACATTAGAACTATGCGATTTGTTTACACATTTCAGTTAACCTGACTAATAAAATAAATATATGTAGATTAACAAATAATATAACTGGCAATACAAAAGCTTAACTTTTACACTTCTGAATCAAAAAAACAAAAAACAAATACCTAATTCATATAGTTTCTTACTTTAGTAATATTGATTGTATTTAGGGTATAATTATCAAAGTTATATTAATTAAACGTCTATGCATTCAGCAAACTTTATACAGATTGCGGCGAATAATCTATTTTGAAAACAGGTACTAGTTTCTATTAAATAAAATTACGTTTCAACTGAAGTATAATTGTAGATTTTGATGAAATCAATATACAAGTTAGCGGATATTTAGGATTTTGGGGTTTCAATCACATTTAGAACTGATTACATAGGGTAGAAATATATAAATAGAAAAAGTATTTGGGAAAAGTAAGTTAAGTGATGATTTAGGATCTATTTCATACGGTATTGACTTTGAAAGTTTTAGACCTTATGAAGAGTATTTGAAAGTTTTCGTGTTTATTTTGGGGTGAATATATCCTAACGGAATGTAAAAAGTTGCATAAATCACTTTCGAATTTTCATCCATTTTAACTAAACGTATAGCTCAGTTTTACTTGGTGAACGAATTGGTCAGCATAAATTCCTACCATAGCAGTACCGTGTTGACCTGTTTACTTTATATATAATTGAAAGCATCGAGTTTTGCTAATATTATTGATGATATTAGAAGATAGCTTCAAAAACCAACAGAACCTTTGAAACTGAAAAATCCCACTTATTAGATTTCATTGAGTTAATTAACAATTGGCATATCCACATATGACAATTTTTAGTTATTAGTTTAAACCATAACCAGTGCGAAGTCTGTGCATAACAGTAAGTTATCACTTTAGACTTCTTTGAGCTTAAGCGTTTATTTTACAGCTGTTTGTCCTTCATTGAAAATAACGTTTAGTTTTTATCTAAATAATAATAACATTCTGAATTCAAAAATTGTTTTCAGTTCCTGTCGTACATAAATCAATTTCTCACCTATCAAATACAAAAAGTATTGTAAGTGATGATTGTGAACCTTGTCAGAAAATTAATGGAACATGTTATGATCAGAATAACGATGGTATACCAGATGGATGCCGATGTCCACCTGGTAGGTCTTTTATTCATAAAGGTGATCGACATGAAAACTCACGAAACATAGCTGATTCAATGAATCTTATTCAGTACAAGGATAAGTTAAAGTTTCCTTGTGAATTGAAACATAGTAAGTGTTCGTTTAACTAATGAATAATTTACATATTTTGGTTTTTCAAAGTGTTTTTGCTAATAACAACTTTCCTTATTTTTACTATTTCGATTCAAAGTTAATTTGACGTGCACTCAACACTTCATAAAATTTAACCAGTGAAATTCTTTCAGGGAGTGTGATTTGGGGAAAGTGGCTTTCTAGACTATGGCCAAACACAGAAACCATCGGGTGTTTTTCTCCAAAAATATTTAGCAGTATTTAATATCGAAATTTCTGAGGTAAAAAACACAGTTGTCTTTTTCAGTAGTATGGTTGTCAGTACTCTTGTCTTATCTATTTTATATGTTTCCCACTTTCACAAAATAATAAAATTTGATAACCACGACTAATTAAAAACAGACTATTGGCATCGCTGAAAAAATTGTTGGTTTAGATATTATGTGTATAGCCAATAAAACTAAAGCAGTTAGATTGAACACGCTTAGGTTACTGAGAAAAATATCTTTAACCAACTATTATTTATCATTCGCCACTTAGTTCGTTCAAGATGTATTTCACTGTATCGTACGTCATAGTACTTTGTAATCTATATCTTATTCATGGAATTAATAAAAAAGATGAAAAACTACTTAAGTTCGAGTATGCATTAAAAGGTATGTCAGACTGTTATCGTTTCATAACATCCACTTAACTAAGTCACATAGCCATTCATTGTGATTTCAATTTACTAGCGTTTTATAATAGATTTATTAGACTAATTTTACATGTCCAGTCTTAGTTATGTGAAATAAGTTATTTTTTAATGATAGGCTAGCGGAAACTGTAGCGTTTTTCTGTGATATAAACACTTGCTCAACATAAATGTACAGAGTATAATCTTTAGTCAATCCTTCTGGTATATTCAGATTCGTTTTAAATAACTTAATAGTTACCAAGAGGTTTTCCGCACTAGAACTCCAAAATATTCCTAATATTTATTGGTGACTGGTTAAATTTAGAGGTACAGTAATTAGTGAATGGCTGATTTTAACACATATTCTATTAAACCTCATTGAATTGTATACGCGAGTGGAATGCAAGCATTAAGAAATAATCAAGGGAATACGAAGTGCATAATGTACCAGTGTTGAAATTTCGGTCCTACATTTGGTAACCACTCATTTGTCCGTCCGTCTCTAGTAATTTACATAACGATCTTACGTTTTGAACACAAAGGTATGACGACCAGTTATATCGTTTTTAATGAGTGTTACTAATGATTGCATTCGAGGTAATCTACTTTGGAGTAGTCAGATGGGACTCTGGCTCGATCTTCTTACTGAAACCCAAAATTTGTATCACTTTGATACCCATATGGTTATCTACTAGAGTATTAACTTATAGCAATATTAGACAGAGTAGTAAATATCATGTAACATTAAAGCTTTGTACTTCTTATTTGCAAGATTGAATTGAATAACCCGCTACTCATTGTACGAAATTCCGACTACTTCCTTTCAACAAAATTAGTGCACAAGCGTATTTTCGATCGAATTGGACGCAACGTGTTGAACAAGGTAGTTAAAAGCTACCTAAAAAACAAAGGAAATAACTGCTGGGACAAATTTCAATGTACCAAAGCTCACATTTTACTTATATCCCATCACAAAATAACTTAAATATTTTCATACAATTATGGCGTCCACTCACATGACATTTTAGTCGTCAAACATAACTGTTTTCTCTTAAAGACAACAGGTTATAGCTTGTTCCATATGTTTTTAAGCTGTAAAACCAAGATACAACAAAACTCACCTGAAAACGTGTTGTAAACTTATGTAAGCATATGGGACGCATTTGTAAACGAAACTCATGACGTATCATCGTAATCTCTAACAACTAGTCTGATAGCTGAACATTGATAATTAACCTTTCAACTTATTCTGTGAATTCTCTCTTTTAGTATATCTGAGAAAAGCAACTACACTAAATAGTAATGTTCTGTAATTGTCTGCTCAAACTATCAGATACTGTCTGCAATTTTTTTGTCTCAGACTTTCAGTAATAGGATAATCACCCTAACTTAAACTTCTTTGACAAAAGTTGAAATATTTCTTTCTAGCTGAAACGAAATGTGATGAGCAGGAACTCACAGTCTGTTATTTGCCTCATTCTTCTGGAAGATTTCAAACACTACCTTACTACCTTCAACTAAATATGGTTGACGTTTCACTTGTGCAGTCAATGTATAGAGAATCATTTGATCGTGGGCAGTCTTGTTCATTAAGCTCACAATTAAACCGAATATCAAATACCTTGGATGCTAAAAAAATATATCCATCAAAAGACAAATGGTACTGCATTACATTGTTCAATGATCAATTATTAATGAACACTTGCAGAGTTAAATTAAATGTTGACTCAACTTGTAATGAACTTGTAAGTTATTTTAGAAATAACATGTCATTATCACCATTCCTATTATTGTTACTTGGACGTATTCTATAGTGTCACTCTTTCAAGTCTTCGTGTTCGGTATGAAAGTCAGAATACCTCAGATGATCAAAATAATACGAACTTTGAGAAAGCTCTACAAGTTATAATATTATCTTGATTAGAATTTAAAAAACAACCATACTGTCAATATTAAATTCCAAAGTGTCCAGCAAGAATATCTGTTAAACATCTGGAATCGGACTAAATTGAAAACGTTTTGACCTTACTATGATCAAATATATCTGTGGTATTATAGCAGTATTCAACTTCATAATTAAGCTAACTTTAGTTCAGTACTTTTATATGACTGATAATTAACTGTACACACTAAGTCCTCAAAAAGCTTACAACCAGGTTTAAAAGAAATCAGGACGCCTGAAGAGTTGCTTGTTGACTTTAAAGCTTTAATTTTGTTTTTAAACCATTCGTCATGGTTCTACGTAAATTACTGACATAAGGTTAACTTATATAATCGTTATGTAATGTTTGTATTGACTGTGCATGTTGACGGAAACAACACGTGTGTATATTCAGAAGGAATTTTACATATAACAAGTATTTGACAAGAAAATGATGTTTAGCTTGTGAAACGCACAAGTGATCAAATCAGTGATTAGCTGAAAAAGTAAATGTCAAAAAGATAAAAGTATAGGATGATTAAAAATGTTTATCAGTGGGTCCTTGTCAAGTATACCTGCTTTGCAATCATTGCATTCATCGTCTAATGACGAGCAGTCATAATACTAACATTATTAAAGCTCTACTTAATTCAGTCCAATACTTTCTTCTAAACTAGTGACAATTTATAGTATTAGTTTTAAAAATCTTCGTAGCTCAAATGTAATCTTCTTCTTTCTTGAAGTTTGAACAAACTTCACAAACATTATTTGACAGTAACCAAAATACATTGGTGTGAGTCGGTATGTTTTATTGTCAATCGATTCATAGTACGAAATATTGTACCTCCGAATTCGATTACAATAACCTGACACGTCTTCAGAAGTTTCGTTTTTCATATCACGTTCCTCACACAAACCAGTGTTTTAAGCGGATATCGATAATCTAAGCAATAACGTTATCCTAACAATTTATAGAACTGCTAAAACTTTCTAGAAATAAACAAAAACCAATCATTTTAATTTTGAGAGTCAAATATTTAGTTCAGATCAATAAGGCTAAAGTGGACAAAACGAGCCGTTATTGATTTGAGGAAACTAAAATATTCTAAAAAATACCGTTATTTACCTAATTTGTTGTTTATTTCTGTTTCCAAAGTTCTGCTATATTATTGAATACTGTATGCTGACCTTACTAGTCCTTTGGATTTGTAAACAATTCTATTAGAAATAAACAACACACTACAAAATTATTCAGTAAAACAAACGCGGTAAAAGTATCTGATAGCTGAGTAAACAAAAAGCCCATATATATGACTACACATCGGAAAAATCTTATACTCCCAGTTATATTTTTCTTAAAGTTAAACTTTGAATTAATCTGTTTGTATTGGTGTGTGGAAAGTCAATATATTATCACGCTTAACTTGATCTTGTTGCTTATGAAACGCAGTCAAGACAATAATCCCAATTAATAATGCGTTCTTTGCTTTATTACTGTTTTCTCGGTAAAGATAAAGTGAATATCACTGTTTTTCCTTTAATCGATAAACTATAGGATACTACTTCAGGCCTATCATGATGCTCACGATTTCTCAGGATACGTAGTGTAACATTTATGTCTGCAGTTAATATGTGGGGAAGTTATCCAAATGAGAATCATTTGAATGATTCATAAGTTTAGCACCGTCATAAGTTAACAATCTGAATCAAAATTATATCTAGGCGACAAATACCTGTAGTGGCTTGGCTTCGAGATAATTTCTTAGGATTCATATATCGATAACATTGATAACCGTTATTAAATAGACTTCAACGATGTTTGGATTCAGAAGGCAACACGAAACACTGACTACAGTTTATTACTAGATGGCACAGATAATAAAGCTACAAGCACATTAGGCGAATTCGAACAGATAAGGCTAATGCGTCCAAGTAAGCGAATATAGAGGCGAATTTATTGTGAGTCTATTAGTAAGAATCAAGCTCATCTATATGGAAAGCGAATTAATCATCAAACGATATTTAAGCAACTAACATCTAAGCTATGTGTGTAAGCTGTCATATATTATCAGCCACACATGTTCATACAGATATGACAATAATAATAATAATACAAAGATACAGACAAACTATTCGCATAACACTGTCTGTTAAATAAGTTAATCGAATGGCTTGACGATATTAACTGTAAACAAACTTGATTGTAGGTGAAGTGCTATAATCCGGATAATCGTGGTCGATTGATATTGAACCAAAGTTTAGTCATGCTTGACAATACATTTCACACATATTTTAATATTGAAACGGTTATCTTTAGTAATCAACTGATAGAAATTCCTAAAACAAAGTGGATCTAAGATGTTCTGATCTATAGGATAACTATTGATAAATTTTCTATACCCTGATTAAATGAGTCATTTGTTATTTAAGTACAATATTTACAAATATACACTACCTTTTTAAATAAATTGTTTTTTGCTTTGATTTTCTTAGACTAACACACAAAATCTTCAATATTCCGGAAGTGTATATATTCGCCAAAAGAATCAAATCTACCCGGATGACAAAGCAATACTTGAAATACCATGGAAGTGTACGGCTAAAAGAATATGCAATTTGAAACCGTGAGTGGTTTCAATATTTCAGCGTAATATATACACATATATATATATAATTTTTCAATGGACTCAATATTTCGAAAGTTATAAGCATATTACTAAACTGTTATCGCTACTACATTTAAAAGATTTAAGGAAAATTTAAAAATAATCATTTCTTTTCAAAGTAGCTATGAGGATATAAATGATTTATTCTACCAAAGAACGTTTCGTAAATTATTATGGAAAAATATCAGTACTAATTCCTTCTCATAAGTTTAGCTTGTTGAGGTAGACAGTTTTAATATTTTGTCTAATAGAGAACGTTCATTGTTTTCTTGGATGGTTGTGTGAAATTTGTATTTAAGAAGCCTACTTTCGACGCTTTATTTCTCTGCGCTCACCAGCATGATACGTATGGAACTTTCTAGGGATTTATATAAAGCAGAAAAAGATTTATATCACGTTATCGATGCAGGTTATCTTCCGTAAGTATTTTGTCATTTAATGCTCGAACATTGATTACAATATAGTAAACTTAATAATGTTGAATTCAATCATTTTTGTATTATATGCTATTCAACAAAATAGTTTGTTGAAAGTTAATTTTAAAGGATATTTAGGATGTATTTTAAAAGCAGTATGAATTCGTCTAATGATTTGTTTGTTCACGCTCATAGTAACAACTAAGGAAGAAAATTTACTTTTCTGTATAATTTGAACGTTACACATCCGATTTATTGGCCATTAGTGTTTCAGATGATCTATTTGTTTAAAATTAGTCAATAATCAAAGAGCGTACTGATGTTTCAATCACGTTAATCAAAAGACAAACAACAAATGATTAATAGTGTGATACACGACGTTCTAGAAAACTGGTTCCTAGTAAATAACAAATCGATTTCATAAATTATGAAACTCTTAAGTAAACCGATAATTTTGTTGATTTAGTTTCATTTCAGCATTCTGAAAAATAATTCTATTCAGATTTCACAGTAACTTTATTGACTCGGTGTGCATTGATTAGTTCACATCTAATGTTTGAAATTTATCGGGTTCTTTATTCAATATATGGCATAAAATGAAGTTTGGGTAACTTTAAAGCGTCCGAAAAGAATAATGATAAATAAGTGAGCTCGGAAAACTTAAACAAATAAAATGAAGGATTTTTGAAGACAGTTGGATACAATTACTCCACGAATCGGCTTCTGAATGTTGTTTTTAGTCACGTATCAGTTCTCGATATTGATCAAACTGTATATATTTTGGAAAGCAATAGACATAACTTTTACGCGACTGCAGCAGAGATTTCTGGAAAGTCAAGCAAAAGTCACAGATCTGAACTTTTTGTATTTCGTAGTACTTCAGTAAGGTGTTATTATGAGTTAGAGAGAGGCTACTTTCTTTTAAGCTATTAGTTAGATACTTCATGAAGCTCTCCATGATCTGAATCATCTGGCTGTAACAGAGCAAATTTTAGTGAATTTAAGTTGTAAAAAAGTATGACTTTATAGTACTGATGATAGTCTGTCCTAGTGATTACTAGTAATCACGACAGAGTATCCAACTAACCATTCATTAACCACTTAGTTATTTTGGTTCCAGACTGTAAAGGTCGTTTAACTTTATTTAATATCAGTACCTACCGTCCGACTGTTTACATGTTTTTCAACATTTCTAAGCAAACCAATCAATAAGATAACAAATCAACAAGTTAAAAATAATTTGGGACAACTGTATGTTATGAATAAGAACAATGAGATCACTACTGAGACTGGTGAAGGGGAATCGGTGTATTTAGAGCTTATATCTAAGCATGAAAAGTGTAAGTTGAAATTTGATTTATATCTGTATAAACTGATCATAAATAATAACTAGTTAATTGTATGTTATATAGAGTATGTATTTAAACTATCTCAACTTAGACTGAAGTGAATACGTCATTTGAACTCCTACTGTTATTTACTCTGTTTCTAAATGTTTTCTATACAATACATTTACCAACTACTTCACTGGATGATATGTGCTTTGTTTTCAATCACCTATCATTATGATAAGCTAATGTGTAATTAAATTTAAAGGCAATTTATTTGATGGAATAGCACGTATTTAGGAGAAACAATTCCTTAGTACAACACGCTTTCTGAATAGGTTTTACTTGTTCTCATAACTTCAAACGCACTTTCTATTTGAGCTAAAGGGATTTAATTAAGAACTAATAATTTTGGTAATTTCATGAACAAATACACATGAGTGAATGTGATCAACATTAAAGTCACAAGTCTCATCATAATATTAAATAACTGAACCAATGCAGAGGTAAACTAGCTTAATTTTCTAAGATAGTTCAAAATTAAAAGTCTCATATACATCTCTGTTGTTTAACAAAAAGTGGAAAGATGTAGATGTAACCTGAATCTTGATAACTGCATACTCGTCAGGATTTCTGAGTCAAAAAGGAATTCGTTTCAGTTAACTGGTTGTTTTTCGCGGATGGTGAGTATGAAAATCACTAAATTATATTTTCGTATGATTTACTGAGTTACATAAATCTGTCAAGAAGTCAAACTTAGCTTCAGTAATACAATTTGGTAATGTGAATTTAATCTCTTTCTACATTAATTTTATGCAGTTGTAGTGTTGAAAAGTTCCTTCTTTTTACATGTTACATATTTTATTTATGTCTTGCACAATTTAGTTAGTTTGAGTCAAACAGTTATCTCATACAATCCAGATAATGCAATTATTATTATTTCTTAGCACCAATAAACAGAAAGAAATTTAGATTATGTGAATATTTCTGGGTCGCATAACTTTTGTCCTAACGTATAGTTATTAGAAGTTACTTTCGTCTTTTTAAAGGTAGTTTGTAGGCTATAGTGACAGAATATATATTCCTTCGGAAGCAAAACGGTAATTAAAACCATTTCAGTGGCTAAAATACATTACTAATGAGCTTAAAGCATTTTCAAATAGTTAACAACTAGATTTCCACATATTCTAGAACACTTGAGGCTAGTTATTGAAGGTTCCTACCACACGGTTCGAATCAAAAGAAATATTCTGAGTGACGTTATTACTTCATTGAGCTTTAAAACTTAATATTTGCTTAACCTTAATGTTGGAAATTACAATTTAAAAGCATTTTGGTTCAGTATTGATAGTAAATGTTTTTTTATTCACAGTTGTCATAAGCACAAAAATGTGCGCAGTAGCCAGCCTGAAATTTCCAGAGAGCTTCAATTCTGAGTCAGTTATTGACATTCATTTATGTCAAGCATTTTACCAATTCAAGTAGGTTGATTTTTGAGTTTATTAATTACTCATTTGTGGAAGTAAGCTGTATTTTTCTGCTGAACAGTAACTAATGTCGTGTAGTTTGTTTTTTACTGTTTGATCATACTCATCATTCAAATGTTTGGTATGCCAAGTTATATAACATATTGTCAAGCTAAACAAAATTTGTTGTTTTAGATTAAAAACCGAGTCCGATGACAAAACCTTCTTTGGGTTACAAAATTATCATGGGACAAGCAGGCGGGGAATCGAATATAATTAGAGGATCAATTAATAAATTTGTCGATCAACTAATAACATCCCTGATTATAGAACCTATTGATCTTGAGCTAGATCTGCTGGTATAGTTATTCTTAAGGTTGTAAAGATATACCTCTGGAACGTCTCAATAACCGTGAAATATCGGTGTATAGCTTTATGTTTGTTGACAGCTAGCTATCGCTAATAAAATTGAAAACTGGTTGGTAAAATGGGTAAACGTGGCTGTTATATCTCAAAGTTGAAATATTTTACTCGATCGACCACAGAAAACTATGCACTCGTGAACAGTGACTTTTTATTCATGTTGTGAGTTTTATACTGAGTTTGTTGAAGACTGAGTAGCCCAATGGTAAGTCTTTTGAAAACAATCCTTTAAAAAGCATGTAAAAGAGAACAATATTTATCATAATTATTATTATTGATAAGTGCAGAAATATAAGTAAGTTTATTTGAAAGCTATCTATTAATCTGTCACATGTTCCAGCTTAACGAGAATCATCAACTGTCAATTTTTTAAGTGTTTACTGTTGCAACCATAGAATTCCATTAGTTCTCATAAAAATTTATTTTTGGTGTAAACTTACTATTGCTGGGATGTTTCATAACATCTTTTGAGATTTAGCTCTTTGATATGAAATTTCGCTAGATTATAGTCTGTAATCTGTCACAGAAGTCTTGAAATTTCGTTTGCAGCGAGGTTCGGTAAAAACATTCCCAAATGTCAGGTTAAAAATAAACCTTTTGATTAATTACAATATACGTTTTGATGTTGTTTTCAGTTTTGTTTCTCTCTATATGCGTTTGGCATTCTTTGACAGGTTGCGAGTTTTATTACGGCTGTCTTCTTCTAGGACTGTTTTCACGTTATTCTCAAATATCACAGCTATGATTAATTTTCTCCCCATTTATATTCTTATCCTTTATTTACTGAATCAAAATGGATAGCTGAAAAATTATACCATAAATTTATTGGGTCAAGCATTAAATCACCGTGACATATGAATAACTCACTTGTTCTTATTCACTGCCAGGAAGACTGTCATTAATCACTAGGATAGCTAAATGAAATTTTGTTTGACCTCAAATTCTGTTTAAACAGTTCGATGCAGTTCATATGGTCGATGACATTCAAACAGTCGTTCGTTTGTTGCCAGCACTTGCTTAAACAATTAATGTCTAATTTCACTATAATTATGCTATGTGAATGATTTATGGATAAATATACTCATTAGACACGAGATTTATGAATAAAAACATTAGTCAATGAGTAATAAAATATGTATTCATTTCACTTGGAATAATGTTGTTAATGGAATTTAATGGTTATAAAACAAAAATAATCAAGCAATTTAAACTTTAAATGATTACCTTTCGTGAATTCGAAACATTGTTGGACGCACTGAAACTCTACAAACTCAAACTAAGAACATACTATTAGGCCGTTGTGTCACTTGGCTGATTTAGTAAAATATTGGTTTCTTTAAAACGAATGTCATTTGGAAACACAAAAGTGTTAACTGAACTTAAAATTCACGAGATAATGAAAACCACAACGTGACAGTAATTTAATGAGTTCGAGTTCCTGTAAAAATGGCAAGTATCTCTGTTCAACCTCAGGAGTTATTATGATTATGGTAACCATATTCGTATGATATTATTCTAGTAAAAGTTACCTATCCTACAATTTTATAGTAAATACCTCTATTGGATCATCATTAAATAATACCTGTAGACTTGAAGATAATGATTTCTCGTTGTTTAAAGTTTTATTGCCAGTCTATTCATATCTGGCACTCATTAGAATGAGATTAGTTAAAAAAACGAGTCTTTAGAATATCTGTAGTTCGGTTGTATGTCAACCACTGTACATAAGACCTGTTGTTTGATGTTTTGAGATGATCAATAACTTTCATAGGTTTAAACTAACATTTGAAATGTCTTCATATAGGAATGATATTCGAAACGCTTCAAATGTTTTCGAGTAGATTAGAGTTGTGTTGGTGAGTGATAATAAGCATCAGGTTAATTAAATAACATGCTGCCGACTCTTGACTACATTCAGTAGTGACTGGAATCAAAGTACATTTTGCGCATTTAATTTTGCTTAAATTCTGTTTTTAAGTTATGGTATCAAAATTAGAACTCTATACATGTCATCTACACAGTATTGTTTGCAAGATTACTAAGCTGCCTTCTCTTCAGTGATTTTAATTTGACAAAGTTTAGTAGGAACGATAGGCTGAGGACACACAGTAGATGTAAAAGAGAAATGCGCACTGCTGAGGAGTCCCACAATAGGACGAAACGGTCGTCCAGTGCTACCAGGTTTTCCATGGTGGTCTAGCCTCAAATGACTCATGATCTCAACTGTTGAAATTACTACAATCTTCACAAAACCCCTTCTGATACTAATCAACATATGCTCACTAGTGACTGGCTTCAAGAGATATATCCTGGAGTTCTAGTGAGAAGCAGTGACCAGTGGAGTTCAACCGGGTCAGTTGTGAGGTAGTAACTCAATGATGACAATAATGGGTGTGTCTCTCAATTTCGTGAATTAGTTGAAGTTAGACATTAACACTGTTGGGTGCCGGCTCAGTGGCCTAGTTGGTTAGGCGCCTGGCGCGGGACTGATAGGTCCTGGGCTCGAGTCCTGCGAGACGGGTCGTGGATGCGCGCTGCTGAAAGGTCCCACAATAGGAAGAGACGGCAGTCCGGTGTTTCCATGTTTTCCATGGTGGTCTAGCTTCAATTGACCCATGACCTCAACTGTAGGAATAATTACGTATAGCTAATATTGAGAACATAAAGCTAACCTTTCAACGCAGACTGATTGATCCATTGTCAAGTTTTTTTCAGTCTAGAAAAGCATATGAAAGTTTTTTAACCAAATAAATTGGATATAATTTTTGTCAGGAACATTTCTGAGCTTATTAGATATATTTTTCCTTTTATTTAGATATTACGGCACAGTTGATTCGTATCATAATCAAACAATATTTATTAGTGATATCCCTACCCGCATTCAGAACAACAATAGGTCATTTTATCGACAAAGTGAGATATTTCAAGCTGACCGACTTATCCCCCAACAAAATACTGTATATTATATTTGTCATGTTCCTCCATTGAACGCGTCATTGGAATATCGCGTCGACAGTAGCACGATACAAGTAAGTATTACAATAAAATAAACCATATATATAAGTTTACAGTACTTAACTGATTTTCTTATTTTAATTTACCGACTGAAACAAACATTGGGTGGAAGAGAGTGTAATTCAAGCAGATCACAGAGTATGACATCGTAATTAGTATACTAATTATTACCTATAATTGTGTGCAAAAAGGTTAATTGTCCGATTAGTATCTTAACAGTTAAACATAGATAAATAGATGTCGACCTTACGTAACATCACTAAAATCATATGGTAGATTTATTTACTCTTGCTTTTTAATAGAAAAAATTATTTTGAGATGCGATATCTCAAATAAAATTTCACTGTGAATTGATATCATTCAGAGCATAGCATCAATCCCATTCCGTTACCACTAAAAAAACAATAGAGGTGATTTTGAGTGTCAATCTTAACTCTAACTACCTTCATTATCTTAAGGAATCCTGCTTATAATGTTCAAGCATAACTGAACTTTTAATCAATTGTTTTCTACAGTTTTAGAGAATAACCAATACAATCAGTGGGATAATTGGTGACTTAGAATTCTCTATTTGTAATCCAAAACTACGGAAATGGCTTTATTGGTTCCCAAAACAATGGAATTAGTTTTTTATTTCTATTGTTATTTTACAAACTGAATGAACAATTAACCTGAACTATGGATACCAAAAGAATAAAGACTGTAGGAATCTTTAAAATGGGAGTTTACTCTAAAACCTGAATTAGAAGCACACAATAAGAAATGACCCTAATTTCTAAGATGTTTTTCTAAAAAAAATTATTGATGTTAGTGATATTCTCATACATTCATATGCTGAACTGGCATGGATATGTAAGTAAATTATGTGAAATGAATGAGAGTTGATATGAATATTGGTCAGTGAATGCTTATCAAACGAAATGCTTTGTTTCTGAAAGTAAACTTTTAAGGTTATGGTGAAGGCTAACCTGTTAAGTACACTCTCTTTTAGTTAAAAAAAAAGACTTTTTCAAGAGTTAATTCCATGAGCTGGATTTCTTATTCATGAAAATAAAATTAATGTAAGCCAATAAGATTAATTTTTTAGTTAGATTATATCTTTTGATTGAGTTGATTGTAGGGGAGTTAGAAGAGGGAGCTAGATGACAATACGTATTGGTGATAGCCTCTAAATGTTTTAAGCAAATTGACAGGGCAAAAAGTACTTTAACATACTTTCCATGTTCTAAAGGATACGAACCAGTGTAAGTTAAGAAAGCTTTTCAAGCCTATTTTGTCATCGAAATATTATAAGGTTTTAGAAAGCCCTAACATAGATGCATACTGAGATGAGTTTCTGATCATATAATCAGCAAGCTTCCAAATTAGAATATGAACAAATGAATATCAAAAGGAGAAAATAAATCCTTTCTGAAAAATAAAATGGTGTCTTATAGTGTTTAAATGATATGATTTACTGTCAAATTCAGTCACCTAAACAAAAGTCTAACGCTTCTTTAAATCGGAAGAATCAAACAGACGGCTCAGAAACCGATATTTTCTAGATTCTTGAGTAGATAGTTTGTATTTACAAGAGGCCACGATTAGCCAAACTGTGAGCATACGGACAATGACCTTCGTCAGGAAAAGAATTCAGTTAGCAATTGAAGCTCACTCACAAGGCACCAATGGCATAATAGACGATAGACTAGTTCGATTTCGATAAATACTCATCAGAAGTGCCTCTACACCCAGTTTTCTTAATAGAAAGTTGACAATAAAACTGCAACCTGAAAGATAATCGAAAATCCGAATGAAAGCTCTCATAATGAATATAGAACGTAGGGGTACTGTCACGGAAATCTTGAGAATTTCAACATCTCTCATGAAAACTCTTCATTCTTCCAAGCGCTGTATTGTCTTTTCAAGAGTTCTGATCAGTCATGGATAGGTATGACGATTAGGAGTATTTGAATTATAGTACAAACTAAGAATCCCAGAAATAACGCATTTGGATCAAGAAGTACTAGGTAAGCACGAACGAATGTACTATATTTGGAATTCGAAATCAAGCATTCAACAAGTACAAAGGAATCGTTAGTTCATTCAAACACCACAATAGGTTAAGGAAACTTTTTGGCTTCGTACCACTATGATGTACATTTTAGGGTTAACTTTTTCTTGTGCGGAAGGTTACATTGGCCAAAAGCAAGAACACTTTTCAAACGCGTCTCAGAACACTACCCGTAGTGAATTTAAAGCGAAATCCAAAATAATCAACAGCTCAATGTAGAAACACCTCATCAAATATGGGCACGTTGCTTGACTAGAATTATCATTTAAAATAATCTACGTTATCGAAAGAATAGAATCAAAAACTTATACACAGTTCAGTAGTTCAAGCCCGAACTCAGTGAGAAAAAGCAACACATGGAATCACTACTTCTCCAATGACCTTAACAAACCTTACAGGATACTTTTTTCTATACTACTGTTTTATTTCTGAATCTATAATCAGTTACTATTACCCTTTAAGAAATGTTCATATTCATTATCAAATTATTATTATTGTTATTATTATTATTATTATCACCTTTACGTTTTTCTTTTGTTCTTCATATGTGCTATGTAGGCAAATATCTTTCATATTTCCAATCAGCAAATTATTTTAATCTTACTATTTCATTCGAGATCATTACGCAACCTTCTTTTGATATTTGTGATTTCCGATGACTTCACAATACAAGCTATTTTATTCTTCTGTCGACTCACAAGTTTATCACGTCACTACAAATATAATTGTACAGCTGTTGTAAATGATGTCGACGTAAAGAAAATTTTCACTGAATTATCTCTATTTCTATTCAGTGACACAATGAATTTCCTTTGTTAATAAAAATGTGCATTTATTGAATATATTCATATCGAAACCGAGAGGAGTTCTATTTCAGTCTAGGGATAGGATTTTATGTCCAACTGTGTTCTGCTTCGTTGGTCTAGGAAAATGAAACCTAAAATTGTCGTTCCTAATTTGATAATATATTAAAGATTATGAATTATTTAGAGTTTAATTTTGAGTACAGAGTTGCCTCCTGGTTAGGTGGTCTTTATTGTAATTTATTGACCAATGAAATATAATTGTGGGTTAATTAAGCTTACCACAATGAAACTGTTGAAACATTTTATCCTCTGGATTACCCTCATTGTTTTTTTTCATTTTTAAAAATATTATGAAATGTTAACGATAGCATATGCAGAATGAATTGTAGTATAAAACCAATATGCTTTTTCCTATATACTCAGACCATCTTAAATGCTCAATTCTTAAATGTTTGCATTTATTTTAGGATTGGTGTGGTATATCAAACAAGCGAATAAAGTTATCACCAGCCGATCATTTATTTATCACGAAACTGAATATAAGAAATTCAAGTTCATCTCATCACAGTAAGTTACTGTAATTTCGACTGTGCTACATCCGCTTGAATAGTATTTATTTCAGTTGATTAAAACTATCGATTAGTCTGCGCGTGCATACATGTTGGTTCTAGAACACTTTGTTAATCCTAAAGCATTTTGTAGTGTAAATTAATATCAGTTGTAGAACCACTGAATACATTTTTACATACATTTTTATGGCTAAGACTATAAATTCTCTCAGTGTTTATAGTTTAATTTCAACAATTAGGCTGAAATCTAATTTCCCAAAATTAAATGCTTCATATCTTGGAACTGCAGTTTATGTATAATACAATGCGACCATCATTAGCTTTGTCGTGCCCAGCTTGGGATATTTTAAACGTCTCTTTTTCTTATGAAAACTTGAACATTTCAGCTTGAAATTTTGCCGCTAATAAGCTCTGTTTGATTCAATGTTTTATTTAGGATTGTGGTTTTCAAGAAAACGATTACAAAGAACTGAATAATTCTCTGGAGGTTCCCGATTCTCACTTGTTCTGCTGCTGTTTCAGACCCTATTTTAACGGCATTTGTCCATATATAAACTATTGTGACTTAATTAGTGGAATGAAGATTTTGTATCATCAGCTATAACATCCACTTTTTTTTAACTACATAGTTCGCCAACAAAGTCTTGGTTCAAAAGTTAGTTATTGTCTGCTAAAATGATGGTTTTAAGTATTCCAAACATTTTATTATTGAAATAGTTTCAGCTCTATATACATATGTTAGCTGGTGTTTCGTCACTTATGCTGTGACTTAAATGTTCTTGGGCTCATCTGTCAAGAAATAAGCTATTTATCTACATCAGAGTAATTAATAATGTAAATAATCTTCATGCAATATGGATGTCATATAATGTTAGGGCACGGGGTTAAACACCCTTTAAAGTTACTAAGTAGGGTGTATTGTAGTAGCTACGTACACCATTTCCAATATACTTATTCTTTTTCAAACGGAATTTTGCTCTTAACGATTTTACAATCCGACACTGCCTACTTCAGTTTAGCCCGACCGTTGATTCTACCTTGACGTGGTGGTCGAGATCGCCTACCATGATGAACCAATCGGGCTACACTGGCTGAAACAATCGTTTCTCAGGGTCCTGCCATGCCAGACAAGTCAGTTGTAGAGCGGTAAGACTAAAATCAGCAAACCTGATTTCCGAGGGAGAAGTTGTACTGCTGACTGTACAGAGGTGTGATATCAGTAAGGTGTTTCCTTCAGACAATCGGCATGACAGCGATGCTGCCTTCCCACAAAGGAAGGGTGGGGTCAGGAAAGGTCGACCTTATCCCACGAATATCCGTCTCCGACGGTAAGGTTCCAATAAGTATGGAGCTAACACAAAAATTCCCCACTAAAAGGTCTCAAGCAGTTGTCCTTTGAGCACTGCGGTCACGCCCTCAGGTTACTAAGACCACCACTAATCATATTTTATTTTCAGGTACCTCTACAAGAACTCTTCCATGGTGTGGGCAACCGGGAAGTGATAACCGTCCTTATACCTCTAACAGCACTCAAGATCACTGCATTCATAATCAATCTCCCTCTTCAATTCCTATTATTCCCCCTACATGGGCTTCCAACTCTAAGCCTCCTCTTTTAACTTCCTCCTCAAGTGTCATCATGGCCAATGATTCTAGCGCACTGTCCCAGGCCTACTGAAACTTTTCTCTAAACTATACATTAGAGCCTTCAACGTACATACCCTATGTCAAATCGGCCAGTAGGTCTCCTTGAATAAGACCCTAAAATCTCGTACCATTGATGTGTGCTGGTTATTTACTTGATCCAACCTAGTCAAAACGGAGAGCCGACGGGACACACTCTCCGTGTATCTGAACTGTCATATGTACGCGTGGCACTAAGTACGAGGGTTGAAAAAGCACTATTAGAATGGATTTCTGTTAAGAGTCGCCTATGTGCTGTTCGGCTAAACTGTTATGTAAGAATCCTGAAGAATAGGGACACACGTCGTTGCCTTTTCGTCGTTTCTGCCTACGCTCCCATTTACTGAAGCCCGGATGAAGTGAAATATGACTTTTACAGAAAGCTCTCTGAACTGCTTCATAAAACTAAACGATCAGATATAGTGCTTTATAGCATGTGACTTTAATGACCAAGTAGGTAGATTAAACCAAACAGAAAGACATTTGGATGGGTATCTTAGTAATCTGGCTCAGCGAACATATAATGGTGATCGTCTGCTGCAGCTGTGCCCAGATAATCGTTTACTTTCAACAAACATCGTCTAACATGGCGACCCCCTGCACCAAACCAACGACGGGCTCAAATAGACCATATTGGAGAAGCTCGATGGAAGGCTGTCTCGCGTTCTAAAACGCCTGCTTGGACTTCGATCATGCTCTAATACTATCACGCATTTGCTTTCACCTCACTAGACGCAGATAAACCACGTTAAGAAAACCAATTAGAGTTGAACTCAGTGACAAGAAAGCCAAAAGTCTATTCCAGGAACAACTGAGATCACACTTGGGTAGTTCTAAAAACAAGACTGACCCAGATGTTGCTTGGAAAGATATACAAACAGCTGTGTAAACAGCAACGACATCTATTAGTGATTTAAACCAGAGTTACGAAAAACCAGTGAATTTCTATTAAGTCTATTGCACTGATAGATTCTCGTAAACTCATTCCATCAGGCTAGGAACATGATGAAGAGTGTAAGCAAATCAAATTTAGGTTAACCAAAAGTCTACGTAACGATCATAAGCAGTAGTGGGCAACGAAAGCAAAAGAGATAGAAAAGGTAGCGGCTGTAGGTAACACAAGACAGCTTTTCAGACTAATAAAAGAAACCGGAATTAAGAATTTAAATGTGAGGCAATCGAGGGAAAAGATGGCACTCTTACCTGCTCTCAGTCCAGACGTTTAGAACGATGGGCGGAGCACTTTAAGGATCAGTTCAGCTACTGTACAACTACCCATCATTCCCAAACAGTCTGAATGGAACATTGAAATGGACCCCTCGACTCTAATTGAAGTCCAAAGTGCTATAGGTAATCTGAAACAAGGAAGAGCAGCCGGTCCAGATGGATTAACTGCAGAAGACTTTAAGTATGGTGGTCCAGTTTTAGCGATTGGTTTGACTAATATTTTAGCTAAAATCTGGGATCTGGATGTAATCCCATCTAACTGGTACCAATCACTGATCGTCCCAACATATAAGAAAGGATCAAAATCTTCCTGTGATGACTGTAGAGGGATAAGTTTAACTAATATAGCGTCTGAAATACTAGCATCAATAATTATCGGGTGCCTAACAAAGACTCGTGAACTGCAAACACGAGAAAACTAGGCTGGCCCACTATCTCCATTTTTGTTCGATTTCATCATGAACCTACTACTGGAAATGACGTTCTCGTCGATTGAATTTTCGAGAATCGGTCCCCTACCAGGAGGTCCATTTATTGACTTGGAATACACATATGAAATATTCGTGTTTGGTGATGACGCTGATAAAATGCAGTCTTTTGGTAGCATTGAGCAACAGTGCGAAGATGTTTTGGATACGTTTCTTTTTCTCTAAATGTAAATTGTTGCTTCAGGACTGGCCTGAGTGGACACCTGAACTAAGGATAGGGAGTGACAACTTCACTTATCTTGGAAGTCTGGTCAGCCTTAATGAGTTGGTGTCTGACGAAATCTCTGCACGGATTCAGAAAGCTCGTTTGACTTTTGCCAACTTATATCACCTATAGCGAAGGTGATATATCTGTTTACCAATCAAGGGAAGAGTATACTGCACAGGAGTTCGTTCTGTTCTACTTTACGACTGCGAAACGTGGCTATTAAGAGTAGAGGATACTCGTAAGCTACTAATATTTGACTACAGATGCGCTATAGAAATATTGCTCGCATCTGCCGGGAACACCGAGTAAGTGGTAGTGAGGTTAGACGCAAGTTATTAGGGAATGATGGTAAATCATTTGATGAGGTTGTGGATTTTCGCCGACTGAGATGATTGGGCCACGTGTTGCGTATGCCTGAACACCGATTACCACGACGTGCAATGCTAACCGGTGTTGGGAATGGTTGGAAGAAAGTTAGGGGCGGTCAAACCAAAATGTGGCATCAGTTCATAAAGCCACTAACTTCTAGTCTGAACCATGTTGATAGATGCAGACTACTTGGTTGGGGTGCACGTGACTATCGTAACCAATGGTTGGAGACTCTCAGTGACATGGCTCAGAATCGATCACAATGGCGTAGGTGCATACACCTTTTGTCTTCTCTTAAACCATGAGATTAAAATTACTTCATACATTTTCTTTCTAGTAATTAATTCTTCCTCTCTGTATCACATCCCTTTATACATTCTTTTTTATATATTACCATTATTGAATAATTGCTTCTATGAATTTAGTGTTCATCTTGTTGTGCTAATGAGGTGTGGCAACTTGGAGCAACGCATATATTTGCCTGGTCCCACGTTGTAGCTAAATGATTGACTTTAGTTTGGCCGACGAGGTGGTATCATTAATCCTTAACTTCGAAACAGTGATGGAAGGACCAGCAAATAAACCTGTAATCGGTAACTGAGTTACATAAATTAATCTAACTATTTAAAATTATTACCTGGGGATAATTTGACCAGTGTTTACTGCTTACATTTTACTTTAATATCCCTGTATTTTGCAATGGCATCTATATCTCCCAATAATTAGATAAATTCTCAATAATCTGAATTCGCTCACAGTAATTTCAACTTAAAAACTTTGTCCAACTCTTAACCTCATTATAAAAGTATTAGTTTTCCAGATTCTTGAGGGTAGTGATTGGGATACTCTAGAGTATTAACTCTGACATGAGCACAAGATGGCTTACTATCAAGAAGGCGAATTATAACTAAATCATTTCTCTTAACACATGTCAGACACCTTATAACTAGCTTAACGATATCCACTGAGTCTATAGTAATACACAGTGTGTACTGACAACTTTGATTGAGAATTAGTCTCATCAATGTTCTAGATTCACCTTACTGCTAAGTGCTAAAAATAGGACACCCAAGTCATATTTTTGGCTGATCCGCTAAAACATTTTAATTCGCATTATTAATACGTCTCATAGTTTGATGATTATTTCTTAATTCCTTGATAGATTTTGTTCAACACTGAAGATGTAAATGTAGGATTATTTACTATGCGTCAATTAATCCCTCTTACAAATTTGAAACGGCTACTGAGGTTGTTTTGACTTTCCCCTGATCATTAATGATACCTTACTTATTACTAAAGTCTGTGAAACACACACACCATTTTTATGCAAGTAAATACATTTTAGGAGTACATTATGTTCAGAGAGGTCTCACACGATGTTTGGAATACTCGTAACCAAAGTCAATTTACTGACATCATGTGAAAACCAAGACTATTTTGAAAAAGTCGTTTTAATTAAATCTCCATTTGCCCACATGCTATCACAGTTATTGGAGTCTTAGGCAGTACTATCAATAACTGACCCAAGCAAAAAAAAAAAAACCTGATTACAAGCAGAATTTCAACTCAGTTTACTTTCCTGTAACTATCAAAATAGTGATATGTAAAGTCTTGTGACTCATAAGTCAATACCAAATGTTAAGTCAACAAACAAAATCTGAATTCTAAGCTGGACTATGTGGCGTCCACTATTTCTTCGAAATCATAGTATCCCCAAATAAACCAATTACCCACTTGATCAGATCTACAACCTTGAGTTGACAATCCCTAATTGGTCTGCTATCTGTAAGCCATTTTCCATATCCTAAATTGAGTTCAAAATAAGTAAGCAGCATCTGCTACATCCAGAGAAAAGAAGTAATTTACACACGGAATAAAGGGTACAAAATAGTTTCCGAAATCGAGATCTACGGGTAGGCACACTGTAAAATATTTCTGTACCGCTGAGTCCGATTTTGAGCCACATTACTCAAATGAACTAACTTGAGCCATTCATTATTCACTCATCAATATGGCTCAGGCTAACAATCGGTAGATTCCCCTAACTTTTTTTATTAATGTTCATTGATTTTTCAATCATTTTGTTCCATATATTATCTACTTGATTAAATAGATCTTATCAATTCATTCGTCTAATGTTTCTAATGATAGATTCAAGTGATGGTTTCCTAAATAATAGTTTTAAAAATGTAGTTACGGTAACTAAGAGCGACTGCATAAGGCAAGAAATTCCATCGTTTAATAAATCAGCATATGAGTGTCAGTTCAAACTACTTTTTATACAAAGCAACCTGATAGAGAACATGACAATATGGTTTTAACATTTCACTCACTGGTACCCTTTGTCGTGTGGTTTTGTCACTGGAGAGCCTCCTCAATATTGCGATAGAACATGGGCTCGGAGTTACCTCCTACCAAGCAATGTACAAATTTACATGAGCCCAGTCAGGGTTCACTCAACGAAAACTATTCTGTTTTGAATTAGCATATGAATAAAAATAATTTAATCTATTGGGATGATATTGTTCATGATAATTATCTAATATATACTTAAGAAAACACTCAAAATATATGAAAACATTTGAGTGTTCACATCACCTGTTATATTAGCGTATTGTGCCTATATCATAAGTTTTTAATTTAATCTTATACATGGAAAGGTGACCTTTCTACGCCTATCTGTCCCTTCATCATTTTTGTTGTTCAGTAGAACTATGGTTACACATTCGAATATTAACTTACTTCCTAAAATCATATTTTGTTTAGTAGAATATTTTTCACAGTATTATTTTTGAGATCATGTATTTAGGTTAGGCTTACTAGGGAGAAATGGGAATAGTTTTAAAAAATTGAAGTACTACATCACGTGACTACTTGATCGAAAGGGTGTTTTATGATATAAAATTATTTAAAAATATGAAAGCATGTTCAATCAGATGGTACAGAAAACTTGAGATATCTGATGATCTTCAGTCATATAGTTCATATAACTAAAAACTTAACAGTATAGAAAACAGTTACAATAAATACAGTTTATTTCTCATCGAAATAGAAGGGATGATGGTATGGTGAATTACATTCTTACGTAACGATTTTTCCATCATAGATTTTATAAGACTCCGTTCTTAATAAAGATAAAAGTGAGAGATTGAAAGTATCAGTAAGCTAGCTAATCAGTGGTCATTAATCATGTAAATCTGCAGTATGGCCACCATAGTAGTCGAATTTATTTAATAACCAAAAAATTATCATTTAAGTTAGATCCAAAATTGGTTTACATTCCCTTAAAAAGAAAGTAATATAAACCATGTAGGAGAATCAAAATCATGTTAACGAGTTGGAAATGGAATAATTAAGTTCAGATAAAGACCCTGAGTATTTAAATATACTGTTAGTCTATACATTTCATCTACTGAAAACCGTATGATCCTTCGCAGGAAAGTCAATTTAAAATTATTTCTAAAAAGAGTGATGAGTTATATATATATATATATATATATATATATATATATATATATATATATATATATATATATATATATATATATATATATATATATATATATATATATATATATATAAACAACTGTTGGATTACACCCAGTTGAAGTCAGATTTACAGGTTGAACGAACTGTCTCCAACTAAAACGCGGGAGTTAAGTGTTCCACATCTAGTATATCCTAATTGGGCTTAATCAATTTAAACTTTCTAACGTCAGCTTGTAAGAGAAAAACTGGAATGTTTATTTCTTGCAACATCAATCTGTTAGTAAGCTTTTCTTTTTCAACAAGTTTAACTTTTTATAAAGAGTTTTCCTCACAATCAGTCATAACTTATGCTACTGATTTTATCAAGATTATTAAACCATTGAAATATACGGGCTATAGCGTTTACTTTTATACTTGAGTTTGCAAAAACTAACGAGATGTGTCTGCTGGAAATTAAACTCAACAGATCCTCATTCAATCAAATAATTGCTACGAACAGAATACTTGTTATGGTTTTCCCTTCAAAGGAATTAGTGACTTAAGTAAGGAGATAGGCAAAATTTCTCACCATTATCCAAGATTTACATTAACATCTAAGCCAACAGATATGCTTATAAATATGTATATTTGTGCGCAAATATGTATATATGTGTCACTGATATCTATACTTGAATAAGTAAAAACTAATTATTCCTTCAGTGATTTTGACCAAAACTATGCTGTAGAAAGGATGTTACTAACACAACTTGCAAAAATTCTTCAAGTTAAGAAATTATTTCAGAGAAATATTTATGTTCCTCATTAAGTAATTTAACAAATAATTATTATTTATCAGTATGGTGTTGTGGAGATTGTTGAATTTTATTGAAATCATGAACCGATCTAAGTTAGACCACCATTGAAAACCTGGAGGCAATGGGGAACCGTTTCATCCTAGTATGGGACTTCTCAGAAGTGCTCATCCGCTGCATTATCACCATTGGTCGTCGGCTCAATAGTCTAGAGGTTAAGCGTCCGCGCTCAGGCTGAGGATCATGGGTTCGAGTCTCGCATGCAAAGTCGTGGATACTTAATGCTGAGGAGTCCCATACTAGGACGTGATAGCCTTCCAATGCTCCCAGGATTTCAATCATGGTCTTAGATCGGTTTATGATTTCTATGAAATCATTATTTATCTGGTCCTAAGTAATAAGCGAAACTACGTTTATCTTGTTGAACGTACGTAGTGTTTGGAGGTTGTTGTTAAAACTTCAGACTCAATATTGTCGGTGGGAATCTAGTTGTGATGAGTTCTTTATAAGGGTGTCTTGATATGTGAGACTTATGTCGCCATAAGCATTGATCAGTTTGGTAGATGAACAGTTAAAGTTGTATACCGTGATTTTGCTGACTTATTTCATCGTCGTTCATCTATGTAAATGGTAATAAATAATGCAAATTAACTGATTTGCCAAAAATGAATGGACTTCACCTGACTTTACATCTTATCTGTTGAGTAAGGAACAGTGAAGCTGTCCGACTGAGTAAATTGAAATAAGTTGGGAGCGATTTGAAAGTGTGATCTAAAGGTTTAAAACCGAGTATTTCAACGACTAACAGCCACCTAACCATTAGGCTAACCGTAAAAATGTCTTTTTATTTTATTACGAAAAAACAATAATCTAAAGCGAATTCCTATTGTAAGGTTTTAGTTTTCCAAATAGTGAATCAGAAAGAAGTATCACACAACTGGAGTGGTATGTATATTATTATTACCAAGCATGAGGAAAGAAAATAGGTGAAGGATAAATACAAATGGAATAAACTGAACTTAAATGAATCGTAAAGGGGAATTCATGCACTGTCAATTAGTGAACTGAAAAACTTGGGGTATTTGGGCAAGTCTATTTTACTGAAAGGAACTTCCTGTATTAAGCCGAAATACCAGGAACAATTTTGTGAGAATTACTGTTTTATCGTGGTACACTTTACAGCACAAGATAGGTTTATTTACTAAAAGCAAACTAATCGAATAATTTTATCCCGACTTCAAAATTTTCGTCCGGCTCATCAGATTAATAATAGTAACAGCTAAGTTATTATTTACTCAAATGATTTTCGATAAATTGGTCGATTCGAAAACAGATAGCCGTATATAGGCGTTTACTGAAGAAGGGTGAGAAAAGCAAAGAAGAACTGGTTACTTATTTCTCTTCTCCAAAAGCTTTGCCTAGTGCACAGACTCACCAAAATGAGACTGAACTTAGAGTCATCACATAAAGATTCTGTCAGGATCTAAGGACCCATCATTTAGATAGTCACAACGTTTATTATCAATTGTCTACGATTTATACTATTATTAAAAGTTGTGGATTAATTTTTTTTGTATTTTCAGTCAAATGTTCTCTACTATCGTGTCTCAGTTTGAACCAAGTGACTTTTATCTGCTGCTCCTTGCTACTGACGAATTTAACTGTATGTTTAACAGTAATCTGGGTGTGCAAACGTAAGCAACAGTTAAAACAGCATCAACTTCAATACACCTTTAGTCAGAACCTACATGCGAAACAGCTGTTAAGTGATTCACTGAGATGTTCCATTTTATCTGCTACTACACCACAAAAAATTGGCGGAACACAGCAGCAACCAGTTTATCATAATGAGTTTGGGGCGTGTTTGGACTATGAAGTCTACGATGAATTTGAACCATCTAGCCGTACTAATTGTCCAAAATGTATGGCTTCCATGATAGAACAAATTAACCCCTTATTACCTTGTCAAACAACAAGAAGCATCAGTCAAGTGTCGGTGAAAGACTCATTGAAACAGCCGTCAAATGAAGATCTTATCTACCTTAGTTTTTTGAATAGGCATTCAATAACAGCTCACCCAAACTGCAAGGTACAACCAATATTGGAAGCAATGACAAATAAACCAACTGAAAATTCTAATATTTAGTTTGAATTTAGATTTATCGATAAGTGATGGAAATGATAATGAAATAGGACATAATTAGATAATAACACTAAGTTTTATAGCTGCAAACAAAATACTTATCAATGTCCTTCGATCGTCAGTATAATAAACATATTTCCATAAAATGTTTTTCTGAGTAAAAGGTTAATTATATTATCTAACTGGAAATTATATAGCTGAAATTTCTCGAAGTATCTAATCACTAAGTAATGCTCTTCATGCTGGTTGACATGCTACATTGTCTAAGTGAGCAAGTAATACCTTTTAAATGTAGTATTATCTTCAGACAAAACTGAGAAGTACACAGCATACTAACGAAGTGTTTTCTAACAAACTTGATGAAAACAACTTCTGTAATCTAGATAATCAGTTGGTCGTAAAAGTCACAGAAAATGGTACACATGTCTATCAGTCCATATTGTCACCATATCAAGAGAAATTAACAAGGTGAGAACCACATCAGGGGAAATAAAAGTATCAACTGTAGCGGAAAGACAAACATATATTATATAGTTTAAGAGAAATGTAAGGGACGATACGAAATTTAGAGTAAGATAGAGAATGGATGCATTTAGGATCAGTTTCAGGCTGTCAGTCAACGCCAGCCATAAATGAAGACCATTTCATTGAAGAGGTCTGGGAGTATATTTACATGTTTTGATGCTACGCAGTTCAATACACAATAATCCCATGAAGTGACTGTCTTTATAGTACTCCTCCTAGTCTTCTCCAAACCTGCTACTTTGCTACCTGAGTGGTTGGAAGGCTTATTTAGTATCGTTACGTTTCAGCTCCAAGAGGACGATAGACTTGGTCAGTACATTAACTCCCACGTCTGAGACATCTCTAACTCTCGCATCTGCCGATCCCAAACTCTAGTTAAGAGTTAGCTGATCACCAAAGCTAGCATCCCACACATTAATGGTTAGACTGTTTCCTGTGGTTGCCAAGAGGATTTATTACCTTTACTCGTGAACTGGGGTCAGCGACCGCAGCCATTCTTGTAAAATTATGTTTATCTACCAAACGTAAGCTAACATCGTAACCTAACAGTTGAGAATTGAACACCAAAACTAAAGGTCTCTACAAGTCAGCCCGCAGTGGTTTAGTGTATCCCCTTCACAGGATAATTCCTCTAGTCCCTCTTTGGATCGGAAGGACGATTTTACACTCAGGAATTTAATAAGCGGTCCGCAGATCTTTATTTATGAATAAGACTACTTGCTTTTTTCAAAGTATTCTGCTCATTATTAAGGTTTTTTGAAAGTAAACTTAGTCTATCTTTTCCAAAGACAATTTCGCAAACTTTAAGCTCAGTTCTATTAGGCGGGTCTAATCAGTTGTCTAGTGTGATCTAATTGATTTGCTGAAACAAGCATGGAGTTTAAGTTGCATCAGATAAATTTTAGTATTGGGAATTCCACTATAACATCAGCTCTTATGAAACCAATTCGTAGTCATGTCCCAAACTAGGAAAGCAATTAGCTAGGTTTTCTACTGTTGACTATTGAGGCTTCGGTGAAGATTCAGAAAGAAACATGATTTTATGCAGCTTTGGTGACCGTCCTGTCGGTAGAACGCCAGCCACTTAAGCTGGGATGTAGTATCTATTCGTAGTCACCGACTCTTGGATTGCAAACCGCCAAGTTGGAGTACCCGTGACAATCAGGTTCAATAGTTTGAGGTCTTATGTGACAAGGCTAAGAATTGGTCTAAATGGTAAAATGTGTGCTTTTTTCTCCTTCTAGATTTAAATTAACAGTATTATTTCTCACTCTTATCCGAGGCATCAACCCCTGCTTCTCGAAACATATTCTACTTAATCGTTTTAGCTGTTATTGATACTATTATTGTCTTGACTACTTTGCTCGTCACCTTTATCTCACTGTGATGATGCAATGTGGCGAATTCGCTCGACCTACTAGTACTAAGTCCTAAGTAGATAATTGCTGAGTAATAACAACAATCAAGAAAAGTCGATGATAAACATACTTATGTGGTAGGCCAACTTACCAAGCTGTATGTCGATTATGACCTGATTAGATGTTTTGTTAACAAACCTTAATTTTTTTACCAAGGAGACTTGTTCTGATTAGAAAATGACTATCCTTTAAAAACAGGATTATCGAATCTGTTTTTATTGAATATACGTGACCATATAAATCATAGTCGCTAACTACTGATAGCTAAATTATGTAATTTCATGTGCTTAAAAATTAATATTGCATCTTCGTTTTACTACAGATATTAGTCATCAAAAATAATTGAAAATACTATGCAGACCAAACGCCACAGTTCACACCGATGTCCAGTGGAGTGTATTGGAATATAGAATCATCCACAATAACAATCACCAGAAACACTTTAACTGGTCCTAGGTTTAAAATCCAGAAAGTATACGTTTGAAAGTCCAAAATACTATTAAAACAATCATCAAACAAGCACAATATAGCTGCAGAGTCAGGAAATTAAGTACCAGAACACAACAGTAATGTAAGGGAAAAAGAACAGTTCTAATATCTAACATATAGTTGAAGACAAATACCAATAGAATGAGTGGTTCTTTAAAATAGCATGAAATACAAATACAAATAAATCTTTTATATACCCCTGAAAGAGACTAGAAGACTACTAATCCAAGAGTGTTTCTGAAAATAAACATGATGATTCAGTGGAATATGCTTTCTACGACAACAAATAGTGCAATGATAATAGTAATATCTAGGAATAAAATAATTCGAAAATATCACGTTCGGTGCAGTAATCCTGTTAGATAACAATAACAATATCTGGAGTGAATAAGTATTCCCAACAGAAAAGGTCGCGTTTATATTATTTCATGACTGAATACATAAAGTATGAGTTTATAAACCATATGCCTTCCACATCATAAGTTCGAAATAGGAATCCGAATCTATCGACGCACTAACACCGCTGTAGTAATTCAGAAATTCTTCCCAGGTAACCTGAAATAGTGCAATTAAAAATATCTCAGTAAGTTCACATTCAAAAGTCATTCCCATGTGGACATTCATATTTGCAAAGGATACCATAACAAAACTAACTCAAAAGTCACATTAGGGTAACAGGAGTGAAGACTACGTGTTTGCTTACAATTACTATAACACATGTAATACTTCTTGAAACAAAAATATGGTATGACGAGGACACCAAGAAATTTACAAATGCCTTAGTGATAAGATGCAAACTGACACTAGAAGCAAGCATGCAACAGTCTTCAAACCCATCTCTCAAACCTCTGATTTATCTTGATGAACCGCAATAGAGTCTTCATTCTAATGACAGTCAATGATCAATACAAATTCAGTACATCATGTTTTTGATTTGGAATTAAGGTTTCCAAACGTCTGTTGAAAGACACCGAGATTCTAACCATATGGTTTATTAATAGTAATGACAATAAATATGCCCTTATTTCCTCTGTACTTAAATCACAAGGCCTGTGTAAGTAAATAAGACCATAAACTGAGACAATCTTCTGGTCTTATTAATGCTGAATGACATATTAATAGAATGCCACCCTGTGAAGTTATGAATGTTACTTTACTATGGAAACTATCAGTGAACATATTTACAGACTGAAAGTAGTAGAGATCATGTACTTAACGGTATTCGTTTTTCAAAGTAATAATCGTACACATCAGTCAAACAACTCAACGAAATGTGTTCTTAATATTCAGGCATTTTTCTCAAAAACAGTACTTATGAGTTGATTACATTTCATTTCAATAGTGCACCAAGAAGTATGTTACACTAGACGAAGTAGCATCAGTTTTTAAAAAATGGAATCAGAGATATCATAGTATTAAGGGGACTTGGTGCATTCCCTCTTTTCATAGAACATGTAGTAAGATGACAGCTGGGATATATTTCGAGTTGTGTCCGGTACCAGTTAAAGCCACTAAATATCACGATGGCCAGAACTCAATCATGTCAATACACAGTGGTAATTTCCCTTTCAGAGCACTAAAATGAACTTTGCATTTTCAACAAAAGAGCAAAACTAATATTATCAGATCCATTCAACACACACCAACACAGCAAGACTAATATCGTGTCACAAGTAGTACATGTCAACGAATGTTCCCTTGGTTTTTACTGTACATTGGTCGACGTTGTATATCATAGTGACACCCAATAACTGGTCACATAAGTTAATGAATACATACCGATGACATCTAGAATGACAGTGAAAATATCGAGTTTAGAGAAAATAATACTACAAAAAACAAGGTTTCGTGATTTGCGATACATACGACATTGTTTAAGCATTTGACAAAAGAGGATATAATTACTTCATCGGCTATGCCTTTTTTCCTTGCACTAATATACTATTACTTCACATACTACACTTTTATGTCGCTATGCTGATATGGTATGGCAACTTGGTGCACTCAACTAATATATTTGTTCCTCAATGGTGCTCACGTTCTCTTTGAGGATCCCTTTGGATGAGTAACATTACCATTATTCCAGAGTGATGGAACACTCAGTTGATTATAGTTTTTAGTTAAAGTTGTTTCCACACTACCACTACGTAGAGTGGGATAAATTCTCTGTCTGCCTGTGTCCAGTATTTTGGGCGAATTTTTAGGTTTACAATTGACGCATCATCAACCTCAGACTGCAGCGTTGACATAAAATATATTCCAAAAATCTAGGAAAGAATTACCGTCTTGGCAATAATAAGTAACTTTTGACCAAATCGGCTTCTTTTCAACCGCTCTCAACCAGGAATTATCTTGCCCGTAAGATCAAACCTTCGGGAAACCAAAAAATTTAAAAATACCTTAAGTGGTACCTAAGTGGTATAACTACAAATAATGTTATGGAAAACAGTCTCTCCTAAGCTTACCAACAAAAAAACTAATTCAGTCAACTGTAAAACTATAAACCGATATGTCACAGTTAAAAAATCATCTCATCAATGTTCACAGGACTGTCATGCGACTAATAACACCAAAGTGTGGTTCTGGGCGTAAACATCAGGTTAGTGATGGTGACGGGTTTTGCTTGGTTTCTTATAACAATCATAATCTTAATTACGAAATATCATACAACTCCAACTAAATTAATACCACTAAGATAATTGACTCTAAACTAGTCACAGAGATACACAAAATTGCAAACGTTTGGTAAGATTTAAAGATTTCAATAAACGTGAACAAACCAAATTACTTACGACACCATCCACAGACTTCTCGTTTTCAAATGTTTTTAGAAACTCTCTTAGAACTTGATCTTCAGTCGCTCTCCCAGACGTGTATTTGGCATCATATTTAACTTGATACACGTTGTGTAGATCATCCAACTGAAAGGGAGTTGTTGAAAAGTCACTCAAGTATTGTTTTCAAATTCCACAACTTCACATACTAAATTGTGAGACTACTTATTTTACTATGGCTTCATGTGAAAGATTCTTACAAATGATAGCATTACTAGGCTTACTACCGTTCTGTTAACTTTGACGTATAGTGTCGAAGCCGTACCTGCAGTAATGCTTGGCTAGTGAGGAGTGAAACAAAATAACACTTGGACCTCTGTTTGAAATAAAAAGCACAAAACGTAAATCATTATATAACTACATAAAGTCAGCGTCGTAAAGCATACAGATTTTAGTCAGATAAATCTAATAGTGTCACCTAATAAGAAGCTGAAGATGTTCAACCTAATACAATCGCGTTGATTTGCCATGCCCTATACCATTGTCGCATAAACCATATACAAGTTATCCAACTAATACTTTCTAATTGCAATGACAAATGTATGATCTGACCATTTTCTCGTAGATTAAACCTAAGTGATCCCTATAAACAAGGTATTTACCACAAATATCTTCCATTGTTGAAACATATTCCGTGCTTTGTACGAATATTAACGCTGCTTATAATACTACCATAGTTTAATTACCGTAATTTTCCCGTCCCCGGTTTTGTCCATTTTATTGAATGCCTTCCTGACAACATCTATTCGTGAATTTGACATTGGTGGCTAAAGAAATAACTGTACAGTACTTAGCAAACCTACGCGTAAAGCACGTAGAAACTCGTCGAAAATTATTGTACCACTGCCATCCTTATCTACCATTCTGAAAAGCACATCAACCTCCTCTGGAGTTAAGTTACAGCCGAAATCATGGCAACCCTTCTTGAACTCTTCTTTAGATAAAGACTTGCTCCCATCGTCATCCATGATACGAAATTGTTTCCCAAATCCATAGATACCATTCGCTCCACGCAACAAGCATTGACATCTGAGTTTTTCCAGTGGGTCTTTGGTCGAAGTAAGTACTTTACGGACATTTGACTGTAGGTCACGGATGTCCGCCTCACTAGCGGTCATATTTAACGTTTAGCCCAAAAACAAATTAGTGCGTTAGTGACTACTACTTTGCTATTTATTATTGTATACATTATAACACAAAAGTTCAAGGAACAGCGTCCGTTTTTATTGGTTTTATTCGTCGTGGAAATGTTAAAGGATCTTTTACTTTAAAGAGAGCGTTTGTTTAGAAGTAATAGATCAATAACACCTAGGGCTACAGACAGGTTTTTAAAAAAATTTCAGTTTCAGTCTCGGAAGGATGGAAGGTGAGTAACTTGTTTTTGCCCTGATGATAGGATCTCTCAGTTAATACAGTTTTCCTTAGAACGTATCCACATACGGAACCATAATTAAGTGTTTATATGAGGAGCTTCAATCGTTGATTCGACGTGGAAGTCGACAGTCACTTAACAACAATTTATTCTGGGGCTGTGAGATTTTTTGTGGTAGCATTATAAATTCCCTGTCATGGAAGACGAAAAGAATTAAGTTAGCCAGATGCGAAACCATTATTAAGTTATTTAAAAGCAGTAATCGAGTTATATATATTCCTCCGAAGTGACTAGGAGAAAAGACTTAGTATAGTCGGTCTCTCTTCATACGGCAGCTTTGCAATTCCAGCACTAAACCTTTTTATTATTTCACTGTCTCTTTTGAGCAGAATTAGCGGCTTGTATCCACTGCGCGAGTACAGGACAAACAGACGCTTCGCACAAGACGGTGTTAACATTGTAGCAGTAAATAAATCACCAAGATAAATAGCTCTTTAAGTTTTCGACATTGGATGCTGACCATATGTTTTAGTGGACTCATCTAGCTGAAGGCTCTCGGTCATGTATCCGCACCAGATCACGTGTGGTAACGCTGTGCTCAACATCAACCGCAATCGCTAGCCAGATTAGATCAGAGAATTCCGATATATTGGTCATCGCCAAATACACTCTTCCGATCTCCTCGACTCTGTCTTTTGATTTCTCTTGGTGGGTACAAATTATATTAGAAGGTGTTGCTGGTAAAAGCGTTGTTCAAACACTGAACACCTGTGCCATCTTCAACATCTATGTAGTTAAAGGCTTGAAGTAATGACCAATGTTTCTTAGATTTTCAGTAGCTACCACGCAAAAGCAAGTAGTGATTTTTATATCCTAGTCGACATTTACATCTAAGTCAGCGTGTATTTCGTCGACAGGTAGTTCAACGTTATTTACAGTGTATGTTTCTGTACCTTTGTGATCAATATAAATCATGGTGCAGTTAGAGGCATTTACCTGAAACTGCCAAAATCCACACCGCTCGGCTCGTTCCCTTGGGTTGTTTATAAGCTTTAATCTGTCAACATTTTTTATCGCCTTTCATATCTTGGTACCGTCAACATGTAAGAAAACCGATGATGATGGGGAGCGAGGAAGGTCTTTTATACATAAGTGGAATAACACTAGTTTCAAGGCTATACTTTTAGGCACTCCATTGAGCACAATTTTCCATCTGGAAAGCTTGGTGCTAACGTGTACACATTTTTAGAGCACATCTAGGAAATCATTCATCCGTATAAGCAAGTTTACTCTGATCTCGATATCTCCCGAACTAGATAATAACCAGTTGTCTGGGAACTTGTCAAAATCCCTGCCAAAGTCAATAAAAGCCACATATCTGTGCAGATGTACAACAACTTTGTTGTGTTACCGAAGTTTTAGTGGTGGTAGATACCCTTCATTTGATAAAAGTAAACAGCCTGTAAATGTTTGTTATAGGTTTTCATTCACATCGTAGGATCAGAAAAATCGGAGCGAGAAAGTATATTTCAGAAATAAGCATTCTAACATTTAGTGTGAGATTATAGGGAATATGATGGCCAAGAAAAATCGGGAAGTGTAGTGTGGTTATAAAATAGGGACTGAGAGTGTATGTAGTACAGTTTGTGGATACGAAAGATTCCAGTTAGGGTCGTTGTTGAGAAAAAAATTCAGTTATCAGACAGCAGGAGTCTTTATAAAAACACACGAAGGTTGGGCTCCACAACTAAAGTGAAGTATACTTTTAATTAATTTTGACTGAGGACACAAATATTGACCTAAAGAGTCATGATTTAGACTTTACATCTCATGCAGAGTTAAAGTCGGTCAGAAACGGAGGGAGAAGAACAGGATCCCCGCTTGCGTACAACTACACATTAGTCGATAGAGAGTCAACACGAAGTCACCATTTTGGCCCGCAGAACTCTATCTCAAGGTTCTGTAGTGTGAATACGAGAAAACGCGGTATGTAACATCATTCTGATTTCATTGGTAATGATGATTAGTGGTGATGAAATACAGAACATCATTTACTTCGTACACTATCTGGCAAGTATCCTGCTTATTGTTGACAGGACTCGAATAGTAGAGTACGGGAGTGTTTTCTGCACACACATTCATACAAACAACAGAGAGACAGAGAGTGAGTGATTATTACGATCGGTTGCAATATTTTTGTAATGTTGTTAATGTTTAAATAAATAGCTAATAAGAGCAAAGACAACAAACACACAGGCTAGCCACACACAATTCACTTTAACTCGATTGACGAGGTCATTGTAAACAAAGGCATATGAAATCGTCACCAAACATTTGTTCAAGTTAAGTGACCCACTTAGTGGATGGCGGTGTTTAAACAAAATTATATTGCACAAAGATGCAACAAGAACCAATACAAGTAGGAAATAAATCTCATTGCTTCAAACAATCTTGTGAGGAAATTAGAAAAATTGGGCTAGCCTAAACCTAAAATCGAACACGCTCATGATTGAGAAAAAACGGAACTACGTTTGTCTGGAATTAATCTAGACGCAGGTTAAAGCAGACAAGAAAACATTTTGAAATATTGATCTTTGTATATATAGACTGCTTTAATTGGTCCTGAAGTTCATGAAACACATAAGTCTTCGACTAATCAGTTCTTGAAGGTAAGTTAGTGTCGGCCGTTGAATATTGTCTGATATCACTTCAGTCAGAAGCAAACGGAAGATATATCAAGAATAACTTCTAGGTTGCTTATGACTTAAAAATGCTCGGCGAATGTTGACCAATCCCGTCCTAAATCAACTGAACAGGGAGAAGGACGGTTGAAACTGAAGAAACTGTTATTCAGTAATTCAAATATAATTAGATAATATACCAAATGCTACTAAGCGACTGCAGAATTCCCAAATATTTGAAGTTAATTCTAATGGTAAATTTTCGTGGTACTTTATATCACATCACACCATTCACTTCAAACCTATGAACTGAGACAGTCACCACTCAGTTATGACTGCTCGACGACCACGATCGGGAAAGACCAAATTTCAAGGATTGCCAGAGGTACGTGTTAGGTCAGTTCTGAAAGTAGTTCTAGCCGAACTAGCACCCGGGTGACAAATCGGTTTTCAAAGAGCTAAGGCTTGAAAGTCAACGCTACCGAAGAATGTGTGGATGCATTCTTCCATTTAAGAATTTGTACATCGATTCTCACAGTGAATGATCTGTTTTGTAAGTCAGCGTCATCAATAGACAAGTTAGAGAAATAATTAAACTTATACCTGCAATTGAAAGTTAATTAGTACATGGCTGTGATGCTAATGCCGAGTTCCACTTGCTAAGGACAGTAACATTTGCATTGAGACACCTTTTTCTGTAACTCTTCTATTTCTACGTTGTGCGCTGCTAAAAATTTAAAATAATTCTAAATGCATCCAGAAGGAAACTTATTGATCACTCGACTTAGTGGAAAGGGGCTCCTCCCTTTGTGGTTCATGCCTCTGGGGCTTCATTATTCTGGCGTTTCCAGAACAGCTTTCCCAATTGTAGCAGAAAGTAATCCATTCACATGCAAAAGGTCACGTGTGACTCGCGTATAGCTATAGCCTATGATTTTTGGTCAATACTTATCCTGTCATCAACACATTTACAACATGAAAGGTTGCCATTTCATCACAACAATACGAATAAGTGAGCTAAATTTTAAAGATATTTCATAGATGTAGTTGTAATGTTCAAGTTTTGGCTCTTTCCCGTATTGAAGTACGGTGTATCGATCTATTTGCAATTTACGAACCCAAATTAACAATAGAACCAATTTAGGTATCAAAGTTAATTCGCAATTTACAAATAGTCGATCCAAATGTTGTTCTTCAATTTTGTAGGTTCCCGTAGTAAACCGAAGACAAAGAGAAAACAAAATGTCCGAAAATAATGATATAAACAAACGAGTTCAGAAGTTGAGTAAAACAAATACATCCAAAAACAGTGAAATTAAGAATATATAATATAAAGGTTTTATTCAGCCAAATGTCTTCAGTTCTCCGTAGCAATAGGATCAGGACGAAGAAGCGTGTGTGTGTCACCGCTTATAAAATATTGAGATACACTGTTACAATGGGCACACTATGCGTGTTAGTTTACGGGTTTTCGCGCACATGTAACATATTGTCGTGGATTCTATGTGTCGTTATTTATCAGCTATTAACAGCCTTTTTTCCATCATACGTGACTTCTCGTAATCTTTGTGATTGGAAGATAGTTTTTATTTCAATTTATAAGCAGTTTGACGTATTTCGTGCTCACCACCTAAGTAAATATGTAGTTGTCGTAATATGGTTATTCTTAACAATACAAAGTCAAACAAGTCAAATCACCATTTTTCTAGTCAAAAATAGATTACGGATTGAGTTTTCATGAAAATAAGCCGTAAAAAGCATGACATATGGTTCACATCCTTGATTATGGTGACGGCAAACATAGATGTTCGTAGTCGTTAATAAAATGTAATCAGAAAGAAGTAAGCGTTAAACTAACTGTGAATATTATATAAATTATTTGTATTTAGCCATAAAAGGTTATTTGGACTATAGGTGGCATTGTTTTGTACTGAAGTGACATATTATTGTGTAACGTATCAGTAAAAAATTATGTGAGTAACAATTGACGTTGATAGTCTTTTTTACCGGCTTTCTGAACGTATACAGGAACAGTGTATAACACTACATTAAATAGGCACAAAATCTTCATAAGTAAAACGATGGGTGTCTCTTCTGAGCATGGTGACAAAACCATTTCGTACTTAATACCGATCTATGATGTGTCTGTTATAGGGTTGACGAATAATTTTCTGTAAACGAAATGCACAATCGCCGACGAAAATGTGAACAAAGTTATGATGCATATTGTCGAGTAATATCTAAATGGTACTTACCAATTTATCTTGCTAATACCAGATGTATAGACGAAATACTACAAGGGTTAGACACTGAATAAATTCCCAGTGCTTGTTACGACACAGACTTGAATAAAAAAACAACTATTAATGAGTTAATTCATGAATTCCTACTGCATTACAGACTGACTCGTCCGAAGTAATTCATACAGACAACGTGACGAGAAGTGAATGAGCAATGGAAGCACAATCACAAGTTCCTTGTATTCATATCTCCTTTATGCCACATTAATTAATCACATTTTCTTCATAAGTCAGACCACGCTTCTATGTTGTGACGAAACTGATTTCAGCAATTTTTAAATAACACTGATTTGTGTGTTGTAAAGATTACCTATTAATTTTTATTAAAGGAAATAGAAATCTCTAATGATTAGCGCTGTCTGCAAATAAGAGACTTATAGGTACATTCTGTAACCTGCTATTTGATTGACTTATTGAATGTGATACTGATAACTAGGTCTAATTCTTTATTTCACGACTGATTTGTTTGTTTTTCAGAATTGTATTGATGATGTCACAGGTATTCAGTGTTTGAACAACGCTTCTACCAGTAACACCTTCTAATGTATTTCGTTCCCACCCAGAGAAATCAAAAGACAGAGTCGAGGAGATCGGAAGAGTGTATTTGGCGATGACCAATATATCGGAATTCTCTGATCTAATCTGGCTAGCGATTGCGGTTGATGTTGAGCACGGCGTTACCACACGTGATCTGGTGCGGATACATGACCGAGCGCCTTCAGCTAGATGAGTCCACTAAAACATATGGTCAGCATCCAATGTCGAAAACTTAGTGCTATTTATTTTGGGGATTTATTTACCGCTACAGTATGAATCCAATAAAGTCGTCAAAGCTTTGTGATGATGTTTACGCCGGTCTACAACTTATAGAATTTGTGATTATGGAAGACCATGTTAAAAACCGGTTTACAAGTTCACGTTAACTGTGTTGCGTATTGCCTAGTAACATTTTTATTCAACTAATGAATTAGTGAAATATAAATATAGCAACTACACTCAGTGTATTACTTTATAAACCGTGTCCGTATTTATTAATAGTCGATGTGATGCTAGAACAAATATAGATAGAGAATATTATGAACTCCTTATAATCCATGGAATGAACAAGTAATAAGATGAATTATGTAATAATTCATTTCACTTTTAAAATTTAGTTACCGATTTATTCCAGCACCCTGTCACTTAATCCTCTGTAATTATGTGACCTCTGCAAATTGTAATCAATTATTACGTAACCCAAGTTTTCAGTTCTTAAATCCACGGATCATTTACAAGCTATAAGATTTTCACACCACTTATCTGTCTGTGAACTCCAGTCCACTATTACACCACCCATTCTTAATGTGTTATTGACTGTAGAAAAAATGACCTTTGACCTTAAACTGCATATATATATATATATATATATATATATATATATATATAGTCATTATTGATAACCTACTTCATTTCAATTATTCATAGTCAGGTATGTCAGCTGTTTCCCACATTACTGTTAAATCCTAATGCATATTTAGTTATAATGAATGCATACCACTGTTAATCAACATTTCTCCTGGTTTCATTTTAATTCATAAGCGGAACTAATCACATGAAATTAAAATCTACTTAGCTACTGATACGATTTTAATGATAAACGTAATCCGACGAAGGCGAATATGATATTTGGGTGCCTAATCTGCAAGACTGTACGTGAATGTAGGGTTTCTTAATCATTCTTAATTATTACAAACAGTTACACATAAACATCATTGCTATTCATTCCCATGAAAGTAGGAATAAGATGAAAATTAAAATTATGAAAGTTTATTGAATAATCATTGCTGCTAAAGCAGAAAATCAAGTTTACAAGGTGGTTTATGAGTCGCGCCTAAATATAAACAACTGTCTTATTTACACAATTGATATTTAACCTAATGAAAAGATGAGAGACAGAAGCAGCCAACTCAGTGTCAAAAGTGTTGAAATGCACTCAGTCGACATGTTACAGAAGCTTGAATATAAGAGATGAAGTTGAGAAAAAGTGACAAAATAAAGTCATTATGAGAAAATATCATTTCCATACACCTGGTATTACACATAAAGAAGCGTAGGCTACTCACCAGTGTTCTCCATCGAACTATATACTGAGCAATCCTTCACAGTTGTTTACAATCACAAAATATTTTTCGATACGTGCTTTCAAAGCTTGATGCAACCTAGACAAAGATAAGTTTCGGGGATCGCTGTTAGCATTTTTCTTATCCAGGCTAAGCGTTTGTGAATTTGAGGGTATCTTCTCTGTTCCCGAGAGTCTCATTGTCATCTACTTGCGTTTTTGAAAAACTTGATGACAGGAAATACGGAGTAGAGCTCGTCAACTAATGACCAATCGACATTCTGGTAAAAAACAATCTGTCTTCTAACATTCTACTTATTCATTAGTATCAGACCTTCGTTCGTGCGAATCAAAGAGATTCTGTAGTAACACAAAAACAAATAGCATGAGTGATAACCATCTCACTTTGAATCAAAAGATCAGCGGAACATACAGATGAAGAGATCAAGAAGAATAGCTCCACATTTAGAACCAAGGCAACAAATTACATTAAAAAACGTGTATGTAGAGGAATTTCCATGCACATCCAAGAGAAATTTCAGATAGAATCTTACATTTATGCTAAGGGCCTTAATTAAGCTACTTACACCTGTTACCCAAAATGGAGGAGCATAAGCTACTCACCAGCGTTCTCCATCGAACTATATACTGAACAATCCTTCACAGTTGTTTCCAATCACTACACACTTTTCGATATGTGCTTTCAATTCTTGATACAATGTGTTCCTTAGTCTTCCTCTCTTTCGTTTCCCTTCAGAGTTCCAAGTAAGCGCCTGCCTCGTGATGCAGTTTGATAATTTTCGAGATACATATCCTACCCACATCCAACATCTTTCCTCAACTCCCTCTTCAGCTGGAAGCCAATTTGTTCTCTCTCTCCCACAGTAGGCTGTTAATGGTATCCGGTCAGTGGACCTGGATTATCTTGCGTAGACAATTGTTTATAAATACCTGTACCTTTTTGGTGATGGTTTTGGTAGTTCTTTAAGTTTCGGCTCCACACGGTAGAACTTTCTTGATGTTTCTATTGAAGATTCTGACTTTGATGTTGGTTGACAGTTGTTTTCAACTGAAAGGATGTGATCCTTGCTTTGTCGATCCGTGCTGTTACTTCTGCATCGGATCCTCCTTGTTCATCAATGATGTTTATCAGACACGTGAAAGTTTACACCTATTCCGGAGCTCCGTCAAGTGTGAATGGGTTGGTATTCTCTGTATTGTATTCGAGGATCTTGCTTTTTCCCTTGTATATGTTGAAGCCTACTGATTCATAGACTGCTGCTACACTAGTGTTCGTCACCTACATTTGTTGATGTGTATGTAATAGAACGGCTAGGTTATCTGCGAAGTCCCAATCATCTAGTTGTATCCAACCTGTGGATTGCATCCCGTGCTTCTTCTGAGATGTGGAGGTCCTCACGATCCAGTTGACCACTGTGAGGAAAAGAAATCGAGAGAGTAAGCAGCCTTTTCCAATTCCTATCTTCACTTGCGATGCATCTGTCAGCTGTCCTCCATGCACCACTATGCAGTGTAGTCTATCGTATGAGTTTCCGAGGATGTTGACGATCTTCTCAGGTACACCATAGTGCGAAGAGGGTTCCATAAGGTTCTCCTGTTCACGCCGTAAAACGTCTTTTCATAGTCGAGGAAGTTGATGTATAATGGCGAGTTCCATTCAACCGATTGCACAACGATGATCTGTAGTGTCGCGATTTGGTCTATGCACAACCGACCCTTACAGATTCCGGTCTGTTGATCTGGAAGTTGGACGTTCATTCAGTTCGGCAACATTCTGCTGAAAACTACTCCTGGTACCGATAATTGTGTGATTCCTCTGTAGTCCTCACATTTGCTTAGATCTCCTTTTGTTTTCTTGATGAGGTACCTTGAGTCCTCCGAGTTTGTCGGTATCTGGAAGGATGACTGTATTAAACTTTCACAATTCTGTTTCTCCAGTTGTCCAGTGTTTCTTCGATTTCAGTTTCATCGTTGCCACAGCTAGGTGGTGATCTGAAGCTATGTCAGCTCTTTTCTTGGTTCTCACGTTTTCCATGGATCCTCTGAATTTTTTATTGATGCAAACATGGTCGGTCCTGTTCTCTGTAGTTTGGTCCGGTGAAACCCATATAGCTTTGTGTATGCGTTTGTGGTGGGAAATTATGTCACCTGTGGCCATGTTGTTGAAAACACATTAATCTATAAGTCCCTCACCACTCTTGTTCCCTCCTCCGATTCCATGTCGTCCCATGACAACTGCAACTCCACTTGGTGAATGCATAACACTGGATAACATTCATTGTGATCCTTTCCTTCTTTGTTTTGTAGAATGTTTTGACGGTTCTACATCCATGAGACTCCCATCCTAAAAGTGCTTTTCATGCTTCTTCAGACAGCATTATAGCAAATCGCTCACTGTGAGTAGCACCTTCCTCATCGTGCCCAGGGTACAGCAGCATCTCTACCGTATCTAGCCTATCCTGATCAGCTTGGATCCAATGGGTTTCAGTTATTCTGTAAACCGCCAAGTTGTATCTTCTCATTTCTGTGGCTATTTGATTAGTCCACCCGGTTCCCTACATTATGCGGAATTTCCATGCGTCTATATTAATTTTTGGTCTGGTTGTTAGAAGTGACGTCGGCCTTGTTACTTTTGAAGGATCTCGGCTTTCATCATGAGGTGTCATAATTATTCTAAATGAAGATGCTTCAACTTTCAGAGTGAGTTAAGATGGTTTAAACTTTTTTGGTTAGTGCTTTTTTATCAGTGTTCTTTTCTGGAGGATGAGGTTGCTGGCGTCATGACTAACCCTCTCCCTTTTTCCGGGTTTAGGACCGTGTGTAGCTGTCGAAGAGCTATGAACAGGATCGAATGAATAACACCTGGACATTTCTGTACCTAGTGCAATCGACCTTCGACCCTGCTTTTAGTTTTTAACGTGTCTTCTCAACTTGTTTTCGTGATATGTTTTCCTAAATTACTGTCGTCTTAACATTATAACGCGCTTGTGTTGTTACTCATAATTAACCGTCATGCAGGATAGAGTTTATTAACTTTTTGGGAGCATTTCCATTTTGTTATATTAATCCAAATTCACGTCTGGTGTCGCAATTCAAATGGATTAAAGTAGTTTAAGGGAATCACCCATCACTGCTTCACTCTGGGAAGTGGAAGACCATTTTGAATGTATTGATCCCTAGTGTTTGTCCAACAACCTCAAGGAAGACATCATTTCAATTCGTTATGTTAAGTCCGTCGTTTGGGAAGCCCATAGTTTGTTAAAGACGCTTGCATATCTTGACAAATCTATTCTGCGTTCACTTAACAAACTAAAAATATCTCTAACAGGTCATTGTCATGTAACAGTATTTGAAATACGTGTAAGAGCTTTATTCATTACTACATAAACCTCAGACGTCTAACGAGAACAGTTCTGATTCATTCAGATAGGTAAATATTTTGCAAAGCACCTGTAATTCGTGTTCGGATATCAAACCTTGTCTTTCATGTGGTGAGTGGCATCTTCGTAATTCATATGAATTTTGTTATGCACGTTGCCGTATTTTTGGAAAGCTTGGACATATACAAAATGTTTTTAAACGTTCAAAGTTGTTTACTACTGAAACACTGAATGGTGGTTTATCAAGACCGGCTGATATGGACAGAAGAATGGATTCGTTATCGTTTAGTACCACTTGCAGGAGTACTTAACATATGATGCGACAATCAATTGCTGAAACAGGCAAGTCCTGTTCATTTATTATTGATACTGGGAGCATAGAGTTAGTTATTTATAGGGGAAATCTGTTATTGCTTTATAACGATGTCCGTTTAAAACATACAAGTATTCCAACTACTAGCATCACTGGTTATCAGCTACCCATTATTGGTATAGTTAATATTCAAATAAGGAAGGAATAGACCAGTCTTATCAATATTCATTACCTAGTTAGTGAGTATGGTCCATCTGTACTTGGGTCAAAGGGCATAAATTTGCTGGATGTACGTATTTCTTAATGTGCTAATGTTTCTAACAGTACTTTTATCAAAGATCTAATCCTGTAATGTTTGAAGAGCGCATGAGGTACGAAAATTCACCCAGCATACTTCGAAGTAAAGAGAAAGCTGGTCATCACGAAGCGTAGACTAACTCCATATGGTTTAAGAGAGGTTGTGAAGAATGGGCTATATAATCGAAGGGCCAGGTCTTTCTCTAGCAGAAGAAACAATAACTGGGCAGCCAAGTCATCGATAATCATCCAGGATCACACGGTGTGTGTGTGACGTGACTGTGATCGCCACCATAATGCAGATGACTAGTTGGTGCATATACACTCTACCAAGCCGGATGTGATTGAATCATAGAAACTTAGTTGACACAGTCTGTAGACAGTACGAAACTTTATTTTAGAATTTTCACGTTTGTAAGAGCCGATAGCGTCCAGAAGGCGTAGTCCTATTCATTCGAAATAGTATCCAATTTGCGGCTGTTGATAAAATATCCTATTAAAGTAAGACGTGTAAACCAGTTAGTTGCCGCTTGAAATGCAAAGGACAAGAGCTACTGATGTGGTAATGTGGTTATCACATGTGCCGTGGTGTAACATGTAAAAGAAGCAACTAAGTACAACCCGGACTCAGAATCATTTTCACTAGACCTCATATTGACCTAAAATAGGTGTGAGACATAAACCTGAGGATTATTGACCCGTGAGCCTAACCAGAGTGGTTGTTAAAATTTTAGAAAATATTATTTAAAAGTTGTTTAAATATCCCGACAAAAACCGGATTCTTTCCAAAAAGTAACATGGCTTTAGAACAAGATATTCCTGTCTCACTAACTTATTAGTATCCCTTGAAAGTTGGCGCGCTCATGAATACCAAAACTTGCCTATAGCTGTAACTTACGTTGACTCCATAAAGGCTTTTGACGAAGTTTCTCACAGCCGGTTGCTATATTAGTTAAGTAATGTCGGGATCTAGGCCAATTTATTGATGTGAATAAAGAACTGTCTAGTTGGACGTCAACAAAGAGTACGGGTGAACTCAAAGTTGTCCAGTTGGGGAACTGTGCATGGCGAAGTATTACAGTGTATATCTTTTAAGCTGGTGTTGCTCCTCGTCTCCCATCATCATCAGTTTTGTTACATGCTGACGTTATGAAGACATGGAGAGTAATAAAAAGTAAAAGTGAGAGCCAAGAGCTTCAATACGACCGGGATAAATTAGCTGAATAATCTAAAGTTTGCAGTCGCCGATATAAGCCCTCAAGTGCATTGTGATGCATATTATTATTATTATTATTATTATTATTATTATTATTATTATTATTATTATTATTATTATTATTCACAAACATCTTATGGGTACATAAGTGTTGTGAAGATACCATTTCGGGTTTCTTCAAAAATGCAATAATACGCAGTTTTCAATAATGTTAGCATTATATTTGCCATATTTAAAAAAAAGAGTAATAATAATAGAATAATAATAATGATAAATCAGGTTCTGTGTAATTGAGAAGAATATTGAATTGAGTTTAAAGAAGGAAATGGAGAAAATAAGGGAATAGAAATAAATAAGACGTGAAATATACATACAGTTTAATAGGCGTGTTTATGAACACAACAAGAATAAACGACTATGTATATATCGTCAAATTAGTAACAAAAAATAATTAAGAAAAAATAACTTATTATCGCAGTAAGATATGACGTTAGAGTAAATGTTTGTGCAGTCATAGTTTGGAGTGATGCTATGAAAGTCTCAATTAAATGAAAAGGATAACGAAATATCAATATGTATGAGTCATATATGCATAGTGAAGATAAAACGGGTCTGAGAATTTAATTTAAATGTAACACAAGTTATTGTCTTGATTACAAACTTGGGATTCTGTGGTGTCTGAATGAACTAGTGATACCACTGTACTTGTTGAATACTGAATTTCGAATTCTAAATACAATACATTCGTTTGTGCTCATCTAGTACTTCTTGATTCAGTTGCGTTATTTCGGGGATTCTTCGTTCATACTACAATTCAAATAATTTGAAACATTATAGATTCTTAAGAATAATATTTATTTAGATGGAAAAGAGAGAGAAAAGCAATGAACATTAAGTGAAAGGGTTAAACCATGATAATAATAATAATATTAATAATAATAATAATTGTGCAGTGAATATCGACCTCTGAAGTACACCATCAATTAAAAAAACTTTTTAATGACGACTGATCAACCAAATGAGGCGGAAGTCCGCAAGGAACTCCAACCCTTGAAGCACTACAAATCACCGAAACTAGATGACTTACCTTCTGCTCCTTTTAAAGATGGTGGTGACTTTCTGGTCAAGGAAATGACAACGTTGTTTACAAAGGTCTGGGAGTTTTCCAACGTCATGGAATGAGTCGATAGTTGTCCCTATCTTTAAAACGGGTTCACGTTGTTCCTGTAATAACTATCGGGGGATAAGTCTACTTTCTATTGCGTCCAAGCTATTGGCTTCCGTCATACTTCGTAGGTTGTTCAAAACCCGAGAAAAATTGACTCACGAGGAGCAGGCTGGGTTTCGTTCTGGTCGAGGATGTATTGATTATATCTCCACCCTCCGCCAAATGTTGGAACACCGTCATATTTATCAAAGACTAACAATCGTAGTGTTTCTTGACATCAGGGCTGCCTTCGATTCGTTAGACAGGACTGTTCTCTGCGGTTGTCTATTGAAGAAGAGTGTGCCTTAGAAGTTCATTAACATCCTAAAGGCCCTATATACAAACACCTTAGGTAGAGTGAGGGCATACAACCACCTTCCTCCATTGTCCCATTCAAGCAGTGGGGTTAGGCAGGGTTGCCCAATCTCACCATTCCTCTTCAACTTTGCCATCGATGACATTCTGAAAACAGCTCTGACGGATGTAAGTAATGGTGGTGTGGATCTATTGCCTGGAGAAAGACTTCTCGACCTTGAGTATGCGGATGGTATTGTGTCACTGTGCGATAATGTCCAAGCCATGCAATCCACACTTAATCAGTTGACAATCAGTGCCAGTAAGTATGGTATGTTGTTTGCACCTTCGAAGTGCAAAGTACTTCTACAAGACTGGCAAGACCCTGAACCTGCACTCACCCTGGTTAGTGAGCGGATAGAAGTAGTCAAGAAGTTCGTGTATCTAGGTTGCTGCATAAGTGCTGATAGTGGTGTGAGTGATGAGATCAACGAACGTATAGTGAAAGACAGAGAGGCCTATGCTAATCTGGGCCACCATTGGCGCCCTCGTGATGTCAGTCTGGCTGCAAAAGGTCGGATATACAACGCGTTGGTGAGAGCAGTTTTGCTCTATGCTTGTGAAACCTGGCCTCTCCGAGTTGAGGATGTCAGACGACTCTCTGTATTTGATCATCGTTGTCTCCGAAGGATTGCTGACATTCAGTGGCAACACCATGTTAGTAATGCAGAGGTTCGGCATCGTGTGTTCGAGCGCAGAGACGATAATCCAATTGGTGTCACCATCTTGAAACATCGACTTTGGTGACTTGGACATGTCCTACGAACGTCGTCCCACAGAATTCCACGTCGTGCATCATTTACCGACAGTGGGACAGGTTGGAAAAAGCCGATAGGTTGTCAGTGTATGACATGGTGTCGTGGCATGAAAGAAAGCTGCAAAGGGTTGGCTTCTGTTGGTCCTTCACGACTCCCTGGCTGGGATCCGAGAGACGGTGCAACAAAGTGGCTAGATACGTTTTCAGATATGGCTCAGAATAGAAGCCAGTGGCAATCCTGCTGTAGCCTTATTTTACTTTCTTCATAGAAAATGGTTGTATCTTCCTTAACTGAAAGATTTCTTCTGGTTGTACCTTTCCGTTTCCCCCATTATTATTATTATCATTATTATTACACTACCTTACACTAATCTGGTCATTATTGTTCTTTACTTCTTTTACGCTCCTTACCTTCTTTTTTTCCTCTTCTCATTGTTATATGTGGCGCATATGCATTTGGTGCCTCCTTGTGCTAATATTTATGTGTTGAAATAAACAAATAATAGTTAAATATGAGGAGTTTCTATTGCAGCAAGAGAAAAATGTAGACATTAACTCATTCAAACTTACATTTCGAGTTAAACAGTTATCGTATTTAGGATTAACAGTAGCAAACAAAAGCTATATAAATGATCGTGGTCGCTTTCAAAGGATCTACAGACCTCCAACACCCATTAAACAACATCATGAAAAACTTTCTGAAGGTGACAGCGATTGGTAGTGGAGTTGATATACAGTGGGTACATTGACAATAAAAAATGCAAGTACATTTAGTTGGTGAGTGTGAAGTTGGACAAAAAGTATATCTTGCATTCTACTATCAGTCCCATCGACAGAAAAATAAAAGACATCTTATTCAATATATATATATAATCCCTTGAAAATACGATATGGAATCAACACAAACCCAAATAAAAACATGGAAGATATTTTAAGAAGTCTTACCTATTTAAAAATATCCGGAATTTTTCAGCGGCTGTATTTTCAATTAAAGCCAGACCATGACCAGCATTACCATGAAAATGTACATTTATCCAAACTGGACGACGTTCGTCGTAAAATGCTAAATAATCCTCTGAACAACTTGGTATACCTTCATCTAAACAAAGCCCAATATTCATATCTTGAAATCTAATTTCTTCGGAATGATGATTATTACATTCATTATGATTCAATACAAATGGTTTCATTCCTTTCACACCACCTAACTCCTCGTCAGGTACAAAAGTCAAGTAAACTGTACGACGCAACTGGTTGCATCCACGTGATTTCAATCTTCGAATAGCCTCCAACTGTTGGATACCAATTGATTTCATATCCTTCAACAAAAGAATATGAATGGCATAACAGGTTAAATAACATCTCAGGACAGAGTATTCAATGATGTATTTCAAAATTTCACAAGTAATAAACTAACTTTTCAGTCTACATTACAAACTGACGTTGGTTAGACAACTATCGAAAACATCGATTCCACTCCAGTATAGGACTTCCAAGTGAACACTGACGACACTATCGGAAATTGGGCTGAAAACTTCCAGGTCTCACAGTGAGTCATTGAAGTTTAGAAAACTGAGTTGGGATCCGATGGTTTACATTACTGATTTTAATCAATTCGTGATATTACTCGGTCATTTTCCAATCCGATTGGTGGACAACTTCCTCACTCTTGGCCTGGTTGGACTCCTCTGGTTACGTCCTTACAACGTATATAGGAAAACTGTTTTTGTAAATCAGTTACTAGTAAGATGGGAAGTATCATACTAAGATGAAACAGTTTTCCAGTGCTCCTCAGTCTTTAATAGTTAGATAACTAAGGTCAGTTCGTGACGTACAGAAGAAAATTCAAAAATCTCCACACACACACCCTACACCAATATTAAAATAACAAAAGATACATAGAATCCGAAATTTTTCAGAAAGAGCGTCAAATGGGTGATATATGGATAGTTCATAGCAGTTTTAAAAACTTATTTTAGAAGAATTTATTTTGCAATGTGATATGTACAACTGAATTTTTAAAAATATGTTGACAAACTAAACTGTACATAATACTAATGTATCCTACTCCTAGCTTTAATCTACTAAGCCATGAATGTAGATATTTTGCTATGTTAGTTCATGATCCCCAGTTAAGAAAACAGTTAAGTCTTGAGTGTTAATTTTATTAATAACACTAAAAAAGATTAAAGTAGGATAACAACTATTACGCATAAATATAATTACAATGTCCTTAAGAGTACGGAAAAAATAACTTATCAAAAGATGGAAAAATAATAGGAGAAAGCATCCCTAATGACACCTGGGATGCGCGAATTTGGTGAGAAAATCGTAAGTTGGAGTTTGCAATAAGTAATGGGGGTGGTTTGCAACACAACATGGAAAATTGTTACCATAAATACTAGGTAAATTACACCCGTTCTGAAGTAGGTTCGGAATAATAATAAATATATTTTTGAGGTATCCCAACAAGTAGAATATTGTATCTGACATTTTGTGGCCACATGAGAGTCAATTCACAAAAATATATTTATTATTCGCCTTCTGCCCAATCCTCAATTTATTTGAAACTATCGAGGTAAGGAATAGTTTCCAAGGTGTAAAATATGAACTCATCTGATTAAAAACATAGTAACACAATTTTTATTATCAGAGGGGGTTTGTTGTGGATATTATAGTAATTTTAGTAGTTGAGATCATGAGCCAATTGAATCTAGACTACCATAGAAAACCTGGAGGCTCTGGACGGCCTTTTCGTCCTACTGTGGTAATCCTCAGCAGTGCGCATCCACGATCTCACCTCGCGAGATGGTGGATGTGTCGCTCAATTTCGCGGACTAGTTGGAGTTAGACATTACCACCGTTGGATGCCGGCTCAGTGGTCTAGAGGTTAAGCGCTCGCGCGCGAAACTGGTAGGTCCTGGATTCGAATTCCGCGAGGCGAGATTGTGGATGCGCATTGTTGAGGAGTCCCACAGTGGGACGAAACGGCCGTTCAGTGCTTTCAGGTTTTCCATGGTGGTCTAGCTTCAATTGACTCATGATCTCAACTATTAAAATTTTTATTGAATGAAACGTTCACTTTCAAAAGGGATGTTCTTAGTGTTTCCTTTCAGAATCTAGTTTACAGACTAGAAAAAATATCAATACGTATTTACACAGTTAAAAGATTCCACAAGATTGTTAGATGGGGTTGTAGCCAAAATGAATAAGAAAGCTAAGGCAAACAAATTAAGTTGAGGTCCCAGTATATTAAGTCAATGACCATTGGTTTAGGCTGTGTGTGTATGTGAAAACTACCTGGATAGAGTCTGAGCAATAATCGTGACTGATAACCGGCAGCCTTAGGTGTCATGGCTCAAGATAGGACGCAGGAGTGCAGAATGTATTCAGTATTTAAGAACAAGGAATACCTGAAGAAATAATTGTTTCCACTAACTCGATCACCAGACTTTACAGTTCTAAATCCATAATTATTGCACCACAATAGACAAAATAAGCCATGCATATATAGGTAAATTGGACAATCTTATGCGTTAATACAATAAATTTTCGCACCAGTTTCAGCTTAAATACGACTGAAGTGTGCCATTAGTCAATCTATAATCCCACAGAATTTAGGTTCCAAATACTACCCCGACTGCCTTGCTGTTGATTTAGTGCATTTTCCCGCAAGGTGCTGATATGGTATGGGAATTGGGGTTAGTGTACAATTTTGAAAGGTCCTAAGTTGATGATGACTAGTTTGACACGCGGTCACTCGGGATTTACGGAAAATTCGCCGATTGTTTCACGAACAAATGTTAAAGTAGCAGCTTTTTCTGTTAAAAGCGAAGACTTGTATTAACGTGTAGACGACCACCTATATAACTCAAATTCCATAAGATGTATACGATTACACGAATGGTCAGACCAAGCCTGCACAGAAAACTAGTTACTAACATGCAACAACAAAAATTACAGTAAAATACTTCTTATAATTACAATCATATCGATCTACTAGTTCAACTATAATAAGTTTATCATAATAACTATTTACATTTGAGTAAAAAGTGAATATTTATGCTGCTCTAACGAACAGTATAATCATGAGATTAAATTACCTGAGTACCTCGACCGTATATTTTACCATCAGGTGTAATTGTACCACTGAATGGAGGATATGACCATTTTTCTTCGACTACTGGTACTACGTCCATATGTGAATTTAACATGATTGCTGGTAATTCCGGTTGATATCCATCCCAACGCATGATGACGATAGGATTATCTGGAACGCTTTCAACGACATTGCATATGAGCTGTAATTCTTGACCCAATTTAACAAGCCACTCAACAGCCGGTGAAACCCATTGGATCCAAGCTGATCAGGATAGGCTAGATACGGTAGAGATGCTGCTGTACCCTGGGCACGATGAGGAAGGTGCTACTCACAGTGAGCGATTTGCTATAATGCTGTCTGAAGAAGCATGAAAAGCACTTTTAGGATGGGAGTCTCATGGATGTAGAACCGTCAAAACATTCTACAAAACAAAGAAGGAAAGGATCACAATGAATGTTATCCAGTGTTATGCATTCACCAAGTGGGGTTGCAGTTGTCATGGGTGTTATGTCCGAGTGGAGATTAAATTACAGGTAACTCCCGAGGACTATTAATGGACTAATATTCTATAAATATTCTTATTGTATAATTATTCAACAATTACATTACATATATTTATATTCCTCTTATTATAAGCTTTATTTTGACCTATAACTTATTATTGTACGATTTACGGTTCTTAAGTTATGTTCAGCTCATCAACTACTGCCTCCCACATTCACAGCCACTTTTTGGGCTTATTTGTGTACAAATATTATTTCCTATTTTATGGTACGTTGCGGTCTGTGTGATTGATATATAAACTAAGTATGCTTGAAATAAACGATCTGCTCTGATTCGGAAGCTGGTATCTTGTTCTGGACTCAAGTGGAAGGGCTCGTAGGACATAGGACCAATAAGGACACTAAACTGCCCACACCGGTTGAACGTCATTGGTTGGCCTAGTGTGAAGATTCGTATAAGTCGTATTCGGATTGGTAGATAAGTCGTGTGACAGAAAAAACCAGACACCCAAGGTCATAACAATTGGCGACGGGGATTTTGGCAAAAACAAAATAATTGGGAGACGCAAGGTCATAACACAAAGATACTTCAAATCCATCAAACCATACATCACTATTACCTTTGGAATACTAATCGTCCCTTACCTAACAAAACTGGTGAACGGTTATAAAGATATCTGAGGTGTTTTCCTAAAATCTATTAGCTCATTGTATCGACAGTAATGAGTATGCTTCCTGACTTCTAAAACTAAATCTGCAAACCAAGCACCGAAAATCCGCAATTAAATTTCTGTAACTGAAACAACATTACTGCCAAGTGTAAAAACTGAGTAGTTTCCTGATATGCTATTTTGTTTAAATTAAAGCCGTACGAAGAAGGCAGTTCAATGGGACCAATTGCCTGTAAAAATGAGACCTGGAATTACTATTTCTAATGACCGATCTAGTATCGTTCAACCATATTCCATGTGATAAGAATAGACAGTGGTTATGTGCGCTGTTAATGCAATACACCCAAACCTGTAAAACAATAGGAAATCCTATAGTCTTCCTGATTAGCAACTAAAACCTTAGATCAAAAAACAACTTAAACGTAAAATATATTTCGCGCACTGCTTTAAAAGTATGTTGTAGCATAACGATGAGCACAACAACAAAAAGACACAAATGTATTGACGATTCTCATTCCGGAAAGGTCTAGATAATGAAGGATATTCGGCTTCATTTTTTTCAACGAAATATGAATTCCGACTACAGTCAGTAATAACTGTCTTATTCATAACGTATCATCATGAAAAAAATAATTCTATTAACTGAAATAACCCATATATTTATTTAAATCACCGGATACAATTACGTAAAACATTGACACTAAACTTAAAACTATAAGTAGTAACTGTACGAAATTCAGTCACTAATTAACAAAGACCAATGAAAACAAAAGCAATACAACTGAATAGAAACCACTGGGTCAGGGTAATTCGGCGAGAGCTTGAACAAGATCAGAGTACAATCGACATCCACGCAAAAATTCTGTTTTATCTAACCATTCATCATGATCATGCAATAAAACGGGGGTATTTTTGATCGGCGAAAATCCAATTGCTTGTATTGGTTTGTTATTAGTAGCATGTGGAAGTAAATGATATTCTCGAACAAATCTGGCATCTGTACCACCAGGAAATATTCTCTTTTGAACTTTACTACCGTGTTTTGAGCAGACACTAATTAAAGTAGCCCACCAAGGATTAGTGGATTCATCTGGGGTAATAACTGATTGTTTCAGATCAACTCCAGTATTGATGAATTCGAACTAAATTACAAAAAGAAGCGAATATTAGACAGGGAATATCCATTATACGTACACAATATACGGGCAAAGGTTAAATGTTATCATAGAATATCATATTACTCAATCACATGCGGTCCTTTATCCACTAGCATTCTCGAAAATGTAATATATCTCAAATTCATTGTTCCGATTTTAATAACCATAACATAGAACTGTTCCAAAAGTGAGACGTACGCACAAATTTAATGGTTCAAAAAGGTATTTTTCTGATGAAACCACTACATTTTCAGTTAATATCACAGGAAAAAAGAACAGTAAAGGAAATAGCGTACGGATGAGCCAATCAGAATCGAGAAAACGATATTTGAGTTCTTGCGCGAAATTCAAGTATGAATAGAGTTTAACTTAAATAAATTACGTAAACTGAGTAGTGGAATTACCTTTGTATGATGGTAATATCATTTAAAATGATAACGAAGAATTACTTCATTCACCATACAATAGTGATGACAGTTGAATGTACCGATTGCATTATTCTCTCTGCGTAGATAGAATATAACACAAATCGGCCGTAATTCCCTAATTGGAAACAGTGTGAGGACTCCTGAGAATCTAGTTATGTGGTTAAAAGGGCTCAGGAAGACAGATTATCTACTTCTATATGGACCAATTATTAGGTTGTTGTACTATTGATTTATAAGAAAAAAATTAGGAGACTCATTAAGTACTGTTAAATTTCTATATAAATTTCCTCCTCGGAACTATTCCATTATGGTAAATATTTTACAATTGGTTAAGAACTAGCTGAAATTTGTCGCAGTTGTTTTACGCTTGTTCCTCTAGTATGCTTTCACCGACAGCACATCAAAACGAAACGGCAATACTACTACTAAATTTTTCCACAATTATAATGGAGTTTTATATGGTGTAGAGGTTTGTACACAGCAGCAGTAAGAAAAGCGATTTCAACCAATTTTTAGGCGATTCTTTTATTCTCCTAAACTTGATTACTTAGGAAATATAAAAGATACAAAAAATGTCAATTTTTGCAAACTAACTTCAATCTGTCCACCAGCAATTAATGCCCACTGATCTAATTTCCTTTTGAAGTCATCCAGTGACAATGACGGAGTTAATCTAATGTCAAATGATGCTGACAGCTGTTCAGGCACAACATTATGTTGCACACCTCCATTTATCATTGTCATATTAACTGTTGTTATATCCCCCAATGTTAGCTTTCCTAGAGAGTTTTCTAACCTTAATTGTTCTTCTTTGCGGAAACTGTAAATACTGAAAATGGAAAAAAAAAACTATGTACGAATTTCGTTTGAACAATTTGTTTACTTGGAGATATACACCACACTAGACAAAATTCATTACAGTATAATTTCGTCTGTGCTGCTGGTTTCACTAGGAGAATAGTAGAGATTCTTACGACTACAAACCCTTCACTCCGATCGATTATTATTTGACTGGTAAAATGTTACGAATCCACGAAGCGTTTTATTTACTATCAGTAAATAACAGGAAATTGGTTACTGTAAATTCTAAGTTATGAAGTTTGTCCTAATAAAAATCGAAGATTACTGGTACGTTAACGAGTTGAGGATGTCAGACGACTCTCTGTATTTGATCATCGTTGTCTCCGAAGGATTGCTGACATTCAGTGGCAACACCATGTTAGTAATGCAGAGGTTCGGCATCGTGTGTTCGAGCGCAGAGACGATAATCCAATTGGTGTCACCATCTTGAAACATCGACTTTGGTGACTTGGACATGTCCTACGAACGTCGTCCCACAGAATTCCACGTCGTGCATCATTTACCGACAGTGGGACAGGTTGGAAAAAGCCGATAGGTTGTCAGTGTATGACATGGTGTCGTGGCATGAAAGAAAGCTGCAAAGGGTTGGCTTCTGTTGGTCCTTCACGACTCCCTGGCTGGGATCCGAGAGACGGTGCAACAAAGTGGCTAGATACGTTTTCAGATATGGCTCAGAATAGAAGCCAGTGGCAATCCTGCTGTAGCCTTATTTTACTTTCTTCATAGAAAATGGTTGTATCTTCCTTAACTGAAAGATTTCTTCTGGTTGTACCTTTCCGTTTCCCCCATTATTATTATTATCATTATTATTACACTACCTTACACTAATCTGGTCATTATTGTTCTTTACTTCTTTTACGCTCCTTACCTTCTTTTTTTCCTCTTCTCATTGTTATATGTGGCGCATATGCATTTGGTGCCTCCTTGTGCTAATATTTATGTGTTGAAATAAACAAATAATAGTTAAATATGAGGAGTTTCTATTGCAGCAAGAGAAAATGTAGACATTAACTCATTCAAACTTACATTTCGAGTTAAACAGTTATCGTATTTAGGATTAACAGTAGCAAACAAAAGCTATATAAATGATCGTGGTCGCTTTCAAAGGATCTACAGACCTCCAACACCCATTAAACAACATCATGAAAAACTTTCTGAAGGTGACAGCGATTGGTAGTGGAGTTGATATACAGTGGGTACATTGACAATAAAAAATGCAAGTACATTTAGTTGGTGAGTGTGAAGTTGGACAAAAAGTATATCTTGCATTCTACTATCAGTCCCATCGACAGAAAAATAAAAGACATCTTATTCAATATATATATATAATCCCTTGAAAATACGATATGGAATCAACACAAACCCAAATAAAAACATGGAAGATATTTTAAGAAGTCTTACCTATTTAAAAATATCCGGAATTTTTCAGCGGCTGTATTTTCAATTAAAGCCAGACCATGACCAGCATTACCATGAAAATGTACATTTATCCAAACTGGACGACGTTCGTCGTAAAATGCTAAATAATCCTCTGAACAACTTGGTATACCTTCATCTAAACAAAGCCCAATATTCATATCTTGAAATCTAATTTCTTCGGAATGATGATTATTACATTCATTATGATTCAATACAAATGGTTTCATTCCTTTCACACCACCTAACTCCTCGTCAGGTACAAAAGTCAAGTAAACTGTACGACGCAACTGGTTGCATCCACGTGATTTCAATCTTCGAATAGCCTCCAACTGTTGGATACCAATTGATTTCATATCCTTCAACAAAAGAATATGAATGGCATAACAGGTTAAATAACATCTCAGGACAGAGTATTCAATGATGTATTTCAAAATTTCACAAGTAATAAACTAACTTTTCAGTCTACATTACAAACTGACGTTGGTTAGACAACTATCGAAAACATCGATTCCACTCCAGTATAGGACTTCCAAGTGAACACTGACGACACTATCGGAAATTGGGCTGAAAACTTCCAGGTCTCACAGTGAGTCATTGAAGTTTAGAAAACTGAGTTGGGATCCGATGGTTTACATTACTGATTTTAATCAATTCGTGATATTACTCGGTCATTTTCCAATCCGATTGGTGGACAACTTCCTCACTCTTGGCCTGGTTGGACTCCTCTGGTTACGTCCTTACAACGTATATAGGAAAACTGTTTTTGTAAATCAGTTACTAGTAAGATGGGAAGTATCATACTAAGATGAAACAGTTTTCCAGTGCTCCTCAGTCTTTAATAGTTAGATAACTAAGGTCAGTTCGTGACGTACAGAAGAAAATTCAAAAATCTCCACACACACACCCTACACCAATATTAAAATAACAAAAGATACATAGAATCCGAAATTTTTCAGAAAGAGCGTCAAATGGGTGATATATGGATAGTTCATAGCAGTTTTAAAAACTTATTTTAGAAGAATTTATTTTGCAATGTGATATGTACAACTGAATTTTTAAAAATATGTTGACAAACTAAACTGTACATAATACTAATGTATCCTACTCCTAGCTTTAATCTACTAAGCCATGAATGTAGATATTTTGCTATGTTAGTTCATGATCCCCAGTTAAGAAAACAGTTAAGTCTTGAGTGTTAATTTTATTAATAACACTAAAAAGATTAAAGTAGGATAACAACTATTACGCATAAATATAATTACAATGTCCTTAAGAGTACGGAAAAAATAACTTATCAAAAGATGGAAAAATAATAGGGAGAAAGCATCCCTAATGACACCTGGGATGCGCGAATTTGGTGAGAAAATCGTAAGTTGGAGTTTGCAATAAGTAATGGGGGTGGTTTGCAACACAACATGGAAAATTGTTACCATAAATACTAGGTAAATTACACCCGTTCTGAAGTAGGTTCGGAATAATAATAAATATATTTTTGAGGTATCCCAACAAGTAGAATATTGTATCTGACATTTTGTGGCCACATGAGAGTCAATTCACAAAAATATATTTATTATTCGCCTTCTGCCCAATCCTCAATTTATTTGAAACTATCGAGGTAAGGAATAGTTTCCAAGGTGTAAAATATGAACTCATCTGATTAAAAACATAGTAACACAATTTTTATTATCAGAGGGGTTTGTTGTGGATATTATAGTAATTTTAGTAGTTGAGATCATGAGCCAATTGAATCTAGACTACCATAGAAAACCTGGAGGCTCTGGACGGCCTTTTCGTCCTACTGTGGTAATCCTCAGCAGTGCGCATCCACGATCTCACCTCGCGAGATGGTGGATGTGTCGCTCAATTTCGCGGACTAGTTGGAGTTAGACATTACCACCGTTGGATGCCGGCTCAGTGGTCTAGAGGTTAAGCGCTCGCGCGCGAAACTGGTAGGTCCTGGATTCGAATTCCGCGAGGCGAGATTGTGGATGCGCATTGTTGAGGAGTCCCACAGTGGGACGAAACGGCCGTTCAGTGCTTTCAGGTTTTCCATGGTGGTCTAGCTTCAATTGACTCATGATCTCAACTATTAAAATTTTTATTGAATGAAACGTTCACTTTCAAAAGGGATGTTCTTAGTGTTTCCTTTCAGAATCTAGTTTACAGACTAGAAAAATATCAATACGTATTTACACAGTTAAAAGATTCCACAAGATTGTTAGATGGGGTTGTAGCCAAAATGAATAAGAAAGCTAAGGCAAACAAATTAAGTTGAGGTCCCAGTATATTAAGTCAATGACCATTGGTTTAGGCTGTGTGTGTATGTGAAAACTACCTGGATAGAGTCTGAGCAATAATCGTGACTGATAACCGGCAGCCTTAGGTGTCATGGCTCAAGATAGGACGCAGGAGTGCAGAATGTATTCAGTATTTAAGAACAAGGAATACCTGAAGAAATAATTGTTTCCACTAACTCGATCACCAGACTTTACAGTTCTAAATCCATAATTATTGCACCACAATAGACAAAATAAGCCATGCATATATAGGTAAATTGGACAATCTTATGCGTTAATACAATAAATTTTCGCACCAGTTTCAGCTTAAATACGACTGAAGTGTGCCATTAGTCAATCTATAATCCCACAGAATTTAGGTTCCAAATACTACCCCGACTGCCTTGCTGTTGATTTAGTGCATTTTCCCGCAAGGTGCTGATATGGTATGGGAATTGGGGTTAGTGTACAATTTTGCAAGGTCCTAAGTTGATGATGACTAGTTTGACACGCGGTCACTCGGGATTTACGGAAAATTCGCCGATTGTTTCACGAACAAATGTTAAAGTAGCAGCTTTTTCTGTTAAAAGCGAAGACTTGTATTAACGTGTAGACGACCACCTATATAACTCAAATTCCATAAGATGTATACGATTACACGAATGGTCAGACCAAGCCTGCACAGAAAACTAGTTACTAACATGCAACAACAAAAATTACAGTAAAATACTTCTTATAATTACAATCATATCGATCTACTAGTTCAACTATAATAAGTTTATCATAATAACTATTTACATTTGAGTAAAAAGTGAATATTTATGCTGCTCTAACGAACAGTATAATCATGAGATTAAATTACCTGAGTACCTCGACCGTATATTTTACCATCAGGTGTAATTGTACCACTGAATGGAGGATATGACCATTTTTCTTCGACTACTGGTACTACGTCCATATGTGAATTTAACATGATTGCTGGTAATTCCGGTTGATATCCATCCCAACGCATGATGACGATAGGATTATCTGGAACGCTTTCAACGACATTGCATATGAGCTGTAATTCTTGACCCAATTTAACAAGCCACTCAACAGCAGGTCGATAGCATGGATTGGGATGAACTGTCACAAATTGTAAGTATCGAATGAAATTCTTTACGGCAATTTCATCCAAATACTTCTCATTGTTATCAATCATTGTAGAGCAAAATTAAACAACTATTTGTGTGAAACACCGCTGATCATTCACCTTTAAGACAACATGAAATAAGATCTCATTATCAATGGAAACAACTACTACAAACTATTTATAAATTTCAAGTGCGAAATCTGCGATAAAAAAAAACGGTGTTCAAATTAGTCAGTTGTTTCGATAAAATTAAGTAAGCCTTTATGAAAATAATCATCATACTAAGGAGCTTAAAACTACAAACAAAACAAGATATCATACAGTAACATAAAACAACGGTTTCCAAATAAATCTCAAAGAGAATAAAAAAACTAGTTTACATAGAAAGTCTTAAAACACAGAAAGTAACAAAGTAAGGCTAGAGACAAATATGCGTCGGCCTAAATTGCCAAGCCACATTTACATGACGAATCGAAAGTAATAAGATGAATACCAAAGGAGTCGAAATAATAGTAGTATCAAGGTTATTGACAAAGGCTAAAGGTTGAAAATATGGCTCGAGAAGAAGGAACGTAAATATATGTATGGAGAGATACTAAAACTCAAAATCTAAAGAAAGATAAAGAATAAATGGATGTGCACTATTGTCAACGATTCGAAGCCGTTTTATTCAATGTCTCAAAATACTAATATGTTATTTTGTGGACCCCGACCAGGTGAACTGCATCCACCACACATAGGTTAGACCAACAGTAACCTACCTCGGGTTGGTTTCACGTCTTGATTTGACCGTTCTTAGATTTATTCCGATTTAGTCTTGCTCCAGTCAATATTGAACTTCGAGGTAGAGGGTGTCTGAGTATACACAACACATGTCTCAATTACTTCAGTCGATGAGGATTCACAACCTCACGAACCGGTTGACCATCTTTGTCTAGTAACCTATTCCCAACCTCAGCATTGTTCACTCGGTCGTTCCACAACATGCGAGTAGTGCTTTGAAGATACTTATGGTCAAAAGCCTGCAGCCCATTCATGTCTTCTACTGTCATAGACCACGTTTCTCAGCTATAAAGTAGTGCAGAGAAGATTGGTGAGCTGCATACAGGCCCTTTGGTTTGTAGACAGTCATTTTGTCTAAACCTGAGTGACTTTAGTTCCCAAACGTCAGCTGATATCTGCGTCAAATTTACTACTAAAACTGGACCTCCACTGCTGAAGATCGTCGGGATTAATCAGTAAGAGCCTCCTGTTCTTCCTCGCTGTAGATTAGATATAACCTATCAAATCCCAGCCAGAGTCGAGGGCCCAATCGCATCTTTAAATTAGGTTGTTTGAAAATAAGTAATAGTAGGCAGCGGGAGGCAGATGAACTGTTTCCCGAAATTTCCTACCCACCAGTCTTAACTTCTAAACAGAGGGAATGGTGGTTGTATTTTTGCGAGGTAGTCTAAAAATGGTTCCCTTTTTAATACCTGTTTCCTTGATGAATCGGAATAGTTTTTTAGTGCTGTCTGGCGCCGCTGCCTCACCAGTCTCTTTTGATTTTTTCTCACACTATTGCTCAAGATTATCCCGTCGAAATTTTTCTCTTTTGTGTCCGAGTTGTTGCCTATTTTTACCGCTTTTTGGGCCTGCTTAGTTGAGCTTTTGAACATCTATCAATTTATTAAATAGCAACGAAATCTACTGGCTTACATTTTCTATGCAAGTTATTGGGAGATGTTATTGATGTACTAACAAGTGTTTGGATATCATTCCAAGCTTCTTCAAGGCTAACTATTTTTCCCCGATCAACTAGGCGATAAGCTAACTCTTACCCTGATTTGTCCTTGACATTTTTCTTCTTCCAAACAATATTTAAGGGCTCTTCTTGTTGTGATTTTCCTACGTCCAGTAAGATGCGTTGAAATGCTTTCTCGCACTCGTGTATGATCCCAGTCCAAGGATTTGTCTTGGAAGGAGAGGCAAAATTCTGTCGGGCCTCTCCAGTAACGACTGGTGATATGATCAATTTTTCTCAACGCTGTTCTGATGTTTGGAGTCACTAGGTTAGACAATGTCTTACTTTAGGCTTAAAGTCTGTATTTGGCAGGAATAATAAGTAGCAGGCGATCACCACTGTCCGTGTGTTCAACCGGGATACCATGAGATCCACCTAAGTGCTTGTGCTCCCTACTCGCTGGGCGAGATCAAATGAATGATCTTGTGTGTTTTGTTGACGTGGGATACACTGATGGGATGAAATTCTAGAAAGTTAGCTAGTGATACCTGTCTTCCGATATAAAAAACACTGTTGGCTTACAGTGTGTTAAACATAGCTTTCAGAAACGAAAGCTCAGAGACCTAGTAACGTAATAAAAGAATGTTCATAGCCATGGAGTAAGCTTTTGTCAATGATTGTCCTGCTGAAACAAATTATCTATTGAAGTGGTCAGCATTTCAAGGCCAAGTTTAGAAATGTAAAAGAATTTACAGTAACGAACTCAGTTATGAAATGCGGTATCTATGAGGAAAAGTTATATTCCATGTATTCATCGAGTCAACCACATTGCAGTTAGGCATAAGTTTCTAAGTGGAGAAATTAGATTAGTTGATTTGATGCAAATTTTTGTTCAAGTGCTAACTACGATATCTTTAGTAATGTACACTTAAGTGTTCTATTGTAGTGGACGCTACTCATAAGATGTCTGTAATTAGTGTGTAGCGGAACGTAGCGTCAAAGTTGCAACAATTGTCAGACGGAGTGAAGAGTTTCTGTGCATCAAAAGTACGGCGTTGGTAGAACACATGGAAACCAGTTGAGAAGACGGTTTAGGTGGCAGAACACACAGAAGGATGCAAATGGACAATTGAAAGCTATGCATGTGTATTATGTAAACACTTTGTAACTTTTCGCTAGGAATATACATCTTTTCTGCCTATTGTTGTGTTTTACGCTGTTTGCTTAAGTCGAATGAGAGAGTTATCGGGGTGGTCACATCGGAGAATGACATTGACAGATTGCAGTGCCAACGTAAATAAAAGTGAATCTAAAATCTACCACAACCAACTACTTTTCTTATCAAACAATTCATATTAACCAACACATACAATTAAATGATAACAAAACAAAGTTAAAGAGAATAAATGAAATTTTATTACACACCGGTTACACAGGTTTACAAAATTCAGTAATAAAGTGGATTTATCAAACTATAGGTAGCACCTCCTCTTGTTTTACCTTATCGCATGTATCATTGTTTGTCTTTTTTTCTACTGGAGTTTTTGGCTGAAAATTGGCAGATGCAAACGTTTTTCGCTTTCGAGTTTTACGTTCTGTTCGAGCGACAACCCGTTTTAACACAGGTGGTTTATACGCACAAAAGCCATAACTGTATTCAAAGTTAGATTGATTGTCACTATCAAGCATACTATGAACAATTTCACTTTCAAATGACTGAAGAATGAGAGAAGATAGGTATGACTGAAATTCAGTGATAGTAAATTTATGGGGTAGTGAACTATAATCATATAATTTTGAACTAATTTGAACATCCTCCCAACTTTCTTTTTTTTCGACTAATGAAGACTGAAATAAGAAAGCATGAATAAAGAGAGCAAATGCATTTAATATTGGAAATGGGTTCACAACAGTATGGGACTTACAAACGTTATTACTAATATTCCATTGTCTTCAGATCAAACTTGGGTAGACATGAACAAAAATTCACGACTGCTGATTGAATTATCAAGATCGCTGAGAAGCTGACTTAAACTGGTGTTAGACGTAGAAAGATTCAACGGACCCAGAATATGAAAGTAAACCTGGGAAGATTTTTGACAAGTCGCACTCCATAATATATTAAAACATAATGACAGCCATTTATAGAACAATTTATCGGTTAGAAACGATAACTTGAAGGAATTTTGTAATATGGCTGTTTTTTTCTTAAATGAAGCTGTCAACAGTCGGGTCTCACTATTCAAGAACTTTAAACTGAATCCAGGCAGTCACATGAACGATTGTATGAAATCACTTTTACCTCAATGTTAGAGACTAAACTGTCACTCCTAAAAATCTAATCTGTAGCTTTCAAGAAATATTCAAATAATCATTAAGAAAAGAGAATTTAACGTAAATTTGCAGTCTTTTCTGGCATACTACCGTGGAAGTATAAATTAAAGGAGGGCAGAGATCTTTAAGGCACTTCCAGTGTGTTGTGGTACATCAACTGGTCATGTGATGATCAATAATCTTGTGATTTATCTAAGCTTATTGTTAGAAGAATATCGATAACCAGTATGTCGAACAATGCAATCGCCTATACTTTCAATGAATATTTGTCACAAACAAGCAGTAGTTGAAGCCAATATAGAGACTACTTTAATCAATTGATCAGTACTTAACTGCAAAACACACTGCCAAAACAGGTTTTAACTTAGCTTAGCTTATATGCTAAAGTAAATATATCTTTACGTTTTCTTTTCCAAAGGCCAACACCTTTTAACTTTACCTGTACTGCGATCAGTAATTGTGTGAAAAAAAAGCATCACTGAACTTTTCAGCTTACTGAATTTTAACAGAATCATTTATCCAGACAGTGCATTGGCAGAAATTAAGTCAAGAAGTGTTTTCTTAGCTCTAGGCTTTAATCTTATTCATACGTCTAGATACATGCCTATGAATATTTAGTAACTGTATCGGAGTAAGAACTGTGGTGTTGTTAATAAAGTATAATGAACACAGAGGAATAAAGGAGGATGGCTATTAGTCTCAATCAATAAAAAAGAATTTTCATTGTTTTCGAGAGGTTAAGGCAAGTATTGATCCCAGTTGTCCACAATCTGAAGGTTGATACTTTTCCAAAATATCTAAAAATTAGCCAAAGCCTATAAGATATCTGCCTGATTCCAGTTACACAGTTGTTACAGGTATGGCAGTAGTTTGAGAGTTTCACTAATCGCTCCACAGTCGGGAAAGAAAAGCCGTACGATAAGATGGAAATGCACAAGTTTGTGTTAAATGTTCGCGAGTAGAATGACAGAATAGCTTAGTATTCTGGATGTTTGGAAGGAAGCCCTTACCACCATTTTATTTCCGTTCCAATATAGCCTGTCATTTGAATCCGCATTGCAAACTAAATTATTTACATTATGACAATAGATTTTAGTCTCAACACCCTCTGATCAACCTTAATGCCACAGAAAAACTAGTGTTTCAGAGGGTCCATCATAACTGGATCACCATTAGAGAAAAATTCGACCAATGTGACTAGATAGTAGCTATAGATTAGATGAGTACAACAGAATAACCAGCGTGTTACGAATAAAAGGTCACGAAAAATGTACAACAAAAATATGTAGCATGAATGCACATTAAATGCAAACACTTAGTAGTTATATATAACAATGAACATTAAGTATTTCTGCGATTATATACATAATGATAAAAAAAATTGAAATGAGAGACTTAATTAAGTCTTTAGAAATGTAAGGGTATGACTTACGGCTTTTGAACAATTAATAGCCATTTTATATGAAGTCTCGCGTTTTTTAATGTCCATTGGAGCTGCAATGCTACTAGTGTTATCACCAAGTGTAGGAAACTTGATCTCGATTTGTTTACAAATGTCAGAGAGATCTGATGGAATCTCATTAGATAGGCAAAACCCCAAAACTGCCAACTCCAAAAATTTGAAACAAGATTATAAACATTATGCAACTGAAGTTATTTAACAGACAGTTGAACATAAGTAATATTTTAAGGCTAATTTAATGTGCATTTCTGAGTTTACATAAATACCAGTAAAACAAAGATTTGGGTATATTATCTAACTTAAAATGTTTTACAGGAGGTAATGCGGTTAGTTGACCAAATACATATTCACCTACTCAGTTCTGAGACACGTCTTTGTTCGTATGAGGACTAATGAAGCTACCGGATTGACTAAGCACCTCAGTAGGTGGAACGACTTTTAAAGCTACAAGGTAAAGGTTTTCCTTTTTGACCTGATTCTGTCTGAGTCAATTAAAAAGTGATTAGCTACTACAAAGTATTTTAGAGTGTAATGCATGCACACGTTTTATGGCTTAGTAAAACAGAATTTACTCAATTAAATAGTACAACAATATTGTTGTAAATGCTATATATTAGTGTAAAATTCAGACTTTTACTTACGTATATCAGGCTGAATTTGAACTTGTACGACAAAACACAGAAAGACGTTGACTAATATAGTATTTTAAATAGTAGCTTCTATTATCATCCACCGCCTAACTAGGGCTCGTGGAGATCAAACCCGGACGTAAATATGTTAACTTGAAATTTACTGTTTGTCTGGTTTTAGAACTAAGAGTACTTACCGATCGACAACGACAGTTGCGTTTTTTTGGTTTGATAGGTTGGTGTCTGATAGGATGTCAGCACAGATTCAGAAAGTTCAGTTAGCTTACATTCACTAAGGGTCACTGGTGGAGTAGGCACTATGTCTGTCTACAAACCAAAGAGCCTGTATGCAGCTCACCAATCTTCTCTGCACTACTTTATAGCTGAGAAACGTGGTCTATGACAGTAGAAGACATGAATGGGCTGCAGGCTTTTGACCATAAGTATCTTCAAAGCACTACTCGCATGTTGTGGAACGACCGAGTGAACAATGCTGAGGTTGGGAATAGGTTACTAGACAAAGATGGTCAACCGGTTCGTGAGGTTGTGAATCCTCATCGACTGAAGTAATTGAGACATGTGTTGTGTATACTCAGACACCCTCTACCTCGAAGTTCAATATTGACTGGAGCAAGACTAAATCGGAATAAATCTAAGAACGGTCAAATCAAGACGTGAAACCAACCCGAGGTAGGTTACTGTTGGTCTAACCTATGTGTGGTGGATGCAGTTCACCTGGTCGGGGTCCACAAAATAACATATTAGTATTTTGAGACATTGAATAAAACGGCTTCGAATCGTTGACAATAGTGCACATCCATTTATTCTTTATCTTTCTTTAGATTTTGAGTTTTAGTATCTCTCCATACATATATTTACGTTCCTTCTTCTCGAGCCATATTTTCAACCTTTAGCCTTTGTCAATAACCTTGATACTACTATTATTTCGACTCCTTTGGTATTCATCTTATTACTTTCGATTCGTCATGTAAATGTGGCTTGGCAATTTAGGCCGACGCACACTTGTCACAGGATCTTTGTTTGCTTTAGCTGAGTGATAAGAAGGATAATCGAGGTGAAAATACACGTCAGTATTTTTTAAGCTCGAAGCAGATCATTACAGCTTAACATTGTGTAAAACAATCTGCTACTAAACCTATGTTCAGGAGAAATATGGAGTCTAACACTAGTATTAAAAAACTGATGTTCGACAACTCAGACTAATCAAAGTATTTTTATGAAGAAATCTAGTAAGAATTGTAAAGTTTTTTTAAAACATTACTGTTAAATAGGCAGTAGTAGACTATTTTCGAAACTTTAAGGGGAAAAATAAATATATTAAATGTAACGAAATTGAAATGGTATGATTGGCAAAAGGAATTACCTTTTTTACAGGTTTAAACTTAGTTGTAACTAACTCAGGTAGTGATCCTGTCGGTTTGATTGCCACTAATCTAATATCCAACAGCGTACACAAGTTCGCCAAATGGTGACCATAATGTGATGCCAGCCAACCAGAATCAACGAAAACGCATGATATCCTCCTTCCTTGAGTTTCCTGGCTATTTTCACTTTTATTGCACACAGAACTCTCTAAACATCGAATAATCTCATTTGAACCCAGCAATATGTGAGACCTAGTGATTGAAGCAATAAAATTTTGTTGGAGTAATACTATTTTCGGTGTAAAGGACAGTGTTAAAAACTATGAACTATAAAATGGAGATTCAAAAGATTACACAGCAACGAAAAGTAGTAGGTGTCATCATTGTAAAACTTTGGAAACATAAATAGAAATCCCCAAATTTATTAAAATGAAAGTCATATCGAAGTACATGTATGATGAAGAAGCACGCGATACTAACCTTAAAATTAAGTTTAGTCCACATTATTTACAACGAACTAAAAGTAAATATTGTGGCACTAAACACTAAATTATTAGCAAATTCAGTACTCAAGCACATTTACCAACACTATGTTGTAAATCATAATAGTGTAGAAATCAGGGATGACACTCAGTTACCGAAACTCGAGTTTATGAGATTAGGTTCGAATTACAGGGACTGAAGGATAAGTCTTAAATTCATTGAGATAGTACGTCATGATTTCACGTTAAGAAAAATTTTCATTAACCACGTTGCAGTGAAAACTCCAAATATTTTGAAATGTAAGTTGTGGTTACGATTGTCGGGTACACAAATATCCGTCGTCAGGTATTCCTCACTATTAATAAAATATCGTGCTCTGCTACCATATATAGAATGAACATGTAATATGCCTATCGGTGTGTCATGCAGACTTCAACGAGTAGCCGTAAAAAAATAACAACTAGGAAACAATTTGCTAGATTTAAAATTTGTTACCTACACTCGTTTACTGTGCAGCAAAAATGATCTTAAAACCATTCATAATGATCAGAATGACATATACTACAAACAATCAAAGAAACCTATCCCAGTACTCAAAAATCAACAGGGATTCAAAGAAAAACACTTTGACGACGTCAGAGAATCGCATTCATAATTTATAGGCATACAAAAACGTATAACTAAATAAACAGATACTGGATCAGTTAGAAGGTGAAAATGGTTCTCCCCCACCCGAAAAAAAAATATTTTAGTTTTTTTCTTAATATCCATTCAGTCAGTCATCTACAACGTAGGATCAGGCACATATATGCATTGGTCCTAGTTGCCATACCTCCTTGACACAACAAGAAGAACACCAAATTCATAGAAGCAGTTATTTCAATGGTAGTAAATAAGATATTTCATATAAGCATATGACACAGGGAAAAAGAATTAGTTCCTAGGAAGAGATATAAAGGTGTTTTTATCTTAGGGTTTAAGGGAAGGCGAAAAGTGTATACACTTACGCCATTGTGATCGATTCTGAGTCATGTCACTGAGAGTCTCCAACCATTGGTTACGATAGTCACGTGCACCCCAACCAAGTAGTCTGCATCTATCAACATGGTTCAGACTAGAAGTTAGTGGCTTTATGAACTGATGCCACATTTTGGTTTGACCGCCCCTAACTTTCTTCCAACCATTCCCAACACCGGTTAGCATTGCACGTCGTGGTAATCGGTGTTCAGGCATACGCAACACGTGGCCCAATCATCTCAGTCGGCGAAAATCCACAACCTCATCAAATGATTTACCATCATTCCCTAATAACTTGCGTCTAACCTCACTACCACTTACTCGGTGTTCCCGGCAGATGCGAGCAATATTTCTATAGCGCATCTGTAGTTAAATATTAGTAGCTTACGAGTATCCTCTACTCTTAATAGCCACGTTTCGCAGTCGTAAAGTAGAACAGAACGAACTCCTGTGCAGTATACTCTTCCCTTGATTGGTAAACAGATATATCACCTTCGCTATAGGTGATGTAAGTTGGCAAAAGTCAAACGAGCTTTCTGGATCCGTGCAGAGATTTCGTCAGACACTGATCCTTAAAGTGCTCCGCCCATCGTTCTAAACGTCTAGACTGAGAGCAGCTAAGAGTGCCATCTTTTTCCTGGATTGCCTCACATTTAAATTCTTAATTCCGGTTTCTTTTATTAGTCTGAAAAGCTGTCTTGTGTTACCTACAGCCGCTACCTTTTCCATCTCTTTTGCTTTCGTTGCCAACTACTGCTCACGATCGTTCCGTAGACTTTTGGTTAGTCAGTCAGTCACAACGTAGGACCAGGCACATATGTGCATCGGTCTTAGATTTGATTTATTTCCGCTCCTCATCATTTTTGGAGCCTGAATAGATAAGTTCACGAGTCTATCAATGCAATAGATATCGCAGAAACCCACTGGTTTCTCGTAACTCTTTGGTTCAAACCACTAACAGATGTCACTGTTGTTCGTATATCTTCCCAAGTAACATCTAGGTCAGCCTCGCTTTCGAAGTGGCCTAAGTGTGACTTCATTTGTTTCCAGAATTTACCTTTGGCTTTCTCGTCGTTGAGTTAAATTTTAATGAGTATTCTTGATCGCGACTTTTCTACGTCCAGTAAGGTGTAAGTAAATGTTCGATCTTATTAGAGCATGGTCATAGTCTAAACATGTATTCCAGAACGAGCAGCAGTCTCCTACTGAGCCTCTCCAACGATGACTGATGGCAATATGGTCTATTTGAGTCTTTGTGCTTAAAGTTAGAGGTTGTTGGAAATAAACGATCATCTGGCACAGTTGCAGCAGACGGTCATCATTATCTGTTGACTGAGTCGGAGTACCGAAATGTCAACCTAAATGTTTTTTCTGTTTGGTTTAAGCTACCTACGTGGGCATTAAAGTCACCTGCAACGAGCACTATGTGTGAGTGTTTAATATTCACCGATATAGGTCCACAGAACCAACCTTAAAATACAATCAGCACTTTAAATTTTGGTTAAGTGGCTTTAATTTGGGCTACCGAAGTATTACTTTATGTTAAACAATATACAACTTAGTTTAGTCCTTATAACTTAATGCTCGAAGCAATAACTATGGACATAATAGCCGTAACATTGAATGAAAACACAGTGTAATAATATAAAACATGCTACAAGAGTTTGGTGGTTTAAATTGCTACACTAGCCCCCAAATTCCCTGGTACGTCCGAGAGTGGGGAGTCAGCTTTCTCTCTTTCTCGAAGTGCTCCCATATGGCCACGTGCATACAACCAATGCCTTCTTGCGGTGGGGGTGTTATTTACAAAATTGAGAGGAAAAAAGAGAATATTTGGCGCTCTAACCGGGTTGGTGGATACGAAGGACCCACCTAGGAGAATTGGTAAACCTTATTCTAAACGAATGGTGCACATGGGCTCCAGGATCTTGATGGAACGAATGGCATATGAACCTACTGCTGGTCACCGGCTACCATGGGACTGTATCTCCTTACGCTGCTCTACTGAGCTCTGATGTAGTAATGGTGGGTGGTGACTTTAATGCTCAAGTAGGTAAACTAAGCGAAAAGGAAAGACCTGGGTGGATGTTATGGAGTCGTGGCTCAAAGAACAGATAATGGTGACCGTCCGTTGCAGCTATGCTCAGATAACCGCCTATTTCCAGCAAATACTAACTTTAAGCATAAGGAGAAACATCTTTTGACAAGGCGACCTCCTAATTCGTCCCAACGTTGGGCCCAAATAGATCACATCGCTATTAGCCACAGATGAGGTAGCTCGATAGAAGACTGTCGCTCGTTCTAGAGCACATGCTTAGATTCAAACTATGCTCTATTGCGAGCGCGTATTTGTCTGCGTCTTACTAGACGTAGGGAAGACGCTGCCAGGAAACCTCTCAGGGTTCTACTCAATGATTGCCAAGCTAAGAATATATTTCAGGAACTAGAAAAAGTTAGGCAGCCATGTATGTGATGCCCACCCCGAGGTAGCTTGGAATGATATCCGAAAAACTGTGAAAACAGCAGTGATATCTGCTAGTAAGGTAAATCATAAGGTTAGGGAGAAACACTGAATCTCAGTAGCATCTACCGCACTGATAGATACTCGGAAACTCATCCCATCAGGCTCTGAACATGACGAAGAGTGGAGTCAGATTAAGCGCAGGTTGATAAAAAGCATACGCAATGGTCGCGAACAGTGGCGGGTACAGAAAGCAAGAGAGATGGAAAAGGCAGCGGCGATAGGCAACAACAGACAACTGTTCAGACTTGTCAAGGAAACCGGTATTAGGAACCCAACTGTTAGTGAAACTATCTCCGAAAAAGATGGACACATTGTTCGTTCTCGATCCAGGAGATTGGATCGATGGGCAAAACACTTTAGGGGTCGGTTCAACTGGCATTCAGTCACACTTTGTTTTCTCACGATCCCCAGTCGACTTGAATGGCAAGTTAATTTAAGTCCTCCAACTCTTTACGAAGGTGAAAAAGCGATAGGAAATCTGAAGCGTAGGAGAGCAGCAGGCCCTGACAGGTTTACCCTGAGATTTTTAAGGATGGTGGTCCAGTATTAGCAGCGAGATTGACTGAGGTCTTAGGCAGAACCTGGGAAATTGACGTAATCCCGTCTGACTGGTCTCAATCACTGATTGTGACAGTTCATAAGAAAGGACAAAAGTCCTCTTGTAACAATCACAGAGGAATCAGTTTGACTATTATAGTATCTAAAAGGTTAGCTTCAATAATACTTCGACGCCTAACTAAAGCTCATGAAGAGCAGACTAGAGAAAACCAGGCTGGTTTCCGACCTTACTTTACTTACTTACGCCTGTTAATCCTCGTGAAGGAGCATAGGCTGCTCACTAGCATTCTCCATCTAACCATGTCCTGGGCAATGCTTTCTAGCTCTTCCCAGTTGTTATTGATCCCTTTTATGTCTGCTTCTATTTCCCGACGTAATGTGTTCTTTGGCCTTCCTCTTTTCCGCTTCCCTTCAGGATTCCAAGTTAGGGCTTGCCTCGTGATGCAGTTTAACGATTTGCGTAATGCATGTCCTACCCATTTCCATCGTCTTTTCCTAATTTCCTCTTCAGCTGGAAGCTGGTTTGTTCTCCCCCACAAAAGGCTGTTGCTGATGGTATCCGGCCAATGAATTCTGGGTATCCTGCGTAGACAACTATTTATAAATACTTGTACATGTTTGGTGATGGTTGTAGTAATTCTCCAAGTTTCAGCTCCGTACAGTAGAACTGCCTTGATGTTCGTATTGAAGATTCTCACTTTGATATTGGTTGAAAGTTGTTTTGAGTTCCACATGTTCTTCAATTGTAGGAATGCGGCGCTTTGCTAATCCTCGCCTTTACATCTGCATCTGAACCTCCTTGTTCATCGATGATGCTTCCTAGGTATGTGAAGGATTCTACATCTTCCAGAGTTTCTCCATCAAGAGTGATTGGATTGCTGTTCTCTGTGTTGTATTTGAGGACCTTGGTTTTCCCCTTGTGTATGCTGAGGCCTACTGATGCAGAGACTGCTTCTACGCTGGCTGTCTTTATCTGCATTTGTTCATGTGTATGCGATAGGAGGGCTAGGTCATCTACGAAGTCCAAGTCGTCTAATTGATTTTGAGCTGTCCGTTGTATTCCAAGTTTTCCCTCAGAAATCGAGGTCTTCATAATCCAGTCGACCACCAGAAGAAAGAGGAGGGGAGAGAGTAAACAGCCTTGTCTGACTCCGGTCCTGACTTGGAATGCATCTGTCAGCTGTCCTCCATGCACGACCTTGCACTGTAGTTCATCATATGAGTTCCGGATAATATTGGCAATCTTCTCAGGAACTGTGTAGTCTCGAAGATGTTTCTGTAATGTTCTCCAATCTACACTGTCAAATGCCTTTTCATAATCAATGAAGTTGATGTATAGTGACGAGTTCCACTCAATTGATTGTACGACGATGATCCGTAGTGTCGTAATTCGGTCTATGCACGACCGATCCTTACGGAATCCAACCTGTTGATTTCGAAGTTGAGCGTCTACTGCATCTTTCATCCGGTTCGGCAACACTCTGTTGAAGACTTTCTCTGATACTGACAGTAGTGTGATGCCTCCGTAGTTTTCACATTTGCTCAGATCTTTCTTTAAAATCTTGATGCGGTATCCTTTTTTCCAGTCCATCGGCACTTGTACCTCCTCCTAAATCTTTCTGAATAGAAGGTGGAGCATCTTTGCGATTGCAAGCATGTTCGGGATGCGATTCTCTCCCTCGAAATGTTGCTTCAGGATTGTGTTGCATCAGCACCTACATTAATGATAGGGAATGAAGTAGTTGAGCCTCACTTATCTTGAGTCTCATCAGCCCTTGTAGTCTGGTGTGTGAAGAAATCTCAGCACGGATACAGGAGGCTCGACTAGCTTTTGCCAACTTGCGTCATTTATGGCGTAGGCGAGATATCCGTCTATCAACCAAAGGACGTGTTTACTGCATAGCAGTTCGTCCCGTCCTACTTTATGGTAGTGAAACATGGCCGGTAAGAGTAGAGGATATTCGTAGGTTACTAGTATTTGGTCATAGGTGTCTTCGAAACACTGCTCGTATATCATGGGACCATCGAGTAAGTAACACAGTTGTTAGGAAACGGGTACTAGGTAAGGATGGCAAATCAATTGATGACGTAGTGAAACTTCATCAGTTGAGATGGTTGGGACATGTGTTACGTATGCCCAACGACCGACTGCCTCGACGTGCGATGTTCAATGGTATAGGAGTAGGTTGGAAGAAAGCTAGGGGCGGCCAGACCAAAACATGGCACAAATCCATGAAGTCACTGATAAGTGGACTGAGCCATTTTGGTATGTGTAGACTACCTGGTTGGGGACCGCGAGATGAAAGCAACCGATGGTTAGAGACCTTGAATAACATGGCTCAAAATCGTTTGCAATGGTGCATGTTTATCCACTCTTTGTGGTCTCCCAAATCCAAATCTTCTGAATTCTTCATGTCCTTTTTTCTTTCCAAATTTATTTCACTGGATTATACTCATTGAATAACATCTTCAAACCCTAGTCTTTCCGATCACTGCTAATACTCTTACTACCTCTACCACTATGGGGTTTGAATCGACAATTGCATCTCTGTGCTGATGCGGTATGGCAACTTGAATTGATGTACGTACGTGCGAAGTTGTACATTGTTGCTGACTGCTCCACTGCCTTGTGGATTAGACCTTTGAGTCAAAGGCTCAAGGAGTGGCCCCCTAAGAAAACCACGTGCCTCGGTTCGGACAACTGAGAAGTATCCCAATCCGCAAGCAAATCGAATGATTTATGTGGCGCATATCTATTTAGTGTCTCCTTGTACCAATGTATCTGTTTAAATAATAAAATAATAAAACTACATGAAGAAATCAAAAGAAATTAGGAAATGTGTTAAAATAAACACGAGTATAGAATAAATCGTATAATAAAATGACAAGCATCCAGTAGATAAACGGTGGAGGCATTCTAACCAGTAATATCACTTTCTCGCTAATTCACCAAAAGCAGACTTCTAACATTTTGAAGACCCCATTCACACATACCCTTCTTATTTTCATTTACCTCACGCGTTTCCGTCTTGTTCTAAAGTAACTCTTCAAAACTGATTTTAATTTAGCTAGCACCAGACATACCGAGATAGGTGTTTTAATATGAATAACATTTAAAGCCCTCGCCTAAGCTAGTACAAGTTTACATTCACACAAACTGAATTACTTTTCCCACCCATATATATAGATCTTACCCTGTAATTCGGTTTATGTTATCGCCTACGGTTGAAGTTTTAGTCATCACCAAATACCGAACAAGTATTATAGGACAACAATAAACGTTTTTGTATCAAAAATCACAACACTAAAAAGTACAATTACCAGAAAACACGGCAATCCGAAACTTCTAACCATTCGTGTTTCAGTTCTTTCCTTAATAGACGACGAGATTTTCCAATTTTCAAAGATTTGGCTTTAGATTCACTTTCTAACTGGACGACGCTAGGGTCGGGATCATTCTGGAGCGCTTGCAGTTTTTCAACTTCGATATCTATATCATTGTTTTGAAATAAGCTAACATATTGACATAAGTCGGATGAAAAAAATATAAATTGATTACCATTTGATTTCACTGCATAATGAGTTAGATTTATCAATAACTGAAATCCTTTACATAAGTAGAATGTAAACCTCATAGTTGTAAATTTACCTATCCAAAAGTGCCAATGAACCGGGAACACACAAATATTTGGGGGGAGGAACTTGCTTTTTCTTCTTCAAAGTGTGGCCCGTTTTTCGTACATAGTTGCTGGATTGTGCGTAGCTCGAAGCTAGTTCAGTCATTGGCAATAATCCTAAAAAAACGTTTGTTAGGTAAAAGAAATCATTGACAGTTAAATGGTACAGGTGTGTGTATTAAGTCACACTGATAGAACTAGCTTTTCAGTGGGAAATCAATAAGCAGACAGCCAAACAAGCGTAATATGAACTCACATATGTTAATGAAAAGTGACGAGACGATTTGGTGATTTGTGTACAAGTGAGTACTACCATTCTTTTATAATTGAATGTATTACTTCTAAGCAAGCAAACGGTATACACACAAATTTGCAACAACACAGAATTAAGCCTCAAACAAATAATGAATGATATCGCATAATAGAAACTTAGAATACGAAGAAAAATATGGTGAATAATAATTTTAGAACCAAATACTTAAATATTTAAGTTGAACAAAGACCTAGTGAAAAGTGCTGTTTCCCATGCTCACTCGTTAAGAGAATAAAACAAAAATATTAACAATGTAGAGTGTAAAAGTCAATTTTATATCACTAACTTACAAAAAAACAAAGAAAACGAAACTTAGTCACAGAAAACGGTGAATGCATTGTCAAATAAATCCCTACCATCAAATTTTCTTGTCTCACAGATTAAATATCTGTAATCTATAGGTTATAAACTAGTCGTAAACATTTCTACATATATTTACCGAATTATCACATCAACCCCCACATCGAATCCCCAACTAACCATATTTTCTAAATTTAAGAGAGGTTTGAGTAATGATAGTTCTGTTCATATATACGATTTCCAGTGCACACAAATAAGCCGATAATTGAGAGAATGAATGGGTTTGCAGAAAGGATTAGCTAGTTAAGAGACCAAAAAGTATGTATATCGAGAATTGACAACAGCAGAAAACGCATTTTCGTGAGGGAAAAATTAGAAACTTGGAACGATATTGGATGTTTGCAGATTAGGTCCCATTTCTAACATTATTGTAGAGTACAAGAATGACAGTGCTTTGCATAAGCAAATACTACATCCGGCGGGACCTTTCCACCAAACCTAACGACACTTTAGGAGATCTCATTCTCGCAAATCACGTATCTAGAATTTCATACAGCAAACAATGGAAATTTCAATGAAACGATGAACCGATCTAAGTTAGGACATTGAAAATCTGAAAGCACTGGACAGCCAATTCGTCATAGTATAGGACTCTTCGGAAGTCCATATTCACGATCCTGCACGCGGAGCTTCAATCCAGAACTCCCAGTTTTGAACGCGAACGTCTAATCTCCAGACCAATTAGCTGGCATTCAACAGTTGTTCAACTTGAATCGGTTCATGATTTGGATGAAGTTCAACAACCTCCACAACCCAATACAGAAAAACATAAGAAAATGTTGACGAAATACAGTCCTTGATCTGAAGCAGAGTAAAGCCCATATAATTTAGCAGAATTGATCGGTCATTATTTAGTGATTTGATAGAAAGTTTATTAGTTGCAATAGTACTCTACAGTACTGAGTGATAATTCCATACCAACTTATAATTTTAGACTTCCAACCATAAATAACTGTATTTCATGGGACTTTATTTATTTTTTGTCAACAGCTAGATTTAACTTTATAAGTACATCCTACGTATCTCTAATACTATGAAAAGTTCGAACTAAGCCAAATGTGTGTGATTTAGACTTTCATATTCTACTAATCACTACTTAGATTATAATTACTTTAAAAATTGCTTTAATGTTATGTTTACAACGGGGTTTAATTTGAAACATCTTTTTGAAAATTTCCTTCCTGACATACTAAAGTAAGGTTCGGAAACTCGAACTGATACTCAGTAACAAGCTTCTACGTTAACCGGCTAGTATCGAATAAGCACACGTCATCTTTCACACCCCGTTACCGATAAGTATTACGAAATCGCTGGCTTTGTATCCCAATAGTCAAAGGATCTAAATGGTTAATACTGAACAACTTCAAAGACTTAAACCACACAAAGGGTCTACTCCACTATACGTTTCCCTTTGGATACTTAATGTAGTGATGATACCTACTGGGACTTAAACCGAATCCCGATAGGATATCATCGTAATCTCAACACTTTCACTACCGAATAAACATGTTACAAGTGAGTTTTATAGGGAACATTTAGTGAGCACAAAATATTGTATTACAGCTGCAGACGAAAAGTTGAGAGTTCTGACCAATTCTTAAGGCTCAGACAATACTGTTAGTATACTGTAACTCATCTATGTAAACCTTAAGTATAATACCAAATACGTCAGGAACCAAAAACGCTAATTTAAAGTCATGGAACGTATATTCATCTGACTTGGAGCTTATCCAACGTCAAACCAAGATATTGAGTATCAAGCGCATCATGGTGAATTTTAGTGGAAGCATTATTAGATACTGTAAATTATGACTTGAACTAGGATTCAGAGTTAGATAGGAGATTTTAGGACTAAAATTCGGCGTTAATTAATATTTATGATATGAAGAGAGCCTATGGTTACGATTTAAAAGTTAAAATATAGATCAATTGCAAAACTAACTGAGACTAAAGACTAGTTGTGTGTATGATTAAAGTTTATGGGTCATGTTAAACATAAACCCTAAATAACAGCTCGAACACCGATCCTGACCGTAAAATTTAACGGCGAATAACCAACGTAAAAATGTTTATAGGTCATGTGAAGACAGTAAATTCCATGTTAATTTTTTCGATTTCTTATAATAGTTTATTTATTCACATTCTCTCCCAACTCCTTGGTTAAAACAGGTAAAAATTTCAAGGCTACAGGAGAGTATGTTTTAGATTTATCGTATGGTATATAAACGATTATTCGATAATGAGGTCAACACACATAAAACTAACCACAAACACGTAACTTGACTGTTCCATTTCCTTAATGTAGTGACCAACATACAGTAAACATTCCAGTTTTTATACTATAGCTATTGGTATAGTATCATGAGCTGACTGTCAAATTCTATTATCTTATAGTATTCGATAGGACTGATCACCTGTGGGATATCACACAAAATCCAAGTTAGAACCTCGCAATTTCTGCGTAGTGATCAACGACTGGGACTCGCCAGAAGTAGTGGCGTCATATCCGTCAGGAAGGAAACTTAAGAAACAGTAACCAGGACTCACAAAATGCAAGCACCTACTTGTTGTACTTAAATCACTGCGATGGATACTGTACAGGGGTTTATTAACATTAGCTTGATAAAAGTACTGGCGTAAAGCTAACAGTAGGCCCGTGGGGATGTTGACCGGATATACTGGAATGAGTAAGCGTCATTTGGAACTGAAACATTGATTAGAAACACTAAATTTGTGTTCAAAATATGATCTACGATAAAATAGCTAGTTCCAGCTGGTTGTGTGGGGACAAATAATAAAGACAAACTGATATATTCTTTGTGTAAAGTCCACCCTATGTATGTTTGCGTTCATCTTGAAGGTACCTTGAGTGCTGAAGGAGTGGGGAGCAGTATTTTAGAGCATGTGGAAAAAATATGAACACCTGCGCCGGTCAAAAAATCCACAGGCAGTTGTAATACGTGTAATCAGCAGTCACTGAAAGGCGAAGAAGACCTGAAACCACAACACACAATGTTAACCGAGAACTTCACGCCAAGAGAGAACACGGAATTGAAGCCGAGTTTTATTTGAAAATTAAAATTCGCGGTCCATGTACAAAAGGAATGGCTGGTTTACAAAATAGTCGGGGATCGAACGAGGAAAATTTAGAAAGGGCCTTGCCAGAGCTGATGGAATTTAATTCAACTCCCAATCGATGTCATGGGGGGGGCGCAGCCAGATGCGATCCTCCACTACGTTTGTATTACGCAACTTACGACGACCTCAGGATGACGTGATAACTGTGCACTACAACCGAATAAAACCAGATCGGGTGACAGTTCCCTCTGATACTCGGTTCGCCGATCCACCTCCTGCCACTAGGTTTTATGAGGCACCATCAGGAGGGGTTGAAATCACCATGTATGATGTCAATGGATTCTGTTTTCTTTCTATTGAAATGTGACCAAGGATATAAGCTTTCGAGGAAGAAGTAGAGCAAGCCCTGTGTGTACTGAACTTCGGAAACGCTTCAGGGGTATCGTCTACTGATGGAGGTCGCGAGCACCTGAAGGTCAAACTGTCGTTAGATGATTAGTGCGCAACATCGATAATTCGTGAAGTTTTGCAGAAGCGGTCCAATCAAGACACTTTTAGATTTGAATTCAGTTCAGCCACACTATGTCTGATAACGTCCATCCTTCAAGTAACGAAAACGATGCCGTCGTGATGATGCATGATATAGAACAAATCTTCAGTGATATTATGTTATCGCGACGATTTGCAAGTTGGGACAATTTCTAGGCTTGTTTGAAAGGAGTACATACGGTAGTATGACTTCTGTGGTTGATAGTTATTTTCGTAGTACACTCATGCTAAGGACGTTATGTCAGTATGTAAACAGAAAAATGATGACCCAAATCTAAAGTATTTTTTCGTGAGATATGTCTGTTGTAGCACGTACTATCAGCGTTTACTTGCAAGCAGGAGCGATCTGAAACACAACACAACAGTCAGGACCGGTAAATGCCACTGAAGTAAGAAGACGGCGTACTGGCACAACAGAAATATATTTAAAATTGAAAGACGCGGTTGGAGTACAAAAAGGGAAGCTTATTACAGAATGGGTTTATTGATTGTTCTGCAGGTTCAGTTTGCGTAAAGCTTGTTCCTCTTCTTCTAGTACGTTTACTCTTTGTTTCCCTGCAACAAGGAAAACAAACTCGCATTAGTAACGTCACGTGTGATGATTTTTAATACCGTTACTCTGCAACTAGTTGAAAATTTCGCCACTCCTCCATTTGAGTTCTGACTATTTTTATGGGTATTTGAGCAACGATCATTTGTATGTTAGGTCCCAGTTTCACGTAAGCGAATCGTTGGTAACTGATTTCTTTAGGTGAATGAATACTGTTTTTATTATTCACTTCGCACTATTCATTTTTTTAGTCTATCGCGATCACACAATACCACATAAATCTGCTGGATTTGTGATTGCGTGTAAGGCTTTAATGAAAGATTTGGCGCCAAGGTTGGAGTTGCTTCGTAAAAGCGACGGATGGAGTTGAACTCAACGAGTCCACGTAAAGAGATGGTGGAGAAGATTTGTAGCTCAGGTAGATGAGTTTGATTGAGTTTTGTTCTCTGAGCTGGATGGTTTGGAGCTTTCGTCGTTCTTCTGGACGACATCATCAGCACAAACTTCAGGTAAAAGTGAAGTGTTCGAGTGTCTCCACATGTGGTTCACAGCTTGTTCTAAACACCTTGATGTTTATTGGTTCTTGTTGACCTTAAACCTGTGATTGTTTACTTCTTTGCTTTGGTTGTATCTCCCATTGGTTTGATCTTTGTTCCTATGTTTGTGCATAATACATTTTATGATATAAAATAAGCGGGCTTGTCAGAAGGAATACACTGATTTAAGTAGTCACAAAAAACCGAGAAAACAAAACTGATTCAATGAAAATTTGCGACAACACCTAGAGTATTACATTAAGCGCGGAATTTCGGCACACTAAAACGACAAATTATTCAGCTACACAAACGAAACAGCGGACAGAGACAAAACGGGGAAAGCCGATCGCTATTGCTTACAAAGCCGATATAATAATTCCCGCCTTATTCTGATTGGCCGCTAAGCATTCTGCCACGATTACGAAATTGGGGTAGGTTCAATTACATCCGAAGCAACTGAGTGTCCTGTTGGATGTTAGCTAGTTGCTGATCATAGCTCGTTCCAGAAGAAGATTGCCTTTAGTTTATCAACATTTCGAGAGTAAAATTGTGAAAAAATTCCTAAGATTCAAGCCCTCGGGTAGTGTGATCCTGGAAGCAAATGCTTCCAAAACGTATATGTGTAGAAAGGGTGATTTTCAAAACTCCTAAAGTGTGTGCTGCATAACTGCTTATAGCGGTAGATAAATTCCCAAAATCGACATTCCTGTGAGTCCTCGACATTTACCGCTGACCTCATTAGTATTACTGGGTTCACCCAGCTGAAGGCGGTTGTGATCAATGTTTAGGCCCTTAACAATCAAACGATCATTGCAGAAATATATCGGTAAGAGTTACTGCAAGGAACGCAGTGCGAGCACTGTTGTATGGACCGTTCCATGGCGTGCAGTTGACTGGTGCGCGTTGATTGCCATCAGGATCGATGAGGATTAGTGAACTGTTTGACATTCAGTGACTGCATTTTGCCAGGGCCCAATTACAACACGTATTATGATTTCGCCGACCCTGAAAACCTCTCCTCAAATGCAAACACTGATAAAGTTTTAGTGTACCTTAATTTTCGGACACATACTGCACAATATATATCAGCTCCTTCCTCATCCCAATATCTGGCAGTTTAACGTTCCGGCAGATGCTATGCTATCTCAAGAGATTTGTCTGTCAATACAGGGGTTTCGGTCGAAGACGAATATAATAAGTCTAAATACACATTCGGGTCTGCAACGTTGCAGTTTATCCACAGGAACAAGGAGGGTTGTAAACGTATTTTTTAACGTTCTACCACATGTTACTGAAATTCATAGCAGAAGTCCGAGCAGTATTTTTTTGTATTACAGTGAAAGGTTGAGACACATTACATAAGGCATTTCGTTGCAGATTAATCGAATTAATTAATAAACACATCTGACATATTGTAACTGTCTATGTATCTGTGATGTGACCTTGAGTTCCTTGAGAGTCTGTTAGACCTTATTAGTTGCTCAGCTTCAGTACTTTTAGTTTAATCTGCCCGATATTCAAGGTTTGACAACGCGGAGATACGCAATGTTTCACGTTGTCTGGTGCTTTTCTTTCACAAAACAAACGTTGGTGCTAGGCGTTTCCGGTGATCAAAATTTGATCAGCATATCCACTCAATTCATCTACGGCGTTATTTTTAGAGTAATACGAGAACCTCTTGCACCTATCGAAGAAGCTTAGATAAGAATATTTTTAGAAACAAGTCCTCGTCATAAATCACTCGGCCAATGACATCCCACATAAATGGCGACATTTATGTTGCAATTCTATGTTGTCGAAGAGCCGATCTAAGATTTGTTGATCAGTCAGATCTCCCCGTTTGAGGATAGCTTTTTTCAAGGTGCCACAGGGTTCAAAACCTCACCAGTAAACATACAAGGTGCATCGTACCTATCAAGATCGTGCGTCAGCGCCTTCGCTACTATGGGGGATCGCGCATGTGGATGTCACTATGTGATCGTTGAAAACAGCTTCTGGTTAGCGGAACCAGGTTTTGATGTTATCAGACCAGAATGGCATGAGTTGAAATGTGGTGACATAATAGTCGTAATTTTCAAAAGTTTGGGTGTCTATCCCATCGTTGTTATGACAAAATGTATAAATGGTCGAAAAAATTCAATGACAAAATAAATAATTTCCACGAAATACAAGAACAACAATAAAAAATCGTATACAACGCAGAAGCAAGGAACCGACCCACAATTTATCTTTCGGTGTACTAGATCACATTAGGCTCACCACTGAAGAGATCACGGCTACTCGTGGTTTGACAACACTTGTGTCTGTAACACCTACAAAATCGAACGGTACTAACCAAGTGAAATTAGAAGTCAAGAGTGAATGATTTTTAAGCTATATCTGTAAATTTATCGAAATATTGAGAAGCGTTTGATCGCAGCTGGCTGGTTGTTGACGGGGATATGTAGCACAAGATGTCCACTTGTGATCTGGTGCGGAGTCACGACCGACCACTTATGATGTCAGCAACAATGTTGAAGACCTATATGACTATTTATTTAACCCTACAAGTACAACAATCATAAATAATGGAACTCAGAATGGCAAAGTGTACTCTGTGTACCGGTCTCGAAACCAAGGAGAACACAAGGAGTACTACTGAAAGCATTGTAATTGGGAATCAAACCAACTGAGGAATCATGAACCAAGAGAAACCATCAAATAACACACAAATTTCTTTCAAATCGTCTAGTCGATTGCTTCAACTGACAACATGAAAATAGCTGCACAACTTTCCACATAATAACAATAATGATCCAGTAAAAATTTGATAAAAATCAGTAGTTAGTTGACCTCAACATAAACTACCAATTTGTATAGAGTAAGATTTCATACGAAATCTGAGGAGTGAGAAGATTTTATATAGTGTCTGACCTGTGTGTTTGACAACATCAAGGATCGGTTGGTCAAATCTCGTTTATCTGTGGAATTTTCGGTGATAATTAGGAGTATTTGAATTGTAGTGAAAACTAAGAATCCCAGAAATAACTCAATCGGATCAAGAAGTACTAAATAAACACAAACGAATGTACTATATTTGGAATTCGAAATCAAGCATTCGACAAGTACAAAGGAATCATTAGTTCATTCAAACACTACATCCGCCACATATTAAATTGGAGTCTAAATGTCTGTAATCGACTGTACGTCTTCTTCTTAAGTTCATCCTGTGTTTGTCCGACAGTGTACTGGAGAAAGACTCAACATTATCTAGAATGTACTTATTAGTATTAGAACTAACAACCGAAATCGGAACAGACTCACTTGGTTCCTGGGATTGTATACAATCACCGTGTCGGTTGTGTACCGAAACCACTATCTAGAATTTGAACCATAGATTTTCTAACACTATCCTCTCCCACGAAATATTGTTGGATCTCCATATCCGCAAGTTATGGATGATGTGGCTTCATTTAAAACATAATTCACACATGGACTAGAGTATACATTAGAAGTGACTTCATGATAAGGATAAAAACAGTTGATATTAAATCATCCGAATTATAATCAAAATCGAGCTAATTTAGTACTCATACTTCGTATTGAACAAGTTTCCCACAGGAAACAAATGCATTATGAGGACAAATAATATTTGATATGACGTCAAGATTTGATTCTTCTGAAATACTTTCATCAAATTTATTAAGAATGTCATTGCAGCGTGATGGATCATTAGAAAAATCAGCATCTATTAAAACTACATCAAGTTTTCGATCATGACTAGGTTCTTTCGACATTTTTTTCTCAGGCTTGCAAGGAATTTCGTCAGAAATAAGTTAATCATTAGGAAAAACCATATCTGGTACAATAACATGAGAAATCTGATGAGTCGATTGACTAGAAACTGTTGTCTCGCAAGAATTCTGAGTTTCATTTAAGTCTGAACTGCTATGTGACTCTATACCACCTTTCAAAGTTGTGGATAAAGATAAATGATCGTTAGCAACACCCAACTACTTATTAGCATCACATTTACAAATCTTAGTATTAGTTTTAGTGGAATTAATCGTAGTATCACAAACTAACTGAATGTGTCCAATGTCACCATATTTAAAACATGTGGAGTTACGAAATTTACATGAATTAAAACAGTGAAACCTCTCACAGGACAAACATTGACCAAACTCGTGCCCATCATGGGGAACTGAATCGCAACTCCTCAATGAATTATTTGCATAAACTTGAGTACATACTGGATTGGGATGACGTAGTAATGTAGTGGAATTTTTGATGTCCTAATGAATCATTTTACGAAATCTTCCTCCGTTACCGCATTCGAATACTGTATGCTTAACACAGTCTAGCAGTAGACCCTTGAGAGTTGTATAGGGAAGTAAAAAAGGCCCTTACAGCAGCTCACATGAAATTGAGTTTGTTCACATTGACTTTGGTCAAGCCCTTTTTGTTAACTTATTTAACGTACAGTTATTCGTTCAATAACAGCTTGTCAATATTATTGTTACGCTTGTATAAGTATGTATGCCTGAGCATTTCTTACCGCCTACGCATATATTCTCTCTGCTAGCCTAAATATTAATTGCTTAATTGATTCGATTATTCCTTCATTTGACTATGTATATATATGCACATTTTATTCATGTTCATTGTACTCGCTTACTCGTACTCGTCGACTCGCTTGCCCGCTAGAATTTCGGTAATACTCTTTCATGCTTGCTTAACGTACCTGTAAATTAGATATCTGTGTGTGGTGCCATAATAAACGTAACCAATACTTCGTATTCGCCTTCTGATCTAATGACGGCTATCAAGACGAACCGCACACGAAGTTTAAAGATTACATAAAATACCGACCACCACACTTTTCTGGTAAAGCCCGAGTTTTTAGTAAGCTATAGGCTTCTTTTCCGATGAATGTAAGGAGATGTACCAAAATATTAACATCTTCCTTGATCATAGCCCAAATTCTGAACGTTTCCATGTAATCCTCAAAAGCATCGAAATCTGAATGCATGTCCAACCATTCCATCAGAGGCTCCATCGCAACGCCAATGTGATAATTAGGAGTATTTGAATTATAGTGAAAACTAAGAATCCCAGAAATAACTCAATCGGATCAAGAAGTACTAAATAAACACAAACGAATGTACTATATTTGGAATTCGAAATCAAGCATTCGACAAACACAAAGGAATCATTAGTTCATTCAAACACACATTCCCAGAAAACTGATTCCTAATTTCGATCTTGCAATCTACTGAAATTAGTGCATTCAGAAAAAGACTGAATCAAGAATCTTGATTGTGGAATCTATGAATTTTTCATAAATAATCTGAGGTCGTTAATGAAGATTCACTCGAACAAATTTTTGTGAAACTTCACATTAAAATACCCGGTTAATCATGCAAAGTAAAACTTACAATCTAGAACTACAACTGTTTCCCCACAAACAGGGAAGCTAATAAAATACCTTGGAGGTATTCAAATACAGTCGTAATAAAACAATACAGTAGCCAACCTTCATGTTATCAGTGGAGCTGTTGGCTCTCTCACTTAACGCCAGTGATAAAATCCCAACATCTAAGTTTATGCAATTATTAAGAAACATTTCTACACTGACTGATTACTGGGCTGCAATCGACATTGTATTTGCCTTGTGTTTAGTGCTAATATACTTCCATCAATCAAAGTACAATGCCACTATGATTCCGACCAACTGAACATCATGTGTTATTATTCGATGCCCCAACCTTACAGGTGGTCAGTTACCGACCAAGTAGCTTAGTAGTGGCATCTCAAAGTTAAATATTGGATGACGTGGGTTTGAACCCAACAGAAGTGTCAGTTCTCTTAAGATCGCAGGTAAGCTTGATGACCAGTGTCATCTTGCACAAAACATATACCCAAACGTCCTCCAGATTATCTGCAGTCACCTATTACTGAATGAAAAGTTGTCTATGAAGGCAACTTATAGTGGAACTATTTTTGATCCTATCAATCTCTCAGCTTTATACAAAAAGTAATATTATTTTTTCTCCAGCTACCTTTAAACAGACTATGGTTTCTTAATTAAACATATTTCTTACAATCAGTGGTAGATAATCTTCGAGTGACGGATCTATGGTCCATTCGATTGAAGTAAGCACCCACTGTCACGAGAATTGTTGTTCATTTAACGTCCAACGACATCATTAGACTTAACATGATAATGATTGGCACATTATACCTCAGCATCCATAACAAGAATGAAACCACTTCCACACGATAATGTATTTATGCTGTTTCTTTATCTTAATGCTTTAAATGTGCGAACTCGACAGATCTTCATTAAAAAGGGACACTATCTCTGTGCTCTTAAATTTGCATCCAGTGGTGCCTTCTTTTACATCAACTGACAGATTGAAGACGTCTATAAGTTTATACGGAATTGTGCTAGTGTGACAAGCAGTACACTAAAAACTGTGTAATGTTAACCGTCCTTACAGCTCGTAATTTAAGAAAATCACTCCTGAGTGTAACCATCATCTTTTGCCATTGGACTGTCAATGATGAATAATTTAGTGAATGAATGACAGAATCCTTTAGATTTTAACGAGCGAAAATGAGACGAGTCGTGAGACCTGTGAAGTATGGTAACTTGTGTCAGCAAAAATCTCTAAAAACATTATGCAGTTCTAGAAGGTGACACAGAATAATTTCCGGTGATTCTGAGGTTTCGATAAGAACAAGACAAATTTTGTTGATCTAATTAGTAAAATCAATGCGTCACATGAAAACATTAAGGTGAATAACTTCATTTGATGGTTTTTAGACTTGGTCTTAATTCGACCAACCTATGCAAATTATATTTCAAAATCGTTTACTTTTTAAAAAAAAATATTTGATCATATTAAGTTATCACTTTATTTACTTATTTATTTTAACACATAGATATTGGTACAAGGAGGTACCAAATACATATGCGCCACACAAATCTCATTCGATATGTGTGAAGGCTGTGGTACTGCCCAAACCGAAGCAGGTGGTTTTCTTAGGGGGCCACTCCCCGAGCCTTCGACCTGAAGGTCTGACCCACAAGGCAGTGGAGCATCGTGAGGAGATGCAGTCCCATAGAAGCCGGTGACCAACAATTGACTCATACACCACTTGTTCCCGCAGGATACTGGAGCCCATGTGCACCAGTGGTTTGGAATCCGGTTAAAGCGCCGGATATTCGCTGGCAGAGGTTATATACACGTGACCATGTAAGAGTGTTTCGAGAGGGAGAGCGGACTCTCCCCACTCTCGGCCGTACCAGGGCATTTGGGAGCTGTTACTTTACTAGTAAATTAATCTATGTCGCTCACTAAATGTGTTATGTTTGTCCTTGATTCAAATGAAAACTTGGGTCAATTAATGTCTCTTGACCAGTTATGACAATCGTATAACGATATCGTCAATCATGTTATCATTTCTATATATAAAATCCTTTGCATGGTAAATCCAAAAACATCTTTATATAACAGTGAAACATGGATAAATCATTTGCGTCGAACGAGCAGAAAATATATTTACAGTTCAAATTAGTCGGAAAACTTGATATTATTTTTGACAGTGATCCAAAACCTGAGTGTAGTTAACCAGCTATTAAAACAGATTCCACTGAGGTTTAGAAAAGATCTATTAAAGATGAAGATCACCGTTTAAGTGCAGTGATATCAAAGTGATGCAATAAAATTAACAGAAAACCTAATGTTCGTAAAATTATTTGACTTGAAATTTAGAGCCTGTATTTTTCACTGACTGCCTACACGTATCATAGTTAAATAAATATGATTGATACAATTTTGTCTAGATACATATCTATACTAATATATATAATATATAGATAAACATCAGAACTAAGATAACCTTGCAAAATGCATTTAAACCAAACAGTGGACACTTAGATTTTCATTTAAATAGAAATTACATTTATCCGACCTAATACCGTATGGAAGATGGACTCTACTGACCTAATCGAGGACTAAAATATCAGTTCGTATAAACTACAAAATTAGTTCCTTATCTTTCCTAAATATGTGATCGTTCATAAGTTTCTCTGAAGTCAATGGGATGAGAATCGATCGAGAAAATAAGCATATAACTCATCAACCACTGGGAATTATGAAGTGAGCAATGGCCAATAACTATTTAGAACAGGAATTTCAGAATGTGGTGTAATCAGATCACTTGCTTAACAAATTAGTGTCGTAACATCATGAAGTTCATCCACGTTATGATGGCATGAAATACATTTAGACTGAAATAAATAATGATTTAACTCATTTCATCAACAATGGACTGAATTAAACGAGTTGGACACCACTTATTTGTCTTCGCTTCACCACTAACATTTCAGACTCGGTAGTAACGTTAAGTTTGATAAATTAGTCGAGTTGTATCTAGTTAATAAATCCCAATATCAATCTATTTACTCCTTTTTAGTATTTTCATCTCTAACTATTAATAAAATTTCACTAGTGAGAATTAATTCTTCAATTCTATTGATTTAATGGGAATAAATACCTGGCTTTATCAGAAAACCCACACATCTATAGTAACCATTCATATAATGTAACGAAAACCAATAAAAACATGTGTCATAAAAAAAAACGCTCAGTTTTTACATATCAACGACAATAAGTCAGACTTGTAGCTATAGGTCAGTAGTAAGTAGACTTAATCATACATTTTCACACTACACCGACTAAAAAATTCGAACACAAGTGGCAATACCACTATCACTACAAGATGCAATTCAGCGATTCATCTAATGACCACTACAATGTATTCTGCATCGAAAGTGGCAAACAATAAAAATGTAATCCTATTCCATTTCAAACCTATGATAACTTCCTATAATTATGGACAAAAAAACAATCATGAACATGCCTGTTTCGTCTCACATAAATTTTGTTATTTTTCAATAATTTTTATCATGGTTAAAGAAACAAAGTTCATGCTGCACAGTAGAATGTAAACTGGACATGAAAGATAAGAAACAGGAAAAGAAGATAACTAGCCAACCATTGAGATACTCTTAAACGTATGAACAAAAAAATGAGTTGGAAAAGTGTGCATGAGTCGTAAATACAAAACAAAGACCACAATTTTAGTATCGACTACAAAGCGTTAAGCAACACATTTAAAAAGGGGAAGGTAGGAACAAAACCATAAAAAAGAATAACAAGAAAACGCAACGACTAACTAGACCATAATACTTAGTTCGGAAAACAAAAGAAATAGCATAAGTCATATGAAGATATTAAAGAAAGTGATTAGAAGGGTTTAGAAGACAAATCTTAGAAGAGAGACAAATAGGCAGCTGAGACAAACCATTTAAAGCAGATTCTGCTGTTATGTTAACCGATTAGGATATAATAACGCAAAAAATATATCAAGAGTTGTAATAGTAAAGTAACAATAAAATTTGGGTACATAAACTCCAGAAAAAAGGTCAAACTCTCTGAAGGTTATCAAAATGCAAAGTTGGGTCCCCGTAAGACGAATCACGAGTTTCGAAAAGCTCTTAAACAGTTAATAAAACTTAGTTTTCTTTCCACACTGCTCTCCGGATAAAAATTAATAACGGAAATACAGCAAAATAAGATTTTTGATGTAAACATACGATAAGACAAAAACAACTCAGTTCTTATAATGTCTGATCGCTACTACATCGTAGATGAATTTGAGATGGCATCTGAATGCGAAACTGATGGAGACATCATAGGAAACCTTAAGGTATCAGTATTTTGTGAATCTAAACACACTTGTCTACTCTGTAAACCTGTTGAAGTTAAATTTGACAAGATAGAACTATTGCAGTTAGAACTATTTAAATTTGAGTGGATGAAAGTACCGGCTGGTGATGATGACCCAACGGGACCAAATGTAGTGAAATCAAAAGAGTTGGGCTTATCATCAGTGGAACTTCTCATCCCGAATTGAAAACAACTAGGTTCATTAGATATCATGAATATTGAATGTGGGTTGAGATTAGTAAAGCTATCACATACTGAACTATTAAAATTCAAACTACTGTACGATTGAGATGATAGTTCTTCCTGGTGACCAACTGTATGCACTGGATCTGTGGAATATGAGTCAGCTACAATCCGAGGACTATATGAACTAACTGCAGTTGGGGTTGTTGACATGGACTCAGTGACACAAACTGACGAATTTGCAACCACTTCTAAAGATGGCAATGATAATGTTCCATTAATAGAGTGTGAATAATGCAAAACACTAGAAGCAATATCACCCTGTAAGAGGCCGGGAGGTGGAACAAACAAAGGAGGGGGTGACGAAGCTTGGGCTGAATTCCCGACAGTCATTGGTCTGGTACTACACAACGGCATAGATCTGGTTGGTAAAACTCTATTTAAAACAGCATTATCATATGACGTGTATCCTCCATTCATACATTTCATACCAAGGGTTTCGAAATCACTGAGATGAAAGGCGTTTGAATTAGGTAGTTTATCCGGACGAAAATGCATTCTATTATTTATGTGACAATGGTCATTTAGACTTGTTTGATAACCTAGTCCAGTATTGGTTAGTGACGACGACGATGGAATAACCTCTTCCGACGAAGTAAGATGACAGAAATAGTCCAAATTATTAAGATTAGTGGAATTATTTATTTCAGAAACTCCATGAAATTTTCTATCAGTAACAGGAAAGGGGGATGTGAAGAAAGGCTTTGATTTGGCACAAGGATCAACAAAATAAATGCTTGACTTTTGATTTGATAGATTATTTAATGGCGCAGATGTTTCATATGGAGTCAAGGAGTAGGACTGATTATAAGAATTCATTCTGTTTGTCGACCCAGTTTTAGAAACAATTCTGTCTATATGGTTGTGCTCATCTATTTGTGTTTTGTTAAAGTTTGTGTACATCTGTGAAGTATCTGTGACAGAATATGAGTTAATTACACATTCTTCGTTAGGAATGCCATCCAAAGGGATTGAGATGTTTGAAACTTTAGCACAATTCGATGTTGAAGCATTCATTCTGCTTACATACTCACAGAGATTTGGAGTAAGGCAATTTAAGCGCTTGTTAAGTTCGACGATTTGGTACTCCTTCTTTGTAAGTGTAGCTGGAAGAGTAGTTAGTTTTTTTTATAAAAAAAAAGCTTGATAATTTCAACCAACAAAAACAAATTGATACTAAAAAATATATATGCAGTCCCATGGTAGCTGGCGACAAAATATGGGTTCGTACGCCATTTTCCCTCAGGATACTGGAGCCCATGTGCTCCACTGGTTTGGAATCAGGTTTCCCAACATCCATAGGTGGACCCTCTGTGTACACCAACCCGGTTAAAGCGCTGGACATTCGCTTTTCATCCTCTCAGTTTCGTAGACAACACCCCTGCCTCGAGAAGGCAATGAGCAAGACTTCCTTGATAGTGGCTGTGTACGCGTGGCCGTTTGAGAGCATTTCGAGAGGGAGAACTGGTTGTCTCAACCCTCAGCCGTACCACGGCATTGGGATGGCAAGTGAATAATAATCGGATAGTTCTCATCTAGTGAGTGATTTAGGGGACAAACAAGCAGGCTCCATGACATAACATGTTCATCTTTTCGACTAATGATATCTAAGAAAGGTAACAGGTTATTATTCTTTTCTTAGCATGAAAGTATAACGTAACTTTAAAGATATTGAGTTTCCTTAACAAACAATTTCGACCTTTATTATTGCTACATGTGACTACTGTGTCATCTACATACACCTTGTACACAGTCATTTTCGACTAAATCGGAACGTATTACGCTCGTGTATCAGACAGTTACAACAAACCTCATCTGCTCATTCTATACAAATTTGTCAAACGGAGTGTCCTAAAGTTTTAAAACACATTGCTAAATTATAACTTTCCTTTAAACAAGTCAACTCAGATCAATAGTTGGCGACTAGACTAATAAACTGAAGAAGTCAAGTCACAAGACGTAATAAGGTTGAACGATGCAAGTGTGAGTGAACTATGATGATTATTTTGTATATTTACATGACTAAGGAATATTAACTACAACATTTCTTACCTGCATCAATCCAATTACCTGGAAATATGTATGAGTTGTAAATGCCATCGCTTAATTATGGGGTTTCGCCTATAATTATCTTGCATTCCTGTACACTTAGTTTAATATTGAGACTTATATGTGCACCATAGGAGCTAAATCAGACCACAGACCAGACCTTATGAATATTTACAGTATTACATTGAAATCAAAAATAATCAGTTACATGATGACAAAAGGCACATAATAAAGCAACTGAAACAAACCATTTAATTCCGTTATCTCTTTTAGGGAAGAATGGTAAGCCGTCATAAGCTCCTGTTTCATTTTGTCTTCCTCTTTTAAGGTGTCTGTCAGACGTTGATTTTCTTCTTGCAAAGAGTTTACACGAGAGGCAAGATCACTTAATTCAGTCTCAGTTATTTCATGCTTTTGCCGCCGTTTGCTCATATTGTAGTTTTGTTCCACAGAATTAGATTGTTTTGTTCGTTCATTTTTAGTTTGCTTCTTCCATGTCTTATCATTGGATTCACTTAGTCCACCATGTGAAAAACGTTCAGAGTTCAGTGCTGTAAGTTGGTTATTTTTAATAGTTAAAGCTTTTGTAAGATTTTGCAATTCTAATTCTAGGTCCTGCCTTCGTTTTGCGCATAATTCATTGTTTTTGCATGCTTCAACGCATATGGGATCACAGGAATTTAATGAAGTACTTCGAGATTCAGTCATTGAAGCTCTGAAATAGGAAAAATATTTATAAAGAGATGAGAAAAGACAGTAAAAGTCAAACAAATTTAAGTGACAGGTCATAAACTAATAATTTCATAATAACTCATGAAATCTTGGCAGATATCATGATCATTGCAACCTTAGTCAAACGGTCAACGAAATCATGTGACGATATGAAACTAGACAAAAATCAACTATATATATATAATCATGGATAAACGATATGCTGAACAAATTAAAAACATTCTCGCCAAAGGAACCCTGAAAATATATTTCCTGAATCTTAATATTAAAATACGAATTCTTCGGAGTTTGATGTGCATTTTACTGTAAATTTATACCTAGTTGAACATTCATTTAAAATTTTATGAGTTGCTTAGAGTTGGGTCTATTATGGAGATGCCTAAAAACATCCGTTAGAAATGTTGAGTTACGACGATAATATATTTTAATTGTCTGATAAGCAACGAGTAATTTAATGGTGGGTAATCACTCCGTGCGAGGACAATACATTATGGTGTACGAATACAATCCTTCATTTGAAAAAGCAAATATATCTCCCTAAGTTTTATTAACCTCAACTATTTTTATACAAACTAATCAATTACACGTAATAATTGTCGAGACAAAAGCACTAATTATTGAGGAAGGTATAGATTAAATAAAACCTTACTTACTTGGAATCTGTGGTTTTAGAAATAACTGGTTCGTTAGATGTTGATTCTGAGGAGCTTGCTTCTATTTGTTTACCAGATTGCTGTTTGAACTGCTGTTCGAGAAGCAAACGATATTTACGCTCTTCAGTAAGACGTTTCTCAGCTGCCTGTAGACTGGCACGATCCGCCTGTAACACGAAACTCAGTGACACAACTTAGTGTATAAATGATTTAAAAGATACAAGGCTAGTCAAAGTATGTAATATTAAGTTGGAAAAGAACTACATGACTACGTATACAATCAGAAGAGTCTTAGTTTTAGGTGACCCTGAACTGAACAATTGGTGATTAGAATTTAGAAAAAATGGAGGATAAATTTCACTAAAAACTGTGAAATCCAGCAGAATAGATCAAGAGCAGATGAATTTCCTGTTTCCAAAATTAAATTAGGTGGGCATTGTTAGAATAATTTGAAGATTTTGACTGACAGTAAATGTTTAGGTCAATATTCCTTCAACAATCACTAGTTTCTGCAAAACACAAAGTTAGAGCAGATATCGAAACATCAGTAGATATAGTGACCAGAGATGGGTTTATAGTTGTAAAGAGTTATACTTAGTGAATTTGTAAATTTAAGTAGGAAGAAAATACTTTTAGTTTTCATGCAGATTTGAAATTGACAAGATTCATTTTTATACCAGATTTTTTAATGATATCATGGAGAAGTCTCATGCATCATATACCTAAAATAAATAATCATCCTTAACAATCCATTCAAGTGATTCAATAATATGAAAAAATCCATTTCTGATGTAGTAGTGGGGCATTTGGTGTTCATATTTATGGTGAGATAACGATGATAAAAGATCAATCGCCAATGACTCAAGCTAATTACCTTGGTAAATAGAATAGCTTTCGAAGCATCAGACATATTTGACACATAAATGAAAACGAAAAATGTAAAGACTTATTAGTACTATTGACCTGTAAGCAGTTAAAGTAATGGAGAGGTAATAACAAAAAGGGATCCAGGTACTGCGGACGTTTAGTAGACCAAAGGATGATCTATTCTACTCCAAAAGACTGGGACTAACCAAGGCAGTATAAAACAATGTAATTAAGTGTTAACACATTAAATCTAAGTTAGTTTCCACTAAAGAAACGTGTAGAATAATAATTGCAGGTAGTATTTAATGCATAAATAAAAAGAGTTATTCTGATAGTTTTGTCGCAAGAAGGATTATGTCAGGATTTTTAGTACCTAGCTAGTGATAAGAAAGGCCTCAACCTCAAAAAGAATAATAGGAGAAGTATATCTTACAATAACGTATTATATCGCATATCAATTAGTAAAGTTAAATTAAACTGAGACTAGGTTACTTTAATATTCTTCGTAACCTGATTACTAATTCAAATTACATGAATCGTTAACGTTTTCTTCATATTACAAGACTGTAGACTGTAGAAACGATAATATGCGTTTTAAAGCTATTCATGAGACCTTTTTCTTTGTACTTAATACATAATACAAATTTATACAGATTGTTAGTATATATCAGAATAAAATACACTTGATATGAAAAAGAAGGAAGTTGATAAATGGAAATGTTAAAATCAATCAAAAAGAAAGGGAGACAACACCCAGTCAGTAGTAATGGAATAATGTGCACATGAAATAATGAAGTCATTTAATGGGTATATACGCACTATCATTATTATTGTGTATGAAAATGTTAAAGAAAGAGAAGGAAGAAACAAGTATTAAAATATACTTATTAAATCATAATTAAAAAAGTAGGATCAAGGATTGAATTTTGTTTAGTTGTAAAGTGTTCAATCAATAAGAAAAGTGTAACCACTTGTTGAATCAATCTATAAGAAAATTACCTGGATCAGGTGTCTGAGCAATAGTTAACTTTTTGAAATAAAATAATAGAAACTAGAGAGAAATTCACGCCTGGGTGTATATGACCTAAAAGATGAAATCAGGTCAAATATGAGAAGTGTAGCAAAATCGAATCTCCAAATATAGACTAAGACAAAAATGACTGACAGGCAAAAGAAAAACAGTGTTAATGTAGTTAAAAAAACCTAAATTGATTTAACCAATAAAACACCCACAACGAGAATTAACAAAATAAAATAACCCTGATAATCATATAACCTTGCCAAAATATGGGAACTCGAAGGTGAATAAAAGAATTAAAACACATTTTCGGACTTTTATCAATAATCGAAAAATGATGGAAAAATCAAGATCACTGGCTTCAAGTACAATATTTAAGTATTATGTTGACTCGGTGATTCTATTATAAATGCATACGTATTATATAATCTGTCCCTCTGATCCAACAAATAAATAAATAAAATATCAATAATATTCTTGTAATATGACAGCTGAGATAAATCGATAAACAGGTGATTTATTAAATAAATAAAAATCCGAAATATATAGCGACAGACGATCAGTTACTTTCAGACAGTAGACAATCTGATAGCTGTATACATAGCCAATTTAGGCCGAAAAGATGAGTTTGAGAATATACATAAAGGTAAATGTTTGTGAACCCCGTGAGAAATTAGACAAAAACAAGATAAACGAAATAGTAAATTGACTAAAAATTACAACAGCGACAGTAATAAAGAGTGGTGGAAACATAACGTATCAAAAGATTAAAGAAATAATAAGATCCTAATAGTGAAGGTTATTACATACCTGAAGGCGTTGAGTCAATTGATTGAGCTTGGCTTGCAAACTTTCAGATTCTTGCTGAGCTTGAGAACTTTCAGAGCGATATGTTCGTTCAGCAGCAAGTAACTGCTGAACTTGACCACGTAACTGAATTTCTGAACTACGTAAAGACTGGATTTCCGATTTTAAATTTCTAGCCTCAGCTTCTAGTCTGCAATTTAGATAATAATCCAAAATGAAGAAAATTGTGAATAGATCATACAAACCTACGAAACAGATATTGAAATAAAAGCAACAACATATTAGTCATAATCTATATGTGAATGTGCTGAACTGACAACTATAGATCGGAGTTTAGCAACGTTATGTGGTTGACCATAAAAAGTATATTGAACTGAAGTACGATTAGTGGTTCAGTGATTATCAACTAATCACCAATTTACCACCAAACTATAATAAATAATAAAATACTTTCATCAATAATATTTATACCACTGACAGATTCAAAGTCATAAAAGATGGCCTCGAAATGTCTATGATTATTGTTTGCAAACCTCAGTTGGGAGGGGTAGATCTTCACGGCTTAGACCACCGGTTAGTGAGTTTTTAAACTTTTATTATGGTCTGGTCAGGATACACTTAATTTTCATCTAACCTGCTTCTATTTTACCGGGTAGACAAAATATGAGGTTGTGGGTGAATAACCAAAGTTTTACACCCCAGTCGATGAAGGTTCTCAGAATCCTCTTTTGTCTAATTATCCACATCCTACAACTTTATTGTTGACTTGGAGGCTTGACCATGAGAGAAGTAATTCAGAAACATTTGTGGTGAAGTACCGGTTGTATGGTTCAAGAGTGGACTCCTGTATAGTATGTTTACTTATTGACAGATAACTGGATATCACAACCTCGTGCACAAGTGGCTTAATGAAACTGAAATCAAACAGACTGTGTCCATATTGATATTCTATTATCTGTCAAACTAACAGGATAGATAAAACTACCAAGACGAGAGAAGTGATCAAGATGTAAATAAATTTATTTACACTTAGAAATGATGGAGTATTGACCGTCGATTAACTTATTTTGAACATTCGGTTAGTGAAAATTGAACCGATGTTTAAGGGTCTTTTTATGAATTTGCTTTTCTTTTGATTCACCACACCGAAAATTTACGACTTAAATTTGTGATCTAATGTCATGCTTTGTGTTCAATTAATCAGGTAGATAGATAGTTATATCACGACAATAATGAAAGCATCTAAAACTGGTTATTGGTCCTGAATATCGAAGGATGTATTATGTAATCGATGATGTAATTGATGAAATCAATCCCACTATGTAGTAGTGTAGAGGAGAACTCAGGTGGGGCAAACCAATTTATTGTTTTATGCAAAATTGAAGTGGTTTAGTAAAATGTGAAAATCATGCATTAAATATATTATTTGCACAGTTTCTTTGCGTTGCCCTTTACATATTCCACTATTCCTTTAATTCCGTTGTTGTTTCGATTACTCTCCGATTTCCTTACTGCTCTCCTCATTTCAATGTTCTGCTGACAGGCATTCCACGTCTTATTGCTGCTACATACTAGCACATACAACAGAAATAGTAATAATAATAATACGTAGTTTTAACTGTAACAAAATATTCCCTAAGTTTCGCATTGAAAAAACATTAGCAGTGAAACTGAAAAAAAACTCTGAATTCGGATGATAATGCAAATACTGGGAACCAGTAATGACATAAGAAATACAATAACTGGATGAAATAACCACTAATTTTATATATATTAGAAACTTGACAATAACAAAATTTTTATATATATGATATGTGGTGGAGTTAACTTTACAAATGTGCAGACAAAAATGTATCTAGAAAAATATTGCATCAAGTTTTGACGGTGAAATTTATCTTGATGAAGCGATTGGTGAAAATGTGATAAGCCTGTGAGAATTATTGTCTAGGGATTTGGTATATTTGTAAATTTAACCTGCGTCTACCAAACAACTGGTTCATGGTATTTTACTTGGTTCTAATCGCAAGCTTTTACTTGACTAATTTCGTTTCCTTAATATTTGATGCGTCTTCTACTGACCGTAAATTACAACAAATAAGTCAGACTTATTGCTGAGATCTGTATCACAAATGCTCTAGTTATGTATACAATGAGAATTAATATTTATGGTGCGTTGCGTTTGTTATTCTATGTACATAATAACGTGAGTCTTTAAATCAGAATATATGAATATAAGATAAAGCTGACTGGTTTTTCTGGTATCCTGGTTGATATCCATTGAGGTAGTTGTGTTGGCTATCGATTGTTAGCATACACAGTGACTGTGTTAGCAGACTCAGTGCTAAAGATCATAGACTGAAGCGACGACAATATTCACAGATTTGTCAGATTACACGATTGATTAATAAATGTGTTAGATTGTTTGAATTCTGAAAAACAATTACAGATAGTTTGTTGCTGGGACTTATATTTTTGACTGGACTTCAAATTTCGGCAATTCTGAATAATGACGTGATCAAGAATTAGTTATAGAACCCTAGACAATTGAGGGATAGCACCTTACATAACTATGGGCTGAGAGACGTAACAGCAGTACAGTGGTATCGCTACTGTCGAGAAGTGTGTTTCAAAGTGGAGAATGAAGCGTCAAAATAGATGTTCGGAAAAGAAAGTATAATAGAGAGAAGTGTACATGCGGTTTGGGTACGTAGCTTTTTCTTCAAAATAATTGGCAGGTATGCGGAATACAGGACTAAATACCACAAAAAGGTTATTTTCAGTGGGCTTTAAATAATAAAAATAAACCGTTTTACCTATAGTAGGATAGTATGTCTTATCTGGGACGACAGTGTACACAGATGATTAAGGGCCTAAACACGCCTTCACAAACGAGGCTACATTTATTGAAGGGTCGTCCATAAACAAACGTTTGTAGACCCGACGACAGGTGTACACACTAATAATGCAGAAATTAAGTGGTTAAGATTAAAGAACAACCCTTGAACATATAAATGTTCTAAATATGCAATGATTTAGAGCTATATGGACAAGTTTTGGTGTAGAATTTATTCTGATTTTTGTTTTATTGAACTCATGGATAGCATCTACATATTTATTAATCATATTAAAACTCGACATTCACTATAATTTTGCCGTTCTTTTTTCATACAACTTTCATTTACACAACCTGAATTCTAATAAGCTAATGACTGATGGATGTTGGGAAGGTCACTCTCTTTGATCTGTTCGTGGGTGTCAGAATTGCTTAGTATAATGCTGATATCTGTTAAGTTCTCTTAACTTTTATAAAACACGAAATTGAGCTCTAAATAACAGCAATATTGTGGATGTCAGAAATATTATTCATGTTTAACGTTTTATTAAACATAGTGCAACTTGTGTTAGTGGGAAATAGTTTGAATGAATGGCCATGTCTTAGCCAGTCAGCACTAGCGGATACTTGAAGAAAACACTAGAATATTCTCGTGTAAAATTACTAATATACTAACGTTTTTCTTATTGTGATTCTTGATCTCTCTTAACCTTGTTTATTTGGGACATATAATTAAGTTCCTGTTCAACCGTGTTCGAAGAATACTAAGCAATCAGAGTGGCTGGACTGTAATGAGGGTTTATAATATTTAGGGATTTAAACACGAGATATATTACGACTACATCTGAGTACTTAAGTTTAGATTTTTAAACTAAGTTGAGGGTTCGTTATTTCCGAACGTTAAAGATTGGTAGGATTGAAGATAAGTGGAGGGACTGATTGTCCTCTCAAAACTGTCACCGAATTCAACTCTTATCAACATTGTTTGGTTTGGATAGCGGGAAGTATGTACAGTAGTAGCAGAAAGGCTTTGGATATCCCACATGATCCAGATTCATTAAAATACAATTAGAATTCACTTGTATAAAAATCATGACGTTCTCAAACTCTCGTAGTTGCATTAACTCATGTAGTTACATTAACTTGGTAACGTGTGATTTAAACGAATACAACAAGGATCAGAGCTTAATACGTAAATACATGCTTGGTTATTAAGTTCCTTTGATGTCATATAAGTAACTTATATAAAACAGTATTTCAAGAACCCAATTAAGAATAACAGAAAACTAACTTTAAAGTATACTCATCCTTGTTAGCATTTTTACCGCCTGATTTACAACCAGTTGATAATGAGGTTGAACCGCATGTATTGGATCTACTACTAGCAGCAGCCCCAGAAGAAGCTGAACTTACATTCGAATTATTAGAAAGAGTTGTTTTATTTGAAGCAATATTGATTGATGGAGGTGATTGTTTTGTTTCACAAGATTTTGAATTTGATGGTGTACAGTTCAATTTGGCTCTACTATTATTACTAGTTGAATTAGAACAAGTTGAAGTTGATAAACCAGATGTAACTGAAGCAAGTAGTGACGTGGATTTCTTGTGAACTAATTTATCCTCCTTCATATCAGTGTCCCTCTCTATATGATTGTCAGCAGAAACAGTATCCGGAACAACAGAGTTAGGGACAGATGGAACCTTTACAATGATCGTTTGAGCGAGAGAGACGGCCACATACGATTCAGGCTAAGAATGTAGGATAGGAAACAAAACTTTGTGGCGAGGAACTAATAAAAAGACTCAGAAATAACTTAAACAGCTAGAATAAGCCTGTTTTTCCGAATTACGAAGTATTGAGTTTAAATACAAACTCTTTTTTACTATTCGTGCCAAATTAAAACGATTTCCTATGTATGTGAACACCTGTGAAAGGTTATTTCATGTTATAGATGATCGTCACTGCTTTAACAAGAGATTGCAGCTACTACGCAGTTGCCTTAAATAAACTGGACTCTGACACAAAAGTAATTTTTATATTTTACAAACCAGCAATTTGACATTGTTTCTTCATTATTGACAGAATACATAACATTATAAGGCAATAAACTTAGTTTTTCCTGAACATTATGTGCTACATATCTCCGTGTTAATTTGCTATGAAAACTAGGGACGATGGAGATTTGTCTCAAGTTGTATGACTGACTGATGTTGTTAACTCTTGATTTTGAATTTTTCTATATTGAGTTGTATATGACTGTATGACTGCAAAACTTAAAATGATAAGCAATCGTAGTGGCCTTGTAATTTTTCGCTGAAACGCATAAAACGTGAGATGAGTGAAAGTTTTAAGTGAGTACTTACGAAGTAAATTTATGCAACCTAACTGATGATTACTTGACTAAAAGTAGAGTCATAAAGCAAACTAGTCACAATTCAAGATAGTAACTAGTATATAGAAATATATGGACTAATCGTCTATTAGAGTACGTTAACGTCATATTTTTCTAATTTGACAGTGATAATCTCACTGAATAAAAGTACATAACTGTTCTCCTTAATATAAATGTAAAATTATATAAAATGTACCTGCTCTGAAAGTGATGATGGTACAGAAGTATGGTTATTCACTGGTTCATCATTTCCTAACCGAAATGTACATTCTTGTGAAACACTGCTATCATTTGAACATAAAGAAAGATCCGTACAATTATCACCACGAGTAGATGAATAGACGAGGCGTGTTGTACGGGGATGATTCAGAGACATATTCTTCTTATTAACACTTGAGGCAGGATGAATTTCTTTATCTCTGGAATGAATCGGGTTAACCCCATTTAATTCAGATATATTTCCAGATGAAGTTAAATTTGGCACAGTGGATGTGGGAGAAGAAATAGCCAGTGTTGAACAGTTATTTTCACAAACCATATTCGAATGTTTAGATTTAGGAATGGTGTCTTTATCGAAAGAAAAAACAGAAAACATGAGGCATTTCAATATAATGAGGTACTTGAACAATAGATGATATTACGTCCCACCATAGCCTGAACACAAAAAAAACCAAATTATCAATCGAAATCAGAATAAATTTGAAATTACATAATGGTACTTAAGTATACTTGCTATTATACCTATCAACAAATTAACCAAAATTCCTTAGTTTAATAAGGTGGATTTTCAGTGTAGATAAATGACTTTTTGTTGAAAATGTCACTTGAAAATTATGGGTTCTGTGACCAAACGAAAGTTAAAAAAAAACTAATTTAGACCAAGTTATAAATCCTTAAATCTCTTATTACAATTATTTTGATGCACACAGTCCACCTAATAAAATTAGAACTGCTTATACTGTGGTTCATGGTACTTATATCGACAGACATAAGTGGTGTGTAACACCAATCGGAAGTAGCAAACCTGGTAACAAAAGGCTAAGAAGCCAGAGTTGAAGACAAGGGAAAATAGAAAGGAATTGAGAACTTGAAGAATCATACGGAATGTGAGAGACAAATGATGAAAATTTGTAGAAGTATTCAGTGTATGGTTCTTGTATTTTACCAAGATACTCTGTAATTTTGTATTAAAATACATTCGTTGTCCACACTTGTGTTCTCGTTCACAATAATACCACTAAAGTACATACAACAATAAAGATTGTGATAATATCATGAATTATAATGCAAGGAAAAAAGTTTTTAAAAAAACACTTCTTAAATTTACAGTGTCATAAGATGAACTTATCATATTTTCACTGCTTCTCATGTGTAGAAACCCAAATTAAATGAGCTGATTTAAAAATTGCTGTCATTGAACAACGTTGTAATATGTACGCGACTAAAAAAGAACAATGGTTATGGAACACAGAAAGCTGACTTATAACTCCAGCTAACTTGTCATATTTTACTAGTTAGGAAAGTGAGGCATTATACTCTCAAGATTCTAAAGAACATCTAACAGGTTAAGATTAGCAGGTCAATTTGAGTTCTATTACACTACCTTCATAATTCTTAAAATGACTTAAATACATAAACATTCTATCATTTATAGATTCAATACTAAGATGAGTGAAGTTGAACACAGTTAGAATACAGGTCTGATAGTCAAAATCAAGAAGCAGAACCAATTAATGAAATACGTGACTGCTTCTAATACTCAAAAGGTACATCGATGTGGGTTTATCAATCACTGGTGGTCGTTAATTAATTTCCAGGTCTTTAATATTGTTTAACTCATTATGATTAATATCCTTTACTTGTGATTGGATATACGAAGAAAAAGTACCCAAAAGTATTTAACAGTATCTAGCAGTTACTTCTGCGATTCTGTAAAGATTCTTGAAAATGGAAACATACATATAAAAAAGGGAATGTGAGAGGATTTTCTTGACAATTTGAAGTGTCTCAACGAGTCCAAAAAGCAAATCTACAAAAAAACCATATTACGAAACATATTCAATGAATTTCAATACAGCGGAATTAAGCGCTAGGCATACGTTTTTAGATTTCGTATGAAACAAGCTCTTAAAGTATGTATTCCACTATAAAACCTGGATAAAAATGGAAATATGACTACTAGTATTTTACAGACTTAACTGATAATAATGATACACAATAAAAAAATCCATTACTCTTAAATATCCTAAACGTGGAGAAGCTATTGTTATTAGTAGTCTGTTTTGTGCAAGTGACGTAAACGCAGAAAAAATCTAAGATGAAAGAATCGAAACTTACCTGATTTTAAATAGCACCAAAGTTCCTTTGGTAATGCCTCTTCCAGAATTGAAAAAAACGTTATATTTTGTGCTTCCACAAACTTTTGTCTTCTCTGTGAATTAGGAATATATGAATCACACGAACATATTAAAACTTTGCAGTAAACAAATAAACTTAAACGATAAATATTTTATTATCCATATGAGCATCGGTTCAACTTGCCACATTAGCACAGAAAAAAACTTCATGACAAATCTCAGAGTAGCAGAAGTAGTAACAGTATCAATAATAATAAAAATGGAAATTTATAGGGTGATATCGGAACTAGGTTCTGGAAGAAAACAAGAAATAAATGTCCTTCCTCCATTAAGAACTACTTTGAATCATGAGATTTAAAGTCCCTAACAATTAGTTGCAATAACCACGCGACCCCTAACCATGTAGTCTACAACTACCTACATGACTCAGTCCAATTTTCAACGACTTAGTACATTGGTATTTTGTCTTACTTTGACAGTCCCTAGCGTTCTTCTAATCTGTTCTTACTCCTAAATCGAAAAACAAAGGAAGGTGATGGTTTGGCATAAGAAATACATGTCTTTACCAACTTGGTGGATGAAGATTCACTACTTTATTAATCAACTTGCCATCTTTATCCGCAACCTCGGGATTGTCTACTTGGCGGTACCAAAATCTTTCAAAGATACCTATGACCAAATGCCAGTAACATACGGATATCCTCTATCCATAATGGTTAAGTTTCACACAAACAAAGTGGGACAGAGTGAACTGCTGAGCAATAAACTCGTCCTTTGGCTGGTAGACAAAGATCTCACCTACGCCACAAGTGACGCCAGTTGGCAAAAACCAATCGAGCCCTATAAATACATAACGAGATTTCATCATACACCAAGCCATTAGGACTGATATGACTCCCAAGACAATTGAAGCGATCGATATGTTTAACTACTTCACTTTCCATAAATAATGCAGGCGCTGGTGTAGACCAGTCCTAAAGCAACATTTTGGATTTGAACAGAAAAACACATCCGAAATATACTTGGATTGCTGCTTAAGGTCAGGAGACCTCGGAATTTTTCAGTATCTTTATGAAACGGAACTATGCCATCTCAGTATCCCAAGTCAACAAATGAATCTCTTTGTAGATCAACTCCCGAAAAGTCAGACGATAAGAGCATTATCGCTAAAAGGTTGTCTATGACGAAGTAAAATAAAAATATCGAAAGTGGATAGCCCCGAATAAAACCGCTTGAGATTGACAATTCCATATGTGCTGACTAGATTAGTAGTATTATTATTTGAAAACATAAACATTGGTACAAGGGGGCACCAAATACATACTCGCCAAACAATAACAGTGAGGTTGTGAAGCGATAGAGAATGTAGAGCGCATATAGTAAAAGAAGAACAACGAACGGAAACTAGTGTGTAAGAATGAAATTATTATTATAATGGGAGAAACAGTTCGGTTAAGATACAACCACAGAGAATGCTTTCAATTAAAGAAGTTACGTTCACCAACATAAAGAAAGAAAGAAACTGCAGCAGGATCGCCACTGGCTTCTATTCTGAACCATATTTAATAAAGTCTCTAGCCGCTGTGTTGCACCATCTTTAGGACCCCAACCAAAGAGTCGTGAAGGACTAACAGGCGCCAATCCTGTATACTTCCCTTCATACCACGACACCATGTCATACACTGGCCACCTATCCGCTTTTTCCAACCAGTCCCACCGTCGGCGAATGATGCACGACGTGGAATTCTCTGGGACGACATTCGTAGAACATGTCCAAGCCACCGAAGTGACACCAAATGGATGGTTGACACTGTGCTCGAACACACGATGCCGAACCCCTGCATTACTAACATGGTATGCAACTGGATGTCAGCAATCCTTCGGAGACAACGATGATCAAACACAGAGAGTCGTCTAACATCCTCAACTCGGAGAGGCCAGGTTTCACAAGCATAGAACAAAACCGCTCTCACCGACGCGTTGTAGATCCGACGTTTACATCACGAAGACGCCAAAGATGGCCCAGATTGGTATAGGCCGCTCTGGCTTTCACTATACGCCTGCGCTAGCACTTACCCAGTTATTCAGATACGTGAACTTCTCGACTACTTCTATCCGCTCACTAACCAGGGTGAGTGCAGGTTCAGGGTCTTGCCAGTCTTGTAGAAGTACTTTGCACTTCGAAGGTGCAAACAACATACCATACTTACTGGCACTGATTGTCAACTGATTAAGTGTGGATTGCATGGCTTGGACATTATCGCACAGTGACACAATACCATCCGCATACTCAAGGTCGAGAAGTCTTTCTCCAGGCAATAGATCCACACCACCATTACTTACATCCGTCAGAGCTGTTTTCAGAATGTCATCGATGGCAAAGTTGAAGAGGAATGGTGAGATTGGGCAACCCTGCCTAACCCCACTGCTTGAATGGGACAATGGAGGAAGGTGGTTGTATGCCCTCACTCTACCTAAGGTGTTTGTATATAGGGCCTTTAGGATGTTAATGAACTTCTAAGGCACACTCTTCTTCAATAGACAACCGCAGAGAACAGTCCTGTCTAACGAATCGAAGGCAGCCCTGATGTCAAGAAACACTACGATTGTTAGTCTTTGATAAATATGACGGTGTTCCAACATTTGGCGGAGGGTGGAGATATAATCAATACATCCTCGACCAGAACGAAACCCAGCCTGCTCCTCGTGAGTCAATTTTTCTCGGGTTTTGAACAACCTACGAAGTATGACGGAAGCCAATAGCTTGGACGCAATAGAAAGTAGACTTATCCCCGATAGTTATTACAGGAACAACGTGAACCCGTTTTAAAGATAGGGACAACTATCGACTCATTCCATGACGTTGGAAAACTCCCAGACCTTTGTAAACAACGTTGTCATTTCCTTGACCAGAAAGTCACCACCATCTTTAAAAGGAGCAGAAGGTAAGTCATCTAGTTTCGGTGATTTGTAGTGCTTCAAGAGTTGGAGTTCCTTGCGGACTTCCGCCTCATTCGGTGGATCATTCGTCACCGGCCATGGAGGGCAGGACAGTCTGACCGATGTTGCCGGAGCAGCAGGCCAGTTGAACTGCCCTTCGAAGAATTCTGCACATCGTCCAAGACGTCGATGAATGTTGGTGATTGGCATCTCGTCATCCTCGCAGATTGTTTCGCTCACACCAGACGTTTTGCGAGTGCCCCGGTGACTTCAAAGAGCTCCTAGCAGCTACCATGTGCAACTGCTGTTTTCAACTCATCAACACCCTCTGACCATCAGGCTTCTCGGTCCTTACAAAATGTTTGTCCAATGTCATTAAGTGACAGTTGTCTTTTGTGGTCAAACTCACGGTCACTCGAAGTAAAAAGACAGGATTCGATGAGTTGTGAGGATTCAGAAGAAACCCAGTACTTGTAAGTGTGTCGCTTATGAAGACGAATTTGTCGGTCACTGAAAAGTAAATGAAGATTTGCGCGAACATGGGCAAGATAAGAGTTCAGATAGGTACTCTAAATGGAGTTTCCGTCTTGTACACAATCACGTCTGCGGTAGCTGATCGCGATGTGATCAATCTGAGTCCAGGTTTGCGACGCAGAGGGAGGACGTCACGTGGTACATAAGCGATGTTTTACGAGCAGCCAGATTTTTGATGCATGTTTCCATGATAAATATGAATAGTAGTGTATTGTTTCTTATCGCCGCTACTTTTTCGCTTTTGATACCCACTACTGCTCACGATCATTGAGTAGGTTTTTTATTGCCCTATGTTTAGGCTACATCCGCTACTCATCATGTTCCGATGAGTTTCTGAGCATCTATCAGTTCAGAAAACGCCGCTGAAACCCACTGATTTTTTTAACCTTTTGGTTCAAGTTACCGCTAGATAACACTGGTGTTTGTATTCCACGCCGAGCCACCTCGCATTGGATATCAATTTCATGGTTGACTAACTCCTTCTTTAGTCGTTACTGAGATACATTCTTCACTTTTTCACCATTAAATGGAAATCTAAGGAGTTCTGTTTCCGTGTTTATTAAGATTCAGACAAATACGTGCTCGCGCATTAAATCGTGATCTGAGTTTAAACATATGTTCCAGAATGAGTGACAGTCTTTAATCGACCCTCTTCACCGATGACTGATGGAAATATGGTTTGAGTTCATCGTTAAGTCGATTGAAGGGGTCGCCATGTCAGACGATGTTTTCCCTTATGCTTAAAGTTACTGCTCCCTAAAAATAAACGGTTATACGAGCATAGTTGCAGCAGTCTTTTAGGTGGGCCGCGGTGTTGTAAGGTCCATCAAAGTACCTTTCGGTTTTATTTATACTATTTACTTGCGCATCAAAATCACTTATTTCTATTACTGTATACGGGCATTTAGCCTTTTGAAAGTTGCACGTTTCCTATAAAATTCATCGTTTGCTTCAACCAAATAAAAAGAATTGGGAGCACAGGCAAAAGCAACGGTGTGTATCCACATCTTTCTGAATTTGTATTATCCAGTCTGGTCGGACAGCGCACGAGTCATTGTCTATAAAAATCCACTACAAGAGACCCTATCTTATTTTTTAACCGAATGCAATACCTACACCAACGAGACCATGGGAAGTAGCAGTGGGGACTGTAAATACACAGAAGATGAATAGCATTGGCCTTTTTATTTGAATGAGTGACTGCACTTGAATCCATCATGGACGTTTCGGATACGCCACATACATCGATGGCACGAGATTCTAGAGTCCCAGCTAAGGAGGTCTGTTGTCGTTGGACGTTGAAAGCTCCAACACGTGGTTTCATGGAACCAGAAATAACATTTCGTGAACTAGAATCATTAGCACTGGTGACGCATGGCGATAAGGATAGGAAAAATATTAAGAGGCGAGAGAGGGATTTGATTATCAACAAGATTATCTCTGGTGTTGTCGGATGTTATTCAGACTGCGAAAAGATATTTCTCGTTGAGGGACCTGAAAGTAAACCGGGTAACAGCCTTAGTGATCTGGAAGAGTAACCGTAGAGTATAAGGGACAACTGCTTGACGATGGTCACTCATAGACTTTTCATGAGAAGTTCTGATGTGTTAGCTCCGCACTTCGAAATCCTCTACTACCGGAGACAGAAATCCGAAGGGTGAGATGAGGTGTGAATTTCATAGGACTGACCTTTTCTAACCCTCTCCTTACTTTGTGAGAAGAGAGAATCGCTGGAGATGCTGGTTGTCGGAGGTAAACAGAAGTAAAGCACTTGTTAGCTGTATAGTGGATAAGTAACAGAAAACAAGCTTGAGTATATTCCTTGGAGCAGCTAACTACAAAATCAAATACATCTACAACAAAAACGTTCTATTAACGGGGCAATATTAATAGTACATTAAACAAATTAGTACATATCTAAGGTATTTAGAAATGCACCAAATAAAACGGCATGTGATTATGAAAATATAAAAGGTAGTACTACGCATTGGAACAAATGAAATAATTACATAACGGTGATTTTTAGGAAACATTACTATTTTATTACTTGTAGATAAGAGAAAATACAATGAAAATTCGATATAAGAATTATCCCTTTATTTTTACAAAGTTAGACGAACATTACAATGGTGTTAAAGATGTTTAAGCTGAGCTTACTTTACTAAGAATTTTTCCATATAGAGATTGAATACATTCAACACACCCTCACTCCTTTATATGATCATTTAAATGGAATATGCACTGCATCAAATGCATGAAGGTAAATCAATAACTGAGTCACTCGATTTCTAACTACTGGGTTGCGAGTTCTAGCCGAGCTGTTTACATTAGTTTGAATAGCTAAGTAGTGTTATTACTACTGAAAAAAAATATGCGACATAAAGTCCATTACACGAATATTTACTTGATTATTTAGTTAAAATGGTTACGTTCTGTGTTTTCTGAAGCCATTAGATGATACTTTATCGACCTCATAAGCTCTTACTCATTATTGTGGAATTTTACACTTGCGGGGATTTAGATGAGCAAAAACATATTGAAACAATTTCTGAAGTAGTCACTAAGTTCATATTCATTGCACACTGAGTTTTATGGAACTCAAAGACTTCTGGGCATCCTCCAAATTACCATTGCCTAAGAACGTATTGACGGATGATAAACATTTGGTGACTACCAAAATCTTTGTAATGACAAAAGTGCTTGCCTGGCATATGTCACCTGTGTCGCAGGCGAAATGTTTGTTTGTTAACCAATTTGTGAGTATATTGTGCAGTAGTACAGGGTTTCACAAGGATATTATTAAATTCATTATTCTCGTCAAAAGAGGAAAACAGGGTCATATACAGAAAATTCCCAAGACATTAGAACATATCTCTTGGCGAAAATGACTCTGATAAACGATATAATACGTTTACTAATATATTTCAGTCAGAAATGTTCAGGAAATTAGTGTCCAATTTATGTTTTGGGTTTAATGAAAAAAACAATTCAAAATAGGTATATGCATACTGACAGGTTTGGTGTCAAAATCGAAAATGTCATTAAAAACAATAATGGTTAGTTATTTTATCCTTAATTAAACCTTATCTCAATTGTTACTTAAGAGTGTATTTTAATGAGATCTCATGCTACCCTTCCTAATTAAAACTTCAATAACACAAAACCAGCAAGTGTTTAAATCAAAAAACCTCATGTTACTAATTATAATGTCATACATATCTAAATGTAAGATCTGTAGTATACCAGTGCATAAATATGAATAAACAATTCAACTTTTGACCTTATATCAAACCACAAGCCTACAATTAGCACTTAAACAAAGTAGTATGTTCATAGTAGCAGTGCATCATTATCAGTTTAGTCCAATAAATAAACAGTCCAGAACTTTGGAAGGTGCTAACAATTATTTCGAAACAAAACACATTTCATGCATTATGGTGCAGTGAAAAGTTGTTGACCATCTATCTACTTATAGACTCATGAATCAAATGCATGTACTTAGTTGAGTACAGTATTAAGGTTAAACAGTTGAGCAGCGAATGTGAATTCTTCTTACTAATACTTTTACCACAAAAGTATCATTCTTAATGGCGACTATTTAGAAAACAAAAAAGGTCCGATTGGTTTAATCTATAAGAATATATGGAAAAGGTAGATGACCTACTTTGTTAAAAATTTATTTATGACCTCATACTGTTGAAACCAAGAATTACATTAGCTAATATATAACCCTTCTCTTAGTGACGGCTAGATTCCAAAGACGGATTACAACACATTGTACATTAGTTATAAGTCAAATATTTTCTGGCTGTGAATGTTAAGAAATACACTACATTTTAAGAATTCGACTAGAATCAACTTAAGGTTTTTTTTATTTGAAGAGGTCTATTGGCTGATAAGAAATCAATCGTATATCATTACCCGAGAATGGCAGGAGGAGGAAATTATTTTGTAATCATTCAAAATACTTTATATATCAAGGGATGGTGGACCTAACTAAATAAAATAGAAAATAATAGAAAATTTATTGTAAAAGGGTGTAATTTAGCCAACTAAATGCGTCACATACATGCTTTTCGATTTCAGTACGTTTGACTAATTTTTGTAAATGAAGATCTAGAAAAGCTGAAAATGTACATACTTCATTATTAAGGAATGGCGAAATTAACTCAAGAAGCTTCTATTAGTCTAAATTTGATACTAATACAAAATCACAAATTTAATTACGAAACTATTTGCCTGTACATCCACTAAATTGAGATAAATTATTTATAAAAGAATGAATTAATGAGTGACTCGGACAAATGTACATTGAATTAAATGACAAATGCATATAATGAGTCTACTTACCAAACGAAAATGATGTGAGATCATACTCTTTAAACTGAAACCCAAAGTTACAACGGGATAGCCAATGCTAGTGAGAAAGAACAATACGTAAGATGATAAAACAATGACATAAAAATGGTGTATTTGACGACTGTGTATGGACAGGAAAACAATGAAGTGAGAATTAAAATTCTGATTTGAGCTACAAATAAGTATTGTACGTTTCGAAAAACGATTGTACAGAGCATTCCAGATAAATATTTTAGAAAGACGAATAGTCTGCTGTGAAGCATATTTTAAAACTTCGAATACATCAAGGAATAAGAGATTTGAGCGCTGTTTGGTTAGATCAACATTCGGAGGTAAGTAATAGTGATGAAAGTGATTGGATAGGCGCATTTTTAAATTCCAAAGAGATAGACAAACCAATGACTGAGACAGAGAATGACAAGTATAATCGAACCTCACGGCTCTTACTCTTTCGAAAGGATTGACAATATCGATCTACACTTGTCGCTACTAAGCCAAAGCTAGTCAGTCATTAAAAGTCCCACTAAAGCTACCGAATAAGGATATAAGAAATTTGAAATTAATGAGTTCTCCAGAAAAAATTCGCGGTAAATGATGCACTGTTGTTTGGATAGATCTGAAGCACTGGTTGTAAATGTTAGGATCATTGGGTGAGCAACGTTGAGTTTAAATTCAAGATGATAAGAAAGAATGGAAAGTCAGTTAGTGAGGTAGTGGAAGTTTATCAACTGAGCTGGTTAAAGTATGTACTAAGTGTCCAACCAATGTCTAACATCAACACACAATATTTGTCGATGTAGGAATACGTTGGAGAAAGCCAAGAGCGACCAAAATGTAGCATGAGTCTATTGAGTCATTCGATGTTGGGTTGGGCCTAGTAGGTAGATGCATACCACTTCGTTAGGGTCCGTATGACGATTACGATTGGTAGTTGAAAACATTCAGTGACATGGCTCAGGGTTGACAGCAATGACACAAAATTATTCAATCCTTTTCTTCCTCTAGATTTTTAGTTTTAAAATTATCTTATACTTTCTATTCCGCTACTTCGTTCATTCTTCCAGTCAGTCAGTCAGTACCAACGTAGAACTTCGTACGTACGTACATCAATTCAAGTCGCCATACCACATTAGCACAGAGATGCAGTGGTCGATTCAAATCCCGTAGTGATAGATGTAGTAAGATTATAAGCTGTAATCAGAAAAATTAGGGTTTGAAGATGTTATTCAAGGACTATAATCCAGTGAAATAAATTTGGAAAGAGAAAAAAGGACATGAAGAATTCAGAAGATTTGGATTTGGGAGACCACAAAGAGTGGATAAACATGCACCATTGCAAACGATTTTGAGCCATGTTATTCAAGGTCTCTAACCATCGGTTGCTTTCATCTCGCGGTCCCCAACCAGGTAGTCTACACATACCAAAATGGCTCAGTCCACTTATCAGTGACTTCATGGATTTGTGCCATGTTTTGGTCTGGCCGCCCCTAGCTTTCTTCCAACCTACTCCTATACCATTGAACATCGCACGTCGAGGCAGTCGGTCGTTGGGCATACGTAACACATGTCCCAGCCATCTCAACTGATGAAGTTTCACTACTTCATCAATTGATTTGCCATTCTTACCTAGTACCCGTTTCCTAACAACTGTGTTACTTACTCGATGGTCCCATGATATACGAGCAATGTTTCGAAGACACCTATGACCAAATACTAGTAACCTACGAATATCCTCTACTCTTACTGGCCATGTTTCACTACCATAAAGTAGGACGGAACGAACTGCTATGCAGTAAACACGTCCTTTGGTTGATAGACGGATATCTCGCCTACGCCATAAATGACGCAAGTTGGCAAAAGCTAGTCGAGTCTTCTGTATCTGTGCTGAGATTTCGTCACACACCAGACCACAAGGGCTGATGAGACTTCCAAGATAAGTGAAGCGGTCGACACGCTCAATTACTTCACTCCCTATCACTAGTTCGGGTGTCGATGTAACCCAATCCTGAGGCAACATTTTGCATTTCGAGGGAGAGAATCGCATCCCGAACATGCTTGCATTGTTGTTTAGAGTGGTCAGAAGACTCTGCATTTTGTCAGCGTCTTCACCAAATAAAACTATGTCATCAGCATATTCTAAGTCAACAAGTGAACCTCCCGGTAGAAGTTCAACCCCTGGAAATCTAGACGAGGAAAGTGTTATCTCTAAAAGTACGTCAATGACAAAGTTGAACAAGAATGGGGAGAGTGGACAGCCCTGACGAACACCATTTGAGGTAATCAATTCTGATGACAGTTCGCCATAAGCTCTCACTCTACCAGTTGTGTTCGAGTAGAGAGCCTTTATAAGGTTAATGTACTTCTTTGGTACTCTTTTCAGTGATAAACACTGCCATAGAACCTCACGATCAACAGAGTCGAATGCCGCCTTAAGGTCGAGAAATACTACCATTGTGGGGCGTCTGAATGTGTCTGTGTTCTAGAACCTGACGTAGTGTGAATATCTGATCTATACAACCACGTCCAGGTCGAAAACCGGCCTGGTTTTCTCTAATCTGCTCTTCACGAGCTTTGATTAGGCGTCGAAGTATTATTGAGGCTAATATTTTAGATACTATATTTGTCAAACTGATTCCTCTGTGATTGTCACAAGAGGACTTTTGTCCTTTCTTATAGACTGGCACAATCAGTGATTGAGACCAGTCAGATGGGATTGCGTCCAGTTCCCAAATTCTACCTAAGACCTCAGTTAATCTCACTGCTAATACTGGACCACCATCCTTAAAAATCCCAGGAGTAAACCTGTCAGGGCCTGCTGCTCTCCCTCGTTTCAGATTTCCTATGGCTTTTTCAACTTCGTAAAGGGACGGAGGACCTTCATTAACTTGCCATTCGGGTCGACTGGAGATCATGGGAAACCGAAGTGTGGCTGAAGGCCAGTTGAACTGATCCCCAAAGTGTTCTGCCCATCGATCCAATCTCCTGGATTGAGAACGTATAATATGTCCATCTTTCTCTGAGATTGTTTCGCTAACGGTCGGGTTCCTAATTCCGGTTTCCTTAACGAGTCTGAACAATTGTCTGCTATTACCTATTGCCGCTGCCTTTTCCATCTCTTTTGCTTTCGCTACCCACCACTGCTCGCGATCATTGCGTAGGTTTCTTGCCAGCTTGCGCTTAAGCTGACTCCGCTCTTCATTATGTTCAGAGCCAGGTGGAATGAGTTTCCGAGCATCTATCAGTGCGATAGATGCTGCTGAGATTCAGTGTTGCTCCCTAACCTTCTGGTTTACCTTACTAGCAGATGTCACTGCTGTTTCCACAGCTTTTCGGATATGATTCCATGCTGCATCGGGGTGGGCATCACATACATGGCTGCCTAACTGTTGTCCTAGTTGTTCCCCAAGTACACTCTTAGCTTGACTATCATTAAGTAGGCCCCTAAGAGGTTTCCTTGCAGCGTCTTTCCTACGTCCAGTAAGACGCAGACAGATACACGCTCGTACTAGAGCATGATCTGAACCTAAGCATATACTCCAGAATGAGCGACAGTCTTCTATCGAGCCCCTCCATCGGTGGCTGATAGCGATGTGATCTATTTGGGTCCAACGTTGGGACGAATTAGGAGGTCGCCATGTTAAAAGATGTTTCTCCTTATGCTTAAAATTAGTATTTGCAAGGAACAGGCGGTTATCTGAGCATAGCTGCAACCGACGGTCGCCATTATCTGTTCTTTGAGCCACGACACCATGAGATCCACCTAGGTGTCTTTCCCCATCGCTTAGTTTACCTACTTGAGCATAGAAGTCACCGGCCACTATTACTACATCAGAGCGCCTAGCTTTTCGGAGAAGGTCGGAAAGCTTTCTGTAAAACTCATCTTTTACATCATCTGAGCTGCAGTCAGTGGGAGAATAGGCAGAAACGACGGAGAGGCAACGACGAGTGTCCCTATCTTTCCGGATTCTTACTGTTCCGTTCAGTCGGACAGCGCACAAACGGCTGTCTACGGGGATCCACTCTAAGAGAGCTAGTTCTGCCATAGGACTCAATGCTATGCCTACGCCGGCGAGGCCACGGGAAGCAGAGTCAGGGCTTTCAGATACACGAAGCGTAAATCGAGTCGGTTCTTTATTTTGGCATGGTGAGGTTAAATGAATGACGCTACTCGGATCTTGTATGCGCGTTTCGGAGACGCAGCACACATCGATGGCGCAAGATTCTAAAGTCCTAGCTAAGGAAGCCTGCTGTCCTATTTGGCAAAGTGTTCGTACGTTAAAAGCTCCTACGTGTAGTTTAGAGCGTGGTTTCAGGAGACCAGGAATAGCGTTCCGCGTACTCGAATCGTTTGCCTTAGCGGTGCGAGGTGATAAAGAGACGTGAGGAGGGTTAGTCATGGAGATAAGAGAGGTATTAGGTGTAGGAAGGATTTGAATGTGACCAACTTTGTCTCGTGTGTTGTTACGGGTATGAGGGCTGATGTCACTTCCCGGCTGCCCACACCGTGGAAGGGTATTTCTTGAGGAACCTGAAAAGGAAATTGGATTAGTGTTGGTCTTGACGACCTGGGAGCGTGACCACAGAGCCCAAGGGACAACTGCATGAGGTCGGTCGCGCACGGCCTTTTTGTGGGAGGTTTTTGATGTGTCAGCTCCGTTCTTCAAAGGGCCTTACCCCTGGAGACGGAAATCCGTGAGGTAAGGTGGGGTGTGACATTTTTAGGGTCGACCTTTTCTAACCCCACCCCTCCTTGTGGGAAGGCAGCATCGCTGTCATGCTGGTTGTCCGAGGGAAACACCTTACTGCTGCCACACTCCTCTACAGTCAGCAATACGACTTCGCCCTCAGACCTTGAGTTGCTGCTTTTAGTCTTACCGTTCACCAATCGACCTGCATGGCATGGTAGAACCTACAGGAACATATGTTCCAGCCAATATAGCTCGGTTGGGTCATCACGATAGGCAAGCCCGACCACCGCGTCAAGGTAGCAGCTTCAGTCGGGGTTCATTCTTCCAGAATTATATTGTCTATACTTATTTTATTCGATTGATACTATGACTGAATGTATTGATAATTTCATTTCACTGTGTGTGGTAATTTGAACTGATGCACATATGTGCCCGGTTCTACGTTGTATGACTGACCGATTGGTTTGAATAGAATACACCGTTAGCAACAAACCTTCATTACAACCATTAGTAAAGTAGAAAATGATCATATCTAAAATTATGGTTGATTCAAACAAATATTGAGTATTCTAGAATCTAGCGTATACATTAAAATGTTAAAATCAGAAAAAAACGAGTAACATATGGTGCAAGCTGATCACCACACAAGCTGTTTAAATAAGAGATGGAAAATAGATCACTAGCGACGGGAAATGACAAACACCAAAAACAGAAAATATCACTGAAACTGTCACACATGTCCATGTGGTTTCTAAATGCTTTTGTTGGGAAGTAGCGAAAAATTTAAAAATTACACAAATTACTTCGCTATATATTACACAACACCCCACTCCCCCCCACACACACAATGGTCCCCATATTAGACTACGTAGCTTTTTTTACATCAGTGGTACGGGAATACTGATTACCAAAGCACGAGAGTAGGTTGTCTATCTGGCTATTGATCTTCGGTAGATGTGAAATTAGTTTCAAAATTACATTTGGTATAAAGCCTAGTAACAAATCGAATTTCATACAGTAAATATGATTTTCAGCGCTTCCGTGACAAAAAGCTGCTTCGACGAGAAAACACTAGAAGACCAAAGGTAGAAACTACGTATATACAATCTATCCCAGTTATTTAGAATGATTTACAATTATACCACTCATAAATGTATCAACTAAACACAGTGATGTCCACACGGCTTTTGGCTACATGTTTTTTGTGAGAAGTAATATTACTCGGGTGCCGAACTCATGTGGCAAAGTGTTCGGTACTAGAACTTACAGAGAGATAGCTTGTTTGTTCCAAAATCCCTAGCATAAACAACTAAAGAACTTGGATTACGTCATCTCTTGATAGTAATTTCTATCTTCTATGAGTGCATATGCTTTATTAATTGAGGAGGGTTTAAATACTACACAGAAAAGCTGTTAAATATCTCTACTAAACATAACTATATGGAAAGGTAACTCATCTAAGCAAAGTTTATCAACTTACCAATGAGCTGCAAAAGGTCTGCAGAGATCTATACCCAGCGGCTGGCTTTTTGGATCACGGAATCTTACAGCAACCTCGACATAGAAGAATAAAAAACATAATGCAACTGTTGGGATATACACACCACGATCTGAAATGGAAGAACGATATTTTTTAAAAGATATATAGCAAGTATGTAAATACATAGCTAAAAAGTCAAACATTTAAAGTCATACTTAATGGGTAAATATAAGTCAGAACTATAAATATATGTTTAGCAGACATACTATATTCCTTAAGATTGCTCAGTCGAACGTCTCGGTGTTCCATAGAAAGTGTTAATATTGGGTGAAGTCATGAGTGTCGTCCACTAGCAGGCTTGCCATAAGAAAAAATGTTAAATTAATACGGATATTCCTATATTCACAAACAGTCTTGTAGGCTACCATAACAACAGAAATCAATCGTTAATTTTTAGAACTGAACAATCACTCAAATTTATGTATTTTATATCTTTCTATATACTAAATGCATAATTGTTCTATTAATTTTGACTTGTTTCCCATGTTTCTGTCTATACAATTTTGTTCTGTTGGCTGGTCTGTGCACGCTAGTTCAAATGTTATCAGCATGTGCATTTTATTAACATATAATGATGACTTTATCGATAAGTTATTACGAAAAATAGGAGATAAAATATAATTGTGAAAGAGATATAATTTGTGGTTACAATATTTAACTGATGTTTGTTTCCGCTGACACGAAAATAATCGCTCGAATAGCAAACATCATATTAGTCAAACAGAATTAACTTGATAGGCGTAATATCAAGTACTGTTAAATGGCAACTATCCTTGGTGTTAGCTTATCATTTGAGGCATCGGTTCCTACGATGTTTGTAGGTTAGTAGTTGCATCGATCCATGTTGCCACACCTCATTAACACAACAAGATGAACACCAAATTCATAGAAGCAGTTATTTCAATGGTAGTAAATAAGATATTTCATATAAGCATATGACACAGGGAAAAAGAATTAGTTCCTAGGAAGAGATATAAAGGTATTTTTATCTTAGGGTTTAAGGGAAGGCAAAAAGTGTATACACTTACGCCATTGTGATCGATTCTGAGTCATGTCACTGAGAGTCTCCAACCATTGGTTACGATAGTCACGTGCACCCCAACCAAGTAGTCTGCATCTATCAACATGGTTCAGACTAGAAGTTAGTGGCTTTATGAACTGATGCCACATTTTGGTTTGGCCGCCCCTAACTTTCTTCCAACCATTCCCAACACCGGTTAGCATTGCACGTCGTGGTAATCGGTGTTCAGGCATACGCAACACGTGGCCCAATCATCTCAGTCGGCGAAAATCCACAACCTCATCAAATGATTTACCATCATTCCCTAATAACTTGCGTCTAACCTCACTACCACTTACTCGGTGTTCCCGGCAGATGCGAGCAATATTTCTATAGCGCATCTGTAGTTAAATATTAGTAGCTTACGAGTATCCTCTACTCTTAATAGCCACGTTTCGCAGTCGTAAAGTAGAACAGAACGAACTCCTGTGCAGTATACTCTTCCCTTGATTGGTAAACAGATATATCACCTTCGCTATAGGTGATATAAGTTGGCAAAAGTCAAACGAGCTTTCTGAATCCGTGCAGAGCTTTCGTCAGACACCAACTCATTAAGGCTGACCAGACTTCCAAGATAAGTGAAGTTGTCACTCCCTATCCTTAGTTCAGGTGTCCACTCAGGCCAGTCCTGAAGCAACAATTTACATTTAGAGAAAAAGAAACGTATCCAAAACATCTTCGCACTGTTGCTCAATGCTACCAAAAGACTGCATTTTATCAGCGTCATCACCAAACACGAATATTTCATATGTGTATTCCAAGTCAATAAATGGACCTCCTGGTAGGGGACCGATTCTCGAAAATTCAATCGACGAGAACGTCATTTCCAGTAGTAGGTTCATGATGAAATCGAACAAAAATGGAGATAGTGGGCCAGCCTAGTTTTCTCGTGTTTGCAGTTCACGAGTCTTTGTTAGGCGCCCGATAATTATTGATGCTAGTATTTCAGACGCTATATTAGTTAAACTTATCCCTCTACAGTCATCACAGGAAGATTTTGATCCTTTCTTATATGTTGGGACGATCAGTGATTGGTACCAGTTAGATGGGATTACATCCAGATCCCAGATTTTAGCTAAAATATTAGTCAAACCAATCGCTAAAACTGGACCACCATACTTAAAGACTTCTGCAGTTAATCCATCTGGACCGGCTGCTCTTCCTTGTTTCAGATTACCTATAGCACTTTGGACTTCAATTAGAGTCGAGGGGTCCATTTCAATGTTCCATTCAGACTGTTTGGGAATGATGGGTAGTTGTACAGTAGCTGAACTGATCCTTAAAGTGCTCCGCCCATCGTTCTAAACGTCTAGACTGAGAGCAGGTAAGAGTGCCATCTTTTCCCCAGATTGCCGCACATTTAACTTAGTTCCGGTTTCTTTTATTAGTCTGAAAAGCTGTCTTGTGTTACCTACAGCCGCTACCTTTTCTATCTCTTTTGCTTTCGTTGCCCACTACTGCTTATGATCGTTACGTAGACTTTTGGTTAACCTAAATTTGATTTGCTTACATTCTTCATCATGTTCCTAGCCTGATGGAATGAGTTTACGAGAATCTATCAGTGCAATAGACTTAATAGAAATTCACTGGTTTTTCGTAACTGGTTTAAATCACTAATAGATGTCGCTGCTGTTTACACAGCTGTTTGTATATCTTTCCAAGCAACATCTGGGTCAGCCTTGTTTTTAGAACTACCCAAGTGTGATCTCAGTTGTTCCTGGAACAGACTTTTGGTTTTCTTGTCACCGAGTTCAATTTTAATGGGTATTCTTAATAGCGGATTTCGCCTGGAACCCCTCTGGGACTGCTCCCAGTCCCAAGCCCGGATAAAGGAGGAGGGTTGGACATGGGGTTAGCGACCCCATCCGGCGGGGAACTAACTCGCTAAAAATACGCTAACCAGAAAAAGTTATTTAAACCACTTCAACTCTGTCCCGTGAATCAGGTCTTCATTTGAAAGAGTTATAACGCCTCATAGTGAAACCCGAGTTCATTCAGGAGCCACGAGGCCGATGCCCCTTCTAACGACCAGAGCAACCATTTATTTAGGTACAATGTGGGAGACCGGGAGAGTCTTCCAAATTGCTTCAGAAATGAGGAGATACAACCTGTAGGTGCTTGGGATCAGTGAAACACATTGGACGCAAGTTGGACAACAACGACTAGCTTCAGGGGAGCTTCTGTTATAATCTGGCCATTAAGAAAATACCCCACATACACAAGGACTTGCAATGATGCTATTAAAACAATCACAAAATGCACTTATAGGATGGGAATCTCATGGACCAAGGATCATCAAAGCCTCTTTCAAAACAAAGAATGAGGGCATTTCAATGAACGTCATCCAATGCTATGCGCCTACCAACGACTACAATGAAGATGTCAAAGATCAATTGTACGATAGGCTGCAGTCAATCGTCGAGAAGTGCCCAACAAAGGACTTGACGATTCTGATGGCAGACCTAAATGCCAAAGTTGGAATGGACAACACCGGATATGGACACTGACATGGACTAGGAGAAACGAAAATGATGAGAGAATTGCAAACTTATGTGCCTTCAATAAACTGGTCACAGGGGGTACTGTATTCCTACACAAACGCATACACAAAACCACATGGACTTTACCAGATCACACTACGCAGAACCAAATCGACCAAATCTGCATCAACAAAAAGTTCAGGTCGATGGAGGACGTGCGAAACAAGAGAGGAGCTGATATAACATCAGACCACCACTTGCTCGTCGCCAAGATGAAACTGAAACTCAAGAAGCACTGGACAACGGTGCGGACAATATCACAAAAGTTTTACACGGCTTCCCTTCGAGATACTGACAAACTCAACAAATTCAAGATAGTTCTCAGCGATAGGTTCCAAGCCTTTCATGATCTACTCAATGGTCAGTCAGTCAGTACCAACGTAGAACTTCGTACGTACGTACATCAATTCAAGTCGCCATACCACATTAGCACAGAGATGCAGTGGTCGATTCAAATCCCGCAGTGGTAGATGTAGTAAGATTATAAGCTGTAATCAGAAAAATTAGGGTTTGAAGATGTTATTCAAGGACTATAATCCAGTGAAATAAATTTGGAAAGAGAAAAAAGGACATGAAGAATTCAGAAGATTTGGATTTGGGAGACCACAAAGAGTGGATAAACATGCACCATTGCAAACGATTTTGAGCCATGTTATTCAAGGTCTCTAACCATCGGTTGCTTTCATCTCGCGGTCCCCAACCAGGTAGTCTACACATACCAAAATGGCTCAGTCCACTTATCAGTGACTTCATGGATTTGTGCCATGTTTTGGTCTGGCCGCCCCTAGCTTTCTTCCAACCTACTCCTATACCATTGAACATCGCACGTCGAGGCAGTCGGTCGTTGGGCATACGTAACACATGTCCCAGCCATCTCAACTGATGAAGTTTCACTACTTCATCAATTGATTTGCCATTCTTACCTAGTACCCGTTTCCTAACAACTGTGTTACTTACTCGATGGTCCCATGATATACGAGCAATGTTTCGAAGACACCTATGACCAAATACTAGTAACCTACGAATATCCTCTACTCTTACTGGCCATGTTTCACTACCATAAAGTAGGACGGAACGAACTGCTATGCAGTAAACACGTCCTTTGGTTGATAGACGGATATCTCGCCTACGCCATAAATGACGCAAGTTGGCAAAAGCTAGTCGAGTCTTCTGTATCTGTGCTGAGATTTCGTCACACACCAGACCACAAGGGCTGATGAGACTTCCAAGATAAGTGAAGCGGTCGACACGCTCAATTACTTCACTCCCTATCACTAGTTCGGGTGTCGATGTAACCCAATCCTGAGGCAACATTTTGCATTTCGAGGGAGAGAATCGCATCCCGAACATGCTTGCATTGTTGTTTAGAGTGGTCAGAAGACTCTGCATTTTGTCAGCGTCTTCACCAAATAAAACTATGTCATCAGCATATTCTAAGTCAACAAGTGAACCTCCCGGTAGAAGTTCAACCCCTGGAAATCTAGACGAGGAAAGTGTTATCTCTAAAAGTACGTCAATGACAAAGTTGAACAAGAATGGGGAGAGTGGACAGCCCTGACGAACACCATTTGAGGTAATCAATTCTGATGACAGTTCGCCATAAGCTCTCACTCTACCAGTTGTGTTCGAGTAGAGAGCCTTTATAAGGTTAATGTACTTCTTTGGTACTCTTTTCAGTGACAAACACTCAATGGAGAGAGAACAACTATGGGGAGCAACTGGAAAGGGATAAGAGGTAATCACTTCAACATGTCGTGAGGTTCTGGGCCACAAAAAGCACCATCACAAGGAATGGGTCACTGCTGACCCATTGGATAACATCCAAAAAAGGAGGAACAAGAAGGCAGCAACCAATACCGAACAAAAGCAAAGAAATCTAAGGCACCAGCTGAATACACAGAAGCAAACAAGCAGGTGAAGAGGAGCATCTGAACCGACAAACGTAAATATGTGGAGGATTTAGCAATGACGGAGGAAAAGGCTGCAAGTGAAGGAAACATGAGACAATTGTATGACACAACAAAGAAACTCGCCGGAAATTAGCGTAAAAAAGAACGACCAGTTAAAAGTAGGGAAGGAAAGGTAATCACCAACATTGAAGAACAACGAAATAGGTGGGTAGAACACTTCAAAGAACTCTTGAATCGATCAGCCCTACTGAACCCACCCAACATCGAAGCAGCACCCACGGACCTTCTAATCAATGTTGGACGAGACAACATTCCAGCAGAGGCACTGAAACCAGATGTAACAGTTAACTGCAAAGATACTCCACATTCGCTTCGTCAAGATTCGGGATGAATAACAAGTACCAACAGACTGGAATGAAGGAAACCTGATACCAAAGAAAGGCGAGCTCAGCAAGTGTGATAACTACAGGGGCATCACTCTTCTCTCAATACCAGGAAAAGTCTTCAACAGGGTATTGCTAAACAGAATGAAGGACTGCGTAGACGCCCAACTTCGTGACCAACAGGCAGGATTCCATAAGGATAGATCATGTACAGACCAAATCGCAACTCTACGGACCATTGTGGGACAATCAATTGAATTGAATTCATTAACTTCATTGACTACGAGAAAATATTTGATAGCGTTGGCAGGGCAACACTATGGAAGCTTCTTCGATACTACGGCGTGTCTCAGAAGATAGTCAATATTATACAGGATTCCTATGATGGATTAAACTGCAAAATCGTGCATAGAGGACAGTTGACAAAGTCGTTCGAAGTGAAGACCGGTGTTAGGCAAGGTTGCTTACTCTCACCCTTTCTCTTGCTCCTGGTGATCGACTGGATCATGAAGACGTCAACATCTGAAGGGAAACACGGGATACAATGGACATCTAGGATGCAGTTGGACGATCTAGACTTCGCAGATGATCTGGCCCTTCTATCCCAAACGCAACAACAGATGCAGGAGAAGACGACCAGTGTGGCAGCAGCCTCAGAAGCAGTAGGTCTCAATATACACAAAAGGAAAAGCAGGATTCTCCCATACAACACAGCATGCACCAACCCAATCACAACTGACGGAGAAGATCTGGAAGATGTAAAAACCTTTACATATTTGGGCAGCATCATTGATGAACAGGGTGGATCTGATGCAGATGTGAAGGCGCGGATCGGCAAAGCAAGAGCAGCATATTTACAACTGAGGAACATCTGGAACTCAAAGCAACTGTCAACCAACACCAAGGTCAGGATTTTCAATACAAATGTCAAGACAGTTCTACTGTATGGGGCGGAAACCTTGAGAACCACGAAAGCGACCATCCAGAAGATACAGGTGTTTATTAACAGTTGTCTACGCAAAATACTTCGGATCCGTTGGCCAGACACTATCAGCAACAACCTACTATGGGAGAGAACAAACCAGATCCCAGTGGAGTAAGAAAGCAGGAAGAAGCGCTGGAAGTGGATAGGACACACATTGAGGAAAGCATCCAACTGCGTCACAAGGCAAGCCCTCCCATGAAATCCTCAAGGCTAAAAGAGGAGAGAAAGACTAAAGAACACATTACGTCGAGAAATGGAGACAGACGTGAGAAAAATGAACAAAAATTGGATAGGACGGGGACGGAAGGCCCAGGAGAGAGTGAGTTGGAGAATGCTGGTCAGCGGCCTATGCTCAATGGGGAGTAACAGACGTAAGTCTTGATAGCGACTTTTCTACGTCCAGTGGGGTGCAAGCAAATGTTTGATCTTATTAGCGCATGATCATGGTCTAAAAATGTATTCCAGAACGAGCAGCAGTCTCCTACTGAGACTCTCCAACGACGACGTGGCAATATGGTCTATTTCAGTCCTTATGCTTAAAGTTAGTGCTTGTTGGAAATAAACGATCATCAGGGCACAGTTGCAGCAGACGGACAACATTATTTGTTGGCTGAACAGAAGTACCAAAATGTCAACCTAAATGTTTTTCTGTTTGCTTTAAGCTACCTACTTGGGCATTAAAGTCACGTTCTACGAGTATTATGACCACATTAAGATCCTGTATGCATTTCGGAGACACCGCATACACTAATTGTACGAAATTCTAGGATCTTAGTCGAGAAGGCCTGCTGGCTGATTTGACATAGGGTACATACGTCGAAGGCTCCAATGGTTAGTTTGGAGCGAGGTTTCAGTTGGCCTGGGACAATATTTTGTGCACTAGGATCGTTGGCCATGGTGATACTTGAGTAAGAAGTTCAGAGTTGATAGTCGAGATAGGAGGAATAATAAGAATTGAAGATGGAGATTGGTTATGAATACAGTGATCTTGAGTGTTCTTAGGGGTATGAGGGCAGTTACCACTTCCCGGTTGCCCACACCCTGGAAGGGTTCTTCTAGCAGTACTTGAAAAGGAATTAAGGATAGAGTTGGTCTTAGAGACCTGTGAGCGTGACCGCAGTGCCTAAAGGACAAATGCTTAAGACCAGTCACACACGACCTTTCAGTGGGTAATTTTTGTGTTAGCTCCGTAATTGTTGAAACCTTACATTAATAAACGCAACTATTATGCATATCTACAGAATACTTTACGGCTAAGGTGACGAAAGTAAACAAAATGAATCACCGTGCTTAATAATGAGATTAATAGGACACCAAGCAGAGGAATTTTTTTAAAAAGCCGTAGAATTTACTGATAACAGCAGCCATCTATGTAAAAAACAAGCAAATGGGTGTATAAGTAGGTGATGCATAGAAAACACTATTTCTAGACATCCCGTCACCCCATTACCACTAGCCCTCAAACCGCACTTCACATTTTCTGGTCCATATATAAATGATTGATAGCTCGAATGCTCCTCTAGGCGAGACAAGATCACGACAATAATATTTGATTTTCTTTTGAAAAAATACTTTGTAGAAATCGTTACGGGGAGAAGATAAAGTCAACGGTATTACAAAAGGAAAAGTCATAATGCAAATTTGAATCAAAAAGTACGGTGTTATTCAAAAGAGGTATCAACACTAATAATTTGAGAGTATGCTTCAAACAAAAACCCAGGACCATATACTGCTGCAATTCCACAGACTAGTATTTGAACATGAATTGCGACCAGAATTACATGATAACTATGACCTTTCTAGGGATTAGTGTTTGACTTACTTTTGGGGTCAAGCCCTAGAGCACTTTGAAAGGTCAACAGATGACAATAAAGGTTATTTTGACACAAAAATATTGTGTTCTCGGAGTGTTTCTTAAACTCAAAAACAAAATGAAAGGAACTAATTAACCTCTTGGAACACATAACGATGTAAACAAAGAACAGGTTAAATTGGGGTAAAATATCATAGTGTACGAAGTGTTGAGAAATACTATGACCAACACTGAGTTATGTCATCTAATGTTAAAAGCCCCCCCCCCTCCTCAAAGAAATAAACAACGTAAAATGTGTGGTAACAAACTGCAAGAGAAATAGAGGTTAAAAGGGAAAAGTGAATATCAAAGAACACACCCATGTAGAAAGTAGAATCGAAATACTCAACAATTTTTACAAATGTTGTAAACTGAAATGAAAAACTACCAAGAATTTAGTAGAAATAAGTATTGAAAGATTTGAAGTGTGCAATAGTCGGTTGCATTTCTGGGTAAAACTTAACTTTGAGAACTATCAAGTACTTAATATATGGGTTTATTATTTTTTATTATTAGACAGAAATACAAAAAGACTCACCTGTTTGCCATAACAGATGTATCCATACACATGAACTACCAAGCAGGTAGATCAATGTAGTAGGTACAAGGAAGTAACAAAGCAAATCAGCCATGATTGCAGTGAATGTAAAGAACAGAGCAAATGCCTAGAATGTATAAAAATGATGATTTTTGATTATAAAAACCTAAATTAAGAACGAAGTCTTCAAGAAATTACCATTATTAGTAATGCAGCCAGTTTCTATTACATTTTTCGATTTTTAGCTGTGTTTAGCGAGTACTAAAAACCCTTGTTAACTTGGAACTTACACTCCACTAGTCAATTTTCTGAAGCTTACTCATCATAATCTGAACAAAATTTATCAAATGAACATTTGAGGGTCCCATGATTTACGAAATATGTACCTTAGCTGGAGACCTCATATTGATTAGTTCCTGTCAGCTTCTGAAAAATATGCACTATACTATAAATATACACCATAAAAGTTTATTGAAAAAGTGGTATTTTAAAATATCCACTTGAAGCTCCGTATATGGCATAATGATCAAGTAGGCTATCATCTCTTGTGTATCTGCCTATAAAGCAAATCAGAAGTCATTGTTTTGATGAAAATATCAAAACGATCAGCAACTTTTTATTTCAAAACATAACAAACTATAGTTTTTCTTAAGATCTAGTTTAGAGTGGCCTTCACGAAGCCTACATAAAGTACCCCCCAACGACGTGGAACAGTCGAGGATGGAGAGAGTCAGCTCTCCCTCTCGAAATGCTCTCACATGACTACGCATACACAGCCACTATCAAGAAAGTCCTGCTCATCGCCTTCTCGCGACAGGGGTGTTGTCTACGAAACTGAGAGGATGAAAAGCGAATTTCCAGCGCTTTAACCGGGATGGTGTACACAGAGGGTCCACCTATGGATGTTGGAAAACCTGATTCCAAACCAGTGGAGCACATGGGCTCCAGTATCCTGAGGAAAAATGGCGTACGAACCCATATTTTGTCGCCAGCTACTATGGGACTGCATCTCCTTACGTTGCTCCATTGCCTTAAGGATTAGATCTGTAGGTCAAAGGATTGGGGAATGACCCCCCAAGAAAACCACCTGCTTCGGTTTGGGCACCCTGGTAGTATTCCAGCCCCCACGCGTATCGAATGACTCGTGTGGCGCATACGTATTTGGTGCCTCCTCGTACTAATGTTTATGTTTGGATAAATAAATACATACATAAAGTACCCTGTAGTTAGTGATTGTAAATCATGTGTGCCTACTAATTGGACTAACAGAAGCGAATAGCTCTGCAAACTTCATATAATTATATCTTAAAATGACAAGTAATGTGATGAATCCCACAACTCCCTGAATAGATTTAATTCAAGTAGCCACATCCTTTGCCTTGATACAGATAACTTTTAAAAAATCTTGCTTAAGAAAAATAGTTTTGTTGGGAACGGTATATAAATACTCGCCATCCACTTCAAGATCACATTAGCAATCATACAGAAGTAGGGAGTGTTTTGCCGGTGGTTAGTGGAACCAGTTGAAACTCCTCACAAATGCCTGGATCAACACATCTTAAATTTCACTATTTTTAAAACGAGGGTACCTACGAAAGTTGATTCGATAAACAGATCATATAGTCAATTTGGTCTCATATCGGGGAAACACAGACAAAGATTAGTGAGAAAAACTAAATTACTCGAAAACTACGGCTCCATTTCGGGGATGTACATAGTTTAGTATGAACCTGCACATGTTACTGAAAATATAGGGGTTGGATTAGACCGTCACATTTGTAGGTGACTTGTTTATTATCCAAAGGTTTGTTCACCGAACGAAAAAGGACGTAAATCTGTGATCGGTGGGAGAAAAACGATAAAAGGGAGCAATAGTAACATTGCAGTGATAATTGTTATTGATTATCTATGAGTTGGCAAAATGATGCGAAGCTAACAAACAACAGGATTTATGAACACAAAATTGGTTTGTACTTGTTTTCCTGAAGTAATTAGTTTACGAGATATTTAAAAATGCAGCCTATAATCTCTATACAAAAATTGGTGCAGGGAAACTTAGTCATCCCCCCTGAATTTGCAAACCAATCCATACAATGTACAATAATGGGATTTATTCGTTACGCAAATGACAGTTAATATTTACAAGACGAATCTTGAACGTTTTAGAGAAGAGATCCTTAAATAAATTGCCTCGAAGTTCTATATGTACTCTACATAAGAGACTGAGAAATATAAACCCTAAATATATGGCTTTTGATTGACGTCAAACTCGACAATTAAAATACGGCATACCAGTGTTTCCACGTTACGAAAATTAGTTTCTAGTACTTGACTAGTGCATGAACAGCTCTTGAAATAAATTTACACAGTTGGGTTGAAAAATATTGGAAATTAATAAATGACTCGGACCAAATTAGAATGCTTACCAGACCCTGATATCTGAATGAATCATTAACTGTTCGTACCATTAGCCAACAAGACCAAATAAATTCAAAACGAAGATCCGTAAAAAAGTCCAGCATTATTATGCTTGCCCAAGCCAACAGAAGTTTAAAATAGGTTCCAAATCTAAAATTTCGGGAATCACGTTTACTATTACAGTACTCTTACTACACAGCACTACGATTTAAGTTATGGATTCTGATTTAAAGAAACAAAAAAATATTCAGCCCAACAGTAATACAATACGCTCTATTCATGAGCAGAAAAACAGTAAGCGGTTTCCTTAAAACTATAAAAGTAACAAAACCCAAACTCGAAGACTTCTGCTAATTAGGTACGCATTTTCACTAAATTAAATGTTTTGTATATTCAAATGGAAAATATTCAGTAACGTCTGAATTCACGATATCAAAAGCAACATAGTTGTTCTTAGAACTGCGGTTTAGGAGTTAAGGTGTTGGTATTCTTGAAGCAAACAGTTTACAAGCAGCATTGATCTTAAATGCGATATACCAGAAGTGATTAACATCATGACACCATATGCATAATGCATGGAACTGTCTTAGTACCTAGTAAGACCATTCACGGAACCTGTTTAACGATAATCAATGAACGAAAGACAGAAACACCACACATTTGAATCATGACATATCAACTTTGTATTGATTATCGAGTAAACTTGTGTTTCATAAATAATAACTCTTTCGGATATTATGGTTTCCATTCCGTACTTAACATGACATTCATTATAACTTGTTAAACAAGTATACTTTATGACCGACTTTGATAAAGGATGAAGATAATGGTTAGCTATCCAACCCAACTAAGAACAGCAACAAAGACAAGTGCTAGAGTCGATGGACACGCCAGAAATACCCAAATAGCATGGTGAGTTTATAATCATTCGAAGCGGGAATACGATATTTATCTTCAGAGGTATATTTGGAAATCTTACAGGAGAATGTACTGGAATTTCTAGACAGAAACTAAATAACCTGTTTTTCACAACTTTAAAGCAGCAGTTATTCATACAACAGTTACTCGCGATTGGTGTTCACATGAGTAACGGCTATACTCAAAAAAAGCATTCTTCTCTATTACATAATGAGCTTTGATGAACGTGTTCGACTGCTGAGTTTTGATTGAAAATCCATGAAATGAGAGACCTCATTGAGTAGTCCACGCCACAAGACGTAAAAATTGCTTAATCCATATAGGTAACACACAGCTGAAGCTATAAACACACTGAGAACTGGTAAACGATTGCCAGACGAATATATCCGTTGATTAGCTTTTAGCTCTAAAGGGTAATAACGTACCTCACTCACGGCAAACTATACGACAGTGAATGAATTTCAGCTACAAGCTTCTACAATAAGCAATACAAGTATTTTAGTTAATGACACCTGACCATATATATTGACTTTGACGGAGGCTCTTCCCAGCCATTAATAACATTAGAACTCCAGGATTCACTTTGATTGGCTTAATCATGAGTTTTTTTTATCTGATTTCTTACGTACATCGCCTCCCCCCTTGAATTAGAAAAAGGACTAACGAACGATTCGAAGCCCAGAACAAACGCATCAGATATTTGTCTCTTAGAAGGTAGTGGATTTAGCGACGCTTTAGGGATTCACTAAATTATCGGTACTCATTAAAATCATCTACAACTTGAACAAGTTCAGATCTGACACAACTTCAGAGGAGTACTCTGAAGCTAGTGCTACAGAATAGAAAAACGGATTACATGTTTTCTTACAGATCCCTCGAATTGGTCGAACTTAAATCCCTTTAGTTTCTGGAACAGATCATGCAACTTTCTGGGCTCTTCTAACCAGTACTTAATAATTTGGAACTAATATTTGCATCCGAGTCTACCAGCTTTAAGACTTTGAAAACTTACATAAAATGAAGCGATTCGTTCGATTTGTTTCTGCGATTGTTTCTTTTTATTCTTCCATGTTCATAATTCCGTCTTCGAATATACATTACTTGAGTCCAGACACATTTGACCAATTCTGACGGATTTTGAACCCCGCGCTTATTTGTAATGGCTCTCTGAAAGCTATTCAACCATCATGTTGAGACTTTTGGAGATGAGTAATGAACACCGTCTCATTTTCCAATCGTCTTATAACAAATTCTGCAAACAGCTTAATTAGACGTTCGCATTCGATTGACAGATGAGCTGGATATGTTGGTAATTGAACCACGGGACATGTAACATAAATAAAATAACCCATTGTGTCGCTGAATATCAAGAAGAGAGTTCAACGAGTAAAGTTATTGTTTCGACGAAATCAGTTACTTAAGCTTTACATCCGTATTTATAGTTATATGGAAAGTGCATGTGACGGTTTGTCATAAGAAATACATGTCTTTACCAACTTGGTGGATGAAGATTCACTACTTTATTAATCAACTTGCCATCTTTATCCGCAACCTCGGGATTGTCTACTTGGCGGTACCAAAATCTTTCAAAGATACCTATGACCAAATGCCAGTAACATACGGATATCCTCTATCCATAATGGTTAAGTTTCACACAAACAAAGTGGGACAGAGTGAACTGCTGAGCAATAAACTCGTCCTTTGGCTGGTAGACAAAGATCTCACCTACGCCACAAGTGACGCCAGTTGGCAAAAACCAATCGAGCCCTATAAATACATAACGAGATTTCATCATACACCAAGCCATTAGGACTGATATGACTCCCAAGACAATTGAAGCGATCGATATGTTTAACTACTTCACTTTCCATAAATAATGCAGGCGCTGGTGTAGACCAGTCCTAAAGCAACATTTTGGATTTGAACAGAAAAACACATCCGAAATATACTTGGATTGCTGCTTAAGGTCAGGAGACCTCGGAATTTTTCAGTATCTTTATGAAACGGAACTATGCCATCTCAGTATCCCAAGTCAACAAATGAATCTCTTTGTAGATCAACTCCCGAAAAGTCAGACGATAAGAGCATTATCGCTAAAAGGTTGTCTATGACGAAGTAAAATAAAAATATCGAAAGTGGATAGCCCCGAATAAAACCGCTTGAGATTGACAATTCCATATGTGCTGACTAGATTAGTAGTATTATTATTTGAAAACATAAACATTGGTACAAGGGGGCACCAAATACATACTCGCCAAACAATAACAGTGAGGTTGTGAAGCGATAGAGAATGTAGAGCGCATATAGTAAAAGAAGAACAACGAACGGAAACTAGTGTGTAAGAATGAAATTATTATTATAATGGGAGAAACAGTTCGGTTAAGATACAACCACAGAGAATGCTTTCAATTAAAGAAGTTACGTTCACCAACATAAAGAAAGAAAAAAACTGCAGCAGGATCGCCACTGGCTTCTATTCTGAACCATATTTAATAAAGTCTCTAGCCGCTGTGTTGCACCATCTTTAGGACCCCAACCAAAGAGTCGTGAAGGACTAACAGGCGCCAATCCTGTATACTTCCTTCATACCACGACACCATGTCATACACTGGCCACCTATCCGCTTTTTCCAACCAGTCCCACCGTCGGCGAATGATGCACGACGTGGAATTCTCTGGGACGACATTCGTAGAACATGTCCAAGCCACCGAAGTGACACCAAATGGATGGTTGACACTGTGCTCGAACACACGATGCCGAACCCCTGCATTACTAACATGGTATGCAACTGGATGTCAGCAATCCTTCGGAGACAACGATGATCAAACACAGAGAGTCGTCTAACATCCTCAACTCGGAGAGGCCAGGTTTCACAAGCATAGAACAAAACCGCTCTCACCGACGCGTTGTAGATCCGACGTTTACATCACGAAGACGCCAAAGATGGCCCAGATTGGTATAGGCCGCTCTGGCTTTCACTATACGCCTGCGCTAGCACTTACCCAGTTATTCAGATACGTGAACTTCTCGACTACTTCTATCCGCTCACTAACCAGGGTGAGTGCAGGTTCAGGGTCTTGCCAGTCTTGTAGAAGTACTTTGCACTTCGAAGGTGCAAACAACATACCATACTTACTGGCACTGATTGTCAACTGATTAAGTGTGGATTGCATGGCTTGGACATTATCGCACAGTGACACAATACCATCCGCATACTCAAGGTCGAGAAGTCTTTCTCCAGGCAATAGATCCACACCACCATTACTTACATCCGTCAGAGCTGTTTTCAGAATGTCATCGATGGCAAAGTTGAAGAGGAATGGTGAGATTGGGCAACCCTGCCTAACCCCACTGCTTGAATGGGACAATGGAGGAAGGTGGTTGTATGCCCTCACTCTACCTAAGGTGTTTGTATATAGGGCCTTTAGGATGTTAATGAACTTCTAAGGCACACTCTTCTTCAATAGACAACCGCAGAGAACAGTCCTGTCTAACGAATCGAAGGCAGCCCTGATGTCAAGAAACACTACGATTGTTAGTCTTTGATAAATATGACGGTGTTCCAACATTTGGCGGAGGGTGGAGATATAATCAATACATCCTCGACCAGAACGAAACCCAGCCTGCTCCTCGTGAGTCAATTTTTCTCGGGTTTTGAACAACCTACGAAGTATGACGGAAGCCAATAGCTTGGACGCAATAGAAAGTAGACTTATCCCCGATAGTTATTACAGGAACAACGTGAACCCGTTTTAAAGATAGGGACAACTATCGACTCATTCCATGACGTTGGAAAACTCCCAGACCTTTGTAAACAACGTTGTCATTTCCTTGACCAGAAAGTCACCACCATCTTTAAAAGGAGCAGAAGGTAAGTCATCTAGTTTCGGTGATTTGTAGTGCTTCAAGAGTTGGAGTTCCTTGCGGACTTCCGCCTCATTCGGTGGATCATTCGTCACCGGCCATGGAGGGCAGGACAGTCTGACCGATGTTGCCGGAGCAGCAGGCCAGTTGAACTGCCCTTCGAAGAATTCTGCACATCGTCCAAGACGTCGATGAATGTTGGTGATTGGCATCTCGTCATCCTCGCAGATTGTTTCGCTCACACCAGACGTTTTGCGAGTGCCCCGGTGACTTCAAAGAGCTCCTAGCAGCTACCATGTGCAACTGCTGTTTTCAACTCATCAACACCCTCTGACCATCAGGCTTCTCGGTCCTTACAAAATGTTTGTCCAATGTCATTAAGTGACAGTTGTCTTTTGTGGTCAAACTCACGGTCACTCGAAGTAAAAAGACAGGATTCGATGAGTTGTGAGGATTCAGAAGAAACCCAGTACTTGTAAGTGTGTCGCTTATGAAGACGAATTTGTCGGTCACTGAAAAGTAAATGAAGATTTGCGCGAACATGGGCAAGATAAGAGTTCAGATAGGTACTCTAAATGGAGTTTCCGTCTTGTACACAATCACGTCTGCGGTAGCTGATCGCGATGTGATCAATCTGAGTCCAGGTTTGCGACGCAGAGGGAGGACGTCACGTGGTACATAAGCGATGTTTTACGAGCAGCCAGATTTTTGATGCATGTTTCCATGATAAATATGAATAGTAGTGTATTGTTTCTTATCGCCGCTACTTTTTCGCTTTTGATACCCACTACTGCTCACGATCATTGAGTAGGTTTTTTATTGCCCTATGTTTAGGCTACATCCGCTACTCATCATGTTCCGATGAGTTTCTGAGCATCTATCAGTTCAGAAAACGCCGCTGAAACCCACTGATTTTTTTAACCTTTTGGTTCAAGTTACCGCTAGATAACACTGGTGTTTGTATTCCACGCCGAGCCACCTCGCATTGGATATCAATTTCATGGTTGACTAACTCCTTCTTTAGTCGTTACTGAGATACATTCTTCACTTTTTCACCATTAAATGGAAATCTAAGGAGTTCTGTTTCCGTGTTTATTAAGATTCAGACAAATACGTGCTCGCGCATTAAATCGTGATCTGAGTTTAAACATATGTTCCAGAATGAGTGACAGTCTTTAATCGACCCTCTTCACCGATGACTGATGGAAATATGGTTTGAGTTCATCGTTAAGTCGATTGAAGGGGTCGCCATGTCAGACGATGTTTTCCCTTATGCTTAAAGTTACTGCTCCCTAAAAATAAACGGTTATACGAGCATAGTTGCAGCAGTCTTTTAGGTGGGCCGCGGTGTTGTAAGGTCCATCAAAGTACCTTTCGGTTTTATTTATACTATTTACTTGCGCATCAAAATCACTTATTTCTATTACTGTATACGGGCATTTAGCCTTTTGAAAGTTGCACGTTTCCTATAAAATTCATCGTTTGCTTCAACCAAATAAAAAGAATTGGGAGCACAGGCAAAAGCAACGGTGTGTATCCACATCTTTCTGAATTTGTATTATCCAGTCTGGTCGGACAGCGCACGAGTCATTGTCTATAAAAATCCACTACAAGAGACCCTATCTTATTTTTTAACCGAATGCAATACCTACACCAACGAGACCATGGGAAGTAGCAGTGGGGACTGTAAATACACAGAAGATGAATAGCATTGGCCTTTTTATTTGAATGAGTGACTGCACTTGAATCCATCATGGACGTTTCGGATACGCCACATACATCGATGGCTAGTAATACAATAGCTGTCGAACGCACCTTCTGGGGAAGAACAGTTAACCGATGATAAAGTTAATCCTTGATCGCATCTGGGCTGCAATCTATCGGACCTCTAGACGTAATGTGGTGTGCAACGTTGTTGTTTACAGCTGAAAGCTCCGGTCGCGTTTTGTACATTTCTGGGTAATTTTTGAGTATCGTTTGAAAGTATAGGTCGGTTGTATGTTTGACTATGGCTGGAGATAACATACACTCAGAAAGTTGTTCTGATGCTGTCCAGTAAGTACATAAAGAGCTTATAAAACAGGGATATATTAAGAAAGCTTTTTATAAAGTACCTCATAACTTCCTAATCGACAGACCTCAGTCATTTGGAATTACAAACCCACTATTGCGATGGATCAAGAACAAATAACCGAGATTAAATCTACAACATCTACACCTCGACCAATATACAGTGGTATTGTGCAGGGTGGTGTCTTGGGTTCAGTGCTTTTTACAGTCTACATCAAAAACATATGCGGGTCCTTTAACATAGGTAAGACATACCTTTTACGTTGATGACTTAAAAGTCATCTGTAAAACTCACATTTGCGTTGTACGAAGTAATATGTAAACAATCCTAAATAAACTCGACAATGCAGACAACTGGAGGTTGGTTCTCCTTAATTTTTTGCCTGAAGTAGACAGGTAAATCAAATAAAATTGGTCGCTCATCGACGCTTACCACTACTCTTAAGAGTTCTCAAGATCCGTACAATCACCCACCCACTTCACTGGTCTTTCATCTGTAGAGCTCGTAACCCATCAACTGGCTAGGATAGCACAAAATAAGATCAGCACCAAGTTAATATGAGTTCCTTCTTGTCTGTTCTTCATCAGCTTTTTACTCTCCTGCACACTCATTTGTCATCAATTTTATTTCATTACTCGTTGTCTTACCTACATCTGACATATTCCTAAACTTTTCCGTCTACTTCGGTAACAGATCTATCCTGCATTGTGCCCTTCTTAATACCTATATTTTGATTGGCAACCCATATTTTATGCCATAGTCAATTAAAGTATTGCATCAATACCTGACCCATAGTCTATAATTTGTAACTGATTGATAAGCTTACAAAATCTTACTTATAGAAATTGTGCCTTTCAACAGTATGTGAAACACAAAATATCGTGTGGGGTATAATATTTATCCGAAAATAAGCTTAACATCACAAAAGGAGGGGGTGGAGGTACTGACCAGCATGCATCAATGGTGAGAGCGATGACTTCAATCCACTCATATTTGTAAGGCAAAACATTTTATTCGTATCAGGCTCTTTATAATTCCGAACAAGTCAATCAATCTGTGATATTGAGGTTGTTCCACTACGCTCACCACTGAGACTCAAGTTTCCAATTTTTGGTTGGATTGACAATTCTACTAAGACAACCTATGACATTTACACTAGAACTGTGCTGCTGGCATCAGATGAAAATAATCAGACAATAAAAGATATAGTTATTACTTTTCTTAACACTCTCTTGATGTATTTTCCGTTCTAATAAACAGCCTTCCTTACTACGGGTTCGACTTCCCTTCGATTATTAGAACCTACTTCACCTTATTAAATATCATAACCTATTGTACTTTATTCCTTAACTCTCTTACCTGGATGCTCCAATCACATTTCACTCTGGCAACAAGGGCTAGTATGAGTTTAATCTACTAATTTACCATACATCTGTCTGCTCCACTGAAAAATGTTAAGCATTGTTTAGCAATTATATTCAAGTGCCTTGCTGCTCCTATGTTTCTCTTTTTTCAGAATCTTGCTCTGAGCGCACAGCTATGAACATTCTGATGCCTGAAACAAGCTTGTCGTACGCGTTCTCTCAGGGTCATAGTTCACACCAAGCGCTCTACAAATCTACATTATGACAACTATAAACTTAAAACGTTGTGTCAAATGAATACTTAGCACGATCAGAATTCTAACCCAGTTATGACGAGCTTGGATCCAGTGTGTGAGATGGATGCGATACCACTTTGGAAAATATTTCAAAGGCTCCACTCGGTGTAATACTAAAGCATAAGACTAATCAATAAAGCACCAAGACCTCTGCAGGAATGTACTGTCATTTAACTTTATTGACTTTGTCTATTTAACGATCCTAAGTGGGAAGCATACTATATTCAATTTTATATTGTAATTTGCAGATCATGCCTGTCAAAATGGCGTGTACATGCCCTGGCAGAAATGTATTATTATTGTGTGAGTACCAAAAGAGCAGCTAACATAGCTTCGGGTCACCATCTGGTGGTTGCCAAGATGAAAATGAAGCTAAAGAAACAGTGTATTATTGGTAAAACAGAATTAAAAGGTTCAATACAGCCTTCTTACGAGATACGAAGGAACTCAACGAGTTCAAGATAACTCTCAGCAACAGATTCCAAGAGTTACAAGGTCTACCGAAACAAGAAGCAACCATCATTTAGGACATTCGGAAGGGGATCAAAGAAGCACTAACTTCAACGTGCTGATAGATTCTAGGCTGAAAGGAGGGTCATCATAAAAAATGAATCTCTGTGGAAACCCTAGACAAAATTCAAGAAAGGAGGAACAAGAAGACAGATATTAACGACAGCCGAACGCGAGCAGAGGAAGCCAAGTACACAGGATTAAACAAACAAATGATGAGGAACATTAAAGCTCACAATTAGAAATACGTGGAAAAGCTAGCAACGACAGCGGAAAACGCCTCAAGAGAACAAAATATGAAACAACTATATGACGTTAATATGGACGTATACCCATGATTTACTGAACGATTTTCTAGAACCAACTAACCAGTTCCGCATATTCATGAGACGCTCCAGAAAATATTTACTTGATAAAACTCGTAATTGTTTTTGCCTTCAACTTCTTTCGTCAAGAAATTTAGCGAAAATCCCAAAAGATATACAATGATAATATAAGCTACTTGTTTACTAACTGGAACATTTGATCAGTGTCAATGTGAACCCTGATTATTTAACTTATTCTGTTCTGTCATCTTAGCAAACCAATTTCTCAGGTGAAGTTCAACGCTAAATAAATTCATATTAAAGGGCAGTGGTGCTGTTTCATGCTAACAACTTTGATTATAGGGTTGAGCAACATAAGCTAGATTTTCTTCAGTTTACGTGAGTACGTAAATCTACGTTGTGGAAGGCCAGATACACAATACCATTGACTACGAAATATCAAAATTCTATCTCAAAGTCATATCGACTCTATGTAAAATTCATAAGTTAGAAATAGGAATAAGGCTCGATCATAAATATATATAATTTATCAAGACAATGCTAAATTTACCTTTAGAGCTTGATCATAACGTTTCATTTGAAACAAAATCGATAAAGCCGAATTTCGATCTTCATGTAAAAAAGAGAGTGAATTTTATTGAAGTCGATATCAGTTATAGGAAAAAAAACACGCTTAGCTGCAAAAACTAGAAACATGATTGCTCAAACAATAGCATAGGAATTTAAGACAACGTAAGTTAGTAAATTATGATAAACTGTAATGACTTCTAGAAAATTTATATGACGTTGAACTTCAAGCAGAAGCGCGATTCCATAAAAGTCGAAACTAAACGGATCATTGCTTTAATTAAGAAAATTAATTCTCACTAAGACACTTGGAATAGTTTAATAGTCCATAGTACCGAAACAGAAGTTTATTACGGTAAATGCGGTTAAAAGAGAAGACATGAACTAGAAAAAAACCTGACTGCTTTTAATTTCTGCGTCAAGTAATTATCGGTCCTGGGATTTAAAAATAAATCATAGTGAATCCCAAAACCAACTTAAAGGCTCTATTCACAATTAAAGATAATTGTGTTTATTATTGAAGAACTACGGGGAAACTGTCAGGGGAAATATACTAAACCAGAGAGGCCGGTCAAGGACAAAGAAGTCAAGCCAATCACTGGGATTCAAGAATAGAGGAACAGATGAGTGGAATACTTCGAGGAGCTCTTGAGCAGACCAACTCCATTGAATCCACCAGGTATCGAAGCAGCACACAGACCTTCCAATAGATATCACTCCACCAACGGTCGAAGAAATCAGGATGGCCACCAGATAAATCAAGAGTGGGAAAGCAACAGGACCTGACAACTTACCAGCTGAAGCACTGAAGTTAGACATAGAGGTAACTCCTTGTTCAGATAGATTTGGGAGGAAGAACAAGTGCCAACAGACTGGAAAGAAAGGAGATTTGAGTAAATGTGAAAACTACAGAAGCATCACACCTCTATCGATACCAGGAATAATTTTCAACAGTGTCGCTGAACTAGATGAAGGATTCAGTAGACGCCCAACTTCCAGAGACCAACGGACCGTATTCCATAAGGATCGGTTGTGCACAGACCAAATCACGACATCACGGACCACTGCTGAATAATCAACTGAATGGAACTCGTCACTATACACCAACTTCCTTGATTATGAGAAAGCATTCGACAGTGTGGATAGGACAACATTATGGAAAATTCTTCGACACTATGGAGTACCTGAAAAAATCGTCAACATCATCGGGAATTCGTACGACGGGCTACACTACAAAGTCGTGCATGGAGGACAACTGACAGATGCATTCTAAGTGAGGACTGCAGTCAGACAAGGCTGCTTACTCTGCCCCTTTCTCTTTCTTCTTGTGGTTGACTGCATTATGAAGACCTCCACATCTGAGGGGAGGCACGGGATAAAATAGACAGCTTGGATGCAACCAGATCTGGACTTCGTAGATGACCTAGCTTTTCTATCCTATACACACCAACAAACACAGGTAAAGACAGTCAGCATGGCAGTACACAACAAGCATCAACCCAGTCACACTTGATGGAGAAGCTCTGGAAGAGGTGAAAACTCCCATGTACTTGATAAACAAAATTTATGAACAGGTAGGATCTGTTGCAGACTTAAAGGCGAGGATTAGCAAAGTAAGGATAACATTCCTATGGTTGGAGGACATACAGAACTCAAAACAACTGCCAACCAATATCGAAATAAGAATCTTAAATACGAACGTCAACATAGTCCTGCTCTACGGAGCTGAGACTTAAGGAACTATCACAACCATCATCAAAAAGGCACAGGTATTCGTAGACAATTGTCTATGTGACATATTGGGTGTCCATTGGCCGGTTACCCTCAGCAACAGCCTAGTGTGGGAGAGGATAGACGAACTTTCAATCTAGGAGGAAATTAAGAAAAGGGTCTGGATGTGAATAGGATACACATTGGAGAAACCATCAGGCTGCATCACGAAGCAAATACTAACTTGAAAAGCTGAAGATGAGCGGAAAAGAGGAAGGCCAAAGAACACACTGAGTCGGGAATTTCCCAGGCAAAGGTGTGATGGAGAGTGCTGGTGTGCGTCCTATGCTCTTCTACGTAGCCCATGAAAATAAGTCCCGCCATAGTCTGTGGAAAACACGATGTTGGTAGAGTTTCAGGTTCGTAACATCATTTCTCGCCAGCATCGGCAAAATTTCTCATACTAAAAGTGGTGCAAACCCATCAATTCTCTGAGTCTGCCACTTCAGTAACCATATGTTTTTCATAAGAATGTCAAGCCTCAATTATCAACACCCTAAGAGGAGATTTTTACTGTTTTATCTGTTCTAAATCTCTATCTTTCCATTTTCTCTAATTTTGTTGAACGCGTCGACAACCTCGCTTATCTTGGAAGTCTGGTCAGCCTTAATGAGTTGGTGTCTGACGAAAGCTCTGCACGGATTCAGAAAGCTCGTTTGACTTTTGCCAACTTATATCACCTATAGCGAAGGTGATATATCTGTTTACCAATCAAGGGAAGAGTATACTGCACAGGAGTTCGTTCTGTTCTACTTTACGACTGCGAAACGTGGCTATTAAGAGTAGAGGATACTCGTAAGCTACTAATATTTAACTACAGATGCGCTATAGAAATATTGCTCGCATCTGCCGGGAACACCGAGTAAGTGGTAGTGAGGTTAGACGCAAGTTATTAGGGAATGATGGTAAATCATTTGATGAGGTTGTGGATTTTCGCCGACTGAGATGATTGGGCCACGTGTTGCGTATGCCTGAACACCGATTACCACGACGTGCAATGCTAACCGGTGTTGGGAATGGTTGGAAGAAAGTTAGGGGCGGCCAAACCAAAATGTGGCATCAGTTCATAAAGCCACTAACTTCTAGTCTGAACCATGTTGATAGATGCAGACTACTTGGTTGGGGTGCACGTGACTATCGTAACCAATGGTTGGGGACTCTCAGTGACATGACTCAGAATCGATCACCATGGCGTACATGTTGTTTACACCCTCTGTCTTCCTTTAATCTAAGAGATTAAAATCACTTCATATCTTTCTCTTTACGAACTAATTCTATCTTCCTGTACTATATTCTTATAAGCAATCTTTTTTTTATATATTACAACCAATGACTTAGCCATTCCTATGAATCTGTTGTTCATCTTGCTGTGCCAATGCGATATGGACCGATGCATATATGTGCCTGGCCCTACGTTGTAGCTGACTGACTGATAGCATGTGTCACCCGTAACGTTTCCGTCCTTCTAAAAGTACTGAATCTGAATGTTGTCATTAAATTTCACACTCCTAGCATATAGCATAATGAACAAAAGAATAGTTTTACTCTTACTGCTGTAACGGCTATGATTATAAGATAAGCTGAAGAATAGAATGTAACAAGGGTTGTGAAACTCTAGGTGTAAATGTCGTATTATATTACAGCAAATTCAAAGGCTTTTCGGGGTGGGGGTTGAGTCCACAAGGTCAGACGAGTGATTGGTTGGAGACATTTACCGATGCGCGACTGACGAAAAAGTGGCTCATCATTGAAAACGAAACTCCTCTGATGTTTCAACCAACCTTGAGTCGGCGAGAGGAAGCGTCTGTCATTCCCGAGATGAATTTGGGACCCACAGTAATGCGAAAATCCCAGCCATTAACGTGGTCGCACAAGTGCTTGCACATTCCGCTACTTGTTGTTAAGAAAACCAACCCCATTTCTCGTTCAAAATAGCAGTTCAACGTAAACCACGTTTGCTTAGACGAACAGTGACCGATAAATGTGCATAAACTTACGATCGAACCATTTTGGTTTTACCGGATTTACTGAACACTGACGAAGTTAAGGTGTTCCCACAAGGCGGTATTTACTGACAACGGAAGGAACGATCTACAGAGTCGCATCCAAAAATGTCACCCTAGAAATTTTCACGTCCCGCATCAAAAGCTTTGACGTACAGATGCTTCTTAGATGAGACTCTAGATTGTTGTGCTTTCTCCGGAACGCAGAATCGAGAAAGAACCGTTAACTTCGTATGACCTAATCAATAGAAATAACCATCGAGACGTGGTCCTTATATATTTAGGTTTTTGATTGCTACATCATGTAGTCTTAAAATCAAAAACAGAGCAGGCTTATATATAATAGAATCAAATGGACAATTTCTTGTGCACTGTCCAACTACAGAGGACATTAAGAACAGGGAAAATAGGCTGAAAGTCGGTCAGGCCAAAAAGTGGCATGAATTCATACTTAGTTGAACTTGAAGATGCCACAGGTATTCAGCGATTATGCCCGCAATACCTTCATGATCGATAGATTCCAAAACACTTGAAAGTCAGGATGAATGAGTTCAGACATAGTTGCCGATATATTGAAAGGGGTTCGATTTAAGCTGGCTGGTAGTTGCAAAGTATGCACAGTGGTATAACGAGCCAATCAGAAGTAGTCAAACGAAGTCACTTGTAAGTGCAAACCAGCTGATTTAGTTACGTGCGCTTATTGTAGTAAACGATTAGTGTGACACGATTGAGAACCCTTCGCAGCTGTGAAAATACGTTTACTCTTTACCTTTCTACCTTTAGATCACTAACCTGGACTGTTCATCGCAATAAACATCTTCGCAGATATGTCCTATCCGTAATTCCTTCTAAACCCAGTAATCAAGCTACTACTTTGTGTATTGATGTGGAATTGCAACTTGAACAGATGCACACATTTTCCATGTCCCAAACTGAACATGACTGACTGGGAAACGTTTTCAAGTCAAACATGTAGACCATTGATATGACCACTCGGAAGTGATATCGGCAACATAAAAATTGATATTTTAGGTTTATGTGAGCGAGATGTAGAGAGTCCTAAAGAGTATGACAAACATAAAGCGATTACCGTTGAGTGAGAATTTGGGATCATTGGCAAACACCATTGTTTGTTTTTCACACTTTTTCTCATCAGGCATATTTAAGATTTGCATATATGATATTCATGTTTTCAACATGACTGAACGGAACTGCACTCAAGTTAATACCGAGGAAATCTGAATCATAAGCATGAAGACTATTCATCACTGTATTTATAGATTCTAATGATTTATTTGCTAATGACAGTAATTGTTAATCCGGTTCCGATCAATATTCGTTCGTCAATACTAGTCAATAAACTACTAAGTGAAATCCGGACATTTATACGGTCTCAACAGCTTATTTTGCGTACCAAATAGTATTCTGTGTACCGAGGACTCTCTCAGCATACCAGGAGTACCTCTCACGAACTCTGCATCATGCCGTCTCTTTGCATCACCAGTTAGTATATTTCAAGTCAGTATTAATCTGTATCCCAGTGACGTCAATCAAATAATTTATCCTAAAATTTTAAACCGACTATTCGGGAACACTAGCGCTTGTAATTATAATTTGGCGTCACAAGATAACGTCTTCCTGCCTATACGGCACGACTGTTTTATACAATGTTTCACGAAATTGGTAGTTCTCGGACAGAAAATTGGTTGGTATTCTACGTGTTTACTAAGTTTTTTCTTCTATTGAAATGCTTCACATTCTTGTTTAGCAGTTTGTAAGGGTATGAAACTAGTCAATCTGGTTCCTATCTACAAAAAAAATGAAACTTCTACACAATGAAATGAAATCATTAGTTTTAAATAAGAAAGTATTTAGAAGTACTGAAAACTCGAGACTATGGATTCGCGAATAAATAAACAATGTTCCAGAAGTGTGAACGTGACTATTTAACTTGCTCTGAGATAAGCAACCAGGTTTATTGGAGTTTAGGTGGAGCGAAAATTAATCACTGAAAAAACTGGGACTTGATATGCTTCTAAGTAGGATCACTTTTAAAAAGTAGCACAAAGGAAGGTGCTTTTGTTTTCCACTGAATCTGTCACTTTCATTTCGTACGATATGATGGATGTGTAAGTTTTGACAAATAAGACAAGAGACCTTTAGTAAGATTTCGTTTGAATTATGAATACATCCACCCTTAGTTCAAACAATATTTATCCACAATGTGTACTTCACAAGTATCTCAGACTAGGTCGGTAGAGATTAATTTTTACAACTGCACAACCTGGTTTTGAGCTGGTCTATAATGCTGACATAGTTAGCTAATTGGTTATACCAGTAAGAAATAATAATTTGATTTAAAACAGATCTTAAGGGAAATTAAAAGCTTGAGTTAGACTTTTATATATACTATTGTGTGTAAAAAGTAAATAAATCATAAAAAATATAAACACATTATTAGATGACAACATATTTTTGGAGTATATGACGAGCCATTGATGGATTCCCATTAGTTCGATACAAAAGAGCTAAATTGAAAGCAGCTTCTTTATACAGATTAGTAAGCTAATAAAATAAACCAAAAGTGAAAGAATAATAAATGCAGTCAGAAGATACGTATGACAAGAGTTTTTAAACTAAAACAATATACGAATATAGGTTAAGTTAATCAACCTCCGCAATAATAACAATAGTGTATATTCAGAGAAAAGAAAGCAGGACTCACAGACTTCTCTTCAGGATTGTTTCCAATAGGCTCCATATCAAGGACTTTTTCATAATAGTGAATAGCCATATGAGTGATTGCTGAATTAAAAAAAGTGTCTATTTAGTACAGTACCGATGATAGTTAACTACATGCTCAATTACGAAAGTGTCAACCATAAAATATACCACAGAAAGACGAGGTAGGAAAACTAGTATTGTTTTTACAAACTAAGCTCATGTCCATCCGTTAATAAATCTTAAGTTTAACAAGAAATAATGAATCTGAAAGCTGTTCTCTCGTGAATTTCCCTTGCAAATGTTTACAAACGATGTGGTCTGATTAACATATTAATATGCTTGTCAATGACAGACAAAGAAGAGATATAAAAATAAATTTCTATTTAACAAACCATATAAGATAAACACTATAACCTGCTTCAATTTGACTCATTGATATCCACAAATAACACAAAAATAACTGTTTGGAAGAACTTTGTTTAGTAGATACAAATGTCTATTTTACATTTAGTTTTGAACTAAACAAAACAGAGATTAAAATAACTCAAGCCGAAACATACACAAACTATATTAAGCATGCGTTAGTAAAATGTACCTTCGAACAACCTCATTTTAAAATGTTTCGTTAGAAAACACATAATGATGATGGAGACGCTCCTGCTTAAACCTTTGTTAGAAACAGAAGTAGACGCCCAAAAACTATGAAAAGTGTACAGATTAAAAACTTGTATTAATATCCATGATAATTTCAGTCGGAAAAGTATGAGTCACTTTAAACTTTAATTACATTTCGCTATTTTTACTATTGGGTGAATAAAATTGTTAGGACTATGAACCGTTGTCCTAGTCATATAGTACCCAGTCATAAAATCAAAGATTCTAATTTGTATGTGACCTAACAATAGAACTACACTCTATAGCTGTATAGGGGATTAAGGAATTTTGAATTAAGAAATTATAAATGGCTGCAAGAATACCAACAACCATGTGAAATAAAAATAAACAATAGGAGATATAACTTAAAATATGATTTTATGGTGAAAGCATACATCAATAAAATGCTTAATTTTTTGGTTACTTATGGTGAAACTATCACAAAAATAATGAGACAACTGATAAAGGGTGAAAATGGTATTCATGTAGCCGAATGAAAAAAGATCACTAATTTACTCTTAAAACGTTTATGTGTCCAAGTAAAGGACATTACAACCAATGAGCAAAAGCCTCAATTCCTCCTAATAAAAAAAGCTACAAAAGAGCATTCTATAATCCATCAGATTACCATCAGTCAGTTGACTGAGAAAACGAAGGACATCACCACGGGGAATGATACTATCGTTTGATGAAGATATGTATTCAAGTCAGGATTTTTGAAAATAGAATGCCAGTAAACTTACAAAGTTGATGACAAGCACGTGCTATATTGTAGTAAACCTCCTGACAATCACCACGTAAACGTTTATATTCCCCAAGAAAGCCAACAGCCTTAAATAAATAAATAAATAAGGTATAATGATATGACAAAAATGGAATATTTAGAAAAATATCAAACTATGTATATTAGGGGTCGTTACTACAAGATGATAAGTTTAAAGACATTCAAAAAGGGAAGTCAAATACCGTTGTAACTCCATAGGACGTCTGAGTGAGCAAGAGAACGTTTTTTTATGTCACTGACGCATGACGTAAAATATCACTTCATATAAATCTTAATTTCCTCTATAGGGAAGAGCTTCATGATCACAACTGATTATGGCTATCAGAAGCAGTTTACGCAAACTGCTCTCTAAAAAAGTTACATCCAGATAACAAAACTATTTTATTCACTAGTAGCGTTATTCCATTGTAACTGGATATGTAAGTGAAATAATTTTCGAAAAGAGTACTGATGTAATCCTCAATTTTTCTTTAGATTACGTTAACACGGCAACCGATCACGTAATATATTATGTTTTTAAGAGTAGAAAAGAAACTTACCTGTAAAACAGCAAGATGACGTGAACCAATGTGTTTTTGCATGGACATACTTAGAAAGCCAACAGCGAGTAATAAAGTAAGAAGTGCATCGTCCGGAAATTTTTCTCTCATATTGATTAGTCGGGCTTTCAGTTAAAAATTAGGAAAATAGCACAGTATGAAATGAGATTCGATGGTCATAACACATATCATTCAATACAAAGTTAACGTATGATTAACAGTAAGTAATGTATCATCAAAAGAGAAGACCAATTATGAAGCGAAAACTACCTGCGTAATTCTGTAGCACAGAGGTTCAAAATCCATTCACTGGGCCACATGATAAAAATGAATACACAGGAATTAGCATTGACAATCATACACGCACTATATACAACATGTACCCTAAGGTTTGTTATCCTTATGTGAATATACAAAATTTATCCGTGTGAAAATACACTAAAACTAAATAGTTCATGAATTTGGATTCCATTGCATCTAAGCAGCGTGATTAGCAAATAAGTTATGTGTGGTTTGTAAACAGCGAATAAAGCTTTACACAATTACTGATTTGAATACTATTTTTAAAAAATGAAAACGGATTACTTTGATATTGTTATAATCTCTTTCTTACGGTTATGACCCAGCTATTCCTATTGCTTAGTATTCTCGGACACCGATTCACTCGACAAGACCCCAAATCAAAACACGGTTGAACAGAAAGGAGATTATATTCCAAATAACAAGGTTAGATGGAAGTCAGAAGCCAGTAAGAAGCACAATAGGGAAAACGTCAGTGTATTTATAGTTTTTACATGAGAAGATTCTAGAGTATTCTCAAACTATCGACTAGTGCTGATTGGATAAGAATTAGCCACATTTGTGTCAGGTTCTACGTTAATTATGACTGAATTATTAAAGTCACAGAATTAAGTCCAAAACGACGAAGCGCTGGGTAACCTTTCTCAATTTTGTATCTAAATGCATCTACAATAACATACTAAATCAATAAGTCATGAATAATGGTACGATATATCGCATTATAATGCTTCACACAGATAACTTACACCCATTCATTTTTCTGATTTTCGACTACAAAAAACGAGCCAAAGATAGTTTACTTAAACAGACTATTCGTTCTAATTAAGATCACGAGCCGATCAATGTTAGACTGCCACTAAAAATCTGGAAGCACTGAACGGCCGTTTCGTCCTAGTATGGGACTCCAGAGCAGTACTCATACACGATACTACACGCGGGATTCGAACCCAGAACTTTCGGTCTCGTGCGATGATCTCAATCAAAGCACAACAATCTCCACAACCCTATACTTATAAAACTATCTTTTGTTGAATCAAGAGAAGACTAATGACCATCGATTCTTTAGTGAAGATAATCAGTAAAGAAATAACGCCAGAAAATCAACAAACAAAGCAAAAAATAACAATCACAGCAACAATGAAAGTCGACCATGTAATGGAAATAAGTAGAATAAGAAGACTTGCCAATAGCATAACGATATGAACCTCGAACCAAAGTGTCACTACTAGCAATAGTACCGATAGCCAAATTCAAACTATCCTGAAAAGCATAGAACAATAAATATGTATGACGGAAAAAATTCAAACCGCACTCAAGAGAATTGGTACGCCATTTATGATAGGCTCAACGGTAATCGCTTACCTAAATCAAAACGATAACGAGAGTAATATTAGTGGTATTAGTGTACCTTGTCTCACACATGTATATTATTCAGTTTATGGTGTAATCATCTAGTACTTACTTTTGATCAAATTATACGAACCAAAGTGTTGGGATACAGTCATAAAATAGATAAAAGAACATTAAAATGCAAAGAAAATAACGTTGAAATCTTGTCGACATTTAGTAGTAAGTCCTGTGAGATAAGCCTACTTTAATGTGAATACGCTTGTGAGCCTTAGAGATACAAACCAACGCTGATCTAAAATATAACGAAACTGTGAAACCGTCAGTAAATTTTGATAATGAACTTTCCAGTCTACAATTTCATATAATTAATATTGAGACATAACACTAAGATTTGTTTGTATTTCTAATAAAATATATATAATAAATTATTCCGTTAATTGCATTTCGATAAAATGATAAGCAATCAAGATATCATTTATTGTGCGGGTCCAGTATGGTTAATGCGTAACAAGTCAGTTGAACACTAGATTCATTTACAAAAAACCTACTTTAGTAACTAAACGATCCAAAAATCTACAATGTTTAAAATCACGTGAAAGAGTGATTGCCAGATTCATCACATTCCAATACTGGTTATATTCACTCCACTGGAAAAGAATTAAATTTATGTAAATCTCGTGAAAAAATATCACTGGTTTCAGAATTCATTTAAAGTTTGACGATAAAATAAATAAATACAAACATGCAAACAAATGAAGTTCGCCAAAATTATAATCATAATAAGTTACTGAATCATAATTATTTCAACATGTGTGCGTTAAATAGTTATCTATCCCTAGTAATAGAAAAGTCGTAAATTATAGCCTTCATTACATATCAATAGTGCTGTTTTGGGGACGTTAGATCCCCAGAACTCATTTGTAAATGCTTTAATTTTGTAATTTTATTTTGGAAATTTAAATTTCCTTGTTTTCGCGTCAAAAGCGCTCTTTTTACCTTCATGTCGTAATTCCCACTTGAGAGAATATTTAACGCTATTGGTCTGTTGTGTATTTTTAGTATGCTACTTTTGCTACGCTGTTACTATTCACTCATGCTTCTGGCTTACGGAATATACTTTCCCGTTCCAAGTTTGGACTTCTTCCTCTATTTAGTGGGGCTGAGACGCATCAAATAGTTAGCTTATTGGTCTACGGTCACAAGTCTTTGTTTCGTTTGCATACTAAGTGAACTCGTAATAGCTTCAAACCTAGTATACTGTAAGCCTAAAATGTTGGGAGTCTTTGTAGAATAGTTAAAAGGAAATAAGTATACTTCTGTTACTGTTATGTCCCGATAAACATAATGAATGATAACTTTTGTGATCCATTTATGTACATTTTTATCGTATAATTGTTGAATAACTAAACTATATATATTCATGTCCTTCGTATTATGAGCTATATTTTGACCTATGAACTATTGTTATACGATTTACCGTTCTTCAATTATACCCTGTCTATTAATCACTACATCCCACGTTCACAGCCACATTTAGCCAAATCTTGTACAAATGTTGCTTCCTATTTTATGGTACGATGTGGTCTGTCTGGTTGGTATGTAAACCCAGTATGCTTGAAATAGATGATTCATATTGCAGAGGCTGAGATTGGTGTTCTGAACTTAACTGGCTGGGCTAGGCATGAAGTAGGGCCAATAGGCACTCTAGACTACTCGTACGTGTTTCATGCGTCACTGGTGCGACCGATAATTCATTGCTGTCTAATTGGCGATATCGTTACGTTATACATTAGCAAGGCACTCAGGCCACAAGTTATAACAGTTACACAGCAAAATACTGTGAATAAAACATTCATGTGAGTGAATGAACTACGTTTGGTTGATTATCAGTTTGAAAAATACATGTATCAAGTTATTTTAAGCAGAGATGGATGATGGGTAGCAATGAAGCCCAGGACATATCTTAGTCCTAACCGGGACTCGACACCTGGATATACCTGCATCCCAGATCTGCTGATACCAGCTAAAATGTTGATATTTTGATAGTGGTTTGCTTCATTCTGTGTTATCATTGATTATTATAACCAATAAAAGTTCGCCAGAAAAAAAGAGTCATTTATTACAGTTAACTACAGTTCAAATCCCTTTTAATATGTAAAGTTTTCAAATCAACAGAATGATTACAGCTTTTCACCATACACATTTAATTTATATTCTACTTCGATTCGTTGGATAGGACTGTTCTCTGGGAGTCTATGGGAGAAGGGTTTGTCTGAGAAGTTTATTAAATTCTTGAAAGTTCTATACACAAACACCTGTCTTTATCGTTTCGTTCAAGCAATGGGGTTATACAGGGTTGCTCAATCTTACCATCCCTCGTCAACTTCGCCACTGATGACATTCTGGAAACAGCTCTGATGGATGTAGGTAATGGTGGTGTGGATCTGTTGCATGGAGACACAATTTTCGACCCTGAGTATGAGGATGATATTGTCTTACTGTGTGGTGATCCCCAAACCAATCCGTACATAGTCAGTTGTCAATCATTGCCAGTAGGTATGGTATGTTCTTCGCACCTTCCAAGTGAAAAGTACTTCTACAAGACTGTTAAGATCCTGATCCTGAAGGCGCCCTGGATAGCAAGCAGACAAAGACAGTTGAGAAGTTCGTGCATCTGAATAAATGACTAAGTGCTGGTGCGGGCGTATAGTGAAAGCCAAAAAGGCTTATGCCAATCTGGGCCATCTTTGGCGCATTAGTGATGCTAGTCCGGATGTAAAAGGTCAGTGAGAGCAATTTTGTTCTATGCTTGTAAAACTTGGCCTCTCCGAGCTGAGAATATTAGACGACTTTCTGTGTTTGGGGTCCTATAGATGGTGCAATACAATGGCCAGAGACACTAACAGAAACGGCTCAGGATACAAGCCAGTGGCGATCCTAGTGTAACTTTTTCTACTTTCTTTATGGAAGTGAAAGTAATCTTTCTAACTGAAAGAATCCTTTTTGGTTGTATCTTTCCTGACTGAACTACTTCAACCATTAATATCATTATTATTACTTCATCACCATACAGTAGTTTCTACTCATTTTTGTTCTTTTTTATTATATTCACCTTCCTTTCTCCATCTCTTTGCAACCTCATCTTTATTGTGGGGCGCACATATATTTTGGTTCCCACTTGTTCCAATGTTTATGTGTTTAAACAAATAAATAATAGCTGACAAGGCTTAAAAAATAACTGCTTTTCCATACGGCATTGAAATTATAACACATTACCCTCTTAAAGATGATGACTGAATTTCGAAAAGCCTGAATTGTAGAAGCGTTAGAAACGAGAGCATAAAGATTATCAGCTGGTCTCTAATGACATTTAGATGTAATTTTAACTATAAAATGTTGTACTTAATGGCTGTTGCTAATAACAACAGCTTGGAAATGATTAGCGATTTAGTCTGGTAGATCAAACGGTAGAGCAACAGGTCAGTAACGTTTAGATCGCTGGTTATGATTTTCCGAAGTATTAATTTACATTATTTCAGATAGTTTGATTATTGATTTCCTAAACTGTACATTCCTTATATTTGATGAAGATTATCCTCACTGGGAATACTTCCTACCATCGCTAATGAATATGTTCTAAACAGGGAAATACTGCAAAAACATACGTTTTAGACGATTACATATATATTATAACTGACCTGCTTTTGAATTTTTCGTAGTTCCAAAAATGCTGGCGTGCCATGACGTGCAATAAGTGAAGAACTAATTAAAAGATGACTTGCAGCTAACCGACGTAGATCATTGCCTTGAACATGAGGTAATAAAGAAGCCCATGCAGTAGCTGTTTCCAATTGGGGCAATGATTTTGGCAAACGAGCACGTAACACATCCACAACACGCAAAAATAATCCCCAAATATCTGAGCTGCTTACACCATTTGTTTCTGTAGTTGAGCGTTCAGCGTCTATCTGGTTAGATAATGTATCAGTCAATGCTGGAGCAACAGAAGCTAGTCGGTCAATCACTAATTTTCGATGCTGTTCACTATCAAGAGTTAAGGCAACTTTAGAAAGAAGGTAACGAAAGATAAACAAGAAAAATTATTCACCACTAACATTATCCTTATTAGATTTCATACAGATTTACATAAACTCAATTTTAAATGATCTGAGAGCAATTATTCTCTCTGTAGTCCATAAACAGTGTGAATGTTTCGATGAAAATAGATAAAACGGTTTACTTATCAGTTATTAAGACAGTGTTGTTGCACAGACAAATGAAGAAAAATCAAAATAAGTGGTTGTTTTTTGTTGTTATTTATACACAGAATATATCTTAATTTGCAGATAAAACTCTTGGACAAGGTAATGGTGGAATAAGTACAACACAAAGTATCTAGGTAACAAAAAGTACCGGCATCTCATAAGCAAACCTTATGTAGTGTCAGTTATTATGGCAAGCCCATATACCTTATTCTAACTTCCGGACATCCTATTTTATTCATTTTACTTGAGCATGTCCATGTCATGTTGCACAGGCTGTGCTGATTGCGTCGGATTGGAGATTGCGCTGGCTTCGCTGAATATGTTCGTCGAACGTATAGAGTGCAGAAGTGCCTTCATTGACGTAGCTTGCTGCGTTGCGTTCGTCGTCGGCGGGCTTACCAATGAAAAAGGCCCGTAGATCTGACTCCATTTAGATTGTATAAATGTTTGCTATCGCTTATTCTCGTTTATAATAGTCGACTTAAATCGCGTTAGTCCATAACGGAATTAAATAAGTCAATTAACGAGAATGGCATTTGAATACATATATTTTGTATATGAAGTGAATGAAACAGAGCCAAGCAAAATGACGCACAGGGAGGATGGCTGGGAAGCCAACTCCATTTTAATTAAGCGTTACTCAATATTTATAGGCAGACAAAATAAACTACAGACATGTGATGAATCATGGGACATGAAGTGTACACACATATACGCTCATGTGAAAACAGTCAAGGCTAATAAGCGAATAATTGACAAGGTCAAAATATGGCTCAAGTAAAATGAATAAAATAGGATGTCCGGAAGTTAGAATAAGGTATATGGGCTTGCCATAATAACTGACACTACACTTACACAGCGCAGTATAACGATATTAATTAAGAATCCAATCTAAATGAAATGAAACAAAATAAAATGAACTGTTCAGTCAACTGTTTCCAATGTAATCATGCTACAGAACATCAAAGACAAAGTTTAAGTGTACTAGAAAGAAATACTCTAATTCCAGGAGCATAGAAAAACGAATAACAAATCTACAGTAGATAGCATAATACTATAATTTAGATCATTTTACTTCTCAATGTGAATAATTGTAGCAGCAAATTCTAATTCAAACTATAACTAATTACTATTGTCCAAAAGATGAAAGTTAAACACTTTGATAAATATTACGCATCTGCTTATGTACAAAGTAAATACAGTCAGGCTGAAAGATTTATTTGACTTTAAATTTGATAAATCTTACTAGAACGGTTGTAGCTGGATTCTTAGACCCTTACCATATTTGCAGACTAATTCTACCCACTAACTCAAGCAACAGAAAAAGGGACGTATAAGTACATCAAATTGTTTTCATTTATAGTCTTCGAGATAATGTTGATATAGTAACAGAAGTAGTTGATCAACCAAAATTTGACACAATCTTTTATTTTTCCAAGCATTTCTGAGAAGCTTCTATTTAGTGCCGATTAGATGAAACGTTTTCAAATTTTTCGAGCATATAGAGACTCTACCGAGGAACATTTTCCGGTTCTCAACAAAATTATATAAGTAATATATGTGAGCGTATTATTCGAAACAGTATAAATCCCCCTATTTTACTTTAATATTCAGTAGACTATCAAGGTTAAATCATTCAGTTGTGGATTTAAATTCACTTGAACAGGTAATTAGTCCTTCGGTTACGGTGTGCAAATTTGTTTACATTAATGAAGGGTACGAAACTATATTCAGTAAAAATGTCTACAACTACCCATAGCCTGCACTTCAATTTGTCGTATTTATTAATTCCGTCCTCATTATTTCTTGAATAATAAAACATAAGAAGATAATTACTTATAATATTATGACAAACTGTGTACATTTCAATCTCATCGCGATATATAACATAGAGAAAACAGGATATTTTTCAAGCTGGATCAATAATAAAAGTGAAAACAGAAATCTGTTAAATTTTGTAATACATCTGATTTTGCCCCCAAATGCCCTGGTACGCCCGAGAGTGGGGAGAGTCCGCTCTCCCTCTCGAAATACTCTCACACGGCCACGCGTATATAGCCTCTGTCAGGGAAGTCCTACTCACTGCCTTCTCGTGGCGGGGGTGTTGTTTACGAAAATGAGAGGACGAAAAGCGAATGTCCGGCGCTTTAACCGGATTCAAAACCAATGGTGCGCATGGGCTCCAGTATCCTGCGGGAACAAATGGCGTATGAACCAATTGTTGGTCACCGGCTTCCATGGGACTGCATCTCCTTACGATGCTCCACTGCCTTGTGGATCAGACCTTCAGGTCGAAGGCTCGGGGTGTGGCCCCCTAAGAAAACCACCTGCTTCGGTTTGGACACCCGGGCAGTATCACAGCCCTCACACATATCGAATGAGATTTGTGTGGCGCATATGTATTTGGTGTCTCTTTGTACCATTATGTATGTGTTGAAATAAATAATAAATAAAAACATCTGATTTTAACAAATGACATTTACAAGTAAAAATATGGGAAATAGGCTATTGATTCAATAAAAAATTTACTTACGTTGAGTAAATCTAGGTCCGCAAACACGTGTCACATCACTAAACAGCAAAGCCCAAGCTTCTTCTAAAAATGAATCTACACTTTCTGGTGTATCAAGCATTCGACAACGTTCGTAGGCTAATCTGTATGCCACATGATCACGGGAGACAAGGTTAGCAGATGCATCGAGCCAGTCGCTATCTAGACAAACTTTCTCAACAGAACATTCATCACTATCGATGTCACCAACAACTGAAGTTTTTCGTAAGTCAGAAGAAGCAAATGATCTAACAGTTGATCTGTGACTGGATTTCAATGGAGATTTTTCTCTTTTCTGTACAATTAAATCACACTGTTCGGTCAAAGATATTTCGGGTTTAACACCTTTCTGAACTAAATTTGAGGGATTTAAGAACTAAAATTTCAGAGAAACAAAAAAGATAAAATTGATATTATAACCAGAAATAATAAACATAAACATATCATTACCAAAAATCCCATTTCTTAAAGATTCAGAGATTCGATACAGACAACGTAAGTGAAAAACTAACATATGCACATTTCAAAAACAAAAATAATAAATGTATTTACGAATAAGTAAAGATATAACTCAATAAAGTTCCAAACCCCTTGCGAGTAAATATCGCTCCAAGGTCTGGATAAAGGAGGAGGGTAGAAAACAACCTTGCTAAAAACCTTAACCAAGAGAATCATTTAAACTGTGACCTGGTAGTTGGAACGATCTTCATTTAGAAGAATCATAACGCCTTATGGTAAAAGCTGAGATCCTTTGGATATCACGAGGCCGATGCCCCTTCTAACAACTAGAGCAACAATTACGTTAGGTACATGATCTTGTGGACGAAGACTAAATTATAAGTAACTTCTAGAACTAATTATGGACTGTTATTATATATATATATATATATATATATATATATATATAGGCTTTCGTTTGACCCATTGGCGACTATTACTACAGTCTTTCACGCTAACATCGATTTAAGATTGATCTTCTATAATTGTTATTTACTATTTTATAGTATGATGATATCTGATTTCCTTGTATATAAACTAGGTATGTCTGAAATATATGATTCAGACAGTGGAAGCTGAGATTGTGTTCGCGAGTCAAACGGGCAGGTGTAAGCGAGAAGAACCAATAATGACTAAGAGTAAACTCAAGGTTGCTGAAAATGATTAACGCGTCATTGAGCTGGCACAGAGCCAAGGTCGTACAAGTCAGTGTTCTGATTATCGACCATGTCACATGGTGATTGAAGGGGCTTAAACATAACACACGAAATGCCAAAACAATGTGGGAGTCCATGAAGACCAGTCAAATAGCTGAAGAAATGAGGAAATCAAGTCTGTCTCTGCTCGGAATGAGTGAAACCCATGAACTTCGGGAGAGGTATTGTTGTACTCTGATCATGAAGAGTTGCACTGACGCTATCCGAAGAAACACCGAAAGCGCTTACATGGTGGGAATCTCATGGATCTAGAATCATCAAATCATTCTACAAAACAAAGGAGGGGATCACAATGAATGTTATCACCAATGAAAGTGAAGAAGACGATAAAGATCACTTTTGTGGGAGGTTGCCAGGATCAGACATGACTGTACTGATGGAGGACCTCAATGTCAGGGTCAATATGAACAACACCGAGTATGAACATATCATGGGACGACATGGAATGAGAGAAAGGAACAAGAATAGTGAAAGACTTAGAGATCTATGTACTTTCAACAACATGGTTATGGGAGACACTAACACTAACTTCAATCTGACAGGAGTTGCTGACCCGCAAGAAACGCCATCATTAAGAATGGACCCCTATCGAGACCCAGGACAAGAAAACAGCAGCTAACAACAGTTGAACAAGAGCAGAGAAGGCCATGGCACAGACCGAGTAGACACAAGCAAACTGGAAAGTGAAGAGCAGCATTAGAGGTGACAGGCTTGATACATGGAAAACTTAGCATGAACGGTGGAAAAAGATCCAAGATAAGGAAATATGAGACAACGAAGAAACTAGCAGGGAAATGTGGTGGACCACAGTAACTAATCCAGAACAAAGAATGTAAGCCAATCACTGAGTTCCAAGAACAGCGGAACAGATGGGTAGGATACTTCGAAGAAATATGGGGAAACTGTCAGGGGAAATATACCAAAGCAGAGAGAGCGGTCAAGGACAAAGAAGTCAAGCCAATCATTGGGATTCAAGAATAGAGGACCAGATGAGTGGAACACTTCGAGGATTGACAAGGAGGATGTGATGCATATAGAAAGTGATACGTCTTGTCGATTGAACGCTATATTCGATTCCTAAGCTATTCGGGTAACCCGCAAGCTAGAACTACACAGCGACTTGAACACCAGAAAGATGACGCAAAGTATGAGAGAAAAGACTTTACTTCAAGGTTCGTTCTCGTACAGAAAATCATGGGTATTTATAGATGTTAGCGTTTGTTAAATCAACATCATATTTCGGCCAATCCGTTAGCGACATATTATGCTACTGACCAATAGTAGTACGCCAAGTTGGAATTCTAGAATACTCCATCGTGCTCTATTTGGCAAGGACTCTTCAGTTCCTTTTGGGCCTCTGGAGACTCCGTTGAAGTTCTCCGAAAGCCGACTCAACAGAAGGGCACAAATTAGCAAAGCAAAGATAGCACTCCTGTAATTGAAGAACATCTCGGACTCGAAACAACTGTCAACTAACATCAAAGTCAGAACGTAAAGACAGTTTTATTCTACTGAACTTAAACGTGGAGAACTACTACAACCATCCTCAAAAAAGTACATGTATTTATAAACAGTTTTCTACGCAAGATACTCCACATCCACTGGACAGATACGATCAGCAAAAACCTAATGTGGTAGAGAACAAACTAACTCCTAGGTGAAGAGAGAATTAAGAAAAGACGATGGAGGTGGGTATGACATACAATGAGGAATTCATCAAACTGCATCACGAGGCTAGCCCTAACTTAGAATCCTGAAGACAAAAGAAAAAGATGGAATTTAATGTAGACATCAAAAGAATGAATAGCAGTTGGAAACAAATGGGAAGGAGAGCCCAGGACAGAGTTAGTCGACGACCTATGTACCACTAGGGGTAACAGGCGTAATTAAGTTAATAACCATTTAATATAAAATTGAAAACATCCATTTACGCAATTTATGAATCGTATGAATAAATATTTCTCGAAACTTACTTTTAAAGCCTCCTGATTCCTACCAAGGCGTCTAAGAAGATTTACAAGACCCAGACGTGCGCCGGTATGCCGAGGATCAAGATTTTCTATGACATGGCGATAGGCTTTGATGGCACTTTCTGTTTCACCTGCTTCTAAATAACATTCAGCCAGTAATGTCCAAACTTGTACCAACTGATAGAAATAAATAAAATTAAAACCAAAGTATGGAATAGTAAATTCCCTAAAATTACCGAAATAATCTGGAGATCTAAGAAACAGATTGATATATGGCTAGAGAACTACAATTACCGTTTTCCACACGTCAAATGATCACTCCGAATTTGAAAGATAAACTGCCTAGACTAGCCACCTTTTTTGTATTTATCAATTCAACTGCTCTTGTGGAGCAAGTTATATTGGCAGATGTTCTAGGAATTTGTATATTCGAGCTCGTGAGCACCTCTCAGTTTGTTTATGCAAAGGTGTAGTTAAAACGGTTAACAACCCCATTTTAGCCCATTTAATGACTTAACTCCCAACGAACCTAACAGATCTATATCTTCAGACTGCTGATTTATTCATAACACGACATTTTTGTTCACGCATTGTCATTAATTCTTGTACATCAATCCCCACAGTACAATTTTAAAAAAGATGTACATTTAACAAAAGGATGTTTAAATTTATAACAATCAACACAAATATTATGATGACAAATCTGAAATTAACAAAGCTTTACGAAATTTTAACTAGAATTGTAATCGGATATAACTAGGGAAAACTCATGGTAGACAATAGATGGAAAAGTTAAAACTTCATGCTAAAAATACACACTTATATTTTCTGCAAACAAATTAAGTGAAAGTTACTTTAGATTCTGTTGTCTGATTAATGACTGATCGAACCTATACTATATTTATTGTATGCTATTAGAGGAGTAGATTACTCTGATTCAACATAAGTAACACAATGCAGCCTACATTTACAGGAGCCTAAGTACATGTCATGCTTCTTAGTTTTGATTTAACGAATTTGAAAACTGGTGTAGGAAGATTAAGAAAAATTGTTTAGATTACTTTGAATTCATTACATGAATAAAATGCATCCTCAAAAACTAGACTACTGAACAAAATGTATATTTGTTCATTAAAATTTTTGAAACCATTTTTCATGTGAGGAAAGGGTAAATTACCCGTTCTAGTTACGTGATTTTGTATTTAACTCATGTGAAGAAGTGAACTCATCGTAGACGAGTCTAGTAAATTGATTTATCACTCGAGTTTCATCATTGCTCAAGAAAAATGAAATGAAAAAACGCTAAAAACCATACATATTTAGGAATACGGTTGGTTCTGATTAAAGCAGATAATATCTGAATCTACCTCATTATTATAAGCATGGTACTATTTGAACACAGCTTCAAAAAAACAGATACATATAGTTGCCCTACAAAGAATAAATCTAAAAAACCACTGATATACAGTTGATTTTATCCTAACAAAATCAACTCCAAAAATCATAAAACCGGATATAGTACACTAGTTACAGTAATCGCGATGTCAAATTAACGAAGGTGGAAACGATACAAATACCTTACAGGTAACATTTGATTTTTTGAGTTTCAGAATAAGCTGAATCGATATGGAGTATAAATTTTTCTCTTTGTAAGCGACAACGATATCCAAAAGCCAATTAGAATATTTTACAATATTTTCATTTGTGTACGTTGATTCAACACGGGACTATATTAAATAAATAAAAAGCAAATTTAAAGCTGGGGTGGAACAAAGATGAAAATGAGAATAAGGAGAAGATTTGTAGTTCAGGTGGATAATTTTCATAAAGTTTTGTTCTCTGAGCTGGATGGTTTGGTCGTGGAGCTTTCATCGTTCTTCTGAACGACACCATCAGCACAAACTTCAGATAGAAGTGAAGTGTTCGGATTTCTCCATATGCGTTTCACAACTTGTTCTGTACACCTCGACGTTGATTGGTTCTTATTGAGCTTAAATTTGTCATTGTTTACTTCCTTGTTTTGGTTGTGTTTCCCATTGGTTTGATTTTTGGTCCTAGATTTGTGCATAATTTTTCTAATTGGTTGATAAATTGGATCGATTTCAATGTGCTTGTTGATTGCTGATTGACCCGAGTGCCAGGCTTCTAAAAATTCTCTGGTGTTTTTGGAATTCCCCCTGTCCAAGATTTCCACATTTTTCCAATCGAATGAGTGTCCGCAGTTGTCCACGTGTATTGATATAAGTGAGGAAGTACCATAGCGTATGACTGCTAATTGATGTTCATGCAGGCGAAGGTGAAGGGGGCGTCCGCTTTGTCCGATGTAGTGTTTTTCGCAGTTGGCACAATTTATTTTGTAGATGATGTTTGATTTGTCTCCCTTTGTTATTTCATCCTTTGGTTTGCATAGGATTGATTGTAGTGATTTTGTCGGTTGGTGTGCTACACCTATGCCGAAGGTTTTCCGCAGTCTCGTTGCGGTTTCTGATATGCCTTTTATGTATGGTCGGGCGATCCTTTTGTTGATTTCTGTGCTTGACTTAGGTTCTGATGCTGCGTGCGGTTGGTATTTTTTGATAAAGTTGATTGGGTAACCGTTCTTTTGAAATACGTCCTTCAGGTACTTCTCTTCATTTTTTCGTGCTGCGGTGTGTCCTCGCCCTTTTGAACAAAGTGTGTACGCAGTTGATTTTGTGAGCTCTTGGGTTGTTGTTATTGTAGTTGAGAACAAAACTCCATCCAAAAAAAGATGAAAATAAATGGTCCTGACAAGCCAATAATATAATTAATTAAATAATGTTGCTCAATAATCCAGTACAGGTTTATGTACCCAGTTTTGAGTCAAACATCTATGGATGCTGGTGATACATTTCGGGACAGTAAATCTCAATATACGAAGGTGAGTTCAAACTTGTGGTGCTAATCCATTGGGGTTTCCTGGAGGGGGTTCGAATCCCATTCCCGTCGCCAAATTTGCTAGGGTTGAATCTATCAGGAGTTCACTTAATCTGTGAACGAGAAACAAGATTCGGTGACCAAAGACCAGTAAGCTAGCTATTGATGCGTCCCATCCCAGCTAATTAGAGGGAGAAGTCGATGCTCGGAATGGGGAATTATATTCTGCAAACAGCCAGAAACGAGCGATAACAACAAATACAATTCAAAACGTATATATACAGTAAAAAACTGTCCTTGGGAAGAGTTACCAAATGGCATACTAAAAGACATTGTGTCAAAAAGTAAGCAATCATTTTACTGTACCAGTAATTGATGTCAACATTTCATTACATGACGTTCATGGGTACACCTGTCATGTAGCACAAGTAGTGCTAAATATTGAGATGTCACTTGTAACTGTCAGTATTTTCTAAATTATAATAATCTGTAGTTTAGTAAGATTAACCTACTTAGCACTAAATGATGGTTCGAAGGATTTTTAAAATAGAATTTAGTCATAACAGAAATTACGTTTATGACATCTTAGTGAATCTTTAAAAACCACAAATAAGAATCACTTTTGTTTAACTTTTACGCCATTGCAATGGCTTGTGGATGTTTTTATAATGTACATAATCTATTCAAAACTTTTGTGCAGTTGTGTTAAAACAAAGAATATTAGAGAAATACAATGTATCAACTCACCACAACTAATGGGCCAAGTCCCAGATGTGCAAAAATAAGAAACAATTTCAACTGTAATTCAACAGGCATATTATCAGGGAATTCACATCTAGATAAAACAAATAAACAGATAAATTATATACGATAAGAAATAACCAGTGATGAGTCAATTTACCTTTTAAATTTCTCCACAGACGACAACTTCGATGAATGTCTGTCCATATCAAATAAATCCCCAGAATTCAAATACAGTTTGACACCACAGAAGGAAGTGAAAAACTATAATTTTCAACAATGAAAAATATTTTCCAATTTATCGTTTAAGAACTCAAAAGTTTATTAAAGTATTTACAGATATGGTAACACAATGTAACTGATTACAGAAAAAACAACTAAGTTAATAAGATAAAAAAGATTTTTGTTTATCTATGCGAGTTCACAAAACACATTACAATATTATGCAATTAGTTCTCTTGGTAAACTTTTGTAAAGTAACAACAGCCAGCAACGTAGGATGAATGAAATGGATTAAGGGACGGAGAGGATATAATGTAATGGAGTATAAGAAATATATGTAAACTGTTATGATTACGATAGACAGAATGATAAAAATGACAGTAATTAATAAGAAATAATTTTAAAGCAATCACCGTAGCGATGATAATAACACTAATAATGACAACAATAGCTGCAGAGAATAGGAGAGTGTTATATTCCGGCGGGAATTATGAATAGTAACTTTTGAGAATTATTTGTGAACCAATACGATACATATACTTTTATGGTATGATTATTAAGTAGATAAACTATGCATATTCATGTTCCTCTTATTAAAAGCTTTATTTTGACGCATAGAATATTGTTATACGATTTACCGTTCCTGAGTTCTGTCCAGTCTATTAATTACTGCCTACCACATTCACAGCCACTTTTGGCTATATCTTGCATAAATGTTACTTTCTATTTTATGAAGTGATGTGGTCTGTTTGGTTTGTATATAAACCCAGTATATTCGAAATACGTGATTTATATCGCAGAGGCTGAGATTGGTGTTCTGAACTTAACTGGCTGAGCTAGGCACGAAGCAGGGCCAATAGGCACTCTAGACTGCTCGTACGTGTTTTATGCGTCACTGGTCCGATCGATGATTCATTGCTGTCTAACTGGCGGTATCGTTACCTTATATATTGATAGGGCACAAGTTATAACAGAGAGAACAGATTAAATAGAAAAGAAGTCAAACATTCTACTGAATAGTGTTGAAATAATAAGACTAGTTGTAATGGTAGTAAATTAGGAATAAAGATCAGGCTAAAAAAATTGAATTTTATATATTTTGAAGACGAGAACTACTGAATACAAGGTAGGATATCATTCAAATGGTCACCATGAATGTCAGGTGAACCACAGACTTTTTCAAACACAAATTGGAGTAGAGACGTCAAATGGTGGTTGTTCTTTAGTAGAGTGATAGTCTACCATTATTTTGCTTGTTTATCACTTAGAAGACAGTAGTATAAGGGTTTACTGAGTAATCAGTGTTTAAAATATATCTTACTATGGTACTACTAGGTAGTTTGGAGCCATTAAAGGTTAAATTCTTTGGGATATTCCATTCTAGATAATACCCTATCTACGTGCTGATGCAGGTACAGGTGGAAAGGTAGATATAACTGGTTGTAATTAGCGAAGGTCTATGTTAGTTTATCTGACTAGCCATTTTGTTAAGTATGTGATAACTACGTTAGCAAATGAACAGGTCAGTGTAATTCTGAGCCTAAGTCAACGTTAATTCTGAACACTAACATCATCTCCTTTGATTGGAAGTTTGTCAAACAGTAGCTTGTTGCGGCATCTCAGGTGTATAAACAGCTGTTTCATCTAAAAATGAACATTTGCTAGTAAGTGACCACGTTGATAAATACAAACACGAGATTATTTTGAGTATACAAAACAACATAGGGACAATAAAAATAAATTACAAGACTAATCAAAATTGAAGTAATGAACAGAAAAAACCGTCACACTCAATGAATAGGTCATTAAAGGTTAAAGAAGATCAGCTAACCAAACAATTGTAGAGTTGACTGACACTAAATAAGAATTTTACGCTTTACTATGATATGCCTTTTTAAACCAAAGTAGTGCTAAAATTGTAGCATATTCATATCAAAACAAATTATAGAAATCTAACATAACCTAACAGAATTCCATCATATTCGTTAATATGGACGTATACCCATGATTTACTGAACGATTTTCTAGAACCAACTAACCAGTTCCGCATATTCATGAGACGCTCCAGAAAATATTTACTTGATAAAACTCGTAATTGTTTTTGCCTTCAACTTCTTTCGTCAAGAAATTTAGCGAAAATCCCAAAAGATATACAATGATAATATAAGCTACTTGTTTACTAACTGGAACATTTGATCAGTGTCAATGTGAACCCTGATTATTTAACTTATTCTGTTCTGTCATCTTAGCAAACCAATTTCTCAGGTGAAGTTCAACGCTAAATAAATTCATATTAAAGGGCAGTGGTGCTGTTTCATGCTAACAACTTTGATTATAGGGTTGAGCAACATAAGCTAGATTTTCTTCAGTTTACGTGAGTACGTAAATCTACGTTGTGGAAGGCCAGATACACAATACCATTGACTACGAAATATCAAAATTCTATCTCAAAGTCATATCGACTCTATGTAAAATTCATAAGTTAGAAATAGGAATAAGGCTCGATCATAAATATATATAATTTATCAAGACAATGCTAAATTTACCTTTAGAGCTTGATCATAACGTTTCATTTGAAACAAAATCGATAAAGCCGAATTTCGATCTTCATGTAAAAAAGAGAGTGAATTTTATTGAAGTCGATATCAGTTATGGGAAAAAAAACACGCTTAGCTGCAAAAACTAGAAACATGATTGCTCAAACAATAGCATAGGAATTTAAGACAACGTAAGTTAGTAAATTATGATAAACTGTAATGACTTCTAGAAAATTTATATGACGTTGAACTTCAAGCAGAAGCGCGATTCCATAAAAGTCGAAACTAAACGGATCATTGCTTTAATTAAGAAAATTAATTCTCACTAAGACACTTGGAATAGTTTAATAGTCCATAGTACCGAAACAGAAGTTTATTACGGTAAATGCGGTTAAAAGAGAAGACATGAACTAGAAAAAAACCTGACTGCTTTTAATTTCTGCGTCAAGTAATTATCGGTCCTGGGATTTAAAAATAAATCATAGTGAATCCCAAAACCAACTTAAAGGCTCTATTCACAATTAAAGATAATTGTGTTTATTATTGAAGAACTACGGGGAAACTGTCAGGGGAAATATACTAAACCAGAGAGGCCGGTCAAGGACAAAGAAGTCAAGCCAATCACTGGGATTCAAGAATAGAGGAACAGATGAGTGGAATACTTCGAGGAGCTCTTGAGCAGACCAACTCCATTGAATCCACCAGGTATCGAAGCAGCACACAGACCTTCCAATAGATATCACTCCACCAACGGTCGAAGAAATCAGGATGGCCACCAGATAAATCAAGAGTGGGAAAGCAACAGGACCTGACAACTTACCAGCTGAAGCACTGAAGTTAGACATAGAGGTAACTCCTTGTTCAGATAGATTTGGGAGGAAGAACAAGTGCCAACAGACTGGAAAGAAAGGAGATTTGAGTAAATGTGAAAACTACAGAAGCATCACACCTCTATCGGTACCAGGAATAATTTTCAACAGTGTCGCTGAACTAGATGAAGGATTCAGTAGACGCCCAACTTCCAGAGACCAACGGACCGTATTCCATAAGGATCGGTTGTGTACAGACCAAATCACGACATCACGGACCACTGCTGAATAATCAACTGAATGGAACTCGTCACTATACACCAACTTCCTTGATTATGAGAAAGCATTCGACAGTGTGGATAGGACAACATTATGGAAAATTCTTCGACACTATGGAGTACCTGAAAAAATCGTCAACATCATCGGGAATTCGTACGACGGGCTACACTACAAAGTCGTGCATGGAGGACAACTGACAGATGCATTCTAAGTGAGGACTGCAGTCAGACAAGGCTGCTTACTCTGCCCCTTTCTCTTTCTTCTTGTGGTTGACTGCATTATGAAGACCTCCACATCTGAGGGGAGGCACGGGATAAAATAGACAGCTTGGATGCAACCAGATCTGGACTTCGTAGATGACCTAGCTTTTCTATCCTATACACACCAACAAACACAGGTAAAGACAGTCAGCGTAGCAGCAGCCTCTACAGCAGTAGGTCCTAACATACGTAAGCAATTAAGCAAGATTCCTTAATATAGCACAATAAGCATCAACCCAATCACACTTGATGGAAACTTATATGTACCTGGGTAGCATCATAGATTAACAAGGAGGACGTGATGCATATGGAAGGGCACAAATTAGCAAAGCAAAGATAGCACTCCTGTAATTGAAGAACATCTCGGACTCGAAACAACTGTCAACTAACATCAAAGTCAGAACGTAAAGACAGTTTTATTCTACTGAACTTAAACGTGGAGAACTACTACAACCATCCTCAAAAAAGTACATGTATTTATAAACAGTTTTCTACGCAAGATACTCCACATCCACTGGACAGATACGATCAGCAAAAACCTAATGTGGTAGAGAACAAACTAACTCCTAGGTGAAGAGAGAATTAAGAAAAGACGATGGAGGTGGGTATGACATACAATGAGGAATTCATCAAACTGCATCACGAGGCTAGCCCTAACTTAGAATCCTGAAGACAAAAGAAAAAGATGGAATTTAATGTAGACATCAAAAGAATGAATAGCAGTTGGAAACAAATGGGAAGGAGAGCCCAGGACAGAGTTAGTCGGCGACCTATGTACCACTAGGGTTAACAGGCGTATGTTAGTGCGTGATTAGTGAGACAAAATGGTTTTTAAATAAGGACCGGATACAGAGAATTAAAATTTGATACGTACCATTATCCGTTCCATGATCTGGGTATTGTTCAAAAGCATTTTCATACGCCTTTACCGAGTTGTGTGGATCAAGTAGTTTGAAAAATTGCTATGAAAAACATTACATTTTTGAAGAAACCAAGTGAAAATGCAGCATTTGCTTACGAATAGAATATATTCCTACAAGATTTCTGAGTTGCAACCCGGTTCAAAAACAAAATAAGGGTACTGAGGATATCTTACTTAACTGCATTATCTTCAGGTAAAGTTGTCATGGCGATATTGACAATATAAATCCCCAGTAAGATCATTATTTACCAGACATGTAACCGAGTTACACAAATTGTCTTAAGCCTTCAGTACAAAACGTAATCCTCTGTAATATTATATCGTCCATTTTAGCGGGAATATTCTATGTAAGTTTTGAGGGTTACGCTATTACGATAGTCGACTTTGTCAATACACACAATTTTTTGGATATGAACCAAATGTTACTAACTGCAAATATTCTATGAGGCAACTTATCAATACACCATATTTACAATAATATATCCTAAATGTAGCAGTGCGATATTAGTAAAGTACTGTCCATTATAAAGTGGTGTTGGTAAATTAATACATGATCATGATTCAAACAGTAAGTCAGCAACAACGTAGAACTTCGTACGTACGTACATCAATTCAAGTCGCCATACCACATTAGCACAGAGATACAGTGGTCGATTCAAACCCCATAGTGGTAGATGTAGTAAGATTATAAGCGGTAATCGGAAAGATTAGGGTTTGAAGATGTTATTCAATGAGTATAATACAGTGAAATAAATTTGGAAAGAGAAAAAAGGACATGAAGAATTCAGAAGATTTGGATTTGGGAGACCACAAAGAGTGGATAAACATGCACCATTGCAAACGATTTTGAGCCATATCATTCAAGGTCTCTAACCATCGGTTGCTATAGTCTCGCGGATCCCAACCAGGTAGTCTACACCTACCAACATGACTCAGTCCACTTGTCAGTGACTTCATGGACTTGTGCCATGTTTTGGTCTGGCCGCCCCTAGCTTTCTTCCAACCTACTCCTATACCATTGAACATCGCACGTCGAGGCAGTCGGTCGTTGGGCATACGTAACACATGTCCCAGCCATTTCAACTGATGAAGTTTCACTACTTCATCAATTGATTTGCCATCCTTACCTAGTACCCGTTTCCTAACAACTACATTACTTACTCGGTGGTCCTAGGATATACGAGCAATGTTTCGAAGACACCTATAATCGAATACTAGTAACGTACGAGTATCCTCTACTCTTACCGGCCATGTTTCACAGCCATAAAGTAGGACGGAACGGACTGCTGCTTAGTAAACTTGTCCTTCGGTTGTTAGACGGATATCTCGCCTACTCCAAAAATGACGCAACTTGGCGAAATCTGGTCAAGCCTTCTGTATCCGAGCTGAGATTTCTTCACACACCAGACCATAGGGGCTGATGAGACTCTCAAGATAAGTGAAGTGGTAGACACACTCAACAACTTCACTCCCTATCATTGATTCGGATGTCGATGCAACCCAATCCTGAGGCAACATTTTGAGGGCGAGAATCGCATCCCGAACATTCATACATTGTTGCTTATGGTGGTCAGAAAACTGCATTTCGTCAGCGTCTTCTACCATATTATCGGCATATTTTAAGTCAACAAGTGAATCTTCCTGTAAAAGTTCAACCCCTGGAAATTTAGATGAGAAAAGTGTTATCTCTAAAAGCACGTCAACGACAAAGTTAACAGGTTAGGATAAAGTTCAATAAAACTTACATCGGCTAGCTCTCGAGCAACTTCAAATTGTTTCTCACCCGTCGACTCCGGAGTAACTGAAAGAGCGGCCAAACGTAACTGTAATGCCTCTCTGCTTCGACCAGCTACATGACATAAGTCTATAAGACGTTGGCGTAATGATGTATCAGCTCGATTTCTTCGAAGGGCTGAAGTGGTGAAATAATAAGAAAACCCAAAGATGTACTTCCTCTCTGCAATAAAAAATATTTTAAAAGTCCTATTGATGAATACAAGTAGGCTACTTTCGAGCTGATCACGCAAAAATGCATACCCTGTCGTGCATAGTGTATAGCAAGAGGGAAATCCTCAGCTTCTTCAGCCCAGTCCACTAGAGTAAGCCAAGTATTTTTGTCGGATGGGTTTCTCTGAGCAGCTTGATATAAAAACTGAAAAAGAATCACAACCAAAGAATCGAATTAGTTGGCAGAACAAAAACGTTGCAATCGGTGTGCTCACTATGAGGAAATTAGTCCTAAACATAATATAGCTGTAAATTTTAGAATAATTTTGTAAATCACAGGCCGGGAAAACAACCAACTTCTCATCCCTATTACTCTTATTTTAAATAAATGTTGAAGATCTCTCAATAAATTCGTAATCAACAAAGTTCTAATTATTTTTCAACTATAAAATGAACTGTTTGATTCGGTTAAACTCACTTCTTTGGCTTTTTCTTGATTCCCACGACGAAAACTAATTTCGGCCAAAACAATATATGGTTGGGAAGCTTGGGGAGCTAAATACAAGAAAGAATAACACTGTATGCCTTCTAAGTATTTAGTGCCAATAGATGAATGAGATAAAAGTAATAGCATCAGAAAACTTTTACGCAATACATGTCATATTAACTATGAACTGAGCGCATGTAATTTCTTAGTATACAACATTTTACCCAAGAATACGCTTGAAATAGCTAATAAAAGCTATCTGTGAATTCAAGATTTACAACTTAATTAGTAGATGTATCTATCAAATATTGCAAATAAGGACTGTTAAGCTCTTTTTCTCACCAGTTCTATGAATGTGTACTGTATTAAGAAAGCAATTCTACTTTTTCGAGCCAAAACTGTTTATACAAAAACCTAACGGTGACAAAGATGAACGTCTCCCCCAAATTCTGTTAAAAGGTACGATTGGCTAAAAAAGCGATGAGTTCGAACAAAATATTACTTTGACGGACAAAGTTTCGTCTTTCTGATGTTCAGAATTTTCATGCTTATTAGTATTTTGGAAATTTTGATAACCTGGTCATATTTTATCCATACAGGAAAGCTGGTTTTTCCGCTTAGTTAAAGTGTTTTGAGATATTAACATACTCGACAGTAACAGTAGAAATCCCACATCAAGAAATGTACTGAATCCAAAGCTTGTAAATGTTCATTTTGGCAGTAACATTCACGTATATTATCAGATTCTTTCATACATACCAACCTCACTATCGGATATTTCAACCACTAGATAGCACTAGTTAACTACAATCTACTTCTTAAAACTCACAAAATACAAGACTTGTTAAGTAAAAATAATAAACTGTATTCTTTTTTACTTAACGGATACTGTATAAACATCAACTAATAAGTTTACCTGTGTCAATGATCTGATAGCAAATACGTTCAGCGTGTTCAAATTCATCATTGTTCAAATGTCTTTCAGCTTCTCCAAGATATTGTGCTAACTCAATTGGTAATCGAGCACGTTTAGACTATTAAGTTTCATAGAGGTTAAATGTTAATTTTTCAGAACAGATAAAAGTTACAATAAGTGGTCCTCTCAATTTCAGTTTTTTCTTTCCAACTGTATCAGGATTTTGTCGTCTTTTAGATCTCCTAGGTCCTAAAAGAAATATTTTTAGAGTAATCTTTTTTTCTGAAAATATCACGTAAGTAAAAATGTCTAGAATGGCAATAATTTGAATCCAAGTATATCAATAAAAGCAAATTATTCGATGAATATGATTTACTAAACATCGGCTTCCTCAATATTGAAATGATGACAAGACCTGAAGGAATTCTAAGGATACGTTTACATAGGACATTCACTTGATGTCCAACTAACAAACTCTTGCATGTGAATGCCTATTAGTAGAAAGAGGAACTGGGTTATAACACTGCCCCATACACATATACATAAATGAGATGGATTTATGAACCCAACTTCAAATATGAGGGACTAAATCTAAGAAAAATCCTTATCGGGCATAGATATCCACTAATATCTATTGACCCGAATATAAAGCTCAAACTTCCAAAATTAACAGCCACTGCACCATAAATGGACATTGATTTCAATGGTGACAAAGCTCTCTGCACCTCAAAGAGAATTTTTAACTCTCTCAAAAAAATGTTTTTGCATCAACTTTGAGATTGGTGTTCACCAGTAGGCCTATATTCAATGATAATCTAAAGAAGAAGCTTTCGCATCCGACCACTTACATGTATATTTATAAATTCACTTGCTTCTGTGTTGTTACACATATCGGGTGTTCAATGGACATTCTACCAAATCAGATTTAAAAGGATTATCCCCGATGGATAAAAAGAGGTAGTATTGGACTAACGAAGACCTCAACCATTTAACATCTTGTGAACACTCGTCATTCAACAAAAGCAGACAAACTGCTCAAATTCATATACACAGTGAGAAAAAAACAGACTGAAAGCTGTGAGCTTCCCTTTCCTATGGTCTGTTGAAGCTTTTTTCAAATCTTAGGAGGAGCCATAACTATGTACCCAGAAGAAACTTACTCAACCTCTTTTACCGTCACAGTCTTTTATTTATTTAATCACATAAACATAGGTACAAGGAGGCACCAAAGGGATATGCACCACATAAATCATTCGACTTGTGTGAGGGCTGGGATACTGCCCTGGTGCCCAAACCGAAGCAGGTAACAGTCTTAACCTTTAATTTCCCAGTTATCGCCCTTTCGTTTAACACAATATTGAGTCTTGTGCATAGCAGTATCAAAACAGCTTACCGGCTGAGGTTGCAAAACTTATGAATACTAAAATTACAAACAATAAGACGGGTGCTGTTTACGAAATTGATAGGACGAAAAGCGAATGTCCGGTGCTTTAACCGGGGTGGTGGACGCCGAGGGTCCATCTAGGGGAGTTGGAAAACTTTAATTCTAAACCGATGGTGCGTATGGGCTTCAGTATCCCGAAGGAACAAATGGCGTATGGACCTATTGTTGGTCACCAGCTACCATGGCACTGCATCCGCTGATGTTGCTCCACTGCCTTGTAGATCAGACCTTTAGGTCGAAGGCTATGGGTATGGCCACCTAAGAAAACCACATGCTTCGGTTTGGAAACCCGGGCAGTATGATAGACCACTCACAAATCAAGTGATTTGTGCGGTGCAAATGTATTCAGTGCCCCTTTGTACTAATATTTATGTGTTCAAGTAAATAAAAAGCATCTTGTATTTTGAGCACCATAACTACAAAATGAATTCAGATAGTCGCAATAAACTTCAAGCCACTACTGAGAACTTTTAACAACGAACTATACGAGCAAAGTGGAAAATCTAAATGACTCTTAAAACATAAAAATAATATAAAGGTAGTAATGTAAACAGTTGGTGACTTTGGGAGTTCAATACGAAATGGCTGAGTTAGGAATAATCGTTTTAGGTCATTGGTCCGTAGGGTAGAAAGTTTTCTGCTCCAAATTTCGATTCAGTCAGGACTTAATTGGACAGCCGCGGTCAGTAGCCAAAGACCTTGGGTGATATGACTTAGAATCGGTCACAATGGCACAAATACACTTACTCTTTATCTTCCTCAAGATACTGAATTTCAGTATCCTTTCATATGTCTTCCAACCCTGAGCTTTAGAACAATATTTCCTTTGCTTATTCTATTGCATTACCACTGTTACACTACTTCGGTCTTTTTATCTTTTTGTTTTATTTATTTCGCCTAATCATCCCAGTGTTGTGTGGCAGATAAGGCCGACAGACGTCTGTCCCAAGCTCTACGTTCGTATGGACTAGACAATCTATTCTGTTGTTGGGCCACTTAACACAAAGCACTCAATCACCTCTGAATGATAGTTTAAGGTTGCTTTAAAATTGACAATTTGCCGAAACAATAATTCTTCATGGTTGTAGGAAGCACCTATTCTGATATTACGCATTTCGATCATGTATAAGGTCCCGAGGGTGTGTTCAGCTTTGAGACAATTATAGTATTGCTTCATTACTTAATGTCAGACTACATTGTGAACAAGCGATTTCAGAAAAGAGAATATCGAAACTGATTGTTAATATATCCTCATGGTTCTTACATATAATACAATAAGCGTATATTTGTGGTAAAATTTAAATAAATCGTAAGTAAAATTACGTGTAGAATATTCAGAATCGTCGTTTTTGCTAGAACAGTCTGAATCACTACTGTGGCAAGAATCATTATCCAGAGTAGTAGAGTGGTGCATTTCACGCATCAAATCATCAAAACTGATAATCCCATTCAAATATCGTGAATAAAGAGTTTCATCAGTTACGAGACCATTAAGAAACGAAGAGATATATGTTGAGTCATCTGCTTCCGAAACGTAACCACAACTAGAATCAAATTCCTATCGAAGGAAAATTTAGCCGAACTCTAGACAAAACATACATTCAGATCGATAACTTCGAAGTCTTGAGCCAATTCCAATTCACCACCGACACCCCAATCATCACTATGTTCCGCGTCCATTTAGGATAAAACAATTTACTATACAAAAGGAAAAAGCAAAAGTGATATCGATGTGTATAATTTGAATTAGGCATAGCAAATGATGTTATGACATCATTCTCATTGTAAATATTAGACAGATTGTGGGTAAAGAACGTTGTCTTTATCCTACCAACGTTGTGGATATGCACCTGCAGAACGGTGCCCAACCAGATGATAACTTTAATAGTTGAATTCACGAGTCGACCTAAGCTAGATCACTATTGAAAACCTGGAAGCACTAGACGGCCGTTTCGTTCTAGTATGGGACTGTTCAGCAGTGTTCATCCACGATCCTGTATGCGGAACCTCTGACCTTCGGTGTCACGCGCGAAGCCTAACTTTAAGACCACTGAGCCGGCATCTGGTGTTAATGTCTAGCCTCGATCCATGGTCTTGCGCAACAATACATCGTAGTTGCGCAGCGTTCAGGAGTCCCATGTTAGAACGGAACGGTCGTCTAATGCTTCCATCTTCAATGGTAGTCCAGCTAAGACCAAGTCACGAAGTCAACAAGTGGAATTACTATAGCCTTCACAACTCCTCATTCAGACGATAATTGGTTGACATTAAATGCAAGGTCATCCACTACTATGGTGAGTTAAAAATACAGACACTCATTTGCTATAGTTGATATAGAGACTGCGAATGGTGTCTTAGTTTAGTTCCATAGTTTACCTGGTCACCATATCAGTAATTTGACGGGCGGAAACACCTTGCCACTAAACGCATAAAAGCTTGAAAGTTAGGTACAATAATTCCATTTATGTGTTGTGGAGGTGCATTGAAAGGGAAAGAAGGGTTTTTTATAATTCCGTTGAGATGGATGTGGTTAAGATGAAGGCTGGAAACAGTCAGGCTCAATATCATATATTCAGGTCACTGAACAATATCGTTTCATCCTTTTCGAAATAAGCTTGTCTTAACGAAAAATAGTTAGGCACAATTGAATGTGTCACCCTACACGTCCTAGTCGAGTAAGTAACGTTTCAGATTTGAGTTAATCCTTAAGATTTAATAAACTTAAAGCTGTTCTGCAGAACGTGTCAGCTATATAAGACTTGAGTGCAAACATTATGCAGCTGATGTCTTATTGTGATGGACGCGAACATAATCGAAAACTTGATACTGGACAAGCAATTTGGTATTTCCTTTTGTCATCTGAAGAGGACCTGTGGAAGTTGGCTGCATGTCTTCAGCAGGATATGACTATAAGTTGCATGCCAGATGCATGATAATCCTGAAACGTCCATGTGCTACATTTTGTCATACGTCATGACACCTGAAGTTGACAGCCATTTCATCACCTTACTTGCCACTTCATCAAAAAAACGTCTCAGAAGCATACGGAGAAAATTCCTTTTTCTAGTCATTGTTTACGACAACGTCGCTGTCCTTAACGTCATTCGTCAACGAAAAAGGACTTACAAAACTATGTGATATCATGATGCAACAGTACTTTCACAGAGAGATTATTTTAATTGAGAACAGTAACGCTGAAGTTTAAAAAACGCGCAGCTACCCTTGGGCTCAACTTAATTTTCGACTGAGCTTCTTATCATTCACTTACTTTCGTGTAGACAACTGAACTTACAATTAAATGCGTAACAATCGTAGCTCGAGCATTTGTCTGTTACTAATCTAATTGTAAACTATAATGTTACCTCTAGACCATAAATGCCTTTAATCCTACATCGTTTTCGAATGTGATCGACTGCATTCACGGGACATAAGAGAAAATTGTGGTTAGTCGAAAGAAAGACGGTTAAGAGAAATCTAGTTAATTTAGCGACATTTTCAATATAGAACAACTAATGGGTGAACTTTCACATTACTTCACCATGACAGCGAGAACGACGACTTTGGTGCGTATTCCAACTCATTCCACTAAAATTCTAACGGAATGTCTTCTTCAGTAATTGACTCGGAATATTTTAGTACCTTCTTAATCATACATAAATTCGTCGGCCACATTATTTGCCTTTCAATAAGAATTCACTAACAAAGTTTGTGATGAAGTCACAGGTATTCAGTGTTTGACAACGCTTCTACCAGTAACGCCTTCTAATATATTTCGTTCCCACCCAGAGAAATCAAAAGACAGAGTCAAGGAGATCGGAAGAGTATATTTGGCGATGACCAATATATCGGAATTCTCTGATCTAATCTGGCTAGCGATTGCGGTTGATGTTGAGCACGGCGTTACCACACGTGATCTGGTGCGGATGCATGACCGAGCACCTTCAGCTAGATGAGTCCACTAAAACATATGGTCAGCATCCAATGTCGAAAACTTACAGAGCTATTTATTTTGGGGATTTATTTACCGCTACAGATCACTCCCCCCCCTAGTGGGGCTGTGACGACCCTAAGACGTGGCCAGCCAGAAGTTTAAACCCAACGAGTTTAACGTTGGTAAACACTCTTCTGATAGCTTACTAAATTTAGCAGCGTCTGGTCGTCTTTCCTTACTATATGGGACCGAGGTACAACATAGTAAAAAAAGAAAGTTACAATGAAAATTTCGGCTCCTCATAAACGTCATCGTTCTTTTCCAGCCGTCCTGGAAAAGAAAAAGAAAATGTAAGTGCATGTCGAAATACACTCGTATGTGCGTAAAAACACAATGTCGGCGGAAAAAATGGAAAATAAACTCATGAACACGTAATAGCATTAAAAAAATTGTTTTTTTTATTTTGTTTTTTTTAAATAGAAATAAAAATATATAAGCATATTAAAATCTTTTTTTTTAAAAATAATATTAAATGTCGAGAAGTGCCTTACGTGCAATAGTCGTTTAAATGTTCTGGAAATCTCACCCTTCTTCCAGAACGCGTCGTTTTAAGTTTATTTTCGGATACTGTCGAAGTATCATCGTGTGTGTTGGTTGTTGGATGAGATATTGTAAGTGTCGGAGTCGTGTCGTTCGATTGTACCGAAGGAAAGTCGACGTGGATAGGATTTCCTTCTAAATACGCTGCTTTTAAGCGATCGATGCTGATGCTATCGTTTGTTCCGTTCTTATCGACCATATAGTACTTAGATACACGTTGAAGAACTTTGAAGGGTCCTTCGTATGCTGATTCGAATGGTCGTCGATATGAGTCTCGACGAACGAAAACGTGTGTACTATATCGTAAGTCAGGTTGAACGAAAACATCAGTTGATTGAGGTCGAGTGGAAGCAGGTTTAACTGAACGCATTGCGTTTGTAAGCCTGTTCGTGTAGGAGGTTAGATCCATGTTCATTGAAGAGGATGAAGGATCCACGAATTCTCCTGGAAGTCGAAGTGTCGTTCCATAAACGAGTTGAGACGCAGTGTATCCAATGTCAGCTTTCACTGCATTGCGGATACCTAGTAAGACGAGTGGAAGAGCGTCGGTCCACTGTGAAACGTTTGCTGCTGATAGCGAAGCTTTCAGTTGTCGGTGAAAACGTTCTACCAACCCGTTTGCTTGTGGGTGGTAGGCAGTCGTTCAGAATCGAGTGATTCCTAAAAGTGTGGTCAGACGACGGAAAAGATCAGATTCAAACTGACGTCCGCGGTCTGTAGTGATGGTTGAAGGGCAGCCGAAGTTTGCTACCCATCGTTCGACGAAGGTGCGGGCCACTGTTTCAGCAGTGATGTCCTTAATAGGTACTGCTTCTGGCCATCGAGTGAAACGGTCTACGCAGGTTAAAAGATAAGAGTATCCATTTGAATCTGGTAAAGGTCCTACCAAATCCAGATGAACATGGTCGAAACGGGTATCGGGAGTTTTAAACGAGCCCAGGGGACATTTATTGTGTCTGATAACCTTAGATTTTTGGCAGCTTACACAGGAGCGTGCCAACTCCCTCACGTCTTTATTCATGCCAGGCCAGCAAAACCGTTCTGCTATAAGCTTGATGGTTGCACGAACACCTGGATGCGAAAGTTTGTGCAGTGTGTTGAAGACATTGCGTCGATAATATTTCATTGTGACTGGGGATAATTTGCAACCAGTAAAAGAAGTTACGCAAACGGACAAATTAGTGTTTCCGTCTACTAGCCTCCGTTTGCGCGTGTCGATGATCAGATTATGGTGTTGTAGAAGATCCATACCAATGATTGGCATAGAAACATCTGCAACAACGAAAATCCAGTGAATGGGTTTGCGTAAACCCACGTTAAGGTAAACGTACCTTTTGCCATATGTAGCGATCGGTTTTCCGTTTGCCGCCTGTAAGTTTAAGGTCGATTCGTGTAGTCGGTCGTTAGGATTTGCTGAGAGAACGCTAACTTCTGCGCCAGTGTCAACGAGGTAGCGAACTCTCGTTGTCACATCTGTGACGAATAACAGACGGCTTTGTTCGCCGGCTACGGTTGCCGTTAACGCGTGCCGGCTTGGAAGTTTCCTGAATTGTTTTTCGAATCAGTCGGTTTCGTGTTGGGAAAATTGCAGGGTTTTCTGCAATTTCTGGAAAACTTTCCATACTGGTTATGATACCAGCACCAGTCGGGGTTATTTGTCTCTCGTGGTCTAGAGACAGATCGCTTACGTGAAATGCTTCTACGTGGTGTGCGCGATCTCTTACGGTCGGTACGAAGACTAAGATAACGCGTGAGTGTGTGACATAAGTCGGTTATATCATTCTGAGTCGTGTGAGGCCTCTCTTTGACTGAAAATACCTCGGTAGTAGAAGGTTTCGTAATTTCTAGAATGCGGTCGGCAGATGCAGCTAGCTCGTCTAAGCCGTTGTTCTGGAACGAGACCAGAACTGCTTGCACCTGTTGGGGAAGTTTTGACAAGAAGAGTTGTTTGAATAGACCTTCGTCGAAAGTTCTTAGGCCTATAACCTCTCTCATCCGTTGCAACATGTCTGTCGCAGAACCGTGTTGCAGGTCGATGTTATTGAAGAGTTGATCTAACCTTTGTCGATCGGTTAGGTCTCCTCGTTTAAGAATCGAGCGTTTTAAGATTTCGTAAGGATCGGAAACATCACTAGTAAACATACTAGGTGCTACGTACCTGTTGAATTCGCGCGGTAGTGCCTTGACTACTGCGAGGAATTGTGCACGTGTGTCGATCACGCCGTGCTCGGAGAAGTCGGCTTCTGCGTAGCAAAACCAGGCTTCGATGTTGTCGGGCCAGAAAGGCATCAGTTGAAACGAAGGTGGGGACAAAGTCTTAAGCTTGAGTACTTAAGGTGTCTGTTCAGTCATGATGAAGTATGAATTACGATAATGAACGAGGGGAAAATATATATATCCAAGAAAAAACACGAAAAAAATCACAATGTTTAAAAAAAAAATAAAAAATAAGGCAATGATATACAAAAATCCCAAAAAGGAACAGACTCACAGTTGCAATTAGGTGTACCAGATCACGTCGGTCTCACCAATGATGATGTCACAGGTATTCAGTGTTTGACAACGCTTCTACCAGTAACGCCTTCTAATATATTTCGTTCCCACCCAGAGAAATCAAAAGACAGAGTCAAGGAGATCGGAAGAGTATATTTGGCGATGACCAATATATCGGAATTCTCTGATCTAATCTGGCTAGCGATTGCGGTTGATGTTGAGCACGGCGTTACCACACGTGATCTGGTGCGGATGCATGACCGAGCACCTTCAGCTAGATGAGTCCACTAAAACATATGGTCAGCATCCAATGTCGAAAACTTACAGAGCTATTTATTTTGGGGATTTATTTACCGCTACAATTGCTTATGGATAAACTTTAGTGCCTTAGAAATTCCATGGTATTTATTCGTAACAAAATGCTGAACAAAAACTACGATTCGAATTCTTTGGAGTGACTTAACTCAGAATCTTCGCTTTATGGATGTATGCTTATCTTGAGCCTAAAATTCTGTACAACGACCCACACCATTTCCTATGATGATGTCACAGGTATTCAGTGTTTGACAACGCTTCTACCAGTAACGCCTTCTAATATATTTCGTTCCCACCCAGAGAAATCAAAAGACAGAGTCAAGGAGATCGGAAGAGTATATTTGGCGATGACCAATATATCGGAATTCTCTGATCTAATCTGGCTAGCGATTGCGGTTGATGTTGAGCACGGCGTTACCACACGTGATCTGGTGCGGATGCATGACCGAGCACCTTCAGCTAGATGAGTCCACTAAAACATATGGTCAGCATCCAATGTCGAAAACTTACAGAGCTATTTATTTTGGGGATTTATTTACCGCTACAGATCACTCCCCCCCCTAGTGGGGCTGTGACGACCCTAAGACGTGGCCAGCCAGAAGTTTAAACCCAACGAGTTTAACGTTGGTAAACACTCTTCTGATAGCTTACTAAATTTAGCAGCGTCTGGTCGTCTTTCCTTACTATATGGGACCGAGGTACAACATAGTAAAAAAAGAAAGTTACAATGAAAATTTCGGCTCCTCATAAACGTCATCGTTCTTTTCCAGCCGTCCTGGAAAAGAAAAAGAAAATGTAAGTGCATGTCGAAATACACTCGTATGTGCGTAAAAACACAATGTCGGCGGAAAAAATGGAAAATAAACTCATGAACACGTAATAGCATTAAAAAAATTGTTTTTTTTATTTTGTTTTTTTTAAATAGAAATAAAAATATATAAGCATATTAAAATCGTTTTTTTTTAAAAATAATATTAAATGTCGAGAAGTGCCTTACGTGCAATAGTCGTTTAAATGTTCTGGAAATCTCACCCTTCTTCCAGAACGCGTCGTTTTAAGTTTATTTTCGGATACTGTCGAAGTATCATCGTGTGTGTTGGTTGTTGGATGAGATATTGTAAGTGTCGGAGTCGTGTCGTTCGATTGTACCGAAGGAAAGTCGACGTGGATAGGATTTCCTTCTAAATACGCTGCTTTTAAGCGATCGATGCTGATGCTATCGTTTGTTCCGTTCTTATCGACCATATAGTACTTAGATACACGTTGAAGAACTTTGAAGGGTCCTTCGTATGCTGATTCGAATGGTCGTCGATATGAGTCTCGACGAACGAAAACGTGTGTACTATATCGTAAGTCAGGTTGAACGAAAACATCAGTTGATTGAGGTCGAGTGGAAGCAGGTTTAACTGAACGCATTGCGTTTGTAAGCCTGTTCGTGTAGGAGGTTAGATCCATGTTCATTGAAGAGGATGAAGGATCCACGAATTCTCCTGGAAGTCGAAGTGTCGTTCCATAAACGAGTTGAGACGCAGTGTATCCAATGTCAGCTTTCACTGCATTGCGGATACCTAGTAAGACGAGTGGAAGAGCGTCGGTCCACTGTGAAACGTTTGCTGCTGATAGCGAAGCTTTCAGTTGTCGGTGAAAACGTTCTACCAACCCGTTTGCTTGTGGGTGGTAGGCAGTCGTTCAGAATCGAGTGATTCCTAAAAGTGTGGTCAGACGACGGAAAAGATCAGATTCAAACTGACGTCCGCGGTCTGTAGTGATGGTTGAAGGGCAGCCGAAGTTTGCTACCCATCGTTCGACGAAGGCGCGAGCCACTGTTTCAGCAGTGATGTCCTTAATAGGTACTGCTTCTGGCCATCGAGTGAAACGGTCTACGCAGGTTAAAAGATAAGAGTATCCATTTGAATCTGGTAAAGGTCCTACCAAATCCAGATGAACATGGTCGAAACGGGTATCGGGAGTTTTAAACGAGCCCAGGGGACATTTATTGTGTCTGATAACCTTAGATTTTTGGCAGCTTACACAGGAGCGTGCCAACTCCCTCACGTCTTTATTCATGCCAGGCCAGCAAAACCGTTCTGCTATAAGCTTGATGGTTGCACGAACACCTGGATGCGAAAGTTTGTGCAGTGTGTTGAAGACATTGCGTCGATAATGTTTCGGCACGATTGGGCGATCCCTACCTGTAGATGTGTCACAAAGTAAGGTTTCCTTACCTGTTCCCATCTGTTTGATGCGTAGTTTAAGTGTTGTGGACGATAACTCGTGCTGAAGATCACTGTCTTCTTTTTGAAGCTCGGCGAGTTTAAGAAGGTCGATTCCTTGGAAACTGTTCAAGGAAGTTATGCGAGATAAGGCGTCTGCAACTACATTGTTTGCTCCAGAGATGTGTTGAATATCTGAAGTAAACTGCGAAATGTAGTCCAGTTGTCGAGACTCACGAGGAGAGTACTTGTCAGAAGGAGAGCTTAACGAGAAAGTGAGCGGTTTATGGTCCGTGAAAAGAGTGAATTCACGGCCTTCGATATAGTGTTGGAAATGCCGTACAGCACAATACATAGCTAGGAGTTCCCTACCGAATGTGCTGTACCTCGATTCGGTGTCTAGCAACCTTCTAGAGAAAAATGCCAAGGGTTGCCAGGAGTTGTTAACCCATTGTTGTAAGACTCCTCCGATTGCCGAGTCGGATGCGTCTACTGCGATGCTAATGGGTGCTCGGGTGTCCTGGTGTGCAAGCATTGTTGCTTTAGCGATCAGTTCCTTAACTGTGGAGAATGCTTTTCGTGCGGTGTCGTCTAAATTAATGGATTTCGCATTTCCACGAAGTTGGTCGGTCAGAGGTTTCATAAGTAATGCGCATTTCGGTATGAAACGTCTATAGAAACTTACGAGGCCGTTAAACGTGCGTAATTGCTTGACGGTGGTCGGTTCTGGGTAATCCAGAATGGCCGCCACTTTGGTTCTAAGGGGTCGGATACCTTGAGCATCGATAGTGTGTCCTAGGAAGTCTAACGAGTCGGTTCCGAATTGGCATTTCTGAACGTTTACAGTAATGCCATGTTTTTGTAGTCGTTCGAAAACAAGGTACAGATGCTTGAGATGTGTTTCTCTGTCCGGACTTGCGATTAGACAGTCGTCAACATACGCATGTACGAAGTTGAGACCTCGAAAAACGTCGTCTATGAATCTTTGGAATGTTTGAGCAGCATTCCTTAGACCGAAAGGCATTCGCAAAAATTCGTAGAGTCCGAAGGGAGTTATGATAGCTGTTTTCGGAATGTCGTCAGTAGCCATAGGTATTTGGTTATACGCTTTAACCAAGTCGATTTTCGAAAAAACAGTTGTACCTTTCAAGGTAGCTGTCAAATCGTGAATGTGAGGCAACGGGTAACGATCGGGAATGGTTTTCGCGTTCAATCGCCGATAGTCACCAGTTGGACGCCAATCGTTGCTGTCCTTTTTAGGGACCATGTGCAACGGAGATGCATATGGGCTACTTGACGGTTGTATGATTCCTAAGTCTATCATATGGTCGAATTCGTTTTTCGCTAACCTTAGCTTTTCAGGAGCTAGTCGTCGTGCTTTAGAGAATACAGGTGGTCCTGTAGTCGTGATGTGGTGTGTAACATTGCTGGTTACACACAGTAGTTTCGGTTGAGTTTGTTGTATCCCAGGGTACTTATCGAGTAGTGGTTGATAGAGTGGGTCTATCATATGTTTAACTGTGACTGGGGATACTCTACAACCAGTAAAAGAAGTTACGCAAACGGACAAATTAGTGTTTCCGTCTACTAGCCTCCGTTTGCGCGTATCGATGATCAGATTATGGTGTTGTAGAAAGTCCATACCAATGATTGGCATAGAAACATCTGCAACAACGAAAATCCAGTGTATGGGTTTGCGTAAACCCACGTTAAGGTAAACGTACCTTTTGCCATATGTAGCGATCGGTTTTCCGTTTGCCGCCTGTAAGTTTAAGGTCGATTCGTGTAGTCGGTCGTTAGGATTTGCTGGGAGAACGCTAACTTCTGCGCCAGTGTCAACGAGGTAGCGAACTCTCGTTGTCACATCTGTGACGAATAACAGACGGCTTTGTTCGCCGGCTACGGTTGCCGTTAACGCGTGCCGGCTTGGAAGTTTCCTGAATTGTTTTTCGAATCAGTCGGTTTCGTGTTGGGAAAATTGCAGGGTTTTCTGCAATTTCTGGAAAACTTTCCACACTGGTTATGATACCAGCACCAGTCGGGGTTATTTGTCTCTCGTGGTCTAGAGACAGATCGCTTACGTGAAATGCTTCTACGTGGTGTGCGCGATCTCTTACGGTCGGTACGAAGACTAAGATAACGCGTGAGTGTGTGACATAAGTCGGTTGTATCATTCTGAGTCGTGTGAGGCCTCTCTTTGACTGAAAATACCTCGGTAGTAGAAGGTTTCGTAATTTCTAGAATGCGGTCGGCAGATGCAGCTAGCTCGTCTAAGCCGTTGTTCTGGAACGAGACCAGAACTGCTTGCACCTGTTGGGGAAGTTTTGACAAGAAGAGTTGTTTGAATAGACCTTCGTCGAAAGTTCTTAGGCCTATAACCTCTCTCATCCGTTGCAACATGTCTGTCGCAGAACCGTGTTGCAGGTCGATGTTATTGAAGAGTTGATCTAACCTTTGTCGATCGGTTAGGTCTCCTCGTTTAAGAATCGAGCGTTTTAAGATTTCGTAAGGATCGGAAACATCACTAGTAAACATACTAGGTGCTACGTACCTGTTGAATTCGCGCGGTAGTGCCTTGACTACTGCGAGGAATTGTGCACGTGTGTCGATCACGCCGTGCTCGGAGAAGTCGGCTTCTGCGTAGCAAAACCAGGCTTCGATGTTGTCGGGCCAGAAAGGCATCAGTTGAAACGAAGGTGGGGACAAAGTCTTAAGCTTGAGTACTTAAGGTGTCTGTTCAGTCATGATGAAGTATGAATTACGATAATGAACGAGGGGAAAATATATATATCCAAGAAAAAACACGAAAAAAATCACAATGTTTAAAAAAAAAATAAAAAATAAGGCAATGATATACAAAAATCCCAAAAAGGAACAGACTCACAGTTGCAATTAGGTGTACCAGATCACGTCGGTCTCACCAATGATGATGTCACAGGTATTCAGTGTTTGACAACGCTTCTACCAGTAACGCCTTCTAATATATTTCGTTCCCACCCAGAGAAATCAAAAGACAGAGTCAAGGAGATCGGAAGAGTATATTTGGCGATGACCAATATATCGGAATTCTCTGATCTAATCTGGCTAGCGATTGCGGTTGATGTTGAGCACGGCGTTACCACACGTGATCTGGTGCGGATGCATGACCGAGCACCTTCAGCTAGATGAGTCCACTAAAACATATGGTCAGCATCCAATGTCGAAAACTTACAGAGCTATTTATTTTGGGGATTTATTTACCGCTACACCTAGTTGTTATCCATTGTTAACCTCCGCCACTCTGGTGTAGTCTGTCCTATTGTAACTAGGGTGGTAAATGTCCTTTTCCCTACAACATATCGTGTTTTTCGCCACGTTAAACATGGTTTTACTATTATTACTACTTCCTATTTATGAGCTCCTCAACTAGGATAAAGTCATGGTTTACCACTCCACTCTGATTCATGTGTCACAATTTGGCACGGTCGCCATTATCGCACATCAGCATATAAGTCCTGTCACTCTTACTATCATCGCCGTTTCTTCTATTATTTTTACAACCTTGGCCTTCTCACAGTGCCGGGATTACCAATTAGTTGTCTTATCAATTCATTCTTGAAACCATTGTCTTCTATTAGCATTTGAGCAATTACTTAATTATTTCAATATTGAAACTAACCAACCTCCTGTTTGGCATCATGATGGCTATTGGTACCCAGAAGCCCTAATACCCTGAGACAAACTAATTCACTCAAACCACATGACATGCAAATCCACAAATAACTCTCAGTGTGACTAAAATTGGTGCAGTCAATTGACTGGACTTATATTTAGTGGACATTATCAAATATTAGGAAAGGTACTGAAACAACAGGAAGTGAGTGCAAAGAAAGCAACCAGTTTATACAATACAATGGCAGAGGTATTGAATATTGGATACCTTGACCACATTTTCGAACTGCGTATGAGTTTTTGCTGTGAGGCAAATTTTACTTCAAAATGACAAACAGAATTAAATCCACCAGGGCATTAAGCACAAGCAGTATACCGGCCTATGCCTTGATACGTAAACTTCATTTTGAACTATCTCCAGATAAACCGTAAGTAAACATAAACTATTGGTTTGGATAATTGTGATTGAAAATCGTACTTTCATAGAGTTGTATATGTACTCTGAAAACCGATACCGAATATCTCAGGCTTATTCATATATCTAGAAACTATTTAGCTGTCCAAATGGTTTAAATCCTATAGTTTAATAGAGCTATATGATATATAATTTATGCTGTGATTTTAATCAGAACTAAATCAGTTTTTATTCATTAGTTAAAAAGTCGTTTTCAAATGAGTAATTTTTATGGATGAGCTGCTAACAAATAGGTATTAGACACCGTCAACATGTAATCACCAATTAAACCTTCCACGACTCACGGGATATTAAATAACTATTTAAAAATGACATATCTAAAAAAACATACTTTTTCATGAACCATACAAATGATTCAACTTCGTCCGAAGTTTACCTCGCAAGGCATTGATGAGAAAATCGTAAAGGTTAGTGGGGATAAAATGTGTGACTCCCAAAACTCTACTTCTGCAGATGATGCATGATAAATAACACTGCCTCTGACAGTTTGTTTGACAGAAGTAGTTGATTCACAGTAGAACGATATATTGACAATGTGTTACGTAAATAAGAGGATTAACAGTATCAAAGCTTTGTGCTCTTGGTTGTTCTGCTTTGTTCTGTTATGGTTTCATGTATTTTAAGAAATTAGCATGTTATCTCACAAGAATATTTTGGCCATATTCTAGTTTTACTTATGTAGGGTTGAGACTCACATTCAATTCAAAAACTATAAGTTTCGACCACATTAGGTTTACTCCAGATGCTATGAAATGATGTAAAGAATGCATTTCATCTGCTTCATCAAAGACCTAGCTCATCATATCTGTAAATCAAAGGTGTTTTATAACCATTTGTGGTTAGTTTCAGTGAAAATTTGTTTCCCTTTATTCATGCACGATTTATATACATCTCTTCTGAATTGATAAGAACGATATTCGACCTTCAGTTTTAAGGATGGCATGTGGATTGACCAGTGTTAATTCTTTCAATTTGTTTTTCAGTGAAGATCCTGTTTTTACTGGCTGGTGTTTGTTGATGAGTCCACTATTACTTACTCAAATAAGGTGTTTGATTTCCCAAGAAAAAGTGACTTGAAAACATTAAACTTTCCACCGACAAAAGTACACAAAACTTCAATCAAACATATATATTTCTTAAAAAGTTATTTTTTGTCCCGTTTTCACTCACGAACTATTCAAATTCAAGTTGTCCGCATAATGAGTAAAAACAGTCTTTTATTTGTGCTCGTTTTCTCGTAGTAAAAACTAAAATTTAGTTTCTACCCGATGATAAGGCATATTAATTATGTGAACTTTAATATCAATCAATATCAGTGTACTTGTATTCTCTGTATCTGTTGTTTTAGAATAATTTCGTCTGAAATTCCAAAGATTTAAATTGCATATTTAATCTGATATACAATTTTTGCATGATTTATAGTTTTTGATACCTAAAACAGATCAAAAATACTTATGACTGCTGAATTGGTTTCATATAACTACCTAAAAACGCAAAATTGCAGCGTCAATTACAGAAATGGTTAATTCGGCACATCGGAAATTCTTACTATATGACTGTGCTCTAAAGACAGAGATATCGCTAACCTGAACTGACAGAAGGCAACAGAACCTGGAGAGTTAATTTTCCAGGTCATTATGAGTTGTGTTCCTGGATCAGCACCATGAGTAGACGAAATGTTAGGTACATTCTGAAACCGGAATATAATTCCATCCCACTGGCCACAGAAAACTATTGCTACTGTTTATAAGAAGAGACAGAGGTCGTTCTGCAATAAATGCAAATCAATTCCATAAATTGTAGCAATAAAATTCGGTTTGGCTAGTAGTGCTGTATATATAGATATGAAATCATTTACAAGAAATATTCTAAGTTAGAATAAACACTACAGGTAATGAGCTTAAAATCTGTATATATAGACCATAGTTGCACAACACTAAAGTTGTGTGAAATAAGAAACTGGAGGGTTTTTAGGCAAACTTTTAATAACATGACTAATTCCCTATCCCTCGAAATATTTTGAAACTCACACATACATACAGACTCTAGATAAAAAATAAATTCTTAAACTTAATGATAACACAAAATTGTTGATCAAGGTCCCCTATACCAGTGCTTATTGCATCAAAGCTTGCAAAAGAACAGCATCACCTTAATAAAAGTTTGTTACTCAACCACCACCTGTCATGCAAGAGCTCATTACAAGCTATTGTGTTAAAAGACGTCAAATAGTGTCTGTTGGGATTTTCATTATCATCATCGTCCTTCACATTTACCACAAATGTTTTTCTAGGAATGGGAATTTTAGTATGAATTTGTTTAAATCTACCCTTCACTTGGAGATCCACTTATCAAATCCAATGGTTCTGTTATTTAAAGGCACTAAAAATATAACATGTTTTTGGGTTGTTGGGAAAATGTTCCTTTTTCCGTGGTGAGATGACAGAAACCTCAAGGGGCTATACTACGCCTCATCCTTGTTAATATTTACATTCATCACAGATTAATCTTCCACACCAAATATTATAGTATCCGGAAAATCGAACAACAAGTATATATAGTTCTCCGAAATAAATGTTTTTGCTTTGTCACTCAGTGTATGACAGCTTATCTTGATTAAATCGGTTCCCGGAAAAATCGAAATCTCAACAATATTCGGCGATTGTGACTCGGTTATTGATACCCTTTAAAACAGTTTTAGAGGTTACCTTTGATAAACTTATTACAGGTTCCAGCCATAATAGATGTCTTTATTGTATTTGTACCTTGCCAAAGAATAAGCAAATCTTAGTTTGCATTGTATGTCATATCTTAATGTTGTTATATTTAGTCTGATTGAAACATCAAAGAACAGTGCCACTTATTAGTGAGAATTTTAGAGATAAAACAGAATTAACTTCATGGTAATTTGCAAACTATGTTCGTATCATATCTTCCACTATATAATTTATTAACGAAATAAAATGACACAAGTTCAGATTATAGTCAGTTAAATAGGAGAGGCAGATACTAGGTTGTTACATGTAGACAGCATTAAAGTTACTTCTAGTCCGTTTTCGTAACTTACCTGCCATTTTCAAAAAAATTCTTCTATGTTAGTACACGAATATTTGTTTAATGTTAAAATTCAGTTTTGCGCTACTGAGTAGTCATCATGGAGGGATTTTATGAACAGACTTGAACATCTTAAAAATATATATTTGTCTTTTCAATGCTTTTACGGTTTATATTTAAATTTAAATCGAATCAATTATTTCATATGTCAGTTTCAGCTGTATGCAATAGCTTGTACCTAAATATATTTTCAACAATAGATTTTCTTATTAATCACATTAGGCAGATAAAGTACGAATTGGAAAGGTGATGCAAATTTCGGTCAATATATAACAGTCATGGACCATTCATCTTTATGTTAAGTTCTTGTATTTGATTACATTATTATAATTCGTGCCAAATTAGGGACTAGTTTAAGACATCGTTGATAAGTGCTTTTACAAAGCCTTTACGAATTCTTTAACTGAATAAACAAGGGGAAAGTCATCAACAACCAGTGAGTATACAACATATCGAAGTACTTCTTGAAAACATGAGCTAACTGGTTTCCAGTTTTATAAGTATCGGTCAATGGACCTGTATTTTCTGATACAGATTAGAATAAAAGTTTTAAGACTAATGCACAAAATTTTGGATTCAGTTTTGACTTACTTAATAAGTGCAAATTAGTAAATAAATAAGAATTAGCATAACTATACACTGTCATCAAAATAATTAGCTACCTTAATCTTAAGTCAATTTAAGTTAAGCAGAGGTAATGGCTGATTGACTGAGTACTGAAAGTCGTTAACAATTGCTTTTCTACTGGCGTATTCAGGGGCTTGGAAAGGAAACGTTAGAGACAAAATGACTTGAAAAAATCCGTACATTTTAGTTTACTGACATATGCTGTCTAAACTTTTATCAGTGTATATTTATAAAGAAGCTTATTGCACTTATGAATGCCAAGGTTTTGATTGGTCGATATAGATAGAAACTACTTCTAAAACGAATTACTAATACAAACTGTCTATAACCGGGCGGTATTGGAATACTGTTGTTTCATCTATGTTTAAAAGAAATATGTAGGACTACTAAGAAGCCTGACCGTTTTTGCTACCTTGACGCGGTAGTCGGGCTTGCCTATGAACCGACCGAGCTATGCTGGCTGGAACAATCGTTTCTCAAGGTCCTACCATGCCAGCCAGGTCGGTTGAAGAGTGGTAAGACTAAAACCAACAAACCTGGTGTCTGAAGGCGAAGTCGTACCGCTGATAGCACAGAGGTGTGACAGCAGTAAGGTGATTCCTTCAGACAACCAGCATAACAGCAATGTTGCCTTCCCACAAAAGAAGGGTTGGGTTAAAGAGGTCAACCCTAAAAATACACACCTCGCCTTATCCCACAGATGTCCGTCTCCGGTGGTAAGGTTCCAATAAGTATGGAACTAACACAAAAATTCCCCACTAAAAGGTCGTATGTGATCGGTCTCAAGCAGTTGTCCCTTGAGCACTGCGGTCACGCCCTCAGGTTACTAAGACCACCTCCAATCATATTTTCTCTCCAGGTACCTCTACAAGAACCCTTCCACGGTGTGGGCAACCGGGAAGTGATAACCGTCCTCATACCTCTAACAGCACTCAAGATCACTGTATCCATAATCAATCTTCCTCTTCAATTCTTATTATTCCTCCTATGTCGAATTTCAACTTTATACTTCCTTTTTTGACTTCCTCCTCAAGTATCACCATGGCCAACGATTCTAGTGCACAAAATATTGTCCCAGGCCCACTGAAACCTCGCTCCAAACTAGACGTTAGAGCTTTCAACGTATGTACCCTATGTCAAATCAGCCAGCAGGCCTCTTTGACCAAGACCCTAGAATCTCGTACCATTGATGTATGCTGTATCTCGCCAAAATTGAGAGCCGACGAGATACACCCTCCGTGTATCTGGCGGACCGGTGACTAGTTCTCGTGGACTGGCAGGTGTAGACATAGCACTAACTACGAGGACAGAACAAGAACTTTTAGGATAGATCCCTGTTAACATATATGCTGTTCGGCTAAACGGCTCCGTAAGATCTCGGAAGGATGGGAACATACATCGTTTCTGCCTACGCTCCCATTGGCTGCAGCCTTGATGAAGTGAAATATGACCTTTACAGAAAACTTTCTGAACTTCTTTAGAAAGCTGAACGCTCAGACACATACTCGTAGCAAGTGACTTCAATGCCCAAGTAGATACTTTAAACCAAACAGAAAGATATTCAAGTGGGTATTTTAGTATTTCGGCTCAGCGAACAAATAATGGTAATCGTCTGCTGCAGCTGTGCTCAAACAGTCGTTCATTTTCAACAAGCCCTAACTTTTAGCATAAAGAGAGACATCGTCTAACATGGAAATCCCCTGCACCAAACCAATGCTGGACTCAAGTAGACCATATTGCCACCGGTCATCGTTGGAGAGGATCAGTAGGAGACTGCTGCCCGTTATGGAATACATGTTTAGACTATGATTATGCTCTAATACGATAATGCATTTGCTTGGACCTTACTGGAAGCAGAAAAACCACGTCAAGAGGACCCATTAGAGTTGAACTCCGTGACGAGAAAGCCAAAAGTATATTCCAGGAACAACTGAGGCCACACCTAGGCAAGTCTGAAAACGAGGCTGACCAAGATGTTGCTTGGAAAGATATATAAACAGCTGTGGAAACAGAAGCGACATCTATTAATGATTTAAACCACAGGGTTACGAAAAACCAGTAGAATTCTATTAAATCTATTGCACTGATAGATTCTCGTAAACTCATTCCATCAGGCTAGGAACATGATGAAGAATGTAAGCAAATCAAATTTAGGTTAACCAAAAGTCTACGTAACGATCATAAGCAGTAGTGGGCAACGAAAGCAAAAGAGATAGAAAAGGTAGCGGCTGTAGGTAACACAAGACAGCTTTTCAGACTAATAAAAGAAACCGGAACTAAGTTAAATGTGCGGCAATCTGGGGAAAAGATGGCACTCTTACCTGCTCTCAGTCTAGACGTTTAGAACGATGGGCGGAGCACTTTAAGGATCAGTTCAGCTACTGTACAACTACCCATCATTCCCAAACAGTCTGAATGGAACATTGAAATGGACCCCTCGACTCTAATTGAAGTCCAAAGTGCTATAGGTAATCTGAAACAAGGAAGAGCAGCCGGTCCAGATGGATTAACTGCAGAAGTCTTTAAGTATGGTGGTCCAGTTTTAGCGATTGGTTTGACTAATATTTTAGCTAAAATCTGGGATCTGGATGTAATCCCATCTAACTGGTACCAATCACTGATCGTCCCAACATATAAGAAAGGATCAAAATCTTCCTGTGATGACTGTAGAGGGATAAGTTTAACTAATATAGCGTCTGAAATACTAGCATCAATAATTATCGGGTGCCTAACAAAGACTCGTGAACTGCAAACACGAGAAAACTAGGCTGGCCCACTATCTCCATTTTTGTTCGATTTCATCATGAACCTACTACTGGAAATGACGTTCTCGTCGATTGAATTTTCGAGAATCGGTCCCCTACCAGGAGGTCCATTTATTGACTTGGAATACACATATGAAATATTCGTGTTTGGTGATGACGCTGATAAAATGCAGTCTTTTGGTAGCATTGAGCAACAGTGCGAAGATGTTTTGGATACGTTTCTTTTTCTCTAAATGTAAATTGTTGCTTCAGGACTGGCCTGAGTGGACACCTGAACTAAGGATAGGGAGTGACAACTTCACTTATCTTGGAAGTCTGGTCAGCCTTAATGAGTTGGTGTCTGACGAAAGCTCTGCACGGATTCAGAAAGCTCGTTTGACTTTTGCCAACTTATATCACCTATAGCGAAGGTGATATATCTGTTTACCAATCAAGGGAAGAGTATACTGCACAGGAGTTCGTTCTGTTCTACTTTACGACTGCGAAACGTGGCTATTAAGAGTAGAGGATACTCGTAAGCTACTAATATTTAACTACAGATGCGCTATAGAAATATTGCTCGCATCTGCCGGGAACACCGAGTAAGTGGTAGTGAGGTTAGACGCAAGTTATTAGGGAATGATGGTAAATCATTTGATGAGGTTGTGGATTTTCGCCGACTGAGATGATTGGGCCACGTGTTGCGTATGCCTGAACACCGATTACCACGACGTGCAATGCTAACCGGTGTTGGGAATGGTTGGAAGAAAGTTAGGGGCGGCCAAACCAAAATGTGGCATCAGTTCATAAAGCCACTAACTTCTAGTCTGAACCATGTTGATAGATGCAGACTACTTGGTTGGGGTGCACGTGACTATCGTAACCAATGGTTGGAGACTCTCAGTGACATGACTCAGAATCGATCACAATGGCGTAAGTGTATACACTTTTTGCCTTCCCTTAAACTCTGAGATAAAAACACCTTTATATCTCTTCCTAGGAACTAATTCTTTTTCCCTTTATCATATGCTTATATGAAATATCTTATTTACTACCATTGAAATAACTGCTTCTATGAATTTGGTGTTCATCTTGTTGTGTTAATGAGGTGTGGCAACTTGAACCGATGCATATATACTAAAGTTTTTATACAACATGGACTTAATGAGTTGAAAAGAAGTTTTCAAAAAGTCATCTAGGTTACTATTCTGGATAACTTGTTGACTGTTCAAATGTCCACATAATTACCGACATATTTCTGTCCGTACCCAAATGCACTACAAATCATCGCTACAACGAAAAGTCAGGTAAGGTTAGGGCACTTATTATAACACAGAAATTAGAAAGTATCAAAGGCTTTTTATCTTCAGTTAAGATGACTACGGTGAAGCATTACATTGTTGCGTACCTTCTTCAAAATGCAGTATTTCATTATGAAGACGTTTGTGCTAAACAAATGGAAAAACAACCTGGAAAGTGCAGATTACACTTTGATTATTATCACTTCAAAAATTAGACTTTCACGTGATTACAATTTTAAGATTAGATACATTTTGCTAATCACACCATATTAAGATAAACTTTGAACTTGTTTTGCAGACACTGGTACATTTCACCAACTTTACAAATTTATTGGTTGGTTAAATTTGTGAAAATATCTGATATTATTATAAATAATCATGTTTCAGACATAGTTTTTATTTTAATACCATGAAAAGTATCATCAAACAGTTATATATTATTGATTTAACTCTCAGTTAATACGTCACATACTGAAATGAATAAACCGTAAGTTATTAAATATAATTGTTAATACTAAATAAACTTTGTGATGTTCTTCGAGTAATGGAAATAATATGAAATACCGCTACAGTACATCAAGTATATCTGTTTTACCATTCATAATTTGTACAAATCAATTAGCTAAAATAGCTCACCTTCATTATATAATTTAAATGAATTTTCTCCTTCCATTCACGATAGATTATGAAATGACTCACATAATATAAGATATGATGAAATTGAAGTTCATAGCTCGGAACTTCACTGCTAAATATTATAGAACGCTTTTCCGTATAGTGTCAGCAAAACTAGGATACTGTGTAGCGAAACAATAGTTGGATATTTTTAGTAACTTGAAAAACTCCGGGTGTGGCAAGCTTTGGTTTCGAACTAATCTGTGTTCCAGATGTGTGGATATATTTATCAGTAGATAAATTCCTACAGGTTAAAAGACCATATATTCTATGTTTGCATCTACTTAAGTCTACCATAAACTAACTACTATTCTTTTTATTAAGAGTTTATTTGGGGAGTTATTTGTAATCTATCAATTTTTTCTTACAAAATTGGAACGATTGATACTGAAAGGCAAATCATGTACTTAAATAATTAAAAGTTGATATTCCATTCCTCACAAGGGATTTGAAGTGGTTCTTCCAGTAGTGAATACGAATTACTGCTAGCCTAACTAGGTATTGATATTTTCAGACTTATAAAAAGCATTTGAAATAAATGAAGAGATAATTGTAAACTTCAACTAAAAATGCTATAGGTCGTTGTTACCTTGATGTAGATATATACGGAAAATCGCTACATTACCATTTCAAAAAAGCTTTGAACAAATGAAATATCCTCTTAGAATGTGACAAAAACACAGTGAAATCACTTTTCTGCTACGAATTTTAATATTCTTGTTTTAACCACGTTATTCATCACTTGGCTTCTATTTGTAGATCTTCACTGCATCTTTTAATGAGTATCATTTTGTGTTTGGTTATCGGTCATCAATCGTGGTCAGTCGATTTCGTGTAGAATCTGTCTAGATACGATATATTACCAATAAAATTCAGTATTGTTTCAACCGATAGGAGCTTTGCTAATACTTAATTGCACATCCAGTGGAAATAAGGCCTGTGGTTCATTAAAGCTATTTTTATGACCTAATCAAATTCTTATGTATGAATTAATTACTTCATGTTGTAAAGCTTTTATTGTTAAACAAACAGAAATATGGTATAAATTTATTTATTTCAATTATCGGTGGAATAAATATGAAATTATCAGAAGAGGTTTTGTGGAGATTTTAGAAATTTCAATAGTTGAAATCATGAGTCAATTGAAGCTAGACCACTATGGAAAATCTGATAGGTCTGATAGGTCCTGGGTTCGAATCTCGCGGGGGGCGAGATGCGCACTGCTGAGGAGTCCCATACTAGAACAAAACGGCCGTCCAGTGCTTCCAGGTTTTCCATGGTGGTTTAGCTTCAACTGACTCATGATTTCAATTATTGAAATATGAAATTATTCATTAGTTTGATTACAAAAAGTTGTCCAAAATACTGTTCAGGAATGTGACATTTTTTTGTCTGCACCATAGACCAGAAAAAGGTTTTTTTAATTAGAGTTCATTAAGTTTAAACGTTCTTTTAAACAAACTTATTTTGCTAATTCACAATGAAGAACGAGCATAAATTCTTATCTAATGGATTCATTGTTGAGGCATTAAAAAACAGAAAGGCGATTGCCTCTTTACACTTCTTATTGTTATTGACGAAAATGTAACTTTTGAAACGTGAATAAACCGTAGAGCTGCAATAATAGCTTAATTTTTTCGCATAAACAGAGTTTGTTTCAATAAACTATCTATTTAATTCTTTCCATTTAATCCAACTGTATATATTCGAGTACAGGAATTTGGTGGTTAAAAAGTAACACCTTTTCCTATTTCATTTATTTTTTTAATAATGAGTGACCTGATAACATTATTTACTTTTAAATTCAATAATTTATAAACAACAGTTTTCTGATGTTACTTATATTCTGTAAATGACAAACTTGTATTTTAAATGCCATTGAACGTTAAACTACAGGTAATATTAACACCAAGCTTAACTTTGACTGAACACAATTTATAAACCAAAGATGATTGTAGTCATTTGAAATCACCTGAATAAATGCTGAAAATTTAAAAAGATCATTTGAGTGTCATCAGTGTTCATTTGTGTACTTTACAGAATCCATTATACAATATCCTCTTTGAAATGTAAACACTATGTGTCCATTAGACAGATTAAGAGTCATCACGTGTCTTTATTTTATTTTTATGATAAATGGGATTTAAGAGTACAAAGCATGATGTATCACAATAATATCTTTAGTTCTCGCAGGTATTTATATGTTTTTTTGTATGACCATGAGTAAAAATCTATACCTTACTGTGAAGGAAACATGAAGTTTGAAAATCGTACTCAGATATCCTTATGTATGCTCTTTCTTTAAGTGGAAAATCGAATTTCAAGCTTCCCGAAGACAGATAAGTTGGATAGCACTTTAACTTACTGCACTACACTCCTACTTCTTAGTTATCGAACCGGTTACTTTAATTTTAAAGGAATTAATCTATTTAAAGACTTTTGTTGAAGCTTTGAAACTGCAATCTTACGCAGTAATTATTATAAGGCTTTCAGAATTCATTTTAAGTAACAACATTTAATATACTTTACTGGATTCTGGAGTTCAAACACTCCGATAGTCAAACACTTTGTGAAAATAAATGTTGACTATCACAGTCGAAATCACTAAGTGATTTTAGTTAGACCACTGTTCAAAACCAGAAAGTGCTGGAAAGTTGTTTTTTCTTTATGTGGAACTCCTCACCAATGTGCACTCACGACCTTGACACGGAGAATCAAACCCATGACTTGATTTCACGGGTGGACAGTGTGATGACTTCATTCAAGGGAAGATGAATGTGTGCTATTGTGAATTGATTGAAATTAGACGTACACGCCACTGAAAGATGGCTTGGTGGTCTGAAGATTACGGATTCGCCTAGGAGACTGGGGATGCTGGATTCGTTTCACTGTACCGAAATGGTAAATACACATTCATTAGGATTCTCATACTAGGTCGAAATGGATGTTCAGCGCCTCCTAATTGTTATAACTAGTGCCCTTGTGCCCTATCAATATATAAGGTAACGATACCGCCAGTTAGACAGCAATGAATCATCGATCGGACCAGTGACGCATAAAACACGTACGAGCAGTCTAGAGTGCCTATTGGCCCTGCTTCGTGCCTAGCTCAGCCAGTTAAGTTCAGAACACCAATCTCAGCCTCTGCGATATAAATCACGTATTTCGAATATACTGGGTTTATATACAAACCAAACAGACCACATCACTTCATAAAATAGAAAGTAACATTTATGCAAGATATAGCCAAAAGTGGCTGTGAATGTGGTAGGCAGTAATTAATAGACTGGACAGAACTCAGGAACGGTAAATCGTATAACAATATTCTATGCGTCAAAATAAAGCTTTTAATAAGAGGAACATGAATATGCATAGTTTATCTACTTAATAATCATACCATAAAAGTATATGTATCGTATTGGTTCACAAATAATTCTCAAAAGTTACTATTCATAATTCCCGTCGGGACATAACACTAATTTTTAACAATGGTCTAGCTAAAATTCCTTTGTAATTAAAACTATAAAAATTCTATAGTTTGAAGGAATCACTGTATTCTGAAAATAGAGACTAAACTTAAATGGTCTTGAACTTGTTTAGGACTTTCGTCTTAATGGTGTTAATGATACTTTCGGGAAATGAGGTTCGTATCTTGAAAATCTATGGCTAAGAAGTTGTAAATCAGAAAAGTAATGAGATTGCTTTTGGTGGTATTCTAAGTCTTGGTCAATCTAGTGACACTGCAGTACTGTGGTGAATGTGCTTATAATATTTTAATCCATAAAAATGCCTTGAGATTTATTATTCTATTTTTTTCTCACTCTTCTGTTTTGCTTTTTTAAGGACGATTTTCTGTTATTGAGTTCTCTATGATTTAGTATGCTGGTTTTTCATATTACCCCCCAAAAATACATACCATTTTTTCTTAATAGTTTTTCTCTCATAGATGAATTTTAAGAACTTTATCGGCTTATCCTTGCTATTATCATACTACTGTGACAAAATTATTTGGTTTCATGAATGTACACCCACTAAATGCAGTTTTAGTATTATTTTGTGACAATTTTCGAAGTGTGATTTAAAAGGCGAACAACTAGAACATATATTTCTAGAAACACCCAACACTTAAGCGGAATGAAAAAAGCTGTCAGAATGTGAATAATCCAGGACAACAACCAGACAGACTCGTTACTGCTGATCGGTATTTTACTCATATAAAATATGTCTTCACCTTTCTCTTTCCACAGAATTCATCGACCTGTTCAATCCCTCTTTTCGACATCCAGCGGATTTAACAACTTTCGTGGTCTGTTAAATCTGGCTGCCTTTATACTTGTCATCTCAACATCTAGAATGGCATTAGAAAACATTATCAAGTAAGTTTTATTGTGTATATAATCTTTTTTAATATTGTACAGTGTTTCGTGCAGCCCAGTGATTTTCAATAAAGCTGATTTACTTAAAATTAGTTTTTACTACCTATTACAGGAATTTCACCAGGGAGTTATATTCAGTTTTAGTATTGTGATAACCCTTTTATTATGAAACAACAACCATTTTTAAGTTGTGTCATAACTACACCAAAATTTAAACTGATTGGTTTTTTAAATTTAATTGAAGAGATTAACTTGGGATAAGTGTTTATTACACAAATTGATAACAGACTTAGTCATCTGGTCAGTCACCATAAAATCAGTGTAACAGAAGGGCGAATTCATCTTCAGCAAGGCTACTTAGTGTACATCTACTTTAGCCCCAGTATCAATAAGTACTGATGTTTTTTCAGAATGACTATGTTTTGTATCGCAAATGTATAAACAGCTATAGTATATTGGTGAGTGAGTGAGTTGGAGTATTTCAGTATATTTTTACTGTTCACTGTAAATAGGTAGCATCCAAAGGTGCATCTAAAATTAAGATTTATTGCACAACGGGTTCCACTTATCATTCTACTAGTCATCAATAGCTATTCAGAAATGACCTTTAGGTTATTGAGTGCAATCTACATTTTTAATATTTTTAAATTCAACCTGATTCTAATGTTCATTCCATTTACTTTAGCCGAAATTTTCGCAATACTAAGTAATAATAGTTGGTTCGGTTCTGTCGGCCTCCCAGCTTCCTGAAATACATACTGCTCAATTTTAAGTAAATACTAAGTCTAAACTGTCTCAACTTTTCATTTTCCCTATCCTACATGTAATAGTAAGTCTAGACGAATAAAAACGATTACAAGGTTTAAAGGGCAAAATGTCTGTTATATGACCTGAAAATCACGAGCTTATTTTTATCAATATACTTGCAATTAGAATAGTTACGCAAGAATTCATTTTACAATTATTGTTGACTCGAAATTAAATTTCATTTCTTTAAGAAATTTCAACTGAACAGGGACTGTTTTATTCTCTTAAGTTTACTGGATTTAGTGAAAGTATTTCTGGAAGAATTTAAATAGGTCTTTAACAGTGATTTAACAAATCTTTATTAACGAGTCGAAATATTTGAGCTCTTTTTTCAAAATCAGGATATTTTAGTGGTGATTAATTACACTTCACGAACTTAAACTATAATTTATTGATTACTTCATACATTTCAGTAGAATTACTTTTTAAATCGGTCAAGTACCTCATTATAATTTTCATAACTACGGTCATATTATATTGATTGGCATACTTTTTATTTTGCATGATCCAATGTTATCGTCTTTTTCAGGTTTTTACTTTATATGCACGTATAAACAATAAATTTATTAACGAATTACAGCTTTAGTTAAGGTTTCAGTGACTAAATTAATTAGTGTAGTCGTACAAAACCAGAAATTTGAGTGAAGACCTTAGTTTATATCACGTTATCTATGTGATGTTTGTTGTATGTGTCCTGATCAATTTACAATGTTTTTGATAAGATGAACGGTATTGCGCTATTATTATTTTTTTATAATAACAGTCTTGCGTAATTGATAATTCCATTTCTTTAATACCCAACTTTAAAGGTTACTGAATATAATTGTACTTTGTAAAGTCTAACTTATCTATTCTCGTCAAGGCACACTCGAAGTTATTCTAGTCAAAGTAGTTAATTGACTGACATGAGCTAATGAAAAGTGAATGTAATTGGACTAAGGCAAACGGATCCTACAGTTTGATACGAAAAAAAATCATAATCTAAAAAAGGAATTATTTCTAGTTTACGCTTTCTGTTAATAGCTGATTTATAACGTGGATTGAAACAGGATTAAACATACGACACAACATCCCTTCATAAATTTCCTTGTTGTCATAATATTATGATATTCGGTTTTAGAGTTTCAACTTTGTTTGATTACATTTTCAACATATATCAGCCACAAAGTACTTCGGAAAAAACCAGTGTAATCTTATCCAAAAGATTACGATTCGAGAAGTGTATGAATCGTGAATGATTATCTTGAATATTAAAATTTCCCTCGACAAATTTCACCTTTATACCACTGATTTGTACATTAACTAATCCTTGATCGAATAGTATGTATCATGATCATATGAGATGAATATATTATCTTAAAAGAAATCGAATTCAATTATTCAATTTACTAATGATAATATTTTAATAGAAAAATCTGTCAAATGATTTTGTTTGGCAAATTCAATCATATGATAAAAATATAGATGGATTTGTTGAAGTACAACAGCTGACTACCAATTTTTATGGTAAATTCATATATTGAGTGGTTCAGATTGTTAACTTTTGTTAACCATAACGGAAAGGGCTTTTATTATTAGGTCAAAAGCTTTACTGTTCAGTACTCCGCCTGTTGAGATTTACTATAACTAAGTGTTCCTAAAGTGATATCTTTATTCTTAATAATCTATGGTATCTGTTCATTTAGTATCGATTCATCATATATAGTATTGGTAAACAATGTTTTGTTTACATAACTGTGTAGTCGTCCATAAATAAATACAACAATGTTCCCTGCACAATTTATAAATCGTTACAGTTTGTCGAAACTAAAACACCTATGACTAATAAACATCATTTATTCAGGTGAAGATAGATTGGAATACTGGTAAAGTTTAAAGTAGTAACGTGTCAAATGTTATTTAATAAGTTTGTTAACTGAAATATCGATCCATGTTACAAACGTATATTAATGCAATTAGGAATGTACATTATGCAGATAAGGAGGAATTTTATTTTATTTTACTTTTCCTAAAGATCGGTCAACAAACTGCTTGGTTATTTTTAAAAGGGACTCGAATATCTACCATCTCGTTACATGTTTTCTACTTAGTACAGATACTACTTAATACATATGCTAGGTTAATCTATTTTAATCACTGGTACTTTGAACAATGGGAGTGAATCAAGACGGTATTTCAGTGGCTTAAAATAATGAGTCCTAAAAAATACACAAATGAGTATTGCAACCTATGATTCTATATGAAGTAACATGTATTAGTCTTACTACCATTGACTTGACAAATAAATTTTTCAATGGTTAAGATCATGAGTCAGTTGAAGCTAGACCACCATGGAAAACCTGGAAGCACTGGACGGCCGTTTCGTCCTAAAATTTTGTAAACAATGAATATCAAATGTTTGCACTCACCAAGCTGGTATTATCAACTAGTTCAAGTGCATTAATTATGTAATTTACAGAAATTATACTAAATAATAGATTTTGACCTCATTATCCAACTCACCATTTATAACGTAAACCACGAAAACAATAATCAAGTTTTGTGACGTAAAACAAACAAAATGACTTTTACATTAGTCCATATCAAAATACACTTCTATGTTATATCATTATACATCACTAACATGAATTCTAATAAGCTTATTGAAAGTCAGAGGTTAAAGTCGCATATATGTATTCCATGAAAATTAAATAAAAATAGGTAGTAGTTAAACAATGCTGACAAAATAAGTTTCGACTTTGTCGAACAAAATAACTCACTTTTATATCTCATTTCGTTGTTACAATAGTAGAATTTAGATGTAGGCGTTTAATTTTAGTTCGTGGAACTTTCATGAAACCTAAACTGCATAATAATATAGTACCATAAGATATAATGGCGTTAATGATGTTACTAAATAACGAGCCAGAAATAAAGATTTTAAAACATTTTGAAAGACAACCAGTTCATACTATAAATGTTTATCTATCGTAAACTATAACTGATGTATTCCCACAATTATATTGATTATGGCCAAATCAAGGCTATGGATATCAAATGATTTCTTTTGATTACAGAATTTAACTTTCTGGATATTTTAAAGCAATTTTACTAGTAAAAGCTTGCATGATGTATCAGCATTTCTTAAATAAAGGGTTCTCATTCTTAACTGTGATTTGTTGTCCTGTCCTTGAAATTAAACGTTTGTTATCATTGATTTACATTAGTTTAACGAGAATATGAATATTTTTAATCATAGTTGTCAAATACATAGTTTGTTTGGTTCATATTACTAACTAATTACAAAAAATTCTCTGCAGGGACTCGAATGATTGTGGACATTTGGAGCTAACAAGAAGCCTTAAAATATAATGAATTCACTTTATTCTGTAACTATTCTCCTCGCTTTATTCAAGTATATATATATGACCAAATTTTTACATTTGCATATTAAACATCTATCAAATCTGACTGAATATAAAACGATTTTGCTTCTTATTGTTCAGGAAATATCTTCAAGTTCCAAACTTAAAACCTTATCCAGAGTGACTTTTTTCAGGAGAGGATAAGATCGTCTACTTAGATATTAGGGATTCCTGAAGGAGTTTGCTCTATGACAGGTCAGTTTGTTGTTACCTATTACACCTAGAACTGACAATTCTTTTACAAGTGAGTGTGTCAAGAGTTATATTTCATCAAACTGACCGAATCAACTCATATAATTACTTATCTTAATATTGTATATAACAAATTACTTACTAATCAGCTCGAATCTTTAGGCGAATTTCCATTTCAAAAAATGACAAGATATTCTGCAAAGAGCTCACTTTTCAACTACTCCATTATTGTACCATATCTCCTCTAAAAACAAAAGTTGGACCTATCTCCGATGGTTACTGATCTGACTGTAAGTCAGCTCTGTGAATTAGGTTCAATATAAAAAAGGAACTATATTCAAAGCATCTTTGTTAGCCTCATATTACTAAAACAAACTCTTGGAATAAAAACGGTTACTGTTATGCTGTATTCGTAAAAAGGTGGAATAAAATACATGTTTTGAAAGGAACACTTGTATCGTGGGCACATGACTAATTTGATGAAGTTACAAAATCACATAACTTTGTTTCATTCACTCAGTTAAGCAACGGCTTCCGGCAATTACATCATTCTACGTCTTTATGAGAAAATAAGAAATAGATATTTAGCCTGTCAGCTTTTTGACAGTAAACTGGAAAACGCAATTCTGTTATACAAATCGGTTTTAAAATATATTATTTGTTTATTTATTGCTAGAAAAATTCCATATATCTCATACAACTTTATTCACTTACATCGTTGCGAAGATTAATGGCACTACTCTTTACGTAAATCTGCAGTTTCTTATTGTGGCATTTTCTCAGTCAGTCTTATCATTATTATTTTTATCAATTTATGCCACATTCATAAATAGTGATTCAATAAATCTAAAATCTGTGACAAAAGTCACTTTCTATAGAGATTGAAATATAATATTAATCACGAACTGACAGATGTGAAATTTTAAAATTTAGGGAACGGTGGACAACTGTTCAATTTAGTCTGTTTATCAAATTAACTGTTGATCCAGTAAGGCCAAATGTAGGAATGTAAACAATTAACTGTATTCGTTATTTCTTGTAAATAACTTACATGCATCACAGTTATTTTGACAAATGGAAAAGTTAAAAATGGCAACTTACATGTCAGACCATAACCTTTAACCTCTACAAGCATGATGACCCTAAAGTTTTTACATGATGTCATTGACAAAACTCACAAGATCAGTGTATGTGTATGTAACACTTAATAGCTTATGATTTCGATAATTATACGTACGGGAGGATTTGTTTAAATTGTACGTTAGTTTCAAACTAGAACAAAACAGCTTCTCAATGTTTCACATATATTAGAGCACAAAAATGATCTAAGAGAATAAATAATGTCCCAGAGACAGGGAAGAAAACACCAATTCATTTGCACTGTGGTGGAAGGCTACAAATTCTTTTTGTTCTATCAAACTGTTTATTAAGCTTTTTTACTTTAGAAGCATCTTACAGTACATATGGGGTTGAAAATCCTGTAACTGTTCGAAATACTCTAATCTCATATCAGATAAGGGATACGGATAAGGTATCGATAGTTATTGTAATATTAGACGTTTTGTACTAGGGAGGTTATGTTTATGTTTTATTGTTTTCAGCCAATTTAGAACAAGGTAGAATAACATTACTCATAAGGTAACACTAGCCGTCGCTTATCATGTATTAAATATGAACCACTAATTGTGTTTAAATCGTCAGAGAGTTTCTGCGACGCTAATAAAAATCAAATGATGGCAGTTGAGTGGCTCTAAGCTGCAACATTTGGTGGCTGATTCAGTGGTAATAATATTAATTATTTCTTTATGGGACCGATTTCCTTTGTCATTGGTTCCGTAGAATAATAGATCAATAAGGAATACCGAATGTTGTACCGTTTATTTTTCATTATTGTCAATTTTCTGTTGACTCTTTCTGAAGTTTAGACACTTGTTTTCTCGATTTAAAGCTCGCTCACACTGCAAACACAGTTGATTAATTCAGAATAGCTGACAGGAACCTATAATACTATACTTAAGGTTCTGTTTTCTAAATATTTAGTATTTAAAATAGTCATCTAGTTTTTGCCTAACTTCAAGGATTTATGTCTTATTACAAATTTATGCATTGTACTGTATTAACAGACTAATCAGAATTCTAGCTGTCTTACTGCGGCACCGAACTGTCAGTAAAGTTATCAGCCATACCACATCAGATTTCTATTGCGAAAAAGATGTTATTTAACATTTAATATAGATACTGACTTTATGTCTTATCAATTTCGTGCGACTTTGTCTGTTCTAAGTATTTTTAATTGAATAAATAATAAGTTCTGACTATCCAAATACATCTCCAGTTTTTACCAATCTGTCTGTACACAACAGTTATGCTGACGATAGCTATCAAAGAGAAATAACTTGTTATTGCTCGTAACATAAAAATTTTCATATGCTGGTCTTTTAAAGAGTTCAATATGTTTCTGTAAAGTTCTCAATATGAGACTCAAAGGACTCTTTGATCATCAACTAAGGTTGGTCAAAACGTTTACGAAAAGCGATTGTAATTATATAGAAAGTTTGTTCTGTTACAATACTCAACCATGAAACACTCCTGAAACTGTGCTGTTGTCACCAAGAGCTAATAAGGTATAAATTACAACTAAACAGTTTGATATTATATCATCATTTAAAGTAGTTGTTCTAACTAAAATCTATAAGATTATTTGTAATCAAGGCTCAACAAAACTTACCTGATACTGAAGATTACCTAACACTATAAAATTTATCATCGGTTTAAGAAGACTCGAATAAGGAAGTAATTATTTATGGTATTAAAAACTAATTACATTTGCTCCCGAGTATTTAGAGTTGCTCGACATGATGATATAGACTAGCTGGAACCCATCAGTTTGTGATTATGTTTATCTGTCAAAGACTGTTTTATTACAACCATGGTCATTAACATTAAACTATTGAAACTCAGCTTGATGTTTTCTGAGTCTGCCACGTTAATATTTGTACGATATAGACGAAGGTTTATAAAACTGGATTTCTTTGATCACATATAAGTGTGGGTGCTTTTTCGTAACTCAGTAGACTACGGATCAAAAATAAAGTTTAGCGTAACATGATGTACTAGAGCAGTCAAAAGATAGTGACTAAATTACTACGGATATTTCGGTTATAAAATAAAAATCATGTTAGTAACTTTAGCAGATTTAAAAGTTAATTATTTCGAGTTACTTTTATGCCCAGTCTCAATAAAGAAGAAAACAACCGTAAGAGTCGAGTAATTTTGATCGTTCTCTTTACAAGATTCTTATTAGCTGCTTAGAACCTAAAATTATGAAATAATTTTACGAATCAAAACCTATTTGACTAAAAAATACTGCAAGAGTTAGTCGCAGAAATGTTTTACATCTGAAACCAATATAAGTGAATATCTGAAGTATCATACGTTGCCGACAAAAACATCTACTAAGGGGACGATCAAATGAATACTCAAAAGTATAAGGAAAGTTTGACAAACTTTTAAAAATATCAGTTTTCTGAAAATGATTAACTTTTTACAGGATTTATTACAGTAGGTTAATTATGAAGCTATACTTTCAGAAAACTCAGTTCTGAATAAGGTTTATTTTAACTCACATAAGAAGTGTAGCTATAAGTTTGAAACTATCGGCTTACATATATTTTACAAAACAACTAAACTTATTTAGATATAGTACACGACTAGGTTACAGATTGATAATATTCACTCATTAACTGGTTACGTTTTCGTTATGAAATCTATTATCTTACAATCTGATGTATTCAGTACATTGCGGTGATGAGTGAATAGATGAATTTGAGGTTCCATAGCGATTATTATGATCGTAATTGTTCATATGGTTTTATTTAGTATTTAACGAATATATAGGATTATTAGTAGTTTCCAACTTACACATAACTAGCTTCCTGTTTTCATTAGTCGTGTTTTAATTGAAACTTATACACATCTTTGTAAACTCAGTGTTATTTCAAGAGTGTAACTCATAACTACTTTCATGCAGAGTGGTGACTTATCCACAAAGAACTAATTAGCAGTTTTATTCTACTGTAGAGCTCTTTGCATACTATATCATTTATTCTTTTGTTAACGGAAATATAGCCTTCATGATCCAAAAAATACCATACTGACGTCAAGCCATTGTTAAAAAATACAACGGTTGATATCTTTATCTATCAAAGTAAGTATGTATCTATTGTTTATCAATGTTAAAATTAATTTCATAAATTACATAGTAATATTTCTTAACTACATATATGTGCGCATGTGGTTGGATTTTATAGATATGGAATCATCATGGATCCATTTTCATGGATTCGTTTTCTTTTACAAGCTCAACAGAAATGTGCGGTAATTGGGTTATTTGGTTGTAAGTTCGTTATCGTTTTCTGATCATTATTCGTCGTACACAACGCATTTACTTGTTTTCCATAAAATCGTAAAATACTTTCATGATCTCCCGTCGATCCAGCTTCATGAGTGACCTTCAGAGAAACTATTAGTCATCTATTCATAAATATCTTTATTGGAAACTATTAGAAGATTTAATAATGTGGGTATAAATTCACATTTATTTATACTTAGGACTGAAAACACTACTCATACAATAACCCTTATTTTTAATAAACGTGGTTTGGTTAATGAAATATATTTTTCGTAGATGTTTCTAGTTGTAACACACTTGTTATGTAAGTGGGGTTTTTCCATTAACACAAAATAAAGCCAGTTTTGTTTGATAATCAACGGTTGCAAGGGCTGATAAGTTTTGCTCGAACACTTCAGATCCGCTAATCAGACATCACTATCAGTATTCTCTAGAAAAATACCCCATTTCAATCAACGAACTTTGACACGAGTTGTGTATCATTCGCAATTGGTCAAACAGATTTGCCTTTCGTGTAAAAATAATGTTAATCCAGAGCTATACAATGGATTTCTCAACTTCATCTGTTACAAACTAGCTGATAACATGAGCTTTCTTCAACTTATTTATTAAGTGATTTGGCCTCACTAATCTGTCTAGTTGATATTACTACTGATCTCTGTACAACATAAATGTCATCACTACTTATAAGAGGACGCAAGAACAAAAAAACAATCCCGATTACTTATGAAGGTCGTAAGTCAGGTGTAATCTAAATTACTATAATTATTGGTCCATTACTGAGTTAAGGGAACGTTTTCAAGTGGTACTCAGGCTAATCTTATACCACAGTTGCACGATGACCCAATCTATAAGCAACCCTACCAGTTAGTCAATCACCAAATGTTATTTTAAATTCCAAGTTTACATACTTTTTAAACGATATCATAATGTTTTTTACAAATTTCCACCTAGGTACTAATGTTTTTATTATATTCGCTTGGTTAGTTGAACGTGCAACTGTTCGTGGTTTAGTTGGTGGTAAATTTGCAATGGTGCTTATTGGTTGGAATTTATTTTGCCTGCTCACCTTCCCGACCATCATGATCTTATCAATGGATTTTAGTCCTTGTACGTTACATATAAATGATTTATGAATTTATAGATCTTAATGTGTTCTTCATTTGTCTTTGTGCATTCACGTTCTTTACAAGTATGAACGTCGTGTTCACTAAAGGCGTTTAATCGTTTTCGATATATATATTAAACGAAACGGTTAGCAAAAGACTAATTATCATGTTATGAATGATTTAGAAAAATTAATAATAAATAGTTAAGTCTCATGTGGAATAAATTGTTGTTCAAACGTTCGCAAAAGATGATATCATCTCACTACTTGGTATGTCTGTCAAGCAGATGAATACACAATGGCTGGCTTGTGTCTAGTCTTCTAAGCTAGCTTTAATCGATAAGGTTTGGTGTAAGACTGTGTTGGCAAAATAAAAGTGGCCAGATAAATTAATAAGCTGACTGACCTCTCAGTAGTTTGAGTCACATTAGATTGCTAGCCATTGTTTTTGAAGGGATTAAATAACATGCCTAAAAATCATTTCTTATTAATTTGTTTGTTATTTTCTGTGGGGAAGTAAGATAACTTGAACAATTGCTCAATTATACGGCTTTCTGAAATGTCATTTCTCTGTTAATCTCATATAATATCATATGGAAAAATGAATATGGACGAATAGAAGCATGGTATGAAATTTCTGACCGAGAATTGTACCCTTTAAGTGGTATGATAATAAACCTTATTAATGTACATTATTAACGTATGTATGCTACTTATGTCGACGGACATAAGTAGTGTGTAACACCAATCAGAAGTGAAATGCTTGGCAGCAGAATGTTGAGAAGATCGAAGAGAAGAGAACGGGAATGTAAACAGAGAGTAATTATGATAGCAATGAAGGACGATGAAGTTTGAGACGATTGATGGAGGATTCGCCAATGAAGTATTTAATGTATGGTTTCCACATTCTATGAAGGAACTTTGTAATTTTGTATTAAACAGTAAATTGGTTGTCTACACCTGAATTCTTGTACACTACACGTATATTTTAACTGATCAAATGAACGTATCTTCATAACTTTGTGATGCTGAAGTTTAAATTGTACAATGTATATATTGTCGAATAATATCAAATGACAAGATTGTGGTAGTCAACAAGAAACTCTGGAGCTAGGTTTCGTGCTACTTGACACTCGTCAGCAAGATGTGCCTGTAATCTCGAGGGAAATTATGCTCCCTGACGGACTCGATCCCGTGTCACCTAGCTCCACAGCCAGAGAAGTTGCCACTGGGCTACCCAGGCCGCGGCTGACCCCCTGTGGGACTAAGTTGTATTTACAATTGGTTGATCACTGGGTGGTGATCAATGTCATGTGTGTCAGGTCCTTCTTAGTGCAGATCGAATCCTATTGACCACGTTGTAATATGGCCATCAATCTAGGTGACCCTACCTAACATACATAACATTGATCACCACTCAGTGACCAATCAACTGGAAATATCAAATGATATTAATCATTGTCTTGCCTTCGGAATATGTAGTTTAGAAATCGTTCTAAGTGACTAGGTAGTTTTCTCAATTTATTGATTGTGATAAACGATAATCTACTTTTAACTATAGACACTACTGGTCTAAAACCTATATGTCTAGGTCGGTCCACCGCGAGCAGTACATTTTTATTAGCACATACTGCCACCAACTATTGAATAAGGACTGATATTTTTACTTTCTGAACTACAAAAGCGACTGCTATAATTTGTATATTATGTGTTATAATAATGCTTGTTAACAAAGTTCAAATAGCCCATCACAGGTTGTCTCATTTATTTACGTTAATTTTTCTTATTAATACTACTTTAGTGTTTAGCGCTCCTGTGCTTGGAGTGTACACTATTGTTTTTCTGAAACTATTTTCGTATGCTGCTGTTAATCGGTGGTGTCGCGAATCAGATGAAGACGGGGATTGCAATGTAGATGTGGTTTTGGGTGTATTGGGAAAGTCGATACCGAAATCAGCTCCCACTCATAATGCCCATATCAGCAAACCTGAGAATTTGAATCCAAAACCTATTAACAATAATGTTAATTCTCATCAATTCGATGATTATTCTGAGACGATTAATAAATACAATTCAGTCAATGAATCTTCGGAAGAAAATCATGTATTCAAGCGAAAATGTTCTCTAGTGTTAGAGCATCCAGATATTAACTTTCAAGAAAATGGAGTGAATACTAACGCAGAGAGCAAAACCAATGACTTGCGATTAGAAAATGAAAACAACTCTGAAGTCACACATGAAGCTACCCGAAATAGAAAAAATAAAATTCCAAATTTTTCTCCGAATTCGATGACTTCGGAAAATAATGCAAAATCAACAAAGCATCTTAGCCAATTACATATGAAACATAAAAGTCAATTTAGAAAATGTAAGATATTTCATAGGTTTGTTATAATTACTTCATTTTATTTTTGTGACTTTGACATGTGAATTATAATTTTATCCTATCTTTTCCCTATTGTATGCTGTTGGGTAAAACCTGTAATCAGTAACATGTGATATATTAACAAATGGCGTTGGTGCTATGAAAGCCCATATGTTATTCAGATAAAAATCCTAAAAATTTCCGTTTTCTGTCAACACAATATTTATTATCAGAAGGGCTTTTGTGGAGATTTTAGTAATTTCAACTATTGACAGTATTTGTTATTAGATAAATAATATGCCTGTGTGACACTAGAAGTAAAAACGTTACTCAATTACCCTAGTTGATCACCATCCTGGTTAAATACATTTTAATTGTATGTCTCTGAGTGGCTTAGAGACTTTACAGCTAGACTTAGCAAACTGTTTTCTTAATTTCTACGAGGTTACACTCTGTTTTCCGTTCAGCGATTCAAAAGCTATTACACAGTTTATGTTCCTAGTTCGATGACTCATTTCATTCCTGTTTTCATTCCACCTTATTTAGTCAGGACACGATGACTTACACGGATGACTGAGAAGTTATTTACTAACGCGTTTCACAAAGAATTTGCCCTTTCATTATGTAGAATATTTAATTTCGGTGATGGTGCTTACCTCAAGGATCCATAGGGAACGCCTTATAGGTGGCAGAACCCAAACAATAAAATGGTTCAAATAGGTTTACGCTGGAAGCAATATTGTCTAGCAGTTACATGAAAAATGATTATCTTTCAGTCTGTTTGACGTAAGTCGTTTGAATAAAAAGACATATTATTAGCATTTCAACAGATTAAAAATACCTGAGTTTAGCTGACTGTAGAATTTCAGTGGGACTCTCTTATAAACAAAACGACAAACTGTTTTATTACTTATCATCAATTAAGTATATTTCCGTGTTTTGTTATCACAAAATCTTTAGTCATTTTAAGTTACCAAACTGTCCATTTAGCTACTTTCACTGTTTAAACCATTTCGTTACGGAAAATATTAACTTACGTTACGTGTAAAATTGGTGTGTATTTCTGTTTCCAATGAGATTAGTCTGAACTATTGTTAGAAAAGTCTTTCTGATGTAATATTTCTTAAGTAACAAGACAAGAAATGAACATGCTTTTAATTTTTCTACTTTGATGACAACACATGTGATTCGCTTCGACTATATTCGGTAATATATCCATCAGATTACAAAAAGATTTAAGAAAATTATACATTCATGCTGTTCATCCTTTATTAGTGCTTACTCAAACATTGCAAAAGAAGAATGTTTAACTTCTGACTGGAGAATATATTTTGAACAGGCTCATAATATATGTCATTTTTAACAGATTACAAAAAGGTGATATTTCTATAAGCCATTCGCTATACGGTTCATAACTGACGTTTTAACTCATACTACTGAATTGAAGTTGAACCAGTAATAAATACAGAAATAATTTGGACTCCTCTTCCTAAGATGAGAATAAACACTGGTCATCACATTAAAGGAACCAATGGTGAAGTTAGTACACCATCTATTCATTCATAAATACAGATGAGAAAGTCACGCTGTAACGTACTGTATTATATAAGAGCCTTTCAGCCCAACACTATGCAATAACTGGGTTTGATTTAGTGTTTTTTTAATAAGCTATATTATGAAAGACCAAAGAAAACCACTTAATCAATTACCATTATGAATCCACACTTCTTCGGACTCTTTTCCACCTCATTTCACAGTGACTCACAAAATATTGCTATTTTAGTTTAGAATTACGACTAAAAAGATAGAACTTAACATTTCTTACAGTCCTGATGACATAAAACTGCTGCCTCTCAAGGGGTGTTTGGTCATTTAATTTTTTAAAAATAAAAATATGAAGTTGTAACTATGACTGCAAAAGACAAAATCTACTTTTTCAAATTTTTTTGAATACGTATGTTTGAAAACTTTAATTTTGGTTGATTTGTGGATGAATCAGGAATTTCATTTGCATCGAAGAGTTGACAAATCCAAAGTGACCAGCAAAAATGCAAATATATGTGGGCAAAATATTTTTAAGACAAAGTATAAATGTGTTGGTCCCCTGTCTTGTAATTAAGTGTAATGACCTGTGACGTTCTCAGGTAGCGAAATTCTGTTGTTAACTAAAACTACTTAAAAACCTGATTCACTAAATTTCTAGTAGGTTATGACAAGCATTGATAACAGTTTTCAGCCAACAAGTAAAGCAAACCTTGAAATTTTTTTACATCTACTGACACGCTAAAAATGACTACTAGCTCGTGTATACATAACATCAAGACTTCGTTAGGTTCCACTGCACTTATCTACACTGATAAAATGACAGTTGCTACAGTCAGGAATTTACCAAATAGTTGAAATATTTCAGCACAACCAGTTTTATATTTGCTAACTATGAGGATGATGTACCTAGCATAGTTTTTACATTAAGCCTCTAATCAGTACAAAATCATAAAAGTTTTAATCGTTTCCGAAAAGGTATTTATCTTCCAAATTTATTCATTCTTCGATTTCCATATTTTCTAACGATTTCTTTTAATCTCAAATAAAAATGAGGCACTCTGCCCTTAAAAACTACTTCATTATGCATTATCGTACATCTCAAAAGGTAACTGTTTTCCACAACCGTGGTTATACCTTTTCTAAATATAATACTTCACCCATCTTTTAGTGGGACTGGGTTTTACTAAAATTCATAATAATAATAATCTAACTTTAGTAAATAGAACAGAGTACATTTCTGTCAGTGTTATAAATCATACCAAACTCAAAATCACATTGGTTCAAGAATGCTACTCTTTGTTCACAAGGTCAGATTATAAATAAGTAAGAAAATAAAAATTGGAGACGAATTTAGAGGAACATCAAAAACAAAATTAGGGTAAACAAATAATCAATATGAGATGTATCATCCGTTTCTGCATTTCTGACCTTCCAACTAACTTCTAGTCAAGAAATCTGTATTTCAACTACACCCACATGATAACCTTGAACAATTTATGTACGACCTCACCCATAGTTCTGTTTCCTCATTGGTGCTGCTTAAAGCTGTTGACTCTGAATGAAAATATGAGAAATTCTGATGATTGATTGTTTATGATGTATACGATTATTTTTCTGAACATCAAGCTCTGATTATGAAAAATAATCATTAGCATCTTCAACAGTTTTTCACCACCCAGATAAGTTCACAAGGTACGAAAGAGTAAAATTCAGAAATATCTGTATTCACTTACAGAATCTTGAGGTCAAACTATCCAGTCTGACATAAATCAACATCATTACCATCACTGGTTTAACTCAAAGCACCATAAACTAACAGACAATTACAAACGAAGTAAATCAATAGTCCCTATTATTAGTTTAAGGTCACCATATGAATGTAGGCTAACCAACTGGTTTTGTCCTTCATTGTCCTATGGAAGACTATTGGATGAAATTATTGATCAGTATATATGTAACTTGGCTTTTTGTATTCAGGCATTTAAAAAAATGAAATCGAATCAAATTACCAGAAATGTAATTATGAACATTCAGTAGGCCCCTTATTGGGTAAAGAAATTCGTTGCATAAAAATAGATAATTCAATTTGTAAATGATTATGTATGTTTACACGTCAGAGCAAAAAAGAAATATGTGAAGGAAATCTCAAAGTGGTCTTTAGAATTTCTGTTGATCTTTTGTACACGATTATTTAGCGCGTATGTTTTGTAGGGAATAATATTGATAGTGCAATTGTACAGTTAATAAAATTCAACATTTGTATGACACGTTGTACTCAGACAATAAAGTCTAATGCCTCAAACTACAAGACTCAAAGAATTTTGATCTGTTATCATATGTGACGGTCAGCAAATAGCCTGAGTCCATAATTCAGTTTTTTTAATTGACTTAGTTATTTAAAAATTTTTAATGTAGTCTAGTGCAATGCTATTAATTCAGATTCAATATTAAAGTACTGAAGTTTTAAGAATGCACAGATCTGTACGTTCTAAGAACCGTCGTGTTTCATCATAATTGAATTTTATTTTATCAACTTCAAAGTCCATGTTAATATTTCTTACAAATAAATCATCAAGCTGAGGAATTATTGAGATTTTCATCGAATATCACCACGTTTTTAGTGAGAGAGTGCCGTGACCTGACGCAATATACTACATAGCCGCATAATTAGTGGGGAAGAAATACAATAATAAGCAAATGCATATAGTGTAAATGGTTTGATTATCTCATCTACATTTGTCCAATTACATTTTGATGCTATAGATTTTGAATAGTCAAAATCTTCAAACAGTATTTTTTAATCATATTGATCTCGTTTGTTAAACACGAAGACCAGTATAGATGGCAGTATTCTGTGAAATATTTCATCTTGGAAACTTATGATTTTATTTATTTGATGCATATAAACTTATCAGATAGTTCACCCATTATGGTTAGGAATTATTTTTTCGTAAACCTACAGCATTTCATGAAACACTTAGGCTGTATGAAAACTGATATTTAACTTGCTTCTTAAGTTGACTAAATATTTTGATACCAGATATTATTTGACAGTTGAGGGCAATTTTTTGCATGGAACAATTTTGAATTTTATCAAAGTCCTGTTGATTATTAACTTGAAATTATTTGAATAAAATTACGGGCATGGACAAATTACCGTGCTCTAATTCGCAAATGAAAAACAAGCTTTTATTTCCGTTTAACAGCAAGTTTAGATGTTATAGATCCCACTACTTTAATACCATACTATATTTTTAAGTAATAAGAAGCACTTATATCCAAAATCTTTAACACGTTTGCTTTTTTTTCTACCAGCTCAACATTCAAGGCTTAGTGTATGTGAAAGCAAGGATTACAATAGTATTAGCTCAGACCCAGTTGAATTAGAAGTAAATGTATTGGTACACGATGAAACTTGCATGAAATTTAGTCGTAATTTATACGTTACTTATCCAAATAACTTGACACTATGGGACATATACTATTTCATCCTTTCACCAACATTGTGCTACGAATTAAACTTCCCGCGCACAATGACAATAAGGAAACAGTTTCTGTTCAAACGTGTCTTCGAATTGGTAAGTTAATATGATGAAGGAGTATATTCACAAATATGCTATTTTGTTGGCTTGACTTTCACTTCTACAGTCAACAGAAAGATCAAAACACTTTCATTTTGAATTCTTTCAGATAAAGATTATGTTGACATAAATCTTGTTTCATCGTTTCTGGAACTCGTAATCATTGAAAGTGTTCAGATTTGCGTTGTTCTATTTCTTATTATATGTAATTTAACAACAGATCACCATATTCCAAGACTTTACTGATAACCCATTCAGTTTGTGGTTATTCGTACAAGAAACTTTACAATAACAGATTTTTCGCCACAAAGGTAAATTTTAGGCCACTGAATTGATTAGTATGTAATGTTCGATTATTTGTTTCAGAAAAAAAAATACACTGGGCTATCTGTGTCAAATATTGAATAGATTAATTTAAACATAATTGTTACTGGCTTTTATGATCTAAAATTTTGAATTCCACGTCAAAAATAGTTGTCATCGAGAAGCACTTTGAATTCAGGTGGAATTATCACTAAATCAGACAATTATAAAGCAACAACATCATTGAGTAAAAACATATTATCATTAGTCTAATGTTAGGTGGTTGTCAATAGGGAACTTTGGATATAGTTTTCGTGCTAGTTGGCACTCCTCAGCTATGCTTATCTGCACTCTTGAGGAGACTTATGTTTCCAATGAGACGCCATCCCGTGACACCCAGATTCATAGTTTGAGACGCTGCCACTTGGACATTCACGAAGCAACCGACCTCCCATAAGAATGAAATATTAACATTGATTGATTAGTGAGTATGAATCCATATCACGAGTGTGAGTTATTTCAAAAGTAGCAATCATAAATATAGTTATCTTGATCAGCTACTGTGAGGAATTCCTGAATGATTCAGTACATAATTATGAATAATTAACCAACCGAAGTTTAGCAAGCGTCCAATGTCATTAGTCGGAGTTGAAAACAAAATGGAAATACAAGCAGAATCAGAAAAAATGTTACAACTTGTTCAGAGTAAAAAAATGAATATTTGAGAAAAAAAAGTAACTAACAAGTATGTTACATTCACATATATACGAAAAACCTGAGTTAAAATGTTCACAAGGAGATTCACTGGTTCATTGAACTATTGAATTCTTTGAACCTAAGATTGATAGAATGCAGGTAGGTAAGTGGACTTGCACACCTCGTCTTTACATAAAGTTTCAACTGCATTATTTTGAGAACCATGCCTTTAACAGCTATCAGAAGGTAAATCTCCATCAACTACGGTAGATGAGCCTGTATTTCTAGAATTTCTGAAAATACCCCGCGTTTCTATTGCTTTCCAACTGTCCATTAAATGGGACCATACAGAAGTAAAGACAATTCTAAGATTTTCTTTCACAATCCACATCAAGAGATATTATTTGAATAAGAAAAAAGAGTATTCAGAGAAAGTTTTCTTTTCGACGAAATCATTTACTTAAGCTGTACAGTCGTATATATAGTTATATGGTTTTTTTTTACAGAGATTTATATATAAAAAGCTACCTGGAATGGACAGTACACGAAGTTCCATAGTTGGGTTCCACTGAGTAGAAAGAGGAACTTAATTCACTCTTTATCCTCTAGGATCGAACGAATCTGTTCTACTGACACAAGAGATGAGGAACTATTTCAGCTTCGACAGACTCTTATCAGGAATGGTTATCCACCTAGATTCGTCGATAGCAACTTAACACCTAGACTTCATCTTGAAAAGCATCGATAGTACAGAAGAAAACGTTTATGAATATGGGATTTAAAGGAGACACGGCTGCTGAAATCTTAAATAAACGGATCTCAAAATCGTTGGATAAAACGTTCTACGCAGCTAAGCTTCGTTTTCTCAAGCCGACCTACCATTCTTGGATGTGTTAAGGATAAAATCCCGCTTTGGGCCACATCAATGTGTATCTATAAATTTGCTTGCTCATGTAGGGCACGTTACATGGGCCGTACAAAAGTTATCACTTTACAAACGCATCTCAGAACACTATCCGGCTTGGCTTTTAAAAGGTGAATGTGACGTGTGACTGCAGATTAGAGTGAAGCGTTTTGTCGATCGCTTCAGTGACACGGAAAACACGTACGAACGGCCTAGAGTCTCGATTGGTCCCGCTTCCCTGTCTAGCCCAGCCAGTCGAGCCCAGAACGCTAGTCTTAGCCTCTGAGATATGAATCATTATATTTCAGACATGCTCTATTTATATACCAATCAACCAGACCACATCGTACCATAAAATAGAAAACAATATTTGTACAATATTTGACAAGTGAAATAAATATTGACCAATAGGAAATGTCCATTTAAAGTCCAAGGACACCATTAGACTTAACATGACAATTATTGGTTTATTTTTTTGCACATCCTAACAAAAACAATTACTAGTTCTATACAGGAGCATTTAATCAACTATGGACATATCGCTCCAAAGGATTCCTTTTTTAAAGTGATCTACAGAGTCAAAGGAATTGGATCGAAGGAATGTTGAATCATTATTTTATGCACTGCTGAGGCATTAACAATCCACGAACTCAAGCCCGAAATTTGTGTGCAGAAACGATTCGTCCAACCTCTCATCCTTTCTAGGCCTTAATTCCCTTAATGGGTATGTTTCTGGGTATTTTTTTCTGCACTTTTATCTGCCCATTATTGAATTTTTTAAATTATTATTTTGCTATTTTAAACTCTAATCAGTTATTATTATTATTATTCTTATTATTATTACCTTATACAAGTTTTCTTGATTATGACCTTTATGTTTGTCGTTTTTTTCTTCATATCCGTCAATTGGGCTATTATCTGACCCATAAACGATTTTCTTCCTTACCCCTTGATTAGTACGTAACCTCATTTAATAATAAGAGTCTCGAATCCATTTTTGTGATGCAATGTTTTCTATCCTCCTATAGACATGTATTTTCCATATAACTATATATACGAATGTACAGCTTAAGTAAATGATTTCGTCGAAAAGAAAATTTTCTTTGATGAGTTCTCTTTTTCTCATTCAATGACACTATGGGTTATTTTAATTATCCAGATATTATTTGATGTCAATGTTGTGCATTTTGGATGGCCAACTCTATAGAATAGCTGGAGGAAATGCGCAAGACAAGTTGGTCTAGTTTTAGTTGAGCAATCTAATAATAATGAGTCCGGAACACATGATAGTAAAGCTTTTAAACTATGATTTTTACTCATTAGAATACTTTTTTGACTATACTTGTAAATAAATGTTTCAGCTTAAATTTCTTTCAATAGATATTCATTCCCCAACTTATACTCTGCTTGATTCAACAATGGATTTTACCTATACTGTCAAACAGTTACGTCCCATTCACAGAATCAAGATTTAGCTTGATTGTTGAACGTTGTTTGAAATTGGCCATACCAAATCATCTCATATGGTTACTGTTTTTCTACCTTGCATTTCATTCCCTATTAAATGTAATTGGAGAGGTTTTATACTTTGGTGATCGATTCTTTTACAGCGATTGGTGGTAAGTTCATGATACTGTATTTCTACAAGTTTGTATTTCTACCAGTTTGTTGATTAAGCCACCTGAGATTTAACGTGAATAATCATCACACAGTTCGTTTACGACTCAATTTGAAGAGTGAATTCCTCTAGTTCTGACGAGTAACCGTAACATTTGGTTTCTCAACAGCTCCGAATGGTATAAATCTGCAATTCATAGTATTCTTATAGACACAGTTTTACATCACATACCCAGTAAAGTTGAGTTCAAATTGGCACAAGATATTATAAAACAGTGAGAAAGCACAAAATGTTTAGCGTGGTAGTTAAGATCGATTAGTAGTTATGTTAAAAATAAAGTCATAAGAAAAAAGGGTGATGTCATGAATATGAACTGAGACAAAATGGAAAAATTTTCCAATGGGTGATAATACGTTCAGTCCTCTAAGTTGATATAAAATTAAATTCACGGATAAATATCAGTATTTCGTTTGAAATATGAAATAAAGATTATGTAAAGTAAGTTTCATAATTAGAATTAATTCAGAATAAAAATGAGAGGTTCACCACAGTTTCCTTATATTTGAAAGTTGAAGTTTAAAGAGTTTGATGGTAATGGTCTCCGCAAAGCTGACTAAAAGTAGGATCTACTGTTTGTTAATTACGTTTAATGTCTTGAAAATATCCGCATTTCATTCAATATCCATTGCGTATTTAGTAATAGAACTTGTGAACACTTTGAAACACAGGTAGCAAAAATCTCTACAAAATAACCCATCAATGTTACTTCGTTTTGAGTAGTTTGTGTAGCACCAGCTTGTAATGAAAGCTTATTTTGGGCACATCTGAGATTTTACCCACTTATCTCCTTTCACTAATTTCAAACTATCAAGAAGAACAATTTTCTCTAAACCAACATTTATTTAGTTAATGTATAGTATTTACTCAGTTGTCTAGCAAGAATTTCAATATCAGGTGACTTTTTACTCAGAAACGTAGTTTCAATGTAAAATGGATAAACCAGTTTTAAAAAATGACACAACCGACAAGTAGCATACTTCAAAGCTGTAAAATAATAGGCTTCTGAAATTTATATGGTATAAATGGTTTCTGAAATTCTTCGAGATCGAGTAAATTTTATATATCTACCTATAATGCAGGGGGATTTTGTTAATGATTATCTAAAGTGTAATAAAATACAAACGTTTTTCACCGTAAAATTACGTTAATAAATTCGGAATCGAAGTGGAGATATTCAGTTTGGTAATTTCCTTTCCAACACATTTCTCACCTTTTGCCTCCATAACTAAAACAAACATAGCAGCTGCACAGTGGAAAAGACATTCATTCTATGATTATGTAAAACTGTCGAATTAAGCAATCATTCTTGTCCTCGAATTAGTATTTTGTTAACAATTTTCTAGACAGAAAGCAGTGAATTCTAATTAAAATCACGATGTAACCAAATATACTGTTCAAATATATGCTTGATCTACCACCTTTGTCACAAAATCTCTTTATACCTTTTTTCTTTGCATGTGCATAATCTTTCCTACTACTACAAATGTTATTACTACTCTTAGTAATCTGGAATTTGTCTCGATAATTCTATCTCTCTGTGCTAATAAGACATGACAACTTGAGCTGACGTACTTATGTATCAGATTCTACGTTGCACATGACTATAACTGTGTAAGAGGAAGCCATAAGGCAGAATTTGATAGTAGAGATAGAGGAAAAGTATTAAAAAGAGATGAAGTTAATTTAATACAGACGAGGTGTTTTTGAATGCTGCTAGAGTTATGTGAACAGTTGATATTTCCCAGTTACCTACATTGAGGAAAGATAGTTTTTCTTGAGGTATCTGAAAAGAATATTGGATAGGTAGTGATTTTGCCGACCTGGAAGGGTGACCGTTGACCCCAAGTGACAAATGTTCAAAGCCGATCAAACTGCTTTTTTCTGAGTTGTTAGTGTGTTGGTTCGGCACTCCATATTTTTATTTACTCACAACAAACACCAAAAATATATCAGAAGGGAGTTTTTTGTGGATATTATGGTAATTCCAATAGTTGAGATCATGGGTCACTTGAAGCTAGACCACTATGGAGAACCTGGAGGCACTGGATGGCCGTTTCGTCCTATTGTGGGACTCCTCAGTAGTGCGCATCCACGATCTCGCCTCGCGAGATACGGACCCAGGACCTATCGGTCTCGCGCGCGAACGCTTCCTTCTCCTTCAGCTTTCTCAGCTGTCGTTGCTAGCCCTCCCTTGTTTATCAGCTCTAGTACTCCTCATCGCTTGCTTGTTTGCTCGTGCCTTGAATTTCTCTGTTCTTGTTCAACTGATGTTAATTGCTGTCCAGTGAGGATGAACTAACAACTCAGAACTTATCAGTATTATTCATATACATCACAGAATATCATTAATAATGTTTGATCGAAGTTATATTTCTATTTAAACTTTATAGTGTTTGTTCCTTTTTTCTTATGTTTGGTCTCATAAAATATTATTTTTGCGTTTATGCAGGAATGCGGAATCTGTGCCAGCGTTTTGGTCAAAATGGAATATTCCTGTCCATCGTTTTGCTAGACGGTAAGTTATATCAGTAACTTTCATAATTAACTACAAATTATTGAAGCAGTTGTTATTGTAATGAGTACTGATCTTATTGTTTTGGAAAACGTAGAATAATATAGTAATTAGAACAATTTGATGGCTTATACATATGTAATATTTATTCAGCTATGTAATTTTGGTAATTTTATCGACTACTCAAATGGTAGATCAGATTTAGACGGATCACACAGTCGCTATCAACGATTTTTCGATGCACTCCATTTTGTTCCATGTAACAGTTTAAAGTACTGCAGAGCAACAGAGAATCGACAAAATGCACACACTTACAAGAATGTAAATGCTTGTGTAAGATAAAATCCACTCACTAATCCTTAACTATGGCTCTATTGTTCTTATCTCGTTCAACACCAAACACTTTCGTTTGTCAAACTCACTAACTAGTTACAGGTATGTTTTTTGTTGTGACTCACAAGTTTATGTAATAACTAATGATAGCATCAATATACTCAAACTAAAGTAGGTTGAGCGTGGCCTAAAACTACAACCCAATGCTTGAAATGTTAGTGCTTTGACAATTAATCTACTGCTTTGAATGCTTCAACTAAAAGTGTGTGCTCAGAAATTTAAGACATTCCAGCCTTTATTAAAAATAATAATTTGTGTTGTATGCAAGTTATCTGTATAGTCATAATGCAAAACATAATAGCACCGAGTAACACTTGTTTTTACCGAGCCAATACAACTCAGGTGATATTCAAATGGAAATCGAAGAATAGTAAGGTCAACCAGTAATCAGTACATAAACAGATCAAAATTTAATTCATCAATAATTAAGAGAAAGATCATATTCATGCGATATTAAATCAGTTATCACCATAATAATTAATAGCGCTTCTATTCATAATGATAACATCAATCATGAGAAGTCATTATTATTCAAGAGTATGAAGGCAGAGTGACCTGTTATTTATGGAGATATGAAAATTCATCTGTTAAGTTTATTCTAGTTTCTTTCTTACGTAAAAAACTTTTCTTTGAAACTGAAAAAGTCATGTTTGTGAGGTGCACTATTGTTGGTAAGTCGTAAAACTCGATGCCAGGTTAAGCCATTTAAGTAACATTAATTTTTTCCATGCTTATAAATAGGTTGTTTGTTCAGTGTGAAATTAGACTCGAAACCATTATTCATTACTAGGTTCGTGTACATCCTTGTTAACTTTAAGAACGAATGGTATGATTCGCATGACCCTAATTTTTAACACATACACATACTTCAGTCAAAGTGATCTGCTGAAATTTTTATCCACATGTCGAACAGTGCCTGAATTCTATAATTATTTACTAGTAATGGTTTTGTTTCGTTAAGCGACTTTCCACTCATCCATTACTTATTGGCAAAAATGAGTCCAACGATTGCAGCTGAGGACAGTTCATGGGCTGGTCATGGTATCCATCATAACAGTGATGTCAGTCATTGGTTATAATCTCTAGTGATGTTACCTCAAATGTAACTGAAAATAAGACTCTAGAGAATAATCCTTAAACTTATCAGCATTATGTATTTCCGGTGTAACAGTATGTTGATTCGAAAGCATGTTTAATTCCTGAGTAACTTACACAGAACATTGTACAGTGAAGGGACTACTAGTTCAAATTACGTTCATCAGAAGCTGTTCCATCTTATCTTTGCAATTTTAGTTTAGGATATGTTATTTTAAACGAGAATGATATTTCGATGTAAATATTTATTTAATATCTAGATGACTATTTTAATTCTACTTTACTGAATGTTTAGTTTCTTTCACCATAACACATTAAAATTTGAAGTACATAGTTAAAAATTACTCGTCAAAACCAGATCTCAGTTAAAATAAACCTGTCTATGTAGTGTGACTTTATCCGTAAGTAGTTTGAAGTTCGCTTCAGAGTATTTTATACTTAACTTTTATGGTGTAACACTTCTTCTCTTTTAAAAACTTAGGCATATATACATACCCCTTTTACGGTCAGGGTTCAGCCGCTTCCAAGCTGGTTTAGTTGTTTTCATGATTAGTGCATTTTTTCATGAAATACTTGTTTCGATTCCATTGAAAATGCTACGATTCTGGGCCTTCTTTGGTATGCTAAGTCAAGTACCATATGCCTACATAGTTTCACGCTTATTCCCTAATGGTGGTCAAGGTGGTAACTTAGCTGTGTGGCTTACGTTAATAATTGGTCAACCATTAGCTATTCTCGCTTATTTCCATGACTATTTTATAATACATTATAATGTTGGTGGAATATAAACAGCTATAGTCAATAAGTGAGTAAACGAGATTTTTTATTGTTTGGTTTTTCGTGATATCATTTCCTTACTCGTTGCACAGTGAAGATTTATCGATTTAATTAGATATTTACACTTACCTAATATTTTCTTTATCAATATTGTTTTTCTGATTATTAATTAATGAGATAGTCATTTTTAATGTTGAGTAGTTTGTCGATTGATAACTGTTAACTTCATAAAAGTGATTGCCTGGATATTGATTATCCTCTCTGTGCAATTAGGCTTTCTTGCCTAACTTTTTTTTGCTTATCATTTCTTCTGATCCTCGCTGTTTTCTTTATTCTTCTTTACAAGTATTACTAAAGCAACGAAGAAGTCTTGTTATTAATCTAATTTTTTTCCTCTATTCTCATCATTGTAATTTGATTTCCATTTCAACTGAATTCTTACTTTTAATGTAATTACGATCATATTGTCGGTCCAGTGTGTTTAATTGATTCGCCATCTGTATAATTGTTAACTATTTATAAATATGTGCAAGATTTTGTTAGACATAATATCCAGTTTCATTCTTAACACATTAAAGTTTGTGAACAAAAAGTTCATATTTGTAGGTTGAATTCATGGCATCAATGCCTTCAGATACGAAAGATAAAGAAGTAAAAACGTTTTTCATTCCATTTGGAACTATCTGAAATGCTTGTAAGAACTTTCGTCTTAATTCGAATGGACAGTTTCAGAGTAATTGGGTCCCTAGTTAATGTGAGACATTAAAAAGGAAATCATATAAAAATTCTCATTGATTAAAGTTAAAATAAATCCAAATGTTTCGCTCGACATTCTAGTTCATGCTTTTTCAAGGGGAATAATCAAACATCAAAATGATCGAACATTAATATATGATTCTTGAATTAACTGTGTACTAAATAAATCCTCCAGTCATGTTAACAATTCTGAATGGGGAATTTGTTGTAGTGCTGGTATGAGTCATTTAGTGTGTGAAGGGAAATCTTGATAAGATAAGAAGTGTAGTTGTATGTAAACATGATGGGAAAGAATTAATTGGGTATATATTGCATCAGGGTGTGAATTTATTTATCCGTCTTTTATTCTTGGATAAAAGTATGATATCAGGGATTTTCGGACATTTTTCGTCCTTTTGGTGAGATTATTGATGTATGTAACATCATAATTTCACTGGGGATTTTTTGTTCATCGTTTAAAGCTATTTGCATGTGCCCTCCTATGAACTCGTCTCTGTAGCGCACCCAAGCTTGACGATGAATGAAGCAAGAAAACTGAGAGTTCGAGCTTGAAATGAGATTTTTAGTGCAATTCTCCTCTTATTTGTGGCACTCGACCACTAACTTCCATGGAAGATCTCTGAAAATGCTTAATACCACACACATATTGAGAATTTTAAAAAATCCATGCCCTACAAATTCACAGACAGGTATTCTCTCTCGACTTCAAGTGACAGTTGTTGATAAAACTGGGCAATCCGACAGATATTATAGTGAATAGACTTTATCATAGCAAATATAGAATGAAAATAAACAAACAAATAATTATAAATCGTTGTCCTAAACTAGCTAGTTGTTTATCGCATCTCCAAAAAATTAACTGAATACAACAAATTAGAAGTAGTAATGTGAAATACAAATTGATTAAATATTACCTGCTATGGCACAGCTAATTTTATGCCATCCCTAATTCATATTGTTTGGGTTCACCCACATATGTAGGACTTCAACTGTCAATCTTTCTTTTTACGAACTAAAACCGTTTTGAAAGATTCCTATTCCGTTGAAGTCAACTGTATGTTCAGATTGTATTGAATGTATCGCCGACTTGTTTTATAGTTATTTTGAAGTCTTCTGATGAGTTGGGAATATGCTTCAAGTAAATCTTGCTCTTTGTTCGTCGAGAGTAAAATTGTGTTAATGTTATTGTAAAGTTTAATAACGTTCTATTTTCAGTTCTTACCATTTGTTCAAATTTTGAAGCTAATTAAAACTTAACAATTCGCTCACTTCTATTTTGACATGTTTTGCAGACTCTAATTTACAAATACATCCTAATTAGTTACATTGGTTTATGTATAATATTGATGAACACCTCAGTAGTAGTTAAATATATGCCATAAAATCTGTTCATACATATCGAACATTCAAATTAATGCATTCTACATTCGACCTTTCATAAAACCAAATATTCGTTCCTAATATTTCACAAGTACGGAAACTGATTCTCTTGTTATTTATTTTTGCAGAAAATGAATAAATCTATTGAGAAGTGGAATTTACTCTACTATCTAATAACCTTTAAAACTAAGTTATTATTTCATACACTAAATGCTTTATAGGTAACATTACCAAGGTTTGACTTGATAATTTCGAATAAATTGAGCATTGGTTGGATTGTTGTAAATAAATTAATATATTTATAATATCCCAATGAGTAGAAAAATTAGATTTTCTGACATTTCGTGACTCAGTGTAAGCCAATTCGTTGTGAGTAATCACAGTTTATGGGTACGTAAGTCATCCATGAAGAGAATTTCTGTAAACTTTCAGTGAAATAAAACATTTGTCTATAGAAATTTCAGGTGAAGACTATGGAAACCAAAGCGAATTATTATAATATAGAATATACATATCGGTATGCTAAAACCAACTTGTTATTATTCATTGCGAAAATTAGGTTGAAACGAATATATCTAGCCTTGCTAGTCGTCCATTACAAGCAAACAGTTATCACAGAACGTATAGCTAGTTATTGTAGAGGAGCCTAACATGCTATTTCAAACTATTTACACAACTCCTGGCTGTATACACGACAAACAGTTTGACTTCCCACTGAGTATTTTGCTTTTTCAGCTAAGATTATTGCCGATATTGATGTTATGAAAAGGACATTTTTGACCGTTAAATAGCCATTGTTTTGGATAACTTTGCCTCGCACCTCAAAATGAAAAAGAAAATGGTAATTAGCTTCAAAATTACTGATTTTTATTGATGAATGATAGTTTTTCACTGAGAAAATAAGTGTAAGAGAAATAATTTCAGTGAAATATTTTCGCGAAAATGAATAGGTTTCAGAGTCCGTTTTCTATATTAATTGTACGTTTCATGGAGTATACTGTATAGACCCTACTTTTCATTTGAGTACGATTAAGTCAAATAGGTTTTAATGACAATTTTACTAGGGTCAATGAAATTTTCATAACATCTTAGATTTCGACCGGTTTATTGATTACCTTTATTCTCTAACATTATTTGATTTTCATATTAGTTATCGACCACTTCTCTAACAGAAAGGTCACAGTAAGCACTTTTGGCAGAGTATATGCATAAAATTAAGCGGGAAGTATCGATTAAGATAAATAAATTTGGGGATATAATTTAGCAAAACTGTTCTTCTAACGATTTCTTCACTAAAGCTGTACGAACAGAAGTTTATAAATAAAACAAATAATTATTATCAAAAGTATAATTTTGTGGTTGATAAGATCTAGGAATGAATTTCTTTGCTAAACAATTCTCTCTTGTTTTAGATAAAAACTAATCAACTTTTCACATTGTTTCATTACTCTAATTCTGGCATTATTTTTAACTGTGTTGCACAACCAATGTACACATACAAACGATCTTTCATGGTGTATATTTCCATTTTTCGGAATCTCACAATTAATACATTTTTAAGAGACCAGCTTCACGGAATATGAGTGACAGTGAAAGGAAGCTACTAATCTATTGCGTTTTGTTAAGTCATTAGCACCCATTAGACAATACCTAAAAATAGTCGAACTACAAGTTTGTGCAAAACAGTAAATTTAAGTAGAATAAAAGCTGTTGGGCTTAAGATGTCATAACGGACTATATGAAAGCAAGTAGCATAGTTAACTGTAGAGCAGCATAGTTAAATAGCCGCTTATCTGCAGATAGTTAAGAATAGCTATTGAATTATTAAGTCCAAGTTCTGTGTGTACCTATACATTACTGACCTTTTAGTTTTTCAGTAATTCTGACAGTTACCAGCAATACTGTACATTATTATATTATTGCTCTAACCAGATGATTACACCACGCTCCAGCAATTCTGATAATAGCATTAAACTAAGCATACTTGAAGTAAACAAGCAAGAAAACATGTTGACTTCTAAAAAGAAGATTTGGTATGTATTATAGTTCAATCTCTTATAAGCAATACTACAATAAGTGAATATGCAGGACCTTATATTGATTATGTTATCAAGTCTAGGTTTTTTAATAAATCGGTTTCATTTAATGGTTATAATGACAGTGAAATGCTCTCATAATCATTATTAAAAGTAAGTACTTATTTTCGTCCATTTAATACGCTTTTTATTTTTAATTCAGTTTCAAATAGTCATGCAGGTAAAGTAATTGAGGATGATGAGACAATAATAACTCAGACATTTCGTTACATATGTTCGGAAAGATCGTGAATTCGGTAAAATTATGGTGCAGAAATAAGCCAACTATAATTGAGAATTAGGCTTTTGCGCTCAGTTCAAACATCATGTACAATGATCAGTGAAAATACCTTTGTATACTGCTCAGAATGTTTAAAATAACTAGAAAAATGATTTTTGTCACCATTTAATATCCAATATTTTCGTCAAGAGTTGGTATAAACCGACTGATTTCTTTCCGCTTGCTTCTTCTTGTTTTGTTAAGGCTCCAGATATTTGGTAGTAAAGATGATGACAATAATAGTAATAATGATAATTCATCCTCAAAACATATAGGTGACTTGAGGCATGCTAATCTACAGGCAAGATCAAATGTCCAGTAGATCAAAAACGATAGTGTTGAACTCATTAAATGCTCAATTCTGTATCCGGAAAATGCATATAATAAGTAAATCGACACTACACAAAACCTAACCCTAAACTCAACCCTGAAACAAACATGTGGTGTATGTTAGCATTAAACACAAACCAAATATAATGTCGATTGCAACCAAGTAATCAGTCAGTGTAGAAATGTTTCCTAATAATTGCATAAACTTAAATGTTGGGATTTTATCACTGGCGTTAAGTGAGAGAGCCAACAGCCCCACTGATAACATGAAGGTTAGCTACTGTATTGTTTTAGTACGACTGTATTTGAATACCTCCAAGGTATTTTATTAGCTTTCTTGTTTGGGGGAAAACAGTTGTAGTTCTAGATTGTAAGTTTTACTTTGCATGATTAACCGGGTATTTTAATGTGAAGTTTCACAATAATTTGTTCGAGTGAATCTTCATTAACGACCTCAGATTATTTATGAAAAATTCATAGATTCCACAATCAAGATTCTTGATTCAGTCTTTTTCTGAATGCGCTAATTTCAGTAGATTGCAAGATCGGAATTAGGTTTCTGGAAAAGATTTTACAGATAAACGAGATTTGATCAAATGATACTTGATGTTATCAAACACACAGATTAGACACCATATAAAATATTCATATTTCTCAGATTTGTTATAAAATCTTATTCTATGCAAATTTGTTATGTTTATATTGCGGTCAACCAACTACTAAGTTTAATCAAATTTTTACTGGATCATTATTGTTATTATGAGGAAAGTTGTGCAGCTATTTTGGATTTTGAAGATCCTCCAAGCTGACGTTTGGTTGGTAATTGTTCCTATTCTTGTGGGGATATGAGAGACGATCCAATGAGGAACTGAATAGCAATTTCTAAAGGTGGGAACACGTTTGGTGGTTGTTTATCGTGTGATTAACTCCATTCATTATGTTCATGTATATTTCATCACGCTAAGTGCTTCAAGTATGCCAGGGTCGGAAACATCACGTCGATATGCGGAATAACTCTGTTTCCACACCAGAAATAATAGACCCTGTAATTAGGATCTGATTAAGTCATGTGTTTTTAATGATCACACATTGTTTTTTCCTACATTCAGAAAGGGTTTTATTTCTTCTTTGGTTTATTTATTATTTTTTTGCTGACACGGGTAGTATAAAATCCACTCTTTCATTAGGAGGCCCAAAATCTTTAGATTCTGACGCTACATTACGACCTACTGAAGTTTCAGTGTTGAAGATTACAGGGCATAAACTGTCTACGCGATGATTTTGTGTGGTTAATTAGAGATGACAATTCTCCATACATGCCATGTAAGTCTTTGTTAAGTGGAACAGAACCGTCAACACTAGGTTTGAGGATTTTAAAAGGTTTGAAGTGGAGTTGTCTTTATCAACTTCCAAAGAAGATCCTGATGCTTTACTTAAATATTTATTGGTCACATGTGCCAAGTGCAATGGGGGTTGAGACTTCAGTCTACAGATTTTCAGCTACAATGTGAAACTTAGAATATCTTGCGACTTAAATTTATGTTTAACTCCTTTTTGTTGGAGCAAACATGCATCATTTTGGAAGCTGAAAACATTCTCAACCTAGTTCATGGCTCTAAAATATTTTTGAAAGTTGATTCAAATGATGTTTTCTTTCAGATTCCTTTAAGTCAATCTTCATCCACTTTGACAACGATCAACAGTCCGTCTTTTATTTCGAGAAAAGTTAAGTTACGTAGTCAGTGATCGTTAAACTGTTGCAGCTTACCAAAACGAACTTATTATTCATGGTCTTGATAAGTTTGCTCATTATCAGAGATTCATTGCGCTTTCCACTTGAGAATAATTTTACCGTGAATCCAAATAAGTGTTCGTTTCTTGTATCCAGATTTGAATGTAATGAGTATCCAGTTGATGACTACGGTTTTAGACCAGACATGAAGCGACTAGCACCACTTAAAAATTCATCACCTCCGGAGTCGTGGAGAACTACATTCATGTTGGGGATGCTAGATCTTCAGAAATCACTTGGTAAACGTCTCATGTTTGTAATTTTATCATGGAAATCTGAATTTTTTATTTTCGTACTAAAACCGTCCATTTCTACATTCAGTATATGTTTCTCAACCGGAAGAACTTTAAATGCCATTAATTCACTTCCTCTTTCAGTACACTATCTTGTGACCTTTTTACAGACATTTTTTTATCGTATATATACTCATGGGTTATACATTTGTCACTCGCTCTTCCGCGCTGCTCAGGGAATGGATATGTTTTCCAGGTTAAATCTGGTCTTTTTCTCTAGTTAGCAAAACTGGGACGCAGTGTAATATCTTAGCTTGTTCTGTTTTTATGTTGAGGACTTTCATTCCATCTGTCGGTCCTAAATGATGTCTCGATCCCTCAAACATAGCAGTAGGGACAAGGCTGGGAAAGTATAGATCCTACAAAGTGGAGCTATTGTTGGAGCTACAGCTAAAACTTGATGTCACAGGTATTCAGTGTTTGACAACGCTTCTACCAGTAACACCTTCTAATATATTTCGTTCCCACCCAGAGAAATCAAAAGACAGAGTCAAGGAGATCGGAAGAGTATATTTGGCGATGACCAATATATCGGAATTCTCTGATCTAATCTGGCTAGCGATTGCGGTTGATGTTGAGCACGGCGTTACCACACGTGATCTGGTGCGGATGCCTGACCGAGCGCCTTCAGCTAGATGAGTCCACTAAAACATATGGTCAGCATCCAATGTCGAAAACTTACAGAGCTATTTATTTAAGGGATTTATTTACCGCTACAGATCACTCCCCCGCCCTAGTGGGGCTGTGACGACCCTAAGACGTGGCCAGCCAGAAGTTTAAACCCAACGAGTTTGTCGTTGGTAAACACTCTTCTGATAGCTTACTAAGTGTAGCAGCGTCTGGTCGTCTTTCCTTACTATATGGGACCGAGGTACAACATAGTAAAAAAAGAAAGTTACAACGAAAATTTCGACTCCTCGTGAACTGCATCGTTCTTTTCCAGTCGTCCTGGAAAAGAAAAAAGAAAGTGTAAGTGCATGTCGAAATACACTCGTATGTGCGTAAAAACACAATGTCGGCGGAAAAAAAATGGAAAATAAACTCATGAACACGTAATAGCGTTAACAAATGTTTTTTATGTTTTGTTTTTTTTAAGTAAAAAAATATAAATATATAAGCATATTAAAATTATCTTTTTTTAAAAAAAATTATATATCGTTAAAAGAAAGATCGAGATAATATGAAATGTCGAGTAGTGCTTTACGTGCAGTAGTCGTTTAAATGTTCTGGAAATCTTACTCTTCTTCCAGAACGCGTCGTTTTAGGTTTATTTTCAGATACATTCGGAGTATCATCGCTAGTGTTGGTTGTTGGATGAGTTGTTATAAGTGTCGGAGTCGTGTTGTTCGATTGTAACGAAGGAAAATCGACGTGGTTAGGATTTCCTTCTAAATACGCTGCTTTGAGACGATCGATGCTGATGCTATCGTTGGTTCCGTTCTTATCGATTATATAGTACTTCGGTTCGCGTTGAAGAACTTTGAAAGGTCCTTCGCATGCTGATTCGAAAGGTCGTCGATATGAGTCTCGACGAACGAAAACGTGTGTACTATATCGTAAGTCAGGTTGAACGAAAACATCAGTTGATTGAGGTCGAGTGGAAGCAGGTTTAACTGAACGCATTGCGTTTGTAAGCCTGTTCGTGTAGGAGGTTAGATCCATGTTCATTGAAGAGGACGAAGGATCCACGAATTCTCCTGGAAGTCGAAGTGTCGTTCCATAAACGAGTTGAGACGCAGTGTATCCAATGTCAGCTTTCACTGCATTGCGGATACCTAGTAAGACGAGTGGAAGAGCGTCGGTCCACTGTGAAACGTTTGCAGCTGATAGTGAAGTTTTTAGTTGTCGGTGAAAACGTTCTACCAACCCGTTTGCTTGTGGGTGGTAGGCAGTCGTTCGGAAGCGGGTGGTTCCTAAAAGTGTGGTCAGACGACGGAAAAGATCAGATTCAAACTGACGTCCGCGGTCTGTAGTGATGGTTGAAGGGCAGCCGAAGTTTGCTACCCATCGTTCGACGAAGGTGCGGGCCACTGTTTCAGCAGTGATGTCCTTAATAGGTACTGCTTCTGGCCATCGAGTGAAACGGTCTACGCAGGTTAAAAGATAAGAGTATCCATTTGAATCTGGTAAAGGTCCTACCAAATCCAGATGAACATGGTCGAAACGAGCATCGGGAGTTTTAAACGAGCCCAGGGGACATTTATTGTGTCTGATAACCTTAGATTTTTGGCAGCTTACACAGGAGCGTGCCAACTCCCTCACGTCTTTATTCATGCCAGGCCAGCAAAACCGTTCTGCTATAAGCTTGATGGTTGCACGAACACCTGGATGCGAAAGTTTGTGCAATGCGTTGAAGACATTGCGTCGATAATGTTTCGGCACGATTGGGCGATCCCTACCTGTAGATGTGTCACAAAGTAAGGTTTCCTTACCTGTTCCCATCTGTTTGATGCGTAGTTTAAGTGTTGTGGACGATAACTCGTGCTGAAGATCACTGTCTTCTTTTTGAAGCTCGGCGAGTTTAAGAAGGTCGATTCCTTGGAAACTGTTCAAGGAAGTTATGCGAGATAAGGCGTCTGCAACTACATTGTTTGCTCCAGAGATGTGTTGAATATCTGAAGTAAACTGCGAAATGTAGTCCAGTTGTCGAGACTCACGAGGAGAGTACTTGTCAGAAGGAGAGCTTAACGAGAAAGTGAGCGGTTTATGGTCCGTGAAAAGAGTGAATTCACGGCCTTCGATATAGTGTTGGAAATGCCGTACAGCACAATACATAGCTAGGAGTTCCCTACCGAATGTGCTGTACCTCGATTCGGTGTCTAGCAACCTTCTAGAGAAAATGCCAAGGGTTGCCAGGAGTTGTTAACCCATTGTTGTAAGACTCCTCCGATTGCCGAGTCGGATGCGTCTACTGCGATGCTAATGGGTGCTCGGGTGTCCTGGTGTGCAAGCATTGTTGCTTTAGCGATCAGTTCCTTAACTGTGGAGAATGCTTTTCGTGCGGTGTCGTCTAAATTAATGGATTTCGCATTTCCACGAAGTTGGTCGGTCAGAGGTTTCATAAGTAATGCGCATTTCGGTATGAAACGTCTATAGAAACTTACGAGGCCGTTAAACGTGCGTAATTGCTTGACGGTGGTCGGTTCTGGGTAATCCAGAATGGCCGCCACTTTGGTTCTAAGGGGTCGGATACCTTGAGCATCGATAGTGTGTCCTAGGAAGTCTAACGAGTCGGTTCCGAATTGGCATTTCTGAACGTTTACAGTAATGCCATGTTTTTGTAGTCGTTCGAAAACAAGGTACAGATGCTTGAGATGTGTTTCTCTGTCCGGACTTGCGATTAGACAGTCGTCAACATACGCATGTACGAAGTTGAGACCTCGAAAAACGTCGTCTATGAATCTTTGGAATGTTTGAGCAGCATTCCTTAGACCGAAAGGCATTCGCAAAAATTCGTAGAGTCCGAAGGGAGTTATGATAGCTGTTTTCGGAATGTCGTCAGTAGCCATAGGTATTTGGTTATACGCTTTAACCAAGTCGATTTTCGAAAAACAGTTGTACCTTTCAAGGTAGCTGTCAAATCGTGAATGTGAGGCAACGGGTAACGATCGGGAATGGTTTTCGCGTTCAATCGCCGATAGTCACCAGTTGGACGCCAATCGTTGCTGTCCTTTTTAGGGACCATGTGCAACGGAGATGCATATGGGCTACTTGACGGTTGTATGATTCCTAAGTCTATCATATGGTCGAATTCGTTTTTCGCTAACCTTAGCTTTTCAGGAGCTAGTCGTCGTGCTTTAGAGAATACAGGTGGTCCTGTAGTCGTGATGTGGTGTGTAACATTGCTGGTTACACACGGTAATCTCGGTTGAGTTTGTTGTATCCCAGGGTACTTATCGAGTAGTGGCTGATAGAGTGGTTCGATCATATGCTTAACTGTGACTGGGGATAATCTGCAACCAGAAAAGGAAGTTACGCAAACGGACAACTTAGTGTTTCCGTCTACTAGCCTCCGTTTGCGCGTGTCGATGATCAGATTATGGTGTTGTAGAAGATCCATACCAATGATTGGCATAGAAACATCAGCGACAACGAAGATCCAGTGAATGGGTTTGCGTAAACCCACGTTAAGGTAAACGTACCTTTTGCCATACGTAGCGATCGGTTTTCCGTTTGCCGCCTGTAAGTTTAAGGTCGATTCGTGTAGTCGGTCGTTAGGATTTGCTGGGAGAACGCTAACTTCTGCGCCAGTGTCAACGAGGTAGCGAACTCTCGTTGTCACATCTGTGACGAATAACAGACGGCTTTGTTCGCCGGCTACGGTTGCCGTTGACTAACGCGCGATTTTCGAACGGGAAGTTTAGTCCTAACGTGATTTGCATTTATCAAACTTTTGCTGTGTTCTTACGCAACAAAAGTACCATTCCAGTTCTAAAGAATCTATCCTGAGCTATACGTTCGGTAGATTACTTTTTTTTGAGTCTCACTATATTAAATAATTACCTGTGGTTTTGCCTCAGCTTACTATTCGGTTTTTTTTGTTTTTCACGTATAGACTAGTTTCAGTTTATATCACTCGTTTTGTCCATTTTTGTCCGTTTTCAGTGTGCTTTTTAGCGTTTTTTTAAAAGGCTTAGGCTCTTGCAAGCATCTATAACATAGTTTGCTTCAACACAGTCATGAAAAACTCATGCAAACGTCCGGGATGCCGTTTTGCTGTCACAACTGGCATGCAGTGCAACAACTGCAAAGGTTGGTTCCACGAAACATGCACAGATCTGACAGCAACTTCTTACAACAAACTCAGCAAGTCAGACCAAAAGTGGGTATGTGTCACGTGCAGCACGGACGCAGTTGTCTTGCTGAGTAACATCATTGTCCTACTGACAGGTCTTCGGAACAAGTTGTCAGTTAACTTAGATAACACTAGTAAAAAATCCGGTCGACAAACAAGAGCGTGTGACGGACTCAAAAATAGGGATGTCGACAGGCATACCAACGATGGAGCATCCATCAACACTAATGACGACGTGTTGAGGCTCAGCACCATCATTACGTCGACAGTACTAGACTCCCTAAGCAAACTCGGGTCTCCCAGCTCAGGGTCCCTGGACACAACAGTGGTTCCCAAAAACCCTGTAGGTGATTCGACCCACGTTAAGAGAGCCCATAAGAACCAGGCATCACCGCCTAAGCCGAGCAACCCAAGTGTTGCTGCACGGAAAATAACTGGTGATTTGGTCGCACAGTCTACCCCCAAGACTGTCCGTCCGGTCAATAAAGAGCCCAAGATTCAAAAACGCACACTGACCTCCAAACAACAAGTTATTAAACCTGAACCCATCGTGAAACCTGGTAAATTAACAACAGTTCGTGACGATTCTCTCATTATCATGAACCTCATTGACAATCCTGACCTTCCTCTCAGTCTGCAGGACAAAAACGACAGGATGCTCTGGGGTGAATTGAACAAGAAGCTTGAACTTCCTAGAATAGAGCCTTTAACGGTCACCCGGCTCACTCGAGGAAAGGATTCTAAGCATCTAAATCACCCGAGGCTTCTCCGAGTAACATTTAAGAATGCTACCGACGTAGAGGACGTCATGCTAGCAAGTCACTTGCTGAAATCAGATGGTAACGTAAGAATATTGCCCGACATACCGTACTCTGAGCGCAGTATCATACGAAACATCCCTAAAGAATCTCGCGAGAAGTTTTTCCGCGGTAGAAACATAATTGTTCAAGGTATACCGGAAAATGCAGACCCTACTCAATCACATTCTGACATCAGGGAATGGAAATTCATCAAACAGTCCTTGAGGCTCAAACACATACTGACTCAGCATGTGACGAGACTAGCCAAGAAGGACGGTGACCCCAGACCCCGTCTAATGAAGATAACCTTCCCATCTTCCCACATGGCGGCTGCAGTTCTGGAAGCATTTCGTGCTAATAGACGTCGATTGCCACCTGGAATCCACATGCACCCGGATAGGCCATACGAAGCTAGGACCAAGAACAAAGGCAAGTTGGAGTTGACCATTCCACTTGTGGACTGTCTAAACGATAAAAAAAACGTGTAAAGGACAGGGCCTACCACCTCGGCAAACCTCATATAGGTGGGCTACCTGTCCATTCACATAAGGTTCATACAGAAAAACAGGACGAAGCTCACGCGTTCCAAATTGAAAGCATAAACTGCTTATATATGAACGCCGCGAGTCTACCAAACAAACTGGATGAACTACGTGAACTTAGCAACGCTAATAAGGCCCATCTGATAGGAATATCTGAAACCTGGATATCTTCTCAGTTCTCGGACCAAGAGTTAGCATTACCTGGGATGACTTTGTTCCGCAACGACAGAAAAACAGGAATTGGGGGCGGAGTAGCCATATACATAAGCTCTTGCTTGGAGGTGCACCAAGTTCACAACCTCGAGTTTAACAATCTTGAGGAATCCATATGGTGCTCTGTAAAATTGTCTAGTACTTCGAGGTGTCTAGTCGGAGTCATTTACAGAAAGACAACTGCCGACATCGAGTACGATAGTCGTATGCTGGAAGGACTATCCCGCTCTATCCGTCTCGGTTTCACACACATCCTGATTCTAGGGGACTTTAATCTCCCTAGAGTCAACTTCGCGGAACACACGTACACTGGAGGCGACAACTCAATTGAAGCTCGGTTCTACAACCTCATCGATGACTTGGGCTTATATGAAAACGTGAGGTCGGCAACTCGTTGGAGAAACAGTCAGACACCATCGCGCTTAGACTGTGTATTCACTAACGAAGAATTCCTAGTCGACAACCTCTCAATCCTGGCTCCTCTGGGAAAGAGCGATCATGCCGTCATAGCCTTCAGTTTTGTCATCAAAACTAAGCTAAGGTATCCCAACAATAATTTGCGTTGGAACTTTAAACGGCTGAATGTCCCAGCTCTACATGACTATCTACAACAGGTGGCTTGGGATGTTCACCCTCAACTCGATGTGGATGGTCATTGGGACTTCTTACTGCACACGCTCTTATGTGCTACAGACCATTCAGTTCCTCAAACGGTTCCCAAAAGCTGCAAGCCACCTACAGTAATCAAGAACCGTACCCTTCGCCTGCTAAGCCGCAAAAGGCACTGCTGGGCGGAATACAAACGAACTAATAACGATGGAGCGTATAGGCAATATAAACATATCAGGAACATATGCACGAAGGCTATAAGAGAAGACAGGCTTCAGTACCAAACAAAGCTTATGGACAAATTCGCCTCTAACCCTAGAAGCTTATTCCGTTATGCAGCCTCTCTTCGTCAAGCCAAAACAGGAGTTTCTCAACTGGTAGGTCTTAACGGCCCGACCAACAACGATGGCGACGCCGCTAACCTTCTGGCGGCACATTACTCTCAAACGTTTCAACCGGCTGACATCAACTTTACTGACGACAGTTTCATCTGCAATTCCACAGGACTTTCCGAAGTAGACCTAAGCGCTGACTTGGTGTTCCGGAAATTGCAGCACTTAAGATTAGACACTTCTCCTGGCCCGGATACGGTTCATCCTGCCATACTGAGAGAGGCAGCCTCAATCTTGTCAACGCCGCTTAGCGTGATGTTTTCTCACTCGCTTAGCCGAGGCAAATTACCGGAAAATTGGAAGTTGGCTCACATCACACCAATTTTCAAAGGTGGTCGACGCAATGAACCTTCAAGTTATCGGCCGGTGGCTCTTCTGTCATTACCTTCAAAACTCATGGAGTCCCTGATATGCGACGGTTTAAATGACTATCTACTGTCCTTAAATTTCTTCTCACCCCAACAGCATGGTTTCAGGAAGGGTTACTCTTGTATAACCAACCTGCTGACTGCGGTGGACAGATGGACAAGCATCCTCGATTGCAAGGGAAAGGTTGATGTCATCTACCTTGATTTCTCAAAAGCTTTTGATAAGGTTAACCACATGTGTCTTATCAACAAGCTCAAACGACTAGGTATCAAACCACCCCTAATCGATTGGCTTACTTCATACCTAAAAAATCGACACTTTAAGGTTAGGGTTAATTTCACTTTATCTCAGGCTATGGAATGTCCTAGTGGGGTCCCCCAGGGCTCAGTACTAGGGCCTCTTCTCTTCTTGATCTACATAAACGATCTTCCTCAACAGGTAACGTCAGATTTATTACTTTTTGCCGACGACGTGAAACTTTGGAGAGAGATACGCAACCAAGACGATACACAGGCACTTCAGGAGGATCTGACTCGACTTCAAAGTTGGGCAGACGATAACGGACTTACCTTTAACACTTCAAAGTGTAAAGTAGTCCATCTGCGACATGTTGCAAACCACAGTTACAACTTAGGAAACTCCTCTCTAGTAGTATCCCAAGTCGAAAAAGATTTAGGAGTCCTGGTGCCCCATGATTTGAAGTCTTACGCCAACTGTGACAAAAATGCCTTCCGAGCAAACCTTGCACTGGTAACGTTGAGGCGCATTTTTGGCCAGTTTGATGGAAGAACTTTCCACACAATCTTCAATAGTTTCATCCGTCCCCATTTAGAGTACGGAAACATAGTACTCCCCCTCACTCCAAAAGGACAAGGTCACTTTGGAGCGTATCCAACGGCGAGCCACGAAATCAGTTCGAGGACTCAAATCTAAGCCTTACGAAGAACGCCTCCGTTCACTAGACCTTTACCCATTAGAATATAGGCGTCTTAGAGGTGATTTATTAATGGCTTATAGCATTCTTAACACTTCTGGACATCCTCTTAAACACCTACTTAAGCTTAGTTCGAATAACAACCTAAGGGGTAACACCCAGAAACTGGAAACACAACATAGCAAGACGGAATGTAGACACAATTTCTACTCCTTAAGAGTTGTCAAAAGCTGGAATTCGCTGCCAGCCGAGCTAGTCCAAGCGACTTCTCAGGAGTCCTTCAAGAGGCAACTTGACCTATTCTTAAGGACCAAGAACAGCATCACATTATGATTTACCAATCTCTTTTCCTCTTTTATTGTTAACATACCTAGGTTCCTGCCTGGAGGATTTGGTGATCCCCTGCTACTAGACACGGAAGCCTGTTAAGCGAAAGCTTCTTCTATTCCGTCCACAACCATTTGAACCATTTGAACCATTTGAACGCGTGCCGGCTTGGAAGTTTCCCGAGTTGTTTTTCGAGTCACTCGGTTTCGTGTTGGGAAAATTGCAGGGTTTTCTGCAATTTCTGGAAAACTTTCCATACTGGTTATGATACCAGCACCAGTCGGGGTTATCTGTCTCTCGTGGTCTAGAGACAGATCGCTTACGTGAAATGCTTCTACGTGGAGTGCGCGATCTCTTACGGTCGGTACGAAGACTAAGATAACGCGTGAGTGTGTGACATAAGTCGGTTATGTCATTCTGAGTCGTGTGAGGCTTTTCTTTGACTGAAAATACCTCGGTAGTAGGTTTCGTAATTTCTAAAATGCGGTCGGCAGATGCAGCTAGCTTGTCTAAGGCGTTGTTCTGGAACGAGACCAGAACTGCTTGCACCTGTTGGGGAAGTTTTGACAAGAAGAGTTGTTTGAATAGACCTTCGTCGAAAGTTCTTGGGCCTATAACCTCTCTCATCCGTTGCAACATGTCTGTCGCAGAACCGTGTTGCAGGTCGATGTTATTGAAGAGTTGATCTAACCTTTGTCGATCGATTAGGTCTCCTCGTTTAAGAATCGAGCGTTTTAAGATTTCGTAAGGATCGGAAACATCACTAGTAAACATACTAGGTGCTACGTACCTGTTGAATTCGCGCGGTAGTGCCTTGACTACTGCGAGGAATTGTGCACGTGTGTCGATCACGCCGTGCTCGGAGAAGTCGGCTTCTGCGTAGCAAAACCAGGCTTCGATGTTGTCGGGCCAGAAAGGCATCAGTTGAAACGAAGGCGGGGACAAAGTCTTAAGCTTGAGTACTTAAGGTGTCTGTTCAGTCATGATGAAGTATGAATTACGATAATGAACGAGGGGGAAATATATATATATCCAAGAAAAAACACGAAAAAAATCACAATGTTTAAAAAAAAATAAAAAATAAGGCAATGGTATACAAAAATCCCAAAAAGGAACAGACTCACAGTTGCAATTAGGTGTACCAGATCACGTCGGTCTCACCAATGATGATGTCACAGGTATTCAGTGTTTGACAACGCTTCTACCAGTAACACCTTCTAATATATTTCGTTCCTACCCAGAGAAATCAAAAGACAGAGTCAAGGAGATCGGAAGAGTATATTTGGCGATGACCAATATATCGGAATTCTCTGATCTAATCTGGCTAGCGATTGCGGTTGATGTTGAGCACGGCGTTACCACACGTGATCTGGTGTGGATGCCTGACCGAGCGCCTTCAGCTAGATGAGTCCACTAAAACATATGGTCAGCATCCAATGTCGAAAACTTACAGAGCTATTTATTTTGGGGATTTATTTACCGCTACAGATCACTCCCCCCCCTAGTGGGGCTGTGACGACCCTAAGACGTGGCCAGCCAGAAGTTTAAACCCAACGAGTTTGTCGTTGGTAAACACTCTTCTGATAGCTTACTAAGTGTAGCAGCGTCTGGTCGTCTTTCCTTACTATATGGGACCGAGGTACAACATAGTAAAAAAAGAAAGTTACAACGAAAATTTCGACTCCTCGTGAACTGCATCGTTCTTTTCCAGTCGTCCTGGAAAAGAAAAAAGAAAGTGTAAGTGCATGTCGAAATACACTCGTATGTGCGTAAAAACACAATGTCGGCGGAAAAAAAATGGAAAATAAACTCATGAACACGTAATAGCGTTAACAAATGTTTTTTATGTTTTGTTTTTTTTAAGTAAAAAAATATAAATATATAAGCATATTAAAATTATCTTTTTTTAAAAAAAATTATATATCGTTAAAAGAAAGATCGAGATAATATGAAATGTCGAGTAGTGCTTTACGTGCAGTAGTCGTTTAAATGTTCTGGAAATCTTACTCTTCTTCCAGAACGCGTCGTTTTAGGTTTATTTTCAGGTACATTCGGAGTATCATCGCTAGTGTTGGTTGTTGGATGAGTTGTTATAAGTGTCGGAGTCGTGTTGTTCGATTGTAACGAAGGAAAATCGACGTGGTTAGGATTTCCTTCTAAATACGCTGCTTTGAGACGATCGATGCTGATGCTATCGTTTGTTCCGTTCTTATCGATTATATAGTACTTCGGTTCGCGTTGAAGAACTTTGAAAGGTCCTTCGCATGCTGATTCGAAAGGTCGTCGATATGAGTCTCGACGAACGAAAACGTGTGTACTATATCGTAAGTCAGGTTGAACGAAAACATCAGTTGATTGAGGTCGAGTGGAAGCAGGTTTAACTGAACGCATTGCGTTTGTAAGCCTGTTCGTGTAGGAGGTTAGATCCATGTTCATTGAAGAGGACGAAGGATCCACGAATTCTCCTGGAAGTCGAAGTGTCGTTCCATAAACGAGTTGAGACGCAGTGTATCCAATGTCAGCTTTCACTGCATTGCGGATACCTAGTAAGACGAGTGGAAGAGCGTCGGTCCACTGTGAAACGTTTGCAGCTGATAGTGAAGTTTTTAGTTGTCGGTGAAAACGTTCTACCAACCCGTTTGCTTGTGGGTGGTAGGCAGTCGTTCGGAAGCGGTGGTTCCTAAAAGTGTGGTCAGACGACGGAAAAGATCAGATTCAAACTGACGTCCGCGGTCTGTAGTGATGGTTGAAGGGCAGCCGAAGTTTGCTACCCATCGTTCGACGAAGGTGCGGGCCACTGTTTCAGCAGTGATGTCCTTAATAGGTACTGCTTCTGGCCATCGAGTGAAACGGTCTACGCAGGTTAAAAGATAAGAGTATCCATTTGAATCTGGTAAAGGTCCTACCAAATCCAGATGAACATGGTCGAAACGAGCATCGGGAGTTTTAAACGAGCCCAGGGGACATTTATTGTGTCTGATAACCTTAGATTTTTGGCAGCTTACACAAGAGCGTGCCAACTCCCTCACGTCTTTATTCATGCCAGGCCAGCAAAACCGTTCTGCTATAAGCTTGATGGTTGCACGAACACCTGGATGCGAAAGTTTGTGCAATGCGTTGAAGACATTGCGTCGATAATGTTTCGGCACGATTGGGCGATCCCTACCTGTAGATGTGTCACAAAGTAAGGTTTCCTTACCTGTTCCCATCTGTTTGATGCGTAGTTTAAGTGTTGTGGACGATAACTCGTGCTGAAGATCACTGTCTTCTTTTTGAAGCTCGGCGAGTTTAAGAAGGTCGATTCCTTGGAAACTGTTCAAGGAAGTTATGCGAGATAAGGCGTCTGCAACTACATTGTTTGCTCCAGAGATGTGTTGAATATCTGAAGTAAACTGCGAAATGTAGTCCAGTTGTCGAGACTCACGAGGAGAGTACTTGTCAGAAGGAGAGCTTAACGAGAAAGTGAGCGGTTTATGGTCCGTGAAAAGAGTGAATTCACGGCCTTCGATATAGTGTTGGAAATGCCGTACAGCACAATACATAGCTAGGAGTTCCCAACCGAATGTGCTGTATCTCGATTCGGTGTCTAGCAACCTTCTAGAGAAAAATGCCAAGGGTTGCCAGGAGTTGTTAACCCATTGTTGTAAGACTCCTCCGATTGCCGAGTCGGATGCGTCTACTGCGATGCTAATGGGTGCTCGGGTGTCCTGGTGTGCAAGCATTGTTGCTTTAGCGATCAGTTCCTTAACTGTGGAGAATGCTTTTCGTGCGGTGTCGTCTAAATTAATGGATTTCGCATTTCCACGAAGTTGGTCGGTCAGAGGTTTCATAAGTAATGCGCATTTCGGTATGAAACGTCTATAGAAACTTACGAGGCCGTTAAACGTGCGTAATTGCTTGACGGTGGTCGGTTCTGGGTAATCCAGAATGGCCGCCACTTTGGTTCTAAGGGGTCGGATACCTTGAGCATCGATAGTGTGTCCTAGGAAGTCTAACGAGTCGGTTCCGAATTGGCATTTCTGAACGTTTACAGTAATGCCATGTTTTTGTAGTCGTTCGAAAACAAGGTACAGATGCTTGAGATGTGTTTCTCTGTCCGGACTTGCGATTAGACAGTCGTCAACATACGCATGTACGAAGTTGAGACCTCGAAAAACGTCGTCTATGAATCTTTGGAATGTTTGAGCAGCATTCCTTAGACCGAAAGGCATTCGCAAAAATTCGTAGAGTCCGAAGGGAGTTATGATAGCTGTTTTCGGAATGTCGTCAGTAGCCATAGGTATTTGGTTATACGCTTTAACCAAGTCGATTTTCGAAAAACAGTTGTACCTTTCAAGGTAGCTGTCAAATCGTGAATGTGAGGCAACGGGTAACGATCGGGAATGGTTTTCGCGTTCAATCGCCGATAGTCACCAGTTGGACGCCAATCGTTGCTGTCCTTTTTAGGGACCATGTGCAACGGAGATGCATATGGGCTACTTGACGGTTGTATGATTCCTAAGTCTATCATATGGTCGAATTCGTTTTTCGCTAACCTTAGCTTTTCAGGAGCTAGTCGTCGTGCTTTAGAGAATACAGGTGGTCCTGTAGTCGTGATGTGGTGTGTAACATTGCTGGTTACACACGGTAATCTCGGTTGAGTTTGTTGTATCCCAGGGTACTTATCGAGTAGTGGCTGATAGAGTGGTTCGATCATATGCTTAACTGTGACTGGGGATAATCTGCAACCAGAAAAGGAAGTTACGCAAACGGACAACTTAGTGTTTCCGTCTACTAGCCTCCGTTTGCGCGTGTCGATGATCAGATTATGGTGTTGTAGAAGATCCATACCAATGATTGGCATAGAAACATCAGCGACAACGAAGATCCAGTGAATGGGTTTGCGTAAACCCACGTTAAGGTAAACGTACCTTTTGCCATACGTAGCGATCGGTTTTCCGTTTGCCGCCTGTAAGTTTAAGGTCGATTCGTGTAGTCGGTCGTTAGGATTTGCTGGGAGAACGCTAACTTCTGCGCCAGTGTCAACGAGGTAGCGAACTCTCGTTGTCACATCTGTGACGAATAACAGACGGCTTTGTTCGCCGGCTACGGTTGCCGTTAACGCGTGCCGGCTTGGAAGTTTCCCGAGTTGTTTTTCGAGTCACTCGTTTTCGTGTTGGGAAAATTGCAGGGTTTTCTGCAATTTCTGGAAAACTTTCCATACTGGTTATGATACCAGCACCAGTCGGGGTTATCTGTCTCTCGTGGTCTAGAGACAGATCGCTTACGTGAAATGCTTCTACGTGGAGTGCGCGATCTCTTACGGTCGGTACGAAGACTAAGATAACGCGTGAGTGTGTGACATAAGTCGGTTATGTCATTCTGAGTCGTGTGAGGCTTTTCTTTGACTGAAAATACCTCGGTAGTAGGTTTCGTAATTTCTAAAATGCGGTCGGCAGATGCAGCTAGCTCGTCTAAGGCGTTGTTCTGGAACGAGACCAGAACTGCTTGCACCTGTTGGGGAAGTTTTGACAAGAAGAGTTGTTTGAATAGACCTTCGTCGAAAGTTCTTGGGCCTATAACCTCTCTCATCCGTTGCAACATGTCTGTCGCAGAACCGTGTTGCAGGTCGATGTTATTGAAGAGTTGATCTAACCTTTGTCGATCGATTAGGTCTCCTCGTTTAAGAATCGAGCGTTTTAAGATTTCGTAAGGATCGGAAACATCACTAGTAAACATACTAGGTGCTACGTACCTGTTGAATTCGCGCGGTAGTGCCTTGACTACTGCGAGGAATTGTGCACGTGTGTCGATCACGCCGTGCTCGGAGAAGTCGGCTTCTGCGTGGCAAAACCAGGCTTCGATGTTGTCGGGCCAGAAAGGCATCAGTTGAAACGAAGGCGGGGACAAAGTCTTAAGCTTGAGTACTTAAGGTGTCTGTTCAGTCATGATGAAGTATGAAGTACGATAATGAACGAGGGGGAAATATATATATATCCAAGAAAAAACACGAAAAAAAATCACAATGTTTAAAAAAAAATAAAAAATAAGGCAATGGTATACAAAAATCCCAAAAAGGAACAGACTCACAGTTGCAATTAGGTGTACCAGATCACGTCGGTCTCACCAATGATGATGTCACAGGTATTCAGTGTTTGACAACGCTTCTACCAGTAACACCTTCTAATATATTTCGTTCCTACCCAGAGAAATCAAAAGACAGAGTCAAGGAGATCGGAAGAGTATATTTGGCGATGACCAATATATCGGAATTCTCTGATCTAATCTGGCTAGCGATTGCGGTTGATGTTGAGCACGGCGTTACCACACGTGATCTGGTGTGGATGCCTGACCGAGCGCCTTCAGCTAGATGAGTCCACTAAAACATATGGTCAGCATCCAATGTCGAAAACTTACAGAGCTATTTATTTAAGGGATTTATTTACCGCTACAAACTGATCCAGATTTTGCCGAATACAAAAATGACGCCTACCATCCAACCTAGAATATCTATTTCTACTACCGCATCGTCAATGGATTGCATCAAAAGCAGTATTTCAGAATTTCACTACGATCTCGATGCTTATGTTACTTCTGACATGTAGTTTCAGCGTCATGATGATCTATTGAAACTTGACTTCGCCAATCAAGACGATGCTTTGAAAGTTCGGCTACTACTTCGAAAAATGGGTCCGAGTGAGTTAGATTGGTACTGAGAATCGGTTTTGTCTCTGAACCCATGTGACCGGTTAATTTTTGACATCATACAGTCATTGAACAGTTTGGAAAAAAATTCCCTATTATTCAAATCACGTCATCAAATTTTGAAGCTGATTATGAACGAAAATGCTGACTTTCCTGCGCATGTGTGCATCATTAACCATGAGTGTAAACGCTTCCGACCGAAGTCACTGACTGAAGATCAGATTAGAACCCTTATTCTCATCTACAGTTTTCAATCTCAAACGTTTAGCGACATTAAAACACGGTTACTGTGTCTAGTCTTCTGGCTTCCTACTGGCACTACGGTGTGTTGCATTTCGTACAAATCTGCCCATTTAAACAATATCGTTGCGAGAAATGTAAGTCTATCGGTCATAAAAATAGATTTTGTCAAGGGTGAAAACCAAATAGACCACCACATTAGTCCAGAAGCATCAAGAAGCCTACTTACAAATCCTGTGTAAATTTATTAAACCTACTAGCGTCCTGTCTGAGCATAGACCCGGGCGAGAGAAAATTTGTCTCTGATCTACGATTCTTTTACGGACTAATTAGCTACTACAAAGCTTTTTTTACGTCGATGCATAACATCCGTTCTCCACTGAACTGTCTGCTGAATAAGAACAGCACTTTAAATTGAACAAAATATGTGATGTAGCCTTATAAAAACTCAAGACGATTGTTAGCTCAAAAATATTACTGGCAGACTACCATCCGTTTACGTTAATAATCGTGTCTGCGGATGCTTCAACCTTTGAACTCGGTGCCGTCATCTCTCATTGATTTCTGGTCACGAAAGAAAAATCTATCATGCAAGTATCGCGCATGTAAACTCTGGAAGAAAAGAAGTACAGTCAGATACAGAAAGATGTAATTACCGTTGTTTCCACAGGTTCTTAAACGGTCAAAGATTTACTCTTCTCACGGATCGCAAGCCTCTCCTCACAAGTTTCGGTTAAAAATCTGGTACTCCAGCCCATTCTACAAATCGTCTCTAGCGTCAGGCCTAGATAATATTAGGATTAATCTCAACATTTAACACCGACTCACCCAAAACTTTGTTCAGACAGACGCTTTGTTAAAGGTTATCAGTAAACACTGCACGTCAATGAGAGACATGGTTTTCAACTCGCTTTTGGCAGAAGACCACGAAAATTGTTACCTGACGACCGTTATTTGTGCTTTGCCACTGTCAGCATTAGAGATCAAAGCTGCTTCCAGGAAAGACCCAGTTATTAAGAAAATGATTAGCTACCTCAGTAACGGGTTGCAGTCTGCTGTTTTTGAGGGCAACATCGAGTAACTTTGCAATCTTTGGAATTCTCTATGCGTTGTAAACAAATGGTTGATGCCTGGAGAAAGAGTGGTTGCACCGGGATCCGCACGACTGAAGGTACTGAAGCTATTTCACAGTGGTTATCCTGGAGTAAAGTGAATGAAACCTATGACCTGAAGCTCTATATAATGGTCACTCATGGACAAGTACATCACGAAATTGACGGGAAGATTCACTCAGTTTCAACAATAGTAAAATTTAGACCCTAAGTACTGCCGGTCAAATGGCCTCTGTCAGAATACCACTGGTCTGGCATACATGTTGACTTGTCTAGCTCAACAAGCGGAACTACCTATCTAGTTGTAGTTGATGCATTTTCGGAATGGCTGGAAATCCTGTCAATAGCGCCATCAAGGAGAGTTAAAAGCTACAGTTCTAAACAACGATCTTCACCCGGAACTAATTTACTGATGCAACCGTATCAGATAAAAGTTCGCAGTTTACTTCCAGTCAACTTCAAGAATTTTACCGACAGCCAGACACCATAAAATTCGGCTCCCTTTCTCATTACTCATAGTCAAAGGGCCAGGCAGAAAAGTTTGCGGACACGTTAGAGAAGTCCCTACCTCATTCAGAAGGGGAGGGGACACCAGTTGAGCTACAATAGAATATCTTACTTGTTTATCGAACGACGCCAAAAGAGTTGTTATCGCAGCGGAAGCCCCAGCAGAGATCCCGACGTGAAGAAGAAGACTGAGTACGGCCAGCAACCTGATGCTACCAAGTACCACACCACCACTACTACCACAGAATATGTCGCAGGAGCTGTTATCGCTGAATATCCGGTGTTCATTCGGGACCACAGACCGTACCTTGACCCCTGGACAGACGTGTGTTTGGTCGGAAGGCCAGACTACGTCATGTGTGAAGGAGAGTTAAGGAAAGACAGGTGGAATCGGCACTGCAACCACCTACGAAAACGGTTATCCACAAATAGTCCATTGAAAAACAATAATCTCCCACTTGGAGTTCCATTGGTTATTTTCAACTTACCACCAGTCTGAAAGGGAGAAAACTCCAAAAACAAATCGACCTACGTTCCAGTAGGTGGTCAGTTCAACAACGGCGACCAGTGGTCAAGGTACGAGTGAACTCCAACAACATATGCTATTAAAAAGATGAGCGTTGAGGATGTTATATCCTTAGAAATCCCGTAGTAAACGCCTCACTTTTGCAATTTTATCAAGGAAATTCGCAGTAGCTTAGCTTTTACAGTTGTTGTATTACTGACTTTCGTTCCGTTTACCGGTTCTATATGACATCTTGATCCCTCGAACATAACAGTTGACTAGCAGAAACGCTTTAATATAATTTATTTATTATTCTCAATTTTCTTTCGCATGCAAATTTTCTATTTAAATTCTTGTTCTCCAACTCATATAAATGGAGTTCGGGAGGACAGCTTTATATACGAAGTCTACTACGGTTTCTTCAAATTGGTGCTGTTCTTTGCGTATACTCCCCTGATGTACTGTCCACACCTATTACTGCTAAATCACATGTGGCCTAGTGATGTTCTGGTTCAGGACAACAGACCAGTGATTTTCTACTGAACATGGCTGTTCGCAAATCCATTCAGAAGCATTGATTGTGTTCAGACTATTAAATGGTGCCACAAATATTTATTTGGGATAGAATTCACGATTATTATAGATTATGATGCTCCAAAGTTCATTTATCATCCACAAAAATCACTGGTTACTCAGGTTCTGTGATTCAATGACGAGGTGTTGTTTCGAGCGCCTATGACTTACTATTAAGCACAGAAATTCCAAATAAACTAACGTAGTGAATACATATCTCGATAGTCATTACATGATCAACCTGCTGATACTGAAGACTGTTCATTAGTGCAACTCCTACCGATGAGCCGCCCAGATCTCGTAAGGGACAATTTCAGATAATTTAAATAAATATTCAGTGTTTTTCCGGAAGATTGAAATGCTAACCTGAAAAATTTCATTAGTCGAGCAATCACCATCCAAGGTGGACCCTAAAACTATCAGCACCCTGGGCCTGGCTGAAAATTTATGCCAATTGTTTTGGTTCGCCTTGAGAATACTGTCCATTCAGGAGTTTGTCCAAATGGTATTAGTGACTGATAAAGGCTACCACTTTACTTCAGAGGCAGCTACTAAATGGTTGGATGGTTCAAGGTGCAGACACCGGCCCACTTATCTTACGCTGAAAACTTCATCAGGAATCAGCAAAACACCCTTCATTGCTGCCATATAATTCGGTGGACTGGAGAGGAAAGCAGACACATTCTTGCTCCAAAATAGAACTGCTAAACATTCTGTGACGAAAGAAACCTTGACAAAATTATAACAAGTAGGGATTATGTCTTTTGAATATGAGGTGATTAGGGTTTACAGAAGTTACGGATTATCGATTATCGACTGAGATTGCGGTGGATAATTTTGTAAATGACTTAAGTGAACACAACCAACATGTTGATGAAGTATAATTTCAGGGATCAGACAGGTTTGCTTCTATGTCTGTTGCTTATTCCAAAGCTAGCGAGTAGATTCTAGAGAATACAGCGCTCTCGCCCAGTTCAGAACCAGGTAGACGTATAATGAACTTACACAGAAGAGGGTAATAATTTACGGGGATCTAGATTTTCACTGAACTCATGACAGTCGTGGCACTTGTATCAATTAATTTACTCTGTATGCGACTCAAATATGACTGTTCCAGTTGTGTTCTGTGTGTTCTCTTTGATTTCCTTATTGGACTATTCTTCATTTCCAGAGCCTCGGAATTTTGTTATTTAAGATCATTAGAGTTCTTCAATTCTTCAACTTTATTAGCAGTGCTTACTTCGTTCTCCTTGATTTCTATACTGATGTAAACAGTGTTCATGGCCATTCGGATTTCCACTAATACCCATTATCTCAAAACCTTTATATTTCGTAAACTACCTAGTCAGATAGCATCTTTTTAATGTTTTTGTAAAATTCACTGACCTCCTTTGCTTCAAAACATTTTTGTTTTATAGAGAATGTCCGTTCCTGACGAAACCTTGATCCTGAGTTACAGCGGAAACAACGCTAGTTAGTGAGAACAAATGATCAACATCAAATTGATTGAAACAACGTGTTGTGATTTTACTTCAATTTACAGAAGTGGAAAGCTGCAAATGTCAATATATTCCTTATATCAAATCTGTCTACACTTTACAGCATTAATATTTTCCTTTTTCCGAATTTCACATTTTAAAGGGCTGTCTTTTTGTTGGATGAAAATCAACTATAAATTGGTCTCAAGCGTTTTACTTTTGTTCTTATATAGTATCTTCTCCCAAAGCTCTTATTAGAAAGTGGTCCCATTAGGCAATTCAGTGATTGATGCTCAAAGTTCACGATGTCGGCAGTTATATAAACAAGGAAATCTTTCGTGCCTTAAGGTAACCCTCGTGCTATTGATAGAAGAAACCAGAGAAGTAGTGAATATGTCTTTATTTCGATCTTCGCGCAGTCACAGTGGAGCGTGGGATTATCTGTTCAGACAAACAAAGGCTCTCAACATTCAAGATAATAGGGAATATAACGCTTATAAAAAATAAGGAAGTGAATGAATACTTGAACAATACTGTTTCGGCATAAGCTTGGTTGTTTGGGGTCAACTCCTAACCAACCAACCTGAGCTGTTACATTAGCTTCCCCCTAGAATCGACTTCCGTAGGAACGTCGGTTCGATTAACCTATCTATCGAAAACACCTTAGTTCTATTTCTCATCCCAAGGGAAAATTATCAACTCGCTCACTATTTGACTTACAATCAGTGACGACTGACGCTGTCAACGATAGTCCATGGATGTCTCCTCATTTACTAGCTTGTCATCTTATTTTGTAGCATGTGATCTATTCTACAACTATCGCTGACGGTTTACTGCGTGCTTTCAAGAGAAAGAGTGTGAGAATGTGGAATAAGAATATCTGAGGAAGTGCCGTGAGCGGGCTACCCAACACCATGTTGGTGAGGTACGATTTTTCCATGCTCAGACCGGCTATCAGGTGTTTACTCCCCTGCCTCTTTAGTCGCCCTCAAGTAAAAAGTAAAGAAGAATCTACTTCAAAGGTAATGGTGAAAACCAATCACACCTGAAGAACTGCTCCACTGCCTGCATAAAAATAATAAGATACAAAATGGAAATACAAAAATATAATTTATAATTGTTCGGTTCCACGTAAGTGATTGGTCTCCAGAAAGGATTGGTATTCTGGAAGAAAATAGACATAGTGTAGCCATCTTATGTACGAAAAGGTATGAACACAAAAAAATTTTTTATAATGCATATATGTAAAAGTGTAAACTTGCTAGAAGTTGGACTCATTGTCAAACCCGATCAAATGTATGACCTTGGGCCTATGACGACCGCCTTTTATAACCAGGTACGTAACCAGGGGTGCATAGTTGTACTCCACAAAACGGAAAAGAATATACGGTTAAGGAGGAGAAAAAATTGTGTAGATTATGAGGATTAAGTACAATTGTGTCAAATACTCTTTTCTGGTTTGATCTAAGTACGTATGATATATTGAAGCAATATTTCGTCAATTCATCCAAGTAACGAATTTGTCTGCACCTTAGAAATGTGTAAGTCCTATTACTCGTTAGTATTATATATGATTAATCGGTAAAAGGAAAGATTGCAGTCATTCGCCCGTGGTTTGATGTGGTCTAATGGCTAGGCACACGGTCTAGCATCCAGGAGGGCAGAGGTTCGAGTGCGTGTGGGGCTAGTGTTTTCGTTCACCAAAACCCCTTCAATACGATGTTTGTTGGCCATATGTTGCTCAGATATGAGAGAAAGATAACAGGAGGACGGATTGATATGTCAAAGTGCCATATTGGAATAGTACAAGTTCTTTGTTTTTATTAATAATAATGCTATAGAAAAAAAACTACAAGTGTGGTAGATTTCCATTTTACGTTATAATTAAACCAACGAGAAAAAAAAGGTATATATATATATATATAAGTTATTGACATAACATGTTTTTTTATAACGCTAGTGTTAAGTTCCAGGATTTTGTATGGACCACTAATAATAATTGGTTTAACGTTAGCATAGCTGTGATATTCATATTAGTTCAATGTTGTGATTACTTAACAGTTCCCTTATAAGTTGTGTTTAAAATTAGGTATGTGGAATCAATGCGGCTAACATAGTAACCTTACAATAACGCACTGTACTATATCTTCACGGTTATTGATTCTTAAATGTCAGAAATTTAAAAAAAAATTTGAATATTGCCAATAATGATGGGTTATATGATCACACTAAAAAGCATGCTGTAGGAAAACTGGTTAAGTCATTATGTAAGTTTCCTAAACATGAAAAAAAATGATGAGAACTTTAATAAGTATTTGACCATGGTTTAATCCAAAATGTTTTGTCTAGAAAACCACTTAATAATAGTAGTATTAAGCGTATCAAGCTACTGAACACATCTTCGACCGAAAACTTTTAGAATTAGTTCATATGGTATATATGTATAGCCAGTCTACGTGAAAAATGTATATAGATATATAAGAAGTACAGCCAACATAGTTAATTAACCAGAAAAAGAAATTATAAAACTCGCCTGGGTTGCTTTTTGAATTCGTTGTATTTGCCAGTGTTAGTTGTATGAATTTGATTAAAATCCGCAGCCATCGTTTCGGAATACCTAGCTTGTGTCCAGTATTTAAAAAAATTTAACATAACACTTATATATCAAAGGCAAAAGGTCTGGGGAGTTGTAGGTGAGGCGGAATGAGGAGAAAAGTTATTTTTAAGTAGATGCAGGGTCTGATTAGCTACGTGGTTAGATTTTATCCTGCAGCTGAAACTGTCAACATCCTTGATTGGCTAATCGGATGTGCCCAGCGAACCGTTTTAGTCATTTGTAAAGATTTATCGTTTTTGCATTTCGATTCCGTAATGGATTTGTCAGTTAAACGATCTAACGACACGTATGGTGGTTCATGATCTAGATAAGCCGGCTTTAGCCTATCAATACTTACTGTGTCGATGTTTCCGTGTTTTTCTATCACGAAATATTTAGATTTTCTTGAGACGACTTTGAAAGGACCTTCAAATGGAGGGCTAAGTGGTGCTTTTATTTTGTCACATCTTATCCAGACGTGCGTGCAATTGCTTAGGTCTTTAGGTATATATACGGCACGCGATTGTTCACGAGTATTAATCGGCTTAATTTTAGACATGTGGTCCCGTAGTTGATCTACATAATTTTCTAAATTAAGTTTTTGACTGTTAGTATTAGGGTTAATAAATTCACCTGGTAGTCTCAGAGTTGTTCCGAAAACCAGTTCCGCAGCTGAACACTGTGCGTCAGTTTTGACAGATGTTCGTATTCCCAACATAACTAATGGTAGGAATTCTGTCCACTGATTGGGGTTTGAGTGAGATATAAGGGCGGTTTTTAGCTGACGGTGAAAACGTTCTACCATCCCATTAGCCTGAGGATGATATGCAGTGCAGCGTATCCTATTGGAGCCTAGAAGTTTAGCCAAGTTATTAAATAGTTCGGATTCGAATTGCGCTCCTCTATCCGTCGTTATTGTTATGGGTGTACCAAAAATGGTTACCCAGTTCTGCATGAAAACTTTGGCTACTGTTTCCGCTGTGATGTCCGCTATCGGGATGGCTATAGGGAATCTGGTAAATCGATCTATGCATGTAAAAAGATAATTGAAACCGTTTGAACGTGGTAAAGGACCTACCAAGTCGATATGCACATGGGCAAAACGTGCATCTGGTTGCGAGAAAACACCTATGGGTGAATTTGTGTGACGATTAATCTTTGATTGTTGACATGCTGAACACTCTCTAACCCATTTGTGTACATCCTTCTGTAAATTCGGCCATATATATCTGGCATTGATTAGTTTTGTTGAAGCTTTCGCGCCAGGATGAGACAAAGAATGAAAGTTATTATATATCAACTTTCGCATATTTTTGGGAACGAAAGGTCGCGGCATTGCCTTGGTCGTGTCACAATAAATTAGAATACCATCGATAGGTGATGGGAATTGTTTTAAATTAAGACTTGAATTGTTTGTTTTAAGTAGGTTTTGCAATTCTAGGTCCTGCTCTTGTTCGTGTCTTAACGTCTCGAAGTTTACTGTAGACTGCTGTAGCACGTTCATTTCTAGTCTGGATAAAGCATCTGCCGCCTGATTGTCCTGACCTTTGACATGTCGGATATCGCTTGTGAACTGTGATATATAGTCAAGGTGTCGGACTTCTCGAGGTGAGTATTTATCGGCTCTCGCTTTTAAAGCATTCGTCAGAGGTTTGTGATCCGTAAAGACTATAAATTCCCTACCTTCTAACATGTGTCGGAAGTGTTTAATGGTCAGGTAGATTGCAAGAAGTTCTCGCCCGAAGGTAGAATACCTTGTTTCGGCTGGAGCGAGTCTTTTCGAGAAGAAAGCAATTGGTTTCCAGGCGTTTTTAACCAGTTGGTTAAGGGTACCGCCTACTGCTTTATCTGAAGCATCCACCATCAAAGCAAGTGGGGAAAGAGAATTCGGATATATCAACGTAGTTGCTTGAGCCAGTTTATCTTTAAGCTGTTTAATAGCTTCGATGGCGTCAGAAGACAGTTTGAATTCTTTTGGTTTTCCTTTAAGTGAATCTGTCAAAGGTTGCATTAATTGTGCACAACCTGGTATGAATCTGCGATAAAAGTTAATTAGGCCTAGAAAACTTCTCAGTTGTGTTAGAGAACTAGGTACGGGGTATTGTTTGATAGTATCCACTTCTTTTTTGATAGGTTTAATCCCTTCTGGGCTTATTGTGTGACCGAGAAATTCTAAAGCTTGAACACCGAAAACACACTTTGATGTATGTTTATTCCATGTTCATCCAGTCTTTTCAACACTGCTTGTACATGCTGTTCGTGTGATTGCAAATCGGGGCTGGCAATTAACAAGTCGTCTATATACCCCTGCGCAAATGGCATATCTCGAAGTAGGTTATCTATGAATCTTTGAAATGTCTGTGCCGCATTTCTCAGGCCGAATGGCATGCGTACAAACTCGAATAAGCCAAAGGGTGTAGTAATAGCTGTCTTGGGAATATCTTCATCAGCCACCGGGATATTGTGATATGCCCTGACTAAATCAATTTTAGTGAATATGTTCATACCCTGTAAACCGTTGGTGAAATCTTGGATATGAGGTATTGGGTACCTATCAGGTACGGTTTGACGGTTTAGGGCTCTGTAATCCCCGCACGGTCGCCAGCCACCTTCATTCTTCTTTGGGACCATATGCAAAGGGGATGCCCATTGACTATCAGAGGGACGGATAATACCCAGTTGTAGCATATAATCAAACTCGGCCCTAGCGATTTTGAGCTTATCTGGTGCTAGTCTCCTGGGTTTTGCAAAAACCGGTGCACCTTCGGTTTTGATAGTGTGACTTACTTTTAGTTTGTCTTTAGAAGGCTGTGGGTTTGGTTTAGTTAAGTTTGGAAATTCCGCGAGTATATCTTGGAATTTCGCTGTTGTTACTGGGGGAGTTTGAATCAAGTTAAGAGAGCTGATGTGACTTTCTTTGCCTTTTGTGTAATACGAAGTTTCTTTTAGTGTTAATCGCCGTTTCTTGGTGTCAACTAGAAATTCGTATCTCTCTAGAAAGTCCATCCCCAGTATTGCCAGATCTAAGTCGGCTACCGTGAAAACCCAAGGGAATTGCCTCCTGAACCCCAAATCTAGGGTTAAAGTTTTCTGCCCAAATGTCGCAATTTTAGTTTTATTTGCAGCTTGAAGTGTAATTGATGATGTTTCTCGACTAATCTCAGTTTTATTTCGAGGGATGATGCTAAGAGCAGCACCAGTATCCACCAAGAAATTCAAGCCCGAGTTTCTGTCTCTAACATAAAACAAGCGACTGTTTAGGCGCCCCTCCTCAGTCGTCGCGACCTGGGGAGGGGTTACTCGTTTCCCGCTGCCTTAGAATTATGCTTAGGCCAGGCGCATGGTTGCATGCACTTGGTTGAGTTGACACCAAACTTCCAGTGGTACCAACAAAACTGCCCAGATTGTCTGGACATTTGTGACCTGTTTTGTGACTTGGATCGTGGTCGTTGTGGTGACCTGCTCCTGTTTCTATGACCCATTTGCATTCTGGTGACAGCCTCAGTGAGACTCTTAACACTCGCAATGAGTCCTTCTATTACGGGGTCTTTTGCTGATTCTACTTTTTGTGTGTGATTTATTGTGCCTGATCCAGTTGGAGGACCTCTTTCCATTATTCTGTCGGCTATACGCGCTAAGTGAGATAATGAGGTTTCAGGATCTTGTGCATCCAAACAGTGTTGGACGTAGCATGGGAGAGCTTGTATCCATCCTTGTTTTAGGACTGCTTCACCCACTGTGTTATCACCCACTAAGACTTGGAGGTGACGTAAAAACTGTGACGGCGACCGATCACCTAGTGTTTCACCTTGAAAAAGTCTTTGGATTCTTTGACTATCTGATAATGATAAACGGTTCATTATCTCTCGTCTTAAGATGGTGTATGGTTGTGGTGATGGTGGACTTAAAATCAAGTCACGGACTTCTTTGGCGACTGAAGGAGGAAGGATAGAACACAAGTCTCTATAGCGAATCCCTTCAGATTTGATATTGTGTCTCGTAAAATAATGCTCTAGTTGAGCAAACCACAACTCAGGATCACTACGATCAAATTCTGGAAGTCGGGATTTCGTAGTCATAACAGTGTCTATCTCCACTGGTGACAAATCCTCCAGATTATGGGTTTCTATTGAGTCTGACATGAGGTATGTGACAAATATAGCAATAAAGTTAGCACAAAAAGTGGTTACTATGACACGAATAACTTAAGATAATACGGAATAAACTAGTTATATACTCAAATTAGTTTACGGATAATCAGGTCTACTTTTACGATTGAGTAAAAAAAAATGTTAATAACAGAAATGAGGTTAAATTTGTGTTCAAAAGGGCTCACCAATTTCGTGCCTTAAGGTAACCCTCGTGCTATTGATAGAAGAAACCAGAGAAGTAGTGAATATGTCTTTATTTCGATCTTCGCGCAGTCACAGTGGAGCGTGGGATTATCTGTTCAGACAAACAAAGGCTCTCAACATTCAAGATAATAGGGAATATAACGCTTATAAAAAATAAGGAAGTGAATGAATACTTGAACAATACTGTTTCGGCATAAGCTTGGTTGTTTGGGGTCAACTCTTAACCAACCAACCTGAGCTGTTACAAATCATCGGATGAACCCTAAACCAGGACAGCATATAAAGTGACCATTTGAAGTCTGTAATGAATAAATGTGTAATTTCTTCCACTTAGTTTAGCCGAAGAATATCAACCAAGTATCCACACCATTTTTTCCAAATCGCAAATAAGACAGTTTTATAATCTAGTTACTCATACCACTTAACTATGACCAAAAACATCTTTTATTTTGAACATTGTCACCTTATGTTGCTTCAGTCTTTTAGGTAGAGAATTCAAGAGAGTTTGACACCAGAATCATACAGGCATCTACACTACTTGGTCATTTATTGTTATTCACGACGGTGGCCTAAGAGCTGACTTATTAACAGGAGTTTCGTTGGGAAATAATTAGATAATCACAAAAAATTCACTTGATAAAGACCACAATATAACCAAGTATTGAAAGTTTTCTTTTAGAAAAATGCAGTCCGTACCGATAAGTTTGTGAATGGGACTACAAACCCTATAGTGGGATTGGACCCTATCCGCATGATCTTTAAAGCCGAGCATACAATTACTGAGAAGAGCTAATTTAACAATTGACACGAATAGAAGGTTAACAATGAAGAACACGGGAACATTCATTCGACCCGTTCAAATGACATGACTCAGCCTTACAAGTGTGGTCATCCTCGTGCAACATATCTCTTTTATTCATATTAAATATATTATCCTATCTTTAGGCTAATGTGTTCTTCAAAAGCGCTAGACGTTATGTTGCTGGTTGCCATGATACGACAAGTCAGATTAGACAATGTTGTGACTTTCAGGTAAGGTCTTATGAATTGTGTTTTCACATCACGACAACTTTACATTTTTAGGATTAGGTTTATTATTATAGAGGTACTGATAACAAACTAGACCATTATCCTACAACCACATCAAATTAAAATCTCGTAACTTCACATATGTACTACATTATTGAAATGGTCAAAACCCATTCTATATCCCTCATTTCAGAAGACTACTGTTAAAATGTTTCTGAAAACCTTATGCCAACAGCCGCGGTTATTATTGACAATGGGACAACTGCTGTTGCGTTACACGCAACAGAAGATAGCCCTTCAGTCCTTCGCTTTAAAAGCCTACTTTGTTATGCATTAATAACAAAGGCATTTGATTATGGTAGCCGCTTTATGGTGATTATTGATGTGGTAGAAAGAAAAAAGTCAACCAGGTTCGACTTGAGATTTTACTCCACTCACGGAAAAAGTATACTTTTTAGGTTTAGGATTTCCTTAGCCCTTACGAAGGATCTCTGCTGCTATCGACATTTTAATACCTACAATAGGTATAAATCTATTTCAAAGTCACAACTTCCACATTGACTAAGCTAAAAACAGCCTGGAAGTTAGGAACAATAAGCAGCCATTTAGTGGGCATAAGTATCGTGCCATAACTTGCTCAAAGTTAAATTTCGCGAGACAATCTGCCGTCAAATATGTAATTATTGATCCACTGAAAATGAAATCTGTATTGTTCCAAGTAAATGTATCAACCTTCAGAATGATTGCTAATATCTATATGTGTCGGTTAGTAATAAGTCCATGAGTCATTTTTGTGGGAGGAAACGACACTCAATTTGCCCCCCTCATCTATTCCTAATCCCTTCATCTTAATCATCATCAAGCAATCATCTTATTTTAAATGAACAAATGAGCCAATATCAAAGAATAATTGGTGACTAAATATCGCCTAAGAAGCCCCTAGTGAACCAATTCAGGGAGAACAAAAACTGCTAAACAGTATAGGAAGACTAAATCTACAGTCGAGTTCTTAAGAGTTAAGCTTTCCAAAGAGACTGTGCTTAAATAACATGAGCATAAGCTTGTATTACCATTACGATGGTCGAATTCTACTCAAAACGATGCAGCTCGGCCCATTAATAATCCATTTAACCATTATGTTTCAGGAAAATCACGGCAAATAGCTACACTTTTCAGTTTCCTCTGGACGTCAAACATGTTTCAGGAACGTGACAGCGTTGTCACGTATGTCTTGTTCTGAATAAATTCCTCGAAACCCATATAAAGTAATGACCTAGTTTACCTAGCATATTTTCGAAAGCTGGACAAAAGACATCAATGATATTCGTCGACAACAAACGAATCATAGCAAAACTGACAGAGACAAATAAGGAAAGAGTATATTATGAATTATCTGCACATCAAGGCCAACTGGTTGAACACAACAATATTGTCTCACCTTAACCTTGTCAGATATTTATGAATCTATTGAGCCTGTCGTATAACGCTTTGTTGATGAAGACTGAATACAAATATGAAGTGATAAGGACAACAATTTATTCATCCTCTAAATCCACAAAGCTGTTTTATGCAAAAGATGTATGTAATCAGCTCATCTTTATCTTAAATAGAGTAAGAACAAAGATTGGTGCAGAATAATATGAATTCATTTTATTTCGTTAGGTTCTCATCAGCTGCTTACAACCTAAAATATTTGAAATTCAACATTATTACAGATATTGACATATTTATACATAAGAGTGTGATTAAGGATCAATACATGTGTATGATGATGTAGCAAAGATTCAGATAGAGTTAATGAGCTCATAAAATGTTTGATTCGAATAAATAAATAAAGTTAGAGAGGGAAAGTTCTGGAACATTGAAATGGTGATTAGAACTCATGAAAATAGATTAATGGTAATAAAGAAAATATGAATTGAAATCAATCAGTTATGTATGATGTAATTTATACTTCAGAAAGAGTTGCAATAATGACGCAATAAATAAATAAATAGGAGCAAATTAATAGAAAGAGTGGAGGTTATTGTTACCAGGGTAAAGAAAGATTTATTACTGTCTCTTTTTTGTATACATAGATCTGGTTTTAAACGTTTGATTGCTAACTCTTCAGGGAATTTCAAAAGGTTCGAGTTTGATTGTTTGTTAATCACCTCGAAGGACTTCAGTATATCAGCTTTATGTCCTGTATCAAGGAGATGTCTTGCGATAGCACTGTTGAATGAGTTCAATCCATTTAACCTTCAACTTTTCGGAATATGTTCTTTGAATCGGACGTAGGCTCTCCTTTCTGTTCTACCAATGTAACTGCTTTGGCAGGCACATGTAAATTTGTATACACAGTTGGTGGTAACATGAGAGGGATACCTGTCAACCTTTGATTGTGTCAAAGAACATGTTGTTTCGGACAGGACAATCAATTTCGCTGAAGGATAAGTTCTTGTCAGTGCAGTTTTTAGTCTCATATTTATTGATCCTGTGACATCGTCACCTTTGAATTGAAGTTTAATAAAAATAGGCTTTTTTATTTGCTGTAATTTCTTTCGGTTTTTTATCTTCACATTTGCCGTATTTCTCAATAAATTTCAGTGGGTATCCGTTATTCTTTAAACATTTTTTAACATACATAACTTCCTCTTCTAGTGTATCGGGAGTACATATTCTTTCTGTTCTGTGAAACAGTGTTTTGACCAGTGCCTTTTTGTAACTGATTGGACAAAAGCTATTGAAATTAAGATAACTACCATTCCATGTGTCTTTCTTATAAACTGAACGTTGAACTGTACCATATTTTCTTCTTTTCATCGCAATATCGAGAAAATGGAACTTGTTTTCTTTTTCATGTTCCATAGTGAAATGGATATTCGGATGTGCTTCGTTGAAAAACTCTAGCAGATTTATTGCTTGTTGTTTATTATTACATACGATGAAGGTATCATCAACATACCTCGAATAACACGTCATTTCATCAATCGCTCGTTTGAGTTTGGTTCTTTCGAGGTTAGCCATGAAAACATCTGCTAGGTCAGGACCTAACGGACTTCCCATCGCTACACCATCGGTTTGTTTGTATATGATATCGTTGAACTGGAATTGAACATCTTTTGTACAAATGAGTAATAGTCGTTTGAATTCTGGTACTGGTAGAGGAAGGATGTCAGAATGTTGACAAATTATATCTATGGTCTCAAGAAGTGGTATTTTTGTAAACAAAGATGTTACATAAAAAGAAACCATAAACTTACCGGCAATATTTATGTGATTCATGCTGTCAGCAAATACAAATGAATCCTTTAGTGTATAGGTGGCTAATCGTTGACGCACTGGTTCTAACTTATCTGCCAACCACCGTGCAACTTTGTGGTATGGTGAATTGATCATTGACAAAATAGGTCTAAGAGGATAACCTTGTTTGTGTATTTTCGGTAATCCATACATGTGAAGCAAACGAGACCCACGAGGTCGTAGATTATTTTAAGTAGAGTTATCGATCATGTTCCTTTTCAGAAGATCTCTGAGTACTTTGGTGATTCTTTTCTCAATGGAATCAGTTAAGTCTTTGTTACTTTTTTCTAACTTCAATCTCATATGGTCATTCAAGATGGACTTCATCTTAGAGACATAATCTGTTTTGTTCATTAGAACAACACTTGAGCCTTTGTCTGACCGTAATATCATTATATCGTCATTTCGTTTAATATTTCTTAATGCTGTTTGGTGGTCTTTGGATAAAAGCTTAGACAGTGGTGCGGGTGAAACAAAATATTGGTTTGCAATATCGACTAGTTTAGATTTAAACCAGCCTTTCTTTTCTTCACAAACTGGGTGCAACTCTTTAATTTGGTCAAATAAATTGTGAAATTGAGTTTCTGTGTCGATTCTGTCGGCATGTGTTTTTGGGATATGAAATTTAAATCCAAGTGACTAGGCTTCTGTTTCTATCTGATTTAACTTCATTGTTGATAGATTATAGAGAAACTTTTCGGGGTTTTCCGGAAAGCCAAAACATAATTGTTCCTTTGACAGAGTCTTTGACAAAGTTACGTGGAAATTCTTGCATATTTTGCTTTGCAGATCTTGTATAAAGTTGATAAATTTTATGCGACATACGATACTTAGATTGATTAATTCATCAAAGGCATTAGTTTCTGCCCTCAAACGTTCAACCAGTAACTTTGTTGATTCAATGTGAAATTTTGTGATGCGTCGAAGATTTTTAAGAGAAGGCGGAAGTTTAAATGAGCGTAAAGACTTTAAGAACTGACATGGGAAACGGCATGACTTGAGACATTCATCAAAAAACTTTAGTCGAGTTATTTCTCTCGATATTCTGCAGCTTATTGTCACCAGGCGATTCAGTGACTTGAATGACTGTACAGGGAGACGCATTTTGAGAAATTTCATACACATAGTTCCCTTTATTATCTTAAATAGAGCAAGAACAAAGATCATCTTTATCTGAAAGTGAGTTTACAGGAATCCTGTAAATTAACTCACCTCGAAGAATATTGACCATGAGTTTTGGAGCTGAAACCACTTTGTCAAAATATATACTGCAAATATAGTTTGCTCGACTATCACCGTTGACAACGTTGCTTATAAATCTAAATTTTTATTTGGTCTTACTGAACGTCTTTTCGTCGCATGATTCTGAAAATCGCCGATTATTCCGAGTTGAAGGCGTAATATAACATTTTCATCTACTAGTGGAAGCCGCTCCTCCACTTGTGAATGTCACAGTAATTAGACACATCACCATCCAGATTGTCCATGAGCTTGTAGATTTATCTTTTAACTCGGTATAAGTATCACAGTAATGATAAACCTAATCCTAAAATTGTAAATATACCACATTGTGACTAACTAATCGATAAAATCTTACGTGGAAGTCACATCATATCCTACACTGGCTGGTCCTGTCGTGACAAGTAATGTAACTTAAAGCGCTTTTGAAGGACACGTTTGGACTGAGAAGAGAGTACTATAAAATACATCGTGGTGGTTGGCAATCTGCGTTAAAGAGAATGAACATTAATAATATGTCGATTCCCCAGCTGCTAAATTTTAACTGCCGATCGCTAATCAACAAAGTGGGCTATCTGCGATTCCTACTAAGTTAAAATATGTATCGTAATTGTGGTGTCATCACAGTTCAAGAATCTTTGTTAAATGATATACAGGACTACTGCCTTGTATCACTACGTGATTTCAAAAATTTATCGTCGGGATAGACCCAACAATAAAAAGGGATGTGGCGGCGGTGCAGCTACGTTTGTAAACGTAAACTGGTGTCGATATTCGTTTATGTGTTTTAAGTTTTCAAATGACTTTATCGGCTGTCTAACTCTAAGATATCGTCCAAAACATCTGAAAAAATACAAATATGTTTGTGTTACCAATATATACGTGACTCCAGACTGCACATCATCTGCACTATCTGTTTTCGCTGATGAATTCACTGAGTTCGCTGTTACTGACTTCAGTAATTCACTTTCAGCTGTATGTGGTGATTCCAATTCATGTGACTGTAGCTTCCTTACGTCACTAGGTCACCAAAATGTAGTACATTTTCCTACCCATCTGGATGCTCATTTAGACTTCGTTTTCATTGATGATGTGGGTATATATGTGACTCGTAAACGTGCTCCATTGTCTAGCTCGGATCACTGTATAATTCCTGTTCTACCTAAAGTATATGGGAAGCATGGGAAGAGTACACTCTTACATAACCCAGAAGAAAATATCCAAAATCTGATAAAAATGTTTCATACGACTAACTAGGAATTATTTACAGATGACTCACTGGAAATCACTACCGATGTTACCGCTTGCCACCTTAAATTCTGTTTTGATATTTGTTGTCGCACTGAAACCATATTTGTAAGTTTTGATCAACTTACATCTACACAACTAAAACGACTACGGAGGGTGAAAGAAAAAATGTATCAGGAGCAAAACTCTAATGAAGTTCGTAAGCTAAATGGTCTGATAAACCTGGAAATTAGACGTCTCAACTGTATGTTTACTCAAAAACTCCCGTCTTGCAAAAACTCTCCAAGTATGTGGAAACACTTTAAAGAACTTACGGGTGACAGACAGTTTAGCAGCGATAACCAGCTGAATGTTTGTGACTTAAATAAGTCTTTTGTACGTCGGTCATCTGATGTAATGCTCCTTTTATCCGCAAGTTCAAAGAATAGCTGTGTCCATAGTTTCACTGAAACTGATGTCCGAAGATGTCTTCACTCACGTAATTCATCCCGATGTTTAGGACCTGATGGTATCCCAAACCTCCTTTTTAAAAAATGTGCTGACGTCCCATGTTATCCATTCACGACTATCTTTAACGGATCCTTCTCATCTAATCTCATACCGAAAATGTGGAGAAAGATGAAGATAATCCATGTACCTAAGAAAGTATCTGGTGATAAGAATGTGAAATTTAGACCTATTGCGATAACTTCACCCTTCCTCAAAACAATGGAAAAATTAATAATACTTCCACTTCAGCCTGCGATAAAAGAGCATATTGATCCGTATCAGTTTGCTTACAAATGCAAAAGAAGCATCTTAGATGCTGTTGCTGTTCTGCATCACAATATAGTGTTCAACTTAGAAAAGGGTAAGAAGTATGTTCGATGTGCTTTTTGGACTATACTTCAGCTTTCGATTCTATGCCAAGACAACGTTTAATTAACAAGTTAATCAGCGTCAACAGTGACAGCTGGATAACCAACTGGCTATGTTCCTACCTCTCTGGAAGGGACCAGTACACTGTGTTTGGAGGAAAGTGTTCAGAGTCTCTACTGTCTCATGAAGGTGTACCACAAGGAGCTGTTCTCTCACCATTTCTTTTCTCTTCTTTTCCGCATGATCTGCCATCTTCCACAGAAAACACTTTTGTGAAATATGCCGATGATCTCACTGTATGTATGTCTATCTCTTCCTCTTTACATCCCATAGTAATGAATGAGTTTTTGTCTCGTATTGATTGTTGATCTGTTGGTAATGGTCTTATACTTTATCCGTCTAAATGTCAAACTGTTAACTTTAGCATGAGACATGAACGGCATCTAAATACCATTTTGAGATCCCATAATGCTTGTGCCATTGGAGACTTTGATAAACACAGTGTCGAAGGTCAATTGTCTTGCTGTTACCTTTTCCTCTGATCTCTCTTAGTCTTCTCACGTTTTATTGTTATGGAAGGTTTTCTGTCTGACTTACTACATGAAGAGACTGCATGCTATTGGTATTACTCGACATTTACTCCTACAACTTGTCAATTCTTGCATATTACCTATCAATCTTTACTGTTCTCCATTATTATATGCATTTCACCCGGGTCCCAGTCTTAATATCAGCCGCATGATACAGAAAGATCTGGATGAACTCCAAGGCTGCTGCTTGCATGCTCCCTCCAAATACTGAAAAAACCGGGCACACGTATTTCGTTACGTTAATTATACAATTGAACTTGCATCTGAAAAATTTGGTACATAAGCAACTGATTGAGTTTTGCTATTCAGAAGTGGCTAATTCTAAAAGTTCTTCGTTTACCGGACAAGGTTCGTCGCAAGTCATCACAGTCGGCAGAATTGTAACAGCTTAGGTTGATTGGTTAGAAGTTAACCTCAAAGAACTAAGTATATATCAAAATAATAAAGCCCAATTATTCATTCACTTCCTTATTTTGTATAGGCATTATATTTTCTATTATCTTATACTGAATGTTGAAAAGCTTTGTACGTCTGAACAGGTAATCCCTGGCTCCACTGTGAATGCCACGCGATCCAAATAAAGACCTATTCACTACTAGTCTGAATTCTTCTATCAAAAGAACGAGGATTACTTTCAGGCACGAAAGACTGCTTGGATTTATCAATCGGTACTTCCATCCGAAAGAATCTTGACTGATTATGTATAGGGAATTCTTTCGACCAACAGAAAATCGAGAAAGTACAGCATTACTTCACGAGTCTTCTTCTTATCGATCTATTCTGCAAAATTTGATGTGAAAACATCTGGTCATATGAAGTGATTTCACGATCCACATCCTCAGTAAACTGTTTCATGAACCGACCCATAGTTCATTGCATGTTCAACGTAAAGCACTTAGGTCAGGCAACCTTTAACGATGGGCCACACAACATTTAACCATGTAACTAAACAGCTGTTTTTGATCATGTGGTCGCATCACTCACCACTTAATATTTCACCTTCTAGAAACCTCTGTAGTTCATATCCCAATGCAAAAACGACGTTCCTAAATTTCGTTTCCTGCCATATCATTCATATTTGCGTATAGGCTATCCATATAGCGAGGAAATATACATCTGGTAGATTATCAAAAACGGTTAACATTTAAAACTGTTATTTTTCATAGTTCTTCATGTTCATGACTTCTTAGTGCCTTGATTTTCCAAATGTAACTAGATGTCTTCTTAAAAATGGGACTCCTTGTGAAATACTTGGATGAGTATTTGCCTGGCAGCGTTACTAAAGAAAGGCTTCCATCACTGTGAACGTGCTGGCTTTCTGGATCTATGTAGCTCTAAATACTTGTTAATGCTAGTCAAAATCTTCTACGATATGGACATTTGGTGTTCGAAATCAGTATACACTTAATTGACAACTTCTGACTAAGCATTATTCAGTACTAAGTAACAGAGATTCCGTTAAGTCTAAAATAGGTCAGAAATGTGAGTCTCATTAACCTAGTATTTGTGTTTACATGGCATTTCCTTTATTTGATAAAGGAAACTCAACTTGCGCGAACAATGACGACATCCCGAATTCACACTGAAACTGAAAAACATTAGTGTTAAGGAATTAATTGAAAAATCTAACTTATCTGTCCATCTCAATAATAAGAACAAAGCATGGACTAGAAGTTGCTTCATTTTTCATGGTCCCTAACACAAAAGCTTTTGTTAGCATAACAAAACGTTTCCACGAAAAGATCAAGATCATACTGAGGCAGTCAGCCACTGAAAACACTGGAAGATAGTTGAAGCTAAGCATTAACAACGTTGGATGCCGGTTCAGTGGTCTGAGATTCAAATCCTGAGTGCGGGATCGTCGACACAAATATATTTTCGCACTGAGATAGCATAGTACAAAATCACACTGGCTAGTGGTACGCTCTTTTAGCCTAATAATGTAGCGAGAAGAATCAATAAATTCTTAAACATATGGTTATATTTGGCCGGTTGTTGGAAGCAGTGATGAAGAGGATAATACACTGGGGTTCCTAGGTAATTGTTTTACGCCTGATAAGCTGTTAGAAGAAGGTTATAATAAGTTTCTCTGCCCCATTAATGTTTAGTCATTTAATATGATTTATAATTTGAATGATACCGAAATCCAGTCGGTGCCATAAGTCAGGAAGGTATTAAAGAACCTGAGAAATATAAAAAATATATAATGCCTGTAAAAATTTAAACTGGTGTCACCAAGTACACTGTGAAGTTAATAGGAGATCAATGTATAAATGATTATAAATCTCACCCTCTTGAAAGACCAACATAAGACGACAAGAAATATTCGGAAGAAAGTTGGTTCAAGTTAGAAAAAACCATCTTCAAGAATAAATAAGTTATCACTGTTTTATCCCTTAACAGAAAAAACAAAAAACAAACCGATAAAAGCTAGTAGCCGGTTGTGAGGACAGTTAAATTTCAGTGAAATCATTAGTTGAATAACGTCAGACCAACACTGAAAAGACTGGAAGAATTGGAAATACTACCAACTTCACATAATCTTCACGTGAAAGATTAAGAGTGCATGAGAAGAATCAGAGAGCCGAGTGACCATATAAGAAAAACAGGCAGCAAGAGTCCCATAGATTTGAGGTACATGTAATAATTTTCGTGCTACATAATGTGCCCTTAAACTGCTGAGGGAACTCTCTGTCAGTATTTCATTTAAATGGTTAAAATCTCAACGCAAAATGTTTTTGAACATCTACAAATATACCGACGGCTAAGAATGACACTTGCAATATGAGCTTAGACTTCACACACAAATGTAAGGTTGATAATGGTTTAAATGAGAATCAACGATACGGAGAAATTCTAAAATAAATAGTAGATTTATAATTTATTTCCGGAAATTTTAAGCCAATACTTGAAAATTTTTAATTATGATTAGTATTTCAAACTGTCTGTATAAATGTGGAACATTGAACACGATGGGCAATATTTCTTTAAATCGGTTCTGATTAGCGGTAGTTTACAGTGGTTGGGCGTGGAAATGGTTCGTCAATCGAGATCTGAATGGAAAGCTGGCTACTTTCGAAAACTTGAGAAGCATTTGTCAGAGTTCGATAAGTGTTTTATTGTCAACGTAGACAATGTTCGTTCCAAGCAGATGCAACAAATTAGAATGGCGCTTCGGGGAAGTGCAGAGCTGGTACTAGGGAAAAATACGCTAATGAGGAAGGTCATTCAGAAACAAATGGGTCAAGACACTACTTTGGAGAAGCTTTTGCCGCATATTCGGGACAATGTCGGATTCGTCTTCACCAATGGCGACCTTGCAGATGTCCGTGATAAAATTGAGAAAAACCGTGTCGAAGCACCTGCTAAAGCTGGTGCAATCGCTCCGTGTGATGTCATCGTGGCAGCTCAGAACACTGGTCTTGGTCCAGAAAAGACTGCTTTTTTCCAAGCTCTTAGCATACCGACAAAAATTGCCAGAGGAGCAATTGAAATTATTAGTGATGTTCATCTGGTGCGCAAAGATGAAAAAGTTGGGATGAGCGAAGCTACACTTCTAGGAATGTTAAAAATTCATCCATTCACTTATGGTTTAGTTATTAAACAAGTAAGCTTTTTGATCCCTCTTATGTGTTAAGGTGTTTGAGCAAGGTTGCGTGTATGATCCTGCTGTTTTAGATATAACTCCTGAAATGATAACAGAGAAATTTGCCGCCATTGTCCAAAATATTGCATGCTTAAGCTTGGCTTTGGATTATACAACACTTGCCAGTATCCCACACGTGCTCGCAAACGGGTTTAAAAACTTGTTGGCTATATCTCTTATGACAGATTACTCGTTCAAAGAGGCTGAACAGGTTAGTTTAATGATTTTTTAAAGGACTGTACTTGTGTTATCGAAAAGTTGGATGGTGAACTTCACTTGAGTAATTCTGGACATTCAGCTTTCAATCGTTGCAAGCCTTACTGTAAAGTCATACGGCATCGCTAAATGCAAGATGTCTTAGTAATCTTAATTCTCTATCAGGTTACCAATTAGTAGATTGTTGATGTGTGTGTATTACAACTTCATTACCGTTGTTTTATGTCCTGGTCTCTTTTCGTTTTGAACTACTCAAGCAGTTATTCTAGTAATACGCAGTTTTAAGTGTTTTAAAAAAACACGTTTCATACTAGCCCAACAGTGGTTTGTCGACAGTAATATAGCCTCCTTGTAAAGTTTGCTCGTTTCATGTCTAAAAAAGTAAATATTTCTTGTTCCGTTACAGATAAAAGAGTTCCTAGCGGATCCTACTAAATTTGCTGCAGTCATCACATCCGCTGCTGCCGCCCCGGCTACAACTACTACAACCAAGGTAGAAGAAAAAGCTGCACCTGTAGAGGTGCCTTCTGAAGAAAGTGATGAAGACATGGGATTCGGTTTATTTGATTAGATGTTTAATAAATAGTTAACTGGTTATAAGCCTTTTTATTGCTAGTTTTGACTGTTGTTGCAAGTTTTACTGTCAGATTTGTAATGTTTTCCGAATTTAGACATTACGATTCGTGCTGAACACACCTATGACCTGTTGTCGTGTTAGTGCATATTCTCAATCCATATGAGTTGCTTCAATGACAAGTGATATTAGCTTGCATAGTTTTTGTTACTGCTGCGTAAAGTTGGTTGCTGATACTTATAAAATTGAAAGCTTCGTCAGCGCTACGTAAACACTTCAGGCTTCGGTCCATTTCGGGCTTGGTCTTGGTTTCGCCAGAAAACGTTTGTGGTGGTCTTCCAAATAAATTTTTTGCAGAAGTATGTGTGATGAGCGGTTTCTCGTTTCGATTAGAATCGTTTTACTGTGTGGCTATTGGTCTCGAACTAACATGTTCTAATATTGGTTGACAACCTTGATGGCATTGAGATTTACTGTAAGTTCCAATCACTTCACGACTGTTACGAACGGGATAAGATTAAGTTGTTTAGTGAAAGTAGGCTAATTTACGTGGTGTCCTACCAAGCCTCATGTTCATTTTAAAACAGCCTTATCGTTAGTACTAACAGAACTGAACCGGTCCACTTATATTTGCCCAGTGTTCACATCCAAACCTTGTTAGTAATCAGACGAACCGTTGGCATAGCTAGAATTTAAGTATCAATTTCTGGATACATTTATCAGTTTTAAAAGCTTCGTTCGATTACCGAATCTCTAAAACCGTTGTTAGTATTTCGGTCGACTTGCCACTATTCTTGTGTTTGAAGGGCTAGGAATCTTGTTGGATTATTTTTTTAGTATCTGACATTTATGTAATGCGCGTCAAATTTGTTGTTCACTCATGTCTCCCTAATGTAATATAATGGTTCGGACTTGGTCAGATTTGATTTCCCACATTTATAACTACTGGTATGAGTACTGCGCTCATCGTATTGTCGGTTGGTAGGAGTTACTTTATCTGACCTACCGACAGCAAGCAACTGTACGTTAAGACCACAGTTGATGACTTAGTATCCTAATCGGTTCTCTCAAACGCAAGCTGCGAGTTTTCTTGTATTGATCGTCTATACTGTGTTACCTTTACTTTTAGTCGTTGAAGAATGATTACGCCCAATGGTTGTGAAGAAAGACGACAAGTTTTTTTAGGTGGTCTTCTACAAAAGAGATCTATACACATTGAATTTAAAAATGCGTACCATGAGGAAGAAGCAACCATATAAGTCAATAAACCAAATGCGTCCGTTGTTGCAGCTAGATTCTGTTATGCTGTAAATCATGTTTGTAGCTTAAGTTGTAACTCTGATCCCATTCCGTCCAATATAATGAAATCTGACATGGTCAATGTAAATAAAAATCCGAGTATTCAGAGACGGTGTTGACGACCTACTGTCATCTTTGCAAGGAATCATTAGTCAGCTATAACACTAGTAATCCGGAAATCCTCATAAGTTGTTTGTACCCTGCAACCTAGTCAAACTTACTTTTCAGAATAATTGCATAATCCCAATGAGGGAACTGAACAACTCACTACAGAATATATGGGGTTGAGTGTTGCACTACTGTGATACAATCACACCACAATGTCCTCCTGCTAGGAGTACCTGTATATGTTGTGGACAAATGATTCCGCCTATGTACGTTTGGTACATTGACCGTATGTGCGCTATTGAAAAGCACGTCCTGGAATCCCCTTCAAGTCTCATCAAGTTTCCAGATGCTTGGGCTTTCTTATGTACTACAACCTGATACTACAACTCGATTCATATGACGGAACTGTAATCCAGAATTATCTGTAAGAAAGCTAATCATCGCTCATGGACTAGCACGTTGGAAGATATAGAGTATTTCACGAACAGTAAGTTCGAACGAATACCACATTGTTGCAATGTAGCTCAGAAGTATATTGTTGTATTATCACTCTTCAGCTTCGTATTCGGTGCTATTCTAGAGGTACTTCTAACATCATAAAGAAAATTTTCCTATTCAATAGGATATGACGAAAAATATACATATTGTCGATATTTGTCCGTTTTGCAGAAGACTTTTAGACTCTTGTTATCCAGGTAATGTCCAATTCTTCTATAATATGTAGGCTACCCAACTGAACTTATCACTTAATGGTGAACGTTTGTGTGTAAAATATTAACTCATCATGCATTACTTATTGAGAATACTAAAGGTTATTTCTACGTATATATAATTCGAAAATACCGACTTTGAATGGATTTCTACGGATTGAGAGATGGGGTAGCTCGAGTTTAAAACATATGATTCAAAATCTCTGCCGGCAGTGATTGACCTACAGTTTTACTTTGTCTCACTCGATTTTTGAGAAATACGAGTTCCAAATGTTCTTTTTTACTGCAACATCCTAATCTATTCTCTGTTTTCTCAATGTTATGTAATGACATTTGACCAATTTCTTGATGTTCATGTTCTAGCAAATTAGTATTTTTTTAAAGTAATACTTTTTAGAAGCTACATCCTATGTATTGATAAAATTTTTTACGAATGCGGTTAAGACATCCTGATTGTTATTTGACAGAACTACAAATTCCGAACTAGTACATAGTACCTTTTCTGTCTCTTATAGAAAAGTTAGAGATATAATCTCATTTCCTTAAATACCTTTTGAATTGGAAAATGTAATTCACTGTGCACAGCGTCTTTCATAGCTCTTGTTAGGATGATATCACAATTATATTTTTTAAAACTAAAGATCGATGGATTCAACTATTTGATCTGATACGTGGATTCAAAAGAAATTGTCAGTCCTGCCATGTAGTCAAAACGTCTTACCACATCAAATCTAAAACTGAAAACAGAACAATAGGCGGCAGTATTTATAGTGTTAACGGAGCGGGAAATGGGATTTTACCAAGAAACGGAGCATTTTTGTTTTGTAAATCTTTCTATTATGAATCAAATCCACGATATATATTTATATATAGTTAGCCATATAGGTTAGTGTGAATCCAGAGAATGAAAAGAAAGGCTCATGCAACTAAGACAGCTTTTCAGTCTACTTGAATTCCAGAACCATGGGAGGTAACAAAAAAAATAATTACAGAACGTATTATCATCTTCATGTCAGATTCCCTTCACTTTCCAGAAGCAATACAAAGGTATTAAAATGAAATCCCAAACGTCCTAAGTGAATTTGTAGATTATAATTATTAAAGGATTCAATGATGTTTTAAGTATTATTTAGCATTAGTGTACTTTACGGCCATGCATCCAATATATAGTGCTTCATATTTCGAACTCAAAGAGAAATATATAAATGTCATGAAAATGAAAGTCCGATCAGCCAAGGTGAATATTTTGCATTGATAAATAATCCATATTGTCTATTAAATTGTATTGCCGCTAATTTCCTCATTCTTATTTGGAAATGTCACTCTACTAATGAGTAATCAAAGATATCTACTGGAAATTTATTCGTAGTGTTCTGGACTCATCACGGTAATACGTGGTAAAGAAGTAAGAGAACGACATAAGATTACAAATTCACAACTCGCGTAGGGGAATCAGCAATAAGAACACAGTGTCCAGATTTAATAAGGTTAGGATATTTTCTGGACAATAGATTAGAAATGAAATCATGGTGCAACTTATCTTTGCTTATCGAGCAATCGTTTTAGGAAGGTAATGCAAACGGTAAAACCAAGTTTCGGTAAATTTTTGGCATCTTTTAGTGATAGTAAATTACAGAATTTCCGTTGAATTTGACCATTATTAAAAAACCTATCTGAATTGTTGATCTCATTAAATTTAAAGAATTCCGTATGTTTTTCTCACCAGAAAAGTTTTAATTAGGAAACGTGAAGACTAAGCAATATGATTTGTTTTATGAAATGTTAAGGCTGGGCCTCATCTGTAAAAAGTAAGGCTTTGAATGGTTTTCCATTTAATTGATCTGTGCTTTTTGCGATGACTATAATACTCAACAATTTTGTTCCCTTATATGAAATAAGAGCTTGCTTAATACTGTTGTCTTCAAGCTGATTCATTAGAGGTTAGATAATAACCTCAAGCGTAAAAAACAAGTACTAGTTTAAACTGTATGACGGGTAAGAGAAGTGATACGTCAACTGATATCAGCTGGTTTGAGACATTTAAAATCTTATGTATTAATAATGATGAACAGTTTTCTCATTTACTAATGAATTATTACGCAGCACTGCTTAGTTAATTGAATACTTCCCACTGATTACGGAGATTATTCTGAAATTTCACCTAGTTGTCACTATTATTAACACCTATCGAATCGGTATAAAATTGTACAACGCATTGAGCACAAAGTGGGAGTTTCCCAGTAGCCAAACTAATAACCTTTAAGTACTCAACATGTTCTCTGTTTAGTTTTCTATAATTTTTACCACCATTGGTATTTAAATATATGTGCGTAATGAAGTGGATGACGCCATTATCTTAAGAACACTATTCAGTGAAGTTAGTTAAAGCCAGATTGCTCTGAAGAGATTCACCTAACAATTAATTTAACCACTATGGTGACAATTCATTCATTATACCTATTGTTATAAAATCAGTGGGGATCGGGATCACAAAGTGAGCACATCCACATTTCAGGGCCGTTTTTTACAATTTCTTAGTTACGCCTGTTACCCCTCGTCGAGGAGCATAGGCCACCCATCAGCACTCTCCATCCACCACTGTCTTGGGTTATTCTTCCAGAAGAAACAGGAAAGGGGAGAGTAAGTAGCCTTGTCTGACTGCGGTCCCCACTTAGAATGCAACTGTCAGCTGTCCTCCATGCATGACTTCGCATTGTAGTCCGTCGTACGAATTCCGGATGATGTTGACGATCTTCTTAGGTACTCCATAATGTCGAAGAAGTTTCCACAATGTTCTCCTATTCACACAGTCAAATGCCTTTTCATAATCAATGAAGTTGATGTATAGTGACGAGTTCCACTCAACTGATTGTTCAACAATGGTCCGTAGAGTCGCAATTCAGTCTGTTGGTCTAGAAGTTTGGCGTCTACTGAGTCCTTCATCCGGTTCAGCAACACTGCTGAAAATGTTTCCTGATATTGGCAGTATTGTGATGCCTCTAGTTCTCACGTTTGCTCAGATCTCCTTCCTTTGATATCTTGATGAGGTTTCCTTCCAGTCTGTTGGCGCTTTTTCTTCCTCCGAAATCTTCATGAATAGAGTGTGGAGCATGTTTGCAGTTGCTTCTATGTCTGACTTCAGAACTTCAGCTGGTCCTGCCACTTTCCACCTCTGGATTTGTCTGATGGTCATCCAGATTTCTTTCGTCGTTTGTGGAATGACATCTATAAAAAGGTTTGTAGGTGCTGTTTTTAGGTCTGGTGGGTTGAATGGGACTGTTCTATTTCAGAGTTCCTCAGAGTGTTCTATCCATCTTTTCCTCCGTTCGTGAATCTCAGCGATTGGCATATATTCTTTATTCTTGATTGGTCACTCTGGTTTACCACATTTCCCTGCAAGTTTCTTTGTCGTGTCATATAGTTGTTTCATATTTCCCTCACTTTCAGCTTTTACCATTGTCGTTGCTAGGTCTCCCACGTATTTCTGTTTGTCAGCTCTTGACTTTCTCTGCCCTTGTTTGACTGCTGTCCTCTTGTTCTTCCTTTCTTGCCCAGGGTTTCGATGGAGATCCATTGCTTATGATGATGCTCCTTGAGGCCCAGAATCTCCTGACGTGTTGAAGTTAATGCTTCTTTGATCCTTTTACAGTTGCCCTCCAGCGTGGTTTCTCCTTCTTTCAGTAGATCTTATAAGGCTTGGAACCTGTTGTTGAGAGCTATCTTGAATTCATTGAGTTTGTTAGTATACCGAAGGAAGGCTGTATTGAACCATTGTAATGCTGTCTCCCCGATTGTCCAATGCTTGTTTAGTTTCAGTTTCATCTTGGCAACCACCATTTTCTGGTGATCTGAAGTTTTGTCTGCTCCTCTCCAGGTTCTCAAGTCTTCCATCACCCTTCTGAATATTTTAGTGATACAGATATGATCCATCTGGTTCTCTGTTGTGTGGTGTGGTCCGGCGCGATCCATGTAGCTTTGTGTGGGAATATTGGGCCGCCTATAACCATTTTGTTGAATGCACATAAGTGTGCAAATCTGTCACCAGTCTCGTTCATTTCTCCCAGTTAGTTCATATAGTCCCCTGATATATTCATATCCAATGTTGTCCATTCCGACTTTGGCGTTTAGTTCTCTCATCATGATAGTGTGATCCTCTCTCGAGCACTTCCCTATGATTGATTGCAGCCCCTCATAGAACTTATCCTTATTGTCGTCGTTGCTACCACTGGATAACATTCATCGTGATTCCCTCCTTCTTTGTTTTGAATGACGATGCTGGATCTGTTAGATTCCCATTCAATAAGTGCATTTCGGCTTTCATCCTGAGGCGTCATAATTCTTCCTTCAACTCCTGAGACATAGTTTAAATGGTTTGATTTGTTTAATCTGGTTAGCATTTTTTAGCAGGATTTTTCCCTATGGGATGGGGTTGCCGACCTTATGTCCAACCCTCCTCCTTTACCCGTGCTTGGGACCTGCAGTAACTCTAGGAAAGCTACAGGCGGAGTTGTTTTTCACTCTAGCCGACTATAAATTGACTTTCAGATTTGGTTTATATTCAGCAATAACCAACAATAATGGTAATAATAATTTATATTCACTAGTTAAAAGTTGGCCATAACTTAAGAATACATAAATTTTATTCTTTGGAGTAATAGGTATAAAGATATGCCATGAATACAACTAAGTATGGTTCAGCCTAGCTTTTGAACTGCTCGTGTATCTGGTGGTATGATACAACAAAGAAACTTTTTAAGGAGATATTACACCGTCAAACGTTAACTAATCTTGAGATCCAGCAGCAGGAGTAATTAGTCTCTATTAATGGACTTCAGATAGCAACGAAACGCTTCTGTGTAATCAACCCAAAACTGTTTTATATTATCCATGTGTGGGAGAAAATCGGATAGGTAAATAAATTTAAAAAAACTATTCAGATGCGTATAACTCCGCCTGTAGCTCTTCTAGAGTTACTGCCGGTCCCAAGCCCGGGTAAAGTAGGAGGGTTAGGCATGGGGTTAGCCACCCCATCCCGTAGCAAACTAACTCGCTAAAAAAACGCTAGCCAGAAAAAATAATTCAAACTCTGCTCTAGGAGTTAGAAGGTTTTCATTTAGAAGAATTATGACGCTACATGATGAAAGCCGAGTTCCTTCGGAAGCCACGAGGCCGATGCCTCTTCTGACAACCAGAGCAACAATTTTTATAGGTACATGGAACGTCCGAACAATGTGGGAGACCGGGAAGACCAGTATAATAGCAACAGAAATGAGGAGATACAACTTGGCAGTACTGGAAATCAGCAAAACCCATTGAACCCAAGCTGGACAACAAAGGCTAAATACGGGAGAGATGCTGCTGTAATCCGGTCACGAAGAGGAAAATGCTCCACACACTCAGGAATTTACTCTGATGCTCTCCAAAGTAGCACGAAATGCACTTGTAGGATGGGAATCTCACGGATCCAGAATCATCAGAGCATCATTCAAAACAAAGAAGGAGGGGATCACAATGAATATTATCCAATGTTATGCACCCACCAATGATAGCAACGACGACATTAAAGATCAATTCTACGAGCGGCTGAGTCAATCATAGAGAAGTGCCCAAGAAACGAACTCACCATTCTGATGGGAGATCTAAATGCCGAAATTGGAATAGACAACACCGGATCTGAAGATATCATGGGACGACATGTGCTGGAAGAGAGATATGAAAGTCAGTCAGTCAGTAACAACGTAGAACTTCGTACGTACGTACATCAATTCAAGTCGCCATACCACATTAGCACAGAGATGCAGTGGTCGATTCAAATCCCGTAGTGGTAGAGGTAATAAGAGTTAAGCATTAATCAGGAAAATTAGTGTTTGGAGATGTTATTTAAAGAGTATAATCCAGTGAAATAAATTTGGGAAGAGAAAAAAAAGAGACAAGGAGGAATAAGATCAAAATTTGAGAGAACACAAAGAGTGGATGCACCTGCGCCATTGCAAACGATTTTGAGCCATGTCATTCAGGGTCTCTAACCATCGGTTGCTATCATCTCGTGGTCCCCAACCAGGTAGTCTACGCCTACCAACATGGCTCAGTCCACTTGTCAGTGACTTCATGGACTTGTGCCATGTTTTGGTCTGGCCACCCCTAGCTTTCTTCCAACCTACTCCTATACCATTGAACATCGCTCGTCGAGGCAGTCGGTCGTTGGGCATACACGTAACACATGTCCCAGCCATCTCAACTGATGAAGTTTCACTACTTCATCAATTGATTTGCCATCCTTACCTAGTACCCGTTTCCTAACAACTGTGTTACTTACTCGATGGTCCCATGATATACGAGCAATGTTTCGAAGACACCTATGACCAAATACTAGTAACCTACGAATATCCTCTACTCTTACCGGGAAAAGATTTGCGAATCTATGTGCATTCAACAACTTGGTCATAGGAGGAACGATATTTCCACACAAACGTATACACAAAGCCATATGGATCTCACCGGACCACAATACAAAAAACCAGATAGATCATATTTGCATCAATAAAAAATTCCGAAGGACAATGGAAGATGTGAGAACCAAGAGAGGGGCTGACATAACTTCAGATCACCACCTAGTTGTGGCCAATTTAAAACTGAATCTAAAGAAAAACTGGACAACTGGATAGACAGCAATACACAGGTTCAATACAGTCTTCCTTCGAGATACTGACAAACTCAATGAATTCAAGGTAGCTCTCAACAACAGGTTCCAAGCCTTACAGGATCTACTGAAGGAAGAAGAAACTACTATGGAGGACATCTGGAAAGGTATCAAAGAAGCACTAACTTCAATGTGTCAAGAGGTTCTGAGACTAAAGAAGCATCATCATAAGGAATTGATCGCTATAGAAACACTGGACAAGATCAAAGAAAGGAAGAACAAGAAGACGGCAATTAACAACAGCCGAACATGAGCAGAAAAAGTCCAAGCACAAGCTGAATACATAGATGCAAACAAGCAAGTGAAGAAGAGCATTAGGGCCGACAAGAAGAAGTACGTGGAAGAACTAGCAACAACAGCGGAAAAAGCTGCAAGAGAAGGAAATATCAAACAGCTTTATGATACAACGAAGAAACTAGCAGGGAAATACAGTAAACCAGAGAGACCGGTCAAAGACAAAGAAGGCAAGCCAATCACCGAAATTCAACAACAGCGTAACAGATGGGTAGAATACTTCGAGGAACTCCTGAATAGGCCGGCTCCAACGAATCCACCGGACATCAAAGCAGCACACACAGATCTTCCTATAGATATCAATCCATCAACGACGGAAAAAATCAGAATGGCCATCAGACAAATCAAGAGAGGGAAAGCAGTAGGACCCAAGAACATACCAGCTGAAGCGCTGAAGTCAGACATCGAAGTAACTACAAACATGCTTCACCTTCTATTCAAGAAGATTTGGGAGGAGGAACAAGTGCCGATGGACTGGAAAGAGGGACATCTCATCAAAATTCCAAAGAAAGAAGATCTGAGCAAATGTGAAAACCACAGAGGCATCACACTACTGTCAGTACCAGGGAAAGTCTTTAACAGAGTGTTGCTGAACCGGATGAAAGACGCAGTAGACGCCCAACTTCGATATCAACAAGCTGGATTCCGTAAGGATCGGTCATGCACAGACCAAACTGCGACACTACGGATCATCGTCGAACAATCAGTTGAGTGGAACTCAACACTGTACATCAACTTCATTGATTATGAAAAGGCATTTGACAGTGTAAATTGGAGAACATTACAGAAACTTCTTCGAGACTACAGAGTTCCTGAGAAGATTGTCAATATTATCCGGAACTCATACGACGGACTACAGTGCAAGGTCTTGCATGGAGGACAGCTGACAGATGCATTCCAAGTCAGGACCGGAGTCAGACAAGGCTGTTTACTCTCCCTCTTCCTCTTTCTTCTGGTGGTCGACTGGATTATGAAGACCTCGACATCTGAGACAAAACACGGAATACAATGGACAGCTCAGAATCAATTAGACGATTTAAACTTTGCAGATGACCTAGCTCTTCTATCGCATACACACCTACAAATGCAGATAAAGACAGACAGTCTAGCAGCAGTCTGTGCATCAGTAGGCCTCAGCATACACAAGGCGAAAACCAAGGTTCTCAAATTCAAAAAGAAGAACAGCAATCCAATCACTCTTGATGGAGAAACGCTGGAGGATGTAGAATCCTTCACATATCTGCGAAGCATCATCGATGAACAAGAAAGATCAGATGCAGACGTAAAGGCGACTATTGGCAAAACAAGGGTCGCATTCCTACAATTGAAGAACATATGGAACTCAAACAACTTTCAACCAATATCAAAGTGAGAATCTTCAATACGAACATCAAGGCAGTTCTACTGTACGGAGCTGAAACTTGGAGAACTACTACAACCATCATCAAACATGTACAAGTATTTATAAATAGTTGTCTACGCAGGAAACTCAGAATCCATTGGCTGGATACCATCAGCAACATCCTTTTGTGGGACCGAACAAACCAGCTTCCAGCTGAAGAGGAAATTAGGAAAAGACGATGGAAATGGGTAGGACATGCATTACGCAAATCGTCAAACTGCATCACGAGGCAAGCCCTAACTTGGAATCCTGAAGAGAAGCGGAAAAGAGGAAGGCCAAAGAACACATTACGTCGGGAAATAGAAGCAGACATGGAAGGGATCAACAACAACTGGACGGAGCTAGAAAGGATTGCCCAGGACAGGGTTGGATGGCGAATGCTGGTGAGCGGCTAATGCTCCTTCACGAGGAGTAACAGGCGTAAGTAAGTAATTCAGATACGTATGTTTCTGAAAATAACGAACATAGTAGTTAGATCCACAGAACTTAGTTCGGTCTCAAGTTGACTTGAAAGCACAGAAAACTGAAATATCTTATTTACTTACGAAACGGTTAATCGATTTTCAGCTGACTGGTGTTTATTATATGTTACCTTCAAAGTAAAAACAAGTTTACAAACTGCTGAAATTATTATTAATCGTTCAGCACTTTGACATCTTATAATCGGAAACGAGCAAACTGAAACAATGTGAGTATTTAAGCAACAAAGTGAGAAAAAATTAACTTAATTTCAATAAGTTTTAATTACTCATTTTCTATCATAATAGCATTTCTATATGCTCATCTACACCCGTATACACTACACCATTGTTAATGATGGTATTTGATCATAACAAATCAATAAGTTGAATATAATTATTATTAGCCTAATGAATGTATGTTGTATATAGTCATCCGATACATTATTTTTATTCATATTCATAATGCAACAACGAAGCTGTTTAGCAAAAATGCGAGTTTTTATGTCAGAACAATAAAATCTACCCGCATTTGATGCCAATTGTGATGAAACTTCTTGTTTGTTACAGTAATTTATTGATTTTGATTATTGTTGTCTATTTTTCAAGCATCATTCCATTTTTAACAGATATACCATAAGTGAAATTTTTCAATATTCATTTCTTGTACATTATTGAATTACATTAAGAAGAAATAATTGTTCAAGATTTAATAACTTTCCGTGTCATTATATTGAACCTTTCGCTCTCTCGGACAATACCACACAAATAGTTTGCAACAACATGACATAATAGCAAGGAGCAAAGTAACTGACATATTTAACACTTACCCCCATCCCAGTATTTTATTATCTTATCGAATAGTAAAATTATCATAGGACGATAATTGAACGAAGAGGAATTGTCCATTTAACGAAATACAATTCTACGTTACACTTCATCAAGAATTAACATCAACCAAAATAAACACCAGGAACCAAGTAACACTAGGCTATTTATTCTGCCCGTTAGCGCTACTCATCAGTGACACGGTGTCTTCGAAGGAAGCAATACTCAGTACCTGAATTTGGATATCTCAATATTTGAGTGAGAACCTGTGACCAGTAGTGTTACTCAAGCTGCTAGTAAGTTAGATGTAAACCAATAATATAGATTGATGACAACGTTATCGTGAAGTGACTAAATGGTGTCAGAAGAACGGAGATTTACAGGATTAATACCATTTGTATTGTTGATGTGTTTCTTCATTGATCATAAACTGGGACAAAAGATTATTCGATGATTCTCTTTTCCCATCGATACTCTGTATAAGATAGGAACTAATGGAAACAGACTTTGAATATATCTTTACAAACACATTAGGTATTATAGTTTTTCATACATATTTCGAATCAGTGGATGTAGTGGTTAACCAACTAACACCGTTTTTTTCAAAGATATAATGAGACTTCCAATACGATTATTCAAACCATGCAGTAGTATGAATCTAATCGATTAAGAATAGAGATTACTGATTTCCGATTTAGCTTAATGACAGCGATTAAAACGTTTCTCCATCTTTGTACTTAACTTTATTGAGGAAAGTTTTTTAGTTCTAAAAAGATATGATTTATATATATTTAGCTCTTTCAGAGCCAATACAATTAGCATTGTCTCGTTCAGTAACAAATATGAGTCTAATCGCCTTGTAGGTTCATGCTTGAATGTGTCTACTAACACTCGTATTCGACCATTTGATTGAACATATCAAATATGAATAATTTAAAAGCTTTTCCTGGACTTAAATATAGAAAAAATTAACTGGATGCTATCATCTGTCACCAGAATTTTTTTATTGATGTAGCTGAAATACTGTACTACTTGAAGTGACTTAACTCATAAGAAGCTTTTGTGAATACTTGAAATAAGCATTACACTTTATCAATTAATGAGTGACTTTGAAGGATTCAGGATAATTGACATAAATATAAAACCAAGGTTTTTTTCGAACAACGAGAAGCGTATTACGCTAATCTCGAAACCAAGGTTTATTCAGAAGCAGTTAATAATAACTTACCGATTTTATAATTAGGAGCGACTGTTATTATCGAGGTACTACTTCAATTCACACATTGACTTACACTTAGTACATGTACTTACTTACGCCTGTTACCCCTCATGGAGGAGCATAGGCCGCCCACCAGTATTCTCCATTCAACTCCGTCCTGTAATTATGGTAAACTAATTTCATTATTCTAATCCTCGGGTTATTTACGGGAATTCGTTGTAACTTCTGCTTGGTGTGCAAGCATAATAAAGGAATTCACAAGCGATAAAGACTGATTTTAGTCCCTGAGAAAGTGAATTAGATAGAAAGATGTAAATATGACAGGATTGGAACTAATTTTATTCTCACTTCAATAGTTGTCTCTAAACCACTATAAATCTGGTAAGCACAATTCCATATCGCTGTTTTAAATTCGCGAACAAATCAGAACGGAATTACTTAGGATTTTAAATAGCTAAAGCTTTTGATATTCTCCTAATTACTCTCCTCAACAATAATGAGTTAATCCTCTAACTTATTCTTTGATATAACTCATTTAAGATGCTAAAGTTCGAATTACGTACTGTCTAAATAATATATACACTATCCAAAGCTAAAGTAGTAAATTCACCTAAGTTAATGTCCCCAGTTATTTAGATAGAACATGCCATTTTAGCAAATGTTAATGTAGATTAAGTAATCACAGAGAAATAATTAATACCACATCTCTGATTGATGTAAAGAATCAGTTCCCTTGAGGTTCCAGCTACACCTTGCTGACGAGTTTCATTTATCACGAAACCTAGACCAAAGATTAACTGTTGACTGTCCAAATCACCTAAAAATATTGTAATTTGTCTATTTGAGATCCTTATGAGCTTCAAAGCAAAGTATATCATTTAGTTTAATTTCAATAAATGTAATCCATTTACCAGAACTGACTAGCAATTAAACCACAAATATGCAGAAGGATATATAATCATCAATTTCACCAATAATCAACTGTAATTTGAGATATTGTTCTGCATTAGAAAAATAGCAAAACAAGTCATAGTTATTTCATTGTTAACACTGTCGATAAATCCTAGCTACGATAATTTAGGTACACAATGACGACCCTCAGTATATTAATTTTTTTAATATGAATTATATTTATCAATTTTAAGATGAGCGGATAATTACAACTAAATCTCATTATTTTAGTCTGCGTAAGTGTTAAAGAGTTAATAATTATTTCTTCGAAGTCTGTTTTCATTTAACTCCATAATTTACAGTTGCATAGTTGTTATTCAGAAAAGTGGTTTTAATATTCATAATAATGATCACAAATCATAATATTCCTTGATAATAGTAATATCACTAATATGCGAAATCTGTGATATTTCTGTGATTTATAAGTGTAAAAGATAAATATGCACATCAATATTCCATTTTTTACAGATTGAATCATGTCGTAACAAGAAATTCTGAATGGTTGTTTACACATATTTGTTACTGTTATTCTTGTTGCTTGGTAAGAGAAGACGTAAACTTTAATTTCAGCTAAATTAAACAAAGATGGTTCAAAAGAAATGGTGTGAGGATATACTAGTTTAGTCTATTTTATGGAAGTGTATGAAAATTGTGTTGAATCCAACAATAATGACTTTTTGGTAGGATAGTGTTGACAAAATGTAGATACTTTCGTTGAAGTTCATTTATCAACTAATAACTACTGTTAGCAAACTTACTGACATTCAGTTTTTATGAGAGGTTTAGTTTTCTTCAAGGTATAGACGAGACCTTCCCTAAGACTATACATACATTATAAACAATGAGAATTTCTAGATGGGATATTGATGAACTACATCAAATAGCTCAATACTAAATAACTAAAAATATTTAATGGTTAAGCCTATGATTTATCAAAAAGTATCAGGATACTTTCATAAACTCATCAGAATACTTAAAACGTTTTAACATATAAAAGTGGTCCTTAATTCCTTTAACTAAATAACTGACTTACTTTCAAAAAACATTTGTAAGAGGCTCTACAAAACGATGACATACTACATTTCTCTGCACTCGTTATTTTTTTAGGTTGTGAAGTTAGCAACAGGGAAAATGTTACATTATTAACATTTTGTACTGATCACATCAATATTACATGAAATCTGAACTGAATTAAAAGATCTGGTAAAGAGAAAGACAACTTTTCAATGTTCGTATACATTTTATTTAGTATGACATAGATTGTGTGTTTTACTAGTTAAAAATTGACTTCATAAAAAATCAAAGTAAAAATGTTGAATTTTCCTTTATTTTACTCCACCGAAGAAACACGGGAAACGTTATGCCGCTAACAGTACAACTAAGACAAATACCAAGCTAAAACTGAGCGCTAAATGCACAGCAAGAAGAAAGTATTTGATTACCCATAACTGCAAATGAAAAGAACAAGATAAATTTCGGAGCAATTTTATTTTACCTACAACAAATGTTTTGCCTGACATGGATTTTGTAAACACAAACATTTTAAAAGTAGAGAAATATCTAGAGCATAATCAAAATAATACACGATCCAATGATATGTACAGGGATTAACCAGCCTATAATGTTGCTTACACCATTTACAGGACGAGTGATTTTGACGTTAGATAAGTTATCATTCAGTATAACGAATTACAAAACAATTTATACAGTCTACTAGCAGTGTTCATGTAATACTATTATGTGCTACTTGAAATAACAATAAATGTTTGATTTCTAAAGTGAGAACGTAAGATTTCAACTTAAAGAATCCACTTATCCTCTGGCGATATTAAGATTATTGATTGCACAAAACATACATTAACATATAATACTACGTTTTCTACTATTAAAGGCTCACGTTAGTGTTTAATTGCTATTCATAAGACGATCATAGCAGTTCCTAACAAAATATTATATATTAGGTTGAAACTCACTACTAGCGGTGGTAAAAAGTCATGTCAACAGATGAATATTTTTGTCATCAGTGGTAAAATAGCTTTCATATAAGCAACCAATAAAAGTTCTTTTTAACAAAAACCAGTTCGTTCGAAAAGTATGGAATGAGGGTAAAGACTGAAATAACAGATTCATATATGAAATCATGTTTTATGTATAAATTCTGAACAATAAATTGGATAAGATAACGCTCATTACGTATTTTAAAATACTAATTAACTTCTGGGTTTGATTTTATTGGTTTTTTCCGGTTAGCGTAGCCGAGAAAATCGTCACCATTATTCAGAATTCATACGACTGACTAGAATGCAAAGCCGTAAATGGAGGACAGCTGACAGGCGCATTCTAAGTGAGGATCGCAGTCAGACAACACTGCTTACTCCCCCCCTTCCTCTTTCTTCTAGTTGTTGACTAGATGATGAGGGTCTTCACATCTCAGAGGAGGCACGGAATACAATGGACAGCTAGACGAGTTGGACTTCTCAGATGACCTAGCTCTTCTATCCCATACATATCAACAAATGCAGATGAAGATAATTAGTGTAGCAGCAGCCTATGTATCAGTACGTCTCAACACACACAAGGGAAAAAACCGAGATCCTCAAATACAACATGGAGAACACCAACCCAATCACACTTGATGGAGAAACTCTGGAAGATGTGGAAACTTTCTTGTACCTGGTAAGTACCATCGATGAACAAGGAGGATCGGATGAGGACGTAAAGGCGAGGATTAGAAAAGTAATGGCAACATTCCTACAGTTGAAGAACATATGGGACTCAAAACAACTGTCAAACAGTATGAAAGTCAGAATCTTCAATACAAATGTCAAGACGGTTCTATTGTACAGAGCTGAAACGTGGAGAACTACTACAACCATCATCAAGATGGTACAAGTATTAATAAATAGTTGTCTACAGAAGATATTCATTATCCGTTGGCCGGATACCATAAGCAAAAACCTACTGTGGTAGAGAACAAACTAACTTCCAGATGAAGAGGAAATTAGGAAGAGACACTGGAGGTGGGTAGGACATACATTGCGGAAGTCATCAAACTGCATCACGAGGCAAGCCCTGACTTGGAGTCCTGAAGACGAAAGGCAACGAGGAGGACCAAAGAACGCATCGCGTCGGGAATTTAATCTAGGCATCAAAAAAATGAATAGCAGTTGGAAACAGCTGGAGAGGATTGCCCAGAACAGAGTTTGATGGAGAAAGCTGGTGAGCGGCTTATGCTCCTCCGCTAGGGGTAACAGTCGTAGGTTTTATTCAATCCATGCGTAGCAGTTTTTACGACTTGGCTTATTATATTAAAGTATGTACCAGCTTCTAAGTGGTGTTTGACTGACTGACAGTAAAATATAAGGCGTATCTAATATGTCTTATACTGATGAACAAATATATTTCAAAGAGATGAGTCCATATGAATTTTCAAGATAAACCGTTGAAATAGAGATTTCTTTGAAAAGCCTGATTCCTAATTGTAGTATTTTCTACAGTACATCAACTGAATAATTTATGATTAAGATAATTTTTTGAAAAGTTGCAAATATGTTAATTAAATATTGTCATAATCATCCATTTATGAGAAAAAAGATACTCGTTTACTAGTTATAATGCTATTACGCATGCGGAATACATGAAATCTATTTCACAACCTTAATTGTATACAGCTCATTTGAATGACACAGGTACTTAAAGGTGGCAGCATATTGATCATTGTCACTACTAATAATCCAAAACCATGTTCAAATGTTGGATGAATGGAAAGCAGAGTTCTGAAATACAACCCTCTAAAATAGTGGTTTTACACTGTATATGGATGTTAACGGTAAATTGTCCAGCCTACGTTGGTTAGTGTTGGTGAAATAATTTATCCATGAACTACAGCTACTCTATAAGGATTTAACCAAGACAACTGACGTGGAGTTTACATAATTACAAGCTGTGAATCATCGCCTGTTAGCCCTCTTGGAGGATCATAGGCCATGTGAATCATCGAAGGTAATATAATGCCCCATAGGTCATTAGATCTCCTTTTATAAAGTGAAGTGATTATTGTCATGGAGTCCATTTTTAACATTATACGATCATATATATATGAGGCAACATAGGTTAACTCATAACTGTCTATTGTTAAAATTTGACTAGTTATTATTGCCTAAAAATTATGTAGTCCAACTTCATATAACTTCAAATTCCAACAAACATACAATAATTCTCTGAGTTTAAGTCATGAACTGATTTAAGCGAGATCAACGTTAATAATATGAAAGCACCAGACAATTGTTTCGTTTTAGTATGAGACTCCTCAGTGGTATGCATCAACGAACCAAGCCCAGGGCTTTCGGTTGCTCCTGGAGTTCTGGTGAAAGCTCTGACTGGTGTATTTCAATCATTTCAGATGTGAGACAGTTATCCACAACAGGAAATGGATGAGGATTGTGCAGTATCATTAAATGGCCGAGGCAAGACACATACACAGTTGGATGTTGGCTCAGTGGTTTATAGTTTAAGGGTTCGTGCCATAGATCAAAGATCATGAGTTTGCTTCCAAGATACAGAGTCATCAGGGGTGCACACTGCTGAGGAATCTCTTATTACGACGAAACAACAGTTCAATCATCCTGGGTTCTTAGATATGGTTTAGCTGAGATTAACTCATGATTTAAACTATGAGAGCTCCTTAGTCTCTACAATTCTCCATATACTAGTACAATTAATCGTTAGCTTATAATTTATCATATATAAATATGAGATGGATTCCTCTTATAAGTAGTTTTTTATAACTTGATTGGCATGTTCATATTAATCAAACGGTACCTTCTACTTTTCTAATCATATGCTTAGAAAAATAATTAGCCGTCATTGAGTTACATGTCGGATAAGCTTGACTTTTCAAATATAATCCGATCAACCTGCAACACTGTTACGTTTGACTAAATAAAGTGAACTTACTGTATGGATTTTGGTAATTTCTTTTGGTACACCTCTTTTGGACCTTTGATTCTAGGAAAAAATAATTATAACCCGTTAGATAACAGTTATGTAACCAGGGAGAAAAAAACAGTTGTGGTAATGTAATTTATATGAAATAATAGGAATAATTCGTGAATGTGGCTTTTTTTATACTAAACCAAGTTATTTATCCTTTGAACCTTTTTTAAATATTTGTTTCTGCTGAAATAGTCCAGTTAGAAATTCTAAATTTACCGATATCCTCCCGTCTACTCAGTAGTAAACGAATTCTGTCAATCAGATTTATTAAACGAAATACACGCATTGAAACATTGAATAAGAAAGATTGGTTCAGAGGAGGCTTCCCCTTTCGGTGAATTCATTTTCAAAGTTGTACAATTGCAAATATATATACGTATTTTTCAGGATGATAGTGATAACAATAATAATAATAATAATAATAATAATAATAAACTTCTGGTACATATGGTAACAGTGAGGTAGAATAGACAATGGTATTAAAAAGTTTTTTTTAAACAGGGAAACTAATAATAGTTTGATTGTTATGGACTTAAATATTCATCATAAAGATAGATAGGGAAATTATGATTGGGAAAGGATGGCTCAGCACGATAAGATGAAATGCTGAAATTGAGATGGAACGTAATCAGGAGGAGCATAGAAACAGAAATAAATCGATAGGGAGGTAGAAGGTTTAAGGAGAAAATGGGAGGGGAAGCAGATGGTTGCAAAGAAAGGAAAGTATGAAGAGAGAAAAATGAGACATTAAGACCATGTTCGAGGAAGAGGTTGTACCGATTTCTTTTGGACACACAATTCTGGTTTGCACAGGTGTATGGCTATTGTTTCGTCAAAGTTAAGAAGATGCAATATAACTGCCGTCGGAAGATTTCTACTTACCTTGTAGATGGCTTTGAACGCAGAGTCCATCTTGATTGAGTGACCTGTGTTCACAAGGTGCTCGATTGGGCCGTTTCAACCTCTTTTCAGCCACACCGAGTAATGTTCCTGAATTGTTTTGGATAAATCACGCATCGAACGACCTGGCTCCACATGGGTGTGTAAATTGGTAAGTGCACATTGAGTTGGTCAGATGAGATAATTTGTTCTTAAGATTATTGATGAACGGTGATTGGCCGGAGAATATTATCCGCAACATTGATGCGAATAACGAAACAGAGATTCTCCTCTTTAAGACATTTGCAGCTCTATCACCCTTAAAGTCGATGTTCACGTATAATGTTTCCTTTTCAACTGAAGTTACTTGTGTTTTAGGCGGTTTCAGTTTCATGTTCATGTCAATGGATATCAAACGATACCCGTTTTTGACAAGTATTTCCTTCAAGAGGCCCAGTTCTTCATCTAAGACCTCAGGACTACAAATACTTTGTATTCCCGTAACGAGTGATATTATGAGGTGTCGTTTTTGACTAATGGGGATACAGCTGTAGGAACTTGGGTCTCTTATAGGTAGATCTGTTCAGAGTTCCATCTTGTTTCCGTTTCATTTCCACATCAAGAAAGTGAACATTTAGTTTGTTTTCAACTTCAAGTGTGAAGTTTATTGTTGGGTGACAGTTATTAAATGTTTTCAGAAGATGACTCAAATAATATTTGTTTTCACAAATGATAAAAATATCATCTACGTACCTTTTATACAAGTGAAATTTTTCGGTAGTCGTTTTAAGTCAAATGTTTTCTAGACTGGCCATGAAGCAATCTGCTAGTAATGGACCAAGAGGGGATCTATTGCTATGCCACCCTTTTGCGAATAAATTACGTTGTTGAATGTAAACTGTGCATTGCAATTGCAACGTAGTAGTAGTTCTTTCAAATATGCTTCCGGTATTTTGATATTAATCCCGTTATTATTTATGTAACCGCAGATAAAACGGAAATACAACTGACTTATTTCTGTTTCTATGCTCCTCCTGATTACGTTCCATCTCAATTTCAGCATTTCATCTTATCGTGCTGAGCCATCCTTTCCCAATCATAATTTCCCTATCTATCTTTATGATGAATATTTAAGTCCATAACAATCAAACTATTATTAGTTTCCCTGTTTAAAAAAAACTTTTTAATACCATTGTCTATTCTACCTCACTGTTACCATATGTACCAGAAGTTTATTATTATTATTATTATTATTATTATTATTGTTATCACTATCATCCTGAAAAATACGTATATATATTTGCGATTGTACAGCATTGAAAATGAATCGAGGTTATAGTGGTAACGCAAAGTTACGTGAATTGACGTTGGTAATAAGCAATTTTAAAATGTCATTAATCTATTTTTCATGAGCTTTCATAACCATCATTAGCTACGATACATTCGCGAGACTACAACGATAACTCTAACTACAAATTTGGTACTACATACAATCATTGTCTTCTATTCTAGCTAAAATCACTTCAAATCTTGTGAATGAAATGTTGGAGAAGAACAAAGAAGATTAATTTACATCCATTTCTACCCAACCTGCATCAATTAGTTTCAGTGATTATTGATAAAAGGATGTATTAGGAGAGTAGCCAACACTTGAATGTGCAATAACAGTGAAAATTATTGACGCATTGAAATACGCTGAAGCTCAATAAATTTCCTTCATATATGATTCAATGAAAATGGAAATGAACAAAAAGTCGATGAATAGAATCCACTTAAAAGCCGATATGTGAATTTTGAAGTTAATTTCTTCATAAGTATTGAGCTTGAGAATTTAGCGTCCCAAAAGGCTTGAATTATTCCAACTCCATTAAGTCCAAGACATAGGTAGAGTAGTGAGTCTTGCCGGTTGCTAGTTTGTAATCTAGAAGCAAAATTTGCGGAAAATAAGCAGTTTGATCAAGTACTTAATTTATACACTTTCAAAGCCTTCCTTCAGATGCTAATACACAGACTAAAAGCATTTTCCTCATCTTTAAAAACGTGATATCAAGAAATAGAGGATTCTCTAAATCTTGAAATTATTTCGCTTCTTGAATATAATACAATTGTTTAACAAAACTATTGTTATATTACAAGGTGATAGAAGTTTTGCTGTTCTTATACAAGTTTACCGTTCCTACAGATAGGTGAACTTACTTATGTGGAATAATCAAAGTGTACTAATATTGATAGGTCTTGATTGTTGCAGAAAATTTCAGTTATAAAATTACTTAGGGCTTGAAAATGTGCTACAGAAAACTGTGCATGAATTTACTGAAAAGCCAATAAAAAGTACTATTTTGTTCTGAACACACACTTATTACAGAGAACAAACGCAATTAAACGGCCGAACTATAAAATGAAAGTGTTCAGTATTTGCAAATTGTTATGTATGCTTCACGAAATTTATTATCTTTGAGATAAATCAAATAGATATCAGAAAATTTTGCGACAACTTACAAGTTCTATCCTATAGTGTTCTAAAAATGTAGCTCCATGTTTCGGATCCTGAAAATAAATAATAAATTGCTTAGCAAACGCCTTATAGTGTGTTTCATAGTGATAATCATACAGAAATGCTTATAGCAGTTAATTTTGCAAGTTTACCTGTCTTACTACTCCGTGATAACATTAGAAATATACTAAATAATAAGAATCTCGTATTACCTTAGATAAATGATGGCTCAGAATATTTAAAGGTTGCTTTGGAAAAGTTTCATTATCCAGTTCTTCGTCTTATAAAATTTCTAGTTGTTCTTTACTTTACATCCGTCTACCAGACATCTCAACATTTATCTCAAAATCTTGCAGAATTAATTGTAAGATGAATGGTATCACTCACTTGGGATTTTTGATTTAAAACTTTCATATTTTTGTTATTTTAGAGTTCTCAAGAAAAAAGGTTCCATGTCACTTTAATTCGATGGGCAGTCTCATGTTCATATATATGAGATAACATTTAGAAATTATTTTTAGAAAACCACGCCTTTACATGGTGGTTTGTGTATGAATAGTTATTGTACTACTTATTTGTTTATTTATTTAACATAGTAGGGCTTATAAATGACTTTAAGTAGACGATCTTGTAAATAATGTAACCTACGAAGTTACTTGACACATATATTGGTTGGTACTATATGATAAGCTAGTCTAAAATTGTGAACAAGCTTCTGAAATATATCTTTATCTCAGTTACTTACATAAAGATACTTATATGTTCTAAAATCCAAGTGGGATTCCTGTGTCTACAGTAACTAAATGAATGGACTAAACTCGTATATTGAGGACAAAAGTTGTTCCTACTCGATAAAAAGGAGGCAGTGACACAGTATTCTGGAAAGTGTTTTAATGGAAAAACTTCACAGTCTAATATTCTTTTTTCTAAAAGCTATATCGGCTGAAAGAAACTTGAGGTCCAATCTCGTGAAAGGATAGACAATAATTTATTGAGAATGATAATAATAGTCGGTAAAATTGAATATTCCAATATAGGCTGCAGTGTGAGAACGAATAATGCAAAGCGGTGTAGAAAAACGCTTTTAGCTTTTCCTTTGCGGAAACGATAGTGAACGCTAGGATCTTTTTTGAATTTTAATCACTAACACTTAAATCTTGATACGATTATTCTAATTATTAAAAAGCCGCATTCTTTTCTTTTATAAGTGAAAATCGAAGAAGTCTCCGAAGTGACTGAAAAAATAAATGTGCTAAGTAGCTTTAAAAAGTGTAAACACCTTAGTTATTAAATGAACCACAAATTAACATATTAGTAATTTACTCTGTCAAGCCGCTGCAAATGTTTTGTATATAAACTACATACAAGCTCGTGATTTTTTCATCTGGTTGCAAATATTCATTTTTAAGATACAAATAAAGTTTTGCGAAACATCAAACAATCTTTATCTAATTTTATAACGACTGGCCAAAATGTGTGCAGTTACCTGAAGACGTGTTGATAAATAGAGCCTGCAAATGAGAATCTGTGAAGATAATCCAGAAACTCAAATATCTTGTGTACTCATTATTATACTTTGAAACAAACGGGTTTCTTTAATCTTCGTAAGCTAAGAAACAAAAACTTATTGCCTGATAATGTTTGTTTCAGACTTATACAATATTAGTGCAATATTTACAGTTCGATAAATTTGAAAGACTAAATATTCAATTTTAACAATAATAAATTTATTGATTTGAGGCTACATTTGTTGGCTGAGCATTTAATATCATCTTAATTGATGATTATTTAATTGTAATTAGTTCAGTTCCCATCTTATATGGAGTAACATCGTCCGATAAATAAAACAAACATCCAAATATAGTTAATTTTATTGCTAATATTTCAAATATAAAGCACATTTTGATAAAACTGTTCTGCATTCTGATAAAATCTTAGAACCTGAGTTGCATACTTGAAATATATTCATTACTTTTTGCTGAAATTCTTCAAAATCAGACTAATTCATCTTCATTTTTCGGAACGCATTAGTAAATCAGTTGTATTTAACAAAGCTGTTCATGAAAAACTTGAAAGTAATAAACACCGACTGATGCTATGTTTGAAAAATACAATGATGCAAGCAATTTTAACGTATATTATAGCACAGATAAATGCAACACGATCTAGATCCTAGAACACAGAGTGGACGTAACATCACACTTTATAGCACACTATTGCAAATTAAAACAGCATACAAGATGGTAGACTTTACTAACCATCAAATGTTTCTTAATGCTAAAAATATTTAAAATCGTTTTATAATATATTAATGCCCAAAGCTTAATGCGTATCATATCGTTTTCTTGAAATTGATTTGGTTATTATAGTAAGGTGTTTTACAGTTTTGATAGCACGTTGAGATCAAAATAGCTTAATTACATAAAAAACGTAGTTTTACAAGATAGAAGATACAGTCTTCTGTACTTAGCGTAATCTGAAAGCTAATACTCTTCAACTACACTCCTGAGTTAGTCCGAAGCAAGAGCTACTTATTAAGAACTTTTTTGACCTACCTGCTTGGATTCTGAAGGGCAAAAAAGTGTTTCAACGGAAAATAAAGTCGTATTGTTTAAAAAAAGTGGTATATGGGGTAATTTTGTGAACGTTTATATTTTAATGATCAGATGTGAAAACACCGGAATAAAAGTAGATACCATTGGATTTTCTAAAGCAAGACATTTTCAATTTAATCACAGTTTTAAAATCTGTTTTTGAACTTATAGTCCAAGTGGTACTTTAGACACTTTTAAAAATAATTATTTTGGAGCCTTGGACTAAACTTTATCTTAGTCAAACAAATAAACTTGTAGATTGATATGCTATGGGCTTATACTTACTTCCAGTCGATACGTTACCGATCTAACTAAAAAGAAGGTTCTCCTTATAGTGCATTTTTTAGTGACAAGAATGGTACCCAAGTAGTAGGCTATTTAACGGCAAACAGGGAAAGAAATGTTGATGGCCTTTCAAGAAGTCAACAAATAGTAACGTCTCTCTGTGGTACGATATAGTAGGTGACTTCCGTTTGATGTTTGTATAACTTTACTAATTCAGTGTTACTACTACCGTATCTTTGTGCATACCAAGGTTACGAGACTGTAATTAGTCCTCAAACAGTCCTGATATTTTACTCAAGAAATTAATGAGGAGCGTGATTTTTGAATACAATAGTCAAAAACTGATGTACTATAAAACACGGAATTGTATATAGTTACAGTACAAAAGACACCAAAAAGTATTACTGAATTTTATAAACTTTAAAAAGTAACTTGATGAAATAGTAGCAAACTCTGATAACAATGTTTTCTGAGAGCTAACTATTAATTTATTCAGTTCTTGTATCGCAAAATAAAATATGCTGATCTTAAAAGATATTTTCCTGTATTTATCATATCGAGTTAAGTGTATTAGAAACTAATCTAATAAGTGCGAACACTTCGTTACCGTTAAAATAAGACTTTTACTGGGATTGACAGAATTATTGGTCCAGTTACGGAATTTTTGTGATTTTACATGATGTTTCCATTCACTTCATATTATTTTTCTTTGAAAAGGGAGATATTATGAGAATTTTCAAGTTATTTCAGAAGTACCTCTTGTATCAAAGGTTTGTGAGAATATGCTCCTGATGACAACTCCCCTTATAATGGCAAGATCTTTAACTAAAATGCCAAGCCTCTTGAAATATTCGTAACGATAGTTTATTAAAGGTGATATCTCTTGTAGTATTGCTCCTTATTCTTACATTGTTTATTGTGCTTGCTTACATTCTTCATGTCACGTTTTATTATACATAGCTGTCCTAGAGACACAATGACCTCAACTTTCAATGATCACATCCGTTCGAACCGCAATAATTAACAAATAGGATAAAATTGGATTTTACTCTTGCAAATGTTTCTATTCTTATTCTATATAGAAATGTATGATCAGATAAAATCGGCAGCAGTGATAAAAGCAAACTACTTACTAAAACAAAGCTAATGAAGGTCCACATTAGATTGTATAAAACTATCAACAGAGTTCTAAACACAGATGGATTAAAAAATTTTCTTAATGAAAATGAGGGCCGACATTTCTGTCACTGCTACAAGGACGTACAGTTAATTGAAGCTCCGAAACTTTCGTCAAAATGCTAAGAATTCGAGTAACTCACTCAATCTTATTTCAAGTACAACTAACAGTAGCAATTTTAAAGGGGTATATCATGGGGGCCAACTCATAGTTTGATGACTGAAGTTGCCGTTTTCCAAATCGACTAGCAAATATATCAAAATGCTGTAAAGTATAAACCAATAAATTTCAACCGTTCACAAGCGTAAATATGGTATAATTAGCAGTACCATTAAATACATGGTTAAACAATCATTACAGATATTTGTTCAGAAAGCATAATTGAAATACAAAATGTCACCACTAATTTTTACTTTAATTACTCGCGATATTTCACGCTCTGTTTTCATCTATTTTTAAACGTTCCATTAAATAGATAATACAATTGCTTTTCCCTCATCATGTTTAAAGGAGTTTAGACTTATATTTTCTAGACAGCTGAGATGTAGAACAACGTACTAGTTTTCTGATTTATTATGCCAATGGGTTTAATCTGCGAAAGGAAATAATAATTCAGACAAAAATAAGCAAAAGTATTTCAAATGGAAAATCTCTCCTTAGTTTAACTCACTTCTTCAATTCGAGCCAGTAGTTTGTCAGCTTCATCAGCTTGAATGCTTAGAATTGACCGCACAACTAATATAAATGTAATAATAAATAAAATCAGGGTCTTCACATTTACTTTTGACATTTTTTCCGATTTTGTATCCAATAACTTCAAGAGTTATTTCAACGATGACGTTAAGAACAACAGTAATAGCAAAAAGTGTCGAATATATTTTTGATGAACAAACACCATATCCCAAAGCAGGCATCTGTAGTCCGATTAAGGCCGTCGGGACTGCAAGCATCTGGGACAAAATTCCAGCCACCTGATGAACATATTTTGTAATAGCTCTCTGACGACCACTTGTCGTGCAGAGAAACCATGCAACAATAGGCTGAACCCTCTATTAGTACTATTTCCACCTACATTTGAGAAAGTAAGCACAACTATCGCAAATCCACAAGCCGGGTGAGCGCTGAAGGGAAGATCATTTAAATTTGAGTAGCCCATAACATGTACAACAATAATCATTAGTGCCAATAAAACGAATGCAAGGGTGAATGACTGTAGAATAATGTGAAACTGGAACCAGTAAGCGAAGTTATTTATTGTCCGACCTGGCCAACCTTTCTTGAAGTGTCTCGAAATGATGATTGCATTTGGGTTACAGAAACCCCATGCTAAGATCATTAAACACGCATGAGCTTTCACATCAGAGGGAATTCTGTGTCTTTAAAAATAAATAACTATTAGATTTTGATTTACTCTGATGCGTAGTAATTGTTGTATTGGCTACCATAATAATTATAAGAAGTGTTCATTGGACAACAATATCTGATTAGTTACTTTATATTCGTAGGTCATAGTTTTCGCTGAAAAATAACAAACTCTGTACAGTGATCAATACCTCATATTAAAGTTGTAGTCAAAATTTTAAGTACTCTTATTGCATTTTTATGCGAACAACTAATGGTTTAAGTACCTCTTTGAGTATAAGTGGTATAATGATGGGTGATGTTAATGGAATATTTTTATTAGTACCAGAAACTATGGATTTTTTAAATCTGTTTGCAAAGTTATGAACCATCCAAAATACAAATCGCCTTCAGTTAGTTCTTGTGTTTACAACGGCCGATATATTCCTTGTAAAGTTTGCCTGCTTTTTGTTATTCAATACAGAACTTATTCGAACAGGGTAAACATCAACTAAAGTCCTGTTTGTAGGTGGTAAAATCTATTTGAATTTTGGTGCAAGTGAGTTCTAAGCACGGAGGATGTACAAGCAGTTTCTATAGTCATAATTAATAATTTTCAACACTGGTTTACAGATAAGATGCCTGCTAAGTAGGGTTGTTAAATCGAATAATTCAATGAAAATAAATTGCAGTATATTTTCGCACATGTTTGCAACTAGATTTATGTGTCAGTAATGTTCAATGAGTACAATGAAGGAAAGTAAACTGCTAAGAAACGCTAATAGCTGTATCTTTTATCACTTAACAATTTTTACTATTCTCATTTTTTCATCTGGTGCCAGTCACCAGGTCATTATGCAAAAGCCTTCGTTAGCAATTTATGGTAAAATGACGAATCCAGCATAACACTGGAAACATGACTCTGAGTAAAGAACATAGGAGTACCAACTCAAAAGATCGATCGCCTCTTCCTCAGTCACAGAGAGCCCGAAACTGCCAGAATTTTCTGCCTCACAAACATGGGTAAATTAAATTCGTCGCCCTAACCAACAATGTTTATTGGTCAGTAACTCCTTTTCCTCTTTTTGTGATGTTAGGTCGTTTCGAGGTTACATCTAGACGCAATATTTTGTCTTACTCGATGCTCTGTGTTTCATGATTTCCTGGAAAACACTAATACTATAAATGATATTTTTACAAGTTAATAAGACAGATTGTAAATCATGGACTTCAAAGTAGAAAACAAAGGGAAGCGAGACTCAGTTTAACGTGATTTAGATTTATGGGGAGCCTCTGATATCTGAGTAGGATGCAGATGTGTTCGCGAGTACTAGATCACTGCAAGCGAGGGCCCCATCAAGAATTCTAGCAAACATATGTAGTCCATATGGCACGCATATCTTGAAGAGAAGACAGTCTCATTTTAATGTATACTTGAAAAGGAAGAAGTTTTGTCCAGTTGTTGTTTCGTTCAATTTGGACCATGCATACTTTATCTCTAGGGTCGTATATATATGGCGCTTGATTAATGAATATATTGCAACTACAGTAAGATTTTTGACGAGCCTGCATTATAAATTCAAAATAACTCTACAAAGTGTGTGTGGCCCCTTCTGGAATACTGCACATTTATATTTAGTTGCATGCGTTCCTTAGACCGACAGAAAGTTGAGAAAATGCAACTTCATTTACCAAGACTTCTTACGCCTGATACATCATATGAAGATGGGTGTGAAGAGTGGAACGTGGGTCGGTGATGGCTAAGACGAATTAAACTTAACCTTACCCTACTACACTGAATTCTATATAATAAAACTACGCTAAATTGTGATACTTCAGGTTTACCAAAAGCTGTGATTTTGACCTCAATCAAAAACTAATTTTGAACTTTGGGATCAGGATTTTGTGCTCAGGATATCGAGAACATTAGGTAAATGAAGACTAACTTTCTTTGTCACACGCTGTGCAAGGCTCTGGAATGGGTTACCGGTGAATGTCAGATGAAATGCTAACTCAGTTTAAATCTTCTCTAGGCTGCCTTGTGGACCAATATGGAGTTTCTAGCATGCTCTATAGGGCTTGCCTAAGCCAAGCTACATGTAAATATGAGCTGTCCTACATTTAACCTTGTGAATGAATAATCAACTGGCACCTAGTGGCTACTATTATAACTTGTGACATGTGTGTCCTGTTTATTGTATAACGTAACGATACCGCCAATCAGATAGCAGTGGGTTATCGATCGGACCAGTGACTCATGAAACCCATGCGAGCAGTCTAGTGTCCTGATTGGTCCTGCTTCCTGCCTATCTCAGCCTGTTAAGTCCAGGGCACCAACCTCAGCCTCTGCGATATGAATCATCTATTTCAAGCATACTGGGTTTGTATACCAACCAGACAGACTACAACGTACCATAAAATATGAAACAACATTTGTACAAGAATTAGCCAAATGTGACTGTGACTGGAGGTAGTAATTAATAGACAGGCCATAACTCAAGAATGGTAAATTGTATAATAATAGTTCACAGGTCAAAATAAAGATTGCAATAAGATGGACATGGATATGAACAGTTTAGTTATTAAAAATTATACGATAAAAATGAACGTATAGTATTGATCCATAAATGGATCCAAAAAGTTACCATTCGTTGTTCTTATTGGGACGTAACAACTACGTCACAAACCACTAATAGTCATTTGTCAAATAACCTTTGAGATTTCACATTTTACACGTTGTTGTTGTTATATACCTCGTATTCCCTTTTTATAACTATTAAATAATAATGTTTCTCGTGTTTCTCTTTTCTTCCACACAACGATTGATGGTGTTGCATGCATTGGACTTTTGAAATATGCTGTACCACGACCCAGTCAAATATTCTTATCCCCTTCAACGACTACCATATCTCTTGGTTGAGGATCATTGACTAATCATGAATAATCATCCTCAAACCTCGTTTGCACAGACACTGAACAAAACTTTTTTCTCCCTAGTTCGCAGACAGATAACTCACCAACGCTATGGGTGCTGTTCGACGATCATAGGATGCTCAGAATATCCAAAATAATTGTGGATTCCCTTTAGTTCAAATTTAAGTTCCTTTAAAAATAATTGCTGTCATCCAAATATTTCGTTTTCTTACTTATCGTCTTACTCATACATTTCGCAGCCTTATACTATTCATTTATGTCCTTTGATCAGTTACCCGTTCATAACATTTCTAGACCACATATTATCTGACCAGTATCTTGTGACTCGTACAGTTGGTTAACATCATAGCAGTGTGATATACTAACCGGATGTCCAACCCACGATATAAAACCTTTAGCCTGATTTGCTTGTGACATGGAATCAATAGAATGGATGAGTTCCAAGAATGTGTGCAACACGGAGCTTACATTAAAGCAGCATTCATACATACCACAAATGTAGGACAGACTAGCATCACAAAGAGGGGAAAGGTGGCGTTACTGACCAGTGAACGTGATGGCTGGGAGATAACCTCAATCCAAATACCAATTTCTTATGCCAAGCACCTCTTTGACTCATGTCTGTGACCCTGAATTTGTTTCACTTCCTACTGAGAAATTTTATTGCGAATAAGACGGGACAATTACGCTATATATGAGTTCACTCATGAAAGTTATATGAATAAAATTGTGTTTTATAGATTTTGACGAAAAACAGCCATTTGGTTTTCGAACACTGTTTTCTTACTAACCTTTAAAAACGTAAAATCTCAAACTTTCAGCTCTTTTAAATCACCTTTATTTGTACGATTCTTTATTCATTTAGTGTCATACTTTAGCTTGTTTTTGTTAGCCCGATGTAATATATCTACCTAGAAACTGACCTAGGGAAAGAGAATGAGAATGAGGCTATAATTTATGGACGACCTTTTAGCAATGCTCTAATTACTTCGTGAATTCTCATCTACTTACTAGGGCTAAATGGATGTTATAAGGCAGTTTGAGGAATAAAGATTATGATTTGCATTTATGGTTTTCATCAGGAACTTACATCAGTTGAAATGCCAAAATGCCATTTAGACAAATATGTGAGTGAATTTCACGCCAAAATCCAATACCTGTCATCCTAAATCTAATTGATTTGTCTATATATTATATTCTTAATAGTCATGCTTTAATTGTTTCATCATAAGTGACTAAACTTCATTAGTCATGAACATTTCGTGCCTTAAGGTAACCCTCGCGCTATTGATGGAAGAAACCAGACAAGTAGTGAATAGGTCTTTATTTCGATCTTCGCGCAGTCACAGTGGAGCGTGGGATTATCTGTTCAGACAAACAAAGGCTCTCAACATTCAATATAAGATAATAGGGAATACAACGCTTATAAAAAATAAGGAAGTGAATGAATACTTGAACAATACTGTTTTAGCATATGCTTGGTTGTTTGGGGTCAACTCTTAACCAACCAACTTGAGCTGTTACAAACACTGTTTGTCCTGTTTCTCTTCTTTTCTTTTTTTCCCTACCATTTTAGCACCCTCATGGTCTGCCACCGAAAACATCTGCGGAACAAATGACTTCGTCTTTTTCCATCGCTAATACCTCCAGAATATATCTGTTATCACTAGCAAAAAGCACAAAATAATACGATGAGATTGTCATCTTCGAATGACTGCTCAGGACCTTAATTCAGTTCATTATCGGACATCAGTTGCTTGTCTCGACGCAAACTCTGCTAAGCGCGCCAACTCTTATATTGAACATTGGAGTCTTACTAACAGTTATTCTAGTATGCGAAAATTGATCCCCTGTTTATATAATCATTGTGTGTGAGACTAAAATTTGTGAACGAATCAACCAGGTATAAGATAACAAGTCACAAATTTCGGCGCGAAGTTCATCCATACATTTGGTTGAATAAAGTTCTATCATTATAGCTGATGTCAGTTCGTGGTGAAAACCCTAAATCTAATTTTTTACCCTAACCTTCGACTGTAAATGCGAATTACAACTGCTTTATAACCCTCATTTATTCCTAGTCAGTAGGTGTCCACCCTCAGGGTCATTTCGGCGTCCCTTAAAGGTCGTCTATAAATTATAGTCTCGCCGGTTTTGCCTGCAAAGTGAAATGCCTCATGTAATATACTGTCGTTCGAGAATATATATTATTACATGCTGGTGAGTCAAATAGGATCTAGGCCTTTCTTTCCAGTTGAGATCATGACGTAAGATATGACTACGGGAGTGATAATCAATCAGTGAATCCGTTTAAAGCATTCAGCTAGTGAAATTCCGTTATATTCCTTCCACCTGCAATATATCTTCGTAATTTCCAGGCTTCAGTGGACAAATGTTCGAAGAAGTTGAGATTGTAAGAGTGATGAAGCCCAAGGTCAGCGATTTGAGTTTTGGCGGTACGTTTTTGTTAAGTGTTAGTTTTCTTTTAACAGACGGGTCCCTATACATGGCCAACTGCATTTTTCTGTGTTTAATTCTAATCCCCACTTATCGGCCTTGTTGAGTTCATGGTCGATTGCTTGCCTCATACGTCTTACGTTACAAATGTAAGTTTCGTAGACGACAATTAAATCATCAGCGTAAAGATGGATCTTATCTATGTTAAAGTACCTGCATATATTGTTGATGTTGATTGTTAAACGCAACGGTCTCAAGAAACCACCTTGCACAACACCACTGGTTGTTGGTGGTAGAGTTAATTTTACTGACTTGGTATCTGTTAATGAGAAAAAGTTAACCCATTTCAACAGCAGACTAGTAACTTCGATTAACTGAATTGTGTTATCTAGAATATTACGATGTTCGCCATCAACATCTTTTTTGATGTCAAAGCACAGTAAGACCACAAGTTGCCTTAGGTCGCGCATACGAGCAACCTCATTAAAGAGGTTTATCAGGCATGTAATGCGGAACTTTGTTCATGTGCAACCAGGTTGCGATAGGTCGATCGAGAGTCCCTTGAGTAGATGAGCAGACAATCTTGTATCACTACCCTCATTAGGAGTGATACGACAGAAGTGATATTTATAGGCTTGTAGTTCCGTAGTTCTATGAATATACAATATGTGCAATATCAAAAGCCAGTGTTAATATTTACTTTCGCCGGATCCTATACCACTCTGGTTTCTCCACCTCGTAGACTGTGTCTGGATGCTACATTGGATGAGCTAAAAAACATCTCCATGGGATCGTCCTGAAACAACTCTTGTACGACAGTTAATGTTAGCGATGTCTTTCACTAACCACAGTTTTGCCTTCCATATTTAGGCAGTTCTCAATTTAAGTTTCATTAGATTCCTAAAGACAAGTTGCATTGCACACTATCTAAACGCTCTTAATATCTAAAGTTTAAACATCAATCCTATATTAAATTGCACCGGTCTTAGTTTTGTAAGAAGTCATTGACTACGCTTGCACTATAATCTATCATTAAATACCTGTGAATCAAATTTTGAAGTTCCTCGATATATCGTCAGCAATTTAGTAACCTCAAACTCCAATTTTAACGGCCAGCCGCAAGGTGTAATTTTCGCAAACAGCCAGATGCCAAACTTCAGGCTTGGTTAGCAGGAATTATGGAAACAACACTGATAATTCATCATTATCATGCAAAATGTTTCACAAGTCTGATGAAGATTTTGGGCTGTATGAAAATTAATCGTGTGGAACAGCAAACTATGAAAGTGAATGGAAATGTTGAAAATATTATGGTGTATGCAATAATAAGAAACTGCATTTCTTCGTAGACGAATAATTATCATGATAGGAAAAAATAAACAGACAGCAGAAAATTGACAGTGAAAGTTGACAATCTGAGGAACATGGAAATTTCAGCAGGTAAAAGTTGAGTATATCTGTTTGCCTTCGGTAAATCGATTTCAACACAAGATTTCTAATATTAACAGATTAGGGTCAGTGAAACGTAACTAGAGGAACTAGCTTACAACAAATAACCTTGAAACGTAAGCTACTAACTGACAGTTTTGACATCCAGGTTGCTCTTATCTCGTTCTTGTGTTGCAAACATTTATGGTGAGCTTTCCGTAACAAAAGTAATAGTTTTGTATGTACTTTCTGCAAAGTCTGTTCAGTTTTTCCCGTTCCCTTTTCCGGCATTCCTCACACTGAACAAGGTGCTACTCTAGCATCAAAGTATCTGCAGATTAGATGCTGGCAGTTACGAAAAGAAAGGCATTAATAGTAAAGAGTGATAAAATCAGTGCTTATCACAGACATTATGAAATTCGCACTACAAAGAACAGAAAAATTCGGATATTTATTTCTCTTAACATTCGAAATCAAACAAGTTGAACCAGGTGGGTGAATTTTCAGCGTCAAATCTCAGTTAAGCACATCAAAGGTCGGTGGCGAACCATGAATACTGCACAGTAAGACTGAAGGCTCTATAAGGCCAGGTATAAGTGTGATACTGAATAGATAAATACAATCAGAATTGAAACAAGATATACGTGAATAATTGTTCTTCCACCGGGAGCAGTCGCTGTTACACAAGGAAACCGCAAAATTGACTGCAAGAAATGCGCCTTTAAGTATTAAGAATGGGTGCAATGTGCTTGACAAGAAGAAAGGGAGGATAGTGACGACATAAAACAAATATTTTAACACCGAAATGGCAAAAAAACACCAACCAAATAGCTTCCTTCACAGATGGATCGGTCAGACGAATTGAATCGAACTAGTCATAATGGCGGATCCTCAACACGGCAGCCTATGGGAGTTAAAATGCTCTGTAGAGCAAAAACGAAACAGAGGGAGAAACTCCGACAACGTCAAAGATATAACTGCACTTCATAATTTGTCCACCGAATAGGAACTGACCTGGCTCATGTAATTATGATAATAATTTATTGGTATCAAAGCCGAACTCCACCTGTAGCCCCTTCAGAGTTACTGCCAGTCTCGGGAAAGATAGAGGTTAGTCACAGGAATGGACAACATTGGATATGAATATATCAGGGGACTATATGAACTAACTGGGAGAAATGAACGAGACTGGTGACAGATTTGCACACTTATGTGCATTCAACAAAATGGTTATAGGCGGCCCAATATTCCCACACAAAGCTACATGGATCGCGCCGGACCACACCACACAACAGAGAACCAGATGGATCATATCTGTATCACTAAAATATTCAGAAGGGTGATGGAAGACTTGAGAACCTGGAGAGGAGCAGACAAAACTTCAGATCACCAGAAAATGGTGGTTGCCAAGATGAAACTGAAACTAAACAAGCATTGGACAATCGGGGAGACAGCATTACAATGGTTCAATACAGCCTTCCTTCGGTATACTAACAAACTCAATGAATTCAAGATAGCTCTCAACAACAGGTTCCAAGCCTTATAAGATCTACTGAAAGAAGGAGAAACCACGCTGGAGGGCAACTGTAAAAGGATCAAAGAAGCATTAACTTCAACACGTCAGGAGATTCTGGGCCTCAAGGAGCATCATCATAAGCAATGGATCTCCATCGAAACCCTGGGCAAGAAAGGAAGAACAAGAGGACAGCAGTCAAACAAGGGCAGAGAAAGTCAAGAGCTGACAAACAGAAATACGTGGGAGACCTAGCAACGACAATGGTAAAAGCTGAAAGTGAGGGAAATATGAAACAACTATATGACACGACAAAGAAACTTGCAGGGAAATGTGGTAAACCAGAGTGACCAATCGAGAATAAAGAATATATGCCAATCGCTGAGATTCACGAACGGAGGAAAAGATGGATAGAACACTCTGAGGAACTCTGAAATAGAACAGTCCCATTCAACCCACCAGACCTAAAAACAGCACCTACAAACCTTTTTATAGATGTCATTCCACAAACGACGAAAGAAATCTGGATGACCATCAGACAAATCCAGAGGTGGAAAGTGGCAGGACCAGCTGAAGTTCTGAAGTCAGACATAGAAGCAACTGCAAACATGCTCCACACTCTATTCATGAAGATTTCGGAGGAAGAAAAAGCGCCAACAGACTGGAAGGAAACCTCATCAAGATATCAAAGGAAGGAGATCTGAGCAAACGTGAGAACTAGAGGCATCACAATACTGCCAATATCAGGAAACATTTTCAGCAGTGTTGCTGAACCGGATGAAGGACTCAGTAGACGCCAAACTTCTAGACCAACAGACTGAATTGCGACTCTACGGACCATTGTTGAACAATCAGTTGAGTGGAACTCGTCACTATACATCAACTTCATTGATTATGAAAAGGCATTTGACTGTGTGAATAGGAGAACATTGTGGAAACTTCTTCGACATTATGGAGTACCTAAGAAGATCGTCAACATCATCCGGAATTCGTACGACGGACTACAATGCGAAGTCATGCATGGAGGACAGCTGACAGTTGCATTCTAAGTGGGGACCGCAGTCAGACAAGGCTACTTACTCTCCCCTTTCCTGTTTCTTCTGGAAGAATAACCCAAGACAGTGGTGGATGGAGAGTGCTGATGGGTGGCCTATGCTCCTCGACGAGGGGTAACAGGCGTAACTAAGAAATTGTAAAAAAACGGCCCTGAAATGTGGATGTGCTCACTTTGTGATCCCGATCCCCACTGATTTTATAACAATAGGTATAATGAATGAATTGTCACCATAGTGGTTAAATTAATTGTTAGGTGAATCTCTTCAGAGCAATCTGGCTTTAACTAACTTCACTGAATAGTGTTCTTAAGATAATGGCGTCATCCACTTCATTACGCACATATATTTAAATACCAATGGTGGTAAAAATTATAGAAAACTAAACAGAGAACATGTTGAGTACTTAAAGGTTATTAGTTTGGCTACTGGGAAACTCCCACTTTGTGCTCAATGCGTTGTACAATTTTATACCGATTCGATAGGTGTTAATAATAGTGACAACTAGGTGAAATTTCAGAATAATCTCCGTAATCAGTGGGAAGTATTCAATTAACTAAGCAGTGCTGCGTAATAATTCATTAGTAAATGAGAAAACTGTTCATCATTATTAATACATAAGATTTTAAATGTCTCAAACCAGCTGATATCAGTTGACGTATCACTTCTCTTACCCGTCATACAGTTTAAACTAGTACTTGTTTTTTACGCTTGAGGTTATTATCTAACCTCTAATGAATCAGCTTGAAGACAACAGTATTAAGCAAGCTCTTATTTCATATAAGGGAACAAAATTGTTGAGTATTATAGTCATCGCAAAAGCACAGATCAATTAAATGGAAAACCATTCAAAGCCTTACTTTTTACAGATGAGGCCCAGCCTTAACATTTCATAAAACAAATCATATTGCTTAGTCTTCACGTTTCCTAATTAAAACTTTTCTGGTGAGAAAAACATACGGAATTCTTTAAATTTAATGAGATCAACAATTCAGATAGGTTTTTTAATAATGGTCAAATTCAACGGAAATTCTGTAATTTACTATCACTAAAAGATGCCAAAAATTTACCGAAACTTGGTTTTACCGTTTGCATTACCTTCCTAAAACGATTGCTCGATAAGCAAAGATAAGTTGCACCATGATTTCATTTCTAATCTATTGTCCAGAAAATATCCTAACCTTATTAAATCTGGACACTGTGTTCTTATTGCTGATTCCCCTACGCGAGTTGTGAATTTGTAATCTTATGTCGTTCTCTTACTTCTTTACCACGTATTACCGTGATGAGTCCAGAACACTACGAATAAATTTCCAGTAGATATCTTTGATTACTCATTAGTAGAGTGACATTTCCAAATAAGAATGAGGAAATTAGCGGCAATACAATTTAATAGACAATATGGATTATTTATCAATGCAAAATATTCACCTTGGCTGATCGGACTTTCATTTTCATGACATTTATATATTTCTCTTTGAGTTCGAAATATGAAGCACTATATATTGGATGCATGGCCGTAAAGTACACTAATGCTAAATAATACTTAAAACATCATTGAATCCTTTAATAATTATAATCTACAAATTCACTTAGGACGTTTGGGATTTCATTTTAATACCTTTGTATTGCTTCTGGAAAGTGAAGGGAATCTGACATGAAGATGATAATACGTTCTGTAATTATTTTTTTTGTTACCTCCCATGGTTCTGGAATTCAAGTAGACTGAAAAGCTGTCTTAGTTGCATGAGCCTTTCTTTTCATTCTCTGGATTCACACTAACCTATATGGCTAACTATATATAAATATATATCGTGGATTTGATTCATAATAGAAAGATTTACAAAACAAAAATGCTCCGTTTCTTGGTAAAATCCCATTTCCCGCTCCGTTAACACTATAAATACTGCCGCCTATTGTTCTGTTTTCAGTTTTAGATTTGATGTGGTAAGACGTTTTGACTACATGGCAGGACTGACAATTTCTTTTGAATCCACGTATCAGATCAAATAGTTGAATCCATCGATCTTTAGTTTTAAAAAATATAATTGTGATATCATCCTAACAAGAGCTATAATGTAGCGTGGCGTCGAGTTGAGATTAACTATGAACACCGCTACCAAGAAACACGTGCCAAATAAATCAGAAGGCGAGGGTTGGACGTAACCAAATAGATCCATAAAATCCCCGAGAAGCCAAATATCAGAAGACAGTTAATGGACCAAGTCGAGGTTTATTAGCTGGCGATCTCGTGGCATCGAAAGGATACCGAGATCGTGCCAGGATACAACCTTGGTTACGGAAGGTAACCGAATTCGCGCGAAGTTACAATCAAAGTGTAAGTATCAGAATGGAAGCAAAATATAGCTGTCATTAGCACAATCAAACAAAAGCACATTGAAACGAGCACTGGTACAGTTGGTTATAATAATAATTGTTTTTATTAAACCAGTCGTGTTCTCGTGATAAATGTGAGTCACTACAGGAGCCCCCCGCTAGAAATGGTTTACACTTTCGATAAATAGCGGTTTGAATCGTGGGACTGATCGGCTGACGAGCGATTGTAGGACGGAAGAATTGGCGAACAGGAAAGCGATCGTTGATCGTTGAGTTGCCAACGAAGGTCGTTTTCGGAGAACAGTACCAGGAGCGATGTGTTGTATTTATTGCTCGAGTTGGCATGCTACACCAGAGTGGTTTGTATCCATAATCTGAAGAGGGCGTTCGTAGAGGTGCGCACCAGAAACGCTGCAGACGTAGGACGAAACCATGTTGAGCCAAAAGACCAGAAGCGACCGTAACGACCAAGTTCGAGACCAAGCGTGTGCCAAGCATTCGAAACCAATATATCGACTGAGTGCGTTGACAAGAGCATGGGTGATCAGGCCAGCTTTCGCCAAAGTTGACTGAAGTCGACGGAACCAAGCGGAGATGGTCGAAGGCGTGGGCTCAGGAAACAAAAAGAAAATCAAAAAAGAGAAGAGTGTAGCATGCGTGTAGTATAGGAATAACCCTACACCGTATCGGTTGTTGACTGTGCGGCTAGTCGCGGAAGCGTACGGGTAACCGTACTCGGCAACCGGAACGTGAGACGGTAGTCTCATTCGCGTCGCGTGAGCCTGCAATCTCATCCGAGGTCAATGGCGGCGTGGTCTGCTGATCTGGACGTGAGACTGTCGTCTCATCCGTAGACGGTGCAGATGACGCGTGCTGTTGACTGGGACGTGAGGATGAGGTCTCAGATGTATCTAGCGTGGGACCTGAAGAAGATTTAAGGATCCCGCTAGGTTTGATAGGTCTAGCATTGAATCTCAGGTTGCCAGATAGGGCACTGTCATCGACGTGTGCTGGTTTGAGACGATCAACGCTGACGATCTCGACGCGGCCATGTCGATCAACCTTGAAGGTCTTTTCGTGACGAGCGATCACGTGAAAAGGGCCTTCGTAAGGTTGTTGCCAAGGTTTGCGTACCGAATCTACTCGTACAAAAACATGTGAACAGGTAGATAACTCTCGAGGGAGAGCGACCTGTCGATGTTGTATTCGAGTTGACACCGGAGACAGCGTTCGCATAAATGCAGACAGTCGACGGACGTAGTCTGATTTGCCGAAATTAGGTCTGCTCCGTGGTGTGAAGAATTCTCCAGGCAGACGCAATGTCGTGCCGTATACAAGTTCAGTGGCGGAACATTGGATATCTGCCTTTAAACTCGTTCTCACCCCTAAAAGAACGAATGGTAAGGTTTCGTGCCAGTTGCCGTTTTGGTGTGCTCGTAGAACACTTTCAAGTTGGCAGTGAAACCGTTCAACTTAACCATTTGGTGCTGGGTGGTAGACGGATATGCTTATGCGTATGCATTCCGTACCAAGCAGCCGGGTCAGCGAGGAGAATCGTTAATAGGGTAACATTTCTCGAATAAAGCGTGGAAATCATCATCACGCGAATAAAAAGTGACAAGGATTCGGTACACATACGTGTGAGTCTATTATATTAATACTATTCTTATCGTTATCCGTCATGTCGAGTATATTATATATTAAAAAATATGAAAATATACGACAGACGTGGATAGATAAATCATAGACTCACCGAATTGGCTTCTTTGGAAGACTTGACCAGAGGTTGCGGCGTGTTCCAAACTTTGGGATCACCAATTGTAGCGTGGCGTCGAATTGAGATTAACTATGAACACCGCTACCAAGAAACACGTGCCAAATAAATCAGAAGGCGAGGGTTGGACGTAACCAAATAGATCCATAAAATCCCCGAGAAGCCAAATATCAGAAGACAGTTAATGGACCAAGTCGAGGTTTATTAGCTGGCGATCTCGTGGCATCGAAAGGATACCGAGATCGTGCCAGGATACAACCTTGGTTACGGAAGGTAACCGAATTCGCGCGAAGTTACAATCAAAGTGTAAGTATCAGAATGGAAGCAAAATATAGCTGTCATTAGCACAATCAAACAAAAGCACATTGAAACGAGCACTGGTACAGTTGGTTATAATAATAATTGTTTTTATTAAACCAGTCGTGTTCTCGTGATAAATGTGAGTCACTACAATAAAAGACGCTGTGCACAGTGAATTACATTTTCCAATTCAAAAGGTATTTAAGGAAATGAGATTATATCTCTAACTTTTCTATAAGAGACAGAAAAGGTACTATGTACTAGTTCGGAATTTGTAGTTCTGTCAAATAACAATCAGGATGTCTTAACCGCATTCGTAAAAAATTTTATCAATACATAGGATGTAGCTTCTAAAAAGTATTACTTTAAAAAAATACTAATTTGCTAGAACATGAACATCAAGAAATTGGTCAAATGTCATTATATAACATTGAGAAAACAGAGAATAGATTAGGATGTTGCAGTAAAAAAGAACATTTGGAACTCGTATTTCTCAAAAATCGAGTGAGACAAAGTAAAACTGTAGGTCAATCACTGCCGGCAGAGATTTTGAACCATATGTTTTGAACTCGAGCTAGTATAACGAATATCAATACGGGTGTAACACAATATATACAGGTCATTCACAACATATATTCACACTATCTGAATATAGTAAATACACACTTATAAAAATCTATCTTCCTTTTTTCTCCATTGTATGATAATTATGAACATGTTTTAAGCAGTATCTTCGTGTGGTGGCTATTTGGTGTCCGAAATCAGGTTGAATTATGGTTAGTTTAAACATGGTTGGTTGAAAAGGATTGAAAATACAGAATTCGCTTTATATATGGATTCAGTTCCTGTTTCGATGAACTTTCAAAAGAAATTCAGCGTGAAATGTCATTTTACTGACTTTAATTTAAACTGTGATGGGTATGATGTTTGTTACAAGTGATAAATCCTTTGCAGAACTTTCTCTGTTATATTTGATACTATCTATTCACTTTGTTTGCAGTTTCCTCTTATATTTATACCATGATCAATCAATGACTATTAGCTAGTGCTTTGGACAAACCATGGGACATTCACCTCATCGGTTACCATGATCACTACTAGTTATTATATTAGGCTTGGAAAAGTTCGATCCCAAACAGCTAACATTTTCATTCAACCGGTCTCAAGGCGTCCTGCACATATATATGATTATTTTACTCCTTAACGACTCTTGCAAATTACCTTTATATAGGAAAAAAACAGATTTCTCGACTGCATTGGGTCCTGTGTGATCAAACTTTGATGATAGGAAAGCAGCTGTATGATCTCTTTCTGGTCCGATTATTGTTTATAGTACCTATATTGTCAGTAGAACCAGAAACCTACTTATTGATCAACACATCGTCCATTTAAAAACAGCGAAGGCCATAGCACTTTTCAGTCCTTCAGCTCCTTTTAAGCCAGCAACAAATCAGAAAGTGAAGATAGAAAGCAGATCAGCCCTGTATTGTACTCAATTTAATCATGATTTGAAACTCATACAGTAATATACTCAAAATGTCTGGACACACAGTAACATGATTGAAAGTACCATGTATACATAAATTAGTTATAAGTGATGCAAGACCGGCGTAATAAGAAGAGTGATTAATGAACGACAAATCTGGAATAACAGGCATATAATGATTTATGAATCAAAAGAAAGCTTAAACGTAGTAGAATATACAAATATAACAGTCTAAACATCTATTAATTATATAACAGAAATATAAACAATAGTCCTTCGTATGATAGTCGAATGTTATACTTCCTCACTGTTAATCATATCCTATCAATGACTTCACAAAGTTCCAATTAACAGACGAAAACATTGAACAATCGATAAATATATGGCGAAAAATGACCCGGCATTCTGTTTAGAATGTGAGCACTTGTCAATCGATCTTTCCGTTACTCTGATTAATTACAGAGTAAAAACTATTGACAACAGGAAATAGTGAGTAAAACTAAACAGTTTTGAATTAATGAGAACAACAGCGCTTTATGGCCGGCCCATGATATTTGTGAAAATCAGAATTACTTATGTCCCGGTATATTCTGTATATCTTCTACGCTGTCAAAATTTAAAGGTTTGCTCATAACAAAGATATTGTTCAACATAAGGATATTAATAATGTTTAGTTTACACAAAACCCAAACAGTATTCATACCGCAGAAATACAGCCCGACCTGATACAATAAAAAGGTCAAAAAAAATTAGTTTCCCGCCGAGCAGAGAATGTTACTTTGTACCTTAAAGCTGAGTAGACTCAAACTGCAAAATATTAAGTAGATAAATTATTGAAAAACACAATAGTTTTTAAAGAGGACAAAACGCTCTTGTAAAGCAAAGAATGTAATTCTGCGCAAAATGGATAAATTAAATCAAATAACTCAGTGGTGAGCAACTCAATACAGGAAATCAAGATGGTACCCATTAGATATAAAGGTTAAGTAAAACAACTGACACAGTTAATAAAAAACAAACAACACCGAATACATGATTGTAGTACCTAAACACCAAACAAAATGATCAACAATATCTAAATTTAACCAAACGTTTAGCATGTTATATATGAATGTAAGGAGTTCAGAAAGTGACGTATGTATAGTGAGAAATAAAATGCTATTGCCATAAAATGTATACATGAGATTTCTGTATATATGCACAATGATTTAATCAACGAGGATGAATTTATGTGTGGGTGACCGATGAAATCAATCTCAACTAAATAACCACGACTATCAGTAGTAATAGCTTCACACTAACACTGAAAATTGTATATTAGTACTTTGTTTTCAGCGGATGCGTTATCTAGTCTATTTAATTATTTCGGTGAATAAATTATAGGAGCTCGATTACATCAAAGTCAGACCTCATTTCCATTGAATTTGTGGTCATAAACTTGCCTGTAACATTCATTCATTGCAGTTTGATAGTTAGCTCTCAATAAATTAATTGTTTATATTCATGGGTCACTGTCAGAAAACACTTAACTTTTCAAAGGTAGATTGAGATATCAATGAAGATTATCAGTATGTCTGAAAACTCACAAAGTCAAAGATTCATAATTGAAAATCGAGGATTATTTCTCCGTTTTACTAACTAATAGGTAATTGACATGACGGGATAAGAAGAGGACACTATTTAGGTCAATATTTTCTGCATCGATTTACCGTGATCTTCGGCCAGGATGACAGCTGTGAACTTTCGTTCAGTGTGACAATTATATTCCTTGCATCAATTCTGTGTGATAACTGCTCAGAATAATAATATTCATCTTATTTTCAATGTAATAATTTACTCAACATAAGATTATATATATTTTCATTGGGATTTTTATTTAATCTATTCTTCGCTGTATTAAATTAAAACGAACTCTATTAAGAGTGACTTGTAGAATGTGAGTTTTTTTTCTAATTTCATATATTCGACAGTTTTGTAATTAATAAGTAATTGGGTATACAGCTCGATATATACATGAATGTATTTTCAACTAGGGTCGTCGAATTTTGGAGTGAACAAATCTTCACTTGTACCAATATTTTGTGTTCTTACTTCTCGTCATGAGAATTTTAATGGTTCCCAGTTTCCAAGTAAAAGTGATAATCCGTATATTACAGTAATCGTCTAAAACCTTATCTCACACATGCTGTTCTTCAAAATTGAAGTAGTTTTTTAAAAGTATTACAAGTAATAACTGGATTCTACTGCTAGCCACTATCCATCTATGCTTATAATGCTTGTGAATTAATGCAATATCGAGTAAATACGAACAGTATGCACATATGCCAATAAGAGACTGATTAATTTCATTTCTAAACATTAATGGGAAGATTCAGGTAAACAATAACAATGAATTTGTTCTAAGAGTTAATTTTTTTCAAATAATTAGGCAGATGTAACCTTGAATAGTTCTCCAGAGTGAATAGTTCAAAAGATATTCAACATCTGATGCTGATCTCACTGGTTTTAATGAATCAACAATTCACGCTATTCTATTACCCACTTAAGACTTTTTTACATCTCTTCAGTTAAACACCTTGGTAGTCTCGTGCTTGTTTACCTTCGGGTGTTGACAAACTAACTATTCCGTTCTGATGAATATATTGTATTCTTAGAATGAACGATCTAGTGGGTGTACACAGAGTTTTGAGGAGTTTGGTAGCAATGCTGTCATATTCTGCTGTATCAAGGATGTCCATAAATACTGAGGTTATAATCATTAGTAGAACTAAAGTCGCTAATAATCAAAATAAACACTATTAGGTTTTCTTCCCTATGATAATTTCAGTAAAGAAATGCTTTACTTCCCCTTCAAGATATTAGTATAAAAGGATGAACAAGATTTCATTATATTTATTTTAATAATTTAGCAGAACATCATATGACGATATTATACACACTGAGCAGTAGTTCATTATAAATATGTACAAGAAACTAGCAGATGAGTAGTTTTAAAATATTTATCCTTTTCTTTCTAATGTATATTTGAATCCAAGCATTCTCATTCTAGATATCAGAAACACCAATCGAAAATCACTTTTGTTTGGTATACAAAATGTTTTTCCCTCGTCGATTACTTTTTCACCTTATTAATGATATTGTTTCGGGCATTAAAATATTCTAATCCTGAACTAGGTATCTTATCCTCTTGTATATCATTTTCATAATCTGTATTACTTTTAACAATTAGGAAAATAAATAATGCATAAATATCTGTTTATACTTGCAATGCAATGATTTAAAATGAATGAAATTAATCTAAAATAATATCAGAAAGTCAATATATTCAAAACATGACTACCATTCCAGAAAACAGTTCAAAAGTTTCTCAACTATAAATTAGTCTCAATTTCATAACCTTTTGCTTTGTTCAGACTCATTTGTAAATAAACTCATTATCCAAATTATAAGTTGAGAATACTAACAGTAAATTAAAATCTCTTTGACCTTCATTGTAAGGGACACATAACAAACGGGGAAGATATGCAGAGAGTTTTCCATAAATTGGTCTAAAAAACATTCCTTTAAATGGCGTTATCTATATATATATATCATGTTAATGTAGTATCATATAGACAGTCTTTCCTTCTCTTAGGTTTGGGAATCAGACTAGTAACTACCGTCTTAAAGGGTTTCTCAGTATATCCTACTGTAGTATTTCATCTAATTACACAAATACTGAGTCGTAACGCAAAATATGTGTTTGGAGTTTATGCTAAAGTTAGAAGACATAAAAGTGAGTAGTCCATATCTACCCACCTACATTGAATTTCGTAGTTCAAATATTTCCCACAGTACTTGACAAATTGATTAAATGTAAAAAACAGACAAGATTACACACTATCAATTTTTATAAATTTGTAATGATCTCTAAAATAGTCGAGTTGGGTGTGGTTAAGTAAACTGGTGAAGTATATTATCAAATCAACACACTGTAAACAGTCAGCTATAAGAAAAAACTCTTCCTATGGAAAGTCAGTAATTATCCAAACTTATTTTCGTTTAGGATGTATTCACTTAATTAGTTACGCTTTTCATTGAAGTCTTAGGACAGTGATAATTACCATTAAGTTGAAAAGAATCATATCCTATATACGAAGATGTGTTTTGTTAAAACATAATGTTGACTAAGTAATAAAAAAAAAGATTAACACAGATCTTAGGAATCCGTTAATTCACAACAAGCTAGGTTAAATTAAGGGAAGGTAACTTTGACTACTGAGATATATGCGTGGTCTTTATGCTACTGTCAAAATATTCAATCAGTAATACGATCAACTAACTAAAACGTTTATCTCATCAGATCCCACTGCCTCAGAAACGTTGATTTAAGAACTACGTCTTTTGAAGGATTTGGTATGAATATTTGCACTATGATAGGAGACTGTAAGTGCAGTCTTATAGTTATCTCTACTGGGATTTGATAAGAGTATGGTGTTAACATTAGGTGACTTGAGTTCTTGAAATGTCGATTAACGTATGCTAGATGTCAGTAATATAAATTAAGAACTCTTAACCGGCGCCTACCAAAATGTAATATTTCTAAACTGTAATGACAGAGGCGTCATTCAACTGGATTTTAATTACATTCACTTCACTGTAACTTGGAATCCTTCAGAAAACTAGCCAAATTATGAAGAGTTACAATAAAAGTAAACCATAAAAAAGCAGCAGTTTAGAACGTCAAGCTTAAGGAAACCCTTAGATATTTCGGTCCGACATTTGAGTCAAGATAACTGATCTTTGAATCAATATATGCAAATTATCAATGATAGTTTTCCTTAGAAACTGGAACAAAACTCACTTGAGATAAATACATGGGAAAAATCCTGATTTACTAAATTCTTTGAACCCTAGATCTTATAAGAGGAAATCCTTGACCGAAACTCAAGAACAAAGACTTACTTGCTTACTTACGCCTGTCACTCCTCGTGAAGGAGCATTAGCCGCTCACCATCATTCGCCATCCAACCCTGTCCTGGGCAATCCTTCCTAGCTCCTTCCAGTTGTAATTCATCCTTTTCATATCTTCTTCTATTATCCGACGTAATGTGTTCTTTGGCCTTCCTCTTTTCCGCTTCTCTTCAGGATTCCAAGTTAGGGCTTGCCTCGTGATGCAGTTTGACGATTTGCGTAATGCATGTCCTACCCATTTCCATCGTCTTTTCCTAATTTCCTCTTCAGCTGGAAGCTGGTTTGTTCGGTCCCACAAAAGGATGTTGCTGATGGTATCCAGCCAATGGATTCTGAGTTTCCTGCGTAGACAACTATTTATAAATACTTGTACATGTTTGATGATGGTTGTAGTAGTTCTCCAAGTTTCAGCTCCGTACAGTAGAACTGCCTTGATGTTCGTATTGAAGATTCTCACTTTGATATTGGTTGAAAGTTGTTTGAGTTCCATATGTTCTTCAATTGTAGGAATGCGACCCTTGTTTTGCCAATAGTCGCCTTTACGTCTGCATCTGATCTTTCTTGTTCATCGATGATGCTTCACAGATATGTGAAGGATTCTACATCCTCCAGCGTTTCTCCATCAAGAGTGATTGGATTGCTGTTCTTCTTTTTGAATTTGAGAACCTTGGTTTTCGCCTTGTGTATGCTGAGGCCTACTGATGCACAGACTGCTGCTAGACTGTCTGTCTTTATCTGCATTTGTAGGTGTGTATGCGATAGAAGAGCTAGGTCATCTGCAAAGTTTAAATCGTCTAATTGATTCTGAGCTGTCCATTGTATTCCGTGTTTTGTCTCAGATGTCGAGGTCTTCATAATCCAGTCGACCACCAGAAGAAAGAGGAAGAGGGAGAGTAAACAGCCTTGTCTGACTCCGGTCCTGACTTGGAATGCATCTGTCAGCTGTCCTCCATGCAAGACCTTGCACTGTAGTCCGTCGTATGAGTTCCGGATAATATTGACGATCTTCTCAGGTACTCCACAATGTCAAAGTTTCCACAATGTTCTCCTATTCACACAGTCAAATGCCTTTTCATAATCAATGAAGTTGATGTATAGTGACGAGTTCCACTCAACTGATTGTTCGACGACGATCCTTAGTGTTGCACAAGAACAAAGAACTTAGAGGTAAACAGGTAGATCCTAAACATGATAGTAGATACACTATTCAGATATTTACAAGTCTCCAGGTCTTAAAACAAAGGTATACGTACACACGCCTTTAGCCAGCCATATGTCTTGTTATTAAAATCGCCGATTAAGTTTGCTTCCATGTCAGTGTACAAAGAGTATAAAAAAACTTTACTAAATAGAACACTATCAAGTCCAATTTCGATAGTTTTTGAACAAATATGAAGCTATCTATCCCATATATACCAAAAAATGCAGGTCAAGACAAACAGTGTAGCAGCAGCCTCTTCATCATTAAGCCTCAAAATGCACAAGGGAAAAAACAAGATCCCTAAATACAACACAGAGAATACAAACCAACCTAATCACACATGACGGTGAAAACTTTCATGTACCTAGTAAGTACCATCGGTGAACAAGGAGGATCTGATGCAGATGTAAAGGCACGGATTAGTAAAGTAAGGGTAGCACTCCTACAGTTGAAGAACATATGGAACTCAAAACAACTGTCAACCAATATCAAAATCAGAATCTTTAATACTAGCATCTAGACAGTCCTACTGTACGGGGCTGAAACTTCGACAACTACACAACCATCATCAAGATGGTACAAGGATTTACAAACAGTTTCCTACGCAAGATGCTCCATATACATTGGCCGGTTACCATCAGCAAAAACCTACTGTGGTAGAGAACAAACTAACTTCCAAATGAAGAGGAAATTAGAAAGTGACACTGGAGGTGGGTAGGACATACATTGCGGACCTCATCATACTGCATCACGAGGGAAGTGCTAACTTGGAATCCTTAAGGGAAAAGGAACAGAGAAAGACCAAAAAACACATCGCGTCGAGAATTTAATTTAGGCATCAAAAGAATGAATAGCATTTGGAAACAACTGGAGGGGATTGCCCAGAACAGAGTTTGATAGAGAAAGCTGATGGGTGGCCCATGTTCTTCGACGAGGGGTAGCAGGTGTAAGTAGGTTAGTAAGTGAAGTATAATGAAGCAACTATTGATTTCTGGGATTTAATTTTTATTTTACTAAAAAATTACATGCAATTACAACCCTATTTCCTTCATACTGCAAGAGAATTCATTTTTTATCTAGGAGTTTCCTGAAAGAATTAGTTTACATCATAACAGAAATTCGTAAGACACTGTTAACGAAATCCAAAACCTGAAAACCCTAAGAAAAAGTTGAGCATCGAAAGGTCTTTTCTTCATATGGGATTTCAAAACCACATAGTTTAACTACAAAAGGTATATTGTATTTCTTTATATATTAACCGAAATGAACAATGTAACTTTCTAAGGCCCACCGGTTGTTATCCGGAAGGCGAATGTAATGCACTTTAGTTTTCTCTGTGCTAACGTATAACTACTGATGGTGAGGTGTATACAAATGTTAGTAGTATTCAGTGTTGGTCTCCTACAAAAATTAGTTTGCACGTGGATAGAATCTACAAAATGGTAAAAATGCTTCTTGAAATAAATACACTGACAAATAAGGTACTAAAGATCAGGTTAAATTCATTAATGAAATCTTGAAACCTACCGTGAACCACTCTCTTTTTGAGTAGTATCTGAATCTGAGTCATAGTGACTGTTAACCGTCATTCCCGGACTCACTCTTTCATTAGATAAAAAGTTTACACCACCGTACATATCTATAATTGAAAATAGAAATTTGTGGATAAGTGACTGAAAAAAGACCCATTTTGAAGTAAAAGACGAAGTGACACTTCGATAAAGTAAGTGCTAAACGAGTTTATTTTTCTACAGATGTAAATTAAATACTGATGACCTGATTGTTAAGAGAAAAACAAGCACTCATCATATATTTATGAGAAGTATGAAAATGCATCCAAAATCTAACTAACGTTTTCAGTAAACCTTCATTAAATGCCGTTCAAGTTTTGTGACTAGGATTTAGGGACGAGCGTTTCCTATACAAATCACGTAGATTTAAGTTTCGTTTTGAAATATCGAGTCACTTATGAGATCATATAGGTCAAGAGTATGAAAGGCTCTGGGTATCTGTAGTTTTGCTCAAGAACACAATTAGATAAAGCATATTGTGTGAGCCGAGCTCACAACAGGATGGATCAAGAGTGATCAAAACATGACGGGATATTAATCGGCTTTATAAGCCTTTTTAAATCAAATGCACAAGTGTTGGATATTATCGAATGGATGTTTTAAGATATATACTTTGTAAGTGTATATTGTGAGGTACTGTACATATATCCCATAATTTAATCATTTTACGTACCTTTCTCAAAAAAGGAATTAGAAGAACGTTAATTGGTTTAAGAAGTGCTACGTTTGAGGAGATTACGAGATCACCTAAAATCGACGAACGGAAAGAAGGACCAGCAACAGAACAACAAGGTAAGCTAAACTATTCACTGCGCCCGAGCCCTGCAAACTAAAAGGAGACCAGATTTAGACAAGGGAAATGTACATTCCATAAGGAGTTGAAAGTACGAGCGAACAGGTATACAACTTAAGCATATATACACTGTGTAAAAATGTCCTTGAGAAACGTCACAAAACAGCTTCTTTAAAGATGAAACGAACCAATGACATTTAAGGTCCTTCCAAGTGGGAAATACAACCTCAAGGTAGAAATGTGCTCTTTTGGCGCAGAAATGAGAAATGCAAATTTCTAAAATAAAATTACAAAAATAAGACGTTTACCAAGTGATTTATAGGGATCTAGCATCCTCAAAAAAATTAGATACTGCTGAATTAAAATGTTGACTGATCAGAGTAAGACGAATAGTGACATTAAAAACAAACTTTTCTATTTTTTGTCATTCATCAGAAATCACTATTCGAAGTACTAAAATGAAGATTGTAGTGTTTACCATACTTTATCGACTCGTTTATGTTGGACACATAAGTGAGAGTACAGTTTAGAGACGAGCTTAAAACAACCTCTACAAATTTCCAGCCAGTTCTCAGATAATCATGGAGTAAATTTCTTAAATGGATAGTTTATGAAACAGAAAATAATAATATAACAAAGTATAAACAGATGTCACTTGATTAATGAACTTGTTAACGATTTCTTTAAGTTAATCTGCTTGTAATTTTAAAAAGTACGACACATAAGTCCGACCAAACTGATGTAGATTATTCCTAGTTTGAACCCTTATAATGAACTCAAGGGATTTTCTCGAGTTCCGACATTGTTTCTACTTGGGGTTAAGACCAGGGTTTTCATCACTAAGTGACATCGGGTGTAAGGCAAAAGTATTCTGTAGCCTAATGGACGAGTGAATTTCACACAAAAATCGAACGGACACTGTCCGATTAGGTTGGTAATGAAATATAGTTCACTGTGGTTAAGGTTTAATTTTGGATCAAGAGTTTGGGGTTAGGATTTAGGGATACTGTCAATTTGCCTGTTAAGTACATTTTACAGAGATGGAATCCAGAGTACAATGACTTAAACACTATCATTTTTCCACTGTGATGACAACAATTTATTTATTCTCTGAAGAAGCGGCTTACACTGAGTCACGAAATGTCAGATAGTTTAATTTTTCTACTCATTCGGATATTACAAATATATTAATTTATTTATAAAAATCTATCCAATGCTCAATTTGTTCGAAAGTACCAAGTCAAACCTTGGTAATGATACCTACAATAATATAAAACTCTTTGAGCAGTTCTTCAAGGTATTTCCAGTGTACATTAAACGCGATATTTGATTTTCGCTCAAAAACTCAAAACTCAAAATTAAGACTCTGGTTGACTGGTTACTTTACTACACTTTTGCCTACACATTAATGTGTACTTAGTATAAATATGAATTTTTATTATTGGTACAAAAATCCATTTAATGCAGCTGTTGTAAGATTACTAGTACACCTATCATCAAAAATAAACGATTCCTTATTAATATTCTCCACATACCTGGACACAACATGTTCAAGTGGTTCATATAGTTATTGTTTTCAAATGGTATGTGTAAAATATTTTCACTTCCTGATGATCGCTTACGTCCCTCATTATTTGATGATAGTGACATTAGAAATGCTGCTGCATCATCAATGTCCAATCCCATTCCAAAGTAACCACGATTATCGTTATCGTCTCCATTAACAATATTATTTAAATCATCATCAGTTAATAAATTGGAATGATATTGAGATCGAGCATGACCGACACCAAGGACAGCTGCTAATGCTGCCTCAGTTGTTGAGTCTGAATTATCAAGAAGACTAGGTTTGGTTGCTGTATCAATCATTTCTAACCATTGGCTGTTATGCCAACGAAAACGTTCTGTTTGAATCCTTATTCTCCAATCAGATTCATATTCCTAAAAGATAATAAGTAATAATAAGATTTGAATTAAGTGTTTACAAACGTTACAGAAACTAATAAAATCCAAAATATAAAGCGTTTTATTTATATCTTAGTAATTGATATATTTGTCCATATATTTAATCTAATTGTATAAAGTTGACTTCAATTTTAGCAATGAGGTTAAAATAAGTAACATATGTGTTTCTTTATTGTTCAGGTTTTTCTTATACTTTCCATGAACTTTAGCGTACCATCTGTTTGATTTTTTCCTGAAAAGATATATTAAGACGATAGTGCACAATCAAAATGTTCAAACTTTATTGTGTTGATAAATTATACGATCTTGATATACTTCATCTGTCAGTGACGTTACCTAACTCTGTAAAAGGTATTAATTGTGTATAAGACATTATTATAAATTATCTACATTCAGAAGTATTGGCTAAATGAACAAAGAGAAAGTAAGTTTGTTGTGTTATTGTTATTTATCAATAAAGTGTGTCAGGAATCCAAGAGAAACTTGAAACATTTTTAAGAATCAAATAAGTACTTTTAAGCAATGAAGTCATAGGAGCTTCAGTTGGATTACTTTGAGGGCTAATAACCTTTTTTTTTAAATGATGCATTGAAATTAAATAATTGTTAGTAGTTATCAAGTATTTGAATAGCGAAACGTAGTTAATTTGAAAAAAAGTATGGTTTCTGTATTAATCCAGTCAAAATTCTCTTTGCTAGTCAAATAAAAGATGAAATATGAAGATGATTAAGATTTTCATGAAGAAAAAATGTCATTTCCATCCACCATCACAGTCTAACTGCTTTGGTGATACTTATCATGAGAAAATAATGGTTATCCATTTTCATCTTTCTGTATTTATATATAGGTGTAACTATTGAACACAAGGAATATATATTACAACCGTAAAACATTTTATAATGAATTCGTTCAATAAAATATACATGGCAGATTCAGGATTATTTTAATTATTAGTGTATATCCAAGTGTAGAATTTCTTTGCAAAAATATGAGTTAATATAGATTATTAACTTACACAAACAATATCCAAGGTAATATCACAAAGTTTTCGAATATCAGCATTTTTATCATGCATCAAATCAACAAGATAAGCAACGGCTTCTAGAATATGGGTAAGATTTGTTTTTGTTTTTTTTTAAAAAAAGAAAAAGAACAACCGTGTAATGAAATAAGATATGATTGACTATGAAATTCATCTTTAAAATACTTTAAACAAATATGATTACTATCAAAAGGGGTTTGTTGTGGATATTATAGTAATTTTAATAGTTGATATCATGATTCGATTGAAGCTAGACCACCATGGAAAACCTGGAAGCACTGGAACGCCGTTTCGTACCAGTATGCGACTCCTCAGCAGTGCTCACTCACGATGCCGCCCCCGCGAGATTCGAACCCAGGACCTACCAGTCTCACACGAGAGCGTTTAGCCATCAGACCACTGAGCCGGTATCCAGTGATGTTAATGTCTAACTTCAACCAATCCACGAAGTTGCGCCAACGTACACCATTGTCTTCAGTGAGTTGATATCTCACAACAGACCTGGTTGAACTCCACTGGTAACGGCTCCTCACTAGAACTCCAAGAAATGCCTCTTGAAGTCAATCACTAGTGGGCAGATGGTACCGGCTCAGTGGTCTGATGGCTAAACGCTCTCGTGTGAGACTGGTAGGTCCTGGGTTCGAATCTCGCGGGGGGCGTCATCGTGAATGAGCACTGCTGAGGAGTCGCATACTGGTACGAAACGGCGTTCCAGTGCTTCCAGGTTTTCCATGGTGGTCTAGCTTCAATTGAATCATGATTTAAACTATTGAAATATGATTACAGTTAACAAGAAAAACAGAACAATTATACAATGTGAAAATAAAAGTTCTCATGACAACTGAAATATTAGTGTTTAAAATAAGCATTTCAATACATGAATATCGGCTAGAATCCCAATTTTAAGAATTTCATAGTGCATGATTAGTGTCTTATCAAACTCTCTTAAATACTAAACTAATAATATCAAAAAAACTATGTCAGTATAGTCGAGGAGGCAAGAACAGGGATATATTGATTCATTTGTGCGTTTTCACTAAGTATTTATCAAACATTTGGTTCATGGTATTTTTTACTCTTTAAAGTGTAAGCTGTCTTTTGATTTGTTGATCATAATTATATCTTTACAGCATAGGAATTGTGGGGATTGTCGAATGGTGTTGAGATCACAGACCGATGTATACTTGGTGATCATTAGAAACCTGAAGGCACTGGGAGGCTTCTTTGCCCTGGTATGGGACTCCTGAGAAATGCACATCCGAAATTGGACTCGGAATCTTCGGTCTAGCGCGCAAAAGCCTAGTCTACAAAGCACTGAATCGAGATCCAATGGTGAACAAGTTTAAATTCAGTAAATTCACGTTATTCTCACTTGTTCATAAACAACAACCAATCAACTATAAACGGGTTACTGAGGTTTGTGTGTCTGTTGCGATATATAAGTTCGAGTACGTTATAATCTATTTCCCTCGTGTAACCAAGGTAGCTGTGCATCGAAACGATGAAATAACTTGCAAATATTCGTTTGGCTTTTCAGTGTTTTGATTGGGAGTTATAATTGGCGTGATTATACTGGAAAAAATGGTTACGATGTTGTTCGATTTATTGATATAATTTTAGTATAACATAATGTATCGATAAATTAACTGAATCCAAAATCTTCCAATAACATTTAGACCAATGCAATCACTATTATCGGAAAAGACAATTTGAAGTTGATCAAACACTTCTTAGTGAAATGTGACCTGCAAGATTATCGATGCAGTCTATAGTGTTTGCAGAACGAAAGAGTACTATATTATTTCTCAGTTAGGCTTTAGAATTCGTAGGTAACTGAAAAGTTTAGTGAGACATTATAACCTTTAGTGACGGGTTCATTTCTAGATTTTCATATCACTTAGTTATACCTATGAGGTGTTAACAAAAGAGTGTTGTGAACGTAGATCGGTCTAATAGATTTCCATTTTAAGCACAACCAAATTTTACGTTTATTTTAGTTGGGAGCACTAGACCACAGATGCCTTAGAGATATTGCTCGCATCTGCTGGGATAACCGGGTAAGTAATAGTGAGCTTAGATGCAAGGTATTAGGGAATGATGGTAAATCAGTTGACGAGTTTGTCAATCTTCATCGACTGAGATGATTGGGCCACGTGTTACGTATGCCTGAACACCGATCACCACGACGCGCAATGCTAACCGGTGTTGGGGATGGTTGGAAGAAAGTTAGAGGCGGCCAAACCAAAACGTGGCATCAGTGCTTGAAGTCACGGACTTCTAGTCTGAGCCATGTTGGTAGATGCAGACTACTTGGTTGGGGTCCGCGTGACTATCGTAACCAATGGTTGGAGGCTCTTGGTGACATGGCTCAGAATCGATCACAATGGCGTCGGTGTATACACTCTCTTTCATCCTTTTAACTATGAGATTAAAATCGCTTCATATCTTTCTTTCTACGAACTAATTCCTTCTCCCTGTACTATATCCTTATTGCAATCTTTCTTTTATATATTATCACCTCTGAATTAACTACTTTTATGAATCCGGTGTCCATCTTGTTGTGTTAATGAGGTATGGCAACTTGGACCGATGCATATATGTGCCTGGTCCTACGTTGTAGCTGACTAACTGACTGACTGATACTTCGCATACCAATGAATCAGTTGATTTGTGTACAAATTCCAATAATACTTGTTATTGACCAATTGTTCATCATGTAGCTTATTCAAAATTGACCTTAAGCTTTACAATATTTAAATAATTCTTAAAAGATAAATGAAAAATGATAATTAGTACTCACGTGTCGTTTTTACTAACAAATTTCTTGTTGATTCATGAAAAGTTAACTGAAAAAATGTATAGACGATTTGAAAAACAATTTCGTCATCCTCCTGTTTAACTGAAAAAAAAAATCAGATATTACAAAGGAGTGTGATTTCTGATGTTAAGATATTACTCACATAGGTCGTATGCAATGTGAAACATTTATCTTAGCCCATAATTTATTGCTTTGTAAGTAGCACCATTTTTTTAGAATAATTTTAGCTAAATATTTCACACCCTTGCGGGTAAGTAAATGAATAATTTGATTCCTTACTTTAAGTATTAAAACTTCAGATCGTAAAAACAAAGATTTATGCTTCGGCCAATAGAATTCAACAGTAATTTTTACTATTTAGGTGTTCTGCACTGATTGAAAGGATAAAAGCTTGCATATATTCCTTATTCTCACTGTGATTCTTTTGACAAGAAGATAAAAAACATTTTGCTATGTCTGACCGTTGCTGCTATCTCAACGTGGTTGTCGGGATCGCATAACGAAATATCCTAACTAAGCTATGTTGGTTGGAACACTAGTTCCTTTAGGTCAGTCGGGTTAGACTCAGTGGTTAGAATATACGAAGGAACTTAAAGTTGAAGTCGTACTGCTGACTGTAAAAGAGTATGACAATAGACTTCCAACATCCTTACAGATGGTAGGTTGTCCCAATAGAAGAGACAGGCTAGAAAAGTTGACTAACAATTTCATACTTCACTTTACCCAACGAGTTTTCTTTTCCGGTGATAAGGCCTTTTGAATCGCGGAGCTAACACGTCAAAAAATTTCGAAAAATGGTCGTATACGACCGACTTCAAGTAGTTTCCCTTTGGGCTCTATGATCACCCTCTCAAGCAGCTATGATCATCACCAATCCAGTTTCTTTTTCAGGTCCCTTAAGAAGAAATCTTCTTACGCGGTCTGAACAACTGGATAGTGACCTAAAATCACACGAGATCACCTTGTTCATCACCTACAACGCAACGTGAACTTTGTACTGAAACTTATTTGTTATAGCCTACAGTTATCGTTGTGATAGCAAGTAAATTTACTCTAACGATTCTAAAGCACATGTGAAAAGGCTGGTACTAGCTAGAGATATTCATTTAACCACATCATTTGGTCTAAACATAAACTTTTAAAACATAAATAGAAGCAACCGCCACAAAATCAGTATGTTAAGTTAGTTCTATTATAGTTTTATAATATAGTAGTTAATCTTAAACTCTACGTTTCTAGTATATAATCGTTCTGGAAAATTTCATCGCCTCTAAACTACAAAAAATATAGTACAGTGTATTATAAAACATGCTAATGTTAACATAGAATAACGTATAGCACGACAGAAAACAGTTTACATGTATAGAAAATGAATGATAAGCTTTTCCTTTATGATATTAGTTTAAAAGCATCTAACAAACCACTATAGTGAAAAATAGTTCTAGATATCGAGATGACATACAAATCCACAAACGTATAAAGTAATCAAGTTAGTTTCAGCAGATCTATGATTTATTTGAAATATGCACGGAATGTAGGTGTCAAACTGCTTTAAGTTATATGAATGAACCTGATTTAACACCATGGTAACGTGAAAACGTGAAAACTTTATGAAAGAAAGAAAATTTTGCAATAATAATACCGGCTCCTTACCGCACGCATGAACTACTCAGAAAAGACCACGTAATAATAAAACAGAAGTAAAAAACATATGAAATGACACATATGAATAGCGATCTGAATAGATGGATTTTAAATCATAATATGAAGAAAAATTTGATAGAAGGTAAAGTAAAAGAGTAAAATTAATGATTATGATAGTGAAAAATTGAAGAAAACAAGTTGCGAACGAAGTAAAAGTATGAAGTTATGATACGTCAAAGAGTATGAACGAGTAAATCTGGATTGCTTGAACTAATTTTCAACTGTATCACTTTGTCTCTAAACGCCTGATAAGTTATAATCAGGATTTATGAGTTTTCAAACGCATACAAGAAAGCAACAAATGTCTGTTTCAGGTTCTGGATTACAAATGAATTTAACTGAAACTGAGGAATGTTTCATAAGATTATTAGGAATAATGGATCGGAATGAGTTATGAAGAACACCGGTTATTGATGCGCTACAAAAGTTTTTGAAAAGTTTGAAACTATTTAAGTTTAAGAGTTTACAATCTAATGGTGTTCATTAACCATAATCCAATTCTCCTTTGATATTTGAAGCGATAGATGACATATTCGAGTGTAAGTGGGAACATTACATTATTTTGATGTAAATATATTTGCCTGATGAGTTCTGAATACCATGTACTACACACATTGGATTCTACTGCTAGCTCCTGAAAATCAGGATTTGTAGGTATTATAAAAATGTGGTATCAAGATTCTTGGTAAGAACTGTCGAAATGTCCATAAGGACTAACCAGGACGCTCCTGTAAATTTACAACGAAGAAAATTTGGAAGCTCCCATAAAGTATCTTCATCAAAGGGGTAGTGGAATTGATCACTCTGAAGGTTCTTACTTTTTTTTCATGTACTTAGAAATTTTACGAATTATAAGATTTTTACTGAAAAGTTATATTTAACAATGTTTGCATCGATTTGCATACACAGGAAAACTTAGTGACAATAACCTCAACAGGTTAAATGAGTTTCATAAATAATATCATGTAACGTATATTTAATCTGTGACATACCGTTCAATAAACCGATCAAGTTGTGTACGACTCCAGCTTCAATCACCATTTTACCTGCATCAGGATCTTGGCATATGGCACTAAGCATTCGTACAATTTCTAAAATTTCATCATCTTCTAAGTGATTGGGAAGCATTGGTGATGAAAAAATTGGTCCGAAACCGTTGTTAACTTCGAAAGTTGTACTTAAAAAATCATTTGATTTCTGAACATGTACGCTCTCCAGTTGGCTTTTGATCCATTTCAGCAAACTGAATTCAGTGATTACCTTACTGTACTGAATATCTTTAAGATTGAGGTTAGCTAAACATCCTAAACATTCAAACTTGAAGTCTTCTTTTTTCCTAAATTCATTTTCGTCATCATCATCATCTTTTTCGTTGTCGTTATCATCATCTTCATTACAAACACCATTAATAACGTCGTCAGTTTTGTGAATTTTCATTTTTAAGCGGTTTTCTAATAAACTTGAAGTGTTATTCTGGTTGGTTTTGGAGTTCAGTGCCTCAGTGTTCAACTGCTTTTTACTACTTACCTTCAATTTATCATATCGAGTTGCTTTTGTAGAAGAATAAAGATTTCTTGGTGTATTCATCAAAAAGGGTTTTTCTTCAGTCACGATTTTTAATAGTTCTGGCAGAAAATCCTTCAAAATTGGTTGGACAGAGTAAACAAAATAATAAAAGACAGTTAACGAAAAGGTGTATATTTTTAGGTGGAAATAGTTTTAATGCTATTTTCGGTAATCTAAATCGGGAAAAACTGTTTGTAGTCATAGAGCTTCTCTTCTCGTTGTTGAACCACACAGAGACTTATGTTAAGAGAAGTTATGCAAAAATACTATTTGTGAGACTGAAAACTCACGGTTTTCGAGTAAAAGAAGGTCTAAAGTATGGATATCTGAAAGCTTCACTAGGTAGTATATGTTTATGAAACAACGGACTAACTGCATCATTTGTCAAGTAATATAAGATGTCTATGGGGATTTTTTGAATTTCATAGTTAACATTGTGGACTGATCTTAATTAAATAATCACCGGAAACCAAGAGACACTAGATAGCATTTTTGTTTCAGTACGGGACTCTTAAGCAGTACACATCCACGGCCCCACAACCAGTGTCAAGTGCTAAAAGATCATTTACTTTAGATTACATGTATTTAATGTTCGTAAACGATTATTATAATGTGTTATGACAAACACGGTCAAGTAGGGGAGAATATAAACAATACAATAGTTATACTTACTTCTCTCTGACTGTTTTACAATGTTACTGTTACCCCAAGGTATTTGGGTTATAATGTTTGGATGACTGAATGAAAACAGTACATTTTGCTTTTTTGCTGTGTTCTTACTTTGGGGTGAATACTGGGCTAAACAAAACAGGTTGAATTATGAGCAAATAGATTGTCTCAGTTATTATATAAGGTTAATTGTTGTGAATCAGAGTGCATCATCAGTGGTTAAAGTTAATATGGCAGGTCTGTAGGCGAAAAGGGTAAATTATCAATTAGATTTGTATTGGTGACATTTTACCTAATGACCCAAATAAAGAACATACAGTTAGACCTCCAGGATATAATAGTTGCCATCTATGATATCCACTATTCGATTAACATCACTTCGGAAGTTTTTAGTTTCACAGACGACTGAACAAAAACAACGGTATTTGAAAGAGTCGATGTTATTGTTCAATAGCTTCTACCAATCTATTATATTGTTTAACAAGTAAATGATTAAAGTTAAGAAACTATGTAATTTTCACAAAATATACATCTAAATTAGTAAAAACATCAAGATCTACGATTACTTACTACCATCTTTAGTTTTAATAAATCATTGTTCTGTGTTGCATTACGTAGTAACTTCATGATTAATTGATCACGGAATTTTATTGCACGCTTACTCATCAGTTTAAAACATCGACCTTCACCAAGCATAGCATTTGCACATTGATTATCTAATACCAAGTTAATACCTAGAGCCATTGGGATTAAATCAGATTTCTCTTCAGGATTTTCTAGTATTAATTTCTTAAGCTAAAAGTAGGGAGAAATTCACTATTTATTCATGTAGCCTGAAAATATAAATGACGATAATGCCTTATCCAATCAGTGTTTTATAATTATCATCCGTAATTGCCATTAAACAAACATTTTGTGTGGAACTAAATAAATTTTATGAATAAATCAAATAGATAGAAGATGCTCTTCATGAATCACTGGTAGATAGACATGCAGACAAAAAAAATGCCAACTTGGAACATAGTAACTCATGGCAGCTTAAGGTAACATTCTTTTAAATGACTCAAAAACAAAGTCATTACAAGCAAGAAGATAATCAGTTCAAGTGAGAAAAGTATAGATGGATAGAAGGTAAACAGATGGAAAGAAATAAAAATATTTAAAGTTTGGTGCGAAATAAAGACCCAACAACTTTAAACGAGATTAGTTGGCACGAAGAAATGAAGATTTCCAGAACTTGAAGCATGTCAGCCGGAAAGCTTAGAGGTCTGTCGTGGTACCAAATTACTATTCAGTAAATCCAAAAATTCATGGTGGAAGTACATTTAGCCTTCCAGTAAGCGGATTTAACTTTGGTCCTCATCGCTTATCTAAGCATTCATAGTACAAGATTACCAACAAATACTTCATCCTCGTCAACTACTTCACATCATGAAATCAATCTGTTAGACTGTTATATTTTCAGTCGTCCTTACCAATCAACCAGTGTTATAGCAAAGATGATATCCTGTTTTAAAAAAAATTGCTAAAATCTAAAAATGGGAGTTGTTTGTGCTGATGGTATTATTTGTGCATGAAATTTAATACTTTGGTTCGAGTTTTATGACCAGTTATCAATCGGTTTTGTGTTTTCATTACCTTATTATAACATGACATCTATCCCATTCAGATATTCAGATATGAACCAATTCAAAACTGTTCATTTATATGATTCCAAAATTACATCGAATGTTGTATTAAAATTATTGCTGATATCTACTCACTTTACCCTCATTTACTAATCATGAATATTTTATGATAATAGAATTTACTACCAGCATCCAAGGCCAACGATTTAGTAACCGTCAAAAATTGAAAACCGTAGTAAGGGGAAGGTTTAGTTATCAAATCACACGAACTTCAGTCACTGGGCTGAAATTTTGAACAGCTTCTTTACGACATCCTTTTGAACGACTATTTAGCATCATTAGCTTACATACAAAATGTGAGCCTCAAGACCTGATGAATAGACCTGTACTTGTCAAATGAGTTACAAAAGTTTACAGAACTTAGGAAACAAGCTGAAGTACATCATTCTTATATCTTATAATTTGCAATTTCTGATTTCGGAGATCAATGTTACTCATCGTTCTTAGTACAGAGATTCTGCGGTAAGGGATATTTTGATACTATTTGCTGGATGGTGTATTCATCACTTCGAATATCTGAAAATGTAATCTCAGTGTTAGAGTATATGTACACGAAGTAGACCAATTCATTGTGACCATTATTGGAAAATTACAGCTTTCATGGCTTAATAGCTCAGAGATAAATCGATTTATTTTAAATTGAGTTCTGAGTTCGAGTATCGAAAGAGATCCCACACAAAAAATGCGTTGTAAAATCATCCAGATCAAATATCGAAAATAAATGTACAAACAAGGTTGAAATGGAAAAGAGTACAAATAAATTTCCTACAATTTTGTGTTTAGTAAATCAGTATTTGATTAAACGTCAAATGAAAACAAAATGATAACTTACAAATGATAAACAATGTGTATTGACAAACGCCGGTCTGGATTGAGCTTCTGTTGTTAAATGGTATAGTATGTACAAAGCCACTGGTTGATGTTGAGTATTTTCTAGTTTAAAAAAAATACTATTGATGTAATAAATATGATAAACTAAAATAAATTATAGTTCAGTATTCTGTTTCATTATAGAAATTGGATTTCTGGGGGGGGGAGCAACAAATAATGAGACAAATAATAGCATAATGAAGCTACTGAAACAGAGATCATAAAGCCTTTTTTTAATTTTTGGTAATAATAATAATACAATCAGAATCAAGAAAGGACTTTCTTTAGCTTCTTATACTAAAAGTTTACAAGTCAGAGAAAACAAAACTTGGTTGCCAACGATAACACCTTCAAAGTCAACAGAAAACCATGTCAAGCCATTCCGTTTTTAAAAAAAAGACTCTGAGGATTGAAATAAAAGTTTGTTCATCTGTGCATTGTGAACAGTTGAAATCATTATTTATTTCATGACGTTACAAAGTGACTCGTTATTTTGAATGATTCATGCAATAGAGGTACTAACGCACAAGACTGGTTATCTCCAGCTTGTCAAGGACTGATCTCCTACCTGTAACTCCTTCCGTAGGTGATATAGAACTGTAGGGAGATAGTGACAAGAGATCTTATAAAATAACCTGATAGGAAATTCATAAGCATTTAAGATGTTTCGTATCTGTCAATAAGAAGACGCTACGAAACCTAACTTGCCCAAAAACTTAAATTACGAAAGTATGTAGTTGTTGAGTGTGTTAACCACCTCAGATGTTTGGAGTTTATGTTAACATTATTCGAACAGTGGTGGACAGAGTTATAGCAAATATGCATAAACATTTATCGACATTTCCCAAAAATATATCACTGCAATCGTGACTAATACTAGTTTTTATGAAGTAGTTCCTTTGTGAAACAAAAGAGTTGGAGTTAAATATTATTCTAAATTAACAGGCGCCTGACTATAGGCATCTTCAGAACACTGTTCGAGTACAGGTAAATTACAAAATATTTAATTTAAACTATTGTCGTTGTTTACAAGTACGTTGTCTCTTACATAATGAAATCTTTACTTCCCCCTTTTATTTTTATTGTGAGGTTTTGCTTTTCAAGTTTGTTTTCTAGTTGAAGTTAGTAGTTTCTGCATACATCCTAATTTTTTCTAATAAATGTATTTCTACCTTCATCTCATAAGTCAGAAATATAACTAATTAGGCAATCTTGGAGTTATTAAAACTACCCCAATATTTCCAAAAATTGTCTGGGGAAACTTGTAACTTTTGTTCAATTATTTTCGATATATGAGAGAAATTAAGTACTTCATCGTCTGGAAATCAGTATGAAGATTATTACCGCCATTAATTGTACTCTCATAGAAAGAGAGGAACAATAGTAGGAAGATGGTAAAGTGCATCAGGAGACAGAATAAGACTGACCGGTAAACAAATATTTATAATATAATATCCTCAAGATTTTTAATCCATGTGAATTTATGATTTTAATGCTACTTATTATTACCATGATTTGGATAAGTAACATGGTGAAATTCCGCAACAATTAATATTATATACCAATATCAGTTGGCGGATTAACGGATGTATATAGATTTATCACCATCTGTTCTCAGATCTTCTGGGTTCTTTAAATCTGAGATATTTACACGCTGAGATGGATTTTCACTTGTGAAATTACTTATCTGTACTTGATATTACGCATCAATAATCTGATGAAAGCATCGATTATCTAACAAGTTAACTTTTAGTATTGATAAGGCATATATTTTGGTTCATCTCATGTAACATAAAAAACAGTGAGTCTCTAATTACGTACAGTTAGAATACAGTTTTACGTTAGCCACTAGTTGGACAGCAAATGGATTTATCTCATTTTGGGAATAATGAAAATTCTTATAGAGTATATTGATTCAAAAATATACGGATTCAACGATGTCTTAGTATATAAACTGAAAACGTCTCCGAACATGAGCTTGTCTATTCAAATTACTTGAACGTTTTGTGCTGTAATCATCTTTCATTGTTTGGATCAGATCTACTGCATTCAATTTTGGAATTGCTTTGGAAGTGAAACTAATGACTTTCGTTGACGATATGTGATATTAAAAGAGACAAAGATGTGCACATAAAATTCAAAAGCAGTTGCTTTGAACTATAACTAACCTTTACCCTGAGTACAGTCATAACGTAATTTAATCAACCATTATTAGTTAAAAATACAAACTGACTCTTCAACTCACCTAATAATCCTACAATTTTATTTAAAACACCTTTGGACACCATTTCTAGTCTAGCAGATGTATCGAAACTAAGGTTATATAACAAACGTAAACACAAGTTAACGAGATCCTCTTCTGGTCTACATAATATTTTGGATAATCTGTCAATTATACCATTTTTTAACTGAAATTCAATAAGAGAATGTAAAACGGTTTGGACGGTAATCAAAACGTACTGAAGACAGAATAAAATCACAATTAATATTAAATAAGTGCTATTTTCTAGATACAACCATAAGCAATATAGAATATGACATAAATATAAATAATTTCCTCATTCATTAATACCGTGAACATCGCTTAAAGCCACCTAAAGCAAAGCAGTTAATGTGAAACCAAGATTTATCGCAAAATCAGAAGAAAATAAGTTGAAAACGAGTGAAAAGTATGCGGTAATACTGAACTCAAAACTTGGAGCAAGATAAAGAGTAAACGCATTCGGAGATTCATAATCGATCTCCAAAGCAGTGGTTGTTGAATTCACGAATCAATTTCAAATCCTGGTGTTCCATAACGTTAATTCTTTTCAACCCATGATACTATGGTAGCTAGAATAATTCATGGTGGCAAGCAATAGCTACATATAGGTAACATGAATCCTGATCGTTTCAGAAAATGAAAATTAATAGACATCTTTACCGGCTGACTATATTTATTTACTATTTTACGTTTATTTACAAGAATACCTTACACATAAGCCCAAAGGATTTCTATGGCTAAATACTTTGACCAATGTATGCCTCCCATTTCTAGGGGATAAATTTGACGTATTTAAAATAATACTGTGGAATTACGAACAAAATAATATTTACATAAAAGGTCGATGGAAATCTTGGTTAAGTCAGGAGTAGTGTGACTTAGCAAAAGATAATTGTCATTATTTCAAGAACAAAGGGTGTGCCTATACCTATTTAGTTTGGACCTTCACAAAACCCGCGCTTGCGAAACTTTCTCTGAAACATAATAAGGTTTTAAAAGCAGGCGCTTACACATATACTTTATTTTTCCTTTTATACTTTCCCAATTAAATGGTTTTACTCAAAATGACTTGAATCTGACGTGCGAAACTAGACGTGTTTCCTGTAGTCCCAGAGGAGTTCAACCGTGTCTGTTGTGAGGCATTTACTCACTGAAGACAATGATGGGCGGTCGCGCAATATCGTAGATTGGTTGAAGTTGGGCGCTTACACCGTTGTATGCCGGCTCAGTGGTCTAGAGGTTAAGCGTCGTGTGTCGGACCGAAGGTCCCGGGTTTGAATCCTGTGTGCGCAATCGTGGATACGCACTGCTCACGACTCCCATACTAGAACGAAATGGCCATCCATGGATTTCAGGTTGGTCTAGCTTAAATGGACTCATGAATTCAACTATCAAATCACTACAATTTCCATTAACCCTCATTCTGATAGTAAAATATGTGTATGCTGTTATCATACAATCCGATTGGATAAAGTAACTTAAATTTGAACAATCCAATTGCATAATTAAAAGCTAAACAAGCTGCGAAGCGTTACTACTAAAATACATAAAGACTGCTTCAAAATACGGATTCATTATGTTGAATTTCTAACCAGTAAAAAAGAATGGAAAGTATTTGAAACTGTTAAAACGTCATGATATGTTGAAAAAAGTATGCCTTCAGACCATGATCCATTTGAGAGCAAAACGTCTTTTTAATATGTGGATCGAAATCACTTATAGACAAAATTCATTTATACTATTTGATATTGCAATAAGTTTACTTTATAATTAGATTATATGAAATAGGATTGATTGTTAGGTGAATAAAATTCAAATTTAATAACTTAACTTTCGCTTACCATTTCATCCTTGTTCTCAGAGAATATACTCAATTTTTTCAAAAATGAGACAAGTAGTATTAACAGCTCGAAATTATCTCGGTTCAAACATTTACAAATCATACTAACTATTCCTTTATTGTGCATTTTAATTTCAACATTAATGTCTTCACTGATATTCAGTAGTAAGTAAAAGGAAACTATAAATTATCATAGGGAAGAAAATACAGGATACAAATAAAAAGTCCTTTCTAACGAATACTTTCAATGATATTATTGGCCAATTATACAACATCAAGAAACATGGTCACCATAAATCAGTTAAATTTATCAAAACAAACCAGCTTATTCATCAATCAACAGCTAGCCCCAAGATACTTGAAAAGTGTTCTTCACTGATCTTTGTCCTTACGTAAATAAACAGATATGCCAATTCTCCACTTTTTCTTAGTCATTTCTTTTTTACGTATTAATTGTACTACTTACTAATGTTTAGCAATTAATATAATTGTCAATCATTTATGAACATACAGAGCATGATATTACAATGGGTAACCAAGTTACGACTGCATAAAATATTGAGCCACACGCCCAAGGAACCCATATAACAACATAAACTGATAAATTAAGCCTCGCAGATCAATAAGTGGAATCTACACACATTACTTACAGGCACGGTTATATTACAGATACGAATTGATATTTAGTTGACCATACTAAGTTAAATATTATGCTAGTCGTTGAAGCTGACAATCATCATCTTATGTCAGCATATTTTTTACTTTCGATTGACAATAATGTTACTTAACTTGTCTGTGGCTTATGTTTGTTCAACGGGCATCTAATATTGTAAATGTATCGAATTAAATGAGTATCGTATTGTTAGGCATTTCGAACCATTATCAAAACAAATGATTTTGTTCCTCATCATGAAATGTCAGATACAAGAACTGAATGTATCCGTCATAGTATATTAAATGAATTTTAGGTTATGAAATTTCTATAGCTGGCATATATTTGGATGGTGTAATAAGAAGACGAACAGTATCAAAACTATGTGATATATAGTACCCTAATTTGGAGCTCACTATTGCTCCTCCCTATACATGTATGACATAGCTCAAGATCGTTTGCAATGGCACAGGTGCATCCACTCCTTGTGTTCTCTCAAATTCAAATCTCCTGAATCCTCCTTTTTTCTTTTTTTTCTCTTTCCAAATTTACTTCACTGGATTGTGCTCTTTAAATAACATCTTCAAACCCTGATGTTTCCGATTACTGCATATACTCTTACCGCCTCTACCACCACGGGATTTGAATCGATAACTGCATCTTTGTGCTAATGTGGTGTGGCAACTCGAACTGATGTACGTACGTACGAAGTTCTACGTTGTTACTGACTGACTGACTGTATGGTCACACATATTTAAATAGGTAAACTCAGTTGGATATGGCTCAATCGTTTTCATCTTTTTTTAAGTTTTTGATAAAGCATAGACCTTGTGTTTCTTTGATAATGACCCTTGCTAAGTCTTACGTTGATGATATAACCGTGTATCTTTTATTCATCTGTATATTAGCATGAAATAAATATGAATCGACCCTAACTTGTTTTTATGCCTAAATAGATTTAAGTAACTTACCCCTAAACAACTGTTCTTGTTTCCTGACTAGTGATTTATACTTCAAAAAGCTTGTCTCATAATTATTTTGTGCTTCATCCACCAAAGATTTACCATCTGTTGTCAAACTCGTCTCAGATTTATTGTTCGATAATTTGTGTTTTCTTTCTAGTTCTTCAACCCATAAGTCATATTTCTTTAATTCATGGTCAATGATGGTCATAATTAATGCACCTTAAACGAAAATAATTTTAATGAAACTAGGATTAAAGGTTTACTTAGAAGCTTAAAATGTCGTTGGAATATGTTCTTAATGATAATATTGCTGATTCAATAGATTATTATTATCTATTTACTAGCCCTGAATAGTTTTGTTAATAACTCTCCACGAAACTAATTCAAATTGTCAAATATGATACAATTGATGGTGGTCTTAAAAAATGTTTCGTACGCACGCCTCGGGAGATTACCGCTCTATATCAAAAAAAATTTCTTCTCAACGAAAAAATATCGAAAGCATGTGCTTAAAACATTGTCAGTCTCTATGAGCATTTACTCTTAACATTGAAAACTGGCCCACGTAAGCAAGGTAGAATTTGACTGCATATAAGAAGTATGAAAACGTAATTGCCCATTCAAAAAATGCACAGGTGGAACAAACAGATGTCAACAGTTACTGCAATTAATGATGGTAAAGCTCAATAGCAAGATGAAAGATTGGAATTGCTGCATCTAATCATAGATATTTGGCCTTATTTGGTAGACTACTAAAGTCTCTTCTCATGAGCAAGTATCTGGTCAGTGAGTCAGTTTGTTTGAATCTGTAGATAATTTTCAAGGTTACTTTATTTGCATGAATAGCCAAAATTGATGAAGTGTCCACGAATGGAGCCGTTGATCACCTTGCGCTCAGCTTTGATAACTATATGGAGCAATATTCGAAGACACATGAAAAGAGCACAATCTATGCAACCGACAAAACCTGATGCACAGGAAGAATCAAAATGGTAGACAAACAATCAAGCCGTTCAAAGCAGCAGTCAGTTCTTAGCACACATTTGAATATGACAGTTATGAAGAGAATGAAAAACTATTTTGGAAGATGAATATTGTGAAGCAGGTGAAATTTACGTTCGTCTACCAAAAAGCTAGTATATTGAACAATAGAAGGCTTTTTACTAATTGGGAGCTATTAAACATAGTCTATAAAATTAACAAATATAAATAAGGTCCAAGTATCTAAATGTGTGTATCTTAGAAGCACGGTATAGGAGATATATCAAATGAATAGTATTATGAGAAGAAGTAAAGTTTTTAATGAGAGCATCAAGTCGATTAACGGGGTAATAAACCTTCAATAGCTAAGGTAGCTAGGATATATTTTATGCATAACGTTTCATTACCTAACTTGAGTTGTAGTACAAGCTGGCCCAAGAGTACATCGAAGGAAATTTTGGAGATCCTAAAAGAGACATATCATTATTCTAAGAGGTAGCTGAGCTATTCTGGTTGGGACACCCGTGATCATTGTAACCCATCGTTACAAACGTTGCTTGCAATGGGTTAAAACTTATTACAATGGTACAGATATACTTGCTATCTATCTCCCCTTAAATCTTTGGTTTCGTTTTAGTTCATGAACTTTATTATTCGATCAAACTCAATTCTTTATGGCCACAGCTCACAAGTTATGCAGTAACAAACACAATGATTTCGTCTCCATCTCCTTTTGCTTTGTTAATTTCTCCCCCAAATGTTCATTCGTGTGGTATAGAAACTTAGAACGATGTCATGTAGTGTCCTGTCCTGAGCTATCTATGAATAAATGTCCACCACTTCTTTCAGAAGTGAAAGATACCTCTGTGGACTATGATATAGTGAAAATTCGTCAATCGCATTAGATGGATCAAGTATAACCCATAGATCAATTGATGCAGCGATGATCATTACCCATGTACTGAGTGTCAAGAGACACACTGTACAGTTATAACGGAAATGAAAACTAGACCATTTCATCAGAATGAATATTGTGAACAAAGACATTATCAAAGTCGGTCGTCCTGAAATCTTTTAAGATAGTTAATTATTTACCGGTAAAATGGGTACATTTAAGTAAACCTACCAATTTTGAAGTGCAATATTACCCCGTGGAAATTTGAGAAGGAAGAAAAACAGAAGAATATATAGGCTATGTTTGTTGCTAAATCTGTGCTCTTTTTCCAGTCTTCACGCAGAACTCTTGCCAAAGCACCAACAAGGGTTTCTATGAAGAAAATATCCAAGTTCAATACAAGGCAAAAGTCATAAGTCGCAAATAAATATATGCTTCTCTAAACACAGTGTAAAGCCAATCTATTAAAACAGTTCCAAAAATGTTCAAACCAATACCTCGGACTTTTTAAACACGAATGTGTTCCGAAGCTTAAAAATATGTTATCTAAACTTATCAACCTTCACGTAATTAAAATTTTTATTCCAAATTATTGAACTGATGTTCCGAAAGGAAACATGAAATCTTTCCATGCTATTTTATGCCGATTCATGTCATGTAGCACTGGTTAAACATTTGTTTGAAAATGATTGGTGAGAAACCTTGAGCGGCAGCACCATATTTTCCTACTCATGATTCTTGATGGAGAATAAAATGGGTAGACTATAGAACCAGAAACGTCTGCGTCTCTATTTGTTTGTAACAGAACTATTCGAGTGATAGTACTGGCGTTAAACAATAGGCTGTAGGGAAAATAAGTAAATGGTTTGATCAAACCATAAAAACAGGTCTACTAAGGGAGTCAAATTATACATTAGATACTTTCAATAATGTCATATTCAGAAGTGAGGAAAGACAAACATAAGGACGGGATAAAAGAAGACTTAGTTGATTCAGTTAGAAGCAACTTATCATATCCCAACATCAAAAGGTTATTTCGACATGTACTATTATACTTTGGCTCTCTAATATGATTCACATGGATATAACGAACGTTTATATAGATATGTTAGAGGGAAATTCAGCGAAAAATTGTGTAAGCATTTAATATCATATATACAACAAAATATGTCATTAAGATCTAAGTTAGTATAGTTTCTGGATTTATTTTATCGTACTCACCGTAACATTTAAGTGGGAAGTACTACCGCTAAAGCGTAAAGTTAGGCTCCGTGAAACATTCGTTACTACCAATAGGCAATAATTTTAAATTTTATCACTTTTGTACGAAGGCACAGAGTTTCTGTCTGCTAAGCCTCATATGATATCAACGTGTATAAGTCTACCATAAGGAGGTTCGGTATACACTAAACGATCTTGGCGTTATTTCTATTTTTGTCGTTGAGTGATGCAAAGCGGTTCTAATAGTTGTGACAGGTTATAGCATCAAAACAAACCACATTTTATGTTATAAATATCTATCCTGTATGAAGTCAACGAACTTTAGAATGTCATAGCCTTAATCTGTGGAAAAATCCAAATACCTCATCAACATCATCAGTACTAAACATCAAACAGTAATCCAGCTTTATAGACGCTGACTTAGGTATCTGTTTTTTATCCTCTGGAGAGAACTAAGAATCTGAAGGACGATAAAAACAAAATACAAATTATGAAGATGTGGTTTCAACTGACCATTTTGAAACAGCTCCTCTAAATTGTCGGAATTTCTCGCAAGTTGTAAAATCAAAGCCGATGCACGTAGCTTTTCTGGTATACCTTCATAGAGTAGTTCTAAATAATCCTCAAGTTCAGTCAAATGAGCAATTTCATTTATTTCAGTTGAATCGAACGCTCCGGGATCAGCAAGTGTTTCTGATATGATTGATGGTTTTTCTAGCAAAAGATAATTTAACACTAAAAATATAGAAATACTGAGCAAAATTAAAATTTAACAATCATTAGCAGCTGTATAAAGGATAGTGCCGACCGTGTCATTAAAACGGTTTTCATTCAAGCCACTTGATTTTCAGAAATGTACGTTTCGTTAGTGTAAGAATCAGATTAATTTAGCATCAAGCTTCTGATAATATGAAAACTGATAAATGAACGTTTCCACGAAAGATTTATTGAAATTCCAAAATTAGGGAAACATTTTCATTCGGATTTTTTGATCAGAATATAAGAAAACACTCTTTTGATCTGCGATGTTTATGTTTTGTTAGCAACTTTTAACTAGAGAAAGACGTCTTCTTTACTGTGAATTACAACAACAAATCAATTTATTGTATAGAAAATGAACGTAAAATGTATCTACGAAGTCAAAAATATTGGAAAATGTTCTCGTTAAGAAGTGAAGTGGATTTCGGCTATATATACCTTCCAATCTATTAAAATTTGATATAAGCTTACAAAATATAAGGCATTTCACCTTCAGATCAAACCATTAATTTCATATGGTATGTTCTGAATTATTTTTCTGATTTTGCGGTAATGATATAACATTTTTATACATACGGGTGTAATTTATGTTATCAGATATGTACTTTTAAATGCAGTTTTTTATAATAGGTTGTATTGCAACGTTTGTAGCTACTAACTACTGGACTAAGCCTAAAAAATGCATAGTTTAGCTATAAAATGTCCAAAATATGGATGTTGAGATAGAAACAGATATATAATTCATCAGTGAGTAATATTTCCTGGTCAAGAAATTTCGGTTTCTGATTTCGCAAACTAAGTGCACACTTTTAATAATTGATTAACTGTTATTTTAACTCATTAAAATTTGGTCATTGATTGCACGCTTACAAATGACATCTGTTATGCCATTATTTTTTATGTCCTGTTAAGTGGAGGTTGGTGAATAAATAATTCTTTACATAAAGTCCTGCTGTCTTACTTGCGTAGACAATAGCGATAAGTGGCAGAAATCAGCTAATCGCAAGGCGTGGCGAGTAGCTGTGCTTGTCGCAGCAACCAGAACTTGCTTTGATTCGTAACACTGATATATCAACCTTGTCTGTTTCATAGCAAAGAGACAAACTTTTATTGAGAGACGACACGTGATCTAGATGGAGCTTGGTCGTTCTTTCAAAATGTATCTACCCTATAAACTTGACTGACAATTTTGAAATCTCCTTGTTGTCACTTGATTTAAGCAGTTACATTTCACCTGGCCGTTCGTTCTTCAAAAGTTTTATGCAAATCTAATATATGAGACTATATTTTCTTAAGAAAGTCTCATGTTGTTAAGCAATCAAATTCGTCGGCCACATAGCTTTTCCTTTTATATGGAAAGTAAAAAATTCGAGTGTTTATATTTTTGTGAGACCCTAGCAAGTGAGAAAATTTGGTGATTGGTTTGAATATCTGTACTGGATAAAAAAACACGAACTTTTTTCATCAGTTAAACAACTGAATCATTTTATTTAACGTTGAAACAAATAAATTAACTATTTTGTAACAACCAATCCACTTCAGTCTTTTATTTGCTTCCCAGATTATTTGAAGTGGCTAGAAATGTTTTCAAATTTCGTGCATTACCGAACAGTGATTAGTAAATGAGTATGGGAACCCATTCTACCTGGTGTTTGTATATCCATATATTCTATGAAGCACAGTTGGAAAATAAACACAGCGGTCTTTGCAGTGTGCAATCTCTGTTTTCAAATGGTATCTTACGAGTAAAAGATCTGAAACCATAAATGTTTTTCAGTAGTATGCAATGAATTCAGGATGAATCGAAAGAGAATAAAGATCTCCTGGTGGTAAGTAACCAAACCGGAGTCCTTCTGGAATCACACTTTTCTACGTGCTTTTAAGAAACACTTATATAAACTGAATATAGAAGAAAAAATGTCCATCTTGTAGTGTTTATAGGGTCAAGCTTGAACAGTCTATTTTTAATGACAACGTAAATTTCCACATCGAATAATTATATATATAATGGAAGCTGTCGTTAAAACAGCAAAAACTAACGATTTTTAACTTTCTTTGTCTCTTTTCTTTTCAGCAAATACTTTAGCAAGTGTTCAACTTGTGGATATTTGTTTTCCGATATCAATTTGCAGCTTGAGATGATCTTTTTGGCCAGCTCAGGGATATTTGTGTTTTCATTCAGATTTCTAACCCGAATTCTATATATTTAAAATCTCATAAATCTATATGTCATTACATTTTTTGACTTTCCTTTCGATCCCCAACCATTGGATTTCCTAATTCCCCAAGGATTGTAGCCTCCGTTTCATAGTGCACAACAAGTGCCTTTTCAGTTGGATGCACATCTATAGAACCAGCGCGTATTTTTCTTTGGCAGTTTCGTCAATACTACTAACATACCTTTTCAGAAATTTGGCATCTTCGACCATTTTAAATTCCCGGTAGTAAACAAGGACAGAACCACGGAAAACAGAGAAATTAATTGGTTAGCTGAATAAAACTGTATATGCCATTCAATAAACAATGAATAATCCAAAACTTGCACTCTAAAACGTCTGAGATAAAAAGTTAGTTTTCTTCTAATAATCATTCCAACGTGTGAATCATTTCTTAGATGGAGTTCCGATGCATATGTTGAAGTAGATTAGTTGTTGATTCTAATGCTGTTTTAACTTGTATGACATTGACAATGTCGTTATGCCGTTCAGTGTGGCAGCTGGATCTATTTTTTTTCTCACTTCCTTGAATGCTGGCCTTGTGGATGGAGTGTCATCCTAGAAACTAATGCGGAAACTTTTTTTTCAAGTAATTTTGGCAATATTGTGGATATGAAAATGATATATATTAAGTGACTAAGTAACATAGAATCATTCAATCTGTTAACTTCCAAACATCACAGGCATTAAACTAAGCATTCATGCTTGACCATCTTACTTATTGGGCAGCAGACCAAGATAACGTTCGTCTGTCAATGTAATACTCACAGATTTTAGCGAAGCATTTGATATTATCATTTAGGTCTTATGCAGAAGCACTCTAGCTTCGAAGTGACAGGTGCTGAACGTGAATGGGTTAGAAGCTTCCTCTGTAGGTGAGGACAAAAAAGTGAGGGTAGGTGAGAAATTATCTGAATGGAAGTCGGTCAAAAGTGTTGTACTCCCAGGCATCATCTTAAGTTCCATAATTTTCCTTTTCAACGTCATTGGATTAACGCGACTGTTTACATTGTTGACACTATTGTTTGCTGATAATGTCAATACCCGAAGAAGTGAGGCTGATCACTATGACCTCTAAGCTGACCCAGACGAACTAGGTAAATGGTGTCAAAGTCGGGGCTTAGAAACCAATGCTAAAAAGAATATGCTCATGTACGTCATGCAAAGTTATGATTACCAGTATGCTATCAACAGTTCACCGCTCCCACGAATGCAGGAACACAAAAAATTCTGGTTATTCGTAAACCACAACTGTGCATTTTAATTCAGCAGTTAACAAATGTTTACGGTAGTTATAGTTAATTCGTCGCGCATTCAAATGCATTAACGAGCAGGATATTTTGAACTTCATATCCCATTTATGTAATTGTGTGGTGTATGGTACTATATCAAGCCCGAATGGGTTACTTTAGCTTCTGGATAGACCAATGTATTCATTTTTTCAAGTCTTATTTCGTTTAAACTGTTGTTTGTGAAGGCCTTTTTCTACTCGCTCATCAAGTTTTCGAATAAAAGCAAGCGTACATAATTTATTTTACTTTCTTAGAAAATACATTCCAACTGAAAAGAATTTAAAGTCAGTCACTTAAAAACGTCACGAAAAGTCTAAATTTGAAGCCGATTTACATGTACTCAATCGAATATTGCACTAGGATATGCTGATTCTAACTTTCAGAACTCGGCTGTCGCCTGCTTAACACGTAATCACATATTTTATCATGAGCCTGGATGTTAAACAGATTGTCCACATAGTTTAACTTCATGGTGGGAAGTTACATCGCCAATACATCTGACTATCTCGGCTGTCAAATATGACAACGGAGTCTTCAGTCGTTTCCAGTTTTTTCATGATCACGTATCATAAGGTTTCTCCAGGTTTAAGCCAGAAAAATCACTTCAGATCAATCGACGGCTCTATTAAATTTCAGTCCTTCGGACAATGCTAAGCCAATTAACTAGCTTCTCAACTTGGTCTGTTTGTTTTATTACGTACGTATTGACTGTATAATAAAGCGGAACTCTCAGCACAAACCATGCATCAAGTTGATCCGTTTCTCCATTAGACAGTAGAGGACTGGATGATGAATATTTGGTGAGAGGTGTGGAGGTTGGAAGGCTGAAGCGAGAACATTAGCGAGTTGCACGACTATTTTGACCATATAACTCTTTCATCTTTATACTAAGCATATTATATAGAAATACATTTCTAGTGGGATCTTGCAAAATAATGATCCTGACTGCCATGTTAGAGTGAGTCAATATGGACAATAATATGAATCCAATAGAAGATCACGTAGGTCAGGCTGTAAAAATTAGCTTTAAAATGCTGGCCCTGTTGGCTTAATAGCAAACGTTAGTCAATTAGTAACAATCATAAGCCTTAAATCCAATAAATGTTTCCGTCATCACTTACAAAATTTCACTTATTATGTTGGTAGTTTCTGTGATCGAATCTGTTGTCACAGCTAATACTAGTACTTTTTACACTGTTAGCTCTCCCTCTGTAATTACTGTGTAGATTATAGTTACCGATATATTAATGATCACTCTTACAACAATTTAATTGCTCCGGCAAATGTCTCCGTCAACAATAATGTTATTAATTATACTGTAGCGTGGCGTCGAGTTGAGATTGACTATGAACACCGCTACCAAGAATCACGTGCCAAATAAATCAGAAGGCAAAGGTTGAACGTAACTAAATAAATCCATAAAATCCCCGAGAAGCCAAATATCAGAAGGCAATTAATGGACCAAGTCGAGATATATTTGCTGGCGATCTCGTGGTATCGAAAGGATACCGAGATTGTGTCAGGATACAAGCTTGGTTACAGGATGTAACCGAATTCGCGCGAGGTCACAATCAAAGTGTGTGTATAAGAATGGAAGCACAAAATAGCTGTCATTAGCACAGTCAAACAAAAGCACATTAAAACAAACACTGGTACAGTTGGTTATAATAATAATTGTTTTTATTAAACCAGTCGTGTTCTCGTAATAAATGTGAGTCACTACAATACTATGAATGGCAATAGTGGTACCGTTTATATCACCAACAACTTTGTGGCTAATTCTTATCCAATCAGCGCTAGCCGATACTTGGAGAACAATCTAGAAATCTTCTCATGTAAAAACTAGAAATATACTAACGTTTTTCCTATTATGCTTCTTACTTCCATCTAACCTTGTTATTTGGAATATAATCTCTTTCCTGTTCAACCGTGTTCTGATTTGGGGACTTGTCGAGTGAATTTGTGTCAAGAATACTAACCAATAGGAATAGCTGGGTTATGACTATAAGAGAGAATTATAACAGTGGCGACGAAGAAAAAGGAAAACAAATCCAAGACGCCCATATCAGATGACCAGCTTAACTAAATACTACAACAACAGCAAATACAACCTGATGCACAAATGTGGTTGTTGGAGACTGACTCAACAGCTCAACATCGACTGTTCGAGTTCACATGCTATTTCAAGTACGCCTTGTGTTGCAGCATCCCAGAATTCATCTATGATCCCGAAAGTGGAAATACTTTTCTCACGTAGTTCAAACGTTGGGACGATATATTTAGAATAGAATTCTGTAACCAAGACGACGCGTGGAAGACTCGATTGTTGGTACATAAGTTGGGAAGCAATGAACATGCACGTTATACTGACCATATATTGCCAAAGTTACCTCGAGAGCTCGGTTTCGAGGAGAAGGTAATCCACTTGTCAGAGATATTCAGTGAGTTATTCTCATTGTTTAGTATTCGATATCGGTGTCTAAATTTGGTGAAACGCGAAGTCAATTAATGTGGTGCTCTAGCAGACATCGTCAACAGAGAATGTGAACGGTTCAAGTATTCGGAATAATTTGATAACTCAGAGTTCATCGTGTTTAATATCTTTTCTAGGCATGCAGTAGATTTCGAACAGCTCTATTTAGCCTTCATAGACAACCCCATTTAAATTAATTTCCAGCTGCCTAAGATTTGACTTTATTGAGATACTAGTACGATGACCAGAAGTATTCGAAATAGTTCGCTAAGAATTCATGAAATGGTGCAACTTGAAGCAGGTAAAACTAGATGAGTACGATTGGAGTTGATGTGTTTGTAATTCTTAAAATGCGCGCAGTTAAGTACAAATAAATCATGAGTCAGTAAAAATACCGCAAGTAGTCCGGCGTATATTTGCAAGTTGAACTACACAACATGTCTTGACTACTTTTTTCCATATTTTCGAATATGCGGACCAAAATGAAAACCGACAAACCTTATTTTACTATCTTGGTTATAAAGTGGAGAGCAAAGGCAATATTAATTGTCCAGTATATATACAAGTATCGGCTTCATATTATTAGCACAAAAAACCTTAGTTTACTTCCAATTGCATCCCTTTTGATCTATACTTATCTCATTCACACGATAAAAGATAAACATAATGAAGGAATAATAAAAGAGCCAGTCACTATATAAATATCTAATTGTGTAGACCAGTATCACCACTTCTACAGAACTAGCAAAAGGCTTATAAACTCAAGAATTTCTCACTCATACGCAAGGTTTTCAAAACTGTTGTGCAAAGGGTGACAAAACGTCTCACCTAAAAAACTCCAAAGCTACCGGTTACCTAAGCAAATGAAGATAAAAAGAAATAAAATAGTGATAAAATAGGTGGGCATTTGTAAAGCATAAATAATTAAATGAACACTTTTCTTAAGAAACGCAGAAACGGTTATGTCCCATATTGCAAATTATTCAAGCATTCCAACTAAAATACCTTATTTTACATACCTTCTATTCAACAACATTACAACCTGTGATATTAAGATGTAACAGTAAGTAGATAAGAGTACTGTAAATTTAATCAAACTATAACCATAACATAGATACATTATACAAATACCAACGATCACTAACTTTCAGTTACCATGTAATGGAATAATGTTCGAAAGGCTGCATTCAGTGTCATGCACCTCACAATACAAATAAACAGTGATTGTTCGAGAATAAAAATAACGGTCCCTGTTGAGTATGATCGGGTTTAGACATGTTAGTTTTTTTGTAGCCGTTTGCATTTACCGATATTTCGTTTTCGCCTCAGTTTGTATTATAAGTGTGTGACACTAACACAATTTAAAAACCTATATAGCTTACTGAGAATCACTTAACAAGTAAAGCTATGATCGAGTTCAGGTGTCTAGTCGATGAATTCCAGAAATTATATTGTGTCATCTACTAAATATTGGTGTGATTACCACTGATTTATGCAAAAAAACGTCCAGTACATACAAAACGAAGTATATTCCTCGAACTTTTTTTTGTGTAAATATCCAAATTTTTCTAATTTTCATATTTGCTGCTATTATCCCCATGACTGATCTCTTGACACTTAGAGAATAATTTACTCCTTCTCTTACAGAATTTCTAGTAAAGAAACCCAAAGTCTTACTTACTTGAATAGATTTACTTTCACATTATTTTTATTTTCACCACGTGTATCTAACTCCTGTAAAATGGTTGTTGAAATTCTTCCTCTATTTTTAATTAGGTTTCTCATCTCATCATTCTCAGGTGTTAATGCTCAAATTTTTATTCTACCATAAAATGTTACTACAATAATAATTTAATTTAACTCATGTGTGTAAGACATATAATATCGTTATTCTTCCTCACAAAAATATCTACTAATCATTTACACATACTTTTTGACGTCAGCTTAATATTCACCAAAGTATTACAGAACCTATTGAAATACTGTGAGTAGTATTTACACATTATGGGAACTCACGTGTATAACTGCATTTGTCAATGTTAAGTTCGTCTATGTTCTCTGCCCTTATTCTCTTCCATTCAACTCTTTTGTGCGTTATTTTATACTACTTATTAATATTTAGTAAACAGTTTTATTCCTAACACATTTCGTAGAGCAAGTTGGTCGTGTAATGTTCTAAAATATTTACATATACTTATAGCATTTATTGTATTTATCATTATCATCACTTTCGCTTATTCCTTGTAGCAGTTATTCGCAGTTTGTGTAGTCATTCAGTCCTTGTTTTAACTCAGCGGTTTCCATATTGTTTGCTCTTGATTCCGTTTTTGCTTGTTGATAAACTGTTATCAAGGTTAGACACTGCTATTAACTGTCATTTGCTCTATCATATGTTGTAACTGTTCTTTATGTTACTATTGTAGTAGACCCTTTTATTTCAGACTCACAGACATGCAAGCGCTACAGATACCTCACAAGTTGAGGTTTGTAACTGATTTATGGACATTACTCAATAAAGAACCGCTTTTAGACAAATCGCCGTTGGTGAACATCGATTTCGCGCTTCTCTCAATTGTGTGATATGACGCTTTGATAGATTTAACAGTCTAAACCTGAAACGGTATCTTCAGAACAATTATGAATGGATAAGTTGTTTATGAATAACTATAGGTTGTGTACTTTGAGACATATATTGACAAAAAGGTAGTTTTCGCTTAGAAATCATAAACTATATTGGATAACTGCAATTTTGTAATAGTTGATTTTCAATAACCACCCTGTGAATAAATCGAACTCATCAAGTGAGCCAGAACGTCAAATCATGAGGTAGCCTGAGTTTTAACAACCAAACTACAATGAATTTGTTTTGGAATAAAACTGGGATCTAAAGTCTCGGCTTAAAATGGTTTGGATTTTAGTCCCAGATGCGGTTGTATCTACCCGTTGTTCAGTGTTTCTTTTTAGACGATCAGTGTAAGATCCTTTTGTAAATAGTTGTGGGATGGTTACCATGTTACCAGTATTTGAACTTGCTACTAGCTGATATTAAAATAAGATAAAAGACCTATGATTTTTATTGCTTAATGATGATAAGGACTTGTTATTATCAGTTTATCTTGGTAAACTGAGCACGACAAAATGTAGTGACCAACTGACAGACGACAGTCTTTTTCAGTGGATAAGACACAATTGAATAGCTTAGATCCCATTTACAATATATGTCAGAATTCTGAATGTCGAGGAAATAACCAATAGCTTCCGCTCAATGAAAGAGTAAGTTTATATTAGTAGGCAACAAAGCTGTTCAGGTATGATCTCAAAAATCCATTTCTTTGAAATGCAAGGTAAAATGTTTTCAGAAAATGAAATATTTGAACTAAAGTCCGCTGCAAGGTAAGCAGATTAGGTCAAAAACACAAGCACATTACATAAATTTCGCCCAGTTTTTAGATTATTTAAAATATCTTTTATGTGTAGTATACGTACAGTCATTCAGTTTGTTAGTGATAAATAATCATAAGTACTATCGGTATTCGAGTTATTCATCACCAAGGTTCTTTGAAACAATATGTTCTCAATTCTTCCTTACGTTTTGCAAGAAAGTACATTAGTTAATATCCAACTTATTTGTACGATGTTGGGCACGTAGTAAACATATATTGCTACTTTGATACAACCAAATTTCTATGGTCATTGTTTTATGGGTGACACTCCTGTAGATTGTAACCTCTATTTTAAGACTAGCACAAATAAATCAAGCTTTAAGCAGAATATCTGTAATTTAAAATGGAGCTATTTCTTTACTTATCCCTAATACTGGTTTGTTCGCTTCAAGATTGGCTTCAGTGAAGTTGTGATTGTACTTTATGTTTCCTAAATGACGTTTATCAATCAAGATCTCACTCGAATTTGAATAAACACAGATTCTTTGTAAATCATAATGACAGCATTAATGGAATGGTTGTGTTTAGTTGATTTCGAATTTACGTAGAGCTACATAGAGTTCATAGAGTAACATAGAGCTGCGGCTGACAAGGAATATGCGACAGGTGCACATAACATAGTTAAGACGAATGATAACGTAATAAGTTTAGACAACATTCTTAGGATGAAAAACGCGTTAAATCATATGATTTTCGCAGTAATTAAAGGTAGAGGTTGGTAATTACATGCACATAGTTTTATTCCTACTAAAATCGTGATATCTAGAGACAGATTTGCAAATAAATTTTGGTACATATTATATAAGTGGTAGTTAAACACTTTTCTAACTGTCGATGTGAACCATAGATTTAAGGTGAGAGAGGACTATTCTAGCTATCAGTAGATATGTAGAACTTATGAACTTCAGAAAACCGATATTACGCCGAGCCGAAATATAATCAGGAAATAGCACATGTCATAAGAAGAACAACTGGTAACAATAAATGATAAAACATAAATGTGTCAATATTTCTTTCCTGCTAGTGAATATGGACCACCTATGCTTGGGTTAAAGAGCCCAAGATTGCAGAACGTACGTGTTTCTTTGTGTACTAATTTTTTCCGACAGTACTTTAACCAAATATCTGCTCTTACAACACTCAAAGGCCATAGGATGCATAAAAATTCACCCAGAAAACATACATATCAAGGGACAGCCAATTTTCTTGAAGCGTAAACTAATCTCATATGGTTTAAGACTGTGACGAGTGAGTTAGATAAACTGGTTGGCAAAGAGACAATAATTCCAGTTGAGTCGTCCAGTTGGAATACTTCTATTGTGCCTCCATTAAAGGAGAATGGGAATCACCTGGAATTTGTGGTAACCATCGCCTGATACCAAATACCCGGCTATTGCAACAGATTTGTACCTCTGAAGAAACTGAAGATATTCTGTATAAATTACGATAGTTAAGGTATTTTTCTGGAATAGATATACAAGATGTGTATTTGTAAATTACACCGCATGAAATCGCTAGTGAACTAGCAACTATTAATACACCATTTGGGCGCATCAGCTACAAATTCCTACTGTTTGGACTAAATGTTTCTCCTGGGATATTCCACAGGGTTTTAATTGAGAGAATTGGCGGTCTTGATGGTGTCAAATCGTATCAAGGTGATGTAATATCTCAAGCTGAAAATATTGTGTGAATTGAACCAGGTTAGCTTTAAATATTAGTGTAACAGGTTTGCGGAGATTATTAAATTTGATAGTCTGCATGACTAACTGACCTTATTAAGGCAACCAATAAAAACTGGAAAGGACTTAACAACTGTTTCGTCTTGGTATGTGACTCCTCAGTACAACGCATCCATGGTCCAACCAGGATTTTAACCCCATAATCTTCAGGCCTAATGATGAGCGCCTGACGTAAGCCGTTAATTAGATAAAACTTGAACTGTTAACCATTGGATCTCAACTCAGTGGTGACCTCAGTCAATTCATATTTTAGGAGTTGGCTTTGCAAGACTATTTACGTGATAACGAGAGTTAGAAATCAGTTACAACTCGAATCAGACTCAGAAACGGTTGTCTTAGAATTATCACTATGTCATTACCTCTGTTATTTGACTCCCTAATTCCGATTGTGGTGGATACTAAAAGGCTCCTTTGAATGATTGATTTTTCATCATTTTCATTTATATGAACCTTTAGTAGCTGTCCGATAAATTACTTTTTACATAAATGTTTATTTTTCCTCTATTAAAAGTAAACCAACAAATTTACTCGTACATCTCATATATGTGTAATACATTTTACTAAACGTGCACAGATGACTTATTAATATACGTGAATCCGAAATTTTAACCTACTGATACTTAACAATCAAGTGTTCTATGCATATGTACCTAGCCTTGCTAGAATAGAGTCTAGAATTACTATTGTTTTTTGACTATTTTGGTGTGATCAAATAGAAAATCAGCTTAAATCTTATATACCTCGTCTAATCACCATTACATCTCAATCTTACACTAACTTTATATTTTCTATTATGATCTACGAGTGGTTTAAATGTGATATCCCTCAGTTATTTTAGCTAAATTCTGTCAAAGCAATGACAGTTATGTATTAAACAGAGAATTTATGTTACTTATTTAAATAGTTTGAGCTTAGTGGTCAAGCCCAAATGTGAGTGAATCATGATCAACGTTTTAGGTTATTTCTCATTTAGGTTCTTTGTCTTTAGTCTTTAAATATTATCATCTGAATCTGATTAATTTTGCATATTTAAGTGTTAGTTAACTTTAGTCACATTAAACAAAATGAGACGATACATTTTCATACAGGTTTTACTAAACATACTAAAAGAAGTTAAACAAAATAATCGTGCGTGATTATGTCGTCAGTTTCTTTTAAGATATTTAAATCCCTTTCTAGTTATTTAAAAAGTACTCTCAACTAATACATACACCTTAATAAATCTATTCACAAACGAATGGACACTAATCTTGAATACTAAATTGAGATGACTTTTATTTTGCAATACTATTAAAGAAAACCAAGCAACTGTCCCTTGGGTTCAGAAGCAAACAAAATTACCAGATATTTAAAAATTTAACCCATCTTACTAAATATTATGACAGTTATCAGTCATCTAATATTAGTCTGGCACCATTTATCATATTCAACTGATAATTTTATATTATTGTATTGACTAATCAACTGTTAGTGGAAGCATTTTGCAGTTTATAAGTTTAAATAGTCAAAAATTAAGATGATTCTATTACCTTTTGGCTTTTTATGGCGACACTATAATTTATAGACAAACCAATAAGGTATAAGATAACAGGTCCCGGATTGTGGCGCGAAATTCCCTCATCCATTTGGCCAAATAGAGTTTTGGCATTATAACTGATGTCAGTTCATGATGAAAACCCTAAATCTGATTCCTAACCATAACTATCAACTGTAAATCGTAATTCCAATTCCTCACAATGCTTTATAACTCTCATTTAGTCCTAGTTAATAGGTGGACATTCTCAAGGTCACTTTAGCGTCACTCAAAGGTCGTCCATAAATTATAGTCTCACCGAAAATTGTATTCCAGCAGTACTTACCAAGTTCGGGTAATAACGGAATATACATTCAGTTATTTTCAGAATTTCAGTAAAGGGGTAAAGGATGAATATTATACATACTATGAAAATGAAAGAATGTATTTTCTGCCACATAACATACGATGGCTTTAAACAATCTACAACAACTTCAATTTCAGATGATCGAACACCATATTGGTTTTTGTGCTAAAACATATTCACAATTGAAAGTTTCGGAAGTTTGGAGTTCAAGCTTGATGCTTAAGTACCCAGATATAGATATCCAGTCTTACTAACCACTAAAATCTGTCTCTCCACCTTTCGAAGCTAAACTAAGGTGAATAAATTTATCAATTGTTCGAAGGTCCTGTTTACAACTGCAAGAACATACTTAACCAAACTAGAGTTAGACGGGGACTCATAAATTAATTTCACGAATTATAAAGATAGATTACCTCAACATTCTTTAATTCTAGGTAGAAAACTGATGTATGCTCATGAAAAAGTATACGCCTAATGGGATAGTAAACCAACTAGCTTTAAATATTTATGGTCCAGAGTTTCACCACGAAATGAATGTAAAAAGCAAACCAACAACGACCGAACTGGACATGGACAAAGTAGTCACTAACAATTAAAGACAAATTGATCAAATGACTTATTAAATAAACTGTGTTTAGAAGTAAACAGAGTGAAATGAATACTTCGGATTCTGATTTTATCTGACACAATTTAGGAACAATCAGATTGTTTTTTCTTCATTCAGAACAAACTGTAAACTTAATTATGTCATTATTAGCTCACTGAATACTAACTACTTGTTTCATACGAGTATCTTGGAAGGTCTAGAGATTCTTCGCTTGAAAGAATAAAAATGTCCACTGTGAGATTATGAAAACCGACTGTTGACATCAAAAACTTCATAAACTACATAGAAGCACTTTATTAATTTGACTTCCATGACATTTTTAACAGTCTTGAACTTGCTGGTTAATGAAGATTTAAAATGTTGATGATTTTCAGCATTTTACAAGTTCAGCTTAGTTTCACCACATTAGGTTTGATTTAACAGAAACACTTCAAGGTTTTAAGAAAAATATACAATGTAATGCAGCACTCCAGGGAAACTTAACAACCAACTTATGTTCTCTTTCAGAGATCGACTGAAAAGTAATTTTTCTAATGTGAGTAACTGATAACTTCACATTACAAAAAATTTCAATATGAACTGTTCAATAGCTTCAACTAAACTAATTGAGTATGGTTTTTCATATACCAGGCTGTTATCAGATTTTTTACTGTAACGCACTTTTAAGTAGTTTATTTTAATATTTTTCCATTTCATTCGTCTTATCAATAAAAAGCTGGGTAAATCAGCAATAATTACAATCGATACCTTTATTTTTGTTCATATAAGATGTGAGCTTATACATAAACTATTTTCAGTGAATCACCGTTGTACCACAATCTGGAACATCTTTTGTATAAAAATTATTTGACAATTATCAGATAAATTAGGATGACCTATATGATTAACATCACAGAAATAAAACCTTTCATTACCAGTTTCAGAATATTTAAAACTTTAAGGTTTTCGACGGCAGGTTTACAAATTTCATACACATTTAGTATGTCAGGTATTTTAGCCAGTCTTATCAATACTGACTGAATTTATGAGAAATAGAATTTTCCGATCTATCCAAAGCGTACTCTGTCAGTGAGAATAGACCAGCTCCAAAAGACTGGAAAAGATATTGAATTCACGTCGATGCATTGTATTGAAATGTGTTAATGAAGCACGTAACCATGTACAAAATATTTGTCATCTAAACTGAACATTATGAGACTAAACGGAAATCGGTATTAAAATATAAAAATCTTAATGTATTGTTTCCTACTAATAAAACCTGCACAAAAGGAAATGCGCGATCTAGGTTCCACTGCCAGTCACAATCTATTTATTTTGGTGCACTATTACTGTTTTGCTGCAGCGTATCACCAATGTTACTATTGTCATTTCGGAACCTTCTTTCACCTTGTATTATATTTTACTTTAGAAGCTTAGGATACGTATAATATTATAATACTGTATGAATCTACCATCTTCGTCAAAACTCAGAATAATTTTTTTCGGTAAAACATCATCTAGGTAATCATGAAATCGGTAATGAAGAATGTTTTTAACTGCAATTTTTAAATAACAGAATAGGTCACCAACCATTATCTTACATTTTGCTAATTCATCAGTTACTCAACTACGAAGTAACTGACAACAGAAATGTTTTTAACCTTAAACTTTTCTCACAGATACAATTTAAAGTTATTTACATTGTAATAGAATTTAAAAATATGGACAGAAAGTATCCAGTTAAACTTTTGTAGCTCAAAGTTATGAAAATATTGCTGATAACTCACTATTGGTTACTTGTTAGGAGATGAAAGGTAGTAGGTAAGATGCCAGTCTAAAAAATACGGAGCACAAATTATAATGTGAAACTGTTAATGAGTCTTTAATTGATTTAATGAACAAAAATAATCTTACCTCAAGATGTTCGTTCCTAAAAGCAAATGTGTATTCCAGTACTATGTATATATTACATAGAATCGGGAAATTATGAAAACGAATAGGTTAATTGTTCAATTATCTATCAGAAGTATGGATAACAGGAAACTTCTATGCACAATAAGCGGTGTGAGCTATGTACAAAGAATACGAAAAGTTCTTTATGAGGTGGGGTGATATTCTATCATTTTAGAACAAAAATTTTAAAGCTTGTTGATAAATATATGTGATCGTATTACATAGGAAAATGAAAACGTTGGCTTTTAAATAATTCTCAGGTATACTAATGTTTCCGTAAAATACTGATAGTTTTGTTTTTACTCGTGATTCGAATAGTAGGAATTCTTATAAACTGAGTATTTTGTTATTCATGATGAGTTTTGTTAATATTTAAAGTCTTACTTTAATTTAAGTCTGATCTACAGCCTATGTCTCATGTTCATCCTACGAAACCTAATTTATTTCCCAACCTGTTGATGTTTTATTTATGAAAAATTGGTAGGTTTAGAGTTATTTTTAATGAGTCGCACAGTCCACACTTGTCTAGAACTGTTAGTAAATAATTCCTGTACGTCTTTCGCCTCTTGGTTTTGTCATTTTGTTATTAATGTATAAAGTATAGGAACTTTTATGATCGTTTCCTTATTTTATAATTTTTGTGTTTTATGTAAAACAGGATCTTCAAGTTTCCGTTAACCTACAAGTGAGTCAGAGTTTTACTCCTTCTTCGGAACAGTATCATTTGAGTCGGATTCTCTTTGTGAAGGGAACAGTATCCAGTTTTTGTTTTACGAACCACATAAAATATTCTAGTAGTAATCTCATCAACATCACTTTTACCAATGACAAGAAGCGATCAGAAGTAAATTTATTAATTAACTGAATATTATAAATGCTTTGTATTACATCCGACTATATTTTAACAAATTCAGTTATTAATTATTTCGTTATTTTATTTTATTGTACTCTGATAATTATGTACTCAGTCTTGACATCATTTTAGCGTAAAATTTCTCTTACGTTATAGTTACTTATTTACTTACGCCTGTTACCCCTCATACAACATAGGCCGGGAAAAATCAATTTCCAACAAGCTTTGTTCTAGGTTTTCCCTTAAAATTGTTTCCCAGGTGCTACTCATTCCTTTGATGTCTGACTCTGATTCCCAACGCATTGTGTTTTTCTGTCTCCCTCTTTTCCCTTTGTCTTCAGGATTCCAAGTTAGGTCTAGTACTGGTTGTCCTGGCCTGCATTTGTTGGTATGTATGGGATAGAAGAGCTAGGTCATCTGCGAAGTCCAAGTCGTCTACTTGATTCCGAACTGTCCATTGTATTCTGTGCTTCCACTCAGATGTGTAGGTCGTCATAATCCAGTCAACCACCAGAAAAAAAGAGAAAAGATGAGAGTAAGCAGCCTTGTCTGACTTCGGTCCTCACCTGGAATGCGTCTGTCAGTCGTCCTCCATGCACCACATTGTAGTGTCGTCCATCGTGTGAATCCGGATGCTGTTGACGATTTCCTCAGGTATACCATAATGTCTAAGAAAATTTCCATATGGTTTACGTATCCACACTGTCAAACGCCTCATAGTCGAGGAAGTTGGTATATAGTGACGAATTCCATCCAGTTGATTGTTCAACGATGATCCATAGTGTCACGATTTGATCTGTGAACAACCGATTCTCACGGAATACGGTCTGCTGGTTTCGAATTTGGGTGTCTACTGAACCCTTCATCTGGTTCAGCAACACTGTTGAAACTAATCTTGGTACTGATAGGAGTGTGATACTTCTGCAGTTTTCACATTTGCTCAGATTTCCTTTCTTTCCATTCTGTTGACACTTGTTCTCCCTCCAAGATCTTTCTGAACAAGGTGTGAAGCATATTTGCAGTTACCTCTATGTCTAGCTTCAGTGCTTCAGCCGGTATGTTGTCAGGTCCTGCTGCATTCCTACTCCTGATTTGTCTGACGTTCATCCTGATTCCTTTGATAATCGTTGGGGACTGTGTGTGCTGCTTCGGTGTCTGGTGGGTTCAGCGAGGCTGGTCTATTCAAAAGTCCTTCGAAGTGTTCCCCCATCTGTTCCGCCGTTGTTCATTCCGATCTTTGCGTTTAGGTAACCCGTCATAATGTACCGGTCCTTCCCTGGGCATTTTTTTAAGGTTGACTTCAGTCCATCATAAAACTAATCCCTATCATCTTCTTTGCTATCATTGGCAGGCACATAACGCTGGATTACATTCATTGTGAACCCTTTCTTCTTGTTTTCAAGAGTTATTTGATTATTCTAAATCCTGAAAACTTCCCATTCATACAATTATTCTAAATCCATGAGATTCCCATCTTGTAAGTTTTTCCGTTCTTCTTTGAATAGCATCAGTTCAACTCCTTGTGTGTGGAAGGCATTCTCTTCATAACAAGAGTATGACAGCATCTCTCCTGAAGCTAATCTCTGTCCAGCTTAGATCCAATGAGTCTTACTTATTCCAAGGACCACCAAGTTGTCTCTCCTTAATTACGCAGCTATTTGTTTGGTCCTCCCAGCCTCCAACACTGTCTGGACATTCCATATATCTAAATTAATTGGTACTTTGGTTGAAAGAAGGGGCGTCGGCTTCGTAACTCCTGATGTATCTTGGCTTTAACTATGAAGTACCATAACTCTTATAATTGAAAATCCTTCAAATCCCAGGGCAGAGTTTAGATGGTTTAAACGATTTTTTCCGGCTAGCGTTTTTCAGAAAGGTTGTTTTCTACGGGATGAGATTGCTAACCCTGTGCTAAACCCTCCTTCTTTATCCTGACATGGGGCCGGAAGTGACCATAGAAGAGCTACAGGCGGAGTTACTTAAATGTAGTTATTGTTCACTGGGACGGAAACCTGTGTATGAAGACTTATACTTTCCTATAAAACCTATATTCATCACAGTCACAGGCTTGGCTTGTCTTCCCTTCGTCTCCTGAATAGTTTGGGTCTAGGTTAAGAGTTTTGACTTCGCCGTGTTAATGATTACTCGTGGACGCACTTTAATTACGTTTAGTCTTGTGTAGCAAAGTGCAGGTTATCGCAGCTAACTGATTGATTCCGTTCCTAAAATTCTCAGACCACTCATCCTAGGATATGTTTACATAAATAAACTCAAAGGATCACTGTAACTTTCATCACCGTATCTGAATTAGAAACCGCCATTCTTGGTCACTAGTCAGTGAGATAAGACTTTTTCTGCTCTATAGTTTAACTAAACGGTTTATACTTTTTCGTTTAGTAATAGGGTAAATTATCTAACAAGATCATTCCAAATAGGTAGTTTCATGAATCAATTTTTCAGTATTACTTTGAGTTGGCTAACAATAAATAGAAAGAGTGATGCTTTTATCGAATATTCTTACTTAATAGTCACAAGCCAAGTGTGTCCTCTTTATAATCGGTAGCTCAATAAAGTATAACATTCTTGGGATGTTCATCATATCGCTTGTCGATCAGTATTGTATCAGTACACATTCGTTCCTATTATCATATAAATCCGTTCTGTTACATCACACTAACGAACACAAACATGATGCACACTAACCTTGGATTTGCGAGTTTTGCATAGGGGTGCTCAGTAACACTGACCAAGTATATCATGAATTTAGGCCAGAAATTGTTATGGTGAACTTAGTTAAAGTATTGCTCTGAGCAACAGTTGTAACGAAAGATTCATTCAAAGTAAAGTATCCACTCAAGTAAATATATAACATTTTGAGAACTTGTTTAATTATATCCGTTTATTTGATAATTATCTGACTGTTTGTTCATAGACTTGTCTACAGGCTTTATATCAAAATAACTGAATTTATCGCTCATGAAATTTGTGACTTTTTGTGTAATTTTTTTAGATGACCTAACTTATTTTAAAAAAACCGCAAATAATTTTAGTAAGAAAATTAATATCACAGGTGTAGATAATGTTTGTCTAGACGGATAATGTAGATATCAATCTGTCATAAGGCGCCAATTATCTTTCCAATGTATATATATTTTAGTGTTCACAGTCATTTTTGTCCTGACTAATGGTGATATATTTTGAATTCTAGTGAAATAAGCAAAGATAAGCACACATATGTGTATCAGTTGCATCAGCAAATGTTTGACCTAATTTTAGCACGATATGTTTATTATTTACATTTTCATATAAATGACATGTTAATCCATTTTCGAAATGAAGTTTTGTTTATAATTTCAGTAAATTTATCACATAAATAACATACTAGTTATGTCTGAATGTTGTTCGAATTAGGTCTTTATATTTAATGATCAGAAAAAGACGTTTATACTCAGTTTTTAGAAAAACAATATGGGATCGAAAAGGTTGTTGTAATTGCTGTACAAACTGAGCTATATTAATAAGATTAATTACTATCGATTTCAAAGGAGCTTTCATAATATTCTATTGATATTCAGGTCCTTCAAATGCACTCTAAGCCCTTACTTCCTAGATTCGTTTGAGTTATCAGTAAAATTGAGATGGAAGTAATGATAAGGTGATTATATTCAATAATGTAAACTATTATGTGGATTTAATTTCTAAATATGTTTACTCTTGAATTGATTAGATAAAGGTAGTTAAATATGAGACAAATTGAATCATATACTCACATAACTTCTTTGTTTAACTGCAGTCACACTATGTAAATCATTCAAAGTCGCTCCCCGTAAATTTGACAGTGCTCAATATAAAATCTAACCAAAATCATATGAATTCATTTTAGAATAAAGGGAAAATGATATGGTTGCTGAAACCTTTCGAAATGGAAATATTTTGCGATAAATTATTTTTCATTATAATACTACTCACAACCAAAAGTACTTAACTAACTCGTGAGGTGAACCAGATATTCCACAACTTAGATAGGATTTGTGGTGTGTATCTAGTTTACATTTTTATTGTTACTCAATACTAGGAGAACAAATAAGTATTTTTCTAGAATGCTTGTGGTGTGAGCTACTGATGCCGAGAGATATCAGTAGTATGTATCATCAATCGAAAGTGGAATACCTGGCAGCAGAAGGTTAGGAAGATCTAAGAAAAGAGAACAAGAACAGTGAATGGTTGTTGTGAAGTAACAGTCAATTTTGAAACAATTGATTGATATTTTGCAAATCAAGTATTTTCTGTATGGTTCTCAGATTTTACTAAGATGTTTTGTAAGTTTGTTTTCAACTACATTCGATTGTCACTACTTGTGTTCTCATTCACTACATGTCTACTTTCAAGTAGAATAACTTTAAGTTTCATAGAACAGTTGGTCATAAAAAAGATTTCTGCACAACTATTAGATCCTCAAAGAGGTGCTGAATGTTTAGTCCTCGTAATCTATCAACCAAACACTGGAATTAAAAATACTTTGTATCTAAAGTTGATTCTATATTTCGTCCGTAATCTAATATTCATGTCGTTTAACTTTCATTTAGAAAGTGATTTTTAGTATCATTCAGATCTTATGGAAAACCTAGCTGGTATTTGGTAAGCAAATTATCCATCAAACTAATGACAGTAAAGAGTGCTTTTAGTGGTCTCAAACGTATCAATATGTCTGCGAAACGAGTAGTTAATTATTAGCAGCGTTACAACTCATATACTACATTTAACAGATTTAGGTTATATAACTGAATTTTCACCATAACCGGTACAGCTAGATCCAAAATGGATAGCACAACTTACGATAGAATATGATAAACTACCTAAACTAGTTAAAACTTATTGAAGTGCAGGCTGTGGTAAGGCTGCATAGTGAATCAAGTGCAAGTTTGAGTTTGGATTGGTGACTAACTATGCTCATTTCTAATATACTTCTTTTCATCTGGTCAATTCAACCTCCAATCTGTCTTTTAAATGGTTCAAACAATTAAGAATTTCCATTACTGGTTGAACCAAATAACAGATTATATCAAACACGATTGGAGGTAATATCAAAGGATTTAAACACGAAACTCATATTTTGACGCGATAATGAACTATGTGCTCATAATTAATAACACAAAGTTTAAAACTTGGGAATCAGTTGCAAAAGACAATAATTTTTGTTTTAATAATATCGATTTAGAACATTCAAAGGTTACTTACAAGCAATAAATTATATTATGACCTTTGAAACATGATTCTGTAAAAACCTAACTTATTCATTACTGAGGTTATTCCACTACAACTACATACCATTATAAATCATTATATCGAGTATTGTAAGCAAATAACATTAAACCACACTACATCACACAAGTATACGATATTTATTGTTTATGAGATACTTTTTTGTTCATTATTAGCTGTAAATTGTTAGTTACACCACTTGTATGCAAAGCGAAGTACATGTACATGAACTTTATTTTCTCTATACTTGACCTTTTATGAAAGCATATAGATGAAAATGAAAAGTGTATGAAAATTTAAAGAAAAACCGGTGGATTTTTTACAATTATTTATTTATCATACTTAAAATGTCAAAACAATATCACTTTATTATTTATTACCAACGATTTACAAACCTTTCTTCAGATAATCCCTAAAGGAGTACAACTATAGCTCTTGCGTAAAATATAGTGGTTGTATTAGGAACTAACAATTTTTTAAATAGCACCTTCTTTGAACAAACTTATCACAACAATTGAATTAATTTATAAGGGAATCTATTGAAAAAATATGTACAGTATTATCCATTGTAGGCAAAAAAGTGACCTCAAGTTAGTAATCTCTGGGTTTTTGTTTCAATCCTACGCATAAACTACAATAAAACCGTATAATTCATTTTAAACTGTCAGAAATTTCATTCAAAAGATAAGGCGTTATAAACACGCCTATATTATTTTTATGATTTGAAGGAAACATAAAGATAGTAATACATTTTCATGTACAGGCTAAACTCATTGTTATTAACTCCATTACATTTATAAAACAACTGCAAATACATCAATATGTGAGGAGAAATAACCAGCCATCGCACTCAACAATTTCTGAAATTTAAGTGTTTACAGTTCATTGCATACTTTGGCCTGTAGTTATAGTCAGTTTGTTGTGTACATAATGCTTGTTGAGTTATTTTTGACAATAATTAAGTATATTAGCTTAGTATTTCAGTTAACGACATTGAGCTAACCACACATTTTCCTTCAATTCACCTCTTTATTCACAAGGTAAATAATATTAATTACAGGATAGGCTGATTGTTTGTAACCAATCAGGATTAAATGATGAAAAGACAAATCTGTACACTGAATTACAATTTCATGTGTTCTTATTGTCGGTGCTTTCATGCACAAATCTTGTTTTCTTTTTTATTTATGCACTACATTGAACGAAAGTTAATTCACAGATCTCAAATGACTTTTTAACATAATGTCAAGAAGAATACATTTCCAAGCAAATAATAATATGCTCATCCGTCAGTATATTTGTTTTTAAGATGAAGTAATTTGTACAAAATTATACAATTCCGTTCCTTTATTCTGATAGTTTGCATAGATTGTCTCTTGTGGATACAAATTTTAAGAATGCATTTACATAAAAAAATTAGCCTATTCAATATTATTAATACTGTAACGATTATTTTAACTCAGTTCTATGCTGATACTGCTTATACAAACCATAAAACGCAAAACTATTTTACTAAAAGTTCAAACTTATATTTTTATGACCGAATTAATGAAGATATTAATTTCAATGAGAAATACTTACCTCGACAAGTTATCACAAGAAGGTTAAGGGATGTTGTGCCGATTATGTTTCCCATTAACTCAAAAGAAATCGAAGTGTCCGATCATTTGAAAAGTCTAATTGAATCTAATCAAAATGGAAATATACCAAGTGAAGTTTATTCAAACGAAAGGGTAGGTGAACAACATGGAGAAGCTGAAGAAGGTGTAGATGATGTGAGTCACTGTGTTCCAATTCATGAATCTGTTTGTCATGGCCTTCATTACACACATACCTCGTTGCCTAATTCAGTGGGTTTAACAACACAAGAAGAGGCCGCAAAACGCATGAATGACTACCGTTCCTTAATCAATGTTGGATGTTCACAGTATTTGAAATTTTTCCTATGTACGATTTATTTTCCAATGTGTACTCCAGCTTTGAATCCACCAGCTGCCTTACAACCATGTCAAAATTTATGTCGTTATGTTCAGTCAAAATGTGAACCAATTATGAAAAGTTTTAGCTTCCCTTGGCCAATTGAATTGAATTGTAAATCATTACCCTCCGAGTCCGGAATGTGTATACAACCACAAAATTATGATTTAGATAAACAAGGGGAAATTATAAGTCAAGGAATTCCATCTGAAGCTCATGGAGCCATTGCTAACTTGCTACCAGATTTTGGTGAATTTCTAGCTCATCAAAATGCACAAAATCAACAATTGACAGGTGCCCAGACTAACCAGACAGATAACAATCATGGGAAGATATCTCTTATAGATAATAATCAGTCTGGATTGATGAAGCATCATATACTTCATAGAGCCAAACTACAAGCCTCAAAGTGTTATGTTGTTGAAATCCTTTTATATTCCGAACAGGCGCATGATAATATTACATGCGCCCGTCGGTGCAACGCTCATTTGTTTTACAAACCAATTGAAAAACGTTTTGCCAATGTTTGGATGTTAGTTTGGGCCATACTTTGTTTAGCATCATGCGCAATGACAATGATTACATTTACTCTAAGCCGTTCACGTTTCGCTTATCCAGAGAGACCGATTATTTATATATCAGTTTGTTACTTTTTTTATTCTACTGGGTTCATTTTACACGCTCTAATTGGACGTGATTCGGTGGCTTGTAGAAACAAAGTTGAAACTATTTCATCATCATTATTACCCAGCGGAGTATCACAAGAAGGAGCGAAGAAACTTCTTACAAGTGTGGCCCAGTCGAAGGTTAATATTACTTTCTTGATAACTTCTGGACATGAAGGTACATGGTGTACTATCGTATTTCTTATCCTGTTTTATTTTAGTCAAGCTAGTTATTTATGGTGGGTTATGTTAGCTATCTCATGGTTCTTATCGGCTTCATGTAAGTGGGGATGTGAAGGCATAGAAGCTATCAGTAGTATCTTACATATGCTCGCTTGGGCAGTTCCCGCATTAAAGACTATTATCATACTAATCATGCACCGCATTGATGCAGATGAGTTAACTGGGTTGTGCAATGTTGGTTATCAAAATTCAACAAGTTTACTTGCATTTATATTATTGCCACAAGTTATCTACCTGTTGTTGGGTATTTTATTTTTATTGGTAGGTTTCCATTCTTTGATTTCTCTTCGATCAAACTTGAAACAACATGTTAAAAGTCTCATGCCTGTTGCCAACACGAAAACAGGACTAGCAAACTGTTATAACTCACAGTTTAAAAGAAACGTTACAGCAACATTAGCAACATCAGCAACACCACTACAACCAATAACGCTAACTAGTCCAGTCATTCCTCTCAATAATGGGAATATACGACGTTTAGATAAATTGATGATAAAAATAGCCATATTTTCTATGTTATATGTTTTACCAAAGGCCTGTGTTATTGGTGTGAATATTTACAATTATATTAATTACCCAAAATGGATGAAAACACTAGATAAACTGGCGAAACAAACAAACTGTTTGACGGAATACGGTACAAATTGGTCTTTGGTCACCCAATGCGTTAGTGATAATCACTTCCCATCAGTTGAAGCTAATATGCTACAAATTTTCATGTCATTAGTTGTCGGTATCACTTCAGGTATGTGGGTATGGTGTAACCGGAAATCATCAGAAACATGGATAAAATGTATGACAGGCAAAAAGAAAGATTTATCTAAACATGATTTGAATTACCATCATCATATTTGTGAGGATGCTGTTGCCGGTGTTGCCACTGGGAATAATAATAATATGTCTCAAGTTGACCAAAAAGCACAACCTATGAATTCAACCTGTTGCTATTCAAGAGGAGGATGTGGAATAAATAGTCAGCATCCAGGTAAGAATTTCAAAATTGGGATCAACGGTTTATTAATTCTATTTTTTGTCGAGTAACCAAGAGCTAGATAATTTACGTGTTGTCTAAGTCAATGAGTAATAGTTATGTTGAGAAAAATGGCCAGGCATCACAATTTATAATACTCAATAACATGGTGTGAGGATAACCACCATTTTTTCAGTGTTCAACAAAAATGAGATATCTAGTATTTTCAACCATTTTTCTGTCTATGTCAGTGTTGCATGATAGTGCAATTTTCAATGAGGACTTGATATTAATCGTCTGTAGTTATATATATATATATATATATATATATATATATATATATATATATACTGTATGAAAAAGGTAAATAAAGTTAGAGCTTGGAATGAAGTTATCAGTAGAAAATATACTGTTATAGGTACAATTCACTGACTAAATGAACGAGAAAATGCTGGATATTACACACATAGTCAACCTTTTTAAGCAGATAATTTACATATTCACAGACGCGTATGCTACCTCGTAAAAAGTGATGTGCACGTGGTAAGGTATTCGTTAGAGTATGGACATTTAGTTAAAAAGAAATCTGTATCATTGATGCAAGAGAGTTTCTGACAGAAACTTTTCACTATTTACAAAAACTCAGAGCATTATGTTATTTTGATACTAAAATATTCACTCGATTTCTTCTTTTCAGTTTTTCTTTCCTTTTAATGTTAAACCTGGAAGTGAATTGTATTTAGTCGGGGTACAGAATTTCAATGTTTAAAATAGAGTATGTAACCCACACCAAAGTTGGTGACTTTCATGATTATTTAACCAAAATGTTAGGATTGACCTGATTTTTAATTCGAATAAACAATATAATTGGACGAAAATGGAATTTTGTAATAATTGGTCACTTACAAATTAATAATATCACAATCTTTATTTTTCATTAATGAGTAAATTTTTCTCTGCGTTTCTGCTTTTTAAAATTCATTTGTAGAACTCAATTTTTACTAAGGACTGCTGAATGTGAAGTTGTTTACCATTCAGCTACTGATGTGTGATCTAGATTTATCCCTTTTCGGAGCCAGTCGCTTCAAAACAACATAAATTATAGCAAAACATTAACTCATAAACGGTCACTGTATTACTTGATTATGGAAGAACTTGCCTAAATGTTGCATGTTGTTGTAGATTCCTTCTACACTTTCCCAACTTATCACCTATGAGTATAAGCTAGTCAAATGCAGTAGTAGTAGTAGTAGTAGTAGTGGCAGCATACTTCCGAAATAACAGATGATGTCTCTACGTAACCTAAGTTGTTTTCCTGTGTAGTAATCAGTCCCACTAGATCAAACGATTTAACAGATTATAAAGCCTGAATATTCTCAACCAAAGGTATATATATATGCATCACAAATAAGAACATAGTAGAAAGTGTACTACCATGTGATATATTTCCTAAGATCACTAACGTATTTGAAGTTATTTCGGCAAAACTCCAATTATTTATCCTACCAAATTATCATTGAAATCCCTACAACTAGTTATTACGATTATTAATAATCCTATTTATTTCTAATGTTCACCCATATTGACACCAACCAAATATGAACGATAGCATATTATGCCTACACATTATCTTTCGAAAAATTCTGTTTCATAAATAAACTATAATTTTGATGCATATGATTGCTGTTAGAAATTAGTTCTAATTTAGTATAATTTGATTTATTGGAAATCTCGACATCTTGTCCTCGGATGTCATTCGTATTGTTTGTTCGGTTTATTTTTATTTAAAAGTTTAAATGAAACTACAATAGTGGATAATTGTATTTTGTTTATTATGATTGAAGAAATTTATCATCCACCTGCAACATTAAATGTAATTTATCTTATCATAGATATTCACCTGGTTATCTAAATTTCGTTGTACATTGAAGCGTAATTATCGAAATAAAACATTTGGGAAATCTTTTTTTATATTTTGGATAAAAAAATAAAGATATATGTAGCATATTACTTTTATGTTGATGATGATGATGATGATTTTTCTGCAGTTATCAATCGTGTTTTCTGTTGTTCAATTAACTTATTTTTATTAGTTTTCTTTTGAGGAGACGTAAAATACCTAGAAACACTTTGGTATTCTAAACAGATGTTCAGTGACCGGTAGCTAGGACACATATGCGCAAATGAGTGCTTCCTTACTTAAACATATGTGTAATAATACTTACGTGCTAACTGATTAGTGAAATAATAAAAATGAGGTGACGAATCACGTTATTGTTTCTTTGGATAAATGTTGGTTTTTGTTTTATTTTACTGGTTTCATTCTTAAAGTAAAATAGTTAACGTAAATCAGCGTCAGCTTTCTGTGGTCGATTCTTTGGAAAAAATATTTACCTTACAGACAAAGTATAAACATGTACATTGGCACATATGCCAATAATAGACTGATCAATTGCAGTCTTAAACATCAATAGGAAGATTCAAGCAAAACAATACCAAGTGAATGTACTATATTTGCTCACAAATTTAAGGAGTATATTCAAAATAATTTAAGTACAATTAAACTGATGCTTGATTCACTTATAAGAAAAAGCGAACTTAAATTTTTTCGAGACGTTACTGTTTTCTTATTGTGTTTAGTAATATTTTTTCTGACCCAAAACACCTAATCCTCAGGAAATTTGTGGCAATCTTAGAAGAAATATATTTATAATGGAATTCGCTAATGTTTGGAATGAGATGGTATCAATTTTCCAATCTACTTCATTTTAATTCTTTGAAAAAGATTCTTCATGATGGAAGTAACAAAGGAGATTTTTACTACATTTATTAACGAAACATCTACTTTTCGTTAGCCGAAGTTGTTCAACTATCTGTCTTCCAAAATGAAGAGATTCCCATTTTCATTGTTTCAAATTTCCCAAGAGAATGAAAATTATGAGTTCATCACCACACATGTAAATCGACTTGACCATATTTACATTACGATAATAAATCTAATGAGTAAACACAAAACTTTCAGCAAATATAGCTTATATCACCCTTATTACTGAGTTACCGACAGATCGACACTCAAACTCCACAGCAATTTACGACCAGTCTAGTTGATCCAGCTTTAATAGCTTCTTTTGAAGAGAGACTTTTTTCCCACGTTTGGTAAGTCAATTTCTCCTATTAACTATAACAGCTATTAATAGGAATGTATTGCGATTCAAGCGATTTCGAATCTTAAGTGCTAAAAGATGCTAACCCGCGTCTTCACTCCTTACTAGTGATCTCGATTACAGTAAGTATTAGTCTGCAAGAATGTTCTTGTCTTTCCGCTATATAACTGACTGGATTATGATTAAATTAACATTCAAGTACATCTTTATATATTACGCATCACCATAAAATTTTCATAGAAAGAGGAAGAGTTGTGCCCGAAGTAATTATTTCCTTATGTCTGTTATGCTAATACATTTAATATGTTAAATTAAGAAAAACAATATCGAATAACACCAACAACTTTTAATTGATGAATCACCCAAACATATAGTGCTATAGATTGTACAGCCATTTCAACGTTTTGAAATTTAATACAGAACTGGGAGGATATTTGACTATCTGAACAGTATTCTAAGTCTTTTCTTAAACTTACCAAGAGAAGCAAAGTACAGTAGGATCCACGGATAAAAGTTTAGACTATACGGTGTTTATGTAATATAATTATATTAGAGTAAATAAAACGTACTTCCAAGTTATTTGCTTTCGACATTTGATCACTATTTGTGTTTAAAACTTTACCTTATCGACACTATAAAGTGTTTCTCTGATAATGAAACGTAAAACATGAACCGACAAAATGTGAAACTTCAAACTAGGCAATAAAATGTACTGGTTTCAATAAATATGTTAGTGCTTTACTCTTTCCACTCTGTGTGAAAAATGTTGAACTGGAGACATTTTCGTTGGCTTAAAACTCACAGTTCAAAGTACACAGATCTTTTTTCAGATAACATTTACGTATTCAAAGAGAGTTCTGTAGGAGGTTCACAGTATATCCTAACAATTCTCAGACCTCAAAGATGTTCTCATGAGGGAATATGGTTATCTTATTCCCTAACCATAACAGAGCTAACCGATAGTGGGTGTTTTACTTTAGGTAAATAAGGCTTTCCCTGAAATGACTTATTCGTAAACGTCCCTTGCATATCAATGAAAACATTGAAAATTCACCCTACTTTTAGATTCTAATATACTATTCAATTAGATGTACACTTGACAAATTTACTGATACGTTTACTGTATGCACCAGCTGGTAGAAACTATATGTAACTACACTGTTTAGCAAATTACTTAGTAAACTGTGTAATTTTTTCGAACACATTATAAAAAAATACATTGCTTTTTAGGATGTGTGTGTATATGCTCGTTTATATTTAGTACAACAAATGTATTGGATTCCTTTTTTTTGTATTTGAAACTTTTAATGCTTCTTTGGTTTTTCCTAATGAGTGTTTTTCGGTAGACAACAGTCATTATCATCGATCTATAAAATAAAGAAACTGTTTCATTTTCCTGGCTGTTTGTCGTTCTCCTCCCTCTTTTTTTAATCAATGAAAATGTAGGTAGGTAATAGCTATAAAAGTTACAAGCTTCGGATTTATTTATTTATTAAACCAAAAGTCCATTTTGCATGTATTTACAACAAACTATTTATGGTTATTGGATGAGTAAAATCAATAAAAAACAGCAATCTGTTTACTTGATGTAATAAAACAAGTAGGCTACTTTTTCACTGTTCTATGAAAATAAACAGGCCATAATGTGACTGGAAAAGTTAAAATGAATAATTACTAACTAAAACGACGTGCCTTTGTAAGAATTCCATGTTCAAGGTTACCATACCGTAACTTTAAGGCTAATTAAATATACTGAAGAATTTTAGATAACGCCTCTTGATGTTTCAGACTGGATAAATTTTTTTGAGTAACCATATTGTTTTGTGAAATTACTGTAACTTTTCTGAAAACTTTATTGTGATCCTATTTATGGATGAGACTTTCCTAGAAATTACTCATTAAATATAATTGTTAGAATATGTAAACGAAGTCCTCGCCTGGTCAAATCTTTGAGGACGCAAGCTAATAAGAAACAGTAATTTCATAGTTCCATTAAGAATGTACAGAAGTGACTTTTATCTTTTTGCATATTATTTGAAATTGTCGGATCTTGAACAAAGAAAACACAGTTCACTAGCATCATAACTTGTTCGACTTAAACAATAACTTTCTAAACAGTCGTTTGATTTCAATTACGCATAGTTATTCGGTTTAGTTCACAAGGTAATCTCTCCAAAATTTAATTTAAATTTTACTGGCTTCTTTAAGGATATATAGCTTTTGTCAGTTAGTGACATTGGGAACACGTACAATACCTATACTAGGAACACTCACAAGTCCTATAGTTCATTTTGCTTATTTCTATTTATTGCTGTGCATAATTCTTCAGACCTTTAATCATTGTTCGTATTCCATTAACGAGCAGTCATAATCGGTTTTTCATGAAAACTAACTTCTAATAGAACGGTTTTTATAGATCCTCTACCTTGATAATGTACATTTTACTCAATGACTAGTTTGAAGATTAGCTTGTAAGGTTCAATGAAGACCCAGTTGCCAAGGGAGTTTAGTTATGTCGAGAGTGGGATAGATTTCATATTCGACTAAAGGTTATTGTTACACAACACAGTTGACTATTAAAAATCTTTTCATTGGATTTGTACTGGTTTTCTGGTAGAGTGCTTCCAGTCGGTTCTGAAGGTACTGAGTTTAATCTTGTATGATGTATTAAAATGAACTATTTAATCTATTTTAGTACATAAGCTCATCGAATAGTTATTCTAATATTTTATCCGATTGCACTCGATGTCGGTTTTAATGACATCTAATATGTATAATTCTAAGTATTGAAGGATTTTCCTTGATGTCTAAACTACAAAGTGAAGATTTTCCTGTCTTCTATCGAAAACGTCAATCGACTCATAACCATAACCGATATGAATATGTTACTTTAAACAGCTCTTCTGACAGTAGAATCAAACCACATGAATCCTACAATTCCAGTGTTATTTTCTTATCCTGAAAACTAATTACCCATCAACTAGACTGATTAAGATAAGTTATACCTATACAATATGTTAAATGGTTTTTATTCAATATCCAATGAGGTGTTTATGTCTAGACAACATAAAACCAATAGTAATAAAAGAGCTTCATTAGTAGTAGTCAAATTAATCTTGTTTTTATGCTGATATAAAATAAATATCACTTATTCTACTTTGTTGTATAAACGTTGTCTGTATCTTCTTGATGAATTTGTCTGAAATATACAGGAAAGAACAATTTCACTATTGTAAACTTAATGTAAATGATCACTATTTGTTTCATTCGATTCCTTTATCACATCAATCGTTTGGTTTCATATGAACCCATTTAAGTGTAAAGGTCAAAAATAGGCCATTGTTTGACGAGATATTTTCCATACTTGATAGGAAAATAATTTTTATTGGAAAGATGTATAGGCCCTGCCAAACTTAGGCTATTTTTCCTATAGGTAATAAGTTGCATGGACTTTCATTACCAAATATTCACAGACAAATGTTCCTTGGACAGTCTCTAGTTACTCATACTTAACACTTTCTAAAAAGGAGAAAGGCTCTATGAGACTATTTTTTACTGTCTTTCTTTTACAAAATAAAGTTTCTCCAGTTATTAGTATCTTTTCTCTACTGAAAGTTTTACTTTTGAACAGTTTCTTGAATATCATGAAGACTATTAAACATTCCTAACAATTTGGAAATGGTATTCTGTTCAGGTTCAACTCAATTTCTTACCTCTTAACGCATAAAGTAAATTCTACTAATTTGAGAGTTTTATAATTTATATCAGTAAACTATGTTAATGTTTTATGTTGTTGATACTGGACTGGAAACTGTTAATATAGATTTAACACATACTGTAGTGTCATACTGTCATACTTGTACCCAAGCTATGTACGTTGATAAACATATTATGCACATCGATAAGTTTGTTGATTTCATTCAAATATTTCACTTAAATTGCTTGTTGTATAATATAAGTAATCGTGAAATAATCAGCCCCACTAGGACAATTTGACTTTTCTTGATTGTGTGGTGCTATCTGAGCTAAATGCCTTAGTTGCAGAACAATAAGCATCCTCTAATGAGTCTGTCTAGAAGACTAATGACAGTTTCACAACTAAATTACTAGTCTCAGAGAACACAACACAAACAAAAGCATCCACCTCAAGTGTAGATGTTCTCCACCATTTCAAAAATACTATAACTGTAATCAACAGTGATATATGTTTGAGTACCAAGAAAAATATGACTGGATATTTTCAGGAGTTAACATATGAAGACGTTCAAGGCTTTTTGTGTGATGTTTCTAATTACTTGTTAATGAATATGGTATTTTTGAATGGCGCTTCAATCGGTTAAGTGACAAATGTTTACTACTTTATAATCAATAGATTTTATCCATCATGAACTACAATATATAAATAGTCCGTTGTACAATTCAAACTTGGATTAATTTTAATTTGGTTATTTATTCTCTGAAGAAGTGACTTACACCAAGTCACGAAACGTCAGAAAATCTATTTTTTCTACTCATTGGTATATTACAAATATATTATTTATTTATAACAATCTACCCAATGCTCAGTTTATTCGAAATTATCAAGTCAAACCTAGGTAATTATACCTACAACAATATATCTCCACTTAATAAGTGGATATTAAACAGTTGCATCCTAATCTCCGTTCCCTTAAAGAGGCTTTATTTAACTTACTAGCACACAATAATATCATTCACAAAAGAATGTATCAGCCACCGACAAAATTACTAATCAGATATTCGGTATAGTTCCATCACATTTATAATGAATATATCAATATAAATCAATTAAACAAGCCCAGTAGTCAATCGTTTCATCAATTTATTGATAGTGGGAATTATGATGGATAAGTAGAAAATGTTAAGCTGAACCACACTATTTACACAGATATAGTGAAAACAATTTTGTTGTGAATTACTAAGGAAAGCAATCACTTATACCACTGTGACTGCGCTATCTCTATCTTAATATGGAATGAAAATGATTATTATAGTGATTAATCGTAATATTTGGTCTATTGAATGGTTTGACAAATCTGTTATTTCCACTGTAATCTCTTGCTGGCAAAGCAAAAGCCGAATCGTAGTTCATTCACTTAATTTTTACAAGATTAAATATACACTCAAGTAAGTGTTCATCAGTTCTCTAATTATCTGTATGTTTATATATATATATATATATATATATATATATATATATATATATATATATATATATATATATAGCTTCAGATGTCACTAATTCTTTATAAAGGCCAAAACATCTTTGAAGTATTTTGTCCCTTCAAGATTGATCTTACACTTGGTTTATTATATGTGAGGTGCTATCGTCGATCTATTCTTAAGCTTCCTGAGCTTAACTGAGTATTTGGGGACATATTTCATTGTTTGTGTTCCTTCATCCTAAGAGTCAACTGTCTAGATGTTTCTCTTACATATACTCTTTGGATTCATGACACTTAATTCCATAAACACAGTTTTATTGTTTCTTTTTTTGGCGTCTTGCGCTTCACATTCATTAATCCTAATCTAATAGCGTCACTAACTCGAAAATAAACTTTTCGATTATGTTTATAATTCTTTCTCGATCTTCCAATGTATTCTTACTGTATGGGGTGACTACTTTATTTCTCCATTCTCTTGGTAAATATTCTAGTTTATTTTCTTCATTGTTAGTAATCTTATTCAAAAACTTTTTAGAGTAAATTAGTTACCATAAGTGTAGATAAGACTAAATTTACTTTAGTCTGTTTATCTTCTGTTTCTGTAATAAGCTTATTACTTGAATGGAAATGTAATGACTTATAATCTAGTTATCTCTTAGAATACTAGTTATTACATTGTTTTATATATTTTTTCAATCAGATAATCAAGAAAATCTGCTTTGTAGTTTTCAGATTCTATTTGCTTGATCAATTTATTGCAATCTGATATATTGTTTATCGGTTCAATAATTTTTTTCTCATCCGTCTTGTTTGGTCATTACAAAGATGTCATCCACATCTTATAACCAAGTTGTAGGCGGACATCGACATCTTATATATGCATTATTTTTCAAAGCATGGACATAATTAAAATTACTGGCGAACCGTACTCTACTCTTGTCCTTGAAAAATAAATGACGTGAAACAGACGCATATGGATCTTCTATATGCTCAGCTCCTGATTTCTATCAAACTATTTAAATGTTGATGAATGTTCAAATTAATCTCCATAAACCGTTTGAACACAATCTTTATTTTTATTAAACAAAATAACTCCAAGAAAATTTCCAGTGTAACATGTATTTGAAAAGAAATTTATGTTTTACGTTTATTTAAATTGTCATTTATCCATACTTAGATCCATTTCAATACTGATATCGACAAACACACGAATAGCAACCAGTTATACATGCATCCATCCATCAAAATAATAGATAAAAGCACATATATTAGAAGCTATAATTATGAAAATATCTCATATTTCGAAATGAATAAATACAAATATCTCTAATGAAAGTGTATACCTTAGTAAACAAAGACATTTCTTATCAGGACATGATGTAACATGATATGTAGGTAATCGTTTAGAAAGAAAAAAATAGTACTGCTTTAGATAATTCATAAATATGATGATTGCTTATATTATATAAGACCTACTTCTTAGACTAAAAACCAATAATATATCTAAAGTGAAAAGTAATTTAATTTATGAAACCTCTAAAGCTACATTAAACTAAACCGAAAATATTAATTTGTTGGAAAAATATTTGAAGATAAGTCTTTTCGAATATGTGGACACATGAATGAAATCTGTACAAGGTGTTTTTATGTTTGATGCTTGTTATTATGCAAAAATAAAAGAAACTTATCATTGTGCTTAACAAAACTATTCAAGTTCATTTCAGAATCAACCATACAATTGTATGGTATAACAACATTATATTTATGCGTTTATCTGTATTAGTTACTTCAGTTAAGTCACTTATGAGATGAATTAAAAATCTTAACTAATTTCTAGAAAGTCTTCACATTATTAGACCAACTATGAAATATCCTTTCAAGACTACTTATTTGAACCCATATTACAGTATTATAAATCCGTCCAGCAGTAGGCAATTAACTTGTAAATGTCACGTTGATCATTCGTACATATTCTGCATCCAGACTAACATTTTACTCATTTTTAGAGTATTTTGTTCTTCAGGCTGGATGACTTAATTTTTAAGCCTTCATTTTCTTTATCGACACTATCATCAGCAGACACTTCATTATGAAATAAGTTATTAAAATTTCTGCACAATGGACGAGCTGCCTGTTCTATTGACATAGAATTCAGTTGATTGTTGTCCATAAGTGTATGGCCGTTGTTCATATACTTATTTTGATTGTTTTCACGTCTAACCTGATCGTTGACGTTGGAGTTATTTATACTTTTCTTTATTGGTTGATAGATCGAATCAGTTTTGATATGTCTTTTGAATGACGTGTTACCGGAGTATCATACTTCTAAGAATTTTCTAGATTTCTTTTTATTTCCTCTTTCCAGTACTCCGACGTTTTTTCGTCAGAATCATGTTCATAGTTGCCCACTTAGATTGAGATGAGAGAAGCTATGTTGTAGCTTCTAACCACTAGCTGATATTCATGTAGACGTAGACAGAGCGATCGATCTTTTTTCTAATATAGTATTTCCATGAGTTGGTGTAGCTGACTTTGTAAATGATATTTGGTTGGTCTCCTTTTGTCATTATGTTCATTGGTCTGCATAATAATGATTATTATTATTCGTATTATTAGTTAAACATCATTATTAATCTCCCCTATACATGATTCCTTCACTTCTCATTCACCCCTCCTTATTACGTCTTAGTAATTTGGTCGAACTGTAATTGCACTATTATTCTCTCGCACCCTATTTGACCCATATTTATTCCGATCATGGATCTTAAAATTTCACTTAACAAATACGCAGATTCAAGTTAACATTCTATCTGAGTCATATCAACCTTAACAATTTTATTGTATTTTGTTTATCACAATCCTAAATTTACATGCTTTAAACGATATACTTTGTCCTTAACCTGGCCATTTTTCGAATTATTAATTTGGATATATAATTGTAGAACCTGAAGAGAATTTATCGAAAAGAATATTCTTCGTTCAAGTACTAGTCTTTTGATTATGAAGACGTTATAGGTTTCTGCTTTACACCTCGTCCTAGAGGTCTAAATAATCTGCTTGTGATCTTGAGGATTTTTTCTATATAGAGTATAATTATCTGTTTGATGATTTCTGTTGTTTGTTTTAAGCTTGGTGATCGGCTTGATGTTTCTTGATGAAGTGTTGTGTGCTGATAATGTTATCGAGAAATACAATAAAAGCTTCATGATTAAACCATCCAGCTCAGACAACATAGCACCTGCCAAATCCTCATCTTGAACTACAAATTTTCTCCACCATTTATCTTCATTCACAAGAATGGGAATAACTAAAAAGACTTAGTTATCTCTAAATTAATTGTAAATTAACATTCATGTAATAGAAGTGTGATGGAATGACTGATTGTATTTTAACTCAACAATTGTTTTCATGTTGACACGATACCCTTTTGCATAAATATTGCTACTAATCCATCTTGATAAATATCCAAGCTCTTAAGAGTGACATTTTCAGTCCCAAAGTAAGAATAATATTTTTGTACTTTTGTTTATTTTACATCTCTGTTGCCTTATTCAGCAAATTATTTTTATGAATAGTAGTAGTGTTATCATTACCACTATTGCAAACAGACATATCATCAAGTATTATTACGATGAATAGGTATATATTTTTCACCGTACAATTTTGAGAATGAATTGGCCGAAAGGAGTTATTGATTGGACCAGTCTATCTTGACTTTAAAATACCGATGCTTTCTCAAACCCCTTCTCTTTCTAATTGAGTTTAATGACCATGAGGAAATATTAGTCAAAATAAATCCCAAGAGTTGATTAAAACAAATAGTTTGGAGTTGCTTTCTATCAATAAAGAGCTACATATCCACATTTTTATAGAACAATGCTCATTTAAAATTTATACGAAATATTTTGCCGCTCACTAGTTTTCATTCAGTGATAACTATAGTAAATGATACAAACTTTACAGATAGCAGATTATTTTTATATTTCAGGAAACAGCATCAATTTTGATAATTCAATGAACAATACTAGTCACCTGGTAGTTGATTCGTCTCAGTATCATCAGCATGGAATTGCACGAAACAACATGAGAAATTTAATGCCTTCTGGATCATTAAATTTATCATCCGGAGCAGCTTCATGCACAAGTACAGTACCTTTGTCATATGGTTTAGGAACAATGGATATGTCTTTATTAAATTCAAATGAATCGAATTATTGCATTCGTTCGTCACAAAGACAAACCGTTAAAATCAGACCGACTAATATTGGAAGACCTGACTTTTGATTTACGTTCATTTCATTAGTAAATAGTGTACAGTGTACTTGAATAAAGTTCAACTATGGCTACATTTATCCACAATAGCATATATTCACCAACTTATAAACAAGAGATTATATCAAGGAAACTGTAACATGGAACAAAAGTCAAATGTGGAAAGAATTATATCCTGCAAGTTTTGTTCAACCCATACTAATACATAATGACATTATATTATAAAGTCATTTCATAAGTGCTGATTCCTTCACTTGTTTTCCGTCAGCTAACTATTTATTAGTTTAAACGCAGAAACCGTCTTTACACACACACACACACACACACACAATATGCTCATCTTTGTATATAAATTAATTTGTGATTGATATTCCAGTAATCTTTTAACTTGAATTGTTTTCTTTTATTCTTTTCATATTTGGTGAAAATCAAGAAGCTTATCAGCCTGTATACCCACATTCATTTACATTACCATGAGTTAATCTGTTCAATTTTTGAGTGAACTTTATCTTAAGTTTATCTATTGGTTGTAGAGAAAAGAAGATAAATCAAACTGTTCAAAAAACCCAAAAACAAAACAAAGCAGTTGGATAAATTTAACTTGGTATTGGTTAATTATAATAAACTAAATCAACAACTACTAATTAACCATGATCAATCAATGTAGCCTAGAAAATTCCTTTTCAATTTATTATTATTTTAATTCCATTCTATTCGTAATTTATAAAACTTGTTTAATACTTCCATTTGGGAAATGTGTAAACGTATTCAATTCTAAAGAATAATATAAATACTCAGCCTGAATAATTATTATCAATGCCGTACTTTTCTTGCCAACATCCATTCGGAACAAATAAGATAAATGTAAAAAAAAGAGAGGAATAAAGAGATACTGAAAACATCAAGAGCAAATATAAGCAAAACTTTACTGACGAGGTTAAGGAATTATAAACAAGATCATGATTTAAATTTTTCTAAATAAGTGGCGATACGTTAGGATTCGTAATATCTTAGTTATCACCATGATCAGTCTCCGTAGTATTATCTTAAACACTTCAATCAATCAACTGTATATCTTTTTTTTAATATATGCCATAGATTTTAAATAGTACGGTGATATCACCTGGTGTCACCTGTTGGTGCTGGAGAGTTTCTTGATCCGTCGGTGTGATAATTAAATTATCGATTGTCCGCTGTTGAAGTGATAAAACTAAACAGAAAGTAACTTATAGAAAATGACATCTGTAACTTCACAAGACTTAAACGAATATTCAGGCATGACAAGGATTGAAAACAGCTTAAATACATTTTGACATACAGTATGCTCATCGGGTGCGAAATTTGATTAATCAAAAAGAAAGAAATGGGAACAACATCATGTAATGATCAGTAACTGGTTGACTTTTACAAAAATAATATCTTGCAAATGTTTGTTTCTGATAATTTCCTACAGAAACTAATTCAGATGACTTACAATTACATCGTAATAGTGTGAATTCAAAAATGGCTGAAATATTAATACAAACACTTGAAATATTATCAAAATCAACAGGGTTATGTCAAACCCGAAGGACATAAGCCAACAGGACAAATCGTATTTCAACCCAAATTTTTCATGTAAGAATCAACATAACACGAAAAGGAACTATATGATAAGACTACGAGTGAAGATACCTAAATTTCCTTTATCTCTAAAGAACAATATACTAGCTAGCTTTACAAATATCTCAATTCAATTTACAGTGTTTTGACAGTATACAGAAGTTTGAATGGATCAGCTTTTTACTCATACACAACAACCAAGCTATATTATATGTATCAAGAAACTCGGACGCATTTTACTTAATCCAGGAGGTGATTAAGTAAGGTCACTTGTGGAACTATGGTGGAAATGATATTGAACTCTGCATGCTACAAACTTAATCTTCATAAGAGTCGACATTAGGTTATTAGTGATAGGCTAAGCTTAATATTAGCTTCAGAGCAAGTACCATACCAGTTCAATATAACAGCTCGACTTAATGAATTGTTAATCGAGAAATAAGGGAATAGATTCGAGTTTTAGGTAAGATATCAATAGTTAACGGAATGCAGTAGATCCAACTAAGGAGTTCTATATACGACAAAACACGTCCCATATATTCGAGAAAAAATATTTTATTCTAAAGTAGGTCGTTTGTTTCTCTACATAGAAGTAGTTGTTTACTAATTTGTCAATAGTGTTTATTTATATGCCAAGCGAGTGTGAAAATTAAGCTCGTCGACTGAAAATTAGTACTTACAAAAGGATGTGTGAACGATGATAACTTTCAACACATCACTTCAATATAGTGAAATTCGACTGGACCACATTATGAAAACCACAAAGTTTGGTTAAGACGACGAACCAATCAAGATTAAGATCCCATCATCACAGTACGAAAATCATTAATGAAAATCCACTATGGATCGTATCATAACTAGTTTCAACGAAAAAAGAAACAGATGAGACTATAATTTATGGACGACCTTTGAGTGACGCTAAAGTGACCTTGAGAATGTCCACCTATTAAATAGGACTAAATGGGAGTTGTAAAACAGTTTGAGGACTTAGAATTATGATTTACAGTTGATAGTTATGGTTAGGAATCAGATTTAGGGTTTTCATCAGGTATAATGCCAAAAGTCTATTTGGCCAAATGGATGAGGGAATTTCGCGCCACAATCCGAGAACTGTTATCTTATACCTTATTGGTTTGTCCATAAATTAGTCTCGCCAAGAAACATTACAAACTATTTACTACATTTTGTTGACAGTAAACTTTGGTTAAAGAAGAGAAAGATGTACGAGATAGTGATGCTTCTTTGGAATGTATATTTATAAGAAAAATCGATCAGAAATAAACAATTCGTAAAGTAACATCTCGGCTTTTTATTTATTTCAGAAATAAGTTTTACTAAGAAATACTGGTTACAGGGGAGAACTTGATTATTCATGTAAAAATCATACTTACATTGTAATTTTCTTTATTTTATATTTTAAATTATTTATGTGACCCATTTGCTGATAGACTAAAACTGATCTAAGTCATTTAAACAGTTCCTCAAGGTCGTCGCTATGTTTAAATCTTACCGAAATTGTTATTATTTATTTGTTCAAGACAACAGAAACACATAAAAACTGAATGACTTCATTAAAACAGAAATATTTATTTATACACACGTATATATACATAAATACGCGCTATACATTGATCAAAACAACACAATCATGTTTTTGGTTGAGCTCATGAATTAATTGATGTTAGACCACCGTTGGAAACCTGGAAGCACTAGTGACTAGCTTCGTGAGGGAATTCTCGGAGTTCTAGTGAGAAGTCGTGACCAGTGGAGTTAATCCGTGTCAGGTAGAGACAGGTATCTACCACAGTACAATGGAAGGTGGTCGCGCAATTTCGTGGATTGGTTAATGTTAGACACTAACACCTTTGGATGCCGTCTCAGTGGTCTAATGGTTAAGTGCTCAGGCGCGAAGCTAGTAGGTCCTGGGTTCGAATCCCGCGGGGTGCGGGATCGTGGATGCGCACTGCTGAGGAGTCCCATACTAGGACGAAACGGCCGTCCAGTGCTTCCAGGTTTCAAACGGTGGTCTAACATCAATTAATTCATGATCTCAACCAAAAACTTAACAATCTCCACAACCTCCATACTGACAATCATGTCTTTTTGTATGTACTAGCTATTCAATCTGATTTATTCCTTATAACAGCTGAACTTGTGATGACTTGAAGATGTCATTTATTTTCCGAAGAAGTGGCTTACAACAGATTCAGATTCGGCAAAAATTCAGTTTTTTTCTCACTGCTATATTACAAATATACTCCTATTTTTATTATCAGATTCACACATAGTTAGATATAAATATTTATAGCACAGTTGGCCTTTCTTCAGTGTTCGGTATCACTACTTGAGATACTATTGTCACTCAGAAAAACATTTAATCATAGTAATACACATAGCCTATGATTAACTAAAGGTCATCCTCTTCTAAATCCTAATGCCGGTATTAACTTATTCAGAAAGAAATGATGGGGATATATTTATAAACTTTCGGTGTATACTTAGTTGGGAGGTTATTCTGTTATTGGTAGTAACGAGTCCAAGCACTAGTTTCATTTAGTTGTAAATGTAGTCATCAGTATACAATTGTAATGCGATACTATATTATGAAGACTTACCATGGAACAATTGATTAGTAGTTTTGTTAATCTAGAGCTTTTGTTGAAACTTACGAAAACATTACATGTTTTGTTTAATTACCAAACTATGAACCTAAGTTTCTAAATTTATACATCTGTTTACTAAATAACATTGGTTGTAAATCAAATTTGACACTACTGGTGAAGACACATTGAAAATGTTGGACTGAACCAGTGTGTTGTATAGAAATGATATTTTTAAAATTTATCTGTAAATTGACTTAACGTGATTCATTCAAACTACATCGAAGCTGACAATCCTCATTTTTTTAATCATATATACATATTTTTTTGTCTAAATTTTACATCAAACTAGCTAGAACTAGACAAAAAACAAACGAAGTAATTTATATTTTGTAAAAGAGCAGGTTACATCTAGCCAATGATTAAGCCTGTACTGAAGCATCATTTGCATAACAAACATTGTTATTAGTGCCCATTCGTTATCTGATAGATTTTCAGATGGAAAATCTAATAAATTAGTAGTGATTTAAGTTAGGAGAGAAAACAATGTTTTAATTTATTTTCGTTTCATTAAAAGCGCTAAACAAATAATATATCAACTTCACTTGTCCTCCTGTAACAAAGATAAAAAGCGCCGAAACTGTGCGTGATTTCTACAATGCAAGAGATAGAAAAAATGAGGCGGAAATCAAATGAAAAGTGAATAATAATAAATTGATTGGATGTAATGAAAAACCTAATAGAAAGTCCATTAATTTATAAAGGCTGTAGTCAGAAGACTGATCATAAATACATTTTCCTATATCTAAATACCTATTTATCTAGTGAATAATTCCAAGCTAACCAACATGGGCATTTAAATTTACTTTTTACTTATTTATTTATTTTAGACGATGTTTAGTTTGTCTGCTAATGTGCGTCAAAAACTTTTGGCCGAACAAATTATCACAGTTATTGACAAACGCACGAAAATATTAATATCGGACTTCACTAAAAGTTTAAAAACCACAGAAACACAGCATAAATATCCTTGAAACTTTATTGTTAACCTTTACTCAATTCATGATAGTTAAGTGAATTTTACTTTATCATTTCTACTTTGCTACATTCTATACAAGGTCACAAATATTTAACACTGCATTTCTTCGATTAAAGCTACTCCCATGAAATCAGTTTTATTATAAGTTTGGTAGCAATTTTTAATTTAGTTTGATATAAAACTGTGATGACTGACCGTTAACTGTTAAGTCTGGTCGTTGCCAATTATTACGTCGGCATCGCTATGACTTATGCTTGTAAAATGAGGAATCACTGCAGTTTTTCACCACACGAATTAAAAACACCAATACTGGCACAAATCAAAATTTATTAACCTCAAAACATGACGAAAACCCTTGTGTCGAAAATACACTCATTTATATATTGATTGTACACTCAGCTTCATTAATCACACTGTCAAATAAAGACAAATATTACTCTGAATAATTAACGCATTGAATTAAAAAACACGGGAGTAATGTTGACCAAAAATCACAATAAGCATTAGAAAGTAATTTTGCCTTTTTGATCCCATTATATCAATAAAGATAACTGAATATTTTGGTAGTATTTATATGATGTAGGTAATTGCTATCAAGATCGAGAATAATGTTTTGTCAACTTTAAATTCATTCATGTAATTGATCTCTCTTGGAAGGTTCATAAGTACTATCCACTATATTCATGTGTAGTTCAGTACAAGTTGTTTTGATGTTTGAAAAACGAATCAGTGACTAGAACTTTTCAGTTAGATCACTGAATCTTATTATTTCTTTCTCACAGGTTGTTATTTAGTCATGAAATGAATTTGGGGCCTGAACTTGTTTGGGTTTCTCCAGTAGAGTTAACGGAGATGTTGTCTTTTAGCATACTTAATATATTGTTTTAGAATCGGTAAGAATTCTGGAGTACACTTTTGTTTGAAGCAGCCCATACACATTTCTTCTTCGTGAAATCATGAATAATTGTCATCTATTAAATAATGTTATGTGGAAGTCATGGAATTGAAATATTTATTTGAGATTTTTCAAGTCTCTGCAGTTAAGAACCTGCTTCATCAATATTTTATTTGTGGGCTCCTATATGATGTTCATACCTACATAAGAGTTAATCAATAGCCCACAGAATTTCGCAATTATTCTGAAAACTTTGGAGAATCATTTTTTATAGTTTTCAGTATTTTTTATTTTTAGTATTTGGACTTAGGAACGCCAATTTCGATTTGACATCTCGTCACCTTACAATAATCACTAAATATATTTCTCCTGGTCATAAAAACACTTGGCCTTAGCTATGGTCTGTTGACATACATATTCTAGGTCGTCTTTACGTTTTGTAAATATTTTGGAACTAATGTGCGTGCTACATATTTAATCACGTATGGACGGGATTATTTTCACGGTTAGAATTTATGAAAACTCGTAGACCTAGTGTTCAGTCATGACTATACAACAGACTCAGTTATTCTGATTGTTCTGGACCATTTTAGAGTAAGTTAACCAACTTTCTTTTAACTGATTCATTTTTCAAATGACGAGAACTATCTATAGTATCTCTCATTGATATGAGATTTATCATATCGTACTTTTCAAAAGCTTTACAATAGATGGTGTTTTAAACCTTTTGTTACCTAAGACATATAAGGTTAATCATAAAAATGTTTTGAAGTGAATTTGAAAAAATGTCCTGTTAAATACTTAACTGACAGTAAATGGTTGATTTGGGGATTTTTCAGAATCCAGACATTTGTTCAAAATTTGACCTTGAGTTGCATTAGTTCTAAAGATACTTTTTCTTGGAGTTGTAACATAATGTTACTAGAAAATGCTGTAATCACTAAACATATGAAGATATGAATTGTCTTTGTTGTAAAGTAAGACTATTGAACGTGATTTTACAGGTATTGGTAAAAATAAGATTTAGGAAAACTAAAACGGAACTGAATGTGATCTAATAATAAACAGGCACTTCATAAATCGGTAATTTGAGTCAATATCAGTGAAAAAATAAGAATGGTCTCTTATTAGTACAGAGGGGTTTGCACAGATTTTTGCGTTTTCATGGTTTACATCACAGACTGAACTTATTTAACTAACTACTGGAAACCAGGAATCACGGAACGGCTGTTTTGTTCTAGTATGGGACTCCCCAGAAGTATTCATCTATGACCCAACTAAATCCTAGTCTATCGTTTAATTATTTACGTGTATCGATAACTGATAATCTTTATTTGTACATTACTTTGATTTCTATGATAATTGTAAGGTAATCTAAGTACTGCTCCCAGTTATGGAATATTCAATAAATGCCTATTTGGTCTTAAATTATAACTGGCATATTAAACGAATTCTAAACAGGAGTATTATTATCTGAACTGAAAAGCTTGATAAATGTACAGTTAGGAGTAAGGTATTTTTTAAAACGTTAGCTATCATTGTTTATAGGAACAAACTTCAAGGGTTCTCATTTAAACAAACAGACAGTTTAGCACTCATATACAGTTTTTCTCTACAATTATTTCTATCGATATGGGTAATTTAGTTTAAGCTTTCAACTATCATAAATAAATAAAAAATTTATGGTTTCATGACATGATGCAACAACTGGTTGTAAGATAAACTCGTGCTTCTGAGTGAACAGTCTAGCTAAAATGATCAATTATCAGTGATGTACACTTCATTTTATATGAATGCTTTCTTTGTAGTTTTATAATTATTTAAACATTCATTGAAACTAGTTTCTGTCAGAAATTATGATAAACTTTTAGAGAAGACTTTTTGAATGGGATTATCCATATCTCAGAAACCACTTTTCCATCATTACTAGCTAAATGCACACACAAAATACTCAAGAATGGGAAATATCAACATAAATGAAAAATAACCGGGACTCTTTATTTTCACAAAATCATTTCTGTTCACTGCATATAGTTGTAATACAGCCATAACCCTAACTACATTTTGTAAATAAGGAAAGATAGTTTAGAAGCAAAATAGTCGGAAAACCCTAAAAACGAAACTAAAGCACGTTGTAGAGGTATTTCAAGTGTTTAGAAGAATATCATGGAAAGTCAACCGTGTTATATGCTTTAAATTACTTTATCTATCCTGTTCACATTTATCTGATATCTAAGATTTTATTTTATTTTAAGGTATGATGTATCCTTTCTATTTAATAAACAAAACAGCTTAATCCTTCGAAAAATGAACTATCAGTTCAGTTATCAAAGTAAATTGACATCATTTCATTACTGTAAGGTGTCAACTTGAAATGGTGTCGCAGTTTAAATGAAAAGATTATTCACTTCATCGGAAAATATATTCGCAAGATAATAATTCAATAAAAGAAGTAACTATAGTACTATTATTTTACGTAACTCTAACTCTTCGTGATATCAAAATTACAAATTTCCCTATTTGGGATGTATTCTATGGCCTTATTTGTGGCGTTTATTTCACTGTACAGAATAGAAGGTAAAAGATTTAAATGACAAGAATTAATGGTCTTTTGTCAACGAGTATTCATAATTTTGTTGAGACTTTCGTTCGAATCTGAACGAGGAGTTTCACGACAGTTCAGTCCTGAGTGTAAGGAAGACGATAAAAAGAAAACTATATTTCTGAAATTCTCTGTGACTGAAATTAAAGGTAACTTCGTTTCACTTGGCAGTCCTGTCCAAGCTTCTTCCTTTTTAGATAGTTGTAGTATTTAAATGTAACTACCCATTCTAGGTTTGTTTTCTCTGTACAGAACTTTCGATATAAGCTGATGCCAGCAAGATTTAAAGTGAACTTTTGTATAAGTCGTAGGCTCAAACCCGAGATTTCCAATGAAAACAAAATAACTCAACAGCTAATATAATTTTAGGTTGGATTACTGATCATAGTTATTTGAGGAGAAACACATAATATTATTCAGTCCTTCAACATACATTGAAAAGTCTTTTTCCTTTGTCCAGTTTTGCAAAAAGTAAGACAAAAAATTTCCTAATTTAGTTTTGTACTCTAGAATGTATAAATCAAACAGAACTTATGCAAGTTGATCAGAGATTAGGCCAGACCTCTCGAATCAAAGGAGATAATCGAAGTGGGAAGACTTTGTGAGACTAGTTTCGTGTAAAGAAAGTTTCCACCATGAATTAATATCTACTGGAGAATCATTGAAAACGAGAGGATACGAGACAGATGTTTTGATACCACTTTGAATTTTTCAGAATTATATACCAGTAACCCATTCAAAGGTCAAACAGATTTATCAGAGTTGTTAATATGAACCAAGGGATTCCAAATTAGTCGTATACGCATAAAGCGCGTGTCAAGAGCTCTGAAGGGCCTGAGTCTGACCCCTAGTGGGATCATGGCTGCCTCTTTCTGAAGATCAACGGATCTAAACAAATAAGTTGTTTGGTACACCTCTGTGTTTAACGGTGGGTCGTGAATGGTAACCGCCGAGTAGCCTGAATAAAATAATCCATCGCTAACTTAGAATTACAGTTGTAAGACTTCACTTTGTCTAGACCAAATATGTACTATATTCCCCGCCCGTTACGTTAATTTTCCATTCAAACAACTCCTCTAGGATACAAGAACCAGTGATGTGAAATAGAAGTGACCTTCAGTTTGTCAAGTAAAAGGATTAGGAGAAATGGATTATGAACACTATCTAGTTTGAAGGTGGTCTGGTAGGTGAAGCCCTAATATATAGATTCCACATCCTGCTCTTAAAATTTTTTTGGCTTTTCATATGAAAAGAGTCGGAAATATTCATCTCATCACATGCATTTTCAATAGCATTAATAATAATTTTCTTCTCTAATAAATAGACATTACCATAAGTAATACCATTATCTCAGTAAAACGTGAATTTTAACTAATGCGGAGATTCTTTTGATAATTGATGGGGTACAGTATACAGCTCCTCAGGTTTATTAAAAATTAATTTTTGGTTCATTTATGCTTCATGATTCTATGTAAATAAGGTCTAGTGGAAATTCGGTCGTAATCTTATAAACGAAAAATAAGACAATAGGTTATAAGTTATGAAACCAGATAACAATCCTTTATTTGATTGTGTTTTACTGAGTACCTGTCCAACTACTGTCCGACTAATAACCAAACTGAACCGCTGGAATAATTTATTATCTGACTTTATAAACCACAGAAGCTAAGAACCATTGAAAGCGCATGACATCGTTATAGGTTATTATCATGAAAACATTTTATGGTTGTAATAAGCTTATTCAATTTCATAATCAACTAAAATGCACATTATGTGTATGTAAATAGTCTAGTAAAACAAATAATTATTAGCCATTTCTTCTCTTTATATAAGCTTCTATAAAGTAAGAAATTTTAAACTCTTTTTTAGCCAACATAACTCATAAAAATGAGTTGTTTTGAATTTCAACTCCTTTTTTTGTTGCTTTTATTATGCATCTAGATGAAAAAGCAATAACCTATTCTCGTAGAAAGGAATTATTAGAATTATTTAAGACATGTTTCATTTGTTATTCATCAGAATCACTGTCTGTTGGCACCGGTTGATTTATAAAGTTAATATTTTTACATTGAATGGATACCTGTATTTTGTGGAAGATATAAGCATATTGTGTATCTAGTAAGATTACGCTGTAAAATTCTATATAATCAAATAATTCATTGGAAACCTTATTTCTCTTTTGTGTAATTAGTTACCGTATGGTGTTTAGTTATATCTATTCGTTTATATACTATATTAAAGGAGAGATAAAACTGTTGAAGCATTAATCACCTCTACTGTTTATATGCAATTAAATAGATAATAAATGAGGTCAGTTTTCCTCACCTATGAAATGGAATAGAAGAAAATGAATAATAAGGAACCGAAAGTGAATAAATATATTTCTTTGTTTATCCATTCTTATCATAAATGAGATGTTGCATAGGGGGTTATACAATATTAGGTTTTAGATCATTACCTGAAAGTAATATTTAGTTGTGTTTTTTCAAACACAAGATAATTGAGTAGAAAACACTGTTGTTAACACATGGTTAATTATGAAACTATTTCTCTTCTCTTACATTAATCATAAGATAATATAAAAAATACCATCGAAAAAGAAAACTATTTGCATTAATTTTGGATTGTATCAAGGATGGTAATTAAGAAAAGTTAGACCGTTAAATTACACATTCCAGAAAGTTCCATTTCAAGTTATCCAAACGAGATGCTGAAAACTAGAAAATAAATCGATGTTTTTGATCTTACAGTTCTACTCCTTACAAAGAAAGGTCATTGGCTTATACAATATCCAAGTAAAGATAATACCTCATTTACGTCAAGGCTAGTAAGTTTGTAAATTTCACTTAGAACGTGAATGTTTCATATAACTCCATTTATATACCGCTCAGATTACATCATAACTTACAAGTTCACAAGGTAAGTACAGAAGAACATTTAAACACAGTGAATTTCCATCTCTGATATTACTCAGTATCTCCGTATTATGATAAATGTGACTAATTCATTCATTTCAACACGTTTGAGAGTATTCACTTAACACAGTAACTCATTTTCAGTTTTGAACTTATTTTGTCCAACTTCTTGACCCTCAGTTTATTCCTTCTCAATTTCTCTGTGGTGTAGTTCGACAAATAACAGTTTTGTGAGGAAGTATCTGTATACAAAAAGAAAGCCAAATAATTTCTAGCCATTATTTTACGAACGAAATCCGTCCAAATGAGTTGTAAATTGTATTTGAGATCATCATCATAGGTAGACTTTATTTTAATCAAACTATGATACTTATCAATCTGGAACTTGTATCATGATGAGATTAAACTAGTGGCGTTGAACTGTTAATAACGTTCCAGTTTCACCTTAATAGTCAGGTGTTATGCTTAATTAAAGGTCATTAAAGGTCATAGAGGTGTAAAAATAAATAAGGTGATCTGATGAGTATTCACGAATAAAACAATGAGAATATAAGACCGGAGTAAAGGGGGGAATGCAGTAATGATAATGATAATGATAATAATAATAATAATAATAATAATAATAATAATAATAATAATTGGATAATCAAAATACTTAAGGCCAAGCTAGCGATAACGATAAGACGTACTTCTTTTGTACGCACAGTTCTGGTTTAAGCTCCTAGATGGCAAGAGCTTCGGCTATTTTTAAAAGTTGGATGTGAAGAAATCTGGGTAGATTTGAACGAATCATATAAACAACCTTAAATTCATTTTTTTACACCTCTATGACCTTTAATGACCTTTAATTATTGTAACAAAAACGTTTTAATCATTTTAATCATCTCATGCTTAATTATCGTCTATTCAATATGCATATCCTCATAATTTATTCTTCTAGCTGTTTAATTATCACTTCCAATTTAAATCAATTTGAGCTAAACAGAGTGCTAATTAATTGATAACCACTAAAGCCAGTTCACGTGTACAGATTACTAACCAGAGTCAAATTTTTCTCTTGATCAGTGAATTTTATCAACCAAATTGCCATGTGTCTACTGGTTCAAGAGATTCCACGTCACGTTGTTTATCTTTCGATGTCGATTATTAAAGAGTTCTCAAACAATACAAAATATCTCATCCCCAGAGAAGGTCAGTGATAGTCAGAATGGCTCGGTGGTATTGTGTTTGATTGTGGTATTGAATGTCATAGGTTCCACTCTCATGAGTAGCACCAGCTGCTTCAGAATGACAGGTACGTCAAGTTAACCAATCCCAACCAGCGGGACGCTTGTGTTAGATATTCTGAAGTATAAGTACAAGAGATGAGCATTGATAACGTGAGAATATTACTGAATACATGTTTCGCGTGAAATCTTAACTTTTTAATGTGAAATCATCTACACAAGACGGATATCATTCTCTTTATTTAATAAAAGGTATTGAACGACTAACAGTACTAATGTGATTTTCTTTAGTTGTTTTGTCAGTCACTACGACATCTTTAAATGATACTAACAATTTGCAGAAAAGATATTAACTACCTTTATCCTTAGGTACACTGAATGAAGATAACATATATATATATATATATATATATATATATATATATATATATATATATATATATATATATATATATATTCTTTAGATTTATGATTATTACTTGACTTATTTTGTATCCTGTGCACATAAAAAAATTTTCAACCCTACCCTTTCCATGATCGTTCAGTGAGACATTAGTATCTAAAGTATCTTTAGATATTCATGATTATGACTGTTTACTGCATTTGTATTTACGATGGAATACCCTGCAAGCAAATGCACGTATATTTTTCAACACACACGGACACACAATTACACAGTTAACATGAACAAAATGTTTAAGTTGATTACAAATACATTAACATACTAAACGACACAGCTCATAATGTCTTTCCTTATTTTTACAACTGCTTTTAACAAAATGTTTATATTCTAAAAAGTTTTATTACATTGAAAAAAATTCTCATTATTTCCCTGATGATTTGTTTGTTAGTCAGTTGGCTGGTTAGATTTTACAGATACACCTGATCCAAAAAAGACAGTATTTATTAAAATCTCAGATACACTTACACGTATGGAGAGAGACAGAATGAAGCAGGAATACAAGTTGAATGAATACATCTCCAACCTATTTTGAAAAGCCTAGAAATACGTTTATCTGTTTTGCTTTGTAGTGGAAAACTAACATTCTGGAAAAGAGTGAATGTACATAAAACTTTATAGTCAACCTCGTACCATACAACCCATTCATTACTGTATATTTTTAAACCATGCTCTAGTTAAAAAAAATTTATGCTTTCAGGGAAATACCTTGTCAACTATTCAATTATTTTTATGGTATGATGGATATTTTATTTGTCATTGCCTTTTTTTATTTTTGTTTTACCCACTGTTTAATTGAATTCCATAGTAGGAAAAAACAAATCGATAGGATCAGTTTTCCACTGTGTTTTGTATTCTCCACTTTACTAGCTACTAAAAACAGATTAATGTGTCTAATAAGTATCCAACAGTAGAGTGGCTCATTTTCCTATCAAACATATGCATGAACCGACTATAGAATCAGCGTGGTTCACCAGTATCTCTTGAATCAGTTGGTTTGTAAATTTTAGCAATAATAATACATTATCCACTAATTAATCAGTAGAATTCTTTTTGAAGAAAAAAACACCGAAACAAGAAGTCTGCAAGATTGGAAAAGTTATGATATACATTTGGCATATTTTGCTTCCTAACACTGAATTCTTTTTTAATTAAAGTGAAAATTATTGTATTTTACAAAATTTATTAATACTAACCACAGTACTGGTTATAAGTGATTTCATCTAGTTCAAATAATTCATGAGACTTTCGGCATGTAAATGACAATTTTTAAAATCGATAGAACAGAAGTCTAGCAGTAGAACGTCTTCAATTCATCCAATAATGATTAACTAATTTAGATAGAAAGGTTTGAAGAGATTTATTTAATCGAAAAACGGTTTACATCACTGACTGATGTTAGCTGTAAAATCATTTAAAAACTACAGTGGGATGAGTAGTTATCTCGTCCTGTTACGAAACTATTTAGAAGTCCCCATCTACTGTCTCACAATAAATCAAACCTATAATAAAATAGCTCAGAATTGATATGCTCTACATGAGACTGGAAGAGATGATAGAAACGAGTTACTGAGTAACCTAGTTGACATGGCTCAGTCAGGCATAAAATCTATTCACAATGAATATATTTATGGTTTTTTATTATATACAATGTCAGCTGATAAAAGATTAAATTAAAATCATAATTTCTGAATTTTCTGAACTCACCAGTTCGTCATAAATTTTAAATTATCACTCTACTTAATTTAAATTTCTAAATTACTCTAAGCACTTAAAACTTATCAGTCTATTTTTAGACACCAAGTAAAATGGATTAGTTACTTTCTTAATCATAGTATTCTTCTATTTCGGTAGCTCCCTTATTTCCGTAGATCAACATCAAGAGATTAATTCCAATATGTAAGTGTTGAGTTTTGGTGAAATTGTTTGTTTAGATTTTATGTACACTAAAGCTAGATACAAGTGAAAAATCTTTCGATGAGTGTAATCTCATTGGTGACTGGCAGATTGTCATAATATATCATTTTTAAAGCGATAGGTGTTACAATCATAGAAACTGTACAAGAGAAAGAGAGAGTTTGAATCCCTTCAGAATTAAAATGTTCATCACAACTGCCAGTTAACTATTTTGATTCCCAAACATTAACAGCAAATATTACCAGTACTTTTTTTCGTGGTAATTTCCACCACGAATTGTAAGTGGTTAGAGACTGATTAAAAACTGTAGGGAACTGATCAGCTGGTTTGTTGTGATTTCTGTTTTATCGAAAACTTATACTCACGAACTCTAGTGTGGTCGAGCATCCGAATCTCAAGGTTTCATACAGAGTATGGTGTCTCGAAACTACCGTCTTGAAATTGAATAGTTCAAGTGCGGATATCTAAAAGCTTCCACAGATCACCAAACTTAGTTGTTAGCATCGTTCAACACCTTTCGTCAAACAAAACGTCCTTAAATCGGTTGAAATCTCTGGAGGTACCATTAATGATTAAAAATACTTGGACGTAGTTCGATTTCTAAAACAACGTCTATCCTTCATCTAATCATGACACATAATACGGATTAAAAAAACAATACACCTCAATGCATCCAAGGAGTGAAACTCAAGATTCAAAATATCTTCAACTCTACTAGGCAGATATCATTACCAAACATTCAGAAACATATATTTTAATAACTGATACCAACCTTGTCAGTATTAAAAGTTGAATTTGAGTTAGCCAAGATCAAACACCAGTGTAGTCTGATATTTTAAACCCTCACTTCAGTAAAAATAATGCATCAATACTATTGCCACTACTGTAATGATAGATTAAGACCTGATCTAACAAGAAATTAACCTCAGATATTTCACGTGAAAAAGAAAACAATGGTTTGCATCAATTATAAACATGTAAATCTTTTTATCAGCACATCATATTATTGTTCTGATTTTTTTAGAGTAACCTCAGTTAATACACATTTGTTTACTTCATTACACCTTCTTACATTGGTGTCTATTGTAATGCGTAAAATGAGTCAATGTTGTATCATTTTCCTCATTTAAATGGCACATTACAGTTATGGATATCCCAACATGATTTATTTGTTACATAAAACAATGTGTACATTATGTCTCTAAACAATACTGCATACCATACGAAATGACGAATTTAGTGAAAATGCATTAGAAACGTGATCATAGAATAATAGCTACGTGAATGGGAGCATGAAGCAGATACAGATCACGTTAAAGCACTACCGAGAGGGGCCACATTTCCTTCAGAAGTACGTCCTACTTGTTTTGGTGTAAACTGGTGAAAAATTTTGAAGGATCACCTCTGGGTTTAATTTTGAACCGTATCTGATAATTCCCCAAGCAACTAAGCCTCTCGTTCCCTAAATTTTCATCCGGAATAGTGTAGCGAGTTACCGTTTTCCATGGTCATTTCTTAAACTTATAACCTAGTAACCTTTCCCACTTGGTTCAAATGGCAGTGTTCAGTAAGGAAGTTGCTGGAACATCATGCGTAAAATGTGATCAGGACATCAAGACCTATATTTCATGACAGCTGGTCCCCATTATCCAAAAGGCACACAACTGCACACCTCCGTACCATTTGCGAAACTCTGCTAACTTTCAGAAACACTGATGAATGTGTTTAGGTCAGAGAGACGAAATTATACTTATCCTAAGCCAAAGCGCTAATACAACAGCATTGTATACCTATGACATCACGGAATGAAAAAGCAAAATTACATTATTAACTCAATGATTCTTGTTAAACATTACTTCCGTTGTCAATAAGCCTCCTAATAATCTATCATTTGATGTGTTATTATGTCGTGAGTGTAACCTAAGTTATGTTAAATCTAGTTTCTAGATTTTGTAACTGAGTAATAAAGGTACTAAGCAGGCTGCTGAAAAAAACGCTCTATCCCCAGAAAATTCTCCTACTTGCATGTGTCAAATTGCTGAAATAAGACTGTCAAGTAATTTGTGCTGTGTTATAGTGGTCTCTGTTTGGGAGAATGTCCAGTTTTCCTCAAAGGTTCTAGTTAAATAAGCTAAATGTACCTGGAATCACTCAGGCTCATGAGAAAATCTTAGTAAATTATGGTAAACTGCGCGGATTTGAGATGCTTTAACTGTTTTAATTTGTCAGTTCTAGGTGGATTTTAGAATTCCAAGGAAAATCAGGCCATCTAACAATGATATCTTGAGGAGCGCAAACATGCCTCCTAACCCAGGCTCTTGTGTACTTGAAACGACTTGAATGATGATTAATCTATCTTGTATCAGGTTAACTTCGTAATGCCTAGGTTAAAGGTTGATTTAATCCAATTTAACCAAAGTCCACATTTACGTCAACAGTTTGAAGTGATCATTGCTAACTTAATTAATTTTCAGTTTCTTGGATTTCAAAGCACCGAATTTGAAATTATATGAATAACACGATCGTGGATTGACTGATTGCAGCATCAAGCTGTTAACGACCAAAAAAATCTCGTTACTACTTTTCTCTTGGGTATAATCAACATGAAACTAAGTAAATTGAGGAATCATGTTTGAAAATGATAATATCTACTTCCAAGGAATCGGAAAAATACTGTTATCTGATCACATAAAACTTTCTTCATGTTTGTAGATACATGTTTAGAAATATATATATCAGAATATATATAGTTAAACCTTGCTTTTAGTATAAACAGGTGTCACAAGTCTCGTTCGATTCTTAATAGTTATAATTCAGTTTGGTTTGGCATATTACCATTTCAGCAGTGAGTAGGATATATATATATATATATATATATATATATATATATAGAGAGAGAGAGAGAGAGGTTGGAAGTTACAGTGAGTCTGTCATTCAATAAATTTCCGTGTTCACTCTATTTATTATTTCATCAAAAAATCTAAAATATCTATAGTGATGAAGTTAATATTCTATAATAATGAAATAATATTCAATTACTAAATGGTATTTAATAATAATAAAATTATCATTGAATCAGTTTCCTGAATTCAGCTTGTCCATCTACTTAATATAAACTGTAATTGAAGAGTTCCATTCCTATTATGGCGGAAACCAGTAATCTGTGGAACCCAAGTTAATCTAACTGAACAACTGGAACATGGTGATCACCACAAACAATTAGGAATTTATTTCTGCATCAAGTAGTATTCCAACTACTAAAGTGAATCCACATGACTACAAAATAGTTTTCATTTAGAATTAATCATAACGTGAAACAACCTGGTATGAATTAATTTTTTCTACTGGATGAGACTTTGTCATGCCATTTTTTGATAAGCATGATTTGCGTTTATAAAATGTAATAATAAAAGTATTCAATCAAAAATGTCTCTAGCATAGTTCAATAGTGTTTTTAAATAAGTTTTCATTTGGTTGCCAAAATCCTATTTTCTTTATAGCGTACATCATTAGAAATTGGTATTCGTTCGAAACAATATGCTTGATTGACTATATATTTTGAAACCAATATTAAAGCTAGCTGACCGGAATGGAACAGATGTCCAAGTATCAAACTGCTAATTGGTTTGAGAGTTTTTCGTGGTCAGGTTTTATTATCCTCAAAAATACTCATTGTGAGTTCACATTCTGAGGTAGTCTAAATAGAGAGCTTATTTTAATGCAACCGTTTACAGGGGAATAAGATTTCCCTCAAACGTTTGGGTGGTTAGTTTCTTGGAATTCCAGCTGGTTTATCATCGTCAATATCAACAATTATTTGCAGAAACCCAATAGAAAATAGTTCAATTTGACATGAGTATTTTGAGGCTCTGGTTCATGAAGTAGAATATTCTTAGCTACAAAGCTTAATTCATTTGCACATATGGTCGATCCATAAATGAACATAGCAGTGAAATCCATTCAAGGGGTTTTCTCTTTAATGTTAGACTTTTTTTAAATAAATATAAAAATTCGAATTTTTACTAATTAGTGGTTCTTCCCGATCTATTATCAGGTGTTTTCTTTTAATATGCCTGCCGTTAGATGAACGAATATTTATTTGTGGCTCACTAATGGAATTCACTGTATCCGATTTGTTATCATCACGTTATACGACGCGTCCATAGAAGATTCCTTATAATTAACTCAAAGGAAATACTTTTTAAAGATGTCTACAATCTAACACGTCTTTTTTCGTTCGTAATCAGTTCACTCATAAAGGCATATCTGTTTTACTCGAAAGAATTCTGAATAAATTTATTTGTTGCATAACCAACAAACAAAATCTGTTATGAAGACATTTGTGAAAGGTTGAACAAGGTAATGAAAAGAAGAAATGAGATGCATTCTGCACACGTTAAAACTTTTTCCTGAACTATCAAATCCAAATAGATAAAGTGCATCATAATTTTTAACTTAGTTACACATTTTTCTTACTGGTCTTACTACAATACATCTAACGTTTATGGACGATGACACTACTTCTAATGTGATGAGTCGTTCTATTCATTGTCAAAGATTTCACCGACATTAAACAGTTTAACGAAAAGCTCAGTCACTTACACCTTATCCCTATTTTAAACATAAAGTTTATAAACCCTTGACTCTTAAATAATACCTTCACTTACTTCCCAAACGTCTCTGGGCTGTTGATATGGCGAGAAATAGTTTAATGAATTAGAATGAGAATGACATACGAAATCGGTCTTTTTACAGTCGTATGTAACATGCACTCACATCTTAAAGAGGATTGTGGATGTTTAATTGCATGATATGGTAAATATGTGTCCCCGCAGTAACTTATTAAATTATCATTGTTAAATACAACTCACTTCAATTTATGCAGATCTGACTGTTAATCTAACGGTAAATAAATCATCTAAAAAAGGTGCATTCATAAATCCTTTCGACTTATTTTGAAAGTTAAGTAAATCCTTATTACCAGTATTCGATTTTGCACTTCACGACTTTTCTATTTTGTTTGAATTGCTGTGCAGATTTAGTTCGGGGTTACCAGAACCGGTTAGGAAACTGGGTTGAATGTTCAATTAGTGAGACTTATCAGTTCTGTAAACCCTCCTATTTATCAACAACCTGTCCATCAAATTGTCCATTAAGTTTTTAGAAGCAGTAGTAGAGATTGATCTCTCCCTTAAACATCGTGACATCCCATGTCAACTAAAGATATGAGACATCTACCTTAAAAATAGCCTTTTTTATATTCGACGACCTCAAAAACTAAGTGTGACTCATTACCACCTTTTCATTTTTAAAGGCATTTAGTTTTTTTTGTAAATATAACCATAATTTGTCTACACAAATTATTGCTGTTGGGTAAAAAATGAAACTTGTAAGAAAGGGTTTATTTGAGAAAACCCATTACTTCATAATAAAAATGATTGAAGCAAAATAATCTGGATCACTACTCAGTAGACGATCACTTTAACGGTCTTCCAGATATCATTTTCGTCTAAATAACTTCGTTTTATTTAAACTCAGTTGATAACCGATCCATAGAGTATAGTATACAGAACACCATATAGCATGTGTGGAGATTTAGTGCTTGAATAAAAAAATTTTGTTCACATGAATCATCAACTATCTGAGCACTGTGAACATTTAGTTGAATTCCAAACTCTTTTGATGAACACTTCACTTGAAACTAGGACAAATCAAATACGAAATTGTCACCAGTTTATAATTAAATAGGTGATAAACATTGTTACCAATTGACACTATCAAATTCTTAAGAAGTCTACTAACTATTTTAAAGGATAATTTAAAGAGTTACTTTATTATTGGTAGTATTGAGAAATAATTCATCCAAAGTCTATCGTCGTTGACAAAGAGTATAACAATGACTTTCTTCTGAATTTAATCGATTCATTCTTGGTGCAACTAAATTTAATTATTGGATGCTTAAATTCGTGGCCATAGATCAGCATACTTTTATGAAATTCACATTTTATTGTTAGATCGAAAAATCATCAAGAGATAGTGATGATAATGATCTTGATTCTGCTTACCATCTGTACTGGGATTTCCTACTAAAGTAAACTTGATATCATCTGAATATTTACGTATATTTCCTCAATTTCATTCTTTTTAATATAGCTCAGTATAAAAAATATTACATTTTTCCAACTTGGAAATTTATAGACTATCGATTAACCATAGATACAATGTTAAAAGCACATTTAAGAAACTAGTCATATTTTTAGAATTAGTCCCTTGGTCAATGAAGCGTACAGTATGGAATAGTTGAGACCAGCTGCTAGTTACCTCTAGATTACCTTTCTATGCCTGAGAGGACTCTCCAATATAATCTATTCAATATACTAGGGAAAAAGATACTTTGCGGAATATTGGAACCTGTGTTACCTATGAAGCTTCTTGTCCCATATATCTCAATGGTCATTTCCGTGACTTGGATTGTTTTAGCACAAGATGGAATTCGGTATATCAAAACACATGAAACTCAGGAATATCTTGGTATGTTTTGATTTACATAAGATCAACAACAATGATAGCCGACTGGTTGTACAGAAGACTGTTTTAAATCTATAGAATACTTTATTTTATTTTTATTTTGTAACAAAACCTTTATCAGAGTAGATTGTTATTCAGCACAAGATTTACAACAAAATTTCGGGTATCATTATGTTAGAATCGAATAAGTAATTAAGTCTAAGTATGTTTAGACTCATTGAAGCAACAACTCTTTTTGTCTTACTATGAATATATGATGGTTGATTTCATGTCAAGTATTTACGAATCATAGAAATATTTCTAGTTAATGAACAAATTCTTCAGTTCTCACAAATATTTCTCAGCAACGTACATTAACATCATCTTCACAATGCTGAATAAGTAACTATCAGACTTTGGAAATGTACTGTAATTTTTGTGCTACAAGGCAGTATAAAATCAATTACTCTCATCATAGAACGTTTGATTTGTCCCATAACCTGTCATTTATTATTTTAATATTAGGTAGCACACAGTACATACACTTTGAAAATGAAACCGAATAGAAACACTAAATTATCAGATCTATATGTAGAATAAAATTTCATTCTGTCAATTTCTGAACATAGTCTTACTCTATTTATGATTTATTTATAAGACTAAATAGATGCATTTTTATAACGTGGACCTATCTATTGACCAAAAAAAGTATGAATCGTACGCCTTTAATTCAATTCATCTTTTTAAAATATTATTGAAAATCCAATGTTTTATGTGAATTCCAATATTAAAAACAAACTTAATGTATCCCTCTGTTATTTTATTCATATGCAAACCATGTAACGAGATATTTTGACTTATTTTGAGTGCATGATCACTTAGTTGACTAGGAATTTAAAAAATTTTCGATAGATTTACAGAGAAAAATATAATGTTACATTGGTCGAAATCGTTTCATGTCACCTATATTTCTTGTTCTCTCTCACACTCACACACACACTTTATCTACTCTATCTTATACACAGATTAATATTAACTTAATAAAATTGAGACTACATTATGATTTGTTAATGCACAGTGAAATTTGAATCTAGTCAATGGCATTTTCAAAACATTCAGATACTCTATAGTTAGAAGGGCTTTGTGGGGATCATTTTCATGATGATCTTATATGGACTAGATAACCAATGGGAGATAAAACTAAGTTCTCCTTAGTTTTAATGTAATTGTCTGGTGGTACAATTTTCATTAATAAATGTATAAAAATGACGATCTTACGTGCATATGTCTTTTTATTTCCTGAATTCTAAACAGATAACTTCAAATAATGTGACTTAAATTTGGAAACTATGAAGCATGAAAAATTTCTTTCGTATTTCGTATCTATCATGTACTTCTGTATTTAGCCTAATACATTATCCCTTTATAATTAAGTATACTCATTTTTATATAACGAGAAAAGTGGAACCAAATTTACTTAGTCCCTAAAAATAAATCCTTTAATAACTGAATGAAATAAACAGACATTTCTGAATAACATTGGTTCCGTAATTTAACGAAGGTTTAGTAAAAATGTATCTGTAACCTCATAACATCTTTTCAGATAGTTTGTAAGCTTAAATATACTCGACCAAACACCGGAATCCATTAAAATTAAGTTTATGAAGATTATAGTTTTAATTTCCTAATATCCAAAAAGTAACTTTTTAAGAAAACAATAATAAGATGAAGTCATTGTTGAATAACACGTATACAGTCTTTATTGTATTAACCGATACTTTTCTTTTCAACCATGAGTATAGTATAAAAATCGATACATCTATAAAACGGTCATATTTTTTGAGCAATTTTAAGTCATAAACCATGTATAATATCTTCTAATCATAACTCGATTCTAATATCATTTTTAACAAAATGAATAAAGAAAAAACAACAAGATTTGAAAATGTAAAAGTATTTCATTAGTTGTAATCAGTCTACTTTTGTTTAATGAATAATAGGATTAAAAGATACAACATTCTTATAAATGCTTCAGGTCACAATTGAATGAAAAAACCCGACAGTAATTGAAAGCAATAAACTACTCTAAATTGTGGTTGAAATTAGAAAGTGAAATGGGTGGAATGATAAATATTAATACTAATGACGGACTACAGTGCAAGGTCGTGCATGGAGGACAGCTGACAGATGCATTCCAAGTAAGGACCGGAGTCAGACAAAGCTGTCTACTCTCCCCCTTCCTCTTTCTTCTGGTGGTCGACTGGATTATGAAGACCTCGATATCTGAGGCAAAACACGGAATACAATGGACAGCTCAGAATCAATTAGACGATTTGGACTTCGCAGATGATCAAGCCCTCCTATTGCATACACACAAACAAATGTAGATAAAGACAGTCAGTGTAGCAGCAGTCTCTGCATCAATAGGCCTCAGCATACACAAGGCGAAAACCAAGGTCCTCAAATTCAAAACGAAGAACAGCAATCCAATCACTCTTGATGGAGAAACGCTGGAAGATGTAGAGTCCTTCACATATCTGGGAAGCATCATCGATGAACAAGAAGGTTTAGATGCAGACGTAAAGGCGACTATTGGCAAAACAAGGGTCGCATTCCTACAATTGAAGAACATATGGAACTCAAACAACTTTCAACCAATATCAAAGTGAGAATCTTCAATACGAACATCAAGGCAGTTCTACTGTACGGAGCTGAAACTTGGAGAACTACTACAACCATCATCAAACATGTACAAGTATTTATAAATAGTTGTCTACGCAGGAAACTCAGAATCCATTGGCTGGATACCATCAGCAACATCCTTTTGTGGGACCGAACAAACCAGCTTCCAGCTGAAGAGGAAATTAGGAAAAGACGATGGAAATGGGTAGGACATGCATTACGCAAATCGTCAAACTGCATCACGAGGCAAGCCCTAACTTGGAATCCTGAAGGGAAGCGGAAAAGAGGAAGGCCAAAGAACACATTACGTCGGATAATAGAAGAAGATATGAAAAGGATGAATTACAACTGGACGGAGCTAGAAAGGATTGCCCAGGACAGGGTTGGATGGCGAATGCTGGTGAGCGGCCCATATTCCTTCACGAGGAGTAACGGAGTAAGTAATGATGAAAATAAATGGTTACATAATCCGAAGACAGTCAGGATAAAGTGAAATGACTGAGTGAAATTTAATTAATTGGTAAAATAATTTAGATAATATTAAAAGCGAAACTCTGTCTAAACAATTATCGTTGCAAGTACAAAGAGTGGTTAATCAAGCTTTCCTTCTGTGTGCATAAGTCAAGTTGGAATTACAAGTTCCTCTCCATAGGAAAAACGATTTCTAGTTGCTTATTTCAATAGTTAAGATCGTGAGTCAATTGAAGCTAGACCGACATGGGAAACTTTAAAGGATTGGACGGCCGTTTCGTCCTATTTTGGGAATTTTTAGAAGTGCGCATCCACAACCCCACCTCGCGGGATTCGAACCCACGGTCTATCAGTCTCGCGTGCGAGCGCTTAACCACTAGATCACTGATTTATTGTTTTGATAATCATAGAGATATCAGTTTTTTGTTGACCAAATGTTTCACTTGTAATGGTTTTAGTTTCTTTCAAACGTAAGTTTAGAGAAATATTTTGACAATTTTGAAAAAGCTCTTCTATCAGTTTTTCGTATGGATATGATTCCCCTGTGATATGAGAATCTCTATCTACCATCAGAGGTAACCTCATGAGAATAATTATTTCCTCTGATTACTCCGATAGAGATGTGTTAAACGAACAGAATATTAACTAACCTCGTTCCCATTTCCGTAATGAATTTCCTAGGCTATGTATTTTCCGTAAGACTCTTAATATTTATTAAAACACAGAAACATTGGTACAAGGAGGTACCAAATGCACATGCGCTACACGTCGTCATTCGATTTGTATGAAAGCTGGAAAACTGCCCGGGCTTCAAAACCGAAGCGGGTGGTTTTCTCGGGGGTACACTACGGGCCTTTGCCCTACAGGTCTAATTCACAAGTTAGTGGAGCAACGTTAGGAGACGTAGTCCTATGGTAGTCGGTGACCAACAATAGGTTCATACACCATATATTTCTCTTCTGAAAGGTTGTAACATTTCCGTTTTCTGTGATGTGAAAATGTACTGTGAGGTTTTTATACATTTTAAGTAAATGTTTGATTTATGGACTATGGTAATTGTACATAAGAAGTAAATTTAATTCGATTATACTACTGATGTTTTTTTCCCAAAACATAGTTCAGATATTCATTAACTACGATTATGATAGTCGAAGCAGTATCTTTTTTATAAATTCATCACTTCTAAATCTCGAAACATCTCTCATTTCGTTAACATTTAGTCCTTATGGTCATTTTAACTCACTGTGGCAATACCTCGACCTTTATGTGATTTTTCCATTCCTCTATCTTGCTATGTGTTGCTTAGCTGGAAGCTTTTGTGACCAACGTGACAAAAATTGATTAATTTATTTAGTTATTCTTATCAATAAAAATTCCACTTTATTAACTTAGCATCACAAATGAAATCTGACACAATCATATGATGTTCTTTTCGTAAAGATACTAGCTAATGTAACAAATGAATGGAATTAGTAGTTCCATTGAATATTATAACTGACCTTTAGATACACTCCGCCAAAATGCACTCTAACCACCATCGAAAAAAGACTCGAGTGAAACCAAAACACGAACATTATTTCTTATCACTGGGTCTAACCGATAAAAGTACAAAACTAATAATCCATAGGGCACATGTTGAAATCCTCATATTCAGTCACATGACCTGACTGATTAAGAGGTGATAAGTAAACATGGAAAACATGACTCATACTGCAAATGAAAAACAAAACAATCTTGAACTTGTAAACAAATGCTGAAGTTGTGATGAATGTCAAACGGAAAACAATACATTTTATTAATAAAACATGAATATTCACTGTTTATTAGCTGTGTATTACATATATAACTTGTTTTCAAACTAAAAGGGGGACTGTGATTTACAAGAAACTGCAATTAACTTTCACATGTATTTCATTGTCGGACTTCGGTTAACTTCAGTTGTAATTGATATTTTTTAATTGTTAGAGTCACTGATTTTATCTACTTGATTGCACTGAATAGAAGGCTTCATAGAAAACTTGTGTAAGTTAGGAAAATTTTCAAAAAAAAAAATCAAAAGATGGGAGCTAATTTAATCCACATTAGTGAAATTCTCAATGTATGCAATGATAATGTTCTACTTTTTATTAAATGACCATTGAAAAACGTGAAAGTATGAATAAAATGAAATAGCTCTTTTTAGGTTTATAAATACACCTGGAAGCACTGGACGGCCGTTTCGTCCTAGTATGGGACTCCTCAGCAGTGCGCATCCACGACCCCGCACCACCCGGGGCTCGAACCCAGGACCTACTGGCTCCGCGCGCGAGCACTTAACCATTAGACCACTGAGCCGGCATCCAACGGTGTTAATGTCTAACTTCAACCAATCCACGAAGTTGCGCTACCGTACACCATTGTCTTCAGTGAGTTCCTATCTCACAACAGACCTGGTTGAACTCCACTGGTAACGACTTCTCACTAGAACTCCAGAAGTGTCTCCTGAAGTCAGTCACTAGTGAGCAGGTGATTATTATTATCAGAATGTGTTTTGTGGAGATTTTTAGAAATTTTCACAGATTGAACTCATGAGTTCAATCTGTGAAAATTTCTAAAAATCTCCACAAAACACATTCTGATAATTATAAATATACAGCATTCCTTATATTGTTTATGTAATAATTCAGCTGATATTTAACTTTTATGTATTAATCAGTGAAATATTTTATTCATTAGAAATATAATTGAAAGGTAAACATGAACCCATTCAGAATATATTAATACATAATTTCTAGTTTATAAGCTGTATAATATTAGGTCTGAGTATAGAATAAAGCATTATAGTGACTGTATACGTGAAGTTAAACAATTGTTCATAAGGTAACTTATAGATTGTTTTCTCCGAAATCCACCCATTTCGTACCCAGACTGATTAAAAAGGTAGATATATATATAGTCTAAAAAGATCAAAAGCAACCCGCTTTTTCTAAGCTTTTGATGTATTATCATAACAGTCATTTTCGTAGGAAAATATGTTTTTGCTGACTCCACATATTTCTATGCACACATGTGTAAAACGATAAATACAATTTGCTTTGGACATTGATAAAATTTTGTATCTACATTTATGTGTATAAATATACGTATAACGCAAGTATAAATGAAGAATATTTAGATATAAGGGAAAAATAGAAATATTAAACAAGTAAAACATAATCATAAAATTTACAAAATTATCATAAATAATCCAAAATATGTGCATAGAAAGCTATGAAGGTTATGAAAGGTGCAGTAGGTTGCGTCTGTCTACTTGTGCATGAATAATGATAATTTAAACATAAACTGGAGCCGTAGCAGGTATAAAATGTTAATTAGTATACAGTCACAAAGGTTTGAAACAAACTACCCTACATTGTTGACATGCAGTAAATTGGTTGATTTCTTGTTGTTGTTTTTTTCTTCAGATTTTGCCATTCTAGACTGTCAATATGAATAATATTTTAGTCAATAAATGAAAATACATTTGAAATATATCATATATAATCAGTAGTTTAAATTAACCAAATTAGTATACTTGTATAACATTGGAAGGCAGCCATGAGTATCTGAGTTAATACGTATGTGATTAGAAAAATTAATAAAAAGCACTGAATCTTACAGTAAACTTTAATTGCTGCTAAAAGCTATTGTGTTTGGGAAAATGACCTGAATCTCGATGTTACAGAAACTAGTGAAAATGAAGAATAAGAAATCGCGTGAATACTTTCTAAATTTTTATCTCCTTCTAATAAAACTCATCAACTCAGCCTGAAGGCCTTCTAGGGTTACCGCTGGTTCCAAGCCTGGATAAAGGAGGAAGGTTGAACATGGAGTTATCAACCCCATTTCGTAGAGAAGAACATTGCCGACGAAACGCTAACCAGAAAAATAATTTAAACCACTTAAAATCTCCTCCGAGAGTTGAAGGATCTTCATTTAGAAGAGTTATGATGCCTCATGGTGAAAGCTGATATTCTTCAAGAGTCATGAGTCCGATACTCGTTCTGCAACAAATAACAATAATCCTCATCGTAAATGCTTATGAACTTAGAGGAGAGAAGTTTAAAACAATCACATTTGAAAAGTAATTGAATCTATGATGTTAGTGATTCTAATTTCAAACCATACGATGACTATTATATGGGCAATTTCGATTAACCGGATGCTTGTTGAAAGTCGGCCGATGAATCAGGTGAAAGATAAAAATGTCTAACTATTGACCTATTATAACTTGTTTATTTGTATAACGGTATAATAAACAATTTCGAAAACAACATTTCAAGCTTCGTATTAATTGTTTTTTGTATCCTATGTTGTCATCATGAGTTTATTAGATGTGCCTATTGCCTCGGTGGGTTGAATTTAGCCACATGTAGTAAGAAGCACTTTTGCCTTCGAATCAGTGAGAAACCTAAAATATATCCCATATAAAGACGAGATATACTACGATGCTAACAAAAAAGTATTAAACAATATTTTAGTATCTGGTTGAGCTTTATATATTCACCTTTTCGCTATCCATTTCTATTTTGCGTATTAATTATACTACTTACTAATGTTCAGCAATTAATATCACTGTCAATCATTTATGAACATACAGAGTATGATGTCACAATGTCGTTTTGTGGTATTTTTAGATATTTACATGGATCTGTGACATTCAATCTATTTATTGTTACGATTGCATCTTTCTGGCACTCTTAACATTTACTTTTATTTCCTGTATTTCCACTAAACACTTTTTTATTTGTGACAGTTTCCATCATTTATATTTTCAATTCTTGTTTCAGTCGTTGACTGCCACTGTGATGTTAACACAACTATTGGGTGTTACATAACTTATCGTATGCATTTTTGAACAGTTCTTATACATCTGTTGTAGAAGGTATTTCGCATTTTACTATACATTGGCATGGTAAACACTTTAAATACTTCATGGATTGAGATTTGCAAAATGCATTGTTTATACTATCGTTAATACTAGCAGCGTATTACGGACGAAACTCATATTTTGATTTCGGAATTCTACACTTCAGTCCTTTGGTATGAAGTCTCAAGTTGATTTAACAGTCTTAAAAAGTTAAATGCTTACTTTGTAACGAGATTTACTCGAATAATGGACAAATTTAGTACGACACTTTCCATATCATACTTCGAGGAACGTTGTTGTTTGAAACACTAGTATTTTCAACTTTTAAAATGCGAAAATAATAATTCATATTTACCAAGTTCTCACGAAAAGACACTTTTCTCAAAGGGGTCTTAACAATAGCATAACCAGTTTATTTCATTAGAAGTTGTATATTTCAGTCGCTTGGGAAAATTTCCTGTTTGTTTATGAATTAGCTCTAATCAATCGGACACAAAGGAAAAGATCATCAGACTGGTGCACCTATACAATTTCATCCTCTAATAAGAATGGAGTATAAATTTTGTATTTATAATCGGGCAAAAAATCTATAAAGAACTTACTCGGATAAACAGTTCACATCCCTTATGACCAGTTTCTTTTCAAATTTATTTATGACAAAATACAAACACTTGGCTGTCCCTGTTACCTTCGTTTTATCTGAGCAGAAGTTTGTCGAAATTATTTTGGCGTCCCACAACATCTGACTCTAAAAGTAAATGTTTCCGAATTACTTCTTATTTCTCAGTGGCCAACACACTGTTAATCTACTTGTTATAAACATTGTCTGAAAATGAAGAGCTTTGGGATTATTTAACTCACTCGAGAAGCACATCAGCCGAAAACAGCATCGTGACATTCAAAACGTGAACGAAGCTTCCAGAATGTTTCCCCTTGATCAATGCGTAAACAGAATGAACAATAGTGTGATGTTTGTATGAATTAGTTATTCCTTTGTACTTGATGTGGGCTTGATTTTGGATTCCAAATACAATACGTTCGTTTGTGATCACCTAATTCTGTTTGGTTTAAATTGCACTATTTAGGGGATTCCTGGTTCGTACAAAAATTCGAATACTACTAATCATCACAAAATGCCGAAGAGTTCTTTTCAAGATGCTAGAACTGTGTATATTAACTATGAGGCAGAGCATGACATTAACCTCCAGGACATCGAGAACTCCATTACGTTACTTATGTAAGCCAGTGAAATGTCACTGAGACCCAGCCAAATTATCCGACAGTGGGGTTACTGAATGTTGAACACTGCATCAATCTCCGTCAGGGTCAAGGACAACCGTCGCGCATCAATTAATCGTATGCTGTGTAACGGGGTTAAAATCATCATGTATGATGTTGTTAATAGATTTTGTTTTCTTTCTGTTGCAGGGAAACCAAGAATCAATGCTTTAGAAGAAGCGGAGCAAGCCCTGCATGAACTAAACTTACAGGATGAACTCATAAGACCGTTTTGTAAACTGGCTCTCCTTTCCGTACATAGCCCGCGAGTTTTAATTTTAAAATAAACGACTAGTGGTCTCCATTCCGTGTTCTCTCTGTGGTGTGAAGTACTCAGTTAACATTGTGTGTGTTGTGGCTTTAGGTCTTCTCGCCTTCCAGTGACTGCTGATTACACGTGTTACAGCTGTAGTGACCCACTTTTATCAAGAGAACGCGATTGGTTTAATGGAAACAATTATTATTATAACCAATTGTACCAGTGATTGTTTTACTGTGCTTGTTTGTTTAACTGTAATGAAGACATTCTTCCTTCCGTTGACTGTGACCTTGTACGAACTTACGTTTTCTCAGTAGCTCTGCTTGTACTCCTTTGGTACGATCTCGGTATTCTTTCGGTACCACAAGGTCTCCAACAAATATTTCTCGCTGCAACCATCAGTCTCCTTCTGATCTCTGGTTTACTCGGAGGTTTAGCCTGTTCTGGTACGCAATATTCTTGTAGTAGTGATCATAGTCAGACGTGACTCGACGCCACACTACAATGCCATGGACTGGCCCGTGCGGTGGTGGCTGTACTATCTTCTCTGTACCCGTTCTTACTAATTTATTTCCGTAATGACGTCCCTTGTGTTATACAAACATAGTACCTTGATATGACGAAAGGGTAATCCACGTTAGGTGCTGACCGCGGGGTGTGACTTTGATGTCTAACTAGAGTAGGCCCCCAGTCATTGGACGCAAATCGTCTACGTTGGTGATCTACATTAGTTACCCCAGTCCAATGAGTATTCACGTTCATAAAGATAACATACAATCGATGAGTTGCAAATAGGTCACGAAAGTGAGCACAGGATTGGTAAACGTTTATCCTGTGGTGAATTTCACTTATATAATTCATGTGAACTCCGTAATGCTAAACATTTTAAACATGGTAAGATAGGACATATCCGGTCAGTTTGTAAAATTAATGTTTATTTCGTCTCAGATAACAGTAAACTTTGTCATTCAGATCCCATTTATCCATGTGTTTCTAATGGTAATATATTATCCCTATTTACGACTTTCAATAATTCACTTCATTTTCAAAAACGATTATGTCTGTCAAGTGGTTCTTTCCACGATTTTATTGTTAACACCGACAAGTCTATCATTTCGCTCGGGAAGTTGAAGTCATTAAATTCTGTTGCTATAATTTTGCCTACCAATGTTCCCATTTCGAATGGTACTGGTCATAAACTTTCCATTAATAAATCTTATAGTCTATTAAACAGAGACGATAAATCTTCAGTTATAAATCGTGAACTTATCATCACTGATTGTGGACAGTCTATGCAGGGTCTAGAAAATTTAAGAATGCTTCAGGGACAGCTTTCCCAACTGACCACTGAAAATGGTTCTAGTGAAATGCTCGATAACGTGCGAAATATGGAATCGAAGTGCGGAAACCTACGCACTACTCCAAAGTCCCCTCATTCTCATGTGCTAGCAAGGAATTTCAAAGACCTGAAAACAAATGTCGATTCTACTACTGCTACAAAGTTCAAGAACCTGTCCCTCAGGGCAGAATCGCTAGACCGTACGCAAAATAAACAATGACGAAATTACTTAAACAAAAGAATCTTCACACAAGATCTCCTATTCCACAACCCACGGAAGGTCTGCTAAAACAGGTTGGTGAATCTGTGGTTCATATGAGAGCAAATCACAACAACCAAATGCGATATATGGAATTTTGCGAGCCTGTTTTAATTTTGGATGTTAGTTCTAACACTGTTGAGTACATCCTAGATCATACAGAGTCTATATTCAATGCACAGTCGGAGAGACACACTATGGTCATGAGGAGAAGTACAATCGATTACAGAAATTTGGATTCTCATTTAAGCTGTGGTGGATGTGGTATTTGATTCCTTTGTACTTGATTGCGAGCTTACCACGAATTCCAAATACAATACGTTCATTTGTGCTCATCTAGTTCTATTTGCAGTAAGTTGCACAATTACGGGGATTCCTATTTAGTATAATTATTCGAATACTTCTAATCATCATAAAAACACATTGGGTTTTCTGTTTAGGTTTATACTAAACAGAGATCTAGAGTTCACTGATGCTTTTGTAGGGTCATTTGAAAAACTGAGTTATGGCCAAATTATTCGTTAAACCGAATGCATCTCTCTCATAGTCAACCCATCACTAAACGTCAAAAATGGGGAAGGCCAAAGTCATGGATACCTAATGCGTAAAGATTAACTAACTCCTTGGAATAAGTGCATTCAGCAGTCTGGCCATCTCATGTACATTGCACAATTAATTAAACTGGCTACTTCACATGAAGCACAAACTGCAGGCCAGGGACCCTCGAATATCTTTGTCCTAGGTTATCCGTTTCGGTCATTATCAAGTTCTGTTGGTTGCCTCAGTGTATGTTACCTGTCCCAGTCCCATACATTTTACGATCCTCCCTTTTCCTTTTGCCTTACGTATTCCAAATCATGAATCGCGTTATTATGCTATTGGGTGTTTTCCTCGAACTACATCCTATCTACCCTTATTGTCCGTTCTATTTTCCTTCCCAGGTAGCAACTGATCTAATTTCTGTCAATGTAGATTATTGCTGATGTTCTCTGATCATTGGATTTAAAGCATCTTACGTAAACAGTTATTTATAAATACCTGTACCTTTTGGTAACGTTGGTGGTAGTTCTCCACTTTTCATGTTAGTGTTGAGAATTTGGACTTTGGTATTAAGTAATAGCTATTTCGACTTCCAGATATTCTTCACTGGTCGGAATGCTGTGATTACTTTACTAATTAGTACCTTGGCATCTTCATCAGATCCCCTTTGTTTATCACTGATACTGCTTCCACCTTTTCCAGAGCTTTGCCATTAAATTTTATTTGATTAATGCTTACTGTTCTGTACTTCACTATCTTACCTTTTTCTTGTGAATTTCGAGGTTTACTTATGGGAAGGCTGCTACTGCAATGCTTGTTTTGCTGTGCATCTGTTTCTATGTATATAATAGCAAGGTTAAGTTACCGGCAAATTCCAATTCATCCAGCTGAGCCCAAGTTGCCTCCTATATTCCGTGAATTTCTCGAGATGTGAAGGCTGTAATAATTAATTTAACAACCTGAAGGACCAGAATGGCAAGAGTAGGCAATCTTATCTAACAAATGCATCCGTGAGCTGTTCTCCATGAATTACTATGTTATTCAGTCCCTCGTACGAGTTTCATGTGTTGATATCGACCTTCTCAATTACTCGACAATGTGGAAGATTCTGTGAAGTCTTTCTTTTCATACTGTCAAATGACTTCTTATAAAAAAGGAATTTGTTAAACACCTGTGAATTCGAACTGACTAAACGAAACAATATTAATCTCAGTAAGTTTAGGACTTCGACAAGACACAAGCAAAACCTCACTCAGTCACAACGTAGAACCTGGAAATATGTACACCGGTTGAAGCTACCATACTGTATTAACACAGAAAGATGAAGTTGTCAAATCAAAGCCCAAGTTCGTAGAGGTAGTAGCAGTATCATTAGCAATAGAAAGAATTAGGTGTCGAAGATGCGGCCCGAAAAAAATTCAAACCAGCGAAATAAAAGTAAAAAGTTTATGCAGACTTTAGAATCCCAGGATTTGGAGGAAAACAAAGGATGGATGCAGTCGAGCTATGCCAACCTGTTTTTAGACATGTCATTCAAAGTCTCTAACTACTGATTACGATAACCAGGCTGACCCCAACCAGGTAGCCTGTGATCATTATCATGGTTTAGTCTAATTGTCAATGATTTCATAGACTGACGCTGTTTTGGTTCGGCCTACCGTAGCTTTCGTACAACCCACACTTGCACCATAAAACGTCACCCGTCTGAGTGGTCAGGGTTTGGGCATACTTGAATGTTTTGTGTGTTTGTGAAAATCCCTCCATGCGTATACTTGCACTTTGTTCCTATTGATCCCCTTAGTTGTACATTGTTAGTTATTTGATTACATTTGAATTGTTAATATTTGTATTTTATCATAGTTTTTATTTTATTACGCCTTCACTAAGTTTTTGTGCTTCTTCCCGAACTGTATCTACGTTGTTTTAGTTGACACTTGTTCTTGGCGGTAGCCATATTGATTTGCTCCTCCGTTTGTGTGTGTTCTATCCAGTCAGGATAGAATAACGTTCATTTGTTGTGACTGGTAACTTTCCCTCATCGTTTATCAACTTCTTTATTTATTGTAATTTAGATTTGATTGATTGAACAACTATTGGTTGAATAGCCGGGTGGTAATATTTGTTTAGGTAACGATTTACATTTAAATTTATGATGAATTGTAGAACCGCTATTTACTCGATTACTTGTTTTGATTTCGACGAGAAAGGGCGCGTGTCTAACGTACGTGGAAGGCTATTCAGCAGTCAAAACCGTAGTTTGGATCTTACATACCAACCACCTCTGTTTATGAAGAGTTACTACCTCTTCAGTTGATTTTCCATGTTTACCTAGTGCTTTGTTCCCAACCTAGGCATTTCTTAATCGGTAGTTCCAAAATACACGAATAATGCTTCATATATACTTAGGATCGAATACCAGCAACTTAACAGTATCCTCTACTCTCAATGGTCATTTTTCATGTCCATAAAGTAGAACGGGGCGAACTGCTACACAGTAAACTCGCCATTTGATTGAAGGACAGATATCTAGCCCACACCACAAGTGACATTATTTGGCATAGGCTAATTGAGCCTTTTGAATCCGTGCTGCGGTTTCTTTACACATCAGACCGTCAAGACTGATGAGGCTCCCAAAGCAAGTAAAGCGATCGATTTATTGAGATACATTACTTCCAATCGTTAATTCAGGTGATGACGTAAACCGATCTTGGAGTAACACTTTGCATATGAAGAGCGAGGACCGCATTTCAAGCCTCCCTACATTGTTGCCTAAGATGATCAGAAAACCGTGTTTTGTTAGCTTCTTCACCAAACACAATTATATCATCTGCGTAGTCTAAGCCAACGGCTGAATCTCCCTGTAGAATATTAACATCAGAAAATTCAGATAATGAAAGTGTTTGCTCTAAAAACATGTTTATATGTGGTGTCTGCATGAACTGGTAATTCATTCGTAATTGATTCCCGCTTATTACTAATTTTAAATACAAAATGTTCGTTCTACTTGTTGTAAATTGCACAATTTCGGGGATTCCTAGTTAGTACAATGATCTGAATACTTCTAATTACTATATTATAAATTGTTAATTTTAAATGGAGAAAGCGGACAATCCTGACGACAGCCGATTGATGCAACCAATTTTTGATAACGGTTCTCCATAAGCTCTGACTCTACCACAGTCACTCAAGTAGAAAGCCTGTACATGGTGAATGTACTTCTCTAATATGCCTTTCAGTGGCATGCACTGCCAGAGAGTCTCACGATTAACGGAGTTGAACTCTACCCTAGGGTCAAGTAACACAATTATAGTCGGAAGTTGGAAAGTATGTCTGTAGAATGCTGAATGTCTAGTCTTTAAATACACGTAAACGTCCGGAATCAGCCTGACTTTCTCGGGTTTTCTGTTCACGAGCTATCATTAGATGGTAAAGTATTATTGAGACTAATATTTTTGACACCATATTAGTCAAACTGATTTTTCCGTGACCGTCTTGAGAGGTCGATTGTTCTTCCTTATAAACTAGGACTATCAGCAATCGAGACCAGTCAGGTGGGATTAAGTTCAGTTTTTAGATTTCAACTAAGATTCCAGTTAATTTAACTGCAAAAACTGGACCACCATCCACAAAAGTGTCAGGATAATCCCATCAAGTCCTGCTGCTCACCCTCGCCTTAGATTAAATATAGCCTGTTCAACATCACCAAGAGTTGGCGGAATTACTTCGGTTTGCCATTCACATTGCTTGAAGACAGTGGAACATGAAATGTGGATGAAGTCTAGTGAACCTATACCCCGGAGTGTTCTGTCCATTGGCTCAGTCTCCTGGGTTGAAAGTGAAAAGAAATCTTGTCTTTTCCCGAGATATTTTCATTAACATTCGTTTCTTCGATAAGCCTGAATGGTTGTCCACTGCTATTCATCGCTGCTGTCCTTTTCATCTCTTCTGCTTTTGTTGCCCACCACTGCCCACGATCATTACTTGGGCTTTTGATCAGCCTACGTTTAAGCCTCCTCCGCTTCTCATTGTGCAACAAGCCAGACGGGGTGAGTCTCCGAGCATCTATAAGCTCTGCGGACGCCTCTGAAAACAAGTCATTTTTTTCCCAACGTTTTGGTTGAAGTTACCAGTGCATGTCACTGCTGTTCTCACAGCTTTATGGACATCATACCAAACTAACTTGGGTTAGATATTACTTGCATAGTTAAATAGCCCCTCCTGTAGTTGTTCTCGAAATTTATCCTCACTTTTTCATCATTAAATCTGACTCTAACTGGTTTTCTTTCCGTTGCTTTCCTTCACCTAGTTAGATGCAGAATAATTTGTGCAGGAGCAAGGGCATGATCCGAGTATAAACATGTGCCCTAGTCTAAGTGACAGTCTTCAACTAAGTCCCCTCAACGATGGCTAATGACAATATCATATATTTGAGTTCATCGATAAGTCGGTTGTAGGGGTTGTAGTGGCATTTGTTCGTAACCGCATGATCTTTGAAGCCGAGTATATAGTTACTAATGAGATTTACATTCAACCCGTAACGCTTAAGGAAAGTCAAAGATGGTGAACTCGGGAACGGTAAGTGATTGGTATAGCATGGCACAGCCTTACAGGCTTGGCCATTCGGTGTAGCTCATATCTTTCTACATTAAATACACAATTTTATCTGCAGTCAAAATGTGTCCTTCAAAACTACTCAATATAATATTTCTGATTGTAACGACAGGACGAGTCAGTGTAGAGAATGATGTGACTTCCACGTAAGATCTTATAGATTGTTTAGTCACATCATAACAAATCTGAAACTTTGGGATTACGTTTACTATGACAACAACAAAGATAAATGTACTAATACCAAATTAAACCGTAATTCCACTGGGTCCTCACGTCGGTCGATATTTCTCCTCATATTTAAAATTGGTGTTCGCTAGAAATAGACGGTTTTCTGAGCTCAGTTGCAACGGACGGTCTTCATTATCTCTTCGCTTAAACACAACACCGTAAGATTTGCCTAAGTGTTTTTTGATTTGGCATAGTTTACCTACTCAACGTTAAAATTACCTGCCACTATTACTAAAGCAGATTGTTTAGCTTTTTGAGGGAGGTTGGATAACTCCCCATAAATTTGTATTTGACTTCGTCCGAGCAGCAACCAATGGGAGAGTAGGCAAAGACAACGAAAATGCAACGCTTTGTGACCATATCTTTTCCAGTTCCTACTGTCCTGTTTAGTAAACAGCTCACGAGCGACTGTCTATTGTAGTGTAGTCTAACATAACCTGTTCTGCTTTTAAACTTAGTCTGATATTCATGCCAGCCGGGCTAAGGGTAGTAGCAATGAGGTATTCAAATACTCAAAAAGTAAACCATGCCTGTTCTTTACGCTGATGGGGTGAGGCCAAATAAATGATCGCACTTGAGTCCTGTGTGTGCACTCTGGAAACGCAACATACATCAGTGGTGCAGGATTCCAGATTCTTAGCTAAAGAAGCCTGTTTTGCTATCTGACACAAGGTCCGAACCATAAAAATTTGAAGTGCGCGGTGTGAAATTGTACTAGGTTGTCATAGCGAATTCACACAGTAGTAAATACTTTATTGTACAGTAAATGTATTAATTATCAGCCATAACGTCACTAATGGGGTTCGACCTGGTGACTTCAAATAACTTGAGCACTGGGTCAATGGGTAAGAATAAAAGTAATGATGTATTCGTAGTATACCTGTTGAATGAAAAATAATTTTCTGATGTTTCGTGACTGTGTATAAGAGACCTCTTCAGAGAACATAGGCTCAAGTACAAGAAAACAAAGCAAAAATATTTGATACATTCGAAAAATCGAAGGCATACCACGAAAATTGTCACTGTAGTTATTGGTAAGAACTACAGTGATAATTTAGAAACTAAGACTATGATTTAACTACTTAAAACCTAAAACTTCAGATTTTTGCTGTTTGTCTGATGGTTACGAAAATAGTTATCAAGTACCCTTTTAAAAAGTCCAAACCAGAAACTTCGTTATAACAATACAATCAACGGCGTTTTAGCAAAACATTTTAGCGTATTAGTTAATATGTTAGTAAGTGTGGATAATATACCACTTGGTGGTATAAAAATTAGGGTTAAATTCCCATGTGTATTGGTGTTGTGAGATGGAAATAAAATTAAATATGGCAGCCTAAACAAAATGTCTAAGTTGGTTGGATGATAAGGCTTCTTTTCTCGTGACACGAGCAGGACGTCACATTGTTTGAAAACTTTCGGGCACTTACCTATCATTAGAGATAGAAAAGCCCATTCGATTTATTTTGACACTTTTATGTTTACCTGATGGTCACTGAATTTACCATACACTTCTGTCGCTGGCATAATTTAGAGTTGTTCAGGTTTCACAAGACTATCAGGAGGGTATTTTCCAAGGGTGATAGTTGGTTTGTAGTATGCTTTGAATTCATGTTACTAAAAGTTTCTTCCATTGTGCCACAGTAGTTTTTTTGTTAGTCTCATGACAACCCGCTTCACGAAACAAACCCAATTGGTTTTGTATTGTAGCGGTAAATAAATCCCCAAAATAAATAGCTCTGTAAGTTTTCGACATTGGATGCTAACCATATGTTTTAGTGGACTCATCTAGCTGAAGGCGCTCGGCCATTCATCCGCACCAGATCACGTGTGGTAACGCTGTGCTCAAGATCTACCGCCATCGCTAGCCAGATTAGATCAGAGAATTCCGATATATTGGTTATCGCCAAATACACTCTTCCGATCTCCTCGACCCTGTCTTTTGACTTCTCTTGGTGGGTCCGAATTATATTAGAGGGTGTTACTGGCAAAAGCGTTGTCAAACACTGAATACCTGTGCCATCTTCAGTATCAAATCAGCGGAAGAGTGATGTAGTGGCAGTGGGATAGCACTGATTCCTAATTGTATGATAATTTAAGCTGAATGTGTCTCGCCTCGACAGTATTATCTTTGCACTCTAAACGGTAGACGAAAGGTGGTGAAGGTAATGAAGTTTGGCACGGAAACATCACCGAACACTCGTGGTTCGGAAACTCAAGTTGAATCATTCTACGTACCTACGCCCATGTGTTGAATTTGCCGCTCTGCTAATAGGCGTGTTTTTGTTTTCCAAAGGCTTCTGCAAAAAGGTAATTTTAACTGCCCATATAGTGTGGATTACGATAGACAGTAATGTAACTATACAGTAAGGTTATGTAGACTAGCTTCTCACATGACAGCGGATCAACTAAGTTGTTTAAAGGCCGTTAACTTAGTGGCATATAGATGCTCGTCAATATCGAATGTAGTCACAGAGTCTGCAAAGTCCTCTTTTCTCACTGTCTTAATGAGATCCAATTAACCCACTCGATTGGAACTCAGTCTCCCTTGCATTGGATTATTACTGCCTAAATGGTTGGCAAACACAGATGGAAGACGATTTATATGGAGCTCTATGTCCGGTTTATTCCTCATTTAGTCAACTAAAAAGAGGTAAGTGAATAAATATTTGACTAGCAGGACCACAACTTACAAGGAGTGAGGAAAATGCAATTATATCCAAAATAATACATTGCAGCCGAAAATAGTAGTTCAGAAATAAGATTTAAATTCCACTAGTGTTAAAATTATAGGAAATAGGACAACGCGTTATAAATTATCAGAAAATTTATAAACTGTAGGGTAAGGCTAGTACAAAACCAAATACTAGTACTTTGTAGATTCCGAAATTAGCAAAACAGTGTCCCAAAATTTCTTTTCTTGTTTGTGAGCGCTTTTTTATTATTACCTTGACATCATAGACCGTTCAGAAAAAATATAAGATATAATAATCTGATCGACTCAACATTTAACTTTAGAGCTTTAACTTGTAGTTTGTTTGAATCTGGTGCTTTGCTACTCTTGATCAATCTGATGGACTTGTAACAGTTCACCTGAGTGGATTTGAAATTAGATGAAAATATCCTACTAGGATTAGAACACTAAATTATTTTTCGACCTCCCTATTTTGTCAGCATCCTATTTTCCATCATTCTCTATCGAATGTTGAAAGATTTCTGCCAAAAAATAGGACCCTTACCCTCTACATGTCCAATGCAATTGGTTCCCTTTATGAATTTGACTAAAACCGAAACAATGATTGAAGGGGAATAATAGCAATTCGTCACATTTCGCGGTTTCTCATCAGTTGAAATGTAACACTGAGGCAAAATATAACGTAAAACAACTGAAAATTAATGACAGAAAAAATTAAAATAACAAAGACTATTAATAATGCCTATCTGTATACTTAGATATATATTTTTATAGGAACAGATGTGAAGTCATTTGAGGCACAGTTCAGGAAACATGTGGGGAGGTCAGGCAGAAATTAAATGAGGTCCGGAAACGGGTAAGATAGACTGTGTGGTAATTATGGAGGTTACAAAAGACCTACGTAGGACTACTAGAATTAGAAATCGACAGTATGGGTTACGCAATAACGGAACGGGATTTCGAGAGCTTACATACGTTTAAAGAATTAGGGGAATAAAAGCTGGTGAATGAAAGAATGATTTTGGTGTACACAAAACAGGAATTAGTTTGGCGATGACTACATGGCAAATAAACACTAATAAAACAACCTTAACAATTTACCAAGGTAACGATAAATTGATTACAGTCTCTTTCTGGATACATAGATCACATTTGGCTTTTTACTACAACTGCTTTGGCAAACCAAAGAGACACTGATTTTTCCGTCTACTAATGATTTTGAAGGATTGTAGAATGCCCATGGTTTGTTCGGTATCAATTAGATACCAAGCTAGTGCACGGTTTAGAGCCACTGGGCCCCACAGTCTGTTTTTTTTAAAAGTACTCGGAAATGCGAACATATACACTTATCCTTGTTTGTCCAATTTATGTACCTTGGCACGTACATGTAAATTAGTAGATGTAGATAGGGGTACTGATAAAAGAGGACCCATCAACTCCTGCTTGCTTGAACGAGCATTTCGTTTCACGTAACGTCGTCAGTCTTGTTGGTGGATAAGCAACCTTAATCGTGACATTAATCGTGCTATTGATTATTCAAGTGATTTCATCTATAAAATGCAAATATAAGAAACAAGTTTTATTTTCCACTGTATCACATTTTAGATGTACTTTGGTTCTGGTATACCTGTAGTGTGGTGTCGAGTTCCAGTTGACTATGAGCACCACTACAAAGGAACGCGTGCCAGGATATCCATAAAATTTCCCGGAAGCCAAATATCAGAAGGCAGTTAATGGACCAAGTCGAGATATATTTGCTGGCGATCTCGTGGTATCGAAAGAATATCAAGATTGTGCCAGGATACAAGCTTCGTTACTGAGCGTAGCCGGATTCGCGCGAGAACACAATCGGAGTAGGCATAATGGATGTTTTTAGCGCAGTTAAACAAAGAGCACATTAAAACAGTCACTGGTACAATTGGTTATAATAATAATTGTTTTCATTAAACCAATCGTGTTCTCGTGATAAAAGTAAGTCACTACATACCTCCCGATGAATTTTGATGGACAAGAATTTTCACGTAGAAGATTCATAATGAAGGCAAGTTCTTCCAAGCTTTCCTTTGAACAAAGTTTATGAGCGCAGTCAAAAAAGTTTATGCAATCCCCTTTTTATAACCTATAGAACTGGAGATGTTTAATTTAAACAGATTCTACTGCACGTATTTTTGTGGTAGATGGATCTATGTAGTGTGCCGTTTGACGTTCGTATGATTTCAATATCTAATAAATGGAATTTGCCTTCTTCACGTTCGATTGTAAAACCTGTATCTGTGTGTGCTTCGTTAAACAGATTGCTAGGTGTTGTTTGCCCATAGTTGTAAGACTTCGATTACCTAGTTTGATGAGTCTTCTGAGATACTTATGGGTGCTTTGATGACCTGTTGTGCGAGCTTAGTTGATTCCAAGATGATTATTTGACATTTAAGGAATGTCGTCTGCAGCCATAAGAACTTGGTTAGACTCTCTAACCAAGAGTTGAACATCTCGAAATGGCTGCCAGGTCGTGGTTACACACGGAAGTTCTATAAGTACATATAACTAAAGCTAATGTCATAAAATTCCAAGCCTACTGAATGGGCTTACCGTAAAAGGTCAAGGTTTGAGGTAGGTTTCCAAAAGTGTGCGCTACCTGAATAGTTTGTCTTACAGATTCTTAATAAAGACGTTCTGTTGTCCTTTAAAGTTTAAACGTTTTCTAGCCACCTTAAAAAGTTAGTTTCAAACATATGGCTATCTTTTCGAATGTTATGAAAAGTTTTCGTTTATTCTAGAGCTACGGCCATTCTTGATGAATATCCTTTTTCATGGAAGCATATTGTCTTCCGTTCAAAACATGAGTGTTTTGCAAATTATGGAAAGTATGGGTTGGTAATAGGTTCGATTGTTTCGCACTTACTGCTGGAACTCGTTTGGTTTCATTAGCTTTCGTAAACATGGATTAGTTGTCTTAATGCAATATCTTTAACGAACTTCGTAAGTCTTGTAAGATAATAAACATCCACAGAGTTTTTAATGGCTATATAAGGTATTCACACACTTCGGGATCTTTTGATAGTGCTTCCAGTGCAACATCCTTGCATTTTCATGTCGTGAAACCACTTTTAAGGCTTTCCCGAAAACCGTAATTATATTCCGTATACAAAGTGATGACGGAAATACTCTTAAGCAGCATGGAGTACTCCAGCTGTTGTTGCAAGTGATTCGGAAGGCCTGATATCACTCTGAAACTAAATTCTGTTCGTCATTACATTACTACCCCGAACTCCCAAACCAACAAAATTCTCTTTTGATTTTAAACTTTTTGGCAACCTATATGGCCCTAATGGATTGACTGAGACTAAGATTTCATAAAAATATCAGAACCCTGATTTTCCCTTCACATAAACATGCTCATATCCGTTCAGTATTTTACCACCAATACTTATTTAATGTTAGTAGGACCTAGTGGCTGCGTAGAAACCCAGACATCAACTACTGTTGTGAATCTACGAACTCAGCGGCAAAGGTTGACATTAAAGGTCAAGTTGTTTTTGTAGAATGGTCATATAGTTACGGGATTCGTAAATTGTTGTTATCAGCAATAATTAAAAGGTACGCAAGTTTGGTGGTGCAATTTAAAGAATCTTTGCTGAATCAAATCGTCTCTGAAAGCGACTTGCTAGTGGTCTGTTATCAAAACAAATACTTGGAAGAAATAAACAACACTGAAGAGTGATTCTACCGACCTTCAAGGGTTTTCATAATCTTTAGCAGCCTTTTTACGAACAACATAATGTGAATTGTAGATCCCTATTATATGTATTCCTGATGCTTCAGTAGTTTTATCATGATTGCCATACATTTGTTCGCTAAATCCATTCTTCATAGACCATGTCTGGTAACTGTTCCGTTTCCGGTCAATGTGACGATCCCATGAATACCCATCAAGCTGATGGGGACGATTTGAAGACGATGGAAACGGAAACAATAGTTGAAGAATTTGTCAGATTAAAGCTAAAACAAAGTGCAGGGATTGTTCAACGCCGGCGAACTTCAACTGATATGGAGTAAGACCAATATAAACGTCGTGAAATAAATTTTAGGACACAAGCTTTAATTGGTCGTCTTATAGAAATATCAAATGAGTTAGAAGCTCAATATGGCGAACGATTGAATCAAGATGCTGAAATGTGGATCAAGTCAGCCACCTATGAAAAGTTTCTACAGATTGCAAAAGGGTAAATGTTTTTTCCACCTTCTTGCTATTTTTATTGTAAATATTTATTATGAATATTACTTTATCTAGTAGAAGCATCTCTTAGGAGATACTATGTGTTTTGTGTCCTGTTTTTGGATTGTTTCATGATCCCGTACAATATGAAATGGAGATTATCTGTGGAAAGTTGCGAAAACACTTGATTATTTCGTTATCAGTCTCTTGTTACTAGCAAAAACGTCCTAATTTCCAGGTCTAGATCTTCATTTTACATTTGTTATTCTTTCTACTAGTTTGTTTGACCTGATTCTAATTAACTTTATAACAAATTGTCCGGTTTATTTATTTGATAAGTGTGTATTGCAATTAATTAGAAAAAAGTATAAAGTAGGAATCAAAATCTCCATGAATCCCTAAACGTCTGTGGTGTTATCGATTGATTCTTGTGAGAGGTGGTAGAGCATGTTGTCAGCTTGTTCGCTACAGTTCAGTGAACTGAAATCTTAACGTTTTCGATCTTTTGTGGTATTAAAACCTCCAGAGTCAATATGGTGGATTGTATGAGATAATGTTTTGCGGATAGTAATTTTCTGCCTATATTTAAGATTTAAACTATGTTTCACATGCTACCGTGAGTAAATTTTTATGGCGATATTCCTCTACTAATATAAAGATGCCAACTCTAAAAAGTTCATGTGAGAAATTAACATCAGTTAGCTTTATAACTAACTACTGCTTCTAGTTTAAAATGTAGTCTTTTTTCTTAAGATCGTATTCGATTTGAAAAACAAAAATCCAAGAATCTATGGTTTTATGAAATCGTGACTCTCAGTTGATCCCACCCAACTAAATTGTTTTTAAATTCTTATCTTATCTCAGTTATTGCTGTAAAATAAAGTCACTAAGTTTTTAACTTATATGGTAATCATGGTTTGAATATAACGAAAAACAGTGATAGGAAAGGCAGTTATTTGAACTCACTAAAAAATTGTCGTTACAAAGTTTACTGTTCTTGAAACTGTCTTTGGAAATGGTGGAACCGTGGTCTACTCTTACACCAAACAACTACAACGATAAGTTGAACGCTGAAGTCTAACTGGCTGTCATTTGCTTTCCAGTCCCCCATCACTCACCAGCAGCTTGAATGGGAGATCGTTGTCATGTTTTCATGTCAATGAAGTTTAAAAAGCACAACTAGCTAAGCGAAGAGTATCTGATGTTGGTCGATCAACTTCGTATATCTCAAGGCTGGTTTTGTTTTAACAGTCAGGTTAACTAAGAAAACTATGGTTTTGGAGGCTAAGCGTGATTCCTTCAAACTGATCACAGTTACTAATCATCCTAGTTTAGAAGTGTGAACAGAAATTTTCCCATAATAAAGTTTGGCTAATATAGTGTCTAAAGTATAAACATTGATAGTCATCACACTTACTGTTCCCTGACTCTTGTTGTATTTTCCTGACGTGGAGATTTAATTTGACTTTTTTGGTTGGCAGACCTCATAATAGTTTGTCCTTTAAGAGGCATACCAAATAAGTACACCCACCACTTGAGTGCCCTTTACTCGAACATTATCAATCAAGTTAGAGTTTATGATAAACTATCATATGATTCGGCTACATTAAGAGGCTTTCTCCAGAGATTCCTAACTTTTCCTTTTTAGTTTTTTTAAAGACGTTTCTTTGTCTAATTTTTTTTGGAATTAACCACTTATTTGTTCATTTTGGATACCCAACTAACAGTTCTGTTTAGCAGACTTCTATAAAAGTTTAATTTTCTAAACACTACAGAGATGCCTGGAATGCGTTTTTCTTTCACCAAATGCTAAACATTGCCTCATAACTAATCTATGTCAGTGCTTTGTCTTGCCATAGGGGGTATTAGTCAATCATCTAAACCACTTCACTTATCTTAGAAGTCTCATTTATTTATTTATTTATTTGACACATAAATACTGGTACAAGGGGACACCAGATACATATGCGCCACACAAATCTCATTTGATTTGTGTGGAGGCTGGAATACTGCCTGGGTGCACAAACCGAATCAGGTGGTTTTCTGAGGGGCCACACCCGGAGCCTTCGACTTAAAGGTCCGAGCCACAAGGCAGTGGAGCAACGTAAAGAGATGCAGTCCTATGGTTTATATGCCATTTGTTCCCTCAGGGTACTGGAGCCCATGTGCACCATTGGTTTGGAATCAGGGTTTTGCAACTCCCCTAGATGGACTCTCCGTGTCCATCGGCCCCGTTAAAACGCCGGACATTCGCTTTTCATCTTTTCAATTCCGTACACAACACCCCCGCCACGAGAAGGCAGTGAATAGGACTTCCCCGGAAGAGGCTATATACGAGTGACCGTGTGAGAGCATTTCGAGAGGGAGAGCGGACTCTCTCCACTTTCGGTCGTACCAGGGCATTTGGGGGCAGTGAATTCTCAGCATAGATACTGAAAAGCTCTCAGTTTTTGCAAAATTTACTCCATCTGTAGTACAGCTGTATCATATCATGGTTGCTAAACGTAGTCTATACAAGTAGGAAATGCATAGGCTGAAACTATTTGACCTTATGTTTCCTTAAATAACTACTTGCTTATAGTTGAACCATTAAGTGAGTAATACTGAGGTAAGTCGATTGGTGAGGGTATAGACTTTCGTCATCTGAGGTGATTAAAATATGTGTCACCTGTGTTTAGCTGCCGTCAACCTCTAAGTGCGATACTGTCTAGCGTGCTGTTAGGTCGAAAAAGTCAGGGATGGTCAGATCAAGGTATGATATCAATTCACAAAGTCGTTGGTTGTTTGTCTGATTCATGTTGGTAGGGATCCATAGTTTAATCATGATTGATAATTAGTTAGCATGGCTCAAAATAGTTCGCGATGACAGAATCATATTGATTCTGTCTTCCTCCGAATCTTGAGTTTCAAATCATTCTGTAATTTTGATTTTCATCTTGCTTACTTCCTCTCACGATATCCTCACGTGGCATATAACAGCTTAGACCTATAAATATTTGTAGCAAGCCTTAAGTCGACTAATACTGACTGATATTTCTCATTCAGTTTTGAGGATTTATTTCGAATATCACCTATTAAGATTTCTTCACATGTTTTTTTGTTTCTGTAGTTTAAGGAAGATTAATTATCTCCAGGCTTGCTCAACTTTTGAATTGAACTAAGGATAAGACAAATAAGTTACCACGATACATTTCTCATTCACATAATAACTTTTTCACAAATTTGGCTCTTTGTATCGACAATTATTCATAGTTATACTTTAATAATAGAATTATATTTGTGGTGGTCGGTATTCGATATATCCCTTAAACTTCGTATACAATTCGTCTTGATAACCGTCCTACTTAACCCCAACGGTATATTATTCAGAAGGCGAATACGAAGCGTTGATTACGTTTATTTCGAGACCACACACACAGATGTCCAAAATTACAGATGCATTAAACGAGCATCAAGAGTTGTGTCGAACGGCAAACAGGCAAGCGAGCGACTGAGCGAATGTAAGCAATCGTGTACAGTCAAGCGAGCGAGAAAGCAGAGTCAACCATATGAATAACGTGGACATATATATAGCATGTGAAATTAATGAGTAATCGAATCAAATAAGCGGTTAGTAGTGAGACTAGCAGAGTGAACAAATTCGTAGGCCGTAAGCAATATTCAAGCATGCGTATTTCATACAAGCACAAAATAATAATAAGGGTACAATAAATTGTTATAGTGCGGATGGCTTTGTCCGCTAAATAAGTTAGCAAAAGGGCTTAACTGAGTTAAATGAGAATAAACCCATTTGCACGTGAGTCGCTATATATTCACATAACGTGAAATCTAAACGACTAAATAACCAATTAACTTCATGTATCCAGATGTCGTTATGTATATTATTTCCGTATTATTTTTTGTAATGAACACAAAGATAACAATTATGAAGGATCTTTTGACCTGCAAAATACATATCTGTAATGCTTTGCAGACTCATATTACACCTATGAAACTTAAACTTTTTCGCTCATTCGCTATTCTGAAGTCCCATGATTACACTAGAGTCGAATTATTTTTTTAGATTCCCCGGTTCACTTCCACCGACCTTCTTTCTGTGAACATATTTTAAACTATATCCATTGGGTTTATTTAGGAGTTATAATAAAGAGATTTCATTCCGTTCTTATTTCCTTGCTTGTCCGTAACTCAAACGTTTCGCATGCATTATGTAGACAAATATTTTCTCTTAAGCTTAACAACTAACTAATCTTTACTAACTCCTTTGCCTAATGTTTTTAAAATACTGATTATCATGTATTCGACTTTCATTGTGGTTATTTTTAGATTGAACCACTGAGAGTCACAAACCATTTACTGCCACTCATGTTATTTTCAAAAAGATTTTTAGTACATGATTAAGCTAAATGATTTCCAATCGATCACCGTTCAGTTACCAATATCGCGTTATCTAGTAGTGATACAACTTGTGCATAAGGTAACTCCTACCTTCAGTTTTTGATACGCTAGATACTACAACCTATTATTCTTTTCCTAGCTCATTTCAAATCAAAAGACATGTATTGCTTCGATTTCTTGGGACAGATTAAAGAGTATTGATTTAGGCCAGTGATTGCAAACTGATCCACTTAGAAAGTCCTCAGAAGTCGGAAAAAATTAATTTACTTACAGGCAACAAACCATAAGAGGAAAGGCTTTGAAAGCGGTAAAAAGTGAGCACTGTTCGCGTGAAGAATTCTTTCTAGTGAAAATAAAAGTTTAGAAAACTACTACACTACTACTAGATTACCTTATGTTTATCTATTTTCTGATAGTTGTAAAATAAATTTCATTATTATCATTAGACTAATTTATGCATCAAACCATATTGGATATGTTCTACATTGGCTTAACGTTTCAATATTGTCAAGTTAAAGGAGTTCATCGGTAATCTCTGTTTCTATCAAATAATTTATTTTAAAATCATTTTTAGAAAGAGATATATTTCATTGAAATCACGAACCGATCAAAATTAAGCAACCATTGAAAAACTGGAAGCATTAGACTGTTGTTTCATCCTAGTATTGGAATTCTCGACAAGGCACATCCACGACCCTGCAAACGGGAATCGGACCCAGAGCCTTCGGTCCCGCGCCCGAACCCTTACTTTGCACACGATTTGATCCCAGTTCATTGGTCTATAGATTACGAACTTCGGTCGGTTCGTGATTTCAGTGAAATTAAACAATCTTTACAACCCTATACTGTGGAGAAATAAAGTTAAAGAGCCGTTGTATTGACTTATTTTAGAGTTTTTTCGGATGGGATTATTAATTGGTCACGAATTGTGGTATTGTTCATGTTCGCTGTCAAAGTGGTAGTCAATGCAATTTCAAAAGGATTTAGTGGTCTTGCTGGTGATGTCATAAAATTTGTTGTTAAATTTGTTTTTATTCATGGTATATACAAATGGGTCGAGAGTCATGGTGGTTGGGTAAGTTACCAGTTTTTATTGGCTGGACTATTTGCATTAGTCAATAACTGAACCTAAAATAATACTTGTTCTTTTTCATCTTTAATTATTCCAGTTTTTCATAGTGATCAGATATTAATATCTGTTGGAGAACAAGGTAGATAACTTGTACTAGATTTGTACATTTATTCAGTGTATATAGTTAGAGTTGTTCGTTGACAGTTAAATATAAAGTATTCCAAAATTCAAATTTTAAATTTATTATTATTATTTAAACACATAAACATTGGTACAAGGAGGCACCAAATAGATATGCACCACATAAATCATTCGATTTGTGTGAGGGCTGTAATACTGCCCGGGTGCCCAAACCGAAGCAAGTGTTTTTCTTAGGGAGCCACACCCGGAGCCTTCGACCTAAAGGTCTGAGCCACAAGGCAGTGGAGCAACGTAAGGAGATGCAGTCCCATGGTAGCCGGTGACCCACGATTGGTTTATATACCATTTGTTCCCTCAGGGTACTGGAGCCCATGTGCACCATTGGTTTGGAATCAGGGTTTTGTATATATATTGTTACCAAAAGTTCGTGATTGAGCAGGATTATTCACGAAAGATGATATTCTACTTGCTGAGAATGTTCAACTCAACATAGAAATTTTTCGTATTTCAATGAAACGTAACAATGGTTTTAATGTATTAATTAGTTTCCAATCTTCATTTGCTCAAAACAACAACAAAACAATTTTGTTTAGAACTATCAGTCTACTTATATTTTACTAGTAGTGTAAAAATACTAGACTTAAGCCTTACAAAACAGGCTATCATTACCTTCTGAGCTGAATTCTCGAGGATTTTTGATCTGACCGTATGTTGCTATAATGTACCACTCTACATTTTTCTTAATTCTGCTACTCCATCCAGTCGTTGGATATATAGACAAAAACATAACTAGCTTTGTTATAATAACGTATATTAAATGTAGTGTTTAGATTTTACCGTTTTGATGTACATTTGTCCTTTAAGAATTTCTAAAATTAGTTGTAGTCTAAGCTACTTGTTTGCAACACCGACGCCAGTACAACAAACGAAACTTTTCTATCCGCATCTTCCTCGCTAGTGAGAGACTCAATTTCATATAAAAGTTTTCTTGGTAGAGACCCTAGAAAAAATGATTTTTATGTTATGCTTATATACAAAATATTAAAATAAAATTAACATTATAAAATGTCATGCACAGCTGGAGAAAATTAGTTTATAGGTCACTCATTCCCTAATAAATTGAGGCCCAAATGTTGACCAGCATGTCATAACAATTAATGAAACAATTCATTTATCTATGACGGGTTTACTTTACTGATTACCACTCAAGTTTAGTCTATTTAAAGATTAGAAATACAGTCGTGAGATTGTTAATTATCATTTAAATTCTCAATTATGTCCAATTTCCCTGAAGGTATGTAAATGTGTACTTACCGTTGATAAAAAGATTCATTTACCAAAATAGTTTACTCACTAGCCAAAAACCAACAGAACAATTGAAGAGGATTATTTATTTTATAGCTCGTCAACCTCATATTTCTTACGTATTAATTTTTGACAAGTCGTACTCAGTTTATTACATTATGTCAACATCATGTCAACAAATAGTGATTTCATTCTTGTTTTATCCATTCACATTCATAATAGTTTCATACTCTGTTTATCAAAAAGTAGTACATGAAACAAGTAATCATTTTCTTTTAAAATTATCTGATTTAAAAGTTATTTCACCTTACGTTTTTATTATTAAATATATTTTAGGTGGCTGTTTTACGCGAGTATACCCCACATTCTAATTCAAGTGGTCTATTTGTATTCGGCCTCACTCTGTTAATTGTTTGCTTATTGTTAACAAGAAAGATTTAAATAATTGTTTGTTATTATTATTATTATTACCTATTTATCTCTAGTTATATATCGTTTGTTAAAATTTCACATGAAATGGGAACCACACATATATAAGTTCACTTGGAGCACTTTCAAGATTAATATTGTTTTATATCGATATACTGTGTGGTACATCACCAACTACAACCATTTTTAAGCAAATAATAAGAATGTCTTTGAAGTACTGTTATTTCATATACTCGTTTATTCCTTTTGTATCTCCATAGTCAGGAAAATTATTTAAAATAGATACAGTCCCCGAATAAAGATAAAAGTATTCTCGCTCCTAGGTACCATGTGACTAATGGTGGTAATTGTAGGTGAACATATTTTTTTCTGTATCCTCTTTTCCTTTCTCTGTACAGTAGCCTCGTATTAAATTTGCATTTGATGATTAAGTCAGTGAGTGATTAAAAACCTAGGTGTTCTGTGTTAATCCCTCAGCTGCTTTCTTCTCACTATGTTATACAGAAAGGACATCGATGAAGCATATCATGTTTTAAAATGCAAGTGAATCTTCCCCACGTCGACTTCTATCTATCTCATAATTTGTAATTCCTGGTTTTTGTTGTTCTTATATATCACTCAAATATATATATATATATACTTGTAAAAAAATAAACAGATGGTATTTTCAAACAAAAATCCTCAACTTTAAGTGCCTTGTTTGCATACTGTTAGTAACCAGGTATTTTGTTTATTGTTACTTGATAATATTGCACGGTATATTTAGTCTCTGTTACGTCTTAATGTTTTACTCTCTGTACGTGTTTCTGTGTGTTCGTTTTTCATTATTTGATCCTTTTTAATCAGGTCATCAGTGCTCTATATCGCCTGTGCACATCAAATCTACTTCGTTCTCTTTCAAAGTTAATTATTCAGCGTCCCATCGATTTTGTTCTGACTGACAAATTCTCGCTTTGTTGTCTTAACAAATCGTAACAAAATAATTTTTTTCTTTCGTTTACTATTTATTAAACTTTGGATCATATATGTAGCATTTTTTCCTTTTTTTCTACTATGTGTAAATTTTAATTATATTTTGTCATTGATTAATATCAAAATTGAGGTAAATGTTACTTTTTAATCTTAATCAATTTACGGCAAGTATAAGCTGTTGTGCGTTATTTATCCCTATGTAGTTTAACCTAAACAATGTAAGATTATAGAAAATAGTCTTTGTTAGAATCAGAATACTAGTTGTTTTGGTGTGCTATACCTCAGACATTTAGTCAGGATTCCTGTAAAACACAGTAAATTCGTTCGCCATATTTGATTCGAGAAGTTTGTTGTTTACGTTTATTCAAGAACTCTGAAAGTGAACGTTTGAAGAGATTGATTTACCTCTTCTTACATTCTAAGCTTTCTTCATGATCAAATATCAATTCGTCGGAGGGCGTAGATATAGATTCCTCGCACTTGGAAGCTCCCATGAGGATAACGAATGCGCCCAATTCCTCATGAGTTTATTACGATTTACTGACTTCTATCGACCTATTTTGGCGAACTACTATTGTAACTCTAAAATCTCTTACTCATGAACCCTCAGAATTCATGTAAAGTCTTCGGAACAGTAGTAAAAACTCGTTACTGATAAGAAAACATTTATTCCATCTAACAATTGTCGAATGCCGTTATAGTTCGTTCAGGTTGTCAGTAAGAAGGCTTACTTACGCCTGTTACCCCTCGTGGAGAAGTATAGACCGTCCATCAGCATTCTCCAACGAAATCTGTCCTAGGCAATCTTTTCCCATTGTTTCTAGTTGCTATTCATGTCTACTTCCAATTCCCGACTCTGTGTTCTTTGGCTTTCCTCTCTTCCATTTCCCTTCAGGATTCCAAGTTAGGTCTAGCCTCGTGATGTAGTTTGATAACTTCAGCAATATATATCCTACCCACTTCCAACGTCTTTTCCTAACTTTCTCTTCACTCGGAATTTAGTTTGTTCTCTACCACAGTAGGTTGTTGCTGATGGTAATCGGCCAGTGGATGTGGAGTATCTTGCATAGAAAACTGTTTATAAATATCTATGCCTTTTTGTTGATGGTTGTATTGGTTCTCCACGTTTCAGTTCCGTACAATGAAACCGTTCTGACTTTAATGTTGGCTGACAGTTATTTTGAGTCCGAGATGTTCCTCAATTGTAGGAATGTGGCCCTTTGTCAATCCGTGCCTTTATATTTACATCAGATTCTCTTTGTTAATCGGTGATGCTGCCCGGGTATGTGAAGGTTTCCGGAATTTCTCCACCAAGTGTGATTGGGTTGGTGTTCTCCATGTTGTATTTGAGGATCTTGGTTTTTTCCTTGTGTACGTTGAGGCCTGGTGCAGAGGCTTCCGCTTACACTGGTTGCCCTGGCCTGCATTTGTTGGTGTGTATGGGATAGAAGAGCTAGATCATCTGCGAAGTCCAAGTCGTCTACTTGATTCCGTGCTTCCACTCAGACGTGTTAGTCGTCATAATCCAGTCAACCACCAGAAGAAAGATGAGAGTAAGCAGCCTTGTCTGACTTCGGTCCTCACTTGGAATGCGTCTGTCAGCTGTCCTCCATGCACCACTTTGTAGTGTAGTCCGTCGTGTGAATTCTGATGGTGTTGACGATTTTTTCAGGTATACCATATTGTCGAAGAAAATTTCCATATGGTCTACATATCCACATTGTCAAACGCCTCATAATCGAGGAAGTTGGTATATAGTGACGAATTCCATCCAGTTGATTGTTCAACGATGATCCATAGTGTCACGATTTGATCTGTGCACAACCGATTCTTACGGAATCTGGTCTGTTGATCTCGAAGTCGGGTGTCTTTCATCGGGTTTCCTGGTACTGACATTAATGTGATGCCTTTGTAATTCTCACACTTGCTCGGATCTCCTCTCTTTGGTATTTTGATGAAGTATCCTTCTTTCCAGTCTGTCGGCACATGTTCCTCTTCCCAAATCCTCCTAAATAGAATGTGGCGCATGTTCGCAGTTGCTTCTAAGTCTGACTTCAGTGCTTCCGCTGGTATATCATCAGGTCCTGCTGCTTTCCCACTGTTGATTTGTCTGGTGGACATCCTGGCTTCTTCGATCGTTCGTGGAGTGACATCCATATGAAGGTCTGTATACGTTGCTTCGATATACAGTGGATTCAATGGAGCAGGTCTATTCAAGAGTTCCCCGAAGTATTCTACCCATCTGTTCCTCTATTCTTGAATTTCAGTGACTGAATTGCCTTTGTCCTTGAACAGTTTATCTGGTTTATTATATTTCCCTGCTAGTTTCTTCGTCGTGTTATATAGTTGTTTCATATTTCCTTCGCTTGCAGCTTTTGCCACTGCCGTTGCTAGGTCTTCCACGTATTTCTGCTTGTCAGTTCTAATGCTCTTCGTGACTTGCTTGTTTGCTTCTGTGTATTCAACTTGTGCCTTGACTTTCTGTTCTTGTTCGACTGTTATTAGTTGCTATTTTCTTTTTCTTCCTTTCTTAAATCTTGTTCAGGGTTTCCATAAAGATCCATTCCTTATGATGATGCTTCTTGGGGCCGAACACTTCCTGTTACATTTAAGTTGGTGCTTCTTTGATTTCTTTCCAGTTGTTCTTCATGGTAATTTTCTCTTTGAGTAGATCTTGTAAGGCTTGGAATCTGCTGTTGAGAGTTATCTTGAATTGGTTGAGTTTTTCAGTATATCTAAGGAAGGCTGTATTGAATGATTGTAATGCTGTTTGTCCAGTGCTTCTTTAGCTTCAGTTTCATCTTGGCAACCACCAGGTGGTGATCTGAAGCAATGTTAGCTCCTCCCCTGGTTCTCACGTCTTCTACTGGGTTTTATTGATATAAATATGATCTATCTGGTTCTCCGTGGTGCGGTCCGGCGAGATCCATGTAGTCTTGTGTATACGTTTGTATGAGAATGTGGTGCCGTCTATAACCATTTTGTTGGATGCATATAAATTTGTAAATCTGTCACCATTCTCATTTCTTCCTCCCAATCTTTGTCGTCCCAGGATATCTTCATACCCGGTGTTGTCCATTTCGACTTTGGCGTTTAAGTCTTCCATCAGATAGTGAGGTCCTTTCCTGGGCACTTCGCTGCGATTGATCGGCACCTCTTGTGAAACTGATCTTTATCGTCGTCGCTGCTGTCATTGGTGGTTGCATAACACTGGATAACACTTATTGTGATTCCCTCCTTTGTTTTGAAAAATGCTTTAATGATTCTGGATCCGTGAGATGCCCATCCAATACGTGCTTCTTTGGACAGCATCAGAGCAACTCCCCGAGTGTGTGGGGCATTTTCTTCTTCGTGCCTGGAGTACAGCAGCATCTCTCCCGAATCTATCATTTTCTGTCCAGGTTGGGTCCAATGGGTCTCACGGATTCCAAGAACCGTCAAGTTGTATCTCCTCATTTCTGTAGCTATTTGACTGATTCTCCAAGATTGTCAGAACATTTTATGTACCTATATTAATTGTTTCTCTGGTTGTTAGAAGGGGCATCGGTCTTGTGATTTCTGAAGAATCTCGTATTGTATTGTCATTCCTCAAAGTATCCAATAAATTGAAGTCGGGGAGTATTTACATTTAAGAGCTCCCGAAAGGTGAGGATTTTCGTAATAATAATTGGTCAAAAACCTGACTTGGACCATCTATTCAAGCTACCATGCCTGGTTCTATTCACATCTCACACTTGTTACACACACTAAGTCAACTCAATCTTTTCCACATTACAAGTTCTACATGTTTTACCCACTAACACACAAATATATCTCAAATAAATCACCTTGACTGGAATGGCATTGACTTAGTCGGGCCTATTTTGTACCTTGTTCATTTGCACTATTTAGACTAGGATTAATTTGATTTGAAATGGCTTACACTGAGCCACTAAACATCAGACAATACGATTGGGGTATTACAAATATATTATTTTTATTGGTAAAAAAAGTGAATGTTTGGAACTTCCTTTTAGCCATAGGACCCAGTATTCTGGTCTACCAAAAATTGAATAAGGAGTTTAAAAGTGTGATCAGTTGCTGCAGATCAAACTTGTTTCAAGTAATCATATGTAAATAACAGGGATTTTATTGAGAGCACTCAAGCACCAACTGGGTAACAATTATAAGACTAGAAAGTTTGTCAGGAAACACTAGTAAAATATATTGTAAATAAATTAACTTTTCTATCTCTCCCATTGAAATGCAGTATATGCATCGCTGAATTCATAAATCTTTTTCCATTGTTACCAGTTATATTGTTCCAGTAACTCGGTAAACTATAGAAACGAAAAATAAATATGATTAATTATTGTAGCACTCTTTGTTTTTTAACATTTCCTGAAAACGCTTGCTTGGAAAATATAAGCAAACCGATTTCTGTCAACACAGTTTAACTAATAATAAACATTTTTCTTTTCCCAAATTTACAGGACAATTTCAGTTAACCATTCGTGTGTAACTGAAGTCAATTATATATATAATATAATTGAATAGGGGAGAAATATTTGTCTCTCGAAATTGATGTTTCATGATACTAAATGTTTTGTTCAATCTTTTTCTCTAGGAAAGAAGAAATTTCCGTTGTTATTAACACCTTCAAACTACTGTCAATAATAACAGTAGTACTGTGAATTACAAAGGCAATAGTAATAAAATTAATGGAAATGCTAAAACAATAGGATAAACGGATATAATAAGTATCTTTTTAAATTAGAATAAAAAATCCCATGAAATTTGGCTTACTTTAATATTTCCCAGTTTACACTTCACTTATTTGTTTTCTAATATTGGCATGTTATTTTGAAACTAAGCTATCAGCATGGTGTGTTCATTAAATATTTTTAACATAAAACAAGCGATTGAGTTAATCTAGTTTTGTATGAACCGAGAGAAGAATATTTATATATTATGAATGGTAATTAACTTAGTTAATGGACAAAAATTGTTTATGATAAACTCATAGTTTAACGATTAAAACCGAGTTAGAAATCCCAACCTGTAAATTCGAACTGTATCGTAAATGATTTAGTTTAGATAATTCGGTAACACCGTTTGTTTTATATTTATCAGAGACTTTTTAAGATTTATAGGTTTTCAAGTGATTAGTTATTTGTCATATACATCCCAACATTGATAAAATAATTTGAAATATTCCGAAATCATTTACGAATAATCACTTAATATTCAGAAAAAGACTTTCAGGAGCTGTAAATCAGTAGTGGTAGTACACGATTCTGAATTGGAAAATTACACACTTGCAACTCATTTCTAATCCTATTTAAATGACGTTTCTCTTCATAAAATTGTTTGCTTCGCCTTTTCCAAATGAATGCGGCCATGAAATTACATTATGTAGCATGCATAGTAAGAATACATTATGTGATATCTATGCTGGTGACTTCTAACTAAATTAGGATAGTATTTGTTTCTAATTACTAGTACTCTCAAGTTCATTTTGATTCCGCTTAAAGTAAACGGATTTATTATTGTAGGAATCGTTTATAAACTTGAAAGTCAAGGAAAGTATGTAAGAAGCCTTGATCTATTAAAACCCATATATGATACCTGCGAATGATAGTAAGGTTCTTTGCCGGGCTCCATGAAACACAAAGTTTCGCTGTAAATTAGGAGTATTATATATTTATGGGATTCCCAGTAATATTTTAACTGAGAGTATGTCTTCCTAATCACGTTAAAATTCGTAGTTGTTTAATAATCACCATTTTAATTATAAGAGCTTTATATACCATTTGTCTACATACTTACGACTGGAGAACTAAACTTGGATACTCTCTTCACCTATTGACTGATATACCTTTGGAATTAATAATATCCATTATGTGAACAGAGAAAGAAGAAGCCTTAACAAACTACGGAATCTATTTTTGGGGACGTTATTTCGTTTAATTCAAAGCTTATAGAGCAGTAATATTTATTCTTGTCCCTAGTGTATTCTGCAGACCATAAGCTTTCGTTTTATGTATGATTCACTGCCATAACCTTTTCTGTTCCAAAGCTATTTATAATTTAAACGTACTCTTTTGCACTCTATTTTCTACCCTGATCTCCAGTTTTGGATGTAATTGTTTTTTTCCTAATTGTTTGAGCGTTGTGGTCTGTTTAGTCATCTACTTATCCACGTATCTTTTTACACTAATCGGAACCAGATCGGAATTGGGAATAGATCGAGTAGTGTTCCAGTTGACTTGTCTTCTCTGTCTCTCGTACTTTTCAGCCAATCAGGTGATAGGATAGTTTTCGTCTCTACTCCAAGCAGTTGGGCTCACTTCGAACTCACTCATATTAGCCTCAAAGTTAAGCCAGTCCACCTATCGCGTCAATGTCTTAATATAGATTTAGGCAAGTTATCATCTGCATAGAAGTGGGTAGACAGATCAGGGACGTAACCATCCCAATGAAAAATATTATTAATTCAGGTGACCTAATTCATGCGATTTGCAGAAAAGACTGTCATAAAGTGAAACTTAATCGTTATGGTTTCTTGGTAAGATGTACAAAATCGATCATAAATCCTATCTATAATAAATATAATCACTGGAGTATTGAACGAGACACATATGGGCATAAATAAGATAAGTAGCAGTTTAGTACGTCCTCCCAATAATAATGTTTACTTAACTCTATTTTGCAAAAAAAATAAACGAAACACATCTAAAGGAGATAACAAATAGCTTTATTACTGTGTACGTGAATTTGAGGAATACAATAAATCTTCACTTATATATATGAGGTAAAATGTTAACGTAATACAATATTGTAAAAGTTTGTATACGCTTGTGTATGTTTACATAGTCTCTATGTGCCATAATTGTGATGAAAACAGATGAAGATCACTTGTGCTGCCTCCTAAATTCACTATTTTAACCTTCTACAAATATAATAAATTAGTTTCAAACTCTGAACGATTTATTTTCGATTAAATGACGGGCCAAAATCGATTTGATCAACAATGGATCTGGTACAGTTTGAGGAAAATAATTTACATAATTATGCTTATTATTGGGGGTACTCATGAAATTTGAATAATCAGGACTACATTCATCTGCTAACATATGTTTATTATCATGTTTACTACGATCTGTATCACTGTTTGCAGTACCGTGTGTATTCAAATCTAACAAATGTTCTATACTTAGCACATGATTTGATGAGTCGTTCTTATCAGGTGTTTGGTTCAGTGTTGAGTCCATATCTGTAGATTCATTGTTTAAACATGACGTAATGTTATTTTTATTATTAAGAACATGTCGATTCCATTTCATTTTGTTGAAACTAGAATGTATATTTCGGAAATTATCATTATCACAAGTAGTTTCATTCACTTTTTTGGTCCCCAAACAATTAGAATTTATACCTGACATGTTTAAAATTCCTGAAAGAAATGTTGTAAATGCATTATAATAATGACGATAATCAGATTCTTCCCATTTCGAATAACCTGGTTGTACATTACTTTTACTTTCATTTGGGTTAAATTTTGTTGAGTTTAACTCTGGAGTCATATTTGAATATAAAAATGATGATAATAATGAACAGGATGAATCATTTGACTGGCAAGGTCTATCACATGATGCACTGTTTTGTGGTACACTCCGAAGACAGTCTAATTGATTTTGTGCATTATCTGTTTGAGAGTTATTGCTAGTATTCCTACAACCAGATGTATCTAAATAATTAATTCGAACAGGAGTAACAGTGCCATGCGCTTCCTGTAGTTGGAAAGGAGTTTTCACCGAATTTATACTAGGTCCGATGGCTTCTAAGTTTAACACAGACGGATATGCGGTAGTATTGTAATTGACATCTTGATGTTTAGTGGGGATAATATTCGAACTAATTCGACTGTCAACACTATTGCAATGCAATAATGTTGAGAATAACGAGACAGGTGAAAATGTCTCCAAGGAGTGTGGAATGTAATTGTCCTTCATTTGCGTACCAGTATTAATTAGATTCGTATTCTTACTCCTTTCTGTACTACCAACATTTTGAGGGATAGTCGTCACGAAACCAGGAGTATTCACTGCAATATTGGTCAATGAATTTAAATTATTTGAAGTAGTTGTTGCATTAAATGTCATTTTATCCAAATATGCTTGCCTTGCCAATAATTTTGCATATGCCTCATTAATTGAAGACAGTAAATAAGTTGATTCATATGGTGAAAATCCTATCCCACTCGTGTCGCTAATTGAACTGAAAGATTTTATTGAGCTTTCAGTCGGAGAAGATGACTTGTCATTTGTCTTTTGAGTCGATCGAGGAAGTTTTAATGATTTAGTAGCATTATTTGTAATATTTACTGTTTCCGATGTAATAGGGGCCAATTCTTCCCGAACCAACATCGGTGGCGAAAATCGAGTTGATAGAATGTTGTGTTCTAGAAAGCAATCAAATAAAAATCTTAAACTGATCTGATTTCAGATAAAAATGATAAGACTACTTACAAGTAGTTTGGAACGTTTTACTCAAGTTATACTCATTTCAAAAGATCAAACTGAATGATTCAAAAAGGAAATAATTACCGATCGACAGTAACTTTTCTTACCATGAGAGCAAAGCATTCAAAATACCAGCGGAAGCAGAGTGGATTTTGAAAATACAGTAAGCTGACCGAAAGTTATCAGATGTCAGAAACTTGAATTGTGTATTCAAAAGAAGATAGTTTGTCAATCTTTCTCTACCCCGATAACATTATTATTTGTTTGTGGCATCACAAAATCTCGTTCGACTCTTTATGTTAACCGATTACATCGTCAGTCCTTTTTCCAACTCTCTTTAAATTAATTACTTTACTTTATGAATATAGAGAGTTTGGGGAGAACGTCGAATTTTCATAGTTTATATCTCGCATTGGTATTAGTTGGAAAATCATTAAAAACCAGGGAGCGCTGGTTAGCTGTATCGTCCTAGGATGAGACTCTTCAAGATTACACATTCATGGACTAACCACAGATCAAACCTGAGGTCTTTGATTTACAGCGAGATCTTAACCTTCAGAATAATGGTCCGACATTCAATGGTATAAATGCCTAACTTCAATCAATTCGCGAGACTATGAGACTGTGTTCTAGTGTCTTTTGGGAATTCCTGTTTCGCATTCAAAGTTGTTGAGCTTCACTGATCTTGGTTCTTCATCAGAACTCCTGAATTCACATCTCGGAGTTAATTGCTAATGAGTACACGTTTATTATCAGTGTAATGGACCCATGGAGATTGTTGAGTGCCCGCTTGGTAGTCTAGAGGTTAAACGCTCAATACCAGACAAAAGCCATAATCTTGACTCTCAGTGTAGTCGTACATGCCCGGCCCCATCCTAGAACAAGACAACTCTCTGGCCTTCAGTAGTTGCTTAAGATCAATCTGTGATGTAAACTATGAAAATTTTATTTTGATTAACTAAGCGTTACTCAGTTTATTCTTACTTATTATTAGTTTTTGCTCGTTACATAAACACTTATTTGTACTCATTCAGTTTTTTGTTACTGTTCATTTTGTGGACTGTTCTTTGACATCATATATATCTTTAGTATCTTTACTGAATTTCTTGAATTTCCTTACATCCTTGATATTATACCGTATTATGTGATCAAAACAACAAACAAAACTCATTTATGTAAGCATTTTCAGTCCATTTTGTAATTATGATTTTTGAATATTACAGATCGTAGATCACTGAGGAGGACCTAACGAAACAAAATGAATTTATGTTGGTTCGCTTAAATTTTTGTTCTTGCTCCTTTCAATGTGATAAAGGAAACTATGTGTATGTAAGGTGATTTACTTGAAGAACATATTTTTAAATGAAAATGAACCAAAATCGTCAGCGAATCTTAATCAAACAACCAAAGTTAAAAAACAGAGCTCCCACTTAATAAAATGAAGATTGATGGTTACTAATGGAAGTACATCTTTTCATTGGTCTTGTACAACTACACGTTTTGTTATGGAAAATTCTCAATATCTTTTATAATAATAGTGATCACGAGATCAGCGTATAATTTCCTTCCCTAACCACAACAAAAAGCCACTGATTTTACAGTTATTCCGAAATTAGTGACAAAGTAACTTCTAATCATATTACTCTAAATAGTATAAATGACATACAAACGAATGTTTTGTTTCTTGTATGTTTCATCTACTACTTAGGGTAAGATAAACGTGAATAACGTACTACAGTGATCCATTAGAAATATAAGTACTGTCTACTTGAAAAAGGCTCTATTTACAAAGATGGTCATAAATTTATATTCAATAAACCGACATCATACAAAACTAAAGGATGTAAGTTTGAAAAACTTACTTTTAAATTTATCACTAAATCCATGAGAGTTTATTTCATGTGTCGCCCTTTTCATTTTGTTTCTTTGAAGATCTTCTGGAATCGGATAGTTGTTACGACTGGGAAAAGGACGATTAATAGTTGAATATTCACAGAGATTTTGATGTCTTGATCCTAATCGTTTCATTTCCTTATAAATTCTGCCTGTTCTTACTGTAGCTAAACAAATAACAATGATAATAATAACACTAATGGTAATAAATGTGATATGTCAAAAATTAGGATTTAATAACAAATATATATTTACATTTAATGCTTTTCTACTTATTCATTTATCGCCTTTGATTAATATCCATAATTTTATTCGCCGTACATGAGTACATCATGAAGTTAACTACTGACTGATAAATGTGAGAGATACGGTGCTAAAACTTATAACTCTACATCCTAATCATAGTTATCATTTTAAACTCCATAAGAAGATTCGCTAATTTGTACCTCCACACTAACATGTATTCGTTTTTCAACTATGACCCATTTTTTGCATGTAACTATACTTCATTTATAAATAGAATTGATAGCTTGTAAATCTGTACTATAATAAAACGAAAACAGTACTACACGATCTGTTTTGATTTGTGCTAGATGATTTGATTTTTGGAAATAGAAGTTTCTGTTCACCAACATTCGCATTAGTTTATAATCAGTTTTCCATCTCCAAAAATCGATTCGTTTCATCCTAATATCACAATAGTTTATAATAGCTTTTTTCTAATATTATTAAGTTGAAAATTGAATCGTTTACTTATATAATACTACAGTTTTGAGCTAAACGCTATTGTTGAATGGAACTACGCCTCAGAAGGTATTGAGACCTTCATGTTATACTTATATACTGAATTATGAATATATAGTAAATTACAGATGATGAATGAAAGTCAGTTACTATAATATACATACTATTCAGAAAAAAATATAGAATGGATGACATCATTTCCTTACAATCCTGTAAATTTATTCTCTTGGTTTAATCAATTGTAACATAAAGCATGTAACATTAATGTTAGAATATTGAAAACATACATTCTGAGTAGTAAAGTTAATTGGATAGATAATTGAAGTGAAGTTTCTTTCTAGAAGTATGATTATATAACCCAAGAGGGATACTAAGATTTAGAAAGTAATGGCAAAATGTTGAAAACTGATGGAAAGTTAAAATTTAAAAGAGAAACAAGAAGCTTTCATCTCTTTATGGTAACATTTATAGCTTTTCCTATGATGTTTAATCACGTGAAAAGAAATAACTTACAACGTTAACATTTTCTAGATAAGATCAAATGTATAAGGTGAAATACTTAACAAATAAAACTGCTACACATTTTCAATAATATTGAAATAATGATTTCTAGAGAATATATGGTCTAGCTTAAATCGACTGATGAATTCAACTGTTACAATATATGACTGAATAGGCATCTGAAAGTGATTATTATTGATCAATCTGGAAAAAGCACATTTTTAACTCTTAGACGTTACAGCTAATATGATACAGATCGGATATCTTATTTGCTGGAAATAATGTGTGTTCTTTTGATAGACTGTACTGTAATAAGAAATATTTACACTCAGAAGTAAAAAAAAACAAAAACGGACAAAACGTTTTGAGAATTAGGCTTTGAGAACAGTTTATTGTGAATCCTACAAAACCAGGTATGGTATATTAAAAAACCGTCTGGATAACTGAACATTTTATTTTAAAGCAAACACAATTGATTTTATAGAACAAAGTGCTTGAATCAATGGGGAATAGTCTATAGATGAAAATGAAATCCACTAGTTTTAAGATTTTATATTGAAATTTATATATAAAGTAAAATTAAAGCTTACAAAGGATGCGGTAGGGAATGAACCAAATCCAACGATATCAAATATGCACATTGATAATTTTATTTATTTATTTTACTTTACTTTACCATGCAAAATTAAAAGAAAGTGATTGAATACCTAATTTAAAAATAATCTATGCTAGGACTGAAAGCAACTTCACTTAATAGTGATTATAATACCATAGAAGATTTCAATATTTTAATTCAGTCAATGTTTGTCAATGTGATTTGGAAAGAAAATATACTAATTACACCCCTGTAAACACCCATTCGTAAATACTAAAGTCATTAAAAAAAGTTACCAACTACGGTAGTAAAATAATTGGTTGATAAGGGATTTAATAAGGATGAGAAAAGAAAAGTTACCTATATTCATTCTATGATTAAAAATTTATAGATTCAAGAAGCAACTTTATAAATAAAAACTTTATAACACAAAAGACCTCTTTATGCATTTACTTTTAATTGAATGCTTTAGGATAACTTGGCTACTATTTCTAATATTATACAATAAATAGTATATTGAAAAAGAGCAATGAAAATACTGTGAAAAATTTCGTTCTATCAAATGCTCCGTCAAGTTTTATAACTGATTGAGTTAAAAGACCTCCTTGATAAATAACAGAAAAAAAACTACTCATAAACTAATTAAGTATTGATAAAACCTAGTTACTCATCCAAGAATTAAGTCACAAGATCAATGAAATTTTATCCCATTTTAATTCAGTTATCTGTGTTTATTATGAATTAATTACATTTAAAATGATATCTTGATTCAGAAAAATTTGGTTGAACCACATGAACTTCATTTATGTAGTAAATTATGAATTAAGTTATCTGAGCCTAACCTATGGGACAATAATAAGTGAACCCATTAGAGATAATTGTGCTATTTTGATATCTGCTCTTACGATCCATGAATACGTTTGATTCATGTGACACAACTCGAAGTCTGTTAGAAAGTTTCGATAAGATAGATCAGTTAAATGGTAAGCTTAACGACAATAACAATATCAATATATTGTTGTCTTTTTTGACCTGAATCTCTCTTACTTGCATATTATTATTATTATTATTATTATTATTATTATTATTATTATCATTAATGGTTCAGTAGTGTTGTTAACCAATTTAACTTTCGACATTTAATGCCATAGTTTTTAAATCCCTATTGTTTTAATCCTTGTCTGACTCTTATTAAAAAAATAAATATTGGTAACTAGACACTTACGTTAGAATCTGTGGTATAGTAAATGTATTTGCATATATCCCTCTTGAACAGTGAATACACAATTATCCCATATTTTTAAAAGTTATTCATTGGTAGTACTACCATTACTATTATACATTTACTCAAGTATCGTGCTTTTTCATTCCCATTATCTTTTTTATTTTATGTCTTCTCTTTAACTAACTGCTATCAGTTTACTAAACACAGAATAAGATGTGCTTCATCTGTGTGAGTCTTATTGTATTTTTTTTTATATGTATGTAAATGTACATACGGTTTGTTGCCGGGATGTATTGTTCACCCAGTTATAGTGTTTAATAATGATCTTTTTTTTCTAATGATAAAATAGTTGGAAGTAGTTCTCTTTTGATGATTGTTTTTATTTTACTGTTTTGTCTTTTTTTCGCTTAATAAAGTAATCGTTTGAAAGAGAAAGAAACAACTAGAAATAACCTGTGTTTCCCAGTTGTGTTTTTTATTCATTCTGTTAAACTTTAATAATGAAGTAATTATCCATGGTTTATTGTGTGTATTGAGTATGTTTTCGTTATTTCTATTTCTTTGTTTAGTTTTAACCTCTATTTGTGTCCTTGTCACCATCAAGCATCTGGATAATTATGTAGGATCTGTATTTTAATGTTATTCCTTTACTTGTCTCGATTGCTAGTCTGTTTTTCTTCTTGTCAAGTGGACCAGGGTTGTTGAATTTCACTGACTTTATTTCTTGACAAAATAATTGCCCACTTGAGTGTATTTAGTTGCTATTGATGTTATTGTGAAACCGTAAGTGATTATCAATACTTTGTCGATCTACTTCATGTAATTAAAAACAGAAAGGTTGTCTTTGGCTAATTTGTTTTGATTGTTCACATAATCACTTTTTCTCGCTAAAGATGATTTTGAAATGAAATTTAATACGTAACTTAAACCATTTGAAACAATGAAACAATGAGAATTCTCACACCATTAAATTATCGTGAATGCTCATCTGACTTTTAACTAACTTGATTATTTGATTATACCTATGGGTTTTTAACTATTTCGAAATAAGAACTATGCAGATCTATTTATCTAGTAAATAAGAATTACTCTTACATAGTAAATATGCTTCATAATCGAGTACATAAATCCTAACAGAACTTCAGTGGCAAATATTTAAACATGTATTACAGCAAATGCCAATGGATATTTTCTTATTCCACTCCAATTGGCTTAGTGATTAGATAATTACGATAGGCAACTAATCCTCACTTAGACTACTATTTTAGATATTTCACTACTTTATGTTTAAAAATGAATTGTGTAGTAAAGGCCTGTTACATCAAGGTAGATAACAACAAACTAGAAACTGAACTTTTCCTTTTAAAACAGTGCCAGAACACTATGAGGCACAAATTTCACTCTACATTAATTATTGGTTTATTAGAAAATAAAGTCACGTTCGAAGATTCATATGATCATAACTTTTATTGATTAGTGTAGCAGCTAATCAAATTGTAAGGAATCACCATTATAATAATAAAGATTTCATCTGACCCTGTATCTTAGACCATACAAATTAATAATGTCAGGCTTTAGAAACTATTCTACAGATCCTAACAATGAGAGATGGTTAATCTAAAGCCTCTGTTGAGAGATGTAAGTGAATATCCAAAGAACCTATATGATTAGTAGTAAGAGTATATTCATTACTGAATGCCCTAAATTCCTAGTAAAATGTTTAGATCTCTCTAATCAACTAAGTATGGAGTAAGACAGTGGCGCAATGAGAAAAGACAATGAGGACCTAGCTACACAGGTAGTTAACTGAACTAGACATAATGACTCAATATTGTCGTGATCTAAAAGATCTTGTAGAGTTTAGATTCTATCTTCTATTGGATCATGAATGGGAACTTTTGAACTCTTCAAAATAAGGATGTGAAAGCCATTCAGTACTCCATGGTTTCTGATATTTCTTCAAATAGCTCGGATTTGTGATCAGAATTATTTTCAAATTATATTAAACCTTCACCTTTGTAACTATCAGAATATATAATTAGGAGATAATATACAACTATTGCTTGATACTTCCTTGTTCATAACTGGCATTTCATTACTATGATCCCGTTAACCAGTTTTACTTGATAGTCATAAAAATACGATTACTAATTGTGAGACATTATATATATATAAAGTTTTCTAATCATATTTCGTTCTCACAAATGTACTTTTTATATTCATTTAAAAATCATTCACAAAATAATGTAAAGTGCTTACCGTAAAGTATTCGCCTGTGTACAGATTTAATTGTTATCCCCGTAATAAATTTGCCCGTTAATTATGCATATCTTAACCAGCTAACTAGGTAACTAAATGCACAAACCCTGTGTGTACAATTTTGTGTATCTGAATGTATACAAAATAAAAATTTAAATGGGGAAATTAAAGAGAATAAATCTCGACAATCGAACAATTTTCACAGCCATTAACACATATTAGAGTCTTTTTTATTATTATTGTTGTTTCGATGATAAAATTTTCAATGAACAAAAGGAAAAAACAATATTAATTTTATTCTGTTTTCTCCAGTCAATTTTCTTCCTTTCTTTCTTGTTGCTATGCCTTATCATTATTATTTATATTTCATTATGCTAAAAATATCAAAATACTAAATGATTTAATCATTTGGTATGAAAACATAAACAAAGTGTAAAAGTCACAAGAAGATTTACAAACAGTTTGTTTTAATCTATTCGTTTCAATTAAAATTTATTTTAAATAGTACCAACTACTTAAATTACTGCAATAGAAATGAGAGTATCGTAAATCATTTTAACTGATTACTATAATCATTGATTTGATCGTTTGCTTCTTAATATAATGGAAACAATTAGAAATAAATAAACAATTAAAGTGATAATAAATACTCTGTAATAAATTCATTTTAATACTTGTCTTTGCAGAATTTGGAAAAGTAACATTTTTTTCTACACAGAAGTGATTACAGTTCTATGTATCATCAAGCGTTTCAACATTAATTTATGACGTACACTCTTGATAATATAAATGAACAGGTTTTCAGGCTACAGAAGAAGATTCATCGAAGAAGAAGAAGAAGAAGAAGAACAAAGAATTAAAAATTAATCCTCTATAAACAGTTGTATGACCATGTTTTTGTTAAGGACGAACCTCTTGAAGTATACTGTATTGTACTTTTCTTATATTTTTATGTAATAAAGAGAGTGAATCTATAGTGAACATTACAACCAATGAGAATGCGATCTATCGTACTATTAAGTTACTTCTTTTTTTGTGTGTGGTTTCATACTGCAGACGGATACTTCGTAAACTTAGTCATAGAACAATGATAAAACTCAATGACCAAATTAAGTTATTATCTGTTAAAATTGCTTCGGTGACTAGTTATTACATAGGTTACGGTAATCAAATATATAATGCGTAACATTTCTTGCTATTATTTTACAGCCTACACATCAATTAAGCAATATTTTGCTTATAAATTTAATTATATATATATATATATATATATATATATATACTTATTGATATTTTCAAATAGGCCAGTTGGAATAACCTACTCATTTTTTACCGTTTATATTCATTTGTAATTCAATGTGTTCCTTAGTTTTCATTGTTAAATAAATTAATACCCCATTTGAATTATTCAAAGAGTATAAGTTTCTTTTCAACTTCCCCTATTTTAACACAGTCTAATACTGTTGTATCCAACTTATTCACAACTTCTATTAAGTTAATACAGTATATATGAGACTCAGTTAATGATTGCTTCACCAAAATGCCAGATCCAATGCCTTAAACATATATTCATGATATAATGATACATAAACTAGTAACGAACTATTTATCAAATATTAAGCAAATTTAAAAATCAACCCAATTACTAACACAAATATTTCCAACTATAAATAATACACTTCTATTCTTGTAAGCTATTTGCTCTTCAACCAACTGGAATCATTCATAACAACAAGTGAAAACATACAGAAGAATCTAAAGTTAATAAATCAGTAAATAAATGAAATGAATTATAAAAGTAATAGGACAATGGAATAAGTGAATTTCTATCCATTATTGTTGTTCTTATAATAATAATAATAATAATAATCAATTTTATGTTGTTTTTCCCGAAATTATTACTATTCGTTTTTGACAGTATGAAATTTTATTAATAATTTTTACAGGAATTTATGATATTTTATGTAGAAAAGCGATTAACAACACTATACAAATTCTGCCTACTGATATTATCTTGTCTGTCTTTTTTCGAATGTATATTATTGTACTACTACTACTGATACTACTAAAATTGCTACCATCTATACACGTGTCCGTATGTCAGTGAGTATGGATGTGCCCATATCTGCACATAATAGTTTGTCACTACGGTAATAAAAATTATCACCTGTTAACCAACTAGAAGAGGTGCAATAAAAAAAGGTGTTAATAGTTAGGATAGGTAGAAATAAAACAGATTTCAAGTTGATTTGTGTTTAAAATACTGTTTCATTAGTCATTTAAAAAAAATAAAACATTTCTTCTCAAATCAAAACGTATCACTTTAATTCATTATATCATTGAGTTCTAACAAAAGTTTGCGAAATGGAATTAGTATCACGATTTGAAAAGAAAATGGTTGAATTAGTCACAGAAATAAAAGTCAATTGTAAAACTTAAAAATTATCTACTAGAATGTGCAAGAACAGGATGTAGGTTTTCGAAACTCATTGTGGAAATTTGAAAATTAAAAATGAAAGCGGCTGATTTTATATACGATTTACAACAGCATCACCTATGTGCCCGATTGTGGTATATTTACTAATTATAAAGTATTCACCTGTAAAGAAGACATTGTACAACAATCCGCTAAGTAATTGATTAGCTTTCGTTTCTCCCTAAACTATCAAACAATTTCAGGAAATAACTATTAAAATAATCCAGTTCATAACTGTTTGACGGAAATAAGTCCATAGTGCTAGGACAAAAATGTCATATTCTCTGATAGTGCTTTCCAATATTACGAAAATTGTAATTTAACCTGAAATTATCTAACTTGCAGCTATATAACTAACAGAATTTGGATGTTTAATTTTCCAAATTTGCAGGCTCATGATCGACGCTCTTCCTGGACTCCCGAATAATATACTTTCTAAAAGATTAAATCCTCATTCAGAATATAGTGTGATTAAACCGCATATTTACGACCCACTTCAATCACTTATTCTTAATCTCATCCTATTTAGCGTCATATGCCACCGATTTATTATTAAAAATTGAACCATAATTCCATTAAGGAAATTAACTTAACAATACAATAGTTAAAAAGCTAATGACAGAACAATTAATTGATTGTCCATGTTTTTGTACAAGTTATACCAGTTTGAGGCGTATGAAAAAAACCAACTATATCCAAAGGAAAAGTTTTCCTTTCAATAATAAAAGTTGATGGTCAAACTCTGTTCGATCCCTCATTGTATTATAATGATCTATGAATTTGTGTGTATTTGATTATTAAACAAAAAATGTATTACCAGAAGGCTTAATGTATTTTTAGTCTGTAAATTATTTACTTCCATGATAAATTCATAAAACCCTTAATGAAGCATAATAATATACGCATATTCTTCTTCTTCTTCTTCACCACCCCCCATAAATTAGTCTAGGCAAACATGCATCTACATACATACCCCTCTGTTACTCATAACCATCAAAGAACAAGTGGTTAACAAGACTAATCAAAATGTATAACACTAACACTACATATAAATATGCATATATATCATACATGTATTTGAATATTGTTAGTAGAAAAGCAAACAAATAACTAAACATGAAGGTAATATTTTTGACACGAGAAAAGTCTGTGCGCAAACTGTCTATTCGAACAGCTGTTGAATAAATATCAAATTTTCAGCAAAATAAAAGAGAGAAAGAGGAATGATTTTACTTCGATATGAAATAGTAATTAATAATATTATTTTTGCTATGATTATCATTATTAACAGAATTGTTAGTAGTGGGGAATGATCACTATGTCTATAAGTTTAATATTATCTTATATTAGCGGACTAAGTGAATCTATTCTTACCGATATATATATATATATATATATATATATATATGAACACCAGACACTTAAATAAACAGTGACTGCATTTCTTTTTTTATTCTACATATGTATACTTTACCCAATGGTCTATAATCGTACATAATTTTGTGCCATATGCTGAGTATATCAAAGACCAAGAGAAACTATTAAAGAGAAAGAAAGAAAGAATGCAAAAACGGGAGCGAAACTGACAATCCTCTCGAGAATCTCGTTTTATTAGTTAGTTGCCTTCTGTCTCTTTCGGCTAATTTCTCCTCTATTATTTATTATCGTTTCGTATAATCAAATAAATACAACATCTAGAATCAAACACGAAAGACAAGAATTTTTAACTTCAGAATAACTACTCAATTTTGCTTTTCCTGATGTTACTGACGATGATAATCTGAATGAGTCAAAATAACTATTGCTCATTTTGAGAAAAGTTAACGGTAGACAAGACAAACGGATCATCTGTATTTGCTTTTTTCATCCAGTATACATTTTGCACGGTAAATAAATACATAATTAATTTTTTCCAGTTGTCTAGTTAATAAAGTCAAAGCAAATGAATATTAATCCAATAGTTTACAATGTGAATTTAACTGTTAAGTTAATCAAATGCATTTGTTTTAATGAGAAAGTTGGAATTCAGAGATTATAAATTATGCTCTACTTGATGTCAATAATCACAATAAAATAAGAAAGATACAATTGTATGACCATTGGCATGGCTCTTGACATAATAACATAAAAACTCACATTCATATTCATAATATACTTTGTCAGTGGTAGATTAAATTCTGAATACTAATTTTTACTTAATAGCTAAGTTTTAAGTGGTACATACAAGTCAAATTGATCAAGAATAAATAAATATTAGTTTACGGATGATCTGAAAGTATTCTTTCTTTGAGTCAGCTCTTTGTTACTTTTTTTTAAAAATAGACTAATTAATTTGTTAAGATAAATAAATAAAAGTTTACTGGAAAAAACAAGTTAGTGACTTTTAAAACGATAATACTCATTCACTCACAATTGATTGATCACTGGGTGGTGATCAATGTAATGTGTGTCAAGTCCTTATTAGTACAGATTGAATGCTATCGATCATGTTGCAATGTGGCCACCAGTCTAGGTGACTCGACACTGCGTGCACTATATATTGAGATCAGGTGGTGGTTGGAGGTAGTCAACAGGGAACCCGGGATCCGGGTTTCGTGCTACTTGGCACCCGTCAGCAAGGTGTACCTGTAATCTTGAGGGAACTGGTGCCCGGATGGCCCAGTGGTAACGTCTCTGACTGTGAAGCTGGGTGACACGGGGTCGAATCCGTCAGGGAGCACCAGTTCCCTCAAGATCACAGGTACACCTTGCTGATGAGTGCCAAGTAGCACGAAACCCGGATCCCGGGTTTCCTGTTGACTACCACCAACCACTATCTAATACCCATTCACTTTCAGAACGATCAATAGGCTCATAATCATCGAAGGAATACTGCTTATGGAAAATCTATTACGTCTGTCTAAAATCATCAAAGAATATTCGTCTGAACTTTCACATCAATACATCTTTGGGAAAGTTAATTTGATGTCACAGTTCAGTTTCAAGCTAAAAACCTCGTTATTTCGAATGTTTATCAAGTTGAGTCATATGTGTTTATTTGGAGACCATAATAGCACTGAGTAAAGATCAATTACTGATAATGTTTGCCTAGTCTTTATACATATAAAAAGCAAGTGACAAATCAAGGACATTATTCATTTTTGTTCCGTAAGTAATAACATTAAAGAATAAGTAAATAATTCGATAACCAAAGCTTCTGTATTGGTACTAAATACAATATATTTCCGACTAGTCTTCTCTCATTTAATCTAGAGGAAACACGTTAACATAAGCCCAAACTAGTTTGTTCTATAGAATAATTAATAAAAGATTATCAAGCGTTTCTTCATATGTTTCGCCCAAAAGAATTTTCAATAAATCTATGGGACACCATGAAGAAAGAACTAGGAAAAAGACCCTGCGTCATGAGTCAATTAACTTGAGTGACAAAAGAATAATAATAAAACATTTAAACGTTAATTATGAATAAAATTAGTCTGTCAGTTAACAGACAGTATAAAACAGTCAAGTTTATCATATATGATTTGAGTACTACATGTTACCTTTATTTAGTTTAAAACTTATTGAGATTACTTAACCAGGGACCTAATGTGGTAAAATACTCAATATAATGTTACCTATTCACTTTGCAACCAGGCTCCTACTAAAATCGTCAAAACTCGTTTAACAGTTTGGTTCCTCATCTTTTGGCAGAACAATCGAAAGTTTGTTTCTCAATATGATAACGGCAAGTTTTTTCAGTTACTGTAATAGTTCACATGAAATAAAACCTATTGGGTAACTAATCATTTCATACGTTTTACGCTACAACCGAACACTATTCCTCAGAATATTTTCTAAATTCAATCAAATTAACAACAAGAATACAAAATATCGATATAAAATTGAAGTAGTCAAATTAATCCAGCTTATGGAAATGTTATTTTGATGAAAAATCATATCGAAATAATTCGAAAACTCTTATGAAAAGATAAAAATCGAAACTTTTCCAAGTAATATAAACTCAAACTTACAATATTTACTTCTTGGTACACGTGGCCCATCCACTGTCACTTTGATTGCTCTGGCATAAAGAGCTACAATTGGTGGTGTGGTTTCAATGGTGATGGTTATATTAAAAGATTTACCTGTAAAAAGGAATAAAAGTGTTATCGAGAATTTATGTATATGTACATATATATTTGTTTAAGCTGGGAAGATTATGCAGTTTTAAGGACTTTTTAAAAATCTACTACTATAGTTTGAGTTTATGACTACTCATTGTAGATTTATGTAGTTGTATACTAGCTCATTATACAGAAGTCTGCATATTGCCTCGAATTGTTTGTTACTAACTTTGCTAAAATTTGTAGAATATACCAGAAGATTTTGGAGCACTTTTTTGTCTGTTTTTTTCCTAGTGAATCTAAAAATCTAGTACCCAATACTTTGCTTACTTGTACGTTGTAAAATGGGCAAATAAGTTACTCTATTCACTATCTTTTGACTGATTAATAGTAACTATTAGTATTTTGACTTTATTTCCATTATCTATAGAATTGAATCTCTTATACTCTTAATCCAAGATTCTTGAATTTCTAATAATAATATTGAATAGTACAGTGGAGACTGTAGATATGTAACTGATGTTTTTATCGAACTCAAAGTGATACCAGATTTGAATATATTCAGAACTTTGAAAGCTGCTTTTTAAAAAAATGAATTATTTTGCTACATTCAACTGCTCTATCAAACTTGTTTAAACAAGTTGTGTTGTATAGATAGCAAAGGCTAAGTCAAGTTTTTTTCATTATTCTTCACGATAAGGCATATCAGATGTTACTCTACTAAATAAATTACATTCTCTATTATAAACTAGTTGACTGTGAAATATCCATTCATGATCTCATGCTTTAGTGAATTAGTAAAATGTTTTAGTTTGATGTAAAAAATAAGAAACAATTATTTCCTGAATGATCTTTAAGTTTAATTAAAGTATACAGTAATTTGTTTGAACAACTCAAAGGTCAGACTATTTACCAAGAATTCGGTAAAAAATGGAATTGTTAAATAATTCTAAGTTGTTCTTCATTGAGATGAAACACTACTTTCTGAATAAAATTAGTTGTTCCATGGAAATCAACTTGTGTATAATAAGAACAGCATTAGTTAATTTATTGGTAGAGTATCATGATGACATGACTGATTAGTCGTAAAGTATACCGATCCTTTATACTTACATTTTATTATTATATCAAAATGTAAATTTCTTGTTAGAAATAAAGAATTATCACATTGAACACAGTCACCACCTAACTGTGGTAGCTACAGCTTTTTGATAACATATGGGTTCAATTTGTTTTCCTCTTACCTGGAATGACCTATTCGTAATTAACTAGCGTATTCATTGTTTCACTTTTATTTAGTTACAAATTCCGCTAATAAATTTATAATTACTGACAGAAAATCTGACAGACTATCTCCCTAGTTAGCGATAATCATATGTGAGATAATTAAAAAATAAGCAAGTGTATTATAGTTGACTTGTCAAAATACAATGATACGTCATCTACTCTAGTCACGTGTATCTGCATACTACATTGTCTTTTATATTTAAATGAGTTCAGGTCATCTATGGACAATTTAATATCATATGGAACCCCTGTTTTATTTCCCATTTATCTTATTCTAAGTAGATAAATGCCATTAATTTGCGATAGAATAAACCATGAATTTCGGACTGTTTTTTTTAAAAATATAAACTAAAAAAAGTATACAGAACGTAGAACCAACATATTCCTTTGGTCTAATTACTTTTTAACTGTCTATTTTTTTGCATTAGTTGAATAAACTCACTATCGTTTTCTCCTATTCACAGATGAAATATATTTTTAAAAAAAAAGAACTCAGAAACTTCAGGGTAAAAGTAAAAAAGCACTTAGGATAATGTCAACTACCCTAATAGATTTAATGCAAGCGAACAGACAAATGAGCAGTTAATTTATTTTCACTACTATTTTCATTGTTCACTTTAGAAAAAAAAGATTATGTTAGTTAAGGGAAGAAATGTATGAAATATCAGGATTAACAATATTAATTTATATCGCTGTTTTTCCCTCTATCTGTAAACGAAATAACCAAAAACTAATTAGACCAACAAAATAATAATAATGAACAGACTAAACACTTGCTTAGTTCACTTATCGGATGGCGACACGTGTCCATATCATTGATACAGACTATTAGTTTAAATAGATTGAGACTTATATTGTATATCCATACAAAGTCCACACATTCACCTGGACACAAATGAACATATAAGCTGATAATTTGTTGTTGTTCTGTTTTTTTTTTGTATTTTATTGTCCAACTAACATTTTGATTGACAGCATCTTTTATTTAGAAAAATAATTAAATTTTGTTGGTTTCACTAGTTTATTATTAACACATAAGTCATAGTGATTGTTCCACTTTCATTAACTCATTCATTACTCTGTTTTTAAGTATGTGAAAAAGTGTAATTCAACTGAATTTGCTTTTTTTTTTCAAAAAAATTTTTCCTGTAGGGTTATATGGTCAGTGAACCACATGGTCTTTAAACACCAACTCAATGCCACACACACATATACTTACATTGTGAACTAGCAGATGAAATCAATTAGAACAAATGTAATTGAGATAATAAACAGCTTGCTTATCATAACTTCTTTTTACATGTCATTTTTTAAAAACTAATTTCTGACAGGTTATAATAATTAGTAAAGTTATCTCCTGTCCTGTCATATTTTTTTTCGTTTATTGTTTAATGGTTACCAAGACTACATTATGAACATGTTCGTGATCTCATCTAATTTACAAATGAAATGAAATTGATAAGTTTCTTAACAGAATTAATGTTTACTTGAGTTTTGTGACTTTAATTAAGTTCTACAAATCCGATACAAGTAGAATGGAATAGAATAGAAATAAGATTATTCAGGCTAGAGATGAATGAGGATTGTTATTGTCTTATTTTGAGAAATGCATTCTAATAACTCAGCAATAATATCTTAATTCAATCCGTAAGTTAGCATTATAGATAATAATTGACAAATACGTAGAGATAATTTGTAAATAGTATGGTCTCCATGATATGAGCAACTAACAGGAGGTTTCTGAATCGAGTGGAGTAGTCGTATAAACATTCACAAGATTCAATAATTATCTATTTAGTATTATCACTGTAATGGAAACCAACTTCATATTTATCAGAAGCAGTTAATTCAATATTCTGAAGGTATTTCTTTTCACTAATGTGCTAATTTCTGCCAGAATATTGGAAGATTTCTTATTATTCTGTTTTGTATAATTATGCCTATTTGAACGTATAAAAGTTACGAGAAAACAATGAGAAAACAGAAGTGATCTGAAAATTTTTCCCAGACCAACTCTGTCTTCTTATTGTTCCATTGAAATTTATAAAGGGGGCTAATTGCTTTAAATAGAAAATTTAATTTTTGCGACATTTCCCGTGGGAACACTCTCAAATCTTCTTCCAAATATGAGTAAAATTGAACAAACTAATTATTTTAAAGCACTGGTCAATGGATAAAACTTTTAAAAAGAGTTTTAAGTAAATGTCCTTATGAATTTGGGTTTCTCTAAAATTGTGTAAACAAAAAACAGGCGAAAATATTTATCAGTACCTATTCAACTCATTTAGCTGTAAAATAGGATCGCATCAACATCCTGTTAATCAATTTTTGACTGAAACTGATGTTTGACTAATGTCCTAAAGTTTTTAAAATAAATTTTAGTCGAGAAACTGAAATGTTCAAAGAAAATTCAGTAGAATAATATTCCCTTCCGTGTAGGATGAATACAAATTTTCAAGGAGTTTCAAGTGAATCATATTATTCCACAACATCACTGTTCCATTTCCTACTTCTTGTCTTTCTTGTAATTAGTAGATCATCGAATTAGATTCTGATAGCTGACTATCAAATCATATTACTGTGAAGTTTCACTCTTGGTTTTACCAATGTAATAATTTCATTTGGATAAAGCAATGAATATAAAGTTGGAACTGAAGTGACTACTAAGGTTTCTTACCTGATTATGACAATATAATTTAAGTGAAATCTATCAATTACTTTGTTTTGATTAGAAAAAAGGAAGACGGAGACCAAAATGACTAGTGTGTTCACAGGTTAATAAATTAAGCTATGGCGAGCAAAGCTCATAAACTAAATCGTCATCACTTTTAGGAGCAACAGACAGAATATACTGCGGATCTCACAAATCCCTCTAATATACCGTTGATCGTAAAATAATCAAAAAACGATATACGGGAGTAACGTATAATAGCGACTGCTCAAGTAAGCGTTTCATAACTGTTTTATTCTGAATATTATCTATTGTTTTCAAAAAATGCCAATATATTTCTTTACTAAATAATAGATTATTTTTCACAAAATCTGCTATTTTCCTACCACGATTGACTTTCAGAGACCGCTTATAGAACACCCTCAAAAACGTGTCGAATTGGGAGCCAATGAATAAATTTCCCACAATCTAAATGTTTTAATTACCAACGCTAAAACTAATGATTGGTTCATTTTAGAATATATTTCATGTGAAAGAGAAAAATTTGTACCCTGTTGTCGATTTCTGTTATGTAATAAGAAACTTTTCACTTCATTTTACTGGAAGAGGTAAATTATTACTCAAAAAACCTCATGTCATGTACTGAGAATAAGATATTCTCTATATAATGAAAGTTGTTTAAAGACATTACTCAAAATATGAATAGAGTTTCCACCACAAATATACTTGAGGCCTAAAAGTAACGTGTCGACCGAATACCAACTATCCAAAGTTTTATAAGAGTTTTTAAATCCCAGATTATTTCAAGTAACATTTTTGTAACTATGTATTCTATTCGACGATGTTATAATTATTAAAATACACTTTCCTGATCAAGTATTGGATTTTGTTTTATGCTCTTTGTGTGACAGTTGACAGAATTTTTTGGGTGGAGTGAAGTTCGAACTCCTCTTCTCTTGCTTAAAAACCAAATGTCTAAACCTACGTGGTATGACAAACTGAATTGATGTGTCTTTAAGGGAATGGTAGAAAATACTTAATATTGTTCCATCTTTTACTGTAAAGAACAATGATACCACGTTTTATTTTCTTAATACATTTTTGTAAACACATGTAGAAAAGAAGCTTTAGTTACTGAAAAATTCCCATCTTTATTTTCTAATTATTTTAACTTTACAGTAAGAAAAAACAACTCACTGATATGATTGAATATAAATTAGATATGTAGCGTCTAATGTTTTCTTGATTGTTTGTTATCCTCAAACTTGTATATAAAATTGATTTAATCGCTATTCATATTTTAGTTGAACTTAGCTTAACTCAGTTTTTGATGCTGAAGTAAATGGTTTATCATGGCCAAAGGTTCCGGTGTAGTCCTGTCAATTAGGTAAGCTAGTCATATTTCCCGTTAGCTACTGTTCCATGACGATAACTTAAAGGGAAAAGTTTTTGTCAGAGACACTTTCTAGATCTCTACTTAAGGTGTAATTACATTGACCAATAATAAAACAGCTTTGAAAGAAAGATACTTGGCCTTAATCAGCATACTTATCAAACACAAATAATAATAGATGATGACTCGGTTATGTTTTCTCTGACATTATAATACAGGTTATTTTCAAGAAGTGAACGTCGATCTCCGTCTATATACCTTATTTGTCACATTTAAGTCGAACTTAGATTAATACTGGAACAGTATTTTGAATTGGATAACCATGAAATAGCTTTTTATAACTAAATGAGTTTACCGGGCACGAAACGCATTTTAAATATGCTCGATAGAATTATATTACTTAATGTTTTTAAACCAATATTTGTTTCATAAAACAAGTCGCCTTCTCAATGTAGTGGCCTAAAAAAGTGATCATCTGATCGACGCTAAAATGTGTTGGTGTTTCTAATTTTTCAAGTTTCCAAACAGCTTTCTTACGATTGTTTTAAAGTTTTTGTTAACGAGAGAGATCTTTTAGCGAAGATGGTCTTACAATGCAACACATTTAAAAAATATATGTTGATTTACTTCTGTTAAACTGACTTATTTAGGATTATCTCACTAATAAATCAGTGGGTAATGTTTTGGTGCTATAAACAATGAGTAGGAGTAATATTCAATTTGAAGCATTTGTTGAAGTAAAAAAGAATAGTGGTAATGAATGCTTTAGGAAATTTTACTGAAAATACCAATGATAAATCCTATTAGTAAAATTGTTTCACTTTTCAAAAAATAACTTAGCAAAACTAGATGCTGAATAAGAGATTTAATGAACAGTGAATTAATGACGTTTTTGTAAGAAAAAGAAAAAGATTCTAGCAAAATACAATGTTAGTATGACTTACGCTTTATGAGTTGTTACGCTACACTGTATTTGTAAGTATTATAGTTATGTATTAGTTCAATTATACTATTATATTATGTATGAATTATTTTATGTATAAGATGATTCTTTATGACCAATTCCATGAACAAATTGACTCAATATTAAGAATGAATTCCCATCAACTATTTTAACTACCTTTGTATCTTGTCATTCAGAAATACATGAACATTTCACTAATTACAATAACAGTGCTTAATTCTCCTACTATCACTACAAATAACATTAAGACTTTTTTATTAATAACAGATAGTTCTTTTAATAAGCAAAGCTGAACAGTTGACTATTCCATAGATTAATTATTATTAAAAATAATGTAAGTATCTGAATATATATTATTCTCGTTATAAAATATTAAATTAACTCTGAGAAATTAAACTTATAAAACTGACACAACAACTGCTGCCACAAATTAATTTTGCTACGAAAAAGATACCTTTATGAATATCGGAGAGGGACACACAGAGAGAACGAGAGAGAGTGAGAGGATGCAAATATTCACCTTTTAATATTAAAAAAACAACATTACAAACGAGTGAATTTCTATAGAATAAGTTGTAATTTTTATACATTTAACAACAACTGTGGCCATTCCATTTTTTTTAAATAATAACCATCAATAATATCAACATTATCAATGTGATCAACCTACTACTATTATTACAACAACAACTAATACTAATAATACAATTAATACTTATACTACTATTTATATTATTATTAGTATTACTACTACCACCACCACTACTACTACTACTACATAAAATAGAACTTAAAAAAGAAACAATAACAGCTATGTCAAGCTCTCATATTGATAACAACGCAGGTTTAGGGGTAAAAAAAATAGTTGGAAGTGTATTAAGTGAAAATATTTGTTTGTTTGTTTGTTAACTTTGACTAAACATAAAAACTATTTATTGAAGAAGAAATTTGCTGAGGACATTTTCATAAATATAAGAAATATGTTTTATTTGAAAAAGTCTATTAATACACTAAAATGAACCTATGGGCTAATCTGCAAAATGACTAAAGGTAAATACATTGGTACAAGAGATAAATTAAGAAAGAAAGGGGGTAGTGGTGAATTAAAATCCTGTAATTATATTATATTAACAAGAATCAAGGTGTTAAATAGGTTGGAAAGTTTTCATTTTATCTTACAATGTTCTGTTCCCCCCTTCACTACTATAAGCTTACTAAAGGTGAATGGATTGAAAACAAAATAAAGAATTCACCTAACTGAATAGAAACAACTGCTTCTAATACGGAGAATAATTACTTCATATAGTTTCGTTAAATTTGTATGCCCTCATGTTCAGTACCCAGTGTTCTATGTTCTTTAGTATATTTATATCAAATAATTGAATTTATTTATGTGTATTTGCGCATTGTTAAACAGACTAATATGATGTTTATAAGCTTGCGCAAAAATTTATTGATAAACTTGTCATTGCTGTTTTGATTATTGCTTTAAGTGTATACGAAAATCTAATTGAAGTATCAGTCACATTGAAAGGCTGATTACTAATGTGTTTGTATCTGTGTGTGTTCAACGAAAAGAAAACACAGGGGTGGAATCAAACAATATGGATAAAAGTTAATGAGACGAAATAAATTAAAATTGCACAAAAACAATCTGAAGAAAAATTTGAATCAAAAATTAATACACGCGCCTGACGCTATTTCATCAATGTTACTTCACATACACACACGCACACACATTCTCTCTCTGTTTCTGTGTTTTCAGTCCTTTTCATGAAATTTCACTAGTTGTTCTGATCTATTATTGCTGTTTATGTTATGCACGACTTTCTTTAGAATTGTAACTTTTTTAGTATATGTGTTTTTATAGATTATTGAATTCCACTGTTTGCATCACGAACTCAGAGGTCTAAAAGTTAAGCGATAGCCTCAAGAACTAATAGTCATGAGTAAAACCCCCAGTAGGTTCGTGGACGAGCATAAGTGAAGAGCCCAAAACCAAGTCGAATCAACTGTACAGTGCTCCCTAGTTCCTAATTGTTGTCTAAGGTCAGTATGTAATGTAAACCATGTAATATTTTTGTTATTCTACGTCGAGTATTCAATCGCTAGATAGTTATAGATTATTGCTGTCCGTCCGTACTAATTTTACATAAATAAAGTAGTATCTTTAGTTTTCTTCTCTTCTGAATCAACTGTGAAATAACGATAACAATAATGGCAAAACTGCTGAGAAATTCATCAGTTAAGTTTAATATCGTCAGCACATTTATACTATATTATATAATACAGTTAAGTTTTTCTAGCTATTTTTCATTGAGATAGTGTAATAAAAAGACAAAGATTATTAGAACTATATGATGTGTGATCAGATTGTTCGAAATGTATTACGCTAACATATCACATAGTTCTGATAATCATCCTCTTCTTATTTTTCACTGACCATTAAAAATTTCTTAGTTAACTTTAATTGCATCGAAGTAATTTTGTTAGAAAGAATGAATAAATCAATGACAAAAAATATCAAGGTAATCAACAGAGAATCTACCTACTCCATAATCATTCAAATAACCAGGAAAAATGGTTTAAATTAGATGGCATTATGATGGTTTAGAATTTCTTTAGAAAGACAAATAATTTTATATCGGTGGATTACTTTGTTTGGATAGTCATTGAAATAATTTCAATATTGTACAAATTAATTACTAATCAAATTAAGTGATGATTCTTATATTAAAATATTGGTTAACTTGAGACAAAGCATGAGTTGTTAAATTATCCATGTATAGTTAGATAATGAACATGATGTCATATTTATTGAATGATTAGAAACTATAATCCTATCTATATATAGATCACGGTGTTCAATAGCTGATAACAGTTGTCAGGATATTCATGTCCTGGATAAAACCTATCTCTATCACTTATTACATCTTGAAGACAATTATTATTGTTTTTCGAAAATATGCAAATGATTATCAACACCATCACCAATTTGAAATATGCATAGTTCAGTGTTTTTTTTGTAATGCTTCATCAGGTTCTTTGTTTGTTATCAAAAACAACTATCGATTACGTAACTTTATATTTTTCACGTGTGATGATTATGCTGTATCATACACATGTGGTCAAGTCAAATTAATTAATTAATTAAAAACGCAAATAATAATTATATATGTAAATGTAAATAAACGATTTAATTGTAGATTAATACTTCCGTTTGTACGTTAATATTCAAGGTTCCCAACAAAACTAAAGTAAACCATATATATATATATATATGATTGATGGAGAACATTCATGAAAGTTTGTCAATTTTCGAGGTTTACAATTGTTTAGTAAAAGCAACCTATCAATCATTTAATCACTACGTGAATTCATCGATATGAAATTCATCAATTACATTTTTATCCATTACAGAATATTTCAAAGTGAAATATTATTCATTTGACCCTATTCACATACATTCACCAAGTTGATAATTAAACCCACGTGTATTTCACATTGAATCGCAGTGGTTATTATTATTATTATCACTGTTGTTTTCATTTTGGACTTGTTTGCTTCTTTTTTACTTGATAGTTATTTGGAAAAATCATGTTTACAATTAAGAACAATGTGTATATAATAATTATTACAACCGTTATATTATTAGTAATATTGATGATGATGTTGATAATTGAATGATATTTAAAATACCTTTTTAAATAACAAATTATAGGACATGAAGTATCAAGGTTATCGAATTGATTGTCCATAGAAATATATATTTAAGGAAAATATTCGTTTAAAGAACAGAACCCATTAACATTGGGTTAAAACTGAAAAATTATCATCAGCTACAGAAGAATTGAAGTATAAATTAACTTGATATTACTAGATCAGTCTTCCACCTTTTTGATTGTCTAGTGAATTTTTACTAGTTGTTAGGTTTCTACACAAGTTGATCTTAAATCTGAATACTACAACGAATGTTATTTTTGTGTGTTTACTCATTGTTAGTTCATCATTAAAGAGTTCATTAGTCAACGACATATAACATCTTCCTACTAAATCCTTTAAACTACGCACCGATTTAAAGAAATTAAACACAAAAAATTTCAAGATGGTATTTACCAGGAATTTACTGGTCAAGTCCATTTTAGGGTAAATAAATTCATTGATAATTACATTTAACAAAATCCTAATGCACTAGTAAAGGCAAAGCATTACCAAATTTTCTTAAATAGGTATTTTTATGAGCATCATAAATCAAGAAGTTGGTTAAATCAGGATTTTTACTAAATTATTTTTACCACAGGTGTGGTCAGTCGTCAGTCAGCTACAACGTAGGACCAGGCACATATATGCATCGGTCCAAGTTGCCCTGGTCGTGTAATTTTATAACCTTGTTAGGGTATCTGTGAGGCTTTGTGGGTAATGATCGAATTCTGAGTTATAAATTTACTATATTGGAGTACATGAATACCATAGTAGAATGAAAAACTAAGACTTCTATACAAACACCTTTTAGCACTTGGGTTAGATCATATACAAGTGGAAATATTTGAACTGAACAGCGAAAACTAATAGTCAGAAGTCTGTTAGAAACCGAAGATATAATCAAGGGTGAAGTTTTGTCCATCTTCTACGGAATCATTCATTTACTCAGTGTTTAAAACAGAAACATTTGAATTTTAGTTAATTAATATTCATCATTTCTAAAAAAGAACTATCATTAACTTTCTGAGCATATATGAACACACATATTTCAATGAAGGATAAAATGTAACAATCACAAAACGATGATAAACATTCGAGTCAAAACTTGAATGTAATTTTACATACACAGAACTGTGATTAGTTAGAATTCTATATATATTCTGATGAAATCGATGATTCATAGACCCAGAACTGAATACTCACAAGTTTAAAAATTATGCGACTCATTATTTTAGTAGAAAATACTTTAGAGCTTTCAACACTTCTATAAAATAAAACAGTTTAAATTCCGACAAAACTTATTCCACACAATAGCATCTCATTCATTAACATCATGTTCAGTCTATAATATCTTCCATTATGTGAAACGTCAGTCTGTACTATAACTGTATACTAATAATGAATCCTGTATGTTAAGAACTGGAGGTAGATTTAGTTTATTTTACCTCAACAAAACATACAATGATGATGTAATTTCTTTTAAATGAACATAGAGTAACTGTTCCAGTATACATACACTGAGTGATATACTGGGAAAAGAGAAAACGCCTTATGAAACTAATGGTTTATAACTATATTAGACAATATAATAGATCATTTGTGTTATTTTACACTTTCTCTTTCAGTTGGTTATCCTTAAGAGTTGATTTCTTAATAACCTAATAAATCACTTGAATGTTTCTACTCCTAACATGTAAGATTATTTCTTCATGCTTTAAGCAAATAACGAAAATTAAGTGAATGGTAAATTAGTCAAATCGACTGTAAATAAAAACTCAAACAATATTTCATTATGTCCCACTAGTAACACCTTTCATGTCATATGGTCATGTGACACCAATGTTATGAATACTATTGCTTCTTTCTTTTTTATATTAATGCAAACTTGATTTATAAAAATGTATCACTTATACCTACCATAGATATTATTACGTAATCCATTACTAATATAGCAAACTTATTTTTTCAACGTGTTAAAAGAGCATTAACATATAGAGTCGAAATATTTATATTTTAAAAATGCCCAAAATAAAAACAAGTCAAAGTGATTATATACTGTTAGTGTGATTTTGTTTCAGTTCAATAACCAAAGTCCTCAGTATTATCATATGTATATTACTTTTGAGCGTATTTATGTAAGTGAATATTGAGAAAAAAAATGCCAAAAATGAGATGAACGGAACAGAAGTCAAAGCAGACACCTAATCATTGAAGTTCTAATCCTATAATAAGTTGATCATAACTCCAAACTACTCTTATAAATAAACATGATCGGGAAATAATTAAATTTCAGAATGATCTTGCTTCCACCTTAATCAATGCTTAATATTAGTGAACTAGCAAAATAACTAAACTATTTCATTATTGGTCGGTGAAAACCTAATGGCATTGAATAAAGAAGCAAAAAAACGTTTTTGAATAAATCAAATAACTGAAAGTGAATAAAATAAGCAATTCAAATTATGGAGTAATATTAATAATTGCTATTAATAGTTATCACTTACCACGACCACTGCGACCAAGAAACCGTAGATCACTAAATCGTGCTTCATGTCCATGCATTATTGTAACTGGGTTTTTTAATTCAGCACATGGGCGTTCTTCATTTCCCGCTGTCACAGTCACACGTGTACCATCCGGTACTGGGATTAAACTGACTACACGAAACTGACTAGGTAATGATTTATTAGACCTCCAATGTTTAGGTAGTGGTGTACATAATAAGTGTGGGTTACTTGTCGGAGCTAAATCTGTGGTATGTTCACGTAGAGCACGTTTCAATGTGTATTCAGCCAGAAGAATATCTGACATCTTTCTTTATTTTGTTAAAACAATTCTGTTAGTTCAAGTAATTTATCAGAATGTGAATAAACAAATACACTTTTTAATATCGGTGTTTTTTCCCAATAACTATGATAACTGCATGAGAAAGTGACGACAGAAATTTAAGTTGTTTAGACCGTCAATTGTGCTTAAATGATTTATCAATGTGCACACAGAGTACAGAATAAGTATGTCTTGTATCTGGTTCAATTATTAATCATAGGAACCGAATTGAAATTATGACAGGTGATTGTTTGGTTTGGTTATTTTATTGATGATGATGACGATTATGACTATGATAAATTGTCACACTGTGGCTTCTAGTTTTGCAGATAGTATATATATGCATGACATATTTTGAAGTGCGGAAATGATGGTTTTCAAATGCTACATGTACTTGTGTTTGTATGTGTGAATAGCCCACTAATACATAATTTAACCACTCATTGGATAATGCTCTGAATATAATCTAATAATATTAGAAGTTACAAGAATCAGTGTTCGTGTGTAGGTGAGAAACGTAAACCACTCCACAATTATGCTTAGATAGTGAGATTAAAAAAGGACAGTCCGACTACAATCTGATTTGATAAGAAAGGGGTTTGTGGAGAGCATGGAATAAATTTTAACAACTCAATTGTAATATTTTGTATACGAGCAGTTAATTGTTATTTCAGTATCTCTATGTTGGTTTCCGTGGCCGGTGTAATAGTATTTGTTGGTGTCACTAAATAGGTAACTAAGTGTCTCTTTGTGTTGATTGTTTGTTGGTTAGTTGTTTTTTCATTAACTTTAAGTACATACATGAAAAAACTAACTTGAAAATATCAAGGTGAGACAACAGATGCGGAAAGTGGTGATCTACTTAAATGATTGGTGAGAATTTCTAACCCCTCAAATTGTGGATAGACTGAAAAACAAAAATGAATACTACAGATTTTGGTTAGGGGAAAAATGGGCAGAATATCTGGCCACAAATAAAAGCAAAATACATCAAATCAGACTTTGTTGGTTAGACCGATATTTGTTTGTTTGACACGAAGTATGTGCGTAAGTGTATGCGAATGAAGTAAGGTATGAATATATTAAAACATATCAACATGAAATTAGTATAATAATATATTGATGAATATCATTTACCAGAGGAAGAAATAATGTAGATAATTATTCCGAATACTTTTTCTTCCCTACTTTATATTTGCAGTTATTTTATATGGTTACTAATGGATATATCAAATATGTGCTTGTGTGATTGAGTGAATAAATGGTTGTGTCCATTCAAATACTCAATCATGTGCTCCTACTGACTGGCTTCATGAGATATTTCGTGGGGTTCTAGTGAGAAGCCGTGGTCAGTAGAGTTCAACCGCGTCTGTTGTAGAGGCAGTTACTCACTGTAGACAATGGTGGACGGTCGCGAAATATCGTGGATTGGTTGTAATTAGACTTAAACACCATCGAATGCCGGCTCAGCGGTCTAAAGGTTAGGCGTTTGCCCGCGAGACCGAAGGTCCTGCGTCCGAGTCCCACTGCCGACGAGCCCATACTGGGACGAAAAGGCCATCCAGTGCTTTCAAGTTCTCCATAGTGGTCTAGTTTTAATGGACTCATGAATTCAACCAGTAAAGATTAAAACAAATACGATTTACTTTAAAACGTTTCTCCTCTAAAATGAATCGGATTTCAAATCATTACAAATAATTCAAATGTTTTCTCTGAAATTCGTCTACTATTAATTCTTCATAATTTTTTACCAAGTAACATCACGATAACCAAATCAGTACAAATCATATAAATTAGTAATTATTTCACTGGGCTCACGTTATCATAAAACTGATTATCGCCTTTGTTGTTGATTATTGATTACATGTGTGTATTCTGTACTAGATGTTTGACCTATTTTGCTAAATACTAATTAACTATTAATTAGTTCAAGACTTAAGTCATAAAACCAACTCCATTTAAAGAACAAACGAGTGATTACTGAGATTCTTGTATTTATCGACTCATCGAGTATAGTTTCCATTTGGTATATAACATTCATTATAAGGTGACAGAGAGTAACTCTTCAAAAATAAGTCGTTCAATATACTCAGATCTAATGAAGGATTATTTATGGTTTGAACAGCTCACCAGTAACAATTCTCACTGTCATACCTCACAACTTAATTCAGTTTGCGGTGGAAAATGAATTTCATCTGGGATTTCATGTACATGATCTTGATAGGTTCCTTATTCTTTATTTTCAACTACCTAACAGTGGAAACTTTCACTATATTGGTTTAGAATGAAACGTTCAAAGATCCTATGAGGTAGTATACCCATTTAATACTGGAGCGCTTTGCTATATAACAAATAACCTGTTTAATACTTCATCATCTTTTTTCCAGTTCATTGGGATTTATAAAAAAACTGAATGTAGAATTAGCTAGTAATATCCTCAGTCTACCGACTTAAATTCAACTGTTTAGGAATCACATTATCAAATTAAATAAGATAATTAAGAATTATTAATCATAGTTGCTTTAGACTGACAAATTTCTGAGTTATACATATAATTTAAAAATACTAAGAATCACTTCTCTTTTGAAAAATTCATTGTTAGAATTATGATTTTGATTGGTTTGTTACCTTGTAGGTTCTCTAGGAGGAGAACCCAAAAACGGCCCTATGTTATAGGGAAATAGTTGTTTGAACCTAGATAAATTGGTTCGAAATTACTTTATTTCTATCCATGACAGTGACGAATTCTGTTTGAATCTTTGTCAATACAATCCATCTGTTTTTTGGTGTAAAGTACTTATACGAAAAACAAAAAAATACTCCTTAACATTTAATCACAGAACGAAGTGTGTAACATCGATTTTAACCATAAGATCAACGGCTTGAAATTTTTGATAATAGTACATTATGAAAATAGACCCTATTGGGAAATTTAAAGCTTAATAAAATGACACCACTTTCTTATCTTCTTATAAAACGTTAATTAAAATAAAGTATGATTACGACTATGCAAATTTCACATGTGTATTATTTTTACGTATCTACTGCAAATACAGTTACTACTAATACGACTACTACCACTACTACTACTACGACGACGACGACCACTACCACTACTACAAGCTAGAAAGAATTTAAATAGCTTTTTCAGTAACCCCTTCCTTTTTAAAAATTAGCGTTATTGCAATTAGTTCTTTTTGTAACTTAAAATTATCAGTAAAAGGATAATGAATTGACCGAAACCATTAATGGAAATGATAAAAAACAAATAAACAAAATGCATTACAATATATATGAATATTTATAGGCACTTATTTGAATAATAACAGGATATTTGATAGTATAAATACAGGAGCGTAATAAACAAAAGGAAATAAATTTTATAATACAATTTTATGATTTTATAGAATAACAAGGCGGGAGGCTAATTTGATAAATCACAATGAATTATCATAAATAGCTATTTAACAGAATGATTCAGTGAACCGATTTATTAGAAAACAAGAATAAAAGTAATGGCATGTATAAATAAGGCGAAATCATATTAAACACATCAGAATCGAATTTCTTTTTTCTCCCTCAGGTTTAGATTGTTATGAAAGGTGAATACAATTTTAAGTGTATTCATTTCAACCATTGAAGGTTATATCTGTTCAATATTAATATCTTCGTAGAAAAACTTGTCATCCAGAATTCGTTAATTTATCAAACTAGCAACAAGTTGGCTGCATAATTTAGAGAAACCCTTAAGGATACAAGCTTTATATCCAAATGTGATTAGCTAGCACTATATTTTTCCCATATAAAGGTAATGATCAAATACAAACAAAAATCAGTTTAATCAAATGGCTACAACTCACCATACCAGTGGTAAGCCTAATTCATTCATTAAGAAAATATGAAACAACTCTTAATGAAATTGAACATAAATTTCAGTCAATTCTGAATGGATTGAGAAGCAGTAATTACTTATTTCATATGTTTATTAGCAAATAATCTCCTGGTCGCCACCTATAAGAACGAAATAGTAATGGAAGAATACTTGTGACCCGGTTTTGATAATAACTCATTATCCTTCATCGTCCAAATAAGAAGAAAATGATTTACTTTAAAAAACTGTTGTATATCAGCAATCACTGTAAAACTCTAAAATTTTTAAATAACTCTTCAGTGATAATCCTCAACAAATCCCAGATGATGCAGAAGGTATCCACATACTGTAATATACGATTTCATTTTGAACGACTGGTGCCGTATGGACTGGTTACAGATTTACGAATTATATAAATAAATCTTAATATAGCCAACTCGGAAAGTAAGAAATTAGCAAGGGGTTTTCAGTGATAATAAAAGATAGTAGAGTTGTGTTACAGATTGAACACATCCGTAGATTGTCTGAAGTTGGACTAATTGATTAGGAATAACTTAGTTTATACTTTAGTTAGCCATCAGAAGATTTTGATGGCGCATACTGTTATGATTAAAGTTTTTGCTTTCATAAGTAAGATACGACTATCGATAGGATGATAATAAATCTCTAATGCTAAATATTTTGTTTTGATCGAGTGATGAATTCGCACATTATTCAATCTGTTGGTCTGCTAATAAACAAAGGCCTGAACTGCTGAATATTTGAAGACCTATCCACAATCACGAATGGATATTTAACTATACCAAGCAGTATATGTGTTAGAGTATAAAACAAAATTTTAAAATTACTTGACACCTAGCTATCGTAAATCAGTTTGTCTACTTCCCAATGGGTTTAGTGATAATTTTTGTCTATTGGCATACAAATTAATGAATTTCTTCAATAATAGTCTTCTATGCAAATGCTCGTCAGTGTTGAAACTATGAATAATTTTAAGTCTTAATTAGTTGTAATGTATTCAACCGTTAAATGTTTAATGACCAGAGAGCAATTTGATTTTAGTACTTTTCTAAAGAATAAAATGATTCAGAATCACTTTCAATTAATGTATATGTAATCTAAATTTACCTTTTCAAAAAAACAACAACATTAAAGCATTTGTTTTCATCTACAAAAGATTATATACACATAGAATTGGGTTAATCCTGGTAATGAACATTCTCGTTTAGATTCACATTGTTCAAAAAGTGTATTTTTGTTTGTTTATTTGTTCTTTTTTTGGACGATACAAGGAATACATTTCATACACTAGTATTACGCACATATATCAGTATCATCAATAATACTGACAACAAGGACCATATTACAATCTGTAACACACATAGATAAATAAACAAATAAATGGTTTGATTAGTAAATATATGAAAACTATAAATTTATGACAACTTTGCCTAAAATCTAAAGAATTTCCATCTGTTCTTTGATCAGTGTAATTTTAATTATCATAGTTCTTTAGATTGTTGTATATCTTTTTCAATTTTATTGAGTTACATTTTACTTTCTACCGTTCAGGAAGAAGAAAAAGGAGAACATGACCAAAATAACATGTATAAGCTCGTTTATTCTAGCTAAATGCGTCTTATGATTCTTAAGCAGTTTATAAACAATTAACTGTTCTTTTTGTTTTTCTTCAAACTGGACAACCATCTGGTGTCATCGATAACCAGTTTCATAAAATATAAGTTTCCCAATCATTAAATTTTTTTTAATGTTGACATTATTTTGGCCCCAACCACCCCAAAAATCTATAATTGATTTTTCTCATCCATATATTTAGATAATTTTCTTGTAATGTATCTCTATTATCCAACGACAGTAACAGAATAAACAAGGTGTTTCTAAAGTCTTAAGTTCATTCATTATGTTTATCTATAAGTATCCTTGGAACGTTATTTATTTTTAGTGACAGCTTTTTACGGTAATTACTTTTAATAAGTAGAGTTGGTCACGCGTTGCCAATTTTTCTTTACTAACAGGACGGTACACCTGTTTCACTATTTCATATAAAATAACTCATAATACATATTCCTATTTCTGACTACAATGACCTTATTTTTGATTTGTAGTAGACTAGACTTGCATGTTGTTTAATCATATTTGATAGATTTAACCCTGTTTGACTAAGTAAACACCTAATTTATTTATTTATATGGATACTTATGAAAATAAGATAGGCGAATGAAGACATTTACATTGTCATTTCCAAAATGAAAGTTATAAAATTATGTTTGTATAATGAGATGAATATTTCATGTTTTTTCTTTAAGACAATATTAATCTTAATAATCATATAAATGCAAATAAACAATTAGTTCTTTAGAGTATTTCTACGGCACTACGATCTTTAGATGAGTTCTTCATAAGGAGCGCCTTATTTAGATGAACATAAACCCTCTGATATAAATCAAAATAAAATGCTGTAGTTATAATTTAAAAGTAGTGCGCTCCGAAATAGTAGAACTGTATTCAAGTATAACAAGTATCTATCATTTTACTAAAGCTTCTTTGATCCTTGCACATGAATACCAGAAAGTATAACATATAGTTAGATAATGTATAAAATCGATCATTATTTAAGAACTTTTAAAACTAATTGGGAGATAATTACTGGATTTCAACCACTTTCTGCAAGTCAAGTCAGTACCAACCTCATTTACTTAAATTGCTTTATGTGGTTAGTGAGGAATAATACACAAATTTATCGACATTCTATTGATAAAACAAAGATTTTAAAAGGGTATTTACCATGCTAATTAACATTTCTTGTCTAGTTTTAATTAATATTTTAGGTAACAAATAGCGGATACCGTTTTATTTTATCAGTTTGCTTTAAAAATTTTAAGAGTTTATCAAACGCCTTCGAACTGTTATCCGATGAAGATTAAACTAAACCACTCTACTCTAATCACAATAACTATTAAAATTATTTGGACTATCAACTTAGGTCGCCTGAATAAAATTACACAGATGAAATGGATGTCAGGTTTACTATTTTCCTAATGTGTATACGATGATTATTCGCGTTAGAAAGTGAGCGAGACCAATCAATCTCTTTTCTCGATGTGCATCTGATGTGAAGGAGTAATGATTCCTTAGAAAAAGATCCATATTTAGAAAAAAAATAGGGAATGACTAGCTGACCAAATTCTATAGCCGGGTTTTTAAGCAGAAAGAGAAATCTTATTCACTCCTTGGCCTTAGTTATTATTATTATTGAACTTATCCCTTTACTTATGTCTAATATTCTCATTATTTTATTCATAGTCGCTCATAATATCACTTCATTTATTTCACACCTCTATTACCTTTAATTACCTACAAAATAATTTTAATCATCTTACTACATTCACGTTATGATTCGTTACTAACCTATTAAGTCTATTGTTATTATTCGTATTACATAACCTATTACTGTAATCTTTCTATCACATCATCTTGGTTGTTATCAGAAAGGTTTTTTTTGGATATTTATTATTTAATAGTTGAATTCATGAGTCGATTAAAGCTAGACCATCATGTAAAAACCTGGAAGCACTGAACGGCCTTGTATGGGTCTCTTCAGTAGTGAGCATCCATGATCCCGCTAACGGGACTCGAATCCAGAATATATCGGTCTCGCACACAAATGCTTAACCTCTAGACCACTGAGTCGGCATCGTACGCGAGACCGATAGATCCTGGGTTCGAGTCCCGCCAGCGGGATCATGGATGCTCACTACTAAAAAGCCCCATACAAGGCCGTTCAGTGCTTCCAGGTTTCCCATGGTGGTCTAGATTTAACCGACTAATGAATTCGATTATCTTGGCTATTCATTGTTCACATTTCCTAACGGAATTAGTACTTTAAGAAAAATTTCCATATCTACACAATTGTACAGCTTGATAATAAATTCGTTGACAAGAGATCCCTTCGCTGAACTTCGTGTTCTTCAAAGTTTAAATGGGAATTATTTGTCGATTATTAAATAACATGGTTTTACATATTATTTCAAAGCTTTAAACTTTTTCTAAGGGGCTTATTTAATTTCATATCATAAAAGACAATTACATATGGATTCCCAGATTCCTTATATTGACGAGAAGTTGATCTTACAGTATCACGAGTTCACACTTATATCATTAGTATGTTTTTATCCAACAGTTCGAAGTAATGACAATTTCAAATACGAGTTAACAAAAAAATATCACTTGAGTCCAAAGAACAAACCAGTCCGTTAAAATTCCCAATATATATAATATATATATATATATCATACCAGAAACCATGATCTGAAAATGACTGGTCACTGTATATAACTGGGAACCGGTTTAGATTCAGTCTCTACCGACAGTGCAATCCAAGATTTTGTGTTTAAGGAGTGAGAAAAAGTCATGGTTTGGTGGGTACAGCAACTACTAACACCCAACCACTGTATTAATGCTATTTCAAATGATCTCAATATTTTGTATATTGTTTTACAAAGTAATCGTTTGAGCATTCTTTCATCGCAGTGGAGCAGTATTTAGGAAGCACACTAAGTAATTCTAAAGATATAATTTGGATAGACAGTCCTAACACAGAAAGTCATATGAATTCAATTTTTTAAATAATATAAGTTGGAGTTTAGTAATTAAGGTTACCACATTAGAGTTCAAAGTTGGGCAATAATATTAATATGATGTTTTAAGGTGTGGGATATAGGTTTCTAGAGTTAGCAACAAGGTTAATTTTAACGTTGTGTTTGACAATTTAACATAAGGGTTAAACTAATCAAATATTTAAGTTGTTACAAAGACTATTTAAATTATTTTAGGCAATTGCACACAAAATTCGTAGATTGCCATCAAAATTCCTTTATGAATAACAAGCCGCTATTCCTTGAGCCACTTTCACTACAATCTTTACGATTGATAACTAGGATAGGGACCGTTTGCACTTCACTTATGTATAGTTTGGTTGTTTCACCGTCACTTTAAAGAACAGTTTATGCAATGTTAAGAAATAGCTTTATTTCATTATTACCATTTTGTGTGTCATATAGAAGTATCTAAAAAGACTAGAAATTAAGGGACGAAAATCACGTTTCTCTCTTTAAGTTGAATGTACAAAACTTATTAACAGATTATACATTAATTTACGATCAAGCATTATTTGTACACTAGGAAGTAAATTTTAAATATTCCAGGTGTGACCTGCCATAAACGAAAAAAGCACTCACACATCTTCAGAAATGTAAGTAATAAAGGTAGTGAGCAATACTAACCGAAATGTTATCTCATTATAAACATTTCACATCAATGGTATATCATTATTTTGTTTCGACATCTCCAACGTAATCGCCGAATACATATCTGAAAGGATTCAGTCATTAAGTCCGACTTCCAGACTTTGCTGTTTAAATTTATATGAATTCTACCAGACAAAAGGGCAAAAGATAACAGGTGATTTCTAAGTTTTTACTATTATGCCATATTTCTTCTGCTTTACTTCGGTTGATATTGCGATAAGTTACTATAATGTAAACAAGGTGAAATTAGACTGAGTTGGTAAGACAATTAAAATATAAATACTTTACACTACAGATGGGCTATAGCCAGTCAAATGTTAATGAATCAAATTCCAGTAGAAAATGATTATCAGGTATTGGAAATCCAGATAATAAAATATCGTAGCTTCAAAAATTACTTGGAAGTCATCCATTAAACCAAAAATAGGTATATAGAATGAAAAGAACTATAATTAAAACTGTACTTTCATTTACATTCATTTTAATCTGAACTAAACTATATTTTGTTCTGAAAAATGATGTTTACCTTCAGATCAAACAGCTTAAGTTCTATTTGTAGATTTCTGTATGCCCATTCAATAGTTGTAGGTGATTTAAGGTTGCTTTTGCAGTTATTTTAATTTATCTATGTATCTGATTTCCGAAATATTTGATCTCTGTCGAAACATAATGTTTGTTCAATGATTCATAAAAAGTATGAAGAGTGACATGCAAATCAAACTCTGTAACCTTGCTCGTATAAAGTGAAGATCTATTGGTAATCAATGGTTTAAAAGTTAAAATAATTTATATTCTACTTTTATTTGTCTTTTGAGTAACACGCCTAATGAATAAAGTTTAATATGGAGAAAAAGTAATAACAACAAACAAAATGAATTGGAAGAAACCGAATAAAACTCAGGTAGATATTGTTTATATTAAATCTGAGAAAAACAAAAGGAATGAAGTTCTTGAACAATATTTTGTCTACCCAATTTTATTTGTTCTCTCATAACTTAACTTTGATAGAATAGGTGATTTTTTGAAAGTTTCTGGAAGGCGTCAGTCAATTATTGTTTTCATTACTATCATTGTTATATTACTACTATCGTTTTCATCAAAAAAAACTTGGTCAATTCAAGGTGTGACCCCAAAAAGAATGTAACCAAACCAGCTATTCAAAACAATACTTGGTTTTTCTAGGGCGCCACATAGAGGAAGACACAAATAAACAAATAAAGTTCACTGCATGTGGCGCCGAAGTTAAAACTGATTTAATGAAACTTTATACATGTCTATGTGTAGAAGAAATCATAAAAAAAGTGTATATTTTTTGTTGATAATAACAATGGTGATATGAATTTAGGTTGAATGAATGGCATTTCATACCTCGAAGTCAACAGAATTTCACACATATATGACCGATTGCCAAACATAGGTATTTATTTGTACAGGTACGTAGGTAATGTGGTCAGCCTTATTTAATATCCGACAATGTGTGTGTTCCAAATATGATTAACCTTTTCTATTGTTCTGCCTTTAGAGTTTTCATTTTCTCATTGCTTTATTATAATAATTGATCATATCACTACTATTAATAATATAATCAAACGGGTAATTCCAATGGTTCTCGAGGAAAGTTTACACCTATTTTAGTTTATTTCATTTCACCTTTTTTCTAGCTGTTCCGTGTCCGCTTTCATGATGATTTGAAGTGTTGTAATAATAAATTCCATGTATCAAAATTTGACTGACATTAAAATTAGTGCAGGCTTACAGAGTCTATACTATAATGCTATAATAAATTTTAAGCTGACAATTGATGAAGTATATATATATATTGGTCACATGGTAATACTTCTTTGTAAATAACATTGACTTTTCCCATTTAACCTTGATGGTTAATTCTCTCAATATGCTATACATAAGGCGATTTCCAATGTTAATTTAATCACGCAAACTAGTGTTTCTTTTTCTAAACTAATTAGAATAATAATTAACAAATAAAATATATTTTTATGTTTATTAATTTATTTATCTATTTTCTTTTCTCTTTTTCCTTCTTTCTTTATTTTTTCTTTATTTTTACAACTAAGGCCAATGATTGCCTTCATTTAATTCAGTCAAATCCAACATTTTTTTATTTTTCTTCACTTAACAAAGGTAAAGTATGATGATTAAATGTAGACGATTTCATATCTGTTCAAAACAATAGTATATTTATTTGTTTACTGTGCACTTTATAAGAAAGGGGAAATCACAGAAAAATAATAAGATAAATAACTCAACAGAAGACGAACTTTTGCTTCAACTGACCTTTAATAATTCATTATGGACTTATATCAATAATATTATTTATTATTTATTTTCTGTAAGTATTCATAGGTACTTTGTGAATATAATGTGAAAAATTCGTGTGAAAAGTAACAAATGAAGAAGAAATATATAGTGACTCCGCTTTACCTCCCAGTCTTGAAGGCAGTAATTTCAAGTAAACAAATGGGATATAATACTGTCCTGAAGTATGAAAGTCTGGCCACTAATAGTTTTTTAATGACGGAAGCATATCTTCAAACTTTGTTAAATCTTAAATTATCGATCAAAAAGTATCATCTTCTCTATGAAATTTTCAGTTTCTGAGTCCGATTTCGTATAATATCATGTACGGTCACTGGTGAAAAGTTTGGAATCAGGACACAACAGCTGTCTAGTATCATAGTTTTTCATAATTCGCCAGCTGTTATAGATATATGATGAATGTTAACTTCAAACTGATAAGGAAAAATCGTTGGAAAATCGAACTAAACTACTAAATGTCTATTAACCACAAAGTTCACTTAAATTCATGACGTCTGTACCGTAATTTATATATATAATTTTGGACTAAGTTTTAGGCCATTGCATAAATCACTGTATATACCAGTCAGACAAATTAATAATTTACTTCGGATCTTGTTACCATGAGTTTTGATGGCTTGATTTTCGAATTTTGCGTAATTAAAATTTGATTGTTTACATAGAGTTATAAATGAAATTACCTGTGTGAATTAGTTTACTTGTGTATTTGTGTACATTGGCGTAAATATATATTCAAATAGTGATCTGTATATTGTTTCAAAATGAATATGTATACATTGAGATATGTATAGCGAATAGGGACGGTTCAATTCTGGGTGGCCAAATGTTGTGAACAAAGATAAAGTTGAAATTTTTTTTCTGAAAGTAGAATGTTATCATGGCTACCACATATGTGGTCTGTGCGTCGCACCATATTTAAGACGAGACATATAAGTTAGCTAATTTTACTTTTTTTTATAACCTAATCTTTAAATTCACAAGTGTGATGTATTGATGCTGTATTTGACCATTTCATGTCTATCGCGTGTTTCATTCTCCCATTTTCAAGCATAATTAAGAGTAACTGACACTATAAAAGCTACTTTATTTCATTATCCATTTACATTTTAGTATAGAAGCTTCATTCGTCTTTTATGTCTAGTATAGTGTGCCAAATACCCACCGTCTATCGTGTAGGTGAAAACTTTTCATCAGAGGTGATTATGTTTTTCATATATACCATAGATTTATAAATTAAAATCGTCCTAAAATTAGTTGGTATTTAGGCCTGACCTCACTTCTTTGACTTAATAGTCAGGTACAACTAATATACAGGCTAATATCCGAGTTATGGTTTACAGACAGAATAATCTATATTGATTATTGACGGTAAAGTGAATAGCTATATTATTTATTGCAATACAAACGCAAACAACATGTTTTTACACTTGGAATAGTCAGAATGGTATAACATGTATTAAGATATCGAAATTCTTGTAAACTTGAATTATCTCGTTTATATTTGAGGTTCTTTGTGCTTCCAAGATTTCTGTTGTGTATATTTATTTATATCAATTATACATCAAATTGATCATTCAGACACAATTTAATCCGAAAAATGGGGAAAAAATAAAAGGGAAAGTAACTAGTATTACAACATTACTACTATCTGTCAGTGAATTTAACGGCAAATATTTTCACGATTTCTCTGTCAAATTCCTCATTAGTCAATCTAGTAACTTGATCTGATATCAAATTTATGCAAGCTTCTGCTTCATACTCGTCTAACTCTTATTTTAAGTTATCTTGGTGATTTCCATTCGGATTAGATTCAAAGTTAGTAATAATTCGGATGTCTTAACCAAGAACTAAATTTTCATTCACTGTTGGCGAGACCTTAGAATAACTTGTCTCTGATCGACGAGTTTGGTGATGTGATTTTAGATCTTTCAAGAAATTTCAGTTTACTGAATTTAATAAACCACCTTTGTTAGTTAATGCAAACGAATATGAAACTCAGATTTGGTGTTTCATATAAATTATTTTCAACTGCATTATTTGTGAAAATTCTATTTAAAATAATGTCAATAATTGGAATTTAAATGATTTCAACATTTCGTCCGACAAACTGGTTCGGACTTCTTTAGAATAATAATCAAAATCGAACTTATCAAAGATGGAGAAGAAGAAGAAGAAGAAGAACAATTCCGGACAAGTTTACTGGATAAAACATTGGAATTATTTCAATTCCAATTGGTCAGATTATTTCAAATATGATTTTCACATTTAAAAAAAGAATGTCCTTTATACACAATCGGCGCCCAATTCCTGTCAAACTATCCATTCAAATATTGACGAATATTCGTATATATTTTCAGAATAAATCATAAACATAAATATGACATGTTAAAGAACACCCTGAATTTCAATATACAAAAATAGGTTAAATATTAGAGATCCTTACATTATCGCTAATGAATTATGGACAGTTTAATATAAATGGTAGCGTTTTTATTCATACACATTGACTGGGTTGTTAACATAAACCAGTTTATCTACAAATTTGTTTCTAATCAATTCTGTGAATAAAACAACGAATTTTTTTGTATTTTTTTTTCATTTCAATTTAACAGAAAAAGTTCCCAACGAAGTAGACAGTGATTTGATTGATATTAATTTTTTTTGAAAAAAAAACAACAACAAAAAAAGGTCTATAAAATAATTACCTTGGTATCACAAGTACAACCTATTCACATTAGATTTAATGCGTTGTAATATGTTTGTATGCATTTTGACATGTACGTGATAAAGAATACAAATCACTGATAAATGAACTGTCAAATCTTATTTTATTAAAACAATTTATTTAGATAAAATTAAATATTTAGGAAAATATGGTAATAAATATAAGCCGATTGATAATCATAGAATCTTATACTACACACGAGTATGTCCATTTACCTTATTCAGTAAAGGGAAGAGCATCAAAGCTAAGTGAAATTGAAGATATGACTACAAATATTTATCACTATTACTTTTCTTTATATATATGTATATAACCAAAGAAAAGAATTTCCTTAATTTAGATCAGATACGTTTTCTTCTCTATTCCACTAATGGTACTTTAGTTTTGCAAAACAAAACAAAAATCTGCAAAATTTCTACATGTAAACTAAAGTTATTTACACAAATATTTCAGTAAAAAAAAAAACAAACGAGAAATAATCGCTATAGTTAATAGAAAGTGTATACAAAACTTTTGTTTCCGTCAAAATAAGTGAGAATTAAGCTAATATCAATTGTGTGAATTCCAGGGTAAATTAGTAACCTTAAAAATGGAGAGAAATTTTAACAGAATTATACAAATTTAATGTTTTGATTACTAGTAAATACTAATATGAATAATGAATAATAGTAACGCTATTGGTACTAATACAAGTGGTAGTAATGTGTGACACAGAGAGAACTTGTAATTAGACTCTTAATATAGGCATAGAATGTTTTTATAGCTGTTTATAAAAACCCAGGTGTTTCTTCAATCAGACAGTTGAGTTACAATATAAAATTTTCAATACAACTGACCTGTTTCTCTTACTCCTTTGGAATGTGCACATTAAAAATATAATAAAGAACGAAAGAAAGAAAAAAAGAATTTCTAGCTGATAATAAACATTGAATGAAGTGTTCATAATTTATATCAACAATTCGAATTCGGCTTACAAATATTTGATTCTCGCTATAATTCTGTCTACTTTTCTCGGTATTTTGCTATATATATATATATATATATATATATATATATATATAATATTGTAGTCTACTTTATATGTCACCAGAAATTCTCAGTGTCAAGTGTCAGATAAAAATTCGTAAATTTTAGATTCGGATGAATGTCAGAAATGAAAAAATAAAAAGAACATTGAGCCAATAAGTTTAAGCACTTAAATAATTTCATTAGTTGTTATATTCATTATACTCTATTATTATTTTTCTCACCTGTCTTTATATATATATATATATATATATATATATATATATATATATATATACATTCTACAAATGACTACTACTATGTTCTACGAGTCGAGTTTCTAGGCTTCCTAAATAAAATTAAATATCCTTTGACAACTTCTTGTCCCTACTTTATATATAATTTTTTCTAAACAGGATTTTACTCTCTTACATTATGTTTTTGATTCACTATTTATAAAAAAAATTAAGCGAAAAAAAGTATCTCGGAGAACAAAATAAAATTACAGAAAAATTCTTTGGGTATTCTACTCTACCTTATCGCGTCTCTACATAGTTCTTTCTTTTTGTAATCGAAAGAGCTATTATGAAAATGATCCGATAGTCGCCGGTGTCAAATTGTTTCCAGTTATCTTTTAGAACCTATGGATAGATTCTGAAAACTGGTGCATGCGCCTTCTTATTACTTTTCACTTTTATACACACCACCACTAATATTGTTTTGACTACTTACTACCACTGTTATAAATATTACTAGTAACAATGACAGTGTATTCTTTTGTTCTTAACTTCAACTTTTTCTGGGTAAAGTTACACAAATAGTATCCAGAATTCAACAACCAAAAATACACTTCAAATAAACATAGAAAAATGATTTTAACGACTAAACAATAAGGATAAAGACCATTCAGATAGGGTAACAAAAAAGTGAAAGAATTATAAGGTTAAATAACAATATTACTTTCTATTTCCACATTTCTGAGTTTTGTATGGTACGTTGTAAAAGAAAAATTATGACATTCATCATAGATTTATGTTTTCAAATAAGATTTGTAATTAAATTTCTCTCTTCTTTCTTTGTCTCTATGGAGTAAAATTACTGATGCAACTTATTAAAATAAATAAGACAGTATGGTCTACTTATATCAGATATTTGATGGTATAAGTTTAATATGAACTTAGCTAATCAGTTAATGAAGTGATTACTTTTTCATTGAATAAATGATCGATTCTTGTGAATTTTACAATCCTTGGTTTATATTAATTTAATATTTGTGGGTACATGGGTATTAAACATTTTATTATGTATAAACATTTCCCAAAACTTTCCATTCTTTCTGAGTTCTAATTTCATTTTCAATCTACTGTTACTGCTACTTCCCGTTATAAATTTTTCGAAAATTTATCTTGGTCCTGTTTTTTTATCACTCGATAAGGTTAGTTGGTTACAATAAATGTGGTTTGTAGAATATAACTTACTAACTGAAACCAATCAGAACATATTCCTGATGGTGTTTAGAATACACAAGCGGAAAATCTCCATGACGTATAATATAATTAGGAATAAAAAAACTGTTTGCTTCCCAACCTTACATGCTTGCAAGAAGTATTTATCAGCATCCAATGAAACAAAAACCATGAGAGTAAATAACTTAACATTTGTGAAAATGTTGACTTCAGAATATTTTCTGACAAATGTGTAGATAATAAGAGATTCGTTCATCATTTCACAATGCTAGACAACATCCGATAGTTAAGCTGAATATGTTGCTGACCGTAAATCTCCAAACATCTCTAACCTAAGCTTTACTTTCCAGTTTTTGCTAAATGCAATTTATGGTCTTAAGGTCCATCTCCAATCGCTAGCCCCATGTGTTCTTTGGTCTGTCTCTGTTCCCTCTACCTTGAGGATTCCAAGCCAGGGATTGCCTCGTTTCATGCTTCCTGTAACGAGTATTCTATCTGCTATCGCCGTCTTTATTACTATTCTTCTTAGATGGCAGCCGACTCGTTCTCTGTCACAGTAGATTATTGTTGAGTGTCCCTGGCCAACGGATCTGGAGTATCTTCCATAAACGGCTATTTATAAATACTTGCACCTTAATAGGGATTATGGTGCGAGTTCTCCATTTTGACGTGCTTTTCATGTGATTTGAAGGTACTCCTAATCCAGTCAACAACCGAAAAGAAGAGGAAAGGCGAGGGTAGGCAATCCCACCCGAAGACCATCTTCTCTGGAAATGCATCGATGAGCTACCCATCATCCGCAACTTTGCGATTCAGTCGCTCGAAAGGATTTCGTGATCGTGACGGTCTTTTCAGGTACCTCATAGTGTAGGGGAAGATTCAACAAGATTTTCCTAACCACGCTATCTAATGCATTTTCATGGTTAAGGGAGTCGATACATAACTATGATTTCCATTCAAGTACCTGATCAACAGTGATCGATAGTGTCCCAACTTGATCGGTACATTACCGATCCATACGAAAGTTAGTCCGTGAATCTTGAAGATGGCCTCCTGCTAAATCTTTCATTTGGTTCAGTAACACTCCGATGAAAATTCTTCCTGATAATAACAGTCGTGTGATTCTTTTGTGGTTCTCACACTAACTTAGATCTCCTGTCCCTATTATCTTAATGAGGCATCTCTCTGTCTCGCGGGTACTTTTTCATCTTCCCAGATCCACCTGTAGAGAATGTGGAATATCTTCGCAGTTGACCTTATATCTGACTTTAGTTCTTTAGTTTATATGATATCTGATCCTACTCGTTTGTTCTTGCTGATCTATCCTATATCATTGCTAATTTTTACTATTGTTGGTAAGCCAATATCTATGGAGAAGTATAGGCGTTCTGCCTGAACACCCGATCGATTCAGAGGTGCCAATTGATCCAGGCGCTCATCAACGTGCTCTACCCATATGTCTTACTGTTCTTGGGTCTCGGTGATTGGTTTTCGTTCTCTGTTTCTAACCGGTCATTCTAGTCCTTTCAGATTCCCTCCTCATGCAGCTTGTTCTTCTGTGGTTCCAAGGTCTTTCATATGTTCCCGCTTGTCAGCTCTAACGCTCGCCCTTACTTGTTTGTCTCTTTGTATATATTCTCCATGTGCCTTAGCTTGCCTTGGTCTTGTTTGGCTATTGTTGGTTGCTTTCTTATTTTCTTTTTAATATTGATCAGGCTGTCTACAGAGATGCATTATTCATGCTGCTGCATTTCAGTGCCGGAACATCATGATATGTTGGAGTTATTGCTTAGTTAGTCTCTTTCCAGCTGTTATTTTATGACAGTTTTTTCTTTTCCGATAGACATTGCAGGACTTTTAACTTATCGCTGAGAACTATCGTGAGCTCACCGAACTCGCTGGTATTTCGAAGGAAGGCTTTATTGAACTCCCGTCACCTGTTCGACGATTCAATGCTTCTGTGTCTTCAGTTTTAGCTCGGGCACCACCAGGCGATTATACGTAACAAAATCAGTTTCTCTCTTTCTTCTTACATCTTCCATGAACCTTCTGAATACCCAACTTACCTATGTAATCGATCTGGCTTCCAGTCGTGCGGTTTAGTAAAAAGCATGAAGCTTTGTAGGGGAAAAATTGTTGCCTATGACCATGTTTTTGGAAGCATATAGGTCTACTCGTCCCACGCCAATCTCGTTTCTTTTTCCCAGGGCACGTCGCCTAATGGAGAGTTTGTGGCGGAGTTATCTATCCTGATTTTGGAGTTCACTTTCCCTATCACGATAATCAGGTGCATCCTAGAAATATCTCTAAGGTTGACTGAAGCCTCTCACAAAACTGATCTTTATCGTTTCCGCAGCTATCATTGGTGGGTACATAGCACTAGATGACACTCATTGTGACTTTTTCCCTCTTTGTTTTAAATAATCCCAGAGTCATAAGTTTTTCACCCTATGACCACATTCCGCGCCTCGTTATAAAGCATTTGTGCAATTCCTTGTGTATGTATGGGTAGGACATCTTCCTTTCTGTGGCCAGAATACAGAAGAATTTCTCATGAAGTTAGTCTCTTCCGTCTAGATAGTATCCAATGAGATTTGCATATTCCAAAGAGGGCCAAGTTGTATTTCTTCATATCAGTAGCTACTTAGATAACCCTTCTAGCTTCCCATATTGTATGAACTTCTCATTTCCTTGTTTATTGTTGTCCTAGTTGCTAGAATCGTCATCAAACTAATGACCTCACCAGATTTTCTAAATTAGACACAAAACTACACACATGTCTACCACAATTTCCTTACTACACTTTAATTAACATCGATAGTTAGACCATAAAGATAACCAGTTACATCGGAACGTCAATGTTTCATATGACAATAGTGTTTTCCGATCAATCGATTACACTTATTTTCATTATTGTTAAATTTGAACTACAATCATGCTTAGAATATATCACAACCGACTACGAATCAGACAAGTTCACTTGTAAACCAAATTTACAAATAAGAGGCTAACATTTGTTTTATCAAGATAAATTGTAGCACTCTGGGAATGATTTAAATCTAGAGAGTCACTTGAAAAACTTAAGAATGTTTTCTATGATTGTTGATAAACTTATTTTGCTCTATTTTCATTAATTTTATTTCGATAAATGGCTTAGATTAAAATGAGTAGAATTTTTATAGTTTAATGTAAAATTCACTTTGTTTCCGTTAGTTTTTACTTGTTCAGTATACCTTGTATTACCCTGACTAATTGATACAACAGAGAAACGTTTTAAGTTTATGGTTTTACGATCGATTGTCCGAAGTGATCGTGAGAAAACTACTTAATGGTGAATAAATTGCTGGGTTAAGGCCCCCAAAGGACTATGTGAACATTATTTCTACTCAGTAAAATAAAACGTATAGTAAAGTGAACATGATTAGAATTTACATAAATCATGAGTTAAAATAGCATTAAGAGGTTATTTAACACCAAATTAGTTGAGGACATTCATCTGACAATATGCATTTATCACGAAACAATCAAAGATTCCTCCATGGAAACATTTGCAAAGTGTTGATGTCTATGACCTTCTTCATGGGTTTATTTCTTGAATACCATGTTTCTTTTTCTCACGAGGATGGGATATACATCAATAAGTCCCAGACATTCTTCAGTTACTGTCTGACTTTCAAAAATATAATAGTGTATATTTTTCTTTATCTCTTCACTTTGGTCTCTACACACATAAAATAACTTGACTCGTAATAATATGAACAGCCAAACTGTATTCATTGTATTAGAATTGGCTTTTTGCGAATTTGATTCATACACGATTTGTCAGTAATAGTAAGAAGAACTAGCTATCCAAAGGTCACCATTTGCATTTTTATGCTCGAAGTCAACCAATTTATCTGGAAATTTTGAGCCGGAGCCTATAATAAACTCGAGTAGTCAATGAATAAGTCTCTTCATCAATTAACAGTCATATCAAAGATATTACATACTTCTAATAGTATTATGAAATAAAACGAACAAACGAACAGTGAAAATACCTTGTAAGGAAGGTGGTATATTTCAAACTTCTGTGATAAACTTCACTTAATGATTCAAACACCACTAATTACTTAATTTCAGATTCTGTTCAGAATATTCCACTCTCCAACATTCATTTTTTGATCAACTATTTTAAGTTTTTCTTCTCTGAAGCATTTCAGTCCTCTTTAAGTCACTACATTATAAAACGTGCTTTTGCAACTATTGACAGAGGACATTTCATATACCACTCTAACAGAGTTACTCTTCATGATATTGAGTTCTGAAGGATGTCGGTTTGGATTTCGACAAAATATAGGTTGGGTTGGTTCATTTAGCTTATGTGTTCAAATTTCAGATGACTGGTTGAATAAGCAATGGTCTGTTGTTCAGTAGTGAACATGTATATGTTCCTATACAATTTACACTGCTAGAAGTCATAAACTTTTAACTCATGGCATTTCATTCTACAGACATGACATTAAGCCATTCACTTATTTTTCCTGTATAGTCCTGTCACAGACGACTGATTGTTTCATCTTTTAGTTAAGATTACTATTCGCTATTTGTTGATGCAGATATTAGCATTACTCATTCCACACTTTGTCAAAAGGTAAAATTAAGAATTCTTTTGACACCCTCTAACGAAAATAAAATATCACTGAGGAGCCCACGAACGATCTCATCTATTCATCGATCTACATATAATGACAATAAATACTTGAGGTGTTTGACTCCGTCGACTTTTGAAACCAACCTAGAACTTTGACACTACCTATAGGTAAACATTAGAACAAATGAAAATGTTAATGACATAAGTGGTATGAAGAGTGACTGTGATTTTCCAGTTGTACTTGATGCACTATCAATCAAAGAATAATCACTTATTATACAAACAACCATACATTAATAATCTAATTAGTGAAACTGTTTGTCAAGGAACTTAGATCTGCACACTGACATATTTCCAAAATATCATGAGTATAATGCATCCTGCTGAGAAAGTTGACAAATGAATTAAAAAGCACACATAACTTAAAATGCGTACTAACAGTTGGATAACTTAGTTTTCTTAAAAACTCTTATCTAAACTCACAACAAAAATATTACGTACTTCTTTAAAGTTATCAAGCAAGATAAGGAGAAAAGTACATTTGACCACCAATGGTCAATTAAAATGAAATAATGATTTGTAAATGTAATAAACTTTGGTACAACTAAAGTCTGATTTCCTCAGTACTGTTTAGAAAGACAGTACAAAGCAGTTAACTCTGTCAACCAATAAACACTGCATTGTAATCTAATATTTGAATAAGAACACTCAGTAGCTATGATAACTTGTGTAGGTGAGTCCGAATGCGTAAGAATTCTTATTAACTGAGAGCAAAACTAATTTATTTTTTTTCTGGAGGTTGGGGTGATTGGGAAGAAGTAATCTGTAAATGAAGAGTAACTGGTAGAATTTCCCTGGGGATGTCTTGGTAATTCTGTTAATATTGGTCCAATTAATTGTTATAATATATAATTTACTTGGAAAATTTTGATTGACACTGGAAATGCACAAAATAATATAGCGGCTGTAATTCTTTAGTTAAGTCATCTGTAGTTCGCTAATTTGGAAAATTAATACATTCTGTTCAAATTTATGGAGAGTGAACTAAAAGATACCCCCAAAAAATATGTTCCCCTATTTTTTGGGGGGGATTTTCGTTTACTATTAGTTAATCTAATGATACCTTAAGTCTAAAAATTAATTATTCAGTTTCCTTTTTGTTACGTAGTCATTTGTATAAACTACACCTTACTATAAATTCATTTTTATAATATGAGAAAAACAAGTATGTTTTTCTCCGAACTTATGTACACTAAACATTAAAATAAGCTAAAAAACAAAAGAAAGAAAGAGCAATGGAAAAACATAATGGTAGAATTCAATAAACCTCATAAATTAATTATACAAAAAGAGATGTATTCATTTTCTGGTTTATATCGCTTTCCGAATTCCTAAACGGTTAAAATTTAAACGGAAATAAAAGACACTTGTATATTTAATTAATACAAATAAGAGAATATGGGAAAATTCCAACATTTGGTTGTGGTAGTAGTAGTAGTAGTTCCGGAAATTGCTAGAAAATATTTTTCTACCACGTCACATTTGCATACATTTAATGTGGAATAAATGTCATCCACAATTGAAAGTACTAATATATCTCTATATCTTCTTCTTATTTAGCTCATTTTTGTATACACAAAAATATTTTAAAAATGAACTGAACCTGTCTCTCTCTATTTGTACGGATGTATAATTATGTATTGAGGGTACACTACTAGAAACACACAGTTGGATGTAAAATGAAAACAATAGAGAGAAATTTGCACTGCATATTTTTTCCTCACATGTCTTCTTTTCCTTTTTTTTAATTTTCAGTTAACAAGGAGACAAGAATCTCAATGACAAGCAAAATGCAACCAAAGATAAAGAATATAAATATTAGAAAAAAACACTTTAGAATAAATATGAATAAAATATGCTAATGACTTTTTCAAGGATATAAGAAAGCAAACAAATGAGTGTACGAGTGAGTAAATGAACTAGTATCACTTGTATATATATATAAATATCATAGATGGGATTTTGTTTTGCTCGGAAATGATACATACAACTGTAATCTTTCATTGTAATTTCTTATTGTTTGTTTCATTTTTAGAACAACCGAAGTAAATGAAACTGTATTAATTTGTCTTTTACTTTAAAAATGAAAACACACTACTAAGTTTGATGAAGATATATTACTTGGGAAGGCTAATCATCCGTCAAATGACTTGATTGTCCATAGCTGTAATGACCCTTCAGATTAGTTTAAACACATATACATAAGAAGAAGTATAGCAACTAAGCTAAGTATTCTTAATCATGATAGAGAAAAATTATATATTAATTTACTATCTGTTTACAATAGTAGATCATATTTATGTAGTTTATGCGGGAGTCTAAATATAAAGAGGTTTAATGAGTCAAATTCTAGTGAGACCACTTTTTGAAAATAGTATGTAATAGTATTGTTTAGTAACTGATGCTTTATCAGGCTACCAGGTTTTCGAATAGTTTCATAGTACCTCAGTTTATTATTGATGAACAGCGTTTATAGTCATTACCCGAATCTATAATCTGAGTAAATGTTTATCTACAATTCCATCACTGGTAACTCAATTAATATCCATATTATATTTCAGAGTATTTTATGATAACTAAGACAAACATGATCGTTTTGTTCAATGACATTAGTAGATCAATATGCTTCAATAACACAGGTCTCAAACACAAAGGTTGCATAACCATTATCTAGTTGTTGGTACAAAATTTCAAGTAACTACCGGTCATTTATTTGATTGAAATGATCAGTTTTGTTAAATTAAGACCCTGCAGAATATACGTATATACAACTGTTAACTAGCACTACTATGTAGACATCATATGGATCTAATTTTCAACGAAGATCGAATGACGTGGATCAATAAATTAATAACCTCATTATAATAAGTCCTACCACTTGTTCAACGTTCTGCTTCTCACACCATACAAACTAGTGAAAAAGTAATGGTAGTTCTAAAACTAATGTTTGCAGAAAACTTTAAACGTTGAACTGTCACTCAATGATTCCAATGAATAATATATAAACAAAAATTTCAAGTTCTATCTAAAACCCTAGCTAATTTATTGAATGCTCTCTCACTAGAAGCGAGATTTTACGTGAACAGTACACTTCAGTGTGAAATATATAACTTTTGCCTTGAATTCTACTCGTGATGCAGATTGCACATTTTAGATTTGTCTGTCATAACACTTTAGTGTTGAACAATTAACGTACTACAATTTAAAAAAATATATTTAAGAGGAGAGAATACATAACCACTGGTTACAGTTTATTCCCTTTTTATTTACAATTAAAATTTAACTAAATTTTTCGAAATATAATAAATTACTTCGATTATTTTATTGTTCTCTCTCATTTATGCCAGATTTTTAGAAATATTTTTTATATTGATATGAATCATTCGGGAATTATAAAGAGTCTATATGATTGTTTAGGTGATGATAAGTTTTATTCGCTTTTGTAACACAGTCTATTGTTTCTTTTTTTTTTGTTTTATCGTTTGTTGCCTCTTTCATCTTTTGATAGTGAAATCTATACAAGAGCCCGTTTGTTTAGCATAACCAATCGTAAAATAGATCGTATCAATGTTTATATGTGTATAGTATAATCCCTGATAAATAATCACTTGGATCAAATGTGTTATTATGATTATTGTGATAACATTAAAAATAATTAATTGACTTCTCTTTAATTTGGCATTATCCAATAAGTTTTCGTTATGCAGAAAATTAATAATTAAAGTAGCCCTAGTTAATACCACATAGATTTTTCCAATGAATTACACTGGATGAAATAAATAGGTCTGAGGTGAACAAAGTTTGAAGGCTTAAGGTGACACAAATGACAGCAACTTCACTTTGGGAAATTGTTTACAGTTGTCCTTTTGACCACATTATGAGGAGCGTCGATAAACATCGATGATGCTAAAATGCTAAAAAAAAGTACGATAGTTTCATCATTTTTCAACTGATTCTTATACAAGGTTTCTTGTATTTTCGGTGAACGCTAATCCAGTCAATAATTAAAAGCAACAACATATAAGTGAATCCTCATCTTAAATTAAAATGGTCCAAGAGTTTACTAATAAGTCCTGAATTTTTACAACTGCTTTATAAACATTAAGAGTAATCACATATGATACTAGAAATAACAAAGAATATTATGTATTTAGGTTCATCAGACTAAGATTTTATTCAGTGTACTTAAACTTTACTTAGCAAGTTGGTTACTTTGATGAAAAAGTATGAATGTTTTCAGTCTATAATTGTGAGAACTCACTTATCGTCCATATCGTCATATATAACAAAAAAGTTATTCACTATTCTGTAATTTCGAGTCGTTCAAATATCATCAGTTTGAGATGAAAACATACTTAGAAGCCCGTAATCTATCAAGTTCAATTGTTTATTTACTTGGACAGTTTATCTAAAATATTCAACAATGTTAAGGTCAAAGTAACTGACTTTCAGGTTCATTCCATTAATATCTAGTAATCTCACACAGATAATTTTACCGTATCCTTCCAACGTATATATTCTTATCCCCAAAGATTTAATCATTCAGATAAACAACCAGTAAGCTATCTATAATATTTGCAAAATATATTTAAAAAAACTGGTATAAATTTCTGTAGCGAGTGACCTTGTGACGAAAACTAAATTCAAGTTTGAATGTTACAAGATGTAACACTGATCTGCTTCAGTTAGCTAAATTGCAGTCACTACGCAAAGTCTCATTTGTTATCTTGCTTTTAGAACTAAACAAATTTTATGATAAACGGTCTTTTAAATCAACCAGTACCTTGATTAACTCAGTATTTATTTGAATGTGTGATGTTTAGTTCTAAATTTCTCAGTTTTTCTTACTTTAATATATATTTTAATTATGCTTTGATTAAAAAGAATTTGAAAGGATCAAATGCTTTGTGAATAGTCTACTAATGACCTGTTTACATGTTAAATTGTTCCAGAAAACAGAAAATCTCAGCGGAATATAGACTCTAACATTTCAACCATAAATAACATATGGCTTATTACAAATGTTTATCATCTCAAGTTGTCATAGTACACAACCTTACAGCACAAGGAAACTAACAAGATTAAAATCATAAGAATCAAAACATCAAAGGTGCCAATTATAGTAAAAAAAAATGCATAAAGAATACTGATATCGAAAAAAACAAGCATAAAAAGGTAGATAAAAGACGTGAAGTTACTTGACTGAACTTAAGCCAAAATAGCAATAAATTCCGCTTGCCCAGATGTCTGAAGATATTACTTAGTGAGAAGTATAATGATAAGATAGGGTCATAAATCCAGTAATCACGTACTTCGTTTGAGAAGCAAATAACTCTTCAGTTTTGAAAAATATCATGACAAAATACACTACATCATGAATCAGAAAAACGGCCGTCTAAAATAGGATATCATTACATTTAATCTGAATTTTACTACCTATAATTCATTGAAAATTGTTGATTTTGACTGTCTTTACTAGATAAACCTAAATTTCTAGTCCAAATTTAGATTAATGCAAGAGATCTCTTATTTTAGACATCAGGCAATGGTAGGTTTTTATTATTACATCTGTGAATTTCGCTGTTAAAGGTGTAGTTTTCACCAATGCTTACTATCTGCTATTCGTTTTGGACTATAGAAAGCTGTCTGACTGATAAGCTTTCATTACAGATTAATAAACTAGTGGCAGAATATCGAGTATTTACAATCAGGTACTACAGTAAGACACGCTGTTTTGTTTATACAGCTATAAATGAACATTACTGGCAACCCACCCATGATCCCACCTTCGAGATTAACATATTGCAATAAAAAGTGTACTTGGGTAAATGGTATAGTTAGAAAGTATTCACCAGTCTAAGAGATAATGGGTTTACTCACCGCTTATGGTTACCATAAGTAATCATGGTAGAAATATTTGTGTTGGCAGCCGTAAGATAGTGTATCGCAACCACATCACTAGGATATTTTACTACGGATAACAAAGAATTTTATATCTAAAGTTCGACTTAGTCACAAGTCACAAAATCGTATTTGCACTTATTATTGTTATATGTGGCATAAATAAATATCACAATACCTATTAGCTTGATTAAATATATTTGTGTATCTTGAGGACACATGAGTTTGACTCGATTTTCCAACTATTCAGTAATGAGGTTATCGACAAACAGAATTATTTTTTCCTAACTTGATGATTTCCATGTGGTTAATGCACCTTTAAAGAAACGTAAGTATGCTCGATTCGTCGATTTTCAAAACTTTAGGGTGGCTATCAAAATAAATGAGTGCGTTTTTACTATACTGTTACTGGAGTTCTAGTGGAACATGATACAGAACCGCTCGCAAGAAAGATGGTAGAGCTTAGATCAAATTTTATTCATTGTTGTATCTCATTCAGACGTCAACAAAACATCACATCGAAATTGCACAACTGACTCATAACCTTGCCAGAGCAAATTGAATCATGATATAATAAACTTGGCCAGTTTTGTACTTCGATCAAATCTTACAAAGGCTGAGTTTTACTTTTCTGAGTAACCGTCAACCACGGTAACATACTTCTAATTTGTCTTTGTATAACTATTTTCCTAGTACAACCATATTTTCAAACTAAATATGGTGTTCTTTTAGTATACCCAATTCACAGTTGGAGATAGCTGTCTAGAACTACATACAAAATTTTCCTTAAAAACAACATTCTCTTCTGCATTTAGAGCTATGAGCTACGGTTAAACTGAACAATCGTAAGGAAGTGAATAAATGTTGGTGTTGAAAAGATAAAAAAAGTTGGTGTCAGTGGGTAGGAATAACATTAATAAACGGAGGGAATTACTAAATCATGATATCTGTCTCTATCATGCAGAACATATAAGAAGATAACTTATGGAATACATTACAGTTATTATAAAATACCACTTTAAACTTATCATATCGTCTAGTTAACACTAAATTTTAAGTATTCTCCCTTCAATTACGGATCGGGACGTAAGTTATTTTACAATACATCCAGGGAACATCCATTTCGAGAAAATCAGTTGACACTTAGATCCCTGCAATCTTGCCTTCTTTTGTATTTTTCATGCATAAAACCCTTTAAACCACCTCATAATAAACTATTCCAAGTTGTTGATAACTCAGAAATATTTTACTTGGGAGATATTAAGGGTCAATCATTTGAAATCAGCTTTTCAACTATGAAGTAGGTGAACCAGCTTTAGAAATTGGGCCTTAATACTTGATTCATCACGAAGCGTCTTTATCTATTGATAGTATTAAAACGTTTACATCCTGATTCGGAATTATTAACGATCTAGGATATCGAGAAGTTAGAACTCGTAACTTCATCGAAGTTATTTTTAACTAACTTTTTTTCTATAAACCATGCTATGACGCTGTTGTAAAATTCGTTTTCACTTACATTTTTGTTCATCTGTTCAATTTTTCAATTCCATTTACTTCATTGAGAAAATAAAACTTTGTGGGTTAGGGATCTATCCTGTTCATCATTCTATATGAGATTGTGAACGAATAAACCATTGAATGTCAACCAATTTCTTGTAAAATAATCGGGTAATTCAAAAAGATCAAGACCGAATGAACGATCCATACACCATAACTTCAAAAAATCGTTATACCTTTTGTGAATTGAGGGCGTAGTCAAATGATAAGCTGTTCAAGGTGTTTAAGTCAAGACATATCAAGTGGGATATTTTGAACTTTCTAAATGAGGTTCACATATCAAATAAAAAACAGTCGTAAGACAAATAGTGAGTGGTCGACTTAATATCACTCTGGCAAATGGATCTTTACTTTATCTTCCTATAAACAGCTAGTGCTTCGTTAGCGTATACATTTGTACTTTAAGTAGTAACTTATCCCCTTAGTTTTCCTTTCGTTTGTTTCTGGTTACAGTACTAATATGAAAACCTTTTTTTGACCTATATGCAAATGTCTTAGGTTTCACTTCTAATTTCTACCTCTATATCTAAATAATCACTTAAATACCATTATTGCCCAGAAAATTATAAAATGTTAAAGAGTTAACCATATTTGTCCTCAGTATGTCAATCAAAATGGCTTTGTATAGATGAATTATATCTGAGAAACATAAATTTCCATATTTGATATATGCATAGATTGGGAACTATATACGCAATAACTTCTCCATCTTATAGGGAAAGGGTAATGTATTAACCAATAACTCAGAAAACGATCATTTATTTTCGTGACATTAAGTGAAATAAGCATTCAATTTGTTCTAAATTGTAAGTCAATAAATAAAAGAAGTTTTGTACTGATAGATCACCTTAAACTTATGATAATATTGGTTATTAAATTTTTAACCCTGATGGACATATCTGACTACTTTATGTAAAAGAAAAATAAACAGCCGCATTTCACAGGTTTCCTTTACAGTATCTTCCAATAGGAACATATATCAGCTTCTGTTTTATATTATCTCATCTTTGTAACACAAAAGTTCTAACTTAAAAGTAAATAGGATTGTTACACACACACAAGAAGAAAAAAATCTGGGCAAAATTATTCCTTGAATTAAACAATTAATTAACTCAACAAAAAGGACGGTAGTTTTCATTAATAAAAGTAGCATGTATGGCCTCAAATGAATAAAAGAAAAGTTATGGACTGCCTGAAAGTGTTATAGAAATGAAATTTAAGAAATAATTAAAATAAATAGAGCTCAGAAAATTATCGAGGTCATACAAAAAATATTCATAAACTGATCTCTTGGAATTATAATTAGCTGGTTTAATAATAAACAGACCATGGTAGTAATATTAATAATACCATTGATACCAACAAATTTAATTAGACATTAATGATACTCACTAAAAGAAAAAACAACAACATGTGATTGTCTAAAATTTAATAAGACACATTGAGAATTCCTTGAAAGATAATTAGGAAGTGTCATTACTACTATTGTTAATAACGATAGTGAGTCAATAGAGGTCGAAAGTTCAATAGCTGTTTGTTCTATTGAATAGTGTGGTTGATTCCATTAGTAGTATATCCACAGTTAAAAAAATATACACTTAACCTAAATATTTCAAATTATATAGTCACTTACGGTTATTGTTATACCCATCATTAATAAGAAGTTTTCTGGAATATAAATAATAGTCAAGACTAAAGCAAAATAACTATTAAGTGATTCTTAATGTTTAACGAATAATTAAACAAAACACGTTGATGAGTCATTATCTGTCACTAAAGAAATAACAATGAACACCTCTTCAGGTTGGAAATAACTTATTGTATTGCTAACTGATATAAGCTGGAAGATGATTGAAAACCAAGAATAATTAGATAATTGTTCCGTATTAATTCAGGTCAACTTGACAGTGTACACCAACGGCCTCACTGCTAGCAGGCTGTTACTGAGGCACTGAGTCGAAATTCAATGATTTAAATTTCTCACTTCGGTCACTTTTCAATAAAATGTTACCACCATCCATTCCTATTAGTGTTGTTTGTTTCCATTCCAACATGGTTTAACACAAGTATTAATAACTTAATAATGTTCTTAAAGCTAGTCGCTGACGAGTACACGTTTATCATTAACTTAAAGGGTTTGTGTATAAAAACCAACCTGGAATTCGGACAAATTTAGGGTTGTTTGGAGCAAAAACTAAACCATCCAATGTTGTAACAGGTAATATGCAAACAAATAATCTGTAAGATTCATGAAATTCGTTTCTGGAAGCTACCAGAAAGTTGATCTAATTCTTCATTACTTTTAATCACTTAAACCCAAAATATTTAATAATAGGAAAAACGATTTCATTTGAAACATTACTAACACCATCATAAGATATATTCACTTCGTGTTGTTTACTCGTACATATGCATATATACCAACAACAGAATGATCAGTTGCAGTCCTGAATAACAATGGGAAGATACAAGTAAACAGCGCCAAGTGAATGTAACTTCACCCCATCTCACAAGCAGATGGCTATCAGAATTCAGTAGCTAAGTGGATGACGCGATGGCATTTAAAGCGAACGGTACTGGGTTCGAGGGCCAGAGTGATCATCAACTGTGAGATGCAATTATACCAAGTTGATGAGTCTCAAATAGGACGAAACGCGCGTCCTGGATTCCACTGCTAGCTACTGTCTATCTCATCATAAGATAGTTTATACAAATATTCATCAAGATTTGAATGAAAAGTTTGATAGAAATCAGGTGTCACTTATGTAAATGAGATTATATTATATTAATGTAAAATCCATTTCAACACTCGAAACAGACGCTTTGTTATACCTTATCAACCAAACACTCTAAAACGATTAGATATTAATGGTATACTATTTTCATCATCAGTTTACATACTCTATATCATATCCTTGAAAACCGTGTCTATATGGATCAGTAAATAACAACGGTAGACTCGAATGATTTATTAATAATGCCCACTTCTATGACAAAAGCGCTAGTTTACTTATCCTTATGAGATGAAACTAATAATCCATAAAGGTCTTCATATTTGGTTATAAACCGACCAGTAGTATATGATTGAGTAAACGTCCTTGGTTTCCTCGCTTGTGTGATTGTGTGTAGACACTTTTGCTAAACTCCAAACCAGAACGAAAAAGCCTTGTATAGCTTTCGAGCTTCCGGCAGTTCTTTAACCAGTGTCATTGCATGAAGAAAATAACCTGTAAATGATACAATATTTCCACAACATCATGTGATAAAATATTCTGTTAATAATTGAGCTATTTTTAATCGGGGTCTCATTTCTTGTATTCACATATTACTGTATTCATAAAACAGTCGCTGCCAGAAAATTTTTAGAGAAACATCAAATAGCCTAGTATTAGTATTAGTATTAGTATTAGTATTAGTATTAGTAGTAGTAGTAGTAGTAGTAGTAGTAGTAGTAGTAGTAGTAGTAGTAGTAGTAATCTTTATGTGCACAAGTTTTTCACAAGAAAGTGAACTTTATATTTAGTGAATCAAAACTGTACAGCTTTATGATCGATATTTTAAATAATACATTTATCTTACCTATTTATTGACTGTTACAAGAGTAAGAGAAAAATCTGTCTATTCGTGTACATAAAAGTGTAATGATTGTTGTTAACTGTGACTAATCACATAACAGTCTGTAAGAAAATTTCTTAGAACATAACTTCTATGTAGGAACATTAAATATATATACTTAAAAATATTTTTGAGCTTTACATTTAAAATGACTTTATGAATGCCTTCACGTGGCAGATAAAGGTTTGAATAATTTTTTCTGGTTAGCGTTTTTTTAGCGAGTTAGTTTTCTACGGGATGGAGTCGCTAACCCCATGTCCAACCCTCCTCCTTTATCTGGCCTTGGGACTGGCAGTAGCCCCCTGAGGGACTCCAGGCGAAGTTTCACGTGGCAGATGGATGAGTTTAATTAATTAGTGAAACCATTTAAATAGCTGACACATCTAATCAATTGTATATTAATTTCATTATGCACATCAAGAGTGAGTACAAACGAATGATTTTCAGTTAATCAACTTTGTATATAAAATGCTGTTCTTTGAAAAATTACCTAATTAAAATTAGCCATATACGATGAACTAATTAGATGTACCGACAGTTGAATAGTGAACAATATTTGACTGATTTGATGAAGTTGGTAAAGCATACATAGTTGATTAAACTTATTTCATATTAAACAATTTACCAGATTGAACCAAACTATTTACATGAAATGAATTAACGTATTCTCATAAGATGTATCTATTATCAACGAGTTATATATTTCGATATATATATTCTTTAATCCTCTCATCTACTATCAAGTTGGTGATGAATTACCACGACAGTCACTTACAAAACTGAAGCATTATAAGTATTAGATATCAATTAAACATTTCAAAAAATATTCTTTTGGTTAAATGGGGGGAAAAAAAGCACTAATGACAGCAATAACAGAGATAAGACGGAAACTATCAATAATCGAGTCATAACATGAAATATTTCGATGGATATTTGTAAAATTATCTTCCGCCTAAACCCTAAAATTATAAAATATAAAACTAATAAATTAACGAAACAATTATTTACATTACACAGGAAGAAAGCTGTAAATCATTGAGATTTTTAGTTTGGTGATTTTTTCAATAAAAAAAAGTTTTTTTTAAGAGCAAGATAAATATAAAATTTGACATTCGGAAGTAGACTCAGTGGTGACCATGCTTGCGTGTATGCATGTGTTTTCCCATTATTATTTTTTCTTTCCTTCGCTCTACTTGTTTCTGTTTACCGTTTACTCCTTTCTTGGTCTCTCACTTCTTCTTCTCCTTTGTATTATTAACCAGAAGCATTGTCTTTTTTTCAGAATTGCTATGGTGGATTATTTTTGATACTCACAAAGTGAATCCAAGTGATGAGGGGAGATCAGTGTGCAATAACACAATCCAACCTCTTCAGATACCTTTTTTTAAAAAATCGATTCTAAACCTTTTCATGCATTCATAATTGCATCCTATCAAATTTTTTAATTCACCAGCACGAAATCTCAATAAACCTTTAATTCAACTTAGTATAATTGAAAACGAACATAATAATTTCAGTTGTTAACAACTGGAAAATAAACTAAAGTGAAGGAGGTAAACTAAGTAGCGAATAAAAACAACAATCATAAAAACAAATTTCTTTTTTTAAATTATTTTTAATTTTTACATCTATTTATCATTTGTTTCCTGTTGGGGGAAAAAACGAACCAAAACATACATACAAATATTAACTGACCATTATACTATTTTTATGGGTAATTTTTAATCATTATTTGAGTGGAAAAGTTCTGGAACAGAAAAAAAAGAATGCAAATAATGGTTCTTATTATATATAACGTAAAGGGGCAAATACACATAGTTTTATTCTCTACTAAATCACTAAGGTCCTCGAGCATATATATATAAGCATACATTTATATAGGTAACATAAACTTATATAGTATTGTTTTCTGGACTGTTATGATTTATTCTTGGGGGTGGCGTATGTAATAGTGAGACGAGTTAATGATTGATGAAAAATTTCATCTAAGCTTATCCATGAATAAGGGTAATGGCGCCAGTGTTAGAATTCGATGTTGATACTGTTGATGTTGACGACGGTCTCTAATATATGTCTGAAAGAATACAAATTTATTATGATTTCGATATTACCCTGGTGTCATATGCACATGTGTGTATTTGTGATACGATGTATCCTCTCAGTAAAATTTTGGAGTTGTAAATTAGTAAATTTTTGACAACACAAACATATAATTCGTCATTTCAGTAAAGGAAATCGTCTAAAAATTATTCCCTTCTCTTATAATTTTAATTATTTTAATGCTTATTGTACTCTGTACCTTTATTTATTGATGATTCTAAAAAAAGTGGAAGAATAACCCTCTATAACTTTTACAAATTTCAATAAATGTTCCGACAAACGACATGATTTGAATCCCATGTTTTGAGATGCTATATGCTATTATTCTACTGTACCATTGTTTAGCAAATTGACCATAGAGTACGATCTCCGCTAACGACTGTCTTATGCAAATTTAATGCAACAGCATTGATGTGACACAAAATTTGTACGATGTGTATTCAACCGACAACAAAAGAAGATGATATTTACAGGTACTTCAAAATCCGATATTTTGTTGCAAAAAGGGAAAGGTTTACATAATAATATATATACCTCCTTCCATGATATTTTACCCGTCTCTCATAGAAGCATATACTTGCTCAACCGATAAATGTTATCACTCCAACGAAGCTACATGATACATTTAAAGCTGATGATGAATTTCCATTATACAGTCTACTAAAAAACAACTGCCTGTGATTTTAGCTGATATTTTTTTAGACACACATGATGGTTTGTTCGTGCAACCTTTTTCAAAGTTTTTTTACTAATGTATCAATTCATAAATAATTACTTTTATTTCAGTAATGATATCAACTCAGAACTGTATTATCATTTCCGATGGCCTCACATTATTTAACAAATTAGGTTATATTCCAGAATGGATTTACTTGCTGATAAAAACAATATGATCAATTAGCATTTTCTTATACACCTAATGAAAACAATGGTAAGATTTTCAGTTACGTGATATGGGTATAGCATAAGACATATCTCAACTGTTCTATATTTTATAAATGACTAGGAACGCTAAGTACTAAGTAGTAGAATATCATATATACATTTCTATTCACTGTTTGTTTCGTAGAATCTGTCAAGACCAGTCAAAATTAATTAAACATATTGGTGCTAATGATGAACGTTTGTAAGTTTTTAACCATTTATTATAAATGGTTTTGTCAACGTGAGGATATCAACTTATTGTAAACATTCTATGTCCAATAAATTTTGTGGGTATTATTAATCCTTTAAAGTAAAACAAAAGTAAGCTGTAATCTCAATGCTCACAGAGAACCCAGTATCCCGAAAATCTAAAATCATCAGTAAATGAAGTAACCAATGAATGTGAGCTACTAAAACTAGTATTAAATGACTATAAACACAGTTGGTTGGCGGGCTGCTTGAACATCTGGGCTACTGTGGTGTTTGAATAAACTAATGATTTCTTTGTACTTGTTGAATGCTTGATTTCGAATTCTAAATACAGTACATTCCTTTGTGCTTATTTAGTACTTCTTGATCCGATTACGTTATTTCTGGGATTCTTAGTTCATACTATAATTCAAATACTCCTAATCATCATAGCTACCTATTCTTGCTATCAAGATATTTCAACAATCTATCTGCTTTTGTTTGTTTTAGCACATCATTATGTCTGTTAATCGCATAATCAATCCAGCAGTGTTTATGAAAAATTTACGATCTCTGTATGGGTTACAAAAAAGTACAGTCAGAAACATCGTTGTGCCTGGCAATATGCATTTATAAGAATGAACATTATTCAGATGTTAATTCCTGAACCGCTAACATCTAATTGACGATCACTAATTGGTAAAGTAGACTGTCTTCAATTCGTACTAAGTCTAAACATATATCGTAATTATGGTGTAATCACAATTCAAGAATCCTGGTTAAATGATTTACAAAACTATTGCTCAGTATCACTATAAGATTTCATTATTTATCGTCAGGATGAAAATGAAATCTGTTAAAATACTTTGTGCTGAAAATTATATATTGTACTAAACATATAATATTGAATAAGGCCATTAACAATAATAATAATAATAATAGTTATAACTTATTCCCATTTCACGTATATTTAGTATAGTTTTGCGAGACATCTGTTACTTATATTCAAAAATTATACATCGCAATCATTATTTTCTTTGGACTTTCTTTGTGCTATCTAAATGTAGGATTACTTGTACTGTTAAATATTACTGCTGTTTTATATTATCTCAATTAAGCTGATAAAATTTGCATTTACATTGATTTATATAGAGATGAAACTATACCAAATAATGACGACCATGAGAACTTGATAATATTACTATTAGGCATAGTATTTTTCTTTAAGCACATAGATCTTATTTCGATTATATAAACGTTTTGTGCTGGTTACTATTTGACTTTTTCATAGCAAGCGCAATAACTGTCTCCTTTCTTTCTATTCTTTCGGAGAATCATTACATAAGTTAATCCTCTAATTAAAAAAATATGTTAAATCACGCAAGTTGTCTTTTCAAAATAAGAACTCAACTTGTTATTTTGACATCAATGAATACATAGTTGTCAGTACCATATTACATTAAACAGTTGTTACAAGTTGAAATACGTTGTTAATCTTTGTCTTGAAGAACTAGTTATTCATTTATACACAAACCAGAGTGTTTTGTTCACTTGAGGCCTACTTTACTTTCATTTACATTCAGTCTTTGATCAATCACCCTTTAATAAATATTCATGCTCTAGTTTTGAACTTTTAAGAATGCAGGTAATTAGCTATTTAGCATATTAATCATTTACTTGTTTTGAATTGTATGTTAAGTTTGTTAAAAAGTTGTTATTAAGTAGAAAATCGCAAACTTAACGTGTGAACTGGAGATGATACACCCCTTGTATTGGATTCACAATACTATTGAAACATTACCTCCGCGTAGAATGATCGATGTTTTTTTGAGCGGCGCTGAACTGCTTTACAATCCATTAGTTACCACCATAATTTCTAGAGTTCCGTGAAAGAACAAAAACGGTTAAATAAATATCATTATAAATAATGCCGCAGTGTATGCTACTGATGTTGACAGATATAAGTAGTATATATTATGAATCGAAAGTGAAATGCTTGGAGACAGAAGGTTAAGATCGAAAAAAAGAGAATGAGAATAGTGAATGATCGCTGTGGAAATGAAGGAACAGTCAAGTCTGAGACAATTGGTAGACATTTTGCAGATGAAGTATTTACTGTTTGATTTTCTGATTTTACTAAAACGTTCTGTAATTCCGTATTCAAATACATTCGATTGTTTCCACTTGTGGTCTCGTTCACTGCGATGCTACTGATTGAAAACAAATAAACATTTTCTAGTGAATAGATAACAAATTGATTAGTTCTATACTTCCACTTTTATGATTTAACATTTATTGTTGGACGATCTTAACACTGAGGCGAGAAAAACATTTCATCAACTTGTAATTTCACGATCGTTTTCCGACAAAATTTGTTATACACTTGGAGTTGACTTATAATGACGTTCACTATGAGCTAGTCAAAATATAGATTTAATTAAAATTCACTTAATAGTTTTCAGTTAGGATTTGGAAACCAATAGAAACTGTCGGTTTTTCAGTACTGATTTATTTACAAACCCAACAATCAAATAACAGATTAAGAATTTATTTAAAAAGATCTTTCTTTTGTCAATACAACAAGCAGTGTCCTATTGTAGAGAAGTTCCGTTGATTTGTTTTTAGATAGGTAATGTAATTAAACTTAGCTGTCTCAGTCATTTTGATTATCTAAACCGGCAAAAGAACCACAAATCATTGATAAAGTTTCTACATCTAACTGAAAGCTTATGTTGGTAATAGTAGGATTTATTTCAAGTTAATGTGATATATCCATTTAATTACAATATCATTATCAGTTTATCAAACCGACATATTAATATATCTCACTAAAATAGCCCATATATTTGTCTTTATCAAAGCAAGTATAGAAGTATGCATCTTCAATTTCCATTTCAACTCGATATCAGCTGAGGAATAGCGGAAAATTAAAAAGCCGTAGAAATTTAGTTTAAACATCCGAACATGCTTGAATATCTTACATTTATTATTTTTTCTGAAATGAATTTTAAACCCCCATATGTTAATGTATACAAATATTTCTGATTGATCTCTATTACCACTGAAAATACAATGTCGTTTGTCAGTTATTTGAACAAATTTTTGAACCGCTCAATAATATTGTATTAATAAAATTCTGAAGATTGAAATAAAAACAATAGTAAGCTCACTGGAAATAGTTCCTTTTTCTAACCAACCAATCTAAAACTACAGTCAACGCCACCACCAAGTAGATAACTGACACCTAAACAATAAAGACTGAAAGAGAGTTAATATCAACAGTTTAAAAAATGGATTGTTCTTTCAGAATACTAAACTTTACCATTAGACCATTATTAAATTCGTTTATACCTGAAAATAAATAAAGAATGAGAAAGCACATATGTTAAAAAAATCCGGTTGAAAGTTATCATGATTCTTTAAGAAACTTGTGGCCCAGATGATAAATTGTTTGACAGACAGATAATTTTTTGAATTATTTATCCTAATAAAAAAGTGCAATTTCAATGACGTTTAGTGCTAATCGTTAAAGGTCACTGGGAAATTGATGTCAAGTAACATACCTCAGCAAACACAATTCAAACTTAGTTGTTTCAATTCACTGAACGCTTATGACTGAACAGCGTGATGTGAATTATATCGTCAATTCATAATTATGTTTTCCAACGGAGTCTTATTATAGATCAATGGTCTCCTAGTAAGCCTAATGGTAACAACTATAAATTTATATAGGAACAACTTCAGTCCATCTATTTTATGGGGATTGTTTCGACTAAAGTGTGGAAACCAAAAAATTAGCATAACTCTGGAACTACGTTCGACCATTCGGTTTACCATAAAATTCAATAATTTGAAAAATTACCTAATAGTCAGATAATGTATTGATAAATAAAGTGCAAGTAGTCCCAAAAACTTGAAAATAAGATACTGTCTACAATCGTACGATAGATTTATGTAGAACAGACAGACTGACCATGAGAACCAATCTTCTTATCAAAAGATATGATAACTATCGCACTGAACTCGAATGAATTTTTTTAACAATCAAGAGCTATACATTATAGATTCGATACAATTTTCAAATTAACACCACTTGAACTAGCACACTTAACGATACTACTGCTAGGATGATTTGTATTAATTGTGTTGTTTTATTTTTCGAAGCTGTACTAATCTCCATACAAACCAACCTACCTGCCTACTTACCTACCACAATGGATTTTAAAAAGAAGATTTAATCCATTAATTCCCATAAAATTAAAAAAAACTTATTAAATGTTGGTAAACAATGACCGGTAACGAGATTTTTCGAAAAATAGAATTCAGTTTCTCATTAACTCAATGAAAACAATACTGAATTGTTGTGTTTTTTTGCTTTTTTTTTACAAAAATCTAATGTTGTTGCCTAATTTTATTTAATTCTACGAAAATCTTTGTTCATTTCTATGTTGTGCTGTTAATAGTGTCGATACTAGTGGTAATGTACGAAAATTATTTTAGATATACCCTTTTGATAATCACTATAGTTCCGAAAATAACAATAACAATATTACTAATAGCAGCAACAGTAAGTAGTAATGGTTGATGATAGTGATGTACATTTCTTACTTTATGCACGCCCCTAACTCTAATCTACTTCTTGATTTTCTTCTCTGTTTTTATACATGAATGTTTAGTTATTACAGTCAAAATAGGAAGAAAATTATTCATAATCATATATATATATATATATATATATATATATATATATATATCACCCTATTAGATTATCACTGGATAAAAAGAATTAAGTGGATGGGTAATCGAAAAACGAGAAAGTGAAGATAGAAAAGTTTTGATAGCTTTTAGTACTTATTAACCCATACCAGAGCAAGCAAACAAAACAAACGGATTTTTAATTGAAATAATTAATATAAATAAGATTTTATGGATAAATATGTAATGTAATACTATACTAGTTATGATAAGGAGGTGAATATGTTAACTATTCTATTAATAACCGTCTATCATTAAAGTAATCATGAAAATCTAATGCAACTTCTAAAGATTATTAAACACGCGAATAGAGGAAAAAATTTAATTCAATCTTGATTTTATACAGTATTTAAAACCTTTTAATCATCAATAACAGATTACTTAAATGGATGAGTACATGGGGATTTTTTTATTGGTTTGTTATATGCAAATCCAGCCTATTCAAATTTGTTTAGAATTAACTTCACATGTAGGTAATCACGTTTGCATTATAATCTTCTTTTTTGAAAAAAATTAACTAATCCAACCTATATAGCACTTAGAAGAAGTTACATAAAAACTGTTATTTGAAAATATGGTACATTGTTGCATAAACCTCAAAAACTGTGCCATTTCAAATAGATTTCCAAACATTTTGTTTGATTATAACATGAAAAATGCAGGTTAAAACGTTAAACTGAATATAATTAACGGTTATAAATTGTTGAGTATGTAGAGGAAAGCAAATAGTAAATGTATATCTCCCAGCATTATCCATTTCCGAGTTATTTTACCATAATTATTAAAATATTTCAGACTTCAACCAGAAAGACTACATCCTACTGCACAGCTCATATTAACAGACAGAGATTTATATGATAGACGTCATCTTTTGCTTTGACGATCAACGGGAATTTTACTCCCAGTTAGATGAATATTTCACATCAATCTTAGTTGGACTATGCTTTGGTATCCTTCAAAAATTACCCAAGCAACAATAAGTAGTAAAAGTACACCATTACTTTAAAAAATAAATCCTTTTAGTTTAGAAATCTACTCTGATTTGATAGTTAATCATTCAGTGGTCACATCATCCCCAAGCACTGCCGTGAGAATATTTATTATCGATTGACTCTAATTCTTCTCATTTCTGTTGCTCATCACTATACTCTACAGTCATAAAATGATAGGCGAACTTCTACCCAATATGCTGATAACTGTAGGGATATCTGGGTGTTATTTCAAATCAAACTTATTTGCTAAAGGAATTTATTCAGTTTTTGATTCAGTACTAGTGTAGTGAACAGAACACGAGTGGGGACATGTTAATAAAATCTAACAATCATACAGTAAATGCTTAATTTGCAAAATGTCCATCGATTGTCTCATAATGACTCAGACTTCATTGTTCTTGCATCTTAATACAAATTGCATTCTGCTTCCATTCTTTACTGTTCGATCCTCTTGTCTCTCTGCTGCCAGACATTCTGTTCACGACTAACATCACATACTACTTATGTCAATATAATTAGCACACACTACACTAGTACCACTTTATCTTTGAATTCACGTGTGTTTAATCAACACTGATTAATGATACAACTATAATAGATTATCACTTTACTGTATTCATCTTCTTCATAAATAAACTGCATTAGTGCTGCCTGGAGTAAAGGTGGACGGTCAGGCTTAGTATTGGCAACTCCACCTCATAAAAACAATAATGCTTAAAAATGCTGACCAGAGACAAATAATTAAACCAATCGAACTCTGTCCTGGGAGTTGAATAGTCTGTACACGGAAGAGTTACCACGCATGGTGGTGAAAGCCAAGATTCTTCCAAAGCTCCTAGGCCAAAAGCTTTTCGAGAGACTTTCTAGATCTAATTCGTCCCCAGATTGTTACAATTTGTTTATCTTGATAAAACAAATGTTAGCCTCTTATTTGTAAATTTGGTTTACAAGTGAACTTGTCTGATTCGTAGTCAGTTGTGATATATTCTAAGCATGATTGTAGTTCAAATTTAACAATAATGAAAATAAGTGTAATCGATTGATCGGAAAACACTATTGTCATATGAAACATTGACGTTCCGATGTAACTGGTTATCTTTATGGTCTAACTATCGATGTTAATTAAAGTGTAGTAAGGAAATTGTGGTAGACATGTGTGTAGTTTTGTGTCTAATTTAGAAAATCTGGTGAGGTCATTAGTTTGATGACGATTCTAGCAACTAGGACAACAATAAACAAGGAAATGAGAAGTTCATACAATATGGGAAGCTAGAAGGGTTATCCAAGTAGCTACTAATATAATCCCACTAATCATAGAAACATAACGTAACGAAACAATACTTAGATATCAAGCGACATCAAAGGACAGATTGTGATATTTATAAACGGATTCTGTGTGCTAAAAAGTTATATACAGTCCAGTTTTGTATACTGAAATCAATTAAATTTGAGGTATAACAATGTGTAGCGCGTTGCTTGGTTCTAAAACATTTTAAATGATTAATGTTTAGTTTGACTATGTCGAAACAGATAAGTAAAGATAGTCCAAGTTTTTAAAAAATGGAGCTTATCATTTAACTTGCATTACGTTCTTTGAAATACAAAATATAGTTGCTATTATATACAGATTGTATTATAATATGAATACATGCGTATATTGGTTCTACTAGCTGACAAGATCAGATTACTACATCGACAAATATGAAATTCATGAAAATATAGAAGAGGAGTAACACGTTTCAATAGGAAACATTACAGTGAAGTCGTTCTGAAAAATTATTCTCTGTTCCTACTTTATCCTCCGCTTTATTTTAACAATTTTCAAGTTGACATTGACCTTAATTTATTGGCCTTTATTGTTAGTATACTCAAATGATCTCTTTGAGCATGGAAACCATAATTAACTTTTTTATGTCAAAATAATCACACAAAAAAAACAAAGACAGGTGACCAAGATAATGGTGAAATTTCCCATGTGAAAAACTTATCAGAAACGGACAGTCACATACAATTAATTAGAAAAATGTGTAGAAGAAAATGAATAAAATGTGGAAATTGGGCTCGTATAAACAATACACAAAATTTATCTTCTCATAATTAGTGGAAACCCACATACCACCATTTTTATACCAAATTCTTATATGTACTCCTATATATATATAGACCTCTATTTAACTAGTTAACTGTGCATATGTATGTTCATATAATAGAAAGCGCAGACAAGAACGGAATAATTTGTGTAAACCAAGCAAGATTTCTTAAAATTAGGCGCCTTAATATTAAGGTGTATAAAGGAAGAATATTCTTTAATATTTTTAAAGATTAGGTGTATTCAGTGAACACGCATACATATAACATAATGATGAACATCAATGTCACTATCATTACCATAGTCATCATAACGATAAACATTATTATTGTCACCATCATTATTGTTGTACTGAAATCAATAATTTTAGGGAATAAAAAGGTAAATGTTACCCGTCTTCACATTTTTGTCATTTCCATTTATGCCACAAGTTTTTTTACCGCTATTATTGAAATTATTATTTTTTATTATTATAACCCAAGTCATAATAAATATTATTATGTATATACGTCTCTTTCGGTCTTCTAGTCTTAGCCCACCAACTTCATTTCGAATTAAAAGTAGATGAGTGAAGAAGAAAAAAGAAAAGAAATACACAAATGATATATCGTGAAAACAATAACGAAAACACATATAATATTGATAACTTATAAAAATGAAAAAAGAAGATAATGATAGTAGGTTTCGCCTTGTCATTGGTGTTTTGGACTGTGGTTTTTAATTTCTAATAAATAACTAAAAAACACTTTGGTATGTTGGGTTGATGAAAAATACGATTAATATTATTACTAATAAAAAGACAGAAAATTCTGACAGGTGAAATGAAAAACAGTGCGAAAATTGTGTGACCATTTTAAAGAGAAAAATTAAAGTTTAAAAATATGAAAGAAAAAAGGAAGTGCAAGAAAAAATGATGAATATGCAACAGTTTAAGAAACCTCCTTATACATGCACACGTTCCTTACCCGCAAAATCGATAGTTTGGTAGGGTCTGCTCATTAGCGGGAAAAAAATATTGTTTTCTTCATTGTAACAAAATAAGAATAATGTGGATGAAAATTATGCGACATATAAATGTATATCTTTGCCTAGTTTTCTTTTTTGTATTTTTTTGGTGAGAAATTCGTTTTGAAACATTCCTCTACTTTTAGTTTTGTTGTTCATATTTCGTGTGAAAAGTCTCTAAACATAAAAAAAAGAATATGAAGTGTGTGTTAAGGTTTAACAGTTTATGTTGAAAGGATATTAAATGACTGATCATTATCATTATCCGAACTATGACAATATGGTTAACGCTTATCACCATAAAAACTTACTATACCTGTTACACTAAAAACAGAAACTGTTTGATTGCATTGTTTATTGAAATGAGTTTGATCCGAAGATTTAATTGGTCATGAACTAACTTTGGTTGAAGAGTCTAAGAAAAAAAACCAAGGTGATATTAGTTTACAATACGAATTGATTTAACTTAGAAATATGAACCACTGAACTCTAGTTTGATCGTCTAGAGGCATAGTGTATCGGTAAATGTTTCATTACATAGCAAAGTTATGCGTGTAAATGTTAAAGGGTTTCAAACTAGAACAAAATGACTGTCCTATGTTTCCTCGGTTTCTACTATTCTCAATCTCATTTTGGTTTATGATGAAGACTATCTTAAAATTTGAAAATGGATTTAATTTAATTTTAATAGTATTAATTCAAACAGAAGTTTTGTACATATTACCATAAATCTCTGTTATAATTTATTAAAAGCGATCCTAAGCTACCACTGCAACTTAAAAAATATGATATAGTTCCTTCATAAGTACCTAGTGAGATCGTCATTTTTGATGAAAAAACATAAATCGGAACATTTAAGAAATAAAACGAGTGTATTCACATGTTTAACAGTAGTAGCATCTGAGTGTATTAGTTTGACAGTTTCAACGTACAAATACCTTCGAAGAGAAAATCACCAATTTTATCAGACTGATACAACCAGTGACAACCACTTGAAATATGAGTGCCATGTCATAAAAGCCTCATCTCATTAAATCTTAAAAGATTTGTGATTTTTATATCAGATTCCAAATGATTCATGAATCAGCTTTGAAGACAATCTCTTGTGTCAAAATCCATTTCCACATAATTCATGAACTTTAAAAAGTTCTCCACAACCACCTCCAAACAAATATTACGTAAGTGACACAAACGATTGACAATTTAGAGTTTACTCTGATACTCACCTCATGTCATCTGAAGAAGTGAAACACTCAACGACTTTACCTGTGGCTTGAGACAAAGTCCTATATATAATATTTTTACCAACAAAAATATGAGTAGTGCACTAAAACCAATAATCTAAATTACTAACAAACATAACCACAGAAAGCATCGAATGAATTAGAAATGGACATTTTACGAAATAAAAGACCCATAAATACTAGTTGAAAAGTTTAAAATTGAAATTTAGGAGAATAATTCTGATAAGCATCCACCAATTTTCAAATAAATTCACAGAAAAAAAACGAGGAAAATTTCGTTCGTACCGAGGGAAAGCTCACTTGTAACTATTATAAAAATCTACGTTGTAAAGCAACACTGATATCTTTTCTAAGATCCAGAACTCAGTAAATTAAGACTAAATATATACATCAGATCACAAAGCAGCACATAAAACGTCGTGAGACAAAAGTTATTTGGTCTCACTTTCTAATGAAAATTAAAGTTTTATTTTTTAGTGGTATATAATAAACAAACAAGTAAACTTTTATTTCAAAATTCCACACCAAACAGAAGATAGCCTCAATATTATAAGGATATCTTGAACGGTAATTGATCATTCTCCTGTACAGTGTCATCTGAGACATATATTGAAACGGTCAAGAAGACTTCAGCTTCATTTCAGTAACAGGTTATTTTATCCTGATCCTTCATAAACAACAAACCAGTATATCTCCATTTTTCCCCACATTAGCTAAAAGAATTAGATTGAGGGAGTTCAGTGGTTTAGTCCTACCCAAATTGCCTAAACACATCACCTACATCACAAAAGGTAGTTGGATCATTATTCAAATTAGGAATTTTGTTTCGATCAGATTGTTTTTAAGAGATTTAGTGATATGAAAAAAAATTTTTTTACAGGGAGACGAAACCTGTTGGTGAACGACCAAAATCAGGTTAGTTACAAGACAAATACAATGATAATGCTGAACTAAACCTGGGAAATTTTAATGACCAGATTCCAAATGTATGACTTGGAGCTAATTTATTGGTAGTCAGACATATAACTACATGTTTTAAGTTCACGCATAATCTCTTAAAAGAAAATCCAATGGAGAAACAGATGACTGTACTATTTGATTCTCCGAAGTCCTCCTGCTGATGATATTCAAGACGAGTAGAATCTTAAAAGGAAATAAATTATTACCGACCCAAAGTAATTGCGAAAATGCCAATATGATTCAATGATGACTCAATATTATAACATACTGCAAAGTAGGTATATTCGGAAACCAGCAAAAAGAATGTAGCAAAAATTGAACAGATAACAAGCCCTTATGCTATCTTCCAAATAAAAGGTTATGAAAAAGAAAAAAACAAAAAAGAAGACCGAAATAAAGCAAAATAATTCTCGGCTTTGTATCTCTCCCAATGATTACACTTATGTTAGTATAGTTGAAGGGAATCAACAACATGAAACAAAATGAATGAAACTAATGATCCCAATGAAATAAGAGAGTCGAGTGACAAAAACAAGTATAAAGTTTGAAAGATAAAAATAAAATGTATAACACTGCATTATGAGCAGGAAATGGAAGAAGACACAATGAGTAAATCAGTTCCGTTTCCTTAGACTTTGAAATCTGTAACCCGAATTTGTCAAACATTAATAATCAAATTTGGAAAATGCATCTACTCGGACAGTTTACACCAAAGGTCATTAGTATCATTATCTAATGCTAAATTTTAGCTAAGTAATTAACTATTTTTAACTAATTGGTCAACTGTTACACCAAGATAGAGTAAACCGTTGTTTTAGATGTTCGCGCATCTCCAGACCGATTCGGTTGATAACGGTATATAGATCCTTCAACTAACTGGCCATCTCTGTCTGGCCCTGTGCTTCTGAAATTATAATGGGTCGCCTAATGACCATTTCTCATTTAAGAAATACCTCGAAAATAACCTATAACTGTTTGAATCGAATCAATGTACGTCTTTAACTCTCTGTGACAATGCTTCATAATAAATCAAACCATTGAGCTGAATCTTGGTTCGTTTATATATGTAGGGACACGTCATCTAAGCTGCAACAGAAGTATACTATTTAAATGGTGAAGTAAAATGCCACATTTAGGTGCTGACATAAAGTTGGATACTTGTAAGTATCTGTGTACATGAATGTCCGAATCAATTCTGTTAGTCCAAACAACAAACATAGACTCTGTCAATAAAGAACTTTTATTTTAATTAGGTGAGGGACTTTTAATTTTCATTTCATCAACTTTACCACAAATTTGCTAACTTTCGTAATAGTCGGGGTCAGATATCATGATACTTGTGTTTCTAGTGCATAGCCGGTAGCAGAAGAATAACTAAAGACAGAAAGTTCATGCCTTATAAACAACGAAGTAGAATGAAACATTTTTGTTTAAATAAAATAACATTTTAAAATCAAAATGTTAACTAATCAATATTTATCGCCCGACAACTATTCTGATACACGTTGAGAAATCTATTTAAACATCATATTTCCTTACGACAAAACAACTGATCATTTCCATCATTGTTAATACAAAACATATTTACAAAATTCAATTTACAATGTGTCTTGTTTTTAATAATTTAAAATGAATATACATTTTTACTAAACCGCGGAACAAATAAAACAAGACAATACGCATAAAAGTTAAGACACTTTCAATGTAACCGAAATTAAATCCACTGCCTAAATAAAATATTTTAGAAAAAAAAGTATAATTATCTTGTTTAAATATGTTGGTGGTTTAAAAATGAATAGGAAATTTAGTCATGTAATAGATACTACTTATAATATTTCGGTGCATTCTTCCATGTTTAGCTAATTATCTTTTATTGACTATTCATATCCTCATTTTTGACTACCATGTATGCGTCGAACTACCTGAAAACCGTAAATCTTATCATATTCTGTTTTAATTCATAAACATTCAAATAAATCAATTACAATTGACTATGGAAATATCGTTTAACGGTTTCCGGAATATATATCTGCCATAGTTCACTATATTCACTCATCCATTTATGCATACCCACAGATAGCTTATAAATGTCTATCTATAAAACACTTGTATTGTTTTGCTTCGGAATATTGAATGGTGAATGTATTTTGATTTGTATGTTTGTTGGGTTTTTTTTTCATTATGTGGATTTATCCTGTTTTATTTATTTATATGTATTACCTTGTTTAACCAATTGTACCTTAAATGAAAAAATAGATTTTTTCTTGTCATCCATCTACAAGCATTCTCTATCATTGATAATGTAAAAATGAAAACATTTTCGAGTATTTTCGATGAGATTGTACATGTGACAGTATTCGAAATAGTATTCTTACTCATAAAAACAATACTACAGTATTCTCTATTGATAATTAGCATTGAAAGCCTTTTCTGTGACTGCTTTCCAGCTTCTCTATGATGAAAATGTGTAAATGAAACACTGTATCGGCAAATATATTTACATGTATGTATACAAATCCATTTATTTGATTGTTTTTAGTAGTATACAACCTTCGACACTCATATCTTCAATCACACAAACGAACATACATATAAATAAATACACCTAAACATAGACATTAATAAAATGTTGATTCACTAAGACTCAAAATAATAAAATGACCACATTTCCTCAATTTAATGGATATCATGATTAAGTCTAATATGCTAGTGGTTTGATGCAAATAGTTATTTAATGAAAAAAAAAGTAAATATGATAATTCATTATGTACATGTAACAGTATGCCTGTTTTTAGAAATGATTAAAACAACATTGAATGATGTGATCAATGTTGTTTTAGTTTATTACTTTCAATACTCAGCTGTACTCTGTTACACTTATTTTGTTTAAAGTAGTTGGTTACCAATGTTGTAGTATTAAAAACTACAGTATGACAAATAGACTTGGACAAAATTGATAGACTGAACTCCACTTCATATACATTCATTGTGTCAGTTGAACTTTTTTCAAAAATATACATTGATGAATAAAACCTATTCCATGTTCAATACTTCGAAAAATATATCTTCCATTTGACAGTTTCCGTTTAATAAGAAAACTAAATGGATATCTGGATGAATGTAGTTTAGCATAAAATGTTTGACATTAGAATCACATATATACTGTAATTTAACTAAATGAATACCATGAGTTTATTGAACGATGAACTTGATTTGATTTTATTGAAAAGTGAAATGAACAAGTTCATTTATTTAAGATGCCCCATTAATCAACACTAGACTAAATTTTTTTAGCATTAATATACCTACAAATATGTATGATTCAATTCTAAAATAGGCCAGTTTCTAGTAAATAATTTAAAAGTAATTCCCTGAGTGAAGATTGCATTGTTTGAGTAAAAAGACTTCATATACATCTGGCCAAATACCAAAAACAGATAAACACCAGGATCCAAGATTTGCAACAGATTAACACTGAACTATATATTTGACAAATATCATGATAATCATTTCTTAGTTCACTAAATGTTAGCTTAATAAATTCCGGACCTTGTTAGGGTTTCCAACAAATAAAGTCCCATTTAAATCTGCTAACGATAGGTCCTTATTTCCAGTAAGAGACGGAATTCTGAAGAATTCTGTCTAAGGCTATTGTGATTTATTAACATTTCTACCATACTACACTTCTTACACTTTCTGCCATTCATATTACGTATACATCGCTAACAGCTTATGAATTTTTGAGCCGTCATAAAATAATAGTGAGCTAGTTACTTGAACAATAACTCTATATTAACGCATAACATGTCAATATATGAATGCAGTAACATAAACAACACTTGTTAGTTGAGTAGTAGTTCCTCTGAATATTAGATTTGCAGAAAATATTAATTTTTGTAGATTATACAAAATGTAAATGGAAACTCTATGATACAATAACTTGATATTTTTTGAGTTTAAAATCAATCCAAACGTGATTGCAGACCAGGATAAAAAGTTAATTCTGATACCTTGATTGATATACCGACAAATAAAACTTAAATGTGACCATCATCTGGCTACTGATATAAATTGGTTTGACGAAAAATTATACTGTTTTTTTTTCATATTTTGATCTTACTAATATCCAAAATGTAAAGTTAATGATAAGTAACAAAACAAAATGAGTCAAAATCGGAAAAGGCTACTGTGAATTATCTTATCTTTCAGTTAAGCTACTAAAGATAGAAATTTGACGAAACTACTACAATTCTAATAATTTATAAATGAGTTAACAGTGTTACTGAAAAACGAAGACTGGAAATGATAGATTTATTAATTAAAATCTAGAATCGATATCTTCTAAAACTTATTTGAATGAAAAGATGCTTGATGAAGATTCATTAAAATTATACGTATCATGAGCTCTGTGTTTTGATATTCAAACCAAAGGTTATTGAGAAACCTAAAGAAATGAAATTTTGCGCTTTTGTTCAACATACTTTCATTAAAAGAAGATCCAACCATCTATGTCAACCTTATAACTAGCAAGTGAAATTTCAGAAATGATTAAGATAACTCCAGTTTTATTGACGTTCAACTTCAAATAGCACATTCTGACATAATTCTGATGTTATTACAAATATTGTCGAAATCCAGGAGTCATAGGACTGAAAATTATTGTCATGAAGTATTTCACAAGCAAAATAGAGAAATGAAACATTAATTAATCTGTACAATGTTCTGTGTCAAACTGTAGAGTTGTAAAGTCTAAAACTCAGAGCGTCTGATAGCTACAACTTTCGTATTTCATAAATCATTGTCATTAACATAAAAAAAGCCAGATAACATACAAGTAACAGGAGTCTCGTGGGGACCATTAGATTCCTCAAGATTGGAGGTATGGCTTCCTGGGAGTTACCAACTAGTACAAGATGTAGATCCATGTTCTCCTGACGATCACCTCCAACCTCTTAACATACTAAAGTTGTTTAAAACTTGTTTTAATGATTTACTTTCAAACTCACCAAGAACTTTTGTTCAAGGTCATCTTAATTTTAGTTTCCTTACGTAATAACTGACGTAAAGTAAATCCAGCCAAAATTAGCGTTATTCTCGTTAATAACTAAGTGGTGTAACAGTACAATATCCTGATCCAAAGTTGTAAAAACTCTCTCCGTGTTGGATTTGAGCTCTTACTATGTCTTTTTGAATAAAAACAACAAGAAAACTCCAAAACTGTCAGTTATTCAAATGCGATTCGGAGATTCAGATACATAACTAGAATCTATGGAAATGTAATTTGTATTAGTCTGAGAATGATTTTGTTATGACTACATATTCCGCATTTTGGTGCATAGTTGAAGCTGTTAACTATTACCATTAAATGCCATTCAGCAAATCATTAAAAATTAAAATACGCTAATCCTTTAAAATGGTTTCAACTCTAGTAAATAGCTTCTTAGATTAATAGTGACCCCAGTTAATGACGCGATTTCAGAAATTCTTTATCCTTTCTATTGTATATCAATTGGACTTGGAAATGTGCATTTACTATTAAAAAACTAATAAATTCCCTAAAAATGTTAACTATTCTAGGTTTGATTCCTGCTGAGATCATTCAATTCTAAAATAAAAATAAATACTTACTCGGACCTCGTGAATTTCTGTAACTTTTTAGCGAACAGTAACTTCTGGTGAAAAGTTATATGGCATACACGCTGGTTTATTAGTGTTTTTAACGCAATAGAACATTTTTTTTAAGCAGATCGATGTATTTTACTGAAGAACTATCCGGTTACTTTGATCAGGATTAGGTCAAAATAACCAGCAATCTATATTACTCTAAAAAAAGATAATATTAATGGTAGTGTTGATGAATTTTAAAGAAAATTATCCCTGTTATTAGTGATAGTAATATTAGTTGTGTCATGTATAAACAAAAGTAGCAACACTCAAACCCGATCGACTGTCGACTTATAACAAAATGCCTACAAAAACAATAATGTAAAATTGACTCAAAACTATCCGATTATTTTTAGTGAACAACAGTGATAAAAGCCAAAATCTTTACGCATAGATATATATTGTGATATATATAAGTCAACACTAACAAAGAAATATGGTGTTTGCAGCATATATATATATATATATATATATATATATATATATATATATATATATATATATATATATATATATATATATATATACTGAACTTATCCGAAAGGAAGATAAGACACCATATGATTCATAAATTGTCATGATTCCCGTACTCCCATATGTTCAAATTGTCATGGTTACAGATTTGACAGCTCTTAATTAGAGTCACCAAAATTATTATGAATAAATATTCGGTTGGGAAAAAGATTGGTGATTGAAAGAGAGTAAATCATTAGGAGAATAAAAAACTAGCTTTAACTAGGACTTTCGGTTTCTGTAATTAAGGAAAAAAATCCATTATTAACAAAGGATGAATGATTGGTAAAAAAAACAGTGGATTGAATACAAACCAGTAACTGAAAATGTAATGTTTCTATTGAAGGGAAAATGTTATTCAATTAAGAACAGAACAATAAACATTTTTTCTATTCAATCAGTGGGTTAATTCTCAAATGAAATGAGCGATGGTTCTTAAATTTGTACAAAATTGTTATTTTAGTAATAAGCTAATCTTGATTGGTGAATGTAAACTTCGTATCTCTGAAAAATAAATAACTGTGTTTAGACAAACATAATTTACCAGCAACCGACTGAATTTTGAAAATTCAGGAGTTTCACTGATTTGAAGATTTTATTCTTAAGTCAGTTTCAGGCAACTTTTGTTAGGATTAAAAGACCATTATTCCTCTGAAACCCTCTTAAGTCTATGGTCCTCAATACAGACATTTGGTTACCCGCTATTAACACATTTAAAATAAATGTTGTAGAAACTGATAGCGGTTATCTTCGCTAAACCAATAGTATCTAACAGCTAAAGACGATTGACAGGGACACTTGCTAACTTAGATTTTGATAATGTCATTGTTGCAAATCATTTGAATACATAGATATTAAATAACTGATAAGAACTATTTTAATGGATTATAATCTATTCAATCTTGTTCCCTATTGAAATATACCTTATGTAACTCTCGTCACAATTTGCAAATAATATACTGTTATCGAGACAAATAAAAGAAGTAGAAATAGCATGATAACTGGTTAATAACCTAAAGAAAATTCCCTAGCAGTCAGTCATTCTGGTGCTCAAAGTAGTACCTATTAAGTATATACTGCAAATTATTTATCGGAGTTACATTAGTCGAACAGTATTTTCCAATTCGGCACAATTTATCAACCGCATACATTTCATTAGAATCGAAACTTAATTGCTGACTTCAGAAATTGATTTTACCATTATATTTTGAATAGATATCTGTATGTATATCCATATGATCCTTGAATCCCGCGAGCGGGATCATGGATGTGCACCGGTGAAGAGTCCCATATTAGGACGAAGCAGCCGTCCAGTGCCTATACTACGAAGGCTATATCTGGAATGAAACAATCATTATATATCTAATTAATGATATTCAAACACTGTACAAGTTTCAAAAATCTATGAAAGTTTAAAATCTAATAAAATTGCCATACGTGTACGAACATTTCTCCGTATTTTCAAAGTAATATAGACGGTCACCTTAGCCTTAAAATATACTTTGATTTTAATTACACTTCATATTGTATGCTTCTTAAGGGGCAGTAAAAATAACCTAATCTTAAAAAAGATTATGTAAGTTAAGCAAAAAATGAGGAAGAATAAAAACAATTTAGGGTAGAAAATTTTATTCTTTTTACGATTCTGTACCGATGATACAATTGACATCGAACTTGATAGACTAACTTAGATGCTTCTCAGCAGCAGATATCCCTTTAGATTCATTGATAAAAATTCGGATCCAAAGCAACAGCGTGAAAGAGCGTTTATGGTACTGGGCAAAACCCTCTATATGAACCTTCAAACTAAGAGAAATTATGCACCAGAGATTCTAAAAAACAGACTCACAGAATCTCTGAGAAAAGTGTCCTATTGATCTGAACTTCGTATCGTCATCTCTAGTCAGCCCCTAACTCGTATTTGTGTGAAGGAAAAGCTCACACATGAGACCAAATCACTTTGCATCTGACAATCTACTTGCTCGCACAGAGAAAGTTATATTGGCAAAGTAAGTTCTTCCGAATAGCATTTGCTAACACTACCCTCCCTGGTTATGTAAACGATTGTAAAAGCTATCCAAAAGTTTATTCTTGAAACAACCAGTTAATTCACCGGAATCCTCATTCAGAATTATTTATAAAACTAAAATAATCGGTTCGAAAAAAATAAAAATCTATGTACAGTCATATAACTTGGCTAATGGATTTTGTTTCGCGAAAAATCAAGTTGTTTCCAGCCATTTCACGAAGTTCTAATCTGATTCCCATACGAAAAAACGTGCTCGCACTTTGTACACTCGACCTTCAATGACTGAGTGGTTTTCTCATAATCACAATAAAAAATAAATTTTATCCCAGTTATCGTTGCCAGTGACGCAACTTTGTCGAAATATAACACATTAGGAAGAAATTAATTGCTTAGATAGAGAAAATGTTTAGTGTAATCTGAATTTTTGTCGCGTATCATTAGATGGTATACTGAAGCAACAGAATACCTGTAGTACATAGTAATTTGAGATCAAACGTTACATAACTACGTAATATGGTTGTACTAACTTGCGTGTAACTTAAAACTTATCAAAGTTAGTAATCATCAGAATTTCCGTATATATATCAATCACATATTTTGAGGTCATCTAGGACATACACCAACCAAACAATCCACAACCCCATACTGATAATCTACAAGATGTTCAGTCTAATGAAAGGCATCTCTCTACGGTTAAATGGATAAAAACATTGCAAACAAACTAGCAAGCTGTCTATTATTTTTTTGAAAAACCACTGGAAATTATTTAAACATTTCTCACTGTTGTCGGTAATCTTCATCTCATCAGATTTCTTAGTTAATATTAGTTGGTATTGAAGTAAAGTTAGAATTACTTTGATGATTTATATACTTGAAATATTCCTTTTCGAATGATAACGTTTAGTGGTTGTACATAAAATCAAATTTGGATGATTCATGTTCAATAATCAGAACGGACATATTTTATTCAACGTTGAATAATAATAATAATAATAAATGAATAATTCTGATCATCTACCATCTTTCTTATTCCATATCTGATTCATATTCGTTCTTTTTATTATCCACTTTACTTCACCCTCCATCTTTCACACACATTCCACAGACGTATATTTTTTACTCACCGTTTACCTTATTCTTATCCAATTTGTCCTTACTTTCCTCATGAAGAATACAGGAAAATCTTCAATTTTCGCTTGAAATAAACAATGTGAGATAAGTAGTTCTAGTAAGAAAAGAATCATAACTTGCCACTCATTCACAGAAAGGAATTATTGTCTTCTTAAAAAGTTAAAACAATCATAATAAAACATTTTTAACTGATTTTATATAGTTATTAATTTACAGATTCAAATTTTTATGACTATTAGCATAACACGAGTAAGTGCCAAATTTGAATTCGACCTATTTAATGAGAATAATGATGCATACGCGTTTGTGTGTTTGTATGTGTGAAAAAATCCGAGACCTCAATATTGTTACACATATGTTATAAGAAGGGAAAAAAATCACTCTTTAGTCTCTTCTGATAATGTTACTGATGACGATGTGAAGGGCTAAGTTCTTAATGGAATATTCATTTATACATACCACACCATTTGATAACCTAATTTGCAAAATATCTCTAAAAACATTTAACTACAATATTAACGGTAATAATAATAACCATTAATGCATTAATCTTATCTAAGCTTTTTATCACCTGTTATGAATATGTTGTTGTTTTTTATATTTCTCTTCTTGTATTTATCCTTTTTCTCACTGTCATCAGCATCCTCATTCATAACATAATTTTTAATCGCCTCTAACCAATTCATTTACTCACTGTCCAGCCATATTTGCCTCACTATCTAAATAAATGTTCTACTTGTGTTTATACATAATTATACATATATGCATATATGCGCTAATAGATAGCTACTTAGATTCCATACAAAATACATCAGTAAAGTATAAAAATGTTAAGCACGCGATACAAAATCACTTTGGTCATATATATATATATATATATATATATATATATATATATATATATATATACTAATGTCTGTATACTACCATACTGGGTGTGACCATTAATTATTAAATTTTTTTTAGGATAATTACCATTGTAAATACTATTTCATTACTCTTATTAATTTCTCTTATTTGTCTGCTAAGACGAGGATATTGTGATTGTAGAGAAAGTAAAACGTAACAAAAAATACAATCCTTCTCTTTTCTTGTATATAAGATTCATTAACCGACCTAAAACATTTTTGCTTCAGAATTCTATTACAGAATGATTACTTCTAAATCTAGGGAGACGGAGATAAGAGGGAAGCCATGTTAAAAATTGTTGCCATGATACGAAAATTATATGATGGAACAGAATTATTTATTTATTCAACCACAACCCCCCTTTCTTAGCATCACTCTGTTCATATGTTAAGAAATTAGTCCATTGTTAAATTGTAATCAAATGATGGATAACTATTTTCGTAGAAAGTATTTAAATGTCAACATTATATTGACATGAGCACCTGCTTGACCAAACAAGTTCAAGTCTGCTTCAAAGCATCCCGAAAGGAAACATATCTGCAACATTAATATTGTTGAGTTGTAATAGAAAGATGTCTGTTGTACAATATTCTAATTCCGTAAAACAAAAACACCCATCGAACCCACCCAACCAAGTTTAAAAGAATTTCTTGAGTTATTCTAGTCTACTCATTAGTAGTCTACAAATGTTACGAAATAAATCAAGTTACCAAATTGTTTCTAGGAAATTTTCAGAAAAACTGAATGCAGCAAAACTACTAGTGAACGATAGTACCAATGAATTGTTACTTTCTATAGAACTGCAGACCAATTGCCATTATAAGTTTCGTACATCAATTGTAGTTTTCACAATTTTGGTTCTCCATTCAAGAGAGTTAATTATGCAGGTCACTCTACCGAAGATTTGAGTAGTGTATGGTCTAAATGTATCCTCTGTGCTTAAGTAATGATGGTAACGTTGTGATGAAAATTAAATTGATAGTTCCCAGTCATACTTTACGCTGGATATAAGTCTGCGATTGACTTAGAACATATATGCTAATGACTAAGGCTTTCAACAGTGCAATAGCTCGGCATCTACTTGACATCGGCCATACCGTCGACATTCTGCACGCTTTTAAAATTATCAACAGACAAATAAGTACGACCACTCTCCGTTTTTCTGAAGCCATTGCGATCAAAAAACTTAAACCGGACTTATGCATTCAAAAAGAAACTTTAATAAACTTATCATTACCCATTTTATTCACACATTTCCACCACCTGATCCTCTTAAAATATGTTAACTTTTCAAATTCTATTTAATTATTATTACGTAACCCATCTTATCATTATTCAATTCCATTAATCTCTAAAATTATCACACAATTTATGAACTTCACTAAACTATTACACCACCCACCCTGAATTAATTCCTTTTTTAACCTCTGACCTGTTCTAGCATATATATATATATATATATATATATATATATATATAGTTATTATTGTAACCCAATTATTTACACTCATCTATGTCAATTGTTTCACACTATCTCCATGTAAAAAAATTCTATCACAATTTTGGTTTGTAAGCAGCTGACCAGAAACCTCGAAATAATATGAATTCATACTATTCTGCATCAATGTTTGTTCTTGCTCTATATAAAAAAGATGGACAATTTAAAATCATTCAACTTTAGGACTAATCAGTAATTTAGTATACCTGGATTGTGTCTTATAAAAAAAATACAAATTTAATCGTATTTAATTTCATAAATGTAATGAAAAATTGTAGCTAGCAAACAATCGAGCATCACTTCTCACAGGATGTAAATTTTTTCAATGGACATGGATCAGTTACAGTCTTTATCACTAACATTGGGAAGTTGAAAACCCTTATAAATAATCTATGCTAATTGATGAGTTTGTGAATGTTTACAAATCCCCGTCAAGATGACTGTAAAGTTCCAAAGTCACATCCTTTTATAAACATAAACATCTTTTTTCCTTTGTTTAACTTTGTCACTAAGAGCATAAGTCTAGTTAGTGAACAAAGGATGCTTTATTTGCTGGTTTTCATTTACTGTCAAGTTATGTAATCAAAGATCAGAACACAGTAGGAAATTCAGTGACTATTTAATCATTGAAAGCATTCTATTTACTACAGTGAAAATAAAAGGCTGATTAGTTGGAGTAAAGTGCTTGTGTACATTCTGAATTACAACATTAAACGTACAGTAAACATGAGCACAAGTTTCCAGTGATCAGGAACTCACTTCAGTACAATAAATATGATGAGAACGACAACCAAAGACTTTTAATAGTTGAACTCATCAGCCGATCTCAGCCAGACCACCATTGAAAACCTCTCAGCACTGGACGGCCGTTTCATCCCAGCACGGGACTCCTCAGTAGTGCACATCCACGATCCCATACGCTTGATTCGAATCCAGAACCTTCGATTTCGCGCGCGAACACTTAACCTCCAGACCACTGGGCCAACATCATCCACTTAGTACACACTCCAACTATTATTATCCCTATCACTATTTTTATCCTTGCTTTACTTTTATTTGTGGTAATTATTATCAATTTTATCATTTTGTTGACCTTAATCATAAAATTCATTATTTTCAAATATGTCTTGTACTCAACTAAGACATGAGCTCATTCTCATTTAATCCGTTCATCTACAAACTGAACATCAATAAATGCGAAAAGTAATTATAGGAACTTTTCATTAGTGAACTAAATGACATTGAACATTGTTAAACATAAGAGTACATTGGTAAAGAGTTTCATTTCAGTGAGCCTTTGAAAGATACGAACCGTATGAAATTAAATGAATTCAATTTATGTTACAAAGTTTGCTGTTCATACTTCACAAGTTTACCAAAATAACACTGACCTTGAAATTAATATAGCAAGCAAAACAGTCAGATGAGTATTTTAAATCATCTGGGTTCCTTAATAAAGTAATAGTCTAGTAATTAATAATAATCCTTTTTATTCAGTAGTAAATTCTTAGAATAAATTATTTCAACAAGTTCCTCTCATTCTATGTATAAGTTAAAGAAATATACATAAACATGAAGAAAATGAATAAAATTTTAAAAAGTTGAATAAAAGCCACGGAAAAAAAGGAAGAATCTTTATAATTGTGAATAACAATATATGCAAACTCAAGACAATAGGTTTTTAGCTAGATAGTTCCTTACAACTTTTTCGGTACATATATGTATTCTACATATGGGACTGAATATCTTAAATTAGTAATGGGACTTTATGACATTGTCTAACGCTTAGATCCTGATAAAATTGAAAAACCACCCGTGGAATAATTCTGAACAAATTTGGAAAGTTAACATGTAGTCACACCCAGTTTCCTTGGGCTATCTGAATAATAATCAATCTGGTATGCTGATGATTTACATTTCCATACATTGTCAAAAAATGAACTTCAACACGCATAACAAAATATATATATTATAAGTAGTCAGAGCCCTACTATATTATTTCGTAAATAAGGTAATTAAGTCAACTAATTGACCACTATAGTCTCATCATACTTAAGCAAACAGGAACAGGATGTGGCGCATATATATATATTCCTATAACACCGACAAACAGTGAAACCGGTATTGCGGCTGGTTTAACATATTTTTATATAAAACCTGCGTCTAAAAAATGTAAGGGCTGAACAAGAATCCATACAAAAAGAAAGCACAGATAATACACACACATAGATAGGCCGACTATTTATAATAAAATTATTCTTTTCACATAATAACTCATCCACCTAAACAGTAAGAAAGTTTACCTGGACATAGTTTAACATAAAGTAGTCGGGTGTACGTAAATAACAAAACAGAAAACTGTCGATAAATACCGGAAATTTTGAAAGGACAAACCATACATCAAGCGTTCAAGTGTAAACTAACCATAGTTAATTGTTTTATTGAAAAAAACCTATAATGATAATGATAGTGAAGCATTCATCATAAGTATTCATTAAAATAAGTAGTACATGGTTATTTATTTTTATAATCATGCCATTCATCAATAACTTTATAGACGGAACAATCTTATAAATTACTCAACTATGATATTTGGCACTAAAGTTATGGATAATGATCCTTTTGTATCCTTAATTATAAACAAAACTCTCACTAAATAATCCTGTGAAACCTGAAATTATATATATATATATGTATCATGAAGATTATCTTCAGATCAAACAAGTTCTACAAACCTATATTATTATAATATAATTTTGAATATTACGTAATTGGTAGGATGAAGACATGGTACCGAAAAACTGTTTCAAAAAATTAGAATTGGCTTGTTCCTATAGTTTGAGCTCCGGTAAGAAGTAACTGTAAATTGGATTAAGTAGTGCACTAATGAGTGTTTATCAAGCAATATTCTCAGAAAAAAGGATGGAGAATTATCACAGAGGTAAACAGGTGAACTTTCAGCATATTTTATCTGTCCCCAATCTTGATGCTATCCTGACAATCATAATTATGTTTAAAATGAGACAAAACATATCTCACATGTTTCATTTCCAGATTTTGAGACCAGTGTCATTTTAAGAATAACATTATAATGTTAGCTATCTAAAATAGAATCCAATGATATATTAAACTTGGATTAAGTGAATAAGTATCGAATTCACCATTCATTTAATGGAAATAATTTGCATCTAAATGAACCAAGTACAACAGTATTTGGAGGAATTGATTAAATATTCTGTATCGGATAGTTACAAATATTATTAAGAGAATTGACGAGTAAGTTTGTGCAACTTCTCATCGCAAATTCAAGTAAGTCTAAAACGACAACATTTACAGAATTTCCTTCCAAATGTTATCTATATTTCAATCCAAAGAAATTTGGTAACTTGTTTCACATGAATCAGCTTCTCAAATAAATGTGACTAGATTTGACTAGTAGAAATATCCAATGATTATTGAAAGATGGATAAAAATTGGACGCTGGAGTATATAATTTGCTAGAATAATGGTTAATTCAGTGATCACATAAGTATTCAAATAACTTCATGCTTTCAGCAACAACAACAACGACTACTACTACTACTACTACTTTGAGTTCAAATTTCATGAAACAAAAACTGAATTTACAAATGTGACTTAGGTAAACCCAGTTTCTCATAAGTTAGGTTACATTTGTAAGAGATGATTTTATTCAACGAAATTTATTGACAACTAAGGGATTGCGTGAAAATGTCCTGAAACTGGTAGGCTTAAGAATGAATTTTAATCGATGAGTTCAAATCAGAAAACCAATAATAGTAACATGATCCAAATTTGATCTGAGTGTGTATGGTGGCAGTGATTTCTAGAAGATACATTAAATTAGTTGTTCATTGTATCACCGGTCGATAAAATTTCTGATTTTATTAGCCAAAAGTACCCCAGTAGGGTAATGGGTGGGGAGAAACTTTTCTCTCTCTCGAAAAGTCCACACGTAGCTACAAGTTTATAACCACTGGTAAAGAAATCCTACTTAGTGTATTTTCACTGCCGGGATTTTGTTTATAAGATAAAGAAAATGAAAAGCGAGAATTCAGAGACCAAACTAGGTTGGTGAGTACGGAAGATATACCAAGAACAGTTGGAAAACCCTGATTCCAAACCAACGACGTACATGAACCTCAAGACCCTGAGGAAAACAATGTTGTGCGAAAGTGTATTTGGTCACCAGCCACCATGACCTTGCTCCACTGTCTTGCAGATCGGCCTTCTAGGTCAGAGGGTCGAAAAGTGACCTCCTAAGGAAGCCACTTACTTCAACTTCGGCACTTAAGCGAAATCCCAGGCCACATTCGATTGTCCCCACTCGTGTTCTGTTCACTACACTGCCACCGACATGGTACGGAAGGTCCACCTAGGGGGGGTGTCATAGGACCTCGTCCCCTAAAGTCACTCCACTGTCTTGTGGATTGGACCCCTAGGTCGAAGGTTATGGAGTGGTCGCCTAACGAAACTAACTGCTTCGGTTTGGGCGCCCAGACAATATTGCAACTCACACAAATTTGATGATAGCTACAACCCAGGAGAATTATGCTTGCTGCGATTCTCATTCTCATCAATTATACTCATAACGATTCGATAACATTCGTTTTTATTTTATATTGCGTCACTTGTTTATTCCCTTTTGTGTACTCCTTCATTTATCAACTCATATAACAGCTCGCCTATGGTGAAAATTCTATCCTATCTATGTCCTATGACTATGTCTTTAGAGTCTTAACGTCGACGTCTGTTGTCTATCTGAGACTAATATTCATGACTAGTAAAGTACCACATGTTTGCATTCCATCTGTCGATTAGAAAGACTTATTTTACGTGTGATCTTCCGGGGACCCTGTCATTTTCATCAGGTTTTCCGAGTGTTAGTGTCGAACTACTACTACTACTCTCCGACAGACTGCAGCCCGGACGCAACCAAGGATGAGTCCTACCACCAGAAAAGTTAGCTATCAACCCACTGAAAAGTCTCGATGAGCACTGAGTGAATTAGCATGGCTTCATAAAAATGGCGGGAAAAACCGCTCGCCACTTCGCCGAACGCCCCCGCTAATAAGAATAGGGTCTTTATAGACTCCTTAAAACTCGTTGGGGCACGTCAATCTACTCGGAACGACCACGAGACTGATGGTAAACGTATATTCTTGCGTATAAAAATTGTGCAAAGTTCTCGTAAGGAGCGAGAAGCCTGTTTGTTAGAGCATGTTGAAAGGTAGTAGCTGGATCTGGTAACTGCCGGAAGCTCTTTCAACGCATTCGAGTCACTGGCAGAAATAGGTCTGGTGTGAGCGAACGCATCTGTGAATCTCTTGAGATACCAATCACTGACATCCACCGACTTGGATGATGGACAGAATTCTTCGGGGAACAGTTCAGCCGCCCTAAAAAACTGATCAGACTGTCCTATCATTCACGGCCAATGACGACCCGTCCGTCTAAGGAGGAGGAAGTCCACAAAGAACTAAAACTCCCAAAGTGCCATAAATCACCAAGCCCGGATAACGTCTTCGGCGAAAAGTCCTGCTGGCCCATTGTGGAATTCGCGGGTTCAGTTCCCGATAACTTGGCTCCTGCAGTTTTTATGGATGTTGGCATCCTTCTTGTTAGGGGACTAACTGTTCAAAACTCTGGAAACATTGACCCTAGAGGACCAGGGTGGTTTTCGTTATGACCGAAAATGTATTGATCAAATCTTTTTCCTCCACCAAATGTTAGAACAACTCCATACTCATTGCAGGTCAATAATCGTTGTTTCTTGATATCAGGCCAGTCTTAGTTTCGTTGGACAACACTGTTCTCTAGGATCATCTGTTGAAGAAAGGTGTGTCTGACAAGTTTGTTAACGTATTGAATGCTCTCTACGTAAGCGACTAACGCAGAATGAAGGGATACAACATCTATTCATTGTTTCATTCAGGCCGCAGGGTCAAGTAAAGCTACCCAGTCTCACTTTTTCTCATCTTTGCCATCAATAACATCCTAGTAACAGCTTACGGAAGTAGTTAATAGTTGTGAGGGACTTTAACCTTAAGGAAGACTTTTCGACCTTGAGTATATGGATGATATTGTTTTACTGTGCGAGGATAATCAAGTCGCTCTTGATAGTAACATTAGAAATTGTCGAGAGGTTTGTGTATCTGGGTAGCCATGTATGTGTCAGTGGTCAATCTATGTATTGCGGAAGCGTAGTGTTTGGGGGGTGGTGTGACTAATGAGATCTATTTGCGTGTAATGAAAGCCACAGACCTATACCAAGCTGGGCTATATTTTGAATCGTCGTAACGTAAGCCTGGTTCTTAAACGTCGGGTTTATAAAGCGTCATTGAGGTCAGTTTCGCTTTATGCTTATGAAACCCGGCCTCTCCAAGTTGAGGATTTTATATGACTGTGTTCAAGCATCGTTGTCTTCGAAGGATTGCTGACATTCAGCGGCAATACGATGTTTTACAATATTCAATTGGTGTCAGAATCCTTAAACACTAATCGGTGGCTTGGACATGTTTTACGAATGTCATACCGGCGACTTCCAGATCGTAATGTATGTGCCAAAGCTGAGACTAGTTGGAAAAAGCATCGAGGCCGTCAGTTTATGAAATGGTGCCGTGAACTAAAAGAAATCCCTTAAAAATTACATCAATCGGTCTGTCAAAACCGCGAGAATGCTGTTCGAGAAACAGCGCAAATCAGTGACTTGAGACGGTATCACGTATGGCTAAGAGCATAAAACCAGTGGTGACCCCCACATAAGGTCCTTTTAAATTCATTGTCAAAATTATAGAACCACCCGTAAATGGAATCATTTCTTGTTGCATTGTAACCGAACTATTTCTCTCACAATATATTAATCTCGTCCACTTATCTTTGTGTTTATTGTTATAGCCTCCCTCCTTCTCTCTTAGAAACTCCGTTTTCTTATTTATTTGGAGATTAAATAAAAGCTTGACTTAGCACTGTGTATGGAATAGCTATTTTCGACAGGCAACCTGATATTATCTACTTTTTTAACAATTATTAACTTTAAAATCTGTGGGTAACAATCGAGAAATACCTCAAAACCTTCGAATACACCTAGACTTCTACGAAGCTCTGGGAAATTATATACATATGCATTATACGTATTTGCATTAAATCGATACTAGTGTTGTAGTTATGAAGTATAAACTTCATATCTTAAGTATATTGATAGGACAGACAATATGAGTCTTAATTGAAAATCTATGATGGCAAATTTCTGGTATCATGTATATAGACAACTGAAACTTCTCAAAGTGCTCATAAATAATACAAATGCATGTGTAGCTACAAAATAAATAAAAACCATTTTATTCTTCAAACCTATCTTTCAGTACTTTAAGATAATACACCCGTGCTCACGTAGAATACATAGCGACAAAACTTCGCAACAACTGTTTTCTCAAGTCAATAAATCGTGAGAGGATTTCTAGAGAAAATTTCCGATTAAAAAGAAGTCTATGCTGGTGAATATCAATCCACATGAAGGTATTCCATACATTCATCAAGATTTTGAAGTTATATAACTTTTAGAGAGATAAAGCATATATATTTCAAAAATATGGTTGATATAGTTTCGTAGTCTTCACCGTAGTCATCCCATCGAATGCTGTGTTGAAGGTTATTAATTGGTTGATTCCTTTACTCGACTTGACCATCATTTAAATCCTAGTCTGAACCTACACTACTCACAAACAAGTAAGTAGTATGAAGCAAAACCGAACAGTAAGACCACCAACACTTGGACCAGTACCTTATATGCTGTACCAAAGTTTTGATCAGTGTATGAAACTTTCGCTTTAATTATGTTTTTATACCATGATGAAAATTTGATCTTTTCATTATTGCGATCGCATCACTTCATTTCAGTCGGAAAATCGAAATTAGACAAGCAACATTTCAATAAGACATAATCCAACTTGTCGACATTACTTATATTTGGATCGCATATACGATAGAATACAAACCCATGTTTAAAATATCTCAATGCTTGCAACACTGGTCTACATTTGTACATCTTGTCTTACTTTTCAAGATAACCACGTTGCATATCTGAAGAGCAGGCTGAAATACAAAATAAAGGTGAATACAATAGGACAACCGTTTGATTGGGAAACATCATTCTACAGACATTAGTAAAAGAAGTATTGTCACTACGTCACATGAAATGTTGTTTTATGAACCTAGTTGTAATAGTCTAATCACCATTTAAATAACTTGTTCCATTTGACCGAGACTATATCCCAATTTTTTGTCACAAACTGACTTCAGTGGGTGAATAATAAAAAAAGTAGACGACAGGAACAAAGGCCTCAAGTTCGATCCATACCGGAGTCACATTAACTAATGAGGACCTCCTAATTTAAACAAACCACATCCCTGTTGTACTGTGGTTCACGATAGGATTTGAAGTTAGCTCATGACGAAAATTTCCAGTCAAATGAGAATTCCCAGAGAACCATGGATGAGTTTACAACTTTAAGCAGTCGAATTACAGTCCTACATTAAAAGACGAATCGAAAATCCCATGGTAAATTCTGAACTTTGGTCTCAAGCATCCCCAAAGGATGTTTACTTTAGAAACGTATTTGTCATCTATTTTAAACAGACTAGTACACACTCACGCCTGTTACTTCTCGTGAAGGGGCATAGGCCGTTCACCAGTATTCTCCATCCAACCCTGTTCTGGGCAATCCTTTCCAGTTGTTATTCATCCTTTTCATATCTGCTTCTATTTCCCGAAGTAATGTGTTCTTTGGCCTTCCTCTTCCCCTCAGGATTCCAAGTTAGGGCTTGCCTCATGATGCAGTTCGATGGTTTGCGTAGTGTATATCCTATCCATTTCCATAGTGTTTCCCTAATTTCCTCCTCAGCTAGTTTGTTCTATCCAACAGGCTGCTACTGATGGTATCCGGCCAATGGATGTTGAGAATCCGCCTGTAGCTCTTCTAGAGTTATTCCCCGTCTCAGGCCCGGGTAAAGGAGGAGGGTTGGGCATGGGGTTAGCGACTCCATCCTGTCGAAAACTAACTCGCTAAAAAAACGCTAACCAGGTTAGTACACACGGTGTCCATTAATATGGGGACAAATATATCGGGAACAGAGAACACTGGATCACTATCATACTCAATTGCTTCATAGTTAGGTAAGGCATCTGTATTTAACTGACGACAAACGCTCACAAATCGGTATTTTATACGGAACCATGCATTGACATTTCTATTAGTATTCATCAGTCTATATGTACACACCTAAGGTAGAAAAAGGAGTTATTGTTACGTTGAAGACCAAGTTCCTCAGGGACTGAGACTAAGAAACCACGATCGTTAGTTTATTGTGGAGACGACGTTAAGAAATTAAAGTCATTCTGGACCATTAACATCATCAAATGGCCGCAAACTTACTCTTTACCAAAAGTATCGGCATCGAATGTTTAAGGCGGTATTATCCGAAATCACACTGTAGTCGGTCTTGTACCACCCTAGCGATCTCAGTTTACAATGTTCATTTGCATAATCAATAACTTTGTGTTCATAATTATATGTCACTCATCATTCATACTCTTATAATCCCTCATTTTGGTCTTACCATCGACCTATCTTCGTAAATGTTACCGAATACATCTTAATATCAATTTCCTAGCAACCTGCATCCATGCCTTCGAAAATCTAGAATATCTATACTATTCAGGATACAAATATTTAACCAGATAAACAACCCTTGTAATTTCTTCATGATTATCTTTCTCTTCATTGATGACGTCTTCTGGTATTATCAAGTAAAGTATACATACCACTTTCAAATGAATATTTTATCAGTATTGGAGGGAATTGAAGTGAATCCACATATTGATACGATCACTGTTCTTCTCTTAATCACTATCCCACTGGTCCTAAATATACTCTTAGTAGGACACAGGTGTATGTTTGAGAAAAAAAATGATAAACTTCAAAAACCACTTTCGAGTACAGAACGCTTGTTTTCGTAAATAACCAGCCCCAACTGTCTTATACAGTTTAGCAGGTCTCGGAACGTCTTTATATAGTACTTAAAAGTCACAGTTGCTTAAACACTGAAAACCAATCGAGTGCTCACGAAGAGCTCTTACATACATCTTGACCCCGGTAAAATTCATCTTGGAAGGCTCTAGCATGTATTAAAGTAAATTGACTAGTGGCCTGAAATTTAATTTGACCCAACGAAGCACTAAGATAGGTAGGTAAACGTAAAGGCAACCAGAAAAACTTTTATAAACACATGAATAACGCTTAAACATGACCAAAGAGCGATATTAAGGCAATGTTAGCTGCCTGCGGCAAATTTCTTATTTGATATAACAAAAAGATATTTATAATCCACTAACAAATAGTCGCACATAGGTAATCGAGATTTCTAGGAAAAAATAACAATTAAGTCCAAGTTACGAAATATTTGTTTTGACAATGACCTAAGTTACACAAGACAAAAAAGGATAATAATCAGCGTACACAGGTATAGATCTTCATCTTCATGTGCAAAACGAAGTTTGTCGGTATTCACTGGACGGGCTGGATTGTGACACCACGTCGAATTTCTCCCCATCCTATCAATCTACAGAGAAAAAGAAATCGATGGTTACGGTGATACGTATGTCAGTAAAACTATTTAAAACTAACTGGAATAAAAAATTGAATTACTTACCGCCAATGTCTTTCAACACGCCTGCTTAATGCGATTTTTTCATCAACTTGAGTACAGACAGGGCTATTTAGTCGTATTTTGGCTAGATCACCTTTAACAGCTATAACACATCCACCACTAGAAAGAGACCCGATATTCACCATCAAAACTTCATTTTTAGAAAGCTTTTGGACCTGTGGGAGACAATAAAATAAGAAACAATAAATTATTCGTTTTAGCAGCATTTAAGGTTTTATGTTACCAACCAAAAGCTCATAAACCTATTAATTGTGTTAAAATTCGGAACAAATTAATATTAAATGTAAACAGGTCTTTGTATTATTACGTTTCAGGATGATAAAGAAGTTAAAAGTTTGCTGAGAGAATTAAAATGTGGTAGTACCGAACACATTCCGACAGTTATTTAAAGGCGAATTGAAACTTATTAGTTTACAAAACAAAGGAGGAAAGATAAGTCTAAAGAAGGCAATAATTATAGATACTAAACTATGATGAGAAACCTTTTATAAGGCAGTAGCGACAAACGTGTAGTCCAATATTTATTCACTCAGAGTCAACCACAATTAAATGATAATCCACTTTTACAAAACAGACCACCAAATAAAACGTTGTTGAGTGTGAATAGCGATGCATACTGGCATTATTAGTTGGGAGTGTTACAGTAAATCGAGGATGTTGAAATTTGACTTGGCAATCTACAAATATAATTTTCATACCACGATCGTCATCGACCTACTGAACAGGACTATCCTCTAGGAGTGCGTGTTGAAGACCATAGGTTTATTCACATCTCAAAATTTTAGTAGAAAACGCACTGAGATAAGGTGAGAAAAAGAGCCATTCCTTTCCACTTCTAATCCAACAGTGAGGTTGAACGAGGTCGACAGACTTTCGAAGTGTAGTGTGGCGTGGAAGGTCTGTTACCTAAATGAGGACTTATAAACTCCGAATAAATCGATATTGTTTTACTCTGCGATAATACACCGGTCATTCAAAGTTTCCTTTGTTTTTGACTACCGTTATCTTAGCAGCATCTGTGCTGTGTATTGATTCCCGATCCTAGAACGAGGTGGATAGCGAATACGTGGTCAGCTTATGAAATAGAGCTGTGGAGTGACAGATAACTATATACGACTAAAAGAGGCTAGTCTATTACAATTTAAGTAGAGTCCCAGACACCGACCAACTGAATGGGTTCACACGCCATCAGATATGATTCGTAATAGAATTAATTGATGATTCTGTTACAGTTTTCTATTTTTACATAAACTATGCATCTACTTAACTAAACAAAATCTACCTAGGTTTCTTTTCAAGAACTAAACATCAATCTCATCCATTTATTGACCAGTTATATGACAGTTACCATTTCTTCCACGTTGCGTGGTAAATTTATGGTAGCATTGTATTAAAAGGTTTTACTGTATATAAATTAAGGGTCACAGAACTAGGTCCATATTGGTGAAGATTCCCAAACAAAGAAAAAAGGCCTAATGATGCCTAGCTTAAAGCAGTTCGTTAGTTGTCAGTCAGCGATAGAAATTGTTTCCACGTTGTAAAACTTTTAGACGCATTATTGGATACAAGAAAATCATGAGTGAAATAGAATAATAGACTACTTGCCTTAGCACCTTTTTGGTCCCCTTCTGTGCGAACACCTAACAAACGTCGTAGAAGAAAGAATGATATTTCCAACTCCACATATATGTCAGGCAAGGTGCCAACCTGTCCTAAAACATGTCCAACCAAACGATCAGCGCGACACAACTGTGGATCGATTTTTGTCCCAACTCCAATTAAACCTCCTGGAACAGCATAAGCAAGGTCATTCTGCTCCGCGAAAAGTGACACAATACATGAAATAATGGGTCTACAAGTAACGCCCCCAGTCTCCGAATCTTTTGAAACGAGACCTGGTCTAATTTCTATTTTTTGCCCAACCTGTTGGAAAATGTTACATAAGACAATTGAACAAAAATTAGGGACTACACGGAGATAATAAGAAAAATTGTTGAAATACATTATCTAACAAGAAATGAAACAGACAGTTAGAACAGAAAATAAATGATTAGGACAAATAAAGCATATATCACAATAAACTACCTTTAGAACCCCTCGCAAAATGCTCCCTCCAGCTACTCCACCTTGTAGATCATCCACTTCGCAACCAGGTTTGTTTACATCGAATGATCGAATAACTGCAAGTAAAGAAATCAGACACCATATAGCTAACCATAACCTCTGATTCAATATACACTTAAACTTGTTTGTTATATACAAAACAAACAACTCACCAATCAAACGAGGTGCTGATGTAAAATCCCGTACTGGAACCGGAATGTGATTCACAATGTAATCACAAACAACATCAATATTATACTTCAATTGTGCTGAGATAGGTACAACTGGAGCTCCTTGAGCAACAGTACCCTGGATAAAACGTAAAATCTAAAAAAGGAATATAAATGTGATCAATACACAAGTACATCTTTTCAGTCGAGATAACCAGCACGGTTTGGACCATAAACACCGTCTAGTAAGAATCCGCGACACTTTTACACAACTATGACTTCCGAAATTCTTCAAGAACTTTCCAGTCACACAACAGTAATTGGTTTGTTTTACGCAGAACTTTTATTTATCTGACAAACACTGCCTGAAAGAGGTATATCACGTTCTGAAACACATGTTAACCCAAAAGCACAGCGCAAAAGAGTAAAACGTCAACTGTTAATAAAGTTGACGATACTAAACAACCTGACCTTTTAGTGGTATTATTTACACTAATCAGGTTTTATAGACATCAATTATTTAACTTTCGAGGTCAAAATGTCGACACACGCTAAAGTGCATAAGCCAACTTACAAAACAAGAGTCCTCCGACATACATAAGTTATTGCAAAAATCAAGACACAATACAAAATCGGATGGGGAAATTTCACCTGGTTTTTCAAGACTTACCTGTGAATATTGTTCGCGTGCCTGACTTTCCTTGATTAAGTCAATCTTATTTTGAAGAATAATTATGTATTTCAACTGCATGATCTCTACAGCAGCGAGGTGCTCACTTGTTTGAGGCTGGGGGCATGTCTCATTGCTGGCTATCAACAATAATGCTGCGTCCATAACAGCAGCACCGTTTAACATAGTTGCCATCAAAATATCATGACCTGGACAATCCACAAACGAAACATGCCTAGTTAAAAAAACATTGAAGTTATAAAATAGAAAATCTCATACACACTCGTTATGGAGGATTTCACGATTTGTTTCGAACAGGTTTTTAGCTCTTAAAATCAATTAATAGAATGTAAATGGATGAATGAGCCTAATAACATATACTGTGGTCTAGTGACGGCTAATTAAGATGCCGTACTATTGACTTACCCCAATGGATGACTAGAAATTAAAGACCACCAGCTAGATGATTAGGTTTTAATACAGTGAAATAAGATGCTTATGTACAGAATATGAGCACAAAACAAAAAATGGCAAGTGTAATAGGTGATTGAGGAAATTAACATGGCTACTCGTTCTTAAATCAACTAAAACCCTATTGTTAAACCTAAACTTTGGATAGTGTCAATAATGTCCACAAGACAGTGAAAAGCGTAATAAACTATTTGCTGACAAAGATGACCTACGTGCAGTGAGATAATTTAAATGAAGATCGGGATTCCACTGCGCATTAAAAAAGCTGAATTAAAGACGTTAATAGATAGTCTGAACAATATAACAATGTAATGCAAACTATTATGTCAAAAATTCAATTTCAGAAGTAACATGACCACTAAACATGACTCGTTTGCTTGCTGTTATAACTGAACAACGGACCTGCCCCCGTGGCTGAACTTGGGATTGCTACATGGTAGTAAATGTAACTGGTACCATCCGAGCGTACTTACCAAGGGCAACTTAAATCACGTGATCCCTAGGACATGTAAAAGCGATTAGAGCAATACAGAACAAGGCATTGCAGAATGAAAGGGAGGCTAAGTAGAAGTGTTGACTCGGTCCATTGTTTTTAAAATGTTAGGCTGGTGGTTTCATAACAAGTAACTCAGTGAGTGAACAAAACTATGACCAAAGCACTTTCGGGACATTTGAGAGATTGGAATAACTCGACAACACCACACTGTGCTCTTACTCACTAAGAGTAGTGACAAAATGAGTGTTATTAACTCAAGAATCAGCGCGATTTAATAAAAGCTCTGAAAAGAATGAACAGTATTTATCGGAAGACGTTAGCAGTTACTACGACAGATAAATAATTATTCAAATTACCTCAGCAATGTTAGTGTTCCATCACATCCTGGTCTAGGACAGGGAAGAGAATCATCTGTTGCACTCCCGAATGACCGATAACAAGCAGGGCGTATGCATGCTTCACTATTGCATTTGTATATCTTAGCATTAGCATATCCCAGCTTTATTGTGATGTTCCTGATCAACTCATTTTTGTGCCTAATGGTATGCACTGTGGAAATTGCACGCACAACTGTTGTCTTCCCGTGGGCGACATGGCCTATAGTACCGATGTTTATGGTAGCCTGACGACTGATGACCTCCGGTGATAAGGCAGTTAGTTTTGAAACGTCCTAGAAAAATTTCCGTCAAGTATTGAGATATTCCACTAACCAGATCTTCTACATTCTGCACAGCCAAACCACGTTTGTCTGGCATTACGACTAGCCGCCTTGGATTCAGATCGTTTTTGGGAACAAAAGAACAAACATATGTGGTCCAGATTGAGAAATTCAGAGGTTCAATATATTTATTATTCTGTAAATATACTGTATACTAAAGTTATTTTGTGCAACTTAGGCATTAAATTCAATAGCATTGAACACCACATGTTTGACAAAAGTTTTAGACCTAATATCATGTTTTTAGTTTTGAGTTGAAAATTACCGAATAAATTCCGATGGTAGGATAAATTTAGGGCCTAAGATAAAGCTAAGTTTCAGATAGATCTATGAGATGGATACGTTATGAGTTTGCAACCTATGAAAAGCAGACTATCTTGCCTTTAAAAATAATAAGGCTCGCAGATACCACTAACGCTTTCAAACCGGATCATACCAGTAAGCGAAGAAAGCATATGAATAAACTGGTGTTTATGTCAATAAATCTTTGTACAGCACCTCTGTTATCATGGAACATATTTACAATTGAATGATAGCTTGTTAAAGAATTCGAATCGTCGCTCACATCCACTAGTAACTTTTCAATACTTGACTGTTGTATTTGGGGCCTTTTTATCACCATTGGGTTTTGTTCTTTCAGCACTCATGGACTTATACTTACACAAACCCTTTTGACATCGGTTTAACTGGGATCTTTTTACAACACACCCGTAAAATGGTAACATAAAGAATCAAGTAATATAGACTATATTTGGAAAGAAATGATTGGAAAAGAGATTGAGAAGTGCTTACTTACTTCTTTTTGTGGAAATTACACTTCCTACTGCCCTTTGTTCACTGTTAATCGAACACTGTATGTCTGTCTGTGATCAATAATCTCCAGCTGATTTCTAGAGTCCTAGTTATTTATGAACGTAATCTATGTATTTCTATATTCATAGTAGGAACGTGTATCAGGTCGAACGTGTCGAGATCTAACTATATCTTTGGACTATAAGGGAGCCGTGGGATAGTAGAAATAGTTTGGGATTACTTTAGTGATCCAAACACAAAAATAGGTGGTAAAAATAAGATAAGAAAATGGGTCAAAACTAGGTACACCGGGTTACGCATCCCTCACAAAAACTAGTCAGTTTAGATCATGAACGTCTCGACGCATCTGCTATCTTACAAATGTACCTAAAAATATCCAAATATAACTATTACCTTGTTCGTATATCTCAATGAACATCCTGTCACTTATTCTCAGTTGCTTTATTTATTGAATAAACCTACCTGGTCTGTATGCTGTCCGTAAATTCATGTAGTAAATGTTTGACTGTGCTTGAAAAATTGGTGTGTAGCTGCTATGGAAGACAAATATCATTAATTCGGTTTCTGACTTCTGGTTTGACTGAATTATACTCAGTAGTAAAGGTGTTATGAGAAGCAACGCTTTCAACCCCAAAGTATCTGTAGCACCTTGGAATCACCTAATGAATTCGCTTCACTTTCGCTGTGATTTTCGAGATTTACTGGCCTCATTGCGCGTGTTATCTCTCGTGGGGGAGCACAGGCCGCCCAACAGCAATCTCCATCCAACCCTGTCCTGGGTCGGCGTTCTCAGTGCTGAATTTGAGTATCTTGCTTTTACCTGGTTTATGTTAGGGCCTACTGATGCAGATGCTTCTGTTTCATTGCTTGTCTTGACTTACATTTGTTGATGTGTATGTAATAGAGGAGCCAGGTCATCTGCGATATCCAAGTCGTCTACTTAAATCCGCGCTGTCCATTATGCTCGTACTTCCCTTCACATGTGTAGGTATTCCTAATCCAGTCAACTACAAGAAAAAAGAGAAAGTACGGGATTAAGCAGGCATTTCTGACTCCGGTTCGCAGTTGTAATGCATTTATCAGCTGTTCTCCATGCATCACCTTATAGTGTAGTCTGTCATATGAATTCCGGATGATGTTCACGACTTTCCTATGCACACCATAGTGTCAAAGAAAACTATCATAAGTTCTTCCTATCCACACTGTCAAACGCCTTCCCATAGCCAATGATGTTGACGTATAGTGATGAATTCCATCCAATTGATTGTTCAGCGATGATCTGTAGTGTCGCGATCTGGTCTGTGCACGACCGATCCTCACGGATTCCGACCTGGCGACCTCGAAGCTCGACGTCCACTGGATCTTTCACCCGGTTCAGCAACACTATGCCGGAAGCTTGCACCGGTATCGACAGTAGTGTAGTATCTTTTTAGTTTTCACACTTGCTCAGATCTCCTTTCTTTGGTATCTGGATGAGACATCCTTATTTCCAGTCCGTCAGCACTTGATCTTCCCCCAAATTTTCCTTGATAGAATGTGGAGAATGTTTGCAGTTACTTCTATGTCTGACCTTAGTGCTTCGGCTAGTGAATTGTCAGGTCTTGATGCTTTTCCATACTTGGTTTGCCTGATGGTCATCCTGATTTCTTCGATTGTTGGTGAAGTGACATCTATAGGAAGGTCTGCAGGTGCTGCTTTGATGCCTAGCGGATTCAATGGAGCTGACCTATTCAAGAGTTCCCCAAAGTATTCTACGCATCTGTTCTCCAGTTCTTGAAATTTCAGTGATTGACTTGCCTTCTTTGTCACTGACCTGTCTCTCTGGTTTATTGTGTTTCCCTACCAGTTTCTTCGTCGTGCCATATAGTTGTCTGATATTTCCTTCTCTTGCAGCTTTATCCACTGTCCTTGTTGGGTCTACCACATATTTCTACTTGTCATCCCTAATACTCTTCTTCACTTGCTTGTTTGCTTCTGTGTATCCAGCCTGTGCGTCAACTTCCTCTGTTCTTGTTCGGCTGTTCCTAATCGCTGTCTTCTTGTCATTCCTTTATTGGATTTTGTCCGGGGTTTCCATAGAGATCTATTCATTATGATGAAGCTTATTCCGGCCGAACACCTCCTGATACGTCAAAGTGTGTGATTTTTGATCCCTTTCCATTTTTGTTCCATGGTAGTCTCCTTTTCTTCCAGTAGATATTGTAAAGCTTGGAACCTGTTGCTGAAAGTTATCTTGAATTGTTTGGGTTTGTCAGTATCTCGAAGGAGTGATGTATAGAACCTTTGTACTGCAGTTTCCCCAGCTGTTCAGTGTTTCTCTAGCTTCAGTTACATCTTGAACACAACCAGTTGGTGATCTGAAGCTAAGTTAGTACCTCTGTTTGTTTTCACGTCTTCGATTGTCCATCTGAATTTTTATTGATACAAATATGACCAATTTATACATTAATTGAACATGGTAACAAGTAATATATATTATTATTGGTGGTTGCGTGGGAATTCCACATTCAGGTACATATCAGTTTCATTTTAGGAGTCATGTACATATAATGAATACTGACAAAGTGTATTAAGTATTAGATGTGGCTTTTCCTTTATAAAACTATGGAAAAACTCGTGTGATTAATCTTTGAATTGTATAACAGTGAGCGATTACTCATTTACCACTGTGAAAATTATGGAATCCTCGGAGTTCAATTTTCTTAGCATTGGAGTACCTGTTTACTGTAGCACGCCATCATTGAACGGAATCAGTTTTTAAACTGTTTGTGTGTCTGAGCAAGATTTAATCTCTCAAGGTTGATTTGGGAAGATTATTGTTATGCCTTGTTTGTCGAGGAGATTATGCTTACAGTTTTACAATGAGTCAGGGTCTAGAAACTCCAGTGGCTTTGGAACTATTTTGCGAAATGTTGGAAACGTTAAGTGAAAGACCAATAAGTGGTATTGTATTGCTGCGTTGGTCTCGTTCGGATATATTGTCTCTTATGTTGAGCATAATGTCACTTATTCTTATATCATGTTCTGTTGCTTCATACCGATATTCCTCCAGGTACTTTATGTCCTATAAACTAGTTTGTTTGACTGGTCTAATATTTCTAGCTACTCCTGGATATCGATTGCTGGGGATTTGCTCTTTGTCCTCTTGTCAAGTATCCTTTTGTTCTTAACGTTCTTAACGCGTTATAAAAGGATGATTTCATCTTGTACAAAGTTTAAGACATTCTTAAGATCTTCCGTCACTTGTCTTAGTAAGTATGTTGTTTCTAATTGTTTGTAGGAAATTTGAAGCCGAATATGCTTTCATATTCACCATGTCTAAATGGACTTTTAAATGAGATGGTTGGTTTGGATACCCACCTTACTATCCGAGATGGAAAAATCGTGGTCTTGCCTGCTGTTTTACTTGTTCCAGGTGATGTTATTATTATTAAACCAGGTCAGACAATCTTCGCTTTCTGCAAACAAATAAATGAAGTAAGGATATTTACATTTTTAATTTTCGACCTCTGAACTAGAATCACATTTACTTTCCAGGTGATGTTTATGTCCCTCAGAAACTCAGTTGTAACCTGATATCCACCTCGTTTACATCCATTCAAAAATCAGATGAGTCTGTGGTAGCCGTTGTCATCCATTCTCCTTTGGCTTCTTACCTTGATATCGCTTCTAGACCAAGAGTTGAAAATGGTTATACGTTTCAACCGCTTGCTTATAAAGTTGTGAATACTGCAGTTTGGGTTTCTTTAATTATCAAGTGTTCTATAACTTTCATTTTTCTAACTTCAATATTTATTTGCGCATTACCTATTGGTGATCTTAGTCATCAGTTTTATCGCTTGCTAATCTGGTTTGCCCACACTCTTGGTATTGTTATTGCTTCTTCGAGCTTCTCATTGTATTTCATATGGATGATTGCCACTGCTGTTGTCACATTCCACTTCCAGAATGTTCTTTCTAATTCTCAGGATCATTTTAAACTTATTGATGGCAATGACTTCAAATCTCCCCATGTATTTTTCCAACCCAACATGTCTAAGGCTTCCAAATCAAACACGTTAACTTTTCACTCGCTTATCTCCAATCTTCGCTACTTTGGCTTTATGGTAAGTAAGATTAAGCTTGTTTAGCAGAGGCAGCTCTTTCAACACAGTGCCTAAAATAATAACCTCCATGTCTTTCTAACCCCTTACTAGGGCTTGGAAGTAAGTAACTTGGGGGGGATCAAGTATGTTTCCTACCAGTTCATGAGTTGGATGAACCATCGTCTTCTGACAAGTTAGGAAGACTGCCTATGACCAACTGATTTTAACGGAATTCTTCATATTAATCCGTTACTGAAACAGTTATACAGTGGTTTAAGTTAGGTGGTAGATAAAATATTTTTTATAATCCCTCACTTTTTGTAGGCATTATGTTCTCCACCATTCCGTGTCCAATTTTGAAGGGCTTATGTGTTCAAATAAGGACCCCACGCTCCAAATATCTGTAGCATTCGGTAATAAGCACACTTTAACCGCACTAAAGCCTTTCTGTATCTCGTGGATGGGGAGTTAATATGGGTGCCGAAGTCCCAATAACGGGCAAAATTAGGGTACTTATTTACTAAGGAGCACAAAGGTTGTTTTGCATATGTTCAATACTGAAAAGCGATAACAATTAATTGAACATTTATACCAACTGCAGAAAGCAAAAGAACTAACTACATGAGATGAAAATTTATTATTCTCCAAACGTCTGCACACATCGAAGATCCTTAACAGTTAACCGCCAGCAATATCGAATGCGATAATTGACCATGCTCGACCAAGATAGACATATGAAGGACATTAAGAAAGAACCCTGGTAAAGACAGATCTCCGTGAAACAAACACTGAGAGTTCCTTGACAAAAGATATATCATTTAGAAATGAAGTAACGTTTAAAGAATTGACATTGAATAGCATCAAATATATGAGGCAGTTGGGCAGACATGATCGTACTTCAGTCAAACGACAGTTTTTCGTCTGATGTGAGGCTTAGAACAATACAAAGTTAGAGAAAGTGTACGACTATTTCCTGTGGCATATGACACAGTAGTTTGGCCACTTGGCAATATCAACAGTTAAAGTAAATTGCTGAGAATCACATGAGCTATATTTCGAACTTTCCATTAAGTAGGAAAATACACTTAACCTCACATTGAGCAACCTCCAGTAAAATATAACTGACTGAGTAAGAGTTGATGTCCTAAAACTTACAAAAACTAGACCTTGAGTGAGTAAGAATAAGTATTCGAATGTCTTCAATTATTATCATCATAAACTACTTTTCTTTTCCAACCATTGTTATTACCTGAGTAGCATTAAACTATCACTCTAAATCGGATCAATAGATGCATAATTTGTCGTATCAAATTGTCTTCTCTAATTAAACCGAGAAAGATTCCAAAGTCAACTGCCCATACATCGGTAAACCTAGCAACAATGAACTACACCTAACTGATAGTTTATTGCCGAAGTGTACTTTGGTGATACAAATATTTTAGTCTTTTAACGAACAAAATGGTTTGAGGATCAACTGAATCCAGCCTAGAATGTACTCACTAATGTTAGGACTAACAACTGAAACTGAAACAGGCTCGCATGGTCCCTTGTATCGCATTCGGTTGTTGTGATTTGCCCGCATATGAACCACAGATTCACTGACGTGCTTTAGCAGACCTTCCACAGATTGGGGAAAAGATCTTGTGAGCAGGTTTTTTTGTTTAAGCAATTTCGTCATTGTTCCTTTTGCGTACGGTCTGGCAATTCGGCACTGAGGGACCTTATCTGCTTCCCTCTCCAGGTTCTTTAACTTTGTAGCAGTAATAGAATTGACATTTGTTTTCAGGTCGTTGAAGTTTCTTGCTTGCACATGAGAATTAGCGGACTTTGGAGTAGAGCGTAGTTAGATGAGAACAAACGAACGGACTGTATTTGTAATTCACCATCAGAAGTCATTCAAATACAAAGGAATCATCTGTTTCTGAAATTTCAGTGGTTGAATTGCCTTCTTTGTCCTTGTCCAATCTCCCTGGTTTACTATATTTCCCTTCCAGTTTTTCGTTGTGTCATATTTCCTTCTGTTGCGGCTTTTACGGTTGTCGTTCCTCTAGTGCTCTTTTACACTTGCTTGTTTGCTTTTGTTTATTCAGCTTGTGCCTTGAATTTCTCTGTTCTGGTTAAGCTGAATTTAATATCAATATTCCTGTTGTAATTTTATTTAATCCTGACCAGTATTTTGATAAAGACAAATTCATTATGATGATCCTTCTTCCTACCAAGAACCTCCCAGCACGTTGAAGTCAGTGTGTGAAGATAGGTCTAATAAACCTATTTTGTAAATAGTTTTTGATGGCTTTTGCATTTGTTTATTTCCACAATCTGTACATTTATCACTAAACGACTATACTTGTTGTTTAAATATGTGACCTTGACAACTAACTTCCTTCCGTTTTGAATTACACATAACACGACATTGTTAACTGTGCATTAATAAATACACTCTTATACACACATGCCTCTTTCTATCATGCCTGTGGATATAATAAGTAAACTATCGATTAACTATCAATTATGTTTATAGACTTGTGACATTCCTATTGCATTCTACGTCGAGAAAACTGGCTGGAGCCATATTTACCTCATTAAAATTATTAATTATCTATAATTGTGGATCTTTGGTACCAAGCACAACGGAACACGCAACAGCCAGCTGATTTAAGTAGCGTCCATGAACCTTTATTTCGCGTTAATAATTTATAAGTTCCTTATTGTTATATTAACTTTTGGACGTAATAAATTTATTGCTATTCCTTTTTGGTTAATATACTGTTTGGTCCACCACAATTATCTGGTGAGCCTCGTGTTTATTCTAATTGTTATATTATTTACCTTTTACACGATCCACTGGTTTATTTTTCTCGTAATGTCCCCCACCAAACTTATTGACATGGATTCGCCTCCGGTAACCACTATTGTCGAACTCTGCTGAAAACATTTTAAGTTCAGTTAATACTATCTCAAACTTCAGACTCCCAACTTATGGAGCTAATAACCCAAGAGTCTGGTTTGCCCAAATTGAAGCTTTATTCATGGCTCGAGGCATACAATCTCAGGCAACAAAGTATGCGCATATAGCCGGCGCACTTCCCATTGAGATTGCGGCTGAAGTTGGGGATTTAACCGACCACGTGCCAGAATCGGAACCATATGATAAGATGAAGGCAGCAGTAATTCGACGCACTTCGGTCTCAGATGAGAAAAGACTGCAACAATTGTTAACGTCTTGTGACTTGGGAGACAAGAGACCCTCCCAACTTCTTCGACACATGAAACAACTTGCCGGTCCATACAAACTGGACGAAGCCCTTCTAAAACAAATGTGGTTTCAAAGGTTACCACATAGCGTTATACAAATTCTTAGTGTCTCAGGGAAATCCGTTGCCCTTGATGATTTAGCTGACATGGCGGATAAAATGATGGAAGTCTACCACGATAGTCACTGTGTGAACTCTTTGCAACCAGCTGGATCAGCAGACATCAGTTGTTTAGCCTCCTTCCAAAGGCAATTAACGCAACTAACAAGCCAGCTAGCGTCACTACAGACGACAATTGCAACCGTCCAAGCTAGACAATTGAGATCCTCTTCCAAACGAAGATCTTTTTCTAGACAACGGTCTCGGTCACCGAAGTAAACATCTGCCGTTAAATCTTTTTGTGAAGCATCCGTACACAGGATCAAATGGGTTGTGGGGTGAGTATTTCGTGCCTTAAGGTAACCCTCGTGCTATTGATAGAAGAAACCAGAGAAGTAGTGAATAGGTCTTTATTTCGATCTTCGCGCAGTCACAGTGGAGCGTGGGATTATCTGTTCAGACAAACAAAGGCTCTCAACATTCAATATAAGATAATAGGGAATATAACGCTTATAAAAAATAAGGAAGTGAATGAATACTTGAGCATACGCTTGGTTGTTTGAGGTCAACTCTTAACCAACCAACCTGAGCTGTTACAAGTATTTAGGTGTTGGAGCCTGGTAGCATTGTCAATCATGGACTTAGCTTTTTCAAATGCCGTTTTGGCATCAGGAGGTAACTTGAAAATTTGGTTCTCTTCTTTCTTTGTACCTGTTTTATCGTTTTTCAGTAAATCTGTCGACGCCTGTAGTACATCAGCGCAATTTGGTAGAAATCGTCGGTAAAAATTGCACGTCCCAAGGAAACGACGTAGTGATTTTACTGAAGTTGGTTCTGGGTAACTGGTAATGGCCTCGAGTATTTTTGGAAGTGATTTAATGCCTTGAGAGTCGATATGATGTCCTAAAAACTCCAAGGCTGGGACACCAAATATACATTTAGAAGGATTATTAACGACGCCATGTTTTTTGAAACGTTCGAAAAGGGTCTGTAAGTGCTGGATGTGCTCTTCTAGTGATGGACTGGCGATCAAAACATCGATATAGGCAAATGCGAAAACTAAACCCCGTGTAACCTCGTCCATGAACCTCTGAAACGTCTGAGCGGCGTTTTTTTTTGCCCGAATGGCATTCGCAAGAATTCAAACAGGCCAAAAGGCGTGATAATGGCTGTTTTCTCAGTATCTTCGGGTGTCATCGGGATTTAATGATAAGCTCTTACTAAGTCTAGCTTCGAAAAGATCTGTTTTCCCTGCAGATTCAGAGAAAAATCGTGTAGAAGACGGACAGGATACCTGTCCGGAATAGTCTGGTTATTTAAAAGTGGAGATTATCGACGTTGTTGTTTGCTTCGATGACCGAGACCGTTGTCTAGAAAAAGATCTTCGTTTGGAAGAGGATCTCAATTGTCTAGCTTGGACGGTTGCAATTGTCGTCTGTAGTGACGCTAGCTGGCTTGTTAGTTGCGTTAATTGCCTTTGGAAGGAGGCTAAACAACTGATGTCTGCTGATCCAGCTGGTTGCAAAGAGTTCACACAGTGACTATCGTGGTAGACTTCCATCATTTTATCCGCCATGTCAGCTAAATCATCAAGGGCAACGGATTTCCCTGAGACACTAAGAATTTGTATAACGCTATGTGGTAACCTTTGAAACCACATTTGTTTTAGAAGGGCTTCGTCCAGTTTGTATGGACCGGCAAGTTGTTTCATGTGTCGAAGAAGTTGGGAGGGTCTCTTGTCTCCCAAGTCACAAGACGTTAACAATTGTTGCAGTCTTTTCTCATCTGAGACCGAAGTGCGTCGAATTACTGCTGCCTTCATCTTATCATATGGTTCCGATTCTGGCACGTGGTCGGTTAAATCCCCAACTTCAGCCGCAATCTCAATGGGAAGTGCGCCGGCTATATGCGCATACTTTGTTGCCTGAGATTGTATGCCTCGAGCCATGAATAAAGCTTCAATTTGGGCAAACCAGACTCTTGGGTTATTAGCTCCATAAGTTGGGAGTCTGAAGTTTGAGATAGTATTAACTGAACTTAAAATGTTTTCAGCAGAGTTCGACAATAGTGGTTACCGGAGGCGAATCCATGTCAATAAGTTTGGTGGGGGACATTACGAGAAAAATAAACCAGTGGATCGTGTAAAAGGTAAATAATATAACAATTAGAATAAACACGAGGCTCACCAGATAATTGTGGTGGACCAAACAGTATATTAACCAAAAAGGAATAGCAATAAATTTATTACGTCCAAAAGTTAATATAACAATAAGGAACTTATAAATTATTAACGCGAAATAAAGGTTCATGGACGCTACTTAAATCAGCTGGCTGTTGCGTGTTCCGTTGTGCTTGGTACCAAAGATCCACAATTATAGATAATTAATAATTTTAATGAGGTAAATATGGCTCCAGCCAGTTTTCTCGACGTAGAATGCAATAGGAATGTCACAAGTCTATAAACATAATTGATAGTTAATCGATAGTTTACTTATTATATCCACAGGCATGATAGAAAGAGGCATGTGTGTATAAGAGTGTATTTATTAATGCACAGTTAACAATGTCGTGTTATGTGTAATTCAAAACGGAAGGAAGTTAGTTGTCAAGGTCACATATTTAAACAACAAGTATAGTCGTTTAGTGATAAATGTACAGATTGTGGAAATAAACAAATGCAAAAGCCATCAAAAACTATTTACAAAATAGGTTTATTAGACCTATCTTCACACACTGACTTCAACGTGCTGGGAGGTTCTTGGTAGGAAGAAGGATCATCATAATGAATTTGTCTTTATCAAAATACTGGTCAGGATTAAATAAAATTACAACAGGAATATTGATATTAAATTCAGCTTAACCAGAACAGAGAAATTCAAGGCACAAGCTGAATAAACAAAAGCAAACAAGCAAGTGTAAAAGAGCACTAGAGGAACGACAACCGTAAAAGCCGCAACAGAAGGAAATATGACACAACGAAAAACTGGAAGGAAATATAGTAAACCAGGGAGATTGGACAAGGACAAAGAAGGCAATTCAACCACTGAAATTTCAGAAACAGATGATTCCTTTGTATTTGAATGACTTCTGATGGTGAATTACAAATACAGTCCGTTCGTTTGTTCTCATCTAACTACGCTCTACTCCAAAGTCCGCTAATTCTCATGTGCAAGCAAGAAACTTCAACGACCTGAAAACAAATGTCAATTCTATTACTGCTACAAAGTTAAAGAACCTGGAGAGGGAAGCAGATAAGGTCCCTCAGTGCCGAATTGCCAGACCGTACGCAAAAGGAACAATGACGAAATTGCTTAAACAAAAAAACCTGCTCACAAGATCTTTTCCCCAATCTGTGGAAGGTCTGCTAAAGCACGTCAGTGAATCTGTGGTTCATATGCGGGCAAATCACAACAACCGAATGCGATACAAGGGACCATGCGAGCCTGTTTCAGTTTCAGTTGTTAGTCCTAACATTAGTGAGTACATTCTAGGCTGGATTCAGTTGATCCTCAAACCATTTTGTTCGTTAAAAGACTAAAATATTTGTATCACCAAAGTACACTTCGGCAATAAACTATCAGTTAGGTGTAGTTCATTGTTGCTAGGTTTACCGATGTATGGGCAGTTGACTTTGGAATCTTTCTCGGTTTAATTAGAGAAGACAATTTGATACGACAAATTATGCATCTATTGATCCGATTTAGAGTGATAGTTTAATGCTACTCAGGTAATAACAATGGTTGGAAAAGAAAAGTAGTTTATGATGAAAATAATTGAAAGCCGCGTTTAGTGTCAAGGAAATACATTTTGTGCATACCATCGAATAACACTCTTGGATCTGTCTGAATTTGAGATTATGGTTGATGGGTTCTTAGTCGGAGTTGATTGTTTCGGGCTCGCAGTTTTGTCGTTTAAACGTTTATGGTAAATTTCTACGTATCTCACGAACGACATTTACTTTATTTTTAAAGCCACTTTTTACAAAATAGTTTTCTTAAGCCTATCTCCACATACCATCCTTGATCCCTTTACATTTGTCCTCTATAATAATTTAGTCTTCTCTTAGCAGATCTTGTAAGGTTTGGAACATATTGCTGAGAACTATCTTGAGTACCAGTACCATCTTGCCAACCATCAGGTGGTGTTCTGGAGTAGTGTTAGTACCTCTCTAAGTTCTCAGGCGTCCCACTGACTTAGGCTTTTCTGGTGATGTAAATATGATTGATCTGATTCTCTGTAGTGTGATTCGGTGAGACCCATATAGCATTGTGAATTCGTTTGTGGGGGAATGTAGTGCCGTCTATAACTATTTTGTTGAATGCACATAAATCTGCAAGTCTCACCATTCTCGTTCCTTTTACTCAGTCAGTCCATGTCCCGAGACGAATAATGAATGGTGACTTTTGGAATCTATTGATGGACCAATACTAAACGTATATTTCTATTGTATAATTAGTAAGTAACTAAACTATGCATATTCATATTCCTCTTATTATAAGCTTTATTTTCACCCATAAACTATTAATATACGTTTTACCATTCTTGAGTTATACCCAGTATATTAATTACTACCTCCCTCATTCACAGCCACATCTGGCTAATCCTTGTACAAATGTTGTTTCATATTTTATTGGTACGTTGTGGTCTGTCTGATTGGTATATAAACTCAGTATGTTTGGAATAAAATGATTCATATTACAGAGGCTGAGACTGGCTGGGCTAGGCGGAAAGCAGGACAAATCAGGACTCTAGGCTGCTCGCACGTGTTTTATGCGTCCTTGGTCCGATCGATAAGTCACTGCTCTCTAATCGGCGGTTACAAGTTATAACATTTTCATACGCGGTGTTGCACATTTCGACTTTGGAGTTTAGGTCTCCCATCAGGATGTTCAGGTTCTTTCTTGAGCACTTCGCCATGATTGATTGCAGTCTCTCGTAAAACTGATCTCTATCGTTGTTGTTGCTAACATTTGTGGGTGCATAACATTGAATAACATTTAATGTGATTCCCTCCTCCTGAGTGTGCAGAACATTTTCTTCTTCGTGACCAAAGTACAGCAGTATCTCCCGAATCTATCCCCTTCCTACCGCATTTGGTCCAATGGGTTTTGCTGATTCCGAGTACTGCCAAGTTGTATTTCCTCATTTTTGCAACCATTTGGTCTCTCATAGTCCGAACATTCCATGTACTTAAATTAGTTATTGCCGTGATTGTCAGAAGGGACATCGTCCTCGTGACTTCGGAAAGGTCTCGGCTTTCACCATGATGCATCATAATCCCTCCTTCAACTTCCAGGACAGAGTTTAAGTTGTTTGTTGTGATTAGCGTTTTTTAGCAAGGTTGTTTTCTACGGGATGAGGATGCTGGTGCCATGTCCGATCCTCCTCCTTCACCCGGGCTTGGGCCCGGCAGTCGCTCCAGAGGAGTAACAGCTGGAGTTGGTAGATGAACTCGCCCGTTTCTCAATCATACTGAATCTCTCAAAAGACATCGAGAAAACATCTCACAATTATTGAATCTTAATTACTCAACTGTGTATGTGATAAGGTCGGAAATTATTTCGCCACAAAAATTTAGTTACAATGTCCCTGACAAATTCATATAATCTGATCGATTGTTATTGCCTGTGGTGTTTTAGTCCAATGTAGTTCATTCTCACAGTCAGTTGGCTTAGAGTTTGTTAAGTAGCAATAATTACTCTGAGGCCTTTCAGAATATCTTATAACATTACAGTAGACACCCTTACTTAATATAATTGAATGTGCATCATATTCCTAACATGGTTCACGGTTGTCAAACTTTATTTAACTGAGTAGGTTACTGGTATATTGGTAGCAAGGATGCCTGATGTTAAATATAATCCAATTTGTTTGAGCATATTAGATGAAAACGGCGTCAATTCGCCACCACTTCTGTCTTTAAATGAACGATTCTCCTGGTACAGCAACATATAAGAATTGTTAGTAAAAATCCTGTTTTCTCTCATGCCTAGTCAACACAACTGTCATTGAACAAATACATATAAAACGTACTTTGTCTACTGAAAGATGAAGAAGAGGTCCCGAGTTCTTTACGTAGATCTTAGGTAATGTAACAAGGATATGGTATACATTAATATCAGGAATTTCATGACACTCAGACAGAAAGGTTTGTTGTCCTATGTGCAACAATACGCGTAAGGCAGAGTAAACTGGAAGTTTAAATTTACAGACCTGGTTAAGAAAATCAGATGAATGGGATCGCAACTGGTGTACTGTTTTTCACTAAGTTTAACATATATACCATATATTCAACTCCAGAGAGCTCTACAGAATATTCAGTATCCCAACAAAAATTCGGGGACTAAATTAACACACAATGAGTCCAAACTACTTTCAGTATGATATCCAGGATTTAGTGAACCCGCTACCCATTCAAATAAAAGTAACCACATGGAAAGAAATATCTATGGTTTTCCTAAAATCAACCTAGAAAAAGATTAATTGGATAATAATTGATCCACTGCTACAAAGATAATATGACTAACCCGAATACCTTGCTAAGAATAATAAATGATTTGAAGTAGGTTAAAAATCACTCATAAAATCTTAACGTAGAAAACATGCATCAACACCAATACTCGATAGAACAGAAATGAGAAGTGCATTGCAAAACAAATTTTATTTGGATTCGTCATTTTTTATGTTATTTGTACAGTCATATTGAGTTGATGGTGAGCAAACTTCTGCTACATTGTATTTACGATATTTGAAGAAATTTTCCAACAAACTGATACAAGTCACCTTACACAGGACAGTTATTGAGACAACAACTGAAGGCGATGAATTGCATAAATTCCAAGATGAATCAACAGATTTGATTGCTTCAAATGTACGGCGTATAGCATCATCACGGGTAATAGCTTTGAAACCACGAGATTTGAACACAATCATAAACGTCTTCGATCCATTCAATGTAGATTCACAAGCAATCTGTTTTGGGACATGTAAAATTGAGGACTCGTTATCATTATTTGCGTTTTCTTCATCATTTGACTGGTCTAGAGGTACCTCAACTTTAGAACATTTTGTATTTATTTTACATGACGCTAGGCCAAGGAAGTTCGACCACGCTTTTAGCACACAATTTTCGAGTGACGGCAAATCTGACCGACATGTGTTTACAACAGGCATCAAACGAAGAACATAACGAGACTCTGCATTGGAAGTCGAGAGTAGTCTTTCGAATACACGATTACAAAGTTCTGCAGCACTAAGTAAATTAGTCTGATGAAGAATAAAAGAACAGTTACTGATATGTGTTTTCACAGAGTAGAAACCAAATTTATTTTTTGAATTGGCAGGATATTTTGAACAATTTTCACGAAGTAACTGTGAGTATAAGTCATCAGTATCATCATTCTTTTCATCACTAACCATATTATTAGGTTCAGAACCAACTAATTCATTATTTGTATTTACAGGACTGTTGATTTTAGATGCTCCACTTTTATGCTTTTCAATAGAAATCTCATCTAAAGTATGATTTAACAAACGATAAGTCTCAATATGTGCTAATCGTTGCTGTTGATTGTAAGTTAATATATAACCGGTCATGCCGGGTTGTAAATTTTTCGGAATGCATGACACACTATCGTTTTGATCATTCAGACGAGATTTTTTTGAACCAAAAGCACATTTTCGGTAGTAAGCTTTGCGTTTTTTCTTGGACTTTTGATGGTCCATATGTGATTATGCTATGTTGTTTATAAATATGTGGTCAAAAACACACAATATAACTGAATGTAAGTCTTGGTAGACACTAAGTATAAAAAAACTCAATATAGGTCTAATTAGAATTTGACCGAATGCATTGAAATTATTTCTACATACAGAGAAGAATATTAGCAAAAAATATTCTGCGAAGTCGATGATCAACCGACAAAGCAACTAATAATAATAACAGTAATCAATATAAACGTGAAGTATGAAACATTCTGATCAATTACGTAGAACAATAGACAGTTTGTATAGGGTCACCTATGCAGATATTGAGCGGGAAATTAGTGTTATAGCAATCAAACAACTGGGAGCAGGTTCAAGCACTAGTTATTCAACCATACATACTATATATATATATATATATATATATATATATATATATTGGGTGGTTAGTTGCGGCCTGAGTACTCAGTAGTAACATCTCAAACTGTAGAGTTAAGTGATGCGGGCTCAAATCCTACAAGAAACATTAGTTCCCTGAAGTCTCCAATTATACATGGCTAATAAGTTCCAACTTGGGTGAAATTTAAGTCCACATCCACGGCTTCTTATCGGCAACCTACAGCAACCTAATATTAATAACCTCATGTAAGTAATATATACTGATTTGTCGATGAGAATGAATCTATTTCCTTGTTTAGTTTACTTGAGGATGGTGAGACTGGATCTTAAGATAAATCCATAGCATTGATCAGATCGCCCAGATCGTCTATCTGGTACTAGAGACACCCTAAGTATGAGATAACAACCGAAAGTAACACTAGATGACTACTGGTCCAGAATCCAGTCTCCCATCCTTGCTCGCCTGATAGTCAGAATGGAGCACAACCCAGCAAACAGAAAGCTTTTAATCACACAGTTCAAACCAACCATATAGGGCAAAATCCTGATCACATATCAACAGGACTAAGAAATTATCACATGGGAACAACTATGCCATAAGTGGAAGAGAACAAAGTGACAGGCCTGCAATAAATTAACGATATCTTGGGAAACGTAAATCACAAGAGTAGCTTGTGTCGAACAAGGGCTTACAAGTAATTATACAACAAAAATATAAATAACTGCAGATAGGACTGTAGTGGAGCAAAGTTTAGATTCAGGTGACCTGTGAGACTAAATAAACCTATAGTGATGGTCATAGGATTTTCATACAACTGGAGGCCAACAACATTAGATTACATAATGACTAAGAATCGGATTTATGACATAAGTAAATCATAGAGAAGTCATGACAAAATAATTTATTCGAAAAAACAACACACCAGAGGTCATCGAACACTTTTCGACTGTTCGCATGAAAATATAGAAGCAGCCCGTGTGTTTGCGTCAACTAAGTGGTTGAAATTTATAGGTTACATCAATCACTCCCAACAACTTAGACAATCTGTGATTTGTCAGTTACACAGTAAACCTAAACGCTAGTAATGATCATAAGAAATATTGGAAAGCTTTTTATGTGACTGGTCGAGTCTAACAATAATTTTAATCCAATCAGTCATTCATAACCAGCGCAAATCCTAGCACAAATATTTGGTGGCCTAAGTTTGCATACCATAATGGCACAAGGAAAAATTAACATGAATAATGTTGTAGTTATCCTAAAGAAAAAGACTAAATATTGAGAATATGGTAAGAAAATACAGAATAGAAAATGAATACTGGATTTAAAGTGAATACATCTATACCACCACAACCAACCTTAAGCCATATAAAGTCTTCAACCACTGACCGCGATTACCGCGTGGATGGCAACTAAGTAGTCTCCGTCTACCAACGTGGCTCGGAACAGTCAGTGACTACGAAATGATGTCACTTTTTGGTTTAGTCACATTATACCTTGCTTCTACCCATCAATTAATGTTCCGTACAATGCGTAAGCTTTCTATTGTAATGAGCTGCCCGTATCACAACACACACTTGAACACCTACGAGATAGGTTACAGAACTAGTTTGGACATATACTACATGTTGTTTTTTCTAAAATAAGACCAATGAATGATTAGGTAGAAATACACTATTTATCACGGTAAATAAAACTGTAAACAAAATAAAATTTGGCCATTTACTTAGGATGGGACAATAACAACAGATCAGGAGTTAACGTGAAATATTGGAAGTAAAATAAAACGAATTTATTTTGATAGCAATTTTCAATTTTTTTCATTTACAGGACATAGAATTATCCACATATCATTCTATATACATATTAAAATATCCACAATCAAGAACTTACTTTTAAGACTGAACCAATGTTTCTAAAATAAGAAAAAAAAACCTATTTTTTAGTAAGATATATAACTTTGAAGTTCAATCTCCAATAAGACAACTTAATACCAGTTCCACTATGAATATGAGTTTTAAAGAGGGCATAGATTGATCATGAATTCAATGAACTAGATAAACCAGTACAATTCTAAATATATTACTAAGTTGTTTTATACTCAACTCCTACAATCGGTAACATATTTGCAGTTCCTATGGGTCATTTTGAAAACGGAGTAACCACATAATCGAACAGTTGAATGAAACTAAAAGTTCTGTTTGCTAAGCTTAAATCGATGTAGTATAGAAAACCTGACAAAAAATACAAAACGTCAACTTTACATCCGGAAAATGTTATTTTGTTAACTTTCACAGAAAGTACAACTTTTGGTTTAGCGTATGAGTATGACTACTACTCATCAGTAAGTTGAATACGATGATAAACTTGGGTGACATAACAAAACATATCACCTTAAGTCGGGGATAATTCTTCAACGGAAGCTACAGATATATATTAATGATAAAAAACCGAGATAAATTAGAGTCTATGGTCAACAAATCGCCACTTAGGACTTTGCATTTGGGAATGCAAAATATGCTTTGACGGGATTTGTATAGAAGCATTTCAAACACCTAATAATATAATAGTAATTTAGAGCATAAAAATGAGAAACATATGTTCAGAACAATTAAAATATTAAGATTATTCAAATAACTAAATCTATTTTAATCGCAAACGTTTATTTTCACAATGTTAGTATTTACAATCTATGGGGCAACATTAATAAACAATTTACATGTAAACATGACAAATCTACTTCTCTATGAAGAGCCAAAAGATAAACAATATGAGAGCATAAATTCTGAAAGAACCAGAACAAAATGCAAGGATTGTCATTTGAAGTAAACTAATATCTATTGATTGGAATTTACTTCACCCACTAGATTGGGAGCGTATTTCATAAAGAATCTCATCAGCACCGGATAGAAGAAGACTTTGTGCTACTACGCAACCCAAACTTTGAGCAATAGCCATTCTGAGACGGGAAATTTCGGATGATGGAGTAACTAAAACTCCCATAAATATAGATGCTGCATTCAATGCTGCTTTTAACTCATCCTAGTAACAAAGTATAAACACAAAACAGTAAGCAATATGAGTTAATTCTAGTAATAATTAAAAAAAAACTGTGAGCCATTAAAAACCGTTTTACCTAACTTCACGGCATAAAGAACTTGTAAATGTTGAGTTACTAGTTCAAACCACGTGGTCACAATCTATATCTATATTATCAAATAATCTAGAATAGTAAAAGTGATAATTTCGTGTACTCCACTAATACATTCATAACTCCGACCTCACTACAGTGAATGAAATCATCTTCACACTTTTTTTTGCCTCGTTCACTACAGACAAAGTCCGCTTTTGTAACGAAAGCCTCGTTGAAAATAATTCCAATGGAATTGAAAATGGATCTTGGGTAAATCGGTTATATATTAGTTTCAACAATCAAGATTTATGAATTAAGTTATTGTCACTAAACACAATCACCGTAAAAATGAATTAAAACTGAATACAGTAACGTAACGAGAATGTACTGAAAGTTAACCATATATTTACCTTTTATATAGATTTGGTTTCCCTTCCCGTAAGTCGTAATTGACGTTTGCAGATTCTTAACAAAAAGTTGATCAGAATTTGTTGATACAAAGACATAAATGATTCAGTAGGCTGAACATCTCCACCAAACTAGTGATCTAATACACACAACTGTCTCTAGTTCTTTAGTAAACTGTCCCATGTTTACAAATAGCTGACGGCGGATATATTTTGCATAAATCTTATCACATATTCGCGACCGTTGCTGCTACCTTGACACAGTGGTCGGGCTAGTCTATCGTGATGAACCAGTCGAGCTATACTGGTTTGGACAATCGTTCCTCAAGGTCCTACCATACCATACAGGTTGGTTGAAGAACGGTAAGACTAAAACCAGCAAACCCAAGGCCCAAAGGCGAAGTCGTACTGCTGACTGTACAACAGTGTGACAGTAGTAAGGTGTTTCTTCAGACAACCAGCATAACAGCGATACTACCTTCTCATAAGGAGGGTGTGGGGTTGGAAGAGGTCGAGCTTAAAATGCACATATCGCCTCATTCCACCTATTTCCGTCTCTGGTGGTAAGGTTCCAATAAGTACGGAGCTAACACAAAAATTAATCACTAAAAGGTCGTGCGTGGCCGACCTCAAGCAGTTGTCCCTTGGGCACTGTGGTCACTAAGGCCATCCCTAACCAAATTTCCTTTTCAGGTGCCGCCAGAAGAACCCTTCCACGGTGTGGGTAACCGGGAAGTGATAACTACCATCATACCTTTAACAGCACTCAAGACCAATTTCTTCATCATATATTGGTTTGGGTCCTGATGTTAATTCGTTCTAGTGCTCAAGTTATACGCGTCATATCAAGAATATAAGCATCTAGATATTATATATATATATATATATTCAATTTTTACACTGCAAACGAGAGGAATAAACAACTTACTTTAGTAGGAGAGGTTAGTGATTTCCCCCTACTTTCGATTATTGGTGTATTTGTGCTAACATCATCATAACCGCTCGATTTTTGCACTAATTTGCAACTGGACTCCATACAATCATTTATGGGCATTTTATCCGGGAAAACAACAGAGGCAGATCTTTCTACACTCTTCCCACCATCAACACTTAGTATATTTGCATGAAGAGTAAGTTGAGAATAGTTCAAGTCTCCTTTTAAAACAAGATCACTGCGCACGCCGATCGGGATAGAACAACCACCATCAAGTTGACGCATTAAACTGCGCTCAGCAATAGTTGTTAAGGCAGCTGACTCGTCATGGATGCCCGATAACAAATTCATGATGAAATTATCGATTTGACGACATTCACAAGCTAATGCACCTTGACTTACAGCATAAAAAGAATCGGTTAAAACCTACAAAAGGTAAAAACATCCGGAAACAAAAAATGACTCATGACAATTAAGACAATTCTTGATACCAGTTTTACTTTAACTTCTGAGGGATTGAAACCCTATGAATTTATCAACAGTTCAGAACAACTGAATCAAAAAACCTAGTTACCAGAATATTTACAACTTTCTGTTACTATCTTAAAACTCAATGTGTTGAAAACCCATCTATAATTGTAAAACTTGGTTGACTACAAAAGCATACTTCTGATCCATACGGCGTATTGTACATATTGTTTTTAAAAAATTAGTCCCACGAACAACATAATAAAAAGTCTTAGTTTGCACTGATAGGTATGTCGTCATAAAGGTTCGTAAATGTTCTAATGTTTCGCAGACTATAAGTTTTCATCAAGGCCAAGTTCATACGATTTGTGACAATGCGAATTGATTGATAAGGATCTTTTCCCTAAGGTACTTCAATAAACTTATCAGTGTAAACTGAGACTTCTCATTATGTTGTCAGTGGGACTAATTTTCTTAAACAATACGTACAATATGCCATTTAGATCAGAAGTATGCTTTTGTAGTCATCCATATACATGATTAATATTAGAAAATCAACTACAAATCAAGATAATACTTATTCAACTCAGTGCAGTTTAGTCATTTAATGGCGACTCATACAAGCAGATATCTAAACCTAACATGAATTTAGCAACGTAAATTGATACTAAACTAGTATACATACTAGACTTCGTGTGTTAATGTGCAGAGACATTTATCTCAGAATATAGTCATAATGGTAAAAAAAATACTGGTTCATGACAAATTGAATGTTGTAAATACATGGAGCAAACGACCACAAATTCAAGATATCTAAGCACTAAGTACTTAACTGTTCTAGAAATAAAAGTCATTTGAGGGATTCTACTGTGATGATGCTTAGTAAAAGAAACCATATTTATTTATTTCAACACAAATATCGGTACAAAGGGACACTGAATACATATGCACCACACAAGTCACTTAATTTGTGTGTGTTATAATACTGCCCGGATGCGAAAACCGAAGCAGGTGGTTTTCTGAGGAGGCCACACCCGGAGCCTTCGACTTGAAGGTTTGATTCAAGAGGTATTGGAGCAACGTAAGATGCAGTCCCATGGTAGCCGGTGGCCAACGATTGGTCCATACGCCACTTTTTTAATCAGGATACTGGAGCACATATGCGCCATTGGTTTGGAATTAGGGCTTTCCAACTCCTTTAGGTGAAACCTCTGTGACCACCAACCCGGTTAAAGTGTATGATATTCGCTTTTCGTCCTCCCAATTTTGTAAAGAACACCCCCGCCGCGAGAAGACAGTGAGTAGAACCTCTCTGGCAGTGGCTGCATGCGAGTAGTCATGTGAGAGGATTTCGGGTGGGAGAGAGAACTCTCCCCACCCTCGGTCGTACCAGGGTATTTGGGGGCAGTTTTGTCTTTATTGTCTCACGAATACCGAGTTAGACGGCATACACTGTTACATTACGAATTCATGGGAAAAGTGATTATCGTTAAGAAATTAATAGCCATCTCAATTTTCAAACAAATGGTGGCTACTTATCAATTACTCAAAACAATACAAGGACCGACCTGATCAATACGGTGCGACCAGCCCATCCTCTCAACACCCGCCTTAGCCAGGATGATCGCATCATAGCTTTGAGATGGATTGGTTAAACAGCAATTATCCTTGGAAGCTGGAGGAGTATCGAGTTTGGCCAGCCTTGTGTTTAAATTTCCACGTATGGATACAAACTTCAGATGTGGATACTTGCGTGTAAGTGTGGCTACGCGCCGAACAGCACTTGTTCCAATTGTAGATCCGATAGGGAGATCAGAAAGTTTTCTTCCACGATAATGTGGAGCCATCAAAACAACATCATCAGGAGATGCTCTGGCAAATACACACCCAAGGACTAAGCCGGAAGGAAGGATTGATGGGACATCTTTAAGTGAGTGTACGACAAGGTCAACTTCTCCACTAAGTAGGGCATTTTCGAGTTCCTTTGTGAATAAACTTTTATCACCAATCTTTGATAATGAAACATCTAGAATTTTGTCGCCGACAGTTGCCATTTCTACAACTTCAAACAGAATATGTGGATTTTGTTTTTGAAGTAAATTAACTGCCATTTCAGTCTGGAGAAGTGCCAAATTACTGCGCCTCGACCCTACACGCACAACGGTACGAGGTGATGGACCAAGCATGACGAGTGATTTGGAAAACGCACAAGGTCAAATCTATCCCAATATTGGACTTAAAACTTTACAAGTTTTCTGAGCTAATAGAAAATTAATTATCTTTTTAAATCTGCGTCTAGGTAGTATGAATAATTTCTTGGTCGCAGTAATCTGTGATTCTTTTCACGTTGTCTCTAAATCTGGAAAGCAAGTACATTTTACAATAACCCATACGGTGATCGAGAAATAATACCCAGAACGGTTCCTTTCAACACTTACTGAATCGATGTAGAAAATCAGATATTCTCTGGGCAGACACATAAGAGTTGGTCATTAATATCTCTTACGGTTGGAAACTCCACAATTTACTTGTTCTAATTAAGAGTTTTCACGACTTCGTTCTTGTTCTATTCTAATTCCTTGTACATTAAGATGTAATTTATTTCTCACTCCTATGTGATCACTTGGGGCTGAGATGGTTATGCGGATCTGATGAATCAAGATTATAACCACACTAATCTGTTGTGATAAAACAATCCCTACTACGTCATTAGTTGAAGACACCTACGGTATAGATAAGATATTCTCAAACTAATTTAGCAATGTATGTACCGTAGAGAACCCATCTTCTTCAGCTTATAAAATTCCCACCCGCAAACATTCTGAGCACTGAAGCCGTTAAAAACTTGGTCACTTTTATCTGCTAAACAAACTTTTTATCGATAAGTTCATGGAGCTCGATGAAATGCATCCTACCTTACGAAATGTACTGGTAAATTTAATCACAAACACCTTAAAAACATGTTTATGTCTGAACACAACCCAAAGTCAATCACAAAAAGGCTGGATGAATACTAAAGTGAGTCCAATCTTCAAAACAGGTAGGAGATACGATTCTGCGAACTGACGACCCGTTGGCCTAATCAGTGTAGCTGTCAAAATTTCAGGTAACATTATCCAGAATTAGTTGTTTGAGTACCTAGACGAAAACAGGACTCGCTCTGAAAAGCAGCATGGCTTTAGGACAAGTTACTCATGTCTCACAAAATTGTCAATAATCTACGAAAATTGGTGGGCTCTTAAGTATTAAAATTTACACATGGAAATAGCTTACACTGACTTCAGCAAGGCTTTTAACAAAGTTCCTTACAGCCGGCTGTTATCTAAGTTAGGCGGTATCGAGATTGGAGGTGGATGAACGATCTCCTAGTTGGGCGTCAACAAAGAGTACGGGCGAACTCCAAGTTATCTGGCTGTGAAACTGTGTTTAGAGAAATGCCTCAGGATACGGTTGTAGGGCCCGTGTTGTTCCTCCTGTGTGCAAATGACCCCCTCAGTCTCTTATCACCATCCATTTTGTTATATGCTGAAGATGTCAATATATGGAGAGCTGTAAAAAATGAAGGTGTTATTAATGGTTTCAAAATGACCTGGAGAAGTTATCTGAATCGTTTAGAATTTGACATTTACCGATAAGTACTTCCAGGCGTATTTTGATGCACACTGACAACCAAGGTATAGATACATACAACGTGAGTAACATTGAGCTGCCTGTTATCCAGGCACACAATGACACAGGATTAATACTCAGTCAAATCTCGAAAACCACTGCTCACCAAAGGTCTAAAAACCATATGATCTATACATGAAGCCCCTTAGCCATGTCAGTGCTGAAACCTTTTTGACTTTTTATACAGTGTTCCTTCTCCATAAACCCGGATATTACATAAAAGAGGCTAGCTCCTACCCTAATAGAGACAGCGAGCTGTTGGAAAAGACTCAAAGAAACGGGCCAAAGCTAATTCCCAGAAAGCAAAGGCACCTGTATGATGACAGGCTGGCTAAAATAGACCAATTTTTCTTGCCCTACTGAAGAACCAAACTTGAATTAATCAAGGTTTTCTAATTACTTGATGATAAGTTTACGTCTTATGTGCCATCCATTTTTTGTCTTCCGAAACACAGTATTTACGAGCACTACGAAGATGTCCACAAGCTCATAACAGATTACTTGTCATCTGGCTATCAACTTCCCTATTGAATTATCAACAAGTAGAACTCATAACCTCAACATGTAACTTCAGTTGCATCTTTCCCACGCTTTCAAAAGAACGATGGATCAACTGAGAGACTGTCAAACTCAAAATGAAGTACCTTCGTAATGACCTGAGAATAACCAGCGGACTCCTTTGGTCTTTTTCTTCGTTGTTGAGGTGCAAAAATCTTTCGAATAATAATAAAATAGTGAGGAACAGTATGGGGGTCTAAAGTAAATGAACAAACAAGTTTATAGCTTGATTAAACCAATGGATCCATAAACAATTAAGTGTGTGTATGGTGCTCAATCTGACAATCAACAGAGTCAAAGGTTGGAGAGAGTGTAGAATTATGGCCTACTTCATTATTCGTACTGCCCTAATAATAGACTTAATCCTAAAATAGTAGATTTGCCATTATGTAACTGCCTAATCTATAAGATCTTACGTGGAAGTCGCATCATTGTTTACACTGACTCATCGTATTGTAACAATCGTCAATATATGATGAACATATCTAGGCTGGAGATAGAACATTATATATAATATAGATAAAAGATTGTTACATAAGTATGACCACGGATGCCAAGTCGCGCCATGCCATCTGACGAATTTAATTTCGAATGAATGTTAATGAGTCTACCATTATTGAACTTCTAGAGTTACATGTTGAATGTCTATTTTCCCAGTTGTCTCATGTTCAGCTTTGAGGATTGTGGTTAGTGTTGTGACTTTATAGCCTGCTAGTTATCACGTGAACTATTCGTTAATCAAAATACGACTAATTCGCTCTTATGCTGTAATAAACTAATGACGTCCGACAGGTCTGATCAGCCTAGCGTCCTATTAGTCCGTTGCTCGTCTAGCCCGTCCAGCTGAGTCCAGAATGCTAAAAACAGCCTCCAATATGCGAATAATTTATTTAGAAATACTGGGTTTATATATCAACCAAACAGACCACAAAGCACCATAAAATAGAGAATAACATTTGTACACAATAAAGCCAGAAAGTGGCTGTGAACGTGGGAGGCAGTAGCCAATAAACTGAACATAGCTTGAGAACGGTAAATCGTACAACATAATATATAAGTCAAAATAAAGCTTATAACAAGATGAATATAGATATACTTAATCTAGTTACTGAATATTTATACCATAAGAAAATATGAATAATATTACTCCATTAATAGGTCTCAGACGTCACTCGTAATGTAATCTTCACTAGGATATAACAGTTAGGATCCAATGCCACTACAAGAGTGCAAGCACCTTCTGCACAGAGTTGTATTTCCAGCTGTCGCTTGTAGAAAAATGCCGGACGCTCTAAACCTGGGTGACAGTAAGAAGTCGAAGTATTCAACTGATCATTTATGTTTAAAGATGCCACCAGTATTTGGAGTTTGATAACGCCATAACCAGTAACACCATTTATAATCGAATTGTATTAACCCAAACAAATTAAAAGTCAGAAGCGAAGTTTTGAAGTAATTTTTGATGGAATATCGAGATGGAGAAATAATAATTATAAGTTGGCCAGCGGTCGTAGGAAATGTGAAGCACGGCGTACTCACTAGTGATCTGGTGCGAATGCGTGGCCCAGAGCCTTCGGCTAGGTGAGTCTATTAAAACTAATACGATTAGCAGCGAATGTCGAAGACTTGCAGAGCTATTGATTTGGGCGATCTGTTTAGCACTATACTGTTACGCATGCTATCATTTTTTCACTGAATCCTGCATTATACCCTTCTTAATGCCTATACTTCGATTGGCAAAATATACCTTATACTATAATCGTTTGAAGCATCACATCGATGGCTTACCCACAGTCCATAATTTATAACTGCCTGATAAGCTTGTAAAATGATTCTTATAGAAATTGTGTTTTCCAACTATATGTGGAACACAGAGCATCGTGTGAGGTATAATATTTATTTAAAAATAAGCTTAAATGAGCCTATCATCACAAAAGAAACGAACGGTAATTTACTAACCAGCAAGCATTGATGGTAAGGGTGGTGACTTTAATCACCCATGTTTGTGGAACAGAACACATTGTTTGTATCAGGCTCTTTATGGCTGAGAACGAAGCAGTCAATCAGAGATACTGAGGTTGTTCTTCTACGCCCATTGTTCAGACTCATGTTTCCGATTTCATGCTAGATTAGCTACCCTACTAAGACAACCTATGATATGCTAACTCGGACTTTTGCATTAGAACCTTGTAGCTGGCATCAGACGTAAAAAACTCAAATAACTCAGACAATAAAAGATATTTCATACACATAGTAAGCAGCCAAACTCCAGTCTTCTAAAGTTTGCTGAGGCCATTGCCATCAGGCGTCAAAAACCTGACCTATGTATTCAAAAGGAGAAGGTGGTTAATCTTTCTTTGCCCTGGTGACAAATATTCCTTCACTGCACCATAAAATTTTCTTTTTTCTTTTGCATTTATTACATCGTTGACTCTATTTTATTTTTTCAACTATCTTTGAAATTAATAATCTTTCAACTGAACTCTACTCACTACATTCCTTCAATGTTATTCATTATGTAATCGATTGTTTCTAACCCACTTTTGAACTGTTGCCACAATTAATGTTGTAGGATATTCTTTCACATTAGGTATATATTTACAATATTCATTTAGCAATTTAAACCCATTATGTAACTATGTTTTTAAATATCACAGGTTGTAAGCAGCTGACGAGAACCTACGAAATAAAATGAATTCATGCTGTTCTGCTAGAATCTTTGTTCTTGCTCTTTTCAAAATAAAAGATATAGTTATTCATGTTTCATAACACTTTACTTTCTTGATGTACATTCCATTCTGCTAAACAGCCGTCTTCATTCTAACTCCGGATTCATTTCTATCATCTGAAAATACAGCACACTGTCAGACATAACAACTCATTGTTCTTTATCGGCGTATTCTCTCATCTAGAAGCTCTAATCTATTTCATTCTAGCAACCGGAGTTAGAATGAGTTAAATCTACCTGTCTGTTCCATTACAAAATGTTAAGCATTGTTTTTGAAGTTAATATTCGAGTACCTTGCTGCTCCGTTGTTCTTATTTTTCATCATCCCACTCTCAGGGCATTGCTATGGAGTATTTGATGCCTGAAAAAAACTTGACGTAAGTGTTTTCTCGAAATCATAGTCCACATCAAGCGCTCTACAAATTTACTTTATACCAACTGTAGAATCCAAACTACGGTTTGGATGTTGAAGAATAGCTGACCGGGGACTTTAGACACGCGCCCTTTCCCGTCGAAATCAAAACAAGTAATCGGGTAAATAGCGGTTCTATAATTCATCATAAATTTAAATGTAAATCGTTACCTAAACAAATATTACCACCCGGCTATTCAACCAATAATTGTTCAATCAATCAAATCTAAATTACAATAAATAAAGAAGTTGATAGAAGATGAGGGAAAATTACCAGTCACAACAAATGAACGTTATTCCATCCTGACTGGATAGAACACACACAAAAGGAGGAGCAAATCAATATGGCTACCGCCAAGAACAAGCGTCAAGTAAAACAATACAGATGCAGTTCAGGAAGAAACACAAACTTAGTGAATGCGTAAGAAAAACAAAACCTATGATAAAAAAATACAAGTGATAACAATTCAACTGTAATCAAAATACAACAATGTACAACTAAGGGGATCAATAGGAACAAAGTATAAGTATATACATGGAGGGATTTACACCAACATACAAAACCTTCAAAATGGATCTTACGCCAACTATAAACTGAAAAAGTTGTATTACACAAATACTTGGCACGACCAAAATTTTAACACAATAATGCCAAGTCTGGATCTGGTGTGTAAAGTGGATGCGATGCCACTTCAGAAAATATTTAACGACCGTACACATTGTTATACTTAATCATAAACCTAACTATTTGCGCTCCAAGTCATCCGCATGAATGAACTGTTGTTTCCTTTTATTGATTAGATGGTTGTTAGGGGTAGTCAACAGGTTCCGTGCTACTTTGCACTCGTCAGTCAGGTCTTCACGTAATCTTGAGGGAACTGATGCTCCCTGACAGATACGATCCTGTGCCACCCAGTTTTACAGTCAGAGACGCTACCACTGAGCTATCCGGGCCGTGATTGACCTCCAATAGGACTGAGATGTGGCACGCGATGGAATCCGTTAGGGAGCATTAGTCTCCTTAAGATTACAGGTACACCTTGCCGACGAGTGCCAAGTAGCACGGAACCTAAGCCTAGGGTTTCCTGTTGATTGCCTCCAACCAATATCTTACCTCAACGTAGTGCACGTAGTGTCGGGTCACTTAAACTAGTTGCCACATGGCAACTTGGTCGATAGGATCTGATCTACACTACGAGGGACCTGACGTAAATGACAATGGTCACCGCCCAGTGGTCAATCAGTTGTAAACTTTTATTGATTTCATCTATTTAGTGACCCCACTCGGGAAGCATACTGTAAGTAAACTAATGCCGTAATTCGTAGATCATGCCCGTCACAATGGCGTTTACCTGCCTTCGCAGAAATATTTTATAATTATACTATCAGATAACAATATGTTACATGTAGCGTACCAGTTTACAAGTAAGATCAAACTGTTACAAATGCTTCAGGCTTTAATCTAATCAGTTACTGAATTATACTGACAAGTTGTAGCTCATATGGGCAATCTAAGCAGGAGATAATTTTTCATTCATTAGAATACTAATGTTAGCATGACTCTAATGTCCAATATGAGAGTTGGCACGCTTTGTGGATGTTGCACTGTGATAAGCAATTGGTGGTCAAGAATGACTGAAATTGAAGTTCGGAGCGGTCATTTTAAGACATTAACTTGAACGTATTAGTTTGTGCTTCTCGATAGGGATCGGAGATTAATTCCGGAGGTATGAGTGACGGCTCATGATAAAACCGTATGTTCTACAAATTATTTCGGCGGTACACTACGAGAATACTCAAAAAGAGAGGAAAAGAGGAGGGTGAGGAACAGAACGGACGGCGTGTGTGAGTAGTCAAGTTTAGTCACTTCTGAATGAACAATTATGGTATGACTATTTAGACTCATTCTCTTTTATTAGGTTAATTTCTAAGTAAATATATTTCATCAGGTCAAAGAAAACAAGCCACGGTATCGCTGTGAATGAACAGAAAGCCGTCTGAGTGAAGATGATTAAAGAAGGAGCTGGAAATTTGGGATTATTTTTATCTTTAAAACTTAGTAAGGAAAATACAGTGTCCAAAAACCAACTAGCTATTTTTCGTCACAATTATTATAACTCTTTTGTATTGTTGTAACTTTCTTAGTCACAAGTGGACTAATATTTAGAGTAACTGTTCAGCCTTGCTTGCAGTATGACCTCTCGGTAGGAAGCGAAACCAATTCAGGATCACAGACATGAGTTAAAGAGGTATTTGGTATAAGAAATTTGCATCAATGCCATTGGGTCGTGAAACCTAACTTGACCATGAGGAGCAGTGATTAAACATGATGTTCCGCCCTACAGACATAGGTGGATTTAGTTTATTTCCCCACCATCGTGTTCACTGGTCAGTTGCGCCGCCCTCCCTCCTTTTGTGATGTTAGGATGTGATGTGTATGGATGTTGTTTTAACCTCAGCTCTACGTTGCACACCTTTCTGTAATACACTATCACTACTAGTTCCATGTTACAAGCAAATCAAACAGCTAGAGCTTTTGTACTGTGAGTTATACATTCAATTACTATATCACACTGCTATGAAGATAACTAATGGTATAGGTTACGAGGTACTAGTCAGATGATATGTATTTTAGAGATTATAAGGACAGATAGCTGATCAAAGAATATGGAAGAGGAGGTTAAGGTTGCAACATTTCAGAGTAAGACGATAATTAAGTAGGAAAAACAATATTGAAATGCTAGAAATGATTAACGGAAAGGTTGCATATTGGTAGAATATGAACTGGAAGTAACTCAATAATTTAGGGTAAGTTACATGATATGTTGAGAATCTGTCTACTGTTTCTGAGAACGTCATATGGGAGTTGGGTTGAATCCTAGGTATTTCCTTATTTGATATCGTGGATTTCATCTTCCACTCTTCATTACCAGGGCTGGAGACTTTCTTCGTGTTTGTGAAATGAATTCAGGTTCTGTAGGATTAGAATTAGAAATGTCGTTGTATTTTCTGTTGTAATTTGGAATCCGTATCTTATTCAGAAATTTCTGACCCTCAGACTCATCTACAGATGGATCTGTCGTTTGTGGATTCACATCGTGCTCATTGTACATACGCTTCAAACTCTTTACAGAACAAGTCAATCAATCTGTGATATAGATTGATTTTCTACTCTCACCACTCGGACTCATGCTAATAATAATAATATATATTTCTGCATTTGCAGGTACACGCCATTTTTACAGGCATGATCTATAAATTACAACATTTGTTGGTTCACAAAATGCTTCTCAAATTATTATTATTTTTCTGATTTTATGCTGGATTAGCTATTCTACTAAGACAGCCTATAACATGCTGACTCGGACTTTTACACTAGGATTGTGTGGCTGGCATCGGATGAACAAAAAAGTAAAGACAGTAAAAGATATAGTCATTAGTATTCTTAACACTTCACCCTCGATATGCACACTCCCTTCTAATAAATCGCCTTCCTTGTACCAACCTTGACTTCCCTTCCTTCATGTGAGCTTACTCCAGCTTTTTAAACATCACAACTCATTGTTCTTTATTACTAAATCCGCTTATATGGAGCCTCTGACTTCATTTCACTCTAACAAGAGATAATATGAATTTGATCTAATATATTATACTTCTGTCTGTTCTACTACAGAATGTTAAGCAACGTTTGGCGTTCATATCCAAGTGTCTTGCTGCTCTTCTGTTTCACTTTTTTTCTCTTTAGAATCTTGCTCTGAGGGCACAACTGTGGAACTTCTGACGTCTGGAACAAACTTGACGTACGTGTCTCCTCAAGGTCATGGTTTACAGCAAGCGCTCTACGAGTGTACTTTATAACAACTATAAACTTAAGTTGGGAAGGATGCTGTGCGCCAACAAATGTTGTAATTTGTAAATTATGCCTGTAAAAATGGCTTGTACCTGCTCATGCAGAAATATATTATTAGTATTCCAAGCTCTCTCTAGTGATTTATTTGCTGTAACAGGATCATGAGATCCTATCGTTTCACGTCTTCTTACACGACGTTGGAAAAGTGTTAGGTTTAAAGTGACGTTTGTGTTCATATATGGAATAAATGAGCTCATATTTTTACTCAAATTAATAAACTGTTTAGTATCGTTACAACAGTTTAATTTAATCAGAAAGGGGCATGTCAATTTATTCGACCTTTTCTTAGGCGGATGACTTGGCAGTTTACGTTTAGCATGCCTCATGCTTTAAGGCAAATATCCTTCAAATTTGTGGGTGGTGGTCTGGGAGATTTTACACGATTGCACTGGATGAAGACACTTCACCAGCTACAAAACCTAAGAGAAGCTCAGCTTCATTGAACTTCCAAAGAATTTTGTCATTAAGGGCCCATATACGTGTGAGGGGTGCTAACTGGTTGAGTTTACTGCTAGTTAGGGCAAGAGAATTTTGTAAGTGAAGGGTTTCGGTACTATAGTGATCAGTATTTTGATGTTTGTGAAATATATTAGACTCTTTGACCTTTGAAATTTTGGATTTCGGCCTCAGCAAATACTACTGACGGTTACACTGTGTTGACATTTTGGTGTACAAGGGTACTGTACCTTTTATGTTAAACAGATGTACCGTTAATATATTGCGTGAGGAGGCAGAGGGGTTGTCACACGTGCGTTCAAACAGTGACAGTGATATTTTCGGGTAAGACGCGTAAAGTCCGGGCGATGAATGTTTGGCATTATCAGATACTCAATAGTCTAACATAAGAATCACAGATTTCGACATTTTGGTTTTTTAGAAGTTGGTGATATTTATCTTTTACTGAAGCTACTGGTCATATTTCAAGGTTGGGTGGGTAGAGACACCGTTTAACCAGATAGAATATCTGAGTATACACTTATTGTTAAGTATTAAATGGGTAAAAACTAGAATGAGTGACTGTGAATATAGAATGTGATTTGAAGACAAGGAGTTCAGTTACTAAGTGTGTTAAGACAACTGAAATATCTATATTACAAACAGTGTAATAAGAGATTAAATCGTGTCAATGACAGCCGATACGGAATTATATCAAAGATGTAGGATAGGTCTTTGATAAGTATATATAAATTGATGAGTGTCCTTGTAACTTACTTTTTCAGGTGTAAAAATGTACCAGAAATACGAGGTAGTATGATAGTCTCGGTATAATATACCCTACAAATGAATAAGTCAAGAAATATCTAAACCACTTGAAAAAATGTTACGACGTTTAGATTTCGCGCGATTCGTTACAGGAAAGCTAAAAATATTTGGCCGACTAAAGACTTGTATTGAATATTAATAATAACAATGTGTTTCGGACGTATTTGCTGTCCTCAACTTTCGAACTCGTTTATTTATATCGTATTCTCAGGAATATTATGTGCGATTAAAAGCTCTGTACAAGCTTCAAATGTGCCTCTGGATATAAGGAAATGCTTTCTTATATAAACTGCGTAAATACCATCAAGGTTACATGTTGAATTAGTTACTAATAGTATATATTTATGGATGGTTACTAATTATTTTTTATTAAGTGGTTCATTACCTTTACAAACCACTCTTCATGAAATTGAAAACTAGAGGGACAGAATAAAAATGTGCTTGAATTATTCTTAATCTGAGCTCGTGAGTTGTGAAATTATTTTTACTAAGCATTTTTGTCCTAGAATAGACAAGGCAAAACTTATCATCTACTTCAGAGCCAAGGAAAACTAAGTAGCCTAGTCGAGGTACATTCTTACAGACTCTCCTTGCAGCTAAAATCTTGAATCATATATTTCAGACATACTTGGTTTATATATAAGCAAACCAGATCAAATCATACCATAAAATAAAAAATAAAAATTATACAAGATTAGACCAAAACGTGGCTGTCATTGTGGGACTGAAACTAATAAATTGGGAATAACTTAGGAACAGTAAATCATGTGGTAGTAGTCGATTAGTCAAATAAAAGCTTATAATAAAAATAATATAAATATATTCAATCTAGGCACCTAACAGCTATATAATAAGAGTATACATATTGTTATAACGTGTGGCTATGTGCCCTGTTAATATACGACGTAGTGGTACTACCAACTAAAGAACAGTGAATTATCGACTGAACAAATAATGCATAAAACGTGTATGAACAGCCTGCAGTTTTTATCGGCCCTTCTTCGTGTCTAGCTCTGTCTGGTAAGTTCAGAACACTAATCTCAGCCTCTGTGACATGAGCTATGTATTTGAAACATACTGGGTTTATATACGAACAAAACAGAACGCGTCGTACCAAATAATATAAAATAACATTTGTACAAGATCTAGCCAAAATTGGCTATGAACGTGGGAGACTGTAATTAATAATCTGGGAGTAACTCAAGAACGATAAATAGTATAATAATAATTTATGGGTCAAAATAATGCTTGCAATAAGAGGAGTACAAATAAACACAAACTAGCTACTGAATAGTTATACATTAAGAATATACATATAATATTTGTCCATACATAGTTCTCAAAAGTTACCATTCATAATTCTCACTGGGATATAACACATTATAGCAGTTCATAAATCATTCCCAGAAGTTACACATAATTTAATCCTAGTTACGATATGACAACATTAAACCAGTATTCATTAAACGTACATGATTCTTAAGATGAGACTGGTATGTACCTGGATGCAGAATTTCGATGCAGTTAAGAATAGCCAAATATACTAGTTCCTCTTAACAGCTATTACAACTTATTCATTGATGAGAAAAGTGTCGTGAATTTTAAGCAACTTTTAAATATAAAGATTATGAGGCACTGAATACCACAAAACATCTTCAGGATTATAATGAATCTGATCCAAAGTCAAACTGAAATCCCTATATCACCTTTGGCTGATTTTTGGTACTTTCTTAAAGCGTTTAATTGTTAGGAACAAACTACTTGACAAGAAGAGCTATGTAGTTGTGGATATACCAAAAACGGATAAGAAGACGGAAGCTTAGAACTTCAGGTAATTTTCCGATTTTCCTTTTATGGTGAAGGTCACGGATTGCATTTTACACGGTTCATCAAAAGGTTCGAAGCTTTTGAAAACTCTGCTGTCACTTAACAAGGCATACAGGGCACCGATAATCCTTTAACTGTCTGGAGTAGTCTGACATTCGATGGAGTATGAATATCTTGTGCATATGCAGACATACATGCTTACCCGCTTTTTGGGCTCCCATGACATTGAACGTAAATTTTACTTACTTATTACTTAGACCTGTTAATCCTCGAGGGGAGGATCATAGGCTGCCCATCAACAATCCCCATCCAAATATGTCTTGAGCAATCCCTTCCGATTTTCTCCATTTGCTATTCATCCTTATTGTGTTTGCTTCTAATTACTGATTCAGTATTCTTCAGCCTCCCACCTCTTCGGTCCCCTTCAGGATTCCAAGTTATGGCTCGCCTCGTGATGCAGTTGGATGATTTACTAAATATACATCTTATCCACTTTCAACGTATTTTCTTGATTTACACTTCACCTGGAAGCTGGTTTGTTCCCAAGGTAGACTGTTGAAGATGATACCCGGACAATGGGCACTCAGTACCTTGCGTAGATAATTGTTTATAAATACTTGTACGTTTTTGATGCTGATTGTGGTAGTTCTACAAGTCTCAGCTCCGTATAATATAACTGTCATGACGTTTATATTGATGATTCTCACTCTGATGTCGACTGACAGCTGTTTGCAGTTCCATACGTTCTTCAGTTGTGGGAATGCGGCTCTTGCTTTGCCAATCCTTAACGCCCATCGATGATGTTGTCCATGTACCTGAAAGTCTATCAGGATATGGCTTAATCCTTTGTGCACGTTAAGGCCTACTGATGCAGAAACTGCCGCTGCACCACTTCCTATGCACATCATAGTGTCAAAGAAAACTATCATAAGTTCTTCCTATCCACACTGTCAAACGCCTTCCCATAGCCAATGATGTTGACGTATAGTGATGAATTCCATCCAATTGATTGTTCAGCGATGATCTGTAGTGTCGCGATCTGGTCTGTGCACGACCGATCCTCACGGATTCCGACCTGGCGACCTCGAAGCTCGACGTCCACTGGATCTTTCACCCGGTTCAGCAACACTATGCCGGAAGCTTGCACCGGTATCGACAGTAGTGTAGTATCTTTTTAGTTTTCACACTTGCTCAGATCTCCTTTCTTTGGTATCTGGATGAGACATCCTTATTTCCAGTCCGTCAGCACTTGATCTTCCCCCCAAATTTTCCTTGATAGAATGTGGAGAATGTTTGCAGTTACTTCTATGTCTGACCTTAGTGCTTCGGCTAGTGAATTGTCAGGTCTTGATGCTTTTCCATACTTGGTTTGCCTGATGGTCATCCTGATTTCTTCGATTGTTGGTGAAGTGACATCTATAGGAAGGTCTGCAGGTGCTGCTTTGATGCCTAGCGGATTCAATGGAGCTGACCTATTCAAGAGTTCCCCAAAGTATTCTACGCATCTGTTCTCCAGTTCTTGAAATTTCAGTGATTGACTTGCCTTCTTTGTCACTGACCTGTCTCTCTGGTTTATTGTGTTTCCCTACCAGTTTCTTCGTCGTGCCATATAGTTGTCTGATATTTCCTTCTCTTGCAGCTTTATCCACTGTCCTTGTTGGGTCTACCACATATTTCTACTTGTCATCCCTAATACTCTTCTTCACTTGCTTGTTTGCTTCTGTGTATCCAGCCTGTGCGTCAACTTCCTCTGTTCTTGTTCGGCTGTTCCTAATCGCTGTCTTCTTGTCATTCCTTTATTGGATTTTGTCCGGGGTTTCCATAGAGATCTATTCATTATGATGAAGCTTATTCCGGCCGAACACCTCCTGATACGTCAAAGTGTGTGATTTTTGATCCCTTTCCATTTTTGTTCCATGGTAGTCTCCTTTTCTTCCAGTAGATATTGTAAAGCTTGGAACCTGTTGCTGAAAGTTATCTTGAATTGTTTGGGTTTGTCAGTATCTCGAAGGAGTGATGTATAGAACCTTTGTACTGCAGTTTCCCCAGCTGTTCAGTGTTTCTCTAGCTTCAGTTACATCTTGAACACAACCAGTTGGTGATCTGAAGCTAAGTTAGTACCTCTGTTTGTTTTCACGTCTTCGATTGTCCATCTGAATTTTTATTGATACAAATATGACCAATTTATACATTAATTGAACATGGTAACAAGTAATATATATTATTATTGGTGGTTGCGTGGGAATTCCACATTCAGGTACATATCAGTTTCATTTTAGGAGTCATGTACATATAATGAATACTGACAAAGTGTATTAAGTATTAGATGTGGCTTTTCCTTTATAAAACTATGGAAAAACTCGTGTGATTAATCTTTGAATTGTATAACAGTGAGCGATTACTCATTTACCACTGTGAAAATTATGGAATCCTCGGAGTTCAATTTTCTTAGCATTGGAGTACCTGTTTACTGTAGCACGCCATCATTGAACGGAATCAGTTTTTAAACTGTTTGTGTGTCTGAGCAAGATTTAATCTCTCAAGGTTGATTTGGGAAGATTATTGTTATGCCTTGTTTGTCGAGGAGATTATGCTTACAGTTTTACAATGAGTCAGGGTCTAGAAACTCCAGTGGCTTTGGAACTATTTTGCGAAATGTTGGAAACGTTAAGTGAAAGACCAATAAGTGGTATTGTATTGCTGCGTTGGTCTCGTTCGGATATATTGTCTCTTATGTTGAGCATAATGTCACTTATTCTTATATCATGTTCTGTTGCTTCATACCGATATTCCTCCAGGTACTTTATGTCCTATAAACTAGTTTGTTTGACTGGTCTAATATTTCTAGCTACTCCTGGATATCGATTGCTGGGGATTTGCTCTTTGTCCTCTTGTCAAGTATCCTTTTGTTCTTAACGTTCTTAACGCGTTATAAAAGGATGATTTCATCTTGTACAAAGTTTAAGACATTCTTAAGATCTTCCGTCACTTGTCTTAGTAAGTATGTTGTTTCTAATTGTTTGTAGGAAATTTGAAGCCGAATATGCTTTCATATTCACCATGTCTAAATGGACTTTTAAATGAGATGGTTGGTTTGGATACCCACCTTACTATCCGAGATGGAAAAATCGTGGTCTTGCCTGCTGTTTTACTTGTTCCAGGTGATGTTATTATTATTAAACCAGGTCAGACAATCTTCGCTTTCTGCAAACAAATAAATGAAGTAAGGATATTTACATTTTTAATTTTCGACCTCTGAACTAGAATCACATTTACTTTCCAGGTGATGTTTATGTCCCTCAGAAACTCAGTTGTAACCTGATATCCACCTCGTTTACATCCATTCAAAAATCAGATGAGTCTGTGGTAGCCGTTGTCATCCATTCTCCTTTGGCTTCTTACCTTGATATCGCTTCTAGACCAAGAGTTGAAAATGGTTATACGTTTCAACCGCTTGCTTATAAAGTTGTGAATACTGCAGTTTGGGTTTCTTTAATTATCAAGTGTTCTATAACTTTCATTTTTCTAACTTCAATATTTATTTGCGCATTACCTATTGGTGATCTTAGTCATCAGTTTTATCGCTTGCTAATCTGGTTTGCCCACACTCTTGGTATTGTTATTGCTTCTTCGAGCTTCTCATTGTATTTCATATGGATGATTGCCACTGCTGTTGTCACATTCCACTTCCAGAATGTTCTTTCTAATTCTCAGGATCATTTTAAACTTATTGATGGCAATGACTTCAAATCTCCCCATGTATTTTTCCAACCCAACATGTCTAAGGCTTCCAAATCAAACACGTTAACTTTTCACTCGCTTATCTCCAATCTTCGCTACTTTGGCTTTATGGTAAGTAAGAATAAGCTTGTTTATGTATTTACCAAGAGTTTACCCTCTGGTCTGTAAATGATCGTTTTTTTTCGTTTGCTCCGCAGAGTAGAAGTTAGCTCTCTAAAAGATCAGTTTTTGTTTTCTTTTATCATTACTTTTCAGTGATTTATAGCTGATGAACTTAAGGTGCCCTGTATGTATACTTTTCTGTTAACTAATGACTAACGAGACCTAAATTCAAAGGTTATACGGTATTTTAACGATTTACACAAGATTGTGTTGAATCAACAGAGAATTCTGCGGCTGTCAGTGATGTTGTTCAAGAGTTATACTTGAGTGTAGCATTTATTTTATAGTTCTTAGATAACAATATTTGGTATATATAACAGTCAGAAATTATTCAGTCATTTATGTGTAACGTAGAAATTGCGATATGTACGTTTGTTCAAGTTGTTATGTATATTCACAACGAGTATATATTATCAAAAGTTGCTGGAATATTATAAATGGTATTATCTCCAGTTGTAGTAGAGAAAATTAAAGATAGTCGCATAAGACGATTTTTAGCGTCAGAATCCCAGAGAAAATAAAAAGTAAATGGGTCTGCATCATTGTGAGCAATTTTAAGCCATATCACATCAAGTCCCCACCGATTGATTACAATAATCAAGCCGACTCTAAATTAGGTAGTCTACACATACAAATACAACTCAGTCTAGCAGCTAATAATCTCATGAGTTGATATTACGTTTTGTTTTGGTCGCTCTGACCTTCCTCACAACCCACTACATTAGTCACTATCGCTTTTGATCAGAATCCATGAATTATTTATCAGTTCAACTCGTCAAACCAGCATGGTAAGTATGGTGATAAAGACCTACAGTAGGGATAAAAAGAAAAGAAAAACAGTTGAGAACTCATTCAAAGTTTGAATTAGCATCATGTTCTAAACGTAAATATTAGTACGGGATGAATGGATGTATCAACGGTACAGTAACTGTTTTTGAACTATTTAACTACCTGTGTACACAAATTATCCAACCTATGAAAATGGGATTGTGTCTTACACCAAACTAAATAACTCTGTAATATTTTGAAGATCTATGACGTTTAGAGGTTGCAAAGGAGTATCGGTTATTTTAAGTCTTAATGACGAAAAAAACTGCTGTTTTCTGAGAAATGCGTAAACTCAATTTTAAATAGAGCAAAGTGAACAAGCTTAATAATGTAGAATCTTTTAACTGTGAAGGTAATTTATTTTTGACGTAAATTATACTGCTCTATTGTCTTAATTAGTGGAATAAGCCTTATTAGTCATTCTTTAAGTTGGATAAGAAACTAGGGAGCCAATTCTACACAAAACTGTGTTTAAGTAGTCAGTTTGCGTACCAAATGCACTCGAGTTTTCTGATTTCAGTTTATATCGTCATCGATTAATCCATAGCGAGATACATACTACATATATCTATTAACATTTTAACTTCAATAATAACTCATAGTTCGTTCCTAACTTTACGGTGTAACAGGATTACTAGGAGGGGCTTTCCACTTTGTTACATCGAATGAACCTGAAAAAATGAAGTGTATTGGAAGTAACTTGATAAATGTAAAGGTAAATTACGTGATAATTCTATACTACATGTCTTGTTGCTTACAACTACTATTACTATTGCATTCTATTTATCTACGAAATGTTTTCTCAATACATTATTTACATCATTCTACGGTGGCTTATTTAAACGTGTTGTAATCATAGTTTTACTTTCAGACGAACGTAGATATGGAAAATATTGTACTTACTTTGGGAACACTAAGTTCCGTGTGTTGTATCAACCAAGAAGGTGTTATAAGTCAGTCGTTACCAACTCCAGAGAAAATGTTTTTCTTCCACAGACGCCATCACAATCATCACCATCAGGAGAGTTTTGGTACAAACAAGTCTCAAAATGTCTATAAATCAAACTCAAAAGCGGAAGAACGTTTGGATAATCAAAATTCTAAATCAGGCCAACTGAACACGTCGGGTTTTCTGCGCACAAAAAAACAAGTAACTTTTGCTTTTTAAGCAACTTCTGTCTGAAGCTTGTAGCAATAATAGTTCAGAAAGATAATCAAAGATTAACTATGGAACCATTTATCTCGTTTGACTTTCAAACCATTAAAATCACTTCAAATGATCAGAAATCACAGGAAGTCTACGTTCTAGTGTGGAGCTACTTTATAATTGTTTCAGAAATTGTGTTATTTCTACACATGTCCAATACGGGGTTGTGGACGTATGTTGTTTTAGCTTGCCACTGCTTTCAACTGTTCAAAAGAGGATATGTAGGAAAAAGGTATAATGAACAGACAAAAAGTGATGGTATAGTGACTTCATCTATGTGTTTCGGTCGCTAGTTTCCAATCTTAAGGAGATACTAACAACTAAGCTTGCTTCTTCCGATATAGCTCAGACCGAAACCCAGTGACTTCATGAATTGAAATCATATTTTAATATGCTCATTTGACCTGTCGTCCTTCTTCACCACTCAGCACTATGTATTTCCCGAAGAAGCATCCCAAACATAATGGTTCATGCTTCTTAGTTTAGATAGGTTGGCACTCTTATCAATTGCTTAGTCCTCTTTAAGCATTACTCTTATTTAAAGTATCAGCAACCTAATTTTTTGTCCATGAATAAAGAATCTGTTGACCAGTCGTCTATGTAACTGCTTTTTAATATTCATTTTTTGTGGATAGATTTACCGGTTGTACTATGTAGATTCCTCCAGTAGAGAAAAAGAATCCCTAATATATTCTCTTAGATTGTTACTTCCATGAACTAGTTTACCAATCCCGGGTATTATTTGTTATCAGTGTCTAAAAATCTATTGATGATGGGTTTAAATAACCACCTAAAATTAGCGAAATATAATAGTAATATGGTGAAATGTTAGCGTATTATCCTCATTATCAGGTAAATTCTATGAGATTATTCGTCATTTTTAATTCACCACTAGCGATGTAATGGATAAGATGTATTACATTCAAAATTTTGGCCCGTTACAGTCATTGAACTTCCTCAAATGACAGTGCGATTTTCAAACCTAGTAGAAAGTAAACACTTTCACTAATTATATAACGTCTAAAAAATTTGTCTCATTTTTCTGTTGGGAGACTTGTTTTTACTAATCTAGAACTATTCAGCTGAATGCCTTGCTGTCTTTCCACCAATTTAATAGTCGTTTTGAACTCCAGAGAAACTCGTAAACAGATATGTTAATTAACAATCATTTGTGCAATCGATCCGATTTTCGTTTTTTCGTAGGTAGTTGGTGGATTTATGGAGTAAAAGATCTAACTCTCGCAGGCTAGTATCAAATATCCTATTCAGTGGAAATCAAGATATATTTTTCAGATGTATTGGAAAATACTCAAAATGCTGTTTTAAAGTGCTTATTTATAGGTATTTTGCTTTAATTTGAAGTGCATGGCCTTTCTCACAGCCTCAGTTTCCATCATTGCAAATATATAAAATGCTTTGTATTGTTTCCAGGTTTGAATTATTTTACCTCTTCCAAAAAGTCAGTGAATTATTAAGTTTTGGAAGTGGTTTGAGCCAGGTGTTAAAATCAATTGAACAACTTCTGACAGTCCGAAAGCGATAAAAGTGAATTTGTTTTATACTTAACTGTTCCCCTAGATTTACGATTCGCTCATCAAACCTTGTTTAAATTACGGTTAATATTCTTAGAAATGAAATGTCTATTTTAAATAAAACCTCAGTGTGAATTTATTTTAAAAAATAATTGTTGCGGAAATTTATTGGACGTAAGCAATCATTTTATCACCATGAATAAACGTATTTTTGGTTTAATGTGTAAAGGGATTCCCAAATCAAAATTACTCTGTATATTGATGGAATAAATCATTTATTTCGAAACTCGGTTATATTCGATTTCTATTCAAATTCGTAGTGTGTTGGACTTAATCAAGGAGAACTTTGCAAGACTCAAAGTCCCATCCAAAATCAGCTATCCACTAACTGTGATCCTAATGATACACCTGGTTTTCAACGAAGTGCTGTGTTCCCACTGAGCAGTTGTATTGCACCGGTAGTTCTAGACTTACGAACCGATTTTTATCGACCCTTTTTATCGCGTTTCGAAAGGCCGCGCTGGGATCGTTTCCTTTCATCGCTTAAACCAATCGGTTTATCGATTCTTCTCAACAATTGTCACTCTGCTATTGCGAAACAGAGAATTGGCTTTTTTGAAAAAGTAAATGCAACTCAAAAATATTTCGATTCTTCGTCATGTATTACTGCACTGCCGCTTACTTTCTGTCTGTGTGGTCTTGCCAGCCAGATAGGATTTCGTGATGGTGCCTTAAGTGGTTTTGTCACTCATGGATGCTTGGGTGCTTATTCTATTTGCTCAGCCGCATATACTTCTAATTCTAACGCTACTGATGTGAAAAGTAAATTATCTTCCGAAGAAATCCTCCCGACAAAAGAAAATACAAATTATGTAGGTTTGACTCTATTTGTTTACATTAACTGTTTTTGTGGTGTTATCTTGTTTCTTTATAACCGGCTAGCTTCATAGTGCAAGTTAAATGTTATCTCATTTCTCATCTTCTTTTCTCTAAGTACATTTTGAGGCTAATTTACTGTCCGTATAAGAGCATGCGCATAGTTTTTTCCATTTAAACTATCACACAGTAAAAAGGGAATGTAATGAAGATTATCGGCAAAGCTGAATGATTACCGTTAACTTAACAGACTACTCAGTTTATCATGACAATTAATAGATACAATTGAGTGATTCAAGTTGGTTACTAGCGTAACTAGTTTAGAGACCCCCCAACTGCATAGTGTTTAGTTTTCTATACTCCTTTAAGAAGTAGTTTAACTAACTGAATTTTTGAGATAGTATGTCGCTGTTACTTGTGCATAAAACCTACTCCACTCATCCTACGTTTTCGATGTTTGTGACTTTACACTAGCTTTTTAATTTCAAGCAAAGCTTTATACCAAACCGTAGTACTAATGTGTTGATTATTCTAAAAGTTATTTACTATATTCAATAATGTTGCCTAATTATGCGTTAGTTAACTGTAATCAGTCGTTGGAACCATGGGACAATTTGCCTTGGTGACTTAGATTAATCCTTTCTTTGCTCCTCTCTAAGTATTTGACATGATCTTTCGTCCAAACTTCTTTATCTCTTTCAGTTTTCCAATAATGCTGGTATTACTTCCGCTACTCCTTTGATGTTTTTTCTGTTCCTATGCTGTGTGGTGTTAACTCAATTCATCAATAAGATTTCATCAGAAGGGTTTTTGTGGATATTATAGTAATTTCAATACTTGAGATCATTAGTCAATTGAAGCTAGACCACCATGGAAAACCTGGAAGCACTTGACGGCCGTTTCATCCTATTGTGGGATTCCTCAGCAGTACGCATCCACGACCCCGCCGAGGTATTTCCTGGAGTTCTAGTGAGAAGCAGTGACCAGTGGAGTTCAACTGGGTCTGTTGTGAGATAATAACTCACTGAAGACAATGGTGGATGTGTCACTAAATTTCGTGAATTGGTTGAAGTTAGACATCAACACCGTTGGATGCCGGCTCAGTAGTCTAGCGCTTAAGCACTTACGTGCGAGACTGATAAGTCCTGGGTTCGGATCTCGTGAGGTGGAATCGTGGATGTGTGCTGCTGAGGAGTCCCACAATAGGACGAAACAGCCACCCAGTGCTTCCAGGTTTTCCATGATGGTCTAGCTTCAGTTGACTTATGATCTCAACCATTGAAATAAGATTTCGGTTGAGGAAACTTAAAAAATCAAAACAACTGGTTTTTTAGCACATCATCGTCGTACATTACTTCATAAATAGCGTTATGATGACTCAACTAGTTTATGATCAAACCATATTCCAATAAACGTACACTTTTACTTTCATATTTTTATGTGTTATGATTTTTGTTAAGTAATTCGTGCAACAAATGTAAGGCCAATATATTTTACTGTTGAATATGGTTGGATACACCCATTTCAGTCAGTTGGATTTCCGAAATAGTGTAATGCTAACTATCGGAACTTGATTTTTACTCACTGTAGGACCGAATTCATTTGGCTTATTGCTTTAGCTCTGTCTTCTCTGATCCAAATATCCAAAGTGGTTATCAACTGCTCTCTCAAGGTACTGGTGATATTCTTGCTAGCTTGTGTTCTGATGTTTGGGATGGGCGGGATATTGTACCATTGTCAGATAGAGAACGTGAACTAATCTTGGGGTTCCACAATCGTCATCTGTCGTCTGCATACTGTATTGGATTCGCTTATTCTCCGTTGGTTGATAAAATTGAGGAATCTTATCGACTGTTGTTGGGTAATCTCCCCAGTTCGTCAGATATCTTCATGCTTCGTTTACCAGGAGTAAGATTTAGTATTTCTAATTGTTACTTTCATGATTGTTTTCTAAATGATACAGAGCTTATAAAATATGTTTACATATCTCTTCTCTTTAACTCACTACCTTATTTCTGCAAATTTATACACATTTACCGTCGTTATATTCAATTTACCTCCTCAAATATGATAAATATTTTCTTGTTCATCACATTTGAAGTTTGTTTTGCAAAACCACTTACTCCTATCAGCGGATGAAAGGACGTTTCCTCCTAAAACTTGACAGCTTAGCGGTACGAATTCTTAATATGATCCTAATGTATTCGAACTCAATCGTACCTGTCGAGTCATTGAGATTTAGATTTAGTGACTCACTAAACACAAAACTGACAGAAATAAATGAAGAATATTCAGTTTGCGTATTTCAGAATTGACCTACGATTATTTAAATCTTATTACCTGGGATAACTAGCTAATAATGATTTATAACACAAGACAGATTAAAAATTACTATGATTTTGGTAAAAAAAGACCCTTTCACTCTTCTGGATTTTATGACACTCCCAAATAATGATCGAAAACCACACCTTTCTAGAAGGGTTGTCAGGATGTTTATCTTGTGGATATTTCCAAAAACTTCAGTCACTACTTGGCATGATCTTGTTCACCACAATCTGTTAGCATATTGTCAAAATATGTATCCACATACATTCGTAAGTCATGAACAGATCTGTTTGTAACTGCAAATATAAGTCATTCTAGAGTCTAGTTTTAATTGTTCTCAAACCACTCCCAATAAAAATATTCATGTATCTTTGAAAGTATCTAGTGTTTCGGCTAGTATTCAGAAAAAAACCCATTATATTAAACAGGTATAGAAAGTGCATAAATTTCTTTCGCGTGGGATGGAAGCGCGACAACTTCAGACATAAGTTCATTGATCGAAATAGCTGGAATTATCAAAATCAGAGGAAAACAGACTCAACTGATGAAAAAAGGTAAGGACATAAATATAATAAAGAGAATTTGTTAGTAAAAATGCACATAACTGTAAAATAATGAAAACGTTTGACAGTATAGAGGCGTGTAGATTATCCAACTTCATTTAAATCATGAACTAATCAAAGTCAGACAACCATTCAGAACTTGTAAACACTGGACGACCGTTACGTTCAATTATAGGACTCTACTGGTTGTCTTTGATTAGTTCGTAATTTCGATTTAAATGTTTGATATTTAGGGGAATATTTCTGTTTGATAATATGTATTACCTCATATTGTGCAACGTAATAATCAACTACAATTATGTGAATGTGGGGTTTAATACTGACCCCAGTCGCAAAACATTTATATTTCTAAATTTCCAGCAGTGCATAGTAATGCTGTTTTTTTTGTGTTTCTCTTCTCTTATTTAAATAAGTCTGATGATATTTCACCAGTAATACAGCGAAAGGTACTGGAACACCTGGTTTGCAGTCGATCATATTCAAATCGTTCTCTACTACCGCGTGTTACGAACAATATTAACAGTACCAGTCCCATTTATGACAAGATTGTTCGTGATAGTGATATTTCTAGAAGATCTCAAGCTATTTCAAAATCCAGCAGACCACGTAATTATCGACTAAAATTTATAAAGAATATGAAAAACTTCGGTTTTAATTCCTTCTCTAAATATTGGCAGCATAGCGATCGGAAAAAAGAAGGGTGTGATAAAACGGAAGGAACGTATTCAAATGATAAACTTCTAAAACATTCACCGTCAAAGAGAAGTGATAGATTTTCTAGAAAACATCGAATTAACCATAATCGAATAAGTAGTAATTTTGGTGAGTATGATAGTAAGTGTTTGGTTTTGAATGAATTTCCAAATGCTAATTTTGTTTCGGAAACTGATCATTGCAAAAGTAACGCTGATAACTTGGATCATGATAAGAAGTGAGTTAGATGATTTGTTTTTGTTGACTGTTTTCCTAATGCAATCCTAATGTATTTAGTCTAAAAACAAGTATCGTTTTGGGGAGAATTCGTAAAACAATCCTCTGACTGATTGTAAACGCAGTTCCACATATGATAGTTGGAAAGTGGGAGAAGCCGAAGAGATTCACCTAAAAAAGCCAGTCACTAAAAGCAACATCAAAGAACATTAATATTTTCTAACTAGATGTTGGAAATTTGGTCCGTATACTGTGAAGAGCAGTTCAGTCAGTGTACAGTTAATCACATCCCAAATATGTTATTGAATGAGAACTAAATTTAGAATGGCTGTGATAAATCAGAGATAAAATAAAATAGCAAAACTTGGCCAGTTTATTAAAGAGAACAAAGCTCTTTTCTTAATAGTTACAGAAGAACTAGCTTTGCTGAAACGGTCTTTAAGATGTTAGAGTTCACTGCAATTCATCATGCAGCTAGAAATCGGGTACAACAAACCCAACAGAACTAAGATTTAAGTCTTAGAAATGAATGTATTAATCAAATCTTAATGTGTATCAGTAAAGTTTGTGCTGATCTGCCACCAGTAGATGAAGTCATTTAAGTTGTGACATGTGTACTTTTGTTGGTTTACAGTCAAAGTCATCTTTAATCCGTTCGACGTCTATGGCTAGGCGATAGTTCTAGTGATCTCAAGGGAGAAGCACCAAAAGAGTAAACTTAGTTACTGAGGTGTTCAACTTGTGTAAATTAAGGTTATTGAACCAAGTGTCATTCATAATAAACAATATTCCTTACTCCGACATAGAATATTAATTGAAGCAGGATTAGTTTAAAAAAGTCGTTACTAGCCAAACTAAAAAATTCCATCATTTCATAAAGTCACTGTCTAGTTGCTGGATACTCTTGGAAGGACTTAAACTATTTGATATGATACAGTAATAAAAATTAGCGGTCCGCTTCATAATAATCCAGCTGCAGTCACTCCAAATCCTCGTCTAAGTTTTAGTTGTCTTGTTATTCCTCATTTATGTTCTTAGTTATTTTAATAACCATCTTTTAGTTCCATATGCCTCAAATCAATGGACTTTTATTCAAGATTTTATGTTACCGTCTTTCCTATTCCACCACCTAATTTATTAAATCTAACTTACAAAAACCTGTTATATCTATCCTATAGTTTAAAGATCAAGCTTGTCCTTTTGCATAAATTATTCGTATACGATAACAAATTTACATTACAAATCAAAAATATTTTCAGAATTTATTTGCAACTTAACGTTTTGCTTCTAAATCTTAAATAAATGATTATTACGAAATTCATAAACCACTTATAAAATCAAATACAGCCACTAGTCCTTTTACCATAAAAGTTCAATATTTAGCTGATTCTCAATGACCATTCGTTCAGACAACATTCAGTCTCTTATATGTTAGACCCCTTTTATACATAATAGTTGTCTTTCCTCATCTAAATAACTCATGTAAATATTTTTCACAATTACCTCATTTTTTTACCGTTATTTTGTAGGAGTAATGTACGTATTGATCAGAAAGAAGTGGACGTTATACTGAACAATCAAATATTCTTAGGTCTAATAAGTATGCAGTATCAGGCAAATCCTCAAGTTGTGAAGTCCATTAAACAACTTCATCAAGCTTGTATACGATTTGTACATTTTTCTCGAGTAAGTAACAATTGTCTGGTAAGTATTATTGTTATTACTTCATGCCAAACTACTTTTGAGATACTTCCATGGAAAATACGGTTATTAAGCCATACAAAGGACTAGCTACTATCCGTAGCTTTTAAAACTAATCTGATGGTCACGTCACTTATTCCAGTTTGGTGCCCGTTTCTGTAACGTATGTGGCTGTTAGGTAGCTAGTAAACCTAGACAACCCACTCCCTGTAAGTTAATAAAGCCACTCAACTGTCAACGATTATATCATGGTTCCAAAAATTAATTAACTTAGTTTGCAACCCAGTAGTATCACGATCTATAAGGGTAACTCAGAAGTCATTGTACACGTTCACTGATAAACTGTATGTTATATTTTGTATTTAGTATTATTCTGTGTTTGTTCTTATTAAGGTAATGCAAAGGACTTTTTCGATAGGATGATTTTTTGTTTGACTATATTTATAACTGGAAATTATTGAATCATTTATAATGTCAGTTAAATAGTTTATATTTTTACGTCTTTACACATACTGTACAATCTCACAATATATATGCTTAACTATTCCCAGCAGTAATTTCTTGAAATGTTTTGATGGGATTTCGTTCACAACATTACGCGACGTATTATTTATAGTTTTATTTCACGTGACGTATGGTGCGTCGGAGTTTCTAAACAATATGCTTAATACGTGGTCATTAATTATATGATTATTATTTAATGGACCACTGTAACACATAGTTTCTCGTTCGAGGTGTATTATTAAAAGAACTATTCAAGAGAGTGACCACTAAAACTTTTCCTTAGTAGTTCTTTTCACAAGATATGCTGTTTTACTTTCCAACCCTTGAAACTATCTTCAGTGCTTTTAATGAGCGAATTTCCCGATCTTAATTCATAACTACTTTTCCCAGAAACTTATTAGTGACACTATTATTAATTATCTCTTTCTTAAATAACACGGGTTGGTCTACTACTATATTTTGTAAAAGTGTTATTTCTCGTATATTTTGTTAAGGAAAATGAACTTCGAAGTAGAGTGTTCGCTGAACGTTTGGGGTTAGAATGTGGTTGGAATTGTCATATATCGCTTAAGAGTCCTAATTCTGTTAGTAATCGCAAATCCGTTGGTCTGCCTAAAGAATTCCGTAAAAGCTATAAATTTTCATTTGGAACTGATTTGTTCGTCACTGAAGGAAAATACTTTGTTGGTAAGTAATTTGATCTTACATTAATTTTAACAGATGTTTTTCCATCTTCTAACTGCTTTTTTATTCTTTACCTTCCATAAGGTTCTCATCAGACTAAGCGATGGTCAAGTTCTCCGGCACTAGCAACGTCATATTTTTCAGTAAGTGGATGTATCTACTTAAGATTGTTTCGATGACAGTAATAACTCGATTAGTACAAATCTCCAGAAAGGTGATCTATGTTTTATAAATATTTTCATTTAGATTAAGATTACTTTTACAGCTGCTCTTCAATATAAAGAAAAACTTATGATTATTTAGAACTTCACTAAATAATCTTTAAATGATGTATTTTTTTTAGTACATATGTGTTTTTTATATTATTCCTCTCTTTTGTTATGGCCATGGAAATATCTCTAAAGTTAGCTCTGGTTTTAACTCTACTTCACTGGCAATGATGCCATATTCCCACTGTGATTTGGATAACCTGTATGTCACTGCACATTTTGATGATATCGTTAGCATCCATAATATCAAACACTTTCTCAAACTGAACCGTATGTGAGCAAACCTTTGGGGATCGATGATAAAACATGATCTCAAAATATTGTCAGGCTTCAAGCAAAACTTCTGTCACCGACACATCCACACCATAGGTAGTTGACTGCAATATGACCAGTTTAAATCCACCGTTCAGTTTTATAGAAAGGACACTGGTTGACATGTTGGCGATGACTTTCCTGGAGTTTGGCGCTGACCAGAAACAGGTTGAACTCTTCACAAAACTATAGAGACTGTCCCCGTCATCTAACCTTCGACCATCGAGTCCTCATTATCCACTCAAATGACCTCTTCTTTGTCCCTTGACACACATACCTGTTCATTCAAGTCCTCAGTTAACAACAGAAGATCTATTAAATATGATTTATAATGAATTTGACCTAATTAGGACATAGAAGTCAGCGTTAGTTTCACTCGAAATGCAGTCCCCTCGTATGTAGGTAGGGATAACAAAAAACATGATTTCTCACCCCGTTTCTTCTTACTTTGGTGTAACCTAACCTAAAAGTGCATAAAAAATGCCCTGGTACGGCCGAGAGTGGGGACAGTCCGCTCTCCCTCTCGAAATGCTCTCACATGGCCACGCGTATATAGCCTCTCCCAGGGAATTCCTACTCATTGCCTTCTCGTGGCGGGGGTGTCGTTTACGAAGTCGAGAGGACGAAAAGCGAATGTCCGGCGCTTTAACCGGGTTGGTGGACAAGGAGAGTATACTTAGGGAAGTTGGAAAACCATGATTCCGAACCAAAAGTGGACATGGGCTCCAGTATCCTGAAGGAACAAACGGCCTAGGAACCAATCGTTGGTCACCGGCTACCATGGGACTGCATGTCCTTACGTTGCTCCACTGTCTTGTGGACCAGACCTTCAGGTCGAAGGCTCCGGGTGTGACCTCCTAAGAAAACCACCTGCTTCGGTTTGGGCACCCGGTCAGTATCACAGCCCTCACACAAATCAAATGAGATTTGTGTGGTGCGTATGTATATGATGTCCCCTTGTACCAATATCTATGTGTTAAAATAAAATAAAAAAATAAGAAAAAGTGCATAAGCGACTGTTAATTAGTGTCCAGTTTACCAGCAATATTTCTTCAGTATGACACTAACAACAGGGAAACTGGAAGCTGATGCAATAGAGTCACTGGACAAGTATATATCAAATAAACTTTTCGAACTGGCAGATGGCGAATCACTTTGTTTTACTTGACCAGAATCTTAAATACAAGTCTCAGGTATATAACAGACATGCATATCGAAACTTTTAGAATTTTTAGCCAGACCTGTCTATTGTATGGTCTGCATCAATGTACAAACGTTGGAGACAGGTTTACATGATAAATGTAACTTCAGAAAAGCTAGATCAGATTTTTCGGTCGGTGATATCACTCAGAAAATAAATCATCCTACGAATCGGACATTTTTCTGTCACTTTCGTGTCAGTTTTCTAGAGATGCATATTATTTTCCTTGTAAGTGAGTAGTTAAAATACAATCCATGGAATACTAACATTCAACCAGATGCTCTACACAAAACATAGTCTTTGAATAATCTAGATAAAATGCTCCAACTACTTTACTTATATTGTAAAGCCATATATTTAAAAAAAGTGTTTCGGACCAGTATATTACGATTACATACCCTTGTGAGACTCTAGAATCTTTTGTCATCCATTTATACTGTCTCCGAAATACGGAAACAGGATTCTGGTGTGATAATTCACTTGACTCCATCTAGCCAGTATGGAGATCCAGTTGTAACTATCCTTTTGTGTATCTGGAGACCCGACATTAACTTCTCATTGTCTTGCAGTGTAAGTATATTGTCGGGAATAGTATAACGTTATGTATATGTTAAACCCACATAGTTTATTCTAGATTCCGAACAAGCCAATCTATTCATTTTTCTTAAACCACATTTTGACCTTGTCACTTATTGGCTTATTTATTCTGACTGTTTTTAGATGAGCGTATGTGAGTGCACATCTTATCTTACCTGTAGCTTATTCTTATCTGGCTATAAATATTGACTAATCCTCGGTTAAATCGAGTTGGCATACTTGCCTTCTCCAATCCGTTCCACCCTTTCCTCTTTGTTTCGTCTCCCTGATTGTCTGTTCAAATCGGTGAGTACACGAAGCATACATATTCAAAATTCATTATCGTATGTGGCTTATTTAACTCCGTTATTCACTAACGCAATTCAAGTCGATGATTATATACGAGGATTAGCGAAATGTATATTTCGACAGCGATCAACATACGATCTAATTGGAGTCAGATTTGGAGCCTCAAAAGTGGTGAACCTGTCGACAACATCGTCCGACCTAAATGGCGTCGTTATCGGGCCACTGAAATATTACTAAGTTGAAAGACAACATGTACGCCTCGAATGAATTCCTCTCGAAAGTTACTTATGAGCCGCCAAAATAAGTGGTACAACGAGGACTCGGAAATAGTGATAAGCGCTGGTATTTTTTCATTTCTGCCTTTACCCCCCACTTATTGCAACACAAACGAATTAAAAGACAGGCTCTATGAAGATTTATCTAACCTCCAGAAAGCTAAACTATCAGATGTAGCAATTATCGTTAATAATATCAACGACCAAGCAGGTGGGCTAAGTGGAACTGAAAGATACTCAGGCGTGTATTTTGGCATCTCAGCTAAGTGGACAGAAACTGGAGACCATTTTTTTAACTACTTCCAGACATCTTTAGTAATTGTAAGCAACAACTTTGAACAGTAGCAAATACTGTATAACCTGAAGACCACCGACGTCACAAGGATGAACACAAACAGATCAAATTACTATCAGTCGTCGTTTGAAGGGCTCAACTGATGAATCTCAATCCTATTTAAATTCCGACCACTCTGTTTTGTGAGCTCGTGTTTATTTGTGGCTTATTGGACACAAAACGTTCACAGGATACCTTTTTGAACTCATTTTAAAAATGTAAATGTCAAGGATACGTTTAAGATAGAGTTAACTAAGCATTTAGTCGATCGTGTAGAGGATGTTCATCTTGAAGTAGCATGCCATGATCTGCAGTTCACTGTTGTAAAAACAGTGGTATTTGTTACCAACCTAGACCACGAAATTAAGAATAGTCAACTGGTCCAGAAGCAATATAGGGTTGTGGAGATTGTTTTATTGAGATCATTAACTGATCAACCTTAGACCACCACTGAAAACCTGGAAGCACTGGAAGGCCATTTCGTCCCAGTATGAGACTACTCAGCAGTACGAATCCACGATCCCACATGCGGACGCTTGACATCTAAACCACTGAGCCGGTATCCAACGGTGTCAGTGTCTAACTTCGAACAATCCACGATATTACACGACTATCTTCCATTGTCTTCAGTGGGTAACTGCCTCACACCCGACGCGATTAATCTCCACTGGCTACAGCTTCTCACTAGAACTCGTTCGCTCGAGACCGAAGGCCCCAGGTTCGAGCTCCTTGTGCGGGATCGTGGATTCGCGCTGCTGAGAAGTGTCATATTAGTACGAAACGGCCATACAGTGCTTCCAAGTTTTCAGTAGTGGTTTAACATTCATCGGTTCATGATTTCAGTGATCTATAAGTCTTTACCAAATTAACGGATCTTTGAAGACTCATCACTTCAGGTTCTGATAACGATGAATAGTTAAGGAAATTTCGAAGCAGATTGATAAAATTTCTACGTAATGACTGTGAGTAGTAGTGGTCAGCAAAAATAAAAGGTGGAGAAGACATTAGTGATTAACACCTATAGGGAACTGTTCAAACTCACCAAGGAAATCGATATTAAAAAATGTGTTGATGGAAGTGTTACAGAAAAAGATAAAACAGTATTCCACTCAGTTTAAAACCATTGGTAAGGCACTTTAAGGAACAACAAACAATTAACTGACCTCTGGTCACTCTTCAGTTACCTGCTATTCCCATGCAACCTAAATGGGAGATTGACACAAATCCGATAACTTAGCAAGTTTGGAAAGACTGTATTTAATTTGGGGTGGTGGAGAGCAGCAGGACCTGATCAGTTGACTCTAGAAATCTCCAAGAATGGTAGTCCAGCTTTAGGAGTTGAGTACAATATTATCTAGAGCCGGACAGCTAAATGTAGTCCCGTCTTACTTGTCTCAATCATCGATCATCCCAATCTATAATACCGGACTAGTTTTCCCTCGTAATAGCCATAAAGAAGTAACTTTGAGGAATATGGCGTCTGAAGGATTAGTCTCGAGAATTAATTGACGCCTAAAAGAAGTTAACGATCAGCAAATACGAGAAAAGCCAATTTCGTTCTTGGATTTGTATGTATCCGGAAAAGCTTTATCTTTTGGCAGGATTTAGAACATGCATACGTACCGACACTTGACTAACCAATCATGTTTCTCGATCTGAGGGCAACATTTAACTCCATATACCAGGTAGTTTTGAAGCAGTTTTTTAATTGAACTATGTACTAGAAAAGTACGCGAACCATCTGAAGGCTCTTTGCTCGAGCTCCAACAGTCGTATTTAGAGTTATGACAGATTGTTAGCAGAACTAAAAACAATGAGTAATGCTTATTAGGACTCTACTTCTTTTACTTACCAAAATCATAGACATTGCTTGAGAGGAAACTTACGTTGTTTGGGTTTTTAGGGACTGATCTACCAAGAGATTGACTTGTTGACTTGGAATATACTGATGACATGGTTGTGTTCATTGGAGACCCAGATATACTGTAAAGCCTTCTGGCTACTTCGAGTGACAATCCTGCTATAGCGTGCCAATCAGCAGGGTCACTTGATAATTAGAAATGTCCTAAAGGACAAATACATACCACTGGCTAAGATATGGGTTGATTTTCAAGGGATAAAATGTCTATATATGAGTGTTTATGCATGTTATTCGGTGCCCTAGTAGACTTTCTCCTTCACTCTTGACTTCAAGTAGATAGTTGGGGGTGAGGGTTGGCGCGTAGCACGTTGTGTATCAGTGTCAGATTTCGAACGCCGTGCATCATGACGTGTCCAAGAATGTTTGCGACGTGTTTCCCCCCTGTAAATACAAAATGTATCTTCGGGACTGGCCTGGGTCAACCTCAATCAGTAATTGGAGGCGTTGAGTGACGTGGTCCAGAATTGGCCACAGTGACCCAGATGAGCTTCCTCTTTATCTCCCCCTTAGCCTCGAGCTTCAATATTGTTTCGTACTTTTTATTTATCGAATTCATTCCTTTTCGAACTGTATTCCCCGATGTTTAGCCTTTCACACCGAAATTGATAGTAATGTCATTCACTTTCATTTTATAGACCCAGAGTAAAGCAATCTGTGGTCACATATTTACCAACTTCCTCTATGTTTGATAGTTACTGCTTTATGAACATTTGCGCAAACTGATTCTTGAACACCGTCTCGTTCATTCCAAGACATCAGTCACTTCGCCTCTTAATATTTACCCCACCTCTCGTTCGTTGAATAATACTTTAACCTAATATTATACGCAAAAAATTATATCGTGCGTCTATCAACATTCTAAAAACTTTAAACAAAGTATTATCTCTATCAATTTATTTTCTCATTGATTGTTTGAATCTTCTCATTGATGTTTAGGGTTGCAATTGATCAGTCTCTTATTGGCATGTACATCCTGTGGTGGTTGCCTCGATATTGCATTAAGTCACAAACACTATAAGCATAGGTGAATGGTGACTAGCAGTGGAGTCCAGGACGCGAGTTTTGTTCGTTCGAGTTCCGGAGTGAACATCTACTCTGGAATGCAGGTACATCTAGCTGACGAGTCCCAAATAGGACGAAATGCACGTCATGGATTCCAATGCTAGTCACTATCCATCTCCATTGATCCAATAGAGCAGTGGTGTTGCTCAGGATTCCCCAATCTCGTCGTTCCTTTCTATTTTGACATTAATGACATCCTGGAGACAGATAGATATGCAAAAACACTAGTACTATAAAGCAGTCCTCTGAAAATCGAATTTCGACCTCAATTACTCGATTAATATTATTGTACTTTTTGATGATACAGGCTACTCAAATCCCATTTAATTATTTGACTATTAGCGTCTATAAATATAGTGTTTCACTTCATGACTGACAGAATCCTTTGCATGCACATACCCTTTGTGTTGAGTCATCAAATCTAGTCAACTTCATATACCCTTGTGGTGTGATGTATTGACTTGAAATTACAACTCAGCAATTGAGAGTCAGATGCCTAAACCATTTAGATACAATTCTCTCTTAGTTGTAGGTAGGGGAATTATTTGTAGATAGCGGAATGGGACAGAATGGCTCAAACATTGTTACGTTTCTTTGTGCTCTAAAAATTTCAATGAAACACTTTTGATGGTAACAATAACAATCTGTAGTAAATAGCTATTTATTATTCATTTATACTTTACAAAATTTTGGGAAGAAATTCGGGTCCACATCTGATCCACAGTTCTTTCAATCTACTCCATTTCCTGAGTATTGTGAAGCAAACTGTTTGAAATCAATCTCTCCATGTTTGAATTCCCGACAAATTGACTCTGACTTTGAATCTTCATGCTCTCATGATCATATTAACAATAATTTCGCTCATGCTGTGTCTACCAGTTACCTTCAGCAGATTCGTTCAAACGAAATAGGTCCAAAGGAATCATTCGGTTCATATCACTTGTCCTCGTCAAGTAATTCAACTAGTTCTGTATCGCTCTCAGTAGATGAACAAAGTGATAATTCTGAAGAAATAAAATTGTCGGAATTGTTGGTCAGGAACAAGGTAATTTTCTGTAGTTTTTTGTTGAAACGGTGTTCAGAATAATTTTGTCTTCACATTTCAACGTCATCTCATTATCGAACATAATAAATGACTAATTTACATCCATATAATGTTACAATTCATAAATAACATGATCAAAAATCGTTACATCAATACTAAATTTATAAAGTCGATGTTTATTTTGAGGAATTTGTTGTTTACTTTCATAAGACCAGAATCTAATTCACAAATTTGCCTTTATGGGATAATGGCTCTCATCTACAAATTATATTCAGTCTTACAGTAACTAAAACGCTATTGAGCATTGAAAATTATCCATACTGAATATTACGAATCAGCAGTAAATTCTTGGTGCTAATATTCCTATAAATCGGAACAACTTTTGCTTGAGCCGTTATCTAAGGATCATGCTAACTATCCATTTGATTGAGTACTAGTAATTGTCTTGAATTAGACAAGCATTGACATGTCTTGAATTCAAAATATCATACTTTTTCCTCTCATATTGTTATGGATTTTAACAAGATAAAAACCTTAATGGTCTGCATCCATTCTTTTTAGATTCGCAATCTTTGTTTTTATCATTTATTTAAGCTTTGTTTCGAAAATATCACTAAATGTTTTCGGGCTTCAAACAGTCTCCTTCTTAATACCGGCTCAGTGGTTTAGATGTCAAGCGTCCGCATGTGGGATCGTGGATTCGTACTGCTGAGTAGTCTCATACTGGGACGAAATGGCCTTCCAGTGCTTCCAGGTTTTCAGTGGTGGTCTAAGGTTGATCAGTTAATGATCTCAATAAAACAATCTCCACAACCCTATACTGATAATTATCATTCAACAGCCTTGAAATAATGATTCATTAAAAGCCTTTCGCATCTTGATTGTGTTATCATTACATACTGGGTTTTATTTTTCAGTATAAATAATGGTTGAATCACATATACTTTCAACGCATATACAGATTTTGTTGCTTTTTTGTTATGAGTTATTTAGATCCAGAGAGCATTAGACAGGTATTTTATCTTGGTATATATTGACGATGATGTATTATTTCAGAACCTTAAGCACTTACCGCAAGTTATAAGGTCTTAGAAAATGACTACTTGTCTGAATAATTTCTCGTTACACTGATCACGTATATTTCTGAGAATATAATTACTCCCTCTCATTTTACATCCGACTTCACTTTAAGCTGACTTATTGTGACTCTGTAGACCAAGAAATTAAGCACTTGAATTTTATCCATTTGGTTTACCTAATCGCACTTTTTTTTATAGTAAGTGTTGCTCAAATCTTGAGAGATAAATATCAACAGGGTTATCAAGTAGTTGCATCAGTTTTTAAATGATTTTTTATTCGGTTGTTGTTTTATATACAAAGAACAATATGTCGTAAAGATATCGGTCGTAATAATATATTCCATTTGTCTTTTTGATCAGTTCATTGTATTTTAACAAGTAATAGTTCTCTCTCTGTGATGTTTCAACTACTTCTTTATTTGGTATTAAGTTAACGTTTTCATTATCTCTTTCTTTTACAGTCCCGACTTCCATGTGGAATCGATAGCATACGCCCACATTTAGAAAATGTCGATAACGTTCCATTACAAGTATCATTGTTTACTGATTGTACACCTAAAGGTTAATTGTTGTATATTACATAATTATTTAAATAACATGTTGTACGGTATAACGCTATGACTTGCTTACCTATACAGTCCCCGATCGTTTCGTTTTCGAACACAGTTAAAATGATTTTTTACAGTAAACATCAATGACACATTTTCCCATATTTTGATACATATATCTTTGCTGAATGTCTTACGGTATACTTGTTTAGACGTTTTCCAACATGTATTATGTTAGGAATTTTCGAAGTGGTTTTTAACTATTTCAGTTATAACAGTCATTATTTTATATATATTGAAAGCCGAAAACCTTAAATAATTGAGTGCTTTTCCGTTGGAATTCAGTATGATTATCTAGTCACTGGAGTAAAAGCCAGTCTAGTTTACCTCTACCACCCTCACCATTAAAGAGTTGTGAACACAGTTTACTGTATTTCACTATTTTCTCGCGACCTTAAAGTGTTTGAAATTTTAAAGAACTATTTTCTGACTTTCTTAGTTCGATTTAGATACATGTTAACGTTTGAATTTTTGGGCGGATTCCAAATAAACGTTACGGGATTCCAGGAATGACTAAATAAATCGATACATTTCATCTGAGCACTTTAAATACTATAAATCAGTATTCTGTTGGTATTATTATTATTATTATTATTATTATTATTATTATTATTATTATTAATTATGTGTGACTGAGTGATAGTACCTGATTCTCTGATCTTGGTATGTGGAATGTATTACGACCTAGTAGACTAGTGACATAGTTAATTACCTGAATTATAGGTTCTTAGTACACTATTCTATTATCTGTTTCAAAACTATTCACCCACTTGTATCTTTTTATTTCTGCAGCACCAAGTAAGAACAGTAAGTAAAACTTAGTCATGAGTTCATAATGTAAAAATCAGTAATACTACCCATCCAACTAAACTACAGTTATTTGTATTTTATTTTATTTGAGATGCTAACAGATATAGCTCAAAATCTCAGGCAATTGTAACTTTCCTTTGTCATCTTGAAAAACTGTAAGATGGAGTGTGAAAATTTTTTTAGTGATATTTACCTTAGCTACCTCTATAAATTTCGTTGTTTTTTCTATCTATTTACAAAATTCTGTCACTAGTTTACAAAGAACACTTTTATAATTCATTTGTATTAGGGATTTTAACTTGGAATGAAAAATAAATTCATGTTTGAAAGCTTTCAATCGCTTGCCAAAATTCACGATCAATAAAAGCCTTTCCTTTCAGACCACTAATTAAACAGCAGAGGACTCATCCCTGTCACTAAAATGATGTCTGGCACACAAACTTGAGTTTATTTTCTAACATTCAGAATCAAGATGTATGATGGAAACGTCGTTTGCACTTTACCAGCTTTAACATTCAAGTATCAGAGTATCCTATCTCTGCTTTGTTAACGCTTATACCTGTATTCGATTAATTAAATCAACAACAGTGACTCATCAAACATTACTAAAACTGTTGAACTGTTTATGAATCATTCATCTCACTTAACATCTCAATATCATTCTCTTTGTTTATTTACTTATTGAAAAGCTGTTAGCGAAATGATTCAAATAATGAAAGAATATGGGGATACTGTTTGCTTAATTGGAAGCTGTTATTCATTAACCAACTATGTATTGTTTCAACAAAGTGATGTAGCTATTGCTGTGAAACCTATTCTACCCTACTCGAATTGTCAATTTGCAAATACCAAGTACATTGTCTCGAATCAAGTGAGTTCATATTTCCTATAATAATCTCACCCTTATTACTAAATATAAACTTCATTTCATATACCTCATCCATGCGAACACTTTTAAAAACTATTATTACTGGAAATATGTTAGTGCAATCAGTCAGTCACCTACAGCGTAGGACCAGGCATATATATGCGTCGAACTAAGTGATTAATTTTCGTGTTAGCTCCGTACTTATTGGAACCTTACCACCGGAGACGGAAATAGGTGGAATAAGGCGATATGTGCATTTTAGGCTCGACCTCTTCCAACCCCACACCCTCCTTATGAGAAGGTAGTATCGCTGTTATGCTGGTTGTCTGAAGAAACACCTTACTACTGTCACACTGTTGTACAGTCAGCAGTACGACTTCGCCTTTGGGCCTTGGGTTTGCTGGTTTTAGTCTTACCGTTCTTCAACCAACCTGTATGGTATGGTAGGACCTTGAGGAACGATTGTCCAAACCAGTATAGCTCGACTGGTTCATCACGATAGACTAGCCCAACCACTGTGTCAAGGTAGCAGCAACTCAGTGATAAACCCTTACTCGATCACTTTAACACTGACTTCTCAGTCGCTTCGCCAGAAGTTTTACACTCTTGGTCCTCGAGTAAAACACAGAGAACTGTAAAAAACTAAAAAAATTACTTCGAAAATCACGAATCTAAAGTAATGCAAAACATGAACAAACACACCAAAATTTCTCTTTACTTGTGTATATTTTAGGCTTATATTTACTCCTCGTAAGATAGTGGAATCAAAAAGCTTTATGATTGAGGCCACAGCGCCACAACATGGGAAACAAATAGAGTGCGGGGCTCAACTATTTGAATACACGAACATTTTATCATTCAATAGAGGGTAATAGGGAATGTGTTGCTTACATAAGATAAAAAATATAAAAAAATCTCATTTCTGTTTATAATTTCCTTAATTGTAATAGAATGTTGTCAGCTAACTCACCCAGATTCGACTGCTGCATTAACCTCCTTCCAAAATCAACTTCCGTTGACATTTTTTTCTTCTGTGTAATTTAAAACACTAGTTCAGAAATTATAGAACATAGTACAGCCTTATGGAGAGTTTGTGCATTATGTTTAGTACTTGACATCAATACACTCACAATCAGTAACAAATAACACCTATTTAGTACTCAGAAGTTATCTAAAGCTGTCACACACTTTCATAGTATATCATCCACTGTCTTGGTTGCACGTATCGTCTCACTACAAATTATCGCAAGTGATTTGTTTACCTGTCCTTTGTAATTATTTTCTTCGCCAAGCAATCTAATAGGAGGTTATCGGTTAACTTTTTTGGCTGCTACACATTTGTCTTGATGCTTATACATAAAAGAGTATTGTTAGGACATTAAAAACTACTAGTATGAAGCCTTAGATTTTGATTTTTGTTACGGTATATCAGCAAATGTAAGAGAACTGGTGCTCCCTGTGGTGTTTAAATCAGCGTCACCCAGTGCCACAGTCAGTGGTGCGACTACAGCTATCCGCGTGACTTGATCGATGTAATTCGATCAACATTATGGACTGAACAAATCTGATATAATTAAGTTTTAGTAGTGGCTTACAGTGTAATCCAGGACATATGTCCTTCTAGCTGAATGTACTTGCATTCCAGTTTTAATGTTCACTGCGGTCCTCGAACCCAGTATCTTTCATTTGGAATACCAAACGCGTTACCCACTGAGCTACTGAGTCTAAATAGCCGCTAGCTTGTATAACGAGGATGAATTAATAATGGACCTAGCAGCATATAACAGCAGTAAAAATTAATTTGTGTAATGCCACAGAATTCTTATTCTATTAAAGTACAGCTTTTTAAGCTTACTTTCATAGAAGGCTTTGTTCTTCTCAATAAATGCTTATACCTAATCAAATAAACGGCACTTTTGATAAGTATGTAAGAACCGTATGTGTGTGTTCAACTCAGCGATTATCTTCGCGAAGCTTTAAAACGGTAAGTTAATCATTCTTTTATTATTCCTATGATAAGAAAGTTTATCATTTACGATTTTTAAAAATCATTTTCAATGTACTGGACTCTGTTATATGCATTATTGTTTTAATTAATTTCGTTTGAATTCTTTCTTTTCGTTGTATAACTTTCAAGTCTGTTGATTGGTTAACAAGTGATCTCCAGTCAGAAGAGTTTAGTTGTTCGAAAAAAAACCCGACTTCTACACATCAGGAAAGTGATACTACAAATTTTAATACATTCGACATTGCTGCACATCTTGTACACTTAGTTACACCTTGTCTTTTGGATATAGAGAAAACAGGATTTCATGTTTACGATCTTATTGTTGAGGTAAGTAGAGTAAAATTATACGTACTACAGTGGTTCTCGTATCACTTTTTTATTTGTGTAAAATCCGAAACATGCTTTTTGTTGTATTTCACACTGAGCTTTATGTGCTTGGGTCACCATGGTAATTTTTTCATTGAGACCTAAATCCAAGACTTATTGCTTAAATCTTGATAGCATTATCACCCAATCCACTGGGTTATGATAGAGATCTCTTGTTCTTTAATATAGTTACTCTCCTGTTGTCTAACATTTATGAATCCTTTACAAGTCGCATAAATTTCATTGAAATGTAAAAGTTGTTACAGTAAGGTGTTCTCAGCACCAATTATACAATATTACAACAAACTTCTGTTTAGTATACATTCAAGCCATATATATTTCAGGACGTTTTTTATGTGTGTCTTTAACACTCGGTATCTACTACCCATCCCCAACTAACAAAATTTCGTACCATCGGTTACAACATCTCTTTTTTGTCCATTGTAAATAAATTGCATGAATTTCAATATATTCGTCTGCAAAGAGGGAAACGTCCCAACAACTTCAGTTTTTCTGTTTAAGTTTTCCAGTATTCACCATCTTGATAATTTGTAAACCTTTTATAATTGCACGTAAATATACATCATATTTATAGCTTTCCAGTCCACATAGATCTGAAACGTGAAGGTGAATTCTGATGCATGTACAACTTGGAAATAGGTGATCCAGACGTTTGAGCAATTAATATTGCTTTAGAATAATCCTGTTTGGAGAGAATACATTCTTCAACTTAATCCATAGATTTTGACTTACACAGTTGACTGGATGGTATAATGTTAGAAACTATCTAGTGACTTAAAATATTAACCGTTTAGTGAAATTTTGCTGACTTGTACATTATGGTATACTTTAGTGATTATTCAGAATACTTTTGAGCATTTTATTTTCCCATTTATATTAATCAGGCTCACGCCAGTGTTAATAACCTCTATCATTGTTTGGTGTTCAGTTCAACAACTCCGTTAGCAGTTGGTTTACTACAATTACTACTATTAATAATCGGGTTGCCTACACGACCTGTTGTTTTGCTAGATGTGCGATCAAATCTTCAACAAGGCGAATTAATTTGGCTGCCTGTGGAACCATTTCGATCAGTTATTTTTGGTTCAAGTGAAATTTTTGGTAATTTAAGCAAAACTGATAAGCACACTAACATTAATTTGTTACACTACAGTTCGGATTGGAATTTAGAACCAAGTCTTAGCATTGGTCAATTATTTTGGCTACTTTTCATTGTCATGCCATCTTTAACATTATCTTTAATTGATAGGCGAGTGGAAAGAAACCAACCGTTACGTGAGCCACCGATTAAGCGTAATAAACTATTTACTAAGAAGGTGAGTTTGTGCGATTATATATGTCTGAATGACCTTCCCTTAATTATCTAAATCTAATAATAGGTTCGATTTTTATTTGGAACACAATTGCTGATTATTTACTTGTGTGGATGTTCTGTGTGTAGCTGAGCGTATACTTTCTTCTGTTAGTCGAAGTCTTGACTCACGGAAGAATAAATGTAATGAAACTACTATCTTTTTTAAATTTGTTTTTACTGTGCATAATTAGTGCCTAAAAGATTTACTTTACGGCCACTATGATCATTCCTGAATAGATTTATCTCTTAACATTGGTTACTATTCGTCTTCTACTGCTGTTTGGACAACCGCCTGGTATCATCAACTATGACACTTAGAGTGTGGCTCATCCCCAAGTGCCTAGTGTATGAGTTAATTTGATTTTGATGGTTGTTTTACTTTTCTGAATTGATTGACTGGATTTCGCTGTAGGATTTTTACAATAAAACGAATATCATAGAGTAGGACAGCTACAACGTAGGACCAGGCACATATATGCATCAGTCCAAGTTGCCATACCACATTGACAACAACAAGATGGACACCGGATTCCTAAAAGTAGTTAATTCAGAGATGGTAATATATAAGAGAAAGATTGCAATAAGGATATAGTACAGGAAGAAAGAATTAGTTCGTAGAAAGAAATATATGAAGCGATTTTAATCTCTTAGTTTAAGGGAACATAGAGAGTGTATACACCTACGCCATTGTGATCGATTCTGAGCCATGTCACCAAGAATCTCCAACCATTGGTTACGATAGTCACGCGGACCCCAACCAAGTAGTCTGCATCTACCAACATGGCTCAGATTAGAAGTTAGTGACTTCAAGCACTGATGCCACGTTTTGGTTTGGCCGCCCCTAACATTCTTCCAACCATCTCCAATACCGGTTAGCGTTGCACGACATGGTAATCGGTGTTCAGGCATACGTAACACGTGGCCCAACCATCTCAGTCGGTGAAGATTCACAACCTCGTCAACTGATTTACCCTGCGTCTAACCTCACTATTACTTACCTGGTGATCCCAGCAGACGCCAGCAATATTTCTAAGGCATCTGTGGTCAAATACTAGTAGCTTACGAGTGTCTTCTACTCTCAATGGCCATGTTTCGCTGCCGTAAATTAAAACAGAACGGACTGCCGCGCAGTATACTCGTCTTTTCATTGATAGACGGATATCTCGCCTTCGCCATAGGTGACGTAAGTTGGCAAAAGCCAAACGAGCTTTTCGAATCCGTGCTGAGATTTCGTCAAACACCAACCCATTAAGGCTGATCAAACTTCCAAGATAAGTGAAGTTGTCAACGCGTTCGACTACTTCACTCCCTATCCTTAGTTCAGGTGTTGACGAAGGCCAGTCCTGAAGCAACAACTTGCATTTAGAGGGAGAGAAGCGCATTCCAAACATTCTGGCATTGTTGCTCAGTGCTACCAAAGCACTCTGCATTCTATCAGCGTCTTCACCAAACAGGACTATGTCATCTGCGTATTCTAAGTCGATAAGTGGACCTCCTGGATGGAGATCAATACCCGAGAATTCAGTCGACGAGAATGTTATTTCCATCAATAGGTCTATGATGAAGTTAAACAAAAATGGGGAAAGTGGACAGCCTTGACGGACACCACTTGAGGTTGCAAAAGTAGATGACAGTTCGCCATAAGCTCTGACTCGACTAGTAGTGTTCGAGTAAAGAGCCTTCACAAGGTTTATGTACTTCTGAGGTACGCCTTTCAATGACAGACACTGCCACAGAATCTCGCGGTCTACAGAGTCAAATGCTGCTTTTAAGTCGAGAAAGACCACCATTGTCGGACGCCGATAAGTATGCCTGTGTTCTAGAACCTGACGAATGGTGAATATGTGGTCGATGCAGCCACGACCAGGTCTGAAGCCAGCTTGGTTCTCTCGTGTTTGCAGTTCACGAGTCTTAGTTAATTGTCTGATAACTATCGAGGCTAGCATTTTAGATATTATATTAGTTAAACTAATCCCTCTGTGGTTGTCACAGGATGATTTTGACCCTTTCTTATATATTGGGACGATAAGTGATTGCGAAAAGTCAGATGGAATAACGTCTAACTCCCAGATCTTAGCTAAAATATTAGTCAACCTAATCGTTAAACTTGGACCACCATCCTTGAAGACCTCTGGAGCCAATCCATATGGACCAGCTGCTCTTCCTCGTTTCAGACTAACTATAGCCTTTTGAACTTCAGCAAGAGTTGGGGGACCTACATCAATGTTCCATTCACACTGTCTGAGAATGGAGGGTAGTTGTAGAGTAGCCGAAGGCGGAACATTTCAGAGAACAGTTCAGCTGGCTCGATTTTTACCCTGTGTTATCGATCGATTACAGTGACACGTAAACACGAACGAACAGCCTACAGTCCTGATTGGTCCTGCTTCCCTGTCCAGCCCAGCTAGTTGAGTCCAGAACACAAGTCACAACCTCTGAGATATGAATCATTATATTTCAAACATACTTTGTTTATATACCAATCAAGCACACCACATCGTACCATAAAATAGAAAACAACATTTTGTACAATATTCAACAAGTGAAGAGATATCGACCAATAGGAAATGTCCATTTAAAGTCCAAGGACACCATTGGACTTAACATGATAATTGTTGGTCTATTCCTCTGCATCCACAACACCTCCCTTTTTTTTGAAGATCCGGAGTTGATATCCGGATTTTGAAATTTTCTGGTTCATCCTCCCCCACGAAATAATGTTGGGTCCTCATATCCCCAAGTTAAAATTAATTTGACTTTATTTAACACATAATTGTCACATGGAACAGGGAAGTCACTAAAAGTGATTAAGTAGTGTGGACCAACGTCGCTTGATATGAGGTCATCAACGTTCGGTTCTTCTGGAACATTGTCATAGAATTCCTTGAAAATCTCATTTGTGGATAGTTGATCACTGGGATAAATAACATCTATCAAAATTGCATTAAACTTCTGACCATCATTTGGTGCATCTAACACATTTTCTGGTACAAGAGGATCTAGATAATAAGATTCATCAGAATCTCCTGTTGTTGAATGATGAGGACCATTTGGAACAGCTGGATTCAGTTTACTGCACGATTTGTTTCCTGTTTCCTTGTGAGAGGGTACTGTAATTAATTTATGAGCATTTAATAAGAGATCTTCCTGTGAGCTGGGTACATCACTGTCTGTACACGTTTCAGGAACAGTGGGATTTGAACCCACGACAGGGAATGTTTCGGAATTTGACATTTCTGGACAACTGGGCGGATCATGAATAACTTTCTCGTTTACATCACTGGTCGTCCGGGATTCACAGAGGCTTTTATAAGCAGCTTCATATGTTCTGCAGTTGTTTTCCAGATCAGTCTGCAGATGAGAAATGAACTTATCAACTTCTGTTGCATTTCCGAAACATGGAAAATTTACCAACAGTGTGCGTAAATTTTCTAAAAAAATTCAACTGGCTATTTTTGAAGCACTGCTGTTGTTGCTCAAGTAAAAGCTGTAATTGATCCGAAAAGGTAGTCTTTTTTTTCAGCACCTGCAATGACAATTAACTGTAGGAATAATGACCAATGTTGCTCAAGGACGCTGATGACAATCTGGATGCTGATTGGTTGAAACAATTAGCCTGAATCTCATCCAATTACAAGGTTCAAAATTTTTCTCCATCCCCGTCGCCAATTGTTATGGCTTTAGGTTGCGGTCGAAAAAGGAAAATAAATATAATTATGAAAATGAGTGAACAGTCTTTCCATGAAGCCTGAAATGATTCAGATATTTTACCAAGGAGATGTTCTATGAGAAATTACACAAAACGAAGTGTGGTTGTCATAGAACAACAGCCAAACTCCTGACGCCAAAAGTTGTAATTAGAATAATGTATGAAAAAACAATATGGGATTTTGCTAAACCTCCTCAGTTGTAGTCTTCCCTTTATCGGTTGTTTTCGATTCCGGAACCACTGCGGCCCATACGAGCATTAAAGAAACATAAATAAGTGTTCCAAAGACTAGTGAAAAATATGACATATAAGACACGATATCCAGGAGGAACAAGGGCGAAGTTAATGGTTTGCAATATAGGCCAATAAACTAAGTCTGACAAATAACCAGAAAGAAATGATTGACGACACCTCTGAAAAGCTCCAGCCATCGTGCATGTGTCACAAAATCCGTTATAAAGAAAAAATATCGCCAGGCTTATAGGTCCTATTAACACTTCATCTAACAACACCTTCTTTGCGACTATAGTCAACGACACTCCAGAGAATACTTTGTCTAACCAACTATAATATATAAATTGATAGAATCCTTGGAATGATCCGATGGCACTCTGTCTAATAATGGTGTTGAAGTTGTAATTTTTGGTATCTGTGATGAGATATATCCAAGACTTTTTAGATGATTCTTGATCACAAACAGAGCACAGGTCGGTATTGGAGCCTGAATTATAGTTAGGAGCAACAAAAAAGTACATTTTAAGTGACTGAGCACAAATTTCACCCAATGCCATCAATCCTCCTCCAATTATTATATTTTTGATATACGGGTGATATACATGACCTTTGTAAATTAGTGGTAACCTAGCTATTTTGCAGTTCTCACAGCGTGGCGCTTCCGGAGACATAGATATTTCAGTTCACGTATATGAATAAAGACGGGATTGCGAGCAGTCAGAAAATTATTACGTATTATTCAGTAGACCAATTCACAGGACTTTCAAATTGACCACAACAAATATTACACGGCATTCCAAAATCATAACAAGCGTATAATCAAAGTGGCACTTAAGGAGAAAGTGTAAAAATGCTCATAAATATACATAGTTATTTTGACTAATATGAGTTGTTTAGTGATCTGAAATAATTTGAATAGCGGGACAAATTAGTAATTGAGCATTTTGCACAATATATATTGTTATTATTTTTCTGTGAGAAAAATGTTTAATGCAAACTAGTTAATAAGACAATACGGAGTCCAGGCCGTCATCCAGAACATTAAGTGCGCTATGGTAAGTCAGATCCTTCCAAAGCATCCGCCGTTTCACTAAGTGGATAAATCCACGATGCAGCATTTCGAGCCAGCTGAACTGTTCTCTGAAATGTTCCGCCTTCGGCTACTCTACAACTACCCTCCATTCTCAGACAGTGTGAATGGAACATTGATGTAGGTCCCCCAACTCTTGCTGAAGTTCAAAAGGCTATAGTTAGTCTGAAACGAGGAAGAGCAGCTGGTCCATATGGATTGGCTCCAGAGGTCTTCAAGGATGGTGGTCCAAGTTTAACGATTAGGTTGACTAATATTTTAGCTAAGATCTGGGAGTTAGACGTTATTCCATCTGACTTTTCGCAATCACTTATCGTCCCAATATATAAGAAAGGGTCAAAATCATCCTGTGACAACCACAGAGGGATTAGTTTAACTAATATAATATCTAAAATGCTAGCCTCGATAGTTATCAGACAATTAACTAAGACTCGTGAACTGAAAACACGAGAGAACCAAGCTGGCTTCAGACCTGGTCGTGGCTGCATCGACCACATATTCACCATTCGTCAGGTTCTAGAACACAGGCATACTTATCGGCGTCCGACAATGGTGGTCTTTCTCGACTTAAAAGCAGCATTTGACTCTGTAGACCGCGAGATTCTGTGGCAGTGTCTGTCATTGAAAGGCGTACCTCAGAAGTACATAAACCTTGTGAAGGCTCTTTACTCGAACACTACTAGTCGAGTCAGAGCTTATGGCGAACTGTCATCTACTTTTGCAACCTCAAGTGGTGTCCGTCAAGGCTGTCCACTTTCCCCATTTTTGTTTAACTTCATCATAGACCTATTGATGGAAATAACATTCTCGTCGACTGAATTCTCGGGTATTGATCTCCATCCAGGAGGTCCACTTATCGACTTAGAATACGCAGATGACATAGTCCTGTTTGGTGAAGACGCTGATAGAATGCAGAGTGCTTTGGTAGCACTGAGCAACAATGCCAGAATGTTTGGAATGCGCTTCTCTCCTCTAAATGCAAGTTGTTGCTTCAGGACTGGCCTTCGTCAACACCTGAACTAAGGATAGGGAGTGAAGTAGTCGAACGCGTTGACAACTTCACTTATCTTGGAAGTTTGATCAGCCTTAATGGGTTGGTGTTTGACGAAATCTCAGCACGGATTCGAAAAGCTCGTTTGGCTTTTGCCAACTTACGTCACCTATGGCGAAGGCGAGATATCCGTCTATCAATGAAAAGACGAGTATACTGCGCGGCAGTCCGTTCTGTTTTAATTTACGGCAGCGAAACATGGCCATTGAGAGTAGAAGACACTCGTAAGCTACTAGTATTTGACCACAGATGCCTTAGAAATATTGCTGGCGTCTGCTGGGATCACCAGGTAAGTAATAGTGAGGTTAGACGCAGGGTAAATCAGTTGACGAGGTTGTGAATCTTCACCGACTGAGATGGTTGGGCCACGTGTTACGTATGCCTGAACACCGATTACCATGTCGTGCAACGCTAACCGGTATTGGAGATGGTTGGAAGAATGTTAGGGGCGGCCAAACCAAAACGTGGCATCAGTGCTTGAAGTCACTAACTTCTAATCTGAGCCATGTTGGTAGATGCAGACTACTTGGTTGGGGTCCGCGTGACTATCGTAACCAATGGTTGGAGATTCTTGGTGACATGGCTCAGAATCGATCACAATGGCGTAGGTGTATACACTCTCTATGTTCCCTTAAACTAAGAGATTAAAATCGCTTCATATATTTCTTTCTACGAACTAATTCTTTCTTCCTGTACTATATCCTTATTGCAATCTTTCTCTTATATATTACCATCTCTGAATTAACTACTTTTAGGAATCCGGTGTCCATCTTGTTGTTGTCAATGTGGTATGGCAACTTGGACTGATGCATATATGTGCCTGGTCCTACGTTGTAGGTGACTGGCTCATTCCGACCATCGTTCTAAACGTCTGGACTGGGAGCATATGAGAGTGTCATCTTTTTACGAGATCGTCTCACCTACACTTGACCTATCAATTCTAGTTTCTTTTATTAGTCTGTAGAGCTGCCTTGTGTTCCCTATAGCCGCCACCTTTTCCATCTCTTTTGCTTTCATTGCCCACCACTGCTGACGGTCGTTTCTTAGACTTTTGGTTAACCTGGATCTGTTTTCTACACGCTCTTCATCGTGTTCAGAGCCTGATGAGATGAGTTTACGAGAATCCATCAGTGCAATAGACCTAGAGGAAATCCATTGGTTTTTTGTAACCCTGTGGTTTAAATCACTGATAGATGTCACTTCTGTTTCCACAGCTGTTTGCATAGCTTTCCAAGCAACATCTGGGTCAGCCTCGTCTTCAGAACTACCTAAGTGTGACCTCAGTTGTTCCTGGGACCTACTTTTGGTTTTCTCGCTACTCAATTCAGTTCTAATGGGTCTTTTTACTGTGGCTTTTTTGCGTCCAGTGAGGCGTAAGAAGATGCGTGCCCGTATTAGGGCGTGGTCGGAGTCCAAGCAGGTACTCCAGAATGAGCGACAATCTTCTACCGACCCTCTCCAGTCAGTCAGTAAGTCAGTCAGCTACAACGTAGGACCAGGCACATATGTGCATCGGTTCAGGTTGCCATACCGCATCAGCACAACAAGATGAACACCGGATTCATAGCAGTGGTTAGGTCAAAGGTGACTGATGGCAATATGGTCTATTTGAGTCCATCGTTGGTTTGGTGCAGGCGGTCACCATGTTAGACGATGTCTCTCCTTATGCTTAAAATTAGTGTTTGCTAAAAATAAACGACTGTCTGAGCATATTTGCAGCAGACGTTCACCATTATCTGTTCGTTGTGCCGGAATACTAAAATACCCACCTAAATGCCTTTCTGTTTGGTTTAAACTACCTATCTGGGTATTACAGTAACCTACTACGAGTAATATGTCTGGACGTTTAGCTTTCTGTAAAATTCACCTTTCACTTCATCTGAGCTGCAGTCGGTGGGAGCGTAGGCAGAAACGACAAAAAGGCAACGACGTGTGTCCCTATTCTTCCGAGTTCTTACGGAGCCGTTTAACCGAACAGCACATAAATGACTGTTAACGGGGATCCGTTCTAAGATTGCTTGTTCCGCCCTCATGCTTAGTGCTATCCCTCCTCCTGCCAGTCCACGAGAGCTGGCCGTCGGGTCACCAGATACACGGAGGGTGTATCTCGTTAGCTCTCCGTGTTGCCGAGGTGAGGTCAAGTGAATGTCCACACTGGGATCCTGTACGCGTGTTTCGGAGATACAGCATACATCAATGGTACGAGATTCTAGGGTTTTAGCCAAGGAAGCCTGCTGACCGATTTGACATAGGGTGCGTACATTGAAGGCTCTAATGTGTAGTGTGGAGCGAGGTTTCAGTAGACCTAGGACAGTGTTTTGAGCACTAGAATCGTTGGCTATGGTGACACTTGAAGGGGAAGCCGAAAAAAGAAGTTTAGAGTTTGTAGTCGATGTAGGAGTAATGATAAGAATTGAAGAGGGAGTTTGATTATGAATACAGTTATCTTGAGTACTGTTAGAGGTATGAGGGCGGATATCACTTCCCGGTTGCCCACACCGTGGAAGGGTTCTTCTGGAGGTACCTGAAAACGAAATTGGATTAGAGGTGGTGTTAAAGACCTGGGAGCGTGACCGCAATGCCCAAGAGACAACTGCTTGAGGTCGGTCACACACGACCTTTGTATAGGTAATTTTTGTGTTAGCGCCGTACTTGTTGAGACCTTACCGCCGGAGACGGATATCCGTGGGATAAGGCGAGGTGTGCATTTTTAGGGTCGACCTTTTCTAACCCCACTCCTCCTTGTGGGAAGGCAGCATCGCTGTCATGCTGTTTGTCTGAAGGAAACACCTTACTACTGTCACACCTCTGTACAGTCAGCAGTACGACTTCGGACCTTGGGTTTGTTGCTTTTAGTCTTACCGCTCTTCAACTGACCTGTCTGACATGGTAGGACCTTGAGGAACGGTTGTTCCAGCCAGTATAGCTCGGTTGCTTCATCACGATAGGAAAGCCCGACCACCACGGTCGGGAGAGAGAGTTATTTTCAATTAATTTTGTCTTTGAAATAAGCTTCAGATATATCATATTATTTAGTACATATGATTGCAACGCTTAGATCTTCATAATTTTACTATTAACTATCTTCACATTTCACTCACTCATTACGTCTACATTTTCATTTGCCTCTATTCACAATACTCTTGCATCTTTGTTGGTAGCTAGTAATCACGTCGATAAAAAGAAGTCTCAAGTCTATTCAAACTGCCTACACAATTCTGTATATTGTATTTTTGACATTTTTCAGGCATTAATTCAAAACATTAAAAAGAAGAATATATTTGTAAAATCTCAAATTAACTCGGCGCCCAAATATTGTGAAACTATTCGTTCAAATTTAGACGAAAGTTCTTATTTATCAATTCAAAACGTTCGCAAATTTTCTTTACTTTAGAAATATTAAGGCTATATTAAGTCTTATATGCTGCATTCTGACTAAAAGTTCTTTTAAATAAGTCAGTATATGGAAATTTATATCTATTCAGGCTAACACAACAGAATGTTTTTATTTATTTGGTTAGTAACTGACAGAGACACCATATGCAAAGACATATCATTAATTTAAACTAGACATCAATTGTCATTCTATCCATAAGGTACCACATAGTTTATATCATCAAGTAGATTTGATTTGGCAAACATCCCAGTACTAACCTGTTCAGTTATTAATTCTCGTGTATTTTTCCAGTTATTTCTCTTAATCTGTTTCTTTTATTGATACATGAATTTTTTTCATCTGTTTGCGTGTTTTGTAAATTTAGAGATGCTTACGCTTTACTTTAGTGACTTGTTCTCGTTTCATACCGTCACTGTTAATTTGTCTATTTTGCGAAATTGGTCATCTTTTATGGGCTCAACAGCTTGAAGATTGTCACCAATCATTTCACAGTATTTATACAAATAAGTTTAATGGAACAAATCCCCTAATTAACGATTCCAAGGCATATGCTAAAACACTATCGTAAGTTGAAATTATGTATTTTATATTGTTCGATCTATTATCATTATTTTTTAAATATGTTACACCATTTCATGCTTGTTTATTTCAGTTAAACTGATCATCCATTAGAGCTGGTCAGAAAATGAACGATTCTAAACTTGTAACCGAACGTTCTAAAACTATTCAATATGTAGTTACCAAACAGTTTCATGTATTTAATTCTTTCCTCATACAAGACACTTTCTCAACTACACGTACAGTCCCATAAAAACAAATCACTAGAATTAAACTGTTATCGAAACTGTGATAATCGTAGTATGACTTTAATTTTTTTTGATCTCACTTTATTAATTTAACATAAATATTATTTGAATCAAAAATTAACTTCTAACATTCAATCAGCTCTAGATGTCGATAATATTTTAGCATGATTTGCAAAATGTTTATAATCGATGTTTCAATCCTAAATGTAAGTATGTTCCATGAAGAGGAACTTATGAGAACAGATAAACATTTTTCTAGGTCTTTTATAATGTCATAAATAGTTTATTAAAAAAATTAACATAGCATTCGTCTTATCTGCATTTGTACAAATCGGTGAGTTAACAAAATATCGTTGCCCAATAACCTGATAATCATATCTAAATATGTCCACACATTTTTTATCACTGAGTTGTCTCCTATTCAATGGATCACTAATAACTTGGTTCTCATGAGAGTTAACCCCGAGCAATCAAAAAGGAACCAGTTTTCGCTTAATTGTGTAACCAACATAATTTTATCGGACGAACTAAGCATACGACTTGTCCTCACATTCACAGAGTATTGTTTCTACTTTATGGCGGCACAATAGATTCTTGATCAATTAAAATACTTTTTAACTTTTCAATAAAGGTAGCCTGTTCAAGATTTATATTGAACAACTGATAATTGATACTAATTTCTAAAGTTTATACAATTGCTGAAAAGTTTCTCTGTGAAACCCTATATGCTTATCAATATAGTATAACTTCAGCAATTAAAAACAAAAAAGTAATTACTATTTTAAGTTGTTTGCAGAAGCCTATCTTTTTTGTGCTGTATGGCCATGTTCATTGAATTCAGTACTCTAACTAATATCAAGCTGTTTTTTTTTCTCTCTCTCTCTCTCTCAACCCCAATTTCCTGCTTTCATCTTAAAAAGTAGTAATTTTTCCCTTGAAGATGTTTAACGAAAAATTTAATGTTGATATGATTATCAAATAATTTTAAACTGTAAAATCCTGAAAAATGATCAATTTCAAGTAATACTAGGTCAGTTCATTAAGAAAAGAACATCACTGACTAGTTATATATATATATATATATATATTTTTATCCTTTTCTCAGATCATCTTATGCCCTTCAAGAATCATGTCTATCTAAATTGTCTATATTAATATACAGTTTAAAGGATTTAATCTTCTATCAGCTAATCATGTACCTAAGTATGTGAAGTGGATTTAGTTGTTTTTTAATTTTATAATATATTTTTTCTAATAACATGTATATGCATCGTATTGTTATTATTATTACCATTGTTACTAATTATGTCATCGTAAATAGCTGCAATGTATCACATGAATATTTTGTAGACAATATTGTCATAGACAGCTATTATGAAAGATGTTTAACCTATATTCTCTGGTTTTAAGTTCGATTTTTTCTTTAATTCACTACGGATCTTCAAAAATGCGTATGTGTGATACTATGAGTAAAAGTATAGTCTCATTGATTACTTTATGATCATTTTTAATTAGTGGTTATCTTCTGCTAAGTCATAGTCATATTATCTCTGGTGAATATGCTGTATTTAAGTTACATTCTCTAACACATTCAACCCGTTGATTAGTCGTTTCTGTTTTGTGATGTCTATTTAAATGGAATTTAATGGTTGTGTCTGTCAGAAAAACATCTGTTTGGTCACTTGAACAATCCTAGTAGTCGTCTTTTGGTCATTTGTGCCATCATAATGATTTGTATGCGTGCAAACTCAGTTAAAAGGTTATTTATATTTTGAATTCACGAGTCAGTTAGTGTGTTACTGATTGAAATCCGTTTATCGAAACATGTAGCATAGTTGTTAGTGTTTAATAAAATACAAGCAAGTCTGGACTTATATTGCACATTTGTAGGAAATGTGACCCAAGTCTTATATTTCACATAAGCACTAGTCTATGTTGTTCATTAATTTAAAACGAGTAAAGAGCATTCCTTAACTCACCTATCAATAGTTGATACTCATTACCTTAATGTACTAATAATATAATAATGATAACGACTTGAGCCGATCCATGCTGCTTCACTCATTGTTCAACACTGTAGTTAGACATGGTGCTTACAGTATTTGTAAGATACATCTATGCAGTTTGGAGATAAAAAGACCACTTTGTCTGTCACTGAGCTACCAGGTTATGTAATATTAACGCACCTTAATGTAAATGTCATATATAGTTTATTTCTAACCACCTAAATTACACATGGTTGGTTGATTTTAGTAATATAGAAAATGTATATTACGTTCTGAATCAATGAGGTAGTCCTCAATTCATTCCTCTCACTATTCTTTGCTTATTGATTACATCTAGTCATTGTAAAAAGCCATTTGCTTAATTCGCTTTTTTATTTGTTTCCAGTTGTTATATCATTTTCTTATGCAAATTATGGTCAAAGAGTATGGAAATTCCGGTATTCTACAAATCCTTCTTGGTGCATTGTCTCTAGTCTAATGTGGGTTACTTATTATTAAATGACTCTTTCTGTTCATTTTTTGCATCTTTTTTCAACGTTTTTGAGTACTGGGAGGACTTCCAGGCAAAAGACTTTTGATCCAATATCTTTCTTTTTTACCCAGTTTTCCCATTCTGTTACCCTGAACCCAAAAATGTTGAATCGTAACTATGTTTATGCTTCTAAAGTTGTGGAAATTCTTTAACCTAGCGGACAATGATATTCGTTCATATATTAGCTATTATTTTGTCTGTTCATTTGAACACAGATTTGGTGGTAACCAGTTAATTCTTTGGTCATCATACTCACTGATTGTAGTTTTATCATGATGGAGAACTCAATCTATTTATATATCGCACTTCTCGGCCGTTAGTTATAGTACATTTCCTTTGTATTATAACTATACACAACAAACAAACGTCGTTTGTGTTTTTCGATCCAAAAGGTGACAATCAGGTAACTTGAAGATAATGAGGTCAAACAATGAAGCCTTAAAACTTAATCGAAAGTTAGTTCTCAGTAGTTAAATATCATAAATGTAAACAGTTCATTTACCAGTTCCTTTATAGTCTTATGTGAAACCTCCACTGTACTTTAACTACTTATCTTGTCTGTATAAGCATAATGAAATTATGTAAGCATAAAGACTAATTTTTTTCTAATTGGCTCAGATTCTGGTAATAAAAATAACTAGTTCATAAAAATTCTAGCAATTTTTAAATATAATAAAGCATATTTATTAAATTTCCTGCTTATATTAAGAGCCTTACTTATTTTATAGTATGTTAACATTGTTATTTAGCCAAATCTCTGTCTTTTTTATCTATTTGTAAAAAATCCTTTCACACCATAAAAACAATAGAAATAAACACATGTCTTCTTTCGTCCTGGATGGTCGCTGAGTAACAAACATTCTCATGCTCATTTCTAACCCTTGGTTCTATCGATAAGCTGCAATGTCACTAGTAGTTTAAGTGACACCTCATCGTCCGCACTAGGTTTTTATGTTTAGCGACTGGACGTGATCGGCTGCAAGCACTGGATCTATTTCTCGTTACAACTGTGCTGTTTAGTCGATTCGATCTATATGGTTTACAGACTTCTTTCGAAAGCCTTCAACAAAGTAGCATCACAAATACTTCTTATGTCGCACTATTTTCACATTAATTATATTACGGAACTTCTAGAATATGATAAAAAAACTGCTCATCTTTAACATGTGTTTGGATTGCATACATGTTTTATTCGTTCTTCATTTTATTTGTCGAACTTAGTTAAAAGGCTTTATGTTTTAATACAAGTGTGTTTTTCTTGTTGTTTTTTTCCTTCAGATGCATTCTTCATTCGGTTTATATGATCATTCGCTTGTGCGTCGTTAATTCTTCTTTAAGATTAACAAGTTGGCACATTTTATCTCCACTCATATCGGCATTTGGTTTTATCTGGTGCATTTTGCTATTTTTTATCAATGACTTTATATCATGGAGAGAAAATCGGTACGCATAACTGCATTACTGTCGTTTAATTTTTTTATTTAAAATTAGAGACAACATATTCAGCATAGATAATGTGAAGTGGTTGACAACAATCGTAGCTGTATACGGTATGTAGATGAGATGATTTTGTAGCCTTTTATTGGAATAATTTATAAACTAAGGTTGTTGAACTTGAAACCATATATGTCACTTCTATAAAAACGACTCAGTTAATGCTAACATGCGTTTACTATCTGCTTCATCTACTTCCTGTCTTCGCCAGTTGGGAATTTTTATCTAACGTTTTACACATACATTTACGAAATCAATAGATTGAATGACTTTTATTAAAAATTCTGATATGCAAGTGTATAGAAATCATACAATAATCACATAACATTTTTTGTCGAAGTCTATTATTGATGTTTATCAGGAGAAAATCTGGTTCAACATTGTGATTCAGAGTAAAATGACGTTAAAAATGCTGCTTACTTCAGTTACAAAAGGTTTTCATGAGTGCATATAGCTAGACAGAATAGCTGTTTGGTATTTCGTCTTTACAAATTGTTGTGTGATTAATACCAGCCTAAAAGTCAAATAATCTATTAATAAATTTAGTACGAATTCTTATTAGAGATTTAGTTAAAAAATATAAACCGTTCCAGTCAGTTACAACAAATATTACACCCCTGTAATTGTCTTTTGACTTGTGATCTGTATTAGATGACACCAAACAATATCCAGTTACGTGAACCACACCATTCCAGTTTAGTTTCATCGTTACAGTCAGATTCAATCTTCGTTTCCCCCTTTACATTTATTTCATCCTGTAGACATTTTTTATCACCCTGATTTGTTAAGAAGCAAAACAAGCCGAGAAATGCTTTGCTAATTTACTATTATTAATTTTTTATGCTAAATTAATTATCATTCTATAACCAGTGTTAAACTGACTCTTATTTATCCTCTTCATTTATGCTTTTCATAGAGCTATTATGACAGAGCATCGCTTGTCTAGACTTTACTTCAATACAAAGTTGGGTATGTATTCACCGGTTTGAATCCACTGAATTCTCGTCATCTCTCGAACAAAAGGAAATTTTTCAATGGTTTTCCTTCCTTTTATTTTTTTGTTTTATAGTTGTGCCAATAAACTTATGATTCATAATTAAACTTTAACTTTTACACTGTAATCAATGCACGCCTGACCGCAGCTACTACCTTGACGTGGTGGTCGGGCTTACCTATCTTGATGACCCAACCGACCTATATTGGCTGGAACATATGTTCCTGCAGGTTCTACCATACCAGGCAGGTCGATTGGAGAACGGTAAGACTAAAAGCAGCAACTCAAGGTCTGAGGGCGAAGTCGTACTGCTGACTGTAAAGGGGTGTGACAGCAATAGTGTTTCCCTCGGGCAACCAGCATCTGCAGCGATGCTGCCTTCTCACAAGGAAGAAAGGGGTCACAAAAGGTCGACCGTAAAAATGTCACACCTCACCTTACCTCAAGGATTTCCGTCTCCGGCGGTAAGGCCCTTTGAAGAACGGAACTAACACATTAAAAACCTCCCATCGAAAGGCTGTGCGCGACCGGCCTCAAACAGCTGTCCCTTGGGCTCTGCGGTCACGCCCCCAGGTCGTTAAGACCGATATTAATCCCACTTCCTTTTCAGGTTCCTTAAGAAATACCTTTCCATGGAGTGGGCAGCCGGGAAGTGACATTAGCCGTCATACCCGTAACAGCACAAGAGACCAAGTTGGTCACATTCAAATCCTTCCTACACCTCCTAATACCTCTCTTATCTCCATGACTAACCCTCCTCACGTCTCTTTATCACCTCGCACCGCTAAGGCAAACGATTCGAGTACGCGGAACGCTATTCCTGGTCTCCTGAAACCACGCTCTAAACTACATGTAGGAGCTTTTAACGTCCGAACACTGAGCCAGATAGGACAACAGGCTTCCTTAGCTAGGACTCTAGAATCTCACGCCATCGATGTGTGCTGCGTTTCCAAAACGCGCATACAGGATTCGAGTAGCGTCATTCATTTGACCTCACCATGTCAAAATAAAGAACCAACTCGACTCACACTTCGTGTATCTCGAAGCCCAGATGCTGCTTCTTGTGGCCTCGCCGGCGTAGGTATAGCATTGAGTCCTAGGGCAGAACTAGCTCTCTCAGACTGGATCCCAGTAGACAGTCGTTTGTGCGCTGTCCGACTAAACGGAACAGTAAGGACTCGGAAAGATAGGGACACGTCGTTGCCTCTTCGTGGTCTCTGTCAATTCTCTCACTGACTGCAGCTCAGATAGTATTAAAGATGAATTTTACGGAAAGCTTTCCGACCTTCTACGAAAAGCTAGGCGTTCTGATGTAGTGATAGAGGCTGGTGACTTTAATGCTCAAGCTGATAAGAAGCCTACGCAATGATCTCAACAGTGGAGGGTAGCGAAAGCAAGGGAGATGGAAAAGGCGGCGGTAATAGCTAATAGCAGACAATTGTTCAGACTTGTTAAGGAAACCGGTATTAGGAACCCGACTGTTAGCGAAACAATCTCAGAGGAAGATGGACATATTATACATTCTCAATCCAGGATAGTGGATCGATGGGCAGAACACTTTAGGGATCGGTTGAACTGGCCTTCAGCTGCCACACGTCGGTCCGTCTATCAACCAAAGGACGTGTTTGCTGTGCAGCAATTCGTTCCGTCCTACTTTATGACAGTGAAACATGGCCGGTAAGAGTAGAGGATATTCGTAGGTTCCTAGTATTCGATCATAGGTGTCTTTGAAACATTGCTCGTATATCCTGAGGCCATCGAGTAAGTAACACAGTTGTTAGGAAACGGGTACTAGGTAAGGATGGCAAATCAATTGATGACGTAGTGAAACTTCATCAGTTGAGATGGCTCGGACACGTTACGTATGCCCAACCACCGACTGCCTCGACGTGCTATGTTCAGTGGTATAGGAGTAGGTTGGAAGAAAGCTAGAGGCGGCCAAACCAAAACATGGCACAAGTCCATGAAGTCACTGACAAGTGGACTGAGTCATGTTGGTATGTGTAGACTACCTAGTTGGGGACCGCGAGATGATGGCGACCGATGGTTAGAGACCCTGGATGACATGGCTCAAAATCGTTTCCAGTGGATGCAAGTGCATCCACTCTTTTTGTTCTCCCAAATTCTAATCTTCTGACTTCTCCCTGTCTCTTTTTTTCTCTTTCCAAATTTATTTCGCTAGATTATACTGACTGAATAACATCTTCAAACCCTAATCTTTCCAATTACTGCTTATACTCTTACTAGTTGTGTTGTAATGAGAGTAAAGTATGATTTGCCGTTGAGCGTGCACAAAAAGCCGCAGCTTATGGACTATTAAATGTGTGAATTTCCATTTTTATCATTGATTTCTACTCTGGACTCATTGTGAGTGCGTGCCTGTAATTGTATTCACTAAAGTATTCTTTGGTGTTAATCTGGTTCTCCATTTTGGGCCGCAAATCCTGATATCACGTGATTAGCTCTATATATGTGTAGAGAAGAAATAATTGTAAGCTGTCCGTTGTATTATGAGTCATGGCTACATTCATTGAGGTGGGAATAAACTGAACAAAAATACATTAGGATCCATAGGTAGAATCTTATTTTATAAAGACGAATGGTCCTGGAGGTACTTATTTTATGTCTTCAAAATGAGTAATACCTAAAGCATATCCCCTAGAAGGCAAAACATATGAGTATTTGAAATGATTTTACGTTAACAAGCTCTTTCCCAAATCTGAACTTAAATCTCAGCTCGAAAGTCCGAGATCGATATTCTTTACTAAGAAATAGCTTGTCGTAATAAATAACAAAACATTCGACAGAGAAGTCGGTCCTGTTACTTTTCCTGGACACTATTAGGTGAAGACGGTCAGTCAGGTATCTACCAGGTTGCTCCAGCTTGCTAAAGAATGCGTCCATTACTCAAACATGATGGTTTGGAGTCGCACTTCGCGATACCTTCGCAGGTAAACCAAATATGTCTTCCAACTTAGTCAACGTTGATTCAGACGATTTTTTGTAGGGTTTTGGAACAGTGTTGTTCCAGCCTGACCTACTCGAATCATTTCAAGACCATTATATTTGGAGCTTTCATCTCAAAATAGAGAGTAACGTGCCAAATAAGGGGTTTTCTGAATTTAAAAGACGTATTGTAGTCAAAGATAACAAGGCTTTGTGCCTACATTATGTTCGTGTTGAAGTTTCGATTGACGTCTTTTATTTTGTAGAGTTGACGACAGGGGTTTCGCATATGGTATTGTAGAGTCAAATAATCACTTACCATTGGATGAATTATTCATCAAGCTGACTAGATGCATTTGTCTTTAGAAGACTGATCGCAGTGGCTTGATTATAGGTGAAAAATGCGATGAATCATTCATCGACAAGATATTAGCATGTGAGACAATGATGCTACACAAACGTATCATTTCTCAAAGCGACCAGTCAAATCACTCTGGTCAATCATGTTAGATGATGTCTGTGAACAAAAATGTGTAGCTAATGTTCATTACATCCGTTTGTGCTGTATTTCTAAATCATAACAACAAAGGGAGTTAAACCGGTGATGCGGAAAGCAGCCAGGTGAAAGCCAGTTCAACTACTTGTCGGATATGAACTCGCTCAGAAAAAACTTGAATGTTAGTGCCAATAAATAAATCAGAGAAGCACTGTGTGTTCGTGGCTTATCATCACTCCAAGAAATAATGATGTCCAAAAAAGTCGTTTACAGATTTTGAAAATGTTTGTTCTGTCTACTTTGGACGAGTATATAATGAAGTAACTGATGTGAACGTAAGTTTCAGACTCTCGCGTCATATATTTGACTTAAGAAAAATATTATTCAGTACATCTAACTAAAAACAAATAAATAAAAACATAGATAATTCACAAGTGCTTGAATTTGTGATTTTTGCAGTAAATCAATATTCAGCTTCTAATATGTGAATCCCATAGTTAATCAACTTTTTAACTTGCAACAATTAAGTGTTCTCATACATCCTGGTAAAAAGTAATTAATATAAAAGAAAATGTTTGGTTCTGTCAGACTGCTCATCGAATGTTAGTTCAATTCACACTTGTTATTGCTGACAATTTTTCTAACCTCGAACAAACACTTGGTATCAGGTGTAAGGAACAGCAAGAATATTTCTCCGTGTTCAGAAAAAAACCTGAGACAATCTGTGGTGTTTGTATGACCTAATGATTCCTTTGTACTTGATGGCTGCTTGTCTTCGAATCCCAAGTACAATACGTTCGTTCGTGCTGTAGCGGTAAATAAATCCCCAAAATAAATAGCTCTGTAAGTTTTCGACATTGGATGCTGACCATATGTTTTAATAGACTCACCTAGCTGAAGGTGCTCGGTCATGCATCCGCACCAGATCACGTGTGTGAACGCTGTGCTGAACATCTACTGCAACAAATATATCTTCCGATCTCCTCGATTCTATCTTTGGATTTCTCTTGGCGGGTACGCTTCATATAGGTGTTACTGGTTAAAGCGTTATCACACACTGAATACCTGTGCCATCTTCAGTGCTCATATAGTTCTTTTTGGTTGAATTGCGTTATTTCTGGGATTCCTAGTTTTTACAATGATTCAAATAATTTTAATTATCACACAATCTGCACTTCTAACGCATTAACCCATGTATCAGAACAACATGACCTAACTCGACCAGCAAAATTAAAAGAGCATTTTAACAAGCTCAAAATATTTCGGCGTTTAAGTAACGACTGCCCAGGCTCCCAACTTTGGGGAAAATTGAGTCCATTTTGGGGAAGCCGCTATAATAAATTTTGGGGAAATGAGAAAAAAAACCCAAAATTTCCCCAGACCTGGGTAACTTTGGGGAAATCCCCAAAGTGAACTTCAGTTATTGGGAATACAACTGACTACTGAATTTTTGTAAGTAGTATAAAAGAATATACAGAAGAACAAAAAAATTATGGTTACGTCTGTTAAAGCCTGCGAAGCCAGGTGAAAGGGAAACGAACACGATAGCTATATCATTTTGGGGAAGCTTCCCCAAACCTTTGGGTTTTCCTGGAAAACTGTTTTAACGCAAAAGCTTCACGAAAGCCTATCGACATCACGGAAGACCTAGGGAGAATGCTTACGTACATTTCCTACTGCGATGTCTTATTACTTTTCGTCAATCGCGCATTGTTAATGAAACCTAATGTTAACCGATTTATCGCGATTATGAAAAGACTGATTTATGAAATATATAAATGTTTATTACAGTTAATAAAATTACAAATGAATCATTTATACAAAGTTTTTCATTGCGTTGTAACAGCAACACCTTACGTAGACGTAGAACTATCATTGATAATGTTCTAAGAAATAAATAAATAGATCATTTTTAGTGTATAATAACGTGTCAAGATATGTGAAAGGTTGGTGATGTACCAACAGTATAACAATGTTCTTAATAATGCGAACAAAGAACTTACAGTAGCGTCTGATAAAGCCTGCGAAGCCAGCTGAAAGGGAAACATACAAGAGACAAGTTATATCGCTTTGAGTATTGATCACAAAGTAATAAGCTGTTACAGTAATTAAAGTACAGTGATTATAGTGATAAATACAATGATGATTAACATCCTGCGAATTTTGGGGAAATCCCCAAAGTGAACTTCAGTTGTTGGGAATACAACTGAATAATGCATTTTATTAAGTGGTATTAAACAATATACAAAAGAGTAGGAAGGGGAACGAGTAGGAACAATGTGTGACAAAGTTAACATATGTATTATAACAAACATATTAAGTAGTTTTAGCTCACCCTTTCTTTGGATCGCCATCCACGTTTATGTACTTTATCTCTTGCGTCATGCAAGAAGGCCTGGCTTGCTGTAGCCATGGCGTGTAATATTTCCTTTTCCGGGCAGCTTGCACTTCGGAAATGTGAACACAAAGCACCTACAAATATGTTAATACAGTAAAGTTGACTTACTTTGAACCGTCGAGTAAAATTTGTACTTACTAATACCAAATTTACTTCTGGTTCCGTGCAAAGTGTAAGTGTTCGCGAGTTCCGGCGACAGGAGGTATTGAAGACAAGCTTTAGCTGATTTCCGAGTATTGTCACACATTAGGTTGCATAATCTTGCCACCTAAAATTTATCCAAACACCTTTTACAACTTACGAAATGATCTCGGTATTTTTGGTTTTCTAAAGCTGCCTCTAAAGAACGCAACTCCTCATGCGTTCTTAATGGGAAATGTATAGCATCACTATCCATTTCTTCTGTACGCCTGTCGATTACACCCATGGCTGTGTTCGCATACAGCGATCAGTCTGTCCATCTTGCTAGATAGTTCAGTTACCGCTTTTAGGATATTTCTGAACATGTGATGTATATCATCGCTCAAACTTTTGTTATCAGGAATGAAGTAAATGCAACCTACAGTTTATCACCTTCAGTCGACGTACGTAGAATTGGTGATGAAAGGTCAGCTTTCGATGAACTGCTATATGAGTATTGATAAAGTAGGTACAAACCTCGCAATCGGAGAAAACGTTCCTGTTGAAATGTTGACAACTGGAATTTCCACCGCGGCAAATCCAGCCTCAACCTCAGCAACCTCTAGTTCTTCCGAGGTGCATAGATAATCCTTGTGCTTTCGTTTGACAGTTCTAACACAAATGATATAATAAGTTGAACAATTTACCTTTTTGGTTTTTTTAGCGTCACAAGGCTGCGTTTCATCGTTAGTCGTGATGTTAGTATTGTAGCCCAGTACTGTTGCTAAACACACTTTTAATTCCTGGTCTACATTGTAGTTTAACTGCAACTGCAATTCGTTGAAACGGATTCGCCGAAGCCAATGTCCTGAAATTCTCAAAAGACTGGATTTCAATCCTAAATGGTAATACGTTGCAGAATCTAGGATCTTAGGCTCCACGTCGTTGCATCGACGTAGAACACTTCGGACGGACGTTGGAAGTTCTGGATACCGCGCACGGAAAATGTCCAATATTTGATCAGCCTTCTTGATGCTTATATAACCACCTTTCATTTCAATGACCATTTTGTCTAACTCGTCTTTCACCGAAAGATGAATGACTGGGGACATTTCTGAAATCACACAACCTATAAAATTTTAATAATTAAACAGATACTACCGTTGATTGTGTTGTCTGAACACTGGACATGACTACATGAAGCAGTAGCTGTATCTGTGACAATATTAGCCCACTGCTCTGTAGCTACGGTAGTACGCGATTCTGTGACGACAACTGGATTGTCTGTCTCTTCGTCACAGCTCGGTAACTGACACTTCTTTGTAAACTGTGCTTTTATTTTCCTCAACCTTCTGTAATAGGTTGATCGGGAACAGATAAAAAAAAAATAGGGTATTTCGTGTCTGCTGCCCGCCTTCTCGCAATCTTATCGAGCTGTCTATTATTATTCTGAAAGAAATAATTCACTTAAGTAAAACTGAACATAGACAGCAACCAAATTTTCCGACCTGCACTGCAAACAACTCACCTGCATACCTTTCAAATTTCGAAAAAGTGCTTTAAAACCGACAACTCTTTGTCTACTGTCTGATTGTTGATGTATTAAAACAAGACCTGGAATTCGATAGATTATCCCTCATCAAAAGTCTCTATTGAATTAAAATGTAAATTTCTCTATTCAAATTTACTACTGTGAGGCTTATTTATATTATGTCGATGAAATGTTAGTGTGCAAAAATGCGCTACCGCAATTTTGTGGATTTCCCCTAAATTTCCCCAAAGTTTGGGGAAAACTATTTCATTTTGGGAATTTCCCCGAAATTTACCCAAAGATTGGGGAAGGTTTTTCACTTTGGGGATTTCCCCAAAATATCCTCGAAATTCCCCAAAATTTCCCCAAAGCTGGCAGCTTGGGTGTGTTTACAGTGCGAAGAACAGTTAGAGATAACAATCTCATTATTACTGTAGCACGTACTATCAGCGTTTACTTGCAAGCAGGAGCGATCTGAAACACAACACAACAGTCAGGACCGGTGAATGAGACTGAAGAAGGAAAACGGCGTACTGGCACTACAGAGATATATTTAAAAATTGAAAGACGCGGTTCGAGTACAAAGAGGGAAGCTTATTACAAGATGGGTTTATCCATTGTTCTGCAGGTTCAGCTCGCACAAGGCCTGTTCCTCCTCTTCTAGTACGTTTACTTTTCATTGCCCAGCAATCAAGAAAACAAACACATTAGTAACGTCACATGTAATGGTTTTTAATACTGTTACATTATTTTCAACTGTGTGGAGCGCCATTTATTTTCGAGTTTTCGGACTTAAATTTATAACTTACAAAAGACTTACTCATAACATTCGCTTTCACTCAAACGAAATAATTTTAACACAGTTTTTATTAATTATGATTTTCAAGCTACATACTGACCGCTACGTTTAAGAAAATACTGAAGTCTCTGTGTTGGTATTGTTAGATTCCCAGAACTCACTTGACAAATGACTTATTTTTGTAATTCTATTTTACAAATTTGAATTTCTTGGTTTTGCGCCAAAAGGACCAGTTTTCAACTTTATGTCGTATTTCTCACTTGGGAGTTCTTAAATGCCATTGATTCATTGTCTCTTTTAGTATGCTTTTTTGTGCTGTTTCCTGAGAATATTTTTATGTTGTATATATACCCTTACGTTGGGCTTATTGTTGGCGTTCGTGCTTCTGGTTGCTTGTGAAATATACTTCCCTCTTTCCAACTCAGAGCCTTCATACTGTTAACAGGGCTGTGACGCGTCGGAATAGCTAGCTTATAAGTCATTGTATCACAGAGTCTTCATTCAGTTCACAGATTAGGGACTTCTTAGTCTTTTCAAACACAACAGTCCCCTCAACCTACTTTCCACCTCTCTAGGTAATCCAGTTAACCTAGCTGTTAAATGAAGATCACTCATATGTGTTGACTGAAGGATCACAATACATTGTGACATTGAACATTGCAAACATCAAACAGAAATTCTGAAGTTGTTTGTATGTTTATTATCTATCTACTTTTCAAAGGTAAGGGCAGCAGCTACTCCAAAGTTCAAACACCTGAAATCATTTAAACAAAAATATAACGTGCCTAATCATAACAGATAAAAATTATTCAGGTTTGACAATGATTGGCCGAAGAGAAGTATTTATAATTCATGCACTAGAAATGAAAGCAGAACCTGAATGCATCTTAAAAGATATTTGCCATAATTTCCCAAATCGCGTTCTTAAGCTTCCTAATATTAGCAAAATCTATAAAAGTGAATAAAGATCTGACTCATGCCGTTGGAGTTTGCCATTCATCAGATTGCATTTTTTAAATCTCAATGGATGTTTTAGTCTCTTTTATCCATCTTTTCCAGTGAAGTTGAATGGTCCATAAGTTGTCTGTAGTCAAAGCTCCTAATAGTGGCCTGGAGGCATTTGTTATACTGTAGCTTATGGATGCCTTTTAAGAAAGACCTCGAGAAAATTCATTCACTGACTAAGGTCAACGGAGGTTTATATATTATTGTGTAGCGTTAAATAAATCCCCAAAACCAATAGTTCTCCGAGTACTCGATATTGATGTTGACCTCATTAGCTTTACTGGACTCATTTAACTGGAGGTGCGAGGTCACACACCGCACCAAATCACGAGTGGAAACTCCGTGCAACGCATTCCTTGCAACTTCTGGCGAGCTTAGAACAAACGCTTCGCGATACATCATTAGACGTTCAAATACATCTTCGAGCCATTTCATTTTTGACTTCTGATTTGTTTGGGTTGGTGCACTGCTATTGTTGTCAAATTCCGAATGCCTGTGGCATCTCTAAGTATATCTAAATAGGATAGGAGTGTGAAATTAGAAGTATAAGTTAGTAATTAGGGCTAGGTTTATTATCGCGAACTGGAGTTAACTAGAATGACAAATTGTTATTTGAATATACAGATGAGAAAATCTCTTTCTATGATCAAATGTGTTCCGTCATAAGTTTCACTGTTTCATTCATAGTTCACAGTCTCACTGTAGCGGTTCCAATCTCAACTTACTACTTAGAACTTAAATCGCTCAAAGTTAAAATAATGACATCCATCAATAATCGTGAATCCTGCATATAACAGTTCTATTTTTCATATATATAGCGAGCTCTAACTATAAAACTCTAGCGCGAGAAACCTATGTGTGGCGTATTTATTAGAAAAACTTTCCAACCCTAAAGGCATATTCAAGACCAATGTAAAATCCACTGAAAATGCTCAACACTTTCAGATATTTTTGCTAACCAACATATGCAGGATCAAAGATCAATCTCTTATTAGTTTTATTTGATCTGCAAGTGTAAGACAAGACAATAGGCGGGGCGAATTAATGTGTCGTGAGCAGTTACGACGTATTCACATAATACATACATGGCTGCAATTAAACGCAACTCAATTTCGTAAATGTGGCATTCACCTTAGCAACCAATCAGGACGAGGCGGGAATTATTATATCCGTCATCTTTGTAAGCAATGGCGGTCAGCATTCTTCGTTCTGTAGCGTGCGCTCGTTTCGAGATTGACTATGAACACCGCTACCAATAAACACGTGCCAAGTAAATCAGAAGGCGAAGGTTGAACGTAACCAAATAAACCCATAAAATCTCCGAGAAGCCAAATATCAGAAGACAATTAATGGACCAAGTAGAGATATATTTGCTGGCGATCTCGTGGTATCGAAAGGATACCGAGATCGTGCCAGGATACAAGCTTGGTTACAGAACGTAACCGAATTCGCGCGAAGTCACAATCAAAGTGTAAGAATAAGAATGGAAGAACAATATAGCTGTCATTAGCACAGTCAAACAAAAGCACATTAAAACAAGCACTGGTACAGTTGGTTATAATAATAATTGTTTTTATTGAACCAGTCGTGTTCTCGTGATAAATGTGAGTCACTACAGGAGCCCCCGCTAGAAAGGGTTTACACTTTCGATAAATAGCGGTTTAAATAGTGGGACTGATCGGCTGGCGAGCGATTGTAGGACGGTTGGTTATAATAGTAATTGTTTTTATCAAACCAGTCGTGTTCTCGTGATAAATGTGAGTCACTACAGTTCTGTGCTTTTTCAGCTATATCTTTTGTGTAGCTATGTAATTTAATGTTTCGGTGTGTTAAAATGCCGCAGTTGGTGTAATGTTCTCTATGTTGGTGTGAAATTTATTTCGAGTCAGTGATTTTTCCTGGGTTAACCCAGCAAAAATTTTTGCTGCTTCTACTCAAGTCAGTGTATTGCTTCAGCCAAGCTGTCTAGTCTTGTGTTATAAAATGTTAATCGGTTTTGTTTTTACTTGTTCGTTTTTTTAGCTAAAATAATTGTTGCTGCCGCTGTCCGCATGTTCATTCTTAACAGTCCTTTATGATGTTATCGGCAAAATGAAAGAAAACAATCTCCAGTTTTTAATTTCTTCAGTATTATAGACAACACTATCCCACCAATGAGGCAAACTAATACTTAATGCCCAGCTTTATGGGATGTCAGTATTGTTTTCGAAAGGGCCCAGACTTCCGACAACCATAGACGAAGTCACAGATGCTACCAATCCATTGCGGAGGGTTTGATATAAAAAATATGCCATATAGCATCAATAGAGGGGTTCCACTCATTACGCAGTGCGTTAAAGCAAGCTTAACATTGAAAAGCAGGGAATCTGCTATCAGTGTGTACTGTATGTTTGCTGTTTTGGCCATAAAAGGAAGCCGAAGGGTCATGATCAGGGAGTAAAAAGGTAATTAACTGTTAATAAGCTCACTTTTTATAGATCATATTTCACTACTCGCAAATTTGTGTTTTTCTACGGTATGATGTCAACCGTTACCTAATATGTTCACCCTTCCGTTGAAAAGTACTTGCAAATTCTCACCTTCATATTCGAATTATTTTTAGACAACTGTCTTCCAGTTTGAGTGCTTCGTACTCCCTGGGAGACTAGATTCTTACATTATTCATAGTTTCAGTATAACTTTCTCACGCAGTAAGTTCAAAGTAGACACTAGTCTTTCTAAATAAACCTGTTAAGCTAATATCCGTATTCTCTATTTCAGTTAATCGATGAAGACATGTACCACGTGCATCTGCTGTATACTGCCTTTTTACTCCAATTCTAACTTATATCTTACTTCTGAAAAATAAAATTGCTATATGCAGCAAATACAGACTTATTTGTTTTGATGGAGGTAGGGGGTTCATTGGATTTTTAGCACGACTGTAGCAATATTCTCACTAAAGATCTAAGTGAGTGCGTAGACCAATGTAAGGTACCATATAGGGTGCCTTCGAGTTACTAGTGTTCCATTAGTGTCGTTAGAGGCATTACTTGCCTATCATATGACATTTGAATAAGATGCTATGAGATTAGACGCAGGGACGGTTAGTATGTGTAACGCGTGTCCATCCGTCAGCTGCCGTGGCAACTCATGGTGGATAGAATAAGTTGTGAAAGGACTCGAGTCTGTAGGTTTCCTAAGAAAATGACGATGATATGCACCAAATCACCTTATGAAGAGCGCCTCCAATCACTTAACCTCTACCCATTAGAGTATAGACTTCTTAGAGGTGACCTTCTAATGGCTTACAGTATCCTTAACACTTCTGGACAATGTCTTAAACACCTACTTAAGCTTAGTCCCAACACTAACCTAAAGGGTAACACCCAGAAACTAGAGACACAACACAGCAAGACGAACTGTAGACACAACTTCTACTCCTTAAGAGTTGTCAAATGCTGGAATTACCTGCCGGCCGAGCTAGCCCAAGCGACTTCACAGGAGTCCTTCCAGAGGCAACTGGATATAGTCTTAATGATTAAGGATAGTATCATACTATGATCTACCAATTTCTTTTTCCTCTTTTATTGTTAACATACCTAGGTTCCTGCCTGGAGGTTTTGGTGATCATGCAGAACTATGGTCTACTATGATATTAGTACTGCTCTAATAATAGACCTAATCCTAAATTTGTAGATTTGTCATGATATAACTGCCTAACCTATAAGATCTTACGTGGAAGTCGCACCATCGACTACACCAACTCACTGTATCGTATCAATTACCAATACATGATGTAGAACAAGGTTAGGCTAAAGAAAGAACAATATATTTAATATGAATAGAAGATATAAGGTAACATTCAGTAGAGACCACGCCTGTATGGCCGAGCCATGCCACTCGATCAACTCCAGTCCATTCAATTCATTGTTCGCGCATTCTCCATTGTTAGGTATTTCTCCGCGTTAAATATTGTATATCTATTTTCTGAGTAGTCTCGTGTTCACAGCTTTGTGAATTGTGTGGCTATTGTCGAATGCCACTACAATCCCCTGCTACTAGACACGGAAGCCTGTTAAGCGAAAGCTTCTATTCGGTCCACAACCATTTAAACACATGAACTAGGTGCTGAGAGGCTCGCTTATCACAGGTTTCCTGCAACGATTAAGTAGATAAAACAAAGTAGCACTAGGATCAAAAATTTATTCAAGAACTTTCATCAAGAATCGAATATCAAACAGAGGTTTAAACGAAGTTCCCGTTTAAAAGTTGCATTGGTAATGTTAAGCTGAAGTCTCTGTTGATTTTTTCCAAACGAAAGGGTAAAAGAAGTAACTCAAAAAGTACTGGAAGTGGTTATGAGACTAAAATGGACATCCAGCATCCTTTTTATAATCTGCTGTTCGTTGGGTCTCCCGTAAACAGTTCCATAGGGCCATAGTTCTAAGGGCGAAACAGTTTTTAGGATCTGTGAAGGCTCACTCCTGTTGCATTCTAAATGAAAAAAATTGATGAATTTAATCAGAAATGTGGAATAGATAAATAACCAAATTACACGTTTTTTAGCAAAGAATTTATGCAGTTGTGATTTACCTTGAGTTCATGAATATTAGATAAGTTCAGCTACTATTACTTGTGCAAAGCATAACATGGGCTTAGTACCGTATTGCAATGCTTTTATTATTTTGCTCCCATTTAAGTATTCCCATGCATCTGCGTCTAGTTTAACAGGAAAACATACAAGCAGAGTTAGTGTCTGATAAACTAAAAGTCCCAGTTGTCAAAAAGATTCTTAACATTTGTCCACAGCCAGCTGCATTTAATTGAGACACAGAACACTCATCTTCTAAGACTGTATACTGTTGTTTTGCGAGCAACTAGAAGCTCAGACGCCTAGCTATCTTGCTACCGATGTTATTGCTGGGAAAATTGTTTAGTGACAGTGATCATGAAATATGGTCAGTGATAGATGTACAGTCTAGAAATAAACACCAAACATACTTATCGCTATCTTATAATGTATGACAGCAACAGCATAAAAAGCACGTTTTTTCCTATTTTTAATCAGACTGATCTGAATCAGTACACTCATCAGAAACAGGCAACTCTACTTACTAAACTGATCTGTTTCGTTACAGGCTTCAAGCACTATATTTAAGTATACCATAATTCTTTCAACTAAATTGAATTATACGACAACCAAGAATACTAAACTAAACAAGTGTCATAATTATTGTTTCATTTGCACAGACATGTTGCTCAAAGTAGATAAATGGACATAATTCAGCCGATAAAACCAAAACACGAAATATAGGCCAGTTGAACTTACCTAACAGAAGACAAAAAATGTATATATTGCTTTCCGACTGAAGACAACAGTCAGTTGTTCATAGAAACATAGTTTACAGTACAACAAACCTTTCTTCAGTAACATTATGCACTGACAGTCTATCTGGAAACAATCAACTATGCGAATAAACTCACTATGACTTGGGATAACATCCCTGCGTGCAATGGACGTACAGTGTAACGCAGTCAGACGTGGCGAATAAAAATTAAAAACAGAGCAAAATTAACTACATAATCTAGTTATTTAATTAAAAATACATCATGAAATGACAAAATCTGTGGTTACTTGAACGCATAGATGAACCTGGGCAAGACATTAAGTTTACATGATTGCTTTGCGGATAAATTCACTTTACATACACATAGTACTCAATCTTTTATTACTAAGTTTCAGCTTGATCTGCAGTCTGAATGATCATCTCGTCTGGTCAGCAACGACGTGCTTTCGATGAGGTGAAACCAGTGAGACCATAAATTGAGTAAATCAAAAATTTCCACGATTTAGTGAAAATAATGATAGCATGCGTAACAGTATATCGCTAAATAGATCGCCCAAATCAATAGCTCTGCAAGTCTTCGACATTCACTGCTAATCGTATTAGTTTTAATGGACTCACCTAGCCGAAGGCTCTGGGCCACGCATTCGCACCAGATTACTAGTGAGTACGCCGTGCTTCACATTTCCTACGACCGCTGGTCAACTTATAATTGTCACTTCTCTATCTCGATATTCCATCAAAAATTACTTCAAAACTTCGCTTCTGACTTTTAATTTGTTTGGGTTAATACAATTCGATTATAAATGGTGTTACTGGTTATGGCGTTATCAAACTCCAAATACTGGTGGCATCTTTAAATATAAATGATCAGTTGAATACTTCGACTTCTTACTGAATCTACCGATAATAATTTTGTTGAAGAAACGAAATTGAGCTATATCTTCAACGGTCGCACTGTACAGTTTTGTGTGGAATGTTATTTTAGGGAACAAAGAAGAGGATTTGTCTATTGTATATACATCGCTATATTATTTGAGTATGCCTGCGAATTCACATAATCGTCATACATTACTGGTGCGGTACTACTGTCTCTCCATAATGCTAACTTATTTCTCCTTTTTTTTCCTTTGTCTTATGTACGATCATAGATTGTTAAACACGTTTTTCTTTGTACAAACTTCCAGATTTGCGGATGGCCGAGGCACAGTTATTTAGAGCTTCACGATATCGATGTTTTGTCTCTTCAGTATCTAGTGATCTAAAACTCTTCAGCATTGTGTTCCGTACTGTCTATAGGCTGAGTCAATCGAATTTCTGTAACTGCGGCTACATCCAATTTGGTAGAGTCTATCTGTACACCTAGCTTGAATTGTTTGTTGAGCGAACTCTGAAGCCCATGTGAATCACTACGTGCTGCACTCAGAGTGGCTTTGGCATGTTTCTCTGTCGGCGACTCACCATCCGAAAATTTACACTTTATTGGTCCTTGTCACTAGAGTCTGAACGTAGCTCTGGTCCTTTCGCAGCATCTCGTTCGTTTATACGGCCTCTGAGCGGCAAATATTTGCGAACAAAACCTTTTGACCATTTTAGTTTATTTCGATTTTGTAGTGATAAATCCCTTATATTGGGAGATTGAAATTCTACTTTTAGCAACCTGGCCGTTTACTCCATAAATCTTTGGCGAAACGACTTCAGAGATCTCCCGAGCCATTAGGTGATTTTGTAGCTCTTTTATCAACTCAATATCATGCTTAAAACGAGTTCTGGGTTCTGAAAATTTTTTTTTACTCTATGAAAGACAAATAATCTGCCACTATGATCAGTCCTTAATAACTCAACTACTTTTTATTGGATTAGCTTTTCGTTAGCAACACTAGACCGTTTCTCATTCTTGATTTGCACCCATTCATCAACTTTCATTTGGAATAACAATCACAATGGCATTACACACATGATGTGATCCTGGCTGATTGTCGATTGTTGTTGTTTTTCCTGATAGGAACGGGCCTGGTTTTCTAGGGGTTTCCTACTCACCGACATTTGAAGGGCGAAGAAACTTCCGTCGTGAGATTTTATTTCTAACAGACCTCTTCATGTGCTGTTCATTATTTGTTGGCCTACGTAAGTCAGTCGCCTCCGAGTATACTTGAGGTGGCTTCGCGTTAGTTTGTAAATCGATCGACTAGGTCCCATTCGGTGTGTCTCGATTGCGTTTACCGATATTGCTTTTATCAAAATTCACCGCTGCAGTGGCTTTGGATAGTAAGGTGTTTGTATCTGAGCAGCATTGCTGACAGTACCATACGCATCTGTTTTCCCTGAACTCTTTCAAAGCTTCAGGTGTAACGTTGGTACAAACTTCATAGTATCTTCCTTTCGCTCATCGCACTGCATGCTCTTTTCCATAGGCTATAGACGGTCTGAGTGTTGGCAATTGTATATATTTCACTTTCCAGTCATCAGTCAAAGGTTTAAAAAAACTGGGCATGAATGATACACAAAGACGAAGGACACTGATCACAAAAATGTGCAAAACCGTGAACTGTCAGATCCGAGAGTGCAAACAAATATTTGAAAAACTAATGTTCTAAAAAAGTGCAGATGAAAAATCACTCGAAAAAAACGATACTTCTGGGCAATTACTTTGACTGAAATAAATCCAGACAAAACGAAAAATAGTTATGATGAGTAATTAATGATCAATACAATAAAAATAACTCAGAGAGGAAAATACCACGGTGCTTTTTAATTAGCACTCTGCATAACGGTTGAAAATGATAAAATTATAACTACTTCATCGAACGAAAATAATTCATATCATATCATCGTATATGTTCGCTAAAATTTTGATGCAATTTCTTCCTTCTTTTGCAGCATGAAAAAAGGGTGACTGTTTAAATGCCTTAAATGTGTTAACTTGGGGGTCAAACTAGGTATGACTGTTTTAAATTGACTGTACCTATAGGTTTTTCGATATATCTATTGATACAATATATGAGTGATAAATTACTCCATCTCGAAGAATCATTGCGTAATAATACTTCCGTATCCATCAATGATGGTAATATTAGTAATGGTGACTCTCGTTTAAATCTAAATTCCCACTATTCGTCACGGAATTATTCTAACGATCATGGTTCAGAATCTGCATTGTTGGAGGATTGTGACCGAGGTTTCGTTACTAAACCAGTAGTAACAAGACCAACACTAGGTGACAAGCGTAACAGTACTGCGACTGGAAGTAGTAGCAGCGGCATTGGTACAATGCCAGGGGGGAATAATCGCACTGGATCCAACATCATAGCTTTAAGTGGCTACGAGAAAGACAAATTTTCACTAACTTCTCGTGAAAGCGAGAAACAACTAAAAATGCCCGTTGTTACTCAAGGTACTGCATTTTCAAATTGTAGTCATAATTTTCTTGACGGATTAATTAGTTTTTTTGACCTCGTATATGGTTTATGCCAGTTCAGATTTTCGAGTTTTTACTTCCTTGTAACATGATTGATGTTAAAATCCTGAATATTTTATAAGTTAAATTAATATATGCAGTCGGAACATAAAGTTGAAAAACGAAATTCGCTTACAAGATGAGCGTGCTAACGTTCATAATTTATGTAATGCACTTGCAGTAATGACCACGCCTTTCCTTACAGAAGTATGAGTTAGTCTTACATAACAACGTCCTTGGCTTTTTTTTATACTTTTCAAAATATTAGCAACGAGCAGACGAATATCACACATTGTATAAACCTCACAAAATAACCGCTTACCTAAGACATTTGTACCCTTACAAAGTTGAATTATTCATTTTCCGTTTTCTCTATTTGCCTAGGAATAAGTCTGTCCCTCAGTTCAAAACTTCTTAGACTTAGTTACCAGAATCTGGAAGTCATTATATACTCATCCCTCCGGCTATTTTGTAAAATTTAAATACTAGGATAATATTTCCTCAAGTGTTTGCATTGTTACTAATTTTTTTAAACATACGTTGGTCCTTATTTATTAAGTTGTTGCGAATTATATTGTTCTAAGTTGGCGTCACATTCTCGAAGTGGTTAGGTAATGACAACCAAACTTGACTATTATATTACATTAACATACATACATGAGTTGTTTCGACTCCTGACACCTTTTAGTACCTAATGTTCAGGAAGCATCTTGTTTTTTCATGGGCACCTAATGTTCAAGAAATTCAGTAATGTTTGAAATAAAGTTCATCAGACACCTAAAGAGACTGTTTATTAAAAGCATAAAAAAATATTGAGTAGTTAGATGAAGTTAACCGTTTTAATTCGAAAATTTAATGATTGTGTGGAAATTATTGAAAAATCTGAATGGATCTTTTGATGACAGTTGCCAGCGCTCTGTAAAGCTTTAAGTGGCTTACGGGAAATTAATAATATACATCTTCGCATGTCAATAACCGAGTCGGTCGTAATCGATCCTCTTTCTAATCGTTTTATTTTTTAATCAAACTGTGATCTGTTATGTTATCGAATTTTCAGCCGTAAGGAATTCACGTTTTTTAATGAGTGTTTACCAGCCCCCTAAAATAAAAATAGGTAAAAGCCCTTAATTATTTACTACATCGAGACAAGGTTTTTGTATACTCGGTGAGGTGAACAGATTCTGTTGACAATTTTCTCACCTTTTCAAGTGATCTTGTTTTTGTTTAAATAATCCGATATTCGTTTGGGTGTATCCCACTAAGCAGTTGTAGTATGTCGGTAAGTGACAGACATTAACTGTCTATAATTTTCTGTAAGGGCATAAGGTTTTTTGATGTTTTCCCAAGTCCCACCATTAATCTCAATAATATGTATGAAGTTTTGCTTACAGAGTGCTTAACTTTATCCGTATATACTTATAGTTACTATACCCTATAGGTTGACGTATTTCTCATGTAAATCGTGTTGCCTGTGAAAAAGATGATTTTTACTATTTCACGACAACTTTAGTCTAGGAGTGTTCTTATTCCACGTGTCAGTAAGGATTACTTCTCTAGCATTCTCGAAAACTTGGTAACAGTGATACGTGCAGTGTTGCTTTGCTAAATGTCCCAACCTGGTTACATAGTCAAATTCCGTTGATCGGAATACAAAAAAGTTGAAATATTAACTTAAAGCATAATTCGAAGTGGAATTAGTTTGAATTTTCAGGATCCTTTTTCTACAAATAAAAAAGTTTCTTCCAAGTGATTATAGCTGCCTTACAGTCGTCTGAGTTTCATTACGATAAGAAATTCACCGGATACATATAAATCTAGTTTTATAAAAAGTCCACTCTGTCATTCTTTGAAACATTCTTCAGTTGTTTTTAGACAACTAGTAAGCTGTAAGTGTATGATCACAAATATAAGGATAGGGAATGAAGTAGTCTAACGCGTCGACAACTTCACTTATCTTGGAAGTCCTATCAGCCCTAATGGGTTGGTGTCTGACGAAATCTCTGCACGGATTCGAAAAGCTCGTTTGGCTTTTGCCAAATCACGTCACCTATGGTGAAGGTGAGATATACGTCTATCATAGATCTCTTAGAAATATTGCCTGCATCTGCTGGAATCATCAGGTAAGTAATAGTGAGGTCAGATAATGGGTAGTAGTAAATGATGGTAAATCATTTGGTGAGGTTGTGAATCTGTTATAACTTGTGGCCGAGTGAGCCTTGTTATTGAATAACGTAACGATACCGCCAATTAGAGAGCAATGACTTATCGATCGGACCAATGACGCGTAAACCCGTACGAGCAGTCTAGAGTGTTTATTGGTCCTGCTTCCTGTCTAGCACAGCCAGTTAAATCCAGAACACCAGTCTCAGCCTCTGTAATATAAATCATTTTATTCCAAACATACTGAGTTTATATACCAATCAAACAGACCACAACGTACCAATAAAATATGAAACAACATTTGTACAAGAATTAGCCAGATGTGGCTGTGAATGAGGGAGGTAGTGATTAATAGACAGGGCATAATTCAAGAATGGTAAAACGTATAATAATAGTTCATAAATCAAAATGAAGCTTATGATAAGAAGAATATGAATATTCATAGTTTAGTTATTTAACAATTATACGATAAAAAATATACGTTTAGTATTGGTCCATAAATGGATACCAAATGTTACCATTCATTATGCTTATCGGGACATAACAGAATCTCCATCGGCTGAGATGGCCGGACCATGTGTTACGTATATTTGAACACTGATTACCATGACGCGCAATGCTGACTATTTTTGGAGACGGTTGGAAGGAAGTTAGAGACGACCAAACCAAAATGTGGCGTCAGTCCGTAAAGTCACTAACTTCTGGTCTGAGTCGTGTTGCTAGAAGCAGACTACTTGATTGGAGTCCGCGCGACTATCGTAACCAATGGTTGGAGACTCTGGGTGACATTGCTCAGATTCGACCACAATGGCGTCGGTGTATACACTCTCTGTCTTCCCTTAAACCATGAAATTAAAATTATTTTTTAACTTTCTTTCTACGAAGTAATTCTTTCTCTGTGTATAATACTCTTATACACAATCTTTCTTTTGTATATTACTACCATTGAAGTAACTACTTCTATGAATTCGGTGATAATCTTGTTGTAATTTTTCATACCGAGGATGTCTGAAATAAGCTTCCTAGTTTATCTCTGTTACATTTGCAACAGTGATATCGCTACGTATAAGAGAGTTTGTATCGTCGTTACGATTTGTTTTTGCTTGGTGTAGACTGATATTAAATAATCACTAAATTAAGAATTATGAAGCAGTGTAAAGAAACTGTCAAACCCGTTGTATGCCGGCTATTTTTTTCAAATCGATAATACGCAAATATGGGACTCGTCAGCTGGATTTACCTGCATTCCAGGGTTGATGTTCACTTCGGGACTCAAACCCGGCATTGATCGCTTCAAACGCCATCGCGTTATCCACTTACCTACTGAGTCCTGATAGTCACCTGCTTGTGCAATGGGGTGAAGTTTAAATTTACTTGGTATTGTTTTACTTATAACTTCTTGTTGTTATTTAGGAATGCAATTGACCAGTCTCTTGTGGGCATATGCACATCCTGCGCAGATTATTTATTTATTTATTTGAACACATGAATATTGGTACAAGAGAGCGCCAATATATATGCGCCACACAAAACAATGAGAATTCGAAGAGAAGTAGAAAAAAAAACTAAGGAGCGCAAAAGAAAAAGAGAACAATGACGAAGAGATTGGAGTAAGGTAGTGTGGTAGTAACGACGGAACGAAAAGGTACAATCAGAAGAAATCTTTCAGGTAAAGGAGACACAACCACTTTTTTATGAAGAAAGTAAAAGAAGGTTACAGCAGGATCGCCACTGGCTTCTATTCTGAGCCATATCTGATAACGTCTCTAGCCACTGTGTAGCACCATCTCTCAGACCCCAACCAGGGAGTCGTGAAGGAAAGACAGAAGCCAGTCCTTTGCAGCTTTCTTTCATACCACGACACCATGTCATGCACTGACCACCTCTCCGCCTCTTCCAACCAGTCCCAGAGTCGGCAAATAATGCACGACGTGGAATTCTCTGGGACGACATTCGTAGAACATGTCCAAGCCACCGAAGTCAGTGTTTCAAGATGGTGACACCAATTACATTATCATCTCTGTGCCCGAACACACGATGCCGAACCTCTGCATTACTGACATGGTGTTGCCACTGAATGTCAGCAATCCTTCGGAGACAGCGATGATCGAACACAGAGAGTCGTTTGACGTCCTCAACTCGGAGAGACCAGGTTTCACAAGCATAGAGCAAAACTGCTCTCACCGACGTGTTGTAGATCCGACCTTTTACAGCCAGACTAACATCACGAAGGCGCCAAAGGTGGCCCAGATTGGCATAAGCCGCTCTGGCTTTCACTATTCGTGCATTGATCTCATCACTCACACCCCCACCAGCACTTATGCAGCTACCCAGATACACGAACTTCTCAACTACGTCTATCTGCTCACCATCCAGGGTGAGTACAGGATTAGAATCCTGCCAGTCTTGTAGAAGTACTTTGCACTTCGAAGGTGCAAAGTACATTCCATACCTACAGACACTGATTGCCAACTGATTAAGTGCGGATTGCATGCCTTGGGCATTATCGCACAGTAAGACAATATCGTCCGCATACTCAAGGTCGAGAAGTCTTTCTCCAGGCAACAGATCCACACCACCATTACTTACATCCATCAGAGCTGTTTCCAGAATGTCATCGATAGCAAAGTTGAAGAGGAATGGTGAGATTGGGCAACCCTGCCTAACCCCACTGCTCGAATGGAACAATGGAGAGAGGTGGTTGTATGCCCTCACTCTGCCTGAGGTGTTTTTATATAGGGCTTTTAGGATGTTAATAAACTTCTCAGGCACAACCTTCTTCAATAGACAATCCCAGAGAACAGTCCTGTCCAACGAATCGAAGGCAGCCCTGATGTCAAGAAACACTACGATTGTTGGCCTTTGATAAGTATGGCGGTGTTCTAACATTAGGCGGAGGGTGAATATATGATCAATACATCCTCGACCAGAACGAAACCCAGCCTGCTCCTCGCGAGTCAATCTTTCTCGGGTTTTGAACAACCTACGAAGAATGACGGAAGCCAATAGCTTGGACGCAATCGGAAGTAAACTTATCCCCCGATAGTTGTTACAGGAACGACGTGAACCCTTTTTAAAGATAGGGACAACTATCGACTCATTCCATGACGTTGGTACACTCTCTAGTTCCCAAACCTTTGTAAACAACGTCGTCAATTCCTTAGTCAAAAAGTCACCACCATCTTTAAAAAGAGCCGGAGGTAAGTCATCTGGGCCAGGTGATTTGTAACGTTTCAAGAGTTGGAGTTCATTGCGGACTTCCTCCTCATTTGGTGGATCAGTCGTCACCGGCCATGGAGGGCAGGACAGTCTGACCGATGTTGCCGGAGCAGCAGGCCAGTTGAACTGCCTTTCGAAAATTCTGCCCATCGTCCAAGACGTCGATGGATGTTAGTGGTTGGCATCCCATCATCCTAGCAGATTGTTTCACTCACACCAGACTTCTTGCTGCCAGTGGCTCGGATGAGCTGGAAGAGCTTCCGGTAGTTACCAGATGCAGCTGCTGCTTCCAGCTCATTAGCACGCATCGACCACCAGGATTCTCGGTCCTTACGCAAGCTTTGCCCAATTTCCTTACGTAACATCCTTCGTTTATGGTCAAACTCACGGTCACCCGGAGTAGACCGACGGGCTTCAATGAGTTGTAAGGAACCTGAAGAAACCCAGTGCTTAAAAGCGGGACGTTTCGCAAACCCACAACTGACTGATCCCGCCATTTTCATGGCGTCATGCAATTGCAACCAATGCTCATCTATACTTTTCGGTGGAGTGGTAGCTAGCCTAGAGGCTAGCTCGGTTCGATACTTACTTGCAACAGAAGTTGCAACCAGCTTGCTAACATCAATCTTTTGGTGGTGGTCACTTCGTTGGCCACTGAAAAGTAAGGCAAGATTGGCGCAGACCAAGGCATGGTCAGAGTCCAGATAGGTACTCCAAAAGGAGCGGCAGTCTTGTACACAACCACGCCAGCGGTAGCTGATTGCGATGTGATCAATCTGAGTCCAGGCTTGAGATGCAGAGGGAGGACGCCAGGTGGCACATCGGCGATGACTGTGCCGAAAGTTAGTGCTAGCCAGAAACAGGTTGTGGTCTGTGCAAAGTTGCAGTAGACGGTTCCCGTTATCTGACCTGCGACCGACGAGTCCCCATCGGCCACCTAAACGACTCTCTTCTGTGCTTAGACGCCCGACCTGGGCATTCAAGTCTCCGGCTAGTACTACAATATCTGTCGAACGCACTTTCTGGAGAAGAACTGATAACTGGTGGTAAAACTCATCCTTGATTGCATCCGGGCTGCAATCTGTCGGGGCATAGGCGAAGATGACGAAAAGACATCGTTTCTCACACCGATTTCTTCTCACTTTGATGGAACTTTCTAATCTAACAGCACATAACCGACTGTTAATGGCGATCCAATCGACTAGTGCTGCCTCAGCTCTAGCGCTTAGTGCGACACCAACGCCAGCAAGACCAGACGAAGATGCCACAGGGTCCCCGGATAAGCGCACGTAAAACAAGCTTTTCGAAGCGACAGATGGAGATCGAATTTATAGTACTTCGCCAGAGTCTTGAATACGGGTCTCGGATAGACAACAAACATCAATATTAAGACTTTCCAAAGACATAGCCAGCCCTATCTGTTGTCCGACCTGCATAAATGTGCGAACGTTGAAGGCAGCCAGTTTGAATGGTGCACGTGGTTTCAGAAAAACTGCTTCAGTCCTCGTATTCGGTGGTAACATACAATTTTCAACCGGACAGTGACTCGAGAACGTTTAGATACAGTCGAATTTCCACCAAAGACGAGCCGCTGTATAAGTATAAAAGAGGGTGAATAATGTGGAAAATAATAATAATAATAATAATAATAATAATAATAATAATAATAATAATAATAATAATTACAATAATAGTAGTAATAATAATAATAATAATAGTATTAATAATGACAATAATTGTAATGATAATAATCTGAATCAATTGTTTGTTTTTCAAAGCGAGAAAGGTAATTTCCATAGGCATAAAGAGTTCATCAATTTGTGTGTGGGCTGTGATACTGCCCAGGTGCCCAAACCGAAGCAGGTAGTTTTCTTAGGGGCCACTCCCCGAGCCTTTGACCTAAAGGTCTAACCCACAAGGCAGTGGAGCATCGTAAGGAGATGCAGTCCCATGGTAGCCGGTGACCAACGATTGGTTCATACGTCATTTGTTCCCGCAGGATACTGGAGCCCATGTGCACCAATGATTTGGTTTGGGATCCGGTTAAAGCGCCGGACATTCGCTTTTCGTCCTCTCATTTTCGTAAACAACACCCCCGACACGAGAAGGCAATGAGTAGGACTTCCCTGGCAGAGGCTGTATACGCGTGGCCATGTGAGAGCATTTCTAGAGGGAGAGCGGACTCTCCCCACTCTCAGCCGTACCAGGGCATTCAGGGGGCACAGATAGAACGAAACCCACGTCCTGGATTCCACTGCTAGCCACTATCCATCTTCGCTTAAAAATTTTGTGACGTAGAGCTCTATCGAAGCAGTTTGCACAGGATGTGCATATGCCAACAAGAGACTGATCAGTTGCATCCCTAAATGACAACAGGAAGGTACAAGTAAAACAACACCAAGTGAGTTCAATATTACATTAAGCCTCTATTTTATCTCAGATTGCGTTCGTATATTGTTACGCATTAAAATTCTTAGCTTCCTTTATCTGTGACATTGGTGAGATGTCTCCTTGTTACCTAAAGGGTAAGTATACTGTACAACAACTCATCATATCTTACTTCATTGCAAATGCTTGACTTGTAAAAGCAATTTTATGAACTTTTGTAACTTGTGACGTAGGTAAGATGTCAAATAAGTGACAAGTATACTACTCAACAGTTCACCACGTTCTGTTTTATGCGTCTTCTAAAGATTGAGGACAATCGTTACTATTAATCCATTATATATCCTTTCAAAACATTCCTCGTGTATGTTGGAACAATCAAGTTAACAATTCTGAAGTTAGCGCAGGGTCTTAAGTAAAGATGAAAAATATGTTCATGAGGCAGCGAATATTTATCGACTAAGATGATTAGAACATTTATACATCAACATAAAGACTGATTATCTAGACGCGTGATGACGGCTGATGTAGGGGGAGGTTGGAAGAAAACTAATGGCAGCAAATCTGTGATATGGCCTCAGTACATGAAGTCACTAACTATGGGACTGAACTATGTAGGTAAGTACAAGGCACTTGTTTGGGGTCCTGGTGATTAGCGTTACCAACGGTTTAAGGCTTTCGGTGACATTGTTCAAAATTGTACCCAGTGGCACAGGTGTATTCACTTACTGTATTCCCTCAGGTCCTAAGTTTATAAATCTTTTAATAAATTTTCCTTTTATTCTAGTAATCATTATTTTATCGTTCTACATTGAGTATAACTCTCTAGTTGACTATAGAAGCTGCTAGTGTTATATTCCAGACATTTTATCTCAGGTATCTTTGAAGCATTATTAGTTTTCTAGGAATTTAACGAATGAATTATGTCAATCTTTAACCTAGAGTTCCTAGTCTTCTGACTTAGTTAACGGTTACAAATCAGCATCCAAATGTCTCACATAGAACATTTCAAAGTTAGTCCCAGTAGTACGTTTATATTCATACATTACCTTTCTTCACTATTCTACGTATGCCTCTTTCCTGTTAGTTTTTTTTCCTTCTATTTTGACTAATTTTGAGATTTTCTGTGACGTTAGTTCAACATTAAACAAACTCTTCTGTATGGTGTTTGTTTTGAAGAAGCTTTGGTTCTACTTATCTAGACGTTCATTTTCATGAATTTTTATATCTCGTATTCGTACAAGAGTTACGTTTCAATATTTTACCATTTACTTATTATTGCGTAAATCAGGTGCGCATGTTTATGCTGCGTCATATTTAAACTATTCTGTTACACACATACAATCATAATTTACACTTAAAAAGTAAACTTCATTATCCCTCCCCAATTAGTTTTATAAATCTTAACTTCAGTTCACTACACGATACACTCATATAACCATGATTCATGCACATTGTTAACACCTGCTTTTACATTTTCTGATTACTTATTTAAAAACATGCGCATATTAATGTGTACACAAGATGTTTTTGGGTATAAAACAAATAGACATATTCATAGAAGATCCACTGAATAGTTATTCCCTTTTATATTTTTTTTACTTGTTATACATTAGTATTTTGCTATTTGATTTTAGAAATGCTTTCTATAAATAGTGAATTTAGGTTCTGTCCGAAATAGAAAATACTGAAACCAAGTGAGCTATAGAAGCATATGTTATGCATAAATCCCGTTTTGGATGACTAAAGGCGACTATAAAGAAGCTGTAGGTATACTCTTTTTGCTGTTAACGCTAATCTCTGATTTGTACTTGCGAACTTGTTCATCTTCACATATCCGTTAATGATTCGTGTACTCCTAAAGTCAGAAATGACCACTCATATAGTCAGTCTATCATTAGTTCGGAGCATTTTGTTATGGAATAACACATGAATCATATACTTTTCCTTAATACACCCTTATTTTTCAGTATCACATAACTATCATCTAAAATGCATCGCGCAAACTGACCTTTTATAATCTTCCTTATAGTATAGTAATGCAACTCAGAAATCACTGGGAAAGTTACTGGTTTTATTAAATTGTCAATTTTAGGGGTATATATATATATATATATATATATATCATTGAACCATTCATAATAGTGAAGCAAATGGGGTATCTTTCACTTTAACTTTGTGATTGGTTTTGTATTTAGGCCGTTGATAAAAGTCTTTATTACTGTATCAAACAATCACACTTATAAAGTGTTGCTTACGCCTGTTACCCCTCGTGAAGAAGCCTAGGTCTCCCATCAGCACTTTAATCTGGTTGGCGTTTTTTTTTGCAAGATTTTTTCTACGGGGTGAAGTTGCCGACCCTTCTTTCTACCCGGGCTTGGGACCGGCAGTTACTCGAGAAAAGTTACAGGCGGAGTTTATGAAATGTATATTATTTTATTCTTACCATTGATCATATATTAATTCTGCTTTTTTCTTACATACTCTTTTTTTGGGCAAGTCCTTTTTTCGTGTGTTGTAACCTTTTAGTTCTACACATAGCTCTGAAAGCATTGTCACACTGACTAGAAAAAGATTTTCTTTATTGTTGTTCAGCAGATGAAGAATATTAAGTAGTAACAAGTAATGTCATCTGTCAATCACATTCTCGTTTTCGAACTAATCTTTAGAATCCCCGTTTTATCTTAGGATTAACTTTTCTACCTAAATTGAATGTGTTGATGATGAATCCATGGGCCAATGGTTGATAATTAAACGTCTAGCCTTGAGCGAATGAATAGTGCATGTTATAAAGGACCGAATTTGTCATCTGAAGCTAAAATTCATGAGACTAAACTTCCATAGATTTTATTGTGTCAAGAAGATTTTTCTTTTGCCGTAACTACTCATTAAATAACTCCGTTACCTATCATTAATTATTTGCTTTACTTCAAAATGTATATATGAGTATATCTTGTTCATGAAGAATGAGCTAATCAATATTAAATGTTCTCTTTAGTCTGTCTGCTTCTTTATATCGGTCATGTTGTTCACAAAAGTTGTGTTATGGTCTTCTATTTCAAAATCATTGCTAAGTAATATTGACATTCGTTTGACCAGTTTTAATTTTGATGGAAGTAAATAACAATATTGTGGTTTCAGTGATAACCTCAGTTCTTGGCCTCGGCTCTCAATGTGTTCATGAGTGTTCACCGTCAAGGAAGCCGCAATAAGGGCAAAATCGCTGTTTAGCCTTCCTTGGTTTTCAATGATTCTTCAGCTGACATCAATCCTTAACTAAAACCACTTTTAACTACATACCTATTTGAACAAATACTTAACGATATACTTATGGATACTACTTTCAGTTATATTGGTTCGAAGTTGGATGATATTTCTAAAGGATCGACAACATTTAATTCATATTAATTTATTGGTCACGAATATAGTAAATAAGATTATCTTGATATATATATTTATAGTGCAATAAATTTTATCTGCAGCTATATAGAAAAAGAATCGTTAAAATAAAAATACTTTTGATGTATTTCAACCTTTTAATGAAAACCATCAGCGCATTTTAGTGAGAAAGTTTTCCAACAACAATCAAAGCGTTTGATTGTCCATTTCATGACCAAGCTACCTGTTGTATTGAATTACATTTATATCGTACATAAATTCCTTATTAAATGTGGTTTTAATGGGCATAAAACAATTTCTATTGTAAAGCTTTATTATTCTGTATTATTTGTAATGAACTTATATCCATCCCTCTTTCCTAATTTTAGATCATTCCAATGATAGTCAGAATAAATCTAGAGAATTATACCGTACTCAACTAACCGATTTACAATTAATGAGACGTAAAACATACGGAAATGCACGTTCTAGCAGTCCTACAGTTAGTACAGATACCAACTCCGAAACTCATGTTCCAAATGAAAATTGTAATGATCAATCTGCCTTATCAAGGTCAAGGAAACGTGCAAGAAGTGAAGTCCCTAGGATGGGATCTACTGGTTCAAATAATTTATCATCGAATCCCTTACTCAGATCGGTTAATGATGACCAAGAAGACAGTGAAGACGGCGAGCGAGTTGCTTTGAATAAAGGTAATTCACGCTCAGATATTGAAGAAGATGGATTTCATACTGGAAATGATTTCGACGTAGGCATTCGTGGTAGACACCGCCGTCAAACGTATCAACTAAACAGCCATCAGAGAGACTCATCTCTAGGTCGGTATACACGATCGACAGCGTATGGTTCTTCAGGAGGCACATTGCCTCGTCGGCAGCGTATGACAGGGAGTCTAACTCGGGCTACCACAATCAGTGGTGTTGATCCACATGGTACTTTAAGATCAGCATGTAGGCTTGCTCACTCTATTCGTGCTGGTATTATTCCACCCCCACCATCAGAGCCTCCTCCTGCTACACCACTCTCTGGTTCGTTGATATCTGAATTAGAATCTATTGGACCAAATGCAGTTACTGGTTTACTAAATCCATTCGCATTACAGCTGCATAATTCACAACAACAACAACAACAACAACAGGCTTTAGCAGCAGCTGTTGCAGCAGCCGGTGGATTTCCACAAGTCTTATCAGGTGTCAATCAGAATAATCTAACCAATTCTTATATGCTTAGTCGTAAGTTTGAATCATTTCTCTATCATAAATTGTTTGTTGTATATTTGACTCATGAACTCGACTATCGAATTACTATAATATTCACAGAAACCCCTTTCTGTTAATATCGTATAATTGCTATTATCTTAACTCTATTGTTTTTAGTATTAAGACATTTGGTTTCATAGTGTTTACTGAGATTTTGAACTACTTTAACATTTATTGTTTCGTCTTGACTACCTTTGTTGTTTACTGGTGTTTTTTTACATTCAAGGTCATAAAACTAAGCCAATCTTATCTTTGTATAATTATTTGTAAGGGAGAGAGTTCATCAAGTGACCTTAAGTGACTCATTAGCTAGTCATTTTTTGCTGTTCGTATGCCAGTAGTTGTCTGTACGTAGAAAAAATAAGTGAGTCCGGGTGATAAATCCAAGGCAGAATCAGTGTTTGTTTGACGTGTTATTAACACTATAATATGTACGTTGTTTGTGATAAACACCTATAATTGTCATCGGATTATTCAACTACGGTAATTAATGTATGTTTTTTTGATGCTGACTTTTATTAAGAAAAATCCCGGAATCAAAAAATATTTTAAGTGGTCGGAGTTTGCTGAAAATCGAAAAAGCCTAAAGTATTTGTCTTAAGACTATCTTCTTAGCACATCGTGATTATTGGTTTAAAAGCATAGGGTATTGATTTCAGGTAGATTATAGTTGAGACATTTCAAATTCACCATCTGATATTTGTTTAGTTGGCTGATATTGGTAATTTAACTTGATGTAAACCGTATGTCCATAAGGTATTACTGGTAAAGATCGAATATCTAATTTGAAGGATATGGTATAAATACCTTCTATATTCGTCATTTTTCTAGTTGGTTTCAATCTGTTTAATATAAAGTATCTTCAAATAACTCAATCATTTACACGACATAAATGATAATTTCATTTTTATTTTGAATTTCCACTTTTCTCGCTTTTTTGAATGGGATGATTTTGTTTAAATGACAAATTTCACCAGATTGTTTGTCTGTTTTTGTGCGGATACGAAAACCTACTTTGCTGAAAACATTTGTAGTAGTATGCCTGTTTCACAATATTATTTTGTTTGTTGGGCACTCAGTTTACCATCAAAGCGTTATTACGTCGGTTGAATGCTTAATCTAAAGATACTCAGTCCAACATGTGTATATTTTGCATGTTCATATTTAATTAGTTTTTGGTGCGCCGAAATCATACTATTTCATAAGTTTTATATTAAATTTTTCGCTTTTTTTGGGGATTTTTATGATAAGTATAATAATTTTGAAGAAATATTAAGCGGCTTTTGTGTAAGAACCTATACGCTTGTATTGCTTCATGAAAACTTGATTTCCTTTGAATTTACATCATCAGGTATGAGTACTACAGTATCGTTCTAATTTATTGTTTCCTAGCAATATTTAGTTTTTAGTGTGAGAATATGGTAAGATTAAATTATTAATATTAACATTGGACCGAATGATCATGTTTTCACTACAAATAATTGAAGAACATTACTTCCAGCTGACGAATGCAAACCATTAAAAATTAAATTAACAATAAACATGTATCTTTGACAGTCGGAAGTTCTGTCGCATTGATTGTCTTACGACTACAGTCACAACATATCATGTGAAATGTTTAAGCTAACCTATGGAAACATTTCATGTAACAAGTTTCTTAATAGTTTAACTAAAGCACACATAATTGGTGCTATTCGCATCTTATTTTATCATTTCATTTACTCTGAACATTAATAAAATTTCAGATGTATGTATTATAATGGACTGCTTATTTGTTTATTCTAACAGTATCATCAGATACTTGTTCAATAATATTTAAGAATAATACCTTGTTTATTCCTTTTTTGAATCTGCAGATAAGAATATCTTTGCGTATTATTATTTATGCTTCGCTTTATAATGTTTTAGCAATTACCTTTCTGGGACTAAACATGAACTCGATAATTAACTTGTAAATCCAAAATTCCTGTATACCTACCTACTGTTCTCCCAAATTTTGATCTCCTTATTCCTCCTTGTCTCTTTTTTCTCCTCTCAAATCTATTTCACTGTATTATACTCTTTAAGTAACATCTCCAAACACTAATCTTCCCGATTACTGCTTATACTCTTATTACCTCTACTACTACGGGATTTGAATCGACCACTGCATCTCTATGCTAATGTGGTGTGGCAACTCGAACTGATGTACGTACGTACGAAGTTCTATGTTGTTACTGACTGACTGACCTACTGTTTAGAAAGATAATGTCTCTCATTCTCATGTAATAAGTTTGCGTAATTTGAATTCTTAATTGTTCTCATTATTTAGTCATCTGTTAAAACTGTTGAGTTCATAATCACTCATTTGTTTTAGCAAAATATTATTCTTAATACCAAGCAATGGACATTTTAATTATTAGTCTACAGTTTTCTTATTAAACCAATGAATTTACTCGAAAATAGAGGATTTCTTGCCTAATAATATCTAAACAGATGTTATTTTTGTTGTCTAGTTTCTCGCTTTATAATTTCAAAGGATGAGTCTATAGTGCGAAGAAAATAAACCCTTCTATCATTTGTAAATTGCCGATTTTCACAAAACCTTTTTCAAGAAGGATCGATGTATATCGAAAACTGTTACGATATCATCTAGAAGAACAACTTCATTAATTAGTACTAGACTAAAATGGTTTCTATAGATAATAATTATTATGATATTCTTAGACCCAATCCACTCGAACAATACTAAACTCTAAACCGAGTGAATATCGAAAATAGAACGATACTATTTGACCAAATTTCATGTATTATTTACGTTAGCTATGAGAAAATAATATTGATGATTTTAAAATTCAATCTATACCACTGATCGTTCGTACATTGTTCTCCTATCCTATCTTTGGTATCATCGTGATGTTATTCTGGTCGTAAAATGTCGGGTTTACAACGCATCTATGAAGGGGCAGTTTTCCTTTCTGTTTGCTAAACCTTAATTTTTCGAGTTCAGGATGTTAGATGACTCTGACGTTCAGTAACAACATCATGTTTGCAATATCGAGGAGTTCATTTACAATAATTCAATTACTGTCACTATTTTACGAATGTGATCCTAGCGGCTTTCCAATCGTCAATTATTTACTGACTCTGGGACTGGGTGGGAAGAGTGGAAAGGTGGTCAGTTTTTAAAATAGCACCGTGATGTGAAACGAAGCTGTTACAGAACTGGCATTTCAGTCCATTGAGACCCCTTGGTTGGGGTTGTAAATCTAATGCGGATCGTAAGGTTGAGACGTTGTCGGACGTTGAATTAAAACAGAAACCAATCAAGATCCTGTTATAGTTTCCCTTCAAATTGTAGTCACCAGTTTTCATACAATATTTTTATTAATTGGCAGGCTTTTGATCAAGTTATTGAATTCAATTCTGCGTATAGTTCAACAGAATTAGATTAAAATTTTTCAGGATGATCGTAACTCAGTGTTTCGTATGTTCATCTTTGTCAAACGTATTGCAAACAGTATGGTATATTTCACCATTTTCAAACACTTACATCAATCTTTGATATTTCTTATGTTGTCTTCGATGAAAATTGCTGGTAAATTATCCTTTTAATGTTTAATTAGTTTAACTAGTTAGTAGAACTTGTTTACGCAAGACTTCAGTGATTACTGTGTATTAATCCTGCTTTAGTAGTACCGCATGAATAACTTCGTAAATATAACATTTCACTGAATTCCGCCATTGTATTGTATAGATTTCAAAATTTATCTAAATAATTTGTACATACATTGTAGCTATGATCTGCCACTCTCTTTTCTGTATTACACCTTATTTTGCTAGCTTTGTTCATTTTTTCATAATTTAGAAGAATATCAGTTTCTTCTTATTAAATTTGTATGTTATCTCGTATGGATAATGAATATAAATTTTTTTGTTAAAAAAAAGTACGATTTTTAGATAGATATGTAAAATAGAGCAATTTATTATGTGAATTCTGTATTATACATTGTAATTTAACAATTGTACATTATGCCCTTTTTGTGTGCGCAAGAATGTGTATACTACGTCGATGATGAACACTCTTAATCTATAAAAAAAGAACATTTACATGGTACGTGATTTTATGCCAACCCACTTACAGAAGATACGATTGTTTACATCATCCTGAAATATTTATATTTGTGTATGAATTCGTTGCATTCCACTTCTGTATGTATCTTTTTGTAGTAGACTTTGTGACCTTGTTATCTAGTGGCTCTTGTCATTGTCACTATTTACATGTGAAATTCGTCTCACATTTAAATAATCACCTTTTGTGTATTCATGTTCATGCGTAATGGCTCAATAAAATAAAGCAGTTTGATAGATAATGATTAACTATTTAGTTTGTGGCATTCACAATCAGAAGTAGTATATTTCTAACTGAAATTTTAAACCTTGTTCAAACTATTGATTATAAACAATTATTATCAGGATGTGTTAAATAAAATATATCGGATAGTTTTACGAACTTATAGAACTTACCTGTCACATAATGCTAGATTGAAACTAAAAAGAAAAGAAAGGATCGCTATTTGAATTGATAAATTAGAGAATTTTTATCCTTGATTTCATAAAATTGGTCCACCTAAACAAATTTTCACGTTTAATCTGACTCGAGTCATTATTACTGTTTGTTTTTATTTGAAAAGAAAATTATCACATTTGCGAATTATTATCATCTTTTTCATGAAGGAAAATAATACCATAATATTTGTCATAATTATCAAGTAATGAAGTTTTTGAAAGGTTAACATTTTTGAAGAGGAATGTATATTTGGTCCTTCTTTTCCTGAATTTAGTATCTAGTGTGCTCCTACATAAAACATGGTATATTTGTTGTTATGGATTGAAGTCTGTGAGAAAATCAGCCATTGTTTGTGTTTTTTATTTAACTAACATCAGTCATTTTCGACAATTTAATATATTTCATTCCACCCATTTCAGTTTTCAGCAGGACTTTGTTGCACCTCTTTGTTTTTGGGACTTCTGTTTAAATCTCTATAATGGGTTAACGTCCCACAGTCATTGATTAGCAGCTTATGTCATGTTTTTATTCCATAATGGAGGGTGGTTTCTGATGATCCAGTTTCCCTGTGATGGTGATCGGTTAGCCAACTAATTCGGGGTTTCAGTACAAAACATCTGGTGTTATACATTTGAAGTTAGATGTCAGGGATTTGTAATTCATGAGTTCACATGATTTAGTTTTAGTAGTCAATTAGTGCTTATAATTCCAGCAAAATAGGTATGGTTCAGACACATGTTGCTGCCAATTGATCATAATCCCAGTGCTATTTAGTATTTTTAGACTTACATTTAATAAAATGATTAAGAAAAAGCAATTACCCCTCAATAGTAGTGAACATGGTAACACACAGTTGTCTTGTTGCTTACGTCAGTGGGTCACTGGGTACTAGTTGGTTATTAGATATCACTTAGTTCCCAGTGGTTACTTAACTCTTGGCCAAAAGTGTTGTTGTTAAACTAGGCAACAACACTTTGCATTTTGTTTGCCGTTTAACGGTGGAAGATAGTCGACAGTAAACCTTGTGATGAAGGTTTCATGATTTAGAATCCATCTCGAACTACTTTGGGACTCGTAATGTATAGTGTAACTCCTATTGGAAATAAACGCAGAAATCTGGTGCTCAATTAACTAAAATTTTAATAGTTGTCAATATTTGAAGCTTGTAGTGGGATTGAAGATCGGTCTGTACTGAAGTCATTAGATAAATATTGGTAATTACTGAATGGAATAATAAACCTTGAAGTTTCAATTCTGCTATCAAATAACAATTTTCTTACGCTTCTGGATTCCGTCTACTGTTGATTCAAAATTCTACACTGCTGACCTGCATCAGATAGTTGTTATTTGCTTTGTAGTTTTCGATTATTCTTCAAGTGGTATCACTTCCTGATGTATTAATAGTTTTTTTCGCCATTTCATTGTTACATATGAGTAGTCTGATCATGATTTATTTAAATTTACATTTATGTAAAGTAGTTAGTCTGTTTGATTTAACTAGGGATAGAAAATCTTTAAAGCATTAAACTTATTACCGTTCAACTCATGCAAGTAAATAAACGCCATGGCAAGTTGTCTAGATATCTATCTTATTGAAGTATATTTCAAAAAAATCCCTAACTGTTCAACATGTTTCTCTTTACTTGTTATTTTCTTATTGTTTAGTTTACAGTTTTTGTCTTATATACTCTATGGAGCTAATAAATTGACTAGTGTCTTTGATCAATTTCTTCTAAGCAGAACTTTTCTGCCCTATTTTTGTCTTGTATCCGCATATGGTCTCAGTTTCTCACTTTATGTCTTCATCTTCAATATTTTGCCTTGTAATTATTACGCATATCATCACTAATAAATATATTAACAACATCAACTATATTTTCTATGTTCGTAATGTATTTTCCAATACTTTTTCTGCTAAAATTTACCAGTTGCATGTGTCTGTATTCCGATAATTGTTAACGTTTAGTAGAAAACTCAAATTCAGTTCATTTGTTGCACATTTACTAATAGTTTAGCTTTCTAGTGTCAGTACTAAGAGATCTATACGAGACACCCACGTGTTAACGAATACTGATTGTCTATTTGTATAAATTAACAACCACAAAGTTTCAAGTTCACCATAACTAATACGCCTATTTGGATCTGAAAAGTCATTTTGGATCGTTGAATTAAACTGATTGGTTTAATCATATCATTTAGCGTGGAAGTGTATATAACTAAATGAAGGAAATTAAATGGTAGTATCACAAAAATGTTTGTGATGTTCGCAGCTTATTTTCCAACTATTTGTTCAAAATTGCTGTAAATACCCGAATTCTTTGAATTAAACTTTTTCAATTTTACCAATGATGAAATGGTTTTTTCTTTGTTGAAAAAACAACACTTTCTTTAATAGCGGAATCAGTTGAGTCAGAGTAAACTGTCTAGCGATCAGCAGCAACACATGTGACAAAATATAAATGAACAGGAAAAGCAAGTTGATCATACATCATCTGATAATGGTGCCCAACCATCTCACAGGATAAAACTGTTTACGCGATTTATCATTAGTATTACGGCTAAATTACCTGCATATTAGTTATTTCACTCACAACGGCTAGTTAAAATTAATTTCGTTTCTACCTTGTTCACTTTAACGCAAGTGGTTCTTAAACTCCTTTGCCCAATCAATTTAACTTACAGTCGTTATTTAACTGATTCAAACTCATTCCCATCTATTAAAGTTGTGTTTTGGTTCAGAGTCTTGTAAATCAAAATGTAATTGCATATTAGTTTGATATATCACTGTGTTTCCTACTACTAATATCAACAATTTTTTTGAATGGATGCTAGTTACAAATACTTATCTGATCAGCCCTAATGGGTTGGTGTCTGACGAAATCTCAGCACTGATTCGAAAAGCTCGCTTGGCTTTTGCCAACTTACTTCACCTATGGCGAAGGCGAGATATCCGTCTATCAATAAAAGGACGAGTATACTGTGCGGCAGTCCGTTCTGTTTTAATTTACGGCAATGAAACATGGCCATTGAGAGTAGAAGACACTCGTAAGCTACTAGTATTTGACCACAGATGCCTTAGAAATATTGCTGGCGTCTGCTGGGATCACCGGGTAAGTAATAGCGAGGTTAGACGCAGGATATTAGGGAATGATGGTAAATCAGTTGATGAGGTTGTGAATTTTCATCGACTGAGATGGTTGGGCCACGTGTTACGTATGCCTGAACGCCGATTACCACGTCGTGCAACGCTAACCGGTGCTGGAGATGGTTGGAAGAATGTTAGGGGCGGCCAAACCAAAACGTGGCATCAGTGCTTGAAGTCACTAACTTCTAATCTGAGCCATGTTGGTAGATGCAGACTACTTGGTTGGGGTCCGCGTGACTATCGTAACCAATGGTTGGAGACTCTTGGTGACATGGCTCAGAATCGATCACAATGGCGTCAGTGTATACACTCTCTTTCATCCTTTTAACTAAGAGATTAAAATCGCTTCATATTTTTCTTTCTGAGTACGAAATCTTTCTTCCTGTACTATATCCTTATTGCAATCTTTCTTTTATATACCATTGAAGTAACTAGTTCTATGAATGTGGTGTTCATCTTGTTGTGTTGATGAGGTATGGCAACTTGGACCGATGCAAATATGTGCCTGGTCCTACGTTGTAGCTGACTGACTGACTTAAGGTCAACTAGTGTAGGGAGGAGGTTTTACAGCTGTTTCTTCCCAGTTCACAGGATTTAGCTTACGTTAGTTAACGATGAAAATCATCTTCAATAAATGCCAGATCTCCAGAATATCGAATTCTTTACTGTTAACTTTTGTAGACTAGGGACTTCATTTTTCGATAATTCTAGAGTTTTCTACCATTTACCGATAGCACCGAGATAAAAAGTGAAACTACTCACCTAGCTCAGTAATTGTGTATTCCGGTAGTTAAGTATTACTTATAGCTATTTGTAAGAGGGAAAGTTGTCTTTTTATCTTTCGATAAACTAAGTACCTGTAATCCTTTTCATTTCGAACCAAACATTCGAAAACTTACGAAATATACTATAATGGTTGCTTGGGTACGTACATTCTTATAGTTCCCGTTCAAATGAACATTATTTCTTAACATCAACTTCCGGTTCGTCGTCACTTATTACTGGACATAAAACAGATGAATTACTACAACTACTTTTGTTTATATGAACGTTTCTTGATGCTCTCTCTCTCTCTCTCTCCATATATATATATATATATATATATATATATACAATTAAATGATTTCTTTAATCTAGAACAGAGATGAAAATAATCGAATAATTTGGAATTGGTGAATATTTTACATCTAGTTTTTTCAAACAAAACAACTTCAATAATTCTTTTTTACATTTGATTTATAAATCCGTTAATTTGTTGCTATTTACGTACCATTTCAATTTTTTCTTTCATATGATGTGTATACTTTGTCGTATCAGTTTTTTCCTAAAACATATCTCGATCATAAGCCGTTATTGATTGATACTTGCATAATGTATTCAAGTGAACTTGGTTTTTAGTGGTTAGTGTTTATTCACCTGGAATTAAATGTCTGGTTATATTTTCTACTGTGAAACTGAAAAATACTCAAAGTCTACTCTATTGATTGGTTATACAACATAGATTTTCTCAAATCCTTTAAATAACTAACAGATAAATGTTTTAAGCGGAGATGGATGGTGGTTTGCATTGGGATTCAGGACGCGCGTCTCGTCCTATTTAGTGCTCGTCAGTTATGTGTACCTGCACCCCAGAGTTGGTGTTCACACTGGGTCTCAGACCCACTGCCGTTCGCCATTGGCTTTCTCAAATGAGTTAATTTTTGATCCATATGTATTGGATACTCATATCTTTCCATATGCCATAAGGAGACTGGTCACTTAGGGTCCTAAATATTAATGGAAAGATCTAAGTACCCAATACATGTGAATTAGATACGTTTTTGTTGAAGTAATAGGTACTACTGAATGACCACCTCACTGAATCGACAGAAACTGACAGTCAGACAACGATGATTCATACTTTTGGAAAAGTTCGGTATCATTTAAATTATCAGTTATGTTGCAACTTAGTAGACAGACTGTGTCATTAGACGACAGCGGTTCTAGTTTTATATCCTCGTGGTTATTATGATACCTTAATATTTAATTATGTAAGTAATTAGTGAAACATTAACATATTTATTTAGCGCATATCAATTATCGATTGAAATACCAAGTCTTGAGTAGATTGACTGTGACCGAACTTTTTAAACATTATGGTTAATCGGTAAAAGGTTTAACAACTGCAAGAAATTCCCCAAAATATTGTAAGCCAGCTCGTAAATGGGAGACCGAGACTCCGCCTGTATCCTTTCTATTGTTACTGCCCGTCCCAAACTCGGATAAAGGAGGATGGTTAGGCATAAGGCCAGTAAACCCATCTCATAGAAAACAACCTTGTTGAACACCCTAACCAAAAACTTCATTTAAACTGTACCCTGGGAGTTGTAGTATATTCATTAAAAAGAATTATATCACCACATGGTTGACGTTATTCAAAAGTCTCGAAGCCGATGCTTCTTCTAACAATTAAAGCAACAATTACTTTAGGTACACGGGATGTCTGGAAAATATGGGATACCGTGAGTTTACCAATCAAACAGCAAGCCAATTACTGAGATTCATGAACATTGGAACAGGTAGGTAGAGCACTTGGAAGAACTCTTGAGTAGACCAGCTCAACTGAACCCACCAGACATCGAAGCAGCACCTACAGATTTTCCTATAGATGCCACTCCACCAACGCCATTAGAAATGAGGATGACCATCAGACAAATCAATAATGGGAAAAGAGTTGGACTTGATATTTTACCAGCAAAAGCACTAAAGTCAGATATAGAAGCAAATGCAAAGATGTTCCACGTTCTATTCAGGAAGATTTGGGAGGAACAACAGATGCCGACATACTGGAAAGAAGGACACCTCACCAAGATACCAAAGAAAGGAGATCTCAGCAAATGTGGGAACTACAGAGGCATCACACTGCGATCGGTACCATTATGCAAACTTTTTCGACACTATGGAGTTCCTGAGAAAAACGTCAACATCCTGAATTTATACAACGGACTGCATTGCAATGTGGTGCATAGAGGACAGCTTACAGACGCATTCCAAGTGAAGATCAGTGTTAGAAAAGTTTGCATACTCTCGTTGTTTCTGTTCTGGTGTGCGACTGTATTATGAATACTTTCACACCTCAGGAGAAGCACTAAATACAATGGACAGCTTGGATACAACTAGACGATTCGGACTTCGTAGGTTGTTATAACTTGTCAATTGAATGCTACTTGTTACATCTGGTCGTCGCTGATTGTTGTGTCGGAAACGCTTGTCACTTATACTCGAAACGAGGGACCTCGGCAATTCCCACGACGCGAAATTAAGAACACAAAGACTAGTATAATGAAGATTTATTGACCCCAAAACACGACGACGACGACCTTAGTCGAAAAGCACACTCATTTATATATTGATTGTACACTTATTTTGATTAATAATTAAGATGTAATCACATATATGAAAATACTTAGAGTTATAACAAATCATATACTGAGCATAGCTCATGTCAATTAAATACAAGAATATCGTATATTATACAGAATAAAATATCATACGAGAAAAAAAACAATTACTACACTGAATGATCATCGCATTGAATCGAAACGGAAGTAATCTTGAACAAAACTCATAATGAGTAAATCAATCGAATTTTGACTTCTTTCCATCATATCACAGGTGAAGATAACCATTGTAGCAATATCATCTTCAGCAGTGGGCTTCAACATACACATGTGAAAAATCATGATCCTCAAATAAAACACGGGGAATACCAACCCAATTACACTTGATATAGAAACTTTGGAAAACGTGTAATCTTTCACGTACCTGGACAGCGTAATCGATGAACAAAGAGGATCCGATGCAAACGTAAAGGCAAGTATTAGCAAAGCACGAACAGCATTCCTACACTTGAATAACATATGGGACTCAAAACAACTGTCAACCAATATCAAAGTGAGAATTTTCAATACGATCGTCAAAACAGTCCGATTGTACAGAGTTGAAACGTGGAGAACTACTACAACTATTGTCAAAAAGGTACAATTATTTATTTACGTAAGATACTCAACATCCATTGACCGGGTACCATCAACAGCAGCCTACTGTGGGAGATGACAAACCAGCTTCCAGCTGAACGGGAAGTTAGGAAAAGACGCTGGAAGTGGATAGGAAACACATCGAGGAAATCATCAAACTGTATCATGAGGTAAGCTGTAACTTGGAATCCTGAAGGGAAAGGTAAAAGAGGAAGACCAAAGAATAAATTGTGCCAGGAATTGAATGTAGACATCAAAAGAATAAATAGCACCTGGAAACAACTTGAAAGGAGTTGGATGGAGAGTGCTAGTGGACTCCCTATGCTCCTCCATAAGGGTTAATTGGCGTATGTAAAGTAAGCTTGTAAATATTAAAAGTGCACGTGAATATATACTCAGTTTAGTGACTTTTTGTATATTTGTGTTATCGTTTTTACAAATATGATGAGATTCTTTCAAATTGTGAAGTACTGGTAAAATCGTTTATTTGTTTTTTCTATAGTTCACCAAATGATGACACGTAACTCGTTTTCACTTTGCGATACCGTTAACAGCTAGATCACCTGTCTTAATCTTTTAGCATACCATAAAGTGCCTATCATTGTAGTATATAATGGTGTATTGTGTAAGTAGTATAATTAGCATTATATGATCAAATAATCACATGAGATTACTATCCATTATTATGCATTAATCCGTGTTGAATGTGAACAATAAACTGAATTGTTCATAAGTATTACTCATTTACTGTCATAATTGGAAATTGATTACCTCAACTTGATTCGACATTTCAACTCTTCCATAATTTTTTATTCACAAACCCAACAATTTTCATGTTCATACAGATCAGTCTTTAACATATTCATTTTTCCCATACCTTAAACATTCACTCTTAAGTCAACAGAATTAACCTGTAAGTAAGTAAGTATTAATAATGATAATAGTAAAGACAATAACAAATAAGTGAAAGATTTTCGTCCTATTCCTCATTTATGTTATTTTATCTTTTCTTAATCAAACGTTTATTTGTATTTTGATGATTATTCATCAATCAAATTACTAATATTTCATTTCCAATCCGTGTGTTGAAATAAATGTGATTTTAATTTATTAGACTTTAGGATAAGCAATTGAAGGGAAGCTTTCTTAGAAGAAATCCGGGAAGATTTTTTATCTTACTTGAATAAAGAATATTTGATATGAATATGGATTTGTTTAATTCTGTTACTCCACCCCTCCACATTCACATACTTTTTATATGTCTATGTACGTATAAAGAATGAGTGTGTTAAGATTTGTCTACAAATAATCACTGACTTATTATATAAGTGCAATGACTGAAACCAGCGACCTTTTAACGTTTCGCAAATTTCACACAATCAGTGACGTATATTGCAACAAGACATTCATCTTTATATAATACACAATGCCATAAAATGATGAAAATATAACATTTGCAATGATCTGTGAATCAAAGGTGGTTTGCAACAGTTTTAGCCTTTTGATGAATAAGAATTCATCCATGTTTGATAAAAGTAGGAACATATGTTTTCTGAATATTTAAGTAGTCTATCATCCACTTGTCCTTTCCCTCTTCTTCAGTTCCTATTCAAAATTTCGGCAAAATGGAACTTATCTGTGCCATTAAAAATTCTGCAAAGAAAAAATCTTAAAGTTCAAGTGGAATTTTTCAGTGCCAATCAGTCAATCATAATCAGCATACAGTCCGGCACAAATGTATCTCAGTTCATGTTACCATAAGATGGTAGTCGACACGAAACCCTGGATCTCAACATAGTGCACGTAATGTCCAGTCACCTAGACTAGTGGCCACATTGCAACTTGATTGATGGGCCCTGACACACATGACATTGTTCACCACGCAGTGATCAATCAATTGTAAATACAGGTTACCATGGCAAGTCTGCACAATGGGATAAAATTAACAAGATCAATACTAACAGAATCAAGATAATTGTAGCGACATTGGTAGTGAGAAAAGTCAAATATAGGAAGTGGGGTTCGAAAAGATTAAAACCCGAAATCCAGAACGGAACAAATAGGGGATGGATCTTTGTCGTTGTGACTGATAATGAGCTATGCTACCGAAGTTATCAAACTTCTGCTCGCGGCTAAAGTGCAAACCTCAAGTCAGGCAGTCCCCGCTCATTAACACTGGTTACTGCAACAGTTACTAACCCCAGGGAATAATACCACGTCTTATCCTTCCCTGTAGCTTTCTTTTAGCCTACTCAAACCATCCAAGATTGGGTTTCCACGTGAACAGTAAATGGGTGAACCTAATAGAGATTTTGAGTGCAGTATCTCTTGTTTCATAATGTCCTTTTATGTGGTAATTTCAAGGTTTTGGGTGCAATTCCATAGGGGATATTTGATGCGCACTAGTGAATAATCTCTGATTTTGTTAATAAAATAGTCCACTGGTCTCTAATTTACAATAGTTCTGTACCCGGTGTCAGTACATGGTAAACATTAATTTCAACTTGTACAAAATATTTGTCTCGACGTCTATTAGAAGTAATATTTTCATAAACCAACAATAATAGCTACTAAACAATATTTATTCTTCATTAATGATGAAGAGATTAATGGTAATTTGTGTACCGGGTCAGTATTTTCACATGGCTCAGAACTATTAAACATACATGTTCAAAATAAATTGTACATGTGCATGTTGCTTATTAATGTTCATCTATTTATCTATCTATTTTTTTCATAATTCAAATTATTGGACACTTATTCGTGAGAACTTCAATAGTTTCCTGTCGCTTTTTATTATAAATAATATTTAGATGCGCTACCTGTTTTAATGAATTGTGTATACTATTTGTAATTAATATATGGTATGCTAATCCTTCAGAAAATTTGGGTTTCTCGAAATCCTCAATTAATTATGGCTTTTAATTATAAACAAAAAATTTTTTGAAAAACAGTAATCCCGCATTTAATGAATTAGTAGCATAATATTTTTATAAGTTTCGGATTTTCCACTTATGTATCAAGTTTTACTGAAGTGAACCGTATAACTAACCATGATTCATAATGTCTTCGAACTATTGCTGAGTTTAGTAGTGTGCTAACAAATATCAGAAAAATTGCTACTTTTATTGAAGCCAGTTTTGTAGACTGATAATACTAAATCTATCGATTTTATAGTAGTCCGTTTTTTCTGTAAAGAATATTTTGAGTGTGTAGGACAGCCCATGCGCTAGCTGTTATGCTTAAGTTGAATAGAGACGATGGACATTTAAAAAATTCGAAGCTTACCACATCCAATTCGGCTTCGCCCACCTGTTATCTTTTCTGTTTTAATTTCTATTGTTGAGTGTGGGTGAAGAAAGTATTTTAGACGTAAAGCTGCCGTCACATCTCTCACACATGAATAATGTATTCACGTAAGTGAACGTATTTACCCATTTCACGATTGTTTACCTTTGTTATATACAACTTCTAGGTCAGGTCAACTACTAAATTTTTTCGTCTAGACGAAGGAAGGACAAGAAAGTTAGTTTGCCCAAAATAACCATCAAAATAATAATAATATTATTATTATTATTGTCTCGCCTAATTTACATCAAATGTCGTACACTTACGCCCTTTCATGATTGTTATTATCATTATAATTATCGATCTTCAACTCTGACCCGAATGTTAATTAATTCATTTCTTTCTATGGTATAAGCTTGCTAGTTGCTTTATATGTGGCATTAATATCATTTTACATACACGTATAACCTTGAATAGAGTATTTCTATTGGGCGATAGAGTAATAACAACATAGTGAACAAACAAACATTCTTGTAAGTATAATGCTGACAAATGTACACATAAGTTCTTTTTGTTCATACTACCTTACCTAGTTATTCACAGACAGACTTAGCTAAATGATTGAATAAAAGAAAATGAGAAGCCCATACAACAGTGAATCACTGATTTAAACACTGCGTTTAATCCCATTCTAGGTTATGGTAAACATTGTTGAGAGTTTTTTTTCTAACAATGAAGGACCTATGTAGTCCTCACCAGAAATTGATTGTTCTTCAATTCATGACGATTACGAGTGAATAATCCTATATCAATACTTATATCCCATTAAATCACTTATTTGTTGAATTAAAAACGTTATTCTGCTTCATCTGTGATTAAATATTGGTATAAATCAGTCATCCTATATTATTAGATTATTGAGATTATTTATCACCAACACTGTGCCGTTAATAAGAATAACATTCCAGTCAAGTCTGGAAATTCATGAGAAATTTGTCCCATTGATATAGCATTTAAATTTAATGCAGTTTTATCAATGTTCGCAATCTTTTAAGCGAATTGATTCGGTTCTAGTAAACATGCGTTTGACAAATCGAATTAATCGAAAGATTTCAATTCTTTTACAAAGATGCCACCTTAGCGAATAGGTTATTGATTACTTTTGTAGACATCTCGAACTATACCTGCGTAATATTATTCATTACTCTGATGTAAGTGTTTTTCGTAGAATTTTATGATGGGAAATCTGAAATGATACTGTACAATTTCTTCTGTATGTCATTTGGCTTTTTAAAGCTGCTCAGTAGGTTTGGATTTGGTTAATTATCATCGACTTTTAATATATGGAGTTGATCCAAGTTAGGTAACACTTCATTTCCGGTTAGTCCTAGCAACTGTCACTTGGCAGTTAAAAGGTGAAAAGTAGGTTGTAAATTCTGAAGAAGTAATTAGCATTGTTGTTTCTTAACAGCACGTTTTTCAGAAAAAGTATTTTTGTACTAGTTTGATGTTCTCTGATTGTATCACAAATCATCGTATACAAAGATGGCGATTACATGTGAAAGATGTCACAGAAAATCCAAAGTTGATCAAACCAGTAGCTTGGTGGTAGAGGAAATTAACTGTCCAAAGTATCCTAGTTTTAAGCCATTTTAAATGTATTTCATAGTGTATTGTACATTCAGACTATACAATAAGTTTCTACAAGCCACTTAAATTTTAATCTAATCCTGTTGGAATCAAACTGAGAAGACCCAAGCTAATTAGCTTGTTTGGATTATGAACAGTTAGGTATCTCTTTCTTTAGTTAACAGTGTTAAAAGTGAAATAATCTATCCCTCCAGCACTTACGTTTTATAGCTCAATTATCTTCTAAGTAACACAACATATTTTCATTTTAAAAGTATGCGAAAAACTGCAAGTCACTTTCTATCGTTTAGTACCTTTTGTGATTTTTTATCTAAATATTATAGTGTTTATTTTCTACCGCCTTAACGACATTTTAGTTATATTTACACATTGTTTTGTTTTATCTTTACATCTCGCGGAACAAATTTTACCGATTTGTATCCGCTTCTGCGCTAGGTATTGATTGGGAGTGAACTTCAGATTTAAAAGTTGACCAACTTTTTTAATCATTAGAGATAAGTATTTAACAAAGGAATGCTGTTTATATACATATGTATAATTTACAGTCATAAAAATCATTTGATTAGTCGAGTTAGAGAAAAAAACTCCTGCTACATATCTGTATATTTTTCAGCACTTAATTTTATTGTATTTTCTAGAGAAAAATTGCTCTGTACAATCGTATCTAGAATATTTTGCTTTTAAAAGTAATCATTTTTTATAGCCTGTTCAATAAGAATATTTGTCTGGCTAATAGAGTAGTCCAAGTGTGTTCATTTATAATATTAAGAGAGCATTGTTATCTGTATGGATAATTTATAGTATCATTTGTCACGACCCACAACAAAAACGATTAGACTGCATAACTTGGACGACTTCGCTTCACGCCACTTTACTATATTAGTAAATTATTTCTTTATTTTCTTTTTGTTGTTTTGTTATTATGAATTTTATCTCTCTTATTGATAATATATTCAAGACAAAAGCATACATTTGGTTTCGTGTTGTCTTTAGGTGTTTACAATCGTGTGCTTTCACTTCGACTACACATTCGGATAGTATTATCAACGAATTATTTTTATTGTTATACTTACAAATAATAGCTGACAAAGTATTGTCAAAACTTCAGTTTGTCCTTCCAATTATTAGTTCATGCATACATGTATAGAATACCTAATATTTAATAGGTTGGGTATTTTTAATTGCCTACTTAACCGACAACAGATATCCGAAACATTTAGCATATTAACATATTATGCAAACAAATTATCTTTTCCACATTGTTGGAAACAATGTTTTTTTATTTGGAAGCTTATAACTTGCAGAAGAAAAGCCACTCTTGTCTGCGTATATATCCGTTTAAGAATGTGAGAATTATCAGTAACCTTAAGTCAATTACTTCTTTCAATCAAGTTGGTGTTGCTTTTTCCTCATCCTTCTTAATTATCGAACTGCTTAAATGTGTGCATATTCAAATTTAAATAAATAAACGTGCATAGAAGTCATGGCACTATACATAAATCAAGGCTTCTAACTGCTAACAGCTGACTGTGTTTCCAATTTTCCGATCACACACATCGTCGTCATCGTATATTTTTCTTTCTTTAAAAGTAGATTCCCTAATTCCAAGAATAGTTCGTGCTGTTTTTAATTCCCAGTGATAGTTTTACAATAATGATCGGGAATTAAAATGTAAACATCGTGTCACATTCCATTTCCTGGTGTGCTTCAATTTTGTTGCGATATGAGAAAGTACTAAAAGTTGACATTGTATTTGTTGATGTGAGTTAACACTATAATCAAACTGAAGTAGAAATAGTTACACATCATCCTGAAATTTTCAAACAATCAATAAAGCTCTATAATAGCATCTTTAAGCATGATGATGTGCGATACTAATATCAATCTCGAGGTTGTACCAGGCTCGCACTTTTCACTAATTTAGACAATATACTTCCAGGTTCTTATTACTACTTTATAATTATCTCTCTGTATGAATCAGTGCATAGAATCCCATGAACTGAAGCCACACTTTATATCTGAAGACTAGTGATAATACCCAACTGCTTAAACCGAGGTAGGTGGAAAGCGACTCGAATCTGCGACCTAGCAGTCGAAAGTTATATGCCATAACAACTTAACCACTTCGGTTATAGTTTTTTAATAGTTGAAAATTAGTAGTTTTAGGTGAAATAGCCTTCTCACTTATGAGTACTCAACAGCTAAATTAAAATTAATCCACCAGTGAACGTTTTATTGGATTTATGGTTGAGGTTAGCAGTGTGGTGTGTGCTACTTATATCGACATAAGTAGTATATGACGTTAGTCGTGAACGGAATGTCTGACAGCGGAGAGACAATAGTATCGAACAGTAAAGAATGGAAAGAGAATGCAATTTGTATGAAAACGCGAGAACAATGAAGTCTGAGTCATTTTGAGACAATTGATGGACATTTTGCAGATTAAGCGTTTACTGTATGATTGTTAGATTTTATTAACAAGTCCCGTAATTGTGTATCAGATGCATTCGGTTGTCCCTCACTCGTGTTCTCTTCACTACAGTAGTAGTGAAATAACGAAAAGCCATCAGTTAGTTGTCTGATATTTTCAACTATGTTTCGATTAGTCTTACATTTTTAGAACTATATTTTTAAATCCCAAGTGATATGACCAAACGTTTGTTTTCTTTCAGTTAACAGTTATACTAGTTTTTGAATCCAAAACATGGGTCTCATTACTAGTGAATAAAATTTGACAAATAATTACTAGGAATAATTGCTAGTTATCGAGCACTTCACCTTTGCTACCGAATCGTTATATATCTAACAGTTTGGCTTAATTATCTTTAAATCAGAAAGAGAACATTTTTTCATAGAAATACCATTTTTGGATGATAAAAACTCATAAATACTTCGAAATAATTGTTTTCAAGCATTCCGACTTATTTTACACAGGAAACTGTCTGAAACTATTAAAAATGTCTACATTTAATTTGTTTATTGCTGACGTAAACTAGTGTTCATGAGACAAAATGTAAATCTGCTTTAATTTTACTAAAGCGATATCCAATGTACCTTAAACCGTTGTATAAAATCTTTAATATAGGTACAGCTATTCACGATTGATTGCTTTTGGTTTCACCTTTGACCTAGTTAACTTGAATATAGAAATTAGGCGAACAATTTAAATCTGCCTTAAAAATATATATATATATTAATAAATAGTTTACGAAGAACCATGATTATACTTCTTTCTTATTTTAACATCTTAAGAATTTTTTCTGGTAACAAACTCCTGAACGTCTTTTTTTTGAAAGGTCACTGAACTAGAAAAGTATATATGTCTGACTTGATAGGTAAACAAATTTGTGAAAGTAAGGTTGGAGTGAAACTTGATAACAAAGCTGTTATTCAGTCAGTTAACAATTATAAATATTTCATCAGTCAGCAAACATTCTGATATACAAAACCTGTACCCTTCCTATATATTGACAATAATAAATTAGATATCATCGCGTGAATGGAATGTTTTCCACGAAACAAGATTTGCAGACAATGGTGTTACATCATCCAATTATGTACTGTATAACATATTAATTGTATAGAGATTTTATGATAAACTTGTGTTTCACGTTTTCGACGTCCGTCTTTATATTTAATAATGCAGTTATTAATCAATTTGTAACACGGAAATGACATTAACATTACTGTGTAATTTCATATGGAAACACTTACCTACGGCAACATTACTTCTCTATGAACAGATATTAGTACATCCTGATTTATCTTGTTTGCTTAATTCATGTCATTCAATACATTAAGAAAATCTGACTACATCTCAACAATTCACCTTTCATGTTTCCTAAACAGTTCGAATTTTCTCAAGGGTACGAGTACCATAGCGTAATAAATCTAATAAAATTTAACCCCTTGGAAAGTGCTTCTCTCGCATTAATTCTGGTTGCGTATAACAGTCAATTACTATTCTTATTCTATGTGGGACTAATCAAAATGTGCCATTTGATAGACTAAAATGTGTAGTTTGTTAATTTTTATACGCATAATTCATTTTAGTAAATAATTTACAATATTTAATCTTTTATTCTAGATCTTAAGATAGACAATAGACTCAGCTTGCTTCTAACAATTATTATCAAAGCACCATAAAATTTCATTCACTTCATTCTTTATGTAACTCAAAATACATTTTCATTCCTGTCGCTATTAAGTTTTTCTTTTGTCCTTAGCCTTTATTTGTCTATTTCAAAGTTTGTAGTGTTTTGGGTTTTTGGTTTTGTCGAATTATTTGGATTGTCTTTGTTAGCAAAATAAGATTATAAGAATCTATAGGGACAGTTTATAGTCCCATTTCTTTACTAAATAAAACTTATTTTTAATAAATCTGCATGTATCGTATAGTGTATATGTCTACTCTTTCAGCTTTAGTAATTTCCCTTTGATGTTCACTTGACCTCACCTCGGCAACACGGAGAGCCAATGAGATACACCCTGGATTTATCTGGTGACGCAATGGCCAGCTCTCGTGGACTGGCAGGAGTAGGCATAGCACTAAGCATGAGGGCTGAACAAGCACTGTTAGAGTGGATCCCTGCTAACAGTCGTTTATGTGCTCTTCGGCTAAACGGCTCCGTGAGAGCTCGGAAAGATAGGGACACACGTCGTTGCCTTTTTGTCGTTTCTGCCTACACTCCCACCGACTGCAGCTCAGATGAAGTGAAAGGTGAATTTTACAGAAACCATCATAGACCTATTGATGGAAATTACATTCTCGTCTACTGAATTCTCGGGTATTGATCTCCTTCCAGGAGGTCCACTTATCGACTTAGAATATGCAGATGACATAGTCCTGTTTGGTGAAGACGCTGATAAAATGCAGAGTATTTTGGTAGCACTAAGCAACAATACCAGAATGTTTCATATGCGCTTCTCTCCCTCTAAATGCAAGCTGCTGCTTCAGGACTGGTCTGCGTCAACACCTGAACTAAGGATAGGGAGTGAAGTAGTCGAACGCGTTGACAACTTCACTTATCTTGGAAGTCTGATCAGCCCTAATGGGTTGGTGTCTGACGAAATCTCAGCACTGATTCGAAAAGCTCGCTTGGCTTTTGCCAACTTACTTCACCTATGGCGAAGGCGAGATATCCGTCTATCAATAAAAGGACGAGTATACTGCGCGGCAGTCCGTTCTGTTTTAATTTACGGCAATGAAACATGGCCATTGAGAGTAGAAGACACTCGTAAGCTACTAGTATTTGACCACAGATGCCTTAGAAATATTGCTGGCGTCTGCTGGGATCACCGGGTAAGTAATAGCGAGGTTAGACGCAGGATATTAGGGAATGATGGTAAATCAGTTGATGAGGTTGTGAATTTTCATCGACTGAGATGGTTGGGCCACGTGTTACGTATGCCCAAACACCGATTACCACGAAGTGCAATGCTAACCGGCTAGGGTTTGTATTATTTGAATGTTACCCTTAGGACTTGAGACGTTTGAAATAAAATTAAGATGTAGTTATCGCTTGGACCTGTAATTCATTTTTGACACGAATTAAGTCTTGTTTTCCATGCTGTGAAACCTGAAAGTATTGTGTTTAATCCTATTTAATAGCGAGGGCTCTCCCTGCCTGTAAATTCTAAGTTTATATAGAATTGTAGTTTTGTGGTTTATTAGTTCTTATCGGTTCTCTAACCTTTTTCTGTTCTTTACGAAAATCACCTTCAAATCACATACAATCTCCATAAAATCACCTATGCAATTAAAATGAGCCTAATAAAAAGGTAATATTTCATATATTTTAATGTGTTACTCGAATTTCTTATAGTTTCTTATTTATTGCTTTACTTAAATAAACAAGTTAAACCACCTGTCATTGAATTCATGTTTTGTTTATTTGTTTTTTAATATCATTTTTGGATATTTTTCATTTCCAATGATTCTTATGCAGTGTATTAGATGTTTTCAATCAATATGATTACTCAGCTAGTTATCTCACTGACGTTTGTTGTTCAACACGCTTTCTCTGTCCTTATTTATTTGCTATATGGAACAATGCTTGTATAAATTATCATATGATTTTCAATTTCGGTTATCTTGTCTACTGACTAATATATCTTTCTTTCTCTTGTTTTTTCCTTATATTTCTTTATAAAAAAACATAATTCTATTAGTCAGATTATTCAGTATGATACATTTTATTCATTGTAATTATCTTAAATTATTTAGTATTTATTTCTTTATGGACATGTGGTTTTCAGTTTAATTATTACATGTTGAGTGATTGTGTTAATCCAGAGTTCACATGAAATTCCTAACTATTAGAAATTCAAGAATATTAGTCACTTGATTTTAGACTTCAGTCCCGTCATTGTTAACGAATTAGTGACGTTAATTGGAATCATTAATGAGTAAAAATTAACCGAGATTTTGCAAAATTAGTACAGATCTGGAATTGGTTCCCTCTGAATAATATCCGAACATTTTGCATTGTTCATTGAAATTGAAGGGGTATACCATTAGCGAATTCTAAGCTAACAGAAATAACACTCTTCACTATGGAGAGTTACGACTCACCAACTCAGCATAGTTGCATATTACGTCATAAACTATCCGTTTCTCTTAACCATTCTTACTAATTTCAAACAATGATCTTCATATTAACGCCCGACATTATGTAGACTATCTGTAAACCAATTAAACGGGTTATTTATTCGACATATAAAAGTAAAAACTTCTCAGCGTTATATGTCGATACATATTTTATGAACATGTGAACAATTGTTTCAAACAAGATTATCAACCATCCGGAAAAGTCGAACTCAACAACTGTACCTGCTAACAACAAATGTTTTGACCCGTTTCTCTTTAAAAAAATCCATTCGTTCAGAGGTTTAGAATTATATATATATATATATAAAATTTGAAATTTCTGTTTTCTATACAGGTATAAATTAATAATTACAGGAAATCTTAATACAGTGGTTGTTTGTTTTTGAAGAAAATGAATATTTATATCTTCCAATGTTTCATTTGTCTGGTTGATAAAATACATAACTTAGAGCTACAATTTTATTTAGTCCTCTGTTGTTTATTGTATGCTTGCGATTTGTTACCAGCTGGTATGTATCGATTTGAATACACTGATATTTAAATCACGTTTTTGTTACTTGGATCGTTACAAATTAGTTGTTCCTGTTTTTAAATTATCTCAATATATTCTTGATATGAAGGAGTTAATCTCTCATATTAAGTGCGTCAGTTAATAGTTACCATGTTTGTACATTCCATGAATATATGATCATGGACAGGTTGAACCAAAAAAGTAATAAATTGTAATCGAAAATAAAATGGATTAGTCTGTTCATATTCTTTACTTTCATATGGATAATTTTATTTCATTGCATATCTCAAAATTGTACACATTTAATAAATTTTTGTTTTCACATGTACACTAAATTCGTTGGCTTTCAATTTGCCAGCAACAACTTTTTACCGTAGATCATCTGTCATAGTTTAGCTAGTCATTTGGTATCATTCATAACATCACATGAAAATCAACTGATCTGTTAAAGTTAATCTACCATTTATTCTCTAACTGCACTTTTGTTCCTTTTTTACCAAAAAATGATTATAGTAGACCAACTGAAGAAAATTAGATTTTAGGCATTTCCTTCACTATAAGCTTATTCTCATCCCTAATTTTTAATACGATTTTATTCCCCTTTTGATTGATATAAGATAGAAAAAGCAGTTTCAGTTCATCTCGCTCCCGTCTATGCTTGGTGGGCGGCCTATGCTCCTCCATAAGAGTTAAAAGGCGTAAGGCCATTTATTCGTTAGGCTCTCTTTCCAGCCATCTATCGAACAATCTTCATTTGTTATGACGTCTCTCTTTATGAAACACGTATTCTGTTCTTTTTTTCTTCACCAAGAATTATTCCATCTTATTGCATATTCATCGATACTATTCGTCATTAAATTTACTTTGTTTCCTTTCAACGAAAAATTTTGGTCTTCAGACAGTACGGTCAGTTCCTATGGATGTTTTTTACCCTATGCCACAAAAATGACTTAAAATGATTATGTCCTTGGTAGATTATTTATCAAAGGCGAGATTTTTTGTATATTGTTATCGATACAAACTCTTGTTATTTGATTGTGAAAATGTAGTCGTGAATTTATCTGCCCCTTCTTTTTGATATACTATCATGGAAAGCATTGTGTAGCTCAGAAGTTTGTGTCTTTGCTATTGATTATACTTTAGATGTGAGACCTTTCTTACTATTTCATTCCGAAAGACAACCATGTAATGCTCAAAATATAGTGTCATGTTGACACGTTTCCATAACACAATCTCGTCACTTTTTCATCTTCCTGAAATGCTCAACACATGTATTGCAAACTTGATTTCACTAATTCCTCTTTTCTTTACGTATCCTAACTTCAGTAAAAGCTAGGTAAATAATTCATTCATTAGCTTGAATTCTTGCACATAATCGTTGAACTTCAACGTTTACCTGTTACTTTCATTTCTTGTAAGATAGAACATTACTTTGAAGTACATTATTTGGTTTTGACATATAATCCTAACTGTTACTTACACGTTGTTGTCTTTTTTAATAGCTGCTTTATTGAATGCTGAGACTAATAAATTACTTCAATTACAACAAGCTAAACTAATAGCTCAACATCAAGTTGGTTTGGTGGAACAACAATTACGTCAGCAACAGCAGCAGCAACAACAACAGCAACAACTTCTAGCTGCTGCTGTGGCTGCCAACAGTTTAATGCAAAATCCCACAGTAAATGGTCATACTCTATCAAATGGATCATATCTTCAAGGTTTCGGTACATATGGTCGTACATCACGGCCTGGTTCGACCATCCCACCTTCTATGCAGTCATATTTATCCCCAGGAAATTTATTAGCTGTTCAGCAGCAACAGCAATTAGAAGCAAATCAATTATTATTATTAAACGATGCAAGTGTACAAATGTCGACATTGAATTTTACGGGCTCTCCATCTGTGAATCTATTGAATTCAGAATTAAATGAAGCAGCCAGTATAAGCAAATCATCCGCAGACTGTGGTGGTGGAGGCGGAGGATCAGGTTCAGTGGTTTATGAAAACTCCTACAGCTCATTCAATAAGTAAGCTTCGTACCATTAATTTCTTTTTTTTATTTCGAAGTATTCTTATTTAAATTAATATATATTTGCTATAAGAACTATTAATGCTTATCTACATTCCCTGTTACACTCTCTAGGAATCGAATAATGTTAACTTACACATGCGCACTCACAATTCATTCATTTATCTTCACAGTCTGAACTTTTCACATGATTCACATATAACTGTTATCCTACTTACTAAAGTCGACATCTGAATATGATTGGATAAGCACAGCATAGATTTGGTTTGATAGTTAAACACTATACGTTTCTCTGATAATTTTGATTTTGATTATGATCCTGAAGAAGTCCAGATAAGTTTTTTGGACGAAACGTTGTAATTACTTAAATTTCAGCCGCCGAGATTATTTCAAACATAATCACACATAATGTCTTCTCTATAATCGGCGTTCAAGTTCTGTCAAACTATTTGTTCTAATATTGACGAATATTCGTATAATGTTCCTTTTATTTGTTTAATAGTAAATATTGTTATTTCTCTCAAAACATTCTCAATGCATCATGAAGTTTCATTCATAAGGATGAGATATATTTTGTTGTTTTGTTGTGAAATACCTTGTGGTTAGGAGGGCTTGTTTTCCAGCCATTAGGTCCTGGGTCCGAACCCCACTCTACCTACCTGTTTGAACAGTCGAATAGTGTCATTGCTCCATGTACTTATTATAGCCCATATCCGAGTTCTAGTGAATGAGTCAATTTATTTTTATATTTTACTTCTTGATAGAACTCGATAATAAAACTCTACTGTCATAAAAGCCACTGTCGGAGCTTACTGCAAATCTTTTTGCCTTGGAAGAATTCCATTATTACCAAATCTATATATTTTTGTTAGTTACATCAGCTGAATAAACTATGCACTCTGAAAACTGCTCGTTCTATCCCAATTTTAAGCTTCATCAGGTTTTCTTCTGATCAGCTCAAAATCTCAATAAAATGTAAGACTCAAAGTTTACTTAAAACCTTTATCCTTAATTGTTAGATATTACCAATCCTATGTGGTAATTCATTTTCTCATTATGACATTTTAGTTCTTTATTTGATTATGGGTACTATTGAAGATGTTCATATCAAAACAATAAATATGTGGACAACCTGGAAGCACTAAACGGCCTTTCACCTTAGCATGAGACTCCTCAGCTGTTCTCCGTCCAGTGCTCCCAAGTTTTCAATGGTTGCCTAATTTACATCGGATCATCATTTCAATAAAATTCAATCATCTCCAGAACCTTACACTCAAAATTCTTCACAGTATCTAATCTTGAAGACCCTGTCTATGTTTAATTACACGTAATACAGTTTTTGTCCCTTTATAGGTGTAGTTATTGATCCATATGATGCAACTTAAGAATTCGTCGTGCATTTATGTTTTAAACTGTGAATCACATCTGTTGTCTAATATCCAATGACACTTTCCGACTACTCATCCCCAATTGGAATAGGTTTCAATCCACTGCGTTGTGGATCAGGGTTGATCGCCTTCATTGCTGAGACACATTTTGCAGTATTGTTGTATTTCCAGTTAAATTAATTAGACTCGGAAAACTTGACACCTTTTCAGTGCCTACCCCTAGGTTGTATTATTAATCTTTTATTGGATCAAAGTTGTTGTTTTCTAACTATTTGTTTTACTTCATTTTCGATGAGGAATAGAAATCCCATCAGGGTAATTCATTATAAAGATCTCCAGGGGTCAATAGCAAGATACCGGTTATATTTATTTATCTGTATTTCCTATAAAATGAACTGTCTCTATTTTATATTGGTCTGATTCTATCAAAACTGTATACTGTGGTTAGGTAAACATGGGGAAAGGTTCGTGATTTGAAAAATAAATCCTAATAATGACCCATCAATCCTCTCATTATATATTGTAAATTACCAGTATCACCTACCCAAGAAAGTAATAATGGTAGATTTATATTTATCTGTAGAAAAGGTAACTGATTTAACTATATTTAAATTTTACCTGTTAATGTTGTTTGTTTTTTTTAATTCTCAATGTGGTATACGACTAAGTCAATAAAATAAGTGAGCTTTGCTGAAACATTTTTTGTATTTCAAACTAATAAGTTATAATGTTGTACATCAGCGATAAGTAGCATAAGTTTAACTGAATTAAATACTGGTTCTTCACGAAAACAGTTATCTAATGCTAATCTAACTGAAGGAAATTTCAACTTAGTGAATAAGTTATCTTTTCTTAAATACTACTGAATACATACATTACTAAGCTTATTCTGAGTAAAGTTATCAATGTATTATTTTCTTTTTATGGTCCCAGTGTCAGAGTATAATCACTTAGCGACATAATAATGATAACTTTTACAATTAAACAAAAAGAAATAACTTAATCCGGTTATTAAAATGTGGCACAGAATTTTTAAAAAAATCAAAATCTTATTTAAATGTACTGTTGTACATTTTTTAAACCGATATCTCACTGATATATTAGTCATTAATTTCGGTGAGACTTCATATGAGAAATGACTTAACATTGAATATGAATAGCCAACAAATTTTAATCGCTCCATTTCTATATATACTTATTTATAGTTTTGTTAGATCAATCCTGATCAGTCTTTAGCATTGTTTTTATTCTAATTCTACCGATCATATTTAGCAAAATAATTGAATTGCGCATTGTATTATTAACCTTAATTTGTTCATATTTCATATGAATAATGCTAAACACTATAATTAAACATTTACTCGTTGTGTCATTTTTAATGAGGCTGTAATATCAAAATTGTTCAATGACAAACATTGATGATAATATTAATGATGGTAATAATGGCTAAACTGTTGGCAGTAATGACCGTATTATGTATTGGTATATGATTGTTAGCTATCATTGTTTTCATATATATATATATATATATATATATATATATATATATATATATATATATATATATATATAGATTAGTCCTGTCACGATAATTATCTATGTTTTATGCTGAACGTATAAACTAGGTTACCAACATTATTCTTATGACATTCCTGACAGTTACATAATCATATATTCAATCACTAATAATAACTAATCGAGAAGTCAGTGACAGTTGGTAGGTACCGAGAAATCTAGTTTTAAAAAGTGCCCTGAGGTGAATATCCTTTCCTCAGGCTGAGACTAAAGCCAGAGGTTTCTTGCGTATCTACCCATAAACACAATCAGCATATTTACATTTTTAATTATCTTAGCCATCTGCCACACTTTAAATTTAACATGGATATTCATAAAAAAATAAATACTACTAAATACAAAATCATATTAGATACGTCAGGTAATGTAGGCACAAATTATATTTCTCGTGTTGTTGTATTGCCGTAAATTCATATGCACAATTCTACATAGTATATTCCGGCAATCACTTTCAACTACCTTTGTCGTTAAGTGGAATTGGAGAGTAGTGAGACTAAGGTCAGTAATTAGCTGGTAGAAGCAAAAGTTACGGTAATAAAAATGATGGTTTATGCGACAATTGTAAGCGAAACAAATTGAAAAGATAATAGCAATTACATACATATAAATATATCTTGAAAATAATAGTTACAGAATTCATGCCAGTTTACATGTATGATTAGTTTGATATAGATAGTAGAGGACAGATATGTGATATTAGTTTTTTGAAGTGTCCTCGTTCAAAAATTGATTAGGTAGTACATTTTTCACATGTTTTGTATCAATGAAAGGCGTCATCCAGGAACTTTTTATTCTTTTTAAGTGAACATCTCATTGATGTATGGATGGTGTATTTAAAGTCATTTTCTGCACCATAACGACTAGAGAAAATAAAACAGAAGCAGAGAGCACAGAACAACAAAATCAATAACTACTACGATAGATCAGTGTGGTCTACTATAATACGTGTGCCAGGTTATTTTATGATATACTATTCGTGTTAGAATTTATTCAAATTATTTAAGGTTGTCAGGCACGGTATTAGTGTAAAGTAAAAGTATGTAGTTAGGTGTACTTAGTGGGTTCAGTAATAAAAACGATTAAACGTTCAAAGTTCCTATAATCTCACTTGAGGAATAAGATATATTTACAGGTGTTATTTATTTATTTATTTGAACACATAGATATTAGTACAAGGAGGCACAAAATACATATGCGCCACACAAATCTCATATGATTTGTGTGAGGGCTGTGATACTGCCCGGGTGCCCGAACCGAAGCAGGTGGTTTTCTGAGGGGGCCACACTTAGAGCCCTTGACCTAAATGTCTAATCCACAAGGCAGTGGAGCAACGTAAGGACATGCAGTTCCATGGTAGCCGGTGACCAACGATTGGTTCCTAGGCCGTTTGTTCCTTCAGGATACTGGAGCCCATGTGCACCATTGGTTCGGAATCATGGTTTTCCAACTTCCCTAAGTATACTCTCCTTGTCCACCGACCCGGTTAATGTGCCGGACATTCGTTTTTCGTCCTCTCAATTTCGTAAACACCACCCCCGCCACGAGAAGGCAGTGAGTAGGACTTCCCTGGCAGAGGATATATTGACATGGTCATGTGAGAGCGTTTGGAAAGGGAGAGCGGACTCTCCCCATTCTCGGCCGTACCAGGGAATTCGGGGGCATTTACAGGTGTGAGAACAGTAAAGTCATTTTCAGAGGAGACGTAAGCATCGATACAACAAACAAGGGATCACAGTGATTTTATCTTACGGATAGATTGAGGTAAATAATTCCAGAGTCTGGAATATTTACTTGTAAAGTAATTCATATAGAGATTTATAATGTATGATTTGATTCGGTATATGACATGATTTGTTATATTTGAATACTTAATAGCTAAACCATCTGTGATATAGCTGTCATTGTTTGACTATTATCTGTATGTCTGTATGATGGTCGAAGCTGTGAAGAGAATTGTATTACAGTAGATTGACGACTTATACTCAAAACTATTAAATAATTATTAAAATGATATTGAGTTATTCTTACTAGCCAGTTAACTTTCGTAAGCCGTTACTATTATGGAATTCATTTGTGGTCCCATTAAATCGTCCGACAACTATCTGTTGGGTTGTTTACCAATTTAATTATCTGGTTGTTTGATAAACTACTCCACTCAATTTATATATTGTAGCTGTTATCAACTTTATTTAAATCATATCTGGTTAGAAAGACGATGAAAATATCACTCTGATGTGATATTTTATAACCTGTTTCACCTACTTATCGTTAGTGTTTTTCCAATAGTCTGAATCATATATATATCTTCGTTGCTAAATACTATAACTTTTTGCTTTCACTCTTGTCTACTACTTTTTTTGCAAAATAGACACATTCGTAGAAAGTAACTATAATTTAATGTATTTTTTGAAGATAACTATTAACACCATTGTTGTTAATGGTATTTTCACTTGTCTAGTTCATTTTCGTTTTTTTTGCTAATAAAACATTCTTTCTGTAGTAATTAATCACTAAGCAACAAAGGTGAAAAAATATTGCCAAATAGTTTTTGAAGTATAAGAGCGAAACTTTTTTATACATGGTCAAAACGATATCAGTATATTAGAATAGATGAATTATTAAATGTAATAAATAAAATATTTCATCTTCATTATCCGTGGAAATGGCATATCAATATTCCATTATTGTTAATACATTACTATTCTTTACCATCGATTGAAGTGGTTGGGGCACGTATTATTAATCCCCGTCACCGCCTACCCAGATGTCTAATCCTGGCTACTATTAGATTAGGTTGTATTAAATCTAACAACGAGCAATTCAAGATATAAAATCAAACGGTCATTTATTGATGCTTTAAACCATATCAGTAATCGTAAAGTTGGAGACTACCCAGCAGAAGGTATTGAGTGATAGAACCTAAAGTCTTCTTTATCATTTATTCCTTTTAAACTGTATGTCTCATATTGAGGTTTCCATTCCTTTGGAATTTACTTTTAATTAGATACTTCTGATCTTGTTAATTTTCGCTCTCATTTCGATTATATGGGTTTTGGCTTTTTAGACCGACTCGAATACACCAAATAGATTTAACATTGACGACCAGTTAGTCAGTCATAACGTATAACCTCTAAGGGGTGGTTGGGTATGTGTAACAGATGTCTCAGCCACTTCAGTTGATAATGATTAACTATCGATTTACCATCTTTGCCTAGTACTCTATTCCTAACCCAGTCATTGCTTACTCCGTAATTCCAAAATATGCGAGCAAATAAACTGTCAAATACCGTTGACTGCCGTTACTCCTGAATAATCCTAGATACCGTAATACCTTATAAACTATTCTTTCGAACTATTAATTATCTTATAATCAGCGATAAATCATGAAATCTACTTGTTTATGTAATCGTCTGACAGTTATTGTGATTTTATCCTTACAGATCAATATTAATGGAAATGTAATTGAGAAGAGTTCTCGGAGCTAATTCATCTTTAAAAGTTCGTTAAGATAAATGCCTACCACTGGTACTTTTTAAAAATAAATATATGGTTATACCAAACTTCATGGTTAGAAATTTAGAGTATATCGAATTATTTATACCATTATAAAATCATTTTAAGTATCCTTCTTAATTTATTAATAAACAGGTTATCTTCACCAGTCCTAGTGACTCGGTTTTACTGAGAGAATTCTGTTATCACCAGGATCTTGGAATTGTGACACTCGTAAGTACGAAATAACATCTCAATTGTACACAAGGTCAGTCGCGGGCTTAATAACTCAATGATGATGTCTCTGGGTGCGACACGAGTCCCCATTATACGGAACGTTTCACTTTTCTCATGACTTCAAATATATCTGATTAACTAGTACCAATTAATGCAAGACATATGTTCAAACCTTGCCTATTACCTTTAATCAATGAACATATGACAGTGTCCACTGCTGTCACAAGTCTCTTAGTTTATTGACTGCATTTTGTATTGATCAAAATTTCGTTAGTTTTACAAAATTAAGATACTAAATGGCTTTTTTTTTCTAATTGTTATTTGTTTTACATGAGAAGAAAATATGATTTCCCTCTCATTTATTTAATTTTTCAACCATAATTTAAAGCAGGAAGTAATTTTTACGAATGATTTGATCTACAAAATTGTTTGTTTTATATTTAGTATGTAGTTTACATGCATTAGCAAACCTTACTTATATTCCTGTATGTTTAGAAATAGACGAGCAATGAATACATCTAATTAAAATAGTCTACATATTATAATAATATAGCGTTTATCATTTATTTCATTTGATAGAACCAACATCATCAAAGCTAATTGGTTTCAGTTGAGTTTATTTCCATCCTTGATATCATCATGGTTACTTACTTACTTGCTTACTCTTCTTACTCGTAATGGAGCATAGGCCGCCAACCAGCATTCTCCAACCCACTCTGTCCTGGGCCTTCTTTTCTAATTCCATCCAATTCTTGTTCAATTTTCCCATGTCTATCTCCATTTCCCGGCGTAATGTGTTCTTTGGTCTTCCTATTTTCCTTTGGCCTTGAGGATTCCATGTGAGGGCTTGTCTTGTGACACAGTTGGGTGATTTCCTTAATGTGTGTCCTATCCACTTCCAGCTCTTCTTCCTAATTTCTTCCGCTGGGATCTGGTTTGTTCTCTCCCATAGTACGTTGTTGCTAATAGTGTTCGGCCAACGGATCCGAAGTATTTTGCGTAAACAACTGTTAATAAACACCTGTATCTTCTGGGTGTTGGCTTTCGCCGCCTGGAGTCCCTCCGGGGGCTACTGCCGGTCCCAAGCTCGGATGAAAGAGGAGGGTTGGGCATAGGGTTAGCGACCCCATCCCGTAGAAAACTAACTCGCTAAAAAACGCTAACCAGAAAAATCATCATGGTTACGCTTTACTAAAATGTCTTAAACTGGAAAGAAAAAGTTATTCAAGAGTTGCTTTTAATTTTTAGTGAATCTTCAACTGGTATCGGATTTCAATGAACTCGACTTTTAATTTATTATATTGTCCATAGATGTTTCTCGACCAAATATCAACACAATTTTAAGTTCCATATATACTTAGATTTAGAGGTGGGATTTAACTTATTAGGAGATTTTGTGGTTTTGTTTTGTCAGTAAAAGCATCAAACTAAACCTTTTTCTAGAATGGTGTCAGACTTAGTTTTGCAGTTGATTATTACCTAATTTAAATATTTGAGTTCCCTGAACTCCTCTTTATTTCAGTATATATTTCGGTCTCTGCAAAACACCAAATTTAAGATTGCATGATATTTATAGCTATGAATATTTTGTCATTGATTTTCTGGATGCTAGAGTATGCCGTGACCAACATGTTTTTAATGGATTGTCATGCGTAACATGTATTCCATGTACAAGTCTTATGTTGACTGGCATAAGAGCAGGTTGGTAAACCTTGAAGAAAAGCTAAACTCAAACATAAGTCATTTACTATCAGTGTGAAACATGTAAGCTGGTAGCGAGCTTCTTAGTTGGAACCATCCTAAAGTAAAAATCCACTCTTGGAAATCAGTTACAGTGATACAGATCTATTCACTTTTTATCTTACTCTTATTGTCATACTATTTTCCATAATGTGATTACCCAACTGCATTCGTGTGTTTATTGAACTTCTGAGCTTTCCAATACCGCTGATGTTCTCACCTTTCTATTTTTCCTCTCTATGATTTAAATTATTAAAACCGGTATGATGCACATTTGTACCATTTTACTACATTTTTTCCCGTTACAATTTTTGAACTTAATTTAGTTACTGATATGCTGAATCCTTAAAGTTACTACAATCAAGCACGGGTTAGTACAGGTCTGAATTCATGAAAAATACAAATCGAGAAGAACTTCACTTTATATTAAGAATGGAGTCTAAATATACCGTTTGCGTCAATCACTTATCACAACCTGTCTAATACAAACATTAGTATTAGCTTCATCTCAAAAGAGATGTTGCATTGTAATTGTCATCATTTTTATATATTACTTCACTAAATATCAATCATTGATGCAAACCTTTTAAGCGTTAATTGTTTTTTTTTTTTTGTATTTCACAAATTTATGGTTAACTTAACTCCACATTGTTGGGCATTTTGTTACTTTAATCATGATTTGACACTTGATCACTCGTAACCACAAAAGCACATATATTTACTCATATTTACATGATTTATAGAGATGGAGAAAACAAAGTAAGGGAAAGTTTTGTATTACGTGCCTCCTGTCACTATAGTTTTTTCATCAAGTACTTGTAATCTTGTTCGCTAATCATCAATATATTATTATACGAATCTTTAATGTACACCTGGAAGTTGATGGTTCGAACTCTATTTTAACAGTTTCTCTCCGAACCCAATCATCGTCCGTATACTTAAAACAATTTTGTCAGAAAAAGCTATTAGAAATGATTGAATTATTCATATATAAAATATTCAGACAAAAGTGATCTAGTATGTTGTCATTCTGTCTCTCTATTTTGTTGATGACGATTAAAATTTGATTTTGCGCTGTCTGGTTTCTGTGTTCAAGTGTCAGAGATTTTCGTTCGATATTCTACATCTCTATTTTTCTTACTAATACCTGGACGTTAGAATACCGTTTTCATTGTCAACACTTCAGTACTGCGTACGGTAGATTATCATTTCTTGTACATTTCTATACTCCTCACTTTCCAACATCCCCTTGACAAGTTGTGATATCTTTATTATGAACAAGAAAAATTGTGCCAAAATATATAGAAATAGATTAAAATTTAAAGTTTTACTGTTTTTAGGTCTCTTTTACTCGTCTGATTGCTGAATTCTTTATAATCTTAAGTGATGTTGGATATGTATCTGTGTAAACTTTATTATTTGAATGTATGCCTATTTGTTGATTAGTCATTGGTAAGAAAAAAAGAAATGAATTTTGACTGTGATAACTTTTTCATGTTTTGGTTTTTCTTCACTAGAATAATAATATCGCCAATAATACGGCTGTGATGAATACAGATACTTCCGACCAGTATTTCCATTCGAACAAAAGAATATATCATTACTGTCTATATGGATACTCTTGTGCTTATACACCTATCCTAAGCGCATGCACTAATGTTGAAAGAGTACTTATGTAGCCTTCTCTAAAAATAAATTGCTTCAACTAGTATTATTATATCTATCTTGTTATTTGTATTATGGTATTTAGCAGTATGTGTAATACTACCAACCTTTTATTGTTTGATATGGTGAATGCAAACATTATGATATATTGGCATAGACAGATAGGCAGATATAGGTATTAGTGTGTGTATTTATATCGAAGAGTAATAAATGTTTTACTATTGTAAGTGATAAGCATAATGCGGTTTATTTGTTTTGACATTTAAACATATCACGTTTGTGCAACAACAAAAAGAAGATACATCTTGCATATCTTTTTTATCTCGTAAAATTTTATCTCCTGCTTATATATATATAAGGGGGTAAAATAATATTCATCATTACATTTAGGTTTACGCCTGTTGTCTCTTCGTATTTGTCAACACTTCATCTTCGCATGAAATCTGAAAATCTTTCTTAAATTTTGCATTGTCTTGTATAGTTTGTGCATACACAAAAGTCCAAGTATTATTATCTTACCTATGAAATCAATTTAAGCATTTTCTTACCGATATGACCAGAATTTTCGATTTAATTTTAAAAACCAAATTGTGATTATCGCTAATATTCCCTGTCTTATTTCATAAAAGTGGTGTGTTTGATCACCTGTTGTACGATACGTGATTCAAGTTTCAAGTTTTCTTTAAACTACCTGATTGTTCAGATTATTTATTATTAGTGCTGGAAGCATTTATTCTATCTATGTAGGTTCATAAGAATATATGTAATTCTCATTCTTTAGCGCCAACCATTAAATATATAAAGTGATTAGGAGTTATCATAAACTATTTTAGATGATCTTCGTCAAAAGTTATGCAGTTAAATACATAGTTTCATTGACTTGTAGATTAGTCTTCTTAATATTGACATACTTTCCAATTCGTGTAAAAAACTACTGGAGCCTAATTTAGAGTTGAATGACGCTTAGAGACAGTAAATATCATCAGTTAATTCTCTGTTAATTACTCAGTGACCTAAAACTTCATTGGAATCATAAACTGATCAATGTTAAACCACCATTAAAATCCTAGAACCACTGAAAAGCCATTTTTCCCTGTATGGGAGCCCTCAGTAGTGCCCGTCCACGATCTCGTGCGGACGCGTAACCTCTAGACCACTGAGCCAGCATCCAACTCAGAGCCCGCTTTGATTGAATGACGTAGGTTCACAAGGTGTTTGATTATTGAACTTATTTAGAGGTTTTTCGATTTCAAACAATTAGAAATCCTTGTTATCCCTTAAAATCCACATATAGGCCAATATTAATAATAAATACTTGTCAATTCTTTCTCCATATAAAATTTATTAACATTTTTCGTGTTTAGTTCCTAATAAATTGTTTATAAATATACACTTATTTAAGCACAAATATTAACTAATGTTATGACAATTTCGTATGAGCAAAGTAATTAAATTTGTCCAAAAATTACATTAAAATCTGAACACCATTCACAAGATATTTACATTTACAACGTTTCTAGGACGTGTCATATATTACACATAAACAACTAAATCCATTGCGTTTATATTCCCTACAAAACTGCTAAATTCACGTACAAAAGTTATTTAACTAAAATAGACATCTGTGTTTATATCTAAATTTGTATAGGTTCTAAAAGTTTCATTAGATAGTAGAAACGTCTGTGCACAAATCATGTTAACAAAAATTAATGAGAAAAAAGTTTCGACTCAAAATTCAACATCTCGTTTAAATTGATGTGCTAAAATTTAGACATAATTATCGGTCGGTTATCGAATGTATATAATTAGTAGTACCATTATCGTTGGTTTAAGTTTTGCAGTAAAAAAGTTGCATATCAAGTTTAATCATAGTTAAATTACGAAGCGTAAGACTACATCATAACTCTTAGAAATGATTTTAACCACAGTTGTGACATGCTATAATGAAGTAATAATAGTGTGGTGTGTGCTACTGATGTTGACAGATATACGTAGTATGTATCATCAATCGAAAGTGGAATGCCTGGCGGCAGAAGATTGAGAAAACCGAAAAAAGAGTGATGGGCGTGGAAACAAAGAAACAGTCAAGTCTGAGACAATTGATAGACATTTCGCAAATAAAGTATTTACTGTATATATGTCATATTCTATAATTTTGTGTTCAAATACATTTGGTTGTCCCTACCGGTGTTCTCGTTCACTACAGTAGTGGTAGTAATTTTATATACATTTAAAATGATATCCACAATAGCAAATCGGATCAAATACGGTGCAATATAAATATTACTATTTTTTGACGGAAAATTATGATGTCATGTCATATGAATGACATGGAAAATCGATCACGTTAAACACACCTTAGTTGCAGATCGTTTTTATGCATTTTCACACTTTACAGCAACATAAAATTTAAAAGAATTCGGAATGAGTTCCCCAATAACATGAATGAAGTTCGTTGTCAAAACACGGTTAGTATCAATAATAGCAACAGTGACACCTGAACCAATTATTTGGGAAATAAGTGCTCGGAAAATAAAACAATTATATGTGTAAACATGTTGGGTTTATTTACATTATTTCACTGAAGGGCCATATTGATAAGATTGGTTATGAAATCCAACTTACATAATGGAACAATTGAAAGTTATCGCGTCTAGATAAAGTCAGTTTTTTTCTTCTGTTTTAACATTCTCTTAAATTTTATGTCTCAATTAACTGATTATAAATGATGACAGCTTACTTATTATTGTTGTTATCTGCCTTGTGTTGTTTGTGATGGCACTTCTTAGTTTTCTGGTATTAACATATATTGAACTAATGCTCTTTGAATACTAGAATAAATATATTATTGGGTAAATTAATGACCGCATTATTTCTTTTTATAATGGTTGTCGTGTATATGTGAGGGCCGATATATTTCTACAATCAATCAACAGAATTTCTACTTATGTTATTTCGGTTAAAAATACTAATTAAATAGATATATAGTCTGACCAACGTCAATCTATTTATTCATTATGATATTTCACACTATTTGTAAATGAGGTTTTGTGCGAACATTTGTTGACAACTATGGTAATGTTGATGTTATATATACATTTACTTCGGGTAACATCACTAACCCTCACATTCGGGCTGTCACTTGTATCCATTTTGATCTATACTCAGTAAATGAGTTTGATTAATAAAAAGTACATTACAAATGATCACTTCTTTATTGATTCTCAGTAATATTTATGTATATTACTCTAATTTCAAAGAGTAATATGGACTTAAAACTTTGATATTGTTTTAAATAAGAATCAAGAATTTAAGCAAAAAGCTTTGTTCGTAGGTAAACCCTATGAATAGGAGAGTTTTGTGTATGAGGGCAAATAAATCACAATATAAATTTCCCAAATATAGATGTCTCGTCTCTTTGTTTTAATTACCAGCAATAAGTGTTTTACCTTATATCAATTAAACTATCCTGGATAGCTGTCTTCTAATAGGTCAAAAACGGTGCTAGGTTGGTGGTGCCAAGTCTAACCCTTTCTTAACTTAAGTTTCTTTACCACTTAAATCTTCATCTTTTCAAATCCGTTAAAATATCAATCCATTGGAATCCTTCAACATAATAGCCAAATAGAATGATGACATACGGAGTACCTTATTCTATCTGACATGTACATTAAAAATGAATGAAATAAGCTAAAACTTGTGATATCTAAATTTCAATATAATAACCATTTCTGATCATATATCAACAAATCTTTTATGTCACTACACTCGTTCTATGGATATAGAAGGGTTTGTTTGATACGAATTATATATCACTTGGAAACATTTTTCTGTCAGACTTTTCTACCTGTTTATTTTAGCCTTAAGGCATACATCACTTTCCTTTATTCATAAATAATCAAACTTGTTTTGGCATGAATGAATATTTTCACATAATTATAAATAAATAAATTCTTATCCTAAGAGTTTGGAAAAAATTATTCCTATCATAAGTGTGTTTATCATAATTGGCTGCCAACTATTAGGGGACTGTAACTGCTTAGAGTGAATTAAATATTTCTTTTGCTTTTCTTAAATATTATTCCATAAAGATTTTTCCAATAAATGTATGCAGAAAATACACAAGCGAACAGATTACAAAATAAAGAACGAAATAGAGCAGCAAACACACGCTATTTTTCTTCTGATAGATTTATGTGATATTGTATACTTTAGAGGGGAAGAAAAAAGAATTGTGAAAGATAGAAATAGAAAAAAAGCTCAATGATTTGTACGACCTGTCTACAATTAATTTATGTCTGATTATATATATATATATCCTTCGTTTTCTTTGTGGCATTTTTTACTCTGTTGTACGAAACCGTTTAATTACTCACCCTCATATTTTCGATGATCAGTTCAGATAAGATTATACACTTACACTTTTATGGCTTAATTAAATCCATAATTAAAATTGCTGAAGAAGACTATTGTTGTCATCGTACATCGTTCTAGTGTAGACAGAATATAAGCCAATAATTTGACTAGTCACATGATGGAATGGAAGATAGCATCTAAAATTCGGAAATTCACTACGAAAAGGAAATCAAAATACATAGTTGATCGCAACATACACTCTTTCTCTCTTCAAATGCATATTTACATACAACCGAACATGTTGTAACTTGACCAACACTCTATCAGTGATTAAAATAGTCGCTGTACGTCCTTCTTTGAATGGCCTCAATAATGAACGGGTTTCTCGGTGGATATTTAATTTATTTATATTTAATTATATTTTTCTATTCTTATTTAGTTTAAACAGGAATAAACTCACAACATGACCTAAATATTTATATTTTGAGATCATGACCCGATCAATGTTAGATCACCATTGAAAACCTGGTTGGTTTGTTGAAGTTAGACATTAACACCGTTAGATTCCGACTCAGCTATCTAAATGTTAAGCGTTCGCTTGCGAGATTAAAGGTCCTTGGTTCCACTCCAGTGTGTGGGATCGTGGGTGCGTACTGGTGAGGATTCTCATACTAGGACGAAACGGCCGTTCAGTGCTTCAAGGTTTTCAATGGTGGTCTAACATTGATCGGTTAATGGTCTAAATTAGGACTCAAGAATCTTTACAACCCTATAGTGATATTTACATTTTCTAAAATAATTTTGATTTATAGTGTCATAATAGTATTCTGGAAATTAATTTATTTGAATCCACAGCATTAGCGGAAATATTTTGTTGAAAACAAACCCACACACAAATCAACTTACTTCTATGGCGCATATGTATTCGGTGCCCGTGTGTACGAATGTTTATGTGTTCAAATAAATAAACTAAATTGTGTTGGACAGTGTGTTACTATTTTAAGTCATTAGTTAGAAAGTATATAGTTGCAATATTTAGGAACAGACAGTCGATGAGTCCAAGGCTAAGCGGGTATTAGCTAACAATACTACTCATTATTACAATACCACATATAATCAATCCTTTTTTAGACCCAGTAGTGAAAAAGTACCAGATAAAGAGGGAAATAGGAGACAAAACTGCATCAGATAAAATCACACTTATCGAACAATTTAGATCATAATTTTTCACGTCTAAACTAATTATCAAATCAAAATTTACCTTGTTTAGACAATCAACAAATCAGATAACAATGATAATGCTAACAATAATGATAATAACGATGATATTGGAGCATATCCAGACTACATTACAAATACACACAAAACATATGAACTACCAAATATTGCGTTTATAGACAACGGTACAACCACTTTTTCATATTTTAATATTAGTAGTAATACTAGACATTACAAATGATTAGCGAACGTCTGATTTAAGTGAATGTGTTTTAACTACTGGTAAGTTCATGCGTAAATATGTGTTCGTGTGTATTCAACAAATCATCAAATGTTATATGTTTAAGAGACATGCTCCTTACAAATAAATATATTAAGGCGTAGTCATTTCGTGGCAAATAAAAAAGGAATGACAAAGAAAGAATGGAGAGTTGAAACCAAAGTATAAGAGAGTAAAATATTGTTATAAATTTTTCTATAATAATTGATCATAGTTTAATTAACATAAATGTTATTCATAGTTTTATCAAATTTAGAGTAAGCTTGTAAATTCAATGTACCAAGTAATTATTAAATTAGTTATTTCAAATAATTTACCATTGAACTAACCAAATTATACCCGAGGAACTTAGTTCGCCTTCATAACTGAGAAACAATTAAAGAATACAAACCAATAATTGAATTATTGATTGCTTATTAACCTGTTAGAGTAAAATATGTATAGTGGTTTTTCATAACATTGAGAATTCATCGTATGTAAGTAACTTTTGGCCCCTAAATGCCCTGGTACGGCCGAGAATGGGGAGAGTCCGCTCTCCCTTTCCAAACGCTCTCACATGACCATGTCAATATATCCTCTGCCAGGGAAGTCCTACTCACTGCCTTCTCGTGGCGGGGGTGGTGTTTACGAAATTGAGAGGACGAAAAACGAATGTCCGGCACATTAACCGGGTCGGTGGACAAGGAGAGTATACTTAGGGAAGTTGGAAAACCATGATTCCGAACCAATGGTGCACATGGGCTCCAGTATCCTGAAGGAACAAACGGCCTAGGAACCAATCGTTGGTCACCGGCTACCATGGGACTGCATGTCCTTACGTTGCTCCACTGCCTTGTGGATTAGACATTTAGGTCAAGGGCTCTAAGTGTGGCCCCCTCAGAAAACCACCTGCTTCGGTTCGGGCACCCGGGCAGTATCACAGCCCTCACACAAATCATATGAGATTTGTGTGGCGCATATGTATTTTGTGCCTCCTTGTACTAATATCTATGTGTTCAAATAAATAATAAATAGATAAATGCAAGTAATTTTGGACGAAATATGGACGACATTGTCACAGTACTGATGATAATGAAAAATCGACAGATTAAGCGATGTCCTTATTGAAATGTTCAATTTACCGTTAGTCAGTAATATAAACTTTTTAAACTGAAAAACAGTATACCCAGAAGATTAATGGTTATAAATATAATAATGAGTGATAAACAGTTGTGTATAGACTACGAATCTATTTATTTCTTTCAGGTCGATATGTTTAGGTCAATAATTACAATTCATGGAAATATGAAATATCTTACTAACAAACATTGTCAATAATTAGTTATCATGCACAAAAGCCCTGATTTTCTACCAAGAAAACCCACCAAGAACTTTCGCATCCGAAAAAGGATAAGTTATAACCTACATTCCGAACTCCACTGCTTCCTACTACTATCATCGAGTTCTTATCTGTTACTGGATTACTTAATCAGTGTTCTTATTTTTACCGCTTTACTACTTAGGGCTTATGTAATGAACAAGCTCAAAAATGTTTGACACAATTTTCCATACTAAATTCCTCAAATTTCTTTGGTATGTCGCTTCTAAATATTAACGTTTCTAAGGTACCCTTAATTGCATCTATACCATAATATTTGAAGATAAACGGTATTACGTCCCATGGCGATCCCTTCATCTCATTCAAATTAAATGAGTGTACTTGGATCTCAGTGTGCTGGTGTGTTCACTTTCATCTTTACATAACATTCACTTCTTGCTTTGAGATCGAGAGAATATGCACACATTCCATTAAGACCTAAGTAGCAACAGTAATTATGGAGTTTATCAAGAATGAAATTTTTAAACCTCCAACCTACTTTTGAATCGTTCGATAGAAATATTTCAGATTTATGTAGTAAGTTACCTTACATTAAGTTTATCTAAGTAGTTTCTTGATAAATGTTGCAAACTGAAGTCTTTGTCCTTATAAACAAACAATCATAAAATTATGCGGTTTTCAAAATTTTAATTCCTCAGGTCAGTAGCGTTACCAGTTCAAACAAGAGAGAGTGGATGAATATAATGTAGAAACGGTGTTGTAGAAGTAAACACATTATGAATATCTCGAAAAACTTACTAGGTCAACCTAAGGACACAGTGAACGTATTGTATTGATATAGTTGACAAATGTCAATATAAAAGTTTGAAATCATTACATGAGTTACAATTAATTCGTTCCAATTGATGGCAAAGCATTTACGTAGAGGATATGTATAAACATTCTCTGATTGTAGTCGATGGGAATTCTATATTTCGACTTGAACAGCGATTATTACTCTCAGTTTGTCCGGTTCTCTTTGTTGTAAAACCTAGCGGAAAGTAAACAGTTTGTGAACTTTACTCATTTTATTTCCAACTAGTTATACCAATCTATTTAACCAAACCGAATATATTAATCTACGGGTCACTGTTCTAAAGTATGCCGGTAATCAAATTACAAATTCCTCATTGTCGTCTATATCTTGTATCTGAGCTTCGCCTAAAGAATAAAAGCCAATAAAATCAAAAAAGCAATTGTTTATTGTAGTTCATATTACGAGTGCATTTCATCTTATGAAAGATACGTTCAAACGGTGGGATTTGTTGCTATGTCTATTTGTGTGTGGTGTTTCAGTGACCATTGAAGTTTTAGGTTACATTCAGGTTTATGATGGTCTTTTTGGTTGCCACAACACTGAGTATAGGTGAAAACAAAACGGACTTGCCACATTATGTACCGATTAAAAAAGTAAGTCATTATTATATTATATATTTTTAACTTAGTCGGGAATATATCAAATGATAACCGCTTTTAAATCTTTCGAAGGTCTCCACGAATCTTAATAGAAAACTAAACTGTTATGTTAATAATAATAAATGAATAGAAAATTGTATTTCTGACGTTATTAATTGTTTTAAATGCTTTTGTTTATTTTTATTGATCCAAAATTTCCAAGGTGTAACCAATTGCACCTGCTTATCCAGGTTATTTGGATTCCATCACATGATTAACGCTCCAACTTTCAATCAATGTGTGTTTGTTCACCCGTACATTCAGTTGTCTCGATGTTATTTATGCATATCCAGAACTACTCTCAGAATGTCTTATCTTGCGAGTATAGTTTTATGTTTTCTACTTTGTCATCGTCTCTCCACTGCTTTAGAGCTCTAGGTCAAAGGCTCGGGGAGTGACCCTCTAAGAAAACCACTTACTTCGGTTTGTGCAGACAGGTAGTATTCCCGCCCTCACAAAAATCGAATGACGAAGTGTGGTGCATACATATTTGGTGCCTCCTTGTACCAATGTTTATGTGTTTAAACAAATAAATATAAAACCTGACTCATTAATTTTGAATTAAGTGTACCACTCACAATATTTTTAGTTTGCATTTTTATAATTTCTCACTTTTTCGTATGATGACAGTTCACTTTGTTTTTTAATAGAGATTTTGAAATTATTCAATCTTCATTTCTCCTCATCCTGTAGAAATATTCTAGGCTAACTGGCTGGCCTAAACTTAGATACTTAACTTAATCTACTAACCTCATATCCCTTTAAAAAAGTCATCAGCTCTGTATATTTAATTTCTAACATCTATACTACTAGGAAATACTAATTATAACACAACCCTATCTACACAGCTTCATGTACAACCATTTAAATATATTCGTATACTAAACCACACCAACATGATTGGATAATATTTTAGTATGTAACTGTTTTTGATCTTACGTATTTTTGATTATTTCCCTGAAAAAGTTGGTAACAGACCTCCAGATAATCTGATGTTAGTTATGTGGCTTCAGTTATTGAGATTTATACAAATATGGTTTTTTATTTCATATTCTTGATTAATGTTTAATGCTTTTAAAAATTGTATGTTAATCATTTTTCATATATATTCACTTTATGTCCAGCAAACTCTCATGTGCAAATATTCATATTTTGTCTTGAAGCTCCGTAGTTGTGAGCAAATGTACTGACTACCAGTGTCAAATTTAATTAATTATTGAAAGTCATCAAGAAAATAAGTAAGAAATATGTGCAGAATTTTTTAAATGACAGAGGAAGTAATTCTTGATTATATTCTTTATGTTCCAATATACATAATTTGTAATCTATCACTGCCACTAATATTAATACCACCCTCCACAAAACTAAATTAATAATAATCACTTCCTTAATAACTTTTCTTATTCACTTATGCTTCTAGCATAACACACTCCTATGGTGTATTGATCTAACACTTATGTTAAATTTAATGTCACTGACCATATTGATAAACATAGGTTATTTATTATTATTGTATTTTTTTAACGCCCCAGAATTTTTGAATGTATCCTAAGTCATATTGTAGTGATCAAGAACTTGGTGGAGAAGTCCGATTTGTCATTTAATGCCAAATCACAGTGCTTTCGTAAAATATGAAAATCATACATTAAATGCATTATTTGCACATCTTCCATCAGTTGTCTTTCACACGCTTCATGATTCTTTAGATTTGGTTGTTATTCCAATTCTCTTTCCCTTTCTATCCTCTTCAATTCACTCCTCTCAATCGTCTGCTAGCATTCATTCCACTTACTACATATTACTTATATCTGCCAACTTAAGTAGCATACACCACAATGTTACTGACGCCGAGGCATGTTTATGAATGTGTGTAGACTATAGCCTTACGAATTTACCTAGTGGGAATAACTTTTTAATTTGCTTGAGTGTCATTTTTGACAATGAAATAAGTTTGAGAGAAAGTTCAGAGGAATGTGACTACGAAATATTTAACATTGAAAGTGTAACTTTGGCATATAAAATATGATATAACATTCATATCGATACGATGACGGAGTTAAACAAAGAAAGGGAAAACATTTAATAGAGGTCACAAAACTCAAAAATGTCATCTCATTTGTAAAAGGTTCGTCAAATTTCTTACGTATCTCTATATCCTTTTGTAAAATCTCTTTAAATAAAGTTGACCAAAATTTAACTATACTAATCAACTCAAGTATCTCATGTACTCTGAATCTTTTGGCATAGAAATATATGAAAAGATGTCATTTCTGTATTATTACGGACTGTGACTTTCATCAGAACTACATTTATCCTTTTTTAAAATAAAATAATTTCCAGTATTGTTTGATATGATAAAATTTCAATAAACACAAAATCTTATCTATGATTATTTAATCCCCTTTATTTCCTTTTCCTTCTATCTTTCGTTTTTCTCTCAGTATTGTTTTCTTGTTGGTGTACTCTTTTTCGCTCTAATCTCCTTTGAATGTGTTAATGTGGGATGTGTCCACCTTGATCATAGTATAATTAAACCATGCCCTGCTTGAATTCAGAATACGGTCAATAAGTCATACATGGTTATTGTATATAACAATTATGTCATTGTGGCTTTTCAAAATTTCATGTCATACTTTCTATCCCGCCGGGAGACACAATGTTCTTTGACTTATAATAATTACTATCATTATTGTATAAAAGTTTTGGTATATGTTTTTTTGTTGAGTTTCCATTATGCCCATAATCACTACTTTTATTGTTATCATTACTGTGTCATAGGGACCTTGAAACTTGCTTAATCCTGCATCTACCTTCTCATTTTTGTCATCATATAATCTAGACAGGAAATCTTCAGTTGAAAGATGACTATTTAGAAATTTCATAGTGTTTTCGCTAGTTTTGGTAGTTATTTTAGATTACGACTAGTTCATATTGTTTATAATAACTGGAAATATGTTTTATTTTCCCATGGCCTTTCACATCATTCTGACAATTATAGCTCCTTAAAATATACATATTTTTTGTCCAAAACAATATTCTCCACATTTTTTATATGGTTTTCTTCTCTGTAAAAATACTTTACGATTCCTCTACTTTTGTCTTCTCAGACTTTTGACAAACAGTGTTCTGCCTGACTCATCTCTATGTCAACCCGGTTTACAATCATTTATTTCTACTAATGGATCAAATCCGAATGATGCAATTTATATAGGGAATTCACAAAATGTATCAATCATGAATGGTACGATTGGGCATGATAATAACACAGCTCCTCCACTAGTCCAAACGTTTATATCTTCCGTACAACAATCACAGCAACAACAGGGTCGTTCAAATAATCCCGGGCTAATTGACTCTACTAGAAGTATTGAACCAACTTATTCCACTACAAATGATGCTTTACGTGCCAAATCAAAGTCTCATTCAGATTCAGTGGTTGTTGTTGAAAGAAAATCTAAACGCCATTGTCCATGGTATTACTGGATTATTAGTATATTGATATTAGCCTTCCTTCTCGCACTTGTACTGGCTGTATCCTTTTCAGGTAAGAATGATATATGTAATACAGGCAGTCATTCTACTGAAACTTTTTAGTGTATGATATATATACGTGTTAATGACTGATTTTAGTGACAATCTATGTAACAACCTACATGAAAATTCTCAATCAAAAACCTACAGCTAACGCGTCTTCTACTTTCATGGACCATTTTTCACCTCTATAACGTCATCACACTACTGTAAAACATACAGGCCCTTTGGTTAAAAGACAGATATTTCATCTACTCCACAAGTAACACGAGTTAACAAAAGCCAATTAAGCTATATTATTGCGTGATGAGATTTCCCAGATAAGTGAAACGGTTAACGTACTGATCTATTTCACTCCCTATCATTAGTTTAGGTGTTGATGCAGACCAGTTCTGAAATGGCATTTAGAAGTATAGTTTAACTACTGAGTTTCAGTAAGTAATTGTGAACTGGATTTGATTTTTTGGGCAACTTTTTAATAAACCATTTCTCGTAATTATAAGACGAAACATGTCTCTCTTGTTCGTATTGTCTAAGTATTAAAATATATGAGTGATAGAAGACTATTCATCTTTCCCTATAAATTTCTGATTCTGCGGTCTTAATATGTGTTGTGAATAGTGATATTCCTTAAACTAATACCAGCTTTGTACTTCTCATTTTGAATTTCGGCATGAATTTCGACTTTGAAAAAACGGCAAAGTTAATCAACAAACTTCAGGAAATGGGATTAGATAACACGGATTTTTAAATACAACAGCGATATTCACATTCAATTAACCAAATTGCAATTTTGAAACACAGGACAGTCGTTTTTATTCTTTGTGATACACCTCTTTTTGATCCAGCTCCTTGAACTGTGTAATTTTTGATCCTCATATATCAACAGTTCAGTAATTTGATTTGCATCAATACGGGTGCACATCTGATGAAATTAATGTCAGCTTAGCAGTGCAACCACGTAATGTTTAAATAGTCTCAGTCTAAAAACCAAGTACTAGTAGTTTATGTTTGGTTATTTTTAATATCTTTGTTTATTTGCTGTCAGTACACCATATTGTCGACAATTTAAATCCAAGCACTATTTGTAGTCCTAACATCATTTTCCTAAGAAATACCTGCGATACTGAATAGTCGGTTTTATTTCTTAATTGGGTTGGTGGCGATCGAAGGTTGAACTTAAACCAAAGTCTCATCCCATTTGCCACTCACGAGCAAGATGTATCCTCAACCTTGTGGGGACCCCCCACTTATGCAATTGAGATTTCTCACATCGATTGATTAACAAATAGGCATATGCTTGTTAATTAGTAGTGATATTGCAATGGTCGGTTGAGTCAAAATTGCACTAAGAACTGGATAAACATGATATTTGTTACTACTGAGTGATCATTCGGTGTGATTATGTTATATTTGGTCACTTTATTCCAGTCGTGGATTCTACGCTTTAAATGATAACTTTGATTCAACTTAGATTAAGAAATATAAAATATTTCCCTCGAGAATTAATTCTCTTAGTCTTTTGTATTAACAATTTAGAACATAGTTGAAAATCTTTGTTAATCTATTAAAAGAGATTTTTGAATTCAACGACTCCATTGACTAAACCCCCGATAATGTAGATGACTCATTATTTTTATTTTTCACCAATCTATTCCTTTGTGCTGGTTGACCTTACTATTCCATATGTTACTATGACCTTGTGTATAATGTTAACCTGTTTGTCAGGTCAACAAGTATTTTGTTTTGTATTCTAAAGAATCTGTTAGCCAGCATCCTAGGCATATTTCATATTGACAGATGTCAATATGAAATACTGGATTGTTTTCTCTTAATTGAATCATTCTTAATGGAGGTCAATTGTGACTTGGATAACTTAACAGTAACACCTGAACCATGACGTTGAGATACAATATAGTTGGTTACAAAGGGGAAATGGCAAAATTTACCGGTAGTATGAAATTCTATTTCAAAAGCGTCGCAATTTATATACTAACTAGTCATTTGAGCCAACTATTTCAAGACAACTGAAAAAATTAAATATTAGTATAAGAGTATTTCTGAAAAATTTTGAAGAACATATCTCAAATGTTGAGGATCTAATTTATTCATCCTTCAACTCACCTGACAATTCCGGATTTGTGATTTCCATTACTGAGAAACTTTAATAACTTTGTTCTTCTATTCTTATGCTGTAAAATTCGCAAATAAGTATTTATTTAATCTTTTTTTTCTTTAAAAATAACATTTTTCCAGAGGAGAAGAAACGTTTAGACCATCGGTTACAAGAACGATTCGCTCAAGATCCTGCGATTATAGGTAATGAGTTTTGAAACGATATTGTTAATATTTTAGACTGTATCGAATTATTTGGCAGTTTTTAGTCATTATATAGTAGTGTTTTATGATGAAGAACATTACTTGTTTAGACAGGAACTTACAGAGTTTTAAGCCATTCACTTAAGATAGTTTAATTGATAGCCTAAATTTGACTCTCAATATTAATTTTGAAAAGTAATGAGCTTAGAGATTTTTTCATCAACTAAGCAAACCAGTTGAGTACGACCGTTATTGTGATTGTGTGACAGTATTCACAACAATGCATATCCGATTAACTGTTTTAATAACTTATTCTCCTCTATTTCCATGTGCCTCATGATCACAGATCGATCTCAACTTTATTTCTCTAGCATTCTTGTTGTTTACGGTTGATAAGAGTTAGCAATTTTATCAAGGATGTTCATTCCATCCTTTTCAGTACTCAGCATTTTAATGGGCTTGCCTTTCAATACATATTCTCGTTGAAACCTGCTTGCAATATCTGTATCCTCAAACACCATAGGATTATTCATGGAACTACCGATATACAGTAGTCACATCATGTTTGATGGATATCACTTGTTATTAAATCTCATTACATTTATAAATGTTCGACTTGTCCATTCAGTGAGCTCAAATACTAAAAAGTACTGACGAATTCATTTCTTCAATCATCAACAAAGAGATTTCCATTTTTACTTGTTATCTGAATCAGTGCTGATGAGGCATGTTGTTGTTCATCGATATTTACTCTAAACTTATCTATCTGTACTTGTTTATGTACCTACTGATTAACTTTGAAGTCATCTGTAGAGTAACTCATTATGGTTATATAGTTCCATCAACGGCAATTTCTTACCATACTTCCGTAATCCCCGTCTAATAAATTTAATATCCATTCATGACATTGTATTACCAGTGTACACTAATCAATTGCGTCAGGTTCAATGTAATAATACAGGAATCACGCTTTTATCAAGTTTAATACTGTAAAAACTGTTAAATTGACTTTATGTAGACTGATGAAGATGATGTTTATTTTCCCAGTTTTATTCTTATCTCTCCCTTTCTCTTTTAGTCGATAATCTAACTTTTTGACATGTGTGTTGTGTATCTATGGTATTGTTGTTATTATTACAACTTACTTTCAGTACATGTGTCATACTAACTTCTTACTCATTAATTTGTCATGTTTTCGCATGGATATTGAAATGGCTGAAGGAAAAACAGAATGTGTAAATTTAATGAGTCATTCATGAATGGAGTTTCATTCCCTTTTAGATAAAGCTTACTATTAGTTTTACAAAAATAAATGTGTTAAATATTGTGCTTCGTAGTTTATAAATTTACTTCAGAATTAGATGAGAGCTGTCAAGTTATGAATGTTAAAGTACTTTGTTTTAATGTTTATAAATGGTTGATATTACAGTGTTTATAGAATGTTAATCAGCTTCAAAATCATGTTCCAGATGCTTATCGTAATTTATTGATTGATCCACTGTACTGACTCGAGTTCACAGTGTAGTTTGTTTTTACTTGATATGGGGATTAAAGGAAACACGTCAGCAACATTAATAAAACTGACGTTTTGTAGAAATTCGAATCCCCATTCGGTTTCCTTCAAACTATTCGAGTTGTGGCGTCATCATTTTCAATTGGATTTTACATACGGATAAATTGATAGGAGGTAAATAATTTTGTTATGTGATGACTTCGTTGCTAAAGCATTCGGATTTTAGTGAATATGCCGAGTTCGAACCCTTCACTTTGGGGAAGCAGGCATTACTATGCTTCACACAAATATCGTACCTCAATCTCTCCTATATAAATATATCACATTAATCAGCTAACTAATATCGTACCCAGGAATTCGAATATAAAAGTTAAGTAATTTTACTTGTCAAAAAATGAGCCATTGAAGTGTTAAGCATAATTCAGTTCTGCATTCGGTAATATAGGCTTCTCTTACGATTGACCTTTGGTGTTTTTGTTACACTGTGATATGAAAAGAGGGATTCAGCATTCAGTGTTATCCGATTCAGTAGCTTCATCATGCAAATGATGTAATTTTTTGTGCAGGTATTTCGTACTGCATTACAAACGTGCAAATTTTCTTACTAATTAATTTTTACCTGTAATAAATGTAAACTTTATAATATTTATTACGTACCTCCATCGATAGTCTACACGAGAAATATTGACCGTATTGTTCTATTGGCAGTAAAAATTAACAATCTTCGGTTATTTAGATCACATTTATTGGTACTATTCTATTTCAAGTTGTTCAGAGGAGTTATGATAATTGTGTGATACAGCCTATAAATCTTCGTTTTTGAGGTACACACATCCACATCACAAATGTTAGTATAGTTAAACAATAAACATATATAATGGAATTTTTGTCAAGCAGAATGTTGAATTGTTTTTGGATCTACTAAGCAGTTGACTGAAAGAAACCAGTATTGTTTTATTGAGTGATAACAGATGTTTGTTGAAGAAGTTCATTTTTAAGGATTGCTACTGATCGTCTGCTGATCATTTTATTTCATAGATGTGTTTTATGGAATTTGATGAGCACTAGATTGAATGAAAACTGCTTTTATTCCATGAGTGTAATCAATTCAGTTTTCCCGAACATCGACTAACACCCAAGTTTATCTCTGGTAAATCTAGTTGTTGCAAAATACAAATTCAGAGTTCTGAAGCAATATTTCTTTAAGGTCACAGATGTGCCTTAACATTCAATTCTTTGATTAACTGCATATGTACTATAAAGTTAGGAACCTTGTGAAAAACTTATCGTTTATGTGGTCGGATTCAGTTCGATCACTAGGTGAAAATTCATCGGTGGTATTCTTATTCCATTGAACCAAGTTACTGATTGTAAAGCAGATTGTATGGGATTATTAACATATATTGCTTTTTTAGAGCAAGATATAGTTGACATTAAAGGTGTAAGTTGTTTCGTTTTTTAAATATTTGGCATCTATCATAGTTGTATTTATTGTCTAATTACCGTAATAATGGTAATTTCCATTGCTTAATTGTAAGGAAAATTCTTTCTGAGATTTATGAAAATCCACTCCTTTTTTATTCCGAATCTTTTTCTCAATTCTCCTCTTTCTTTCCACTTTCCTTCAGTTATTTTCTTAAAGGCTTTTTAGCACCTTTTCTTGCTAGAATTGTGATGATACGCTCTTCTTCTACACTTACAATATAAACGCCATCGTATTCATTTATTGCAAACGAATATATATATATATATATATATAGCTTTTTTCGAACCATTGATAGTTGTATATCTTGTGTAAAACCCTGTTCACTGTTATCCTGTATTATTGTTCAATCTGTTTAGCAGTCTATTTAGTTCACAAGTTGTATCTAGTGAATGATACTCGTGTTTATCATCGTAACTTACTAGTTATATTTAAATTATTCGAAAAATTCAACTGCTTTAAACTTGTCCAATGTTAGATATTTTGAGACAAACAGCAAAAGATTCTAAATGAAGGTTTGTGTGTTTGTCAGTCTCCAGTTACTGTGAAACATAACGCCAAGTTGCTTGGCTAATTATGACGATTTCAGCATTAGATCGACTGTAGATCAATAAAGGAGAATTAATAACAAACGAATAAACTGCCGGCATTCCTCTGCACAACGTTAGAGCGTTGATAGCTATATAAGGACGATTATATATTTATTATCAGCTTGAAAAACCAGTAGCTATTTTTCTGAACATACTGTCAGAGGTGCATATAGATGCATTACAATAATCTTGAAATAAACAACCTATCAAATATTCGTTCCAATATCTTGATGCGTGGTATAAGTTTTATTTATTCATTTATAAAAATGGCATTCTGAAAAGTCAATTTTTATGTCACAGAAACTCGATGCAATACGCATAAGTATTTTCTTGTATACAGTATATATTACTGGATGTTTGGTGTATAAAGCTATGGCTTATTGGTTCAAGTACTTAACTTTCAGCCAACTAGCCACTAGATTAGAACAGTGTTCCACTCGACAAAACTACGTCAACATAATACTACCATTAATCCTAAAACAAAGCTCGGCTTGTTGCTTTGTTTATTTTTTTCTCTTATGGGTTCTTTATATGAGCTATTTTATATAGAATTTTATAAATGATTTATTTCGCTCCAAGAGAATAAAATTTGATAAATTAGTTGGCTAATTGTTTGTCGTCAATATGTGAGTTAACGCCGTATTATAAGGGTTTTGTTGTTCTCGTATTTAATGATATTTGTTTGTTTGTAAATCACGTTATTCATCTGTTATTTTTGTTTTTCTTGCCTTTCTTCATCCTTTGCAGGTCTTTTTGATCCTAACTCACCTCCATATATCTTAGAAGCAAATAAGCCTGTAAATATTGTTCTAGAGCCAATGAAATCATGGTCAGGTCAATGGCATATGCCCACAGCGCGTTATATACGCTATAATATTACAGTATCTTCGTTAGCCTCATCAATTGGTATATTTATGCGTCACAACACAATGCCAACCATTATACATTATGATATATTCGATAGGATAACTGGACATAATTTGTTAGCAAATTCTGGTCGACAAGAATTAGGCAGTCGTACAAAGCGTTCCACTCAATCAACTAATCGAAATTCAAAGTCTTTAATTCATATAGGTCCTAAAGTGAGTTTAGCCGTTCTTTTCTATTATTACACGTTTTCTAGACATTGAGGTGATTTTCTTTTTGTTATCAAAAAATAACTTTGGGAACTTTTATGTGAATGAACAAACATTAGTTGGATATTCGCAGAATAATTGGCAATCTGAAAGCTGTTTATGCTTTTGTTGTACTGTTCCACTATTCTCAGGTTAATCAAGGATTGAACGAAGAATAATGAGTATACTTTAAAAATACTTTGAATTTAGGTGACTGATTTTTTGAGGATCTTTGATCATCAAAACAAATACTTCACATGTTCACCTGATTAGTTGAGCAAGTCCCATTTTTCATTAAATTTTAAGAAACTTATCGTTGTACAAAACCCACAAAGTTCCCCTTTGCATATTTTTAAATTCACTTAAAGTTGTGGCTATCAATTCTGTGAAAATTCTTCCTGATTGAAACTCTCCATCTTTGTGCAACCCTAATAAGTTGGCATCGACTTTAATAAACCAATTTTATTTACCAAATTAGTTTTGTGGAAATGGCATACAATTCGAATATGATTTTCATCATAAACTAACGTCAAATCTATATCCACGCAATAAATTCAGTAAATAGGAACCATGTAGTCAATAGTGAATAGTTTGAGAATTGGCTTCTTAAAGTTTCGACCGTGATCTATGAAGTCATTCAAACAGATGGTTTAGTGAGATTGCAACTCGTGGGTCAAACATGATGTGGGGGGGGTCACGAATTGACTGAATTTAAAAGTGTAAGCCAGTTCAGTGGCTTTCAATGGCAGTATGGTTGCTGCCTGACCTGGAAGTTTCAGGTTCACACATTTGATTAGATTCTAACTATGGTCAGATGCCTGTTTATTGTTCTTTAGTTTACAAAGGTCCTGCAAGTGACATCGATGATTGATCACTTTTTGTACGTGCATTAAATATTTTATATGACTATCTTTAGTTTTATGATATTATGAAACGTCATATTTTATTCTTTAAGTTATTGTGCATTAGTTTTTAAGATTAATTCTGCAATTGACTCGAAATTTCTATCCAGTTGTACCCTTAAGCGACATGCCCCGACTGTTGTTGCTACCTTGACGTGGTGGTCGGGCTTGCCTATCGTGATGAAGCAACCGAGCTATACTGGCTGGAACAACCGTTCCTCAAGGTCCTACCATGTCAGACAGGTCGGTTGAAGAGCGGTAAGACTAAAAGCAACAAACCCAAGGTCCGAAGTCGTACTGCTGACTGTACAGAGGTGTGACAGTAGTAAGGTGTTTCCTTCAGACAACCAGCATGACAGCGATGCTGCCTTCCCACAAGGAGGGGTGGGGTTAGAAAAGGTCGACCCTGAAAATGCACACCTCGCTTTATCCCACGGATATCCGTCTCCGGCGGTAAGGTCTCAACAAGTACGGCGCTAACACAAAAATTACCTATACAAAGGTCGTGTGTGACCGACCTCAAGCAGTTGTCTCTTGGGCACTGCGGTCACGCTCCCAGGTCCTTAACACCACCTCTAATCCAATTTCGTTTGCAGGTACCTCCAGAAGAACCCTTCCACGGTGTGGGCAACCGGGAAGTGATAACCGCCCTCATACCTCTAACAGTACTCAAGACCACTGTATTCATAATCAACCTCCATCTTCAATTCCTATTATTCCTCCTACATCGACTTTCAACTCTAAATTTCCTCTTTCGGCTTCCCCCTCAAGTGTCACCATAGCCAACGATTCTAGTGCTCAAAACACTGTCCTAGGTCTACTGAAACCTCGCTCCACACTACACATTAGAGCCTTCAACGTGTGTACCCTAAGTCAAATCGGCTAGCAGGCTTCCTTGGCTAAAACCCTAGAATCTCGTACCATTGATTTATACTGTGTCTCTGAAACACGCATTTAGGATCCTAGTGTGGTCATTCACTTGACCTCACCTCGGCAAAACGGAGAGCCGACGAGATACACCTTCCATTTATCTGGCTACCCGATGGCTAGTTCTCGTGGACTGGCAGGTGTAGGCATAGCACTAAGCATGGAGGCGGAACAAGCAATGTTAGAGTGGATCCCCGCTAACAGTCGTTTATGTGCTCTTCGGCTAAACGGCTCCGTGAGAGCTCGGAAAGATAGGGACACACGTCGTTGCCTTTTTGTCGTTTCTGCCTACGCTCCCACCGACTGCAGCTCAGATGAAGTGAAAGATGAATTTTACAGAAAGCTCTCTGAACTACTTCAGAAAGCTAAACGTCCAGACATATTACTCGTAGTAGGTTACTGTAATACCCAGATAGGTAGTTTAAACCAAACAGAAAGGCATTTAGGTGGGTATTTTAGTATTCCTGCACAACGAACAGATAATGGTGATCGTCTGCTGCAACTGTGCTCAGACAGTCGTTTATTTTTAGCAAACACAAATTTTAAGCATAAGGAGAGACATCGTCTAACATGGTGACCGCCTGCACCAAACCAACGATGGACTCAAATAGACCATACTGCCATCAGTCATCGTTGGAGATGGTCGGTAGAAGATTGTCGCTCATTCTGGAGTACCTGCTTGGACTCCGACCACGCCCTAATACGGGCACGCATCTGCTTGCGCCTCATTGGACGCAAAAAAGCCACAGTAAAAAGACCCATTAGAACTGAGTTGAGTAACGAGAAAGCCAAAAATAGGTTCCAAGAACAACTGAGTTCACAATTAGGTAGTTCTGAAGACGAGGCTGACCCAGATGTTGCTTGGAAAGCTATGCAAACAGCTGTGGAAACAGAAGTGACATCTATCAGTGATTTAAACCACAGGGTTACAAAAAACCAATGGATTTCCTCTAGGTCTATTGCACTGATGGATTCTCGTAAACTCATCTGATCAGGCTCTGAACACGATGAAGAGCGTGTAGAAAACAGATCCAGGTTAACCAAAAGTCTAAGAAACGACCGTCAGCAGTGGTGGGCAACGAAAGCAAAAGAGATGGAAAAGGCGGCGGCTATAGGGAACACAAGGCAGCTCTACAGACTAATAAAAGAAACTAGAATTGATAGGTGAAGTGTAGGTGAGACGATCTCGTAAAAAGACGACACTCTCATCTGCTCCCAGTCCAGACGTTTAGAACGATGGGCGGAACATTTCGGAGAACAGTTCAGCTGGCCTTCAGCTACTCTACAACTACCCTCCATTCCCAGACAGTGTGAATGGAACATTAAAGTAGGTCCCCCAACTCTAGCAGAAGTTCAAAAGGCTACAGCTAATCTGAAACGAAGAAGGGCAGCTGTTCCAGATGGATTGACTCCAGAGGTCTTTAAGGATGGTGGTCCAAGTTTAGCGATTAGGTTGACTAATATTTTAGCTAAGATCTGGGAGTTAGACGTTATCCCATCTAACTGGTCACAATCACTTATCGTCCCAATATATAAGAAAGGGTCAAAATCATCCTGTGACAACCACAGAGGGATTAGTTTAACTAATATAATATCTAAAATACTAGCCTCGATAATTATCGGACGTTTAACTAAGACTCGTGAACTGCAAACACGAGAGAACCAAGCTGGCTTTAGACCTGGTCGTGGCTGCATCGACCACATATTCACCATTCGTCAGGTTCTAGAACACAGGCATACTTATCGGTGTCCGACAATGGTGGTCTTTCTCGACTTAAAAGCAGCATTTGACTCTGTAGACCGCGAGATTCTGTGGCAGTGTCTGTCATTGAAAGGCGTACCTCAGAAGTACATAAACCTTGTGAAGGCTCTTTACTCGAACACTACTAGTCAAGTCAGAGCTTATGGCGAACTGTCATCTACTTTTGCAACCTCAAGTGGTGTCCGTCAAGGCTGTCCACTTTCCCCATTTTTGTTTAACTTCATCATAGACCTATTGATGGAAATAACATTCTCGTCGACTGAATTCTCGGGTATTGATCTCCATCCAGGCGGTCCATTTATCGACTTAGAATACGCAGATGACATAGTCCTGTTTGTTGAAGACCCTGATAGAATACAGAGTCTTCTGGTAGCACTGAGCAACAATGCCAGAATGTTTGGAATGCGCTTCTCTCCCTCTAAATGCAAGTTGTTGCTTCAGGACTGGCCTGCGTCGACAACTTCACTTATCTTGGAAGTCTGATCAGCCCTAATGGGTTGGTGTCTGACGAAATCTCAGCACGGACTCGAAAAGCTCGTTTGGCTTTTGCCAACTTACTTCACCTATGGCGAAGGCGAGATATCCGTCTATCAATAAAAAGACGAGTATACTGCGCGGCAGTCCGTTCTGTTTTAATTTACGGCTGCGAAACATGGCCATTAAGAGTAGAAGACACTCGTAAGCTACTAGTATTTGACCACAGATGCCTTAGAAATATTGCTGGCGTCTGCTGGGATCACCGGGTAAGTAATAGTGAGGTTAGACGCAGGATATTAGGGAATGATGGTAAATCAGTTGACGAGGTTGTGAAACTTCATTGACTGAGATGGTTGGGCCACGTGTTACGTATGCCTGAACACCGATTACCATTTCGTGCAACGCTAACCGGTATTGGAGATGGTTGGAAGAATGTTAGGGGCGGCCAAACCAAAACGTGGCATCAGTGCTTGAAGTCACTAACTTCTAATCTGAGCCATGTTGGTAGATGCAGACTACTTGGTTGGGGTCCGCGTGACTATCGTAACCAATGGTTGGAGACTCTTGGTGACATGGCTCAGAATCGATCACAATGGCGTCAGTGTATACACTCTCTTTCATCCTTTTAACTATGAGATTAAAATCGCTTCATATATTTCTTTCTACGAACTAATTTTTTCTTCCTGTACTATATCCTTATTGCAATCTTTCTTTTATATATTACCACCTCTGAATTAACTACTTTTAGGAATCCGGTGTCCATCTTGTTGTTGTCAATGTGGTATGGCAACTTGGACTGATGCAAATATGTGCCTGGTCCTACGTTGTAGCTGACTGACTGATTGACTTAAGCGACATGCTAATAATTCACTATTGAAAAGGAAATTAATTTTGGTGGTGACTTATTTTTACATCTTCATTTCATGTGTTAATGCCTTGAATGTATTTCTTCTGTTCCATTTTCCTCTAATGGCTGCACCAGTTACACGTTTTTTAATCTTCTTTTTACATTTTTCAAATTTTGCACGTTTATTAACTCGTCGGCAAAAATTGCTGTTATATGATTTTTAACACACTATATAGTTGTAAAAACGAATAAATAAATTATGACTGAATAGAGTTTATCAATGTCTTTTTTTAAAAAACTAGGCTCCATAACAATCAATGTGTTTTTATAAACAAAATAAAAAGTAGATCATATATAACTGTTGATATTATGCTGTTTCTTTGTACCTTAATTTAGAATAAACTTGATTGTTTGCAATCATTTGAGGTATTTGCAAACAATAAACGTTGTCTACTTTCAGGCTAAGTCAGATACTGATTTTTTTCCTTTTCTTGTTGTTTAGCTTTGTCTCTAATTAAACTGTAAGATTTTCCAAAGGTATTGTCGAATCTTTCGACTCTCAAACGAAATCGGTTGACATTTATGTAATGTTATTCAGTTGACTGACTAGAGTCTGACATTGATTTGTTTACGTTCAAATTTCTATGCACTTTCATCAATACAAATCCATAAAAGGGGAATAGATCGTAAAAAATGGTAAAGTGAATACCATATCATAGCGAATAGTTTATGTCGTGGAATCATACACGTTTGACTCCCTAAGCTTACGGCTAGTAGGTTTTTTTTATATAAAGAATAAACGTCAGTCAACCATTTTCCCCAACATAAACTTATTTCGATATTCGAAAAAAAGTTCATTTGATCTTTCCGTGATACAGTAGTTACTTGAAAGAAAAGTGTTCCTTTTTCGATCACATTGACCTTAACTGACATATTTCATAGAATAATTAAGTTACAGTCCCATTTTATTTAGTTATAAACACGATGTTAGCTACAAATTCATCTATAGCATTATCTTAATGAAAAAATTCACTCTTCACTTTGTTTAATTGTGATTATGTAATTGTTCAGATAAATTTATTCCGAAAAAAGTTCATGAAATAAATTTCTCGCTATTGTTAATCTCTAGCTATTCTAGTGCTACTACCTCTCTCAAGCCCGGGTAAAGGAGGAGAGTTGGGTGTGGAGTCAGCAACCCCATCCCGTAGAAAACAAACTTGCTAAAAATAAGCTGACGAGACTATACAAATTAAATCATTTAAACCCTGTCCTCCTAGTTAAAGGAAGAATCATGACGCCTCATAGTGAAAGCTGAGATTCTTCGGAAGTCACGAGGCCGATGTCCCTTCTAACAACCAGAGCAACAATTAATATAGGTACATAGAATGTTCGGACAATATGGGAGACTGGGATGACCAACTAAATAGCTACGAAAATGAGAAAATACACCTTGATGTTTCTCGGAATCAGTGAAAATCATCGGACCCAAGCTGGAAAGAAAAGAATGGATTCCAGAGAGATGTTGCTGCACTCTGGTCAAGAAGAAGAAAACGTTCCGCATACTCAGGGAGCTTCTCTGATGCTTTCCAAAGGTGCATGTAAAGCACTTATAGGACGGGAATCTCATGAATCCAGGATCATCAAAGCACACTTCAACACAAAGGAAGGAATCACAAATTATGTTGCACAATGTAATGCACCCACAAATAATTGCAACGACAATGATAAAGACAAGTTTCACTGGAGGCTGCAATCGATCATACCGAAGTGCTCAGGAAAAAACCTGACCATCCTGATGAGGGACCTAAACGCCAAAGTCGGGATGGGCAACACCGGGTACGAAGATATTATTGGACAACATGCACTAGGGAAGAGGAACGAAAATGATGAGAGATTTGCAACTTTATGTGCATTCAAAAAGTGGTTATATGCTGCACGATATTCCCACACAATCGCACACACAAAGCTACATGGGTCTCACCGGATCACACCACACAGAACCAGGTCGATCATATTTGTATCCCTGGAAAATTCGGAAATTCAGTGGATGGTATGAGAACAAGGAAAGTAGCCGACATAGCTTCAGATCACCACTAGCTGGTTGTGGCCAAGATAAAACTGAGGCTAATGAAGCTCTGAACAACTGGGGAAACAGCAGTACCAAGGTTTAATACAGCCTTTCTTCGAGATACTGACAAACCCAACGAACTCAAGATAGCTCTCAACTACAGCTTTCAAGTCTTACAAGATCTACCCAAAGAAGAGGAAACTACTATAGAGGACAAATCGAAAGGGATCAAAGAAACACTGACTTCTACGCGTCAGGAGGTGTTCGGCCACAACAAGCTTCATCATAAGGAACAGATCTCTATGGAAACCCTGGACAAGATTCAAGAAAAGAAGAACAAGAAGTCAACAATTAACGACAGTCAAACAAGAACAGAGGAAGTCAACGCACTGGCTAGATACACAGAAGCAAACAAGAAAGTGAGGAAGAGTAATAGAGCTGACAAGCAGAAATATGTGGAAGACCCAGCAAGGACAGCGGATAAAGCTACAACAGAAAGAAATATGAAACAACTATATGATACAACGAAATTTTGTGCGGAAAATAATGGCTATAACTATTATGATCTAACTGACCTAGTGTTGTAGTTTGTCTTTGTGTTATACTGTCATATCTTTTACGTTTTGTTAAAGGCAATTCATACAGTTATGCCACGAAATATGTTAACTGAATTACGACCGTGAAGAAAGCACGGAATGAGTAAATGTTGTCAATTTCGTATTGTTTACCCAGTTTCAAGATGTACGTTTCAGATGCTGTTATGATGCAATGCAACCAACAAGTAAAAATAAAAGAACAACATTTTACCTGTTGGGGTTTGAAGGCGTAAAAGATTTCCATGTGTATCACGATGTATACTTAATTTAATATTATGATCATCACCACGAATTTGTGAAAGCCAACCGCTTATTTCATTATTACGATAATCCAGTCTATGTGATATCATTTGATTAGAAGGATCAGTATGCTTCAACATACAACAAGGGATAAAGTAAGATGCTCAAAAAGAACACGAAGAACATATCCCAATCACACTTGATGGAGAAGCTCTGGAAGAGGTGGAAACTCCCACGTGCCTGAATAGCATCATCGATGAACAGAGAGGATGCGATGCAGACGTAAATAGAAGTACTGGCAAAGCAAGGGCACCATCAACAACAACGTACTGTCGTAGAGGGCAAACCAGCTTCCATCTGAAGAGGAAATTAGGAAAAGACGCTGAAAGAGGATAGGGAACACATTAAAGAAATTATCAAACTGCATCACGAGGCAAGCTATAACTTGGAATCCTAAAGGGAAATGGCAATGAGGAATGCTGAAGAACACATTGCGTCGAGAATTGGAAGCAGACATGATAAAGATGAATAGAAACTGGAAAGGATTTCTCAAGAAAGAGTTGGATCGAGAATGCTGGTAGAAACCCTATGCTACTGTACGAGGGGTAACAGGCGTAAGGAAGTAATCTTGAGATATAATTGTCTATTACTTCTTGGTTATTTCATTCTACAATTAGACTAAAACATTGCTTCACCTGTGAAAATTTTTTGTGATTTCACTTATTTGGCCATTATGTAGCTTACCTATATAATGAATTAAAATACTACCCCGAACCGTTTTTTTCATTAAAAAAGTAGCATAAATAAGAAAATAGTCTCCGATAATAGTGTTTCACTAGTTATCTTGAAATGAATTAATCAATTCACGGTTATAGAGGCTCAGTAAACGATAAAATCATTACCCTTTATAAATGCTATGAAAATCGAGCTAGGTGAAATTTATACAATCTCGGGATTCTTCATTTTTATGCTATATATTCATTCTTTATATTTCGCTGTTGAAGCATATTGGTTCCACACGCATGGTACTCCTATTTACACGAGATTTTCGTTATTATTTGCGTCTACCTCGTATCTTTATTGCACTAAGAAATGAGATTTCTTTTGAACAAAATGTTTATAGGTTCCATGTATATGACTGATTAGAATGAACTTAGATATCAAATATTTTGAACTAATTTTCTCCATTTTATCTCCAATTTCGTAGGATGAATTACGTGAAACTGGGCGTTTGCATTATTTAGATGAAGGGATATGGTTTCTGGCTTTGGTTAACGATCAACCTCGTCGTGAACCAATCAAATTCGCTATCGGTGATGCAGGTAATTATGTCTGATTTGTCTGTAAATGTATATCTTTTTTGAAGTTTGCGATTATTTGAGCTATTTCTCTTTTACTGGGGTGTTTCTTTCAATAGTTTTTCTACAATAAATTGCCTAATAATATATGTGTATTTTACTCCATTACTTATCAATTTGAAAATATCTCTTGTCACTGATTGCCACCAGCTAATCACTTTAGCGCAACTAAGGAGCACTTGCCTGGTGTTTTGCTCTAATTTGGAATTTTTCAGAAATCTAAACATATGTCAAATGGCTATCCGGATGCACTGGTTGCATTCATTTACATGCTGTCATTCAGCTTATTCTGTACTGTAGTTACTACTTTAAATCGATATAAATCTCATTCGTCAAATAACGCAAGTTTCGTATAGATTAGGTGATTTAAAAATACCCAATAATAGGATTTTTCTTTATTTGGGTGCTTTTAATTTGAATCCGAGATGAAGTTATGCAAGACTTGTCTATTGTACAACCTATACTGCTCATTGTTATACACATACAACAGTCTACCAACTACGATTATCTTAAATAATCTGGTCATCACTTGGATAACTAAATCTACCTAATTTTAGCTGATATCCAAAAATGTATTGTGGGATCACCTCACAAACACAACATGAATATATTGTACTCATTGATGAGATCCTGTTCGAACTGTATTCAGCAGTTAAGTTTGTTAAATTAACTACATGGTTTTGCTTTGAATCAGCAATTCATAGATTCCATTTAGAATACAAGTCTCCTTACAAATTCAAATTTTATTCTCTCACGAAGTTAACTATCCTTAGTCAGTCAATCAGCATTCAAAAGACTGAATTCGTCTTATCTAAATGTATCGAATGTCTAACGAAAAATGCTGTGAATATTATTCGCCGTCAATCATCATTAGAAGTTCATCTACAGACAATCAAAATTTATTATCATTATTATGAATCATTTGTATGTGGATAATTAATCTTCATCAAATTAAAACAAGAGAATAATGAAACCATCATTGATGATAAATAAACCAAACGTAAAATATTTGTTAATTAATGAGATGCGATGTATGTAATTCCAACAGGTTGTTTAATAATTTATCTGAATCATCAAAAATAACAGTTGAATCATCATGATATGAAGTAATAATAATAATAATAATAATAATAAACAGCGTGTAGATTGATGTACCCGTTCATTTACTAGACGAGGAAAATGTGGGTTAACTTAGTTACCTTTGTCTGTAAGTTGGTACATTATAATGGTTTATCACTGAGTGTATGTGTGAGTGTATGAATGGCAGAAACCGATTTTACTTGCGTGTATTTGTTTGCCTTATCGAATTATTTCATAGAACTAATACTTATTATTCTGAATTTCGTTAGAAAAAACTGCAAGACTAAGCGTATTTAGTAGATGAATTTCTGTATAATTCTTTCTCAACTCGGTGCTTTACTGATTCAATCAGATACCTTGGCTATTCAACTCGTTTCAAATTTTCTTCACTCAGTGAATGTTCCGCTCGTTTATTGTCTAGCTGAAAGATTCACAACTATTTATATTTTCCCTAGCGTTCTCTTAGTCCAAGTAAAACGGGATGAAATGACATACGCATGAGATTGCTTAATAATTCATTTATTAGAAAGCACTTTCACTGTATTGATTTCTTGAACATTCGAAGTCGAAGTACCCGTGATAAATCGATTCACTTTTGTATATGCACCGCCGTATTTGATCCCGTGTAAAGTATGTCGTACCCTTATTCTATAGTTTGTCGACTAAGAAACATAACGTGAATCCATAAATAAATAGTTTAATGTCAAGATGAATCTTGTTTGATTTTTTCTGATTGAAGTTAAGTGACTAGGAAGACTTTGATATCATTTATCAAGTGTTTCCCATCACTTTCAGTTACGATTCAACAATAATTTTACTTGTATGAATTAATACTTCTTCTGTAACCTTCTCCGTTTGTTAGTGAGTTCTCTCTATAATTAAAAATTTGTATAAATGATGAGCATTACTGTGAAGCATTTTGCAAAATAGTGATAAGAATGTCGATATTTTCACATGGTAGTTAATTTGTTTTTTTTTTTCTGTTATTTCTTTCTACGTCATCTGACTCGATTTCAGTTAGCAAATATTTCAGCATTAACTTTTACATTATTATCATGACGATAGTCAGCTTAATACTGAAACATTTCTTGACCTAAATTCTGAAATAGTCTTAATCTGACTGTTGCTATCATGCGGTACAAATACCTGCAACGTCAATCGTTACACATGTTTTCATATAATAATGATACCTTTCAAAGTTACTGAAACCACTTACTGTGTGTTCGAAAAATCACTCTTCCACGTGGGATTCTAGCATTTTGTTGATTATATAATATTCCTAGTCATTGTGGCAACAAATATTCTCTTGTCAGCCTAAATAGTTTTTGTGATTCGGATGATGACTTCTTAGAAATCTCATGTGAAAATGAGGTAGTATTCTATTCCCTCTTGATTTTCACTATTTTTTAGGTCAGTTTGTGATGTGAAACGGAAGGTATTCATCTACTTATTACCATCGTTTAATGTAAACAAACAAACATCACTTTGTTTAAGTGAAGTCATAATATCAAATACAAAGTTTTGGATACACAGTTTTAAAATTTTAAGAAATTCTCTTCTGTTATGAAAGGTTTATTTTGTTAAACGGTTAAGGTTATAAGTTGTTTTCTACTAGTATCTCATATTTCATGTTAATAATACTGTTGTACACATGTAAATGATTATTAACTATTACAATCCATCTGTATATGCATGAAATAACAATATTGTTTTCCTTCCCTACATTCAAAATGATTTCCCTAAGGCGGACTATCACCGTTCATAAACAAATTTGTGTGCACATAAGTGTTATGTAAATATAAAATATCGAGTTGTAAACTGTATACACTGAAAACCAGTGCTATGGTTGTAGGTGGGAGTGGTGATCATGCAGCAGTAGAAGTAATAATGGTGGTAGTAGCTTTTATTATGATTATTCATGCTGTAAACTGACCTTGCAGTCTTACAAAAACTGTTTATGTTTACGTTTTTATTTACTTATTACCAAGTGGATTTATGTGCAAAAACACATTATTATTTGTTCTTTGCTTTTTCTCCAATGTATAGCTATTGTAATTTTTGTGTAAGGAAATTCAATTCGTCCTTTCTTCATTGCTTACTGTCTCACTCTGGTTGGTTTCCTTGACGATCCTTTTTTAAAATTTAAAGATCTGATTATTTATCTTAAGTGTTTTCTCTTTTGTTTAAAATCAGCATTTTGTCCTCTAAATAAACACCAATATAGATAACGGAAAGAGGAGCTGTAGCACTAGGGATTATGTTAACTGAACATGTATTCATTCAGTATGAATATCAAATCTTACGACGACTTTTGATGTAAGTTTAGGCTAGAAAAGTTACGAGTCTTGCTCATGTAGTCATTGATTGTGTATTTGTTTTCCTGCAAGATCCTGTCTACCTATTTGGTTGGGCTCCTGTAATATTGGAAGTTACTAGTTGTGTACGACAATCTGAAATAGATCCCGAATAAACAGATGTGTTTTATTCTTATCAGATATATGCTTTGTTTTTGTTTTATTTTATTCATATCCCTTCTTAGCTCATTTGACAATCATTATATCCGCTTGTTGACCTCGTATTATGGTGTCTGTTGGAACTATGACAATTTTTATGTTGTTGTATCTATCTATAAATAATATTCTTTAAATTTCCTATGACCTTCTTAAATGTTCTCAAATATTCTTCATTTTTGAATATTCTATGGGGATTTTTAAACCTTCTTAAATGTCTATCTTTCTCCAAGCATCTATCTTCCCTCTGTGTTCCAACGCGTTGGTGATAATTGTTGAAGTATTGTGTTTGTCAGTTAACCAGTCTATCAACTTCGCATTAGATCGCGTTCCTATCAGAAGAATCACAATTGTTTGTAATTAAAAGTAACCATAAGACAAGCGCAAAATACAACATTATTACATTAGTCTTGTTAGTGAATCAGTCGTCAATACCATATTGATACAAATATCTTTGTTGGGTGATTTTCAAAATAAGTTTTGATTAAAGTATAGTTACACCTAGTGTAAATTTATTCACCTAATATCGAAAACACTTTGAAAATAACTTACAAGTTATCGCATTAATACTATAATAATGTAGATTGCTAATCTAGCCTTTTTTAGAATAACTACCTTGAAATTCTTTTCTATTTTTGATTGTTTTTATTAATAAATACTGGAATCCATTTTCTAATCAACTATCCATTTTAACATTTACCAGCTTAGTTTCGAAACAGCTAGCTATGATTGAAAAATTGCAGTCGTTCTGAAGTGATCCTTTAGAAAGTCACTAGGAACCAAAAAAAGTACCATTAAAGCCTTGATGCAACACACAAGCGAACAATACTGTTTTCAATTAGATCTTTATCACACTTCTCATACCTGATAATCTTCTTATTACATTATCTTACTTATATCTTCTCACCCCTTTCATACCTCTTATTTATTAGTTGCATACTTAAGCAGATTGTCCACACACTTCTTATCACTTAATTCCTAATAGTTATTATTTTAGTGTGTTTACTTTTTCTGGTTTTAACGTACTTCCTATGTCGAAATCCTTGTTCATGTTATCATGCTGACGGCTGTTCTCATTTTTACTACTCTACCTGTCACCTTACTACCAATTTGAACTTCTTACCAATTATAATGTCACATCATTCTTTTTAATCGTCATGAATAACTCATAAATTCTATTTATCCGTTTAATAATTGTATATATGCATATAAATATTACTGTATGTTAGAGTAAAGCCTGATGATCTAATTGAGGAAATAGTATTGTTCGCGTGCGTTACTCTAATTTACCCAATCTTGTTGTTTCTGATGCGTGTCTTTCCTGTTGTTATTTTTCACCATTTCATTTCAGTCCAAACGATGTATTTCTTATATATTTTAACAAAAGGAGGATTAAAAGCTACAAGTATCCAACTTTAATGATGTAACATTGTTTTTTTTTTTTTTACTATCTAGGTGTAGATTTTGTTATATCAGTGAAAATACAATTCTCTTATAGTGTAAATTAGTTAGTATATGAAAGTCTAATCACATCTACATGGGTGGAAATAGTGTCTTTAAGCTTTGTGAATTATTATCATTGTGATTAAATATTAAAATCCTTTTAAGATTAATTTACAGGTGTCTAATAGTAAACGCAGTTTTAACTCGTTTCACTGCACTGTACATCTATTATAGTTATCATTTCTGTGAATCGATGTTTTGTAGCGTGAAATTTGAACGCAGATACACATTCACGTCTTATATATTAGTCGGTACAACAATATGCAAGTAATTTTCTGTGTGATGCTTATGATCATTATGTTTTGCAGGTGATATTCTGGTTCATCAGTGAGTAATGATGTTTCTAGTTAAATAGTTCATGAGAGTTAGTTATATTTAAAGATTGTTTTCATGACAGGCTGACACTAACCGCAGTGTATTGTTAAAAACTAATCATCACTTTAGTTGTTTCATTCTAATTTGAGACTTATTGGCAGTGGTGGGCACCACAAAGTTAAAATCCTTGATCTTCAGGCGGCCATGCTATCATTCAGACACTGCAACCTAAACCAATGATTCTTATTTCACACGTTTATTTTATTCGAATTATAGCATAGCTATTGTTCAATTCTATCTTAATAACTGTTTCACTACAGACTTCGTTAACTCCACAATTCACAGCGTTTCACTAGAACTTTGGGAATCACGCCACGTAGTATAACCATAACAAGTTCCAAATCAGCAGAGCTTCTCTTTAAGTGTTTTGTGTTTTTGGTGATTTACTAACTTATTTCAGTGTATTATGAAAACATTCTTCAAATTTCTGCATAGTTGCCAGTTTATTTACGTTTTAATCAGTTTTCGTGGATTACAACTATTATCGGAAAAATGGATGAATTAACTGATCTTCAACTTAGTAAAATGCATCACGAATGGTTAAGCAAAGGGAACAAATGTGACATTGATTTGATCTTTTAGCTGCTTATCATTTATCATCTTCAATGATAACTTAAGCAAAGAAATTATTAAACTGCTTTTTACTATTGCAGAGAACCCTTTTTGGTTGCTTTATCGTAACTAAATCGCTATAAATTCCTAATGGTTGAAGTAATGCTTATGTACAAAACTTCCATGTGTACTATGGTCGTGATTATAACTCATTATGTAGAGCTCATTTTATCTTCTTTCCTACAACAGGAAATACTTTTCATATTTCACTATAATGATTCACTTGTCTTCAAATCATCGCTTATAACTTAGCTGTTTTGTTATTTCAATCTTGTTGATTGAATACACATCATGCCCTTTCAAACGTTTTACTGCTTCGTTCATGTTTATTCTTCCATCTTCAGTATGGTCACTCTTTAACATGATTTGTACATTTGTTTTTATTTTCACACCGGTGCTTTGCTTCTTTTCCCCGATAAGTTCTCTATTATAATCTGTAAATCTCTAACCAACACACATACACACACAAGCAAACCACATAGACGCCTACAAACTTTTAAAAATAACAAAATGTAATCTTTCTGTGAAACGGCCACAAGAAGGGAAAGCTTCATAGTGTAGAAACTCAAGGTAGATAAATTTATGTCGAACAAATTGCATCATTCGTCTGCTCTGGTAATAAAATGTTTTTATTACTTAATTTATTTATTTGAACACATAAATGTTGGTACAAAGGGGCACCAAATACATATGCGCCACACAATACCAATGAGAATGTGAAGAGGTAGAGAACGTAAAGTGCGTGTAAGAAATAGAAGAAAAATAACGAACAGAAATGAGTGTATGATAGTCAAATAATAATAACAATAGTGGGAAAAGCAGACTAATTAGCAAAGATACGACCAGAAAGAATTCTTCGAGTTAAAGAAGTTACGTCTATTTCTTATGAAAAAAGTAAAAGAAAGTTGCAGCAGGATTGCCACTGGATTCTATTCTCAACCATATCTTATAACGTCCTAAGACACTATGTTGCACCACCTCTAAGACCCCAACCAAGGAGTCGTGAAGGACCAACATAAGCCAGTCCTGTACAGCTCTCTTTCATACCACGACATCGTATCATACACTGACCACCTGTCCGCTTTTTCCAACTAGTTTCAGGGTCGGCAAGTAATGTACGACGTGGAATTCTCCGGGACGACATTCGTAAAACATATCCAAGCCACCGAAGTCGATGTTTCAAGATGGTGACGCTAATTAAATTATCGTCGCTGTACCCGAACACACGTTGCCGAACCTCTTCATTACTAACATGATGTTGTCACTGGATGTCAGCAATTCTTCGAAGACAACGATGACCAAACACAGGGAGTCATCTAATATCCTCATCTCGAAGAGGCCAAGTTTCACAAGCATAGGGCAAAACTGCTCTCACCGACGCGTTGTAGATCCGACTTTTTACAGACAGACCAAGATTACGAGGGAGCCAAAGATTGCGGCATAAGCCTCTCTGGCTTACACTATATGTGAATTGATCTCATCACTCAGGCCAGTACCAGCACTTACACAGCTACCCAGATACACGAACTTCTCGACTACTTCTATCTGCTCACTACCCAGAGTGAGTGCAGATTCAGGGCCCTGCCATTCTCGTAGAAGTACTTTGCAATTGGAAGTTGCTAAGTACGTACCATACCTATGGACCTTGATTGCCATCTGATTAAGTGCGGATTGCATGGTTTGGGTATTATCGCACAGTAGGACAATATAATTCGCGTACTCAAGGTCGAGAAGTCTTTCTCCAGACAACAGATCCACACCACCATTACCTACATCCGTTAGAGCTGTTTCCAGAATGTCGTCGATAGCAAAGTTGAAGAGGAATGGTGAGATTGGGTAATCCATTATAACCCCACTGCTCGAATGGAACAATGGAGGTGGTTGCATGCCCTCACTCTGCCTGGGGTGTTTATATATGGGGCTTTTAAGATGTTAATAAACTTCTAAGTCACACCTTTCTTCAATAGACAATCCCAGAGAACAGTCCTGTCCAACGAATCGAAGGCAACCGTGATATCAAGAAACACTACGATTGTTGGCCTGTGATAAGTATGACGGTGTTCTAACAGTTGGCGGAGGGTGAAGATATGATCAATACATCCTCGATTAGAATGAAAACCAGCCTGCTCCTCGCAAGTCAATCTTTCACGGGTTTTGAACAACCTACAAAGTATAACGGAAGCCAATGGTTTGGACGGAATCGGAAGTAGACTTATCTCCCTATAGTTGATGCAGAAACGACGTGAACCCTTTTTAAAAATTGAGAAAACTATCGACTCATTCCATAATGTTGGGACACTAACTGCCAGACCTTTGTAAACAATGTTGTCAGTTCCTTAACCAGAAAGTTACCATCTTTAAAAAGGGCCGGAGGTAAGTCATCTGGGCCCGGTGATTTGTAGCTCTTCAAAAGTTGGAGTTCCTTGCGGACTTCCGCCTCGTTAGGTGGGTCAGTTGTCGCAGGCCGTGGAGGGCAGGACAGTCTGGTCGATGTTATCGGGTCAGCAGACCAGTTGAACTGCTCTTCGAAAAATTCTGCCCATCGTCCATGTTGTTGATTGGCATCCCATCATCTTCAAAAATTGTTTCAATCACACCAGAAATCGTGTTGCCAGTGACTCGGATGAGTTGGAAGAGCTTCCTTAGTTATTATATACAGCTGCTGCTTCCAACTCATTGGCATGCTCCGACTATTAGGCTCTTCAGTCCTTACACAAGCTTCGTTTGTGGTCAAACTCGCGGTCACCCGGAGAAGACCGAGGGGCTTCAATGAGTTTTAAAGTGCCTAAAGAAACCCAGTGCTTATGGGCGGGTTGTTTCACAAATCCGCAAGCGACTTTATTCGCCATTATCATGGCGTCATGCAATTACAACCAATGTTCAACTATACTTCTCGGTGGAATGGTAGCTAGTCTTGAGCCTAGCTAGGTTTGATATTTAGTTGCAACATAAGATGCAACCAATTTGCTGACATCGATTTGTTTGGGACGATGAACTTGTTGGCCACTGAAACGCAATGTAAGATTAGGGCATGATCATAATCCAGATAGGTACTTTAAGAGAATCGTCAATATTGTACACAACCATGCCAGTAGTAGCTGATCGCGATATGATCAACCTGAGTCCACGTTTGAGATGCAGAGAGAGGACGCCAGATGGCACATCGAAGATGACTGTGTTGGAAGTTAGTTCCAGTCAGAAACAGGTTATGGTCTGCGCACATTTGCAGTAGGCGGTCCCCGTTATCTGGCTTGCGACCTACAAGTCCCCATTGACCACCTAAACTATATATATATTTTTTAGCTTGTGTTCGTATTTTGTTTCCTCAATGCCGTTCTACAGTTCCCAAAAAATAAACTTTTTAAAATTTCTTTTTTCTGTATTATGAGTCTAGACCGGAACTCTTTTACTTTTGTTATAAATGTTTTCTCTCTAAAAAGTTGAAAACTATTTAATGCGTTATCTTCATAATATTTTCGTCTGATTGACATTTCCTGATGATATGCAACATTTTAATGGGTTATGGAACACTGTGACTACAAAATTAGCAATTGTGTAATAACTCAAATCATTAACCATACATTTCATTCCTATAGGTATGCGTGTGTGTATGCGCTAATTGTTTGATAGTAAATATCATCTCGATTTCTAATGGATCACTGGTGGAATATATAGTATCAATTATCCAACTGCTCTATGACTACTTTTTCTGTTTTCAGAAGACCATTTGAATATTTAAATGAATTATTATGATGACTTGAACAGACAGTACAATAGTTGTTGGTTATCAGTCAACTGAAGTCTAATATTCAACCATCCTCGGTATGTATAAATTGATGGTTGAATGGTAGACTTGTTAATTATCCGTTTTTGAATTCACTTGGCATCGTGTACTTGGATATTCTCATTAATGTTTAGGTTACAATTGACCAGTCTTTTATTGGCATATTGGCGTATTGCCTTAATTCAAAAGCATTATAAGCAAAGACGAATAGTGGCTAGCAGTGAAATCCAGCTAGCTAAGTAGATAACGCGATGGCGTTTGAAGCAAACGGTACTGGGTTTGAGTCCCAGGGTGAATATCAACTATAAGATGCAGGTACATCCACTTGACGAGTCCCAAGTAGGACGGAACGCGCGTCCTGGATTCCATTGCTAGCTACTATCCATCTTTGCTTATCCATTTTTGAGTTATTTTAAGCGCAATCTATATGTTCATTATACTTTTAAGTGGAGTGTAGTCCATTAGATTCTAGTAATATTAACTAAGTTATTGAAAATCTGTTGTCAGTTGGACTTTTTTCAAACAATATTTTCAGTTGCAAATACTTTTCTCTAATATCAGTTTGATTAATTTTTTTACAGGTGGAATAAAGTTCTGCTTTCACTTAGTAATAATAAGTTTTACACATTTTACCCAACCCTAGGTTCTTTTTTTGTTTCTGTTGATGCAAAAGATGATAGATATAGTTAACTTCATATTTTTTCGAGCAATTATTAAGTCTATATTTTTGTTGAAGCTTTATTTTCATGTATAACTCACGACTTCTTTCTCACCAATATTAACGGTAGAAACATGAAAACTTCCCCCATGAAATTTAGCGTCCTAATATCATATTAAAGCATTAATCTTTATAAGTCCAGGTTTCTGTTTTAAACTATATAACTATTTCAGTGGTAGCTCACTGATGAGCATCAAAGAATAATCTCAGCTGTTTCATAAACACATGTACCTGGATGATGGCTTTCGTCGTTCTCTAAGTTTCCGCCCCATACAATAGAACTGCCTTGACATTTGTATTGAAAATTCTAACTTTGGTGTTGGTTTACAGTTGGTTTGAGTTCCAGATGTTCTTCACTTGTAGATATGCTGCTCTTGCTTTGCCGATCCGCGCCTTCACATCTGCATCAGATCCACCCTGTTCATCAATGATGCTGCCCAGATATGTAAAGGTTTTTACATCTTCCAAATCTTCTCCGTCAAGTGTGATTCGATTGTTGCATGTTGTTGTTGCTTTTCCCTTTGTGTATGTTGAGACCTACTACTGCTGCGTCACTGGTCGTCTTCTACATTTGTTGTTGCGTGTGCGATAGAAGAGCCAGATCATCTGCGAAGTCTAGATTGTCCAGCTGCATCCTAGCCGTCCACTGTATTCCATGCTTCCCCTCAGATGTTGACGTCTTCATGATCCAGTCGATCACCAGGAGAAAGAGAAAGGGTGAGAGTAAACAGCCTTGCCTGACACCGGTCTTTACTTCGAACGACTTTGTCAACTCTCCTCCATGTAAGACTTTGCAGTTTAATCCATCATATGAATTTTGTATGATATTGACTATCTTCTGAGGCACGCCGTAGTATCGAAGAAGCCTCCACAGTGTTGTCCTGTCCATGCTGTCAAATTCTTTCTTGTAGTCAATGAAGTTGATATAGAGCAATGAATTCCACTCAATTGATTGTTCCACAATGATTCGTGGTGTTGCGATTTGGTCTTTACACAATCGATCCCTACGTAATCGATCCTGTTGGTCTCGACGTTGTGCGTCTACGGACTCCATATTGTTTAACAATACCCTGTTGAAGACTTCCTGGTATTGAAAAAAGAGTGATTCCTCTATAGCTCTCACACTTGCTGAGATCGCCTTTGTTTGGAATCTTGATCAGGTGTCCTTCTTTCCAGTCTGTTGGTACTTGTTCTTCATTCAAAATCTTGCTGGAAAGAACGTTCATTACCTTTGCAGTTACTGCTACATCTGCTTTCAGTGCCTCTGCTGGAACGTTGTCTGGTCCCGCTGCTTTGCCGCTCTTGATTTGTCTGATGGCTATGTTGATATCTTCAATTGTTTTTTGACCAACAAAGTGTATTTGTCAGTTCATGCTTTATTAGAGCCATCGAGTACGTATACCATTCAACACTATTTTGAGAAACGTTATGTTTCAGTTATCTATGCTAAATTTATACAACCATAATTACCTTGAAATCATGGGGAAGTCTATTCTCTAACGTTGCGTTTAGCCGTTTTTTCATAATTAAGAACGTGTACTTTACTCACTGTTCTGGTTAAGAAGAAACATATCCTAAATCTTAATTTATTGCAATTAAAAATTGATAATCTGATGTGCATAAATTTTGCGACAGTATTTCCCACCAGATTATCATCATCATACTGAAACAAAATTCTTGTATAAACCTGTTTGTCAGCAATTATTCAAGTTGATATTCCATTCAATATCCTAATGTCACAGCGTTGTTTTTTGTTGATAATTTTCAAAAGTTGAATGTAAAATTATGAAATTTTATCCAACACTGTTCAAAGTAACATTATTTTTTATCAAACTTCGACATGCTATTGTACAATGATTATACAACGCTTCAAATGAACAATGTAAACGAAATATGGCTTTACGAAATTCATAAATTTATTTCTCACCATCCATATGTATGCCTGAATGAATATTATGAATTCGCAGCTGGAGTCAGTTCACTTATTTCAGTCGCGTTCTGATCCAGACCTCATAATTTATCGTAAATTAAAATTTGTTGTACATAGAACGTAGTGAAATCACAAAAACTCCCCAAGTTATTTTGAACCAATGAAACAATACAGTTTTTCTTTTGTTATTGGTATTTTACTTCAAATAGAATTTCAATGTTTGTCAGAAGTTTTTTAGCTATTCATGGATTTCACGAATCGACTATGACTATTATGACGATCAATAAAATGATGTATGTTTAATGCTACCTACATATTACGTTTTCTGTCTATAAACCATTCTATTTTAAATGAATATAAAAATCTAATTATATATCTTTCGTCATATTTCTAAAATCTCTTCTCCGTTTGTATACTTTTGATCAGTAATGCGACGAGGTTGTCCAAATGATTGCAGTAATCGTGGTGTGTGTGATGGTGGTGTTTGCGATTGTGTGAATGGATTCAAAGGTCCAGATTGTTCAATAGGTAAGCGCAACTATATATCAATTCGTTTTTTTCCAATACTGTTAAATAGTGTTCATGTTTCCATGTTTGATGACAATAATATGGATGTTTTAAAATCTTAACCCATTTATCGAAATTCCATAATTTTTTATCCTTAATGCGGTAAAAAATGATGCTGAACTACAAAATTTTATTATTTCTCATATTTATATATAAATATTAGAATTGCTTTAACTTTCAATCAGTCTTCAAACATAATCTTTTGTTCTTTGGATATAATTTTTTTATTTACTCACATTTTAAGCAACAAAATAAACCAGATATCTTGTTGGTTTTATCGACTGATAGATGGTTTTCCTGTTTTTATCACAACTGAATACTTACTTTATCCGCTTTATAATGTTAAGCTACTTAATAATGTTTAGAAGTAGTGATGTGTATTTAACGCACGGTTATTTTCAAGTTAATCAGGGTGACTCGTGTAATAACACAAAACCAACATGAATAAACTTTTTCTCAATGACTTTTATCACTGACTGTTATCAATAGTTAGAGAACTAGATGGCTATCTCTCCATAGTTTTAATGCTCTCTGATTTTCAGTGACTATTTGAGCAGCTAATCCCTGATTAAAGCTATCTTAAAAATAAAAAAAAAACTTTTGAATTCTTGTCTTCCAAAGGTCTGTATGTGGCTTCCGACCGGCAGAATGAAGTTCATAAATCTTAAGCTATTCGCTTAACTCTGTTTACATTTTTATGTGTTTACTACGTACCTCTATTAATTTGGTTTAAACTATTTACCGTTGGTTACAAATAGTCATTATCATTAAAACATGTTTTCATTTGTTCTGGTGATTAATTTTTTCCTAATGACCTTTGTGTCTAGTGTCTAGAATTTCGATTAAAAACATTTTGTATTTATCTTTCAACCTGATGTGTATTTATACATTTATCTCATTATTTTTATTGATAAAAATCTAATAACAATCACTATAGCTGAGTTACCAAAAGTTTGCAGTGGGCATGGTGATTACGCATCTGGTGCTTGTCGATGTTATCCTGAATGGAAAGGTCAAGAGTGTCAGACATTATGGTCTGAATGTGAAGATCCTACCTGTTCAGGTAATGGTCGTTGTGTTGTTGGTGAATGTCAGTGTTATGAAGGTTATGCTGGAAATTTGTGCCAGACACGTAAGTCATTTTAATTAATTAATAACTATACTTGTGTTATCGTTGCTCATTAATTTATATTTAACTGATTGGATGTAATTATGTTTAATGACTTCTGTTTATTTTCATTTACCATATATGTTAATTACTTAGTTAACTGTTTAATCTATTTACAACAACAACTCCTACTACCATTAAATAAACGGAACCTATTGATGTAATTGTTTTTTTCTAATTTGTAATTTTATAAATTCTCTGCACACTACGACTATTATTTTCACTTAACTGTCTGTCGATTGTACGTGTATATTTTTACATGCATTGAGTTTTTTTATATCCATTCATTTATACTTTTCTATTGCACACCTATATGCACACACAGACACTCGTCAATGAGCATGTAAGAGTTGCTGGCAAAACTTATAATTATGCTGGATGGCATCAATATAAAATAATAAAATCGAAATATAATTACATAGTAAGTGAAAAAAGAAAGCGTTAGTGATTAGTTTGGAGAGGATTTCCACTGTTAATGATGAATAGTCAGTCAGTCAGCTACAACGTAGGACCAGGCACATATGTGCATCGGTCCAGGTTGCCAAACCGCATCAGCACAACAAGATGAACACCGGATTCATAGCAGTGGTTAGGTCAAAGGTGGTAATATATAAGAGAAAGATTGCATATAGAGATATAGTACAGGAAGAAAGAATTGGTTCGTAGAAAGAAAGATATGAAGTGATTTTAATCTCTTAGTTTAAGGGAAGACAGGGAGTGTATACACCGACGCCATTGTGATCGATTCTGATGATGAATAATGAAAGCATGACTAAGTAGCTCCTTTGTTCGAATGCTTCTCTAATTAAACCTAGAATATCTAATTTGTACGACGTCAAACGCCGTTAGTATCGAATTAAATTCCTTGTCTTCTGTAATTTCAGTTACCTTCTTTTTGAATTGATTCATTTCAAAAACATTGGTTGCTAATTAAAGCATCAATATGATTATAAGCGTTCAAAAAAATTTTTGCATGAAAAAAATTACACATGGAGAGTTAGTTTTCTATTGTGAAAATTAGAATAACACATAAGCGAACAATTGTTTTCAATTAGATCGTCATCAGGCTTTACTCTAATATACATGAATATTTATACAAAATTTTTTAAACTAATCAAGGCAATTCGGGTCAATAATCAAAATGAAATAGAATAATTCTCTACACATAATAGGTAAAAGTACAAGTTGATAGTAGTAGGAAGACAGGTGAACTGATAATAGTGAGAATAATAAAATACAATAACAAAACTCTTATTAATAGTTAAACGTTGGAAATAGAAGGTCAAACAAACATGGGTAAATAGACTAGGAATAGTAATCACAAAACATTAAAATCATTACGTAATAAGATGTGTGTAAATAATCAGATAGTGAAGAATACAAACGGCAAGAGGCGGAAAATTACAAACAAATAATGGATGTGAAAATAAGGTTAACGATAACAAAAATAGAATAAAATAAATAATGATAATAATAAAAAAACTTTAAAAAAGATTCGTTAGTTAAGTTATAACTGGCCATGGAAGGGATAGGGGGGTCGCGTATTTCTTCTGTACACATAAATTGGGGTTATATGTACGAATTCCAATGGCTTCAGCTATATGTAAGAGGCGTGAACGAACTCCGTTGGGAAATGATGGAGGTATACGATAGATAACTCGAAATGATTTCGATTTATGCACAGCATGAACGCTATCAATGAGATGTGCCAAGATAGAACTGCGAATAGATTTTATCTGGCCCTTCATGTACCAAGTTGGTAGATGTTCACTCATTCGTTGGTTAAGTTGCCTGGTAGTACGCCCTATATAGCTATCTCCACAGGAGCAGCTGAATTTGTAAATGCACATAGAAGAGGCCAACTCAGGTAACTTATCCTTCGTTTGAGTAGACATCGCTGGTCGACAAGAGAAGGTCAACGCAAGATTGGCTGCGTAGAATGTCTTCGTGATTACTTTAGGTAACCTACATTTCAGAGTGTCACTAGCCACATCCCCGTTGAATTGCACTTTAATGTATAAAGGTTTCTTACGAACAGTCGAAATCTCCCACTTCTTTATTATGCCATACATGTACTTCTTAATGAAAGCACTGGGGTAGCCGATCTCGGTCAGTGAGTTGTTGATAAATTCAAGCTCCTGACTTAGAGTATCTACTGTACAGATCTTTTTTGCTCTGCTAGTGAGACACCTGACCAAATCTCTCTTGTAACGGATAGGTGTGAAACTGAAGAAGTGAGTATATTGGCATGAAGAGGGGTTTCTTCCATACACGCTTCTACTTAATGTGCCGTCACTTCGTCGGCTTAGTGTGACGTCAAGGAAGTTCAGCTTCTTATCACGCTCGCTTTCACCAGTGAAAGTGATCGCTGGGTGAACACTGTTGAACTGTTCTAGGAGTTCCTCCTTACTGGTGTTTTGATCTACGATAATGAAGGTGTTAACGTAGCGGCAATATAAATCAAGTTTCTTAATAGTCTCATTCAGAGGTCCATTTTCTAGCTTTGCTAGGAAGAGGTCAGCTAAAATCGGGCCTAGAGGCGAGCCCATGGCTATCCTGTCTATTTGTCTATAATAAGTATTGCTGAAGACAAAGTGTACATTCAGCGTGCATCTTAAGAGCATTTCCTTTAGACTATCGTTAGGCAAGCCAATGTTGATTTGTTTTTCTGATATTCTGATATATAAATATTCATATTAGAGTAAAGCCTGATGACAATCTAATTGAAAACAATTGTTCGCTTATATGTGTTGTTCTAGTTAGTTTTCTCTTCAACTTTATTGATTTATGAATATTAGAGATCGTCTTATGCTTTCCATTATTTATCAGTTAAGTCGTATGAGTTTTAACTAGCCAAGTAATTATATATCTACATGGCCTTAAAGGCAAGCGATAAATATCATAGCAAGAGAGCGATGAACCAATAAACATAAAATAATTTAGGCAGCTACGAAAAATACCTACTATACGGAATTATAGTCATCAATTCAAAATAAATAAATAAAAAACTAATAAGTAAAGAAAACAGATTACAAAGATTAAATCATCACCAAAAGTATATCGTACATAAGATGAGTGACCAATAATTCTGTGTTCCATATTCCATGCTTTAATCAACTCATGGATCTTTATACTGATGAACATCAATAGCAGGGAAGTTTGATAGAATGACAGTACTTGAATAGGTACATATTAATGAATGAACATGGATATTTCATACTAATTTTAACTAGTCGATTTATTGGTCAAATGTTTCCAGTTACTATCATCTTTATAATTTGTTGTAACGGGTGGACTGCAGGTTAGATGGGCAGCGTATTTATCGATCACATCAGTGACACGTAAAACACGTAAGGACGACCTAGAGTCCCGATTGGTCCCGCTTCCCTGTCTAGCCCAGCCAGTTGAGTCTAGAACGCAAGTCACAGCCTCTGAGTTATGAATCGTTATATTTCAAACACACTCTGTTTATATACCAACCAACCAGACCACATTGTACCACAAAATAGAAAACAACATTTGTACAATATTTGACAGGTGAAATGAATATCGACCAATGGAAATGTCCATTTAACGTCCAAGGTCACCATTAGACTTAACACGATAATTATTGGTATATTCCTCTGTATCCCTAACATAATTGTACATCTTGTTCGTGGAATTATTCCCTTTTACCTACGTAATTTGATTGTTCTTTCCTGTTTTATGCCACAATAATATATTAGTTATATTAACTGCGCGAATTGTTTATATTTGTCTAGGCATTGTTTTCTTCATCAAACAACAAAACCCCACCAGAACGTCCATTTTTTCTAATCGCTATTATATTTGACCTGGTTCCTAGCCACTACCTACCTGGGTTTTCACTGTTGGCCTGTGTATAAACAGAGTTCTAGAGGTGGCCAAACCAAAATATGGCATGAGTCCGTGAATTTGTTAACTGTTGACCTGAGTCATTTTAGTACTCGTCCACCATCTAGTTGAATTCAGTGCGATAATCACCATCACCGGTTGTAGACCTTAGGTGATATGGTCGCCTCCGCAAAGTCGTATTCTTGCTCTATTTCCTCCCAAATTTCCAGTTTCAAAATTATTTCATACCTTTATTCCCTCATTACATTCCTTTTTTTCGGATGGTATCCTCTATGTTTTGTATGTTTTACTACCACTAATGTTACTTTTATTTCAACCACTTTGCTACTTATCTTGTTGATTTTACCTTGCTGAACTGATATGGTATTAAGACTTTGGTTGATGCACTATTGTTCCAAGTCCTGCTTCAAATACAACAGATCGAAAATATTTGGATCCTATTCAAATATTCAACATAGGCTAATGAACTTAAGAAGTAGTTGAACAAATAAAAGCAACTTTTATCTTTATAATCACCTAACCTTATGAACATTTCTGCCTGGTTTATCGAAGATGGTGTCCGCATATATAAGGTTTATAATTTTCTCGTATGAACCGATAAGTACTGGCTTCGAGTCTCAGTGTGAAAATCGATAATACGATCCAAGTATAGCCTACTGAAAATCCCTAATAAGATGAAACACGCATCGTAGATCCCACTGTTAACCATCCTGTCTTGTTTGTTATTTTTCATGACACTTCGGTTGTTTGAGATTTGTTTAACGAAATATCACTTATTACAATGAAAATAATTTCTGATTTGATTAGAACTTATTTTATTAGTTTCCCCATATGCTCAACCATGAAATTCTAACATCAACACTTTTTCCATAAATTACCATTTTATGTATGTATTTATTTTTTGATACAATAAATTGTAAATCAAATTAGATGAAGTAGGAGTTTTCAGTTCCTACTAGTACTACTACTAGATTTCTTCAGGGCCTAAACCCAGCATTACATTAGGAAAATTAAATTTTAAAAAACAACAAAATAATAAAGTCGGCATACATGTAATGTAGAAAGAAATAAGAAGCAGAAATAAGTAGTTGTTTCTATGTTTGCATATCAAAGTGAGAAATAGATAGAGATAGGCGGACATCGGATACCAAAAGAAAGCAAATGAAACAGTTGAAATTATTCGCGTTTGCAAATATATCTAACACATGAAAAAGGTTTAAAACAAATGCTTTTGGCCTCTTTTTTAACCGTCTCGTTTATAAAGTTATTCTTTTTTCATCCTTGTAGTTTGGATGTATTGAATTTATTACAGTTTTGTTAGGTTCTTTGACGTCGTAATCGGGTGTTGATACTGTGGCACGATGTGGTTAAGTAATCATTGCTCACAAACACGCACTGACTGTAAATGACCAGTTGAATTAAATGAAAACACTGAACAATCGATCAAATAATAATAATATTTTTGCACTGACGTGATTGAACTTTTTTTGCCTAGGTTCCACAGAACGCATTAAAAAACCCATTTTAAGTTTTATTTTCATTTCATATTATTTATCGGATTCAGGAACGTGTATCTCTTTCAATTGTTCTGGTCACGGAGTTTGCATGAATGGAAATTGTCGATGCTTCAATGGTTGGTCTGGTATCGGTTGTGAGCTACCTGTACCTAATCATTTAATAAATTCTGAACTAATTCATCCGTCTAATGGAGCATCTACCTCTGGTAACACGGGTAATGGAAATAATGATAATAATAATAATAATAAAATGTTTAACCGATTAATGATGAAGTCACTGTCTTCTCCTTCTTCATCGTCTGTACGAGCGATGGGATTATCATCCGCACCTGTTAGGTTGTTGTTGGATGCAGCATCAGAACAAGGTAAATTTGTTTCTATGAATATTTCAAATCTTATTTATTCCTGTTAATTATGTCATACTTTATTTTCTGTCAGTTCTTTCTTCTTATTCCTATTTCGTCTCTCCATTTGATCAAACTACCAACAACAAAAAATAATGGGATGCTCTAGTTGTTTATGTAACTTAAATAAATAATTTTTACCTCAGTAAAATCGATTTGGTGTAATGTAAACTTATCTGTGTGATTTAATCAAGTTAGAAATCCTTAGCTTTAGATAGAAAGGTTATATTTCGTAGTTTTAAAAGTAATATGCTTGAATATCTTAGTATTTATTTGAGTCGTTTAATATTATTATTACAGACGACGTATATGTTCAGGTAACCAGCACTCTATTTATCTAGTATTTAATCACTCGAATTTTAACCAGTGTTTTGAATCATGTTCTTATTACTTTTAATAGTGACCTCATAACAAGTGATCAGTAAAAGCTTCATATACAAACATATGTTGTATTGCAGCTTGAAATATGATTGCTAAGGAAATAATCATTTATAGCACGTTAGTTCATCTAATGTAAGCGAATGTTACACGCAATGTTTGTCAATATATGTTAACTGATAAATTTAAGAAAATTTGTTGTAACTATAAATTATATATAGCAAAATATTTTTCGTCTTCTTAATAACTCGCAAATACAATGAAATGGAAGTCGTAAAGTTAACTGATAGTTACTGTCAAATACAACGAATATCTTAAGCTGTTTACAAAATCACCCTGTATTGTGTATGAGCAACACGAGCAAAAAACGTTAGATGATTGAACCTAAATTTCAACTTATAACGTCATGAAACCATTACTCGTAAGAAAACTATGCAATTATCTTTAAATCTGCTATTAGCATTTTCCCTGTTTTGTTTTCAGAATGCACACTCGACTGTAGTTCCCACGGTGTATGTGAATATATGGATGGTTATGATCAGCCTGTATGCCGATGCTTTTCTGGTTGGACAGGTTCCGATTGTTCTACAAAACGATGCGATACTCGTTGTTTTATAAATGGACATTGTACTAATGGTACATGTATTTGTAAAGTCGGTTGGAATGGAAAATACTGTACATTAGGTAATTTTCTAATCGTTCTCTTATTTTGCATTGTGAACGAAAAAGTATGTGAATAATGTAGGAGATGTATTGACATGAAATACTCATCTGTTTGTGACACTAATTAGCCAGACAATTTTCCTTTTTGAATTTAATTTATAAATTATCCAAAAAGACATTTGATCGACATTCTCTGATCTTTTGGTAAACACAGTAACTGAATGTTTATCTGTAGGCATGTGAATCATACAGGTGTTCGCTATCTATTACATCAATTGAAAAATAGGAATCAGGTTGCTAATACCAAACTTGGGAAAAGCAGGTAGAACCTTGACCTTTTGGAAGAGCATTAATTATATCTTCAACTTTTGTTAGATTCTGATAAGGGAGTGTATATTGGTAGTATATTTTCAAATATCCAACCTGTTATATACAACTTATGACTTAGCATAAATTTCCATTTGACCAAGTAGCCACAACCTACATCAGACTCTAACTTAATGTTTTAACCTAAATTTGCATTTAATTTAGTTGATCGAAACACTTCACTGTAGTGACTGTCGTTAAGAAGAATATGTGACAATGTCATAAGATCACTTAAAGTATTTAACCTGAATCAGGTAGATGAGGTAATGTTCATCGGTGCTCCGCACTCATTTATTAGGTAGTTTTGCAGTACTTATACTCCTAGATGTAATACTTAGTTTGGGTTTTTAGAAATTAATTTTGAACACTCGGACAATAGTGCTCTCTGATAAAAATTCTAACAGAACATAATGTTTTCTGAATAGTTTGGACGATGATAGATGATTGTTTCAGGTGAATTTATGTTCGATAGTATGATCTTACGTATTTTTGATTTTTGTTCTGGGCTAATATTTTTTTATTCAATGAAATTTACTCTTGTTTTAAACATCTACTGGAAATTCTTTTAACGAATAAAAATCAAATATTTTGAGTAAAATTAGACAATACTCAACAACAATAACTTATTATTCATATAGTTACCTTTCAATATCCTCGTTAATCTTTATCTTTATTCGTTTACTGTTCTGTCTCCCCATCACTTGGGTAAAAATGGCAATGCCTACCGAATGAACTTCGATTGTTACTTTCTAGTTAATTGGTTGATTTTTGTTCACCTCAATTTCTACCTTCCTTTCCCCTGTTCCTTTTTCTTCTGCTGACAAATGTTCATAGCCTGTTCACCGATTTGAGATAATCAGTCGAGTCGTCTAACGTTTATCCTCTAATAACTGTGAACATTAACATGTTAAATACAAATCCGAAATAAAAATGTTAAGCCAATGATATTACCTTGAAGATATTCCATTCTATTTAGTAGGGTATCATGTATGCAGCATAATATATATTCCTAAATTGTGCTAAATGTAATATCGATTAAATGGTGATTTTTGCTAGCTGTTTGATTCAGTTTCTCAATTGGCCTTACAAATTATCTTCAAAATTTCCGTATTTTGCAACTATATTAGAGTATAAAAATGAATCTTTGTTGTTCCCTCTCATTTTTCATCTTACGTCCATATACTTAGTGAACCTGTTGCGGAGATCATGCAAGCTGTTCTTTTATTCTTTACTTATTTGTAGATGGTTGCCCAGATCATTGTAATGGACACGGTCAATGCATCATGAATACATTAACTAATTTTTATTATTGTCAATGTTCTCCTGGTTGGTCAGGTAGTGCGTGTCAACGACAAATCGAAACAATATGTGATGATGGAATAGATAATGATCATGGTAAATTTAGTCTATTAAATAGCCTTTAAGTTTTTAAATAGTATCAAAGATACAAGAACCGTCTAAGTTTGGACAAACAGTCTCACAATAATTGGACGCCGAGTTAATAGAATATATTAAAAAGGAAATTATATTCGTACAAGTCTCAGTGATTGATAGATTTAATAATAACTCCAACGTTTCCCTCGGCAATCAGATCCAAGCTAGTCTGTCTTTTTTTAGTATCACAGGGAATCTCTCAAAATCTAGGTCATTATTAAAATATAACACGAAGCGAATGATTTTATTTGCTTATTTGTAATATTTCTGTCAAGAACATTATTGGTTTATTATTATTATTCACTATTTAACTACACAAACATTGATACAAGAGAGCACCAAACATATATACGCCAGACTTTATCATTCGATTTATGTAAGGGCTGGGATACTGCCTGGGCTCCCAAACAGAAGCAGGTGGTTTTCTTAGAGGGCCACTCCCCGAGCCTTGACGTAGAAGTCTAATCCACAAGGCAGTGGAGCTGCAGTTTCATGGTAGCCGGTGACCAACAATAAGTTCATACGCCATTTGTTCTGGAGCCCATGTACATCAATGGTTTGGAATCAGGATCTTCCAACTCCCCTAGGATGATTCTCCAAACATTCGCTTTTTGTCCTCTCAATTTCGCAAACAATACACCATCCGTGATAAGGCAGTGAGTAGGACTTCCCCGACAGTGGTCGTATACTCGTGGCTATGTGAGGGCATTTCAAGAGGGAGGGCGGGCTCTCCCCACCTCCGGCCGTACCAGGAAATTTGGGGTTATATTGTTGGTTATAAACCACTCGAAATACACCGGACGTAACAAAATTACGAGAAGTCAATGCTTCTTACTTGTTGGATGGGTAAGAAGAGACATGACAAATACACGTATATAGAGCTGAATATAACTATTTTTTTCATTGTGAAACAAAATAAAAATTTCAAAATATTCCTCTGCATGTTATGGGTTTGTAACATTCGTGTACTCAGCTATTATTCATACTATTTGTATTTGAACTAGCAATAATACTCGGCCTCTCAAATCCAAGTAACTAGTACTGTTGGATTCAAACGTGCGAACTAATGGTTAGAAGTCAATTGCTTTGTTTTCTGAGTAGTGACTTCGCAATTACATCTCATACTGTCCCATAATTATTCATTGACATTATGTTAATTAATTTCTTTATAATCTATCTACATTATTATTACGGTTCATATTTGTCCTATAAACATCACCATCATCATGACAGCAATAAGATAATAATAGCATGAGTAGTATCTCGAACCATTCAGTATTCTGTACAAAGGGTCGCACATTCAGTACTTTATACACATATATTACCAGCCCTACCTATAAACAAAACTAATGAACGTAAACGGAGTCCTTTTTATAAAAATTGATCTTTTGCTTATATAAAAATAAAACATTTTCTTATAAAATATCTTGTTACTATATGCATGGAAAATGTTCCTTATGACTGATCGAATATGGAACTATTTTATTATCGTGTACTGATTGGAAATATATCTTTCTGTCAATATAGGATGTTGACAGTTAGCATTAAAAAAAAAGCTAAATAGTTGGGAAAAAATTCATCATACGTGTATATATGTAAATGTGTATGATCTATCTCATTCTTCTGATATATATATATATATATATATATATATATATATATATATATATATATATATATATATATATATATATATATATATATATATAATACTTGTCACACTGTATTGGCTACGATTTTTTAGTCTAATATTCTTGTTCAATACGAGCCTATCTCCCAGTTGACTCCATGTCGTTTTGAAAACGAGTGTCAAGACAAAATAAAATGTATTTGGTGTTTTTTCTATCCTTCAAAAATCTGTGGTGTTCATCTAAATTTATTTCATAATAAATAAATGATCTTGAGACTAGTTAATTTTAGTAGTTGTTCTTACCAATTACTTAGTTATACATTAACAGTGGGTTAAGAGTTTTTGAAACAAAAAATCTAATAATTTTATATTGTGATGTAGAAATGAATTTCCAGTTTTAAAATACCACTCATAAATCTGTTGTTTCATTTCAATACACTACATCTTGGTAGTAGTCATCAATGTAGGTGTTGAACAGAACTCTTAAGTTGACTATTAAGTCAGTTAAAATTTGAACTATTAAATCATATTAGAGTTTACGACATCCTCAAATTTCATTATTATTAATCTACGAATAGCACAGGACTAGTAAATTAACCGTTACTATTCTTGCTAGGTTTTAGTGGATATAAATGACACTTGTTTCTAAAGATGAACAAGCAAATATCCGGTACTTATTGTTTCTCCCAACAAATTTTTTTGGTTTTATTAACTTAACATGTAAACGAACTACTTGTATGGGTGTCGTAACATACATTGTTAAACTGAAATCTATAATTAAATAATCATAGATGGATTTATTTTTGGTATAGGCAAGTAAACTATTATTCTTGAATAACCCAAAGGAAACACTGAATAGATCAAACTCTGTATAAATCATTAATTCATTTACCTCAAAAAAAAACCTTTTTTTAAAAATTTTTTCGCACTGTCATTGCATCGAAGGGAAAAGTGTAGAAACAATCAATTAGATATTTCCAGTCACTCTCCCATATATATATATATATATATATATATATATATATATATATATATATATATATATATATATATATATATTCTACTTTTCTGACAGTGTCTGTACATAATTCATTTTCAGTGACAACTCCCTGTGTAGATTATCTGTATATTTGAACATAAGCACTCACATTTGACATTTGTTTTATTGCTTAACTATTCTATAACGTTTAGGAGAAAATATTTTGCTTAGTTAGCCATGCGTTAATCTACGAACTTCATGTTATTGACAAAATTATACAACTTAATGATAAATGTACTAGCTAATACAAGTTATAGATATAATTTTATTGTGATACGAATAATAAACCAATCTACTTAGGCTGTTCCTTGATCTCAAATGATCGTCTTTCTAGTAGTAAATTAAATGTTAGCTATTTTTATTTCATTCATGTAGAAAATAATAATGTCTTCATAAATGACAAAAATCCGTGCTTGAATATTTAATTCCCATGGACTGCAGTGATATCTTCATATTTATACAGACTAGCCAACGAACTGTAACCGGGATACTGCTTTTTTTCCAATAACTGATAAAACGTTTTTCACTCAGGTAGTACAACCATACGATAGATAGTACAATATCTTTTTTCATCTCGAGGGTTCACAGCCGCCCAGTTAATTTCTGTAGTTGATCGATAGACTTCAACTACCACGTACAAACAAAGTGCTTAATTTCTCTTCCCACTAAAGAAGCTTGAGCTACCTTCAGATAATAAGTACGAAACATATGTTCATCACTTTTTTATAGCTAACAGCCTATGTTTAACAATATTCTTTTCACGTATATATTGACACTTATTTGATTATTTTCCGATTTCTTTATGCATATGTAGGAAAAAGCACAAATATATTTACCTACGATATCTTTATACCTCGAACATTCGTATAATTCAGTGTGGTTAACGACGGTTCATTCAGTCAATATTAACTGACCTAATATTTCATCCTAATGTATATCAGATCTCTGTTCAACTTAAATTAAATTCCAGTTACTTCTGGTTTAAAATGTACTTATCCTATATACAATTTGTCTAATGATTGTTGAACCCCAGTCGATTAAATTTTGTATTTTTCAAACGTCTTTCTGATAATTATACATCTAAAACCATTCAAGTGTAAAATATGAGTCACGAGGATTCTGTGCAATTAACATCTCTGGGTTAAGCAATATTGCATGCGAACATTACTGAATGAGTTTAGCATCTAGATAGTTATTGTAAATCAGGTTGCACTAGACGACCTTATTGTCCCGATTTAGACGGCTTAGCAGATTGCTCACCTACCACGTTATCTAGGTAAAGTTGATCCATGATTTATACTGTTTAATGTTTACATTTATCGACTTTTATCATAATTTTTAGCTCAAGAATAACGTAAGTTATATAACCATAATATCTACATAGAAAACAAACAATTAGTTTAGTTACTCAGAATCAAACTATCTTTTATTCCTTTGGTTAATTAACCGATTAGTTCTGTTCACCTGTGACTCACTAGTGAACTTTAAGTATTTCCTTTAAATAATTCTGTAAATATTTAAAGCCTGCTAAATGTAGTTCAGTATAAGCTTATTTGGTCTTTTTTATGGACTGGTTTTTCTCTTGTTGTTTATAGTACCGTTATTTACCCATACGTTCTTACAAAATGTACAAACATTGATAATATCTCTTAATTTATACAACTGATAATTTAGGAAATATGTATCTCTTATGAGACTAATTATTATTTGCAAATTGTTGGAATTTTATGCCCATTATTATGAGATGTCTATTTATATATAAATTGACAATAACACTCATTTATACGAAAAAAAAGACACAATTCGTTCATTAATTGTTATGTCTCTTATTATAATAAAAAAGCACATAAAGATGCCTCTCTGTCATCTGTTTTTGTAAATCGTAATGTCCACTACATAATGTAAATCAAATTACATTCAGAAAATTACTGTAATAGTAGTTATTATTACTAGTATTGTTATTTTCCAAGGCTCCTACATAATGTTTGTTTCTGATTTCCTGACCTCTTTCATCAATAAAATCCCTGTTACTGTGAGCTTACCATCTAAGTCCGTGCCAAACATCATCCTTGTGTTGTATATGACAACTTATTCACTTATGATACCAAGCATGTATTCATTGAATCTATGTAAGTTGGCCTCCTGATTTCGTTAATGGTAGTCATGTATACGAGCCCAACCTGTTACTTAAGTTTGAAGACAAGAAATAGGTATGAATCAAAATATACACCATCCCATATATATATAAATATAGATTACTAACCAGTTGAGTATATAGGTAAACTTTACTTTATAATTATTCGAACTAAAACACATTAAACTATTGAAATGGTATAAAAAGTGTTCTTTATTATTCATGCTATTTAGTTGCGAAATGCTGATAACCATGAATCAAATCAAGCACCGCCTCTATGAAGTGTAGATCTATCGATTTCTGTTCCGAATTTCTTTTTAATTATATTTCGCTGAGAAATCTAGTTTAGCATGCTGTATAACCAGTCTTTGTAGTTGTCCGTTTTGTCGTTTGTTTCGGCCGTATTGACTAATTTCTTTAAGCTCCATAGTTGTTCCGTTTCAGTCTTTTAACAAAAACAATTTGCGATATTTTTGTTCCTTTTCGTTATTATACATTTGATAAACTATTGTTAATAACCAACGAATATTTATATTGTTGTTATCCTTCTTTTTACCAAAAAACCTGTATATTATTTTTTACTGCACAGCTTGGCGAATGAAATCACTGGAAAGGGATCCCTCCCTTCAAGCACACACACACATTATTGTTCAATAAGTGTTTTTTATACAGATATGTAAACTATCCACACTTAATCATACTAAATACTGTTTTCCTCTTGTCCTCTATTTCCTTTTTCTCGGTTAGATGATCTTGTTGATTGTTTAGATCCCGATTGCTGTACATCGACACATTGTGACCGACTCATTAAACTTGGTCCAAATGCTGGTGGTCTAGCTGCTGATAACGCTCAACAAAGTTGTGCACATAGTGAATCATTTGATTATTACTTATTAATTACACCGATTGCACCCTTGGACAGTGCATTTTATGGCCAATTAGAATTCCTTCTAAGACGTGAACGTATTGTTGTAGAGAACTTTGATCCCAGGTTAGAACAATTTCTGTTAATATGTTGGGTTTTTTTAATAGAAAAAGTTACTTCTCAACTTGTACCTTTAGATTTCCGTCACCTTCCACTGCTGTTGTTATTTTACTTAAATTCGATCTTATTTTCGTTTTAAAATTCTTTGGTTATTTATTTTCGTATTCTTATTTATTTATTTGTTGATTTATTTATCTATTCTGTTACTGATGTTAATATTTATTTCTTCTCTTGGCGTTTAATTCAATAAGTTTTGATGGCCATAAAAATTTTGAAGACTTTTTCCAAGCAAATAAATTATTTTTATTAATGGACCTTCAATTTGATTATTTTACTCAAAGTTTATGTATTATGTTTCAGCTTCAAGAATTTAATTCACCCAACAGCGTAGATGTTCATTGACCCAACTATTCAGATCATTTCAGAACGACGAAATGAATATAACAAGAGCTGCGAAAAAAGATCTCAATAATTTAGTGACAGTAACACTAAGAAAAACCGAACATTGATAAAATGATCCCAAATGACATGATGGAAAGGAATAAATAAAGGAATTCGGGTATTAAATCGGGAAGTAGATAGAGTGAACGCATGTTTTATTGTGAGGGATTCCGATCTATGTTGTACGAAATCTTTAACTACTGATTGTGTTTACTGCACAGACCCTAACCAAGTAGTCTGGATTTACTAACATGGATTGGGCCAACAGTCAGTAACTTCATAGACTGATGCCACGTTTTTAGTTTGATCGCCCCTAGATTTCCACCAACTTATTTCTACAGCAGACAAAATCACCTTCTAGCTAGGCGGTAGTTAGGCGTATATAACGCATGTTCCAACCACCTCATTCATGTTTCACAGCTTTTCAGAATCGATATCTTTATTCAGTGAATTAAGCTCGATGATTATCATTGAACTATTCATGATGAATGTCTCCTCCGCTGTCCTATTCTGTTCACCAGCTTAGTGATTTTCCATTTTTCCTAATTAATGTATACAAACTATTACCGAAAATTGCAATATTTGTAACTGTACTACGGTATACAACATCAGAAAGAGACTTCAAAATAAAATGACCCAAGTACGTTACGTGCAATGCATATATCACTTTGAAGTCTTCGGAAACAAACAGTTATACTGGCCAGTAAAAATTTTTTCTAGTTAAATCAGTAGAAGAAACTAGGCTAGTTTATACTCAAACATCGAAGACTGAACGAGTAAAAACTCATCAAGTAGAAAAATCTCTAAAAATTAGTCAAGTATGAAGATAATGATTAGAGGAAAATAAGTTCAGTCTAATGTTTCATTAGTATGGTGCTTTAGATATTACTGTCTTTCCTTCACACTTCTTATTAATTTCTTTTATCTACGGTTTTGAATGTTCCAAATCTTTCTAATAACCAAAGCTTTCCGCTAAAACATTTTGTTTTTGTTGACTAGTCTTAGGCTTTCTGTCGACTGGTTTTTGCATATTATAGACAAGCATTTATTCCATATTTTTATTTTATGTACCACAGTTCGTCGAATGTAAAATCGTCCATTAACGAAGTGACTTTTTTAAATGTCCAATTACTTAATATATACATCATAATCTTAGTAGACACTTACAATGTTCTCTTAAAAAAAAAACCCTGTACACTCAACTAGTATTTTTTGTATTGCGAACCTCTGAATGCATTTAGTGATGGTGAAATGTACGCAGCGTAATTTTTTTTAAAACAAAATCCTACGGTGTTTTCTACTTATTTCATGACTACGGTGCGTTTTTTCGAAAAGGCATCTCATCTACAGAAAGTGATAAAGCCATTTTGTCAACATTTTTTTTTAGTTCATATTGTAAGTATTAAAGAGCTGGAATACTCCTAAATATTGATTTTTCTGAATCTCAAGGTCATCCGCGAGCATATCATAGACCTTGAATTTTGTTTAAATAACCCCTTTTATTCAAAACATGTATTTCCATTACTATCATCTTGATTTTATTTGAATTATTTTATAGTAAGCATCAAGAATCGAGGTGTCAATACCATCAAGATTCGATTTCAAGGCTTAATTTCCAAGCTTAATATTAGGTCTACAAGTTGGGACAAACAACATTCAGAGATTAACTGTAATTATTATATTTCGATGCCAATAAAAGCCTACATATTTTGTCACCAGTTATTTAATATATAACTAAAAAATCTATCACCTCGCTCATCAGTTTCATTAAAATAAACAAAAACGCAATTAATCATTTAAGATTTTTATAAAAGAAAACATTGGATTACTAACTTACTGGGATGATTTTTTCATACACTTCATAACTTACTTTTGTAATTTCAGTATGCTATTAGCTTCTACAAATCCATGTATATTTGAACTACATTCGCTTATTATTTGACAGCATTACTGTTATTTTATTTTAATTACTTTAAATCGTGTTGTGCATTCACATTGTTCAGACGTATTTCCGTTGTTCGTGGTGTGGTTCGTCAGTGGGATGGAACTGTATTTTGGGGTTGTCGTGTATCCGATCGAGCTAATATGCAAAATGGATATACACTAACTGATAAGAATGGAAGGTCAGTTAATTTTCCAAATTCGAATTACTAATTTAATATAAGTTCATATAATCAGCTTTAAAATACGGTTTTACCTCTGAGCCCTAGTAGTCATAACAATGTTCAAACTTGTTATCCAGTAGGTGAAAGTCGAGTGGTTGATGCACTATTGAGTAATTTGTATCAAATAATTCATTTGCTTACCTTGACTTTTGTATGTGAATAAAGAATCGATATAGAAAAGTGGTAGGCAAAGAGTATATTCTCTACTTCTCTGTTATTAATGAACATATAATTTTAATAGGAACCATCGCAGAAATGTTCATTTGTTTCCACTGACAGAACTCTTTTGTGTATATATGTATCAATCGAACAGTGTCAAAGCTGGAATTTTAATGTATTATACTTAATGTTTAATCAATGTCATCCATTAAGTGTGTAAATTGTCATAACGTTTAAAGAAGTTGGTTACAAGTTTTGGTTTACCTACAGTTTCATTACGAGGTTGTATCCCTCGTCTTTCTATGTGAAAACAAAGGGTTAGTGGTGTTTTAACCCACTACTATACAGTAGCAAGTGTTTTCAGTGAACAAATGTTTATTTAACCACGACAAAACACCAAACATTGTTGTTACTTTGTCATTCAAGTCTTTGGTCAACTAGAAAAGTCCCCCTCCGAACGGTTCTTGGAAATAATTATGGATCGTAGTTCTGATTACTCAAAGTCGACCATAGGATTAAAGTTACAATCGCTTTCAATCTTCCTTACTATTGTTAATTCCTTTACCGTTCATATGCTTCTTGTTTATTGTGTATGTGTCTTGACATTTCCGTTAATGTGCTCTTGCTGTTCTTTCAAAAAATGTAGCATCCTAGATCGAAACTAGTTTGAGTGAGGTCCTAACCCTAGTTTTTTCTTTTTACCGTGTCCCGTCTTCAAAGTATCATATTATGCAGCTCATTAATCTTTTTGTGTTCCTTTTTCGAAATATTTATTGCAGATTTGACTTACCAGTTGATGGGGGAACAATTGTTCAGTTAGAATTCTTACGGTATCCGACTGATCGATTTTCAGCCATACATAATTTATATGTCCCTGTTAATCAAATTGTCAATATGGGTGATTTTTATATGTATGATGCTAAACAATTATCACATAATGACCTACCCACAACAATAACAACGAAAACTACAACAAATAATATTATATCAGGGGATTTTGGGGGTACACTTGGTCCATCACCAATACACGGGGATCTATGGATTATGAACAGTTTTATGCCCAAGTTCTCAGATAAAGATATAGTCGTAGAAAATTTATGTATTAGTGGAAATATACATGACATAGTTACACTTGGTGGTCCTTATATCCAAAGCAATTCATTAATGGATATTTCTACTATTTGCCTAGATGAGCAAAATGTCATATGCGTCAGAAATGGAGCATTGATGTATAATATTCCGATAAAGGTTTGTTAATTTTTTCATGTATATTTTGTAATCATTTGATCGGTAATTTCAGTTTGGAAGATGAAAAGAACCGAATATTTTTATTAATCTTTATAAAGAGATTCGTGTAAGGTATACACCGGATATGCCACCATCCGCCAGCTAGTAAATCCACACAGTGATAGCATTCTATTTAGGTATACAATAATTGAATTTCACCTCAATTCGGATATTTCGCTTTCAATAAATAAACTTACTATTTTTACAGTTTTGTTGTTTATATAGCTGCTAAGGCATTTTTAAAGGTCATCAGTGTGAAATTTTTAAGTCACTTCCGGTGATTGTTTTAACAGAAAAAGCGAATAATTAGATAAAAGGGTAAGTATATTAAACAAATATTCTGATCTGAAATTAGAACTTAGGGCTATTTAATTTTTCGGACGCTTGGAGTATTATAAACTAGAAAACCACTATTAATACAAATTCATTAAATGTGAATGACCAGCGTTTACTCCAGTCAACCAAATTCTCATTTTAATTGTATATCTGTAATCATATAGGATACACAACTGCGGCTTATATACCGTTCCGATCGCACTTCCGGTTACAAACCTGGCATATCTATTCATTTATTAGCATCGAATCGCGCTCCACCTTTGAATTTGAAAGAAATTCACTTAGTAATTGATATTGCTGGTCAACGCCACGTGAAGCTTTTAGAACCTGAACCTGGCTTACTAAACACTTTCTACTGGAATAAAACGGATGGTTACAATCGCTCTGTTTATGGTTTAGCTGAAGCTAAAGGTAAGTATCTGTTTATATTTTTATTTGAAGCTATTTTTTCATTGACAAATCCACGATATATCGTAAAGATTCGATTGCTTCTAGTGTTCTGATACAATGTTTAAAACCGTCTCAAGCATATATCTTAACGTATGAACTACTTTATTTAAATAAAGATTTTTAAAAACTACACTTGTGTATTATTGCTGAATGTGTTCTATTATCTCTCTCCTTACATTTCTATGACCTGATTGCATTCACCTTTCCAGTTTATATGATTCAAATCATTAAAGAAATCTCTTTCCATCGCTTAATATCATATGTTAGTGGACCGTAATCGGGATGGCTACTTTGTATGGCTTCGCAAGAATTTATTTGTAGACTTTATTGAAGAAGTACTTTATACTAAATAAAACGTTAATTACAACTCGAAAAAAAGGGATTTCCCACCGTAACTGATGTTCACATAACCAACATCAGTTTACCTAAAAATTCCCCTCATTGAGGTAAAGGACCACTGTCTAACTAAGAACTATGAACTTATTGGTTTTGATAAAAATTGATAAATGCACAACAGAATGAAATAAACCTACACAAGATCATGCAATTTTAGACGATCTACTTGCTTTATTGACATTTATCAAACAAGAAACTAATCAGGCAACAATTTGTTGTATAATATGACAACTAAATCAGAGAACTGATGAAAATTTTCTAGTAACACATATTTTCACCTAGAAACCGACACAAATTAGGGTTATTTTTGTTCACTGATTGGTACTGTTGTAAGGATTCTTTAAACTGCTTAAACAAAAAATAGTAACCTACTGCCCTCCACAGACTAACTGTGAGGCTATATGGTGTTTAAAAATTAATGTATTCTGTTATTAACTTTCATTCTAAAAGAAAGCTTTTGGTTAAAATGCTAATAATTAGACCATGTGTGGCTTTTTATATTATCGAATAAGTTATTATTGTTCTGAGTAATCGTAAGTATCTTCTATGATCAAAATGTTCTAAACTCGAATATCACAATTCTATCACTACTACTTACCATCAACTTCGTAACTATTTCATTTATTATATACAAGTTTAAATACAACCTTTTTGGAAATACTCACACATAGAAAAACAATCGTTGTAATGGAATAGGAAATATCCCATTTAATTAATGATTAAAAATGAAATCAGTGAGATTGTAACATAATTATGGAAATTGATATTTGAAAAGTAGCAATAAAGAACTTGTTTTAATTTCGTAAAATTCCTTTCAGCGAATTAATCTTTCTTATTTTGTAATAATAGTCATCTCGATTAATCATCCTTTTTTGGCGCCTTGTAACAAATGTGAAGAAGTTCAGCTGTCAATTGATAAATTCAATATCATCCATTTAGATTAAATAAGCTTTAGTCTACATTTTTTGAATACAGAATTGAAATTTCTCAATTTTAAAACATAACATTGTTTGGTTCACTTAAAATGAATTTTCTTTAAGATTAGCCTAGTGATTTTTCCACATCACAGAAGATTTTGTTCGTAAATTATAACAATGAATATTTCATACACACAAACATATTTTTGTTATGATGACATCACGACACTGGACTAAAATTAGTTAAACCAATGAATTTGTTCAATAGATTGTAAATTGTTCACCTTAATGTTGATTGTTTACAATTACTTTTCTAATTTTGATGAATAAGTTCTTTTACAACACTTAAAGTTTTATTGGAACTCTAACATTGAACAACAAATAATTCTGTTTATATAAAAATCAGTTCCTGTTTAGTGTGAATATAACGAAAAGATGAAACTACCAATGTTTCTGATCAGATGATAATACCCATCAGAATGGTCCATCAAAAAGTGTTAACTGGGCATTAAACTGAATAATACGCAGATTGGTGACGGAGCAGTAATCAATTTTATGCTATCCAATATTCAATACTGATCGAATTTCTTCATTTTGACATCCAACCAATGAAAATATATCCTTTAACACATTACAAATTAATTCACAGAATTTTATCAACACTAAAGTCTAGATAAATACGACATTACTTATTATTTAGTAATTAACCGGTGTGAAATATCTCAGTCCAATAAAAAGTCAGTCTCAGCCTGGATAGCTCAGGGTAAATGCAGCCGATTGTGATAGCAGATGACATGAGTTCAAATCCCATGGCGAGTGTCCATTTCCTCAGTTTTACAGACACCCTGTACCATTGAATGCCTAATAGCAAGAATTCTATGTGCGAAGCCTTTTGCCAGTAGCCACCTAGTATTTAAAGTGAATAATATTTGCAATACCAACGTCTTTTTGATCTATCATTTCAAGCAAACAATTCTTAATATAAATTTTACGTTTGAAAATTATTAAGCTCAGTCATTCTTTTATTTCTGTTGGTATGAATAACTTTACGTTTAACTGTATGTTGACCTAATCTTGCGAAATTTATGTTACGACTAAATCCCTTTTAATCTTTTTTCTTAGTATCTGTTGGTTATGCATACACGAACTGTCCACGTATTTTCTGGGAATATCGAGTTGTCCAACTACCCGGAAGCGAACTAATCAGTTCAGATTTAGCTAATTGGAATTTAAATATTTTACATACGTATGCGGTTAGTCATGGGATTATTTATCGGTAAGTTCCACTATACGAGCATTTATATTATGCAGTGGTGATATGGTTAGTAAAATATCTGAATAACTTCTGATAATTTCAAATTAATTAGGCATTGGGTGGATTGTTTATGATAATAAAGCTTGTATTGATCTAATTCCGTTAATTATTTATTCTGTAAAGAAGCGGCTTACATTAGGTTCTCGAATATTAGAGATTCAACTTTCTACATTCTGGGATATAGAAATTTTTTATCACACTGAATACGAAGCTGAATTTGACCAATCGATTAGTGTGTGTGAAGCCAATCAAACTCCAGATTGTAACTGTTCGAATGTCAAAGATCAAAGCTGATAAGCAACCGATTGAATTATCGCTAAGAAAATGAAGCCTCTTACTCCATCGTGTTAAGAATTACTGTACTGGTGAAAAGCACATTGATTTCGTCATGAATTTCTATGAAATTATCTCTAGCCTCTCCAAAGGAGATACATGTAGAAAAGTACACCAAGCATCGTGAGGTTCCCGCTTGTATTTAGCTTCGCAAAATAGAGCTTTAGTACAGTAGGCGCTGAACATACATGATTAATTAATTAAAATAAATAAAAAACCGAAACATTTCCTGGGATATTTGCAAGGTTGAAAAAATAGATGTTTCATCGGGACATCAAAGATTTGGCTACTGGGTACATGGTTTATATATATATATATATATATATATATATATATATATATATATATATATATATATATATATATATATATATATATATATATGGCTTAATTATTATTTCGTTTAATTTTGTTAAGCGGTGATGGTTCACATTTCTACTTGAAACAAACAGACTGGCATATTAGTGCAGTCATTGGACTAACTGAACAACGTCGACCGCCAAACGACTGTAGTCAATGTTCAATTAATGATAAACCAACTCGACAATTATCTCTACGTAACCCATACTGTTTACTAACTGATTCAGTTGGCAATCTTCTAATTGGAGATGGGGGATTTTTACGTTGGTTAAATTCAACTAAATCAGCCGAGGAGTACAAGTAGGTTAATTTGTAATATTCACTTTTTATTTTTTTTCTTTTATATATTTGTTTTGGATACATTAAAATTGTGTAACGAAATAGATTAATAAAATGAATGTTATTCTCTGTGTTGTGTTCAATCTGGTGCTAATCTATAAGCAATTACATTAAACTTAAATCGTTTACTCTAGAAACTTTGTTTCCGCCATAAATACTTTCTGGAAGTTACATATCACTTAAAATACTGTTTTGTCCTTGTTTGATAAACTATTATTTCATGTCATCCATCTTTATTATCCCTGAAACTATACTTAGACTTTGTAGAACTATAATCATCACTATGTATACATCGCTTCTTCAATGACCAGGAAAGACCAAGAATTTCAATTTTCATTAGATTATGAAATTTTTTCAATTAAAAAAACTGTCTGATTTTGTTTTCGTGTAATTATAACTATCGAGTTAGGTCTGCCGACTGCGAAATTGACATTTTCACTGAGTTTCCTAAATTCATTTGTTCATTACATCCCAAAGATCAGAAATCAACTATAATTTGTACTGCCCAACTTTATATTGAATAAATATTCTTTTCTTAATTCAAACGTCATAAAATTCTTTCTCTATACTTATCTTTCAGGTCTTCATCAGTGTTATCGTCTTCCTCACTATCTTTTAGAGCGCCACTGATAAGATCAGATTCACTAAACAGTCCATTTCAAGAACAATTAAAACGTAATGATCGTAGAAGATGGGAAACAATAATTGATTACAAGCTTGACTTTCTTCAATCCAATTTTGATGAAGATCAGTTAACAAACTATTTTATAACTGTTCATCCAAATTATATATATCGTACAAACGATTACACTATGGTAACATTATTAGGGAACAGTGGAAATGTTGGTGGAGCAGACCTTTCAAATGGATTATTCCTGTCACACACGAGTAGTAAAAGCATATGGTGGCTAAAAACTACACCAGATTTATCAGCACACTTACTTATTGGAGGAAATTGTCAATCGCCAAGCTCTAAATCTAACATTAATTCTGAATCATCGTCCTCAACTGCATTCAACTATCAAGAGTTCTGTATTAAACAGAATTTGAAATCCCCTAAAGGAATTGTCGCTACACAAACGGTGTGTGCTTGTTTCTTTTTGTTGTACATAAACTATCTTACAGCTCCATTTTGCTGCACTCAATAGTTTTTGTTGGGTGATTTGCAGAAATATAAATTTAGTGTTGAGCGAAAAAAAGAAATCTAATGGGAACTCTTTGATTTATTACTTTATGTAAGATTTATGTTTTCATTTCTGCTACCACATATAGATCCTTACCACGTCGTTTAAATGAGAAACTGTATCTGCGAACTATTTAGATGTAATTTGAATGCACGAAACATACACTTCCCAAATATTACCTCCAATAATACTCATGTATAAAGCACATATATAAAGCATCCAACTGTAATTTAACTTAGTGGTCTAATCAATTTTTTGGTTGGTAGATAGTGGTTGTTGATCTCCCTGGTGTAAATAAGATATCTAGCTTCATTACCTATTCATTCATATCTGTTTACTCTGTGATAATACGGACCCTCTTCTATGATTACTCGTCTTACCTGCAATCGATTTCATGAAATCTGCCTCTTGAATCCAGAACACTATTGATTCACTTCATTTCGAAGGGTCAATTGATATAAATCAAATGTGCATGAAATTGTTTTTTGTGTCAGTTGAATTTTTATTCAAACATATATTAAACAATTTCGATTTTCTTTTTATTATTTAAAGAAAACTAATTTTATTATTAATTCTAGACATTATTGTTCAGTACAATTTTATCTGCGAACACCTTAGTTACTAAACCAATCAACAATGTTATTATCTCTTACAGAATGTGTTATCCAATCATATTAGCGACTCAATCAATCCATTGCTTCATAGATAGTATTTTAGATAGACCAAATTTACAGAACAAGTTATTAATACTAGCACAGTGTAGTATGAAGTATAATTTCCGTTCAAATGTTTCCGTAAATTGTATACTACTGGCAAGTAGGTAAAACGTAATTAAAACAATAAATAAGAAAACTGTATTTCACTCTATGGATTTCGCAATACTTGATAACTGAACAAATTACTTGCTTTATTTCAAGTCATGCATTAATTGATTATATACATATACGTTCTATTAAACAAATTGGGATAGAGATACTCGGTTTTGTATCAATTGTTCGTGAACTAAATAAATAAATATGTTTCAAATTTATTTGTAGACTGTTTATTAACAGCATTTATCAAAAAGTCGTATAATATGGTACATTTTGTCTCATTTACTTGTATAATATTGTTTTTTTTTATAACGGTTTGTTTGTTTTAAGTTTGTTTATACTTTTCGTTCCCAATATAAATATATAGGAATTGTATTTTATTGATTCTCAATCTATTTGGTCATTGTCGTTACGGCAAACTGGTTCTAGTACGATCCCATTTTCCCGACTTGTAATTGGAAGTGATCCAAATTATTTATCAAATCCAAAGTCACTTAACACAACTACCTCAGGGACCAGTATTCAAAAAACAACTCCATCTTCATCGACACCACCTTGTGACCGATCTGTCCCGGGAAATCAGATGTTGTTAAATAATCCTGAACACTTAGCATTTAGCACCTTAGAGCAAACATTATACTTCTCTGATAACGACCATGTAAGTTTTTATAATTATGAAAAAACCATTTTGCTTGAAATACTGACTTCGTTAAACAACTCATTAATAATATTTTTCCCCTAAAACCATCTGTTAGATGCTAAATGACTGTATAATACCTGTTAAATAATTATTTAGTCGAGGCTATGAGCTGTCTAACAAATATAGTATGAATGTAGTATCAGTCAGCAACTTTCAACTAAGTTTAAAGTAAACACTATCTCCCTCTGTATTCCAGAATAAATTAATTCTTACAAAACTCACAAATCTGTACAGTTTCTACAGATTTGTTAAAAGTTATTGGGAATTACACTAATCGAATGGCTGATAAAGTTTCAGATATAATCATAAACCTTTCCCCTCATAGGTCACATTCTGTAGTAATATGTATACTCGGAATGATCTTAACCGTTCATGAATAATGATCAAACTTCTCTCATTGACTTAAAGTGAAAGTGCACTAATACCTGCCTGTTGCTCTGTGTAATCAGAAAAAACTTTATCGTAATAAATATGTAGATCGCTTCTTAGCATTGCTAATTACCAAAAGTTTATCTCTAAATGAGACCACTATTAACTTCGGACAGAATTATTACTAAAACTTAACGTCATGTTGATTGTCTTCAAATGATTAACGAACCTCGTGTTTATCAGGAAATCTGTTCGATTAATTTTGATAGATTATGAGCTCACCATGTCTTCAATATCATCTTTAATAATTTATATCAAATTTATCTAGATTTTCACTGTAATTTAAGTGTTTTAGAAGACTTTAATTGCAGTTTATGAGATAAGGTTGGGACCGTTTTAAAATCCATTACCTAAGAATCTGTCATATTTGAATAATCAATCTGAGATTCGATTCTTTGCTGCACTCTGCACACTCAGTTAGGTACCCTTATGGTCTGACTATAAGTGGTCAGTGATATGAAAAAAGTGTAAGCCTTCAACCGAATCTTTGCAAAACACTTAACAAGAAATACTGGCGAACTTTTTGGTTTGGGTTAAGCTCAACCGAATGAGTTCATACATATACCATTGAATGAAATCATGTTTGTTAAAAATGAAGTATTGCTATTTGGTCATACTATATGGAAGACAGTTATGCATCTTTTTATCTGTATGTGTAATCAAAGGTAAATGGAGTATATTCAAGCTTATTCTTTTTTGAAATGTCGTTAGTAAGAAATATATTTACTTTGTTGAATTCCACATAACTAGTGCTAAATCAAACACTATTAGCAAGTAGGCAAAGCGTAATTAGAACATTGAATAAGAAAATTGTAACATGTTAAAATCAAAAATATCAAATGTACATTATAATATAACTAAAAACGATAACTCTTTTTAGCGTTTGCTACTAATAGTCTTATTTCGCTTGCACTACCATCTAAAAACACAAAAATCTCGTTTGTTATTTTAACCAATAATTTGAGATGTCTTATTAAGTCACCAAGTCGATATATACTAAAGTGACAGGTGTGTTAGTTGCAAATGATCTAACATTCACAGAAAATGGTTACGAATTTTTTGCTTAGATCCTATGGCAACCATTAGAATATATCAACAAATTGATAACATAACATTTGAAAAAATTTGTCGTAATAATTGTGAATATGTAATTGTTTTTTTAGGTTTATCGGTACCATTTAGTCAATCAAATGGTATCGTTAGCAGCTGGACGCCTTAAAGGCTGTCCTATTAAAACAGATGATTGGAGTTTTGCTCCACTGGCAACACAAGTTGAATTAGGTGATATTCGTGGTCTCAGTGTATCAGCTCAAGGTGATTTGTTTATCGCGGGACCTCAGCATATATGGATCCGTCGGTCGAATGATAATCGCTTGTATCCTATTACTGGAATTCATCCTAGTCAACCTAGACAGTTCAAGGGAGATGTGAATAATTCAAAGAAACGTCATTCTAGCACTGATGAAAGTGTTATAGATTTAGGATTAGTCAATGAATTTTCATTTAACAGTATTAGCAGTATAACTGTCAGTTTATTTGGTGAACTATTTGTAGCCGATAATTCACATAACAGAGTAAGTTTAAAATATCAACAATACTTATACGGCTCTATTCTTATTTTGTTAATTTCCATAGAATTTTATTTTCCTTGATGATATCAACATCGAAGTTGCTTGAATAGCTAAACACAATGCCATCTTTACTCGTGTCAAAACATTTTTTGTGTTAGAGCAAGCTGTTCTACTGTGATACACGAAAAATGAATAGTTACCTTTGCCAACAGCCTGTTTGGTTGTGTGATTTCACGAGAGGCAATAGATTGTTTTCTGCTGTACAGTTAAATCTTTTCTAATGTGAGCCATACACTGTACAGATTGTGATTTTATTGCAGTGTTTGAATTTCACTCTGTGGTGATTTTGCATGATGCACGTTGTGCTACTGAATAAACCCTAAAAACACATAAGTTAGACATTCTAGTCTGTTTCATTTCAGCTGAATTTACTGTTCTCTTTTATTTGATATCCATGATTACGCATACTTTTGTTGTTAAATAAGTAATCTATCTATTCTACCGCATCTGGTCACTGTGTCGAGCGTATTTGTCTATCTTCATTGTACCACTTTCATAGGCTTTACAAATTCGTGTCAAGCGTCTTCTCGAAGGTCATTCTACCCTAGATAACAATAACAAATGGCTATCTCGCATTATACTGCTCTGGCACACTGTGTCCAGACCACTCAATTTGTTTGATAGATTAAGCTACTTTGTTTTTTCTATTTTTGTGGCCTATCTACGGACTAGAAGTCTTTCTCTTTTGTGTTTAATGGGCGTAAATTATAATAAAAGTCAACCAATTTACTCAACAGTTATTGTTTAATGCGAAATCACTTCCATCACTAGTAGGAGCATCAAGAAACAAATTATAGTTGGGAATAAACAGTTGTTATAGATATTTGCTAGCAGTTGAGTCGTCTGATCTGAATGAAATCATTAAATGCTCTATCGTATCTAAAAACGAAAGGATTTTAAGTAACGTTTTTGCCACTTAAGTCTTCATAATTTCTATGAAAATATTCACTAAAATTTGACACTACGATTAGAACGGACAGAGATGGTTTTCAAACTTTGTGTTCACCAACTGATCCTAGTTGGACCAACACTGAAAATCTGGAATTGCTGGACAGTCGTTTCGTCCTAGTGTAAGACTCCTCTAAACTTGGACTAGCTTTTAGATATAATTCCTGGAGTTTTGGTGAAAAATCGTGAGCGACGGAGTTCAACCATGTTGAATATGAGACAGTTATCCAATCCTGGCACTGTGATAGTTGAGCAATATTGTGATTTGATTGAAATTGGACATTATTACCGTTGAATCTTGGCTGAATGGTCTAGAGTTTAGATGTTTATACACGAGACCTAAGTCCTTGGGTACGATTCCCGGTTGCGGGGTCGTAAATACGCATTATTGGGCAGTCCCGTACTAGAGCGAAACGGCCATCCCCTGGTTCCAGGTTTTCAGTAGTGGTCAAACTAAAGTCATTTCGTGATATGGTCTTTGACGATTCTTTGGCCTCCACAAAACTCTACACTGATAAAAACGACTTTAAAACTTATACTTGGTTATACGACTAATGAAAGTGAATTATGTGAAGGCCCAATTAAATGCAAGTGATAGTTGGAAGATGTGTTTGCGGCAATACATTTATTTGTCGTAAATAGAGCACATACGGATTATAATCGATTTTCGTCACTGGTGTTACTGGCTTTCTATCATTTATAGGAAAACAGTCATTACATTCTGTTCTCAACTTAGCTGCATTTCTTAGATTATCCCCAAACAACGAATAATAACTGTAAAGTCAACTTAGTAAGTGAAAAAAACAAGGAGTTATAAATACAATCGCCAGTCAGTTTAATGTTCATATACCGAAGTTTAAAGTGCATTTTCGCCTTAATTTCATAAATATGAAAAAAGTAACAAAAATCACCACATGGTGCTCGAATATTGAAGACTATTGTTATACGAGGTTGATAAAACCGTGGATTCAAAAACAGTTTTCGAATCTAGACAAACTAGTTAACCTATTTAAGCTTACTTATTCTTAGGATCCTTTAATTAAATAATCTGAGCTAGTTATGATAATAATCTTCAAACTTCTGAAAATATCTTGCAGGTCCTATTGGTTTAAAGTATGTTAGTGAAATATTGCTTTGACTGACAGTTCTTGGAAAATGATCATTCAAAGAACAGTTTTCACGTACCGATTTTATTTGAGTTATCTTTGAAAATGTAATGTCTACACCCTTACAAATCAAGTATTCATGCAGAATTATTATGATTGAATAATTTTTCATGGCATTAAAGAGTTCTACCCCAGGTGGAGACACATTCCTATATGTTTGTCTGATTTAGTATTTATTTGCTCAGCCCATCGATACCTGTATTTCTGAATCCTAAACCACATTTTATTCTACCACATTATTTGATAGATCGATAAATTGAGACCAGTTTCAACATTTGCTGCTGAAGATAAATTCTTATTTATAGACAGATACACTAGATTAATAAGGAAATGCTATTCTATTCTGTTTTTGGTAAGCTACTGCTTCAATAGTTCAGTGTTAGCATCTCTAGATGTTACACTGAGTGACACGCATTTGAACCCTATGGCTGGAATCATATTCTTAAAAATTGCAGATTTCTCTTGCTGACAAGTTTTAACAAAGATGAAACGCAAGTCCAGCGTGTCCCGTCCATTACCTGCAGTCACCTAGCATTGAAGAGAAGTGTACGAAATTCTGAGTTACTTCGCTTGATGACTTCATTGTAACCTATTTGGATCTCAACCAGAGCCAAGAATTAGACGTAATGACATCGATGTCAATTAATACTAGACTGTTAACTGATTTATGCAAATTTATTGCCAATATAGGGAACTCAGACGACTGTTGCATGTAAAATATCGATATCTGAATGATTTGACCAGTAAAATTCATTTTGCATTGTTTATTTGAATCTTCACATTGATGTTTAGGATTGCGATTGATCAGTCTCTTATCGGCGTGTGTGCACCCTGTGCGGATTGCATCGATATTTCCTTAAGTCACAAGCATTATAAACAAAGATCGATGGTAGCTAGCAGTGGAATTCAGGACGCGCGTTTCGTCTTATTTGGGACTCGTCGGTTGGCTGTATCTGCATTCCAGAGTCGATGTTCACCCTGGGACTCGAACCCATTACCGTTCACTTCAATGGGAAGATTCAAATAAGCAGTGCACAGTGAATTTAAACTTCTCTCCATTGCACAAGCTAGTTGCTATCAGGACTCGGTAGCTAAGTGGATAACGCGATGGCGTTTGAAGCGAACGGTACTGGGTTTGAGTCCTAGATTGAACATCGACTTCGGGATGCAGATGCGTCCATCTGACGAGTCCCAAATAGGATGAAAAGCGCGTCTTGTATTTGACTGCTAGTCATCATCCGTCTTTGCTTAAGACTTAGCCGGTAATTTTAATTTAGTAACTGGGTATCTATCTTAGCTTGGATGTTACGTGAACGAAAGACAGGCATTATAGCACAGGTGTTCATTCCGTTTTCAAGTTTCACCGATATCTAAACAAACTAAGTTGCCTACTCAATAATGATTAACAAAATTTATCACCATGAGTATGAGTCTTAAATCCCGACTGAAACCCTTTACCGATTAGATTCTGTTATCAATTCGTTTTTGAATTTATTTCAGATACCATGTGTTAAATTTTCTTAAAATACGATTTTCATCTCGATATCCTCACTTTTATTGGTATCAGTTTGTATTTTCTTGCAGCAATTCATTTTATGTACTTGTTACTTCACGATTCACTTCATGCTTTATTTATGCAACAGGTATATCGTATACATTATCAATTGCCGGAAAAGTCTGAAACAGGCAACACATATCGTATACTATACTCACAAACAGATGAAATCGATTCATTCGGTTCTTATGGCCAATTGATTTCAACTGAGAGTGCTTCTACTCAAATGATATCACATAGACTGGATTATCGTAATAATGAAATAAGCGGTTGGCTTTCACAAATTCGTGGTGATGATCATAATATTAAATTAAGTATACATCGTGATACACATGGAAATCTTTTACGCCTTCAAACCCCAACAGGTAAAATGTTGTTCTTTTATTTTTACTTGTTGGTTGCATTGCATCATAACAGCATCTGAAACGTACATCTTGAAACTGGGTAAACAATACGAAATTGACAACATTTACTCATTCCGTGCTTTCTTCACGGTCGTAATTCAGTTAACATATTTCGTGGCATAACTGTATGAATTGCCTTTAACAAAACGTAAAAGATATGACAGTATAACACAAAGACAAACTACAACACTAGGTCAGTTAGATCATAATAGTTATAGCCATTATTTTCCGCACAAAATTTCGTTGTATCATATAGTTGTTTCATATTTCTTTCTGTTGTAGCTTTATCCGCTGTCCTTGCTGGGTCTTCCACATATTTCTGCTTGTCAGCTCTATTACTCTTCCTCACTTTCTTGTTTGCTTCTGTGTATCTAGCCAGTGCGTTGACTTCCTCTGTTCTTGTTTGACTGTCGTTAATTGTTGACTTCTTGTTCTTCTTTTCTTGAATCTTGTCCAGGGTTTCCATAGAGATCTGTTCCTTATGATGAAGCTTGTTGTGGCCGAACACCTCCTGACGCGTAGAAGTCAGTGTTTCTTTGATCCCTTTCGATTTGTCCTCTATAGTAGTTTCCTCTTCTTTGGGTAGATCTTGTAAGACTTGAAAGCTGTAGTTGAGAGCTATCTTGAGTTCGTTGGGTTTGTCAGTATCTCGAAGAAAGGCTGTATTAAACCTTGGTACTGCTGTTTCCCCAGTTGTTCAGAGCTTCATTAGCCTCAGTTTTATCTTGGCCACAACCAGCTAGTGGTGATCTGAAGCTATGTCGGCTACTTTCCTTGTTCTCATACCATCCACTGAATTTCCGAATTTTCCAGGGATACAAATATGATCGACCTGGTTCTGTGTGGTGTGATCCGGTGAGACCCATGTAGCTTTGTGTGTGCGATTGTGTGGGAATATCGTGCAGCATATAACCACTTTTTGAATGCACATAAAGTTGCAAATCTCTCATCATTTTCGTTCCTCTTCCCTAGTGCATGTTGTCCAATAATATCTTCGTACCCGGTGTTGCCCATCCCGACTTTGGCGTTTAGGTCCCTCATCAGGATGGTCAGGTTTTTTCCTGAGCACTTCGGTATGATCGGTTGCAGCCTCCAGTGAAACTTGTCTTTCCAAAAATCTTTCACAGGTGAAGCAATGTTTTACTCTTATTGTAGAATGAAATAACCAAGAAGTAATAGACAAATATATCTCAAGATTACTTCCTTACGCCTGTTACCCCTCGTACAGTAGCATAGGGTTTCTACCAGCATTCTCGATCCAACTCTTTCTTGAGAAATCCTTTCCAGTTTCTATTCATCTTTATCATGTCTGCTTCCAATTCTCGACGCAATGTGTTCTTCAGCATTCCTCATTGCCATTTCCCTTTAGGATTCCAAGTTATAGCTTGCCTCGTGATGCAGTTTGATAATTTCCTTAATGTGTTCCCTATCCTCTTTCAGCGTCTTTTCCTAATTTCCTCTTCAGATGGAAGCTGGTTTGCCCTCTACGATAGTAAGTTGTTGTTGATGGTATGCGGCCAACGGACATTAAGTATCTTGCGTAGAAAATTGTTTAGAAATACTTTTACCATTTGATGATGGTTGTGGTAGACCTCGAAGTTTCCGGTCCGTACAGTAGAACTGTCTTGACGTTCTCACTGAAGATTATGGCTTTGATCCTAGTTGACAGTTGTTTTGATTTCCATATGTTCTTCAACCGTAGGAATGCTGTCCTTGTTTTGCCAATACTTGTATTTACATCTGCATCGCATCCTCTCTGTTCATCGATTGTGCTGTTCAGGCACGTGAGAGTTTCCACCTCTTCTAGAGCTTCTCCATTAAGTGTGATTGGGTTGGTGTTCTTCATGTTCTTTTTGAGCATCTTGTTTTTTTCCCTGTGTATGTTGAGGCATACTGATGCAGAGGCTGCTGCTACACTGGTTGTCATCGCCTGCATTTGTTGCTGTGTGTGGGATAGAAGAGCTACGCCATTTACCAAGTCCAAATCATCTAATTGCATCTAAACAATCAGTTGTATTCTGTGCTTCCCCTCAGATGTAGAAGTCTTCATAATCCAGTCAAACACCAAAAGAAAGAAGTACACCATAGTGTCAAAGAGGGTTGCATAAGTTTCTCTCATCCACATTTCCAGATGCTTTCTGATAGTCAAGGAAGTTGATGTATAATGATGAGTTCTACTCAATAGACTGTTCAACAATGAACCGTATTGTCACGATTCGGTCGGTACACGGCAGATCATTATGAAATCTAGTTTGTCGAGCTTGATGTTGACTGTATGCTGCATCCTTCATTCGGTTCATCAACACTATTGAAAACTTTCCTTGATACTGACAGTAGTGCGATGGCTTTGTGGTCCTCATACCTGCTATGATCTTCCTTTGGTATATTGATGTGACATCCCTATTTTCAGTCTGTCGGTACTTGTCCTTTTTCTTAAATCTTTCTTAAGAGAACGTGGAGCACCTTTCGATTTGCCTTCATATCTGACTTTAATGCTTTAACTAGGATAATGTCTGGTCTTGATGCTTTCTGTCTATAGATTTGTCTGATAGTCATCTTGATTTCTTCGATCATTGGTGGAATGACATCTATGAGGTCTGTAGGTGCTGCTCCAATGTGTAAAGGGTTCATTAAGGTTGGTTTACTCAAGAACTCTTCAAAGCGTTCTACCCACCTGTTCCATGGCTTTTGAATTTTATTAATTGGTTTGCTTTATTTGTTCTTGGCTGATCTCTGGGGTCTATCGTATTTTCCTGCTAGTTTCTTGGTTGTCATATAGTTGTCCCATATTTTCTTTTCTTCCAGCTTTTTCTACTGTCGTCGCTAGGTCTTTCATGTATTTCCGTTTATCATCTCTAATGCTCTTCCTCACTTGTCTCTTTGCTCCTGCGTATTCGGTTAGTCCTTTGGTTTTCTCTGCTCTTATTCGGCTGTTGTTGATTACTGTCCTCTTGTCATTCCCCTTATGAATCGTGTTTAAGGTGTTGATGGAGATCTATTCTTCATATTGATGCTTCATGCGGCCCAGGACCTGAAATATCGGAGTTACGGTTGTTTGCGGTTGTTTCCATAGTGGTTTCCTCTTCTTTGAGTCGATCTTGTAAGGTCTGGAACCTGTTGTTGGGTTCTATGTTGAAATTGTTGAGTTTGTCAGTATCTCGAAGAAAAACTGTATCAGACTTTTGTATTGTTGTTTGTCGAGGTTTCCAATGCTTCTTTAGCTATAGTTTTAGCTTGGCCACTACCGGTTGGGGGAAAATGGTGCCACTTATAACCATTTTGTTGAAAAGACACAGATTCGCAAGTCCGTCACCATTTTGGTTCTTTTCTCCAAGTCCACGTCGTCCCATGACATCTTTATACTCGGTGTAATGTGACTGAGTGCTAGGATTTAATTCGTCTTACTCATTAAATGAAATTTTTTTTAATTTCAGGTCATCTGTACAATGTAACACTGGAGCCTGGTTCTGGACAACGCATTAGTACTCTTGTTGATCCAGTTAACGGAGGTCTTTGGAAATTTCTTTATTCATCAGACGGTCTCTTAACTTATTTAAAAAATCCACAGGATTCAAGTTATACACAATTTCACTATGCTCCTGAATCAGGTCGTTTGCTACAAATTACATATCCGAACGCTAAATCTATTGATGTAGCTCGTATTGTCAGGAGTCAAATCCCTGTGAATATGAGATTTCATACTTTGGATGAAGTTTCAAATCAAGATAATACACCTAAAAGTGATTCAACAAATACTCCTGATCAGTTGTCCACAGGTATGCTTACACATTATACTAATGTGTTTAATTATGTGTGGCTACATGCTTCTCAATGCTAAAGTGTTGTTGAGATAACTTTGTTTTCAAGTTACTAACGGTATCTCAAGTAGTTAGCAGTTTATTGTGGGAGGCATAATCACTGGTCAAGGGACAACTAAGCTACTTCGGACTAAATCTATTACGATGAATGTCTCAGGTATTGAAGTTGTGTCAGCCTAGACCATGGAATAATGAACCATGATAACTGAAGTTATTGTTTATTTTCTTTGTAATGAATAACGTAAGTACTTGAAACAAACCCAGCCGCTTAAGCATTCTGTTTGGACTGATCAACGGCCTAAAATAAGTATTCTTCGAAATGTTCACGGTCATAATATACCATAATTCTTCTGCAGATATTTCATAAATTACATATTTTAACAGAATTTCTATTAAAAAGCATTGCCACTATATTATGTCTCACTCAGTTGTCTAGTTGGCTCATAGGTTCAGAAAGAATGTTCTACTATATTAAGGACCTGCCAACTTTATATAACTACATCTCGAAGAATACTAGTGATCGTACTTCCACCAATAAACAGCTGTCCAGTGCTTCCTGGCTTTGATTTATAGATTCTCCTAAACATCCAGTAACAAAATATTGTCAAGTTCCAGTCACAGTCACATTGATCACTCTATAATATTTTGTGTTATAACAGATCCAAAAATTTGTATATAAGTTCTCAGATTGATGTGATGAAAACCTGACCCATGTATTCACAGTCAAACGTATGTCTATATAGTGTTCTCAATTTTACGAAATGTCTACTCTTGTACTTGTGTATAGCGTTGATTTCAGGCATTGATAATGACAACGTTTCTTTGAAATTGTAACTCATTAATCCAAGCATTTAATTTTAACCCATTTGTTCACTTGTATGAAGCTCAGTGACCTACTTATTTTGAAGTAACTAGCCGGTACCGCTATTTTCTCATTATACCTTGCATGTAACGTAGACCAATCTTCACTAAGCTCTAAAGTAGCTGTAAATAATTTAGTGATTAGTCAAAATAATCACGGTTATTTTGTAACGTGTAATTTTTTAAATACAATGTAATTCGAAAGCAAACCAAGAGCTTTAGATAATATTTTGTTATCTCAGTAATCATGATACAAACTACGGATTCGAATAAACATGAGATGGAAATCGACTATGGCGATTCAAATAATCTTTGGAAAGTTCTTCTAGCGCAAGTTTATCAAATTCGAAAGGATTTATACGCACCAGTACAATTGGTTCGACAAATCACGATACCTGGGAATAGTATAAGAAATGCAATTGAACATACGTAAGTTTGTTTACTTCTCAGTATATTGCTTTTTTGTTTGATCATTTGTTTCCAGTTATTTGAGGTGATGATCACTTATTCTAACGTTTAATAGACCATGCATCTTTGTACTAAGATGAAAGATTATTTACGTGCAAAAATACTCTCTCTTGCACTGAATCGCAAGCACAGGTATGACCCAGGCAAACAAGACTTCATTTAATGTAGCTTAAAAACATACTAACTTAATAACTAAACTCTGAAACACTAGAAAATCGATCAATTTGACCACTCGCATTTTTTTCCGTAAACATATAGATATACGGTGACTGATCACCACCTAGTTATCATTCTCTTTTTTTATAGTCGTGATTGAATTGTACCTACCAAGTCTCATCGTGCCTACTAGTCCAAATGATTTCCGAATACTCCTAACCATCTAACATCAAAACAGTGCATGCTATATTGAGCAACTTGGATCAACTAGTAGCCACACTAGAATTCGATTTGTACAATCCTGTCAGCACTAACTTACTGAACAAACATGACACTCATCACTACTTGATGATTAATCAGCGTAAAGATACCAGTCTTATCGGAGGTCAATCTCTCCCCAAACAGCTCAATGTTAAGGTCTTTGACTGAAGCTGAATGATCCCAGTTCGAATCCTACAAGGATCATCAGTCCCCTCCAGATTGTAGGTGATATATGGTACGACACCTAGATCCAGGATTTTCTTCCGCCTACCTCCAACCACATAAGGTACGTAGATGTAGATAAATGCGTACGTATATTGATTCATCGTAAAGAAAAAAAAAGCAAATCTACTAATACGGTTTGGCAACCATAAATAATCACAGACTACTTTGTAGATGTATACTTATCTTCTCTCATCCCCATCTTCTCAAATTACCCTATATTGTAATTAATTAGCTAACGATCTACAAAAATTACATGTAACGATACAATATATACATATAAGCTTACAGGTTTTTTCAAAAACTTTTTGATGCACTTTCATTATGTTTCTGAATATGATGCATATTATGGGTTTAAAGGTAGAAAAACATAAGGAATCTGACAAATTAGATTTAGATATTTTTCAAAATAATGATTTCATTTTTTCCTATAAAAATTTCGATTGATAGTTGTGGCTTGAAATGAATTTATCGTCAAATAAATAACCAGATCAACGAACTTTAGTTTATTACTATAATAATCACAACACCAACTCAAAGCACTAATTCACTTACACAACAAGAAATTTCTAACACGAATTCAACACGGAATTGTGATGTCTTGAGTTAGTAGCACCACGCCTCAGTAAATATTCCTTTATTTTCTTCAGTTTCTTATTATTAATAGCCAGTAAATTCACTAACTAGTCTCATCTATCGATCATCATTAACATTTTATCGAAGCCACTTTTATACTAGTAACCAGTATAAGTCATAGTAGGTGATTAAACGGTTTGCATCAAATGTTGATAATAACAATAATTGACTTTTTTCTAGAAATCAGTGACTAACCTCAACACTGATCACTACTTGGTAGTTTCACAATATATTAACAATTGCCTAATGATATATATACGTGGTTTTAACCCTTCATCCACTAACATGACAGAAAAGTGTTATATTAAGCCATCCATCTCTATTTTCTTACGATCTAAAAACAAGTTAACAAGTTCACTGTAGCGCACGGTAGCAAGCTCCTGAAATTTTATTCACATCTGGACATAGCAAAATATGTTAAAACATTTGTTCATCAATTATACCATTATACGTTTCCCTTTCATTCCAGTTATCATATAGACATTTTTAAAACTCATCTCGTTTCATCAAACATATTATACTTTTCCCTATGTAGAAATGTATGGACATATCATTTGAATGATCAAAGTAATCCAAGAATACTTGATACTCATACTTCAATAGGTGGTGGAGGATATTCAGATTTTGGCGTAAATTTTGATAAGAAGTCACAACCATATCACTTTTTTAAGAATCATTTTCGACGTAGTATTTCGGCACAGAATTATCTATCTGGATCAGATTTACATCGTTCAAAACGTCAAATGTCCCATCCTTTTTCTAAGAGATTTACTGCTCGGTCTATTTTTAATTATAATGACAAGAATTATAATAATCTCGGTGAAGAAGTAGACTGGCATTATCAGAAGACCCTGACAGTAAGTGATAAACGTTTATCGAATTGGTAACTCACTTCTAGTACTATTTTTTTGTTAGGATCATTACTTAAAAATAACTGATAATTTCCGAACCATTTCTTTTGCGTACAATAATAATAGTGTCATTCTGAGGAACTTGAAAGTTGATAATGTCAAAATTATAGTTTAATAAACAAACTTCAGCAAAGCATGTTGAAATAGTCTCATCCTATAAAAACAGAGGATCAATATTATAAGATTTACTTAATACCTTAGATGGGTTGGTTTTCGGGATTTCATAATGTTGGGATATTCAGAAAAATATCCCAAAAACAATTATCCGGTTAAGTCTAATGCTACCCTTGAACGTTAAATGGTGTCATTTTCCTATTGGTCGTTTCCCTACTGATCAATGTTTATTTCGCGTGTCATTTTCCCATTGGTCAATATTATTTCACGTATCATTTTTCGGTTGGTCAATATTTATAGTAATCCTAACTGTATAAATATGCATTTGTTTGTAAATCATTATTCGGCTCCTGACCCCATAAACAATTTTTCATCTGAGGTTTGTGTTCTGATATATTGGAGATTGGGTAACAGTATTGGGGTCGAACTGGGATATCTGAAGCTGGTCAATCGGTAGAAATTAGAGTAGCCACCTCGCGATTCACAATACATGACTCAATGGTCCAGATGAATCCACCTTTAATTTGTAAAACTGGAGGAGCTTACAAAACTGTTGGTTACATAAAAACAAAATCGTTTCAGTTTTTTTTATAAATCTATACTGTTGATTATGTTTACTATGGCATTAAAACATTCACTAGTCAATTCACCCAAATATGTTAGCTTTGTTTGAGTTGCCCCACAGAAATCAAACCTAATAGTGAAAAAAGAACAGCGGATTCATTGTGTAACATTATGGTTCCAAATGCGGATATCTTTTGGGCGCTGACGTCAGCTTGGAGGAAAGAGGGTTTTTTTATCGTTCAGCTTATTTCAAAAATCGGTATGAAAAAAACAAATGAGGGGTGTAATTAAAGCCTACAAATTAATATAGTTTCTTGGCTGTCAGTGTCTTATTTATATTTGTCTATGTATTTGTTTTTAGGTGAATGGTCAAAATCTGCTCAATGTTAATTTTAACTGGGCACTACAATTAGAAACTTATCAACACGCTTCAACTGGACACATTCTTTTGCAAGTCGTGTATAATGCGAATTTTCAACCGATGATTTTTAATGCTTCTGCAAATTACTTGCAATCGGCGGGAGCACATGAAATGTTTTATCCAACAAAAGCAGATTATATACGACCAGCTACATTGATACTTGCATATACAAAGTAATTTATGGTTTATCGATATACTGTCTTACTAATATAACCTATATGAGATACCTTTTTTAGTGTATCCATGGCCGATAGTTGGTGGGGAAACCGATTTCCAGCTGGATTCTAGTCAACAGTCGTCATCTTACCAGTTTGCATTACTCACTATGATTGATAAAACTCATGAGTCGTTAGACAATTAGCTGTAGTGAGAAAGGACTGTTCTGTGTTTTCCTTATTTACATGATACCTGAATGTAGCGCGTTTGCTGTTTGAATTAGAATTAAACTCAGATTAGTAATTACATCTCGTAGCTCAGATACTTAGACACACAATAAGCCATTATAAAGGTGATTATTCAATTAGTTTACTTTTAATTCAGTCACTATCATTGTGTAAATTAAGACAACGGTATTTTATGTTCCATGTTAAATCAGTGTACTAATAAAACAAACTATATGCCTATATATACAATTAGTGAAAATGTATATGAGCAAATTAGTTAAGAACTTTAGCCACATAAAAAAACTTCAAAACATATTTCCCAAATAGAATGGTACAGAATAGTAGCGAGAATTCTTAGAAAATAAAATATTTATTGGTTCCTTTATAGTTGTTCCGTGTTTTTAATTATAGCTATAATGAATTCTGAATACTATGTGCTTCTATAAATACTAATGATATGATCTTTATATTCATATTTTGTAAAGTTGCAAGGATATCGTTGACTAGTTTGGTTACTTAGCTGTTGGCTATGAATATTTCTAACAGTAACAACAGTATAACTGAATTAATTATGAATTTTTAAGTAAAATGACCATTCACTTATTTTTCTTAACTTTTTAGGACTGGACATTTAAGTGCAGTTGAGTGGGGAAATGCAAGTTATCATTTTTCCTATGATGTTCTGAATCGATTGAAAGCAGCCGATTTAGGAAGACCTGCGGATACTTTATCATTTCAATATGGAATCCAAAATATTCCATTTCAGGTAATCATTAATTTTAAGCTCAGATTATATCGTAGCCGAGTTGAACAGCTTTTTTGTATTTTTCGAAAAACATTTAGATTATTAAATTTTTCTCTAAAACTAGCTCTGAATAAATTAGTAACAATTAATACTTGTATGGATTCCTAATATGACAGTAGTTCAACAATTCCTATGATAGGAAAGAGAAAAACAGAACAACATAGAACTCCACAGAAATCTCATAGCTTCAACTGGTTACAACATAAGTGTACACAAATTAAATAGGTATACAGTACTCAAATGATGAATACTTAGAGGAATATAAGTAACAATCACATTTACGCGATTGTGACCGATCTTGCTTTATATTATTTAAATCTGCAATTAGTGAATATCGATATCTTGATAATTCTCATCAAATAACATTCACTGAGTTGTTTTACCCTGATTAGGTGTCAATATCTTTATTGACTAGTTTGATCACCCTTCGCCTTTTCCTAACCTATCTCTACGTATACCGAAATTATGCATCAAGGGAGGCTATATAGAAACGCATGTCTCAGCTACATTGCTTGTCCGTAGCTCACCAATCTGTGTATGAGCTAATAAATCGGCAAATATTTATAATGAAAATGCTAATTAAGTTTAGATACATTATATCTCTTTTAGTTTTTTCAGCGTTAATGCCAACATTATTAGTGAAAAGAATGATGCATTACTTTTCTATAAACTAAGATAATGATAATCCTACAAAAATATGTATTATACAATGATAGTCGTTTCTCATAGACCGATATTAGCTGAAAGACTAATTAAGATTGACGAACTGAAGAAAAGGGTTTAATTTGTGGTGTTAACCATAATATATGTTTATTGTTTTAATCCTACCAACTGAAGTTAGTATTTGTTGCATTGGTATTTGCCACCTGGCCCACTGTAAATCAATGGTGCTTTCTGATTATTCTTTTGCTTCAACAACACTATAATTTACATGTCAATGCCCAAAATATTCGACAAAGTTTTATTTTTAGAAAGAGAACTGTAAATCTTATCAGTTTTCAAAGTACTAACCGGAAGATGATCATTGAAATCAATGTTTAGATTACTAAATAACTATTGAATTATGACGAAGTATTTTTTGTCGTATGAAGTGTTTGTTTTCATGTTGATTTATTTCTATAAGAATTCAAAAATCATGTCTCCTATAATAATTATGACTGTAATTTTAATTCAAGTAATAATATCTTGGTCTACTCAGCGTCGAAATTCAAGACGCTCTCATCGAAATAATAAACGTGTATTACACTTTTTAAATATATTGCGCTGAAAATTTCAAAGAGTTATGCTTTAAGTGTAGTGTTCATTATGATTCTTTCTTCCTTCTGGAGTGTCAACTAGTCGTCTAGTTCTTAACAAAGTTATAATTACTTGTATTTGTTAACCTTCTGATTAGAAAATAAAGCGTTTTGCTATCGATCTATAACTGAAACTGGAAAATAACCTGGAATTTAAATCTGTTTTACTGATTGAATGCTGCTCACTCAACTGACTGAGCTGTAAAAAGCCTATGCAAAGAATAACTCTGATTATTGTGCACATTAATGATTAGTTGACATATATTGTCTGTTCACTATTTATTTAAAACTAATTATCAATTACTTTAATTGTTCTATTTATTTATTTATTTATTTTATTCAGTAAAAAATGTATATTCTTATCTGTTTGCAACTTACAGCCAACAATGGTTTCTGTGAGTGGATCAGGTCTCTACACATTACTTTATTCTGATAGCTTTATTGGGTCTAGTGAACATCAAGAAGCTAGTTCATTATCATCATCAAAATCAGACTATATGGGTCTTTCTGGAGTTATCACTCCAACCGGTCTTAGACGTCAGTTTACTCGAATCAATGGAATAAAAGTTAATCGTTTGATGTTTACACCATGGCTAGACTCACCCGGTTCCTGGGTCTATGAATGGGGAAGTGATGTTGGTAGTTCTATGAAATTGTCATCAGATCATTCACACTTGCTTCGTTTCATATGGCCAAGTAGTTATAGGCGTATATCAATATTTCCTAAACAAAATTTCGTAATTTACGATAAAACATCAGTTCGATGGGATTCTAATGGTTTGAAACAACCAGTTAATATATTAACTGCTCCACTTGTACAGTTGACGGATACTGCATCTGGTTTTCGGTTACAGTATCAGCGTACCTTTCAAGGAAGTTTATTACAATCTTTGCATATAAATCACCGACTACCAGGTGTAAAAACTGCCCATCCTAATCTTGGGGGAATCCTGAATGCTAAATTCACTTATGGTTATGACTTAAATATGAATGTAAGTTTTCCTGAACGAGAATTTTTTTTGTATTATACATAATGTTATGTGTTATTACGTCTACTTCACATAAACCTCTTCAAGAATCATTATAATTACCAAGTACTTTGAAAATTCCTCAGAAGACTGTACCGTTATCTTCTGTCGCACACACACCTAATCACATGATAACAATAATAATGTAGAATAACTACTCTCCTCTTTATTCAGTGATAAATAGTCGGAAAACATATTAGTCCACCTGATTCTCATAATATAATGTTTTGCAAAATTTAACAGTCGAATATTAAAACTATCATATGGAAGCTATCACACTTCAGCGATGACCTCAAAACAGATGAACATTAGTACTAAACTAAGATTCTCAAACACCCCTTGCAACTCCTCATCCAAACGTGTTCTATACGGGTTTTATTATTTCATTCAGGATTTCACTAAACGAGTTCACAAATAGGGGTTATATAGCATAACTAAACTTCTCAATGTCCTTTACCAGTCTATCCAAACAGTACCTATATGTATTTGCCACTAATTCTTGATATTCACATTGACCAATCGCAGGTAAGTGAGTAATTCAATGTTATTATGTTGTTATATGTAGGTTGATGTATACGTCTTTGAACAATAATGTTTACATGAGGGTTAGTGAATTCACTGCATCAGTTTATGAACCTGTGACCAATTGTTTGAAAATCTTTTTCTTTAACCATTAAGCTACTGTTGCACCAAGTCACTTCTCCAAGGAGACGCGATCTTTCTCTCTGTGTTTGTTTTATTCTCAATAATTATCGTAGTGCTGTATTATGGAGTTTTTTTCAACTAACCTGCTGTTGTGTGTAAATCTTTGAAATTTTGAAATGGATGACATAACTAAGGTAAAGTTTGTATGGAATCAAGTACAACGTTAGGGACTTGTAATATATCTTTGTATTAAAGTGGCAGCACGAAATATCAGTATGAAGAGAGTTTTTATCAGAAAACTTAATTACGACAGTACTTACACATTTGTTTTCCTCTTAGTTTGTGTATTTATATGAAGTCACGACTAACTAGTACTATCACTCATTTTCTCTCGTATTTTGTTTAGTGATATTCTGTTTCTCATATGTGAATGAAATGCAAAAAATAGCCATAATTACGCAGGTTATGCACAGAATTTATGTTTAGTACCAGAAATACAACAACTAAATAGGGTGATTTAAATTCAAATCATAGTGAATACAGATTAAATTGCAATTATCCAGGGTTATACATTTTGTTATGTATCAAATAGGCACAAATATGTTCTTTTATGGGAACGAACTTGTACAAACTGATCGTATGGTATGAAGTCCTGTCGACTTTATCTGATTCCAAACGTAAAGGATTTCAATTTACTTGCTCAATCTAATGTACACTGACCTCTTTCATATATTTTGTAAGGATAACAGCAATAGTATGGCAATGAAATTTTCAAAATATCCTTTTCCCAGTTTGTTTGAGATGAGAAAATTAGTATCGCACTACATCATGATTTTTCTTATTCACTGGATAAAATATATGGTCAATAGGCTAATAATTGTATTACTCTTTACTTATCCTGACCACAGCCTAATACTGTTTCATATGTACTTGAACTGAACTAAACTGTTGTTTATTTCTCAAAAAGCTTTCTCAAGATATTCAGTCTAACTTGCCTGGTATAATAATCTATGAACTATAATAGGGAACTAAATTTTAAAAATTCTGTTCATACAACTGACTTTTTGTACAATTTGATTAATCTTCTTTGATTTATCATCTTTATTACTTTCTAATTTAGCTTATAAGTATTCATACATCATTGTTTATAAGGAATAATGAAGACGATTTTGGTAATACAATTAATTCTGATGATAAGACAGTATTGAATGAAGAATCATCAATCCGATTAGATTCATTAACTGGTCGTGTATTGACTATGAATGAATTCACTATCAATCATCAATCCTCTTCATTGCATATAACTTATAATTTAAAAAATATACAAATTTATCGTCAATGGGATGATCGTCAACGTATTATACAATGCGTATTGCATTCAGTAAGTAGTCCATTTGTTTTTTTCCTATTTATATTTTCAAATACATCATAAACGTTATTGCAAATAATTACTGTTTTTCAAGGTTAAAAACGAGTCCAATTAAAGTATATATTTATGTAGTTATACTTTGATCCGATTAGCTTAACGAACTGATTTTAATAAGTAATGACTGAAGCTTAAGATAGTGATTAAGCCCTTGTTTTGTCATACTACTTTAGTGTTCGTACATTGAAAAATGCATTTAGCTTTGCTTTCATTATGATTTCAAGCTTTACAATTTTTCCCTTTCGTCAACTGCCTGTATTAATTCGGATACTTAAAGCCAACTTTTGAGCCCTATCGATAAGGTTGATAAGTGTTCTTACCATTATTTCTTCTTATCCAGATTCTCCAAGGCATGCTATATTTTTACATTTTTATTCGTTTGTTAAGTAATTTTAGCTCATAAAAACTCTCCTAATTTTGTGTCGAAAACAGGCGAGCTAGCCGATAACTGATCTATTTTTAAGGGCCCAATCCATAAAGATGAGCTTCTGGATATCTTGATAGAAGTGAGTATACTGCGCAGCAACCAGCTCTGTATTACTACTGATCGACTGATTTGGACGTGTTACGTACTCTCATTCATCGCCTACTTTGGTGGGCGGTGTTATCTGATGTAGAAGTAAGTTGAGGGACGGCGAGGTGCGGCTAAACCAAGACGTGACATCAGTCCATAAGGTCATTGGCTGTTCGTTCGAGTCATATTCATAGATTCAGACTGTCTGATTGGAGTCTACACGATAGCTCCAACCAGTGATTGAAAGCTTCGGCTGACGTGGTTCCGAATCGGTCACAATGGTGCGGATATATTTACTCCCTACCTTGCCTTAAATCATGGGTTCTAGTATTGCTTGATAGTTTGATTTTCTGTTCAATGGAATCAGTCCAACTTACCAATATAAAAGATAACTGGAAGTATATCTCTTCTAATCCTGTTGAAACACTTCTATAGAAGGGATGACCTCCTAATCAAGGACATCTCATTCTAACCAATAATTGATGTTGTCAGTATGAGGATTTGTGGAGATAGTAGTATTTTCAGTTAAAATCACGAATCAATCTAAGTTAGACCACCAGTGAAAACCTGAAAAAACTGGCCCGACCGTTGTTGCTACCTTGACGTGGTGGTCGGGCTTGCCTATCGTGATGAAGCAACCGAGCTATACTGGCTGGAACAACCGTTCCTCAAGGTCCTACCATGTCAGACAGGTCGGTTGAAGAGCGGTAAGACTAAAAGCAACAAACCCAAGGTCCGAAGGAGAAGTCGTACTGCTGACTGTACAGAGGTGTGACAGCAGTAAGGTGTTTCCTTCAGACAACCAGCATGACAGCGATGCTGCCTTCCCACAAGGAGGGGTGGGGTTAGAAAAGGTCGACCCTAAAAATGCGCACCTCACCTTACCTCACGGATTTCCGTCTCCGGCGGTAAGGCCCTTTGAAGAACGGAGCTAACACGTCAAAAACCTCCCACGAAAAGGCCGTGCGCGACCGGCCTCAAGCAGTTGTCCCTTGGGCACTGCGGTCACGCTCTCAGGTCACTGAGACCGCCTCTAATCCAATTTCCTTTTCAGGTACCTCCAGAAGAACCCTTCCACGGTGTGGGCAACCGGGAAGTGATAACCGCCCTCATACCTCTAACAGCACCCAAGACCACTGTATTCCTAATCAACCTCCCTCTTCAATTCCTATTATTCCTCCTACATCGACTTTCAACTCTAAATTTCCTCTTTCGGCTTCCTCCTCAAGTGTCACCATAGCCAACGATTCCAGTGCTCAAAACACTGTCCCAGGTCTACTGAAACCTCGCTCCAAACTACACATTGGAGCCTTCAACGTACGCACCCTATGTCAAATCGGTCAACAGGCTTCCTTGGCTAGAACCCTAGAGTCTCTTTCCATTGATGTATGCTGTGTCTCCGAAACACACATACAGGATTCCAGTGTGGTCATTCACTTGACCTCACCTCGGCAAAACTGAGAGCCGACGAGATACACCTTCCATTTATCTGGCTACCCGATGGCTAGTTCTCGTGGACTGGCAGGTGTAGGCATAGCACTAAGCATGGAGGCGGAACAAGCAATGTTAGAGTGGATCCCCGCTAACAGTCGTTTATGTGCTCTTCGGCTAAACGGCTCCGTGAGAGCTCGGAAAGATAGGGACACACGTCGTTGCCTTTTTGTCGTTTCTGCCTACGCTCCCACCGACTGCAGCTCAGATGAAGTGAGAGATGAATTTTACAGAAAGCTGTCCGAACTTCTTCAGAAAGCTAAACGCTCAGACATAGTACTCGTAGGGGGTGACTTTAATGCTCAGATAGGTAGCTTAAACCAAACAGAAAGGCATTTAGGTGGATATTTTAGCATTCCGGCACAGCGAACAGATAATGGTGATCGTCTGCTGCAACTGTGCTCAGACAATCGTTTATTTTTAGCAAACACAAATTTTAAGCATAAGGAGAGACATCGTCTAACATGGCGACCGCCTGCACCAAGCCAACGATGGACTCAAATAGACCATGTTGCCATCAGTCATCGTTGGAGAGGGTCGGTAGAAGATTGTCGCTCATTCTGGAGTACCTGCTTGGACTCCGATCACGCCCTAATACGGGCACGCATCTGCTTGCGCCTCATTGGACGCAAAAAAGCCTCAGTAAAAAGACCCATTAGAACCGAACTGAGTAGCGAGGAAACCAAAAGTAGGTTCCAGGAACAACTGAAGTCACGATTAGGTAGTTCTGAAGACGAGGCTGACCCAGATGTTGCTTGGAATGAAATACAAGCAGCCGTGACATCTATTAGCGACTTAAACTACAGAGTTTCAAAGAACCAGTGGATTTCTTCAAAGTCTATCACACTGATGGATTCTCGCAAACTCGTCCCATCAGGTTCTGAACATGATGAAGAGCGACAACAAATCAGATCTAGGTTAAGAAAAAGTCTAAGAAACGACCGTGAGCAGTGGTGGGCAACGAAAGCAAAAGAGATGGAAAAGGCGGCGACTATAGGGAACACAAGACAGCTTTACAGACTAATAAAAGAAACTGGAATTAATAAGTCAAGTGTAACTGAGATTATATCGGAAAAAGACGATACACTCATCTGCTCCCAGTCCAGGCGTTTAGAACGATGGGCGGAACAGTTCAGCTGGCCTTCAGCTACTCTACAACTACCCTCCATTCCCAGACAGTGTGAATGGAACATTGATGTAGGTCCCCCAACTCTTGCTGAAGTTCAAAAGGCTATAGTCAATCTGAAACGAGGAAGGGCAGCTGGTCCAGATGGATTGGCTCCAGAGGTCTTTAAGGATGGTGGTCCAATTTTAGCGATTAGGTTGACTAATATTTTAACTAAAATCTGGGAGTTAGACGTTATTCCATCTAACTGGTCACAATCACTTATCGTCCCAATATATAAGAAAGGGTCAAAATCATCCTGTGACAACCACAGAGGGATTAGTTTAACTAATATAATATCTAAAATACTAGCCTCGATAATTATCAGACGCCTAACTAAGACTCGTGAACTGCAAACACGAGAGAACCAAGCTGGCTTTAGACCTGGTCGTGGCTGCATCGACCACGTATTCACCATTCGTCATATTCTAGAACACAGGCATACTTATTGGCGTCCGACAATGGTGGTCTTTCTCGACTTAAAAGCAGCATTTGACTCTGTAGACCGCGAGATTCTGTGGCAGTGTCTGTCATTGAAAGGCGTACCTCAGAAGTACATAAACCTTGTGAAGGCTCTTTACTCGAACACTACTAGTCGAGTCAGAGCTTATGGCGAACTGTCATCTACTTTTGCAACCTCAAGTGGTGTCCGTCAAGGCTGTCCACTTTCTCCATTTTTGTTTAACTTCATCATAGACTTATTGATGGAAATAACATTCTCGTCTACTGAATTCTCGGGTATTGATCTCCATCCAGGAGGTCCACTTATCGACTTAGAATACGCAGATGATATAGTCCTGTTTGTTGAAGACGCTGACAAAATGCAGAGTCTTCTGGTAGCACTGAGCAACAATGCCAGAATGTTTGGAATGCGCTTCTCTCCCTCTAAATGCAAGTTGTTGCTTCAGGACTGGTCTGCGTTAACACCTGAACTAAGGATAGGGAGTGAAGTAGTCGAACGCGTTGACAACTTCACTTATCTTGGAAGTCTAATCAGCCCTAATGGGTTGGTATCGGACGAAATCTCAGCACGGATTCGAAAAGCTCGATTGGCTTTTGCCAACTTGCGTCACCTATGGCGAAGGCGAGATATCCGTCTATCAATAAAAGGACGAGTATACTGCGCGGCAGTCCGTTCTGTTTTAATTTACGGCTGCGAAACATGGTCATTAAGAGTAGAAGACACTCGTAAGCTACTAGTATTTGACCACAGATGCCTTAGAAATATTGCTGGCGTCTGCTGGGATCACCGGGTAAGTAATAGTGAGGTTAGACGCAGGATATTAGGGAATGATGGTAAATCAGTTGACGAGGTTGGGAATCTTCACCGACTGAGATGGTTGGGCCACGTGTTACGTATGCCTGAACACCGATTACCACGACGTGCAATGCTATCCGGTATTGGAGATGGTTGGAAGAAAGTTAGGGGCGGCCAAACCAAAACGTGGCATCAGTGCCTGAAGTCACTAACTTCTAATCTGAGCCATGTTGGTAGATGCAGACTACTTGGTTGGGGTCCGCGTGACTATCGTAACCAATGGTTGGAGACTCTGGGTAACATGGCTCAGAATCGGTCACAATGGCGTCAGTGTATACACTCTCTTTCATCCCTTAAACTATGAGATTAAAATCGCTTCATATCTTTCTTTCTACGAACTAATTCTTTCTTCCTGTACTATATCCTTATTGCAATCTTTCTCTTATATATTACTACCTTTGACCTAACCACTGCTATGAATCCGGTGTTCATCTTGTTGTGCTGATGCGGTTTGGCAACCTGGACCGATGCACATATGTGCCTGGTCCTACGTTGTAGCTGACTGACTGACTGAAAAAACTGGACGGCCGTTTTGTGCTAGTATAGGACTCCTCAGCAGTGCGCATCCACGACCCCGCTTTCGGGACTCCAACCCAGGACCTCGCACGAACGATTAGCTTCTAGACCACTGAGCTGGCACCCAATGGTGATAATGTCCGATTTCAGCCAATCCAGGATCTTGCCCAACCAGTGCTTCCAGGTGACGCTCTAGCTTAGATCGACTAGTGATTTCAACTGTAAAAATTGGTGATATGTTTCGTTGTACTTTATACTGTCTACTTAATATGAGTAAAAAATATTAAATGGAGAAATTTCGACTGTTCATTATACATTTTATCGTATAATGATTGTTAAATTCATTACAACCCTGTTGCTTGGATTTATTTCCTTGTGTTTGTTGCATAAAACGTTAACATTTTTGATATTTTTTTTTGTTAAATAGCTTAACAGCAGACGTGAATTGTTATATAACTTGTCATTATCATATCAACCAAACGCTTTACAAGCCTTACAACAACGTGAAGAACGTGAAGGTCAAGTACCACGATGGATCACGTATGTACATGGTCCAGGTGGACGTATAGAAGCTGTGGACCGTGAAGAAGCTGGTACAAGTTTAAGATCACATAGCCAGTTGATTTACAATGCTGAAGGACGAATAGCACATCTTCGTATAGCTACATCAGATCCTCAGCTACCATCGAATGAGCGGTCAGAGTCTGGATTAACAAGCCGTTCAGAAGAACTACAGTTCATTTATGACTCAAGAGGTTTATTGGCAAAACGAGGCAACTGGCACTATAATTTTGATGAAGATGGATTCCTGATAAAACGCCATTTACACAATCTTTATATTACAGATCAATTTGCTTACAATAGTAAAGGATTGTTGATATGGGCCGAGCGTGCAGTTGACAAAAGTGTTGATTCATCGTCCACTGACAATTTTCATTCAACACCATCGTCATCATCACCATTGGATCAATGGGCTTTAGAGGATGACGCCGGCTTAAAGCGTTCTTACTCAGTTCAATTCATTTATGATTCTGAAGATCGGTTGATAATTGTGCGTGATACCTTAATTGTACGGGATTCAGTTCAATATTTCTACGCTGATCCCAAACACCCTACACGTGTAACACATATTTTTAATCATGGACGTTTGAAAACTATCCGACTGTTATATGACCCTGTACATGGTCATGTATTTGCTTTAGAACAATATGATAATGGTGGTTTAAATACAAATAACGGTAAAAGAAACAATCTGAATTCTAATAGTATTCCATCTCCAATGAACTCCTTCGATGATAATCAGTTTCATCATGATTCTACTAATTCGGCACAAAAACGTGTATTTTTCATAATTACTAATCATGAAGGTAGTCCAACTGCCGCATTTTCCGAGAATGGAAAGGTACGTATGTATTATTTACCTTATATCTGTATGTTTCAATATCCTAAAGTAAGTACAGAACAGATAACATCATTGTTTTCCTCATATAGGGGCCTAGATAGTGATATATTTATAGAGCTGTATTGAACTTCCTATATCGGTTAAACGACACAGTCGTAAATGCGACTTAATAACAATGTATATATTCATGCGGCAAAACGTTAATGGCATCTTATTGGTGCATGCATTTTTAATAATATTACTCAATTGTTAATGGACAGAACTGTATTCGAACTCATGATTCAACCTTCAGATGGTTAAATGCTGAGATATTTGAGACAGAAATAAAAGGGGGATTGTTCCTTTACAGTAGTCAATTTGATACATTAACTGCCAAAAACTTTTTTTACGGAAAGAATTCACGTTTAAATTGAAAATAAATGTAAAAGAAATATATCACATCCAATTCTTCTCAAAAATATATGTTAGTATAATCTATGACATGTGATTAACAGCATTAGTATCTTAAAATTGGCACGTTTTCTGTGTTTAATCACGTTACTATAATGACGATTTGTCCCTTAATCAGTATCTTGTTTTTTAATAAATGATACAATAGGTACATTGATTTATAAACTAATCCATGTTAACTCTGATACACTGTGTTATTTTTCGTTTTAACTCCAGAACTCTTCTGTGATCATTACTTACAATAACATACTAATAATGTTATTGTTTAGACAACGTTTATTAAGTATGCGACGATTGTACAATGACTTGTACTATTTAAACTTGTGTTAATTTAATTCGGTTATTTATTTGCTCTGGAAAAGTGGCTTACATTAGGTCATGAAACCTCAGAAATACAATTTTTCTGCTCATTGGGATATAACAAAAATATAGTTACTATTATACTAATAACGATCATCATTACGGAAATAATTACATCGACAGATGCCAATGATACTAAAGTTATTATAGGTCCCTTTGGTGTCTCTAACTTATGTTTAGTAATAAATATGCACTTTAAAAAGAATCACTAGTAGGCTATTACTTTTAAACGTACATTTGTGTTAGTGGTTATAATAACTTTTTTTTCATTGTAACGTATCCAGTAATTCGTTTTACCATGTGGAATACTGAAAAATAACATGAATTATTTTGGTAACTTTAAAGCTTTTATTGCTTTGTGTATTAAAAGTGTTTATCAATTATAAGAATTGTAGCGTATAATACATCAGATGATAGTCTAAGGACAAGTCATCATTAAAGTTAAAAATGAAATTTATGTATTCATGTTATGCTTTTTTTTTAATATCAATATTTTTTATGCTCTATCCTCAGTTGGCATGGGCTGCTGAATACTCCGCTACAGGAAGTCGACGTCTAACATTATCTAGCCGCAACAATTTCTTCACACGTGCCCTTATTGAAGAAGTTGATTTACCACTGGGTCAGGCCTCGTGCATTACCGATTTTCATACTGGATTTCTTTTCTGTCCACCAACTAGTCGTGCATATGATCCTCTTGGTGCAACATTTACTAGTCCGGATTGGCGAGGCCTTATTTCCACTCGACTTCCGAATGTTAAACGTGATCCATCAGTATTAGATACTCACAAATGGGGTCTGACTGAACAAGAAGCGTTAGGAACTGGCCCGAATGGTCTCTTTGCAGAACTTCGTAAAGCTATGACATCACCTATTTGGTGGCTTAAACAAGTTGGTTTCAATCTGGACAATTTTCTGACAAAGTTTGATACGTTTGAAGGAAAGGTGGATAGCAGTAAAAACTCACTCAAAAATTCATTGCCTTTATTTCCAATTGATATTACATCCATTCATTCATTTGATTGCATTCATAACCAAGGTTATAAACAGTTAAACAGCAAATTCGAGCATCTCAGTATGTTGAAGTCTAATCAGTTAACTCCTGGTGGACCACATGGTAGTGGGCTATCAAGCTTTCTTCTTGACTCAAGAGATGTTAATGATGAAATGTCTTTGCCTCTGTTACCCGCAAACACAATGTTCGGACCTGAAGTAAGTTTACGACAATTCATTTTTAGAATTGTTATGTTCATCTCTTTAGAACGGATTTCCTATCAACTCCATTGATAACAACGGCTCAATATCACTTTACTTTCTCAATCTTTGTTATCTCGTATAATCTAATTGCATTTCTTTTTATAGTACTCAGTGTTTTTAAATAGAGACTCAGGTTTCCTGAAATTATTGCACCTATAATTCAAGTTAAGAAAAGTAGAATTTTGGATAAAGTAGCTATAAGTCATATAAACTGACACTTTCCAATTTCACTTTTACCAAATTACATAGATTTCATTTCTTTTCCTAAATGAGTATGTGTATCGTTTTAGGAACTTTCACACAGTTTAGCACATGCTTTTACAGAGTAATTTCAGTCAAAATCACCATACTAAATGCTAAAATTCAAAGTATTTTCAATAGCTACTGTCATGAATTCTGCTATAAAAGCTATAGAAGACAGAATTACCGAATTTCTAATTGTTCCATTGTTTTTAACTGTTTCTCTTTCTTGTTTTTTATCACCTCAAGGTCGGTTATGTAGTTGACGATGATACTGGATCTGTTAAAGTTATCTCCATCAATCAATCCCAGCCAACCAAGACGCAATTTCAAGATGTATCAATCGACAGTTCACTAGAAACAGAACTCGCTTCTATACTTATATCAGATACAAACCTTGTAGATTGGTGGAGTTACTCGAAATCATCCTTCCCTTCCTCTCCATCATCATCGTCAACAACAACAACAACACAAACAGCAGTATCACAGCTCAGTACAACACTATTCATTCAACTATTTCTAGCAACTAAAAAAGATTTTCATTCTACAGTAAAACAATTAACTACATTAGGTTTCCAACTACCAATGTATGATCGTATTAGTGGTATCAATTTAACAATAATGAATACAAATGAAAAATATAAAGAATTATGGATTACACGATATAATTTACAATGGAGAATAAGATATTTCAATTCACCATATCCATTATCACCCACGACAGCATGGTCTGTTCTAGTCAATTCAACTGTTGACGATGCTAAAAGACGTGGAAAAACATCAGCTTGGTTGAATGAAGTTAAATTAACGCAGCAATTCATCCCAACACTCAAACCAACACCATCAAAAATCGACCATCTTAATATCAATCAAAATAATTTTGTCTATCATAAACTAACATCCAAGTATATTTTGGGATTCAATTACCCATGGAATAGGCATGAACTCAGCGAATTAGTACAAAACAACACTGTTATGAATTATCGTTGGATCCCAACAATAGATTTTCTACAATACTCATCTTCTCCCTCATTATCTTCTGACACTTCTGCATTATGTAGGCTATATGATCATTCGAGTATGTATCAGATACGACCAAAGGAATTAAATAAACACGAAGAAAAAGATTTGCAAAAATAAACGGAAAATCCAGTTTTCATTGTATATTATAATCAATATTTTCCAAGGTTAGTCTATCAACCACATGTTAGCTTTTTTAGATGTTTTTTTATCTAAATGGTCAAGTTAGAATTGAAGTAATTTGTTGTATTATTCACAAGCCCGTATTAAAAATGGCACAACTAAATGAGACTGAATTTTGAAATTCCACCCTAATTCCCCCCAGAAAACAAGAAATTCAAACCACAATATGTGGACCTACTTAACAATGTGAAATATCAATAATACCGGCATAAAAACTATTTATGAGCTGTAAAATTACTGAGCCAAATCGGTAATCCTACTTAGCCAAACCTTGATGGTTTAATTAGCTAATTGTTATTCTGGTTGTTTATGAGATCCAATTCGAGGCTTCCAATCCTAATGAGAATCATGTCTTATCGAAGCGATTTATTAGTGATATATAGGGCTTAGTGTTTAAATAGAAAAAATATAAAGTTCTTCCAATATTAGTTCAGTTAGCGAAGCAATAAATTTAGGTGTAATTGCAATTAATTTTGAGATTAATTGACACATTACTAAATTTAATCAGCAAGTATTTATGATCATTGTTCTAACAATCATATTATTATGGTTATATTAGTAGTAGTAGTAGTCTTGGGACACAATAGTATTATTGATAAATAGGATATTATGGCAAACAATAAGACTTTAATTATGATCATTTATCGAGTTGTTCCTCTATCGATTAGTTATTGTTTGATGTAACTATGTACAATAAATACCCTATACATGTGAGCGAAGCATAGTTTTGTAACGTGTGGACTGCAGGTTAGATGTGCAGCGTATTTATCGATCGCATCAGTGACACGTAAAACACGTAAGGACGACCTAGAGTCCCGATTGGTCCCGCTTCCCTGTCTAGCCCAGCCAGTTGAGTCTAGAACGCAAGTCACAGCCTCTGAGTTATGAATCGTTATATTCCAAACACACTCTGTTTATATACCAACCAAACAGACCACATCGTACCATAAAAATAGAAAACAACATCTGTACAATATTTAACGAGTGAAATAAATAATGGCCAATAGGAAATGCCCATTTAGAGTCCAAGGACATCATTAGACTTAACATGATAATTATTGGTATATTCCTCAGCATCCCTAACACATAGTGTCTAGATCGTCACTAAAAAATTACCATACATTGTTTAATACTTAATTAATGTAGTCATACAATATCACTGTTGTAAATTGAGAAGAAGGAATTCTGTATTATGTGAATGAATAAGTAATATATCGGATTATCTTGAATATCCCTATTTCTAAGGAGACTAGATTCCGAAAATAAAAGAACCAATTTAATAAATGGAACGCTTTCAAAGAAGAAACTTTTGCTCAGCAAAAAAAATGAAAAAGTTACATTAAGAGTTTATTTTATATATTCGTCCTGTCAAAAGTAAAGCTAATGAAAAGTACCTCAATTAGTAGAGTAGTTATTTCGAAAAAAACATCCTCAGACTAATTAAAAGCCAGTATGGGTATAGTTTTTGTACTCAAAAGTTCTGTCTTTCTATAATTTTATTGATGAAAGTGGTATAAGACGTTTTTCGCCTTTCCTTATCAGATTGTAAGCTTAAAACTTCAATTTTGGCCTTAATTCTACCACAATCTTCCATTGAAGTTAATAATTGGTGATGTAAGTTTCAATAGTCCTTTTATAATAACCACTTTGTCTGGTTAAAAATGAACGTTTAATGTAACTTGTTCATACGATATATTAAAAAATAGTAGGTATTCAAAAGGACGGTTTAAATAAGAAGGAGGGTTTACTAGAAATCCAGATTTCCTCTGTGCATCTAGCAGCTAATTACTTTTTGTGGAAGAGAGCGGAGAAAACGTACCTTGATATTTCTTTTACATCTTGCCCAAGAGATATAACTGATAACAGATAGTTTTTTCCCTAGTTTTTTTTCCATTCCTGAATCATATATAAGAAGCGTTTTGAACAAAATTGATACTTTCAACTCGATATTGTCTACCGAATCGGGGAACCTATAGCTCTGAAAGGTTGTAAGTGGTTGACTTTGAGTAACAATTTCCTAAACCAATAAAAAGTATTTTGCGACTGTGGTGACGGGCGTGACATTGAAATATGAGTTGACTCTAATTTGGTTAATCCACATTTCAATCAATGAAATATTATTTGGTCGTTGATTCATTCTGTAGGTTTATGGATTCTTGGTTTAATCACTTTCAGTCAGATGTCGTACAAAAGTTGCAAAAAATCTTTCTGTAATACAACAATGTGAAACAATCTGTATGTCGAATCCAATTACATTTTGTAAATAATACCTTATTGTTTTTTGCAAACACATTAACTTTTGCTCTTGTTTTTACTTTTTTTCAGTTAAAGAAAAAGTATTGAGGTGGAAATTGAAGACTAGTTCATTGCTACAATAATATTACGTAATCTAAAAAAATATCTGGTAAAAATTACTTTGTTTATATTACTGTCTGTTATTTTTTGAGCATTTATTCCACAGACTGTGTTCAATCTATTCAACGTCTTTCATGAATGTTTCTCCTTCAAAAACAAGCGATTTATCTACTTGAATGCTTATTCCTCTTACATATAAGCGAAGGAATCATTTTTGAATAGAGTTATGGAATAACAATTTAAGAGAAAACAAAACGGAACTATCCATCTCGTCATAACTGTCTCTTTAGCTTCTTATCCACCTGTGAATTTTTTTGTTAATCGGTGCAGACATCTGTTTTTTTTTCTTAAAATATTCCTTCTGCTACTAATGAACGGCTAACGTAAAACACAGAGGGTACACATATGCATATATATATATATATATATATATATATATATATATATATATTTGCGAAATCTTTTGAAAGGTTATTAAATATATAACAATAATAGTACGGTAATATGATTTTGTCTTTGACTCCATTTTTTCTTGTCACTGTCCACATAATTTTATTATTATTCAAAGTCTAAGAAGAAATTTCCAGTTATTTTATTAAGATCTCTTGTTGTAACTAGCGTTTTTAGTGTTACCGTTTTATTTCGATTTTTCTTTTCTCTTAGTAGTAACGTAATGTGTTACGAACATGCAATGCAAATTTATATTTTTTATCAAAACTACTATTATTATTATTATTATTATTATTATTATTAAAATATGATTTGATTAATTTGTTATCGTTTTAGCTCTTCACATTATGACTGCAACTGTCATTACAACTAATACTGATAGTAATATCCGTAATAACTGAGATAGTATTACCATGATAATTTGTTTGTGTTCGCTTGTTTTTTTTAATAGCTACTGAACTTTTGCCGAACTTGAAATATCACAGAAGCAATACAGAATATTGTATTGTTGATAATCATGATATTATGTAGATTGTTGTGCTTGGTTACCCTGTTATTTTAAGTTATTTTGTTGAGATTATTTTACATTTGACTGACTTTTATGTTGACAAAAATCATCTACGTTTCGGCTTATTCACTCATACACATGTACACTTTCACGATACAATATAACTGCATATATGGGATCTGAATAATGTAATGAAAACTGTATTCGGCGTTATCATGTTTTGTTTATCTGTTCACTAATCCGGTTACATTTTGTTCTTGTCGTAGTCCGCCAAGTACACGTACAAATGCACAAATAAATATATTGTTATTCTGCACTCCTCCATTGCATTCTTTCCATCTTTTAAACATTTTATGAAGGATATATTTATTTTTCAATTTAAGTTTTCAACTGCATGATTTCGATAATCGTTATTTGTAACCTCCTTTATAAAAAAAATAACACTGAGCCTTTTCCCGTTTTTACGTATTTGTTCGTGTTTGAGTGTCACGAAGTACCAGGAGAATATTACTGGTAATGTTGTTTTCACTCTCCTCATCTCATCAATGCTGTTATCATAATTATTATATTGTCGCATTAAAGCAAAATGGCAATGTAAAAAGTACATTATATATATCCTGTAAGTACGTCTTTTCGATTTTTGTGTATGAGTACGGTCTGATTATCGTGCTATACTGACTAGTATACACGAAATGTATTTAGAATGAGATGCGTCTTTTGCCTTTGTAGTCCTCTACCTCCTATTTATCTTTCTTTCTCGAATTTACTTTTCTTATAGCACAAATACCAACAACTGCATTATATTACATTTACCAATGTACACTTTTTTATAATCAATATAGTCTGCATGCACTAACATTATGCAGCTTTTTTATATTGAATATAAATGGACTAACAATAATCATTTCATCGTCGTATTGTTCTTCTTCATGCTTTTGTTTCTGTCTATTTCATGATTGTGTAAACAGGCGAAAATAAAGAATGAAATTCAACTTGTATGTCGTTTTTTCTCGTGATTAATCTTGGTCTGTATTCACTTTGCATCATTTATATGTATATTAATATTGCAATTAATTATGATTGCTACTTATATATAGCAAATGTTTTCTCATTCAAATAGATAACGTAATTCTTTTTCCCAATTCTATTCTATGTAGTCACTATTTTATTTCTAATGAAAAATAATCAATTGTTAGTAATAATTGCATACAAACACTCATTACCTCGCCTATTAAGACTTAGTGAGGACTTCTTTCACACTATTCGATATTTTTTACTGTTAATACACTATCAATTCTTTGATAAGGTCCCAGTCCACTCGAAACTCTCAAAAATCGGCGAATTTACTACTTATATTAATTAGACAACATTAGTCGTTGTTGATTAAAAATTAGACAGTCGGTTATAGTCAATTTAGGAATTAGCGCAAATATATATCAGTCTAATTTATGCTATCTCACATAGGCATATCTAGAAATCAAAGTAGAGTATTCTGTCCTCAGATAATATACACAGTAATCTAAACCTATACTATTATCCTTACAACTTACAAAGACTGGGTATCCTCATATGTCTTGCTTCCGTATGCCCTTTATATAATTCCTAGTCTCTAATTATGATTATAATGCCTGATTAGGACATTAGTTTTCAGACAATAAGTAACTCGGGATTAGCAAGTTAACATAACTGTTATAACAGTACTCCTCTAATAAATTTAAAATAACTCATTATTCCAGTAAAAATACATCTCTTGATGCACACTACCTGAAAATCATATCAAAAGTGATATTCAGGTTTTACTAACCTTGTTACTCAACTATAACTTTTTTGTAAATCCTTGTAAATTGAAGTAAAGATTGACTTACGTTATCGAATGATATTTGCATGCGACTCAGAAACCTAATGAAGCGCCTGACTCATTCAAGACTAAATAACTAACTTGATAAAAGAATTAACCATAATTCCCTCAGTAAGGAAAAAATTATCTCCAGTCATTTCCTGAACTAAGTATATCCTGCTTTACTCCACTCTACTGAATGTGTGTAACACATTTAACTTCTAAACAACAAAAAGAAAGAAGTGGTTAATCAAGCGTTGTAATAATTCCATGTCATCTTAGAGATAGGGTCAATAAAGTTATTGTTTTGCATTAATTTGAAATACACGGATATTATTCGGACGATCAGTTAGTTAAAATCCAACCTAGATCCTATCCTGCAGGGAGTGACAATGACCAAGATCTTTCTTAATCATCATACTATTGATTTCTTCACAGTAAAATCTAGCCATCAGTCTTGATTCCCAAGGGAAGTTGATCCGTATTGATTATTCCCATCGCAGTATTATAAAATTTGCTATTGTTAATCGATATGTTTCGCCTTCCCAACGACTGCCATCTGGTCAAGTAATCGTACTAAAATCGACCATAACTCAGTCATACGAAAACATTCATTTTATGTCCGAGACTCGAAAATGATAAACCAGTTATTTGTCAGCCAACCATTCACATACTGTAAGCTTTTTCCTCAAATTAAACTCAAAATGATTATTAGCATTTCACTGAGAGCTATTCTATTGACAACCATAGCTAAAATTTGTGTACACTTCTACCTGAATTTCATTATACTACTAATATATTTTCACCTTTTCAAACTACGATGTATGATGAAAGTGAAATTATTCTTCTAATTCCATAAAATTAATACATAAAGTATTTCATAATTTGAATTATACGAACTCATGACTAGGTAGTTTAACTTGTGTTAACAATGGAATAGTCAAAAACCTTTAATTTATTCACATGTGATTTTATTGGTATCAAGAATAAAATTAGGATTTAAATAAAACATGTATAATACATTATATGAAAACGATTCATGTTTGTTTGAAATGAACAGCAAAATGTTTGAATATCTAACAAATGTATTGTATGTGACTTTTTTAATCAGTCAATTCAGATGATAAGAACTAATGAATAAGTGATAGTTTCAGCAAATATAACTAAAGCGGATATCCAGTTAACCACAGTTGTTTCTGCTATCACTAGGTAATTATTTAACTGGCTAACTACAAAGATGCAATAAAGCTTATCTACTTCAACTAAACTTTTCAAAATCACTTGGATCCTGTTTAAGTGGTATTGAGTGTTCCACTATTTGTACACTTTAATGAATCAGGTAATGTACATAAAATTTAAAAAGTACAACCTGAACATTTTGAAGTGACTCGTTATTTCAGTCAAATAGTCATGCTTAGTTGATTTGTCTTGTACTACGAAATTCTCTACAGTACAATCCATTAAAATAATCTATTTCAGACAGAGGGAAATCATCCTAGACCAATTGTGTTCGAACAAAAAATTCTTGAACATGAACTATTGTTTTTCGTAATATGGATGTACAGAACGGAAAAGAGAACCAAAACTCAGTAAAATTCAATGAAATCTGTAGATAAACACCATGTTTGTATTTCGGTTTCAAGAATCTTACAATGTTAATAGTAAATTGCTAACTAAAGGAAATGATTGAAAGATTTAAAATAAGGTTTTATATCCCCTAAACGAGCCGTGAATGCCGTTCTTAACCATTAAAAAATTTCACAAGTTGAAAACCTTTAGTTAAAATTTCCCCGGACCTTTGACGAGAAAGCGAGATGACCCAAGTAATGTTATTCAGTAGATGTCAATAACACTAGGAATATCTAGTTTACTCAATAGTTAGATTCAGTAATATGACGAATGATTTAAAATATTATATGTATATGTGATTTATTCAATCGTTTCTCAAAACAAAACAAAGTCCACCTACAAATTACTACGATTTACAGATTGATAAGCTAAACGTTATGATTCTCCCCCCCCAATCCACTTAAATATTTAGACTTGTTATACATTTATCTCTGTTTATCATAACTACACATGAAATCAATAAAACTTTGGCAAACGCTAATTATTAACCAGATAACCAATCAGATAATTATGCATAGATGTCGTTTCTAGATAATCGTAAAAATACAGGTACGGCATTCGTCAAATCAAAGTCCTGTTAATTCAATAAAACAGTAAACTGAAGTATAGTTAGTGGAGCTGTTTTTAATTACCAGTACAGTTTAAGTAGTAGGATAATAAAAACAAATTAGAAATGACTTAACTGTAAACAATCAGTCGCTAATCTCATACAATCAAATCCTTATCACTGACTAATGCTTTTCTATCAATTTTTTTTATTAAGGTCATGGGTCTATGTGAACCAACATCAAAAGCTGTTATATGTGATGGGATGACATCATCCATAACATCCTCATTTTTATATTTGTTTCTCATTATATCGGGTCATAGTACAACAGATATGTCCACGGCAGAAAACTGATGATAACTCTAGCTTATGTGATATGCGGTTAGAAGAAATTAAAGCTAAGTTACCTACGAACTATCTGTAACTCTAATAGTCAATAATTGTTTTTACCCGTTAAAGCCACAAACTGATGACTCATCTTTCGAATTACTGTTTAAAAGCTTATTATTTGTCTTACTTTGCAGAAGACAATATCTCATGGTTCCCTGAACTAGCTAATTCACATTATGATCAAGATTTCGGCTATCTTGTTTCCTTCTAAATGCAGCAAATTGTCTTAAAGAATGCCCTTAGGCCAGTGAATGTTGTGTAATATCACATACGTAACGAGAATAGAATCCTATCTTCAATCCTGAATTTCCAGTGATCTATCAGATTGAATAATCACTTTACCAAAGTGATATATTTATCTGATACTGTTTACTTAAATATCTGTTTTAGTCTCCAAAATAATAGTCCTATCATCTAAAATTCGTCTAGTTAGAACTCGGTGATTGGTTTTGTAATAAAATTATCAGTTCGGCTACCTCAGCCATTTTATTATTTTATTAGATAAGTTAAGCCATCATAAATTTTAGGGAGTCCCACATGATAATTTTTATTACAATAATTTGAAGATGTCAAAAGATTTTGGTTACTTTTATCTAGACGATTTTCGCCAAATAGTTGAACAGAAGTTTTTTGAGAGTAATCTCCACCATTGAGACATAGATATCAAAATAATCTTTACTGTCATTACTGTCAAAAAGCTGTATGATTTTGAGAATTAAGATTAAATGTGTAGATTGAATATGACTGAATGATAACTGCCACAAATTAAAAACGACTGATCCAAACCCACAATGAATAGATAACAAAAATGATGAAATAGCTGGTCAGAAATAAGTCATTTTACGTAATGTAATTAGACATATACATGCAAAATATTATACACAAAATAAACATGATTAAAATCCACTTAACAAGTCAGCAAAATTTACATATTAGCCTTTTAGATCATACACGAACCTATGAATTTAAGGCCTGCTATATCACCGTCCTATGAAATTGTGGTGTTTGAATGAACTGATGATTTCTTTGTACTTGTTGAATGCTTGATTTCGAATTCTAAATACAATACATTCGTTCGTGCTTGTCTTATACTTCTTGATTCAATTGCGTTATTTCGGGGATTCTTAGTTCATACTACAATTCAAATAATTCAAAACATCAAAGAAGTGTTATGAGATCCTTGTCAAAAAAGGTTAATAGTGTCAACACTCCTGAAGGTTTCTTGGCTACATTTCGTATTCCTCCTGGTTGACTGGATTTTCCATTTGCAGACAACAGAGAGTGATACTGTAAAATTGCGGAACTCTGTTAGGGTATTCACTTCTTATGACTGAGTAATCATAAGCATACTTCTTTCCCTCCTTTCTGATAATAAGTGCATGCTGCATTTTAGAGTGCTAAATTGTGAGCAGTCGTGGTGTATTCGTTGATGTCCGACTATGGCTTTGAGTCGGTACAATAAACCATTCCCCTGTTTTGGACTCATAGATTTTAAACTTCTTTGCAAGTGCTTTCTTCTTTACACTGATTCACTCATTTAAATGTAATTTCACCTCGCTCTCTTGTCAAAAGGTTTCCTGACATACAATGAAATCTACCTTTGCTGACCTTTTATTTGTTATCACTTACTAAACAAAATATGTTATTATGACTATCATTCATCCCGACATAATTTTCTATCATGAATTCATAGCGATTAGGAAATAGAACTAGAATGATATAGTTGGTTACAACTTCTTGAGAAAATAAAGATCTCCATTGACTGAAAGTCCTAATTCCCATTGTTATGTGGGCCCGATATTCCTGTCTATTGAATAATTATTTTCAACTACACCATATTTCTCTCTTAAACTTTAACATGTCATTTATGATTAAACTAGTTACTTAAGATAAATTTTACTATGCTGATTTATTCAGTCAACAGAATACCATAAATGTTCAAAAGGTCAGCAAAATATCTGATTCGTTTCATTAAAAAATATTTTGCTATCATTGTTGATCTCTTTGTTTTGTTTTACTTAACAATGGTAGGTCTCAACAAAGTGATGGCCCGCATTAGCATTCTACACATTTTTGAATGTCACTAAAATCTAAATTTTTTAGTCACAAAGATTGTACTTTTAATAGTGAGTGAGAGACAGACAGAAAAAATTATTATTTATATTTCCGTCTGCTTATGGATTTCTGGTTAGGCAGGCGTACTACACGAGACATACTATGTATACCAAAGTCTTATCCTTTTAGAGATAAAAAGAAACAAAAATAGTGTTACGACGAAATTGATCAACATTTTTTAAGGCCATATGAAGAGATTTGGTTAAAGTGGAAAACGAATATGCAATTATTAAAATCTATCGACTAGGAGAACAACGTGTATACCAGTGAGAATTTGGAAATACAAAAAAGTGAACAAGGTGTTTTATAGCTGCAGCCACCTACAATTACTAGTTCCAAGTAATTTACATAGAAAACTCAACTGACAAGTACTTTTTTAAAAAAAAGATATTCTCTCAGCATTCAACTCATCTATATATAGAAGCTGTGGTTCACATTTAGTCCTTCCTTTGTTTTCAACAAATAGTATGATACAATAAGCATACTTCCCAGGTGCGCATACAGCTTTATCTGACTATCATGTAGGAACGGACATCCTATCCACTATACGAGTACATAAAGAAAATGTACATCATTTTTTTTACTTACCCTTTCTTATATGACATTTAAATTTCAATGATGTATTTGTAGGTATTCAAAGCATAAAAGACGCGAAGTTCATAGTTTTCAAATTATAATTGATTAATCCAACTATATATATAGAGAGAGAGCCTAATTTAACATAATATTTATAGATTTATAAATACAGGCCCTGAAAAAGTAACTGAAAACACCTGTTCACTTGAAAATTTCGTTTGCGAAAATACGTGTATCTGCTCAAATTTTCACTAGATAGTAATTTACAATAAAGTTATCTAGGTTCATATCTGTACTTCCAGTGTACATAAACTGGATAAACGCTGAAACGTACCAGCCGAATAGTAATCACAGGCCTAGAATAATCTGTAAAATGGTTAGATCCCACCGACCTAGATAGTATATAGATATAACTAAGTTTTGGGTTTGTCTGGACTTTGAAACCAAAATCTATCTACAGCATTCAGAAATCTCATGCTATCAATGAGACTGGAACTTATGTTACTATTCCAAGTAGAGACGTCATTTGTAACTTACTAGCGTTCAATACTGTTTCTCTAGTAGATTTTATTCGAAGCACGCAAAATGAACAAAACAGTTACCAAAATGATATTTCGATTCGTAATCCTGCCGTAACTGCTAATTTGACGTGGCGGTCGGCCTTTCCGTTAATAATGATACAATCGAGCCATACTGATAGGAATACTTGTTCCTTTAGGTCCTACCATTCCAGACAAGTCTGTTTGATAGTGGTAAGACTAAAGCACCAACCTAACGTCTGAGGGCTAAGTTGTACTAGTGACTGTACAGAGGTGGGATAGTAAACAATTGGCATCTCCAGTGATACTGCATTCCCACAACGGGTGGAAGGGATCATAAAAGATAGACCCTAAAAATATTACACATCACTTTATTTCATGGGTTTCCATCGCCTGCTATGAGGCCTGCAAAATGTACGGAGCTAGCATATCTATAACCACTTGCAAGAAAACCATGTGTAACGTGCCTCAAACAGATTGTTCCTTGAACACTGAGTTCACCACCTCGAGTCACTAAGACAATTACCAATCCAGCTTCCTTTTCAGGTCCCTCTAGAATTCTTCCACGTAATGGACAACCCGGAACTGAAAACTGCTCTTACATCTCTTGAACTACACGAGAGCATCTTGTTCCTGAAAAAATCTTTGTCACTTCTTGACGTTTCTCATATCCCCACTATCAACCCTTCTCCTAGAACTCTATCTTTGTCTTCAGGCACCATATACGTTAAAAAATTGGGTTCACGAAACTCTACTCCTAGTTTCCTTAAACCGATGTCTAGAATAAGTGTTAGGCATTTCAATGTTCGGACGTAATGCTAAATCGGAGAACAAGCTTCACTAGCCATTGGCTGCATCTGCAAAACTCGCATACGGTATTCAGGTTTTGTGGCTCGCTTGACCTAGCCTCGTCAATTTGAGAAACCGGAACAATTTACCCACCCTGTATTTGTGATCTTGAACGCTACTTCTCGTGGCCTTCCTAACGTAGGCATAGAGTCAAGTTTAAAACCAAAACAGGCTTTTCCGTGTTGGATTATATTAGACGGTTGCTTGTGCACTGTCCGACTAAACGAGACTGTAGGAACTCAGAAGGTGAGGAGAGCGCACTGTTGCCTATTCGTCGTCTCTGCCCATGCTCACAATAATTTTTACACAATGCCTTCTGATGTCCTTCAAAAAAACAAACACTCAGATGCAGTAGTTTCATTGGATAAGTAGGTGGTCTATATTCAACTGAAAGGTACTTAGTTCGGTACTACGGTGTACTGGTCAACAAATAGGCAACGACTGCCGTCTAGTGCTACTATCCTCAGGAAATAGTTTATCTATAGCAAATGGCAACTCCAAGCATAAGAGATTTTGTCTGGCATAGCGATCCTCAAAATCGACTCAATGATGGACTCAAATAAACCATATCGTCTTCGTTTATCATCAGAGGCTCAACATGGGATCGTCGATCTTTCTGAAGCACATGTTTAAACTCGAATCACGCTCTTGTGCGAGCACATATCTACTAGCGTTTTACTGGATGCAGGAAATCCATGGAAGGAAGATTCCTTAGTGCCCAGTTATTGATAAAAACTCAAGGAAATACTCCAGGAAGAACTAGAGATGTCCTTCAACAACCATCGAAATGGTGTCCACCTCAATGTGGGTTGGCATAGTATCCGAACAGCTGTGATGTCTATCAGTGACTTAAACCAAAATATTATTAGAAGTCAGTGAATTCCAATGGTGTCAATTGAATTGGTCGACGCTAAGAGACATTCTATCAGGCTGCGAATAAAATGAGGAGCGAAGGCTATTTGAACATAAACTGATAAAAGGTGTACCTAACGATCGCGACCAGTGGTTGTAAGCGAAAACAAGAGAGATAGAAAGAGCAGTGGTAGGTAATAGTAGACAACTTTCCAAAGAAGGTATCAGAAATTCAGCTGTTAGTAGGACTATTTCTAAAAAACGTGTAACCATGATTTACTCTCAGCTCAGACGACTAGAAAGATGGTCAGAACTCTTTTAGGAACACTTAAACTGTTCTCAGGTTTCTAACTATTATGAAACAGAGCGGGAGATTAAAATAAGTCGAAAAGGGGGGCAGCTGATCCCGATTTATTAACCCTGAAGATCCTTAGGAATGATGGCCCAGCTTAGGCAATCAGATGGGCTGAAATATTGGCTAGAATCTGGGAACTAAACATAATTCCACCTAAATGGTCTCAACCACTGATCATCCTAGTTCATCTAAAAGGAGCAAAATGCACAGAAAAATCAGTTCGACTACCATAGCATCTAGAATATTACAATTCTCTGGCGCTTAATAGGAATTGTGAACAGAGAACCAAAGAAGACAAAGATGACTTCAGGTGTGAATATGGTTGTACCGATCAAATATTCACCCTTCGTTGGATTTTGAAATATAGACATACCTACCAAAGCCCGTCTAGTGATATTTCTTTGCCTTTAAATAGCTTTCGGTTCTGTTGATCGATAAGTCGTATGGTAGCCTCTCATTAAAACGGATACTAAAAATGTACATCAACCTTTTAAAGGCTCTCTACTAGAAAAATATTCTTCACATCAGAGCTTATAGCACACTTCCTTGATAATTGATATCATCAGATAGTGTTCTCCATGGTTTTCCATTTTCCCTATAGACACTCTTTCTGAGATAACGCCTTCATCGTCTGACTTTTCAGGAATTGATTTCCTACAAGGGGATTTGCGTATTAAGTTAGAATTATCAGATGATATAGTTCCGCTTAGTGAATGAGGTAACAAAGTCCAATCTTCTGATCGTCTTGAGCCACAATGCAAGTACATTTGAGATGAGTTTCTTTCCTCGTAAACGTGAAATTTTGCTTCAAGACTGGTCTGCGTCAACACCTAAACTAACAGTAGAGATTGAATTATTTGAGTGCGTCGACAGCTTCACTTATCCTGGGTTTCTCATCAATCTTAGTGGTCTGATGAAATCTTGGCACGAATTCGGGAAGCCTCTTTGGTTTTTGTCAACTTGCATCACTTATGGTGTAGGTCAGATGACCTCCTAACTGCTGAAAGAGTTAACTATGAGGCAACTCATTCTGCTTTACTTTATGACTGTGAAACATGGTCATTAAGAAAAGAGGATACTCGTGGGTTACCAGTATTTGATCATATATACCTTCGAAGCATTACCCGCATATGTTGGGTGCAGGTTACAAAGTTATTAAGGCTATTCGGTTTATGAGGTAGTAAATCTTAATTACTTGAGGTGGTTGGGATAGGTATTACGTATGCCCAAACACCGCCTGCCTCACCAAGTAATATTTGGTGTAGAACAGCCAAACCAATGCGTGGCATCGACCCATTAGTCAATGACTGTTGGACTAGGTCGTATTGGTATTTCCAGACTAACTAGTTGGGATGGAATGATTGCTGGCTTTGGGTGACATGGTTCAGTCAACTGCAATAGCGCATATGTATTCACTCTTCGTATGTTCTTAAACCTTGAGTTTTAAAATTATCTGATCCTTTGCTATTTCACATATTCAAATTTTTCCTCGAATCATATCGTCTTTCATGGTACGACTGGTACTGTCACTATTTCTACTACTTTATCATTTCTCTGTGCTGATATGGTGCGGTAGCTTGAACTGATCCATATATGCCCTAGATTGTACGTTGCTTATGACTACTGACTAATTCTGTGTCATGTCACTAGCCTTGGTAGTTATACTCTCACCTTAATCGACAAAATTCAGTCAGCACTAATGATCACATCACTGATTACAGTCCGGTGACTATGTTTAAACGTACAGACCATGTGGAAAAAAACAAAAATCTGAGTATCTTCTGAATTCATCTGGAGTAAAAGTGTCCAACTCTTAATGTAGTGTGCGAAAATTAAATTAGAATATTTATTTACCTTCAATATGATTCCCAATAACTTGGACTATGATATAAAAGTCCAAATGAGACCAAATATAACTTAATGGAGTTGTGGATATTTAGGCAGCTCTTGTATAACATCTACAACCCCTATTGAGAATGAAACTCCAACTAACATTCAGAAGTTCTATCTCATTTACAATTATTCATCCTTTCCCACACGATGTCCACTTCAGTTACAAATTCTTCAATAGCTATAGCATAAGATAAGCGAAAAATTTTTTTACTGTATATACAATCACTACCCTGATAAAGTATATGTACATATATATTGGTCAGTCGTCAGTAATTTTTCACTGGGTTAGGGGGTACGATTTCTCTGGGGGAGTGGGGTGGAGAGTGTGCTTATGGGAATCTGCAGGGCAGGACTGCTAAATGATATGTAGGTCGATGACTGAGTGTGAACACACAAGATGCACTTACAACTAAAAATGAAAATTAGCAACTAACAATGAATAGCTGGGAGCTAAATTCACTAGGGTATTTGTAACCATAAGTAATAAAACAGACTAGCCAACTACAATATAATTTATATAAAATAACGTCCACTTATTTCTTTTCACAAGCTGTGCACCCGTGATACAAAACACTATTCCTGTGATCAGATTCATATGATCAGTTAACTACGCAAATCAATAGTCTACATACTTGAAAAAACGAAATACTGTTTTTTTCGCAAACAAATTCCAATGAAACTTTAAAAAAGTTTATCATATGCTCTCTTACCGACAAATTTAAATATTATTTTATTGAATAGAAACAAAAATTTAATAACAAACGTTGACCGTTATTAAAATATCTAAAGTGAATTTGGAATATGCTGAGGAATATTAACTTTAGAGAATGACAAAAAGGAAGGTTATGGAGTATTAGGTGTTATATCTCCTAATCAAGAGACACAGTCAATAAGCTGCTGATTGCCGTTTGATGACAATAATACGAAAGGCAATAGTATATTGTTAAAACAATCACTAGTTATAATCAACTAATGACATTGAAAACTCAAATCATATATATTTATCTGTTATGAACTTGAAGAGAATGAAATACCAGCAAATCATCTTGATATAAATGGTTGTGAAGTGCATACAGCCTGAACACTTTCATGATTTACGACTGCAATATCATAAAAAAGACAGTAAAAAGTATGGCGTGTAACTGAATAAGATTTTCAATATCCATGGTTATTTGAATATTTACAGAGCTATTAAAACGAACTCAAAATAATTCATTTATAATTTAAAACAGACACGCTTATATATATATATATATATATATATATATATATATATATAGTCGATTGTCGCACGGTTACATTGATATCAGTATATAAGACCTCTAACTTAGGAATGAAAGTTATTGCTTAGGGATAATATATTGTTATTTTTAAAAAGCGAGCGTTTCACTAGCTATCCTTTCCAAACTAAGGACGAGCATTCGAGTCATTTTCAGTGCACTTTCAAGCAATATTTTAAACAAATTTCTTATAAAATCTGATGGAATTTCCGCAGCCAGTATGCAAGCTTTCGACAACAGATCGATAAAACTTTACATGATTACCTATCCGCTCATTTGATACAAAGTTAAGTTCTACCCCAGTATCTTGAATACTTTCGCTATATGTTATTAGTAGACGATATATTTTTACGTTAAAATAACATAGTGGCAACTTAAAATGGAACAACTATAGTGGTTGAACTTCGTTCGTCATAGTAAACACATCATACACCTCCTTTTGGGATGTTTTCCATTAAAAACAAAACGAACCACCTCCCACTAAGTCCTCCTCAAAGACTAGATACAGAGGAAAAACACCGAATACAAACAAACATATTTGTTTACATCTAGACACTATTTTTCAAAGTCTATGTCGGAGAGGCAATCTAGACCACTTTGAGTCTAGTTGATGAGTCATGATTCCTGTTTTGTGAAAGTCGAACAATATTGAATTAATCATACTGAAGTTAAAACGTATGAACTAGAGTTGTTTCACAATCAGCCGCTATAATATAAGCCAATGTTAGATAAACTAATTTTCCTACTTTGGAGCCTCAATAATCTTATTTTCAGTCCTGAAAAATCATCTGCGTATGCTAATGAAAATTTTTAAGACCAAAAAACGTCATCTATTTGCCCAACTGTTGTATACCAAAGAGTAAAATTACTCCTAAACTCATCAGAAAACTTCGTTTCAAAAATAAATTAACTGATTTTCTAAACTTAAGCGATCTTTCAATATAACTATTACCGACTATGTTTTTGTTCCTTATCTGAGATAATCAAAAGCCACTTCTTCATTTCATTTCTTACAATGAAACAGAACCTATCCGTCCAAATTGGTTAAAATGTCTACAAACTAGAACTAAATTTTCCCTACACACGCACAACGAAGCATCAATGTTTCGTGTTCGAATTATTCACATATATGTGATAAACTTTCCTTAGGTTGTTTGTTTGGTATTCATTTGACGCAATGTTAAGTGTATTCACAATTGATTGATCACTGGGTGGCGATCAATGTCATGCGTGTCTATTCCTTATTATTAGTGCAGATCGAATGCTATCGACCATGTTGCAGTGTGGCCACCAGCCTAGGTGACTCAACACTGCGTGCACTATTGTGAGATTAGATGGTGGTTCGAGGTAGTCGACAGGAAACCCTGGACCCGGGTTTCGTGCTACTTGGCACTCGTCAGCAAGGTGTACCTGTAATCTTGAGGGAACTGGTGCTCCCTGGAGGATTCGATCTCGTGTCACCCAGCTTCACAGTCAGAGACGTTACCACTGAGCTATCCGATCCGCGACCGACCTCCTGTAAGACTGAGATGTAATAACAACTGATTGATCACTGGGTAGCGATCAATGTTATGCGTGTCTAGTCCTTATTATTAGTGCAGATCGAATGCTATCGAAGCAAGTGCTGAGTTGTTCAGAATGATAAGATCAAGTACAAAGTGACATTAACACCCTGTTTGTCTGAAAAGCTACTATTTTTAAATCCATACGATTGAATGTTTGACTGATTTCCAAAACCTTTAAATATTTGTAAGTTTTTCTAAATGGTTTATCTGCTGTGTATGAAATATGTGTGACTGGATGCTTTTCGAATAGCTCAGATTACTCTTTATTTCATCCTTTGAAATTTCTTTGCAAACTGTCGATTCTTAAAACCTGACGAAATATTGCATCCAAATAGTTTAAAGCAGTAACCAGTGGAATTTAAATAAGCATAAAAGTAGTATGCACGTGAAATTTAGTGCCTTGAAGTTTAGCTAGTAAATTAATTAGACGTTACATCACCAAATAGACTACCCATAAATCTATTAATACTTTTGTGTGCTAGAAATTATATTATCATTTACAACTGCTCATCAACAACAACTACTAAGTGACAGATGGCTTGTCTGAATTTGTTCAGTTTGGTTATTCAGATGAAACCAGACAATAATGAACGCTATTAGATAATTTTCTGATCCTCGGAATTCCCGAGTCGACTCTTTTACGACTAGCTTCCTTTGAGATGTATATTTCATAACACCTCATTACTAGCGCTAAGTCGTTTGCTGTTTTATTTCAAAAATTCTTAAATACCCACATAAACAAATTACTAGTGTTCGTCATGGATGTAACATATACGAGTTGTTAAGTATCTTTCTCAGTTTAGTAACAAAAATGCAAAAGATCTAATAATTTTTTTCCCATTCACAATGAACTTGACATTTATATTCCAAAGCACAAGTATATTGTTCGCCCCAACAATGAAGAAAGTTCATCGATAAATCGTCAAGACCGAAAAATTTACGTTGACCCTAACCTTTAAGGAAATAAAAACATGTCTCTAAAATAAAGTAGGCTAACCCTGTCCTTGTTTTATGAGTGTGGGTATCTATTGGTCAATTTATTGGAAGAATGAGAGCAAGATAAATCAGAAAACCAATCAACAATACGTTAAAATGATGAACATTAAATAGGATTTTTTTGGAAAACACGCTATGATAAGTTTGTTTCCAAATTAACAAAAAATAGAATATGATTCAATAAAGAAACAGAAATCATTCATTTTGCTTCTAACAAAACACAACCTCAGTGTACATTCAAAATAACAACAAAGGTTTTTCCTATAAACTGAACAACTGGATAAAAATCAAGTCACTTGTTTGATTTTTTCATTCTAGAACTTTATCAATACGCACCCATGAACTTTCGTACAAATGAGGCTGAAAATAGCGACCATTTGAAGTTTTTATATAGACCTACTTTAAGAATGTTACCAGTCTAATGAATTTCAAAATTAAAAGCGTTGAAAAAGGCTTACAAATTTTTAGCTATTTACTAAGTTAATTATGTCTATTGAAACTATGGAAAGTGTTTTAGGAAGGATATGAAATTGTGGTTGTGTAGTAGTGAAAATGAACTCCCCAAAAGGATATCTTCATTAGCTAGTGTACGATACCAATTGGAAAAAAACATAGAACTATAAGAACGTAATGTATCATTTCAGTTTTTAGAGTGAGAATTAGCAGAACAAGATAAAAAAAAAGAAAGGAAGATACAAAAACGATAGAAAACTTCACTGGATATCTCTAGCCCTTTTCACTATCCAACAATTAATCTGCTAAGAAGTTTGGAGAAAACTCGGGTTAGAACGGGTACCTTATTTGAAGAGCTTGTGGACCATAGCCTATAAAGTCATAGTATTATTCCCTTCATTGAAAATGCGTTTCGAAATATCTTAATGACGGTTTTCAATGAAATTACTACAAATATTTTGCCAAATCTGTAAACTACAGTTAGGTACAGACTAAACTGTGAGACTTTGTGTGCAGTTTTTACTAGTCTATGACTTCACTAAAGTTAAAATGGGCCAAGTTTGAAGGAAATCAAACTATTTACACCATCAAAACGAACTACCTGATCCTCGCCAGTATAGTTCAAAGCCTCTGTATAAAAATGACCATCTAACAGTATATTTTCGAGACATGGATTATGATCATAGCATCTTCAAAAACCGGAAATATATGACCATTTTCACAACCCCGAAGATGTGTATTTTGTATCTCCAGCACTAAGAATCAGAGAGTATAGAAGGATTCAATTCGTACTACGCTCCCATAGTAGGAATTAAGCGCTATTGATACATGTTTACCAGTACTTATGTCCTAAATCAAAGCTACACCTAATACAATAATATTTATAAGCTTTCATAGATTACTCCTACTTACGCCTGAAAAAGTTTATAAATGTAATGAATAAGTATCAAATGGTCACAGTTAGTAAATTAAACCACTGAAATGCTCTGTTTCCTGTTGTATATTTGTATACAGCTATAAATATATATATCTAGCTCACATTTAATTCATGAAAACCTAATTTATATATCGATTTAATTAAAAATCAGTTCTTGAATGGGAACTTATCTTAGTCTACACAAGTCTACATATTAAGTCATTTAGCAAGTTCAAAACATTTTTATTCTCTTATAATAAACCTGTGAAAATACCTACTAAATAAACAAGTACTCTAACAATATGAAGTGCAGAAAGAGAGTTATAAAAAAATTCAGAAAATATTAAAAAGATATTTGCGACTGATATCAGTTGAAATATATAACAGTATATATAACAATAGTGGAACTCTATGGAAACTTATTTACAGAAACGTGTCTGTGTGGAGACCTAAGGATATTGATTATTGTTTGGTTTGATTCAAATAGGATATAAAGAAACATACCAATGGCAAGGCAGCGAAATCCGACTCAAAGCCTCAGACTGGCACTGCTGGGTAGTGAGGGCAATCGAGCTGGCTAATTTGGGCGGTCGGTGAGATCAGACTAATCCACCACTGTTGTAAACCGGGTTATCTGGGTTCCATTTACGAGGCTCTCTTAAATCTTACGGGCTAATTGATGTGTATGCTTAGGTATATAAATTGCATGAGCCTCGGCTTTTGGGGTTCATGTACCCAGCTATATACAAAGGGTACACGAGTAGGTTAGCACAAGGAACGTTGGTTGAAAAATTTATGCCTTATCTCAAGTAAAATCGGCGGCCTAACCCTTCAGGTCGAAGACATAATGAAAAAAATATGTTTATGCTCATGTGTATGTCATAAAGTGCAGTGGAGAAAGCCTTTGTACCAGTGATATACATGTAACATGTAAGTAACAGTCAGCTGTAGCAAATACATTCGAAGGGAGCGGTGACTATTTACCCTACTGGGTGGGTGAATATACCTATATGTATGCTATGGGATGCATGAGTGAAAACATGTATGTTACCGGTGTGCATGTGGCGTATATTTGCTCACATGGTAAATACACCTATGAGTATACCAAGGGATGCATGGGTGAAAACTTATATGTTACGGATATCTATGTAAACTATACTTGCCCCTGGTGCGATACCTGCGCACCAAGACCTGGAAGTAACAATTACGCTACAAAACCAAACCCCTCAATGGGTTTGTGAGCCTTGAGAAACGAAAATTATTTCCAGAAAAGCCACTCGGTTCCACCGGATAAGGCTTGACCAACCTTAACACCGCTGAAACACCGTACCAATATCTAAACACGCTCTATAAAGTGTTTCCATTAGTAAGTTATTTGAATTACCAACTTACATTCTGGCCTCAAATGCTGGAGTACGGATTTGGGTAGAAATAGTCCGCTCTCTTCAAAATGCTCTTATACGGTGACGGGTTCCCACCATCTGCCACAGAAGTACTACTCATTGCCTTCACATGGTAGGGATTTTTCTAGGGAAATGAGATGATGGAAATTGTAAATCTGGTGGACACACAGGGTTTACCTAAGGGTTGAAAAACCTTGATTATAAACTATGCGTAAACATGAGCTCCAGGATCTTGAGGGAACGAATGACTGAATCTTCTGTTGTTGCTCCACTGCCATTTGAATCAGATCCTTAGGTCAAATGTTCGGGGATTAATCCCTTGATAAAAATACCTGTTTCGGCCTGAGTATCGCAACAGTAGTCTAGTTCACTACGTAGGATAATGAATACTAATTAAAAAAAGAATTATGACTCACTAATGTTAAAAAACTATAAAAGCGAGTTTTTTGTTCTAATCGATACCATTTTACCTCAGGTATGTATGATTTACGTGAAAGCATTGAGAACGGACCATAACTATTAGGTGAAATACCTTATTGAATGAAATTTACACTTCAATAATCTTCAAGGGAAAACGTCTTACTTCTCGTAATATTGACCTAGAAAATATCTAACGTCCCACACATTCCAATTAGGTATTGATTTATCCGACAATCATTCAGTAGTCTACTATAACAGGAGATTTTAGGAGCTATTTCATAATTGTATTTAGACCGTTGATTTTCATTCTAGAACAACCTTGAGCTATGAAGTGCTGATTCTAAATCTCGAAAGAGTTAAGAACCACTGTACCTGGAAAAGGTAAAGACAGGATAAACACAACTATCTATAAGATCTTTCTCTAATGCTTTCTTCAACTAGTAAGCTTTTTATTTAAAATGCTGAGTAATTTTCTTGTTACTGTGTATCTTTTTAGACGTAGTAATTATGTACACTTATAACACATACATGCACATTAAAAAACAACACTTCAAAATACACGCCGCACGCACACAAACGGTTAACACTAAAATAATAAACAAATAATATGATGGATAATCAAGTAATCTGAAGGCCGTAAAACATATATTCACAGCCTAAAGAAAAATCAATGACCTAGCCATACGTCTATCCTACCAACTACCATAAAGTAACAAATACCGCTTAAAATGTCTCTCTCTATATATATATACATATATATATATATATAGAGAGAGAGAGGCAACACCCAAAAATCTTGGCACAATAAGAGTAGGTAGGCAACCAAATAAACACTGAAGGAGAATGAAAAATAGTTTGATTATCATTCTGACTTATTATTAGCACTAGCTACCAATAAAATATACAACTAAAAATGGTTGCCAAAACACTGAGTAATTTCAAAATAAAAGCCACAGTTTGAACAAGTCTCCATTTGTGCGAAGATATTTGGATGTAACTGTAGTATGGCAGCGTAAAATAGAGTTCACATCCTTGCCATTCTAGAGATCATTGGCATTAATCCTCACGCTTTACTTGTGAATCCTCAAATGTAACTCCCACAACAGATGAATAACGTAAAAAAGCAATCACAAGACGTTCACCTCATAAAACTTCTTGAGGTTAGCAGAATGTTAGCAAATAATAGTAGATGTTGCAATCAGTGTGACAGGTGGCATGTCATACGACTACATAGTTAAAAGCCTATTGAGAAGATAGTTCCTGCAAGTGATATTGTGGATTTTCAGACATACTTTATGGACTGGAGTATTTTTTTGAGTGATCGTTTCAATATAAATTTAAGCACGACCGCAGGTGCAACTTTTGAACCCGTGTTTAATAGATATTTTAGTTCATCATGAGTAGGAAATCCATAATTTGATAACCATTTAGATAACTTATTGCGATTAGCACGAAAGAATATTGAGTTAGAATATTATTACCAAAAAATGATAACGTTACCTAAAGAGGAGGTAAATTTCTTTTATTCCATTGTCTATCACTGTCAAAACTGATTCAATTGTTTCTGAGGCCAGTTTTCATGTATTGAGATGAATTGGAAAAACACCAAGAATTGATAAACACTGGAAAATTGTCGTGTCCTAATACAAGACATCTCAATAGGATACACCCTCAAACCAATATAGTATCGAACACAGAACCTTTGGGCTTCATGACGAACAAGTTAACACTGAGCTATAAAACTGAAATAAATACATGCTAATCAATTTTAGTCAATTGGTAATATGTTGCGACCATCATCCATTCCTGTTCCCATCAGAACTGACCCCAAAGGTCATGGTTTTTCACTAGAACTAGGTAATTCTTGAAGCTAATCACTGATGAACGCTGAGTCACTATTAATAAGTTAGTTGCATTGGATACCCTGATCAAAATAAGACAGAATAAAATCAACAGATAATAGATGACTTAGTTTTACCTTAGAATGAACTATTCAGATAAACAGATAACAGACTGTACCAAAATAGTGTCTGCAGTGTCGAACGGTCGAGTTAGATTATGAAGGAAAAATCAATAATGACAAATCATTTACTCCCTATTGTAGGAGGTTAAAACATGATCTGTCATTTTTTATCATCGGTCTGTATAGATGGTGAATAAAACGAACTGTATGAAAAGTTAAAAATGCTAAATTTTGTGAATGGATTTACCGAATAGAGAACTTTATTGAAGCCCTTATGAAGTTTACATTACTAGGAAGCCATAGGAACAAAAGTTCAACTCTTGGAAATCTTCAAAACAACCCAAAAACGATAGGATGGAGCCTACCGAATACAATCATCATGATATTCAACGTCTTTCATATTCAGTCCAGTAGGAAAATTCAAAGACAGATGAACAACAAAGTATATGAAAAATGCAACTGTGAAGATCTCCAAGTAGACTTTTAAAAAGTTGGTCTACAACTAACTAATTTCGTTTTACGCACTATTACAAAAATTATCATACACATCCAGATGTTAACATTGAAAGCCTTGAAAGGACATGATAACAACTGTGCTAAAACGAGAGGTCTATTGGTAAGAGATAAACCTATAAGCTTTATGAAGAATATTTGTCCACATGTTTGTTCGAAATACAAATATGGATACTTCATATCTTCCCATTAATCTACAAGTCTTAAGTGACATTCATGTTTTTATGACATACCGAACAATTCTACACAAATCAACCGCATAAGCACAGATAAATATCATATTCGTTATCGAAATCAATTAAATATATGTTAAGAAACCCATTGACGAACTGATTTTCCACTGAAACGATAATAGAACAAAAAAATTGAGTATAATCTTCCGGACTTACTTTATTTTAAAACAATCCGAATACCATAGCAAATATATGTAAGAATATCAATAGCAATATTACCATATTAAAATACACAAGATTATCGCATAAAACCACCATAACATAAACTAAAATCCAAGAGCAAAATATGCTGACTTCCAAAGCTTGAAGAAAAAGGAGTCAGTCATTTTTGTCCATTTAAAGTAAATAAAAATACATTAGTATGTTAATGAGAAAAATTAATAATAAATTAATCATTAATTACTTTTTCTATTTAGTAGGATAGTGTTAGTGACGTTGCTTCACTACTTGTATCGAACAGACCAACATATAGCCAAATGGAGAAATGCTTGCAAAAGAAAGCAATTTAAAAATAGCGGCTGCTAAACGATAGATTAATTCATCCATATACATGCATAGGTATCGCCTTTAAAATACGATAGACATAAAAACACATATGGATATATAAACACAAACATAGTATACTCATAAAATCAATAAGGCAACATTTAAAATTACAGAAAAGTGCAAAGCTTATTCTGAAAGACAATGGAATATAATTATTAGAATTTAATACTATTATTTAAATTCCACATAGTACTTTGTTCAATGTACAGTGGTAATACTGACAGTTAAACTGGGGAAGAAAAAGACGAAATAAATTCAACTGTGAGAAGTGGACACAGAAAAAGCTTCAATCATTGATCAGAATTTGAAATGAATAATGATAATAATGATAATAATAATAGTAATAATAATAACAATAATAATAATAATAATAGTTATAACAATAACGATAATAATGGTGATTAGACGATAGCAGCAATAAAAAAATCTCACATTTAGCAGTGCCAGATAATAATGAAGGTAATAGCTTACTTGAGAATTTATGTAGAAAATAGCAGTCTTTGAAATAGAATATAAATCCAATCCTGCGCTTGTCTAATCAAATGAACTGATAGTACTGAGAATGTAAAAGTCACCAAAATATTTTCGGATTTCCCTTTGTTGGAAGCGACAATAAAGTGAGTGTGAAAGTGACAAACTTGAAACTAAGCAACAGCATATGTTATTTCTAGATATTAACAAAAAATCAGGAACTCAATCATTTGCACCAGTCAAGCGATGAAATAGACGTTCATTAACTTCTTGACTTTTTTCTAAATTGCGCTGACTAAGAAATACGTACCCACCAATAAATTCTACGATTGTCTTACAGTTGGTCGACAATGGTCGAAATGTTACCTGTGAATTGCGAAACTCTAAAATGACTTTTTCAGCATCCCAATTAACATTCCATGAACGTAGATCAGAAAAATTCCAAGTTAATAAAACTTCGCCTGTTTGTGGAGAAACAACCTCAATACGACCCTGACAGATGGCTATAATGTCATCCATTGGAGTACTGAATAACCCTCCACTATTTGTATTTGGCAATCCTAGTAACCCACGTTCAAACTGTACAATAAAGTAACTTCGACCGAATTCAGTCAGTCGTTGCCAGGTTTGAATATATTTATATTTAGCTTCTAATAAACCAAGATCACGAATGTTTACATGAGCTTCAGTGATACGTTGTCTTAGAGTATCTTTAGAACGTGCCTTTCGAATAATACGTTCATTACAGAAATCTGTCAAATCACCCAAATAGGCTGTAGATTCTGAAAGTGACATAGCTGGAGATGGTCCAGGCATCTGAAGTTTGAGTAATTCTAACGTGGCTTCAACTTCTTTACTGTAGGCTACCTTACTTGCCAATGTTTTCCCCCTAGAACCAAGACGACATGCAGCTAACCAACAAGCATATTGTTCACCTGAATCAAACTTCAACCATATTTCTTCTCGCGTAGAGCATAATTCCCTAGGTGTAGAGGAGTTACCCGAAGGAGTGAGAGGAGAACCATTACTTGTCTTTTGATCCAATATAGAAGGAACTGATAGTTTGATTATGTATTTTTGATGTGCAACACTCACATCAAAACTGACTGTACAATCGCGAAGTGAATACTCAGCTAAGCATTCTTTTGTTTGTGTTTTATTTTTGAATAAATACAGACGAGCTTCTACAATAACAGCCCAGTACGCTTTGTAACGTTTTAGGAGGCGAGAGCGATCTCGGAATACTTTAATCGAACCTTCAAGACTAGGTACTTCAGAAGTATCCGTCATATCATGGCCAGTTGGTCGAATCGCATTTTGTAGAGTACGTGATACTGGTTCAGACTCGTCGGCAACTCCACATGATTGTTCCAGTTCTGACAGGAGTTCATCTACTTCGTCTACACCACCTACGTTATGTACATTACTCGGTATTTCATCCACCAAAGCTGAACTGATTGGAGATAAATTCCGAGGTAACTGTGAAACTGACCCACCACTATTATAAAGCGGATAGTGCTTTTTTGCCAAGTCGGGACTCGAAGTAGCATGAACTGGACTACGATTTACATAATTAGAACTCACAGTTGTACAAGCACCTAAAGTTGAATAAGGATTTGTATTATTCATATCTGGGAAGTTTGTGATACATAAGTGCTGATTGACAGCAGCAGACTGTAACTCGGCTTGCAGCTGATAGGCGGCAAAAACAACCATCTCATCCTCTGTACAATCAAACTGGCCAGACAGAAGAGACCACCGAGCTTGTTCATAAAGCTGATGAATACGAACAGCGTCATATTTCAAAATCACATCGTAGAAAGTGAAATATTTGAAGCACAGATATAAAGTTGGAGGGCTAGATGGACTATGACTATCGGGTTCCAAAGATGATGGTTTAATCCCTTGTTCTAGAAGTGACCGAGATGAGTCTAACCATCCACTGTTCAGCCGTGCTTTTTGGACTAAATTCTTGGGTTTCATTAACCAGCTATCGGCAAACACTGCTTTTGCAGAACGTCTCAATGAACAGTCAGCATAGCGAGCGAAATCAAGTCTTTCTTGATCTAACGAGTTATCAGATTTAAATCGCATTATTGTACCAGCATTTGAATTCAATGTGTTATACGGATTAATTTTTTGTCCATCAACTGTAGGATAAATTGAAGACGCAGGTGAAGGGAACTTCGATTTAACAGAAGATTGATCATTTCTTGGATTGGGCAAACCAGGACGTCGCAAGCCTGGACGAATAGTCGGTAATGGGCAATTTGTTTTAAGCATATTTTTAGTGATAGGAAGTGTTAAAGATAATTCCTCCGAATGTCGTATGTTTAGTTCTTTACATATATCCCGAACCACAGTAAACAACCGGGCGGCATAATTGACACGAAGTACTAGAGGAGTTAAAGAAGGTAAAACTATTTGAACATCGTTATGCATACGATGAAACACCAATCTAGCATCCGACTGAATTCCATATTGATCCAATGTTGTCCGGCTCTGCAAAAGCCATACATTTCTATCGACCCACCATATTGCATGATCTGACCAACTTTGTTGTAACTTCACTTTTTCGACAATTAGATGCATCAAACCACCCAGTGGCAGATCACCCGAAACACGTACTGAAACATTTGTGTTTATGTCTTCAACGCGAACAGATAATTCCCAAGACCCATCAATATAATTTCCATCCACCACCATCCGACTGATAGTTTCTGTCCCATTGAAAGTATGAGTACCTCCATTATGAATACTGAATGGATCGTATGCAGACATCGGTTAAAAATACTTCCCAAATTGCATGCACGCGTAGTCAATACAATATTACTGATAATACCGATCAAAATATACTTAGCCTCATACACAAAGCAATTTGTATGACTTTAAACGCCTACCTGATATTTCATCTACTATTGGCCAAACCTGGTCTGACTATATCAAAGTGCTTAATAGACACAGTTAGACATTCAATGCAAGTTGTGAGTTTAAACCAATCACCAAATAATTCACGTGACTATACACCCACATTCCCGTATTCTTTTCTCTCACCCTAAGAGCCAACCAGAAAATAATAAATGGCATAAGAGTAATATTTTTTCATACCTGCTGGGTTTTCATTTTGATTACATTAAATTGATTGCAATAAATATCACGGTTCGGAGGCTTTGTATAGCCGTAATTCCCCAAGCCCTTGGAACGAGATTATAATTCATTTGAAATAGCAGAATACAGACTCTTTTGCCTGAACGAAGTTTAATGGCTTAGCAACGTGTAATTTGATGTAGCACGATAATTTAAAACACAATTTGAACAAATACAAAAGCCATGTCATATAAAAATAAAGAGAATTCAGTGAGGGAAATGTTCTTTTCGATGAAATCATTTACTCAAGCTGCATATTCTTATTTACAGTTGTTTGGTAAATATATATCCATAGAAAAATAGAAAAGACTGCATCACAAAGTGATTCGAGATTTCAATTGACGTTGCGTAATAATCAAGGGGTTGGAGAAGAATAGGTCTATGAAAATAATTTACGGGTCAGAATTATGGAAGATAATTGTCCCTTTGACATATGAAGAAAAATGAAAAACGTAAAGGTCATAATAATAACTGGGTAATAATCATAGGAAATTGTTAAAGGATAATAGTAACTGATTACTGTTTAAGATTACAAAACATTAGTTAGATGCTCCTGTATTGAACTGGTGATCGTTTAGCATTCTCCTTTTAAAAGCCACTACGGGTAGTGTTCTGAGATGCGTTTGGAAAGGGATCGCTTTGAACGGTTAATGTAATCTGACCCACAGGAGCAAGTAAATTTATAGACGCATACTGATGTGGTCCAAAGCAAAAGTTTATCCTCATCACATCCGTGAATAGTGGGCCGGCTTGAGGAGACGTTACGAAGCCTAGCTGAACATATGGTTTTATTCAGGGATTTTGAAATCTGTTTATTCAAGAGTTCGGCAGCCATATCTTCTTTAAATTCGATACTCATAAAAAGAGTTTTCTTTTGAAATGTCAGTACTTTTTCAGGATGTTATCTTGGTGTTAAATTTCTATCGACAAATCTAGGCGGGTAACTATTTCTGATGAGTATCTGTCGAAGATGAAGTAGTTCGTCATCTATTGTGTCATTGTAACATATTCATCTAGTGCATGGGGATAAAGAGCGAATTAGGTTTCTCTTTCTAACCAATCTGGAAACTTGTGTACTGAATATTCCAGGTCAGTTTTTATGTATAGATCTAACGAGTGTAATCTTCGGTGGATAGCGATGTTTCTTCATTCACATTAACGAATATATCACTGTTGACACGAAGCTAATTTCTTTATCTCGTAAAATTCTCCACTTTTAGTGAAGGCAAATAAACCTACTTTCAACTGATTCTGACACAAATCATATGTGGGAAGAAAAAAAGTAGAGGCGTATTAGGTGCATGATTAGAAAAGTGAAATTTGTATATTTTAACATACAAAAGAAATCCCTCTTTATTTTATGCTTAGATTTTTGGCTTCATTAATCTCCGTCGCAAACCAAATTGGAGATTGAAGTATTATATATGTTGCCATCTGAAATGCAATTTTTTATATACTTTCATCGTGTATCTGATATAACTTGAAGATGACAAATTTAGCGTCTTTTACTGGAGGATTCGTAAGACGTCTACTCGAGTATTAATGTAAAGAATGAATTGCTTGGATACTGAAGCCAAACCTGAATGATTTGTGTTGATCGATATAAAAGAAAGCACAAAATTAAGCAAGACTCGTTCCTAAATCTATCTAGTCACATGAAATTAAATACCGTTTACCATGATGTCAATTTAACTGTCATGACGTTTACAGGAGATCTGTAATCTATTATTCCCAGTATGTACTAGGTGTAACATCATTTACAAAGTCATCAGTCTGTATGAAATGTCGAAGAATAGTTATTGTTTTGCTCTGTATATTAACATACATAAATGGCATCTAATTTACTTCTTAATATACTGACTTTCGAGTATATCAGAATTACCAACTAAAACGTGAATTTGAGCTCCACATCAATCTTAATGTAGGATTTACTGTTTTCCTTCAGAAAAGTGAATATAGAACCACCTTATTTTTGAATTGTAATCAGGTTGATTTGAATGCGCCAATACACTTCTAGTGTTGTGTGTTTACAAACTGACATATATTTACTCTTGACCGAACAGTATAAGGGTAAAGATGTGGCAAGTATCAGGATAATCAAGCTTATAGAAAGAATCATAGTTACGAAGTGGGTACAGACAGTATAGTGCTATTGAAAGTCTCACTTATTCTTTTTTATTGTTATAGGGACACCATAAATGTTTCAGGGGTTATGAAGACAGTTAGTCCACTAATTGAGACAATGACTACTTGATTTTGTCTGTGAGTTCAGATTTGATTGTGAAATCTTTATTATCATAGTTTAAATTAATTTATTCATAAGAGACTAATATCCTCATCGTTTTTGATAAGTTTATTCTGTTAACAATACATCGGAAAGCATTCGTTACCTCTTTATTTTTTCCCAATTAATATTAAAATTCATAGGGAATAGTTTTTGCCACTTTATGGTGTTAAATAGATGAAAACGTCCATTCAAACAAATGTTTGTTTTCTGGGCTGACAATTATTAGACATTTGTTGTGATTCATGAACCCCAATGGTGAAAATATTTTGGGTGTGATTAAAAAATTAAAAAAAATAAGTGATTGATTGACCTGTTTTTGAAAGTGTGTGCTCATGTGTTAATGAACAAACATTTTATTGCCTGTAATAATTTGTTAATTATCTGTAAATTGTGCATTTTTGTAATCTGATGAGTTCAAACCAAAGTAGCATAAACTAGTTTGATTGGATGTCGAAATTCGCATTTTCACATATAAGTTTTATGTTTTAAAAAGATTCTGTCAGTCTGTTTCTTCCGCGCTTTGACATAAAGTTGTAACTTCTAGAAAAAAGACATCAATTCTGATCGACCAACATACTATACTCCTGGCTGTGTATAGATATTGTGATAAAAAGTGGGATTAAATTTCTTTTGGATCACGTAAACATGGGACTGAAGTCATCAGTTGTCGTGACAAGAGAAAGACCATGCACGTTATTAAAAGTAACCTGTGAAAAACTGATAACTTTTGGCTTAATATGACACACACTTGTATTTATAATAGTAATTACTGAAACTGGAATACAATAAAGTGTTTAGTGTACAAGGAGAAAATAGATTTCTATTTTAGTGTTTTCTTGAACTATTTTGACATATTGTTTGAGCTTGTAATGATCTTTCTATGTGTGTAAACTTATGAATAAATCATTCTTATAAGATCATGTATAGGGTATATAATATTCACGCTAAACGTCAAGGATTGGTGACTGAATAACAGTTTACGCCTTCGTAAAGGAATAGTAATTTAGGGGAAAGAATCGAAGATTATTTAAGTATAGGTGATATTTGCAAATAGTAATTCTCAATACAATGGTTGTATTTTATTTCGCTTTAAAAAGGTATCGACAATAAACGAGACATTGTATTCTTGAATATAATAGTCCATAGTTAAATACGTGGCTGATGCGTGATTTTGCGAATTCATCAACATAAAAAATGTTTTCAACCATACATTGTACAATCTACGTAATTGACCTGTATATAATTATGACAAGAAAACCTATCTGTGTATGCAAGTGTCAGTTATTGTGCTTAGGAAGTGTACGGTTAGGTTTGTTTTGCGTAATGTCGATAGCAAGTATTTTGTAAGTATGCAGTAATACCACATTACTATTTTGATCTTCAATTTAATTTGATAATAACAATACAAACACTTTTAACATTTGAAATATAAAAAAATTAAAGTTCATTAAACCATTACTGTTTACTTTATGCCATGCATTTTACCGTAAAGTAATTTATTCAACTTATTAGTGACATATTTTTAAATGATTTGATTTATTTGTTAAACATATTAGAGGGACACCAACAAATTCTATGTACATATTCGTAATATGTGAACGTTTTAAAATCAAACCCGAAACAGTTAAACGTCTCAATAACCACCATATTCGACAGGTAATTAAAATATAGGTAGTATTAAGTGCTAATTAACAGGTTTAGGTTTGACAATCATTTTTTTGGTCGATAAGACTGCTAGATGAGAATAAGGTCAACTGTGTGAATTGATATTTAGCTGTACTGAAGTTTAGTTTCTATATAATAATTAAAAGCCTATATTTTCCGACTGAACAAGCTGAAAAATGTTGAAAATGCGTTATTGAAGTTTGCATGCATGATTATTAAACAGATCAGTGTTTATTAGATGATATTGGCTTTTGATGAACCATAAAAAAGTATTACTTGTAGTAAAATCACGCAACGTTAATGATAACTGAAATTTAATCTTATTAAGTTTTAGTAAACACTATAAGGTCAAGCAACATTTTTATCAGTATTGACTGAATTGTACTACATAGGAAAGGAGTTCACAGGCACTGATAAAGAGTATAATAATTATTTCACTTAATTCACAATTAACATAATGGCATATACCAAGATAACAGATATTATTTATCGACGAATGCTGATACAAATTAGCCTTTGCGCAGGTAATAAAGGTTTTGTAATTATACGGCTGTACGTATTCTTATGTTTTCATGAGTGAAGGATACACGGCTGAGTGCATGTTACACATATTCATGTATAAGATGTAAAAACTGAGTACTATCGGATGACTATGTTTTTATTTTGCACCTTCAGTGATATGATGTATATGTACCGATAATCATGTCCATGTTCACGGATAGACTGTAATAACTTCGTCAAGCATTTAACTACAATTTCATTATTTTGAGTCAGTACGATTTAGTAAAGCTTAAAATGCAAGCCAAACCACTATCACCATTTACCATTCTTAAATGTATCATTAATATAGTATAATCGGTTTCTCACAATCACAGAATTCTACCTAGCGATTTTTTTTCGAATACACAAGAGCGATCTCAACTTAGTTACCGAAAAAAATACGAGGCACAACAGATGCAACTGTAAATCTAATTCATGGAAAACTAACGTCAAACGTAATGACAGCTGAACTGTCATAGAAAATACAGAAAGCGTATATGGGATGCGAATTACAGTAATTTACTGATGCAATTTGTAACGAATTAAAAACATTGAAATCAAGTTGTGTGCCACCTTAAAAAGGGCATTTTATCTGTCTCTTGATTTCAAGCCCACAATCATTTCTGTTCCAGGGTTTCCCATCCCCTGTTCCCCTATTTCCTTAACAATTAGCTCATAAAAAAATGGAAAATGTTAGTTTCTCAGTTGGCAATTGAAATATGACAACAAGTTTTAGTATGGTCATGTCTTCTATTACAATTCTATAATCTCATCACATATTGGATAGTGGAATCAGAGAATTGCAGTTGTGGGTCTTACCCACAAAACGAATGAAAAATAGCATTGCAGCGACAAACAATCCAAGTTTTACTTCGGCAGTTCCACTCGGTGGTTGAGCAAGATGGCATATTTCACACAGTCCGTTTTTTCTGTTACTGAATTCTTCCGAGTTCGTAGAAACAACATCACCTTCTTCATGACTTAGCATTGCATCCAAATCCACGTTCGTTAGTCAGTTGGTATTATTTATCAGTTGGATTCCTGGAATTTCTTAGCCATAGAAATGGAGGCTTCGATGTGAGTCTCAGGTGCTGCGGATAACGTCCACAGCGTTTGAGGCATCCTTTTTATGCTTATGGAAATGAGAATCACGAACTTGCTAATGGCAGTATGTCGCCCTTTCATAATTTCTGATGGCGATTGGAACGCTCGAAACAATACACTTGCATTCACTGTTTGGAGAAATGCTAATCTTTCGGGGAATATTTGCGTTTTATATCACTTTTCAGAAAATAACAAAAATAATTACCGTTTTAAAGCGAGTCATTTCACTGTACAAAACGGGATAAGAAAGATTTTGATAAATAATAGTACAAAAATAGCCGTGCTATAAATGATATCCTGTCTTCTGAATCTACAAATGCTAAATTTCCAGCTTATCCTATTAAGTTAACCATTTACATCTCCCCTATCTCCTGTATAACACAGCTGTAATTAGACTAACATCTTTTATCCGTATACACATACCAGAATAAAAATTTCATGATACAGATATGATGCCTACTTTAACAGTCAGTTCTGAAGTCAAAGATGTATTATAGTAAGGTGTTATATCCTAGTGAAGATTAAACTACGGGTATCTTCTGAACACTAATACCGGACTAATATTATATACAAATTCTTATTGTATAACTATTCAGTAACTAGATTATGTATATCTATGTTCCTTTTATTATAAACTTCATTTTGACCTATAGATTATTATTATACGATTTACTGTTCTTAAGTTATGTTCACTTTATTGGTTACAGTCTCTCAAGTTCACAGCCACTTTTTGGCTTGGTCTTGTATAAATGTTATTTCCTGTTTTACGGTACAATGCGGTCTGTTTAGTTGGTATATAAACCAAGTATGTTTGAAATAAATGATTCACTGTTATTGGCGTTCTGGACTCAACTGGCAGGGCTAGACGAACAAGTGGCCAATACGGATGTTAGGCTGCTTATAGCGGTCGAACGTCACTGGTTTGATACAGTACTAAGACTGAATAAGTCGTATTTCAATTGGCGGATAAGCCACGTGATAATAAGCCGGGATTAAGGTCACAACGTAAAGAGCAACGTTGAGATTTATATCTGTCTTCTGACTCAGTGAAGTCCGGATGCACGGCATGATAATACACCGTTCGAAAATACTTTGATGAACACAGAAATATGAATGACGGCGTGTCAATAAAATAGGAATAAATAATATGTTCTTAAAGTATTTTGTGCACTGAATAATAAAAAGAAATATCATTTAAACATGAACTATGATGGATTAAGCTTGATTTTAATCACTAAGCTACTACTCATGTAAAGAATTGTCCATCTATGTTACTAACGAAACTGTTATATTTGACTAAAGCAGGAACAATTAACGCAGAAGAATGACATGAATTCCGAGGTTTCTCATCATCCGTTTACAACTTAAATATAATCCTATTAATCATCAAAATCCATGTGCACACTTTATATCATAATGTCAGAAATGTTTACGTTAATGAAGATTAATGTAAAGAACGATAAGTATGAAAGAACTATAAGAGTATGGTGATCTCCAAATTATTCAGAAAATCCCAGTCTGGAAACCTAAAGTCAGTAGCTAAACTTTACCATTCACTAGCTCAAAAAAGGATATTCAATGTTTTGTTTTGAAGAAATGGATTCTTGAGTTGACTGGATCCTCTGAGAATCTACTACATTTGGTCAGGATTTGAGCGTATTTGAATAACATTGAGTGAAATCTGTCCAACGGATCAAAGTCATTGCTAGTAGTTAGTCAACTGATTCTCCGCTTAAAAATAAGAAATTCGTTAGTAATTCTCTGGTAACATCCCCATAACTTGAATAGAGTAGATGTAATCCTATACAGAAGAATGATCGAGAGGAATCCATCTTAAAAGCAAATAAGATTATTAATAATGACTATTCTAACGACCGAAATTAAACAGTTTCTCAATATGTAATGCTTAGTATTACACTTTGTTTTCCCAAATTTATTTATGGCAAATCAATTCACTAGTGAATAAATCTCTTAGACAGGTTTCCGTATGTTATGAGAGATTGAAAGAAAATATAGGTAGACGCTGATTATTAGTGAGACTATAACAAAGACTATCAAAGGAAAAAAAAGTTCGGTAAAGCACACACATTCAAATAGAGTAATCGATGAAAATGAACGCTAGTTAGTTGTCATCAACCCTACAACTATAGTTACCTCTTTCTTTAGATGATTCAAATGAAATTAGCCAGACCTTTTCACTACAGAGTTTTCTTCATGAAGTGTGAAAACCATACGTTTAATACCTCATTTGCAGATTCCCCATCAGTTGTCTCAAACTTCGTCGTTCCTTCATTGCTATAACAAGTACTCTCTGTTCCCATTCTCTTCGATTATATCTTCTCAACCTTCTGCTGCCAAGCAGTTCACTTTTGATTGGTGATATATACTACTTATGTCTGTCGACATAAGTAGAATGACCCACAGTGTCATAATTAGTCTTAATTAGTGAGTTAGATTATCTTGTAAGCTTTTTGATTTTCAATATGATTTTACATTACTGGAACGTTTACGTCCGTTTCTCCAATAATTCAAAAAATGTAGTAAGATAACTTTCTTAAAACCCTGCAAATTTCACCACTAAAAATCCAAAACAGTATAAAATATGTCCAAACCATAGCTGACCAATAGACGGCGATAAACATGTAATTGTTGACTGAAATTTACCAGCATGTCGTAAGAAGAAAAAGTTTAGGTTATATCGGGTAAATATAAATTCACGTTGAAAAATAAAGATATAAGAATTTGGGGGAGACGTAGTGGATGAATGTGAAAGTAGACTTCCATAGTGATCTCATTTAAACCAATGGGGTCCAGGTTACTATCTAAGTTACAAATGACGAAAAATTTACTCTTAATCAAGGCTAGTAAAATGTATTATGAACAACTGAATAGTGGATCTGAAATAAACTGTAATATACTTTTGATTGGACGACTAACAATTTCTATTCTGGACATAAATTGAACTAAATTTTATTGATTTTCTAGAATTATTCATGTATCTAAGCAGTACAGTTTCTAAAGTCTTTTATATCATTATTAATGTAAAAAAGAATTTATCGATTTATTTCCATTTAACCAAATAATGACGTGAAGATCTATTCAGAAATATTTTAATGATAATTATAATAATTCTATCATCAATGAAGATTAATTATCATATGACTCTTAGTGTTTTAACCGAGATCCTATTTTCAAGTTAATGGGTTGACATTATTACTAATCAAAGTAATTTTTCTAATTTAGTTATAAATTTATAAAAGGTTGCAAATGACTATTTGTATTAACATTTCGTAACTATTACCCTTTGAAGTTGTCATGGCGTCACTTTATTCTAGTGACGCAAATTTTTAAAAAAATTAGAAAGCTACTTGTTCTTGAAATGTTGCTTGAGAAGCAAAAGCAATATGATCTTTACTCACATGAACTTTTTTGACTAGCATGAATTTGGCAAAGATTTATCCTCTTGGTCATATGATTAACCTAGTGAATTTATAAAGGTTTATATATTACATACACCGATTGAACTTCAATAATAGTATATGTATATATCATTTCTAGTGAAAGTGCTATTAACATGTTTCATTGATCTGTTTGAAATAGTTTTTAGTCTAAGTCTTTTCCGCATATTACCAGAAGGTTAATAAAACATTTCTATCACTAGCCATTTTAATCCGAAAAATAACTATTGATAAGTAGTTATCCTGGGTAATAAAAATACTATCAATTAACATCGGTTTAAAGATTAATGGGGATAAAATTGTAAAGAAAATACGTTTTCATAACCAAATATATTAGTTTTTCCTAATATACACCTTCATAATTGTCAAACGTCCTAGTACAGTCTTTATGGTGCTTGGAGGTACGAAAAAATTAGGAACGAGAGATGTCGAATTAACTGAAGTGAATATATATACTACTATAGTTCAACGATAATAACGAAGATTATGTCTGATTGATGTCACAACACTCTTTGCTACTTATGATTTATTTAATTAGTGTAACTCTTTTAATAGACTGATGCATAATCTTTTAGACACCATTTTTCTGCTTACTGATAGGAATACTTCATTAATTCACATGTCTTTTAGTTCCTTATAGATTATCCAGTATTTTAAGAATTTACTGGATTCGAAACCTATAATTTACCCTAGTTGTATTTATATTCTAAGTTTATAATCGGTATTAAGAGTGGTAGTAATAATAATGGTGGGTGTATGTATATTACAGTTGACTCTGACATTTTGTGGCAGGTATAAACCCCTCTATGTACGGCTTATTTCAAACTGTATGGTAATATCTCTAGGATCCAAACAATAGTTGAAGCCGAAGGTTTGTTACATAGAATTACATTAAGCCATTTTGAAAGCTATGTATTTCCACTCCTTAAAATGTTTTTTATTAATTCATTTAAACAACCTAATAATTCTAATAGCAGTTGACTGTCATATTAAGCAGCGAATAAATTAGTTTTGGTAGTTTCGGAAACATCTCGACATCTAAAATGGAGTGAATCTCAAAAAGTCAATATACATATTTTTAGATCTGGAAACAAGAATATATGAATCACTTGATTTCTAATGTGACCTAAATTACTGAATAACTTAGAGAAACATATCTTGTGTCCAACTGACAGAAAAGTGGGATAAGAATAGCTAATAACTACAGAAAGGAGTTAGACTCAGAACCTTATAGTCTAATGACAAGTGAGTTTTACCTAAAATACTACCTAATATAACTTTTCTGAATCTAACGTAGTGGATAACGTTCAAACTCACAGTTAAATAGCTTCGTCAAGGTAAGCCTCATTATGTTTAAACGGGAAATTGTGATTAAACAGATTGTAGGGCTTGTATACCATATTTACTTAAAACTTACATTTAAGTGTTTTTTTCTTTTTATAGACGCATTTTATGATTGTTGATAAAGTGAATATGCCCACAGCCTAAAAAAATTATTTCAGTGATTATTCGATAGATTTTCATATTATAACAATCAGGAGTAACGAAGTGAAAAAACGTTTACAAAAGTTTCGCTTGTGAGATGCGTTCGAAAATTGTTGCAGTTGTTTTCATCTAGATTAGTTCTCACGATGTTAGAGATGATCATCTGGGAAATTATGTTAGATTGGTTATTTAAACAAAAATTTTCAGGAATGCCACTAATGTTTTAGTTCAGCTATATGAAGTATTATATTTTTATTTGATCTGTGGAAATGTATCGGTAACTCCAAATCCATATATTTTCATCCATGTGGTGGGAAGTAAGGCATATGATAAATTTGTAATTTAAACTATTAAAGGTGTAGAAGGTATTTGAGTAATTCAAACAGTTACTCACCAAACAGAAACATGGATACACATGGTTACAAATACTGACCAGGTCGGTTGACGTTATGTACTGAACTTTTGAAAGCTAAAACTATTTCACGACGTGATATAGGTGGATCATCTTACTGAGTTCTGTGTGAAATTGAATCTCTAGTAGAAATTAGTATGAATTTATTCTTTTCCTCATGTTTTATCTCTAATTGATTATTCGCACTTTACAACTTATAACTTTTATTTGGAAGGTAAACCGTACAGTTTTCATGTAAAAGGAAACCGCTGCTCAAAAATTTTATGCTATTTAGCGGTAGACGATTTGATTTCTATACGATAAAGACAACTTCATCAAGCATATACGCAAACAAAAACTGTTTTAAATGATGAGTAGCCTAATAGAGTAAACCTGTCGAAATATGGAGGTAAGTTCAGCTGTAGAGTGCCTGAATACTCTGTAACAAAGGACAGTTTTGGTTTAAGGCTATTTAATATTATGCACTCAGATCTCCATGTGCAAACCAACTTAAGACCTTCAGGTTCATAAGCATGATATTATTGCTCTGTTGGATCATAGTTTGAAAATTCACTTTGTAAATATCATACACTATATGGTGTTGTGTGGTCATTATTTCACCGATAGATTATCGCCTCTCTCTCAATGTGCTCTTCAAAGGCTGAACAAATCTTGTCGAAGTAAAATACAAATGTGATAGCGTTAGGTATAGGGTTTTTTAACCCAGGAGACTTCAGGTAGTATGAATAAAGGTTGCCAGAAGTAACAGGTCTTTATAGTCCTTCAACTCTTCTTCTTTCTTAGGTTATTTTCCAACTAACCATTTTGGTGTGAAGTTTGGTAACACTTATGTCAGGTTCTGATTTGTTTATTACCATCCTTTTTTCTATTCATGTTAAAGTGTTGTGTAATTCAGTCACTAAATTTATTTATTGTGAAGTAGGAAGTGTAAATTGGTGATTGTTTTTGGCAATGATAACAACAACCTCTCTAAAATCAGTTGATGGATTGTTGATCAAAATTAACCATAACTTATATATATTATTGAATGTGTTAAATGTTTAAACAGAAAATAATGCTAAAATAAATCCAGTTAGGACAAAAAGTATTAGTGTTTGAGTAGTAGGGCATGAAAAACAGTACTACTCGTGTGGTCGCATATATCTAGGCGGACATATAAGTTTTTCAAAATAATAAATAGCAATTCAAATTTATGGGCTGATAGGACATTCTCGCTTGAAAGAATAAATCGAACACCCAATATTTAGTTCACTTATAGTGTCCCTGTTGATTACGTAAATACATACCTAGGATTTCGCTGGTAAACATTTCCATTTATTTATCTGTCCAAGTACGGTTTCAGGCGGGTGTTTTCAAAAAAGACTGGCCATAGGGATTCTTACTTGTTTTTCAATATAACACACGAATGCCATATTTTTGGACAACACTTACAAGAACTACAGAGAGGACTGTGTTTGTTTGTGGTGTCAGTGAAATTTTGTTGCTTCCATATCAAATCTTTTTTTCTTACATTTATTTGGAGTGATTCATTACCCAACTATAAATATTTTTAAGGAAAATCTGAGTTTAAAGATTTATTTATGGCTGTGATTTATTCCATTCTGCTGAGAAAATCTGTTCTTCCAGTTATTTCTGTTTACAGATCAGTTTACACTGAGTCCAAGGACGGTACTAGGTTCGAATCCTGGTGTGAACATCAACACATGAAAATGCATTCGAATGACGATTTCCAGATAGAACAAAACATATATCTTTGATTGCACCGCTAACTACAATCTATCTATGTTAAATAACTTATGAAGTATTGGCTCTATTGAGGTAACCCACACATGATGCATCTATGCCAACCAAAAATTGGTAGAGCTACAGTCCCTAATATCAACAACTGGATAGCTCAAAACTTTAATACCATTTCAGATTTGTTTCCACTCACTAGTCATATCTGTTAACCATGTATACTTAAGCTCTTTCACAAAAAGTCATTGTAAACTGGATAACTGATAAGCTCAAGAAGTGCCACCAAAGTGGTTTGCATATTTCCCCTCTCCTTTTGTAGCGACTGAGAACACAGGTGAGGACAACCGAATATTACAGAGTTACTTGGTAAAATAGAAGAACCATACTCCAATACTGAATTTGTAAAATGTTCATCAATTGATTCAGACTTCATTGTTCCTGCATTTCCATACCAATTACTCTCTGTTCCCGTTCTTTCCTCTTCGATCTTCTCAATCTTCTGCTGCCAGGTATTCTATTCCTGATTGAAATTATATACTACTTATGTCGACATAAGTAGCACACACCACACTCAGTACTTTGGAGAAACGAGAGGTAATTACTACAGAATTCAAGAACCGAATTCGGCAGTAGGGAAATATCACATGGGATAAAAAACTATTGCAATCATCTAAGAGTAAACTTAAGTGTCAGTTACTCACTGTGTATAAAATCTTGACACATTTTCTGAATATCCACATGTTAAATATTAATAGGACAGGTAATTTTGTTTCAAGTTTGTACATTTTCATGGGAAGAATTCTCTATTGCAATCAAATGTAAGTTGATTAGGAAATTATGATCATTAGTATTTATTACCGAAAAGTAGGAGACACTGAACAACTGTTTAGAACTTTTAGTCAGTTCACAGATGTAACCATACACAACATCGAACTCAGGATTTGGATGCGTTTGAGTCAGGATTTAATGAATCGGATTTTCAACTTCACTTACTTCAAAATACAGAAAGGTTGATATTCACTGTTATCGATGACATTAACCTTATTCCCAATATGACCAGTCCGTGATAAAAACTTTCTTTGGATTTCGGGTTTCTCTGATGGAGTTCTCAATCTTCCAGAAATCGATGGTTAGGAGTGCCAAAATTCTTTTCTATAAATTAGCGAAAATGATATGGATATTACTGATACTTACATGATTTTTTAGACCTTCATAACAATAAGACGTCACATGTTTTGAGCTTACAACTAAAATAAAATGTTGGCAAGCACTGACACTAAACTGCTGGTTGTTAAATAAAGTTCTATGAGTTAACGGTTGGGTATAAAATAATTTGGTAGTTTGATTTCTCTGTTTATTCTTTGGCTGTAATATGGGTATTTAATAATCATTAATGAATATTCAGTAAATGTTGATATACTACTGAGCTATATTTTGGGTCACCAATTTCAAATATTTTTGGTATGTAATACATACATTTCAAGCAAGTATATAGTACTGAAAATTTTTAGATCAAATGTTATCATGCTTGTTTTCCATATCTATTCCGTTTATGTGCTTTGATGAGGTGTCTTTCTACAAACCACCTAACCTATTTATTATGAATTTAGTTTAATCATTTTGTCTAGTTCAGTCAGTCAAATTCGAATTTTTAGAACAAATTCATTCTTGAACTCATGGAAAATTACTGTTGAAAATGCTATAAGATGACTAAGTAGAACAATGACTCTTAAAGTCAGCTTCTCGGTAATTATTTTCAGTATCTAGTTTTACCAATTTAACATGGAAAAACAGTTATCTAGAATTCCCTTTTTTCACAGTTTCTTTCCAGTCAAACGATAGAATTTCTTCTATTTGTGTTTCAGAATCTTAAATAAATGATCTCGACATTTTTTTTTTACCGAAATACATATCACTTATTAAAACAGAATAATAGAATAGTTCCTGTAATTGATTTATTCTTTCAAAAGTACTAAGGCTCAAAAATGAATAAATGAACGTGAAATTAGAAATATGTATATAATAGTAAAACAAATATCCCGACTGTCCAATAAATATCACATATTAACCCGATTAACATAACATTAACACTAATGTGAATTTTAAACTGTCAGTCAATTTATTTATATGTACGCTTGCAAAAACAGAGGTAACATTAATTTTTATGTCAAATTATAGTCGTTATTGAAAAAAAGTTCAACTATCAATATGTTTATAATGAAGTGAGTTAATTTGTGTAAACAAAAGTCAGTTTATTTGTTTGTCGTTTTCAATTTTTTCTTTCTTTCTTTTTTTTTCTTCAAAATTTACGCAAATAAATCAACAGTCAAAACAAAATAGATCAGTCTTATAAAAAGGCTGTTAAAAAAACAAACAACAAAACAATCCATTCATAAATAAAGAAATAAGAATGTTTCCGTCCATATAAAATAAATTGTATTTCATTACAACTTCTAATTTACTTTGAATATTTGACAGTTATAGGTTCACTAATAAATAGAATGATCAGGAATTTTGAAAAGATTTATTGATCTCAATGTATAATGATTTTGACCAGCTAAACAAACAATAATCAAACTGAATAGTTTGAGTAAATCAAAACATTTATGAAATTAATTAAGATTTACTAAGAAAGTACTTGAAAAGTTAAGAGAATATAATTACTGTCACTTTATAACTGAAATGATGGCTTGTGAAAGATTATCATTTTGAAATTGATGCTCTTATAATATTTGTACTAGAAATATTATAATAAATTCAGCTGAAAAATTATGAAAAGTTCGGATCGTATGTAAATGTTATTAAGAGTAGCATTCTATGAATCTATTTACAAACTAATTCTTATCACTCATTATTTGCATAACTTTAAAACTTATTGTCATGATCGTGAATTAAATTACTAAAGATAAAATACACTAGTAGCTAGAAACTATATTCTTTTAAATAACCTCCTTGTAATTAGCTTGGTTATTTGTTACATTCCTTTCAAATCAATACAAATTCCAAGAAATTATATACTTTATGCATGGTATTGTGATGGAGTATTTCAAGTTGTATGGTGAATCTAAGCTGGACTTTATTCAGTTATAACACTGATTTCTAATCCTCTCTAAATAATCATAAAATTCACAGATAAGACCGGTGAAAGTATACAATGATGAGTAGTAACTTATAGTTCAACAAAAATATTCATGAAATATGGTCAAATTCAAAAATCTACCTGTCACTAGAGGCTGGAAGGTATCCAGATACAAAAGAGTTGTGCATTCTATTTGTAAAAATTGAGAATGTGTTGTGTTTGTGTAAGCTATGTTATATAATGCAGTCTGAGGATTTCCTCCGGATACTCAGTCACAGATTATTTCTTCGACCAATAATTCTACAACTTCACTACACACCGACTTCGGAGATGTTTTTAAAATGTAGTTACCAAACCATTGGAATAAATGAAGAGATTAATTAATAAAAACGACTGCCTATATGAAACAGTATAATCAAGTGGTAATATTTCTACAGTCTGGAGTTGATGTACAATAAGTTTGATGAATCTTCATATATATATATATATATATATATATATATATATATATATATATATATATTTTTTAATCCATTTAACCTAGTATTACTGTCCAACCATAGGTTGTTGATAAAATGGAAACTGATTGGTCGTGGCGGAAACACGCATAGGTTTGGAATTTTGGAGGTACACAGAAACACTTATTATTTGTACAAAGTCTATTTTCTCTCTGTGTCTCGTTGAGAGTCTGTTAGCATATGAATTAACGAAAAGATTATCTGGTAAATAGATTGTACTGGAACATTTTGTTGTTTGGCTTAGTAACTACATGGAGTGCCCGGAAGACTAAATTTATTCAACAATGAGATCTAGATAGGATTATATTTATTATTTTCCAATACCTTATTGATTTCATCTTAAAAGGTAGCCAAGAATAATAAGATTAGAACAGTTTTCTGATAAATTAGAAAACACAGAGTTTAAGAATGTGCAATCTACTTGTTCAGTTTTAGTAGCAGTATTGCAAGCGGGATAGTTGCATTGTCTCATGTAAGAACTTATAGGTATATGAAATATACAAACTTATGAGTTATTGAAATTCACACATTAAGGAGATAAGAATTACCAAATATCGATGAGTGAAACTGGAATTAATAATGTGCATTCATTAAAAGAAATAACTTTTTCCAGCTGAATCGGCCTTAAGTAAATATTTCGATGGTTGACCTAATAAATGATTTAAAGGAATGTGAAGGTTATTGACAACTGACCAGTTAGTATCCCAGCACAAACCTATGTTTATTTAGTCTGAAAATGAGTCATACTGCATTTTAAGTTGTTTTTACACGAAATATTGTTTACTTTAGTCATTCAGTTTCATTGTACTACAGATTGCTAACACGTAAACACTCAATGAACGATAGTGATCTATTTAAGTATTTAACAAGCAGTTTGTCTGATATCTTGGAGGAATTTAGATGTTTCCTGATTACTTGGCATTAGAAGGGATAGAGATATGGGGGCTGGCAGTGCTAAGTAAACATTGGACACATTGAATACCAAATGGAAGTTACCAACTAATATTAGCTATCTTCGAATTAGTCCTTTTATATATGGTGAAGATCTGTAATCCCCAGATTAAATACTGAAAAGAAAAAAATGACTAACAATAAAATAATAAACTCAATAAAATAACACACTTAATATTACACAAATGGTATAATATGCATGTTATAGCTAGGGTATATTTGATATATAATATCCATCTGGAAATGAAACTGATTGGGTAACCATTAAAAACCAAGGTGCACTGGACATGTATTTCATCCTTCTTCAAAACTCTCAGGTAATGTCCATACATGACACCAAATGTTATCTTCAGGTTTAGTGGTAAGAGTGGTACTCTTACACTACTGAGTCAAGACTTTTCGATCCATGTTTACTTGTAATTTGATGACTAGTGTTTAAGAGATGTTCCATTATCATACTACCGCCTGTTTGGAATCAAAAAGATACAAAAATTACAGCAGTGTAAATGCTATTCCACTTCCGATAGCACTTCATAGAAAGAGAAACTATATAAACACCAGTCTTGAACTTCGTAGACTTATTGTGGCTTTATTCTGGAAATCTTACATAAAACTACGACAATTTTTAGCAATCCTACTAACGTGTAGCTTGAAATTCATCATAATTGACACTACTAATAATAGTGATTGAATTACTAGAACTATAGAAAACTTGTCTGTTGGAATCATATGTTCATTGGACCAGCTATCTTGGTTTCGATGAGGAACCATTTGTCTTCTAGCTACTGACCTAGTACATTACTCGCTAAGAGTTCATGAAGTTTCAATTTCATTTCAGTCCTTAATGACTGAGGGGTATATAATTGTTTCTGCTTCCTTATAGTGGCTACTAAATGGGATGTTGTAATTCACGGTTCTATAAAAACGACCATGTTTTCAACGCTATCTTAGAAATATATGTACCGGACTGGCTTAACTGAGCTCTAGTGTTGCTATTTTTCCATGCAGTCTTTTTTGGTCTAAAATTGCATGAATTAAAGTAACAAATTTACTCTTAGTTTCAGTAAATAATATTTACCATACGTTTGTAAATACAGTACAAGTTGCTGATATAAATACTTTTATCATGTTCATTTATTGAGGCAAGATATCCCTAGACTATCTAGTACATTAAAAAACAGACATCACCACCAGAGCCATGTCCACATACATCATTTGTAGTCGAGAAACAATATAAAATCAAGAGCTAACTTGAAACTCCATCATCATTTAGATGTCACGATCAAATTTTAAGTTGGTGAGACTAGATATCCAACGGGATTATCACATGAACAACCACTATTTCATAGAAAATAAAGAAGAAAACTTTGTTTAATATTTCGGAACAGTGAACAGGAACCATCATAAAGTGAACGAGTTATTAACTACACTTTTCCACATATAAACCCAAGCGAACTCACAGACTTATTAAAATCTTGTCAGTGTCTTAAAAATGGCCATAGACTCAATCACGGAAAACGACGAACATGTGCATCGAAAATGCTCCCTTATTATCACAGTTTTGATATTCTACCGTTTCTGATTATTTCAAACAGTATCGTTTCTTAATAACGCATATTATCACTCTTTGAATGAGTAAGAAATAATCTGTCTTACTTGATGTCCAAAGGAGCATTATTGATAACCATACTTTAACACAATATGTATGGCGTGTGACCAGATACGACAAGTGAATGCTACATATTTAGTGAAAAAGTCCTAAACAGAAATAAAACTTCTATATACTACTTGGTAATATAAAGTAGTATAACTAAAATAAAAACACATCAAGAAGATAAAATGAGGTTAGAAGAGAACGGGTATTCAGTTTCGACATAAGTTTATGGGAAATTTAATTTGTGGTTTACACAGCAAATGACACTAGTTAAATGGTTGAGTAAACTGAAGTTGTCTGTATGTCTGAGTTCTTAATATGTGATTAGAGAGGGCAATGATCAATTCAGCTTGATAATAAATTCGTTGAAAAGAGATCCCTTCGCTGAACTTCGTGTTTTAATTTTAATGTTTAAATGGGAATTATCTGTCAAATGATCAATTCATTATTTAATGTACTTAGATTATAAGTGCTGAAATTCTTGTAGATAGTACTTCAATCTTCTACAAAATGGACTGGACTAGGTTTCGAGTAATATATTAAATTATGGAAGATAGTTTAGATACTTTCCCACCCAAAAATTATCGAAATCGTTCACTGAAACACTAGATCATATGACTCATTATTATCTAATCAGCTGTGGAACAGCTTCTAACAAGCGTGAGTATTTTCCTTGTCTGCTTGTACGTGAGACCATATTTAATCATGACAGTATTGGGATTAATCCCTGTGGATCTTTAACTTGGGTAGGAAGACATGACGATAATATTCATGATGGATAGTAAATTAAGAAATATCAGTTTCAACCTAATGAATCTTTTGTTGCAATGGTTGGACATTCACAGTAGCTTTTGGTCTATTTATCCAGTAAGAAATGAATTTTTTAAGTTTGAAACTGATTTTCTTGTCACAGCGTATGATCGTAAACCCTAATTTTTATAGCATGCCTTTAATTTAATATTATAGTTTTTTTTCACACTAGCGTGATTTTAGAGAAATGAATTAGTAATTCACCACATGTATCTACAATTGTCTGATTATAAAACAGTATTTTCTGACAAATGTAATTCATTGTACCAAATACTACATGCAAGAAGGCAGTTCTACTGTTTTCATATTCTATCTTTGCCGGAGTATTGAAAAATTCCTGTAGGAGCATTGTTTAAAGAAGACGGTTTGTGTTACTTTTAGATTAAATTACCCAGTGTTAGTCATCTACATAGTTTGACGTTTAATGTTGTATACCAAACACGTAATCGTCCTCCACTAAATCTTGCTACTTGATATGAAGTGATAAAAAGGCGATATCACGTTTTTTCTTACTTCAATGTGTTTATTGCTGAACGTTACTTACATTTTTTAATTCTGTGTGATAACTGCTCAGAATAATAATATTCATCTTATTTTCAATGTAATAATTTACTCAACATAAGATTATATATATTTTCATTGGGATTTTTATTTAATCTATTCTTCGCTATATTAAATTAAAACGAACTCTATTAAGAGTGACTTGTAGAATGTGAGTTTTTTTTCTAATTTCATATATTCGACAGTTTTGTAATTAATAAGTAATTGGGTATACAGCTCGATATATACATGAATGTATTTTCATCGTGTATGGAGTGAATAAATTTTCACTTATACAAGTCTTACTTCACGTCATGAATATTGTAGTGGTTCCTCGTTTTCAGTTATAAGTGGTAGGGCGATGCATATATAACAGTTGGGATAGGGATACACCATTAATACTACAAAGACAACGACGTTAACTACTACAACGATCTATTATTTGTAAATTTAATTTTTTATAGACTATAACAGATATGATGGACTAGAAATTATGTTCACTTTTTTAAGCATACATGAAAACAAATAATATTAAATCCTTCTTATAATCCACCAATTTAATTACGTTGTTTTAAATGTTAATGTTGAGAATTTAACAGTTAATGCCATGCATAGCCTATATAGGAAACAAGGGAAGTGTGGTGAGTAAGCAATACACTTACTACACAGTTAAATATTCTACTTTATGTTTACACTTATCATAATAAAACAAAACAATCTCATACCACACGCTTCAAATTTGAGTTCCTGATTGTGTCTTGTTGGAGTTCTAGAATTACTGAGATTAGTTCAATTTCTTTATTGATATAATGGGATTAAAAAGGCAAAATTACATCTTTTTGCTCATTGTCATTTTTGGTCAACATTACTTCCATGTTTTTTAATTCAATTCGTTAATCATTCAGAGTAATATTTGTCTTTATTTGACAGTGTGATATTTTATTCAGTTTAACATTAATTTATTTAAGTATCATGTTTAGTCAAGATATGATATTCTTGTATTAGATTAATGTAAACTATGCACAGCATGACATACAGCATGTGATTCGTTATAACTCTGGGTATTTTTCATATATGTGATTTCATCCTAATTATTAATCAAGATGGGTGTACAATCAATATATAAATGAGTGTATTTTCGACACAAGGGTTTTCGTCATGTTTTGAGGTTAATAAATTTTGATTTGTTCCAGTATTAGTGTTCCTACTTGGTGTGGTGGAAAACTGCGGTGACTCCTAATTTCACAAGTATATCATAAACGATTCCGACGTAATAACTGGCAACGACCAGACTTAACAATTAACGGTCAGTCATAACAGTTATATTACTTCAAATTCACATGAAGTGACGGCAGCATACAGTTATGCTAGATTAAAATTTTAAAAAATAGACTGATATTAGCAATTATATATGAATGGGAAATACTACTCATTTACAACTTCGATAAAATGCCTAGTCACAATAAGAATATCCTTAAATGATGGTAGCTTACAGTTTAGGAATCTGAAACATTTGTTTATGTAAATAGTGACTTCATTACTAAGCACAATGTACCTACTCTATATTTCAAGGGGCGTTTTATAAAAATTGTATGTTATACACACGGACTGACTAAAATGTGTTGGTTGCATTATTTCATCTTGACTGTTAGATAGTACTTAACTCACAGGAAAACAATAATATAAGCAATTTATATTATCCAATCTCCGTTCCATATTTATCCTACATAGAAAAACACTTAGTAAACAAAAATTTAGGAATTAGAAAGAAGTGAATGGTGACTAATAGTGTTACCTATCGGCGTGAAAATTGCTGACAGGTAGTTGAAGCAGTGGAAAAATGAACTTTTTGGTGCACAAACATAGTTTGCCATTTCTTCGTCTACAATGTGCAAGTTGATGCTGTAGATGCACTAGCTAAGAAAATTAGCTTTGAGTTTCACGCCGTTGTTCTAACATATGCCCTTTCTAATTAATTCACACCCACCCACGAACATTCAAAGCTATGCAAGTTACTTCGTTCTGAACTACTTTAAAATGTACTCTTTGAGTGTATTATTACCGTCAGTTTGAATTTAAGATGTGCTTTAAGAATTCTTCATCATTTAATTCTGGTGACCTCAAATTCGAACTTCTTTAGATCTTATTACTATATCTTGTTAGTGTATAATTGCACAATAATTAATTCTAAATACCATTCGATTACTACAGTTGGTGTCGTTGAGTTTATGAATTCCAGTAGCCTTGAAAAGATACATTTCAACGCATCTGTGTAGATGTTACAGGCTATTAGGAATGTTTAGGTGCCTGCTGCTTATCTAACAATCTCGAGAATAAAAACATTCTGCTAATTACATTAATTTGTTTTAAAGAGAGGCGTATAGTCTATTTAGGAATATTGAACTTCTGAAAAAACTATTCCTCTTCAATTAAGGCTGTTGGTAACAAGTCATTTCGAGTTTACATTAATTGAAACTCCTTAAAATGGCATGCTTCTAGAAATTAGATTATGGTTCGAATCAGAAGATTAGAGGCTTTAATTTTGCGTCTTTAGACACAAACCTACAAATGTAATTTCCATAAACGGTTGTGTAACCAACTTCGTAATGGTATAGTCCTTGAAACAAATAGACCCAGACATTAGAGGCAACTAGTACAACGAGACTACCATAAACAATCATTCAACGACTTATTAGAGGAAACTAAACATCCAATAAAGTTGCAGTTCTACATATCATACCACTTTCTAGAGACTAAGCCTAAGCCCACTATTAACTCTTTATTAGTATTAATACAAACGATAGATGCTTCAAATACGTCTACTTACGAAACACATTAGGTCTTTTTATGTCATTTGTTTTCAGATATTGTACATCAACAGTATAAAAAAAGTTGACAGGAAAATCATATACTGTACCCGTAAAGAGTATACAAACACCTAGTACAGTCAATAAACCTCTGTAAGAGCTTTGTGTGTCAAAGTTAATGTGAATATCCTGATAAGTTAAGCCGTCGAGATGTTTAAACTTTGTGATACATAAAAACCAAATCTAAAGTAATTTGATTTCTGGATAAGCTTTCAAAAGTAAAGTAAATCACAATCACAAAAGTATGACAGATACAAACTATAAAACTGTGTAAGTTACCACTTAGAAGTTCTTTCAAACATACATTATGTATATGGAGCTCAACGGTTTAAACAGAACTTCCATTCACCAAATGCAGTCTTAACATCGATCAACATCTGTCTAGTATCTCTATCACCAATACAAGTAATTTGTAAAGCCTTGTATGCGGACCGACGCTTAGTTATCAAATACCGCTGGATATTGCATTGACTAAGCACTAATGATATTTGAATTAATTGATTTCTTATGTACATGATTACGCAGCTGATTTGATTTCCAAATACAATACTTCCAGCATATGTGTGACCAGATTGTTCGAAATGTATAGCGCTAATACATCACATTTTTCAGATCAACTCCGTCTTCTCATTGTTCTGTCGAAACTTCCAGTTACGCCATGTTCTCTTTAACTTTGATACTCCCAGCCATAATGAACTCATTATTACCGATTAGCACACTGGCGTCGTGGCGGAGTCAGCTTTTGAACAGTTGGACATTCAAGTGAGGCTTTTGAAGACTATATCGGACGAGAACCGGTGCTTTCAACGTGGTATGGTCGCCGACTATATGGAGTAGTTTTAAATCTAGCTCGTGATTAGAAAATGTACTAAGGATAATAAAAACTCAACCCATTTCATGATATTCATTGGTAACGACGCGTATAACTTGTCGAAGAATCTGGTTTTTCTACACAAGCCAATTTATTTCCACATAAAATCCTCAAGAAATTACTCAGTCATGTGCAGTGTGCCAGCTTTGAATGCAGAAAAAGATCAAAATTTTATAAAACTTTGAGATAGAATGACCAGAATGTCAGATATTTTATACATAGACTACAGAAAAAGGCTGCGAATGATAATAATGGCGACCAATTGGGTATCCAACTTTGTGATTGATTGATTCCTGAGATAAATATTCAGAATTAGAAAATAGAGCTAGTTCAAACATCTGAGAGCTCAATTCAGAAAATTAAAGGAGCACACATTAATTATGAGGCCGTGAATGAGCCTGATTTCCAATCAGTGTATGTTTCTAATACTTAGCTCAGTTGTCGTGACGAATTACATCCTCAAGGCCGTCCAAGTTTGTGTTTAATCAAGCATAATTCTCATTCTTGTGTTAATACAAGAAATAATTCAAAAAGATTTTTAAAGCAACATATTAGGGTGAGCACAAGTTTGGTAAATTTTTGTCTTGTGGTAAACTGTATTTTTGGAAATCATGTCCACCTCACGATGCTTAATGCTTTAAGTGTGACGAAGTCAAACATAGCAGGTTGATGTGCATAACTACTGGTGATATTAGACCCTGTTATTCGGGTTCGGATCATTCTCATATTCACATGGTACCATTATTAACAACTTGGAGTAATTCACTTCCCATTCGAAAACGATTATATCCGTGTAGTGGTTCGTTTCGTGATTTTATTGTCGATACTGGCAGTACCAAGCACATCATCTCAGTCGGAACGTTCGAGTCATTAAATTCCAATGCTATAATTAAACCTACTGGAGTTTCTACGTCAAGTATTATTGGTCATAAACTTCCTATTCTTGGATGCTGTAACTTTCCGATCGGAGATGATAAATCTTCAGCCATAACCTGTGGATTCCTTATCACTGATCATGGACTATTTATTCTGAGGCTTGAATATTTAATAAGGCACCAAGGACAACTTTCCTCATTGACCACTGAAGGCAGTTCTGGTGGAGTCTGATGACTCGTTGACTACAGAATCGAAAACGAAAATTTGCACATAACTCTACAACCTGTCTATTCTAATGCTCAAGCACAAAATGTCAGTTGCTTGAATACTGAATTTAATCCTAACACTGCTAAGAAATTCAAAGACCAGAGAGGAGATTAGGTGAAATCTTTAAGTCCATAAATCCTAAATCGTATACAAAAGAAACAATGACAAAATTGTTTAGAAAGAAAAATGCTCTTCCGAATACTGAGTGTTTATAGTCTGCTGACATTAACTACTATCAAGAAGCTGATCCTCGACAACTCACGAAAGGTCTGCTTAAGAATGTTGGTAAGTCTATGATTTGTATGCATGTCAGCCACATCAACGGAATATTCTTCAAGGAGCCAGGTGAGTCCGTTTGGGTTTCCATTGCAAACACCAATACCAATGAGTTTTTCCTAAATAATACTATACCTAACCCCAAAAATTACTTTAAGATGAGTTCAATCAATCTGAACAGAAGACGTACAAAAAACTACGGAAGACTCAACATCCATTTAAGCTGTGGCAGTCGTGATATTTGTACTAATTGACGATTTCCTTTGTACATGATTCCGCAGCTGATTTGGTTTCCAAATACAATACTTCCAGTTATGGTTACTGTGCGCGCTAAGACTTTGATACTGCTATATACGGGACTCGTAACCATACCAAATTAATTATAACCGATTATCACAACACTTCATACAGCTACCAGGAGCTTCATTTCATAACATTTTGAAATTCAAATACCGAATATATGTACTCTTTTGCAATAAACCACTCAACGAATCAAATTCTTTCTTAGGACGCTGTTAAGTTTGTTAGAAACATTAAGTCAACAGGATTTTAAGCTCCATAAGTGACAAGTCTTCTAAAACTTAAAGAGACTCGCTTGGATGATTGAATGACTTTTACTACACAATTAATTTGTAATATTACAAAAGTCAGTCGGTTAATTTTATAACCTATCCACCAATATGGCACATGAAAGTCACGGGTTATTGAAGAATTCATAAAATATAGCAGGATACTTAGTGACTTTAGAAGCTGTTTTTTAACAAAAAGTACAGATAATTTAACCTTCATCTAATAGTGGGTGAATAAACGGTGGACTGAATAGTCACACCTTCAACTTTAGCTTACATATATTTATCTGGACTTCAAAACACAAATTTTATATGATTGTGATATGTTGTTTATGGTTACCTTCATTTGGTACGGCTACGTACTCCTTTCGAAGAACGAATATTAGGATGCTACTAAGCATAAACTTGTCACGACCTCCTGACTAGTAGGTTTTTAGATATTGGGACAAACTTACCACATACCTGTCCGCCTGGAAATGTCAGTTGATTCCTCATCTACATCAAGACTGATCGTACGACAAACAAAAAGCTTTTTAGTGCGTACAGATTATTACATCTGACATCCAACAAAAATATACCCAGACAGACAGGTATGTGATGAAAATCTCAGTAGAGAACAAAAAAGGTCGAATAGCGAAACGAAAGGCAAGATAACCTAATGTTCACAGCTCAGAAGCAAATAAAAAAATTTGTCCATCTGCCTCACTGTCATACATCAAGAATTGTACTGTCCTCAACAATTGTTTACAACTGCCTACATAAAGCCAACCAGTCTGCATCTAACGCGACTCAGATAAGCACTCAATAACAAGGGTTTCATATCTAAGTTTAGCAATCCTTAGCTGTTTTACAACTTTACTCCAAATAACATACTAAGTTGAGGAACGTGAGTGTTAACCATATCTCATTATGAACACTTATTAATAAAACCTACGCTTGTTCACTTTTCATGGACATGCTTTATAACCGTAAACTTCTGGGTAGGATACCTTTTTTGTTGTGTTAAATTTGACAAGTAAATTTAAGCTCCATATGCTCCGACCAAAGGTCAAAAATAACCTACATCTAACAACTCTCCACGCAGTCTACGTCCATCAGTCTTACAAATCCTGGATGAAAACCTGAGGTGTTGATTTACTATCGTATCACTGTAATACAAATACGAGGATAAAATTAGTCCCAGATGGTTTTTTGCAAAACGTATTCACATTCGCAACAAAAAATATATTTGGAAGCACTCGGGGAATAAAACGAAAGATATCGGAATTGTGTTATGTACATAATAGAAGATTCATAAAAGTTTAATCAGTTTATTTTACTCGTCGATCTTCAAGTTTGTCCAGAGAGAAATATAACCTGCTAAGAAGGCAAAAGTATCCACAAGGCACAATGGTCTGAAGGCAATAAAAATTAAGCAATTACTCTGTTCTTACTGCACTGTAATCTTTTAAGGCGACCTGACAATATGTTGTGAGCAGCATAAGAGCCATAATTCCCAGACAAGCGAATTTCTTGAACGATACATGTCCAACAACCAACGTAGTGCCTAGTAATAGTTCGAAAACTCCCATAGACTGCATGTAGATTTGAGGACTAGGTATCACTCCAATATGCCTTAGTGGTGATACTTCAGTGAAATTCTTGAATGTCTTTAACTATGGTTACGAAAACATATTCCAATAAATCAAAGAAGCTTACCATTTCCCGGTAAAGTGTTGTATTCAAGCGCACTGTCTTTACTATACCAGGCAGTATGAACAGCAGTCCGAGAACTACAGTTGACACATGGGTAGCAAGATGTGACGCCATTCTGGAGTCTTGTAACGTAAAAACGAGTAGTAATATTCTGATATGAAGATTTACAGATTTCAAAAGTTATTTTAAAATGTAAAAACACTAGACAACTGTTTTTGAACGACGGTAGGATGTGAAAGACTAGTGAAAAACATTCTACATATGATAAATTAGCTCTTGCTGAAGCAACCAAGTGACTAAGTCATATAAGAGAAGTTGTATTCAGTCTGTTTTCAGAAGGGTTAACAATGCCTAAAAAGTAATATTTACGGATTCCTTATTGGGATTATCCCTAACTCTCAGAATTACATGTAAAGTAACCGGGCAATCAGTAAACTAGTATGAATCTGGGTTAGTTTAGATCAGCACACAATCCAACATCCAGGGAGAAGTATCTTAGTTTGTATAATCGTCAATTTATGTCTAGATGAACATTATAAATGTGAGGCATATATAGGTCTTGAAGTGAATTATCAGTTTATACTGATAAGTATCCAAAATAAGTTTTCACTATTATTTCACTTGAAAACAAACGTTTTTAGATCACGAGATGTTATGAAGGTACTAGATATGCAAAATTAAGTCCGACGAGTGGAGTTAGAATGAACAGTTATAAACGAATATAAATTCAGTAAAATGATGGTATTCCCTAAACTGTGCAAAACCACCAGTAAGACAGTTAAAAACTATGGGAGATTTCTGAGCTTGACAAATAGTCTCTTGTTATGTAAGTTCTCTAGAGCAGCCGGTGTGTAATGTCTATTGAAATGTCGGCTATGTATACTCCGAAAATTATGAAGGATGTCATGGTCTATAAAAGTTTAAGTACTAAATTCCTTGGATTACTGATTGATCGACAGACAAAAATCCGTGTACAGACATCATAGTAGCAGTGGTAAAGTTAACACTAAGTTATATCTTTGACTCCGAAACCAGTATGTTTCGACCTGATAACTGCAAAATACTGATTCCAAAAGCAGGCAAATGGTTGGAAGTACAACATTTTTGACAAGATTACTAGTTTCTTTGTACTAAACTTAATAAACATCACTTTATCAGTTGCGTGCTGGGATGACATTATCTGATAAGATTTTTTACTGATAGTCAGAATATTAACCTAAGGTTGTTTCGAAGATCGAAATGCTAAGCTAACCATTACTGAGTACTGGGAGCCTATTCTAAAAACATATACACTACAAAGCATAAAATTTGAAACATGTGCAGATGTCCCAATCAGTAATTTTTCTGACGCATAAACTAGTACTTCTGATTGTTGCAATTAAACATTATCAGTAAGATTTCCCCAGACGAACAAGATAGGGAGAACAAAGACGAACTTTTGGGCGAATTCTTAGGTGAAGTTGGTGTAAATATAAGCGATAATGCACCTAAATATCGTCTTCTCCCCAGGTCCGAGGGAAATAGTGCGTTTTTACCCAGTGAGGAAAAATGTCTCGAAATTGACACTTGCTTTCCCGAAATTCGCATACACTTGTCTACTATCCCCTTAAATTGACGTCAAATTGTCTACCTTACCCAAAAATTAACACTACATTGTTTATTCTCACCGGCCAGTCACCCATTTCATGAAACACACAATTTATGGACGACCTGTGGGAAACTTCTGTTGTTGATAATGGGGAAAGTTCGACTGAATAGCCAGACTTTCACTGGCTATGGAGTAAACTACAGAATCCTTAACGACCATGGAGAGAAGCCAAGTCTGGAGATTAAAAAGATATGAAAATCCATCCGAGCTAATAAAAAGGGAAACTAGACGAAACAGGGGAAACAACGGCGAGTATTCTGTGTACAAATTTCCCCTACTGTCATAAGCTACTTTTAGGGAAATATCTTTATTGAGGAGAGACTTAAGGCACAGTAAGAACACGGTAAAAACGTCAGACCCTTTAATAGCCGCCCGCTGTTTTGTCTCAATGACCTTGAAAGGTATGACGAGAGGCGGTCATTCCGTATTTCAATTACCGTGGGTTTGTTGGGTTGCACTAATATTAGGTTTTCCCTTGTTTAAGTCGTCTTTTACCACGGCGAAAAGCCCAAAATAACTGCCGAAAGTATTAACTTAGCTTTCTCTGTTTTGTAGTGTACACGTTGACTATTGTTGCTTCGTAAGTTGATCTGGGATTCCAATTGCTCTAGTGAACCCCACCGCCTTTGTTTAATTTTTTCATGAGGTTCAGAAAACAACCTAACAAAGATAAGAATAACTTGACAGTTATAGATACGGGAAGTTTGTGTGAATCGTTGTTTTACGCAAAGGTTAAGACAAAATGTCAAGTAACAGGTAAATCCTAGATGTTTGTAGTACATCCTTCAGTTAATAAAATATTATTGCAAAGAATAACTTTTTAATAATTACTCTGCCGTTTGCAGTGCTTCATGTTCAAGTGACATTTCAGTCGACGTAAGCGAAGCGTTTCAACGTATAAAACTGAACAGGCGTTTCGGAAGCTGGACTGAATTCGATAGTGCACTAACGGAATTCCAAAACGTGTGGAAGAATAATTTTATCCCTTCTCAGACTACTCATGCTCATTACATTCACACCGGAAGTAAACTGCTGAAGGACGTGAGATTTAAATACATTTTTGTGGTATTTCATTGCACATTTGGTCCAGAAGGTATAACAGTGAATCAAAAAACAATGAGAAATTAACTAACACGTGACGTTTAAGGTATAGGTTCCTAAACTGCCAATCAAGGTTCCGTGTGAGATTGGAAGGTGAAGAATATGTCATAAAATCATACAACACGCTTCACAATCATCCTTGTAGTAACTCATGGATGGTTTGTGATCCATGGACCAGAAGATTGTCGTCAAAAGAAAAAGGAAATATGAAGTCGGTGATATTGCAATCACAATCAACAGATGAGTTAATAGAAAATATTAAGGATCGAACTAGAAAGCAGGTTACTGCTAATGTAAAAACTATAAAAGCTCAACTCTCCATAGGTAAATGTATAGAAGTGTATTTCAGGTTGTAATACGCGAATGCAAGTAATCGATATGTTACGGCGAAACGGTGAAGTGAGTGAATATTTAGAAAATGAATATGTCACCAGAATCTTCTTTAGTACTTATGAGCAGATACAATTATATAACAAATATCCAGAAGTTGTTTGTATTGATTCTATTTACAATACCAATAATAAAAAGTGATTACGCTTTTTGTTAAGTTTTACTTCGTAGATATTCTTTATTCTAGTTGATAATAACCCGTAATTTTGGACGAGGGCGTCCTGTATTGTTTGCATGGAGGCAAAAAGAATGGCGAGCAGAAGTAATGTGGATTCTGGATAAATCCAGGGAATTAATCGGGAATACGTCAAAAACGTAAACATTTGCTATGAATTGCTCACGAGCGGAAAGTGCGGCTGTCAGTATTACACACAGTACTGCAAGTATAATTTTGTGAGCATTTCGCGTATGTCGCGCTTTCCGTAAAAAGTTATGCCAATCGTGATTTTAATTAAGTTGTCTCTACACTCGCAATAAAATCTTGAGAACGCACGTCAGTAGATTGGTAACAGCAAAAACTATTGGAAGGTATTGCGTGAAATGTATTTATTCTGTAGATTTATTCAATATTTCAGAATTATTAACCAAAAAGACAGACGATTCGATCAGTATCTGCACGGACTTTGGATGTCTCGTAAACGTATGTGGGCCAAAGCGTTCAATGGAAAGTGTTTTAACTGACGGCAACAACACGAATAATTGTGTGGAGTCATTGAGTCGTCAAATAAAAGATAAGTACACAAAAGAGACAGTTTGCACAAATGTACATACAAGGTTTCCAAGTGGAATGCAATGAAACAGGCTAGGAAAAGTATTAAAGATACCATAATAGGTTAATTTTGACTTTTGGTCGGAGCATATGGAGCTTAAATTTACTTGTCAAATTTAACACAACAAAAAAGGTATCCTACCCAGAAGTTTACGGTTATAAAGCATGTCCATGAAAAGTGAACAAGCGTAGGTTTTATTAATAAGTGTTCATAATGAGATATGGTTAACACTCACGTTCCTCAACTTAGTATGTTATTTGGAGTAAAGTTGTAAAACAGCTAAGGATTGCTAAACTTAGATATGAAACCCTTGTTATTGAGTGCTTATCTGAGTCGCGTTAGATGCAGACTGGTTGGCTTTATGTAGGCAGTTGTAAACAATTGTTGAGGACAGTACAATTCTTGATGTATGACAGTGAGGCAGATGGACAAATTTTTTTATTTGCTTCTGAGCTGTGAACATTAGGTTATCTTGCCTTTCGTTTCGCTATTCGACCTTTTTTGTTCTCTACTGAGATTTTCATCACATACCTGTCTGTCTGGGTATATTTTTGTTGGATGTCAGATGTAATAATCTGTACGCACTAAAAAGCTTTTTGTTTGTCGTACGATCAGTCTTGATGTAGATGAGGAATCAACTGACATTTCCAGGCGGACAGGTATGTGGTAAGTTTGTCCCAATATCTAAAAACCTACTAGTCAGGAGGTCGTGACAAGTTTATGCTTAGTAGCATCCTAATATTCGTTCTTCGAAAGGAGTACGTAGCCGTACCAAATGAAGGTAACCATAAACAACATATCACAATCATATAAAATTTGTGTTTTGAAGTCCAGATAAATATATGTAAGCTAAAGTTGAAGGTGCGACTATTCAGTCCACCGTTTATTCACCCACTATTAGATGAAGGTTAAATTATCTGTACTTTTTGTTAAAAAACAGCTTCTAAAGTCACTAAGTATCCTGCTATATTTTATGAATTCTTCAATAACCCGTGACTTTCATGTGCCATATTGGTGGATAGGTTATAAAATTAACCGACTGACTTTTGTAATATTACAAATTAATTGTGTAGTAAAAGTCATTCAATCATCCAAGCGAGTCTCTTTAAGTTTTAGAAGACTTGTCACTTATGGAGCTTAAAATCCTGTTGACTTAATGTTTCTAACAAACTTAACAGCGTCCTAAGAAAGAATTTGATTCGTTGAGTGGTTTATTGCAAAAGAGTACATATATTCGGTATTTGAATTTCAAAATGTTATGAAATGAAGCTCCTGGTAGCTGTATGAAGTGTTGTGATAATCGGTTATAATTAATTTGGTATGGTTACGAGTCCCGTATATAGCAGTATCAAAGTCTTAGCGCGCACAGTAACCATAACTGGAAGTATTGTATTTGGAAACCAAATCAGCTGCGGAATCATGTACAAAGGAAATCGTCAATTAGTACAAATATCACGACTGCCACAGCTTAAATGGATGTTGAGTCTTCCGTAGTTTTTTGTACGTCTTCTGTTCAGATTGATTGAACTCATCTTAAAGTAATTTTTGGGGTTAGGTATAGTATTATTTAGGAAAAACTCATTGGTATTGGTGTTTGCAATGGAAACCCAAACGGACTCACCTGGCTCCTTGAAGAATATTCCGTTGATGTGGCTGACATGCATACAAATCATAGACTTACCAACATTCTTAAGCAGACCTTTCGTGAGTTGTCGAGGATCAGCTTCTTGATAGTAGTTAATGTCAGCAGACTATAAACACTCAGTATTCGGAAGAGCATTTTTCTTTCTAAACAATTTTGTCATTGTTTCTTTTGTATACGATTTAGGATTTATGGACTTAAAGATTTCACCTAATCTCCTCTCTGGTCTTTGAATTTCTTAGCAGTGTTAGGATTAAATTCAGTATTCAAGCAACTGACATTTTGTGCTTGAGCATTAGAATAGACAGGTTGTAGAGTTATGTGCAAATTTTCGTTTTCGATTCTGTAGTCAACGAGTCATCAGACTCCACCAGAACTGCCTTCAGTGGTCAATGAGGAAAGTTGTCCTTGGTGCCTTATTAAATATTCAAGCCTCAGAATAAATAGTCCATGATCAGTGATAAGGAATCCACAGGTTATGGCTGAAGATTTATCATCTCCGATCGGAAAGTTACAGCATCCAAGAATAGGAAGTTTATGACCAATAATACTTGACGTAGAAACTCCAGTAGGTTTAATTATAGCATTGGAATTTAATGACTCGAACGTTCCGACTGAGATGATGTGCTTGGTACTGCCAGTATCGACAATAAAATCACGAAACGAACCACTACACGGATATAATCGTTTTCGAATGGGAAGTGAATTACTCCAAGTTGTTAATAATGGTACCATGTGAATATGAGAATGATCCGAACCCGAATAACAGGGTCTAATATCACCAGTAGTTATGCACATCAACCTGCTATGTTTGACTTCGTCACACTTAAAGCATTAAGCATCGTGAGGTGGACATGATTTCCAAAAATACAGTTTACCACAAGACAAAAATTTACCAAACTTGTGCTCACCCTAATATGTTGCTTTAAAAATCTTTTTGAATTATTTCTTGTATTAACACAAGAATGAGAATTATGCTTGATTAAACACAAACTTGGACGGCCTTGAGGATGTAATTCGTCACGACAACTGAGCTAAGTATTAGAAACATACACTGATTGGAAATCAGGCTCATTCACGGCCTCATAATTAATGTGTGCTCCTTTAATTTTCTGAATTGAGCTCTCAGATGTTTGAACTAGCTCTATTTTCTAATTCTGAATATTTATCTCAGGAATCAATCAATCACAAAGTTGGATACCCAATTGGTCGCCATTATTATCATTCGCAGCCTTTTTCTGTAGTCTATGTATAAAATATCTGACATTCTGGTCATTCTATCTCAAAGTTTTATAAAATTTTGATCTTTTTCTGCATTCAAAGCTGGCACACTGCACATGACTGAGTAATTTCTTGAGGATTTTATGTGGAAATAAATTGGCTTGTGTAGAAAAACCAGATTCTTCGACAAGTTATACGCGTCGTTACCAATGAATATCATGAAATGGGTTGAGTTTTTATTATCCTTAGTACATTTTCTAATCACGAGCTAGATTTAAAACTACTCCATATAGTCGGCGACCATACCACGTTGAAAGCACCGGTTCTCGTCCGATATAGTCTTCAAAAGCCTCACTTGAATGTCCAACTGTTCAAAAGCTGACTCCGCCACGACGCCAGTGTGCTAATCGGTAATAATGAGTTCATTATGGCTGGGAGTATCAAAGTTAAAGAGAACATGGCGTAACTGGAAGTTTCGACAGAACAATGAGAAGACGGAGTTGATCTGAAAAATGTGATGTATTAGCGCTATACATTTCGAACAATCTGGTCACACATATGCTGGAAGTATTGTATTTGGAAATCAAATCAGCTGCGTAATCATGTACATAAGAAATCAATTAATTCAAATATCATTAGTGCTTAGTCAATGCAATATCCAGCGGTATTTGATAACTAAGCGTCGGTCCGCATACAAGGCTTTACAAATTACTTGTATTGGTGATAGAGATACTAGACAGATGTTGATCGATGTTAAGACTGCATTTGGTGAATGGAAGTTCTGTTTAAACCGTTGAGCTCCATATACATAATGTATGTTTGAAAGAACTTCTAAGTGGTAACTTACACAGTTTTATAGTTTGTATCTGTCATACTTTTGTGATTGTGATTTACTTTACTTTTGAAAGCTTATCCAGAAATCAAATTACTTTAGATTTGGTTTTTATGTATCACAAAGTTTAAACATCTCGACGGCTTAACTTATCAGGATATTCACATTAACTTTGACACACAAAGCTCTTACAGAGGTTTATTGACTGTACTAGGTGTTTGTATACTCTTTACGGGTACAGTATATGATTTTCCTGTCAACTTTTTTTATACTGTTGATGTACAATATCTGAAAACAAATGACATAAAAAGACCTAATGTGTTTCGTAAGTAGACGTATTTGAAGCATCTATCGTTTGTATTAATACTAATAAAGAGTTAATAGTGGGCTTAGGCTTAGTCTCTAGAAAGTAGTATGATATGTAGAACTGCAACTTTATTGGATGTTTAGTTTCCTCTAATAAGTCGTTGAATGATTGTTTTTATTAATCTCATAGTCGTCGTCCTCCTTTTGCTTCATATGTTTTAGACAAATATATTGTCTATTTCAGTTCAAGAGATTCAACTAACTTATTGTTTCTTTTCTCTGAAATTCGGTTAGGAACCTAAACCTCTCAATTCACTTGTTTGCAGTGATCATTTAATGAGTTTCGTTTGTTATAATAATTGAGATAAAAACAGACTTTTGAGGAAAAAGTTTGTCACACTAATGAGTTCTTGTGGTGATCTTTTATTTGAATGTCATCCACAATTAAAAATGATAAGGGTTTTTGAATTAATATTTTATTGATTGTTTTCATACAACTTGTGTACATGTTATAATTTCAGTGTCATTGGGCCCTAAATATAAAATCATCAAAGCTGAGCACGAGACAATTGGGGAAATAGATGTTAAATACTTAATTCGGAGATAAACCAAACGATGTAAGAGGTGGGGACAATGAATCGAAATACTTCGAGTTGGTCGGTTGGCATGGCTCGGTTTTGCAGGCGTGGTCCTTGTTGAATGTTACCTTATGTCTTTTACTCATAATAAATATTTTGTTCTATCTCTAGCCTAAGCTTGTTCTCCATCACATATTGGTAATTATTACGATACGATGAGTCAGTGTAGACAATGATGTGACTTCCACGTAAGATCTTATAGATTAGTCTGTTATATTATGACAAATCTACAATTTTAAGATTAGGCCTATTATTAGAGCAGTACTAATATCATAGTGGATCATGATTCTACATACTCATTTCATTGCTTATCTATTCCACTGTATTTTCTGCTTAATCGAGTTTACAATCACCATAGTTTTGTGCGTGGTTTAGAGCAGTAATGTTATTTTTTGAAGACTTCAGATGGATGGAGAATCTGTCGAGAATACCTTCAACGATTTTAGTTCGTCTAATTATTGTCCGGAATAATTAAAAATTTTAAGTATATAGGGGAACTATCTATTTTCAGAGTTGAGTGATCCGTCATCATATAAATCCTACTTTGACAATTGCATGAATGAAGCAATACGTATTGTTAGTTTTCCCTCGTGTGGTATTGTTTTTAGCTATATTAGAAACAGTGTTTTACTTAAGATTGCAATTGTTCCCATTGTCATTATTAAAATACTTAATGCAATCATGACAAGCAACAGATGTCTGTATAAACCATGTCATTAAACTAAGTGTTTTTTTATTAGTCGTATCACTTTTTTGTCAAGTAATAAAGTTCACATAATTCTTAACAAGCCTATTCAGAGTGTAACTTACAAACGTGTTTTAAAGTATTAGTCCCATTTGTGGTTCAAGAAGTTAAAATTGTCGAAATTTTTTATTTTCATTTGTATTGTTATGAAAATTAGTGTTCATATTTGTTTGTTGTCTCAGGATTCTCAGATTTCCTGTGTAGTTCTACAATAATTTGTGGTCTGTTTATCCGATGTACGTTTGCTCAGATAGGTAAATTGGAATGTTCGAAATAGAGTGCTCTGTTGTCAACTTAGTTCATTCGAGTCCATCACTAATACAGTCGGTTCCAAGATAGTGAGAAATTTATATAACATTTAGATCATTATGATCTAGTTGGGACGATTTTCGGATTGATGTATAAGATCGTCTAAATTCACATCTTAATTGTTCAAGGTGAGTGGGACCCATTACGACCTTATAAGTTCTCTGTTACCGCGCCCAACATGTTTTGGCGGTTAGCATCGAGATTGTCTCGACAAAGCGTCTATCCATCTGTTTCTCGCTTTCTTCTCATATGGGCTCTAACTATTGCAAACTGTGCAGCTATGATATTACTCTTTTAGTGACGTCATTTTCAAAGCCTCGATCCACTAAGCATTTGTTTTGTTTGTAGTGACAGCTTATCTATCATGTACCAATAATAAAATGTTGGGTATTGATCAAAGGATGATATTAAGTGATGTAGAGATAGATTACGGAAAAAAATTGGATTTAGAATATTCATGTGTAAAAATACTCTTGTTAGGATAATTGGTATTATTATTCGATTTTCTCTATCGGCTATTCGAATAAATAAAGAAATATATCCAATACGGAATTTTTAATCCCCTCGTATGTTTTTATTGCCCTGGACTATTTAATCAGTTAGGAAACATTTTAATCATTATGTGACTTAAATTATACGACCATAATTGTCGCACCAACAAGCGATTGAACGATTTTCGAACTGAAATAATACTTTCCTGCATCAAAGCCAATGTCAATCAATATTCTAATAATTTTTGGTTAGTAGTAGGAAGATGCTTTTCATAAACTTTGATGGCACTGAAATGTTTGATGGAGTCGTGCGGCCAATGTGAGGTTTTATACATCGTTTTTTGAAAATACGAAAGTCCGACTAAACTATACTATCCATCGATGTTACAGGCTTATCTACTGCAGCAAGTTCACGAGATTTATTCCGTTATAAATGTGCGCTTAAAACCAATAACAATGAAAAAACAAGTTTAATTCCATTTTGATCAAGAATAGTTTTGATATTCAAATGCGTGGGAAGTGCCAACATCCCTGAAAGATTGACATACATGGATCATGCTAGTTGTCGTTTAAGACTAGCATCTATCGGTCTATTACCATTCTATAGGTTGGGGTCCAATATGTCGTTTTTTCATCATAGTCTTCACAATAATGCAATGAGCTTTCGTAATTCAAGGTCTTCCTTATCTTAATAATATTAACACTGTTTGCTTCGGTTTGTGACGGTAACTAAATCCCTGTAGTGGATAGTTTTATATGCCTTCGATATTGGTGCCGACCTCGTTAGTTTTACTGGACACACCCAGCTGAAAGCGCTCGATCACGTAAACGCAACAGATCACGAGTGGGTACACCTTGCTGCGCACTCCTTGCAACTGTTGACTAGTTTCGGCCAAACGCTTCCCAATATATCGATAGCCCATCAAATGTGTCTTCCAGCCTCTTCACTTCTGATTTCATTAGGTTAACATGCTTCTATCATAATGGTGTTATGTGTAAAGCTGTTTCCAAACTTCGAACCCCAGTAGCATCTTAAGTGATGAGGCCGTAGCGATCTGGTAAGATTATTCGCAAACTGTGAGTCAGTCTGACAGATCCTCTGATTGGAGGAGAAGATTATGCAAAAGATCGAAATACTTTTGTAGACGTGAATTTCACAGATCTAATTAAAGCCTTTAATAAGGTCTCTCATTCTAATCTTAAATTAAAACCAGGAAGTTTTGGAATCAATTATGCGGTCATAGACTGGATAAGTGACTTTATCCATGACAGGAGGCAAAGGGTAAGGGTAAATGGAGCTCTCTTTTCCTGGAAACCCGTATAAGGTGGGGTTCTCGAAGTCAACATCTTTGGTTCTCCTCTCTTTTTACTTTATGTAAATGGATTGCAAACAGAAGGAATATCATCTACTCAGCTCTTCGCTGATAGCGCAAGGATTTGGAGACCCGTACACGGCATGTCAGATAGAATAGTACTACAGGATGATCTCAACTCATTGATGGCATAGATGGACGGGTGGTCACTAGAAGTGGACCCTAACAAGAGTGTGGTGATGCAATCATATAACTATGATGATTCATATCACCACACAATATGTGGATAAGTGTTACCCAAAGTAAGAAACTATAGGTTTATGAGTTCTACTAAGCAGTGATCTCAAAACTACCAGTCACTGTAAGGCTGTTGCTGCAAAAGCCTATATGGTATTATGGTGTATTCGCAGATCTTTCCAGTATTTGGATGAAGAAATGTTTAGATTATTTTACCCGACTTTCGAGCGACTAGATTAAGAGTATGGGATTCAAGCAGCGAGTCCTTGTTTCAAGTAAGAGGTGGATATGCTGAAACAAGTCCAACGACAAGAGGCTGAAATGGTAGAAGGTCTGTTTGGCCTATCTTAATGTGTCTTATATTTTCCTTCTGTCTGGGGCTGATCATTTGAGAGGACATTCGAAGAAAGTTCAAAAACCGAGATTAAATCGTCTACGTTTCGAGTTTCGTTTCTCGCACCGAGCAGTGAATTACTGGAATTCTCTAACAGAACACTTAATATCAGTACCTTCTGTTGATATATTCAGAACGAGATTGGACCTCCACAGTGTTACAAACTGTAAGGATTAATAGAGTTCGATAGACCTCCTATCCTTATTTCTGAAGACTGAAAACATTAGAGTTATTAATAGGATTTTATTGATAAATCGGCAGTAATTTACAAGAGAAAGTCAATGGAAATATATCAGCCACATATAAAATAGGTGTTTGAAATGTTTCTAATTATGATAAAGTAGTGAAAAATAGAAATAGTAATGAACTGTTGACCTTAAAAGCTCATATGTTGAGTATATGGCATAAGCTCCAGGCAGGAACTCCATACCTATGTGGTACATAGTTGCTGAAATAAAGGTCAGAGAGAAAGATGAGCAAGAGACTGTAAGTGGTTAACAACTTTCAGCTGTTTGAATAGGAACAGGTGTGTTTGTTCAGTAGGTAAAACTCCAATCGGCTAGTTTCACCAGAATGAAAGGCGGTGGAAAGGTCTACAAACAAGTTATCTAGACAAAGAATGAAGAGACGTGAAGTGAAAGAAAAAAATCAGTCTAAGTGGCGAGTGAAAAGTTGGTTATCGACCTTGAGAATGAGAAAAAAGACTTAGTCTATAAGTCCAAACACCTTTGTCATTAATATGACGTTTTTTCATCGTTGACCATTCATTTTTTATATCAACTACTAGTCTTTTGATTTCAGAATCAAAGCATGGACATGCCTGCAGTAGGTTATCTTAACAGTATAACATAGCCGACTTAGGGTTAAAAAACATGAGTATGAAACAGCAAACATAGAGTAACATCCCTGATACTACTGAGGGGCTGCTACACTTCCAACCATAAAAAATACAGACGGATGAAATTTACCATTCTTCGAAAGTAGAGTGTAGAGTCATGATGAACAACCAAAAGAGAAGAGGTCTTTTGTTACTAGTTGTTTCTTTTTATTAAAAAGGGGAGGTGGTATTCTTCCTCGTCGATTATTTGTTTTAGTTTCGATGGTATTCTAGGGTGTAGAAGTTTCTATTATACCTCTTTATTTTGGATTTTCAGTCGCAATAACATAGAAATTTTAGTCTTGTGTGTTCTGTGTCTACCATTTATAGAGCTTTCGAAATGCTTATTCTCGAAATCAGTTTTCTTGTATCTGTTGCTTTTTAGCGCTTAAAAGGATTTTCGCGTCGTTCTCTTGGTGAGATCATTTGAAAATTTGATGACGCAAACAAAACATCGTTGTGGCAGACCCACATGCCTGTTAACGGCTGGAGATGGAATGCAATATGACGACTGCAACGGTTAATATCACAACCCGTGCACCGAACTCACACTGGCTGCGTATAAGAAGTACTGAAAGGTACTGTCACGTTGGCCATGCGAAGCATGCTGCTCTACAAAGTCTTCACTGATTCTCAAGGTGACTGATAGCTGGGCAATAGTCCCAAGATAAACGACCAGCGGCAAATTAGCAGCTGTCAGATGTCAATGATGTAAAGAGCGTCATCGTGAGTCCATCTGCAGATTTGAGCGAAACCATCAAGCTGGGTCCCCATAACGTAGATATCAAATACACAGATGTAGTCATGGTTACAAGGAAAAAGAAAAAGCACGCAACGAATAAGCGAATTACAGAAAGCCTCAGTCAATGTGAGTTGGCCATTTTCCATAAATTGAGAAAACATAGAAGTGAGGCTACTAAAAACATCACTTAATTACCAGTTGTTAGGCACCGTAATCGCCCTAGCTCTATTTCGGTACATTCGAGATCCTATCAGGTATGGCCGACAATACTCATCCACTTCGGACTTAGTCTTCACATACAGTGATGTCGATGAAATAAAGTTCCACCCAAATATAGGGAGAAATGACCATGCGGTCATCCTACTCAATTTTATGGTCCATATTATCTGTCAAGAAGTTGATCCATTCTTTCTGACATATGTAAGGTAGACATGAAGACGATCAACCCTGCAGCCTCAACGGCAAACTGGAATATTGACTTCAAAGCACCAGCATGAGAGTCATGGACTAATTTTCGACAGTTATACAATCAAGTGACCGAACCATTTACACCCGTACAGCTCGAAAGAATAAATGCAGCCATCCATGGATAAACCGGGAGATTCGACGTTTATTAAGACAAAATAAAAATGTTAAAATGTCGCTATTATTCTTGGTACAACACATAAGATGAAACGCTACAAGTCTACCCAAAATAAGTGTATAAACGCGATCGGAAGAAATCAGAGAAAATTCGAGAAACACTTGGCACAATTTGTATTCAGGCAGCTGAGGAGACTGTTGTCGTACATAAATTGCAGAAACATACTGCACAGTTATATTCCCAATATTAGTACGGAAGGGAGGGCATCTGGAATGACAGAACTACAACAGAACAAATCAGAGGTCATGGAGGACTATCTCGTGAAAGTTTTTTCTAGGAAGACTCCTTAAGATGAAGAACTAGACCCAAGTACTAATTGACAAAACCGGCTAATCTCCATCGACTTTGATCGAAACGACGTACTAAATGCCATTAGCTTATAAGACATAAAAAACATTAACCAGACAAGACAAAGTACACCCAAAAATATACTTATTGCACAGTACATTGCTGCGCCACTGAATACGATGTCCGCTGTTTAAGGATTTCACAAAAGTTCGGAGTTTGAAAACAGCTTTACACATAACACCATTATGATAGAAGCATGTTAACCTAATGAAATCAGAAGTGAAGAGGCTGGAAGACACATTTGATGGGCTATCGATATATTGGGAAGCGTTTGGCCGAAACTAGTCAACAGTTGCAAGGAGTGCGCAGCAAGGTGTACCCACTCGTGATCTGTTGCGTTTACGTGATCGAGCGCTTTCAGCTGGGTGTGTCCAGTAAAACTAACGAGGTCGGCACCAATATCGAAGGCATATAAAACTATCCACTACAGGGATTTAGTTACCGTCACAAACCGAAGCAAACAGTGTTAATATTATTAAGATAAGGAAGACCTTGAATTACGAAAGCTCATTGCATTATTGTGAAGACTATGATGAAAAAACGACATATTGGACCCCAACCTATAGAATGGTAATAGACCGATAGATGCTAGTCTTAAACGACAACTAGCATGATCCATGTATGTCAATCTTTCAGGGATGTTGGCACTTCCCACGCATTTGAATATCAAAACTATTCTTGATCAAAATGGAATTAAACTTGTTTTTTCATTGTTATTGGTTTTAAGCGCACATTTATAACGGAATAAATCTCGTGAACTTGCTGCAGTAGATAAGCCTGTAACATCGATGGATAGTATAGTTTAGTCGGACTTTCGTATTTTCAAAAAACGATGTATAAAACCTCACATTGGCCGCACGACTCCATCAAACATTTCAGTCTTATCAAAAGTTTCCCAAATGGATTCGATGTTAAAGCCATCGGTAGTACAAGAAATTTTGTTCATTATAAATCCTGACCAATATAAAGCAAAGGGACAAGTCTCTTAACCTTTTTCATATGCTCCAGCATAAATGTTTACGATTATTCCAAGCGCTTTATAACATGATTGGCAAACTGCTTTTAGACCTCCAACAACAGAAACGAGTCACTTTAGATGAGAAGCATCCAAACTTCGATTGAGCTAGTTGAATTCACAGTTCTTGTGTCTTCGTCATAACGACTTACTACAGGCAGATTAGACCACCGCCACCAAATTAGCATATTACCGGTTAGATATGTAAGTTTTTAACCACAAATTCTTATCTAATTTACTGAACATCGGTTATTTCGAAGAATCATTATTCAGCTATACTCCTAGCACCAATCTTATTGATGAGCAACATAGACACTTTACTTTCTTAATTTGAATAAATTTCCCCAAACGAAGTTTTCATTTTCATCTCACCTAAGTAAACAAATGTTCTTAGTAGATATCGAGTAAAAGTTATACTGAGATTACTATAATCTACAGCTGCATTTTCAGTATGATCTGGTGATAAGTGAATGAGTCAAAGTATATGAAAACGCGCTTCAGTCCTGCCCAACAAGAGCGAGATAGACAGAGTCTCTAGACGATGGAAAATAAGTTAATGTTGTTCATATAAACTTCATCAGAGCACTTGATATGGTGCCCATTAACAGACTTCTCATGAAGCTGGAAAATATAGTAATGGCTGAACCTCTCCTAAAGTGAATTTCTTAGTAGGCCGTGGACAGATATCAACAGAAAAATCCGATTGTTCCTCCTAGAAACCAGTACTTAGTGGAGTACGCTAAAATCCTGTCATTGGCATTTTACGTCTTAATCTGTATGTAAATGGGTTCCCTTACGCTATTCTATGCTAATATGTGAAAAAAATTTGCGGAATACTACAGGAGGCACAGAAGCATATGCAATTTAAATGGACTCAGATGTTTTGATTAGCTGTTCTTAAAAAATGGCTTATGCTTATCAACGCGGACTGGTGTATCTACGTAAACATTAGGGATAAAAAGTTAAATCAGCGCAGTATAGTGAAAAAGTCAGTACCCGTGGTTCGGTCTAGCAATGATGTTGAGGTAACAGTGAGGCATGACCTTAAAACTACGAAACATTTACCGTGCCATGATCAAATGTCAATTCCAGTTTGAGTAGTCTTGGCTCCGTATTGTCATCCAAGGCTGGCGGTCAAGCATACAGACGACCTTGGACTGATGCTTAGCCAAGTTGGGATTATACCACAAAACACTGAGGTGTCAAAGTACGTTATGTTAAGTGATTAATATCAGAGATACCATAGTGTGAAGGCAATGTAGCGAATATACATTGATTTTAGACAGGGAACTTTTTCAGATATCACATCCACTATCTACAACAGGTGGTTTGGGATGTTCACCCCCAACTCGATGTGGACGGTTATTGGGACTTCTTACTGCACATGCTCTTACGTGCTACAAACCATTCAGTTCCTCAAACGGTTCCGAAAAGCTGAGAGCCACCTACAATAATCAAGAACCGTACCCTTTGTCTGCTAAGCCGCAAAAGGCACTGTTGGGCGGAATAAAAACGAACTGACAATGACGGAGCGTACAGGCAATACAAACATATAAGGAACATATGCACGAAGGCTATAAGAGAAGACAGGCTTCAGTACCAAATAAAGCTTATGGATAAATTTGTTTCTAATCTGAAAAGCTTATTTCGTTATGCAGCCTCTCTTCGTCAAGCCAAAACTGGAGTTTCCCAACTGCTAGGTCCTAATGGCCCGACCAACAACGATGGCGACGCCGCCAACCTTCTGGCTGAACATTACTCCCAGATATTTCAACCGACCGACATCGACTTTACTGATGACAGTTTCATCTGCAATTCAACAGGACTTTCCGAAGTGAACTTAAGCGCTGACTTGGTGTTCCGGAAACTGCACACCGCTTAGCGTGATGTTCTCACACTCGCTAAGTCGAGGAAAACTACCGGAAAAATGGAAGCTGGCTCACATCACACCAATTTTCAAAGGAGGTCGACGCAGCGAACCTTCAAGTTACTGACCGATGGCTCTTCTCTCAGTACCTTCAAAAATCATAGAGTCCCTGATATGCGATGGTATAAATGACTATTTACTGTCCTTAAATTTCTTCTCACCCCAACAGCATGGTTTCAGGAAGGGTTACTCTTGTATTACCAACCTGCTGACTGCGGTGGACAGATGGACAAGCAAGGGAAGGTTGATATCATCTACCTAGATTTCTCAAAAGCTTTTGATAAGGTTAACCATACATGTCTTATCAACAAGCTCAAACGATTGGGTATCAGACCACCTCTAATCAATTGGCTCACTTCATACCTGAAAAATCTACCCTTTAAGGTCGGGGTTAATTTCACTTTATCTCAGGCTATGGAATGTCCTAGTGGGGTCCCCTAGGGCTCTTCTTGATCTACATAAATGATCTTCCTCAACAGATAACATCAGACTTATTACTTTTTGCCGACGACGTAAAAATTTGGAGAGAGATACGCAACCAAGACGATATACAGGCACTTCAGGAGGATCTGACTCGGCTTCAAAGTGTAAAGTAGTCCATCTGCGACATGTCGCAGACTACAGTTGTAAGTTAGGAAACTCCTCTCTAGTAGTATCCAAAGTCGAAAAAGATTTAGGAGTCCTGGTGCCCTACGATTTAAAGTCTTATGCTAACTGTGACAAAAATGCCTTTCGAGCAAACCTTGCACTGGTAACATTGAAGCGCATTTTTGGCCAGTTTGACGGAAGAACTTTCCATATAATCTTCAATAGTTTTATCCGTCCCCATTTAGAGTACGGAAACATAGTATTTCCCCCCTCACTCCAAAAGGATAAGGACACCCTGGAGTGTATCCAACGGCGAGCCACGAAATCAGTCCGAGGACTCAAATTTAAACCTTACGAAGAGCGCCTCCATTCACTTAACCTCTACCCATTAGAGTATAGACGTCTTCGAGGTGACCTGGTGGCTTATAGCATCCTTAACACTTCTGGACATCCTCTCAAACACCTACTTAAGCTTAGTTCGAACACTAACCTAAGAGGTAACACCCAAAAACTGGAGACACAATATGGTAGAACGGACTGTAGACACAACTTCTACTCCTTAAGAGTTGTCAAATGCTGGAATTCGCTGCCGGCCGAGCTAGTCCAAGCGACTTCCCAGGAGTCCTTTAAGAGGCAACTTGATCTATTCTTAAGGATTAAGGATAGTATCACACTATGATTTACTAATTTCTTTTCCTCTTTTATTGTTAACATACCTAGGTTCCTGCCTGGAGGATTTGGTGATCCCCTGCTACTAGACACGGAAGCCTGTTAAGCGAAAGCTTCTTCTATTCCGTCCACAACCATTTGAACTTTCGTCTGAATCCAGGACTGACATTATAAGATGATTTTCATATTGATTTGTAACCCGAATATCCGCTTGTATTGAGGTGTTAGGATGTGTTTTTAGACGACAATAGCTGCAGACAATTGACCGAATAAGGCAACGCTTGTTTACTTTTAGTACGTATCTGTATGTTTCTGAACCTGTTATTGTCGTGCGTTAACTTGGGCATGATGGATTTGTTAGCTTTCAAACGGATATTTGTTTCAAGTTTTTAGAAGCTAATTGAGTGATAATAAGTTGTTTGATTGCAATAATGATTGTTCGTACTGATTCTATGTAGCCCTCAGGTTGGTGGATGCATGACTGCGAAATATTTGTTTAGTCCATAACTTTGTTGCTGTAAGGAACTGAAGGTTTGTTTATTGTCTTTTCTAGTACAAATTGGAACATAATGTAGGGATGCATTTGAGTTTCACACTAAACATTTGCGTTTGTTTTCTAATAATTTTGTCTGCGTTACATATTACGCAGATAAATGTTTGAAAAGAAAAGTTCATTAACATCTCATAATGTCTCTTTTTATCATTTAGGACCACTACATACGTGTAGAAAATGTCCCATAACTGGCTAGTTTAACGATTTTGAATGCCCATTTCTGATTCTACATTTTGTGTCAATTCCCAACACAAACTTTTAACTGTTTACACAGATTCAGCTCCGAATTCTCTCTCAGAACTTAATTGTCCTAATGTATTGGACTCAATTGGTGCCTTTGACCATGAAGGTAAAAGTAGTCGCATCTCTAATTCGGAAGCTGTTGGTAATTCTTTCGTCACTTTTGAGGTTTCTGAGACCGAAACATGTGCAAGCAATTTATCAGACGACTTTCAAACAGTTCCAGAATATTCATTACATAATGAGGTTTACATACCAGCAAGGTTTCCTAGTACGTTGTGTCGTTATACAGATCAGATAAACACAAATAATTATGGAGATATTGTTACTCAGAATTTGTTATGGCTAGCTGAGGAAGCTGTACATGCACCTCTTGATGTTATGACGGAAATTCCCCAGGATACAAACCTCATGTCTAATGTGCACCCGAATTATAAAGCAGATAGTATTTTAGAAAGTCATCTTTATGTCACCCTTCCACCTCATTCAGAAATCCTCGGAGCTTCACAACCATATTACAGCTTCCAGGAAGAAAACACTACTGATAATGGACAGAGTTCTCAGCAGATCCATATGTATGTCGATAACACAGCCCAAACCTTTTCATCAGAATTGGAAGTAACTTCAGATTTAGTTCGTGTAAGCGGTTTCACCAGTGAGTCAAAAGACAACACAATGTCGTGGCCAAACTCTTCTAGTGAAAGCTATTCCTATAATTCTCACTACTTCAAAGGTGTTCCCAATTTTTCCATGAACTCATCTCTGTGTATTCATACCGTGGAACCACACGGAGCCAGTGGAGAAAGTTACGTGAATGGTTTTACTGTATACCAAGGCCCTTCAAGCTCCGATGAACTACTTGATCAGACTTTTGAATATCCAGTCTGTGATTTCTTTCCCACGGACGGTCATAGTTATACTTCCTACGACCATTCTAAACCATCTTACTATAATTCTTTTTCCGAAGGATTTAGTAGCGCCATAGTTTATCCAGATTGTGATCCAAACGGTTATGAAAGTGAACAGCATGATAGTATATTCGTCTCCAGCTTTCCAGACTCGTTGGTCACACAAGGTAATACCTATGTTTCCGCGTACTTAATTCCTGATCAAAACTGCGATTTTCGTTTAAAGCAGTCAAACAGCTATCCGGATTCTACGGTACACGTTCCTTTCTGTACAGCATATGAAACAAATGCAAATAGTTTTCAATACAGTAACTCAGTCCAGTGTACACATGCATTTGAATTGCCTTCGGTAAGTTTTTTTGTGATCAACTGTTTCATTGTTTCTTTAAAGTGACCACTAATTAAAGTAAGGTAAAATACTTCAGTCTTGCTATTGATTGTAGATTAGTGTTAAATTCGGGAACCAAAAACTTGTCAATAGAAAACGTTCATGTTGGGACAACAGCACATAGCTGTTTTAATCTTATTATCATTATTATTATTTTTGATATAACCTAGTCATCCATGGCATTGTTATATTTCTGGGAAGTTGCGTATCATTTACCAGGTTTGTGCACTTGCGTTTAAGCCACACACTGGGCAGTTAAATATTATCTATAAATCTTATCCGAATCAAGTGGAGCGGATTTTGGGTCTGTTTCCTGCTGGTCCAGTGATAGATAAGACTTTTCGGGCACATATACTTGGAACCTATCTATGTGTTGTTTCGATCGTACTCATATTTTTTTCAAAGATTTTTCTGTATCCAGTTTGATGTAACTGTTCTGAATAAACTTAAGGAACTAGCTCAATAAACACTGAGGTGTGACAAGAACATTTATTTTAATGTAAATTGGCGTCGCATTTACTTTGCCGTGATGTCCTTGATTAGGACCGAAGTATCGAAATAAAGTTTGGAACGTAGTAAATTTTTGTGCTATTTCCTTTAACAAGTTCAACTGGTTTTGAACTAAAGTACTAACTTTGCTATGACTATTAACGGTGGATGCGAACAAAAGTAAATTGGGTATGGTATCAGTCATCTATTTGTGATTATCAAAGAAGCTAACGTAAATGAGGTCAGTCTAATTTCCACTAAGGAAAGTAGGTCATTAATCACTAAGTAGAATATTTCCAGCTTTCTCTGGCGTGAAATTATTCACATTTCCTCTGTTTATTCAACAAAGTAAGTGCAATTTAGACAATAATCTGCGTTTCATCAAACTGTATATTTACATGGAGCAAGAAATAGGCGATTTTAATGAGCTATGTTTACTAGTTTCAGTTTAGCATTAATAGTTGGAACTCTTGACACTTTCTTAGGATTACTGCTGGTTCAAACCCGGAAAAAAGAGAAGGGTTAGGGAGTCAGTCTTTTGGTAGCACTCAACAACAATGTCAGAATGTTTGGGATGCGTTTCTCCCCCTCTAAATGCAAGTTGTTGCTCCATGACTGGCCTGTGTCAGCATCTAAACTAAGGATAGGGAGTGACGTAGTCGAACGCATCGACAACTCCACTTCTCTTGGAAGTCTGATCAGCCATGATGCGTTGGCGTCTGACAAAATCTCTGCACGGATTCAGAAAGCTTGTTTGACTTTTTCCAACCTACGTCACCTATGGCAAATGCGAGATATCCGTCTATCAATAAAAGGACGAGTGTACTGTGTGGCAGTTTGTTCTGTTTTACTTAACGGCTGCGAAACGTGGCCATTAAGAGTAGAAGATACCCGTAAGCTACTGGTATTCGACAACAGACGTCTGGGAAATATCGCTTGTATATGCTGCGATCACCGAGTAAGTAATAGTGAGGTTAGACGCAGGGTATTAGAAAATAATGGTTAATCAGTTGATGAATTTGTGAATCTTCATCGACTGAGATGGTTAGGTCACTTGTTGCGTATGCCTGAACACCGGTTTCCTTAACAAGTCTGAACAAATGTCTACTATTAGCTATTACCGCTGCCTTTTCCGTCTCTCTTGCTTTCGCTACCCACCACTGTTCACGATCACTGTGTAGGCTTCTTGTTAGCTTGCGCCTAATCTGACTCCGCTCTTCGTTATGTTCAGATCCAGATGGAATGAGTTTTCGAGCATCTATCAGTGCAGTAGATGCTGCTGAGATCCAGTGTTTCTCCCTAACCTTATGGTTTACCTTACTAGCAGATATCACTGCTGTTTCCACAGCTTTCCGGATATCATTCCACGCTGCTTCGGGTTTGACATCACATACATGGCTGCCTAACTATTTTTCTAGTTGTTCCTGAAATATACTCTTAACTTGACTATCATTAAGTAGGGCCCTAAGAGGTTTCCTTGCAGTGTCTTTCCTACGTCCAGTAAGACGCAGACAAATACGCGCTCGCATTAGAGCATGATCTGAATCTAAGCGTGTGCTCCAGAACGAGCGACAGTCTTCTATCGAGCCCCTCCATCGGTGGCTGATAGCGATGTGATCTATTTGGGTCCAACGTTGGGACGATTTCGGGGGTCGCCATGTTAAAAGATGATCTACTTATGCTTAAAGTTAGTATTTGCAAGAAACGGGCGGTTATCTGAGCATAGCTGCAACAGGTGGTCGCCATTATCTGTTCTTTGAGCCACGACGCCACCCAGGTATATTTCCCTTTCGCTTAGTTTACCTACTTGATCATTAAAGTCACCAGCAGCTTTCACTACATCAGAACGCCTAGCTTTTCGTAGAAGGTCGGAAAGCTTTCCGTAAAACTCATCTTTTACATTATCTGAGCTGCAGTCAGTGGGAGAATTGACAGAGACCACGAAGAGGCAACGACAAGTGTCCCTATCTTTACGAGTCCTTACTGTTCCGTTTAGTCGGACATCACACAAACGACTGTCTACTGGGATCCACTCTAAGAGAGCTAGTTCTGCCCTAGGACTCAGTACTATACCTACGCCGGCGAGGCCACGAGAAGCAGCATCTGGGCTTCCAAATACACGAAGTGTGAGTCGAGTTGATTCTTTATTTTGACATGGTGATGTCAAATGAATGACGTTACTCGGATCCTGGAAGCGCGTTTTGGAGACGCAGCACACATCGATGGCGTGAGATTCTAGAGTCCTAGCTATGGAAGCCTGTTGTCCTATTTGGCTCAGTGTTCGGACGTTAAAAGCTTCAACATGTAGTTTAGAGCGTGGTTTCAGGAGACCAGGAATAACGTTCCGCGTACTCGAATCGTTTGCACTAGCGGTGCGAGGTGATAAAGGGACGTGAGGAGGGTTAGTCGTGGAGATAAGAGAGGTATTAGGAGGTGCAGGAAAGATTTGAATGTGACCAACTTGGTCTATTGTGCTGTTACGGGCATAAGGGCTGATGTCACTTCCCGGCTGCCCACACCGTGGAAGGGTATTTCTTGAGGAACCTGAAAAGAAAGTTCGATTAATGTTGGCCTTAACGACCTGGGAGCGTGACCGCAGAGCCCAAGGGACAGCTGTTTGCGGCCGGCCGCGTACGGCCTTTACGTGGGAGGTTTTTAATGTGTTAGCTCCGTTCTTCAAAGGGCCTGTTATAATCTCTTTCTTCTTACGGTTATGACCCAGCTATTCCTATTGCTTAGTATTCTTGGACACCGATTCACTCGACAAGTCCCCAAATCAGAACACGGTTGAACAGGAAGGAGATTATATTCCAAATAACTAGGTTAGATGGAAGCAAGAAGCAAGTCAGAAGCACAATAGGGAAAAACGTCAGTATATTTATAGTTTTTACATAAGAAGATTCCAGAATATTCTCCAACTATCGACTAGCGCTGATTGGATAAGAATTAGCCAATCAGCGTGCACCAAAGCAATCACGCATTGAGCATGCTTTAATCTAGTCTATGTCCCGCTAACAGGGCCTTACCACCGGAGACGAAAATCCGTGAGGTAAGGTGAGGTGTGACACTTTTAGGGTGGACCTTTTCTAGCCCCTTCCTTCCTTGTGAGAAGGCAGCATAGCTGCAGATGCTGGTTGTCCGAGGGAAACACCTTACTGCTGTCACACCCTTCTACAGTCAGCAGTACGACTTCGCCCTCAGACCTTGAGTTGCTGCTTTTAGTCTTACCGTTCTCCAATCGACCTGCCTGGTATGGTAGAACCTGCAGGAACATATATTTCAGCCAATATAGCTCCGTTGGGTCATCGCGATAGGCAAGCCCGACCACCGCGTCAAGGTAGCAGCTACGTTCGGGGTTATACGGAGCTAAAACTTGGGGAACTACCACAACTTGGAGTCTTAAAGGCAAAAGGAAAAGAGGGAAACCAAAGGGAAAACACATGGGGCTGGAAACCCTAGACAGACATCAGAATGAATAGTACTTGGCAACAACTGGAAAGGAGAACCCAGGACAAAGTTGTGTTAGCGATTCCTGATCAGTAGACTATCCTCTGAGAGGGGTAAGAGGGGTTACAAGAAGAAGAAACAGATAGGTAGATGTGGGCTATTCGTTACGGTAGTCATCAGATAGTCTTTACAGATTGGTTTCGACCATAGGTAGTTTAATTATTTTTATTTATTTGATGAACATAAATGCAGTACAATCGAGCACCAAAAATACAATTCGAATAGTGTTAATATTATTAAGATAAGGAAGACCTTGAAGTACGAAAGCTCATTGCATTATTGTGAAGACTATGATGAAAAAACGACATATTGGACCCCAACCTATAGAATGGTAATAGACCGATAGATGCTAGTCTTAAACGACAACTAGCATGATCCATGTATGTCAATCTTTCAGGGATGTTGGCACTTCCCACGCATTTGAATATCAAAACTATTCTTGATCAAAATGGAATTAAACTTGTTTTTTCATTGTTATTGGTTTTAAGCGCACATTTATAACGGAATAAATCTCGTGAACTTGCTGCAGTAGATAAGCCTGTAACATCGATGGATAGTATAGTTTAGTCGGACTTTCGTATTTTCAAAAAACGATGTATAAAACCTCACATTGGCCGCACGACTCCATCAAACATTTCAGTCTTATCAAAAGTTTCCCAAATGGATTCGATGTTAAAGCCATCGGTAGTACAAGAAATTTTGTTCATTATAATTCCTGACCAATATAAAGCAAAGGGACAAGTCTCTTAACCTTTTTCATATGCTCCAGCATAAATGTTTACGATTATTCCAAGCGCTTTATAACATGATTGGCAAACTGCTTTTAGACCTCCAACAACAGAAACGAGTCACTTTAGATGAGAAGCATCCAAACTTCGATTGAGCTAGTTGAATTCACAGTTCTTGTGTCTTCGTCATAACGACTTACTACAGGCAGATTAGACCACCGCCACCAAATTAGCATATTACCGGTTAGATATGTAAGTTTTTAACCACAAATTCTTATCTAATTTACTGAACATCGGTTATTTCGAAGAATCATTATTCAGCTATACTCCTAGCACCAATCTTATTGATGAGCAACATAGACACTTTACTTTCTTAATTTGAATAAATTTCCCCAAACGAAGTTTTCATTTTCATCTCACCTAAGTAAACAAATGTTCTTAGTAGATATCGAGTAAAAGTTATACTGAGATTACTATAATCTACAGCTGCATTTTCAGTATGATCTGGTGATAAGTGAATAAGTCAAAGTATATGAAAACGCGCTTCAACTTGCAGTCCAGTGGTGGAAAACCAAGTACTTATGTTATTATTGAGCTTTTAGGTATCACTACCAAGTTTGGATTTAATATGTTTAAATAGATTGAAAGTTGGGTGGAAATCTAGTAATGATTATATTTTTTGTGATATCCCAATGAGTGGAAATTTGCACTTTTGACGTTTCGTGACCTAATGTAAGTCGCTTCTTCAGAGTGAGTAAATTAAAGTTGATAACCTACTAAATAACAATCCTTTATATTTTCAAAAGCACATGAACCTCAATATTATTTTCATTGTTTTCCTACCTGTGAAAATCAATTTCATTGAGGCTTTAGTATTCATATAAAAGGCCGTAAGTATCTTTAGGACTGTTGTTAGAGATTCCAAGAGAAGTACTTTCTATGTCCTTGACTATATCTAAAATCTGCCTAAATGTTTGATTTTTCCCTTTATTGGACTCCATTGGAGGGCTGAACAGAGTTCCCTTGTTCTTGTAAACTACAGGTTAGTTGCTGTCTTTTTGGATAACTGAGATACTAATTCTTTCATAGCAAGTAAGTAGGAGTTGAATCTTTTTCTTTACCTCGCTCTAATGAACAAATTATTTATTTGTTCTTTCTTAATTTTATTCTCAAAAAGCTTTACAATACACGATACATGGTTCAAAATATTTCGGTTCTGTAATTTGTTTTTTAATTTAAGGCAACATTTTTGACCAATACAGATCAGCACTCAGCACGTAATGCTTCTTCTGTATACACACCAGCCATGGTTTACCCTTGCAGTAATACAAAGTCGGAATCGCTTCCTAACAACACGGAGTATTCATCTGTGGAAAATGTCCCAGCCAAGTGTGTACCTGTGATTCCCCCTATCATTTCTGAGAATAATAACACAGTCTCCAAAAAATCGAAGTGGATTTGTACTCATTGTTCTTTGAGTTTTACACGTCCAAGTCACTTGGTAGATCATTTGCGTATTCACACCGGTGAAAGACCTTACAAGTGTATTTTATGTGGACGTCAATTCACTCAAGCTTCTAACCTTCGCCGACATCTCTCAAGTCACAGAGCCTGGCCACCAGTGTCATTTGTAACTGCTGCTGCATCCAATGGGCACCAAAATTCTGAAATAGTTCCAAAAAACACTGAAGTAAGTGTATTTTTGTAAGATTACGCTGCATTTTGTTTTTCTGAATAAGATCTTCAGTGGTATCTATGTAACCAGACTTTCGAATTTCCCAAGTTATTTGTCTTACTTTTCGTTCTAGCCTCTTTTCTAGTTTTATCTATGCGAAGTTTTACTATTTCACTGTTACTCAGATAATCAGAATCCTCATTACTTCGTCTCATTTGTTTTTTCCACCAGTGAATTTAAATTCTCGTGTTCAAAGTTGTTGAATTATTTCTTACCAATTGGTAACTGAGTAAGTAGCATAAGCAAACTGAAGTGAGAGCAAAACAAAATAGACTTTTTGTGTGTAGTTTCTTTATAAAGATTATAAACAACCATGGTATCTTCATAAATCTCTTGGCTATCTTCATTGTTTCGTGAGATGTTTTGCTAATATATTCTCACCACATCATTGTGAATGTGAATAGCTCCTCTCATGACCCATTCACTAACGTCTGATTCAACGTGATTTGATATTTTTTTAAGATAACGGTAGGCATCAGATATCTTATTCCGTCGGATTTATGATAATTTCCTACATGTTACGCTAGTTTTGTTCAGGCATGTACTTATTACAGTGGATGTATTAACACTAAAGCAATTGAATATGTGTTAACATGTACAGGTCTCTAAATGCATTTTGCGACGACCGCAGATACAGTTTATCCGTTACAGACATTAAATTTACGTGTATGATTTAAGGGTTTAATATGAACTAATCTTTACTAATGGGTTTTGGTTTTCTATCTACTATAGGTGGTAACTAACTCTACTTCATGTCGCCATGTTTCTCCTAAAATTTGGATCTGTCGGTTTTGTGATCAACGATTTGAAACATACATACAACTTCGGGCTCATATTGTACATCATAAAGACAAGCAGGTAATTTTAGTTTAGACGACCGTATATATAGGTATTCTTGTTGTTTGGAATTGTTTGTTGTTAATATTTTTTCAAATTTACCCTCAACACTGAATCTTTTCTTGATTGGAAAATGTCATTTTTAGTTCACGTTTTTCCCTCGTTCCCGCTTCCGTTAGTAATATGACAACACTGGCACATAAATTTCTTGATAATGTATTATCTTAAATTTGATTGTTCTGGATTAATAAGACTCTAGACGAGTTGTGTGTTAGGTTCGATTGTGGTGTAATAGTCTAAGAAATATAGCGTCAACTTTAGGTTCATACTTTGAAAGGCGAATTGATATCCTCGGATCTGGACTCCATATTATCATTGTTCTACCTTACATATTGAGTACCTGATCCTCTTATTCATAGATAAGTTTCAGAAATTTTTGTTTGACTCATTATATGATAGAGTTATAATAAAATTTATGTACTCAAGATTTATATTTGTGTTACGTAATTGGCGTATTCAACCGCTTTGGGATTTCCAAATGATTTTTATTTTTCAGGTTTATGCATGTGTATTTTCTGATTGTAACTCCTCTTTTTCATCACCAAACAGTTTATTAAATCATTTGTTAGAAAAACACCGAGTTAACAGGAGTGACAAACTTGCATGTCAGACTTGCGACCAAAACTTTCACGGTAATTTCGATTTTATTCTTATGATGAATTTTATTATATTCGTTCTTATTCTTTTTTTTTTCGTTCGTTATGTATCATTCCTGTAGTTAGTGGCTTGCGCTCCAAAGTTTCCGGGGTTCTCCTGTTAGTATGTCAGTTACGGATACTTTCGTATTGGTAGTGTAGTACTTGACCCATTAACTCGATATTACACTATTCATAGCAATAAGGTTACTGTGATAGAGGTTAAGTGTTGCACGGGATTACAGCGTACCTTTTTCTGAGGAAATCGTAAAATGGTTTTGGTGTTATGCATCATTTTTGAGAACGTTGTTTGTTAATTAAAGAAATATTGAATGTTATATTGGTGCGGAGGCAACTTCGTAGTTAAAGCACGAAGCTTTCACTCAGTAGATCACAGATTCAAACTCTGGTCTATTTGTCTCATTTCAGATGTCCGGGTAGCATCACTGGCTCTCGCAGACAGTGTGGATCAAAGCTGAGTAATATAAAACTGTACATGATAAACGAGTCACGTTATGGTATGATATTCTGTACAATACCAAAGGACTTCATACTCTTGTTTCGAATATCCGTGTGCTAAGCTAATATCCATGAATATTTTGATAAACACTTGTGTTAACGTTTTTGAATGTTCTGACGTAAACTTAGGTTATGACTATTTAAATTGTAGATTTCTCTTAAATCAGATTATTAATCAATAACTGTTTATTCAACAAACTAGTAGTCTGATAGTTAGCAGTATTGTACCTCCATTCTTGTTTAACTTTGTCGTTGACGTGCTTTTAGAGATAACACTCTCCTCATCTAAATTTCCAGGGGTTGAACTTCTACCGGGAGATTCACTTTTTGAGCTAGAATATGCCGATGACATTGTTCTATTTGGTGAAGACGCTGACAAAATGCAGTCTTCTGATGTATGCCCAACCACCGACTACCCCGATGTGCGATGTTTTGTGGTGTGGGAGTAGGTTGGAAAAAAGCTAGGGGCGGCCAAACCAAAACATGGTACAAATCCATGAAGTCACTGACAAGTGGACTGAGCCATGTTGGTATGTGTAGACTACCTGGTTGGGGACCGCGAGATGATGGCGGCCGATGGTTAGAGACCCTGGATGACATGGCTCAAAATTGTTTGCAATGGTGCAAGTGCATCTACTCTTTGTGTTCTCCCGAATTCTAATCTTCTGAATTCTTCATGTCCCTTGTTTTCTTTCTAAATTTATTTCACTGGATTATACTCATTGAATAACATCTTCAAATGCTAATCTTTGCAATTACTGCTTATACTCTTACTACCTTTACCACAATGGGATTTGAATCGACAATTGTATCTGTGTGCTAATGTGGTATGGCAACTCGAACTGATGTACGAACGTACGTAGTTCTACGTTCTTACGGACTGACCATAGAGTTAAAAATATTTTGTTGTTTCAATCTAGAGTTATTTTAATGCACAGCGTTTTTAATTTACAAAAATTTCATGCTATAGTAGAAATTCAAACTGAGAGTTTGTATTAAATGTAAACATCACTGTTCAACATCATTGAAAAACTGTTGTAAAATGTGTTGTTTTATCCTGCCACGTTTCAATCTGTACTGTTAAATGGTTTTTATTGTGAAAAGACACCACCTTCTATGAATCGGCTATTAAATAGATTCAGAAGACATGAAGATAGTATATACTGTCAGTCACTAACAGTATGTATATTGATATACTGACTGATTGCTAGAGCTTCTAAACATACAGCAATATAACTTCCAACTAAACCCTCTCATGTAAGTAATTTAAACCTATTATGTAATTATGATTTTAAATATCACAGGTTGTAAGCAGCTGATGAGAACCAACGAAATAAAACAAATTCATGCTATTCTGCTAGAATGTTTGTTCTCGCTCTTTTCAAAATGATAAAGGGAACTATGTGTATGACACAGCAATGTTAGAAAATCTTAGTGGTTTGATTGCCCGGTTCTTAAATTACCAAACCAATAGTTTTTAAATATTCTTTAATAAAAACTTCAAAAACGTCATCAATATCAAGATAACTTTCTCTTTTTTTTATTAAAAAAAATGAAGATTTCTTGCATCTTGTTAGACACTTGTTGCCTCGACGTAATGGATCTAACTCCGGTTGTCCTATGCTGTATATTAGATCAAGAAAAAAGGAAAGTAAATTGGTGAAGAGAAATCGTAAATTTATTTCACACCATAGGTCTACTAATGCACAGGATGTAGAACGAAGTTCAAAGTCGTCAGCTGAATACTCCAGTACTGCTAATTATTTGGATCCGACATTCCGTATACTTCCTTTACAAAGTTTCAAAAAAGATAATTCATTATTTGGTTTCAAGTAAGAATATATTGTACAACTGATTTTATAGTTTCGAAATTTTTTTCACTAACTCAGAATGAGTATGGAATAGAAATTTAGCTACATCCGTGCGCATCTATATTGGCGCTCTCTTGTACCAATATTTATGTGTTCAAATAAATAATAAATAACATCTGTGCGCGCCTGATTCAAGAGTGTTCTGTAACCGTAATGCTTTACTGATATGACCCTTTAAATTGTTTCTGGTTGTTTTTCATGATATATCCAATATTTAGAGTTATTTGGTATCATGTATGCAATTTCTTTGTGTTAAAAAGCTCGGTTTTCCATGTTTACACAACTGGGACGTTAATTTACCTTAGACGAATATCTACACTAGATTCCCTCCCAGTGTCTATTCTACAGGACTTCAACACAACTCAGATCAAGAACGTAAATATATTTCCACATCAAAAATCGACAACAATCCGACAAAATACAACAATCGACAATCAGTCAACAATAATAATAAGGATAGGAGAATATGCAACTCATCTAACGCCTGTCAGACTATCTACAATTTTGATTAAGCAAACAACCAATCATTATCATTCTCGCCCACACACCAGTTTGCTTTAAACCAGAAAAATTGATCCTATACTGGTTTGAAATTATAATCATCCCTCCAATCCATTTGTTAAAGCTTATTAAGAATGCTGATTGAACATTGAATGTATTATTGATAAGAATTCTGTCACAAGTGTAGGAATTATGTCACTCTCCCCTAGAATTCTGAATCTATCAATGACGACCACTGGTCTCAATCCACGGCGACAAATGTCTTCGTAAGTGGTTGAAGACATTTGGCACGGAACTCTGGATCTAACTGCCCATAGTCTTTACATCACGGTAATTGATGCTCTTCTAGATATTTGAAACTGTTTTGTCTACTGATGTCGAAAACTTCACTGAGCTTTTCAGAGTGCAGTACTGAGTCACTTAATATGAAGATAACATTGGACATCTTTAAAATTTTATGATCACTAAGAGCTAGGTTTGATGAAAAAATTACTATTCAGTAATCGAATAGCGTTTCTTATCATTGGCAAGTAAGTTTACCAATTTCCATTGGCAAGTGTTAACTGGCAACCTGAGATTCTTAAGATATGTAATTTTCACTTATAGCCTGAAAGTTTAGAGTTCTTGTGTATTCCAAGTTCTTTTGACGCTCAATAGTAGTACTCCGACTGAAATGGTTCTCATAATATTTAATTCACTTTTTCATGTAAATGAAGATTAACATAAAATTGATGTAGTGAAGCATTTCATATGTTTCCTAACAATTATGATATCATTATTTTTCCCGGTTATTACAGGTGCCCGTTTTGTGTGAAAATTTGCAAAAGTCTTAAACATATCCATACACACTTGTCTGAAAGACATTCAAGCCAAATGAATCTTTCAGTATTCAAATCTGCCTTGTCCAACAAGACTACGAATGATGACACTAATAATACTGTTTCCCTGCCGCGTAATGCAGATTCGTCTTTCAGTGGTGGTGAATCTTCTAAAACAGCCTTATTTCTTCTTCAACTAGAAGAGTGTATGCTATCTCAAGGAAATCACCTAGAACCTAACAAGAATGCTTCACCTAAAATATTTGTATGCAGATTTTGTGGCAAAAGCTTTCAAAAACAGAAGTTTTTCAGTGACCACGAGTTGATGTGTCAACAGGTTAGTATATATTTTAGAGTTTGTACTTAACTATTTCGCACTTTTACTTTTGAAGTCCTACTGTTGTACAACATGATATTCTAGATACTATAGACTCGGTTTAATGACCATTCACGGTTAGAGATTATTCACTAAGCTTTGATGATTGGTTAGTTCACATAATATCTTTCGGAATCTATGTTGATCTAAATTGTCCAGCTCATCAACATAGAAGACGAAATCTTACAAAACGAAAGCGAACGCTTGGAAGTAATTGTTTTTGACGGTAAGTCCCAAGTAGTTCAACAGGGATTTATGAAGTCTTGATAAATATAGTATTACGTAGATTCTGAAAACAATTTCAGAATGCTTGTCAGTATACAAACAGGATATGGTTAATACAAAAGGAATGCAACATTAAAAGTTAGGGTAGATTATTTGAAATGATGTGATCTATAATTTTTCTTCATTGAATATTTTTTTACAAAAATTTTAATAATGTGAACCATATGATGTAAATGAAATGCATCATCATAGGTTATAAGATTTCGGAGAACAGCACTTATAGGAGTCATACTTTGTAAAAGTCATCAGTTTTGTAAGGAAGATATGTCTTTAATAAGCATTGTAAGAAGAACGCAAAGAAGTGGCATAGATAAGACATCATGAGCTTTTTGAAATGATAGATGTCATTAAGGATACATCGGTTAGGAATAAGTATTTTCTTAGAAGAAGGACTGGAGCGTCACATTTGCGAGTGAATATTATAGTGAAGAGCTATTCCAGTTCCTTTAGAGGATACTTAGTAACATCTACAATAAGAGAGCATAGAAGAGCACCGGAATTTACTGTCATATGTCTATCGTTATGTATCTACTTGATTGTTCCGTAACATACTGATTATTATTGGTTTCATTTAAACTAATCAACTGTTCTTTACATATTCTTACAATAACGAAATGACCCAATTAGGACAAGGTTTGGGACTTACTAAGAATAGCGTAAAGGATTCACAACATAAGACTGTAATATCATCAACAGATAAGATATCAACACCTAACGAAGTTTAATAATTATACGTCATAGTAAGATTGTCCACACATTTAAAGTCCTTATAATTTCACTAGTGGGGTGAGATATAATTGTTGATGTAATCCTTTTTTAAGACGATATCAGAAGACCGAAAATTATCAATGTATCGTACAAGCGATAACAGAATGTTTTTCTGACATAGTCATGCTCTATGCTAATATATTCACAACCATAATACCAACACAGTGAAGGAAACTTCTTTCTTTTTCTTCCCTATCTCGCTATCTAGACAGGAGTTCGATGTTGTTATGGAAGTTTTGTTTATGATGACCCCAGTAGAATAAAAAAATGCATTGGAGTTAATCGGTTATTTAACAGTTACTAGGATTAGGATTCATAAACTGTATGATTGTCGCTAAGCACAATGATAATAAAAATATATTTAATGTGCATATAGTAATGCAACGAATTTGTGTTGAAAATTGACCTTACATCCACCTGAAATTCACTTTGAACTGATCTTGATCTCCTTCCTCATAGATTATACTTAGGGATTACACATCCTCAACAATTTCAAAGATAGATTATGGTAAATTGTAAAGTAATTTATATAGAGATTAGATTTTGAATGAGATATTTTCACTTTTGACAGATATAACTGTAATTCTTCTTGTATTAGTGGATGCAAAAGATGATTTATTTAATATATTAAAGTAAAAATTAGATTCAGTCTCAGTCTCCACTTTCGTAAAGGATCAGTGAATCTGGGCTTGTAGTTTAAAGTGCATACATTCGTGAAAATATGGAGCATAAAGCTCCGCTAAACAGATTCCTAGCTCAGTTCGTCTTTAATGCCATAACTAATAAGAATAAAAATATGATATTCTAGTAGTGTTCAAACACATGATTGTACTATCGAATACGTGATTCGTTGTTATTAAAGCTACATGTCATACAACCAAGAAGTCTTCATAAGTAAGACGTCCACATTTTAACTTAATTTGAGGGGAACAAATTGTAAGAACATCTTAGTCCTAAGTTTACCATTGAAGTTGAGAGGAGAATCACTAAACAAATCCATCCACATTTATCAATTCTATGTTCCAGATTTCATTTTGAGCACTGTAAGGTAACATTACTTAGCTCCGTACAGATACAGTTTTGTATATGGGTAACCTCATGAGGGGAAAATGAATACACTACTTTAAGATCATCTACTTGCAGTAAAGTTTTACCCATTCTGAAGCATTTTCAGATATTATTTATATAAACTATAGAGAGTAGACGACATAGGATGTCACCTTGTATTACACCACTCGTGATTGGAAGTGCATCCGACTAGTTTTTCCAATCCTTGGGTATCAGTGAATAAAAAACACTAAGCTACTCAAACGGGGATCTCTGATCTTATATAATGTGGGTTTGCCCACAAGACGCTGGTGGTTAACCATGTCGAAGGCTTTAGAAATATCAAAGTACGGTACTTAAACAAGGTACAACTAGGTACATTCGGTAGACTAAATTAAAGAAGTCAAAAGAAACAACTCATGTAAGGTCTACTTTTAAGGTAGTCATGCTGTGAATTGGTAGAAAGTTTTTTAGCATATAAACAACCCGACTTTTTGTCACCCAATAATTTTTATTTTTATGAAGATAACTGAAGTAATATTTGTAGATGTATAGTTGTCTACGTTGGCTTTTCCCCAGGTTTAAAAAGTTGTATCACATATGTGGTATTCCAGCGGTAATGATAGATAACTGTTTCCAAAGTAATTGTAAGCAACTTTAATAGGAGTATTGAAATATCAAGTCTGCTCTATTTGATGTAGATTTATTTTATCATGCCCCGAGGCAGCGTGGAATGATATCCGGAAAGCTGTGGAAACAGCAGTGATATCTGCTAGTAAGGTAAACCATAAGGTTAGGGAGAAACACTGGATCTCAGCAGCATCTACTGCACTGATAGATGCTCGAAAACTCATTCCATCTGGATCTGAACATAACGAAGAGCGGAGTCAGATTAGGCGCAAGCTAACAAGAAGCCTACACAGTGATCGTGAACAGTGGTGGGTAGCGAAAGCAAGAGAGACGGAAAAGGCAGCGGTAATAGCTAATAGTAGACATTTGTTCAGACTTGTTAAGGAAACCGGTATTAGCAACCCGACTGTTAGCGAAACAATCTCAGAGAAAGATGGACATATTATACATTCTCAATCCAGGATATTGGATCGATGGGCAGAACACTTTAGGGATCAGTTCAACTGGCCTTCAGCCACACTTCGGTTTCCCACGGTCTCCACTCAACTTGGATGGTAAGTTGATGTAAGTCCTCCGACTCCTTACGAAGTTGAAAAAGCCATAGGAAATCTGAAACGAGGGAGAGCAGCAGGCCCTGACAGGTTTACCCCTGAGGTTTTTAAGGATGGTGGTCCAGTATTAGCAGTGAGATTGACTGAGGTCTTAGGTGGAATCTGGGAACTGGACGTAATCCCATCTGACTGGTCTCAATCACTGATTGTGCCAGTCTATAAGAAAGGACAACAGTCCTCTTGTGACAATCACAGAGGAATCAGTTTGACTAATATAGTGTCTAAAATATTAGCTTCAATAATACTTCGACGCCTAACCAAAGCTCGTGAAGAACAGACTAGAGAAAATCAGGCTGGTTTTCGACCTGGACGTGGTTGTATAGACCAGATATTCACACTACGTCAGGTTCTAGAACACAGGCACACATTCAGGCGCCCCACAATCGTATTATTTCTCGACCTTAAGACGGCATTCGACTCTGGTGATCGTGAGGTTCTATGGCAGTGTTTGTCACTAAAAGGAGTACCAAAGAAGTACATTAACCTTGTAAGGGCTCTCTACTCGAACACAACTAGTCGAGTGAGAGCTTATGGCGAACTGTCATCAGAATTGATTACCTCAAGTGGTGTTCGTCAGGGCTGTCCACTCTCCATTCTTGTTTAACTTTGTCGTTGACGTGCTTTTAGAGATAACACTCTCCTCATCTAAATTTCCAGGGGTTGAACTTCTACCGGGAGATTCACTTTTTGAGCTAGAATATGCCGATGACATTGTTCTATTTGGTGAAGACGCTGACAAAAATGCAGTCTTCTGGCCACTCTAAACAACAATGCAAGCATGTTCGGGATGCGATTCTCCCCCTCGAAATACAAAATGTTGCTTCAGGATTGGGTTGCATCGACACCCGAACTAATGATAGGGAGTGAAGTAGTTGAGCGTGTCAACCACTTCACTTATCTTGGGAGTCTCATCAGCCTTTGTGGTCTAGTGTGTGACGAAATCTCAGCACGGATACAGAAGGCTCGACTAGCTTTCGCCAACTTGCGTCATTTATGGCGTAGGCGAGATATCCGTCTATCAACCAAAGGACGTGTTTACTGCGCAGCAGTTCGTTCCGTCCTACTTTATGGCAGTGAAACGTGGCCGGTAAGAGAAGAGGATATTCGTAGGTTACTAGTATTCGATCGTAGATGTCGTCGAAACATTGCTCGTATATCCTGGGGCCATCGAGTAAGTAACACAGTTGTTAGGAAACGGGTACTAGGTAAGGATGGCAAATCGATTGATGAAGTGGTGAAACTTCATCAGTTGAGATGGCTGGGACGTGTTACGTATGCCCAACCACCGACTGCCTTGACGTGCGATGTTTCATCGTGTAGGAGCAGGTTGGAAAAAAGCTAGGGGCGGCCAAACCAAAACATGGTACAAATCCATGAAGTCACTGACAAGTGGACTGAGCCATGTTGGTATGTGTAGACTACCTGGTTGGGGACCGCGAGATGATGGCGGCCGATGGTTAGAGACCCTGGATGACATGGCTCAAAATTGTTTGCAATGGTGCAAGTGCATCTACTCTTTGTGTTCTCCCGAATTCTAATCTTCTGAATTCTTCATGTCCCTTGTTTTCTTTCTAAATTTATTTCACTGGATTATACTCATTGAATAAAATCTTCAAATGCTAATCTTTGCAATTACTGCTTATACTCTTACTACCTTTACCACAATGGGATTTGAATCGACAATTGTATCTGTGTGCTAATGTGGTATGGCAACTCGAACTGATGTACGAACGTATGTAGTTCTACGTTCTTACTGACTGGCTGACTATTGTATCATGATTACCCCATGACTTCTTTAAACCTTAAGGGGGTTTATGGCTCTAGTAATTTGGCGATAAGTGACAAAAATTAGTTGTTTGCAGTTATTAGTCATGTGTATGACTTCTGATCCAACTTTTGGTTTTGATTACAGTATGATTACTGAAGTGGTTAGAAATAGTTTTGTGTCATTTTTAATTGAACTGTTGTTGAAGATGCTTGGAAAGTCTACATTTTGTGATGACCTAACGCGTTTATTAATTAGAACTACTAATTTCTATAATTTAGAACTTCTACTTAGTGCTGATGACTCTTCATAAATAGCTTTTTAACCAGAAGTGTTCTTAATTTGGTTAAAAATTATAGTTATTTATGTCATTGTGGAGGAATCACCTGACTTGATGTTTCTGCAAGCATCGTAATTCGTTACTAAACTTAAGCTATATGAATAGACCATTAGGGTTTATTAGCATGAATTGTTGATTTGGTAAAATATACTTAAGGTACCTACCAGACTATGGCTCCGGAAGAGGTCATTCCAATCTAGACACAACAGCATTTGAAGGAGGTTCCAGTGTCCAGTTCTCCAATCCCCTTTATTGACCAGATTTTCACAGGGAGAGGTTATTCGAAAGGTTGGTAGTAATGTGAAGAGCACGGAAAGATATTTGGTCACTACTTTTAAATATTTTTTAAATTTCTTTAGGTAGGGGATACTGGAGCCCATGTGCACCATTGGTTTGTGATCCGGTTAAAGCGCCGGACATTCGCTTTTCGTCCTCTCATTTTCGTAAACAACACCCCCGCCACGAGAAGGCAATGAGTAGGACTTCCCTGGCAGAGACTGTATACGCGCGGCCGTGTGAAAGTATTTCGAGAGGGAGAGCGGACTCTCCCCACTCTCGACCGTACCAGGGCATTCGGGGACGTAAACCCGCCGCTACCAACAGTTCACGTATAATGTGAGAAAATTTTCATCACATTACTGATCTCTGCCGGTAGTTCTCCTGCAATGACTCTCATCAAAATTTTAGAAAAGAGGGATGTGGGAATGCATTAACAAGATCTTCGACATTAGTATAAGTGTTCGGAGCTCTGTATACACAAACGAGAGGTAGACTAATGCTCAAGGTATTAAATAAGTTTCGATCTGATTCTATCACACTACTAGGAGCATTGTATCCAACTTCATTAGTTGATAGAAAATCCAAGACATATAATAGATAGCTACGTTTATCCTATCTATTGGAGCGTTATAATAGGTAGTTTTTAATGTTTAACTCGGAATCAGGCACTGAATAAGAATATCATGATTCTGTGACAACAAAAAAGATGGTTCAGATAACTGGGATATAGTCACATGTTTTATTTAAAAGTGATCATGCATTAATGAGTAATAAGTTCAGAAATGAATTATGAAAAGCGGACAAATTCTTTGTTAATGTTATGCTTCTTACGAGTGACTAGATGTTGGTTTGTTTCTTAAGTTTGATCTTCTGGGTTTTAGTCTGAACAGTTTAGAGTACAAAAGAAACCTGGAATTACTGTTGTCCAAAATAAATTATTTTGTGGATAAAGAATATTCCTTTTTTCAAATCTTTTTAGCTCTTAGTTAGGGATGACCAAGGGTTTGTGAGGCTCCAGAGAAAATAATACATAGCCTAGAAGCCCTTCATCAGTATCATCAGTAAACTGAGGAGGAATGTTATCAAACTTTACAGATCCCTTGTAACTTAAGGGTAGATTGAAACTACATGGGACAAACTGGTGACCCTAAGTTTTCTTAGGTTAGGGTTATGTAAGTCTTTACATGTGAAGACCATATATGGTTTATTCAGTTGGCTTAAGGAGTATAATTCTGAAAGATTGTCTACTACCTGTGGGTTATTATGGCCTAGGATATTACTAAGTCGATCAACTTTTGTTGATGGGGTCTTGTTAACCCAATGATTCGAGGGAGCATATACAATTTGGGAATGGCCACCTTTGGTTGTTGAAACCTTAATAACTTTTCAAGAGTATGCTTTGAATCCAAAGGGTTATCGTGGGCAGCATTTTAATTTCTAGAATTCTTAAGAGGCCTCCAAACGGCTGTATGACAAAAACACGACGTCTGGGCCTCCGCCTCTGCATCTCCACGGAGAAACGTAATATCGGGAGCCACAATATATATATATATATATATATATATATATATATATATATATATATATATATATATATATATATATTTACATCATTGTGCCCTATCCGATCACACTAATGGCTAAGTATTCAGTGAAACAGTTATCTTTACAACCTTCGAGTAGTAACTACTGCCATTTATATGGCTGCCGACGCTACCACTTATATCTTTGGCATGACCGTATGAAGCACATACTCTCCTAAGACTGTCTCATGACAGTTGAGAAATCGAAGTGTGGGTGCGCTGTTATATGTAGGAGAATTATTTATCTAATTGAGGTTCCAGTCCATATGTGCCTGGCTTGGTTATTTCAGTAACATATACGTACGAATTAGTTTTTTGTGTTGTTATTCGTCTTTAGGAATAGCTCCCCCCACAGTCTTGGCACTGTTACTCTGGCTAGTTATACTATTGAAGTGTTAAACAACGCAAAATAGTAACTGAGTTGGACTACAAGATACAATAATTACTCAACATTATTACGCGTTTCATTTAACATTGACTAACTGAATAAAATACAGAATAAGCTTTTGAATTATGTCTGGTTGGTTAAGGCTCATCACAGAAGCGCTCCTGTAGTTTTGGAGGAAACTGATCGCTCTGCTTAAAATTTCTGAAACAATAGCACTTGCCGCTAGGTTAGAAGTATATATTACCGATGAGTGACAGGGAACATGACACCTAGTTCTGAGGAATCCTGATGATACAATACCAACCTTGACGATTTTTAATTTATCTATTGTAGACTTTTTCTTGACTTATTTTTTTCATTTGTTTACACCTTTACCGGTTAATTTGTATTCCTCTCAAGTCAATTCAAGAACGAGCACGTCGAATTCGTCTTAGAGCCAATAAACGACAGAAGTTTTTCGTTTCACAGAAAACTAATACTGAATTGGATATGAATTTATGCACTGATATTACTCCTCCAAATCAAGATTTCGTCCTTTGTAATTCAGAGGATTCAGTTTCAGCGCTTAGAAGATCCACACGTAATAGAACATTTCATACATTTTGGAAACCTAAACCAACTCGTCGAAAGCGTAATTTTGAATCCGTCTGCTGATTAAATATAAACAGGCTCAGTTCTAAAATAAATTTTCAGGTATTAAATTATAAAATATATTCATACTCTTTACCTCTCTGCACAGACAACATTTATATATTGATTTTGTTAGGATATGGATATTTGGTAATCTAGCGCTTTATGTACACAATACTTACTCCATTGAATCTGGTTTGTATAAATTCTACTATTTTAATTTGTTTATTACAGTTTCTCACAGCTTTTCTTTAGGAAATATTCAAGAAGCAACGAGTGAACTAAAATTTCCACCTTATTTTTACAAGCCCTTGTATTAGGAATTTAGGATTTTTGATAATCGTATATCATATGGTTGGTAACTAAACCATTCAACTTTCGGTTGACAAGTCCTGTTTTGGAACCTCGACCTACTTATTTTGGTTTGGGTGCTAAACGAGAGGATTAGCTTCCTTACAAGGTATGACTTAAAGCTATGTAAATAAATTTATTTCTGGTAGATGTATAATATTTGATTGTCACTACGGAAAGAGAGAACTGATGAAATTGTCTGGATATATTGATTTTTGGGGTACATAGAAGAAATAGCTAACGATTGTTTAAGATTATACCACAAAACTGATTTCGTAGAGTCAGAGAAGGATGGGTGAGTATAATAAAAAGAAGAGAAGCAATAAACAGAAATTAGTGTATGGGAATGGAATAACAATAATTGGAGGAACTGTTCAGTTAGAGAAAATACAACCAGAAAGCATTCTTTCAGTTAAAGAAGTTATGTCCATATTTTATGAAGAAAGTTAAAGAAAGTTACAGCAAGATCGCTGCTGGCTTCTATTTTGAGCCACGTCTGATAACGCAGATACATAGATACATGAACTTCTCGACTACTTCTATCTGCTCACTACCCAGAGTAAGTGCAGCTTCAGGGTCCTGCCAGTCTTGTAGAAGTACTTTGCAATTCGAAGGTTCAAGGCACATACCGTACTTATGGACCCTGATTACCAACTCATTAAGTGCGGATTGCATGGTTTGGGTATCACCGCACAGTAAGACAATATCATTCGCGTACTCAAGTCAGTTTTTAACCAGAAGGTCGTCAACGACTTTAAAAAGGACTGGAGGTAAGTTATCTGAGTCTGGTGATTCGTAGCGCTTCAGGAATTGGAGTTCCTTGCAGATTTTTACCTCGTTAGGTGGATCGGTCGTCACCGGCCATGGAAGGCAGGACAGTCTGATCGATGCTACCAGTTCAGCAGACCAGTTGACCTGCTCCTCGAAAAACTCTGCCCCTCGTCTGAGACGTCAGTAAATGTTATTGACTGTCATCCCGTCATCTTCACAGATTGTTTCACTCACACCAGACTTCGTGCTGCCAGTGACTCGCATGAGTTGAAAGAGCTTCCGGCAGTTATTAGATGCAGCTGCTGCTCCGACTCATTGGCACGTTCTGACCACCAGGCTTCTCGGTTCTTACATAAGCTTTGCTCAATTCCATTACGTGACAGTCTTCGCTTGTGTCACATCGGCGATGAATGTACTGATAGTTAATGCTAACCAGAAGCATATTGTAGTCTGCGCAAAGTTGTAGTAGATGGTCACCGTTATCTGACCTGCGACCAACAAATCTCCATCGGTCATCTAAACGACTTTTTATGTGTCTAGAAGCCCGACATATCATTTCAAGTTTCCGGCTAGTACTACAATATCCGTCGAACGTACGTTTTTAAAGGAACATTTAGCCGTTGGTAGTTTAATGCCAGAGGTTACTCTTGGTTTTCCGTTAGGAGTACGCCAAATTGATAAGCGTGGAATAGAACAGTTGGAGTGCGAGGTTGTCCTTTCAAATATACAAAGCTTTCAACATGCAATGTAGGACAATAGGAAATATAATGCTTATGCAAAACGTGAAAGTAAACAAATACCTCAGCCTTAAAGTCTTGACATTAATAAGATGTTTTCGGCCAATTGTTAACCACCCAACTTAAGTTGTTATATTAGCTTCCTCCCAGAACCGACCTCTGTAAGAATGACTGTTCGATCAACTTATTTGACAAAAGCATGTTAGTTATTTCCACGAATTACCGTGCCTTTACTATTTTACATTCCCTTTATGTTAAAACTAGAGCTAGTCAGAGAATAGGAGGTAAGAAATTGAAACAAGAAAACTTGAGGAAGTGCCACGAGCGGTCTACCCAACACTATGTCAGTGAAGTACAATATCTGTCGAACGTACTTTCTGTAGGAAAACAGTCAACTGGTAGCAAAACTCATCCTTGATCGTATCCGGGCTGCAATCTGTCGGAGCGTAGGTGGATATGACGAAAGGATATCGTTTTTCACGCTGATTTCTTCGCACTTCTATGGAGCTTTCCAATCTAACAGCACAATCGACTAGTTCTACGTCAGTTCTACTGCTTAGTGCGACACCAACACTGGCAAAACCAAACGAAGTTTCCACAAGGTCCCTGAATAATCGTGTGTGAAACCAGCTTTTCGAAGCGACAGATTGAGTGCGAATTCGTAGTGCTTCACTAGAGTATTGGTTACGGTTGACGAATAGATAACAGACATCTATGTCTAGACTTTCTTAAGACATAGCTAACCCGATCTGTTGTCTGTTCCGCATTGGTGTGCGAACGTTGAAGGAGTCCAGTTTGAATGGTATACGTGGTTTCAGAAAGACGGTTTCAGAATTCGTATTTGGCAATATCATTCACCATAGGTGGGCTGCTGTTTAAGTAGGGAAATAAACGAATGTACTAATTGAGAAGAAAAGAGAGTAGTTAAGATACGTTGAGTAAAAGTAATAAAAACGAATGATATCAAATGATTGTGAATATTATTCGTCTCAATGAGAGTTAAAACAAGAATTATTTTTCCAGTAGTAGTTATACATTGATTTGTGTGTGGTCTGGAATACTGCCCAGTTGCCTAAACTGAATCAGGTTGTTTTCCAAAGAGAGCTACATTCTGAGCTTTTGACCTAAAGGTCTAATCCACAAGTCAGTAGAGCAACGTTAGGAGATGAAGTCAAATGGTAGAGGGTGACAATACTTCATTTGTTACCTCAGGATTCTAAAGTGAACGTACACCATTGATTCGGAGTCAGGGCTTTCCAACTCTACTAGGTGGTACCTCCGTACTCACCGAGCTCTTTAAAGCATTATATATTCACTTTACGTCCTTTCAATTTCATAAACAACACCCCCACCGTGAGAAGGCAGTGAGTAGAATTTCTCTGACAGTGTTTGTATACGCGTGGCCATGTAAGAGCATTTTGAGAGGGAGAACGCTCTCTCCTCACCTTTAGCCGTACCCAGGGCATTTGGGTGCGGATTCCGCTACTATTGCATTGTTTTGTTGTTCAGTTACACTCCACAAATAAGGAAGGTTGAATATTCACTATTTAATGAGTTCAGTTCTAATTAACTCTCTATTCCACGAATCAGTTCAAACAATAAATATATATTTCACCTAATCAAGGAGGTGCATTAAACACGCACTTATACAGCTGAATTTGCATTCTAAGTAAGTAAACGTGATTGTAACTGGTCATTAACTGAAGATTTAACGATTGTGTAACTCTTCGTATCTTGGTATGTTACTGTTAAGCAAATAAGGCAAACCTGATTATGTAAAATAAGATTCCATGTATCCTAAAATAACTTGTGTTTCTTAGAATAATAAGGATGATGTAGTTTCGGATATTAATTTCCAATCTTCTGGGAAAATTGGAAATGACTTAGGAGGAAATACCATGCAATGATATGATAATCATAATCACAACATAGGTCGTCGATTTCCCTCTTTTTAGTTAAATGTTCGTTAACATTAAATGATGTCAGTGAATCCTGTTTACCTGAACCAGTGATGTTTTGTTAGGTCCCGATAAACATAATGAATGGTAACTTTGGGATCCTTTTATGGACCAATACTAAACGTATATTTTTATCGTATAATTTTTAAGTAACTAAACTATTCATATTCCTCTTATTATAAACTTTATTTTGACCCATAAACTATTATTATACGTTTTACCATTCTTGACTTATGCCCTGTCTTTTAGTCACTGCCTCCCGCATTCACAGCCACATTTGGCCATATTTTATACAAATGTTATTTTTTATTTTATGCTACGTTGTGGTCTGTTTGGTTGGTATATAAACTCAGTATGTTTGAAATATAATGATTCATAAAGAGAGCAAGAACAAAGATTGGTGCAGAATAATATGAATTCATTTTATTTCGTTAGGTTCTCATCAGCTGCTTACAACCCAAAATATTTGAAATTCAACATTATTATAGATATTGACATACTTATACATAAGAGGGTGAATAAGGACGAATAAATGTATCATGGTGTAGCGAAGATTCCGATAGAGTTAATGAGGTCATAAAATGTTTGATTCGAATAAATAAATAAAGTTTGAGAGGGAAAGTTCTGGAACTTTGAAATAGTGATTAGAACTCATGAAAATAGATTAATGGTAATAAAGAAAATATGAATTGAAATCAGTCAGCTATGTATGATGTAATTTAAGAGTTGGAGTAATGACTAAATAAATAAATAGAGAAATAAATGAAAAAAGGGGGGTTTATTGTTACCAGGGTAAAGAAAGATTTCTTACTGTCTCTTTTTGTATACATAGATCTGGTTTTAGACGTTTGATTGCTAATGCTTCGGCAAATTTCAAGAGGTTGCCGAAGCATTAACTTCCCTCTCAAACTCTATTTATTCGAGACAAAATTTTATGACCTCATTAACTCTATCGGAATCTTCGCTACACCATGATACATTTATTCGTCCTTATTCACCCTCTTATGTATAAGTATGTCAATATCTATAATAATGTTGAATTTCAAATATTTTGGGTTGTAAGCAGCTGATGAGAACCTAACGAAATAAAATGAATTCATATTATTCTGCACCAATCTTTGTTCTTACTCTCTTTAAGATAATAAAGGGAACTATGTGTATGAAATAATGATTCATATCGCAGAGGCTAAGACTTGTGTTCTGGACTTAACTGGCTGGGCTGAGTAGTGCGTTCGCTTCCCCTTGCTGTTTGACGACCTTATCATTCTATAATACTAACGTTAATAAGTACATCATGATTCTAATAGATACAGGAAGCAATGACTGAATTTAAGTGCGGAGTAAATTTTATGCTGAATCTCGTTCACATTCTTTTTAACTGATAACTCTAATTCTTTAAGGTTTTGTGATAAATATATGTGTTCCATCTTACATATGAATGTTAAATATATATTTGCGTCCTATTTTCTTTTCTTTTTGATTTATTTACATTTTGCATGCGTGTTGTGTGATTCATGTCCTTTGCTTGCTAATTGGGTCTATGAACACTGTTGTCGTATTAAGCAGACTACGCCAACCAACTAATCCATAAGTAATTTTTGGTGTGTTATTTCCTGCTGAATTTTGGTCACTATACAAATCAGTAACTTATTCCTGATACTAGTATCATGGAAAGATCCATTGTTTTTTTGGCCTAATTATTGCGAGCATTCAGACATCTCTCTTTCTGTTCAACTTATGAATCAAACCTTTTTCCTTGATTTCTATCGGTTCCATTTGGTATTTTCATAACTGAAACCCACTTGATCCTATGCCGTTCTAACCAACATTCAATTTTTTGCATACTGGTTTTAACTGACCTTATGTCACAGTAACTCCTTATAAATATTCCTTCAGACATTATAACTTCTTCAATATATATTAAACGCTTGCTTATTTTCTTTAATTTACTGTTTACCTTCTGATAGTAGTTTCAATGCAAATTGGAAAATTACATTATTAAACCAAGATGATATTAATCATGCTTTAACTGTTTATGATAGTCTACGTATTTTCCATTCACAATGACATCGTTTATTTTTCATTGAAGGTTTCCCATTTCAATTCTCGGATGCCTAGTTTAAGTGTTCAAGCGAGTTCAGCACTTCAATTTGATATTTTATTTGAATGTCCTCAAACTCGTGCGCGATGCTGTAACCTTTGGTTACCACATTGTCCTGGTGGACCAGTAGAAACTCCAGTTTTCATGCCGGTCGGTACACAAGGTGCTATGAAGGGTATCACTGTAGGCCAGTTAGAACAGCTGGATTGTCGAATTTTACTTGGAAACACTTATCATTTAGGGCATCGCCCAGGACCAGAGGTTCTCAGAAAAGTATGATTTTATAAATATTTCAACTTGATTTTCTATTATTTGATATTCAACTTGACGTTGTTGTTTTTAAAACTTAATATAATCAGTTACAGGCATTTTAGGACCTTGGACTAATGTATAATGGTACGGGTTGACACATCCCTGTCCGACAGATAGAGATATAAAATTAACACGATAAAGTGAAGAGGAAAAAAAATTATTATCTATTCAGATGAAAATTTGGAAACTTAAGTGCTTTGTTCTAAAGGAATAAATAAAATTGAAGAATCTAAAGTACACAATAACAACTAAGATTAAAATATAGAGGAGGGTAAAGAATGACTGCAACCGCATCATTTTAACCAGTTTTGTCCATATCACACATCTTTAACCATATATTATAATAATTAAATAAAACTTAACTAGAAACCCTAAGTCTCCATATTTGGCTCAGATCGGCAGTCATTGATTGTAGAGACTGATGACTCTTCTCCTTTCGGATGGCTCCTAGATCCTCCAGCATTGTGAGTTTTGGTAAGCGGTGGTCAAAGCATAACTGTAAGTTCAATAGCAGAACGGACACTGCCCACCTTATACAGTAGTTTTACTGGCACATCAGTGTTCAACTTTTTGTGCCATAGCGTTTTATGTTTGCATTATATGTGCTATGACTGAACGGTTAACTGATAAAATGTTTCAATTACTATTGGTCGATGATTACTAGACTGAGCTAGCCAATTAGGTGTTTGCCTTATTAAACCGAGCCATGCATTCTAAATACATGCCTATCGATTTTGAAATCACCGACTTACTAACATCTTGGTCTCATGAAGCTGTCATTTGTGTACAAAATATACAACCGAGATAGTATAACTAAAATAATACATTAATTAATCAAGTATATAAGCTATTTTCACATAAAAATCCAACAAGTTTGCATTACCCTCTATTGGATCAATATCTACTTTAAGTAAATTGGTTTATTTCTGAGTGTTTAACCTTGCAATCGATGGTTTCAGTGTAGATATTTTTAGCTTACTATTACATGGTGGTGTCATCAGTTCTTTCCTATCAGTTTCACATTTTTCTGGTTGTGTTTTGCGTATCCGATCCTGACATCTGTTTTTTAATTTTAGGCTGGTGGGCTTCATAAATTTATGTCTTGGCCTCGTGCCATCCTTACAGATTCAGGGGGTTTCCAAATGGTTTCATTAAACAAATTGTCCGAAGTTACTGAGGAAGGAGTTCGATTTACTTCTCCACATAATCATACTGAAATGCTCTTAACTCCCGAAGAATCTGTTGGAAATTTCCAAAACGCACTGGGTTCAGATATTGTTATGCAGCTGGATCACGTTGTGCATGTGCTAACAGATGACAAATCTATGAAAAAAGCGATGGAAAGATCTATCCGTTGGTTAGATAGGCACGTGTTTGTTTCACTGATTGGTTTTTAACTTTTTTTCAATTTTATTAATCGTGTATATGTACATACTTCAGTACAAGATGATGATACTGGGTTTGAAATTTATGAAATAGTTTATCAAGTTTCAAATATTTATCTTTATATAGCAATAAGCTAGTTATTAATGTGGATTGTGTTTACAGTCTAATTTAATTAATTAGTGATTTTTTTCTTCTTACTCCAATCACTATTCATGTTTACGAGGATTTCTCAGTTAAATCTTTCTCGGATAGTCTGATAATTATTATTAATGATAATAATAATAATAATAATAATAATAATAATAATAATAATAATAATAATAATAATGGTTATTTATAGATGCGACATTGTCGATATATGATGTCGCCAAGTTTTTTTTCCGATAAATGAGTTATCCATACGACAAAATGTACAAGTAAATTCTGATAATTTATTTACATGCCCTTGATCTTTTCAGTAACATTGTTCTATAATCATTTTCACTGTTCGTAATAGTTTGGTGGCTCAGACGAATACAAGAAATAGTTAGATAAACCTGTAACTTCATGCATACATTGTCTATTCATATGCTTATTTTTGATAGATGTTTATCAAATGCATAATGATATTTCAGTTGAGTTGGATAATGATGTTTGCCTTTTTTTCAGAAGTATTACTGCTCATAAAGGTCAGAAAAGTAATCAGAATTTATTTGCTATAACTCAAGGTGGTTTGGACCCGACAATGAGAATTGACTGCATTAACGAAATGTTGAAACGTAAAGATGAAGTTAGCAATATTTTATTTAATAACATATTACATTAGATTGTTAATTAATTAATCACGTTTTATAATAACAAAAATAGTTTTGTTAATGAACTGAATGACAAACCAAATGGTTAAGATAAAAAAAAAAACACACAAAATAACTTATTAAAAGTAACTATAGGGTATAAAGTGCTTAGACCCATCCTGAGCTTTTTCTAACCAAGAAGACACTTATGAGAATTACTAGAATGCAGTTTGCTTTTCCAACCTGATTGAGATTTTGACATAAAAATGTTTAATTGTTGTTAAATATTTGGGCATATATTTCATTCATCTTGTTTATTAAACACGTCCAAAAATTCCAGTCATCGATCAGTCATATGTAATGAAATCAACCGGTTCAATTAATTCTATGAGCAAAGAAAACTTATCACATCGATTTGGTTTTTAATTTGTATTTTGTGTTTATGGTCATTCGAATATTGAACTATTGAAGTGTATTTCAACATAAATAGTATCTTGGCTTTGATTGAAAATTTTTTATTTCTTTATAGTTGGCTGGATTCGCTATTGGTGGTCTTAGTGGTGGCGAATCAAAAGATGATTTTTGGCGTATTATTAAGCTATCAGCAGAGCATCTACCTCTTGACCGACCTCGTTATGTCATGGGAGTTGGGTTCCCTACTGATCTTGTTGTATGTATAGCATTAGGATGTGATATGTTTGATTGCGTTTATCCTACAAGAACAGGTCGATTTGGTAACGCTCTTGTTCCTTGGGGTCAGGTAAAATGATTGATTGGTTTTGTTTTTTGGACTACTAAATGTTTTATTTTGTCATGAAATAAAAGTGTATTCCATAACTAACATAAAGTGTCTATTGGTCCTTGTTTGGAACTTTGAATCATCTTCATATCATTCAAATAAAGCTAGCTATTCTATATTATTTTGATTTCTGGGATAGTATATCTAGTAAAAATTAAATGGTTATCAGAAGCGGTTACTACAGTAATGCAGCACCTTCTTCCCATAATTCTGTACAGGATGTTAAGTGGTAAAATCAGTGGCAGTACTGGATAGAGTTTTTTCCCATTTGAAAATAAATATAATATTTCTGATCTTCTAAAGCACTGGAAATACCACATTTTCTTTCTGTTCTCTGTTTTTAGTTAAATCTTCGTCAAGCTAAATATGCGACTGATTTTCGTCCTATCGATGAAAAATGTTCTTGTCCAACATGCTCTCGTCCTTTATCTCGAGCTTGGTTACACTCAGCATTATCTGGTCGACAAGTTAGTTCTTCTGCAATTATTAGTTTGCATAACTTAGCTTACATGTTGGGTCTCATGAAACAAATAAGAGAAGCGATAAGTGCCAGTACTTTCCCTGAGTTTGTTCATTCCTTCTTCGAACGTCGCTGTTATAAAGGTAAAGAAAACGAAAGCCAAAGTGAATATGAAGGTTGTCGTCCTCCAACATGGGCATGTGATGCTCTCAAAAGTGTTGGTATAGACATATCTGATATTGGACGAAATCTAAATGGTGTCAACTGTTATGAAAATGGTAATGACGAAATAGAAAGTAAACGATCACGAAACAGTTCTCTTAATTGTGAATCTATTGAAAATTCCGATTAAAAAATAAATATTTTTGATATGAAATTTGTGTTTTCACTTTATCACCTGTGAATCTGTTTGTTAATTATGTAGTTAATGTATATTAACATATTACAATAATACTTTTTACCAGTCAGTCATTATCAAAACAGAACCTGGAACATCAGCACATCAAGAGAGAACTAGCAAGGTAAATTGCGAAGATAGTAGTATTATAAATGTCAGTAAAAAAGGCCTAACGTATATATGCCTCAGAAAGTAGAAATGAGAAAATCAAAAGGATGAAATAATGTTGAAACTTAAAAGAGTTACGAAAGTGAACGCATCTGGCACCAAAGCGTCCGATTTTCGATCATATGATGCCTGTAGCTATAGATCAGGGCTCTCACACGAGTATCTACTTATAATTCTTCACTTACCAATATCCTTCAAGGTAACAGTTTATGTCTTCAGGAACTGAAACATGTAGAATTTTTCCTCACCTATTCTCGTATCAGGAAGTATGGTGTGACAAGGCAGACTATTTTGGCATATGTAACACATGTCACACCCACCGTAGTCGATGACAATTCGGTTTCACCAACTGATTTTTCATTTCTACCTATTACTCTCTGTCTAACCTAAACATTATTCACTATGTAGTTTCACAATATGCAACTAATCCTTAGAAGACACCGATGATCAAATACGTGAAGCTTGAGAAATTCTACTTTTGATAGGTCAGTTGTAAAATAAAACAATGAACTGCGGTACAGTGTCTTAACCCATTGGTTGGCACTTAGATATATCGTCTGTTCAGCGGGTTACATAAGTTGATGAAAACCAATTGAACTTTCTGTGCCGCTATCGAGATTTCACTAGCCACTGTATTAACTAGACGTTCAAAATAAGTGTATTCGACATTATCTACATTTGCACTCCTTATAGTTAAACAAAATCTTTATTTAAAATTCTCGTCAGTTTTAGTATTAGGTTGAGAAATCATTAAAATATCATATAGGCATTTAAATAAATAAAAAATGTACCTTTTTATAAACATTCAATGACAAATATCATGGGACCTATCGATTAATGGAGTTAGTACATAAGATTACAATTGGGGATGCGTAAATATGTTTTTTTCAAAACCTGATTCATGATGAAAGAGTTCGATTTTCTCTCCTTTGCTCTTTATGACCCCTGTGTTTCGGATGAGTATCGATGTTAATATCCTAAACGAAATATTATTCAGACTAATTACTCTATGAAGAATTCCCTTTCATTCATCATGCACTGGAACAATCAGCGACCGCAGCTTGTGTAATAAAAATTCGTCTCGATGACGAACTATACCTCGTGTCAAAAGCCAGTTTAAGCTGGACTCTTATCTTACACATAACGTACTTGGCATGGTGGCGAATCGATTGGTCAGGTTGTAATGATTTACCGACTGAGATGGTTGGGATATTTGTTATGTATGTTTGACCGTCACCTACTTCAACGAGCAATGCCTGTTAATGCAGAAGTGTGTTGGAAGAAAGAGGTGGTCTGACCAAAACCATACATCGGTCCATAAAGTATGAGCCGTGTTACTGAAGTTCACTTGATAACTTCAATCAGACTTTGGATGCATTGAAAGACTGAGCTCAGAATCGTTCACTTTTTATCTTCCTCTCGTTCTTCAAACCAGAGTCTCAAGGTTTATTCTTTCTTTCTTATGACTGCTATTATATTATTTAGATTTTTTTATTTTTATGTGGTGGTACTACTAATCAGATATCGCAACTTAGGACAACGAACATTTATTCCAGGCTCTATGTTGATTCTGTCTGTCTGTCATTGACTATGTACTTTATTTTTGGCACAACTCTTTTCCAGAATGCAATATTGTCCTGAACTAATCGCTTTTTTAATTTCAGGAATATTTTTCATTGTATGGAACTGATATTCAGGAATTCTTCGCATTTATTTGTATGCTTACTACTTTTTCGATTTTTTAATGCTTTATTAATACAAACATCTTATGTACCAGATGAATATTGGCAATCTATTGAAGTCGCACACAAATGGGTGTTTGGGTAAGCCCGAAATACAGCATGCTTAAAATTAGCTCCATTCTACTAGTTTAATTGTGCACATTTTTTATATTTGAAATCTGTAAGCTTCTATGAGCAACATAGATATTTGATGAATTCTTTATTCTGAGTACAGTAATAGATATTTGAAACATTCAAAAAAATTAATAATGTTAAAACACTAAGTAAAGCCTTGTCCTCACTAGGATAATTTAAATTTGCTGTATCTGATTTTTTTTAAAAATGAAAATATATGTTTACTTTGAAGTAATTGCTTAAAGCTGAGTGTTCTGAAGTCGTTTAGCCCAATAAACAGATTGGATTAAATAGAATATATCGTGAAACATTAAAAGGTTAGTAAGTCAAAATACAACTTCAAGAATTACAGAGCATAAACAGGAAAAGGTGTTGGTTAAAATTTTCATTACACTTGTTACTTTTAATCAGGATCATATGGCTCACTAATAAGTATTACTGTGGGATTTGGTTTATTGTGGAATTTTTATTCAGTTTGCTTTTTTCTTAATTGTATTTTTATCTGACTTGAAATATTTATGTACGGAGAGTTTTAGAGTTAAGGTTTTCTTTCTGGAAATCCACCGAAAGGGTGTTCACATTTCACTAATTTTATGTTATCGATTGTCTTTATTAGTATTGAAGGGAGGGTATTGACAGCTTAGTTTAGAGTTTAACTAAATAATATGTTGCTTCAATCATCGTTCTCTAGACTACTAAGTTACTTAATGGGCACCACATTTTCATCTGAAAATGGACCCTCTAATCGATACTTGCATTTTACCAGGGTTTGTCTTTTTGAAGATGATGCTTAATACAAATTTACCTGGACAAAATTAGAAGTTCGGTAAATGTAGGATATTTTATCGTTAACTAAATTGCTTGTATTAGTTATTTATTTCCTCCTTATGCAGATATGGAACACTCACTTGGGAATGGGAACCAAAAATCGCACTTCGGAGTCCTGTTCATCCACTTTTGATTAGCTTCATATATAAAATGATTGCAACTGTTGGTGCTGATTCACAGTGGATGATAATGAAATCACCTCAAATTCTGCATGGTTTTTTTGCAGCTATTGCTGATTTTCACTTGTACAAACTTATCAAACAGCTATCTGGATTTCAAATAGCCAAAGTATTTGTTTGCTTATTTGGATTGTATTTGTACTTATTTAACATTGAGTTTTTATAGGTTGTTTACACTAGTTCCCTATAGAATAGAATGATCATTATGATATTTCACTGTTCGTTTGGAGAAGAATGGGATTAAGACTTTGTTTTTGGAAGAATTGTGTCAAGATTCATATTCTATATAATTAGATTTGAAATCACAACTAGTGTTGTACAGTAATCCACATAGAAACCTTAGCAGAAAAGAAATACGGAACATAAAAATAGTATCCCCAACTAGAAGTATAATGCACTCAGAAACGGGTAAAAAATAATTATGTTTCCAGTAATTTCGGTGGATGAAAAGACTTAAGTATATTGCTACAAGCTATACTAGTTTCCTATTCATAACACTTATTCAGTATTTAACCACTTTGAAATTAACGCAGTTACCCATCGATGATAGGATATGGTGCCCGCGCTACATCTCGGATGGATTGAATTAAAGTGTAAACTGTATGGTTCCCGCTCGGTTATCTAGAATTAAAATCCTCCATGGTACTGCTGAGAGATAACAAACTAAGGAGAAACTGTGGTTTTCTGACAAATTTCAGTTGAGGATGAGTAATCTCTTCGAATTACTTAGTTTTTATCACACTGATTTCCCCCTCTTTACTTAAAGCTGTAATCCTGATCTTATTTTGATATGTGCTGCTCAAACATATTGATTGTCAAATGTGAAGAGCTTTCTAATATATATATATAATTTGCATTTTTGAATGTTTTTTGGCAAGTGAAGTATCTTAGGTTGCCATTATCTGTCAACAGTATGTTGAATGTAGGTTGTAGATAAGAAGTGGAGTTTTGTATGGTAAAACCTTAGAAGCTGTTGAATCGAGAACCGAAAAGCATTTTTACCTGATCAATTTACTTGTGCCATTAGTGCTCATTAGTCAGTTCTATCTTTCTGATTACAAACCATATTCAACTTTAAAGAATGTGTACAAATATTCAGTAGAAATGAGGTACATGATTTCCACTTACGTAAAATAAGTTGTCAACCTTTATGATTGACTTTTTAATGAAGTGTAAAACACATGTTTCGGAAATCTAGTTACATAGTCAATACTAGAACGGTTGGTACTCTGAGTAATAAGTATTTAATTAAGTAAACCGTTTAAAAAGAAAGGAATCGTACATCACCAAAAAGTCTTCCCTCAGCAACCCCAATTCATAGTAAGCTTATACGATTCATCTCGCATGTACAAATACTTTTGAGTTTTGTATTTCTTAATTTATTGACTTATCCCCTTAATTATTTTTGCTTCGTTTTGATAAAACGATTACAGTGGACATTGTTTCATCATGTTTGTAACTGGTTTACTATATATTGTGCTCCACGAAGTCTATCAAACTGTGTTGAATGGTGTTTATGCATAATTGGTTTATCCTATTATCCATGGAATGTGGTATGCCAAACAGATCAACAGTTTATTCAACTAACCGCATCCAACTATCATAATCAGTCGAAATGGTTCATTTTTATTGCAGTAGTCTGTGTTCTAATACGTCCAACAGCTTTGATTATTTGGTTTCCTTTATGTTTTTGGCATATATGGCGAAAGTGTATGATAGCTAGTACACTAGATAAGGATAATAATCATGATCTTAAAGAATATCAAGAGTATTCTAGGTATGTACGGCTCAGTATGTAGTTTTAATTTGTTTCAATGATAAACTCTGACACGTTGTGTCTTTACTACTACTATATTCACAAAGATTACTTAATTACTTACGCCTGTTACTCCCAATGGAGCATAGGCCACCGACCAGCATTGTCCAACCCACTCTGTCCTGGGCCTTTTCTAGTTCCATCCAATTCTTGTTCATTTTTCTCATGTCTGTTTCCATTTCCCGGCGTAATGTGTTCTTTGGTCTTCCTCTCTTCCTTCGGTGCATGCTGTGTTGTATCGGAGAACCTTGCTTTTCCATTTGTGTATATTGAGACCTATTGCTGCTGAGGCTGCTGCCATACTGTTCGTCTTCTCCTGCATTTGTTGTTGCGTTTGGGATAGAAGGGCCGGATCATCTGCGAAGTCTAGACCGTCCAACTGCATCCTAGATGTCCATTGTATCCCGTGCTTCCCTTCAGATGTTGACGTCTTCATGATCCAGTCGATCACCAGGAGAAAGAGAAAGGGTGAGAGTAAGCAACCTTGTCTAACACCGGTCTTTACTTTGAACGACTTCGTCAACTGTCCTCTATGCACGGTTTTGCAGTGTAATCCATCATATGAACTCTGTATGATATTGACTATCTTCTGAGGCACGCCGTAGTGTCGAAGAAGTTTCCATAGTGTTATTCTGTACACGCTATCAAATGCCTTTTCGTAGTCAATGAAGTTGATGTAGAGTGATGAATTCCATTCAATTGATTGTTTTACAATGGTCCGTAGATTTGCGATTCAGTCTGTACACGATCTATCCTTACGGAATCCTGCCTGTTGGTCACGAAGTTGAGCGTCTACGCAGTCCTTCGTCCTGTTTAACAATACCCTGTTGAAGACTTTTCCCGGTATTGAGAGAAGAGTGATGCCCCTGTATTTATCACACTTGTTGAGATCGCCTTTCTTCGGTATTTTGATCAGTAGTCCTTCTTCCAGTCTGTTGGTACTTGTTCCTCATCCCAAATCTTATTGAAGAGGATGTAGAGGATCCTTGCAGTTGCCGCTACGTCTGCTTTTAGTGCCTCTGCTGGAATGTTGTCCGGTCCTGCTGCTTTGCCACTCTTGATTTGTCTGATGGTCATGCTGATTTCTTTAATTGTTGGTGGGCCAACATTGATTGGGAGGTCCGTGGGTGCTGCTTCGATGTTGGGTGGGTTCAGTGGAGCTGGTCGATTCAAGAGTTTTTTGAAGTGTTCTACCCACCTGTTTTGTTGCTCTTCAATGTTGGTGATTACCTCGCCTTCCTTGCTTTTCACTGGTCATTCTGCTTTGCGGCGATTTCCAGAGAGTTTCTTTGTCGTGTCATACAGTTGTCTCATGTTTCCTTCTCTTGCAGCCTTTTCCGCCGTCGTTGCTAAGTCTTCCACATATTTACGTTTGTCGATTCTGATGCTCCTCTTCACTTGTTTGTTTACTTCTGTGTATTCAGCTTGTGCCTTGGCTTTTTCTGCTCTTGTTCGGCTGGTATTGATTGCTGTCTTCTTGTTCCTTCTTTCTTGAATCTTATTCAGTGTATCAACAGTGATCCATTCCTTGTGATGGTGTTTCTTGTGACCCAGGACCTCATGACATGTTGAAGTGATTGCCACTTTTATCCCCTTCCAGTTGCTCTCCACAGTAGTTCCTTCTCCATTGAGTAGACCATGAAAGACCTGGAACTTATTGCTGAGGACTATCTTGAATTTGTTGAGTTTGTCAGTATCCCGAAGAAAAGCCGTATTGAACTTTTGTGATATTGTCCGCCCCATTGTCCAGTACTTCTTGAGTTTCAATTTCATCTTGGCGACCAGCAAGTGATGATCTGATGTTATATCAGCTCCTCTCTTGGTTCTCACATCCTCCATCGTCCTCCCGAACTTTTTGATAATGCAGATATGGCCGATTTGGTTCTGTGTAGTGTGATCTGGTGGAGTCCATGTGGTTTTGTGTATGCGTTTATGTGGGAATATGGTGCCGCCTATGACCAGTTTATTAAAGGCACATAGGTTTGCAAATCTCTCACCATTTTCGTTCCTTTCTCCCAGTCCGTGTCGTCCCTGATGTATTCATATCCAGTGTTGTCCGTTCCAACCTTGTCATTAAAATCTCCCATCAGAATGGTCAGGTCCTTTGTTGGGCACTTCTCGATGATTGACTGCAGCCTATTGTAGAATTGATCTTTAGCGTCTTCATTTTAATCGTTGGTAGGCGCATAGCATTGGATGATGTTCATTGAAGGAGGCTTTGATGATCCTTGGTCCATGAGATTCCCATCCTATAAGTGCCTTTTGTGCTTGTTTGGACAGCATCAATGCAACTCCTTGTGTATGTGGGGCATTTTCTTCTTTATGGCCGGAGTATAACAGAAGCTCTCCTGAAGCTAGTCGTTGTTGTCCAACTTGCGTCCAATGTGTTTCACTGATCCCAAGCACCTCTAGGTTGTATCTTCTCATTCCTGCAGCAATTCGGAAGGCTCTCCTGGTGTCCCACATTGTACGAACATTCCATGTACCTAAATAAATGGTTGCTCTGGTTGTCAGAAGGGGCGTCGGCCTCGTAACTTCCGAAGGAATTCGGTTTTCATCATGAGGCGTCATAGTTCTTCTAAATGAAAACCTTCTGACTCCCAGGGAAGAGTTTAAATAATTTTTTCTGGTTAGCGTTTTCTTAGCGAGTTAGTTTTCTACGGGATGGGGACGCTAACCCCATGCCCAACCCTCCTCCTTTATCCGGGCTTGGGACCGGCAGTAGCCCCCGGAGGGACTTCAGGCGGAGATTAATGAACTTAAATGATCCGTTTTACACATGTGGTGAAAATACAAGGTTTTAGTTTTCAATACAATATTTAACATTCAACAATGAATGTTTCATTAATGAATCAACTAGTTACTTGCATAACATATACAATTTTTGTTTCGTTCAACTACTTTTTTAACACGAATAGAGTTGTGTGCTAACGTTTAATGAATTGTTTTAAAGAAATCACTTGAATTATAGTGAGACAAGATAGTCTGGTTTTTTTTATTCTGATAACCGTTTTATTTCGTTTTAAAATCCTTTCCAGTAAAAGCTATCATATTTGAAATTGGTTGATAAGGTCAGGAAGTGTTGAGTGGTGGTTTAGTATAACAATGACAGAAGAGGTTACTGGTACATATTGCCCGATTGATATCAATTTGTATTATAAACCTTTAAATTCATGTTCCTGTGACTCCACGCGATCGTTGTACATTGGGATGGTAGATGTGTTTATTGTTAAACCACTATAGTACATGTCGATCAGTAATTTTACTGAATCTCCCTGCAATACATACATTGATATATACACTAATATTCAGCAAATGCATTGAGTGACCGTTAAAGTATTTTACCTTTTCGAATTTTATATACGAATTGCACAAATTAACTAAGCCCCTCTATTCAGGATATTTTTTTCTTCCTTATTTAAATGATTTTATTATACAGGACAAAATGGTTTCTAAACCATCTTATCTATCAGATTGGAATTTACTTAAGTATAATTGTGCCCTGTTTTGCTTTCTCTTGCGTTCTGGATCGTTTGACATATAATCAGTGGATAATCAACCAGTGGAATTTCATTAAGTTCAATATTTTTTCTGGAGGATCACGATTTTATGACGTCCAGCCTTGGCACTGGTACATATCCCAAGGATTTGCAGCTATGTTGTTAACGCAAACGCCTCTGGTGGTAACCTTTATTGTAATGTATTTTAAATATGGTCCAGGTTTTTTAAGAGATCTTACAGGAGAGAGAAAGAAGATAGACTATTCAAACAACTCTAGTAACCAGATGTTTCGTGATCCATGTGGTTTGTGTATTATTGTTATGATATGGACTATAATATGTTATAGGTAAGTTTAGATCATCTATTAATCACCTAACTAATTTGCCACTCGCTAAATTCCTACTAATTTTGTCACATTCTGTTTTATTAAGTACAGTGTCTTGGATATTGACATTATCTTTTGCTAGCTGTGTAGTTTATTGCACATCGCGTAATCTTGGATAATAAATAACCGCTTATCTGAATGAAAACGTGGGGCACGCGTGATAACCGTGTTTCTGCCGAATGTAATTTTACTTGGGCTTAAAATATACTGGGTGGCACTAACTAATTTATCGTCCTTTAATCAGCATCAACAACTTATTTTGTCTTTTGTAGCTGTAGCAGTAAACATAATCAGTAACAAATCACCAGGTATTGAAGGTAACCAATTCCTGTGAAACCTCTTTCACTTTCAAAACGTTTAAAAGTATAATTTGAGAATGGGAAACATCTTCAGCTGTTGAAATCCACACGAAGATACACTATCATAATCATAAGTACTGACAATTGGAAAAAACTGGCCAGGGTGACGGTTAGCTGTAAAGATCTAATGAAAAATTCTTAGCACTGAAAGTTAGTGGTGAATGAAAACATTGAATTAATGACGGTATATGTAATTCTCAGGAAACTTAACTACAGTAGTAAGTGATAAAATTACTCATAGGTTGAGTCAATACTATTCTGGGTCGCTCATGGACTACTATGTATTCAACTCACGAAAGGGCTTGGTGTGTGAATAATTTGTAATATGAAATTCCAGAATTCAGCATCTATTGTCAGTTCGGTTGATACCAAACGGAAATAGGTTAGTTATACATCCACTTTTCTCTGTCAATAAGTGGAGAATGCTAGCGCGTGGTCTCAGTTACTCTGTTGCCACAATGCCTTCTTAGTACTTAGTGTAAATATTTACTCGTTCATCTGGCTCTCTTTATCAACTCAAACATGATCGGAAGTCACCTTTGTGCATTTAAAGTTTTACGTTCCTAGTTGAAGGTAATTCTCTCTCTTTAATGTTCAGTTTCTTGCCGCACAAAGAATTCAGATTTATCTTCCCATCAATCCCGCTAGCTATGTATTTTTCTGGTATTATATCGGTGTGGTTCGTTCGTTACGGATTCAAACTAAAATTTCTACACAATCAGGATATCCGACGCCAGTATTTGGTGTCATTCATCATTTTGACACATATTCCATTGGCATTATATACATGCTTAGTACATCAGCGTGGTGGACTTGATTCAATAAAATTTTTGAACCAACAATTACTGAAAAATCAGCCTGGAAATGAGGTCGTAACTGCTCTGAACTTGATGCCGTGTCATACAGTCCCATCAGTAGGGTAAGTTATTTGGTTTTAAATATTGATACTATAAACAGTTCAGTAATTAATTTGTAATTAAGCTATTATTTGTTCACTCAACCATACACGCCAAAAAATTTTAGCGTTGCATGTTGGAATAACTTCTAGTATTAACATAGCACAGTTAATAAATGTATATAAAATTAAACCAAACTTGTTCATATACAAATAGATATGCTAGAGTCACGCATATACCAGAACCTCATTCTATACAATAACGAAGTAACTGTAATCATCAAACCAGACTTCTACACTTATATTACTAAACTTCTGTAGAATCATTGAGTATAACAGTAATAAACAACTATTTTCAGTTTATTATTATGAGGGAACTCACTAAATGGTAATGTACAGACTTACTGATGCATAGGTGCACTGATTTCTTCATTCGTTCTTTTCTTTTCAGATATCTACATCGAAACATTTCTTTTAAGCAACTGTCATGTAATCCAGATTTGACAAAACTGGTATCAGATAGTTATCAGTATAACGATGAGGCTGAGATGTTCTATGAAAACCCGAGATTGTGGTTGGAAAACTATTACATTTCGTTAGTGGATGGAGCGAATAGACATTTCCAAAAACCACAGTTTATATTTATGTTCGACCACCTGGTTAATACATACAAATATGTACAAACACTTTTAGTATCTTGGGACTATAAATTATGTAAAGAGCTGTTTTTCTCCCACATACTAACTCATTCTCGATATGGCCAAACCATACGTGTTTACTGTCTAGATTATATTTGAGTTCACTTTTTTAATAGGATTTCCCTTATTTTTGTTTAAAAACTAACCGGACGAAATAAATTGGAATATTAACGTATAAAACGACTAAATCCTACGTTATTCAGTTCAAGATACACTGGAGTATAATGAATTTCGGACTAAATTTCACAGCATAAGTATTAGCGAAGTATCTTATTACCAGTGATTCTCGTATAAAGTCAATTTATGAACGCGTCGTTTATAAGCTCTAATGAGTATTACACTTTAAAAGGTATTATGAAATCGGTCGATTTCTTAGCCATGAATAGTTATAATTTACTATAAAGTAACCCTAAGATAATTTCAGATGATAAGACTGAACGTAATCTAAAGTTTCTTTAACTAGAATTAAGATCAACAACAAGAAAGAAGTTATTAACTCTTTAGTCTATGCGAAAAGCTTCGCATGCAGTAACTAGGCGACTTTTCTGTATGAATATGATTAGATTTAGTCAATCATAGGAAAGGTAGGACCTGGTATGTATGTACTTCAGTTCCGTTTGCGATATCACATTAGCACGTCGAGATGAGTTTATCAAAACAAACGCCAGAATGGTGGAAGAAGTAACAGTATCAGTGGTAGTAAGAAAGATGAGGCATACAGGACATAATTTGAGAAATATGAATTCGTGAAATAGGAAAGGATTAGGTAATTTGAAACTCACGATCTATAGGATGACAGTGAATCCGTTGGTGTTACTGTAACCGATTCGAAACTACGTCACCCAATGTCTCTAAGTGATGGTTAAGCACCAGATGACCATCTTCTCGAAACACTGTCAGTCAAACTTCCTTATGGTTATCACAAGAGGATTTTTGTCCTTATTGACTAGGATGGTCAGTAGTTAAAACCAGTCAAGTGGGATTATGTTTAGTTCCTAGATTCTAGCTAATATTTCAACCAATCTGAGTGGTTAAACTGGACCATTATTCCTAAGGATCTTAAGGGTTAAGAAATCAGCTGCCCTCCGTCGCCTCATAATGACCACAACCTTTCCGACCTCACTAAATGTTACAAGGCTTATTTCAATTTCATAATAGTTAGAAACCTGAGAACAGTTTAAGTGTTCCTAAGAGAGTTCTGACCGTCTTTCTAGTCGTCTGAGCTGAGAGTAAATCATGGTTACACGTTTTTTAGAAATAGTCCTACTAACAACTGAATTTCTGATACCTTCTTTGGAAAGTTGTCTACTATTACCTACCACTGCTCTTTCTATCTCTCTTGCTTTCGCTTACAACCACTGGTCGCGATCGTTAGGTACACCTTTTATCAGTTTATGTTCAAATAGCCTTCGCTCCTCATTTTATTCGCAGCCTGATAGAATGTCTCTTAGCGTCGACCAATTCAATTGACACCATTGGAATTCACTGACTTCTAATAATATTTTGGTTTAAGTCACTGATAGACATCACAGCTGTTCGGATACTATGCCAACCCACATTGAGGTGGACACCATTTCGATGATTGTTGAAGGACATCTCTAGTTCTTCCTGGAGTATTTCCTTGAGTTTTTATCAATAACTGGGCACTAAGGAATCTTCCTTCCATGGATTTTCTGCATCCAGTAAAACGCTAGTAGATATGTGCTCGCACAAGAGCGTGATTCGAGTTTAAACATGTGCTTCAGAAAGATCGACGATCCCATGTTGAGCCTCTGATGATAAACGAAGACGATATGGTTTATTTGAGTCCATCATTGAGTCGATTTTGAGGATCGCTATGCCAGACAAAATCTCTTATGCTTGGAGTTGCCATTTGCTATAGATAAACTATTTCCTGAGGATAGTAGCACTAGACGGCAGTCGTTGCCTATTTGTTGACCAGTACACCGTAGTACCGAACTAAGTACCTTTCAGTTGAATATAGACCACCTACTTATCCAATGAAACTACTGCATCTGAGTGTTTGTTTTTTTGAAGGACATCAGAAGGCATTGTGTAAAAATTATTGTGAGCATGGGCAGAGACGACGAATAGGCAACAGTGCGCTCTCCTCACCTTCTGAGTTCCTACAGTCTCGTTTAGTCGGACAGTGCACAAGCAACCGTCTAATATAATCCAACACGGAAAAGCCTGTTTTGGTTTTAAACTTGACTCTATGCCTACGTTAGGAAGGCCATGAGAAGTAGCGTTCAAGATCACAAATACAGGGTGGGTAAATTGTTCCGGTTTCTCAAATTGACGAGGCTAGGTCAAGCGAGCCACAAAACCTGAATATCGTATGGGAGTTTTGCAGATGTAACATATATCAATAGTTAATGAAGCCTGTTGGGGTTTGACGTTATGAATGAACAAACTCATTTGGTAAGTATTTGTGTACGAGCAACACTGATGGAAATGGCTCATGTTACTATCCGGTCGTCGAAACCGAAGGGGATTCGAGACTGTTACTGAAAGTCGAAGACCTCGACAGCTAGGCCAGCTTTTCTTGATTTGAGCTATAACATGGAGTTCATAGCACCGCTTTAAAATGTCAGGGATATCAATTCTTGAACTTGAATCGTTAACATTAGAGTAAGATTTTTTATATGTGCAAAATGCCTTACAATCAAATGTCAACTTGCAAAGTCCAAGTTATTTACAATAGAATTTGTAATCATTATGTTAATATTTAGCGGAAATTATTTGTTGCACTCCGACCTTGTTTTACGAAAACGAGATTTTTCTGCTGACGAATTCAAGAGCTCGTTGGAGTTTACTAAACATGTACCATTCAAATCTGCGTTACAACTGTCATCTGTTTTCTTCGCATTATTAAAAGTATCTCCATTGTCTGTCAGTTGGGAAGTGATAATTTTAAATTGTGTGGGACCATCTGAGTCGACATCCATAGATTCAATATCTTTGTTGACATCATCTGACAGCTGATTCTCTGTGCATTTAGAAAGTTTACGGGCGAACCAAGCCTTTCGTTTGAGCTTCCGATACTTTTTCCTTCTTTCACGCTGCGCCTAAAACAGAGAAACATCTTCAGTTAGTAGAATTGGAGTTGTATACGAATAATACTAAGTGCATAAAGAGCAATTTTTCTCTAAAATACCTTTTTCTGTTCCTCAGTTTTGTCTGTATGTATCCCGTTTTTTTCAGCCCATATCCTCAAGTGTTCTTGGACAGTTTTTCCAAGATACTGACCATATGCTCCACATTTGAGTCGTTCATCTTCTATGACAGAGACACAAGGTTGTGAAGCAAGACCTTGCTGTTGGTAAATTGGATTGTGTTGGCGAAAACAGTCTGCACGACAAGCGAGGACTGATTTATCAGCAAGTAGACGAGCAGCACGACGATGAACTGTATCCCTCTGTACACGATTAGCACTCACAGCCTTCAACTCAGCTGCGGAAATACTAGAAGTTGCCGGTTGAAGATTGTCTGTAACTGTTGGTAATTTCGGATCTCCTAACATTTTAGTTGCGTTTGATAAAAGACCTGTAGATGTAGCCACAATAGCACCACCTTTCCTATAAATTCAGAAATACAGTTTGATATGTTTCATTTAAACAGTAATTCGACTCTCAAAAGTGAGTGATCACTACTTAAAGAGTGGTGAAGCTGTGTACCTAACAATGGAGATTTGCGGATCAACTATCTCGACAAATATTTTCTATATTACGCATGAGAACTTTTGATCATTTAAATTAAGAATGTACCACCGGTGAAATTCTGAAAACATCGACAACTTAGTGGATCTTTAACTCGGAGATACTTTGTTTTTGGTTGCGTGAATGACATCGTTTAATGGGCGGTAACAGAAGTCCACTTAAACAATCGGCAGACCAGATATGATAAGGGTAGTGTTGACGCCAAATATATAAGGATAACTAAAACCAATAAGTGATTCCATCTTAAAACAGGCTTCGATGTTGTCACAGTAGTTTTGATGCTGCCCATGATTGTATAACCCTAAGACTAAGTGAAGAGCTGAGTAGTCACGATAGGGCGAGTAGCTGGGTCAAGTTGGCAACAACTGACATCACAAGAAGCTGGATAGGGTCTTGGGATTATGTATCTCATTGGATACGGCTCAGAAGAGAAGCTTGCACACACTATTATATATATTTAATAGTATGTGCACTTTTGAGCATGAATTTCACTTTGATCTTATTTTTATTTGAAGCCAATCTCCTGATATTCCTACTCTTGTTGTGATTCTACGATTTTTACTCCTTAAATCTTCATAATATTACCACTTAGTTTATATTACGTTCCTTTGCCCTTTGTACAAAGCCTTTATGTCATTATAATATTTGTTTATTTATTATTCAGTAACTCAGTCAATTAGAGTCCCAATACAACTAACCTGAATAATCCTTTTGATGCCCCTAAAGACAGTAAACGTGTAGAAGGCATAGAAGCAAGTCGATTGAAAGAACCAGCATTAGCTATTAGACGTGCGGCAACCAAACAAGATGACAAATTATCCTTAGTCTTGGGAACCTTTCCTTGTTCTGCCTCATCACCTGAATGAAGTGTACAGTGAAGAAGAGCATGCAAATTAGGACACAAACTACTTATCCGTCGTGACAAGGAATCTACATACCGTTGTTTTACCTAAAACAAAAAGAAATAAGCGAAATGTTACTTTGGCTTTGATAAGGAAATGTTAGCGGACTTACTACGAGCTAGTAATGCCTTGTATTTTTTTGGATAATACGCATCTCAAAGGACATTCCTGTTAGTTGTTCTAGCTTAATAATACTTTTTTTTCAGCAGTAACAAAAACTTATAATCTCTTTAGAGCTATTCCACATCGAATGCCTTTACAAGTATTACGACGATGAGTCTAAACAACAAGGTTTGAGATCTAATGTTGTATAAGGTATTCACTTATATACGCACAAAATATTATTGAATTGCATTACAAGCGGTGAACCCACCATACTCTCTGTACTTAATATTGAAGTTTGTTGCTTTGCTAGTTCATTCTTTATAAAAAATGCATAACATCTTAAAAGAGGTAACTTTGTAATACAATATTTTATCAAAATTGTTGCTAGTTTAAGTCATTCAAATCCAACAACTGGGGACAGTAATGGTCAGCAGAAAAGTGGAACCACATATATTGTTAAAACCAACCACAAACATGGGATCAGTCTATCATGATACTATAAGCTCTGAGTCATAACTGAAGGGGCAAAAAACTGGTTCGAGTCCTCGCGAAAACCATAAACTACATATGAAAACTTCAATTAGTCTCAACGATAAGGATGCGTTTTTGTTATATCCGGTGAAGATTAAACTACAGGTAAATTCCAAGGACTATTCATGGACTAATATTCTATAAATATTCCTATTGTATAACTACTCAACAATTACACTATGGATATTTATATTCCTTTTATGATAAGCTTTATTTTGATCTATAATTTATTATTGTACGATTTACGCTTCTTAAATTATGTTCAGTTTATTAACTAATGCCTCCCACATTCACAGCCACTTTTTGGCTTATTTGTGTACAAATATTATTTCCTATTTTATGGTACGTTGTGGTCTGTGTGATTGATATATAAACCAAGTATGCCTGAAATAAACGATCTGTTCTGATTCGGAAGCTGGTATCTTGTTCTGGACTCAAGTGGAAGGGCTCGTAAGACATAGGACCAATAAGGACGCTAAACTGCCCACACCGGTTGAACGTCATTGGTTGGCCTAGTGTGAAGATTCGTATAAGTCGTATTCGGATTGGTAGATAGATCGTGTGATCGAAAAGTCAGACATCCAAGGTCATAACAGTTTTGTTTTTCATTTTAGTAGTGGGAATGAAATTATCTCGTACTTTACATTTTTCGATTTCAATTATTGTATTTGAACTTTAGTTCGTACATATCTTTTTTATTGCCGCTTCTCATTTTCATATTTATCTTACCGAGGTAAATTGTCCTAAGAATTATTTGTCCCAGGTTTCTCGTTGTGACCAATTCATCAACCAACTAAATTTTGTATTTGAGAAGTGGAAGAAAGATACTAGGTTGTTGACTTAAGGTACATCTTGAGACTTTACTGCCATGGCCTATGACTGCCTGAGTATTCGTGGTTTACTAAAACAGAAATGCAATATATACTTTTTCTTATAACTACCTAATAGAATGAAGTGCTCAGGAATGTAATTTTTACGGTTCGGACTGTGACTGTCAGCTTTTAACTCACAAATAAATGCAGGCACGAATAAAAATATGTTACCAAAAAACGGGTTTGTTTCTCCACTTTCAAAGTTTTTTGTTGCACTGTTTTATTCAAATAAATGAAAAACGACACAATGCATACCTCATTCATTTGCAATAAACGTTGTGCATATTTTTGAAGGTTTTCACAGTCTCCCTCACTTAGCTCAGCTCCAACAGAATCTTGAGCAGCAGTTGCAATGAGGGAAGCAAGTTTGTCACTACCGAAATACGTGAAACTTCCAGCAGCAAAGCTTGAAATTATAGAAGAACGAAGTGGGGAGTTGGCTATCAACTGGACCAGATTCGTATCGTTCAGACAAATTTGATTTTTAAAATGTGGTCGACACACCTCTGGAAAGTGTATACTGTAGCAAGCTCTTAACCGCGAAGCTGACTGTGTTAAGGAATTATCCAGTTCGTCGATCAGCATCAGTACTTTAACAATCCCAGTATCAGCTAGGTGATGTTCAATTCCCAGTTGTAGACGAGCACGTGCTAGGCTAACAACAACCCGTGCACGTGATTCAGCGACTAGTCCAGGTTTTAGTTCATCTGCGCTAGTTAAAGGTTTCAATTTTTCATCAATCATTGGTATGGAGAGTGCAGCACCAGGTTGAGTGATCAGCGAACGTGTCAACCGGGTAAAACTTTGTCTTATTACCCGGAGAACCTCGTGAACAGATCCATGCCAAATGCATTCGAAGCCAAAATCACAAGCCCTTTAAATGTAGGAAGTAGTGATCTTAATGGGAATAAAGCATTTCAGTTAAGGTTAAGCTGTTTGAATGTACTTATCAATTACGCACAGGTTAACATCTAGAGTACCACAGATTAAACTAAGTCACCAAACTCCGGAAAATTTATGAAGCCAAAAACTAAATCATCTAATCAATAAATCTTCCATTTTGTATATAATAGTATGATAAATTGACCAACATCCTTTTGATAGTTCACAATCGTACGTGAGATCTGTTCTAATACGCAGGCTTGTAGTTCAGAATGATACAAGTAGTTTTGTGATGTCTTGTGAACAGAGAGGAACAAACAATTCTCACGTTAGACAACCATTCGCATGATTAATGTACGGCTACTGAAATGTGAATGTATGAATTGTACGAATTTGTTGTTGAATAAACATAATAAAAAGCTGACGAAAAACGAGGAGCAAAAGATGGAAAACTGCTATTTTGTCTGACGAGGCTAGTAACACCGCTCACTTTAATATGCAAAACTCAAGACACAAAATATACGGTTTCTAGTGTAAGCGAGCTTGTTAGTTGGTTAAGATAAGCTAAATTCAAGCTGATAAAACAAGAAGCTTCAAGGATAAAGGGTTGCTGTTCATTTTGTTTTTGCCACTAAGACCAAAGAAAATTCAGAAATATAACTCGTTAGGCTTTATAAGGACGACGGAAGGGATTGTGTAAAATTTAGTGTGTGTCAGTCAGTTACAACGTGGAACTTCGTACATAAGTTCGAGTTGCCATACCACATTAGCACACAGATACAATTGTCGATTCAAATCCCATTGTGGTAAAGGTAGTAAGAGTACAAGCAGTAATCGGAAAGATTAGCATTTGAAGATGTTATTCAATGAGTATAATCCAGTGAAATAAATTTGGAAAGAGAATAAAGGACATGAAGAATTCAGACTAGAATTCGGGAGAACACAAAGAGTGGATGCACCCGCGCCATTGCAAACGATTTTGAGCCATGTCATTCAACGTCTAACCATCGGTTGCTATCATCTCGCGGTCCCCAACCAGGTAGTCTACACATACCAACATGGCTCAGTCCACTTGTCAGTGACTTCATGGATTTGTACCATGTTTTGGCCGCCTACTCCTATACCACTGAACATCGCACGTCGAGGCAGTAGGTGGTTGGGCATACGTAACACATGTCCCAGCCATCTCAACTGATAAAGTTTCACCACTTCATCAACTGATTTGCCATCCTTACCTAGTACCCATTTCCTAACAACTGTGTTACTCATTCGATGGTCTCAGGATATAAGAGCAATGTTTCGAAGACACATGTGATCGAATACTAGTGTGAGTGTAGACAGAGACGACGAATAGGCAACAGCGCGCTCCTCTCTTTCTGAGTTCCTACAGTCTTGTCTAGTTGGGCAGTGCACAAGCAACCGTCTATTATAATTCAACACAGAAGAGACATGCATAACCCTTTAGAATAACATTGCAACACCATCCTCAGAACTTATGTTGTTTTGTAGTATTAACATTTTCTATCGACCTGGCTCGTATAGTAGGAGCTAACGGAACACTTGTTTCTACCGATATAGTTGAGCTGTATGATTTCAGAAAACCCGATTAACACATCTATATAAGAGCTACGGTTGGAATCCTAGTTTATCATTTTTAATATTATTGTCATTTTCATCTATCGTTTATTTTTTCTTCTGTGATAAGAATGTTCTTCTCACGCCTTAAGTTATGTACATCTGAAGTGCCACAGTATTATATTTAAATTTTCATCTAAATGTAAGTAAACTTTCGGTAACTTAGAACGAACTAGTTTATTGCACAATTTAACACTAGTTCCGTGACTTATATGAAGAAAAAGACATCTCATTTGGATCAGTAACGATAATCTGCAACACCATATGATGGACGAAATACATCTTGATATTAGGATATCAGGAAATGATTTAATTACCACACAAAAACAACAATAACATTGCTGTAGTTCTTAAGTGTTTTTTGGTCAGGTTTTTGAGCATTGATTGAGATATTTTAAATTATGTATTTGATGTACTACAGTCTTAATAAATATAGGATTAAAAGGTTATTAAATAATGGGTGTTGAAACTGGGATGAAGGGCAGGAAAAGGATGGAATTTCTTAGATTGACACTAGAACGAAATGTTTAGAAAGGTTTCGTAAAAGAGCTTCACAATCAGAACAGTGTCTCCAATATCAAATTATAATTTTAACCTCAATTTAAATGTTTACCATATTCAGTCACTCCTGTTTTAGCTATTTCTTATATTCGTATAACATCTACTTAGGTCGTACATTCTGCGACAGTCCTTGCACCACTTGGAAAAACGCTACGACGCACACATGCGTTGGTCCGAGTTACTATATTATATTGACAAAGAAAACAATTTAACAATAACAGGGAGTCAAAGTAATCGGTATCCAACCTTGTTGAAAAGATTACCGGTTACTTATGAATTTAAATAAGATACATCCACCTAACACTTCCACACTTGTACAAGGGGACTAAGACAATTTCACCATACACCTTATTTAATAAGTATCAATTATTCACAAAGCCTAAATTAACGAATATTTAGAGAACTCACAGTATAGATTTGCCCAATTTTTCGTCACTGACTCCCAACACACAGTCGACCGTCGGCACATTTCTCCTTAGAAACTGCCTGAGCAATTCAGAGAGGTTTCCGCTAACGATAGCTTGAACATTTTCTACAGCCTCCTGGACAGACTTAAAATGGACAAAAGCGACCGGTTTGATGAAAGCATTGGGAAGAGCTTTAAAACTACTAGTTATTTCGTCAAATTCCTTCACTCGAAATAACCCAAACCCCGTTATGTGCTCGAACAGAAAAAGATGCTGAACGGTCTAAAATAAGGGATTAAAATAACAAATGTACACAACCCACTCCCATGTGCAACGACTACAAACCTAGCGCCTAATATGTAGGTCAAGTATAAGTGCATTCACGACAAATAAAAACACACATAGTGTAGAAGGATTAACGTACTAGGAATGACTGATAAATTTCGTGTCTTTATTGTTATTCAGCCTCAAACTAATAATTTTCACTTGAGTAAGGAGGTTACAAAACGGTAATAAAAACTTTATGATGTTCAACTCATCGGTCTCAACTAGTTAGGAGCTGTTTTTTATATTTTAGCCTAGACTGCAGGGTCTTTTAAGATTATGTTTAAAATGTTATGCTTTTGATGTATCTTATCCTCACAAGAGTCAACCACAATGTGGGCAGTAACATGAAATTACTGTTCTCTCGCACTTTTGATTCAGCTTGGTTAATCATTTAGTCGCACTGACCTGCTTGTAATATAAATAAAAATTCCAAGTTAAAATTCATTTCTATGAATCCTGTACACTAGGATTTAGTCATTTATTTGAGCTAAAGAGACCCGTATTCTAAAGTCATTTACCTTACTTGACGCATCGCACGAACATAAACCCCTTGTACTCTTCCGAAATGTCATACTATTTACTTCTACCTCACAATCACTACTGATAAACACACATTATTTTAGTACCTTTCCTTTCACGCTAACGATGTCAAGATATGGAGAGCAATAAAAAATAGAGGTGATAGTTTAAGGCCTAAAAATGGCCTGAATAAATTTTCTGAATGGTCTAAAGTTTGGTAGTTGTTGATGAATACTTCCAAGTGTATTGTGATGTCTATTGATCATAAAGGCACAGATATATTTACGATAAATAACAGTAAACTGTCCGTTGTCCAGACACACAACGACGTAGGAGTCATCGTTAGTCAAGACTTTAAAACTACTGCACACTGCCGAGAGATAACCGACAAAGATTTCATAAGCTTATGGTCAGTACGTGGGACATTTGGCCACATCGATGTTGAAAGCTTTCTGACTTTTTATAGTGTTAGTTTATCCTAAATTCAAAAACCATTCACAAGCGGCGAGCCCATGACGAGAAAGGGAAAGTGAACCGTTCGAAGAGGTTTAAAACCCCACGACTAATCTGATTCCCAGAACAGTAAAGCTCCCGTATAATGCTCTGCTGGCTGAACTAAAACTTTTTCATTGTCATATAGAAGAACCGATGGCGACTTTGTCAAAGTTTTGAAATTACTTAGTGATAAACTTTCATGTGATATGTTCTCACTTTTCTTGTTTTTCAAAACAAAGAACCTCCAAAGACACTCTGAAAATGCTCACAAGCTGAGAGAAAATTATTTGTCATCTGACTATCGACTTTCCCCACGAATCATCGACAAATGGAATTCATTACCCTGACAAGCGATTTAAGCTCCATCTGTCGACGCTTTCAAAAGAAAGTTGGATCGGTTGAGACCACCATTGCCAGGACTAAAACAGGCCACCTAGCCTCCCATCCTTTTTAATATGAAACGTGAACGGAGCATGAGTAACACGATGCCAACTAGCAGGCAACATTAGATTATCGCAAATGTTGGTTTATTTATTACCTTAAACTCGTCCGTTCATTTTATTCGGAGTGCAATAACGACATTTTTGCCGCTGAAGCCGGATGAAAAAACCTTAATGCATGAATATTTGGCTACTGAAATGAGACTGAATCGTACGGTGCAAAAGATGGCTCATCGAATGAATACCACCTTCAAAGATTGACTATTGGTGTTATGTACTGCAGGAGTCTCATAGTTTGTAAAAAAACAATATTTCGCATATTTTCTTCTTTCTATAGCCTGTAGTGTTGGTCATTAGTTTTAGCCCATAATATCTTTTATTCTAGTTTCCGGACATTCCATTCTATTCGTTCTACTTGAGTCATGTTTTGACCTTGTTAATTATTCGCCTATTAGCCTTGACTGTTTTCATATGAGCGTATGTGTGTGTACACTTCATGTCCCATGACTCATCACATGTCTGTAGTTTATTTTGTCTGCCTATAAATATCGAGTAATGCCCGGCCTGAATTGGAGTTGGCTTCCCAGCCATCTTCCATACGCTCTAAAATGGATTCAGATCAACGGGCCACTAAAGTGGTGAGCCCTTCAACGAATATCGTCGATCCAAATGGGGACGAAATCAAACTACAGGCCTCTAAATAAGTGGCAAGCCCGCCGACGACGAACGCAATGCAGCAAGCTACGTCGATGAAGGAACTTCTGCACTCTATACGTTCGACGAACAAATTCAGCGAAGCCAGCGCAATATCCAATCCGATGCAATCAGCAAAGCCTGTGCATCATGGTATGGACATGCTCAAGTCGTATTATCTTATCGATACTTTGTACTCATATCAACCATTCCCATTGATCCATTCGTCGGTTTGTTCAATTACGATTCAAATTATCATTATATACTTATTATTACATTATTATCAATATCATGACCGAATGTGGAATTATTAATCTTGTTCGTGCTGTCACTAAATTGACATTTTCGCAATCATATCACTCACCGAACAAATTATCATTTTATGAAAATTCCACTCTACGTAATGACATCTAAAACTCATTGGAATATTTCTATTCAAAAACGTGAAATTTTCCTGCTTTAAGTGAGTTCGTTCCAATTTTTCATGTCATTTTGATCTAATATTGCATTCATTCACTTAGTCGAGGTCAGCAATTTATGTTATCACAACATACATTTTTCATTTCGAAGTCGCCTCCTATTATGTTTGTGGATGCCTCTAACTAACTGATTAGTAACCATTACGTTCATTTGATCTATTCTTCCACGTGCATAACTACATTCTGCATCACTTATCACTCGAAAACGCTATTCGAGTACTGCAACTACTATTCTATTCTATTCCCGTCGCACTGTATATCAGAACATAGAGTTTAGAGCTAGTCTCTCAAAGATACACTCTTGTTCGTTACATCCAAGTCAGTCTCATATGTCGCCATCGCTAACCATATGTATTGGTATTATTGTCATGCCTTGGTACGGTTTTGCAACAAACGAGATCGAGCGCATCTCCCTCAAACCACACAAACCACTCTAGGCTTCATGACCAAAAAGGAATACGACTCTATGTACCTCGTCTACTCAGTCACTATTCTGTTCCTCTGGTCATTCTACTAATACACATTCAACGATAACTCGGTGCATTTGTCATAACGCAGACGACAACATCCACTGACTTCAAATTTTATGAATATTATCAATTGCAGTACAGCAACGAATATCACCCGTCGATGCAGTTACCACTTCACGACTTACCTATTATCATCCTACGAACGGGAGTTACGCATTTAAATTCGAATTCACTCATCGCTAGTCGATGCTATTTATTGTGCTGCGGCTCAACAGAACATATATTCAACGTATTTCACTATTTCGTCAGCATCACAGACCAATTTCTGTCATATTCTACTGTACTCATTTTAACGATTTATTTCCCTGTCATACCCACAAACAATTTATTACTATTTTCACGATAATTTGAATCACTCATACAAACGTGTTATTTTATCGTTCAGACAGTCATAGCATTAGTACATGTTAATTTTTTGTACGCTAATTAATTAGCTCATATTCTCATGCTAACGTTTCCATTTTTGTCCGCGTCTTTTCTATATTCATGTATTCTTTTGCATAAGTATGACATTTTCATATAATACACTCATCCCTCATGTGACACTGTACTTTATCGAGTGTTGTACAATTTTTTTTGGCTACTTATTGTTAACGTTAGCTTCTTATCACTTCAGTGTTATTTTCGAAAACAGACATTTTTTAAATGTGCTATTTTCTACGAGGGGGCTATGTAGTGTTAGTCACTAGTTTTAGCCCATAATATCTTTTATTCTAGTTTCCGGACATTCCATTCTATTCGTTCTACTTGAGTCATGTTTTGACCTTGTTAATTATTCGCCTATTAGCCTTGACTGTTTTCATATGAGCGTATGTGTGTGTACACTTCATGTCCCATGACTCATCACATGTCTGTAGTTTATTTTGTCTGCCTATAAATATCGAGTAATGCCCGGCCTGAATTGGAGTTGGCTTCCCAGCCATCTTCCATACGCTCTAAAATGGATTCAGATCAACGGGCCACTAAAAGCCTCCACTTAGGTGCCATAATGACTCTTTTCGTTCATGGGACTTATATCGTGAGTACGAAGTAAGGATAAACTTGGAATCATGTTCTGATTACGTAATTTAGATATTGTATTGTGATAATATGTTCAATGTTGACTAATGTGACAATCTGAGCATTTTTTTCTTTCATTTTTGATTATTCAGATAAAAATGACAAGACTACTGATTCCGAGTGTCATGAAGCTGCGTTGACTAAATATTTAAAACGTTTTTAAACTTCAGTGAGACTCAGGAGGCTGAGATAACCATTAAGCTTGTAGTCTATCAAACTTTCAAAGCTGTGGTTGTAAGATCCTTTCGGAAGGTTCTGTGAATGAGAATCCTTCCCCGTACACACTGGCATGATTCATTCTTTCTGATTCCTTCAGGTGTAAGTCTCTTCAATCTTTTGATTCCATTTGAGGTCTTATAACATGTTTAATTATGGTAATTGTTTTTCCTATGTCTTTACTGAGTTTAAATTTTTTGAACTACATGTATGACTATGACGGCTGCCATATTGATTCCGTTACTTGGATTAACTGGAATCGTAAATTCTTGATTGTGAATTGAAGCATTCTTCCAGAGCCAGAAACACTGTTTTCGAAACTAAACTGAATGCTATATTTCGGAAAATTCTGTACGTGATCTATTCAAAAAGAACAAAATATTATCACCATGTAGATAGGAACATTTGTTTGTCGTATTTGGTTTGACTAATGGTTGAACAATAAATTGTTGAATAACTGCATGGTATTATTTATTTAGAACCGTCATTAACCAAAATACTTTTTTGTTTTTGACTGGGCGGTAACGCGTATCCAACTAACCTTAACATTCATCCCTCATTCTTAATTGCTGTATTTTGGAAGCTACAAGGTTTACTACATTACGAATAGCATCGAGTTGTAAGGCCAGTGGTGTGTTGTAATTTGAATTATGTCTTCTATGACATTCGTCTATTATGCAGGAAGTCACAATGGGACGAAGACTTAAGGAATAATGCTCTTTCTCCCATCCAAGAAACTCCGAATATCCAGCACCTGTTCGCAGATTAGAGATAACAAGGCCATAGTGACTGTGATTTCTATTAGTTTAACGAAACGATTTTAAGATGTTAGAAATGTGCAGTTTGTCATGTCGAACGCCTTCCTGTATGTTCGCCTTAAGGAAACAGGAATGATTTCATTCCTCCACAATTCAAGCAGAGTCATATGAGTTAGAATTGTAACGAGTTTCATCAATTATTGCTTGATCAGCATGTTTATTAGGAAATGTACATTCACTTAAGCTGATGACTTACACCATTATTATAATTACGAGTCTGCAGTTAGTCAGCAGCTACATAGTCTTCTTTTAACAAAATCACTTGGGATTACACAGGAAGCTTGTTACTACTAATATGCTGGTGGTCAGCAATCCACACTTCACATACTGTTTGTGAACTTGCTGAGATCAAGGGAAACAAATTATTGCGCAGTAAAGAAGTTGAAGCTAGCAAACGAGGACCATAAGCAATTGTCCAGCATAATAATGAAGTGCGGCAGTACAGATTCGCAATCATACCCTATGGATTATTGGGAACAACGTTATAGCTTCCGATGTGTATGCCACTAACGTCTTTTTAATCGGACGTAGCACACACTCACAGCATCCGACGGGAGGCTGTTCAAATGGACAAATAAAATTAAATTCGAACAATGATACATACGAGCGAACATTAACTGCAAAACTGTGTTTGTTAAAAACAGTTCAAAAAGAAGTCACGGAAAACGTATATCTACCTGACCTTATAAAGCATATCATCTCACGTAGAACGGTCTTACCTTTCTTCATCATTAACGTCCTGCATTTCCAGCTTACATACGCACACCTGTCACCCCTCGTGGTGAAACATAGGCTACCCATCTCTCCGCCAAACTCCATCCTGGCCAGTCCTTACTAGTTGTCTCCAGTTGCTGTACATCCTTTTAAGGCCTGCTTCCAGTTCCCGACACAGAGTGTCATTTGGCTTTTCTCTCTTCCGTAACGTTTTGGTGTCTTGACTGGGAACCAAGGAATTTCAGGCATGTTGAAGTCACCACAAATAAACTTGTCAGTGAATAGAAGAGATGACGGTAGTGTGAATACGTCCAATAATACTACTATTTCACCTATTGATGCGTTAGTTGACGGTGGATACAGCCAAACAGTGAGCTAACGGATCTCGATGACTTTAAAGCAATCCACACCGGACCCTTCAGTTTGTTTAGTTCAGGCATATCACATAATAATGAGTTTAAGATAGAGTGAGGTTAAATAAGGCATCCTCCGCCTCGTCCTTTCGACCTATCACTTCTATATAGGAAATAGTTATCAAGAGATATATTTGAGTCGAAAATACTACTGTTAGTCGATGGTTTAGGTACCATTCCAAACGATGGTTGATATATGGATACAAACAGGGCTAAATTCATCTTTTTACTGCAGGTTGACCAAGCGTTGATAAGACACATATTAAACTAATGGCCTACTAAGTTAAAATGTGTGAGAGTATCTCGATTTAATACTGCTGTAGAAAAATCCAGGTTGTGGGCCAAAAGCATTGAGGATTGAGATTGACCTTGATTTTCTGTAATCGAACGGCTATAGTATGATTAGGAGTATTTGAATTATAGTGCGAACTAAGAATCCCAGAAACAATGTTATCGGATCAAGAAGTACTAGATAAACACGAACGAATGTACTGCATTTGGAATTCAAAATCAAGCATCCAACAAGTGCAAAGGAATCATTAGTTCATTCAAACACCACATATAGCTCTTAGCACAATTTCTAGGAGAGTTCCGAGTAGGATTTTATTGGTGCCACTGATGCATCAGAGACGATTTAGGGAGGTTAGTGTGTAGGACTCCCAGGTTTTGGAAAAGAAAATCTTATAACTGTCGTCAGTGCATAGACTGGGTTGCTTGGTTTGTACATTTTCGGCCGCCCGGTGTTGGAAGAAAATCATGGTTTACCTTGATTTTTTAATTGTTAAAATACGCTTAAGTAAGGATGGGTTAATTATGAAGAGATTAGCTGATATGGTGTTACCAAGCTGTAAGAAAATAGGACAGCATGCCTTAGTCTATACTTTGCGTAATCTCCGTGTTACACAATAAAAATGCTGCAACTCACACTTTTGTAACATGGCATTTTTTAACAGACTTTAACTCTATTACACCAAAGAAACGGGATCTGAGCGAATGTGAGAACTACAGAGGCATAATAATTAAATCGGTACCAAGCAAAATTTCAAACAGGGTGTTTCTGAGACGAATGAAAGATTCAGTAGACGCTGGAATTTGAGATAAACAGGCCAGATTTTTAAGGGATGGTCGTGCACAGGCCAAATTGCGACACCAAGAATCACCGTTGAACAATCAATTGAATGCAACTCGTCACCATACATCAAATTCCTTGACAGCGTGAATAGGAGAACCTTGTTGAATCTTCGACACTATGGAGTAACTGAGAAAACCGTCACCATCATACGAAACTCTTAAGACGGACTACATTGCAAAGTCGTGCATGGAAGACTGATGACAGACGCATTCCTAGTGAAGACCGGAGTCAGACAAGGCTGCTTACTCTCCCCCTTTCTCTTTCTTCTGGTTGTCGACTGGATTATGAAGATCGTCGAATCTGAGGGGAAGCACGGAGTACAGTGGACAGCTTACATGCAACCAGACCATTTAGACTTCACAGACGATCTAGCTCTTCCTCCCATACACACCAACAAATGCAGATGAAGACAACCAATGTAGCAGCAGCCTCAACATACAGAATGTAGAACCAATATCCTCAAATACAACACGGGGAACACCAACCTAATCACACCTGATGGAGAAACTCTGCAAGAGCTGGGAGCTTTAACATACCTGATCAGCATCATTGATAAACAAGGTGGATCTAATGCAGGGGTGAAAGCACGGATTTACAAAGCAAGGTCAGCACTCCTACAACTGAAGAATATCTAGGACTCATAACAATTGTCAGCCAACATTAAAGTCAAAATTTGCAATACAGATGTTAAGACGGTTCTGTTATACGGAGCTGAGGCTTGGGGAACTACCACAACTCGAAGTCTCAAAGGCAAAAAGAAACACGGATGTGAATAAGTCGATCAATGAAACTGCATCGTCACTGGTAATTTTACACCCAGGATTAACAAAAGTCACTTGATATATTATTATTACAGACGACTATACCGTATCCTCAATTTCGAGAGAATTACCGTCCAGTTGATATTAAATTTAGTTCTCGTGAAAATATCAGTAATATTCCGAGGCATTCAAAAGCAGTGCGTAAATAAACCAGTTCGTCCTTCTTATCTTATCATGTTCGTGCAGTACCTACTTGTACTCTGGTCATTTGCTTGATCCACACTTACATTCTTCATTTTTATTCTGTCATAAGCTTATGCCCACCAAATCAATTTTCACTACTAACTTGAATGACGGACTGACTAATTTCCCGACCGTGTTATTCATTACTTTTGTCACCGATTTTCAACATACACAGGCTATTGATTAACAACTACGTGACTCGTATTCACTTTTCCTATCCAAATGTAAAGTCTTTATATATCAGTCAAGAGCAATAACAATCAGTTTACAAAGGAGCATTTGCCGAAAGTTTTCACTTACTGACACACGCACATAAATAATTCTATTGGTGATTCAAGAAAAGCACTTCTGAAGAGCGGACGGCAAACGAAATAGCAGTAACAATAATGATATACATAACAATAATAATAATCATGATCATAGTAATAATAATAAGGATAATAATAATAATAATAATAAGGATAAGGATAATAATATTGGTGATCGTGGTTGCAACGTAAGTGGAGAGTTCTCTCCGTGGTTGAGGTCCATATTGCAAATTTGTCAGGCGACTTTCCTACAGATATGCAAGGTCGAAAAACCCGAAACTAACAACCCTGGAAATTAAAACAGAATGATGAGCGCACACACACACCCACGACGAAAGCAACCAATGCCACCGTTATTACCACCATTACTATTATCACCATCATTACTTTCACCTCTCAGTATTGTTAGTGTGAGCACAATATTGCGTCGCGATTGGCTGTTTTCATTGGTTTTGTTATGAATAATAAGGTGTTTTGTTAGTAGTTTTCCGATGTTAACTAACACACTTTAGAAACGAATCACAATGTACAAATCATCCGATTTGTGAACGTTTGAAATGAAGCAGGAGAGCTTGTCAACAAGATCATCGCGATAAGAAAACACTGATCGGCTGGGATTCATTTTTTATACAGGTTAATATAAGGAATGAAAATAAACTTTCGAGTTATTCATATTTGTTTTTGATTGTTTTACAGGTAGATAATGCATAGGGTGTCGTAGATAATACTGTAGTGAGTCCTGACAACCAGGCAGGTTTATCAAGGCCAATAATCTGTTAGCCTGTGTACATTCAATGTAGGAATACGTAAGTCCATCAGCAATAATACAATAAGTCCATGTTATTTTATGGAAAATATATTCCTATTGGTGAACGATCGATGACAATTTAATTCAAGATTCCAACAAGCAAATCTCGCTGTTTGAGTAGATAGTACTTGTGCACATTATACTGATTGATCAGATATAGCATCTTTGAAGTACTTAGATTCATAAACATGCTCCGAAGCGGGAGCGACATGAACACTTCAAGGACTAGCAGTCAGTTGCTCAGAAGCTACTTACCCGTAAATGACTTCGGAGTAACAATTATGTAAGTATTAAGATGGAAGATTAGAATGGAAGGCTTGCCCTGTAGCAGATACGCAAGCCGATAAGTTGATATGAGTTCTGACCTATTTGTAAGGCATAAAGAAGTGTTAAAAAAGCCTGTTTTAATGGGTATGTCAAACGAAACACCAGATATGTGTCTGGTAGGTGATATTTATTATTATTAGCTTCAATGTTTTATTTTTGGTACAATACAGAATTCTCAGTGCAAAGTATTTCAACAAGTTTCCGTTTCTTATTTCATGGTCGATCCTGAAGATAAATATCGAGTGATCGCCAATTAGATGTTAGCAGTTGAGGAATCGACATCTGAATAATGTACATTCCTTTCGATGTATATTGCCAGCAACAACAATGTTTCTGGTTGTGCTCTTTTCTAACCTGTACAGTGAAAGGTCATGAACTTCTCACAAACGCACCTTAATAGGTTGTGAAATTAATTAACATAATGATTTGTTGATGCAAACAAAATAGATAACTTGTTGAAATATTTAGATGACAGGAACAGGTAGCCAGCCCAGATATTCAAGCAGGACGCCTATAAGGTCAAGAAAATCTCCATCACGCACTTAATAACGCGCAGAAACCGAAAAACGCTCGGGTTTCATTTGAATGTACCTAATTGTATTATGGTCTGGGTTTTACACACATATGAAGGTGTGCTTTTGAACACGTAAGATAGTTAATGACATTGATGAGAAATAGACTGTTTTCAAGGTAGTTTAGTAAGTTAAAATCAACTAGATCATCAACGGGAGTGTAGTCAACTTGAGCCAGTATCTAGCTCCACATACTTTTGTTTACTCTTTTATAGGAACATTGGTGACTGTACATAAACTCTAAATTAACTTCTTATCGGTATCCATAAAAATTAAAACCAAAATCAGCTATATTTTGGTAAAAAGAAACAATAGAGTGAGGACGAAACATCATTTGATCTCCTCCGTAGAATACAAATTCATATAAATGTACGCATATGCATTAGTATAAATAAGTAGGCGAACTAAATAAAAATTGGTGCGGTGAATTTAAGTTAAATATCCCAAGGAAGATTATATAATTATTTAACCTAAACCTGTAGACATTAATAAATATATATTATTATTATTATTATGTGCAGATAAAACCACAGTTTAAAACGCTAAATGCATTTTTAAAAAAAGTGGTTAAATTGTACGCGTTTGCATTTCTACTCATGAAGTTCAATTCAATATATATTTTATATCGATTATTTGTGAAACTGCCGTAATTATTTAACGCTTCACAAATGAATTTTACAAAGTGAATTTGAGACTGTCAATTGACAAAACACAGGAAGATAATATATATAAAGAGAAATATATTCAGATATGAAAACTGTTAAATAAAACATATCTTCAAAGCAGAATCAACAGAAAAAGTACAAAATTTTCTGTACAGCATAGTTTTGCTTAAAAGCATGGGATAAGACAAGAAGTATGTTAAAACATATATGACTTATTCTGTAAATGCCACTTATGATCCCATTACAATGATACTAAAAATGGATCATTAGTAATGATACAGATGAATTATCAAAAAAACCAGAAATCTGAATCAGGAAAGTGAGATTACGGAGTTTGGATAGTGGTTGGGTCGCGATCGAAAAATCGTTTGAATGTAAAGTTTGGAAATGGTAATTGAGTATTGTTAGCCGATGAATAATCCAAACTATGATTGTTCCCACTACTATAAAGTGTACGTTCATCGTCAACTGGGTCAAAGTTGGATGTATCCAATTCATCACGAATCTAAAATCGAAAAAAATATGTGTACATGTGTAATGAACGAAGACATGGGCAGGAGAAACAATTGTATTATACAAAATTGCATCGTCTTTGTCAAATATAGAAACAAAGATTCATATACACTATTTGCACATCTTTATTGGGTTGTCTCATACAAACTACATTGATCTTTCATTCCTGTTGTGATTTCGATTGCTTTCAGTTTTGATTTCTCTTCTCTTCATTTTCCTCTTCTATCAGTAGGAATTCTACTTCCAATGCCTGATACATGCTACTTATATCGGTTCATATAAGTAGCACACACCACACTCGTCCTCCATTAATAAACTGTCCTTGTAATCGTTCCGATCATCGTTTTTGTAGTTCAACTCTGTTGCTGTGGCCAGCCTTTATTATGTATTGGTGGCCGCAGCTTTCTATCATATATCAGCTAGAAAGGTGACTTCTTAGTTGTTCCTTGTACGGAGGAAGGAAGCGCCAGAAAAATTAATGGTAACTCTTTACCAGTTCCCTCCTTTAGACGCTAACCATCCCTTTAACCTCCGCTTGTTCTTTTATATTAATCCGCTCGTCTATGGGTGATACGGTGTAGTTCCTATCTTTTTGGTATCTAACTGCTCTAGACTGGCTTTAAATTCGTCACTTTCAAAACACGGATCCTAGTCGGTTAAAATAATTTTTGGTATTCCGTGACCCGCTAAAATGTGCCGGATTACCACTTCAGTCACTGCTCTTGCCCGCTGACCTGCATTGGGAACGGTGTTTAGCCAACGTGTAGCATGTTGTGCGATAACTAGCAAGTACTAATTATTACTTACCGTCTATGGAAGCGGTTCCATTTGCATCCACTGACTGAGGTTACTTGGAATGACTGCAATGGCGGTTGTAAATATTGATCCCTTTTTATTAGTTGGCACCGCTGATAAGTTAATACATATTGTGCAATATCGTCTCTCACACCTGGCCAGTACGCAGTTTGTCGTAATAAATCTGTCGTCCTTGCGATAACTGTATGCACTACCTGGTAGCACTCATAATCATCTTGTGACGCAGGTCTTTCAGGATTACCGCCACCCGATTCTCGTCATCATCCCGCTAGGTCAGGGCTCTGTATACGTTCATCCTCTGTCTTTCCTTCTGCCAAGGCAACACTGTTATTTCCTTGTCCATCAGCCGTTTGTCGACCTATTCTCCCGCTTTTATCACTCTGATTACCTCTCGAAGTTTAAGGTCATCCTATTGCTACCTGGAAAGTTCTAGTGGGTCTCTCCCTAGGCTATGTACTGCGCATGCTGTCAGTGGAAGTTCAGCTTGTATGTCCGACCATGACAAGTAGTTCGTCACTACATTTTCCTTCCCTGGAACATATCCGATAATAAAATCGTACTCCTTCTGACGTAACATCTATTGCGCCGACTTACCAAGAGAGTCTTTAGCTGTTTTCAACCACTGTAAGGGTTTATGATCAGTCTCGATGTGAAATCGTCTACCTAGTAGGTGCAGTCTCTATTCGACTACCGCTTAAACAATTGCTAAATACTTCTTTTCGACTGCTGAATACTTCTATTCAGTGAGTGTGAACACACGACTCACGTACTCCACTACTGGCAGAATGACTTAAGATGGCACCCACATCATGATCACTTGCACCTGTGGCCACTGCAAATGATTTATTGGATTATAGCAGTCTCAACGTCATCTGGTGATCGTCTAAAAGGTCTTTAATTCAGTCAAAAGTTCGTCACGTTGCTTAGCAACTTATATAGAGGAGACGTTCTCGACGAATCGACTTTAGAAGGTTACTCACTTCTCAGGAATTTTCTCATTCCCTTTTCGAATCGGATACCACAATATCCTTTATGGTTAGGATCTTCTTTGGAAGTAGTTTTATTTCTCCATTCCCCAATTTGTGCCCCAATAAAGTGACGCTATTTTCCGCTATATGCGACCTGTCCTTATTCTTCAATTCGCTTTTGGACCACCTCAAGATGCTTTATATGATCTGATCCGTACGGCTATACACAACTACATCGTCACCAGACACCTCTACGTTTTCTAGGTCCCTGAACAGCAGCGTCATTAATTTTCTGAACATGAACGGTGCACCTGCCAACCCAAACGACATTCGTCAAAATTGATCCTGCTCCTTACGTACGGTAAATGCTATTTTGTTTCAATCGTTCTCTTTTATTGGCAGTTGCCAATAACCTGGCCGTAAATCCAGCACTTTAAAGATTGTGGCATTCTGTAGGCGATCTAATGTTTCCGCTATTGTTGGCATTACACATGGTTCCAGGTTTCTGATGTTATTCACTTCTCTAAAATCGACATAGAATCTATGCTTCCCATTTGGTTCCTTTACCAAGAAGACCGGAGAGCTGTCCGCTTCCCCAGTTATACCTTCTTCCAACATCGCCCCCGAATGCCCTGGTACGGTCGAGAGTGGGGAGAGTCCGCTCTCCCTCTCGAAATGCTCTCACGTGGCCACGCGTATATAGCCTCTGCCAGGGAAGTCCTACTCACTGCCTTTTCGTGGCGGGGGTGTTGTTTACGAAAATGAGAGGACGAAAAGCGAATGTCTGGCGCTTTAACCGGATTCCAAACCAATGGTGCACATGGGCTCCAGTAACCTGCGGGAACAAATGGCGTATGAACCAATCGTTGGTCACCAGCTACCATAGGACTGCATCTCCTTACGATGCTCCACTGCCTTGTGGATCAGACCTTCAGGTCGAAGGCTCGGGGAGTGGCCCCCTAAGAAAACCACCTGCTTCGGTTTGGGCACACGGGCAGTACCACAGCCCCCACACATATCGAATGAGATTTGTGTGGCGCATATGTATTTGGTGCCTCCTTGTACCAATATCTATGTGTTAAAATAAAATAAAATCTTCCAACATCTCCCGAACTTATCGATCTACCTTAACCTCTTAATGCATAAGAACACGTGTTGTAAGTATGGCACTGCATCGTCTTTTATCGGAATTTCATACCTTACTTTATCACGAAATCGGTATGGCTCTCCACCTCCCATGAACAGCTTCGTATACTTTGTGAGCAACTCGATAATTTTCGGTTGTATTTCAGAGACGTCTGATGTTACTCTTATCTCAGCCACCTCGCTACTTTCATGTATTGCGAATGAAACATACTTCGTGACCACCTTCCTGCTTCTTAAGTCAATTATCGCTTCTACTTCTCTTAGGAAATCTGCTCCTAATATCAGTCTCGGTAGGCTTGTGGTTACCACGAATGGGAAATTTATCTCACCACCACCAACTTTTACGATACTGTTAGACATTCCCAAAACCTCTAACATGTGGCCCTCAATGGTGTGGACAACTCACGTACATGACTTAATTCTCTTAAGATTGCACTTTGTCTATTAATGATACTGCTACTCCTGTATCGATCGGACATTCCAACTCTCGTTCGTCTATTCTTACTCTCACATAGACTGCCTCTCTCTACTAACGTAGCGATCCTCAGTTTCGTTAGATAGAAGGAACACGAATTATAGTCTAAAATTTCTGAGTTTTTGCCTTGTTGGGCAGTTTATCTTCCAATGGCCTGTTCCTCCACAAGCGTAGCATTTATAATTCCTGTTATTATTCGCTCGTATTGCGGCAATCTCACTCTGCAGCTCCGTTGTCTTCTTCCCGACACTGTCTACCTCTTGACTTTTGCACCCAACCGGAGCTACTGTTTGGGTCATCAGCTGTCTGGTTACTATTGCTATTTCAATGATATCTATGGCTTGTGCGACAATTATCAATTACACCTGTTGGGAAATGGCATCAGCCACGCTCTTGATGAATTGCGATGCCAGCAACTATGCTTCTAACTCGTCGTCCAGATTCAGTGGTACACGAAGCAACAACCTGGTTGACTCGGCCGACAACTTCAACGTTCGGAACTTCTGCAATGTCTCCTGCTTAAACACCGGGCTGTCGAACTCTGTGACCACCTACTATGTAGTCTTCCTGCCAGCTCCCTCCAGGTTGTCACATATAGCCTTCGTCCTGTCTCTCAGAAGCGTCCCCAGCACCACTATCTTTGGCTTAGGCTCCTCCACACCCATCAGCCTCGTGCCAGCCTCAAACTCTCTGAGGAAGTTCAGAATATCTCCTCTCTCAAACTCTCGCAGCCATTGGATCTTTATCGTGAGACATCAATTGTAGTGAACGAATGAAAATCATACATTAACAAAATCATGTGCACATCTTCATCATTCCTTCATTCCTGTTATTACTTTGATTGCTCAGTGATTTCTTTTTTGTTCTGTTCAATTCAATCTTCAGCTGCCAGGCATTTCACTTCAAACTGCGGCTACATACTACTTATATCTGTCGACAAAAGTGGCATACACCACACTACCATTGCCACAACAACTACTACTGCTAATAATGTTTCCACTACAAGTGCTACTACCGCTATCGGTATTTCTACTACTACTAGTACTAATATTACTACAACTATGATTACGACTAACACTGCGATTACGAATACGGCTGCGACTAATGCAATTATTACAATAATATATACTAATAGTACTACTAATGTTAATACTACAACAACTAATATTGCTTCTTCCAGTTATAATATTACTATTTTTATTAATACTAATAATAATCCTAGTACTACTTATACTAGTGTAATCACTGCTGCTGCCAATTCCACTCAATTTTACAAAGGAATGAAACTTCAAACGATTACTTACTGTTGGAACGTATGGGGGCGTTTGCTGAACAAGTTTATCCCATGAAACTGATTCGAAGAAAGGATGAGATTTTATTTTTACTGGATCAGATAGTCGATCAGATGGATCTCGGAGGAGTTGACGTATAAGATTGCTTGCATCTTTTTTTAAACGTGGCTCACCGGGCAACTTAAGGTAATTATACCACTGGACAACACGAATTTGTGTATCTGCCGCTGTCTGCGCTAGGAAAGGAGGCTGTCCAACAAGCATTTCGTATAAAATCACTCCAACTGACCACCAGTCGCAGGCTTGTCCGTAATCTATAAATTATATACAATAGTAAGAATTGACTGACATATTAAATAGTATTACTAGTTATTTCAAATAATTGGTTAACTGTTGGGTTTCCTATTTAGTATTTAATCAGGATTAAAATAATAAATTTACCAGAAGATAAAGTAACCAACGATGATTATAATCCTTAACAACTTACCTTGCCTGCGCAAAATTTCTGGTGCGATGTAATTCGGCGTTCCAACTAAAGATTGTGCACATCGGCGATTAGCAAAACTATTCCTACGCCTTTCAAGTGTTTTGTCATGGTGTACCGCCCTTAACGCTGTGAATTGTTTACCATTTGTTTGACGGGAATTGTGCACTTGTTCCAGTACCCCAACCTCTTCCTTTTCTATAGTTGTAACATCGTCTTCATCACATTCTTTACAGCTTTTCGTGATCTGATCTTCAGTTAATTTGGTTGACTCAGGTGGTTCAGCTGTTTTAGCTCGATTTATCCTATTACGGCTGGGTGAGGAACAAGGTATATTGAAGTCTAAATCCCAATATTTGGAGCTATGTGTCCAGCGAAAGCCAGTACACAAACCGAAATCTGTTAATTTAATATGTCCCTCACGATTAATGAGAATGTTGTCCGGTTTGATATCTCTGTTTATATAAAATATTAAAAAACATGTCAAGGATATAAACCTATCCTGAAAAAGATGTGTGAAATATAAAAGTGTGATGTAAAATTCTTCACTAACCTTATAATCAAACTAAATATAATAGCCATGACGATGGTTCATCGTTAGCAGAATCAGTGAGATTTAAAAGATGTGTATGCTGCCAGATTGCCTAACATATGAGAACAGTGACATCATGAGACAATACATTTGAGTTGCACATAACAATGACACTAAATTGTGATGGGAGTTAACAGAGGCTCAGTAAAAGGAATAGGATTTTTTTAACAGTAGTACCGTTTTAGCTGTTGTTGTTTTTTCTTTAGGAAATTTAGTTACGTTCCACTTGTCAATTATGAGTAAAGCAGTTCAGTAAATGTCTTAATTCTAATTAACACTTAAATTCACCTTTATAAAAGCAGAAAATAACCGTTCATTAAAAAAATCAAGCTGCTCTGAAGCTCACGAGCAATGTTCATAGTCTTTAGTGTTTCTAGAACTCGACTATCAGTTCTAACTATTAAACTTTGATTTGGTTTGTGGTTTTTTAGTTGGGTGGTACAATAAAATAAAAAGGTTATGAAAAATATTTCGTCAACTAACTTACCTTCAGGTCTGTATACTCTAAGAGAATCGGAGAAGAAGTATTATTTATACACATGAGAATAAGTGAACGTCTATCTAAGGTTTAAATGGAACATTATTACATTTGTAGCACAATAACAAGAAAAAACAGGAATTAGTTTGGAGAAGAATAAACAGAGAACTCAAAAAAAGATGCGAAAGATAATAAGAAATTCATTAGTCAGTCCCGAAAGAACATCCGGAGTGCAAGTACATCCAGCTGAGAAGTCCCAAATGGGATGAAACAGGCAACTTGGATTCCACCGCTAGCCACCATCCATCTCTGCTGATAGTAAGAAATGTTTTCATTTTATGATCTAGTAAGAGTTTTATCTTACTTTTACACTTTCCAAGTTGATAAAACAAATGTTTACAAACATTCATAACTCTCTGAGTTTATGGCACAAGTTAATGATTGTGGAGACAATAATTTATGTCTGACTGTAAGACAAACAACACTGTACTAACGATGAATTAGACTAAAAAACAGTAACTAAAAGGACTTGTGTCTGAAATTGAGAAGTGTGATTACACGATCAATGCGATATATTCAATGGCCTAAAATTCACAACGGTCTTTCCAACTTGTAATTCTTCAGGATTATTGCTTTCATTTTAAAAATTACCTAACCAGGATAACAGTCCAAAATCAAGAAAGCCACTTTTTTAGTACTACGCTTGTTCAACCTATGAACAAATCCAACATAGGTTTCTAAATCTTAACCAGATTAACCAAGTCGTCGAAATCACAAAAACGTAAATACATAAAATGATCATTAATGATCCATTAAAAGGAACGAATAGCTAAAGTTTCACTATAACTGGCAACCCAAGTAGTCATTCATAATGAAAGGAAACATAATTGCCAATAGAATTAAATGATCAGAACATCCTGACCGACTTCCAACGGTTATTCGACTATCAATTCATATGAAAGAATATTTTCTAATACAAATTGTTTGTAAATTACAAATTGCTTCTCTCGTACGTTCAATCCCAAACTAACACTCCCAATAGTATTGGAGGTTCAGTTAAATACAAAACTACTAATGTTGGATGCAAAGACATAATATACTAATTTGACCACACTATTTCTATGAACGAAACTAAAGTAAGTCAAAATACATTGTAGCTACAACAAAAATAATTAAGCAGTAAAATGTACTAACCTATGAACGAATCCCATAGCGTGAACACTCTGCAGTGCTAATGTCAATTCAGCGATATAAAATCGTGCTAACGGTTCTTCGAAAATACCTTTTTTAATTAATAATGACATCATATCACCACCTATATGATCAAAACATGTTTGAAAGATAGGGAGAATCAGATAAATACTAAGACTGGCAATTTTTTCTGGAAAATTAAAGTTATACATTAATGGAGGAAATTTAGGTCCTTCCAAGAATAGTTCATAGATCCCTTTGATGCACCTATGACATTATATTTTGCGTGCATATAACTAAGTATATTTATTTGAAAATTACTGTACATTTCAAACATGGTCAGATACATTAATCAGATTTTTGTTCTTTATCGAATTCGATAACAAAACTGTACATTCTATTCAAAAATAAGTCATACAGAAAGATGATAGTCAAATCGTGGTGAGATATCACAGACTGCTTAGGCTAATTAATAACTGCAGTGCCTTTTTTCAAAGACTAGTAAGCAACCTAGTTCTCTAACAAAGGCAGAATCACTAGTAAAAAAGTTTTTGAAAACAAACATATTCCAGATTTATTTGTCGGACAAAATCAATTTGAAGACAAGGAATAAAACATTTCTTTTCACTCAACTGAGCAGTTAGATTACTTATAGTTACTTCACTAACCATAAATCTTGACGTGAATTAGTCTGGATTCTCCAGTCTACCTACTGATAAGCCAGTGTGCATGTTTTGCACGGTTCCAAGAATTATTGATGGTGAAAAACAAACAAGGCACAAGTGTCTTGCCACTGGTGACCTGATAAACGTAATGAAGTTACCAATTAAACATAATCAAGTAAATAATTCACTTTATGTGGTTAGTTCTCGACATGGATCGATTATATCCGGTTATATTACCAGTTAAACAATATTTAAAGAACCTTTGTGTGATTGTGATACAAAACGGAAACGACTTAACAAAAATAGAGATTTCGTTTGAATATGGTAGAAAACAATATACTTGTAGGCTTCGTCCACAACACAATGCTAACTGATATTGGAGACCTTAAACCTAACAATCAAATTCCAGGAATATTTCCACGCTTGCTGCAAAAACATGACACAACTCATTGAAAAGTTCATTTGGGGCACTTAGGTATTTATTAGAGTTACATTTTTCATGAAATAAAAATACGAAAAGAAAACTAAGCAATACATCAAAAATAATTAACTTCTTACCAGGAATATACTCCATAACTAAATAAAGTGCTCGTGAATCTTGGAATGAAAAAAACAATTTCACAACCCACTCATTATCTGCCTCAGCTAGAATATCTCTTTCAGCTTGTACATGAGCTAACTGTCGGCGTTCTACAACATCTCTTTTATTTAATAACTTCATGGCATATAGTTGGTTATTATCCTTTTTGCGTACAAGCCATACTTTGCCAAATGCTCCAACACCTTGAATTTTACAGAAAATTGTGATAAATTATAGTGGGATTTTCTGTTTTGATAAAAAAGTTTGAAAATTTATGGTTGTAAAAGCAGTTTAAAATCAGTATTTGGAAATATGTTTTTGCTGAACCGTGCAGCTTAAATTATCAAAGACAGTAAATTTCCACAAGTTCTATTTCTGAGGTTTCTTGAAAGGTGTTTTCATCTGATGAATGTCTAATACACTGAAGAATTGGTAATAAACTAATTAGTTTGATAGAAACTATGAGATAACCAGTAAAACATTTCTTTAACACAGAACATGAATATGACACACGAAATTATTGTGAAATAGTTTGATGAGCCTCTTCTCTGAGATATCTATAATTAAGCTTTTAAAGGCATAAAAGGTTTCCTGTTTCACTAATCAGTTTGTTTATTTGTTATTCAAGTAGTGTAAAGCTAAGTAAAAAATAGATTTTCACAGGGTATTGCTAATTCAACATGCAAACTTTGTATACGCATATTAGATTTTGAATAACACATATTTTCAAGATTAGAAATACTATTCATATCACCCTAGACCGAACTGAAGTCAAACCATTAAACTATCAGTTGAAAGTCAACAGGTTAAACAAATCACTCTCTGATTACTATAAAAAAGACTTGAATGATCATCATCATATTAATATACAACACAACAATAAGTGAATAACATTGACTTGAAGCTTATTTCTACGTATGCTTTCGGGGTAAAATATTATAGAAAAAGTTTTAGAAGATTTCAATAAACATAATCATATCAAAGTACATTTAAGAATTTCGCAGAATTGGTAAGGACTAGCCTAACTGGATTTATTTCACTAACCAATAAAGTACTTTTCTTGCCTACTAATTGGCTTTGGGATATACTTCATAAGGTCCCAGTAAAACAGCAGCATATTTGGAGTTAATACATTAAGGAGTGAAAGGGGTGCCGAATAAGTGATGTCATGAATTGAGACAAGTTGGAAAATATAGGTTATTCATTTCCTTAGTTATATAGTAATTGCTAAGAAATCCTAAGATTTCGGGTTTGGTTTTGTGTGTATGCTGATGAAAAGTTGTGAACTATGTTGCAATATCTGCCATGTATCTTCTAGATTTAGGTAGTTCGCCAACTGATCACAGTCCGTGGTGGAAGGTATTTCAAGGTCAACAAACGCAATGATATACAATTGAATTATTGACAAACTGATAGCATCAAATGATACATGATGCAAAGGTTTTTTTGTAGAAAAATATTTTTAATAGGTTCAATCCATAAGATTAGTCGACAAAATAAGTCTAACAGAAGTTTGAATTCAATAGACAGATCATCAAAACTTTTAAGAACAACAATAGGCTTCAGTAAATAACAATCAGTGGGGAGCAAAACAAAATTAGTCACTTAATTTCTAATCATTGAAAACAGTATTCTTCATTCAAATAATTGTGTTTTAATTTAGTTTTTTTTATCGATTAGGAGATTATTAATTGTGCAGACCTGTTTTATTGGTTTAAACCACTATACTATGCACCCAAACCCACCTATATTATATTGAAAATATGGCCGACAGAAACAAAAGAAATAGTACAAATATCGATTACTCAATGCAAAAAACAATTAGCTAACCTCAATGAAATATTTTTTTAATTAAATAATCAACAACTTTGTATTGACCTACAAATATAAATCAGTTGTAGTTACATTGATTCGATTAACAGAACTCCACTCACAGTTTGCCGTTTCGCTTAGTTTGATCGGGAGAGAAAAACGTTAGGCCTGAATCAGTAAGCAAATCATATTAAAAAATAAGGCTCAATGTTAAATTTTTAGAAAATGCGAGTAATGAAAACCAAATCAGAATAATTTAAGACGGAAAAAGAATCAATTTTTTGTAGATTGAAAAGATGAAAATAATAAGTGTTATAGAAAATAAAGAAAAGAGATAAATCTACAAATCATGAGGTTGAACAGTGAAAGGATAGAACAAATATTGGATCCTAGCAAATCTAGTATTGCTGAATAAAACATCACTATTTGAATTCATATCCCTATGTTGTGTAGTGAATTCAAAAATATAATGATGTTTCAGCAGTTAATGTATGAAGTAGTTTGTAACTATTAAAATATATAAACTAATGGAATTAAAGTTGAGTTTTTTAACTCCATAAAAGATGTTCTCAAATATCATGCCAAAGTAACGAAGAGGTCAATGAGAAGATACGTAGCTTTATATTTTATAAGCTGTGTCGTGTCAGCTTAGACAGCAGAATTACAAAACTTTTCTGGGTAACATTATGCTAATTAAATTATGATTGCCAAGTACTAGAATGGACAACATAAACTTCCTCACACAACATTTTAAAACTATCAGATTTCTTCCTAAAAGTTTATGTTTAGATCTGACAGATCATTTTGGTGCAATAATTAAGTAACTCGATCGCCTAAATCGATGCAACCAATGAACCATTACACTACAGTGTTATATCCAAGATGTCATGGACAAGCCGTTTGTATGATTCAAAACAAATTGAGTAGGAAATATATCTTTCACGAATGTAAAAATCAATCAATCTTTGCGCCGTCATTACCGCGTTTGTTATAGTATTCATGCCACCTACAAGTAGCTTATCTAATTATCGTAAATTTTCACATAATAAACAAATCTCTTGTGACATGTTCACCGAGATTTCACAAAACATGAAGTGAGAAGAAATAAGCGATCCACATAACCCTTTTAAAGTGTCAGGAACAGTATGGTATTTGTAGAAAATGGTGAACCTTTGTTGTTCATCATACCAATATCTTGTTATTCATCAATGCCTTTTACAGATATGTTCGATAGAGTGAGACCATACGATCGTTCCTCAAAATATCATTTGTAAGACTCACAATTAAAAAGTTTCGTTACATACTTTTGCAAAAGAGCTTTTCCGAACCAAGCATAGGCAACTACTGTTTTTAAAAAACTATGTCTTGAATTACCGTACACAGTGGCAGCACTGTGTAAGTGATGCTTAAGTTCAGTAACTTAATTTAGGGTATCGTGGAGTTCATTATTAAATGCTTTCATTTGAGAGCACCAGCTTCGAAGGCTTGAAACACGTACTAAGCGTATTGTCCAAGGGGTTTCCTCACCAAACATTGTTTATTGACATTTGAGCTGAGTCGAAGAGCGATCAAAAATTGAGTAGTGCTGATATTAAGCAGAATTTACTAGGTAAAAGTGGTGAATTGGTTGACTAATTTATGTCTAGGGGATGTGACACAAACCCAAACATAGCCACCATGGATGCTGTGTTTGCTAGCATCAGTTAGATATGAAAGCGTTTATGGGTGGTCAAAACAAGATACTTAGTTGGTTTATGAAGTCCTTGACTTCAATCTAAGATGCATTGAGAGATACAGGCCTTTTTACTTGAAGTAAACGTAAAGCATAATCTATAGTAAGAGACTATGAGAAACATCGCTAAAATGATTACATGTTATCATTGACGTATAAACAATTTTTTATTGTGCCGAACTCTTAAACATAGCATTACTTTACACTATACTTCCTAAATTCATTCGCTGCGTTTAGTATATTTCACTTTTAAACTTTACTTTTCGAATTTAACCGATGTAAGTATTTCCATCCTTATACTTATTTCTTTTAAATTTCCTCACACTGTGCAAAAGTTTAGATCCACACACGAGTCATGCTGATGGTTTTTCTTTGTTAGATTATTTCACATATCGCATAAAAAGATTAAAAAAAAGATGTAACGTGCTAAGACTTAAATATTATAACACAATAAAGATACATATGATCAGATAATCAAAGTTTTCTCCCATTATACTTAATCTGCTTATACATAAATATATATTTTTTAAAACGTTATGTTTAGACTCCCTACTAACATATGCCTTTGCCCTTTACAAAAAAGTGGACTAACTTTAAAGTTTCTTTTGGATATAAATACAGTAAAATAGGAAAGACATACTAATGTCGATCTCCATGTTACAGCAGCCCAACTAGGTGACTACTATATCAGTTCAGCTATACCATCATTATTGAAATAATAATGTTGTCTCAGATATAAGATCTAATCCGACTTCGGATAGACTCAAACAACTAAATGTGCTCTCTGTCTTTTATTTTCTGGTTGTCAGTATCAATAAACTGATATAGAATACTAAGAAAGTTGCATGGAATGATGACTATGTAAATAGAAATCCAAGCATTATTCAGCTAGTAAATAAATATTTCAAAATAATTTATCGCAATTTACATTCTTTTTATCAGCGGTCTATATAAATGAATACGGAATCCCAGTTTTAATTAGTTTTGTAATATACCGTTCACTGAAAATAGGACGCAACTATACATAACCTTATGTTCATATTTTATGTATCCCTACCGAACATGTAAACCTTTTTCTAATCTATTTCAAATATTTTCATCCCGAACACATTTAGGAACATTTCTGAAGATTAGAAAAACACATTTTTTGCCAAGTCATCGGAATGTTGTTGTCCGTTAACAAAACCTTTGTATTATTTTTATCAGAGTATAAAGATGTGACTATTTATAGGTGTGTGTCTGCAAATAGTTGTGTTTTGAAAGCAAAACTTTTGTAAGATCAGTCTAATTAGACAAAATCGAAATAAAACAGGTAACATTAGGAATTTAGTTTTTCATGTGCCTTAACTACCCACACAAACACGCACATTCTTTCACAAATCTTCGATAACTCCATGTATGTTTATATATACCTCAAGTGTCCATCTGTTCATATGTAACATGATGACCAGTATGATTTGTTAGAATTCATAATTTCGTAAAAAAGATTTATGAAAAGATGTGTAATCCGACTAAAAGAAGACGAGTAGGTGGAAGTTAGCAGTATGCATGCAGACATATATCTATATAAACATATAATTCTGTGTAATTGAACGTAAGCGAATAAGTGCATGGTATGGCACATTAAATACACAGTCGGGGACAGTAATAAAAAACAACAAGAAGCTAAATCGATTATTGCACATTAAATTACCATCAGTAATTATTGGCTAAAATTGAATATTTTGGCAACAGGGGAAACAAATATTTTCTAAGTTAGGGCAGAACAAGAAGTTTGACAGCTGCTTTACACGTGATCTACATGTAAAGCCATAACAGAAAAATGCATTGGAATTTACCAAGGGAAATTAAATACATGTCGTGCATACAACTACTATGCCCAGATTGAAGAAAATCAATACAGAAGCATATCTGAAGTGGTTTGACGTATAAAAAAGAAAACTAACCAGAATGGTATGTAGTGAATTAATAGAAATTTAGGGAGGAATTACCAGTTTATGATAACAAACTCAGCAGTAAAAATATTTTTGTTATTATTTCATTTGTGAGGGCTTGAATTCCTCCGTTGTTGATAAGCAATTTTTGGGATACGTGTATCCTGAGTGGATTGCCAGGATACAGCCATTAAATCATATATATTTTAATAAATCTTTGATAGTGGCTAGTGGTGGAATATGGGACCCACGTTCAGGTATACCCAAATGACGAGTCGTAAATGGGATCATAATGCACTCCACTGTTAGCCAACAAGAAACTTTGCCCATAATTTAGCAATAAGTATGAAATAATATCCTATTGTCCTAGATGCAAAAAATAACCCTTTAGGTATATTAGTAAAAATGTGTAGTTTCAAATAATGTCAAAATTAAAGGTATTATTCATCTCTTTCATGAGTGATGTATATTCCAGTGTTAACAAGTAAAAGACATTATGGGTAGTTTAAGACAACTTTCCACTTTTAACAGTCATTGTTCCTACGTTGGAGTCATAAAAATATTGTTGCTGAGGGTTAATATTCATTATACATCTGTCAAAAACAAATTGTATTTTTTCATACTCATGAATGATTGCAATCATGATGGCTGTACTGACTTTAGTTAAAGATTAGCCAAAAGGTGTTGATATTTAACTCTTTGGACCATTGAGAAATTACCTGTTGAAAAATCCTTGTTGCATAAACATTTTTTCATAAGCGAGTTGTTACATAACCCGCCTGTAGCTCCTCTAGGGCTACAGCCGGTCCTGAATCCGTACAAAGGAGGACGGTTGGGCATAGGGTCAGCAACCCCATCCCGTAGAAAACATCCTTGTTAAAAAACGCCAATCAGAATAAACAAATTAAACCATTTATACTCTGCCCTGGGACTTGAAGGGATAATTATGACACCTCATGATGAAAGCCGAGATTTTTGAAAGTCACGAGGCCGATGCTTCTTCTAACAACCGGAGCAACAGTTAATATAGGTACATAGAACGTCCGGATAATGTAGGATACCAGAAGGACCAGCCAAATAGCAACCGAAATGAGGAGATTTAACTTGGTGGTTCTCGAAATCAGCGATACCCATTAGACCCGAGCTGGACAACAAAAATCAGGTACGGGGAGATGTTGCTGTACTCCGGCCACGTAGAGTAAAATTCTTCATACACTCAGGGAGTTGCTCTGACGCTTTCCAAAAATGCATGTAAAGCACTAATAGGGTTGAAATCTCATGGACCCAGGATCATCAAAGCACCTCTCAAATCTAAAAGGAGGGGATCACAATGTATGCTATCCAGTGTTATGCACCCAACAATGATAGCAATGACGACGATAAAGATCAGTTCTACGAGAGGCTGCAATCGATCATAGCGAAGTGCCCAGAAGAGAACCTGACAATCCTGATGGGAGACTTAAACGACAAATTCGGAATGGACAACAACGGTTATGAAGATATCATGGGACGACATGGACTGACTGGGAGAAACAAACGAGAATGGAGATTTGCAAATTTATGTGCATTTAACAAATTGGTCATAGGTGAGACAATATTCCCCCATAAACACATACACAAAGCTAAAAAGCTACACGGAGAATCAGATAGATCATATTTGTATCAGTAAAAATTCATAAGGCCAATAGAAGACGTGGGAACCAGGAAAGGAACTGGCAAAGCTTTTAATCACTACCAACTGGTGGTTGCCAAGATGAAACCGAAGCTAAAGAAGCACTGGGCAACTGGGAAACAGCATTACAATGGTTTAATAGAGCCTTCCTCCGACATACTGACAAGTTCAACGAATTCAAGATAGATCTCAACAACAAGTTTTAGGCCTTACAAGATCTAATGAGAGAAGAAAAAACTACTATGGAAGAAAACTGGAAAGGGATCAAAGAAGCATTAACTTCAACGTGTCAGGAGGTTCTGGGCTGCAACAAGTTTCATCATAAGGAATAGATCTCTATCGAAACCCTAGACAATATTCAAGAAAGGAAGGACAAGAGGACAGTAATTAACAACAGCCAAACAAGAACAGAGGATATCAAGGCACAAGCTGAATTCACAGAAGCACTAGAGCCGACAAGCGGAAATACGTGGAAAAGACAGAGAAAAAAGCTGCACGGGAAGGAAATACGAAACAATTATATGACACAGCGAAGAAACTGAAAGGGAAATATAATAAACCGGTCAAGGAAAAGAAGGCAAGTCAATCAATGAGGTTCAAGAACAGAGGAACAGGTGGGTGTAGCACCTAGAAGAACTCTCAAATAGACCAGCTAACTTGATTCCACCGGACATTAAAACAACACACACAGTCCTTCGTATAGATGTCACTCCACCAACTATCGAAGAAATTAGGATGGCCATCAGACAAACCAAGAGTGGAAAAGTAGCAGGACCTGACAGAATACCAGATGAAGCACTGAAGTTAGACATAGAATCAACTGAAAACATGCTCCACATTCTATTCAGGAGGATTTGGGAAGAAGGAGAAGTGCCAACGGATTGTAAAGAGGGATATTTCATCAAGATGCCAAAGAAAAGCGATCTGAGCAAATGTGGAAACTACAGGGCCATCACACTACTATCGGTACCAGGAAGAATTTCCAACAGTGTTGCTGAACTGGATGAAGGATTCGGTAGACACCCAACTTCGGGGTCAACAGACCAGATTCCGTAAGGATCGGTCGTGCACAGACCAATTCGCGAAAATAAGGACCACCGTTGAACAATCAGTTGAGCGGAACTCGTCACTATGCATCAACTTCCTTGATTATGAGAAGGCGTTTGACAGTGTAGATAGGAGAACTTTATGGGCCCTTTTTGACACTGTGGTGTGCCTGAGAAATATAACACAGCGAGCACCAGCCAAACTACAATTGATGGAGATGCTCTGGAAGATGTGGAAACTTTTAAAATACCTGGGAGCGTTATTGATAAACAAGGGGGATCTGATACAGATATGAAAGCATGGATTCGCAAGGCAAGCGGAGCATTCCTACGACTGAAGAACACATGGAATTCTAAACAACTGTCAACCAATATCAAAATGATAATCTTCAATACGAACGTCAACACAGTTCCACTGTATGGAGCTGAAATTCGGGGAACTATCACAACCACCATCAAAAGGTACAAGTATTTATAAATAATTGTCTACATCAGTCAGCCAGCTACAAGGTAGAACCAGGCACATATATGCATCGATCCAAGTTGCCATACCTCGTTAGCACAACAAGATGAACACCGAATTCATAGTAGTTAATTCAGTGGTGGTAATGTATAAGACAAAGATTGCATATAAGGATATAGAAAGAATTAGTTGGTAAAAAGAAAGATATGAAGCGATTTTAATCTCATAGTTTAAGGGATGAAAGAGAGTGTATACATAGATTCTGAGCCATGTCACCCAAAGTCTCCAACGATATTCAAGCCCGACCACCACGTCAAGATAGCAACAACGGTCAGGAATCGTCTACGTAAGGTACTCAATATCCGTTGGCCAGTTATCATCAGCAACAGTCTACTGTGGGAGAGAACAAACTAACTTCCAGCTTAGGAAGAAATTAGGAAAAGACATTGAAAGTGGATAGGATACACATTGAAGAAAGCATCAAACTACATCACGAGGCAAGCCCTGACTTGGATCCTGAAGGGAAACGAAAAAGTAGAAGGCCAAAGAACACATTGTGTCGCGAATTGGATGCAGACATGAAAAGGATTAATAGCAACTGAAAAGGAGTGCCCAGGACAGAGTTGGATGGAGAATACTGGTAAGCGGCCTATGGTCCTCCATGAAGGGTAACAGACGTAAGTAACGAGTTTTTACCATTCAACTGAACATCAGAATTGTTTTTTCCAGTTGGGTGATACATAAGATAGTAATGGAGTTGTTTATTTCATAATAGATTACTAGATGGGCGGGAATTCGTAAGTACATCAACTTTACAACACTGTTTATAATAAGATTTATCGGCTTTATTTTGTAACTGAATTATTACATCTTTACATTTCTTATTAATTCAACGTTTCATTAAACGGAAAAGAATGAGAATAGGTAACAGGAACTTTTTCTAAAAAATCAATTGATTCATGATTTTAGTAAAATGATGAAACTCAGGAAATGTTTTAAATGCTACAGCGATATCGAGAACACTACTGAAGAACAGAAACACAATATTCTAGGTCAATACTAAACTTTCATATTACAAATTATACTTCGAAAATTAACAACCACTACATATAAAATGTATTGAAGTTTATTTCTAGACATATTCGTCAAGCACCAATGCTCATAGTTATAATTAAAAAACTTTTGGTTCTTACAGAAAAGATGTCATTAAACCTCTGCTGAATACGGAATGGCACATTTTATTTCAGTTATCATAACATACGGGTTAACTTAAGAAGTCATAAATGCAGTTAAAAAGTGTTAAATGTGAGAGTTTTTACCATGACAAGTGGAAATTAGAATAAAGTTCACAACCTGACAGTTATATGTTCGATTACAAAAGTTTACAATATGGCCTTTGTAAGTTCTTCTAACCTAGGATTGACATCATTCAAGTTTTATTTGGTACTTGATCAACTACTATTAGATTTTGTAGAAAAGATGCTGTATCCCTTACTATAAGAATGTCATCTACAGAAAATCGATGTATATTAATTCTCCTATTCACATTAGGCGTAAGAAAATTTGTTTATTATTCAATAAATAAACGAAAACTAAAACAAATTTTAGAGATAGGAAGTTCAAAAAGAATATTACATACCTTTAAATTGCATCTAAAAATTAGATTGTGTCTGAACAAAAGACATCCTGTTTGTTCATAGATAATGGATAAACTTATTTAAGATCGCATTTAATGGTATATTTGTAGGTATACGATAATAATGTTCGAATAAATGAAAAGTTTCTCTTTTAAACTGCACTGAATTTTTCATATTTTAACCATTTTAACAATTTTTGTTTACCATAAAATGTAAATTTAAAGGGAAAAGAAAATTTCATTTAACTTCCAAACAGCTGCTTTTCTGTAATAACTACTCACCTAAATGTTTTATCCTGTAAAACATTGATTGGTCCATTTTAGCACGTTGCATTCGCATGTGATTAGACTCCTTTTTGCGAAGTAAACAGCGCATTTGAACACGAGCATTTTCATCTAAACCAACTTTGGACATTTCGGATTCAAGACGATCACGCCTTTCCTTACGTTCGCGGTGTATTCTACCAATATCTGCCATTCTTTGTTCCATAAACCGTCGATAAACAGCTGGATTAACTGGTTTTACTATTCGAAATGTATGCTGTTCATGGGATGAATCCATAGATTCTTTTGTTACTTCAGGTTCTTGGACTTGTGTTGATAGTTTCGTTGAAGGATATGTCGGTTTTTCCGTATTACCATCATTATCAAGTTTTATAGGGATAACAGGTTCCATTGAATTTGAGAAATAAGTTTTTATTGGTTGATTTACAAAGGGACTAGCCGATCGACTACAAAAATCATCTGTTCCAATTTCATCTTGTTGCTGTTGTTCTGTAGGGGTATTCATGTGTGGTGTGCTAAATTTTTCAACCTAAAAATGGGAAATTTAAAAGTTAGACTGGGGCGACATCCAAAATCTGATTTTAATGTTCTCTAATGTGTAGAAAGCAGTAACACTGTCTTTTTCATGGTCTAGACCTATTTAAATTTATCAGTGCAAATTTTCCGTCTATAATCTATGATTGCCATAAAAATGGAGTGCAATGAAATCGCTGAAAACAGATACTATTATCCATCTGAACAATACCGTATTCTAGTGGAAATTTTACTGGAAGTATTATTATTTCTCTTTAAGACTAAAGGGATTTACAACCAAATGATTATTTTAAAGAGAGCAAAAACAAAGATTGGTGCAGAATAATATGAATTCATTTTATTTCGTTAGGTTCTCATCAGCTGCTTACAACCCAAAATATTTGAAATTCAACATTATTATAGATATTGACATACTTATACATAAGAGGGTGAATAAGGACGAATAAATGTATCATGGTGTAGCGAAGATTCCGATAGAGTTAATGAGGTCATAAAATTTTGTCTCGAATAAATAGAGTTTGAGAGGGAAAGTTAATGCTTCGGCAACCTCTTGAAATTTGCCGAAGCATTAGCAATCAAACGTCTAAAACCAGATCTATGTATACAAAAAGAGACAGTAAGAAATCTTTCTTTACCCTGGTAACAATAAACCCCCTTTTTTTCATTTATTTCTCTATTTATTTATTTAGTCATTACTCCAACTCTTTTAAATTACATCATACATAACTGACTGATTTCAATTCATATTTTCTTTATTACTATTAATCTATTTTCATGAGTTCTAATCACTATTTCAAAGTTCCAGAACTTTCCCTCTCAAACTCTATTTATTCGAGACAAAATTTTATGACCTCATTAACTCTATCGGAATCTTCGCTACACCATGATACATTTATTCGTCCTTATTCATCCTCTTATGTATAAGTATGTCAATATCTATAATAATGTTGAATTTCAAATATTTTGGGTTGTAAGCAGCTGATGAGAACCTAACGAAATAAAATGAATTCATATTATTCTGCACCAATTTTTGTTCTTACTCTCGTTAAGATAATAAAGGGAACTATGTGTATCAAATGATCATTATTTATCAACTCACGACATAAAAAGAAAAACGTTTCCTTTTTCAAGCCAATTTAAACAAAAATTATATTACTCAGATAATTTTTCTTAGATCTAAATGAACGATAGTTAGGGAAGGCATCTAATTCACAAATTGAGATATTATATTATAAGGCTTTCAATGCGTCTTTATTTGTAAATTAAACAAATGCTCATATAAGAATTAGCATGGGGATTGATTAAGTTGTTATTCATCTCTCATCCTCATTTTTACTATTTAGCTTTCATATGTCCTTTGGATATTTATGATACGAATGTTGAAAGTTTGCCGCAAAAAGCAGGTTGCATCAATAAATATCAAACCACATATTGATATACTAAGACATTCAAATAGAGTACAAGTATGCATGGTAATATCCCAATTTCGATCATTAAAATAAATCCACAGAACACTCACAAATGTGTTGTAACAACTCGCCTTTTTAAATTTGATACCAATCATGTTGCTTAGAATGATAATGAAAGCCATACAACTGAATCATTCAAGTCACAGAAGGCGATGACATTACAAGAATATACGTATATCATACATCATAATTCTTTATAATAATATCTGGATCTATGCATATTTATTACACTTAGTGAACCTGAAACATACCATAGATTTTTTTACTTAACGATATGGCCAGTGTAAAAATTAGCAAACAAAGAACCATTAGTTACGTACAATGACTGAATTTTCTTTACGCTTATCTATCATAATGGTAAACCTACTTTTTCAGGGGCTAGAGATTTTTTGGATATCATGAAATTGCAGTTGTTCGATGTCACCATACGAGGAGGTAGTTTTGGAGGGGTATCTGACGGTGAGTTTATGTCGTTTGCTGTACATAATACTGATTGTAAGTTATCATCTGAAGTTTGAACACGAGAATCTGTAGTATTGACTTTATTTGATTCCTCCGAGATACTCAATACAAGAGAAGAGCTTATCGTGGCTACGGGGCTTGCTGCGTTTTTGTTTGAATTACTTGTTGTCCGATAATTCTGTCGATTTACAGTTGTGTTTAGTGATTGGGGTCTGCTGCAACAGGTTGATAAAAAGAACTATAAAAGATTAGAAACTTGTAATATATATGAGACACCCTACGTTTAGGGCTTCTTCGTGAAGTTATGAAGAAAACATTATTGTTTTTACAGGATACATTAAAGTTGAGATTTAGCTACAGCGCTACTATTATTCACGTATTATTTGCTTGTATGCAGTGTTGTCCAAATGATCATCTATATAGGTACATGCCTACTAAATGAGATTTCTCCTTTTTCCCAATAAGTTCATCATTGTATTGTAGAACGCTGTCACATCTTAGTTTTCCTATGAATTAATTTGAAAAGCTATGGCGGTATTTCAGTATTTACTACAGAATATCAACAATTCTGTAAACCTTAAACTCTGAAACTAAGATTCATCCTATGAGAGTGAGATTCATTGTATCGATTCATTGTACCCTGGTAATAATATATGTATTTTTTAGTTATATTCTAATGAGTAGAAAAGTTGTATTTCCGACGTTTCATGACTTAATGTAACCAGTTCTACCCTGAAGAAGTGGCTTACACTAAGTCACGAAACACTAGAAATACAATTTTTCGGCTCATTAGGATATAACAACAAAATATATTTATTATTAACTTTCTGCCCAATGCTCAATTTATTGGAAACTACAATGGCCAACCTTGGTATTACTACCTATAAGTCTAATATTTATTTGTTAACTATCCTTACGACGTTCGAATATACTTATCGAAAGCAAAATAGAGTAGACTTATATGCTCCATTGCTTTGTGACTGGAGCCTATTCAGTAAACTCGGCCTAACAAAAAATAATAATAAGATATTTCCAGTGTATTCCACACATTAGCTTTTTATACAGATCGGACCAACGGTCAGTATGATTCAAAGTTTGTAGTAAGAATGATATCAATGGGTAAAAACAATTCACTAAATATAGTCATGAAATTTTGGGAACGACCGTGTCTGATCTGCTTTTTAAGTTGAATGAAGTTAAGGTCATACCACTTGTATAAAAAAAATTCACGAATAATTAAAGGCCATTAACAACTGTATGATGTTAACATCACGTCAACTTGGCTAGAGAGACATACTCGCTACCCAGTACTTTTTGACTAATAGATGCTATTTTGAAACTGGACTTTATATTCCTGAGAATCATTAATCATGAATTTATCACACTTGATAGAAATTAAATGTTTCTGTGAGAACTTGAATCCAAGTTGTTGTTCAGATTATCGATGAGATGACTATAAAGTTAAGAGTGAACTATCTCTGAACTTATGTCAAATGTATGAAACAGTAGAGATATCAAAAATTCTCATCGTGTAGGTTAGAATAACACAAACGAAACAATATTGTTCTCAATTAGATCTTCTTCAGGGTTCACTTTAAAATACTGTTACGCAGGCGAAAGAAGATAGCGATTGGCTGTTGATTACAGACATACTAGTATATAGTCACACATATCTGATAAGCCATATACATTCTCCTACCCTTTGTATTCTCGTGGTTACTGATTAATACATGTAATAGTCAAGCGAATTATATGTTCTTGATTTGAGTTGCGTTGACGTGTGGTAGAATAGTTCCTGGCTAGGTATCTCATATAGAGTGAGTCAATCGTATAGACACTAAAACCATCGATTGTTTGACCTAGGCAACCAGCATCTCATTATTAATCAGGAAGAATCGAACGCCGTTTCGTATCAAATTGTCTCACAAACTTACTATAAACAAAATTAACATGTGTGAACAGGCTTTCAGTGTGATTTTATTATTAAACCTTACACGGTCTCTGATATTGTTAATTTTGACTATTCCTCTGAATCAGTTTGCCATGCAAAACATTGAAATTACTTGAATTTCAGTTGCTGAAATTGTTCAAAATGTAATTTTTATATTTATTGCTAAATAAACAGAGGGTGTGAAGAAATTGGTACGATTTTTTAAACCTTATCCAGCTAAGGAAAAGCCAGTGATATTATAGATTTCTTCTGAACACAGACTGGGGTTTTACGTTCGAATATATATGGCTTTTGATAAATATAAGAAACAGTCTTACCCCATTGGGAAACAGTGAAGGTATATGGTAGATCAATCAAAATGATTTAGTGTTATCTAACACATGACCACTGTCAACTAAGAGTGACAAAATAGAATTATTCCGATTCTTTCCAAACCTTTCAGGGAGATGTTCACTGATTTCTTAGTTGAGTTACCATGTAACTTTCTCTGTGGGAGCAATTGAATTTGTAGATTCGAATCAGAGAGGTGACATCAGGTTATTTATTCTTTGTTTCAGTACACATTACTGATGGACTAAAAAATGACAAAGCTTCACTGTGTAAAGTCTTTTTAACTCCCTTTGTGGTGTGTGCTATTGATGTCGACAGATATAAGTGGTATGTATTATCAACCGAAAGTGAAATGCCTATCGACAGGTTAAGAAGACCAAAGAAAATAGAACGACAACAGAGTAATTGGTGTAGAAACGAAGGAGAAATCAAGTCTGAGACAATTTATTGACATTTTGCATATGAAGTATTTACTGTATGGTTCTCAGATTTTACTAAGAGATTTTGTAATTTTGTGTCCAAATACATTTGGTTGTCCCTACTGGTGTTCTCGTTCATTACACCTTCACTAATGTAACATATAGAATATCAATAGGTACATCCCCTCAAATTGTAATTTAGGAAGATGGGTTTCTTTCGAGGGGCTGATGCATCAAACGTCTTCTGCACCATTTATGTCTCCTTTAAAAATATTTGCGGGTAACCCATTTCGGTAAGCACTGTATCAGTAAACTCCAATTTTTCTATGGCGTCGTCTGAGGAGATTGTTTTTGTTCGGCTCGCAAGATATCTAACTAGATTTCTTTTTTAATGAATGGGTGTAAAGCTAAAGTGTTTTAACTGACGCATAAAGGGGCCTTTTATATACACAATTTTCCTTAACGAGCCGTCAATAATTGTGTAGATAAACATTATTGTACAAAAGAGTACACCTTAGTGAAGATCCAATTGTAAAGCATTTACAAAATTTTCAGTAAAAAGTGATCTGGTCTCCTTAAAAATAGAAAAAACCTTCTGCTAGCGCTACACAGAACCCAAACTATTTCAAGGGTGAATTCATGGTCATTTACCAACTCTTTAAGCACATATGAAACAGAAAGGTTCAGAATTAATTCATGATGTCTTAACTCATCGTTGACAGTACTATACATGGTATATTGGTATAAACGGAACTTTGTCCATTAAGAAAAGTATAAAGCGCAGAGGATTCATCTAACTTAATCTATGACGATGCATACGTTCGCTTACAATCACGAAGAGAACTGCTGATATGTGTAGGTATATATGAAGCCGAAGTAGAAAACTCACTGATGATTACTCTCAAACACTTAATAATGAGTATATTTTATCATGATGGCACATAACTTAGTCGAGTAACTATATTATATTGAATGGTTGGTTTAACAAACACTGGAAAATACAAAATACAAATTTTAGTCAGTAATAAACAAAAAAGAAACGAACACATCAATCAAATGATGAAAATTTTAGTATTTCTTGCTTTTAAAGAAAAGGGAATAGGAAAACCAGGATCCAATGCAGTTTGTTGACTAACTTGTGTCCAGAAATATTGAGAAACCAGTACATCGATTATAAGGTTGCGAAAATCTGGTGGGACTCATGAGACGTTTACATTTGTTAGCAAAACTTGAATTCCTAATAATGATATTTCAGTTAGGAACTTTACGGGTGATCAGAAGAATAGTAACTTAAAGTTTCTCTGAAAAACAAATACTTTCATTTTGATCTTACCTCGCGATTTCTTTTTTGTAGGTGTGTGAAGGTATTACAGGGTGGACAGCAGTTGCTGAGATTATGAGATCTGCAGGATTAACACGTGTATTTGTTGTTGAAACAAATTGATTTCGCAAATTCGACCGAGGAGGAATTGGTGGTGGGAGTGGGGCACCTTTTTTGTTACCCAGTTCTAATTTGCATCCTCCAGTAGGACTAGTATTTGAGTCTGAAGATAATAAAGACTCATCGATATCTTTTGTTTTAGGGCTTTGAGTGATCGGGGTCACTTGATGGTGGCAAACTCTACCTGGCTGCAGGAAACACTTATCTTCTACGGGACAGTAAACAAAACATAAAATACAATGAGCTGTTTATAATCCAATATACAAAATGTGATATATATAGACGTTATCAATACCTTGGTGATTTTAGACAATTATCAACGCAGAAAAAAGAATCCACCACTCCCTATAATTTTCGTACATTCATCTAAGTACTATCACTACTCAGGGTAAAGCGAAATTTTCATAAAAGACTAATGATAGTAATAACAGTGTATTTCTAACATAACAGATACATGCCAATTTCACGGGGATTGTCGACAATATATAACACTGGTTTGTAGAAAGCCCCCAAACGTCGTGGTGCTTCAGAGGATGGAAAAAGTCTGCTCTCTCGAAATATTCTCACATGACTACGCGTATAAAGCGACTGTCAGGGAAGTCCTACTACTGCCTTCTCGTGGCGGTGTTATTTACGAAAATGAGAGGACGAAAAGCGAATGTCCGTTGCTTTAAGCGGGCTGGTGGCTATGGAAAATCCCCTGAGAAAAGTTGAAAAACCTCGATTCCAAACCGATGGTGCATATGGGCTCCAAGATCTTGAGGGGCCAAGTGGCGTATGAATCTAATGTTGGTCACTGACTACCATAGGTTTGCATCTCCTAACATTACTCCAATGCCTCATGGATTTAACCTTTAGGTTAAAGGCTCGGGGAGTGGCCCCCTAAGAAAACCACCTGATTTGGTTTGGGTACCCGGGCAGTATCTTAAATCTCATACGAACTAAATGATCAGCACAGCTGGAAAAATTATGCTCACTTCAACACGCATTCAGAGAAATCCCACTCACAATCATTTAGTAACACGTGTTCCTATTTTTTTATTCCCCGTCACTTTTCCTAGCCCACATACAAATTAAATGATGACCACGATCAGAAAATCTATTCACGCCTTAATTCTCATTCTCGCGACTAATACTCACAACCAGTTTTTAGTGCCCAATTTCATTTCACATTGTCTCACTTGTCTATTCCTGTATTCCTATTTTATATGTTCCTTTATTCAACCCCTACAGCACCCCAACTATGGTGAAACCCTATCCTACCTAGACGATGATGACATAGTTCTGTTTGGTGAGGACGCTGATAAAATGCAGAGTCTCTTGGTAGCACTAAGCAACAATGCCAGAATGTTTGGAATGCGCTTCTCTCCCTCTAAATGCAAGTTGTTGCTTCGGGACTAGACTGCGCCAACACCTGAACTAAGGATAGGAAGTGAAATAGTCGAACGCATTGACAACTTCACTTATCTCGGAAGTCTGATCAGGAATCATGGGCTAGTGTCTGACGAAATCTCAGCACGGATTCGAAAAGCTCGTTCGGCTTTTGCCAAATTACGTCACCTATGAGGAAGACGAGATATCCGTCTGTCAACCAAAGGACGAGTATACTGCGCGGCAGTCCGTTCTGTTTTAATTTACGGCTGCGAAACATGGCCATTAAGAGTAGAAGATACTCGTAAGCTACTAGTATTTGATCGCAGATGTATTAGAAATATTGCTCGCATCTGCTGGGATCACCGGGTAAGTAATAGTGAGGTTAGACGCAGGGTATTAGAAAATGATGGTAAATCAGTCGATGAGGTTGTGAATCTTCATCGACTGAGATAGTTGAGCTATGTGTTACGTATGCCTGAACACCGTTTACCACGACGAGCAATGCTGACCAGTGTTGGAAATGGTTGGAAGAATGTTAGGGGCGACCGAACCAAAACATGGCATCAGTGCTTGAAGTCACTAACTTCTAGTCTGAGCCATGTTGGTAGATGCAGACTACTTGGTTGGGGTCCGCGTGACTATCGTAACCAATGGTTGGAGACTCTGGGTAACATGGCTCAGAATCGGTCACAATGGCGTCAGTGTATACACTCTCTTTCATCCCTTAAACTATGAGATTAAAATCGCTTCATATCTTTTTACCAACTAATTCTTTCTTCCTGTACTATGTCCTTATATGCAATCTTTCTCTTATACATTACCACCACTGAATTAACTACCTCTATGAATTCGATGTTCATCTTGTTGTGCTAATGAGGTATGGCAACTAGGACCGATGAATATATGTGCCTGGTCCTACGTTGCAGCTGACTGACTGACTGAGAAAGTCTAGACATAGATGTCTGTTATCTATTCGTCAACCGTAACCAATACTCTAGTGAAGCACTACGAATTCGCACTCAATCTGTCGCTTCGAAAAGCTGGTTTCACACACGATTATTCAGGGACCTTGTGGAAACTTCGTTTGGTTTTGCCAGTGTTGGTGTCGCACTAAGCAGTAGAACTGACGTAGAACTAGTCGATTGTGCTGTTAGATTGGAAAGCTCCATAGAAGTGCGAAGAAATCAGCGTGAAAAACGATATCCTTTCGTCATATCCACCTACGCTCCGACAGATTGCAGCCCGGATACGATCAAGGATGAGTTTTGCTACCAGTTGACTGTTTTCCTACAGAAAGTACGTTCGACAGATATTGTACTTCACTGACATAGTGTTGGGTAGACCGCTCGTGGCACTTCCTCAAGTTTTCTTGTTTCAATTTCTTACCTCCTATTCTCTGACTAGCTCTAGTTTTAACATAAAGGGAATGTAAAATAGTAAAGGCACGGTAATTCGTGGAAATAACTAACATGCTTTTGTCAAATAAGTTGATCGAACAGTCATTCTTACAGAGGTCGGTTCTGGGAGGAAGCTAATATAACAACTTAAGTTGGGTGGTTAACAATTGGCCGAAAACATCTTATTAATGTCAAGACTTTAAGGCTGAGGTATTTGTTTACTTTCACGTTTTGCATAAGCATTATATTTCCTATTGTCCTACATTGCATGTTGAAAGCTTTGTATATTTGAAAGGACAACCTCGCACTCCAACTGTTCTATTCCACGCTTATCAATTTGGCGTACTCCTAACGGAAAACCAAGAGTAACCTCTGGCATTAAACTACCAACGGCTAAATGTTCCTTTAAAAACGTACGTTCGACGGATATTGTAGTACTAGCCGGAAACTTGAAATGATATGTCGGGCTTCTAGACACATAAAAAGTCGTTTAGATGACCGATGGAGATTTGTTGGTCGCAGGTCAGATAACGGTGACCATCTACTACAACTTTGCGCAGACTACAATATGCTTCTGGTTAGCATTAACTATCAGTACATTCATCGCCGATGTGACACAAGCGAAGACTGTCACGTAATGGAATTGAGCAAAGCTTATGTAAGAACCGAGAAGCCTGGTGGTCAGAACGTGCCAATGAGTCGGGAGCAGCAGCTGCATCTAATAACTGCCGGAAGCTCTTTCAACTCATGCGAGTCACTGGCAGCACGAAGTCTGGTGTGAGTGAAACAATCTGTGAAGATGACGGGATGACAGTCAATAACATTTACTGACGTCTCAGACGAGGGGCAGAGTTTTTCGAGGAGCAGGTCAACTGGTCTGCTGAACTGGTAGCATCGATCAGACTGTCCTGCCTTCCATGGCCGGTGACGACCGATCCACCTAACGAGGTAAAAATCTGCAAGGAACTCCAATTCCTGAAGCGCTACGAATCACCAGACTCAGATAACTTACCTCCAGTCCTTTTTAAAGTCGTTGACGACCTTCTGGTTAAAAACTGACTTGAGTACGCGAATGATATTGTCTTACTGTGCGGTGGTACCCAAACCATGCAATCCGCACTTAATGAGTTGGTAATCAGGGTCCATAAGTACGGTATGTGCCTTGAACCTTCGAATTGCAAAGTACTTCTACAAGACTGGCAGGACCCTGAAGCTGCACTTACTCTGGGTAGTGAGCAGATAGAAGTAGTCGAGAAGTTCATGTATCTACGTAGCTACGTAAGTGTTGTTAGTGGCGTGAGCGACGAGATCGACTCACGTATAGTGAAAGCCAGAGCGGCTTATGCCAATCTTGGTCATCTTTGGCGCCTTCGTAATCTTGATCTGGCTGCAAAAGGTCGGATCTGAAAAGCGTCGGTGAGAGCAGTTTTGCTTGATGCTTGTGAAACCTGACCTCTCCGAGTTGAGGATGTTAGAAGACTCTCTGTGTTTAGTCATCATTGTCTCCGAGGAATTGCTAACATTCAGTGGCAACATCATGTTAGCAATGAAGAGGTTCGGTATCGTGTGTTCGGGCACAGAGATGATAATTCAATTGGTGTCACTATCTTGAAACATTGACTTCGGTGGCTTGGACGTGTCTTACGAGTGTCGTCCCAGCAAATTCCACATCGTGCATTACTTGACGACACTGGGACTGGTTGGAGAAGGCGAAAAGATGTTCGGTGTATGACATGGTGTTGTAGTATAAAAGAATGCTGTACAGGGCTGACTTCTGTTGGTCCTTCACGACTTCCTGGTTGGGGTCCTGAAGATGATACAGCACAGTAGCTAGAGACGTCATCAGACATGGCTCAGAATAGAAGCCAGCGGCGATCTTGCTGTAACTTTCTTTATAAAATATGGACATAACTTCTTTAACCGAAAGAATCCTTTCTGGTTGTATTTTCTCTAACTGAACAGTTCCTCCAATTATTGTTATACAACTTCCATGCACTAATTTCTGTTCATTGTTGTTCATCTTTTTCATTGTACGCACTTCACCTTCTATATCTCTTCACAACCTCATTGTTACTGTATGACGCCTATATATATGGTGTCCCTTTGTACCAATGTTTCTGTCCATATGAACAAAATGATTTGAAAAATACCTAACTGAATCTTAAGATTTACAAACCCACGGTTGTTGCACATATAGTGCATATAAGTTCCTTCAGATCAAAGGAACACTGAGTAACTTATTGGATAAGACCATGAAAATATTTAACTTGGTACAAAATGATATTCCATAGTTGCACTTACCTGTGATGTAAAACTGTGACTCATTATATGCAGATGTGTCATGGTTACATGGAACACGCTCTCGTAAACCACAGTTTGGTGGATTTTGTGTTATTCCGATGTTTGAAGTTAGTGGTAATGCAGAACTTTGTGTAGATATATTCGGTACAGGACCCGATTGCCACAATTCACTAAATGCACATGAATTACTATTAGGGAGACGAGGTCTTCGACTGACTAATGGACTTGCACTGGAAGGATTATTATTTGTGCTTACAAATGCTGAGTTCGACGCGGATCTTGTTGAATAAACTAGAGGGTTATGTGACAAAGAGTTTGAATTAGTTGATCCAAGGGAAAAGTAAGGTACGGGAACTGAAACCAACGGACCATATATATTGCCTGGCGGAGAAATTTGGTGCATTTGAATATGATTTGGAGTTAGGTGTGAACCATATCGATGTAACACTTGACCTGGAGAAGGAAACAATGACTGAAACATGAAGCCTCCAGCATCTTGAGCACTGTGACTATGAGTAAGTTTGTGTGCGGATGAATTTCCGTGCATCCCGTCTTCAGTGGCAAAACCTTGAGGAACGACAGTGTCTGGGTTGTAAGAAACATGGTGTGCAGACAAAGCAAGTGTCTGTGCTGTTGGGATAGAACTACTTTGTGGAGGCTCAATAATCCCATATATACCTGAATGACAAACCGGTGATGAAGCAGCACAACCTGGTGAAGATGCATTTGATGAACAGTCAAAAAACTAAGGAAAGATAACATAAAAATTCACATTATTTTGTAGAACAATGAGGCCACTCGAGAAAGTAAACACAATTTCTATGGAAACACGTAGTAAATAATTTTTATATCCCAATGAGTAGAAAAATTGTATTTCTGATGATTCATGATTTAATGAAAGTCACTTCAAAGTAAGTAAATAACCGAAGTAATTATGTACAAGTTCCCAGGCGGCAATGAAAACGTATATACACATATTGTGGTCATTATGGGATTGACTTCGGTTTAAATCAGAACACTAACTTGTATTTTTATCAAAAGGAACTGCGCGGCAGTTTGTTCTGTTTTAATTTACGGCTGCGAAACATGGCCATTAAGAGTAGAAGATACTCGTAAGCTACTAGTATTTGATCGCAGATGCATTAGAAATATTGCTCGCATCTGCTGGGATCACCGGGTAAGTAATAGTGAGGTTAGACGCAGGGTATTAGAAAATGATGGTAAATCAGTCGATGAGGTTGTGAATCTTCATCGACTGAGATAGTTGAGCTATGTGTTACGTATGCCTGAACACCGTTTACCACGACGAGCAATGCTGACCAGTGTTGGAAATGGTTGGAAGAATGTTAGGGGCGACCGAACCAAAACATGGCATCAGTGCTTGAAGTCACTAACTTCTAGTCTGAGCCATGTTGGTAGATGCAGACTACTTGGTTGGGGTCCGCGTGACTATCGTAACCAATGGTTGGAGACTCTGGGTAACATGGCTCAGAATCGGTCACAATGGCGTCAGTGTATACACTCTCTTTCATCCCTTAAACTATGAGATTAAAATCGCTTCATATCTTTTTACCAACTAATTCTTTCTTCCTGTACTATGTCCTTATATGCAATCTTTCTCTTATACATTACCACCACTGAATTAACTACCTCTATGAATTCGATGTTCATCTTGTTGTGCTAATGAGGTATGGCAACTAGGACCGATGAATATATGTGCCTGGTCCTACGTTGCAGCTGACTGACTGACATTCTTGTCAAGAAATGAGAACTTTCGATTCAAAGAAACGAATCTTTTACAGTTATGGAATGAAAAACGATCCTGTGTGATTCTGTTACAGTATCAATCAGAAGATCATAAATCATGCGGTCACCAAAGTACCAATTAATTTTAATATGATTTCCAAAGAGTAATGAATAAAATTCTGTATCTTATAAGAACATATACATAAGATCCAAAAGCCTTTTCAAACAAAATGCCTACACAGAATATCAAGTTTGAGAAGTTTTCATACAAATCATTTATCTGGACTGGCAAATTCACCAATAGAGTCGAAAAAATTGCTAAAAATACAGTAAATTGGATTTGAAAATTTTTCAGTTTCAAACGTCAAAACATTCCAAAAAACAGTGAGCTGCATCCATATATCAGGCAAACTAAACATGAAGGTCGACGCAACATCAAAAACATTGATAGGCTTGGAACAACTAGCTTCAGTGACAAATTAAGTCTACAAATGAACACACCTTTCACTAGGCATCAAAGATATCAACAAAAATCAAAAGCATCGGAAACTTCGTGACAAAAGAGAAAAATGTAGAAAACAAATACAAGCATGACTTCAAGCTCTAGTTTCGTAATTTTCTTACCTCAAAAAAAGAGCTAATGAAATGTGAATTCCTATAAACTTTTCAACGACTGATATGATTAACGGGATGTCTATGCTATTTATGGCCCAATTCTTCGATAGGAATCACTCTATAACTGAAGGAGTGCAAAACTTAACTGTGAGGTGGAACAAAACCGCATCCATGAACTAAAACTGATAGGATTTCTCTTACTGATAACTCTCTATTGTTTAAAATGGTGCAAGGAATTTTAGCTGAGTGATTGTGATTGAAAGACTTGGTAGGAAACTTATTAAGTGTTGAATTTGTCGCTATCTTTATTTTGAAAAGAACATCACTAAATACAATTATTCAGTGATATAACCTCTTACCCCATTATTATCCAGAATGAAGATATGGGTACATAATTAACTCAAACATGTCACAAAGAGTATAGAAGATTTTTATGACTAAGCTGATTGTATATTACTTTTACTTAGCCAGCTGCTTTTAAAATGGTGAGTATTATACACAATTGATAGCACGTTTTCCATACAAAAAAATCGTCATAACTGCTATATATTTACTTAATTTACCTGTAAATTTCATTTGTACGATAGCTTTGTCAGGATATTAGTACTCTATAATTTCTAATTCACTTCGATTTTACTCATAAGTCGTGGTCAGCAAAAGTTATTTCTGTGCTACTACTGCCTGATCCGGAATTGGTATAGCTCTTCTGGTTGTTTTCAAAATGGACAATCAGTTTCAAAAGTCCAGAGGCACGGTAGTGTCCAGGATCAAACAGTCGTCAGGGTGGTTAAACCATCTTGCTTATTTTGATTTCACAACCCAACAAAACAACCGTTTCCACAGACTGACTGTTTAACAAAATGGACTGAACAAAAGATGTCTGTCGACAAAACAAGGCTTGCAACTACAAAAATCCTTTGTGACTTTGCAAATGGCAAGTTTAATGGTTGAATAAAGCAAAACGTTTGCTTTAGAAAAACCATGACATATAAATAAACTAATTAGCGACAAAAAATTTTGAATAGCGCAAACGTATGTACTTCCAAAAGTTAGATCTTATATACTAAATAATCAACTGATAAATATTATTTTTAGCAGATAAAATGTAGCTACTAGACTAACTATGAGGATTTAGTGAGTTGAATGAAACAAGCTAACGGCTGCAAGTCAATGGATGATTTAGTAATTAGAACTAACATTGATAAATTTAGTGCCGATGAAATTCACTGAAACATCACAGTTTTAGTGAAGCATACAGGCTGCTGATAACTTCGCCTCCCAGCTACACTCATATTTATTTATTTTATTGGATTCTGAGTCAATAACAGTGTCAATACATTGATAAGCATTGCAACTCACATTTCCAAGAGCGACAAAATCGACTTTGTAATCCCACTTAAGTAATACATAGATTTATAAGTCTGTCTGTGTCTGACGATTATCACTTTTGCTGGCTAAGTCTATTTACTATGAAATATGACAAAACAGGCAAACATAGAAATATATAGGCACTAGTCTTCTAGCGAAAGTGTAGGTTCCGGGTTGCTCTGTCTAAGAATCTCAAAGACCTCTTTATCTTGAAATGGAAAGTCAGGATTTCGTTTTTTTAAATGTCAATTATATATGAACACACGAATCTGTTAGTGTTTAAGTATACAATGTGTACGATCTCAAGTAACCAAGGATGAACAAATTATACCGAATCTTGCACAAACCTGTGAATAGAATTTCAACTAGAAACGAAAGGTTTTATTATTATAGTCTGTTTTATTGGTTACATTCGACGCCTAGTATCTAAAGTTTCCAATAACTGATTCTATAAGAACAAAACTCACGAACGCTTATCTCCCATACGTAAAATGCCTTACGTTACTCTGTACACCTTAGAAACCCATTGACAATAATGATAAGATGTGAGGATAATTTAGAGTTGGCAAATTTTGAACCTGTTAGATTAATTTAGTTGTGTCTAGCATCACATATAGACTTACTTCCAAGTGCATTTGTATAAACATTCTATATATCACTTCTGCTACATCAGCCAGACATGTAATAAACATAGTTTTTAGATAAGCAACCAGTAACTGCAAAGTTTCAACTGTCAGAAAAACGGAGATCTATCTCGGGTTACGAAGTCCGAACTCAAGTATCATTCAGATAGGACTACATGTAATCGATAGTTTAAAAGAACCCAGAGCATATTTGAAAGGTAATAACGCTCAACAAAATATGAGAATTTAGAGCACTAATATTTATAAAACATGAAATCATATTCTCGAGAACAAATGTACTTACCGCCCCACAAAATGATTTCTGACAAACAGTGAAGTTAGGATGATTAATTATAGGGAGTGGGTGATAGCTTGATGTCTGGTTTGATATTAAATCCATTTGACCTGGCATAAGCGCTGTGCGCTTTTGCACAACATTCTGTATATCATCATGGAGATCACATGTATATAGCGAACCAGGACAAGTTGCAGAGGTCGGAAGTTGACCGCGATAGATTGTCGGTTTTAGTTCATTCTGATGAGGCATCGCAGATGACTCTAGTATTCGTGCATAACCTTATCCGGGCATAACAGACGAACCATCCTAACAACGCGCGTTGACGGTAAAACCGAAAGCGCAAGGTTGATTGAATATCTAATAGTGGTACAATTAAACTACATTATTTCACCATAGTGAGTTTTTGGATATTTGATTAACTTGTGTCCAAAAACTTCAGTTTTTTGAAAAATAATATTTTGTACAAGTCTTAAGTTCGTCTACACATTGTAATAATTAATTGGACCAACATGACTGTAACTCTAGTCTCAATGGTTGTAGGAAGATTACATCAAACATTTTGTACTCGAATGTGCCCTCTGTATGAAGTTTTGGAGAAAGCAACAGTAGACAAACAGCCTACCTCAATAAACCTAAACATACCTAAGCAAGTCCTCTAGGACACTAAATGACGATATTCTAAAGCGTTGACTTGTTTTTAGGCCAAGAAAAAAGCCTTCTTGTAGGAATTAGCACATGTGTTGGAGAGACGTATATCCAAAGGACACATTACATTGTCATTTACTGAAGGATGAGCGGCACCGTCTACATAAATACAGATCGACCTTTGAAGTTGAATCGTCCAGACAACTTACAAACTTTAAATTCCCTCGGTCAACATCTGCAGTGTCATGTCTTCGAGCTTACATTAGAGAACAGAGCGAAATCACTTGAAACGAGATTCGTAAACGATCTTAACTGCCCTTACGTACATCTCTTTGCCTCAGAAGATAGTTAGTCATGCTATAGCTCTCCCGTTCCATCTCTCCAATCAATGTATATGAGCAACAGGCCTTTAGTTGCCTTAAAAACCTTTATGGGCCAGGTAGTAGCGTGTTGTAACAATGCCGGTTTTAGAAAATTATGTGACGACGACCGGAATATACTATCGGGGAAATTCGGAAACTCGTTACTCACTGGTGACACTGTTTCTGAGATTGTAAAACTTGTTGGTTGGGACCGCCTTACCCATTATTCAATATCCTGCACCAGCAGCAAGGAGTGCCCCACTTTTGCCACTTATTGAAGTACTACTGGACTCTGCAACACTTAAGCTATGGCTGTTCTTCAGCTGTTGGTTATTCACTTGTCCTTAATATGCTTATTTGCACCAGGTTTATATTGATGTTATTTTATGCAAGATCGATTTAACATTTCTTGACTTTCTGTGGTATAATGGCGGCGAGTTGACTGTCTATTGATTTTCTAGTCCCATTATCTCAAATAATAATTCACTATTTTGACGGTTAAGAATTAACTTTCAATGCTATGTATCATATCACTGCTACGTTTAGCGCTTATTCTGGTATTTATGTCATAAATATGCTTCTTATGGGTTTCTACTTTCTTCAAAAATTATGACAACTGTATTAGGCAGTTGTATGAAGCTCAATCATGTTCGTAGCTATCCTTAAAATGCAAACTGGAAAATGTTTATGCAATATATCTCTCCCTTAAACACACTTCACTGATCACAAGAGACAGTGGTTGATACTATACATAACAACAATGTTATTTAAAAGTTGGAGTGGTGGATTATCTCGGGAAATTAAATTGCTCTCGATGTGAAATTGTATTTCCGTGAGCCCCTGTCTACCTTACACTTAGATAAATTGAAAGCGCAGCTGCCATCATCTAATGAATGGCCCACTGTCAGAAAAATAAAAATTATCAACTTTAGAGGAGCAGCATTTCAAAAATTTTGCGACCTAAGTCATGTCGTCCCATATATCCATATAGAACATGGAAACGGAAAATATGTTTTGACAGATACCTGATGGCATTGGATTTCTAATTGAAGGAGAGTTAGCGAAAAACGGTAAAGGAACTCGAGATTTTATTTATTTTATCACATAAGTGGCCGTCGCAAAGGGAACGAAGTTCTCATTAAATGTATATACAGAACGAGAGGGAATCGTCTGTAGCGGATGACATCTTCATTGACACGAAAGTATGCCTCTCCAAGCATCCTGTATATAACGAATTAGGCAAACGTTTGGTTGTGGATGTCGGTTCTTTGCCCACGTTCGTACGGTAAATGGACTGTTCACCGCAACCAGATGTTCGATGACTAATGACCATGACTCACTGCGCTTCATCCATGAGTAAAACCCATATTTTCACCGCCTCACGGAAGATCAAACAAAGTGCATTTGCTTTTTACTGCTGTCAGGAACTGTAGCCTTTATAGTAAGTGATTTCCTTTACAAAACATATGAAAAGCTAAGCAATGCCTAGTGTCTGCATTATAAGCTGCGGTGTGCTTACACAGTCAAAACCCCCTGAATTATTTTATAGTTTTCACAATGCTGACTTAACACATAGTTTCGGATCTTCGCAGCGCATGCTGTCCGTTTGGTAGGCTCAACACAGACACAGTGACGAAGACGGTTGGCTGCAAAGCCATTTATTGTGTAAATGGAATCAGAAGGCCATATTTTACCGCTTTACGTAAATTATAGGAATTGGCATCACCTTTGAAGAACTGCAGTTCTACGACACGGGAACAACTTTCTACCAGTTAAAGTCACTGGATGCGTCAATAAAGGCGATGTCAGTAGCCTATGAGATTATAGATAGAGAGACACATAATCTCATCAAAAGGTGTTTAGCCACCTTCCTTGATGGCATTTTGTCTGATATATCGGTTGAAAGCTTCGTTTGTGACAACGAAAGTGAAATTAGAAATGCTTCAGTACAAAATCTCCAGGTGCCCACCATATTTTATTTAGGGTTCATACTATATGGGACTTTACGCGGCGATTGGGGAAAACATTATTTAATCATTATATTTTCAGAATGTGTAGTTGGGCGTCGAGTCTTGGTTGGCTACGATCGACACTACAGGAAGACTACGTGCCAGTTAACCGATATGATCCCCCGTAGACCGAATATCAGGAGGCAGTTAATGGCTGTAGTCGGGATGTATTTATTGGAGATCTCGTGGTATCGAAAGAATACCGAGATCGTGCCAAAGGAGTACAAGTGTGGTTACTGAGTGTAACCGAATTCGTGCAAGGTCACAATCAATGGAAGAATGTATGTATTCTGGTACTGTTAAACAAACAAGTACGGTAAAACAACCCCTGGTACAATCTGTTATAATACTAATTGTTTCTTTTACACCAATCGCGTTCTTTCGATAAAAGAAGGTCACTACAAATGTGTCAACCAGTATGTTTAAACTGTTCCTGAAAATAATGTTAATGAGAGACATTAAACGATAAGAAGTTTGTTTAGTACGTTAATATCATTTTTAGATTTCACTTTTACATCAATGCTACTGAAGATAAAAATCCTACCTTCCGTTATCTTGAGAACAACTTGCTGAAGAAGAAATAAAAGTGGACTTTAGTGTTCAGACCACATTCTTGGTTACCTTTGCAAAACCTAACAAACCTCGTAAAAGCCGCGAACCGGGTTGTGGGTATGTGCAGGTTGAATCGAAAGTGTCCGGTTTTATGGCTTGCGTCCCACATTTTCATGGAAGTGGCTACAGACTGCATATGAGGTGCCACGAATCGCTTGAGGAGATTGATCGTCTCCAACACTTAGTGGTGCACTCCCCGCTATTGGTGCAGGATATTGATTGGTGTGTGGGGCGGTTCCAATCAACAGATTTTACAATCTCAGAAACGGTATCATCAGTGAGTAACGAGTTTCCGAATTTCCATGATAGTGTATTCTGGTTATAATTTCGTATATATATTTAATAAAAACTCCGCTCTCTTTGCGATGGCTATGTTATAAAATAAAGAAAAGCTCGCATTGCTTTTGCGTTCATGGAAATAGGACAGTATGCCATTGACGGAATTTATGCGTTATTACTAATTGAAATAACGAATGCTTACGTATTAGAATTGATGAGAGTACATATTAACCGTTTTTATCGATATTTTGAGTAGAATCAGTGCCAACTACTAGTGGATATTTGTGGTATAATTCTATCTGTTCATATGTACTGGAGAAAATCCTAATGATATATCCCCTTGAGAGTACTCTCTCCGTTCACCGTACCGTCGTAAGATATAAAATACTTGCATCTACATACTGCAACCTGTTATATACTTATATACACTCACAGGTGGACAGTTGAGGTTTTATAGTCTTTATATCAGCAGCACTGATCTGCTTACCAACCCGATCCCTAATAACTTTCATTACTTCATTTATTGGCGATTGCAGCATTGACGGCTTAAAATTTTCTTTATCTTTTGAGGACAATTTTTCGTAGCAAAATTCTATTTAAATATGAGAAGATAAAATATTCATGTAACCCGACGGACACGCGACAAACTCGTAGCGATTGAAGTACGGAATGACTGCCTCATGACAGGCTGTTCAAGATGAGTGAAACGAAACGGCGGGCGGCTTTGAGTGATCTTATCATTTTTGAGTCCTCAGGTTTGCGACCAGTTATCTCTACGTATATCTAATTTGGATAGATACGAAACTTCGTAAAAATGTTAGTGAGACGGAGCACGGTTTACGTAATTGATGGTCACTGAAATCAGTGCTGAAGATAGCACAGGTGTTCAGTGTTTGACAACACTTTAACCAGTAACACCTTCTAATATAACTCGTACCCACCAAGAGAAATCAAAAGACAGAATCGAGGAGATCAGAAGTTGTATTTGACGATTGCCAATATATCGGAATTGTCTGATCTAATCTGGCTAGCGATTTCGGTAGATGTTGAGCACGGCGTTCCCACACGTGATCTGGTGCGGATGCCTGACCGAGCGCCTTCTGCTAGGTGAGCTCATCAAAACTAATGTGGTCAGCATCCAATGTCGAAAACTTACAGAGCTATTTATTTTGAGGATTTATTTACCGCTACAGATCACTCCTCCCTCAGTGGAGTAGTAGTGACTCTAAGACACGGCCAGCCAGAAGTTTAAACCCAATGAGTTTGTCGTTGGTAAACAATCTCCTGATAACTTGCTAGGTTTAGCAGAGTCTGGTCGTCTTTCCTTACTATAAGGGACCATGAAATACAATATAGCAAAAAATAATGTACAATGAAAATTTTTGGTTCCTCGTAAACCTCATCGTTCTTTTTATCGTCTTTTCCAGTCGTCCTGGAAAAGAAAAAGAGAGTATGAAATTGCATGTCGAAATAAACTCGCACGCACTTTAGGACACAAAGTAGACGAAAAAAAGAAAATAGTGTAAAAGCGATTTTTACAAAATCTTTTTTTGTTTTTTTATTTTTAATACACATATTAGCAAAGTATTAAATATATTTAAATATAAGCATATGAAAATTGATTTTTTATATTATATATAATGCCATGGAAAATCGACATGAAGCAAAATGTTAACTGGTGTCTTACGTGCAATAGTCGTTTAAATGTTCTGGAAATCTTACTGTTCTTCCAGAACGCGCTGTTTCAAGTTTATTTTCAGATACTGTCGAAGTATCATCGTGCGTGTTGGTTGTTGGATGAGGTATTATAAGTGTCGGAGTCGTGTCGTTCGATTGTACCGAAGGAAAATCGACGTAGATAGGACTTCCTTCTAAATACGCTGCTTCGAGGCGATCGATGCTGATGCTATCGTTGGTTCCGTCCTTATCGATTATGTAGTACTTAGGTTCGCGTTAAAGAACTTTGAAAGGTCCTTCGTATGCTGATTCGAATGGTCGTCGACGTACAAAGACGTGTGTACTATATCGTAAGTCAGGTAGAATGAAAACATCAGTTGATTGAGGTCGAGTGGAAACAGGTTCAACTGAACGCATTGCGTTTGCACGCCTGTTCGTGTAGGAGGTTAGATCCATGTTCATTGAAAAGGATGAAGGATCCGCGAATTCCCCTGGAAGTCTAAGTGTCGTTCCACAAACGATTTGAGCCACAGTGTATCCAATGTCAGCCTTCACTGTAGTGCGGATACCTAGTAAGACGAAAGGAAGAGTGTTGGTCCACTGTGAAACGTGTGCAGCTGATAGCGAAGCTTTTAGTTGTCGGTGAAAATGTTCTATCAACCCATTCACCTGTGGGTGGTAGGCAGTCGTTCGAAAGCGAGTGGTTCCTAAAAGTGTGGTCAGACAACGGGGAAGTTCAGATTCAAACTGATGGTGGTGATGGTTGAAGGGTAACCGAAGTTTGCTACCCATTGTTCGACGAAGGTGCGGGCCACTGATGAACATGGTCGAAACGAGCATCGGGAGTTTTAAACGAGCCTAAGGGACATTTGTTATGTCTGATAACCTTAGATTTTTGGCAGCTTACACAGGAGCATGTCCACTCTCTCACGTCTTTATTCATACCAGGCCAGCCAAACCGTTCTGACATAAGCTTGATGGTTGCACGAGCACCTGGATGAGAAAGTCCGTGCGACGTATTGAAGACGTCGTGTCGATAATGTTTCGGCACGATTGGGCGGTCCCTACCTGTAGATGTGTCACGAAGTAAGGTTTCCTTACCTGTTCCCATCTGTTCGATGCGTAACTTGAGAGTTGTAGACGATAACTCGTGCTGAAGATCAGTGTCTTCTTTTTGAAGCTGGAAGAGTTTCACAAGGTCGATTCTTTGGAAACTGTTCAAGGAAGTTATTCGAGACAAGGCGTCTGCGACTACATTGTTTGCTCCAGAAATGTGTTGGATGTCTGAAGCAAACTGCGAAATGTAGTCCAGTTGTTGAGACTCACGAGGTGAGTACTTTTCTGAAGAGGAACTTAAAGAGAAAGAAAGAGGATTATGGTCAGTAAAAAGGGTGAGTTCACGGCCTTCGATGTAGTGTTGAAAATGCCGTACGGTGCAATATATTGCTAGGAGTTCCCTACCGAATGTGCTGTACCTCGATTCAGTGTCTAGCAACCGTCTAGAGAAAAATGCCAAAGGTTGCCAAGAGTTGTTAACCCATTGTTGTAAGACTCCTCCGATTGCTGAGTCAGTTGTGTCTACTGCGATGCTAATGCCTGCTTGAGTGTCCTGATGGGCAAGCATTGTTGCTTTAGCGATCAGTTCCTTAAATGTGGAGAATGATTTCCGTGCGGTGTTGTCCAAATCAATGGGTTTCGCAATTCCACGAAGTTGGTCGGTCAGAGGTTTCATGAGTAACGCGCACTTCGGTATGAATCGTCTATAGAAACTTACAAGGCCGTTAAACGTTCGTTATTGCTCGATGATGGTCGGTTCTGAGTAATTCAGAATGGTCGCCACTTTGGTCCTAAGGGGTCGGATACCTTGAGCATCAATGGTGTGTCCTAGGTAGTCTAATGAGTCAGCTCCGACTTGGTATTTCAGAATGTTTACAGTAATTCCATGTTTTTGTAGTCGATCGAAAACAAGATCCAGATGCTTGAGATGCGATTCTCTGTCCAGACATGCGATTAGGCAGTCGTCATGTACGAAGTTGAGACCTCGAAAAACGTCGTCTATGAACCTTTGGAATGTTTGGGCAGCATTTCTTCGACCGAAGGGCATTCGCAAAAATTCATGGAGTCCGAAGGGAGCAATGATAGCTGTTTTCGGTATGTCGTCAGTGGCCATGGGAGTTTGGTTATACGCTTTAACCAAGTCGATTTTCGAAAAGACAGTTGTACCTTTCAAGGTGGCTGTCAAATCGTGAATGTGAGGCAACGGGTAAAGATCGGGAATGGTTTTCGCATTCGATCGCCGATAGTCACCAGTTTGATGCCAATCGTTGCTATCCTTTTTAGGGACCATGTGCAACGGAGATGCATATGGGCTATTTGACGGTCGTATGATTCCTAGGTCTATCATGTGATTGAACTCGTTTTTCGCTAACCTTAGCTTTTCGGGGGCTAGTCGTCGTGCTTTAGAGAATATTGGTGGTCCTGTAGTCGTGATGTGGTGTGTAGTGTTGCTGGTTACACACGGCAGTTTCGGTTGCGTTTGATGAATCCCAGGATACTTATCGAGTAGTGGTTGATAAAGTGGGTCTATCGTATGCCTAATTGTGACTGGGTATAATCTGCAACCAGAAAAAGAATTACGCAAACGGATAAATTAGTATTTCCGTCTACTAGCCTCCGTTTGCGAGTATCGATGATCAGATTATGGTGTTGTAGAAGGTCCATACCAATGATTGGCATAGAAACATCTACAACAACGAAGATCCAGTGAATGGGTTTGCGTAAACCCACGTTAAGGTAAACGTACCTTTTGCCATACGTAGCGATCGGTTTTCCGTTTGCCGCCTGTAAGTTTAAAGCCGATTCGTAAAGTCGGTCGTCAAAATTCGCTGAGAGAACGCTAACTTCTGCGCCGGTGTCGACGAGGTAGCGAATTCTCGTTGTCACATCTGTGACGTATAACAGACGGCTGTGTTCGCCGGCTACGGTTGCCGTTAACACGTGCCGGCTTGGAAGTTTCCCGAGTTGTTTTTCGAGTCACTCGTTTTCGTGTTGGGAAAATTGCAGGGTTTTCTGCAATTTCTGGAAAACTTTCCATACTGGTTATGATACCAGCACCAGTCGGGGTTATCTGTCTCTCGTGGTCTAGAGACAGATCGCTTACGTGAAATGCTTCTACGTGGAGTGCGCGATCCCTTACGGTCGGTACGAAGACTAAGATAACGCGTGAGTGTGTGACATAAGTCGGTTATATCATTCTGAGTCGTGTGAGGCTTTTCTTTGACTGAAAATACCTCGGTAGTAGGTTTCGTAATTTCTAAAATGCGGTCGGCAGATGCAGCTAGCTCGTCTAAGGCGTTGTTCTGGAACGAGACCAGAACTGCTTGCACCTGTTGGGGAAGTTTTGACAAGAAGAGTTGTTTGAATAGACCTTCGTCAAAAGTTCTTGGGCCTATAACCTCTCTCATCCGTTGCAACATGTCCGTCGCAGAACCGTGTTGCAGGTTGATGTTATTAAAGAGTTGATCTAACCTTTGTCGATCGGTTAAGTCTCCTCGTTTAAGAATCGAATGCTTTAAGGTTTCGTACGGGTCAGAAACATCACTAGTAAACATACTTGGTGTTACGTACCTGTTGGATTCGCGCGGTAGTGCCTCGACCACTGCGAGGAATTGTGCACGTGTGTCGTTCACGCCATGCTCGTGGAAGTCGGCTTCTGCATAGCAGAATCAGGCTTCGATATTGTCGGGCCAGAAGGGCATGAGTTGGAATGAGGGTGGGGACAAAGTCTTAAGGTTAAATATTTTAGCTGTCTATTCAGTCATGATGAAATATGAAGTACGATAATGAACGAGGGAAAAAAGTATATATATATTCAAAAAGCACAAAAAAATATCACAATGTATACAAAATTAAAGTAAAGCAATGATATGTGGAATCCCAAAAAGGAACAGACTTACAGTTTACGATTTGGTGTACCAGATCACGTCAGGCTCACCAATGGTGATGGCACAGGTATTCAGTGTTTGACAACACTTTACCCAGTAACACCTTCTAATATAACTCGTACCCACCAAGAGAAATCAAAAGACAGAATCGAGGAGATCAGAAGTTGTATTTGACGATTGCCAATATATCGGAATTGTCTGATCTAATCTGGCTAGCGATTTCGGTAGATGTTGAGCACGGCGTTCCCACACGTGATCTGGTGCGGATGCCTGACCGAGCGCCTTCTGCTAGGTGAGCTCATCAAAACTAATGTGGTCAGCATCCAATGTCGAAAACTTACAGAGCTATTTATTTTGAGGATTTATTTGCCGCTACAGTGCATTTGGTCCGTAAAGTGTGATCACAATTTCGACCAAAATCTAAAACACCTAATGATGAAAGATACAAAACTCTAATGCAGATTTTCTTATTATCTTATCCGTTTCACCTTTTGTTGCTACAATCCGGTCTTCTCACACCATTTCGATTTACTAATTAATTAACTTATTTAACTATTTATTTCTTAAAACAGTAGTTTTCTCTGAGCGTTCGGACTATCACTTTGTAATTTTTCACACTGCAATCAACCTTCTGCCTGGTTGATGGTAGCGAGAGTCCTTACTGCCCTGAGACACATGTACTCACTCAAATTGGAAGGTATACAAATCCACAAATTACTACCAAACTGACTAGAATTAGTGCTGTCAAGTGGCTATAATAACATCCACTGAACATCAGGAAGTACCTGAAACTGTGCCAAAACAACAAGAGGCGACCACGAAATAATCACTCTCTTATATAAGCTCATGACGATGACATTGAATAGGAACAGAAGCGAAATTTATTTCATTAGAGTTCCGAGGGTGCAAACGAGTATCCGTGCACCTACACAAATAAGAACCTTGTCACACAACTCAAATTCAGATATCAAAGAACGATCTTTTCACCATATCTGCTGATTAAATTTTGGGAGTTGTTTAAGCTTGTGCCTTCGGCTCAAGGGCATTCGGGCATGTCTGGATTCTAATATTGTTGACTTGTGTTGTCAGTGTTTGTTGTCTATTGCTTTCTGTAGTAAATGTAAGTGCATTTGATGGGTCATCGACCCGCATTTTCTTCCATCTTTTCTAGCTCTCACGCTACTTTGCTTGTTTCGTTAGTCCACACAGTACCTTCTGGTTAGACTCAAACCGTTACAATAGCCTGTGAGTTGCAATGCATTCAAGATCTTACACACATCCTTCATGCTTTCTCAGTTAGGTTGCTTTCTATTGTTTGTATTCGTGGTACATGCTATCGTGGATGCTTTGTTTGATACAACGCAACCACTAACTAAATACAAGCATTTTAAAGATTATAGACCACATAGCGACAGTTCTATCTTTCTAAAACTTATACCAACTGACAGGTCTTGGGAAGTACGGTTAGGTAGTAAGAAAATTCATGATTCAGGTGCCGAAAACCGTAAGCAAACCGATGTCTACTGACATTTCGTGATATATTTACGTTATTCTGTCAGTAGTCATGTTCGCAGTTCATTGACTATTTGTGGTACATAGTGTAACATCCCAATCTCCCAAGTTTGGGGGAATTCTGGGTAAGTTTTGGGAAACTTCCAAAGTCAGATGACCAAATTTCCTCCGAAATTGGAAGCTTGGGATATTTTGGCTTCCTATAAATGACATTATTATGCTTCATTTCCTTCTTGTTTATCTGTTCTGTGAGAAATTGTTTGATGGAATCAGGTTGTACTTTTTAAAGCAGGTGAAAACACATCGCACACGTTCAAACATGCAAGTATTGTTTTTGCAGTCATTTGATAAGTAGTTGGCACTCATTTTTATTATTTCAACAAACTAGTTGTTTTCTGTTAATTCAACATAGTTATGCATGTGTTGCATTGTTTGAAATTCTTGTCTTTAAATGTGTCTTGGATCAGCAATTTAGTCTCGCTTTTGAGTCTTCTACATTTACTTTGCCTGAGCAGTTTTGTCCTCCGTTTTAGGTCAGAAAGATAAGGATTCCATTTGCAAAACTTGGAAAATTGTTCGGCGTAATGGAAGTCATAACTATACCCGCCTTGTCGGATAACTACATGTATGTAGTTATCGACAGAGCATCAAATGTAAGTTGGATGTTTTTTATTGTATATTCCACCTAAAAACACATTTTCGATTTGAGGATTACCATCTTCAGCTATTAGACATTTCAGTGTTATTGGGTCTTGATTTAGTGATCTCAATCAAACTATTGAGTCAACCGACCTATTGCATTCAGGTTTGTATCTGTACTTACTTTTGGCCTGGTGCTCAAGTCGTTTGTTCATGAGTATAGATAATTGTCTATTTTCAAATTCACTCTAGCGTTTACCATAGATAGTAATTAGTGTCTTCGGAAATACTGGTTTTGCGCAACCTGTTCATCACCCAATATGGTCTGACAATAAATCGTCCGGTAATTCCAAATGAAAATTGACTTGAATAATACAAACTATAAAGAGAGAGAGAGGAGATGCATTTCCATGGTAGCCGGTGACCAACGATCGGTTCATACGCAGTTTGTTCCCTCAGGATCCTGGAGCCCATGTGCACCAATGGTTTGGAATCAGGGTTTTCCAACTCCTCTAGCTGGATCCTCCATAACCACCCACCCGGCTAAAGAGCCGGACATTCACTTTTCGTCCTCTCAATTTCGTAAACAACACCAAGAGAAGGCAGTTAGTAGGACTTTCCTGACAGTGACTGTATACGCGTGGTCATGTGAGAGGATCTCGAGAGAGAGCGAGAGAGGGAACAGGCTCTCCCCATCCTTGGCCGTATCAGGGCGTTCAGGGGGCTCTTTATGGGATAGTAACTCAACGTTACCCTACTTATCATTGTATGCAGTTTTTTGGTAACTATAAAACATTCCCAACTAGGATTGTGAATATTGCATCGTTTCCTCATTTTGTGGGGATAGTCTACATTCACTCACTATGTTTTCCTACTAATTCAGACGTGCTAAGACAACTTACGAGGTTTCTTCTATTCAAATTTAAACGTTAGTTGATCGAATTCCCCATCATAGTTCGAGAATATCCTGTAGTTTTAATTATTTAGCACAAATTTAAAAAATATCTGACATTTTTTGTGTATAATCTAATACAAGATATGCGCAGTTGTGGATCCAGTGGAACCTGATAAGATTTTGAGTGCAGTCACGCAACGCGGTTTGCGACTTGAATCTATATTAACAACTCATCATCACTCGGACCACGCTGGAGGAAACCTTGACCTTGTAACTAAATGCAGGAAACAAGGCTTAGAGGGAGTAAAGGTGTATGGAGGAGATGATCGTATTAGTGGTTTGACTGATACTGTGTCTCACGGACATAAAATAAAGATTGGTAGCAACCTCAATGTTTGTTGCTTGGCTACACCATGTCATACTACTGGTCATATATGCTATCTGGTTACCGAAGAAAACAGTACCAAAGAAGGGGTGGTATTTACTGGCGACACGTTGTTCCTTGGGGGTTGTGGAAGATTTTTTGAAGGGACCGCTGAACAAATGTAAGTCAATGTAACTTTTGGCCATCTATACCTCAAACTGGTTGAGATTAAAACTACTAAGTCCCAATTCTGGCTAAGTAGCAAACTCGTTAGTGAGAAGTTTAAAGCTCTCAAACTCAGTCTCGTGTAAAGTAACCCTTCCACTGTGTGGGAAACCAGGAAGTGATAACCACCCTCACACTTCTAAGAGCATTCGAGACCACCGTATTTCTCTCGTATAAAGTTAACGACGATCACTTGAGAAATCCCAAGTAAAATGAGGCTTTACTGTTTGGTCTAGTATTTTGTTAGCTGCGATCAACTTGTTATAAACACTACCTTCAGGTTGACCAGATCCTCAAAATCAAGTATTCAACCAGTCTCAATCAGCTTAGACTTCATTTCAGAGCAAGCAGTAATCCCGATTTCAAGTGCATAAACTTAGTGTATTCTGTCTTATAAGTCGCTGGTCCATTATGCTTTTATTTTCTCTGGTCATTTTGTCCATAAAAGGCCTTTAAAACTGTCAGACTTGTTCACATCCTAGACATGCACTGTTACTCTAGACAGTCAGAAGGTTGGGTTCTGTCACCGTCTTCACCAAACGTAACTGTCATCTGCGTATCCACAGGTCACAAGTAATTCTCCTAGTAGCTCAATTTCTAAAATGTCAAACCATGAGAGCGCTTCCTGCCAAAGAGTGTCTATCAAAGCTGTGTAGATTTGAGAAAAGCGGGAAGCCCTGACGAAGCATACAACTTGTGGTTGGTAACTGCGATGACTTTCCCATAAATTGTAACTTGACCACTAATGTTTGAGGAGAGTGTGTATAAGGTTTATTTATTTCTCTGCCGATTTGCGAAGTGGAACTCCGCCTTAAGATCAGTAAATGCATCTTTGGTTGGAAGTCAGTAGATATGTCTGTATTCCAGGATCACGACCAGGTTTAAAGTAGTCTTTGTCTTCTCGGGATCGATCTTTACGAGTCGTAGTTAAGCGTTAGGTAATTGTTGAGGCTAATATTCCATACATTATGTTAGTCAAACTAACTTTTGTAGTTATCATAAAAGGGTTTCTGTCCTCATTAATCAAGAAAACCAGCTATCGAGACACCAGGTGAGATTACATCAAGTTTCCAGATTCTATATAATATCTATCAATCTAATTACTAAAACCGGACTCTCATTCCTAGAGAGTAGTCCATCAGGACCTCTCATTTTAGATTCCCTATGGTCAGGTAGCTTATAATGTCGTCTCATTGAGGTTATTTATCAACCGTAGGAGACTGAAGTTCAGTTAAGCTGTTCTTGGAGGTACTATCCCCATCATTCCAATCTCGCTTATGTTGAGTAAATCGTTACTCCATCTCCCGAGATATTTTGATTAAATTCCGAATCCCGAATATCTATTCACTTGACAAGTCCGAAAAGTTGTACATTGTTATCTATAGCTACAAACCTTTCCGCCTCTTTTTGCTAACGCTCTCAACACTACTGCACAGCGAAAGCAGGAAAGTTACACACCATTGTGCTGTTGTCTTTCACACTAAATAACTTTGTACTCAGATCTTTTTATCGTCACCGTGTTTTCTCATTGTTCGTATTTCAAAAAATTAAGCCTTAAAATATCATATACGTTTGTACAGCTTGATATTAAGTTCTTTGAAAGGTCTCTTCGCTGAATTTCGGTGTTTCAGTGTTCTTTATTGAATTATTGGTATAAACGCAAATACTAGTTAAAAATGGAGAAGGGTGACCCTATGGATTCATATTTACTGGGTTGGATTTCGAACCAATATTTTCAACATTTCTTAAGTTCCTGAGGATTACCATGGCTAAGTTAGTGTTTCCAATCACCAAGCGAGACAGCATCTTTTTTTTTAAAGTTGCTACGGCGGAACAAGTAGTGGTAAAATGTATTTAAATAAAAAGAGAGTTGAATAGTGGCTAACAGAGGAATCCGGGAGGCACGTTTCTTCCCATATGGGGTTCGATGATTGTTTGTGTCCACCCGTGTTTGTGCTTACGCTGAGATTCAAACCCACTACCTTTTACTTCAAGCAACCACTCAGCTATTAGGTCACAATAGGAGAGAACACATGTATTGTATTCTACTGCTAGCCATTGTCCAACTCGGCTTAAAATCCTTGTGACTCCGTGATAATATTGAGTCAATCCGCTTAAGATACACATCCTAGAAGAAAGTGATCATTTGCAGTTCCTAACACCAATGAGAAGATTCACTCAATCTTCCCAAATATGATTTGAGCAGAAAGCTATAACGGCAAAAGCATCACGTCTTTAAGATGTTTGTACTCGATAGTCCGGAAATACTGACCAGAGTGGTCAGCATCAGTTCATTATTTGTTTTACCAGGGTAACTCATTTTTGTGTCGCATTGAGAAATACCTTTATATATATTTTGGATTTTAATGTAGGTTTAAAGCACTTATTGAGGTTCTTTCCAAGTTACCAACAACAACGAAAGTCTATTGTGGGCACGAATATACTGTAAAAAATCTTGAATTTGGCTTAACTGTTGAGCCAAAAAATGACGCGCTTAAACACCGGTTAGAAGCTGTAAAACGTTTACGTGCGTCTAATCAAGCAAGTGTTCCCGGTACAATCGGAGAGGAATTAGCAACCAATCCTTTCATGCGAGTTTGTGAACCAGATGTGCTCGCACATGCGAAAACTACCGATCCCATCAAAGCCATGAAAACCATTCGCGAAGAAAAAGATCACTTTTAGATTTGAAACTGATTTGTCTTACGATAACAGCGATATATTGCAATTTCTTCAACGAAGTCAGTATGTCTTTTTATATTTTCGAACATTTAATATGCTGAACATTGATAAAACATATTAAATAAATAAATAAAATTGGTACTAATGAGTTGTTTGTTTTGTGGTTAAATTCAGGGATTTACATTGTCCTGGTTTCGATGACCAAGGATATGTTGTGCTTCAGTCCTCTAATACACTTAAAACCTCTGATCTTATAATACTTTGTTTTGTTGTTATTGTTGCAGAATGTGTTCATGTACGCGTAGGAACTAATAAATTTGTAATTACCCTAGTAATTCACGTCGGAAATGTTTTTTGTCATTGCTTGCCATATTGTAAGTTGTTACTAGTTGTATAGGAATGAAATTCCAGCTTATTGGTTGTATATCTAACTACTCTGTTTTGTATTAAGTCGATAAAAGCCACTGGTGATTTGTTTAGTCTCTTACCAGCCATATTACTTAGCTATTGTTAATGTCTCAGTAATTTAGCATGGAATCTAACCCTAGCTACACTTTTTTGAGTGTTTTTGTGAACTCTATCCATTACATAATGGCCTCCCAAACCTCCAGTTAGACCAACATGATTATATAGATAAACTACTAGGGCATAGCCTTTAAATTTTGGTAGATAAACAGCGGGAGTATTTGTACTACAAAGTTGTGTAATTAATGTTCAGTTGATTTGTTTTGGACAGGTAAACTTAACATTGGTGAGTTCCGAGAGCTATGAAGATTAATTAGAGGAATACAGGCTAATCCACTCAATAATGAAAATCAAATACTCTTAGTTTGTTTTTCACCTGTTCGTAACAGATGTTGAGTGCGGCAGCATCGAGATCTGAATCTATGAAAACATGTGTTTATTTACGTACTTCTTGGTGGTCACGTATTGTCTCGTATTTGCCGGCGTAGACTTTTATTGTATGATTCTATTTGCTTAATATGATTACTTTTGCTCCTTTCTGAACAGATCTTTTCCTTAGCTCATTGATGATGATAGTGAGTGGTACCGAAGATGTTATATGCTTAGTGAATTTCCGTACACGCAGCACATTAGTTATCAAGTGTACTTAACTTGATTCAATATTTAAAGACATCGTTTCCTCAGCTCTCCGAACAGTGTGATATAGTTACATTTCACTGTTTCGTAGTTTCAGTATGCTGTTTGGTATATTGACCCTAAATCAACATTGAAGTCGATTTATTGTTGATCGGTGTCACCTTTGTGGGATGTATACTCGTGGTCGCTTCGCTTGGTGTTAATGGGTAGTTGTGCGGCATGTTCATGTGCATTATAGATGCAGATAGCTTAATAAATATTAATAAAAAACCCAATAGAAATGTCATCATATTAGATTATATCGTGTAGATAACAACAAGAGATCATATGTGTGAAAATAAAAAGCGTTGTCAAATTAATAGGTTAGGTTAGCAGCGGATTATAATGTGGTTGCAGTTAGTTAACTAAAATGTTTCCGTTACAGTATTTCAAAGTTATAGATGGGTCAAATCAAATGATTTCAGAAACAATTATGAATGAAATCATGAGAATATGAGAAATAATTAAACAGTGGGATATTTTCAAATACGAAGTATAATAATGGTGGTTTAAGTTCACGATAAAGATAAGACCTACTTTTGTACGCACAGTTCTGGAAGTCCTCACGGATGGCAAGAGTTAGCGTTTTAGGGAGTTGGATACGAAGAAATCTGGGTAGTTTGGACATAGTATAAACAACCTTAAGATCAACATATGGATCAGTGGAGTGAATGTGTTCGGTTAGATGTTCAATTATGCAACTCCTAGTTGCTTCCCTCTCACGATTGTAGAACCACATTGGGATATGTTCTCGTATCCGCGTTGGGAAAAGGCGCTGGCTGTGGCGTATGTACCTTTCTCCACGACGACAGATGAACTGGTAGATGTACATACAGGTGATCAAACGAGGAAGCTTATACTTCACGGATACAGAAAACTAGTGAACGTTAGTCGCAGCTTTGCTGCTCAGGACGTTCTTTTTATCACTGCCGCTAACCGATTTTTAATTACACCAGAAGTTTGGTCACCTTTAACTTGCAGATTCACATAAAGATATTTCTTTGACACGGAATTGCCGTATCCCTCGCTCGGATTTCATTTTATAATCTATATAAAGCGACTTGTATATCCGTTTTCAGCCAAAGTTTTCCTGGAGAATGCAAGTTAGTTAGCATTCTTAATACTGTCAATAAATTGTAGAGTATCATGAACAGAATACTTAAGTTCTTGCCTTATAACCGCTTCCAATTTTTCAGCCAGCGACTGGGTGTTAGGCTAAATTAGACGTATCCAAAACAGGTCGTAACAGTAATCCGGGTTTATTTACTTTCGGCAATTCACATAAGCGCGGGATGATGATCGGACCCACTGGACATACGTGATTATACAAGTCCTGGGTTATTATTTCCATATTCAAATTTTTAACATCAGTTAGCTGTTTTTCAATTCGTAAGTTTTGAAAATTTAGTACCATTCTTTAGGATTGAAAGCATCTTGTTTAAGTAATCTTGAAGATCAGGAAGTACCACACCAGATCCTTTTTCAGGTCTACTTAGGATTCAGTCCTTATTTCTTTACAGGAGGATCTGCTGATCTATATAAATTTTGGTTAATAAGTCATTATGACCATTTTGTGTTAATGCATCCATGACAGCGACCAAGTACCATGGTTGCGAAATTATTGTGATGTTGGAATGAGATCATAAGTTTGATTTACTAGGTTTTCGAGTTGTATTTGCGTATAAGGTCTACTGGTTTTTACAGAATTTGGAGCCCACTGATAAGACCTGCATTTGGTTTGACGAAAGTGTGATTAAACATGTATTTTCCGGAATTTCTTTGAAAATTGTCATTTACATCTACATGTTTTAAATATTTGAGTTTAGCAATGTGGGATTGCTCTTCAGTGACAGTAAAAACAATCCCCAAATTGTTTACGTTCATCTAACGATCCATATGATGAGTGACTTATTAAAGATATGTTGCATTCTGTTCCAACTAGTCGGGATTTAATAGCATCGATACGACTAAGTGTATGATGTTCGAGGATTTTCGCCTTAGTCTCCTTTCACAAACGGTGATTAAACTCACTACTTCACTAACGCAAGTTTGGCGGTGTGACGTAAAAGCCCACTGAGTTCTTTTATCGTCTTAGGATCTTTGCATTTCTTCAATAGACATTTAATTCCCAATAAAACATTAAAAATACGAAGTTCAGAGAAGGGATCACTTTGTTATAACTTGTCAATTGAATGCTACTTGTTACATCTGGTCGTCGCTGGTTGTTGGTTCGGAAACGCTTATCACTTATACTCGAAATGAGGGAACTCGGCAATTCCCACGATGCGAAAGTAAGGACGCAAAGACTGGTATAGGTGAAGATTTATTGACCCCAAAACACGACGACGATAATCAAAAATACACTCGTTTATATATTGATTGTGCATACAATTTGAATAATAATTAGGATGGAATCACATATATGGAAAATACTTAGTTATAACATATCATATACTGAGCATAGTTCATGTCAATTGAATACAAGTATATCGTATATTATACAGAATAAAATATCGTACGAGAAAAGCAAAACAATTACCACACTGAATCAAAACGGAAGTAATGTTGAGCAAAACCAATCGAATCTTGACTTTTCTTCCCATCACATCACTTTTCAAATAATTCGTAATAACAACATTTTAATTATCTTATTACGACCACATTACAATCCGTTGCTAACTTTAATTTAACAAGGCTTTTTATTTGCACATATACGATCTTTAATCGTTATCATTCACACTAACCTAATATTACAACCACTCTATTGTATCATGTTTATATATCATCACGGAATTATCAACTATTAAACAAGTAAAACAGTACGAGATATAATTTAGATATCTATTATTAGTGACTAAGTATCAGGTGGCCTGGGAATTTGATTGTTATCCAGTGAACGTTGTAATCATTCTCTTGATTAGTGAAATTTGGGTACAGGATTTAGATTAAGCATTTTAGGGGTTGATGTTCACTATTGCTTGATAATCAAAAAAAGCTAATGTAAAAACAACTCTTCGCTAATATGGAAATCTCATCCTATAGCTAGGAATATTACCTAGTTAAGTTGCTTTAAACTGTCTCTACCCATAATTTACAGATATAATTTAAGACGAAGTGACTTACATCGTTTGGGACAGAACTATTGCAGTGACTTCACTACTTCTCTCACGAGTACTAACTTCTTTGGTGTAAGCGGATCAAACGATTCAAAGTAAGACGAAGTATCTGTGTACTGTTTTGCACAAAAGTGGGCAATTATTTACGGTTAAATTGTTTTAGTATGTATATTCCAAGCTTTTACGCCTTCATTGTAATTAGGAAGTTCCGTATTATTGTACAAGCTAATTAACGTATGTCATATGATGACGTTTATGGGATTGATGTTCACAAAATGTCAAATGAACCTTTTCAAAACACAAGGGCTTTCTGTATTTGAGACCTCTTTTTTCACTCCTTTTTACCAAGCAAAAATGTTACAAAGTGGTATCAGGTACTTTAATCCAGTTAGTTATAAGTGGCTTTTGTTTTTAATGGGATGTGATTCCATACTAGTGAGCCATACTATAAGCCTCTGCGTACATAGAAACACACCCAACAGACTAAAATCATTTATATTGGAGAACCTGGATATGTACCTAGCCTTTCTTAGCTGTACATAATCTAAGATCTTTATATGAGATTCAGGAGTAAAAAATTCATTATATAGTATATTTTCGATATCTAATAAGCAAGCACTCCTAAAAGAATTAAGGAACACAACAGACCTACACTTCCTTTTCATCAAATAAGAATGATTGCCACAGATAAGCCCAAGGTGAAACATGAATGAGTACATAACAAATGAGGACTGCCGAATAAGTCTGACTACTTTGAAGTGGAGTAATGTGCATATATCTAACAGCAAAGATTTTTGTTTAGAACGAATTATGTTTACTGGGTACACAAAAGTCAGTAATGCCAATATGAATTGAAGGCCCAGTTCCTTGCAGAATACTGTGGGAACCAAGTCATACTTAAAAAATTGTGAGTACATACAGCCCCGCATGCTGTGCTAAACCATGTAGATTTACACATACCAATACACCTAACGAGCGAAGATTATCGGACCATGTTCTATGGACAAAACACATGAAATCAGGGTAAAGTCGTGATTATGAGGTTGAGAACATGCCTTTCATCATTTGTATAAATTCTTAAGATTAAGGATACCCATATAACAAGCGGCTCATCCCGATACTACAAGAAATTATGCTCCAGTTGTCTTATAAAAGGTTGGTGATAGAAAATTTCACATCTACCAGTGATGGAAGACCAGAGGCCGTATTCAAAAGGGGCTTGTTAATCTACTTGATGATGCAGATGAACCAGCAGCAACACCTTCTGTTACTTGGAATATATCTGGCGTTGCTGAATGAGAACCACAGGAAACTATAATTTTAAGATGTTCGAACATGTTTGCAAATTTGGTTTGTTAAACACTACAAAACGTCATAGTTTATTTCCTGGTTCTGAATACACAAAGTAACGGATACGGTGTTACATGAATAGACTGAGTACAAGCCAGCAGTCATTGTAAAATTGTGCTTACAAATCGAATAGTAAGTAAAAAAAGATAGGTTTAACCAGAAAAAAACGTCTGTTCATTCAAGAAAAACTATGACATTTGACGTCAAACGAAGAGTAATATAGTATATGATAATATATATGTACATAACGTATCACAATAACTAGCTCAGTCATAAGATTACTGCTCTTCTCCAAGTGGGTCGGCAAGACCTTCTGTTTCCATTATAAGTGCTCTTTCTAATATCACTTTGCCTTCCTTGTACCGCTGACTCTCCTCCATTGCGTGTTCGTACATCCAACCCAACTTGGTATTACACTTGATGCACACAACATCTCTTACTAAGTGACGCCCAGTCAACATAACACGGTCCTGAAACGAACACAATCGTTAATCGGAGTTGCTCAAAACCAATCGTACTTGTATATCACTATGAACTATGTTAACAACGCGATTAAATAAGAATGCGCGGCCAGTAGCACCTGTAAAGCGAGTGCTAAGTATCTCGCTTCTATTTGTCAATGGAGTTTCACAATACTGACAGTGTATAATCCTATGTCCACCCATATGCTCTATGAAAATCCGACCCATCTTGGCGATTCGCTAGTCTAAAAAGGAAACGAAAACTACAGAATACAGCTGATTCCTGTCAGGTCGACCTCAGAATCGATACATTAAAACAAACTGTGTGCTTTGTAGTAGTACAAACTCTCCATATACTTTTCTGACATGTTTATCGTATTAAATAGGCATTCAATGATTGGGTGGGTAAATGTATCACTTTTAATTCGAGTTGATAGTTTGATGGTGGCGGGAAGCTTTAATAACGGATCAGATGATGTAAATTTCAAATCGATAGGGTAAGGAAAGTCATTTAACTCCACAAGTAAAATTTCTCTCATGTTTACGGTTGAAGAGTGAATATACGTCCTTCTAGATCATTTTCTAGGTTACTGAAATGGTGAATTCTGTATTCGACTAAGGCTGCTATTCATGTAATTTAAAATAATAGAAAAATGTGTTCTATGATGCACGTACATTAGACGAGAAATGCATTTCTAAAGGATTAGTGTAGAGATGGATAATTCCTCAAAGTACATACTTGAAAAGTATTGCGGATTTGATGGAGCTTCAATGAACTTGACAACCTGAAATAATAAACTCATGCTTCCTGATCAATTTTTAGTACGCTACCGCTATAACGAAATTGTCATTCCGTTCACTACTTTCGTCACAGTCTAGTAAGAACAAACTTATTTCTTTGCCCATAAGCCTTGATATTAAGCTGTGGTATGAGGGACTACACGACTTTCGACATAAACCTGTCTTCAGTAATCCAAATGAATTTTAAAAGTCAGCGAAAATAGGCAAAGCAGCCAGTAGGTGGGCTTGTCTGGTATGAGAATAACTGTTATTTCCATCATGCATTGAATGTATAACATCTGTCATTGTCGAGCAATTTCATGTTCGCTAATTGGATTATTGCTGCATAAAAAGTTATTTTTTACTGAGGATTTCATTTTATTCATTTAAAGCCATATATATGTTTTTATGAAGTAGTCACTGCACGTCACCTCAACTTGCTTGGTAAAAAAGCGATTAAAGTTAAAGTTACAGATTGAGATGAAATTTTCAGTAGGACTTATGCTTCTACACTTAACGGTCATCTGACGAGTGAACGATGAAATGTCCAAAGATACTTGATACCACACACAGGTTGAACGTTGAAAATATATACACCACTAATTCACGGACGCGTAGCTTATTTCCTTCTTTGTTTGAGAGTGAAGATGCCACAGGTGTTCGGAGTTTGACAACGCTTTAAACAGTAACACGTTCTAATATGAATCGTACCCACCAAGTGAAATCAAACGACAGAAGCGAGGAGGTTCGAAGATATATTTGATAGGCTATCAATGTATCGAGGATCGTCTGATCTAATCTGGCTAGCGATTGCAGGGGTTGTTGAGCTCGGCGTTCTCACTCGTGATCTGGTTCGGATGCATGACCGAACGCCTTCAGCTAGGTGAGTTCATTAAAACTAATGTGGTCAGCATCCAATGTCGAAAACTTACAGAGCTATTTATTTTGGGGATTTATTTACCGCTACAAGAGCAACGGCGTTGTTGCTGGTATTTCAGCAAGCCGCCGTTTCTTCTGTTAGATTATATGCAACAGGATATTGGAATGTATTTGAAAAGTGACAAGACGTGACTATAGAATAAAAATTAGTCTTTGGTACACATGCGCACATAATTTTAAGTGGTAATCAGATCCCCACTTCTGAGAACTATCAACAGCCTCATCATCAATAGTCCACTGATTTAGCCCATTATCAACTGGACTGACTGAAAGCGGACCACAGTTGAATATATATTCTTATTTCAAACTTTCACCAGATCCCTATTTTCGAAAAGATCTTAAACGACCGCCTACCACTTTACGACGACCGTATAACCCCTGTTCACTACTGTCATTTAGTTACAACAATACTTTCCGAGTTTTATCCCTTATCTTGAAAGGCAGTATTGCCTGGCTTTCAGGTAGAGAGAACCAGTTCAAAGAGTCACTAATGTGTAGACCTAACTTAATGCGCGTATGTCAAGTAGCTAAGCCAATACAGTTAAATGTAAGACAGATTAAAGCCTCTATCAAGCAAAGATTGAACTTATTTATCGACTACAATCAATTCTGTCATATCATCGTTGATTAAAAGCTTCTTTCTCCACTGTGAACTCATCAAAGGAGAAAGATTTATTTACTTAGCAGCTATGGCATACTTAATGCTGATACTAGGTAGAGTACAATCATCCTAATACATAGCTCAGTAATTCGATTTCCTTAACTATAAACTGGGTAAATATATGTGAACCTTACTTTGTACTTAGAACGCTTTGTTGACCCAATACGTACTTGTTATAATCCAAGTCGTGATGTTTCAGTATGACGATAATCGCTCTTTGCATTGTTGCGCGACCAGTTTGAATGAAAAATATCATCAGTTGTGTCTGCTGGACATTTTGTGACTTAGGTCCTGGAACATTTGTAACAAAGAGTACGGATTGAACAGTTTTGAGAATTTATATTCTATGTACTAAGTTCTTTTCTGCTATTTGCGCTTTTTAAATAAACACAAGCTAGTCATACCAATTTCAAGTACTATTGTGTGGCCACATATGATGGAAAAGTTTTGTGAGTATCGGTCGACTGAATGATATTGAATTCAGGAGGTAGTAACTTCGTGATTGAGTTCAATAAATTTACTGAATGACTAAAACTATTCAGACAGTGGTATGCGTAACTCGATAGAGATGAACCTTCAGAAGCCTTCAATAGAAATGCGAAACCAGTTAATTGAATCAAACCATGAGACTTCCGAGAACACATCTTTTCATACTATATGCATTTGTATGTGAATGATTAATTTATTATAAGGTGCCAAGGAAACTATGGAGTTTAGATTGCTTTAACGCGATTTGTAGATTCATTGCGGTTCCTTACGGATTCTTTAGCAATAAAGACATAACAAATCGTTTACATGAACTCATCCATGTAACTCCAAATAATTTAATCCCTGATTCCATATAATTTGAAATATTGTTTTTTGACGAGTTCATATAGCATCCAAATTGTTAGTGTGAACATCATTTGCTAAGTTCACGAATCAGTGTTTAAACATCAAAACGTGATGGATATAACTTTACACTTCTTTCTTTCTGATGCTTACCTTCCAAACTACGTTTTCTTCGGTTATGACGGTTCTGGAAGAACTCCGAAATAAGTGTGTGTGTGGTACATCACGAACCAAATATATGTGCCACATCTGTGTCTTACTCGATGCCTGCAAACACACGTTATGCTACTCATAAGCAATACTACCCTTGTCAGGCGTTGTAGAATAATAAACAGTGATGGTGGTGGCTAGCACTAGAATCCATGACGTGTATTTCATCCTACTTGGGATTCCCATTGGGTTCGAGTCCCGGTGCGAACATCAACTCGGGTGCAGGTAAGACCAAGTGGCGAGTCCTAAATAGGATGGAGTGGCGCACAAAATGTATAAATGTCAATGAGAGACTGATCATCTACAATTCTAAACACAAATGGTAGAATACAAACAACAAACAAGGAAAGGAATTGTAGAAAAATGTCGCAAAAATCAGCAGTAAGACGATGGTCAATCAGATTTCTTATTCGGAAATGTGGTTTTTGAGCCTGAAACTTCGGTAAAAAACCCGATTGGTCCAGTGAACGCAGCCAGACTTGAATGCTTAAGTTCACGGATACCTACTGTCAGGACGAGAGTTAATTGCAATCAATGGGAAAATGGACATAAATCATCAATAAATGTTAGTTTTAAAACTCTTATGACGTCACACCATATTTACTTGGAGAAACAGAACACATTATTTGACGACGATTATTGAATTTTATACGGCATGTCGTATCCAGGACAAATGTCTTAATTTCATGAAAGTATGTATAATGACGAGTTCCGCTCAACTGATTGTTCAACGGTGGTCCTTATTTTCGCGAATTGGTCTGTGCACGACCGATCCTTACGGAATCTGGTCTGTTGACCCCGAAGTTGGGTGTCTACCGAATCCTTCATCCAGTTCAGCAACACTCTGTTGGAAATTCTTCCTGGTACCGATAGTAGTGTGATGGCCCTGTAGTTCCCACATTTGCTCAGATCGCTTTTCTTTGGCATCTTGATGAAATATCCCTCTTTACAATCCGTTGGCACTTCTCCTTCTTCCCAAATCCTCCTGAATAGAATGTGGAGCATGTTTTCAGTTGATTCTATGTCTAACTTCAGTGCTTCATCTGGTATTCTGTCAGGTCCTGCTACTTTTCCACTCTTGGTTTGTCTGATGGCCATCCTAATTTCTTCGATAGTTGGTGGAGTGACATCTATACGAAGGACTGTGTGTGTTGTTTTAATGTCCGGTGGAATCAAGTTAGCTGGTCTATTTGAGAGTTCTTCTAGGTGCTACACCCACCTGTTCCTCTGTTCTTGAACCTCATTGATTGACTTGCCTTCTTTTCCTTGACCGGTTTATTATATTTCCCTTTCAGTTTCTTCGCTGTGTCATATAATTGTTTCGTATTTCCTTCCCGTGCAGCTTTTTTCTCTGTCTTTTCCACGTATTTCCGCTTGTCGGCTCTAGTGCTTCTGTGAATTCAGCTTGTGCCTTGATATCCTCTGTTCTTGTTTGGCTGTTGTTAATTACTGTCCTCTTGTCCTTCCTTTCTTGAATATTGTCTAGGGTTTCGATAGAGATCTATTCCTTATGATGAAACTTGTTGCAGCCCAGAACCTCCTGACACGTTGAAGTTAATGCTTCTTTGATCCCTTTCCAGTTTTCTTCCATAGTAGTTTTTTCTTCTCTCATTAGATCTTGTAAGGCCTAAAACTTGTTGTTGAGATCTATCTTGAATTCGTTGAACTTGTCAGTATGTCGGAGGAAGGCTCTATTAAACCATTGTAATGCTGTTTCCCCAGTTGCCCAGTGCTTCTTTAGCTTCGGTTTCATCTTGGCAACCACCAGTTGGTAGTGATTAAAAGCTTTGCCAGTTCCTTTCCTGGTTCCCACGTCTTCTATTGGCCTTATGAATTTTTACTGATACAAATATGATCTATCTGATTCTCCGTGTAGCTTTTTAGCTTTGTGTATGTGTTTATGGGGGAATATTGTCTCACCTATGACCAATTTGTTAAATGCACATAAATTTGCAAATCTCCATTCTCGTTTGTTTCTCCCAGTCAGTCCATGTCGTCCCATGATATCTTCATAACCGTTGTTGTCCATTCCGAATTTGTCGTTTAAGTCTCCCATCAGGATTGTCAGGTTCTCTTCTGGGCACTTCGCTATGATCGATTGCAGCCTCTCGTAGAACTGATCTTTATCGTCGTCATTGCTATCATTGTTGGGTGCATAACACTGGATAGCATACATTGTGATCCCCTCCTTTTAGATTTGAGAGGTGCTTTGATGATCCTGGGTCCATGAGATTTCAACCCTATTAGTGCTTTACGTGCATTTTTGGAAAGCGTCAGAGCAACTCCCTGAGTGTATGAAGAATTTTACTCTACGTGGCCGGAGTACAGCAACATCTCCCCGTACCTGATTTTTGTTGTCCAGCTCGGGTCTAATGGGTATCGCTGATTTCGAGAACCACCAAGTTAAATCTCCTCATTTCGGTTGCTATTTGGCTGGTCCTTCTGGTATCCTACATTATCCGGACGTTCTATGTACCTATATTAACTGTTGCTCCGGTTGTTAGAAGAAGCATCGGCCTCGTGACTTTCAAAAATCTCGGCTTTCATCATGAGGTGTCATAATTATCCCTTCAAGTCCCAGGGCAGAGTATAAATGGTTTAATTTGTTTATTCTGATTGGCGTTTTTTAACAAGGATGTTTTCTACGGGATGGGGTTGCTGACCCTATGCCCAACCGTCCTCCTTTGTACGGATTCAGGACCGGCTGTAGCCCTAGAGGAGCTACAGGCGGGTTATGTAACAACTCGCTTATGAAAAAATGTTTATGCAACAAGGATTTTTCAACAGGTAATTTCTCAATGGTCCAAAGAGTTAAATATCAACACCTTTTGGCTAATCTTTAACTAAAGTCAGTACAGCCATCATGATTGCAATCATTCATGAGTATGAAAAAATACAATTTGTTTTTGACAGATGTATAATGAATATTAACCCTCAGCAACAATATTTTTATGACTCCAACGTAGGAACAATGACTGTTAAAAGTGGAAAGTTGTCTTAAACTACCCATAATGTCTTTTACTTGTTAACACAGGAATATACAACATACACATTTTTTACCAATGATGTTTTATACGGGATGGTGTTTCTAACCACATACCCAACCCTTTTCCTTTACACAGTATCGGGAACGGGAATGACCTTTGTAGAGCTACAGGAGAGTTAATATTACAAGCAATCTATCAATAATATCAAAATTAACGAGTCATCTGATTTTCTTTAGGTTTATATTGACTGTTTCACATAAATGTTTCTCAGATCATCATTAGTTTAGGTTTATTCGCGTATTTTGTATCACTTAATTTGATGTTAGCAACAAACTACGATTTTAGAATCATTCCGTGTATCTGCCGATTAGGGTAAAATTAATTGAATCCCATTACGTTTCTATAAACGGAATATAGTAATCAAATATAGTGTTTATTCTTTACCCCACTAACAACACAAACGAACGGATTTGAATTTATCGCCGTTTCTAGTATAAATTTAATTGTTAGATAATTTCAAGTATAATATTTGTTTTGTAAAAAATAATTACAACAATGCATTGTATAAACATTATGAGCAGAAATGAATGGTTTCCAGCTGTGTAATTAAAGGTGATAATTTCGTCCCAGAGTTGATGTTCACTCCGGTAATCGAGTCCAGTACTGTTCATTTCAAACGCCATCACTTTACACACTTAGCTATTAGGTCAAGGTAGCCAATACAGATGCTATGCATATTTCTTTTTTGGTGATATTATATACATTTTGTGAAATGTTTGGTACCTACAACAAACAGTTTAGTGATTTCGTTAACGAATCTTTGTGAATTAATTTCTGAATATCCAGAGATTCCGACATACTACCCTTTTGATATACGGTTATTCTGATGTCATTTATTATTACATCGGCATCGCTATGACTTATGCTTGTAAAATGAGGAATCACTGCAGTTTTTCCCCACACGAATTAAAACACCAATACTGGCACAAATCAAAATTTATTAACCTCAAAACATGACGAAAACCCTTGTGTCGAAAATACACTCATTTATATATTGATTGTACACCCATCTTGATTAATAATTAGGATGAAATCACATATATGAAAAATACCCAGAGTTATAACGAATCACATGCTGTATGTCATGCTGTGCATAGTTTACATTAATCTAATACAAGAATATCATATCTTGACTAAACATGATACTTAAATAAATTAATGTTAAACTGAGTAAAATATCACATTGTCAAATAAACACAAATATTACTCTGAATAATTAACGAATTGAATTAAAAAACATGGAAGTAATGTTGACCAAAAATGACAATGAGCAAAAAGATGTAATTTTGCCTTTTTAATCCCATTATATCACGTATTTATTTAGTTTGTATTGTGAAAGTTAATTTACGTTGTTGATTGAGATGTGCTGATCAAAATAAATTAAAGATGTTGGTCATTAATAACCAATATATATATAATATTTTGAGACTTCAGAATTTGAAGGTAATTAAGCCACATCTATGTTAAAATTAGAATGAAAAGTGATAACAGAGCCCAAAGTTTTATCACGACGAAGTGAAGTTCTGATGGGACGACAATCAATCAAACCACTAAGTCATACTGCTCGAGTGACGTGATTCATTCACTAGAAGAACTAATAACGTCTTGTCACTTTCACTGTTGATTTTGGCTTCAGTTAGCAATATCACCAACAAGTAGTAATAAGTGACACCCATTCTCTTCTAGAAGCTACACCATGGTACTTAGCAAACACTTTGTGCTAGTTTCGTTGCTTTAATAAACTGATCTGCTCAAAATTATTTCGTCCAAGATGCAAGCTATTTAGAATTCAACGAATCACTTGAGTTGATCTTACTGGTTTCTCATTAAACTGGCTAAATAGTTTTATCCTTATCTACTTTTATCTTCAAAAAGCACTGGATCCCCTCCAAACTAATCCCATTTTCCTTATCGACAATCTACTGAATGCATACCGAATATAAAATTCTGACATATTAAAGAAATTTTGTTAGTTTCTTCAATACTTGTAAGCTGTGAACGTAAACATGATTATTATTTAAAATACGAAAGTGAACACCAACTGATATTCATTTATTTTCCAAAAAGTAGACGAGTTGTCGAAATAAGCGTTACTCAGATTGAATCCTTGACTAACATGTTTTAAAGGGGAAAAACTTTTTAAGAGCATAAAATTTATTTTGAAACCATTCACTTGTATCCTATACATAAATCAAAAGCGTTATTTTAGCCGGCTAATGAAATGATTACTGTCGGACATACCAATAAATTGAGAATGAAATAATCACACCAATACTTTTTCAAAAACTAGAAGGATAGGCATTTGTGAATTTTATTCTCCACCATCCCGCTCTGTATGAAACTTGTCAGACGAATTTTTTCGTGTGCCGTAATAGTTCGAAGTATGTATTCCATTAGGGTTTTCTCCAACAGTATCTGTTTCGTCCAAAAAACAACTTTTCATGCTTATGTGTGAATCCATATATCAGTAATAAGCTAACAGGGGACTCAACGTGTAGATGAGTCTTCAGCTAGTCTTAAACAATTTGTATAGTGCAAACTAAATCTTGATTATGGATAACTGTAGTCTGACTCCACAACACCAAGATAAAACTACACTTAATACTTAAAAAACAATAGCTATCCAGTTTATTAGATCATTAAATGACCCTACCAGTCTTCTGAATTTCTTTTATTCACTATGCATTCTGGTGCTGATTACAAGCATAGAAACCGCGGAATAATACTTTAAGGCTACAACTGATAGGCAAAAAAATTGAACACTTTGAAGTTTTATATTTCTGTGTTTTGGCTTAGAAAAATGTGAAGTCAGTCTGATCCGAACAACACCCCGTTTCTTCTTTGAAGATTTCTTGAAACTGAAGCCTTAAAAACAGTAAAGAAACTTCATTAACGCAAGCAAACTATCCGTAGCATTACTAGTCATTGTCATGTTGTGAATTACTATTTATTTTCCGAGACGTGTCTACAGAAAACTGGATACGATGTGGCTACATTATTCGTTGTACTTCAGTTGTTTAAAGTGTGAAGTACAATATCCTTGAGGTACTGGATGAGTTGGATCTTTGGTGACAGATGATCAAGGCGAAACATGAAAAGCTGAAAACTCTACCTTTTATATATTTGTATACACAGCTCCTATAAACCTTCTATTGTTAATCCAGGTCTCAATCCTCAGTAAAGAAGGAGGGTTGGGCATAGGCTGAGAAATCTCATCCCGTAGAAAACAAGCTTGATAAAAAAACACTAAACAGAAAAAATATTTCAACCATTTGAACTCTGACATGGGCGTTGAAGGATCTTGGTTTAAAGGAATTATGGAACCCCATGGTGAAAACAGAGATTCTTCGTATACAACGAAAAAATGAGAAGGGGAATACAATAAACGAGAGAGGCAGGTCAAGGAAAAGAAGGCAAGTCAATCAATGAGGTTCAAGAACAGAGGAACAGGTGGGTGTAGCACCTAGAAGAACTCTCAAATAGACCAGCTAACTTGATTCCACCGGACATTAAAACAACACACACAGTCCTTCGTATAGATGTCACTCCACCAACTATCGAAGAAATTAGGATGGCCATCAGACAAACCAAGAGTGGAAAAGTAGCAGGACCTGACAGAATACCAGATGAAGCACTGAAGTTAGACATAGAATCAACTGAAAACATGCTCCACATTCTATTCAGGAGGATTTGGGAAGAAGGAGAAGTGCCAACGGATTGTAAAGAGGGATATTTCATCAAGATGCCAAAGAAAAGCGATCTGAGCAAATGTGGGAACTACAGGGCCATCACACTACTATCGGTACCAGGAAGAATTTCCAACAGAGTGTTGCTGAACTGGATGAAGGATTAGGTAGACTTCCTTGATTATGAGAAGGCGTTTTACAGTGTGGATAGGAGAACTTTATGGGACCTCTTTTGACACTGTGGTGTACCTGAGAAAAATTTCAATGTCATACGGAATTCACACAACGGATCACACTGAAAAGAGGTGCATGAAGGACAGCCGAGAGACACACTTCAAGTGTGAACCGGAGTCAGACAAGATGGATTACTCTCGCTCTTTCTCTTCCTTCTGGTTGTTGACTGGATTATGAGGACCACCGAATCTGAAGGATAGCACGGATTACAATAGACAGTTTGGATGCAACTAGACCATTTGAATTTCACAGGTGGCCTGGTCCTTTTATCCTATATGTACCAACAAATGCTGGTGAAGACAGGCAGTGTAGTAAAACCTCTGTAACAGTAGGCCTCAACGTTCACGAGAGAAAAAGCAAGACCCTCAAATACAACACGGAGAACACCAACCCAATCACACTTGATTGAGAAACTCTGGACAGCATCGTCGATGAACAAGGCGGATCCGATGCATACTTAAAGGCGAGGATTGGCAAAGTAAAGACAGCACTCTTACAGCTGAAGAACATATGGAACTCTAAACAACTCCCAACCAATATCAAAATGAGAATCTTCAATACGAACGTCAACACAGTTCCACTGTATGGAGCTGAAATTCGGAGAACTATCACAACCATCATCAAAAGGTACGAGTATTTATAAACAATTGTCCACGTAAGATATCCAATATCCGTTGTTCGGATATCATCAGTAACAGCCTACTGTGGGAGTGAATAAACCAGCTTTCAGCTGAAGATGGAATTAAGAAAATACGTTGGAAGTGGATAGGACATATAATGCGGAAAATATCTAATTGCATCCCGAAGCGAGCCCTAACATGGAATCGTGAAGGGAAACGGAAAAGAGGAAAGTCAGAGAACACACTATAACGGGAATCGGAATCAGACATGAAAGGGATGAATAGCAAGTGGGAACAACTGGAAAGGACTGGTGGAGATGGAGTTCGATGGAGAAAGCTGGTGGGTGGCCGACGAAGGGTAACAGGCGTAAGTATGTTAGTAAGTAAGGTTTTGCGAAAGTGAACAAACCCCGTAGTGGCTTTAACTGAAAGTGAGATAAATTAAACATAGTCACTATGATAATAAAATTAACATCCGGAATATAATATGGCTTGACATAACCCGATTTTCTTATATATCACTAGGTTCTATTTTTTGTTGATATGTTTATTAGAAAATTTAGAAACTCTGAGCATTATGATTATATGTAAATCCCTTAAATAGGTTAATTTGCTCTTATTGTAGATAATGTAGGGCCAGAAAAAATGTAGTAATAAAAGTCATTTGCCGCGTAAGTGACTCTAACAAAATGGAAGTATAAAGTGAGACAGGTTTGTTTGTTAGGCTGATCTGTGGTTATTTTTGTTCCAATCTCGAGTTGTATCATTGACCCAAGTTTGTTTGCTATATTATGATTTTAAACATTACAAGATTTGAGTAGCAGGAACAGAAATAGGAAATCATGTAACAGAGATGAATATTAAGGATGTTTCATTATATAGCAAAGTTTTTAAAGTGACATTACTAATGCCAAAGCACATTGTTGACATGAATATAATGAAAATGTCACAATCTACAGAAATAGAGTTCATTTCTAGTTACTTTTTACTTACACTTTTATTTGACATCTTGTATTTCAGGAAATTTGTCTTCCTCATATATTATATATCATTTTAAGGGGGAAATCGCACTTTATTCTATAAATCTTTTGGATTGTGATTTTAAAACAGAATATTATCCGGCTAAGTTCTAAGTACAACAGCCTTAAAGCATTAATTAGTGGTTTATTAAATGCTTACTCTTAGGTTTGATACTGTGCTCACTGGGTAAACGTTGAGGGGAATTCATCAGTGCTAGGGAATCCATATATTAATCTCTATTTGTTACTACGCCATCTTTCATATATATTGAAGATGATAAGTTGTAAATCTCATTAGGATGAATTTATACCCGTCTTTATGCATCAGTGCACCACGATATTTTCATGGCTCTGACTAATTTGTTGGAGAATGTAAGTGACGACAGCGAGGGAAAAGTGGCTCGACTTCAATCATTCTGATACACCAAAAGTGACCGTTATACACAGTACGAATGTAACAGATAAACGAAAATGATGACAGTGAAAATTCCAACGAATGTTATTCAAAGCATCAGTTGAAGTTCAGTACAAACAAACTTTCTTAATAGATATGTAGTATTGTTTCATGAAATTAACCAAATTTTTAGGAAATGATTATTTGGATTTTACCATACATCTAGTAACCTGTTGTAAGCATTTTTATTAATATTGAGCTTTGTGGACTAGCCAACGTGTAATTTGACAAGAAACATAGCAAAGACCTTTAACCAGTTTATAAGGAAGTGAAATATGGAATTGATAATTGAAATGAATACGCAAATCTAGTTAAATCATTTATTAAGATCAAATAGTAATTAAAACGGTAGGAAGAAATAATATATGACTTTCCGAAATTAGATGGTTATTCAAATTTATGCTGTTTATAAGAAGAATTTGAAGTTAGGGGGACTTTTGGATTACATCATAGAATAGGGCTATTCATATATTAACAAACAGTGGCCAGATGGATCATATTTTCGGTTCTCTTGATAGTTAGAATTAGCTAGTGCTCACTAGAAATAATCACGGTTATGGAATACGCTACTGTGACAGAGAATATTAGTATAATAAGTAGAAGTATTTAGTTATTATCAAAGAAAGGAGATTGATCGATGGGAATCTGGTTTTTTTAAACGAATAAATAAAGCTGTCCCGAAATTCGATTTTCCAATTCCTTAGTTGAAGAAATATGGAACAGATTACTAGTATTGTTTATTGAATTACGTTTATAAATGTTATTATCCCTAAAAACCGCAGCAAATTTATTTACTTGTTTTAATTTGGTATTTTTTCAACTTTTTTTAAAAAAGGAAATCGGGATTAACAACTTGAGAACTCGACTCAGTTACTATTAGTTGTAATTTTATTGATTCAGATAAAAAAACCCACTGAGCAACGCAATTCGTGTCGGTCGTTCTGGTTTTGTGTCATTAACAAAAAAAGAAAAAACAGCTAATAATGATTAAAAGTATGCTATTTATTTCCAGTTGTTAATAATCACATTTAAAACGTAGTCAACTATTTACTACAATTAGACAGGTGATAAATTAAAAAAATACGGTGATACAATATGTATTTTTTAAGCTTGGTCAAGATGATATCCCCAAGAAAAATACGATTAAATAGCCCAAAGAAATTCTAGAATTACTTTGTATGAAATACAGTGAAATGCTCAAATAGATGAATGCCGCTTTACTTGATGCCCTACATCAGTTCTTCATAAAATTTCAACGTAATTTTGATTGAATATTTATTGGTTACTGATGGAAAGTTTATATAAGGAATGTCATATTAAAAATTTATGACATTATGTCGCTCTATGAATTTTTTCCGAACTTTCGAGTGAGGAGATGGTTTCTCCGAGACATTTGGGGTTTCCATTATCTATGTATTACTGATAATTTGACCATTGGGTCACTTATTTTAGCTTACTTCACAGGTTAATAAACTTGAGATGATAACGGTAGGGATCTTCGTTCATTTCGGTCAAAGTATAACAAAACTATCGTACTGAATGTTAAAATCAGGGTAACGATGAACATAGACCATACGGAAACAAAAATAATTCTAAGTTTAATAGGATTGAAAAAGATTTGTCACCAAAAAGTAAATTTTAATTTTTATAAATCGTGAGTGTTGTTATGAATTGCATTAAACAGTTGGTTATTTTTGGAAATCACTTTATGAACCTCCGACTTACGCGTCTAATCCACAAGACATTAGGTACACGTCAGAATAAGGACTTGAACGATGACCACTGGCTGAAGCTGATTTGAGCATAATCTTTTCCTTTATTACTCACAAATTATTAACGCGACCAAGTTTCGGAAATAAGGGATTCCAACTTCCTCAGGTGGTGACTTTGTACCTAACAATTATGTTTAAATGTCAAATGTCTTCTTTAGCTCTTACATATCTGAATGTACCCACTAGGAATGAAGACCAATGCGTAGGTTGTTTAGGTAAAAGAGTTAAAGTTTGGTTTTGTGTGAGAGATCCTCACTAAAAATTGTAAATCCTTCTTGTCCTTCCCACCTATTGGAGACTAAATTCGGTTTCTAGAGACTTTAGAAAGTGATAGACATTCACAAAAATTCAATAAGCGAAACACCATGAAACTAAGTAGTAGAAGAAAGAAATGTATCCAACATGACACGACCATGATATCAGTGATTAGTTACAACCTTTACAACACAGCGTGAAAACAAGTATATCCCACAGTATACCACACAGTACCTTCGGTGAAAGACTACTCAATCTGGATTTTGGATACTGTCACTTGAAATGTGAATAATTCCAGTCCATATGTTTTCATGTTTTGGTGAATCGAAATAAACAATACAGTAGTTTTGGATTAACACCTACTTAGAGAACTATTTAGTTGACAAAGACGAAGTACTATGTCTTTAGTCTGTTAAGTTATGAAAGTATGTGACTAAGTGAATCACCCTCTTGTCTTGATAGATTGAAGATGATTGGATTAGGTAAGGGTTTTGAAAAGAGATAGTACATTGGTGAAGATAACAATGTTCAGATTCACACAGATTAGCATTTGAACGAGAATCAAAGGCCTACTTACTGCTCACAAATAGTGAAGTGTTTAATAGAGATCAATTCATTTCTCTACTATATATATACTAAGTATATCATAAGGATTGTGATAAGGTGTATCAATTCAACTTTAAATGTCTCATCATGTTAGCAAATTATTATAGATATTATAGCAGCATAAATAAATTATCACTGTTGTCTACTTTTAATGAAATTTAATCATTTTATTGAGTTTGATAAAAAAAGTCTTTTCAAACACATTTCTATCATCTGATGTTAATTTTGATTGAAGTGAGTAGACTTTATAAAGCTAAAAACATGAGAAAATCTAATTAACATAGAATTAAGTTTCTTTGAAGTTTATTTAACGTTATCCTTTGAACATCAGGATGTGTCTGAATGGTTCAATAATTACATTTTTTGTTCTAATCGGTTTAATTTTGATATACTAGATAACATTCACTTATAATTCAATATAAAGAGGTTGAAAACGAACTAGCTATTCCACCCTATCTTAACAGTTACTGAAGAAGTATACACTTAAATTAATCCATTCCAGAGAAGGAGATATTCAAATTATAGTCGATATAGCATTCATGGAAAGTGGAACTTCAAAGATAATGTAACTGTCAAAACAAGTGACGAAATTTTTAGAAATTTAGTGACTGACATTAAAGCGATTTATGGGTATCAGCCAGGTTTTAACTTGACGAATGGTCACGTGACTTGGAAAACATTCCTTCTCGGTGTTAAAATTATAGACAATTTTTTGAAAAAAGACAAAAGTATGAAAAGGAGACCTCAAATATTGCAAAAGTTCCTTTAAGTCCTTCTGTGCTTGCATTTATATTCCTTCTAGTAATATTCATTTGGAATAATGTTTTATTTTAAGGATAATTAAGATTGTGCAGTATTCCTCAATGAAGATTGGGGGGGGGTAACAATCGAAATATGACATGCGATTACTATGTGGAGTGGCACTATAATGTTGCACTTTGTTATAATTCAGATGCCACTAAATCAACCAAAAATTAAGTTTTCCTTATCCAAATGAAAAAAATGCATTAGACATTTAATAATTGACTACGTAATCTAAATTATATTAGATGGTACGAGTTGCCTTAAACCTTCTGACAATTCTTAGATATCAGTACTTACGACAGTAAAATCTGAAATAAACATGATTAGTGAAACATCTTACACAGCGTACAAAGAATGAGAAGAACAAAATAGTGGCAAAAATGAAGCAATAATTCAGAAACTTTCAGAGAGTTTATACCCCCCTATGTACTTACCCTTATAAAAGTACATATTTCGTCACTTATACAATTTAGGATCCTGGTTAAGATTTGCCACTTCTATGAATCGATTTAACAATCTAATCTTCGATAAAAAGAAAAAAAATCAATTCTGTTATTACCCTAAAACGTTTCTAGAAAGCAGTATCAATAAGTGTAATAAATGTTTATTTCACTTGGTAGATCCTAGTGGTTATTCTTAATAGGATTCTAATCAGTTCTGGTACTTACAATTCTCTTAAAATTTCATTTAGTTTAAAGTTTTTGTTCATGATGATTTTAGATCATTGTCATAGCATAATAAATGTTTGTATTTATCAAGAGTATCTTGAGAATTAAATCAGTGACTTGAATTATATTTCGCTGCAATAGGAGTAAAGCGTTTTCCGCACTATAAAGTCGAAGATTAGTACGTAACAACATTTGATATTTAGTCTCGAATCCATTTTATGATGCAATCTTTTCTATCCTCCTATAGACATATTTTCCATATAACTATATATACGAATGTACAGCTTTAGTAAATGATTTCGTCGAAAAGAAAATTTTCTTCTCTGAATTCGCTGTTACTTATTCGAAGCCAATTCTTCAAAAACTGTATATTATATTTGTATAATACTCAGAGAGCGTAGCCGTAATTCCTAGCAGTCTATGTATTGTAATGATTGTGCTCCATTCTCCTTCTTATGATTCATTACTAGGGTACTCAGGTGTATGTTTATTTCAAGTGTTGACTCACATCGCAACAAACTATGCTAAATTGAGTTTATAATTTGACGTTCGAAAATTACAGGATCTAAGAAGCTTCAACTATAACTCACTAAATAAGATGAATTTATATTATTCGGTTCAAGTTCAATTACTTTTGACTTCATGTGAATAGAATAAAAATGGACTCAAACCATCTGATGGTCATTAGTATGTAATTTGGCACTTCATCTTACAAGGAAGACAAATATGAATCGATATTGAATAAGTGTCATTTACCGTCCATCTCCTAATAAATATTACTGTCGCTCATCTAGACATCTTATCTCCTTAGCTGAACATTAAATAATTAAATTGTTTAGCTATTGGTAGTAACAAAACTATGAGTCATCCTGTGTCACCAATGTCTGCAATATTTAATTTTCTGGTAAATCATGAATTTGTCCTAGAACTATTGCTTCTCACCTTTATCAAATATATTTCATTACTATCATCATAATGTGGAGGAAACGAGACATTATTCGGCTTGTGAAGTGTTTGAGGTAATCATAACTTCACCGACAGAGATCAAACACTAAACTTTATCTCACTGTAGCTTCACGGCTCAGTTTCACAGGTTAATATAAATGACCGTAATTAATGGAAATAAATAAACTGGACACAAGATTTAGTCTTTAAGTTCAAACAGGAATGTTTGTTTTTATTCTGTTGAGTAAAACGGTTCACATAAAAATTGATTTAGTCTCAGTTGAATAAAATAATTGAAATTGGACAATACATTTTAAAGTTATTTGCTCATCATGCATTAAAGATTATTCATTTAGTTTCTACTACCCATAATGGTTCTGGACCACGTTTAGCGTACGCACCAGCAAATGTAGCATCCTCACACTGACTTAATATATTCTCCATGGTTTCTATAGAGTAGCGGATTCTACTGATTTGAGATGTGGAACAGATTTCATTTGACTTAGTTTTACTTGCTTCGATTGTTTGCCAAGTGAAAACATACAAAGTGATTGTTATCCAGAGTAAAAGTTTTGTTGACATCTAAACAATAAAGTGAAGCAGGGTAATAGAATAACTATTTTGTGTTACATGGTAGAACTATTTATACATTGTATTTTAATTAATTAGAAGTGAAATGTAACTAGATTTTAACAACACTTACTTTCTTATAGACTGACAAAGAATTCTGTAATGCCATTTCTAAGGTTATTCATCAGAGAGTTAACAGTCTTTAAAGGCTAGTAGTTTTTTAAATGGCTAGTTACCTTTACATAAAGTCAGAGTGACAATTATTTAAATTTAAAAAGGAAAAAATGTCTCAGAATACAAGTTGGTTCATAGTAATAAAGTGACAATTTCGATAATATTTCCCATCAGATAATATGGTTTGTAAAGGATATCATTAAGAAATCAGTTGTAGCAAGGTGTTATGATTTATGGGAATAACAATATAATTTTTAAGAGTGGACATCAAAGAAGATGCTGTAGAATTTTCAGCAACTAATGTCATGCTGGATAATTACAGCATCCAATTCGAATTATTGAACAATAGTTCAGTTATGAAGAGATCAACTAGTATTTGAACATGATCTTTTTCAACTGTAAATGTTTGTGTTTACAATTTAAATAAGAAAAAGAAAGAGATAAATATATTTGTGAAGAAACGAAATATGCTTTTGACGTTTATCGACGCTTATAAGCTACCATTATTTACATAAAGTCATTTATCACTTTTTTCAAAATCTTCATAATATGTAGTTCATGAAGACTAATCTATTATCTGATAGAACTCAAATATCAATTAACAAAACTACTTATTTAGATATACCTATTTTAATATAGACGGAATATAAACTAATGTCAGGAGTGTTAGCACTATGTATTAACTTATTTTAATTAATTCAGTAGTAAAATATCAATATTTCAGATTGATAGCAAGCAAGATTAATGATACTAGTTTAAAGAATAGAAATCAATCTTCATTCTGCCTTTTTTTACTTACATATTATTATTCATTTGGTCTACAAGATGATAGCAACAAGTTTCAATGAGTTAAACTTCACCAAAAATTTAAAGGTCTAGAATATTTATTTTTATGCCTGTTATATCCCGAAAAGAATTATGAATGGTAACTCTTGGGAACTATTTATGGACCGATACGATGCGTATATTTTTATTGTATAATTGTTAAGTAGCTAAACTATACATATTCATGTTCCTCTTTTTTTATTTTGACACATAGACTGTTATTATACGATTTACCATTCTTGAGTTCTACCCACTCTATTAATTACAGTCTCTCACATTTCCAGCCACTTCTGGCTACATCTTGTACAAATGTTATTTTCGATTTTATGGTACGATGTGGTCTGTTTGGTTGGTATATAAACCCAGTACGTTTGAAATACATGATTTATACCGCAGAGGCTGAGATTGGTGTTCTGGACTTGATAGGCAGGGTTAGACAGGAAGAAGGACCGATAAGGACTCTAGACTGCTCGTACGAGTTTATGCGTCATTGGTCCGATCGATAAGTTACCGTTTCCCAATTGGCGGTATCATTACGTTATATTTTAATAGGCACTAAGGCCACAAGTTATAACAATGCCATAGCATTGATTTTGTATGCAATAAAATAATATTCATTTATATCCTAAAAAAGTAATCATCCATATTAAAACTTCTAAGTAAATGATATGCATACATGTACAATATGACAGAGCATTTCATAATTTTATCTTAATAAATATGTTTAGTGAGAAAGAGTAGTTTGTGAGCCTGGATTTTCAAAATTATTCCCGATTTAAACCTTTCGAGTTTATTACTACGCTGAGTTGCACTTTATATTTTGTATTTACTTTAGCTTATCACTCATTTATTTTAACTCAGCCTATTTCAAGCAAAGTGGACAAATAAACTATGAATATTATCAGAACGCTGAGGAGTCCCATACTAGGACGAAACGGGCGTCCAGTGCTTCCAGGTTTTCAATAGCGTCCTAGCTTAGATTGACTCGTGAATTCAACTACTAAACTATGGATACTTTATTTGATTTTATGTGCAAGTTGAATCATATGAAGAGAATTTTAAACCTTAATCAGTCATTATTATCTTACAACATCTTTTCATCATAGCTGTTCGATTATTACTTCGACGTCTTCATATATGTTAAGTAGACAGTTACCTGTCACATTTCTGACCCGTAAATTATTTTCATCCTTCTAACCTCTCGATTAGTATACAACCTAATTTTGATATTTGAAATTTCTGACCACTATATGTAATCTCTTTCTATTCTACTACAGAATCACAATTCTTAATACGAATGTACGACTTTAGTAAATAACTTTGTCGAAAAGAAAATTTTCTCCACTGAATTTTCATCATTTTCATTCATCCAGACAATGGCTTTCCTTAATATTTAAATATTTAAGTGAAAAGAAATTTATACACACTTTCATGTATATTTGAACGAATATTTTCACAGTAGTTGGCCTTGATAGTATAGTATGATAAAAAAAATGGAAGTTAGTGTTTAAAAAGACCTTAACGTTCCACTCGGTAGTCTGGCTGTAACTACTTCAGTGACATAATGAAAAGTCAAATTTATCGATGAAGTTGATTTGTGAAACAGTCTATAGTTTTGCACAGAATTCACTTGTATATGTTTGTGAAATTTATAAAAATTGCAGATATTAATAAGCTAGTGCTTGTATACAAGATGTGTAGTGTATTTAGTAAAATTTTCAACTATTCTTTTTCGAACTCTAATATTTCAGTACTTCCCAGATTGAATCTGGCTATTTATTAACAAAGAGTCTTTTTTTAATCAAAAACCTGATTTGCAACCAAACTTGAGCATAAATGAATAGTGATGTACAATTTTTTAAAATCTTTAGAGCTGCAAATTGTATAGAAATTATAAAAACTATAAAATAATAATTAAGAGACAACTTACAGCTTAGATTATTTGAAAAATTAGTTGGACTTTAGTTTTCCGAAAAACACGGTTAGTTGTTATGACGATACGCATATATTTATATTTTTGAATCAGACTTTATATGAATTTTGAAAATGTATGATTGGTTGTCTAAACTGTTTGAGCCAATCATAGAGTTTTAAACTGTTAGGGGGGTTTCAAGTTTTGCTTAACACATGCACCAAAAAAGAACAACGAAAAATAATGTCTTACGTGTAATTTATGGAGTTAAAGTGAAACTATTTCACTACAAACAGAGATGGATGATGACTAACAGTGAGTCTCATCCTATTTTGGAATGGTCAGCTGAATTTACCTGCATCTCATAGTTAATGTTCACTCCATCACTCCAACTCAATACCACTCGTTTCAAATATCATTGCATTATCCACTTAGCTACTGAGTTCGGATAGCTAATGCTAGCCACTATCCGTCTTTGCTTATAATGCTTAAGACTTAGGTAATATCAAGGCGATCCGCATAGGAAGGACAAGGGCCGATAAGAAACTGATCACTTTCAATCCTCAACATCAGAGGGATGATACAAACTATCAAAACGAAAAAAAAAAGAAACTATTTCACATTCCAAATAGACCATTTTATAGAAATCGAACTGTTATGTTAGCCGTCGCAAAAGCCTCTAAAATTATAGACTGTTGAAGTTTTTAAAATCAGTTCTTTATGTAAAAGACGAAGGGATTTTTAATGGATATAAACGTGAACCTCGTATCATTTTTAGTTAGATTAGAATTTATTTTGGATTTCAGTTAACCAGTAAACATTAGTTTAAAATTATAATAAGTCTTAGTGTGATTACTTATAAACTGATTGAACAATGTTTGAAGCAATTCAAGCTGAGAATCAATGTTATTATTCACATCACTAAGACATCAGTGGCATGCAGTTCCCTTTTTAATTAAATGAGCCTTTAAGAAATTTTTAAATCACACTGGCTCATTTGTCCATTGTGCAGTAAAGTTATCTTCATTCTGAATTAATTCGGTTCTTAGGTAGAAGGTATTCTGCGTTAAGTATGGAGCTTTACAAGTTTTGCACACATAATTCAAATGAAGTTGATAAAAGGTAGTATGAAATAACTGATCTAATGTAATCAGTCTTTATGTTCATTCTAAAAACAACATTAGGGTCTCTTGAAATAGTTGAATATTCGTATCATGAATTGAAATTGTCACTAGTCTGTTTTTAAAGATATAGCCTTGATATTTTCAGAGATCAATAATGTAGTGCTTTACAAGCATGCGTGTTGTTGCAATGCTGTTGTCTTTCTTTTGACAATGAACAGTTTTATTTCTCTAAAGCTTAGCTGAATCACTCACGTGAACGTGAAACTTTGTATTAAATCTAACTTATTTACGCCAGTTACCCCTCATCGAGGACCATAGGCAACCCACCAGTATTCTCCATCGAACTCCATCTCCACCAGTCCTTTCCAGTTGTTCCCACTTGCTATTCATCCCTTTCATGTCTGATTCCGATTCCCGTTATAGTGTGTTCTCTGACTTTCCTCTTTTCCGTTTCCCTTCACGATTCCATGTTAGGGCTCGCTTCGGGATGCAATTAGATATTTTCCGCATTATATGTCCTATCCACTTCCAACGTATTTTCTTAATTCCATCTTCAGATGAAAGCTGGTTTATTCACTCCCACAGTAGGCTGTTACTGATGATATCCGAACAACGGATATTGGATATCTTACGTGGACAATTGTTTATAAATACTCGTACCTTTTGATGATGGTTGTGATAGTTCTCCGAATTTCAGCTCCATACAGTGGAACTGTGTTGACGTTCGTATTAAAGATTTTCACTTTGATATTGGTTATATAAAAGTTTCTTAAAGTAATTCTCATTCCTCATATTTCTTTGTGATAAAGAATGTTCATTGTGTTTGTATTACATTATGATGGAGAGCAGTTATCAAATTATATCATGTACTATCAAATAAACAATTCTCTAAGTTTTTATACATCACCGGTTGATTCAACAAACGTAAGTTTATGTTGCATTAAACACGTGATTATTGTCAAGGGAACCAAAAGTGAAATTCTAAACGTCTATTCCTACCGAATAAATCATCTTTCAATGGTGTCGGAACATAAATCAGAGCCTAAAATAAAACGATGAAAAAGAAATTACCATTGATTAGTTAGTAAAAATTACTGATAAAATAAACAAACAAATATTTCTTGTCACTAGGTGAAAAAGTAAAGTGTAATTAGTTTACATGAACTGCCTACTTGAGTTATGTTGTTTACTTACTATATTGATGTTGCTGATATCTGATCTATGACTGATAATCACTGCCATCGGTATCTACTTTAGTTGTTGTTGAAAATCACTTAGATCACTGCTCACAATACCATCAAGGTCGTTGATGAAACACCCGTTAGATCAAGGGCAAAATTTTGAACCTGAATGTGAAATTCTTTGGTTCAAGTTAACCGACGTAATAAAATGACTTACTTTGAATGCAGTTTAACCTGTTATTAAATATATTTTCCAGTTTTAAGAAATTTATTTGTTTCATATATGTTAAGTTTTTTGAACCTATATTAAGTGTAGTTATTCACAATAATTAAAATAAATGAAATCATTCCTTTTTCCATACATTTTTAAAATGATCTACAAGTGAAACACGAACCTAATGTAGTGAGAATGAAATGAGTTGTCATGTTCTACAAATTAACTCTCTGATTGTATGCTTTGCTGTCATGCTGTTTTCTGTAATCAAATACGTTATATATTGTATCAAATCAACACAACAGTTCAGTCACTTATAGTATGAATTACTTTCAGTGTTAAGTGTGACAATGAAAATGTCACTGATAAAACATGTACTATCCATCATTGCTTACAAATAGCTTGTGAATTAAGGTAATATCGAGGCATACGCACAGTATGCGCATATGCCAATAACAGACTGATCAGTTGCAGTCTTAAACCTCAATGGGAAGATACAAGCCAAACAGTACCAAGTAGTTTCACAATGATCTAAAATTTTAATGTTAATTATTCAAGAAGTACGGAAGTTTCAGAATTTTAATAGATCTTATCGAATAGAATAGGTAAATAAATTGTTCCCAATGTGATATACCTTCAAGGTGTACGGTCTATCATTTTCAGTCTAACTATTCTTAATTATTAGCACAATAACTTTTTATAAACACAGAATTTTCATATTTCAATCCAACGCAACTAACACACTTAGAATAGAAGTGTAAATTTGTGCTGAAAGTTTTATAAAATAAACTGATAAAAAAATGATTACATCTGTTGATAGGAGTTATTTACTTGATTTTAGTTTTATTTATCTTAGAAAATACCAGATGAGAAAGCAGGTAACCTAGTGGGCTTATTTCTTTCAACCTGGTTTCTTTTCCCTTGTGTTTTCTAAACTAAACTCTATTCATGACCATTCATTTTTCTGGGTTCGAGTAGATATTTTCCTAAAATATTTAAGTTGGGAAACTGATTTTAGTTGTATTACATGTTGTGGTCGTCTATAGAAGAACCTATTAATGCTGTAAATTCTATACGGAACTTCTGCTTTCATTTTGGTCGGAACGGTTTTAGGAAAAGATAATATATTTCTGCTTTACCATTTTAAATTTCAATAAGCTTACAGTTTGAATTAAAAACAGGTAAACAGATGAAACATAATTACTGTGATTCTAAAATATTTATATTTCGGATAAAATTTCCATTTCATTGAACGACTATGTTTAACTAAAGTGAATTTGATCTGTTATCATAAGCTTTGTAACAGTATCAACAAAACTTATTAACTTTCGCAATGATGTTAAGACTGGAAGTCAACAGAGGCATAATTCACTAAACTTGCATTTTGGACCTCTGTCAAGTGAAAAGATGTGTTTGTAACTGATGGATGAGTTTCAAGGTATTGTTAAGTATTTCCATAAGGTAGATATTCAAACTGAGTCAATTAAGGGCTGATTATGACAGTTTGAAATGACTGAGATGCACTGTTTTCGGTAAACAGATATGTCATTATTGTTTAAGTAGATATTGTAAAAAGATTAGTTTTAATGTTTTCTGCAAGTTATTTTGGAGTGCGGTTATGTTAAAACATCATTTGGTCATATAAGTTAGTTAGTGAGCTTCGCTCTTATTTATAGTTTTCATTAGTCAGATATGAAATAAATATGTGTTTTTGTTCCCCATTACTTTATATTACGGAATATTGTATAACCCATCAACAAATATTAGTGACTGTTTGTACAAGTGGTTATTTTGACTTAGATTAATGAAAATTAATTAGAATAGAATAAAAGCATTGCACAGAATATTCGTTCGCAAGAAATGGAATTCAGTTGATAAACAAAAAAAGAAATTTTACACTTTTTAAACTTATAAGTAACCGATGAGAATTCATAGGGTACAGTGAGCCCATATCATCCCACTTTCACTATTGTTATTTTTATTCGACTCATGATGATGTGTACACATTTTTTCAAGAATAGTTTTCATCATAACTTAAATAAGACATTGAAAATATTGTACTAAAATTGAAACTGTTTTTTGTACTTTTACTGGAAGATGATTACTAGTATGCTTCGTCTCTAGATTTATAAAGTATGTGCCGTTTAAAATTGTACCCTTAAGCAACTTTAGAACAACTATAGAATAGATTTAATGAATATTTATGAAATATATTTCAGACATGAATTTTTAAAAATTTAGTCATTTTAATATTAGTTTGTATCTTTCTATTGATGTTTATTACTGCAATTGATCAGTCTCTTATTGATCCGTGTCTTTCCTACGCGGATTGTCTCGATATTGTCTTAAGTCACAGGCATCCTAAGCAAGGATGGATAGTACCTAGAAGTGAATTTCAGGACGCGCGATTCGTCCTATTTAGGACTAATTAGTTGGATTTAACTTCTATACGGACTCAGTAGCTAAGTGAATAACGCGGTGGTATTTGAAGCGAACGGTATTGGGTTTGAGTGACGGAGTAAACATCAACTGTAGGATGCAGGCACATCCATCTGACCATTCCAAAATAGGGCGAAACTCGTGTCGTGTATTCCACTGTTAGTCATCATCCATATTTGCTTATAGCACAATACTGTTTACAAATATGCCTAAAATCCCAACGAAATGGAAGTTACTTGGTTTTGTCCTTCAAACCTTGTTGTTAGGGCCCTAGAGTTGCATAAATTTAATGTTTAAGGTGTACGCAACAATATTTATAATTTCCTTGAGACTACTAGTTATCCCTAAAACACAATACATTTCTTAATAGGCTATACATAATGCTTGCTAGTGAACATAAACTATTCAAAACTGTATCCCAATCTAAAACGCACACGCAGTATCTCACTGTTAAGCTCTTGACTTATGTTTAATTATACTGAAATCACGAATAACGCAGAAAAAATGTCTTTTTACTAGACAGTTTTTTTTCAAATAACTTGTATTTTAGTCTAGTGACTTTTCTGAGTGCTCTGAACTTTAAAAACTCAATTTTCATCCGTTATTTGCCAAAACTAGTCAAACAACAGATCCTTAGGACGGCATAAATTAAAAAAACGCAGATGAGTATCCAAAATAAGTACGGCCATCATCGTCCCATATCTTGATCAAACACAGCCCCTGTAATTTTAAAATCATAAAGAAGACAGTGCATATCATGCATATATCTCCCTACAATTTACCGTCTTAAATGCATCAAATTTGATTAGCTAATGTTTATAGAGTGAAACGGTTTATTTGGTACTAATCATATTACTATTATCCCTTAATTAATTTATATTATGTCCCTTATTTTGTAACACGTGGCCAAGCAAATCAATTCGACCACTATTTCTTTTAGCTCAGTTTATCTTCACTTATACCTGCTATTATGCTTTAATCTTTATTTGAACAACAACCTGACTCAAATAAACACCATACTTTGGTAGTTTTAACGTTTAAAACCTATTCCACTCATTTATAAGACATTGTTTTAAAAATAGAATTATCTTAAATACTGCTATCAATTTTGATCATTAATTAAAAATAAAAACGGTAAAACACGATCATTTATTAAACAGAATAATCTTCGTTTATGTACTATCGTTTTAACCTAATTTGTACATGAAGAAAGCTGTTATCACTGACTTAAATAGGCTAGAGAACCACTGGATTCCAAGAGATATTGAATAATTGTTTTGTTCTACATTTAGAGACCCCACAGTAGTGGGCAGTTATAAACGAAAGGTCATTAGTTTCAGACTAAAGATTGAATGGGGTCGTTTTTATAATGAACTTATTTGCACATTCGCGTTTACAATCTAAAAATGCATCTATCACTTATAAACACTAAGCGTATTTAATTTTAGCACCTATTTATATTGTGCGGAATATATGAAGCCATTAGATTAGAAATTTTAGTATTACCTAACTTAAGTATTTGTTTGAAGTAAATTCAACGGACATTTTTTCATCTAAACCATTTGTTTATTGAAATATTATGATATCTAACTAAATCATGTGGTAGTACACTATTTTCCATAGATAAATTTTAAACATTCAGTTGACTTATTATTATAGTCTTTGTTAAATAAGGAAATGAAATATACGACTAAAAGTTTAACGAATATTTTGACGGTCTGAAGTATATTTTGGTTTCAGCAGGAAACTAACAGTTGATTCCTTCTTTTGTAAAGAAATATAGTCTACTGATATTGTATTGTTTAATGGATAGGGTTTTTTTTGAAGTTTTAAAGGAAAAACCGTTTTGCTTGTTTTGAAATTTAACTTCAGTCATCACTTTCAGAAAATGGTAAACATATTTTCTGTTTACACTAATTCTGACCAAAATGTGTAAAGGATTCTTACCATTTTAATCCTCCACAAATTGAATGTTCTCAATACAATTAAGCTATGATCAACATATGACCTTCTAGATATGTGTCTACGCTGCAAAGTTTGTTATCAGTTTATTTAAAGAAAATTAATAGGTTGCAGCTTAAAAAAGCCGAAATAATATTATCAATGAAACAAAGAAATACTCTTTGATACGGTAATAAAATCAAACTATAGAAATTCTAAGAGATGTATGGATATTTTACCTACTTAGCAGATGGTGCCAATTTGCAGAAGTCAGCTGAACTTTCAGAATTCGTGCCAGTTTTTAGCCAGCCACTGGCCTAGGAAAGTAGATGAGACTTTCATGATAAATGAGGTGATCGACGCGATTGACTACTTCAGTCTTTGAAGTTAGATTATGTAGAAACAGACGTGTTTTTCAACTCCCTTCGTACTTGGATTTGAAAAAATACATCATAAACACGTCTACATTTTAGTGAAAACAGTTACAGAATTATAACTTTTCAGAATCGTATCATCCGGATCCGCTAAGTCAATAAGTGGTTGTTCTGTTAGGAAATAAACTACAAGCAATCCAGATCACGAAGTCCCCTCTAAGAGGGTACCTATATCAAAATCAAAGTAGAATATAAAAAAGGGTGTCCTAACAATGATACCTGATGTAGTCATTTGAGATGACAGTTATCAGGAAGCCCTGACTTGATGAAAAGCATTTATATCTAAGGATTAAGGTAAACCTACGCATTTTTATGGTACACATTTTAATGAAAGATATTAGACCAAAAGCCCTTGATAGACCAGTTCGAATCCTGTGTTTAGGTTAAGGAAAGTGATAGAAGTCAGTAGCTGTTAAGTATGTTTTTTTAGAGCCTGTGGATGAGCATGTGATCCGTAGATCAGCGACCAAGTCGGTAATCTGACTGACTTTCCTGGACTATTCATAAATTGGCCTACCTACAAGTGATTTCAGAACACTCACCACAAGTACACTGAAGCATTTTGTTATATTAGGATTTTAAACCACATTAACGCTTTCGCACTTTCTGTCTAAACAATTTGAAGCGAAACTGAAATTACCCGTCAAAATGTCAATGTATATACTACTATGTGCTTCAATATTTCGAACTTAAGGACAAAAATTCCAATAATCGTTGAGATAGCGTGCGTTTTGAAAAACGCAAATATGTTTTTAAGATGACTATAGTTTATATTTCCTGACAGAAAATAATTGACGTTGCATCATATTTAGTGGAATGATACAGTGACACACATCGAATTTGTCTCTGAAGCTGCCATAAAGAGCAAAGATATAAATTTAGTTTACTTATAACCGACTAGTTTATGCATTATCAGTGATATTAATGTTAACCTGCAAAATTGAAATTTGCTTGACGTATAGCTTACATGTTAACATATATGTATATATGAACAAAAATGTTATCTGGAAGTAAGGTTTTTTATTTATCCATAAGCAGGTGATAAAAACGTCTGCTTTTTAAAGACATTGAAAGACACTCGACAGATATTTACCCTGCCTGAAGAAACGAGTATTCGCTTATGTTAGAATAAAAAAGTAGACATAGATCATTTGATTTTTGTAATCAGTTTTGTTAGTGATGCTAATTTTAATAAATGGAGATCATTTGAATATTGTATACATTCGACATATACAGCAAACAGCGTTTTCCAAATATATTCTTCTGATAAAGTATTGGAAGACAGAAAATAGTTTCTACAATTTAAACTTTTTTCGGATTGGCCGAGACTATAATTTATGGACAAACCAATCAGGTATGAGATAACAGGTTTCGGATTGTGGCGCGAAATTCCCTCATCCACTTGGCATTATAGCTGATGTCAGTTCATGATGAAAACCCTAAATCAAATGAAAAGCACAATTCTAATCTTGCACAATCTTTCATAACCCTTATTTGGTCTTAGTCATTAGGTGGACACTCTCAAGGTCACTTCAGCGTCGCTCAAAGGTCGTCCATAAGTTATAGTCTCACCTCGAATTGATATAAGATCAACTTAATCAATTTAGATGGATTCAATAGACTTCAATGATAATGATTTATAGTCATTTCAAGATTGAATACAAATGAAATTCGTCATGTATTTTTATTGTAGTTTAGAGGTTGTGTGAATTTGTAGCAAAATTAAGCAGTCAAGGCCTATGAAGTTAAAAGTTGTTTGATTTTTCCATTCACGAGTATTTCAAATTTATATTCATCCGGTAATGAAATGCGAAGGTGTTATGCACCTTTTTCCCCGTGTACTAATTTCCTCATAAATAGACTTTTCAGTATTAATTAACACTGATTTGTTATCTTCATCAACATATTCAAGTTTTTCCAGTTGATTTTTGCTTTATTATTAATTATTTACTAAACAGGTGTTTACCGGTTTTGATTATTTGAAATGTGATATTACTCAATGAACTGTAATAAATTGTTATCTTTTTTGACGTATGTGGAGTCATGCGTATTGAAAACTGACATAATCAAAAAGAAATACCCTCACATATCAACGTTTGATTTACTCACCACAACAGAACTAAAGAATTTTAAATATATCTGTGTGGTATATCCAGGTATTCGTTTTTGCTATAGCGTTATTTAGATAATTTAACTAAAGCATAACAATAAACAATTATGAATTTAATCTTCATATAAAAGCTTTTACGCAGTTATCAACAACTAACGAGAACTTAATTACTTTGATAAGTTTCTATTTTGAAAAAGAGGACAATATTGTTTCAGATCAGTTGGCGAAGATGAAAAGAAAGCACCATTTGGTATAAGTTTCGTAATAGTCGACATATCTCAGCGACTCATACCTGAAATTTTATAAGAATTAATATTAATTTTCTCACAGTCAGAGACATTACCACTAATCTGTTTGGGAGTTCACTGATAATTATCGACCACTGAGTGTTTATCAAAGTTTATTCCTTAGTGCTGATAGAATTCTATCAAGTAAATTAAAATATGGTCATTAAATACTAGACAACTACAACATTGATCACTAGTGATCGATGAATCACTGTGACATTGTTGAAGTGTTCATAAACTCGCTTTTACTTATTTTCACATTAATTTTCATAACTTTATTAAAAATCCAAATATGTTCACATATATGTAAAGTGAGTGATGAGTGTAACCTACTAATCAATTAGTATCATTTCTCTTATACTAAAACTAGTTGATAAATTTATTTGTGTAGAATTTCCATCTATTTAATTGTATGTTGAATAAAACAAAAGTCTTCTGAAGCCTACTCACAGTGAACATTCTATTTCCCTTTGACATTCCACTTAAGATTTCGAAAATTCTTTTGCCTATTCAAAAACATAATGAAACATACCCTTTTTTAAATATGTATCACAGTAGACATTAACCGATTATTATTATTATTATTATTATAATTACCAGTTTGTTTATGATTATCTTAACATTGAACGTCATAATATTTACGGGTGAATTGAATTTCCCTGTTAAAATGTTTCATCTTATTCATATAAAAGAAAAAATAACAAAAATATTCAAATGAGGCTATTCTAACTTAAATAGAATAATAAAAATCCTTAGACATGTTTGCTTGTAATTTCTCCTCAAAAAAAATGCCTATGAGAATCTCATTTTATTCTATCAGAATAACACAGCATTTTAGCGTTGTCATAACAACCAAGCTAATTTCCCACCAGTGAAAGACAAACATGAAATGAATATAAATGTATTCAAAGAAGGAAAGAAAGAAAGAAAGAGCGTAAGTAAGTAAGCAATGATAATAAATATAGAATGGGATATTAGAATTATTTTTATAATGAAAGTCTTTTAACAGTTTGTGTGATATATTTATCTTGTGAACTTTAAATTAAGAATATTTTCATTGTTATTACTTTAAATAAATAAATTAGGAAGGGAAAAGAAAATGTGGTGGGATTCCCTTTGTATGTATACATGATTAAGATATAATGAATTGTATAAATGGCTTATCTTTTTTTTCTTTCTGTGTTAAAAAGATTATAGACTAACAGGGTTTATGTGTAGCTTTACTTTGGCTTATTGCAAAAAAATCGTTTATGTTGATCAATGTGAAGAAACATTAAATGGGATATCCTTCAATGAAACACTAAAAGATAATACGTTATTTATTGAAGAAATAAATCGGTTGAGTCAATTTATCATTGTTAGAAATTAAATATTGTATAAGAGAAATTATGATTTAATAAAACATAATGCATACTATTTAGAAATGAATTGACTAGTATGAAAATAAGCCAAATGAATTCAGTCTCTTTATAAGTAATCTATTTACAAATCAAAGCAATTTCTGACTTCTATTAGGATCGAATTCTATGTGCTCTATCTGTAGAGTTGATCACATTGTGTATGACTTACTTAATTGATGGAATAGTTATAAGATAAGCTACAATGAATTACACGGTGAATAATTTAATGTAAAAAGAAAATTGAATGTTTATTATTCTTATTCTGAGGTATCATTTCTTATGAATGATATGTATTTCGTAGTAAAGTTCATTTACTCTTACCAAACAAATCACTGTTGACCATAAAACACGTTCTAATAAATTGTAAATAAAGATTGTAATCATAATACATATGTTTAGATGTGAAATCTTTTATGAGTTGGCTCTGTACAAGTCACAGTACACGTAAAGTAGATCAAGTATAGTAATAATCTAGGAGACTAAGTCGAATTGTATGAGCTGAGTATTGAAGCAACAATTACTATAGTATGTGTAAAGCTTTGAAGTTAATGAAAATTGTCTTTGATTATTCTATCCTAATCCCTAAACCTTCGGAAAAGCAGGAATGTTAGATAACATTAAGAAGAAGATATTACAGGATAACAGCAATACATGAATTTATGTATGATCGGTATAAACATTCTTGATAACTATTTCCATTATTTTCAGTGCTATAAAAATTTGAATTAGACAGTTTACCGATAATAATCCGTATCAGCTTTTTATTGAAAATTGTTTCGGATTGATAATGACTGTTGTTTATGTTCAGACATTGGGTAACTTTTGGAGGCGTTTTACATTTGGTTGATCACTGAGTGTCCAGTGTTTTTATTCATGATTAAATTCTGTCAACAGCGTTGCAACTTAATCACTAATCTAAGCTACTCACCCCCACATGTATTATAATGAGATACTACGTGGTTGCAGGTAGTTAGTATGAAATCATAGAACTAGTTGTTTCTGAGATGTTGCCGCACAAACGGCTCAGTGGTAACCTTATAGACTGAGAAGCTTGGTGACCATCAGTTCCTTGTAGGCTGACAAGTGCCAAACAGCATGAAATCTCTCCTGTTGATTACGTCCAACTACCTAACATCGCAAAAACCTTTCTTGTAGTTTTATGGAGTTAGAAAGAGTAACTATAAAAATAACTACTACACTTTCGAAAAACCTTAAAATTTCATTCATTCACGAAAAAACATAATATTAAGATTCAACGAACAATCATAATCACTACATGTAAAACTTACATTTGAAATTCTCAGTAACTGGCATTTAAATTATTCAGTGGTGTTCACCGTATATTGTGTTTTTTATCCAGATTAAAATTGTAATTATGTAAATATTGTTACATATTTATTCTCAAACATATTTTATAGTAACTAGCTGAGTAAATGTTTACAAATAAGAATAACAAAAGCTGAAATACCCAGGTTGACCATTCATCAAAATATGTTTTATTAAACCTGATTTCGTGGAGACACAGTGGACTTCTGACAATTTTGTGTTGAATGCATGATCAATAAAAGAGCATATTGTCACCGTGGCAAATAACTATGAATAAAAGTCGAAAACAACAACTTCGAGTCAGAACAAACATTTCGATAGGTTTAGCGAGTTAGTTTGCTAAGTTCCGTGGCATAGCCTTGCGAATGAAGCTCATTATCTTTATATGGAAGTAGATAATAGTAATATTACCACTACAACATAATTACTAGTGTTTGAAAAATTATTTTTCGCAGCTAAAATCACTGAACTTTATGGAAACCATTGGTAAGGCAGAGCTTTACTTCACTTTTTGCCAACAGTTTTGAATCCTTTAAAACTAAACCGAAATTCATTGAGATATTTGTTTCCATTGTTTCATATGTCCTAATATTGATTTTCTACCGTATCCAAGCCATTTATTAACGTGCTATCGAAACTTTATTGAAATAACTTGTAGTGACCAATTTCTTAAATAAAGCTTTGTATTCTTATCAGTCATAAACAATATGAATTATATTAATGAATAGCTAAGTAGGTTTTAAACAATCTCAATTTCAAGTATAAACATTTGGTTAAAATTTATTCGAGTTTATGCTGGCCAAGGTGGGTATTAAGAAGTTTATTTTCATTCTAAAGAAAAAGTCTGAATTACGTTAGCTTGATTTCTTAGAACTTATTAGTTGAACAGTATGGATTATTTCCTGGTAGAATTTATCCTCTAAAGTTTGGCGCATAAAATATTAAATAATTTCTGTTGGTTATTTAGTGGTAAATTAAAAAAGGTCCTATAGAAAGACTTTTGAGTATGGAGTTGTGGAGATTACTAAGTTATTGATTAAAGTCATGAACCGATTGGTGTTAGACCACCATTTAAAACCTGGAAGCACTGGACGGCCGTTTCGTCTTTTTGTGGGACTCCACAGCAGCGCATTCATGACCCCACTCGAGTGGTTCAAACCTAGGGCCTTCGGTCTTGCTCGCGAACAGGTAACCCCTAGACCACTGAGCCAGAATCCAATGGTGTTGATGTCTAACATAACGTTTCGAAAATAAATTAAGTTTTGTAAATAATCTGATGTCAGAAATGTAAAGAACAATTAGTTAAGGTAGTTATTTAATGATACATTTACCGAATAAACTGTCCATGTAACATTGAACTGAGGGCTTTTGTAGCTGATTTCGATATTTGTAGATTTTCGAATTGAATTGTCCAATGAGAGTCAGATTGTTCATGTACAAAGAAAATATGAAAAATAACTATTTTTTAATCCTTGATTTCATGCATTTATCACGCAGAGTGAAGAAATGTCATTTCTTTTTTTAAAAAAAATGATGGGAGAGTTTTTACATCACTTTCACAAATTAAGATGTAAGATTAAGATTGTTATCTGAACTTATTAAGAGGCATTTTAGACCGGAGTAGTAATCAGTATATCATATCCACTGCAACTCGGAGGGAAATGGCTGTTAATAAAGTAAATTATTTTAGTGATAAAATAGTGTCATACATTGCTTTCAATGATAAGATTTATTAAATTATCGTTTGTTAACATAAAGAAGAACACGTAGTTGATTACTTATGAAAAATGTCGTGAACAGCGGTTTTAGAAAAGGTAATAACAAGAAAAACCAGAAGCGATATGTGATTAATTCATTTCGGTATCATTGACGTTAAAAGAAGGTAATGGAATAAGACGAGTTGTCTAGTTTCTCTTCTCATCGCTTAAAATAATTGGTATTCTTAGATAATCTACTATAAATTTGTAAGTAGTATCATTTTTTTAAAGTTAAAACTTTTATTTCGGAAAGTGATTTCATACATTCTGAAATGCTTTCAACGTTTTTTATTGTCATTATTACATTTATGGGTTTACAATCGGCGCAAAAGTTTTGAATTTCCTGAAGTCATTTTATCGTTCTGTATGTTCTCATAATGATGTGTATTTTTATGAATAATTGAAATGTAAATTGACAAAAGATATAAAAATTCTCTTAGTAGTTGGCAGAGGGTTTTAAAATGCGTATCTTACGTTATACCATCAAGTTAAAGCTTTCAATCGAAATTTAAAATATACTGAGGAAAGAATTTTTTTCGTTAAAGATGATAGGAATCATAATGTTCATGATCAGTGTAGCCGTATAATAGATAATTATACAGAAATATTCCCTATAGCTCAATTCATTAGAATGAAAATACGGTGATTGGATTTACATAAAGATCAGAATCTGGAATTTATTACCTGTGCTTGAAAAAGCCTACTGTTTTAGTAATTAAGGAATTTTAAGTATCTTAGTTGTAGCTTCTTGTCAGGTAGAGAATAATCATTTACGTTCGGGATAAAGGTTGCTGACTCACTGATTATGTGTGTTCTGATTTTGTATAGACAATAAATGGAAATATAAATGTGCTGTCGCATAAAACATTTTGTTTGCAAACTATCGACTTGTTATTCATAATCTAGAAATCCAAATTGTTTACAGGAGTGTTCTGAACACCGAACATAGTACTTTTGTGAAGATCTGTCAAGCTAATATATTTTATTCTTGATAAAAAACAGCCCTATCCATTGAAGCTTAAATTAGATTGTCTCTGAAGAATTTAATTTAATCTTATATATGTAAATTATTGTGAAACAATGACAGTTCTATTTGAATACAACCGTGTAACGATATTCGCTGGGTTCTGATGTGAAGACAGCCTTCATGAGTTCGATTTGCTACTAAGGGTTTTAATGTCGGGATATTATTTGGGTAATTTTAATTCGTTTCTAATTATAACTTATCTTTCAGGTTCTGATGTCTAGGATTTTTCTTTTGGTAATAGCTTTTATCTATCTATTATCAATCCAGTCATTTATCCTTTCATCAAGCCTTTCACAGCATACATGACTAACGGTCCCTTTTGCAAGTTTTACGTAACCAATTTTCTTGCAAACGTGAACTCAAAGTAATTTGTTTACACTAAAAAATTCAAATGATACACTACTGTTTTCGTATCATTTATGGGACTCTTCAAAAGTGCGTATCCACGAACCCTCGTGAGGGAGAAAGCATGTAAGTTTAGAATATTGATATTGCTGCAGAACCAGGTAAATGTTCATCAAGTATGGTTAGCTTTGTGGGTGGTTTCAATTGTAAAAATTCGCAAAAGTTAAATCACTTTCTAAATACTAAAGTGCTTTTCAGAAAATTCTGTAGCAGGGAAATGTCGTGGATTTATGTCTACTCCATCCTTAATCTTAATTGATATTAATAAGCTGGATTGCAGTTCACTAAGAGAACCGAATTACGAAAGCAGTCTATGAATGAACAGATATTGAATGTCGAAATAACCCGTTAATTAAAAATGTTTGCGTTCTTATCATACCAATAAACTTATATACATAACATGTATCAAAGTAGATAAGATAAGGTTTTAAACACGTCATACATTACAGCCATCCAGCATTTTAAGTGTGCCATTGAATAAATACTTAGAACGTATACACAAGGCCATTATGAATTTGGAGACACTACGTTCAAGGGTTTGCAATATCGATGACATATTGTCAGTTATCGCACCGAACGAAATAAGTTCAGATATAATTGAATTTTTCAAACATAGAGAACAATTTTATTATCAATCATCAAAACAACGACAAATTAGGAAGTTTGAAAAACTATTGAAACATTCATCAAACACCAAAGTTCAACAGATGGAAAATAGGTCTAACACACATGATATAAATAAAATAATTGTTAATTTATCGGATAGACCTCTCAACCCACATGAAATATCGTTACTTAAAAAGGGTCTCAACTTCAATATAAATAGACATAAATTAACACCGTTCAATGTTATACCAACAGTAGAACCAGCGCTGAATATACTCCCGAATGATACAGCGAATGAACTGAGGAATAAAATAATGAACACATTATTAAATCAGAAACCTCACAACCCTAGCATAAATAAAAATGAATATTACGCACTAAAACAGCTGAGAGAGGACAAAACGATCATAATAACGAGAGCAGATAAAGGTAATACTACAGTTATTATGAATAAAACAGAGTATGAGAAGAAAGCCAAGGAACATCTACAAGAGGATCCATATGAAAAAATCAGAGAAGCAAAAAGTAGAACAACTCTTAATAAACTCAAGGCAGAAACTAGCAAACTCTTACAATCATTAAAAGTTAAGCTAGGATCGTCCTTATGGTTTATGTTATATCCGAAGAGTTGTAACCCATGCAGATTTTATGGACTACCAAAGATCCACAAGAATAATACTCCACTAAGACCAGTGGTAGACTATACAAACTCACCGACTTACAATCTAGCTAAATATTTAGCTAAGATTCTCAAACCATATGAAAAACGGATTAATCATGGAATTAAAAACTCTATGGAATTCAAGAATTTAATTGATACCATCGATATAGAAGAAGACGAAATAATGGCAGGTTTTGATGTATCTTCCTTATTAACTAATGTACCTATCAGTCGAGCAATGGATATTATCAATGATTGTTTAGAATCTGATTTAGATTTGAATTTACGATGCCCATTAGATCCATCAGAGGTTATAAAATGCTTAGAATTATGTTTAAGATCTACCTTATTCATATTTCGAGGTCAGCTTTACAGACAGAAAGAGGGTATAGCAATGGGCTCACCAGTTTCTCCGATTGTAGCGAATTTATTCATGCATTCCCTAGAAACTAGTGCAACCGCAAAGAGTTTATGTCCACCAAAGTTATGGTTAAGGTATGTAGACGATATTTTTATTATCAATAAACGGAATGGTATGGAAGAACTACTTAACAATGCAAACAGCATTTCTGAAAACATTAAACTAACTAAGGAATTAGAATCAGTTGACCACAAACTAGCATTTCTAGACTGTTTGGTTGAACGTCGACACAATAATAAGAAGTTTAAAATAAATGTTTACAGAAAATCAACACATTCCGAGAGATACTTGGATTTTAATTCAGCCCATTCACAGAGCACGAAAATTAATGTAGTGAAAAATCTAATGAACAGAAGTACTAAGATTGTTACAGACAAGGAAGACCAACGAACCGAATTAAATAAAGTATTTTCTACTCTTAGGGATAACAACTACCCAAAAAGGTTTTTAAAAAAGATTATTAAAAATGAAAGAAAAACTAAACTAGAAAGTATACGAAAAGAATGGAAGTACACCGTAGTCATACCTTACCGGAGTGAAACATCAGAAGAAATCAAACGGATTCTAAACAAACATGATATAAGAGTGTATTTTAGAGCAAATAACACATTAAGATCGACATTAGTGAAAGTTAAGGACAAGTTAGCAAAGGAAGAACAACAGAACTTTGTGTATGAGATTCGCTGTCATGACTGTAATGCTACCTATGTTGGAGAAAAATTCAAGGCAACTGAATGTAAGATTGAAGGAACACAAACAATGCTTGAAAAATGTTCCAAAATCCTCGGTAGATTTAAAGAAACTTGAAAATAAGTCAGCGATAGCGTTACATGCGTTAGAAACAGGGCACAAGATTAATTTTGAAGGGGCCAAAATACTTCAGAAAGGTTTTAACACACATAAAGAAAGATTGACAGCAGAAGCGCTGCATATATGGGCGAACAGCCTGAACCAAAAAGATGGTATTCAACTGGCAACTACTTGGCAAATTTCGTTTGACAAGTAAATTTGGAACCTATCTCTTGTTTAAACCTGTTTTTAATATCACATGCATCGTTATTATTATTGAAAGAACTGAATGAGTTTCTAAACAATACAATTTATGTTTTGACATGTACATCGATGTTTCATTATCAATTTTTCATCCTTGAACTTGAACTTTATTTATTCCTTCATATCAATCTCTCACACATACATACATACCTACATACTCACACACATACGATTTGTTACTCAGTTAATTATTTCTATGTAGTTGAAATCTTCACATGATTTGTAGTTAACTGACTCATTTTATCCTATTTTACAAAAAATCAACATCCAAATATGATTGGTTTAACACAGTATAATCCTGATTGTTAAAAAGCTATATATTTCTTTGATAATTTTGATTTTGATTATTACCCTGAAGAAGTCCAGACAAGTTAGCTGGACGAAACGTTGGAATTAGTTAAATTTCAATCGCTGAGAATATTTCAAATATAATTTTCACATATAAATACTTAGCAGTTTGGTTAATTAAGATTATTGTTTTTTTTATTCAGTAAAATGTTTTACAGCTTATCAATGATGCTAACGTTTGTTATGGATGATTCAGTAGCGTTTTACTTTTATTCCATATTTTTATCAGTTTGGATTTTAAAGCCATATTAATTGTACTTCAGATAACTACATCTTACTTCCATTTGCTTTATAGTTAAAATACACGGAAACGGTATTTATTAGTTAAACATTTGAGGAGTAAACCATATAGATATGTGAAATATATAAAGTTGTTAGGGATGCAGAGGAATACGTATATTCACATTGTAATCAATATAAAACGTTACTGATACAACTGTATTTGAACTAGACAGTATTAGTCAAAAAGTCACTTAACGAAGATCGATCGTAGGTTTTAGTGTACAAAATAAAATTTATCAAGAAGATAACTATTTTCTTAATCTCATAATTGAATTTTATATTGAACGGAAGAAGTAAATATTTGATACTTATAATTTATACCAAAATTACTATGGTGACTTATTTCATGCACTCAAGAGAATGATCATTTAAACTAATCCTCACCCAATTGCACAAGCAAGTGGGTATCGGGACTCAGTAGCTGAGTGGATAACGTGATGGCGTTTGAAGCGAATGGTATTGGGTTCAAGTCCTAGAGTGAACATCAACTCGGAGATGCAGGTACATCCAACTGACGAGTCCCAAATAGGACGAGACGCGCGTCCTAGATTCCACTGCTAGCCACTATCCATCATTGCTTATACAAACAATATTTTTTCAAGATTCAGTCTGTAATATTTAAAAATAAAACAGAAAATCATAATGGTGTTATACTTCACATTTTGTAAAATAAACAATAAAATATATACTGTAAATAAACTTCTTTATCTTTGGATATATTCAGTTTATGATTAATATTGCATAACATATCACTAAAACCCAAATCAGAAAACTTACCAACCACAGTTAACATCTTATCCACTTTTGTGTCATGCATATTTTATATAACAGCAACAACAAAAAAATAGACTAAGTATTAACAACTAGAAGTTCACTTCATGAATTGCCCTGGTTTGTAATGCGTTTTTATAACGTTTTGGAAGTTTTTTTTTGTAATTTTACAGTTTTCTTATTCATTTACTTCAACGATTTATTCCCATTTACAAAACACACACACAGAAACACACAAAAAAGCACACAGAAAGGGGTTTATTTTATCAAATGATTAATCTGAATTGACAAATATTATCTTAGTAAAATCAAAACAAATAGGTCATTTATTTTTATAATTATTTGCCTTATTGACAGGTAGATTCGTTCATATAAATCTTCATTAGTGTCTCTTGTTACGTTTTCTATAGAAACCAATTCTAGGGTTTAATCTTCCGAAATTGATTAATTAAGGTTAAACCCCGTTTTGAAAGATGCAATAAAAATGAATAAATTTTATTTTATTTTTTTTTCAGATCAAAACTTTCCATAAGTATGCATAATCTCTTTTCTGAAATGAACATTAGTTTAACATAAACATAACTGTCATAGATGAGCTGTGACTTTTTTTGAAACAAAGACGAAGAATCATAGTTTTAGAAAGTCTATAACCAAATCTAATTATTGTGAAGCTTTATAGAATCTGTTTACAACTTTTGAGTAACTTTTTTCTCCAAAAAAACTATTTGTAGTTAAATATGGTTTAGGAAATAAGAAGTTTGACCTATCAAGTTATCAAATGGTAGATTAATAAAAAAAATACTCATGTAAACTGTTGAATGATGCAGTGTCTGAATGTTTTGCAAATGCAAATATTAGTCAAGAGCGATATGTGAGGTAGAATCATTTCAGTTAAAAAATCACAAAAATTTATTGACACACTGTTTTCTATTTCGGTAGATTTTTTGTGATAATTTGTTGTATGATATACAAGGTAGCATTTGTGTAGTGGTAATGTTTTGATGACCGGGTAGAACGGTGATAAACATTAAGCGATTACTTATATATTCCAATGATCCATGTGATGACTCATTTTTTTGTTATAACGAAAAACGAATAAACGTAATGGAAACTTTGAACTTGATTAAGATTAGTATAAGGCAAATAAATAGAAGTTTAGACATTTCAAATCAATCCATGGATTTTATTTGAAACATCAGTTCAATCACACATGTTCAATTCTTTCATGCAGGGACATTTTGATCGAGTTTTTTATAAAATGACTGTCAGTAAATCAACGAATCCAGACAATTTTACAGTAATAGACATCAGATAGGCTCATTTTGGATTTAAGTTTAGCTCTCTAAACCGAACAACAAAACAGAAATATTCAAATAACTGACACTGATTAATTATATGTTCGCGTTTTTGTAAACAATCGTTCGTAACGCCGTTGTACAGTTCATTATTTTGTGTTATTTAATTTATTCACTTAATTTTAAAATATTATACATATGAGAACAGTTGTACAACGTTGGCATAGTTTGTCCATGACTCAACTCCAGGATGACGTACTTTTATTTATTTACTGAGCATATATTGTAACTCGAGCCTTACTTGAACACTGTTTTCTAAGTAGTTTAGGAATTGATTGACAAAGGCGTTCTGAGGTAAACATTATCGATCTCTTGTCTATTTACCGAATCATATGTTTTTTCTCTGCTGAATTAACTGCTTCACCTTATATATACCATTATTATTAACAGATCCTGAGTACTTTTAAAGTATTTTTGAATGAAATGCTAACAGAAACTGACAATATGACAATCTCTGTGTTTAAATTTTGTCAACTGCATAAAAACATTCGACATGGCATATTTTATCAGTTGAATCCACGAGTCAATCCAAGCTTGACCATCACTGGAAACCTGGAGGCACTGGACGGCCGTTCTGTCTTTGTACGGGACTTTGGGACTCAGCACTGTGCATTCACGATCCCGTACGCAGGACTCGAACCCGGGACCCTCGGTCTCGCACGTGAGCTCTTGATTCCTAGACTACTGAGCCGGTATCAAACGGTATTAATATCTAGCTTCAATCAATTCCTGATCTTGTGCAACCATTCATCCATTGTCTGAGGTGGATAACTGTCTCCGTCCGGCACGGATTAGAATCCACTGGTCATGGATTCTCATTAGAATCCCAGGAAATTCGTCTTGAAGCTAGTTATTGGTGAGCATATGATTAGTATCAGTATGAGGATTTGTGGAGATTATAATATTTTAACAGTTGAATTCACAAGTCGAATATTTATTCCATAAAATGTGCAGCTAAATTACTGTATAGATAAAGTGTATGATACAGAGGTAGAAATGCATGCATATAAGCTAAGAATATAAAGATTATTTCCAATCAGTTTCTTGTCAGGGTTTGACACTAATATTCAGGTTTTACAGTTGAGTCCAAAACCGAAACCAAATAAATTGCGATGAAGCATTTAAAAATATTTATCTCGATAAAGTTTGTGGTCAGTTATTAACTTGATGGATGTAAAATTAAAGCGCACAAATGCATTTCAAGTGAGGACCGGTGTCAGACAAGGTTGCTTACTCTCCCCCTTTCTCTTCGTTCTAGTTTATGAAGACCTACTGATCTGAAGGAATGCACGGAATACAAAGGACAGCGTGAATACAACCAGAACATTTGGACTTCGTAGACGATCTGGCCAAACTATCCCATACACAACAACAAATGCAGGTCAAGACAAACAATGTAGCAATAGCCTATGTAGCAGTAGGTCTTAACGTTCACAAGAGGAAAAGCAAGACCCTCAGATGCAACACACAGAAGGCCAACCCAATCACGCTTGATGGAGAAGCTTTGGAAGAGGTGGAAAGGTTCACGTATCTAGTCAGCATCATCGGTAAACGTGGAGGATCTGATGTGGATACAAAGGCAAGGATTGACAAAGCAAGAGCAGCATTCCTACAACTGAATAACATATAGAAATTCAAAACACCCGTCAGCCAACATCAAAGTTAGAATTTTCAATACAAACGTTAATACTCTCCTGTTGTACAGACATTAAAATTTGGGTAATTCTATAACCATCATCAGAGAAGTACAGGTTTTTATAGATAGTTCTGTACGCAAGACACTCATCATCCGTCAGTTATGTTTTTTACTTGTCAACCATTTTCATCGGTTATACTGATTTATGTCTCATTATAAAATCACTACGTTTGAGTCACTGTTTTACGATTAAATTAAACTTGTAGTCAAGTATCTAGACTATTAGGCTAGAAATTGAAATAAAATGTAACAGGATAGATCACTCATAACAATTCCTCACATACTTTTCAAATTAATTATATTACTTGATTCCATTACATTGAATGAGTAGTCAGATGAAAATGGAATGAAATAGTCACTAGGCTGTTGTTTATGACATTTAAGTTTCATTGGAAAAGAATAAAAATACGTATTTGAAACTCGCTAGTAATTGCCATCTTCAATTTTTAGGAAGCAGTTTCTTTATCTTGAGATAAGTAAAAAGCTCTAATGAATAACTTTGTTAGAATTATGTTAGTAGACTGATGAAAATTCAAGTCTTGACTATCGTTATGTTAGTTTCATTATTGAGCACTTAGAACTATTGGATGTGAATATCAATATCTCTATGATATGGTTGATTGTTAAGTTGTGAAAAGCTAAATGCTGTTCGTGACTCATATATCATGAAGAATAGCATTCTTGTAGTAATCATACTTACTACAATAGTTCTATGTGACTATGTTAAATATATAGTAATATAATGTTGTTCTTCAGAGGTAGAGTTGTACTAACTAACTTTAGTTAAATTGAAGTTGAGATGATAGTTAACCATTTGTTATTTAATTATTCTTATTTAACACGAGTATTCTTGACACAATCAGATAAAAGCCTATACAAACAGAAACGTCTGTAGATTCCAATGAAACTTATAAAACAGATCATTCAAAATTATTCTCAGCATGTTAGTGACTGTTTTAGGAAAGATGACACAAAGGATAGTAAAAAATGCCTTAGGTTCCCGTTGGATTGTCATGAGAAATGTTTTAAGTGGTTTTGTAAAAATTGAACTAAAAATATGAATTAAAAGTTGGATATGATTTCACTATTTAAGGATAAGAATTTTATATGTTTAAAGTAACGGCGTTTAAAGTATTTCTTTTGTTATGGTCTATTTTTTGAAAAAAAAGAATCATTTGAACCTAACATTGAAGAAGGAAATTCTCGAGATGACCTTGAGACCTAATCAACTACCTTTACATTTTTTAATGGAAAGTGCTTTGCATTGGTTCAATTTACAGGGAGCAATGAATTCTAATTAATTGCTCTTTCTTCAAATTTGCATGAAATGAAGAGAAGTACTACTTAAATAAACTTAATCAGTAGGTGCATTACTCAGAAATATAAAACCTGTATCAACAATTAATATAATATAGTAGGTAACCAGAATGTTAGTGATTCAGAAAGCTTTTAAAATAATGTATTATCATTAGGTGTACAAAAATTCATTCATCTAAACGTTTAGAAGACGAATATTCACAGTTACGAGGACAGTAGACTTGGTGAATGTTGTAATTGTCGCATATCAGAAAAGCATTAGATTTATCTGGAGAATATTGAGGACAAACAAACGTCCTAAAAATCTAGCAGTTTAACTCTGTGTTAGCGTAAAAGTATATTTAGGCCTGTGATATGAGACAATAATTACTTGTTCCATTTTAACTTAAAAACCTATTATAATGTTGTAATTACTTCATTGTCTGTTAAAAGATGATTATTCCCATTACTAACTTGATTCATCTGTTGGCAATGAATAAAATGATGAAATTGAGTTCAATATATTTTTTTGGTAAAAGTTCAAGTTATTGTTAGACGTGATTATATAAATAGTGGACCTTGAAACAATTTAAAACTAATCACCCTTGAGAATATGATTTCAATCATCTACACTGACATTAGAGAGCTAAGTCTGAAATACATAGATTATCAAGTCATTGAAAAATAATGTATTTTAATTGTAAAGACAATAAACTGAGAACGAAATCATAATCTTATAATGAAAATTTACTAAGTTTCTACAAATAGTTCCATTTACTGAATCTATAATGCTTTTCTAACTACTGATTGTATCATATTCAGTAGTATTAGACATGACTAAAAAATTCAAAATCTACTGAAAATTATGTTTCATTTTCTGTATTCTCTTCTGTGAATTAAATATAATGACTGATTTCGTTAGAACTAATCTCTTCACAAATTGACAGTAATATGTTTTAGCATTGAAATGATTTTTCCTTGTTAAATAGAAACAGTTTAACATGTTGTTGTTGTTGTTGTTGTTGCTGTTGTTGTTTTCTTAGAAATACAAAGCATAGAATTTTATTCATGCTTTTGATTAAGAATTGAGGTGATAAAGTTACGATCTTTATTAAATACAGCTATTTCCAAATTTCTATTTCCTTTGCTCATACAAAATGAGATTAATGAAGGTAGTTAGTTTTAGCAAAATAAAAACCACAAAATAAGTTTTAACTAGCTATATTTAAGCAATGATGGATAGTGGCTAGCAGTGGAATCCAGGACGTGCGTTTCGTCCTATTTGGGACTCGTCAGCTGCTAGCCACTATCCACCATTGCTTACAAATAGCTTGTGAATTAAGGTAATATCGAGGCATACGCACAATATGCACATATGACAATAACAGACTGATCAGTTGCAGTCTTAAACCTCAATGGGAAGATACAAGCCAAACAATACCACGTGAATTTAGCTATATTTAATCCATACAAATGTATGTAAATGTTTATAGGGTATTTAAAAAGACTGTCAATTAATAATCTTTGTTAACTAAACACATATCAGAGCTTTCTCTCCCTACTTATTAAAACTGTTTTGAAAGGAGTGAACATAAGAAATGGATAGAATCTTAGCAATAATAGAAACCGAAACTATCCAACGTTTTCAGAGAAATGGTTTTATACTAATATCTTCATAATTATTTTTTTTAAATATTGCAATTATCATTAAAATAAATAATAAAAGTAAATCTGATATCTAGTCAGAATATCTAATTTACCCGTCATGCTAACATTTTCTATATTTGTCATTCCTTTAAAAAAATCTTCGGAAAATGCGGCATACAGTATGTATTAAAAATCTGTAAACAAAAGTAACTAATTCTAACAAACTTGGCCAATAAAACAAGTCCATTTACTTTGATATTCTATAATCAAGTTGGGATTTCCGCAGGTAAAATTATCTAGAGAAGAATTATTTACTTCTCTTGATTGATTTCAACTACGTGTTTTGATTCAATTTGGAAGGTACCAAATAAGAATTTATTGATGCGCAGTAAAAAGCTTCCTATATATGTGTTTAATAAAGTAAGTTAACGTTTCATTCTTATGCTTTGAAAAGCATGTAACTAAAAAGTCTTATATGAGATATTGTGGGCTGAGTGTTTGATCATATTCATGAAAAGATTACATGTCATAAAATTGGATGGGTTTTTCTAATAAATTGCAAAATACGAAGTAGTTATTAAACTGAATGGTAAACGTGGAGGCTGAAAACTTTTAAATTTACCGAGATTACTGGAAAAAATGAATACGTTCACTAAGGTTTACAACTTTTGCATATTTATCGATCACAGAATTTTTATTGCGTTTGTTTTAATTTTATTGAATGGCTATAAGAGTGCACTGTTTTGGTAACCTAAGTTGTCAGTTAGTTATTTATTAGAAAATATTTTGGCTGGTTGAGAGGATTATGAAGTTATGTTTGCTTATAAAATGATTTTCGTTATAAAGTGCAATCAAGCGGGAATTATTTAACCATAGAAAACTGGAGTAAAAGACTTTCTAGTATGATACTTCTAAATATTGTGCATTCAAACCTCACAATTGGCATAATCCATAACCATCTGGTATGCACATATGCTATTTTTAATTTAAAGTTAGATAGGGGTTATTAATAGGATTTAGTATCCTTTTTTCGTCTTTTTTTGGGATTTATCAATTTCATATACCTTCATTCGAGTATTAATATATTCCCAACGAGACATGAACGTAGTACTATTTATTATTCTGAGTCCAATTAGTTACTGGCTTGTGAAACGGGGATAAACTTTATTTTCATTTGCAGGAGTTTAAATCCAACCTTTATTACTGTTAAGAATTGAGATTGATCAATGTATTTTGCCATATGTGCATTCTGAATAGATTGCTTTGATTCTCTTATTAGGATGATTCGAAACGTTACAAATGAAAATATTTTAATTTGATCAATTCTACTTAAGTGAGTTACTGTATAAGTAGTCGTTTTACAAGCTTAAGTAGATTTTGGTAGTTAACTAAAATCTATTGATCCAACATTAAAGGAGGTTTTTCTTATATACTTATTGAAATTACACAGTTTTATAAAATAATTACTTCTGTGTAATTAAGCACTATCAAAGAAGTCACTCGTAATATTACCGATAGCTTAGCATTTTTTCAATAGTAAATCCTTAAACTCAAAAAGTTTAAGAAAAAGTTATTCGTCCAGTATAAACATTTGCAAATTACGAATGTGACAATAACAAATAATTGAAATTTCATACACATAGTTCCCTTTATTATCTTAAATAGAGCAAGAACAAAGATTGGTGCAGAATAATATGAATTCATTGTTCTTGCTCTATTTAAAATAATTGAAACTAGATTTCAGGAGATATTCACTTTACAAGAAGCAACCTACAACAATCCATAACACTATTTGTTTAATTTTGTATAGAAATGTTTAAATCAAGATAAAATGTACATTAATTTAATCGTTTATTCCAGCTGGCTTATCGGGACATCGTCAGGGTAAATATCCAACTCAAAATTATCATAGTATATGTACACTTTTAAAAAAAGAGACAAACCTACACCCAATCTACATTCAATCATATTCAGATGTTGATTTTTTTAACAATGAATCACTATTGTTTGATTTCTATCAGTCTGTTGTTGATTTAAATTTCTTATTTAGTTTTGAGATTTCTTGAGATTATTGTTCAAGGTTTGATGTACAAATAGATGACTTATTACTTATGTACCTATATTGCTCCAGGCTATAAAATCACATTGTTTTTCCCATCTGTTCATTCAAATTCATATTATAGGACCATTATGAAACAAAAACTTTCATTAAACGCTATTAACATTATCCAGTATTTTTAATATCGAATTGAATAACATGTATCCAAGGCGAATTGAATAACTTTAGCATAAGATGAATGTTTGGACGAAGCAATACAAATTTTTCTTTTATAACTAATAATAGTAATATATATGTATGTCCTTACCGTTGAAACGATAGAGTCTATCTGTTGTAATGTCACTTTATAGCGGGATCGTGGGTGCGCACTGCTGAGGAGTCCCGTACTAGCACGAAACGGCCGTCCAGTGCTTCCAGGTTTTCCATGGTGGTCTAGCTTCAACTGACTCATGATTTCAATCTGTGAAATTTCTAAGAATCTCCACAAACCCCTTCTGATTTTTGTAATTGTCTACTAAACATTATTCTACTAAATTTTACTCCGAATTCATCTATTAAGATGACACTGACTTAAGGACATTACCTACAGAATACACTATTATTTATTCTAATACATTAAATCTATGCTATCAGTTTCTGTACAAATACATGCATAGGTACATACATTTCGTAATAATATATGCTTTCTTAAAATTGTATACATGATATACATACTGTTCATATAATCTATTTACGAATCCAGTGTATAATTCACGTGAACATACAAAAGCACACATTTGTATATTCTTAGACCATTTGAAGTGTTTTCAACAGTCCATATTCGTTGAAGATAAATGAAAATGTAAAATATGCAGTATTTAAAACATTCTAATGATAAAGTTATATTGCACACTCTATTCTTCTTTTTCACAATGTTTTATGAAAACTTTTAGTTAAATGTTAGGTTATACAAATTGATTTTTGTACAGTATGATTTTACTTAAATCACCTAATTACGTCGGTTGATTTGTTTGTTTCATGTAATTCCACAAACTAATGTGATGTTTTTTTCTTCTACAAAACAGTTCTTGCGTTTCTTGATATTTACATTGAAAGTCGTTTATTATTTAAAATTTAGGGAACTTATATCGTACCTGGTAATAAATCATAGCCTTGTAATAATCGAGTTTAATTGGTAAGAGTTTGTATAGTGGTTTACAGTTACAGAGCGAGACGTTACGTGGCGATGGAAAACTCTTTTGCACTTAAGTTCCTCATAACTACTAAGTAAAAGATATCAAATCGCTTTAAAATCTCATTTTAATAAATCGATCATGAGAAACTGATAATAATTAAAAATGTCTTAATTCAAAGTATAGACATCGATAAAACTGTAAATAGGAAAATGTGAACATAGATACAGCCAAGTTTGGAGGACTGAGTAACATTCATATTACACAAAGACAACAAAATATATTAAAGCCTTTTTAAAGAAAGGAGCCATTTAAGTAATTTTTATACTTCAATGTAATGGAATATTTTACTTGTCAGATGTTTTGTTTCTAATTACCTAGCTGTTAGAAAATGAGTGATTTTCCCTAAAAATAAAGTCGTTCAGTTTCATACATGTTTCTAACTATTGTGAATACAAACGTTTAAGGTCGTAAGTGAGAAGGGATGACATGAGACTGATCGATTTTCTTGCCTGTACCTTAACAGCCAATGCAATTTATAATCAAATTATTTTCAGCTGAAAAATTCTAAATCAGGTTTTGATATGATAAGAAATAATATCACTTACTACTTAATTATCCACGCATATTACCCCTGACGGGGACGACCAGGCTCAAATAAAATAAAATAAAATAATGCTTTCTGATTGATCGATAGTTTCGTTTTATTGAACAGTGGCAGAGTAAAGCGTATATTTACATGGGATAATGAACCATTGTTTATAATATCAAACACTACTGGAAATTGAGATAGAAGGTGAACAGGTTATTTTTAAAGACTTTTCAAAGACTCAGTCTATTCGTTAACTAGAAGTAACTACAAAACAAACAAAACTAATTAGAATAGGGAAATATTACATGTTCATAGCTCTATCACTTCTGGAACTTTATTAAAAGAATGAAGTATGTCTATTAAAATGAACGAAATCCCGTCAAACAACGCAGAACTGGAATTAAATAATTAGTTATAAATGTTTCCCGCTGTAATTTAGCTCTGTTTTTACCAAAACATGTGATGATGAAACTTTTCTTGAATTTAAGCTTGAATTTTTCGTCTACTACTTCAGTTTATTGGATTTTTCAAAAAATATTTATGTTTGATTCTGTAATCTCCCTACATCTAATTTTAATTTCGGTTGAACGTTGAACGCTACTTCATGAACAAGGTTTACTATGCTACTCACTTGGCAAAACCGAATATTTTTATTGATGGATTGAAACTAGAATGAATCTTCCTTAAATTGAAATGAACAGCTACCGTAGTTCATAAATTTACTAGCCTATTTTAGACTTTAACTTAAAATATATGGTCGATTGCTTTTGTCTGTCCCATACATCATAATTGAACAATTTTCCTATAAATTTGATAAGAGTTCACTACATTCAGTTAACTTTACTATGTGTTCAAGAGCGAGATCGAAAGCCATAAGTTTGAGTCCGCGACCGGGATTGTGGAAGCTCATTGCTGAGGAGTCCCACGACCGTCCAGTGCTTCCACGTTTTCAATGGTGGTCTAACATCAATGATCTCGATCAGAAAGACAATGGCAATTTTACGATTGTCCTATAGTTTATTTAATATTTAAATGAAAATCAAATCAAATGTTAGAAAATGGAGAATAAAAGGAATGGAGAAAAGTTAGCATCCATAAAATATTGCAATGTTGTTACAAATGGTTATACTCGTCACATAATTGAAAAGTAGCGAAATAGACGATATAAGTCAATGAAATTAAATGAAGTACATAACAAGTTACTTTTTATTGATTGCGGTCATGACTATATCAATGTTAGATCATCATTGGAAACCTGATGGTCTAACATTCATTGATTCATGATCTCAATCAAAAACTCAACAATCTCCACAATCACATACTGATTAATTTTTTGTTGTTTGAGAAAAAGCGTATTTCTGTTTAACTATTTTAGCTTATCTGTATTTAATGGTCGGTTGTCATAGGTGAAATACCGTAAAAGGCCTGATCCATTGCTTCCGTAAACACTGCTGTTTCTCTCAAAACTATATTCTGCGTGTTGAAGGGTTTGAAGTGAAATCCCTATATTACATTAAATAACAGCTGCTAAAACATATCAATCAAGCTTCGATTCTTAAAAAGCAGACGATCTGATAGCTGTTGACTAGTAAAGAAGTGACATTTTAAATATTTTCTTATTCCACAGTGGATCAAATGCTTATTATACAATTTACATCATCTGACCAAAGATGTTCAATTTCTGATAAACATAATTTAGCACGTTTATTCCACTCTTATTACGTATACTTAATTTTTCTTTATTACAAATAGCTGCACTGTTTTAGATTCACAATAAAGTTGATTAGTTCACAAGTTTTCCGACTTTGACATTTTTATCTACCATTACAATTTTTTCTTAGGATCAGTTCATTGATGATACATGTTGTACTGTTTGTGAGAAAATGTAACTACACAAAAACATTTTCTTGTCAATGTAGTCTTGTCTATGTGTAACATATTCACGTGTAATATGTAATACGTTTTGTTTTCATAACATATGCTTAATAGTCAATTTCTTTCGTATCTCATCAGACAGATCTGTAATACAAAATACAAAATGTGTCAACATTGTAAGACAATTAGCTTTCGAATAATATACAATATACAAGTGTAATGAAAGTTTGTTAGTAATGCTCACTGAAACATTTACAAATGAGTATTGGAAGAAGACAATCTCCGTAGCGTTTCGATAATATGACACCGTGTTAACAACAATCAAGCTTCGATTTATTTGTCATTCAAATGTCATATGAAAAAAAATGTTGTATTCAAAGTAAATAGACAAAATGCAAAATTATTGTTGTATGTATATTGAAAACACTTCATAATGCTACTATTAAAAATTGATCTTGATTTTTAGGGTCTGAAGTAACTAATATTCCCATACTTAAGTGACCGCTAACACTATTCAAAGTATACTTCTGAATCAAGCTATAAAGAGTTTTCGAGAACCAAGTGTTTTAAAGACATTTGAATAACATTTCATTCACGTCTCAATATTTAAATTAATATTTGAATTTAGTTTAATTTAAAAATCAGGGTAGTTATCTTCATTAGAACAACTGTTCTAAATAACTGTGGGCTCTGTAGTTGTATACTTTGCAAATTGTTATAATTATGCTTATAAAAAGCTTGTTTATATTATTACAGTAGAGATTAATGAATAACTAATTTATAAAAGAAGTTATAGGTAAGTCACAATTTTCTAAGTAGTGTTTTGTTTTGGTTTTATCTATGTATCGCTCTATATTGTCTAAAGAATAAGTTGATCATTATGAATATACATTGAAAAAATGATTCATTTTTGGAGGATGAAAACCGCCTAAGTTTTTCCTCTAAAATTTCTTTTAAGTGGTGCGATGTCAATAATCTTCCTAGATAATCTATTTTTTCTGAATGACTCAAAAATTAGTACTTCATAAATGAGGTTAGTTTTTAGACAAATACTAGTTGTCTTTTTTACTTAGCAAATATGAAATTAAAGGTTTAGCTTATATATATGTCTAAATGTATATGGTTCCGTATGATTTATTTACAATTCAGTCAAGGCAAAATGACTGATCATATACTAGAACCTGTTTATCACATCGAATATGTGACTGCTGTAAATGTACTATGAATATAATTTATTTTATCGTTCCAATTTTAACGTGATCGGCTGAAAAGTAAGCAGAAGCTCCTTAAATTTATTAGTTTTAATTAATTACAATATCTTATTCAAATACGGAAAAAACAGAATAAGGCCGATTCACAGTACGCAACCGATACATTCCTTATCGTCTGATTCTTAAAGCTGAGGTTTTTGCTATTTCTGTTTCTAGTTATTAATAAAATCTAAAGCTCCTGAATAATCTTCTTGAATTCGCCAAATGTCTTTGATAGAACAGTGTACTAGAACTATGACAGATTAAGTTTAGATGCACATCAAGCAGTTATTATAAATCGTAAATAGTTTAACCACTAGATGGTTAAAGAAAAACTAATTTCTTGTTAGTGTTGTACTGATGAAACAGTTGTGTGAGTTTGCTCGTGATGAAATCAGTAAGAATACCACTGAAAACTAATGAACAATGGACAGATGTTCCAGATGGAAACTATGACTAATAGAAGTAGGAAGGAGTTACACTGTTTTTATTTTTTTATTTTTTCAAAAACTACAACATATGAACAGAATATCTTCACATATATAATGTGGAATAAGTTACGTTTATTCGTCAATAGCACAACCATTTTGAACTATCATTATAAATTATGATGAGTTTTGTTTGAAATAAGCAGCCTTATTCTTTTGTTTCTATGTAATCAATAGCTAACCACTTATTAACTTATATTTTCTAATGAGTAGGAATATTATGCCTACTAGAAAAACATTAACGTTGATCTAGATATATAAATATGTTCATGTATTCATATTTATATGGACAAATGTTAACTTTTCTGTTTGATGTATGGTTAAAAAGCAAATCTTTATTATCTGTTACACAAGAGGCTATTTTTCGAAGAAAATTTAAATGCTGTAATTGCTTAATTTCCTGCTTATGACTGTGGACAAAAGGATTTCTGAATTCATTCTACCTCTCATTAGGAGTAAATAGGTTAACAGAAAACCGGTTTACCTAAAAAAATACACTAACTAGTCATTTAGCAGACTGATTCTTCTTACTAAGTCAATCAATATAATATTAAGATAGGATGAAACAGAGATTTCTTCAAACGTTAAAATCATAACATTATTACTGATGTCCAAACCATGATCAACTATGAAGATAGCAATGTTATAGTATAGTTTGTAAACATTTAAAAGTCTACAATTTATTAAACCAGTCTTATAAGTATATGCAAATAGCTGGTTACTATCAACAGATAAAGAATACAAATTTGTAAAGAAACCGTTTGTATCAGAATATTTTTGACATCCTCAGAAAATTTATTTCTATACATGAAATACATTTCAAGGTCTGTTCATGAAAAGATAATATCATGGGGGACTGTTATGTGATTTATCTGAGTATTTGTTTCAACGTTCTGTTGATTCTTTTAAAACAAAATTCAAAATATTTACAGTTGTTTCTCAACGGATCATGGTTATTTGGTGTGTTTTTCTTCTAAGACAGTAAAAATTTTGCCCAGTAATACATTGTGCTATAATTATAAATGTGAAGGTGATTCAACTAACTTTTTATCTTCACACAAACATACGTTTTTTTTACAAAGATACATATTCAGTGTTCTAAAATAGTCATCAAGTGTATCGGTTTCTACTTCCTAACTAGATTTTATTGTAGTGATGTATTTTTTCTTTCAATAACTTTTAGGTAAATTCTGTTTAGCGCTTCCCAATAAGATCGATCAAGATAGATTAGAAAACAATTACGCATATGTAAATGACATATGAATTTTCAGTATTACAGAAGCTACGTTTCATTTTATAGGTTCATTGTAAATGATGAAACTATTAATGAAACTAATGATCTATTTGTTTATATTAAGGTGCATATAAAAGAAATTCAATTAAAGTGTAAAAAACTGTCCAACATTAAATCAACAACTATTCTAAATGATCGAACGACTGAAGAAAAATGCATTGCAATGAAATATATATTTTAGATATATATAATGGAAGTTTCGAGGTGTTTCTTTTTTGTGATTATTTAATGCCTACTTAGGTCTATTTATTAATGCTTATTCGGCGAAACAAACAATGCAGTTTCCTTGATACAAAAATAAAGTGTATTTCATAGATGCAACGTTTAAATATTTGATTAGATAACGTTCATCAGTGAATACTGCTGCTCTGCAATTACCTGGCCATTATGCTACTATTCACAAATTCACATGCTTTTTTTGAAATATATCTACATTCTGTAATATAAACAAAATTACTTGCTTACAGTTATGTAATTGTTAGTTATATTTTCCAAAATATCAGCTCAGTTTTAAGAGGATGTTACAAAATAAACTGTATACATCAATCTAGATGTTGTTTACAACAATGGTTGGTAGCTATTACTATAAAAGCATCCAGACAGAATTGGAAATATTGTAAAATTGTAGTTCATTGGCGATAAGAATTTCTTTATTATTTAATAAACATCAAGATTGACAGGTTCATTGTATCTTTTGAAACAACTTTATCAAAGAAAATCTTATAAATTTAAATTCAGTCTTTCAGTTCACTCGGATGGTATGATAAATTAGACTTAATCTTGTATAATTTTTATTTTCTGTTTTATAGTATGATGAGGTCTGCTTTGTTTACATATAAACCCAGTATGTCTGAAATATATTTTTCATATCGCGGATGTTGAAATCGGCGTTCTGAACTGAACTGGATGGGTTGGCGGAGCAGCTACTATTTTAGAGGATCAATTAAGAACCCTAGGCTGCTGATACAGGTTTATGCGTTATTAGTCTGTTCGTATAAGTCGTTGTTCTAATTGGCGATCGTATCAAGTGATAATTAACAAATCGTAAGAACATAACAGATATGTCGTGATGTAAAAATGCTTAACTTATCATTACTTGCATCTAAATGATTCCAAAAACAACTCTGTCAAGCATTTCTGCCTATATTCTTGTATCAAGTAGATAAACCTAATTTTTAAATAAACGTTTTAAAAAGAACGTCCAAGCAATGAAACACAATATGTCAGTTAACTGAAATATCTAGTAATAATCAATTGAAAGGAAGAACTAGTAATTACCGATTACATCACCACCAATAAACTTCACTGATATGATAGAAAAAATGGTACTTTTAATGTTATTTCGTAAATAATCGGAATAAGAACTTTCAAATGTTATTAATTATATAGTGGTCTTAATATTCAAATTGTGTTCAGTGTATTATAGTACCCACTATATCCAGGCGGAAAAAATATTGTTTACCAAGTTACGAAGTTCCATAAACATTATTTCGGATGGTTTGAAATAAAATCGTGCGCGAAAACAATTTCATGATATGCATGTTAAAGTATGGTTGCTTACCGGGTGGCAGTCATAATTTTTACAGTTTAATCAAGTAAAAAATTGGTGTTTCGAAAAATCCAGTTTACATTGCTGGCATGTAATTTTCTAAATGAGCTTAAACTACATTTTATACATTTAGGTTTATTAAGGTGACCTAATTGCACAATTAGTAATTTCAGATTAACCAGCTTGATAAGTGCTGTACGAAAACACAGAATGGATTATGATTTTATGTTTCAAAAAAGTCAAGTTCAGAGATTTTCCTCATATCAAAAGATTGATATTTGTCAAAGTGAATTCAATTAGTTTATTAATTGTATTTTCCTAATTTATCAGGTGAAGTCACAGTTTCTCGTATACGAAATATGAATCTCTTAATATTGAAAGTTAAATTTGTGACGTTTGTGTCTAGTGGGAAAAAATGGATCAATCAAACACAAGTATCGTTCAAACATATTTTGATATTGTCAAAATGTTTCCTATTTTACTATGGAAAAATATCTGGATTCTAATACTAACAAGCACGCTTTCGAATAGGGCACATATTCGTTTAACACTAGTTTACCTCCAAACGAAGGATATGAGATTAATCAATGAAAAAGTTGGAGGTCAAACTATAAGATGAAATAAACGGAAAAAAAAATGAAAAATCATATTCTTCAAAATATTTCTCAAATATTTACCGTGGCACTAATTAAATTACTTTCATGCTTGACAAAGATTAACTGGACTTGTCTTTCAGTATCAAGTATATACATAACATATAAAACAATTATAGTAATAAAGTAAATCAAAATACAATGATTTGACCAGGATAACTCAATAATGGCTTATTAACGCCTTCATTAAACAAGGAAATACACGACCTCATCCAAAAGGAAATAAAAGCCTTAAAAAACAGCATATTCGCTCTAATTGCCGAAACAGAGGTCAGACTACTAATTAATGGACATTACAATATTCTGGTCGACATTTGTTAAGCTAGGATAATAGATATAGTTGTGTCAGTACAATGAGCTTTCTAAGGGAAATAACTTATAACATGGTTCAACAGGATTCCGCGATATAGAATAGCTAGGGAGTAAACACTGATATTAGATAATGTATAGTGTTTAATACAAGTATATTAAATGCATACTACTGTATACTCATTTTCACATACAATAGATATTTGATGGCTAGTAACTGTCAAACACATCCCTACAATTCATTTTGTTGTTTCAATTCTAGTACAATTGCCGGCGATTCTAAATGTCAAATAAAAAAAGAGATCTGATTATGATTTCATCCAAATGCTACTATAATCTCACTCCATTTATGTCCACTCTCTAATATTGTACTTTAACTGTTTATTACTGTCGTACACGTTAGTTGACTCCAGTACTTAAATATACATTCAGGTACATTAGTATTTTAGTTCTTGCTTAATATATTTATTCTCAGTCATTCAGTACAAAGATAACAAAAATAACAGAACTTCGTCTCAAAAGACAGCATACTCTTCCTTGAAGTGGCTATTAATACGTAGCTTATATAAGGCTTCTATATAGACTTAAGTAAATAATTCTTAGAAAGCAATGTAATGTGAACACGCAATCGCATTTGTCGACGTAATACTCTTTTCAAAAACTATCATGACAAACGCTATGTATGTAAGCATCGCCATAGTTAAAAGATTGATGCGTTATAAACGAGATAGTCAATAACCTGTATTCTTAAATGTGTCTCTAATTGGAAAGTTGCACAGATTCAGATCTTTTTCACCTCTTTCTTTTTTTTTGTTCTTGTAAAATAAACTTGTTGAAATACCTTGTGCTGAGAATTCTATATTGTACCAAAACATAATATTGAATAAAGCCATTAATAATTAATTAATCAACTGATGATGGAATTCTTGTTCTCCCAATGCAGCTTCTGGAATGTGACCTATATATAGGCATTTTCAATTTTGACTCTAAGTTGAAACAATGAACAGTGGAGTCAACTGGTTCGATACCAGTTATTAGCGTGGAAACTACGGTTACGAACAAAAAATCCAGTTGTTTTTGTCAACGACTATTTATTGTCCGTTAATTTTCTGATTACTCTGCGTATTGCGTAAAAGGATGAAATAAATTCAAATAGCTTATTTACATAGAATAATGTTACTGACAATGACACGTTTCTACCTGAACATTTCAGGAGTCTTCAACAGCAAGAAACGTCCGTAAAGTTCAAAATATCCTGGTTCATATTTATGAATAAATAATCTCTTTGATAGTACTATCCTTTTACCATTTAGTGTAATAGTTTACTATAAGAAACATTTAAACAAGTATTTATGCCTTAAAAATAAAGGTTTGCATGAGATCACTAGCTCCAGTGCTTGTATTCAATGATTTCAATAAATACTACTAAAACACATAAAAATTCACGGAAACACCTATGCTAGGTTTTATGTCTTGTAATCGAACCGGTGTAGATTATTTTAAGTTACGGGAAAATGAGAAATTGAAGCAACATAAAAAACTAACACAAATGTCAACAACAGTGGAAATATTAATTTTGAGTTTATGAATAATCACGTTCAATTATCATAAGTTAGACCAATCCGTTTGGATTTACAGCACATTGTTTTGTTAGTAACGTTGTTGTAAACTATAAACAAAATATTCTGTATCAAATTCGAAGAGCCTCTACATTCAAGCAGTTTGAACATCTAAGAATAAAACCGATTATCACTCGACGGAGGCTTCATGACTGAACTTGGCGACACAATAACATAGTAGCCATAAGCAAAAGTATAAGAGATACATAAATTTAATTTAATCAGGGTACATTCACTACGGGTTAGTCTGAGATATTAATGATGACCCACTTACTTTCTGTTCAGCAGTTATTTAAAACTAACTCTGTGTAACGTCTGGATTCTGAAGATAAAAGATGTACGTAAATAAGACTGCATAAAAGTAGACTTCATAAATCATTCAGAAATATTAGTATTTTATAAATACACATAGCTATACATTGCAATCATAATAAAATGTAGCATATTTACTAGTACTATAAGGATAGAATGTTCGATCATTTGTGATGGGTGGTCTACATGATTTATGCAGTTCTTTAGAAGATCAAGCTTTTAAAAAGTCACTGGTTTCTCGAAAATGATTTCCACTCATCGTTTGATATTTTATCAGCTAATCGTCAGAACTTTGAGACAAATAATTATATATAATGTCTGCTTTTCACTATAGAATATTGTTTCAGAAAGCATTAGATGATAATATCCGATCATAATTGTGCGGTTTGTACACTTTGACAGCAGAACTGTCACGAATTCTACTATAGGTTACTAAACATTATTCGACATGAAAGAAGTACGACGTAGTTTTATAATAATTTAGACCTTGTAAACCGGAGCAGCATTCATTACAAGCTAAATGGAAAACAAACCTATAAAGTTATCTAAAAATAGTGTAACGAACCTGGTAATTTCAAATATATCAAGGCTAATGTTACATAACAAAACTATCTTTGGTTTTCATCAGTCAAAGTGGAAAACATGTGTTACTCTCAGTATGAAGTTAGGGATGAAGCATGGAACTATAGTAGCAAATAAGAATAGGGATAAACTTCACTGACAGTGTCTTATTGTTTATGATGATGACGGATAGCTCACCACATCTAAAGTATATTAACATCAGTATTTACTTAATAGGTTTGATTTGAATGGAGTGTGATCGATCAGATCAAATTAAACAAACCTTTTTTCACTGAGTAGTTTTACTTTAAATTTTATAACTACAACCTTTACCAAGGATAGAGGTACACTGCTACTCATGGTAAATTATTCACTAAATTATGCAAGTAAACATCAATTTCTGTCTCCTAGATGATTGAAATAGAAACGTGTTAACTGCAGACAGTCAATATTTTCTTTAACGTCTTTTCAAAATTTTCTGTTGTAAGGTTTATTCATAAATTATCGTAGCCATATTAATATCTGAGTGCGTTTCTAAATTTTAAAAATGAGTCACAATAGTAATGTTTAAACTTTGGTAGATTTGTGTCCAGCCTTCGGGTACCCTGTGTTCCGGGAGAGTGTGATGAGCAGTGTGCAAGAGGATCTTCAACAGAAAAAACAATATTAAAAGTGAGCTGACCACTCAGTGCGAACATAGAATCCCCTAAAACATAGTAATGAAACCAATCGACAGCAATTAGAAGTAACACGAGTGTGAGATTAAGACAATCTGACAACTGAATACGTCACACAATATGTTATGAATGTTATGTCAAACAATCAAAATAATTATTGCATAACGTGCTACTATATATTTCTCATGCTTCATAAAGAGACATATGAAACTACCACTAGATGAAATATGTCAACTAATCCACGACATATATATCATTTATTCATATATCAATAACTTATAAGACAAATTCTGTTTCAAATGTGTCAATGAATATCGGAATCAATTACTTTGGCTCTCAGCATTAGACAGTGACACCAAGTGTCGACAGTCAGGTAATTTCCATAGTTTTACGAGAGTGAACTGCAACTGTTTTCTTAAATTATTTGAATAGTAACTTATTAATGACTAGTTAATTTAGGTACATGTAAACTAAATGTCCTTACATCAATATATTCTATGTAAACAAGATATCACTTTAGAGTATTTCTAGGTTAATATCTTTCCTGATTCATGACCAAATTTTTCATTACCATTCAATATCTAGCAAGTCAAGTAAATTGGCTTATGATATAAGATCGAATCGTTTTTCACTAACTTTGAAAACTTAATTCGCATATCTGATCCATGTCTGACATTATCGACCACTATCCACTAATTATGTTTAAGCCGCCTAACCATCAAACATCATCCAGTTAAGTCGATTACAAGTCCGTGTAAACTGATTATCTTATGAAACTAGAAATCATCTGTCCAGAGTAGATAAGGGACGTTTAAATATGATTGGACTAACCACTTTACTATCGATTCTATTATTAAACAATGGTTTAAACACCATTAATATCTCACGAGATATGAGAAACCAGATTACTACTACCAGTAACAGTTCCACATTCTGATATTATTTTCTCAGAGATATATAACCTAGAAAGAGTAGATGAAGCTTCGAAATTGTCACTGTATAACAATTTATTAACAGTCTAAGTAAATTGATGAAGAAACGTTTATTCATCATGCGGTGAGCATATCAAGTTAAACAAAATCCCCGAAAGTGTACAAATCGCTGTATTATTACTTATAAGTAGTCACTTGCTTGCTAATCGAACTTCTTCAAAAACCATTATATTGGATATTATACATCATAGTAGTACATAATCTGTTATTGTTTAATATCATTTCCATGCGGTCCACTTACACCATACATTTCAAGCATTTTATTTAGATTAAGGCCTGGAGATTGTGAATGAAAATGCTATTTACTCTGAATTTGTTTTATTCGAAAACTCTGTATGATGTACACTTCATTATTCAAGCTTAAACTATAAAAAATATATATTTAAACTCACATAAAGAAGAAAAATTTGACTGTTTAAACTAGCTATGATTAGTTTGGAATACAACAAACACAAAATTCAGAATTAACACCCGTTTAACAACGAACCATAAATACCTAACGTCACAGTAGGATACATTGGAAATATAGTATTTTAAAATGAGTTAGTAAGTATGTTGTTTAGCATTTAGCAACAAATACAAAGTATTACTGACAGTGAGGAAATCAAAACCCGGTCTAACATAACGAAGGGATGAGAAATAAAATGAACTGGTGAAATGCTTAGGCTAAATAGTACTTTAGTATAGTATTTTAGTCCGATTTGAAGTTTCCAAACGATTCAAAAGTAGAGTGGCGGAAATATGAAAAAATAAGTTTAACACTGAAATAGATGAGTAGGTTACAATCATCCGTTATAATTGATAGTGCGACATAAGGAGATTAAAGGGATACATATTTTTTAATGTATGAAACGAAACATCTTTTTCAAACTAATTGATGCTCCTAATTCACATGGTATTGCTTGTTTGTATCTTCCCATTGTTGTTTAGGACTGCAAATGATCAGTCTCTTGATACTTCGTTCAACTTTAGACTTGCCAATTATCCGCATATTTTTTATCCTCAATATTGTACTTCCATCAAGTTGAATTAAGTTGTATGATATGTTTAGCACTGTTCTGTTTACTAAAATAGTTCAACATTCAAGAAACTAAAGCTGCTTAAATAATTATCCAAAACTATCTACATTATATTAGTTTAAAAAGACAGAAAAATATCAGTACATATTATTTGCATTTATCAGATGGTATATCTTTTACAGCATCCATCAACAATTCGAACTGCTAGAGAGAAATAAAGATCACAAGTTGGGTAAATCTAATACACGTTCCAAGTTTTATTTAATTACAGCATTATGTCTGCAATTAAGTTCTCGAAATAGAAGTCAGTCTCAATTGTATGCGTGTATAATTAAGATTATTGAGCATTAACCTAAACATTTTCCATTAACTGAATTTCCAGGTTGAGCGAAGTCTGTTTGAACAGTTGAAAACCTCAAGTCAGCTTACTCATTTACATTGTGGAAAATATAAACAGTTAAGAATGTATACGAGACAAAAGAAAACCTTCTCATAGCTCATGAGAAGCCACGGTTTCTATTATTTAACTGAACGTTTTAAGTTCTATTAATGAATTTTGTTAGTCATTATGCTTTTGAATTATAAAACCAAATGATGGTTTTGCAATTATATTAAATTAACACCGTTTTGTTTAATTTCTCTATCCATTTATTTCTTATTTTCGCATGACAGAAACTTAAAACATATGAAGATGAATCTTCATAAAATAAAAATCAAATCAAATTAAATCATTAAATCACTTAGTTGCTAAAATGATGAACTTCACTTATACTAATTAATTTATGTAAATTCTATTATGTTGTTTTTTACAAAGTAGAACTAAAAGCCTTCAGTTCTAATTGCCATTTTAGCAATGTTTATTGCTTGCATAAGTGTTAAACTTTATTTGTCAAATTACTCTATCCATATCCTCTTATTGCAAATCATGTAAATGGGCTATTGAATAAAAATTGAGAATTGAACAGAATAGGCTTAAATGATGAATATTGAAATGTTCTGTAAATGAGACGAAATGTATTTTTTAAAAATCATTTTCTGGTCTTTGTATGCACTTAACTATGATGTTAATTGTAAATAGAACAATTATGCTATTACTATTGAACAGTTTTGAAAATGAACTTGGTCCAAGTTATTTTACTTACCGATTTAATGCGTATATTCACGTTGCAACAAGTTAATCTTAACTAATTAAAATAAGTCTCTTATTGACACATGTGCATTCTATGAGAATTGTCTTGATATTACCTTAAGTCACAAGCATTATAAGCAAAGATGGATGATGTCCAGGAGTGGAACTCGTTAGCTGGGTGTATCTGCACCCCAGAGTTGACGTTCACTCCGGGTTATCCATATACATCCAGATGAACAGACTTAAATGGGACGAAACGCGCGTCCTGGATTCCACTCCTAGTTCTTATAATATAATCAAAACAAGGAAGCAAAGTCAACCACTCGAATAAATATCCGTATAGCGTACTTCTAAAGACAGTATTAATTTATTGTTCGAGGTGATGATTATACTGAAATACTTCTTATCGGCTAGCACTGATAAAATCAATTTTAATACGAAAAAAACACGTATCTTTCATTCCAAAAGCTACTTTTACTTAAACATTAACCGGGAATCGTATATAGCTATTAGCCGTATTCTTCATTAAATTTAAACAGGTTGATCCATGGCTAGGTTGAAAACCTCAACGGACCAGTAGCAATTTTATTAGTAACCTTGCTTTTGTACCTCTTTAGTAATGTAAAACACTATCTTTTCACCTAAGGTTGTCAGGATCGAGCAAACTGGAAAAAGGCCGACAACTATACTATGAAATATATATACCAGTCATCCGACACATAGAGAATTATGTAGTTACAGTAATGCACGAAAATGATTTGCTCTTTTTAGTGAATTCACCTAGTTATTTTGAACTGGTTTCTGAATTTCTTGAAACAAATTGTGATTACGATTGAAAGTCAAAAGAAACAGTTCTATATGGAATAAATAGAATCCTTGGCGAGACTATAATTTATGGATGACCTTTGAGCGACGCTAAAATGACCATGAGAATGTCCACCTAATAACTAGGACTAAATAAGAGTTATAAACCAGTGTGCGGAATAAGAATTATGATTTACAGTTGATTGTTAGGATTAGGAATTAAATATAAGGTTTTCATCACGAACTGACATTGGCGAAAATGCCAAAACTCAATTTATCCAAATGGATAAGTGAATTTCGCGCCAAAATCCGAGATCTGTTATCTTATACCTGATTGGTTGGTCCATAAATTGTAGTGTCCCCGAATCCCCTATAGGAACACTAAATTATTATAAGATTAGATTTAGGCTTGTTATATCCACGCATAAGATGAATTTAATAGTGTATTGATAAACATATTTATAGAAATACATTTATAGGTAAGAAATAACTATTTAAATGATAAAAATGAAGTAGTTAATTCGTCTGAAATTTAGAGCATGAGTAAATCATCTAAGTGGATTTTTGTTAAGAAAAAAAAACTAAAAAAGAAAAACTTATCAGGAAAATAAAAATAAATTGGATAAATGGTTATGAACATAAAAATAAAACGAATTATCCTCTCTACCAACCATCTGTTCAAATCAATCTTATTTCTTTGCATTTGAACTAATGGAGAAGAAAAGTCGATAAACAGAGATCAATCAGTTAATGTTTTATTTTAAAATAATTAATTTTTGTGTTTCTAACCGGAAACGATTTATTATTTTGTTTAATGTCTTAAATAGTAAAAGGTAATTAATATTGATCAGTTTTTGGTTGAAATAAAATGAAAGTTTAGTATACATTAGTCGGTGATTTCTAAACTCTGACAAAGTCAACAGTACTATTCACTTATATTATTGTTTCACTGTACTTACCAATATTTCAGTATCCTGTTAACTAGGCAGTTGTTGAGATAGCAATACTAATTTATCTGACTACTTAAGATATAATAATGGAACTAATTCATGAAATAATTATTAAATGACTTGTACATCTATTCTTGGAAAATTCTAATTATCATAGTTAAAAGTTATAAAATCATTATGTTAAAACGTTTCACAATCAGCTGTTCATGGACAATGTAAGAGGGTGAGATTGTGTATGGCTTCAACTGACCATCCCTCAGAGCAACACAGGAGAAAATTAATAGCATGAAATTTAGATCTTCAACATTTTAATGCTATACATTTGAGGACATGAGTTTTGACGGAAAAAGAGAATATCAACCCAGAATTTTGTTATTCATCATGTAACATAAGACGGATATTCTTCATGATTTGAGATTTTTTCAATATCTTCACAGACATTCGTGGCTTTATTGGTTGCTTTCCCAAACAATAAACATTTGTGTTGTGTTCTACCTAACTCGCTATATGATACTTCATTCCGCACTTCATGTATACCTTGATACCAGTGTCACTGATTCCTCGTACTGTATTAAAATTATTTTATTTACTAAAATGAGATGAATTCAAACATGCATTCATTTCCAGTTCTCGAACACAAGATAATTTGTTTAACCACAATTTAATGTTAATATATAGCTTCTACTTTTCGGAAACGGTATGCATAGAATTTGCATAAAACGAATAATCTATTCTAATTTAGTAATAAGTACTAAACAGTATGATTGAAACCTTAATAATTCTTATGTGGGGAACATGATTAAAAGCACAGAAACTGTTTTAAGTTCCAGAATACTTAGCTAAATACGTCTAGTATTTAAACTGTTTCTGAGGTGTGATTGAAACTAATTTCGTTGGATTTTTCCTCGACATACATTGTTACGATAAAATTATAATTTGTTCACAAGTTAGTGTCGAAAATATTTATGCGCTTTTACTTAATGCTTATTCCAGTCAGTCAGACGGTGATCTCATTATTCACATAAATTAAACTTTCTGAATAAATTCAGTAATAAAAGCGCCCCAAATCGTGGTCAACATTAGGTCATTCATTGTCGAAACCCACTGATTTTTAATGCCTGCAATACCAGGAAATTTTAATATGAAAATCACTGGTTCAATCTTATTGATTGTATAAAATAATTGTCTCATGTATCATTAACCCGTGCTCATGTAAACTCAAAAAACTTAAATTTTTACATTGCAGTGTCTGTTCTTGAAAATTTAGTATTTAAGATGACTCTTCACTAGTAACCAAGTAACTGACTCATTATTACTGTGAAAAATATGAACATTTCGCTTCCACTTCTCGTTTTTTATTGTATTAAAACGACATAGATTTTAAGAGCCTCATATTTAAATTGTATGTATACGCCTTTCATCAATAACATCATCATTTCCACACCACACCTTTAGGTTATTCAACATTAATACTTTTTCTTAACACAAACGTGCACACGTATAAAAAACATTTAACATGTTCAATCATGTCATTTATTACAAGTATAAGCAGTGCACAGAAGAGAAACACTTCATTGATTTTCTCTTTTTTAAACTTCTATCTTGGTTACTCCTTAAAACAAAACAAAATAAATACACAATAGTTAATGATCTAGTGCACACTTATTATTTGTTATCATGGTTTATTTATTACTAAGCATGTTTATATGTTTCATTCATGAATTGTCTGAAGAACGATTAGTAAATGTTCATTAATTATTAAGTTATACATTTTTATTGTTCTTATTTTTCAAAAGAGAAAGTAAGAAATGAAAACAGAGTTCATTTTCATTTCACATTAAAATCGGTTTAACTCTTCATCTTTATTTTTTAAACATAAAACGTTTTACAATTTTTCATTATACAGAATATGAAAATAATTCAGTTATCTATTAAATTTAGTTAAATCGGTTAGCGAAATATTTGAATGAGATGATGAATTTTTATGTCAGTGATGGAGGCTTACAATCTCAGGTTCCAACAATATCGTATTAACAAAGCTTAATGTTTAGATTTTAAAATTGAAAAAGATATGACGAAGATATCGACGAAGCAATTATATTATTCATTATATAGTAATGCGTTTTGTATATTTCCAACCTCAAGTTTTAGCTAAATTATTTCGACACCAACTCTACTTAGTGTTAACAAAAGTAATATCTACAGAAGTAAAACTTAAGAAAATAGTTATCATTATTAGATACTTTGAACAGGTTTGTTTCAATCCTTACATTAGCTAGTAACCAATAAACAGTTTTAATAAAATAGTGTACAGCTCTATACTAAGTACCTTTTTGAATTGCTCTCAACTATACTAACATAGCATGAGTCGATTGTTTTATGGGCTTTAGCCTATTAAATCTGTAGAAAATACATTTGATCAACAGTAAGATTTAGATCATTACACTGAAATCATGAATAGATTTTATTTAGATCACAATCTAAAGCTTAGAATCATTGGACGGACTCAGCAATGCGCGTCCACGGCCTCGCGCTAACGCTTAACATCTAGACCATTGAATTGATATCCAAAAGTATTAACTTTTTACTTTGATCAGTTCACAAAATTGCATAACCATCTTCCACTGCCTTTGGTGGGTAACTGTCTCATGGTCGATACGGTTTAGCTCCACTCGTCACAGTCTCTCACTAGGACTTCAGAAAATTCCTCTCAATGATAGTCACTAGTAAGCACATGGTCTAGAGTTTAAATGTTCGGACACGAGATAGAAGATTCTAGGTCCTGTTCGCAAGGGTAGGGTTGTGGATTCGCGCTGCTGAAGACTCATATACTAGGATGAAACGGCCGTCCAATGATTCTAGGTTTTCAGTGGTAGTCTAACTTAAATCAGATCGTGTATAACCCTAGATTTGGTTCCAAAAGATAACAGCTTCCGAATTAAAAACTATATCCATTTAGGTAACTGGATCATATAAAATAAATCCATGTAGCTATCTGACATAATTAGCGCCCATACATAAAGATAGATTATCTTAGAAAAAGCATAGAATCTTATCAATTTTCGATAAATAAAAACGATTCTTTATTTTACATTATATAGTGTAAGTATTAGAAATCGGTGCGTGAAATAGTATGCCAAATATATAAGTTAAAAACATTACAACTCTTTTGTTTAATTTACGGACTTTCTGAAAATATAAAAAACCTAATGTTTATCCTACCAACAGTTTCTAAGCCATTTGCATTATGTGTCCCATTAGAAGTATTGACGAGAATCCTTATCCTGTCAATCGTCTGGTCCGTTAATCAAATACATGTACTAACAAAGGAAAAAATAACAATATTTTAGAAAAGTAAACGTTTTTCAACAAAAAATAAGTATTATTTGTCTTTGAATTTCTGTTTTGCTGTCTATTCATTTCTAATTTTCCGGATCTACTTTGTTCTTCGTTTTTCTTCTGGCTTTTGCAACACTTTTTCGCTATTTATCTATCATTTCTTTTTCACCACATCTCTTAACGTATTTTCATCCTGTAAATAAACTGACAGGTAAATTTAACTCAGTAGCTGAGTTGACAGATCAAAAATACTGGAAACGTAGTAATGGTCATTTTTGAAGTCATATATAAGGAAAAAATAAAACGGAACTTAAAAATAAATAATTCAAATAGAAGACAAAAGTTAACGGTTGGGGGAGGTACAGTCATAAGGAAGACAATATCACTCTGACTGCGAATAATCCCATGAACATATTGTCATTTCAATAGATCATACAAGAAATCAAGTAATGAGAATGAAGTGATGTAATTGTTTTTTTTAAAAAAGTAATGCATCATAGAAAAGGATCTAGACAAGTTTTCACAAACAAGTTTTATTTTAAACTTAATATAGTTATGCGATTACACAATCATTTGAATAAAAGATGAAGAGAAATGAGCGTCAAACCAAAATATCTAGGCAACTGTATAAAAAATTTAACAAAGTAATATGGGCTGGAAGATAAAAATTTACTCTTAGGCAGTGCTAAAAACGGGCAAATAAAAAACAGTCTCATAACTAGATTTTCTGTCATGGTTGTCAAACATTTTGTTGTATGATATGAATTAGAGAAAATAGGATGAAAAAAACAGAGAGAACAATCACAAAACGACAATTTGACAATAACGGAAACGTTTAGTACAGTAATATCAAATATACACATAGTTAGAGTTTAAAATAAGTCTACTGTAATGGTAGAAGGGAAGATATTTAAACTTGTTTTACATCAATTCACACAAATTTATATTATTTAAAATAAATAAAAACAAAATTAGAACACATTCGTTATATATGTATATTGAACATACAATAACCGTCATTGTTATTCGTGGTGAAAATTATCGATATAACTGAGAATAACAACAAAGATATTAGTCAGTATGCATGATGTAGATTCGAGTTGATAGTACAGTCAAAAATTCCCACCTATAATAACTCTGACAATTTACTCTTGTGTCATGGATAGTGTCTATGAAAAAAACCATATCAAAATATTTTTCTTTTAACATAGCAGTCTCTATTTTCCCTATCCTATGCAGTAGTAATAAAAACTATAATAATACAAGTTCTGAGCAAAGTTTCGTAGAAAATAAAAGCATAACAAGTAACTATAAGGGATGTTTGAGTAAGTCAATTTAATTTACATGTAGTACACTAAGAGAAGACAAATGAACTGGTTAGATATTAAGCATTTGCATTTGTGATACGAAAGCACATAAACTGTTTTTGATTATTTAATGAAAGCCTGCTGGTAAATTAGAAATCACAATAATTCACAGCTGCTATTTGTCATGGATATAAGCAGATTTTGTATTATTTGCAACAATGACGTCATCTATTTATCGAAAAAGCAAAATAAAGCAAAATATTTAGTATAACAAATAGTTATATATTAACTGTTTCCACGATTGACAGTATTAATCAATTCTGTGAATTTAAAAGCTTTAACAAATGCAAATAATTGGTGTTCATTTATCTACGATTAATAATCAGGACAATAACAAAGGAGTTATTTCACAGGTTTTGTGCTTAAACATTGAATAGTTTGCCATTATACAACAATAACAGATTTACAGGGCACAAATCAGCATAATTCTACGAATGCAATCGTCTAATACTTTTTGTGTCTAAAATATGGCGAATCACAAAAACACTTTTCTATGTAAAGACGTTTTACGTAAGAATATCAAATATTTGTTTGTAGGATGATATTTTTCTCATGACTGTAAACTGTCATTTTATCATGTAAGCCAATTTGTACCAACGGTCCAGACAAATCCTATTACTAATTTACACTGTTTAACTAAGAATAAATTACAATAATAATCCTTGTAACAATAACGTGGAGCCAACAGTAGTATTCGAGGTCTCTGAACGAAACAACTAAAACAAGTTAACTTGATATGATAACCCAATGCAATTCTTTTTCGCTCTTATTTTACTTATTTCTTACTACAAAAACAATTCACACTTTTCATAAGTAGACCCACGAATATAAACATAAAAGGCCGTCAATGCATCTTTTTTGAACATGTAAAAATGAGTTCCATCTAGAGAATGAAAAGTACAATTCAATAAATTCAATGAGAAAAATTCCCAAATAAGGCCAAGAAATGAATAAACAACTTACTCATTGATTACTGTCTTAGGTATGGATGCATTCGAGAAACTGTGGATGATGTGGCTTGCAAGGAACGTAATTTAAGTGGTCCTACAAAACATGGTAGGTTGACATTTTTAAATAACACGCATGTAACAAACGTAAATAAATAATTTGGAAAATTATTTCAAAAGTATAATTTCCCGTACTTATCAATGCTGTTATTTGCATAAAGCTTAATAAGTACCTTCTATAGAATATTATAGAGTCAAATAAAAAGATCCTAGCCAGTAGCATGTATAAAACAGTTACGTGTGAATTAAATCCACTACTTTATGTACACATTACATCTCTGATCACTTAATTTCCAGTAATTCAACCTCTATTTCTAACAGTTTTACAATTAATTACAATGCCTTCGATGTTGCTATATTTCTTATATCGTCTTCTCTGATTCTATCATGTCGATATCTACTATGATATTTCGCATCTGGAAACAACTTCCGATTCCTTAAACAATGTGATTTTTGAATTAATGACCTTAACTTACAATCCATTGTATAAACAACTTCAGTTTTGTATAAAAATTTTCGTCCCCAGTTTTAACTGTAACAGTAACAATTGGTCTTAAGAAAATTTCATCTATTCCAACTGAGGTTCTAACAACTGCTTATTGACTTAAACATCAGATATAACTGGTATTTTATTATGAGTTATTGACTACACGATGAAATCTGAAGTATTTGAACGATAACTGTATGTAAAAAAAGTTAAATTATTCAAGCAAAACTCTATAATGAACGTATTTTATAAAGAACAACTGATCACCTTAAACTTGTTCCTACTCAGATAACACACTTATACATCAAAGTATAGGGCAAAATAAACAATTACATACAGTATGACTTATTTGCATGGAATCATATCCGAAGGTCACTGAACATCCAATAGCTTCTGCTCGTTATGATACTTGAACACTTAGTCAATAACCCAATCTTAATCCATTGTTCAATAATAGACTGTGATCTGTTTATAATAATTATAAATACAATTGTGAAGCTTCAAAAAATTATAGAGTCAAAAACGTGATTTTCTTTGTTCTAGTATTATTTCCATTACTAAATGAATTTGCTGTTTGCTTAATAAGTCGCTCAGACTTATTAACACTAATAATAGGTGTATTATTTTCACTAGGTTTGTTCATGACTTTATTATACAAGTTCTGTAAACATTTTTTCTGTTAAGGTTGGTATGTATTTGAAATTACTGACAAAACCAGAAGTTACTTCTGGAATTAACCTGTCAAATGTAAGAGACTATAACCCTATTCTTATACTAAACAACGGTACTAATCTACGAAATAATTGGGAACTAGCATATCCGACTTATACACATCCTCAGCAACTTATATCTGTAAAGTATAACATTGAACTGAGACAAATATTGAGAACCTTGAAGTTTACAAAGTGCATTGGCAAAAGCTTTATATAATTTTAAGAACATGTTTTAATAGATTATATTATCTTTAAGGAAGTAAGTTGAAACTTAAAACTACCTGAACCAGTTTCTTGTGTATTTGATGCGTTGTTGAATTCCAGAATATTTACAGCATCTGCAAGTGATGTATGTGAAGTGATTGGGTAACTATGAGCACCTGATACAGGATTATTCACGTTACCATTGCATAACTGTAAATTTGAATTACTTGCACCAATACCTCCTGTTCCACTTCCACTAAGGAGAGCAGCTGCAACAGCAGCTAACTGATCATGGCCTTTAAATGAACAGAATAATACGTGTAAAAAGATTTCAAGAGTACTTGTACTCATATCAGTAAGAAATATAACTTTTAAATTGCTATATCCTTAACGTTGAATCGGAAACATAGTCAACTATATTACGCAAATAATGTATAATTTATTTGCTTCTATATAATAGTGAGTGATGAAGTGTTTATTCTTTTGTACGATGTTCTTAACCACTAAAACCAAACCTTTACTTATTGTTTCTATAAGGTTATTAATAGAAACGTTATGATTTCATCAGTAATGACTATACCCAGATATTATCTGACATCTTTATATTTTGCAAAAGTAAGCAACTGTAGTATAATGTGAATTATTTTATGGGAATTAAGTATGGTTCGATTCAACAAAGTTGATCTTAAATATCAAATTTACTCTTGAAAAGCGAAACAGTACAAAATTGTACCCTCTGATAGCTTAAAGAAGCCAAAATGTGAACTTTCTTATTTAATTGTTAAAAATTAATTGGAGAAAATAAATCTGGATAATGTGAGTGAATTATATCACAACACTTCCCCATCTTGACTAAGTGACACCAATAGACTAGCTTTCGCCCAGATTATAAGCCCTTTTGGCAATGTTATTAACCATCAGGATGTACTAAAATTCTGTTTACATGTATTCACGATTTATATGAACAGCCTAGATCCCAGACTTTATCAGGAATCGAAATTATGAAGTTTGAGTTTCACGGTCGGTAAATATTGTATGGTGATCTGGCCGTCACTGAACTTAGGTAAATAGACAAAATTGATTCATTTTTCCAACAACTTACTGGCTGCATGCAACGTAGAACCAATCGGCAAGGATAAACCAGAAAGTCCATTCCCAGTAATACCGCCAGCGATTTGGCTTAAAGGAAGAGTTAGATTAAGTTGCCCATTATTTGTAGCTGATCCTGTACTGACGGCTGCAGATAAAGCTGCATTTGCCGTCAAAGGATATAAAAGTCCGGATATATTATTATTTGGTAAATACGTAGATAAATTCGCTGAGCTAAAAGATGGGATAGAATGAGATAATTGATTATTTGGAATGGAATGTATTGAATTAGCTTGAGATAATGCAGAATTCACTGTTCCAGGAAGTAAACAGTTTGTTGCCAGTGATACAGGAAGAACCTGAGATTGAATCTGAGGTAAAATATTAGTTGAAGAATATTTATTTGATGGTAATATTTGAGCTGCAGCTGCTGCAGCTGCCGCTGCTGCAGCCGCTTGATGATTTAATACAGTAAGTGACTGATGTTGTAATATGAGCTGTTGGTGTTGTTGAACTTGTTGAATATGTGCTTGCTGACGATCTTTATCTGAAGTTAAAAGCAAAATGTTATCTAATAAATCTGTCACTCTAGGTATACACATACTTAATTAATTAAACCTGTTAAATTAGACACACGAAGTGACTTCACCAAAATTGTGTTTTTACAACACCAACGAAAAGAGTCAGAAAAGAAGAAACAATTATAAAATAAGCATCGGGGTAAAAAGGTAAGGCAGCGGTTTGAAAACATTCAAAACATGCAAGAAACCTCCAATCATCAGGTTAGTTTTGGTCACCTATATCAAATAAATCACCATACATACAAACATCGTGAAAATGATATTGATGGATGTTTAATTAAATTAAAAGTGACTCTGTTGTACGTCTACATATTTTACACTTGTGATTATAATTCATGTACTTTTATCTGGTTTTAATTATTCTTAAAACTACACCGCATTGTTGGTGTTTTTCAAAACAACAAAATACCATTGGTTTCCATAAATAGTAAAGAGAAAGCGTAACCATTTTAATTAGCTATGAAATAGTAAAGTTTTTGAATAAAATTCTTCAATGATAAATTTTTTATGTTGAAATTACAGGAAGACATAATGAGCAAATAATAAGGTATTTGTTAAACTCTTTAACAGCATTTCAAAGAATCTATAACAAACAAGCTAATTAGCTGTTTTTTAGTGACGTACATTAGCATAATAATTACTACTGGAATTAGCCATGGGCTTAACTAATTGAAGAAAAATTGTGAATTAATCTAAGCTAGTATAACCATTCAATAGGGAAACTATTTGAGCAGATGATCTATAATCATAAGAAACCAATATTACGAATTGTCATCTAGTTACACAACACATCTTTTCGAAATTCACATGATTCGATCAAGCAGTGAAGTGTAAAAATAAAGTACAGTCTTTAAACATGGAGTTGTATCATGCCATTTTCAGTACCTACTAAATGAAGTCTAAATAAATTAAGTTGAAATTATACTAAAACATATATCAATAATACAAATAAAACGAAAAATCCAGCTGCAAGTTTTTAGTGTCGCTTGTTAATGACAAGTAAAGCAATTATCTCTTTGTACAATAATGTTCATCTCTGTTCACTTCATTATCTTAGATCATAGATAAAAGCATAAATCAAGACAACCTTACAATTAGAAATGCTACACAGATTCATGATTTATTCCACATTAACAGAGTATCATTTTTTGTGTCATTACCTACTCAATCGAAAAATTTACAAAACGTTTATAAAAATGTATTTTGTTCCGTCGTTTACACACACAGATAAGTTGTTACAACAATTTTAACATCATATAATTCGTTTCAACCAAGCTTTCGGAATTGAAATGAAAATTCAACTAATTTACCAAATTACCTAATTACTACCGCTGTTAACTGCAGACAGAAAATGATTTATTTCATTTTTTTCCTATAACAGGAACCCTAGGGTTTAATCATAGTTTCAACTTCATTTTCTTGACTAAACGTTCTATTTTACTAGTGATGATATACTGATTTGTTTTCATTAAGTTCACTTTTTGGATAGATTTGGAAATTCCATTCAGTTTTTACTAAACAAGTCATTTACTAGATACTTTCTTTAAACAGTTTTACCTTTTTATAAATATCAAGTACTTAACAGTTTGTGTGATATTATAGTCAAATGGATGTCATACAGTGTCGTTCTTTATATCATTTCTAACAAGACCACATTCCATATTTCCTTTAATTATTCAAAACTTAAACGAAATACTTAACTAGAAATACATCGTTTCCCATAGAATCATAGATTCTTACGCAAACCATCTTTCTAAACTATCAGTTGTCTCAAAATTATTCACTAAAATATGATCCAAAGCCTATTACTATTAAGATTATGGTCTCGCAGTTAAGTGCATTGACTAATGCAGTACACATACTCAATGTGAAAATTAATCAGCTTTACTGGAATCATTTTCAGTAGCTAATTTTGGGTCAGATATCGATATTAGAATTATGTGTTGTTTTGTGTAATTTCAAAATCACCTTAGACTTATCCAGAAGCATGACTTATTTAGATGTATATATATATGTTGTAGGCGAAATGAAATTAGTTGCACAGTTGTTTAACATCCTTGTTTAAACCAATATCATATAGTAAATGTTGAAATTATATTTGAATAAATTCAACAACTAAAATTCAAGTAATTCCAATCATCGTTCATTTTCCGTGAAGAAGTTCGGACTAGGTTGCCGGGTGAATCGTTGGAACTATTTGAATCTTAATCGGTAGGACTGATCAAATATAATGTCTATTTTCTACGTCTTTTATACACTCAGTGTCTAATTTTTATCAAAATATTCATTCGCTTTCGATGAATACTAGTATAAATAATATGACCTAAGCATTAATAACGATCACCTACTTATAAACAGTTGATGATATGCGCAACTTTATGCAGAGAATAAATCACCAACAATCACCCAACAATCGAAAGCTTCAAGCATCAATAGAAAAAACCTCGTAATTAGATATTCTATCACAAACAATAAGTATCATTTTTAAACATGGACATCGTCATCTCGACTACGCTGTTGGAAACAAGCGCTTATACACTTTAAATAAATTGAAAAGATTGTTCGCTAATTATCAGGATTATAACTGAGCGGCGGGTAAGTGGGTCGGCTGCGAAACATTATTCTAAAGCGAACTTTTCTGTTATTTTTTAAGCTGATGCCGATACAGAATGAATGTTATCGTCGAACAACAGAAATCTTCACAAGCTGCAAAAATAAACACTAATCAGTACCACCCTGGTAACCAACTTCTAGATAGATTCCCCCAAAGTTGCATTGGGTAATTTCATTTAGAATGAGTTAATCAGTGGCCATAAGCTTTAGGTGATTATCATATAATGTTAAATGACTGACGTTGAAAAATGATAACCATTTATTACTAAAGAATAACCTTATCCCTTAACGTGAAGATTTCGAATTCAGGTCTTTGTATATTCATGAGTGGCCACTACTAGATAATCTCAGTCGCTCTTCAGCTTATTTCAATTTTACCACTAGTTAGACAAAATCAAATAAAACACGAAGTGGAATCACATTACTATCGTACAAACAATTCTTTGAGATTCAATGTAAAAACCTACTTTCCGAATATATTTACATTTTTGAAATTAAAAATACTGATGAAAGGAAAGTGATCTGTGGTTCATAATGACTAGTAGAATAATAAATCACCAGATGTCAAATATTATTCATGGTAACACAAACTTTCATTGGAATCTAACAAGACTAAAAAACTACTCCATGTTTATCTGCAAACAAATGTGTGAATCGTAAATACAAAACTACTTTATTTTATTGTTACCTTTAGAAGAGAATTTCGTCTGAAGCATTTTGAACTGTGAAAATATGTCGCTTAGTTATTGTATAAACTGAATAAATGAAAATGTTTTTGTAAACTAACGGTTTATGGTTCGTCTTATGGGCTGCACCCTTCATTTTAATTTATAAGCACATCAAAACTTAAGATAAATAGTATAATTTCGAGTGGATTGTGAACAAAGTTTGCAAATTATGTTCACTATTCAAATGATTTGCACTCAGTAGAAAAATGTCCAATATATATTTACTTCATAGATGATAAGTTGGCTAATTCTAGAATCACTAAGATAAGAACTCGTGTCATTTGACAACTAACTACCAACTTTATGTATTTTAAGTACTTCTTAGAGTTTTTCTTTGTTTGGATCAAGTTTGTAAACTTTTTGAAATCAAATATTATTTTTTAGTACAACGAACCATGAACATTTTAAAGTGTAGAATTGGGTCAATGTCATATCTGTCATATTCACAAATACAGCAATGAACAACAAACACAAGTTTAATGAGTTCAGTTTCTCCGAATTTATATGTGTGATTAAAAATTTTTTGAACAGTTGAACTATTAAAATTGAGAGTTTAAATGTGTTAGTCATATACAACCGGTATTAAATCATTTTTTTTTTGTCGGAAAGAGGGAGTTCAAAAAATTATTCTCCTTATAATATCATATTTCGTGTTGTTTGATCTGATAAGCACATGAATATTTTCATAGTTTGAATTACAAACTGATACTAGTTAAACAACCATTGAAAACGTAGAGTCACTGGATGGCATTTTCGTCTTATAAAGGAACTCTTTAGCAGTGGACATGCATGACCTTGTGTGTAAGAGTCAAACCCAGGACCTTCGGTCTTGCATGCGAATGCTTAACCTCTAGATCTTTGAGCTAGTATCCAACGGTGTTATTGTCTAACTTCAGTCAATCACGGGCTGAATTCTCGGATTTGGAGTTGTGAATGTGCACTACTGAGGAGTCCCACACTAAGAAAAGCCTATTATTGGTATAGCTAAGATCTGTTCGTGTCTAAACTATGAAAATTAATATTTATCAAACAGCGGTAGCAGGATTTCGAAGATCGGAATAAGAATAAAATAAGAGAAATGAAAACTGCTTCATACTAACTAATAAGAAATTGAGAATTCTTGAATTTAAATCTTCACATTTTCATATTCTCATTTCTATTAATTTATACTGTATGTTGCAATCGTATTCGAACATATAATGAGATCTCAGTTCATTATTCTTAAAAATAAGAGTAGAAGGGACATCAGTTGAAGGGCTCGAGAATATATATTAGCTTTGAATAGCCAGCTTGGGTTTTAATGGAATTTGCAAATCCCACAAAAAAACAATTTTCGAACTACGAGAATGAAAACACTTCAGTCTGATAAAGAGTCTTAAATAAATACGGACAAAATTATAAACGAAAACCTGAATCAATGTCAACAGTCCGCTAATAAACTATAACTTTATCTGACTTCAGTGATCACCTTTAAATTACTAAGAAGCCCTATGAAATCTGAGATACTTACGACTACTTAATGATTCCGACCTTTGAAAACTGAACACCCTACTGAAATCAAGTTTGATCAATAACCAGTACCTAATCATTAAGTATGAAGCATTTTGATATGATCAAGTATGTATGTCAAACATTCCAAATCATGCAATTGAGTTAAAAACATAAAATGAAAACCAATTACCGAAATGATGACAAACAACTCAAGATGTACAAAATTACTATAGTGACGCATGCACCCTTAACCAACACCAACTACGAGATAAATCTTTTCGTTCCTACACAAAAAATAACACGAACAACAAACGATGGTACAGATATTTTTCAACGCATGCACTTTATCACTCACGATTGAACGCTATATCTGAATTATCGATCGGACTGTGAGAACGCCTTATCACATGTCCATTTATATATTGTTGGTGTAAATCCTCATCCCTCAAAGGTAATTCACTTGCTAAATTTGTTGAAGGGAGGAAAATGGAACGTTGATTCACAGCTCGATAAGTACCATTGATAATTGCTAATTCCATAAGCTGGCGTTTCTTCACCTGATCTTCTCCATCAGGCTTATATAATTTTTGGGATAAAGAAAAAACCAGAAATATTATCAATGGAAAGTTTTTAAAGTCTCTCTGATAACTAGAATTAAATATTGACTGAAAATGCAACAGATTCGAATGAGTAAACACAAATGTCAATATGTGTTGTCTTTAATTATAATACTGTTACGATTAATTTCACAATATAGAAGGAATATTGTCGAAATTCAAACACCTATATTTCCGAATGGGGTTGACGAAACATCATAGAAGGGAGGACAACGAGCCTGAATGAGAGTAGGATTCATCCACTGTTGTGGCTAAAATTGTCTTCATAGAACATTTCGTTAAAATAATTCATAAAATCATAGAAAAAGATAAATCTCGGGACCCAATGTAAATAAATGCACTTATTCATTGCAAACCAAAATAAATAATTCACATTATGAAGGCACTGAATTTTGGTGGACTTTTTTGACCAACATCACGATAATTGTGGAGCCCATTCAAAACGATTACAATATCAGTATACTTAGATGAGACAAAAAACAGAACATTCCAACATATAACTGTCATCTGTAACTTATAAATAAATAGTTGTCTGTTTTATTCCCTACTAACGTATTCGCTGACACGCCTCGCGGAAAAACAAACAAACGTGTTTTACTCGAAAATAGCTTAAATAAAAAAACAAATTCTCCTTTATCTTAATGGTAATTAAACCAATATTCCTTAGAAAACTTGAAAAACTTTGAGATATACGTTTTACAGAAACGAGACAGACGCATATATGAAACAAGGGATTATATCTTATTGATGCACATGTATGTTTAAAGAGGATCGCCGGTTGTACTTTTCTCGGTGTTCATTTTCATTCTCATGCTATATGAATATCGAGTTTACACAATACCAATATCTTAATGAATTACACTGACGTTTGGAAATGGTGCAAACAGAGTGATTTTTTATCACGTAGTTAAAATTACATTATTTTCAATAAGATATTTGATATCATTTGTGATACAAGTGAAGCTTTCACAAAACTAGTTACTGAAAGTACATAATACAGACTATCCAAACTTTCTGTTTCCAACTTTTGGAACAAAATGTTTCATAAAAGTAAATTCAAGATAAGAGGTGACTAAGAAATATTCTGAAAACAAAACACTAATCTTAAAAGCTACATAAATCCAGCGTAGAACTCATTTACCTGAGGTTATAATTGATTAGCTGGATCAAATCCTTGTAGTCTGTGATTCCCAGTGTGTTAAAGTAATAAAATCACACCACGGCCATCAGTAGTTAATGATCTTTCTCAACAAGTGAGATTGGTCAATGAGGTCAGTTATCTAAACTTTAGTTCATCTGGGATTTAAACAAAGTTGGTGATTGTTGAAACCTCGCATATCAGTCATGCTACTCGGCCTGATATACTAACACTTTACAGAGGTGTAAATCTATAAGGTGTGTTTTTTAATTCATCACACTGAATATCATGTAGTAAATTATCAATCGTTTATTATCACACTGTTATAGCTCTCTGAATAGCAGTCGTAGCATGGAAAGTTTATATTTTTTCTTATCTTCATAAATTTCACTATAGGCGGTAAATAAAAAGTTACTGTAATGAAAAACTCAAACGTACTATTATGTGTAGATATGAATGTTTTATATAGATTATTGGTAATTTAGTTTAGCTGGGATCCTTTCAGCCGCGGAATCGATTTCATCCAATCTTTTCACTTATTCGGACATCTTTATTTGTGTTCAATTTGCCCTGTTATGCTCAATTCAGTTTAAAACTAGGTGTAACACTAAATCTTTGATTCAGCAATCATTAATTTCCACATTTCGTTTCAAAAATCAGTTTAAAAGACAATCTGTTTTGACATCCTTATTTAGTGTCACAGACAATGGCATGACAGACTTGGTTAGATTCTATCTAAGATGTGGTTCCGTATATTATTTTAACCATATAACTGAAAAAGAGCAATATGCTATTAAACACAATTTTCATTCACAAAAGAAATAAAACAGTTAATTTATTCACCAGATACTTATATACGAGTCATATACTCTAAGTATGAAGGTTAACGATATTATTCGGTTGCCTGAACCGAAATAGACTGAGCAAGGTTTGGACCCGAGACTTAGTAGCTAAACGTTAAATGATTTAATCATTAACCCACAGCTCACAAAACTTAGAATATTATTATTTTCCGACAAAGAGGATGTATAACCACTGAAGAATGTGTTCATTTTGACCAGTGTAAATAAATTTGAACAATTATACTAGAAATTTAACATTGAGTAACAGTTTGTTTATAGAATTATTTCAGATACACTACTACCTATAATCTACTCTATCCTAATAGATCTAAGGCTTCATTAACAAATTTCCTAGACAATGTTTAGACGTTTATGAAGTAACTGAATAACTAAAAATACGACAAGAATGTTCACGAGAAAAATTAGCTCATGAAAATAAATCAGTTACAACAATTGAAGTAGAACGCATGAGAAATACCAAACGAAAATGATGAAGAACGAAAATAACCAATAACATGAAAAGCATTAAAACTAATAAAATCAAATTCTTGACCTCTACCTTATACTTAGAATGCATCAATTCAATATCAACTATAAGCTGATAACATATTTCTGTGTCTATATAAGTCCAGCTATGTATAAACTGGTAAATAAGCAGAATAACATTCTTGTCAGTAAGAAAGAAATGAAGTTTACAATTAAACAATGAAGACGTTTGTCATTAATAAGTGAATTATAAACTCAGTTCAACATAAACAAAATGAGAAATGTCGCTGAGTCATTAATTTGTGCAGAGTGAAATAAAAATGAGAGGAAGATAATATGACCCATTCAACTGATGAACGACAGATATAGTAACGCATTGTCAAAATTTTTTTACTGTTACATAATTTAACATTAAGGTCCTACAATGCTTAAAATTAGCTGATTTTTTTATTATTTCTAAATATCGTTCGTTGGTACTTTATGAATTTTACCATAAAACTGACTGGCAGAATAAATTCGTGGGAACTTATTGTAACTATTGCTAAATTAAAGATTTATTATTTAATGACTAGTAATATCATCTGGAATTAGAACACTTTATCTTTGTTACATTTGAGTATCATCAATCCAGAAATACATAAACTGTAGACTCATAATTTGATCCATTCACAATTAGGTGATTTTTCCGGTATGATTTGACGTGAAAGCGTAAGTTTATAAATCGATATATGTAGTAATGTTAATCAGGTTCATCACTCTAGGTAAGAAAAGGCATTTCAGCACTATGATTGTCAGCTATGATTGAAATAAAGGTGAATTGTGTCATATTATATCATTAGATGTTTAACATAGAACCTGCGCAGAAATGAAGCAGCATACAACAATCTTTTTCACTTATCATTGACCTCATCACATAAAGAGATAGCAACCGTGTTGTTATTTTCATCTGATATCCTTCTTGTTATACTTTAACACAAAAAGGATTCATAACATATTATCACAATCTAACCAGATCACGTTTATCAAATATCATTGGTATGCAAACCTAGTCGATTACTTTCATCAAAACGGTTTTGGTTCCCCAGTATTTTAATAGGTAATGTAAATTTCATAAATATGTATACATGTGCTTAAACAGTTCATAATACATAGTACAATCCTTTAAGAGTTAGCAGAAACTAACATAATACTTCACATGAAAGATTATCCTACATAATTATGAACACTACGAAAAAATTATGCTCTTAAGATAAAAGCAATTACCAATTATCTGACGTTCAAGAATACAAATGACATATTTTCATATTCGTTACCATTTCAAAATACACTGATCTGTTATATTTTTTAGAGAAAATGAAAGAGAAAATTTGAACACCATTACTAGAATTTTGACGCCGTCATGGAATGAAACCCCACCTTATATTATTGTCACCGGTAAACATCATTTGTACACACCAAACATCATTTTGCTGTCAAACAATTTGTGAGTCAACGTTAGTAACCATAAATATTATTTATTAAATCCGACTACATAGAATAATAATTATTATTATTCAGCATCCATTTTTAGCAAACGGATAGTATCTTTCAAAAAAGGAAAAATAACTAAAGTGGTGCTCAATGATGATTTTATATATAGCTATTCAGTTGCCATGTCCAACAAAACTCATTCAAGTAACTAAGTACTCTAACAAAAAATAATGAAGTGAGTGATAATAATTTAAAGATATCCACCAAATGAGTTTAAATTTTGCCCATAATTTTTCACTGTCTGTAAATGACAAACTAGCATCCCCAAATATTTAAAGGTATCACCGGAGTCATTGTTTAAGCTCTCAATTGATGAATAGAGTGCTGTTGTCCATACATGTCAAAACAGTGAAATATTATTAAACCCCAAGTAAATACAGTACCCAGCATTTCGTTGCCTTCAAGAGTGCATATATAAACATAAATAAACAAATAATCAATTATCTACAAAAAACTGTTTACCGTTTTCCTAAGTAACCAGCTTGATCAGTGTAATCGTTTTTATTTCTATAGATATATGTTATGGAAATGTTGCAAAATAAAATGCTTCGGTGTAATTGAGAGAAATTCCAGAAAATTCCATAATTCGATTAATGCATACTTACATAAATAACGGATGGAATGATAAACAGAACAGATGACAATATCTTATAACTGGAACTGGTCATTGTTTCACTGTTCTATTTTTCTTGTATTTCAAGTTGTGCCTCAAGGTAGCACAGTTATTTTACATTTTTTCTGTTATTTATAACTGTTGTAGTAGGAATTAAAGAATCGATAAACTTAGCACGTGAATATTTATCATGTGGTACTAGATTTTTTACACAAATGGCAGTTTTTGGGCTTTACCGAATTCCGATTCACCAATACAAATAATAAATCTAGGTTCTTCCCAGTGATTTGATGAAGATACTGACTGACAGAGTAGTGAAACCACTGAAACCACTATGAAGTATAGATGAAGTATAGAAATGTATTCTATTTATGCCCAGTTAGACAGAGATTATAAAAGGTGTCTACAACTACAGTTAGGCTGTAACTATTTTGGTCACAAAATCTACAGTCTGTGAAGTAGCATGTACATTAAATTGTCTGGTTAAAATCCTGGCTAAACTTATCAATGCCAGTAAGTTATCCACAAATCATTGACCGTATATTCACCAACATGAAGCTGCAGTCTTACAGATAACTAGGACCTTTCTACCGCATTATAAGGTATTATCTTGAAACTGTTTTGATGTACAACCCACCATCAGCACGAGTTAATTATAACTAAATAAAGCCACTTTAACTTCTCTGAGCTAAACGGTAGGAAGTGGAGTTTAAAAATCTAGAAATTTAGAGAAGCCCAAATTTTTTCATGACACCAGTGGTTTATAACAGACAATAAAATGAAATGTAATTCTAAGTCTTCTAATTGCTTAGCAGAAAGATTAATCGAAAACAGCTAAACAAAATCTCATAGTATTTATTTAAACTTTACTGATGGGAACAATAGATTAACTGTGTACCAAGTCACATGTATTCCTAAAATGATGAGAACATTTGGTATGTGTGAATCCAAGAGCATAAAATATGGAAAAGAATTGGTGCAAAATCATACCTTATAATCCTGATTGATTTACCGATAATAATACATTCATGTCTTAATGTTAGTAAACCCAAAATAGCCATTACATTTCTTTGGTAGGATCACGTGTGAAAATAATTTGTTCTCCACATGTGAATATAAATGTCAAATACTTAAAAGATAACCTGAAAGAACTCGACCTCCATAATTTCGAGTGACCAAATTTAACATTACTCGTAGGAAGCGCTTCAAACAATAAACTAGTAATAACCAAAACAAAAATATTCTGGAATTCCAAATATAAATGTTGGTAAATTATTGAAGTGAACAGAAATAGGTGATAGCAATTTTCACTAGAAAACTGTTAATGTTCTAAAGCAAACGGTCATCATTTGAGACGATTAGTAGGTCATGGATTTTATTTATCTAACCATTCAGTAGTTCAGTACATAAAAGTGTTCTAAAAAACACTTACAACAAACGACAGCCTTAAATACTACTAATCAATATGAGTAATTTAATGTTTTGCTGAACGATTATGATCCAGGTTAACTGTGTACAAAACTTACTATAGTCTATTTTTCAATAAGAATTTTACTGACTGTAATATACACTAATTCTTAGGTTTTTAAAAAAATAAAACTCATTATCTTAATTATACTCTTTGGGATTTCGCTAAGTTGGTAACCACCATTATCAATGTCCTTTCCTTACTTGTTTTAAATTCTGTCATATTTCCAGTAGACTAAACAAAAGCATCGTAGTGGCAGAAATAGTTTTAAATGTTGAATAAGTGCATGTTAATTAATAATGTTAGTATTACTATGCAACTATGACGCAATCACAAAAAAGTAATCGAACATAAATATTCTTTGATAAAACTAGCTGCGTCTAGATGAAACTGATGACAAAAGGAGAATTGTGAACATTAATGAATGTGGTGAAAACACATACTGTTATACAGTTACGGTACAAGTATAGGTTAGTGATATGCAATGAATAAAAACAAACTGTTTTTAAGCAAATGAATTTTCAGGTAAAACACATAAAATGAAAGCAATAAAAATGACAGTGCGCACCAAAAACAGTAATACTAATATGTATATATATATAAGAATTGCTCACATGTATACATTAATGGAAGGTGAAATGTAAACAAACAAAATATTTGAAGCATAATCTATTCATTTATAAATACATAATACCCACACGTAAGAGCACATATAAACATTTGTATTATTATTAAAAAGATATGCAAAGCACTAGGCGCTGACACCGACAAATGAAGTTACACATTTATAGCGTTAAATTTTTTATCAGTCATACCACAATAGTTATCAATGCATTAGAAGAAACAGTAAGAAACAATAAACCCTGCTGTAACTATTCACACAAGCCAATTTACACGCACACACATTTAAACAGAGACAGATGCTGTTAGAAGTGACAGTATGATGAAATCAAAACTAGTTGAGACCATTGCACAAACACACGAATACAAACATACATAGAAATGGACTATGAGTGTACTAGCAATGGAAATGATGTCTCAGTCTTCTTCGAAACATAATATTGGCAAGATAGTATAAGTACTAAAAAATGAAGCACCAAAACTTGTTTTCTTTGTTTAATGCACATGGATAAACATGATCTCATTGTATGAGTATAACCACCGAACATACATGCATACACACATACAAACATACATACATACATACATACATACATACATACATACATACATACATACATACATACAAAAACACAACTCAACTAATCAATTAACTAGCTAATGTTAGGATAGCAATATAATCAGGTTATTATAATTTTTAATAAGATTTAAACAATCATAGGCAGTTAGTTCAATTATTAATTATTGGCAAATGTTTATCAGTTGAGTAGAAGCATACCGACACAGATAAACACACAAAAGTAGAAAGATTACACAACAAACCATGTCATACCATTTAGAACAGCCAATTCCATTAACTGTAATTGTTTCAATCTGTCCTCATTTTCTGGCTATAATAATTATGAAAAATGAGAAAGCAAGTTAAATAATCCTACTACTTTTCAAATAATTTATCTATGTAATGGTCTTATAAACAGATATTTAATGAAGAAATTAAATAATAAATCCATTTTCCCACGTTTGTATTTTCATTACTATTCTCGATTAATCATCAGACAAACAGGAGTTAATACTAGTTAAATATTTATTCATAATTCAGCATTTATTTATGATTCTCTTTATTCTTTTGAAATCAAATCGTTCACCATTAATTTCTACTTTCTCCTTACAATCATTATGTTAACAAAGATAAGTATAGTCACATACAATGAATATCCAGTGTTGGACAGACGGAAAGATAACAACATATCACTACTTATGTGAAGTGATTTCAGAAGACTTTTCTGGACTTTAAGAATAACTTGAAAGTTGTGATTGTAGAACATAACAAACAATTTCATATTCAGTAGTTAATCAAAGTGAGAAATACTTTTTTATTTACTTTCCACTTCTCACAGCTAAATAAAAACCAACTGTAATAATTGATGACACACATATATTCATCAAATTTTACTTCATTCATGGGTCTGACAACAGCATTTTTGTAATATTATCATACTAAACAGCTTTATGTATGTGACTTTATACAGCATGGATTGAAACCCAATCATCGATAAAACCATTGATCGTAGTATAATAAAAAGCATAAAATATTTGGAAATTTCAAACACATTTTCATCTTATCAAACTTCTGCATTATTCATTAATTCTATCATCAATGAATATTTCTTTCTGTGTGTTCTGTGAGTTCATCAGAAATATAACGACAGTAGTTTTTAAGTAGTGTGTTATAAACATATTTAGTGAATCGGGACAGAAATTGGTTCTATTATAGTTACGAACGATGAAGATTTACGAAAAAATAGCAATAACTGGACAATAAATGCTCTAATAATTAGATATCAGAACAATGTATATAGCCGAAGTTGGCATTCACTCCAATCGCATTACTGTGACACCTGACAACTTCAACAAGTTTAAACATATTAGTGACTAGAAAACATTAGTACACATCATAAACATTGTAAATCAAATGTTATCCGATTGAAAGCCTTCTTTCTTGCAAGTTTGGTACGGCAAGCAACAGTAATTTTTTTCCGTTTATTATGATTTCATGAGACATTCCCTAACCCTATAACTTAAATGAATAGGTTATCCTTTTTTCTTCTCATTTCTGAAAGTAAAGGCAAACAGCATATTATCTTTCAGGCATACACTTGGAATTGAAATTGTAGAGATGGTATATCTTTTTATTGAATGAACCCCATAGTCCTTCAGATCCAATATGATTAGAATGTATTCCAACTATTTATCATGGTATCGTTACAATCATACACAAAATTTACCAATATAAGATAGACAGTGACTCATTTCTTATAATTTTTATCGATCATTTGTACGACCATAAAATCAGAAGAGATCTAACTATCTTCGTTTTTAAAAATGAGATGATCCCGAGCGTCAAATGTTTGTATCTCGAATGCCAGTCCGGTAAAGTGTACACTAACAGCGAAGTAAAAGGAATATATAGTAGCCGATCAGTTCAGAGTACCGTTAAGAATAAAGGCCATATGTTAATAATTGTTTGTAAAACTGGGATTTATCTGAAGTATAATGACAGGTAAAATCATCGTCAAGACCTACAGATATTAGGAAAGAAAATGATAAGGCGAGAAAGATAGTAAGTAGTGATGTAACTGATGAAATATTATGAGAATCACCACCTTTATGAAATTTTCTAATGTTTGATACGGAAACTTCAGTTATTTATCACTTGTATGAATAACTGACTCCTGCCATGTAAAAAGTAGATTTAAAAAGTTACCGTGAACTCGAACAAAACGTACTCTTAATTCAGCGGAAAGAAAATGATTGCTCTCAGTATACAAAACACTTTAAAGTCAACCAGAGTTATTTATGATTTTATCAGTTTATACTGACATCTACTGTCAGTTTTAATTTTAGTACAATAATTAATAGAAAGATTAAATTACAGTATAAATCTGAACACCATAAACCTAATTATGATATTGGAATACTTACTAAAGATCTTTTCACATTTAATTATCATTTCTACTAAAAACAATGGATAGAACGATAAAATGTTCCCCATCTTGAAACTATAACTTTCTTAATTGAGCATTTACGGGCTTGAATTTTATTGAGAACGCTAGTCACCCAAACTCAGCCATTTAGTTAATCCTGAATAGAATTACTTGAACAATCGTTTTAATCACTGGATACCACTAAACAAATGATAACTTGGTAGCAATATCTACGTTGAAAACATTTATTGATAGTTTTTATTGTATCATATCACTACATTATTGGCAGAAATTCCTATCTAGTTATTTCACCCCTTATTCTGATATAATAATTCATTTAACTGATGACCAACTTGAATAACCATAAAATAAACATAAAATACTAGACACTTTTCATTATTTTAATCAGTTTTTTGATAATGATAGCAAATCCATGTTATCGAATTTCTCCTAAAGTATACTAAAAGTATCTTTGACAATCGATATTTACAACTTGAGAATTAATCTAGAATTGATAGAAACAGTCAAGTTTTTGTTAAAAAGTGTTTTTTTTTTAAAATAAAAGTGTAATTATAATATTAATGTATTGTTATTATCATTACGAGTCATGCAATTTTAATCTATTGTAAGAACATGAACTTGTGATTTAACGGTTAGTGCCATGATTTTAAATTATTCATTGCAAGTGTATAATTCTTCTTTGTAGCATTGAGAGTTTATTGAAATTACTAAAATACCCAATTTAGAAAACCACTGAAAATCTCGAAGCTCTGAATATTAGTGTCGTCCAGGTACAGGGCTCCTCAGCAGACAGTGCAAGATGGTTGTGCCGTACCGAAGGTTGATTTGAGTTAGACATGCAAATCACAGTATGCTGGCTCGGTGATCTAGATGTTAAGTTCCTGGATTCTAGCTCAAGTGACAATATAAATGAGCGTTGCTGAAAAATCCCACAATAAGATGAAACAGCTTTCCAGTGCTTTCAGATATTTATTGTGTTTTTTAAGTTCGATACGGTCGTAATTTCAGTAACATCCACCAGTTTCTAGAAACTAGGGATGCTGAACAATAATTTAACTAACAATAAGTTAGGTAAGTAGATATCCTTTGGAAAAGTGAGGTTATTTTTCAGTGTTGATAAATCAGTACACTGTAGTGAGTCACATACTAATCTAAACATGATATTATATGTATCTTTTTATTCAGTTACAGAATAAACGTCCTTTACTTCTAGCTTTGCTTTAGGTAATTCATTTATTCTTTGAGAAGTTTTGGAGCACAATTCTGCATAGATACTTACAGTTACATTTATGTTATTAGTTTATTGAAGAAGAAACTCATTCTTTTGTGAATTATGAATATGAAAAAGGCCTACAGAAACTTACTACTTTTGTCAATAAAACATTGTGTCATTCGTTTATCACATGACAAACGACGTCGTACTATATACATTGTACATTATAATCTGTGACATATATATGTATATATAATGACACAGTAAAGTCTACTGTCAGCAAATCACAGTATACTTAACATACGTGCAACATTTCATTTTCGTTTATGAATTGTTTCTCAAGGTAATAAATCTCATTTAAAAGGTATGGAGACACTAGGTTTTTTAAATGTGTATCAAACATATGACAGTTTGATATGAAAATGCCCTTTACGCACATAATGACTGGTATTCGATACAATGTAAAGATAATATGAGTTAACCCAACAGATAAATAAAACATTTAGTCTAAATCTTACTATAAATAATATCTCCACACAATTATTAAGATGTACAAATGATAGGGCAAAGTTACTTATCTTATTATTAGTTTTAGAGTACACCGAGACAACAAAGTAATTTGAAACTGTGTTGATCGGTCTGGAATAGATTTCGTAACACTCAAGTTTGAGTAAAGTTTCCAATTATTTTTTATAGGGTTTAAAGTGATCAGTGATTAAGTATCATTGATAAAATAACGCTTTTTTAAACTTTACAAAAATTATAAAATAAGTGGACAGTATAATGTGAATATCTTTTGCATCCATACATTTATGTAAAACCAACTGGTTATAAAAACAAAGAAAAGTTAACTCCAACCAAACCATAAATTGATTGCACTAACCGGCACAACTTCATTCTGAATAATGCTTAATTACTTATACAATCGAACATTTAGAAATTCTTAATTCTCAAACTGACTGGACGGAATGTATAGACATAGAAATGATAAGACTTCTCAAATTGTTATGCAGCATTAAGATCACTACAGTATTCAAATGCATCTGATGTGAGCAGAATAATTAGAGAAAAGAGGATACTTACCATATGGAAAAACTCTAAGTTTCGAATTCCTCTTCATGTCACTTGCTTAATTTTGATGTTTACTAAGCTAATTAACATGCCAGTAAGATATACCACATCTGTTATGAAATAAAGACAAACAATAGAAGGCATAACATCTAAACTCAGAAAGACAGAAAATGTCTGGTTGTAAGGTTAGAGGCGCGCATCATCTATAAGCCCGAAAAAGACGGAACACAAGTTATTTTAAAACATCCTCAGTAATTCTCCTGACCAATTCAATCATTGCCTTGGTCAAATTCTCAGTTCTATTAATCTTTACTATCTATAACCATATTAATAATGAATGTGTTCATAAAAACGAAAAGAGTTTAACTCAGATCATTTTACGAAATATTTAGGGTAAGACTAGACAATCAATCACACATATACTATCATCTTAATTCCTAATATATTAAAATTAGTATCTACTAGATCAAATATAGAGGAATGGGATAACACTGAAGAACTTAGTACCTTTCTTAAAAAGTGAAAAGAAAATACCTAATACAAAAGTACTTTACGAAAATCTTATTGTCACTAAAGTAAAACAGATAAATTGTGGAAAAATTGTAGACAAATATTTCCCAAACTAGAGGAAACGTCTCTTCCAGAACAAAAAAATTCAAAACTTTCTTACTTTTGAAATAAACTTTCCAACTCGACAAAAACTTTTGAGAGAAATGTTCGACTAGTACGGTTCACAAATAAAAATTCTTTTTTCAAATTAATTAAGTAGCTAAATACAGGTTTGTATATTCTGCATCTAGATACAAGTATTGAGTTACCGCTGGATAGATGTACACCATGATTGTGGTTATGGATAATGGTTCACAGCATTCAATTCTTAGACATTGGGTAGCAACTGAGTACATAAATTTCGAGGACATAAGTCTTCAGTGATATTCATCACTGGTTGATCTTATTTAGGATACCATTAAAAATCACTAAGCATCAGTGATTCACTTCGAGGTAAGTTTCTGAAATTCTAGTTAGATGTTTAACAAGATAAGTTCAGACATGTCGAGGGTAAACGAGTTAGATCGCGCTATATCTCTAATTGACGTTGGAAACAATTACCCGGCGCTGCAATGTTTAATAGCTCATAGAGGAACGTGAAGGCTGTAGGTTTGATCCTTAGAAAAGTCATGAGCGTACGCTTCTGATGAATCTCACTACATCAAAACAGCTATTCAGTGTTCTTTAGTCATTCCGCGACGAGTTTTATGTACATAATGGGTAACACAATCAAATACATCATTTTATCTATTTAGATCTGGTCGTTCAGGTAGAATATTTAAAACATCAAACACAAAGTATGGTTCGTGAGTTGCGTTAACCATTAGGTATCAGGAAATATAGGATGAGAAGCTCCTTGTCCTCACTTTCAGATGAATTGTGATTCATTAACTTTTATTGGGTGAAGTACCGTTTGTTCATTAAGTAGGAAAAGTCTAAATATGGTCTTTCAGAATGACTAGTTCTAGGTCGTTTTTATGATGGAAAAATGACTTTCGTCCACGAATAATGCATTTAAAATCAATGTGAATAAAATATGAGACGAGGTACTTATAAAACAATAGTTCTCATTCTTCAATTAAATGGAATACCTTTAACTATAGCTCATGCACATATAGTTATTAATTAATCTAATAAGTCAACAAAATAACATTACCCTTTTTGCAAGTACAATAAATTACGTTAGCTTTTAAATTCCTTCAGTACTATATATAATTGGAATATAAATAAATGTTTTATTGGAAATGGATAAAATGCGCTTAGATATTGTAAATTATTTTTTTTTGTTTCTAAATAAACCGATCAAAACTATAAGATCCACTTTTATTTCAGTGGTTTTTTAAAGTTTATGGCAACCTAGAAGTGGCACAGAAGGGAATTCTGAAAATTAACACAAGCTTTATTTCAACTCAAAAAGTAAATTTTAGGAGTGATTTGCTTTTTTTATTTCAAGGCTAGTTTTACCTACTTCTTCAAAATATTTTTTTTAAAAAGTATCTTACATTCGTAACCAAATGACCATGGACCTTTGAAAAAATGTCAAAACTATTACGTGAAACTAAGAATATGTACTTCAAAGTATTACTCCATGAATTAGACATCTTGGTTACACTGATTACGGGAATGCTACTCAAGGATAATTTCGAGTAATACACCAAAGTAACCATTGTTTTTTATAGTAAAACCTGTTTTTCTGTACCCAACATGTTAACAAAACAAATAGTAGAAATAATGAACGAAATTTGTATCGCACATGTAGGATATTGTATGTTGCGATTTGTGGGTTGGATGGTCTATTCGTGTAAGCCTCATCGTTTTTCTAGATAACATTATTACAACATTCTTCGAAAAGAATAGAACTATTGGAATTTTTGCACAACCGATTAAAAACTTGTTCTGTTGACATGAAATTCAACTAGTTATCGTTCATAAATTCATTTTTATAATTTTATTTATTTGTCCGGATTGTCGCCTCTAGTATGATCTCTGATGTTACAGTTGTACAACATTTTAATCATTGGGCGATAAACCAAAGATCAAGCCAGAGAAGAAAACAATCGAGATAAATGTAAAAACGTTGAAAATGAATTTATGAGCAACAACTAGTCGAATTCCACACCAATAGAACAAATTTCTAATCGATTGTCCAAAAATTCTAATAGTTCACTTCTTTTCGAAGTATAACGTGATAATGTTATCTAGAAAGACAATGAAGACTACGCAAACCATTCAGCTCAAAGAACAAAATACATCCCAAAACAGATAACGTGATCATTGACAAGGACACTAGCATATTCGGAGTTATAAAGAGAGAGAGAGTGACGGACAGGCAGAAGGAGAGGTGGAAAAAGTTTGAGATACATGGAATGAGAAAAACTATTGATACTGTTGACATTTCACACAGTGAACATTGAAACGTAATAAGGTTGGTATTTCTTTTCAATTTCCAATAATGAGAATAAATGTAAAAGTATGTTTTATGACGTAATACAATCATCAAATTTCTTGTTTTCTCAAAGAATGTTGACATAATCAAACTAATTTTAGTCAATAAACTTAAAATGTGAAAGATTTATGCACCTAATTGTTTCTTTTATAAGGTATTAATTCATTTGAAATTATACGTCCGACTCAAATTTACTATATAATGGATTAAGGTAGGGTACTTTTCTTTGAAAATTTAATAGCAAGTTAAACATTGAAATGGTCACAATGATGTTTCAATTATTATACTGGGTGGTATATGAGTGGTCAACGAACAAACATTCTATTTATAATGCAGCTTTATTTGAACTACCATATTTTTAATATCAATATATTTACAGGAAGATGCAAACACACGCTTATATGGACTTCTATTTAAACTAAAGATATTTTCAAGAATTTCATTTAAATGGACTTCCGCTGTAAGAAGTAAATTGTGTGAAGTGATTTATCAATAAGAATATACTACTTTGCAAAAGAAATCTATCCAAAGTAGTTAAACCACTTTTCCTTCTCCAAGTATACTCTGGCTGTATTCATAAAAATTATCTATCACCAACCTTTTAATTATCATAAAATTTTTAACGTGCGTTCTCAGACCACTCTAAAGTGTGAATATCCTGGCTTTATAATGTTTTTGTTTACCATATTGAGGGAAATTTTATCTTCACACTTCTCCTAAACCTTTTGTTAATGAGTTCTCTATAGTACTGCCACAGTTTTTAGTCAAACAAAACCATGTAACATTTAGGTTGCAAAACGTATTCGTAACACAGAGAGAAGAAAAGGACATCATAAGTAAACGTGTAAAACAAGAGGAAGGAGTGAAGCAATAGAAATAAGAAACTCTTTTTCCCTTGAACCTATTGAAATACGACCTCTGGTACTTATTTCCTAAGAAAACCGAACCAACTAATTCAGCAGTTCTAAGCTAGAACAAATAGGTGTTTAGTACTTCCTCGTCTTTAGTTGTTATCCAGATCTCATTCGATGACAGAAACTATCTTTGAATTCGTATTAATTTATATGAAATAGGTCAGTAGTTAGCACCTATATAAGTTTGTGCAATACAGAGATACAAGTTACAACCATGAAAATCACTTAGCCTAATCTTTACCTAGATCAACAACCTTTTAGTAGGAGTTATAAATGAGTTAGGTCTTTCTCACTCATGATTATTATTAGTACTAGTAGGTTCGACTTCCGATATCTTAATTTATCTGTTGGTTCATTCATTTTATCCTAGTTCTCACGGTATTACGCCGATTATCCATGAAGGTATACTCCATACACTGTTTGAGAATTTTAAGACTATTAGGAACTTTGTATTAGATTAAATAATCCAGTCTACTTAGGATCACTGTTATCACTTTAACACTATCAAAATAAAGGACATGTACATCATATTAACGCACTGTTTTTCTTTCCTTCCTAGCTCGCCACTGATATATAGTCACTATTTACCCTAAGCTGGTAGTTACAACTAACTTAAATACTTATATCCACCAGAAATGTTATGAATATATAAACATTTTAAGACCAAATGCTTTAAATTGTTAGGTTGATCGCTGAGTTCGATTTCTGTACGCATCCCATCGAATTAGTTTAGTGAAGCATCGAATGGAGATTTTATGTAGTCTATCTTCTACTAAATATTTAAAGTCAACTTATAGAAAAACCTCAGTGTGAATTTTATTCTTTCTTATGGTTGTTAATGAGCTAAAGAATATCTGTTTTGCGTTTGTATTTCGGATCAATCCATTGGTGCGGGATACATTCTCTAAATGGTTCATAGGCCATTTTGTAATAGATATCCTGACATTCAAACTCAAATTTAGTTAAACACTTTTGATGATTTTTTTAAAGAACCTCGAACGGGACCGTTGGGCGTAATGTTGGAGTTATTTATTTCTAATAGACCTAGTAACCCTACATACACATATTGTATATTTCCTTAAAAGAAGACAACAAAGACTACTAATTTATATTCACTTATTTTAAGACAATGAACTAATACTTTATTCATTGATCAACGATTAGAATATTGATTCATTATTTATATGAGCGTTAATAATAGAGTTCTCAAAGTTTACCTGCTTAAAACTAATCGTTAAAAATGCATATTTTAATGCTTTATGGAAACGAAATTACGATGCTAATAGTTTTTTTGTGAATAACAAGCGATCGAATGATTAGCTAGTTTAGACATTTAACAAAAATTAAAACAAGCCTTCATATAAACACGAAACTGTATACCTCCGACATGTACACTTAATAAAAGTTAGATTATTCATATTATGAAAATTATATATTTAATTTTACTAGATAATCTGAGCGTTTATGAACATTTACAGATATTCTCTATAACCTCCTTTAATGTTCATAAAATAATAGTTATTGGGTAACTTTATCAATGGGAGACAGAAATCCATTGAATTCAAAAGAAAAGTATCAAACAGCTCAACATTCGGAATTTCTAATCACTGAACTCCAGAATATTAACAATTTTTCTCTAGGAGGTCTAAACAGCTTGATTTTACTGATAAAAATATATAAAGAGCATACAACTACTAGAGACCATCCAACCATCAAACTCTCTGGTATTCACTTGTTTTCAAAATAACCTTAAATGACCATGACTCCAAAAATCACTGCTTAAAAGGTATAGATAAACAATTTAACCTCTGTTATCTGGACCCCTATTTTGTTCTTAATACAAATACACACGTAAGAATATGTGCACAAAAGGATAGTAAATAGTTCTGAGCCATCAATGTACTTTTTAATAAATGTCGATAAATTAAGCATGTTTTATTTTACTTTAGTTTCTGTGACTACTGTCTTGATTTTTGAGCTAAAATGAGTAAGAAAAAACGAATGCAAAGTGAAGATTTATAATCAGAAACAGATTATAACTAATGATGCATGTTTCGTAGTCCATTAACCAATAAATTAAAATAAAAGCAGCAATTTGTAACCACCTTAGAAATCATGAGATAATGTATACTGTATGAATATGTATGAATTGGACCAAAGTGCACTCATTATTTATGATAAACATAAACTAGGTCATAAAGTATTCTATACTTCTTTAAAGTGGTCACGAGTTTGTAGTCCAGATAACGTGAGAATTAAAACTCTTGTACAAACCAATTAAATTAGGCTTATTATCTGACAATAAAGCTTATAATCTGAACAGAACAAATAAACATAAATTAACTAAAATTTTAAATCTTGTTTTTCAGACATGTATGAATTGTTGAAAGTGTACAACTAATAAGTTGTTACAGAAAGTAATTCTAAATATTTCAGGTGTATAATGTCAATTAGGTCTAAACAATAAGAGTGACAGAAAGTATCAGTAAAGTTCAAATTAATGTCCAGTGTCATATTTTGTTTCCATAACAGTGAAATCGTATACTTTAGACATGTAGAGTTAGATGAGCACATAGTTTGCTACTGAAAAATAGCGCAAAGAAATCAATAAAAATAGCTTGGACTTGATAGCTTAACTTGCCTAATGATCCTTCAAAAATCTGCGTGTACGAAATATGTACTGACTTTAATCCATATATAAATAAAATATTTATACCTTTGGATAGAACGGATATTTCTAAGAAAATTCATAGAATAATCGTCAGAATTCATTTGATATGAGAAAGCAATACATCTACTAGAATGTACGGAAAACAATAATCAATTAAGTATTCCAGGAATCCATCACATCTGACAACACAAAATTATACAGACAAATTCGCTTTTTTTTGGTGATCGCTAATACAGCTCATATTCACATTCATCCAATAATTACTCTTCTATAATGAAAATTACCTCTCATAGATTTGGCACATCTATCACAATCTTAATATCACTCTTTTTCATAGTCCAATTATGAACTTATATAAACCAGATAATCAATTGAAAAAAAGGTCCTTTTTTAGCTTATATATTTATAAACTCCTCTACGTGGTGATTATTAATTTTAGAATATAAGAAATAATTAATTTCATTGTCACTATTATTAGCCTACTAATAAAATAAAATATCAATATTAAGCTTATCACGCTCAAAATCAATGCTACTTTTATTGAATAAACTAGATTTAAATCAATAATTAGTTTCTATATATATATATATATACTGTATCTTTTTCACTACACAATTGTTGATTTATCGATTGTTAGTGTATAAAGGAATGAATAATTAGTAAACAAATGAAAAATATAAAAATAGTGAACTCTAAAGAATAATTTTTTTTCAGAAAAAAACCACTGAGAAATGTGAGTAGTGTGTTTAAGAAGAAATTTGGAAAATCGATGTACAATGTATTATTATACTCATTGTGTGCTTTTAACTGTAGTATTACCAGTAAATGTTTTGTGTTTATGTTGTCAATTAACTACTTTTTAATAGATTAGTAAATGACAAATTTTATAAAACGTTTTAAATTCGATGAATAATATAATTTCATACAATGAGAACATTTTTCTCATTGTGAAACATTCACTTATATTCATTATTTGATAGTGAAATATTATTCAATAAATAATAATTATTTTCAAAGAGATTTACAGTTTATATTAATCCATTTGTGTGTAGTATGTTGTTATCATGAACTAAATAATAATAATAAAAAGTTTAATGAATGGCTTATTCATTGTGATACTTTACAATCCTTGAAGAAGAACAGCAGCATTAGCGATAGTAACAATGGAGAAAACCAGTGTTGTTTTACATTAACAGACAACATTTATAGGTGAATGACATGAAAGAACTGAACACAATCAGTTGCTTAAAAAAATGAGAGATGGTACGAAACTAATTAGTTACAAAAATGAGTTACTCTGACAACGATTTCATTAACAGTATTTATAAATTAATCGTTGAAAACAGGTGAAATTTTTTAAATATGTTAGTTTTAAGAGTCAATGAAAGTGATCAGTATATTACAAAGTTATTGCAGCAGACTAGTGCCGGGATATGGATACTAACCGACGCTTCTTTATCGACAATGTTATGTTGGTGTCAGTCGAATTTTATTGGTCATTTTCACAATGTGGTCACTTGACCACTTAACTCATCATTATGACCGTATTTCTTGATGATCGACAGTTATTCTTATGGTGAAGTGGATCTGGGTAATTTTCGTCATAGGCGTTGACCAGCTAAGTGTATGTTTAAATTTTAAAGATATGTTGCATTTCAGTAAGTGAAGCAGCAAGTAAGACTGATCTGAATCCTCGATGTCGTATTATATCAACCAGGGTTGAAGATCGACTATGATCATTATTGTCAAATAACAGAAAACCTTGGTCTGAGCTGCGGAAGATGCGAAAGCTAGTACAATTAAAAAGCCCGGTCAGTATCCGCATATTATAAATAAATCTCGAGACAGCTTCTAATAGATATTTATCTACAATGAAGCTAGTAAAATAGTAGCAAACAAAACTTACACTTTAAAACAATACTTGTTGTTGACATGACTTAGTAGAGTCCAGTATTCTTCTAGTTTCAGATAAAACAGGAAGCTAAAAGTACAATGTTCAGTAGAGCACAAAAAATCCACAAACTGACAGTCATCATAAATGAAGACATTGTCCAGGTCAAAAGAGTTAGAATTATCAGCAGCAGGGGATTTTGTGAGGATTTTTTAGTAATTTAATAGTTGCATTCTTGAGTCAATTAAAGCTAAACCACCATGCAAAACCTGGAAGCACTAGATGGCTGTTTCGTCCTAGTACGGGACTCTTCAGCAGTGCGCACCCTGGGTCCTGGGTCCGAATCCTGCGGGTGGGATCGTGGATGCGCACTATTGGAAAGTTAGAATGGTTAGTTTCTGACAGGAAGAACTGTGGAGAGAAATAGAACTCAAAAGCGTGGGATTTAAGACATCATAATACTCATTCACTTGAATATAAACAACATAATTAAGTGGAAATAAATACATATAATTTAGGTTTATACCTAATGGATTATATTTCTTATTTCTTTACCACTAATATTCTAAACTCCTTTAAACTTTCGAGTTTAATAATGAATTAAAAATAAGTAGACCACTAACTTGTCACATCAAACAAAAATTTCATGCGCACGAAAATAAGTACAATAAAAAAATGCCGAAAAATCATGTTAAACATGTTAAGATATTGATAGAAAATAGGTTATGGATATGATTAACTTTTTGACTGGAAACAACTATTGTTTAAATGTAAACCATGGTAATGTAGAGAAATAATACGTTTCTAATGATGTTTATCTGTACCATCAATACCATACCTAACATTAGGACATTTGTTCAATACTTAATAAAACTCATTATCCTTCTAACTTGAAACTATACAGTGTGCATTTCAAATAATGCGTTTTGCTAAATAAGTAAAACAAAGTTTGAAAGTTGCTTTGCTTACTAGTTATTACTAGAATGAATCTTTCAGATCTATAAAACCAACCAATGGCATTTTTAAGTGATCTTATATAACAAATATAATAAATTTGCCTCTATCAGAAACCTAAACCCAAGAAATGTATTTCACAAAGAATGAACAGAATTAAACTATGAACTGTATGGACCTATAAAAAGATTAACAATGTACAAAGGCACGCTAAAATAACCAATTTTAATCTATATTCCATAAGTATATAATGATGAGATTCACGACGTTCCAACTTTATGAGTAACCGACAACTTAAAATACTTCGGAACTAGACAAAAATCGTGCTCCTGACGTTTCGTGACTTAGTTTAAGCCACTTCTTTAGAGTGAATTTATTTTATTTTATCTCAAGAAGTGGCTTGTAATAAGTCCCGAAACGTCAGAAATACAATCTCTCTACAGTTTATTATTAGCTCTCTACCTAATGTTCAATTTATTTGAAACCATCAAGTATAACCTTGATATTGATACCTATCAACGAAAATACTTTGATATTCAAATTTATATCATATTTATTCTTAGGAATTGCTTGATATAAAGCATCTCTAAGTTTATACAACTGTATTATTCTGTACCAGACAATTAATAAACCTTAGAACTCATATGAAGAAAACTTTATGCGAATTAATGGTTCACTGCTAATTCGAGAACAACAAAATTTGGTTCTAAATGATAGGATGCAAATAAAAGTATAGTTTATGACATCATAAGGTCAAATACAGTCAGTTGCTTAACTACGGCTAAAAGTACGAAACAAAACGGTCGTATCAAAAATCTGAAATTACTTTCCTAATAATAACCCATCGCCCCAACAAACTATGGTTTCCTTAAGTTAAATTTCTACCATTCAAAACCCGATCCGAACACTTCAAATGAAAATGTAACGGTCGATTGAGTTTCGTTTATATGCAATAAAACTGTAAAACCAAGTAAAGTAACGGATTATAAACACTTGTTATCATTAGAGTCAGAAATTTTGTAGCTAGATATACTTAGAATCGGTCATTCAACTACTTTTGATGATATGCGTGCATAGTGCATAAAATTGTTTCTAGTGCTAACTACCTGTTTATAGTAGATTGTTTTTGAGATATTTATGAAGCACAGTACATTTATTGATTTCATTTAGGCAAACCGAAGTGGTATTTTTTACCTTAGTACTTTATTTAATCGATTACTCAATAACTTAGGGTTATATTCAACGGATTACAGTGCAACACCGGAACCCTTATAGTTGTTTTATACGCATCTGATATGAAGCAACTTATCAAAAAATATCGACAAGACCAACAGATTTTTCCCGTCCTTCAAAAGTGAATTAAATTTACTAAGAACGTTTAGTAGCTATTGCGTAACCAGCTCTCAGTTTCAGCGCTAAAAATTAGTAAGTTTAGATTTTTCAAAGTGCCTTCCTTTGAGCTTATTCGCAAATTATTCATACGAATTTTTGCCATATCAAAAGTATTTTTGTGTTTCAAAATCCATCTTCAACTCAAAACTCATTTTAGTTACGCACAAAAATAAAAGAACATCTCTGACTAGTTTTTCAAGGAGATTAAATTGTAATGAAGATGACTAAAGTACTAGGTTGTAATCTAGCAGAGAATTTTCAATGACTGAATTCTGAACGGGTCGCGACATATCGCTGCTTTGGTTTCCAAGGCAATTTTTAGAAGCATCTCTTTACAGAACGTTTTAGGTCCTATATAGCTAAGACTTAAATAAAACAGTTCACGTATGATTTTGTGCTTTACTTCAAAAACCTCTACTTACCGTCCTCACTCCTTGCTCAAGAAATGCACGAATTGTTTCAGACGCTCTTCTCAGTTTAATCGCCGCACGACTTTCAAAATCTTCGACGCTCACCAGAACATGCAACTCCTCATCCAGGTGTTCCCAGTTTGGTTTTCCTTTGTTTGAATCCTCCTATAGGAATATTTTGTATTGATATATTTACATGTAGAGAATATAAAACATCTATTGAATTGTTATTTGGGACATGTTACTCAGGTTATAAATTCTAAAAGGATTCTGTTTAGTAAAAGTAAAATAAAAACGTCAATAATTTTGAACTCTGGTTGAACAACTGAGTCATTACGAAATCGATATCTTCAGTAAGTAAACATCAACACCATTACATTGAAATTAAAATAAAACTTTGCTGCTAAAATGCCTGGGCATGCCAAAAACAACATAAAACTCGATAATAATCTGTGTGGACAAAATACAGGTCTACAACCAAACTGAAGACCATTAATGGTCATTCTTGTGAATTAACATCTTTTTTCAAAGAGATCACACTAATAAAGTGGTGGTTGGAAATATGTACATAGGTAATTGAACAAACGTTGAAGATACATCAAACATAACAAATAATTCTGATACAAGATGTTTAGAATTCTGCTATGATCTACTTTATAGGGTGACATAGCAACACAAAAAAACTGAAGGTGTACTATATAATCAAACACGTAAAATAACTCCTCGTTATGGCACTCTAATTCCGTTAGGAAATTTCAGTCCGTCATGAGATATCTTTATTTCCCCAGAGATCTACAGGTGTACACATGGTTTATGTTTTAAACTACCATAGCATGTGGTTGATGAACTGTCAGAAAGAATGAACTTTAATCAAGAATGTAATTGATCTATAAAACAGCTAGTGAATAGGAATATTGGAGTTAGTTTGTTATTGTTAATATTTACTTGACACGTTCCCGTCAGTTAAGACTAAAAAACAAATCTACAGATAAGTTTTTCAACGTTTGCGATTTCAACCACAGATAACTTATCTCAATCTTCAAAACATTACAACGTCGCTTGCAAAAAGAAGTAAATTTGTCTATCCGATTTCTGTTCGCTTAACTAAGTGGCTATTATTTGTACTTCATCAATCTGTGGCATCTTCCTTAAGTTTTACTATGAAGTGATCACTGGGTGCCGGTAATATCCCTTCCAAAAAAAATCTTTTCGAATGTGATAACATTAGTTTACGTACACAAAAGCACTAGTAGTTTTACTATGTATACGTACGTACAAACAATAGAAATATGTCAGATCAAAATATCAAAATATTATTTATCCATCTATGAAAACTCAGTTTATTACTGGCATCTTATAGAACCATTTAAAAATGATCTACTTCAGCAACATGTTAAAAAATATATCCGTAGGAAATAAAACCATCCATTTTACCAGAAGACGAAATTCTGATCAACATGGCAAAACGTTCATAGTATTAAGAATAAAACGTTATCAAGCCTGCACAATTTATACTATGCGATGTATAAGTGACAACGACATTTTGATATATTATTTTTAATTCGTCACGTTTTACCTTTCTTTTGTCTCTAAGTGATCCTTTACCTCTCACCATGATTTTACACTCCAAATCTTGTTCAAGCTGTTTCGCAGTCAATCCTCTCGGACCGAGAAGGCGTCCAACAAAGTTATACTAAAATATTGGGATTATTTAAGTAAATGAAGTTAACCAACATTAGGGTTTTCCTTCACAGGAACAAACACCTTCTCTTGTAATGACACGATATTTCCGGAGGGTACTGGAAGCTCGTTTTCAGTTTTCTTTACTGATTCGTTTAAATGAAATAGCTTTTGCCTTACGCGAGTAATTTCTGCAATGGCAAAATACACAACGATAATCTTGAGTGACATCAAACAATTTATAATGTACGAAGGTATCGGATAAACACTCAAATAAACTTTTATTATGGTGAGATAACCCTCACTACCGATTGAAGGAAATCAAAACTATAATAATTATGTTACTGTGATACTCTCAAAATGTATTAGAATAAGTGCATTATCATAAATCAAGCTTGGTTTTAGATTAGTATTTCAATAGTCTTAAACAAATGGTACTGATCAAAAGTTTAGACATACACAACGTAACGTTAAAGACCATATTAGATCCCAATTAGAAGCACAAATGATGTATTATTGTTGATTTGAGCAACACATTTCACATGTCAATTTTAATATTTTAACAAAATTAGTACAATTCACTAAATATTAACGTCAAGCTAAAGAAACATGTGGTTTTATTAACAAAGTGTGAAGATAAGGCCAGTTGAATGAGCGATTCATATACAAAGGGACTGGAAAGAAATATAAATTCATAAATGTTAGGATGCAGATACGGCTTTATAATCTATACTGAAAGTCTGTTAGGTCTGACATTACCTCTGCACCACCTAAAACAAGATACAATCTGATAACTTCAAGCTAAACATATGAAATATATTAACGAAGTATTTACCTTTCTCCAAAATGAATTCTAGGTGTAAAAATATGTTTGGGAAATTCTGCAGCTGCCTTTTGTCTTTTAGTAGTTCTTGAAGATATTCTGGTGTAGCTTTATGCATCAGTACTGAGTCAACGACGACATTCTCATTTTCAACTTCTAAGTCAGACTTTTTATGTAAATTTTCACCCATTTGCGAGATTTTTCAGTGGACGATAATGATGCAGATAATAACAGCGCTAATACATACCGAAAAATAATATTCAAGATTTTGCCGTAAAACGAAATGAAACATTGGTAAATACAAACAAACCTTAAAGTAAGTGATTCTGATATATCAGATAACCATTTCATTGTTTTGATTGGACAAAATAAATATTATAGAGCCATTAATTATTTGAACTAAATATTGACAATAGCTTAAATAAATCGCTTTATTATACACTTAAAAACGTTGGACACCGAACTCCGTAAAATTGTTTAGTTCGACATACTGTAGTTGATGGTGCCATTTATCCTTCAGAAAAGTCAGATATTGTACCGTATACAAGCTTTCGGAGATCTACATATCTGAATTTCAATTTTTTCAAAATTTGTGTGAACTTATGGATCCAATACTGCTGCCTGGAGTCTTCTGGCAAATAAATACTTGTAAAGAGTACAGAAAGGGTTCTTGAACAGTGCTTGTCACTGAAGACGAATGGGAGTTGGGGATCTGTACTATGATATATGTCGTAGTACCAACGATCACTAATTATGCGTAATGTAAACAACGTATTTTCTGACACAAAAATAATAGAAAAATAGATATCAAACAAAATCTTATGTAGTGTCGTACGTGCAGTAATCGTTTGAGTGTTCTGGAAAACCTACTCTTCTTCCAGAAAGCATTTCTTGTGCCGATTTTTAGATACCAGCGAAGTCTCTTTATAACTGATTGTCAGACTCGTGTCGTCAGAGTGTATTGGATGGAAATCATCGATATTAATGCCTCCTTCTATACACTAGACCTTAACATGATCAGTGATGACTTTATCGTTAGTACCGTCCATATCTGTGATTTAGTGTTTAGGTTTACGATGCTGAAATTTGAAGGGTCTTTCGTTTTTCATTCACGGGGATCGTCGTAATGAATCGTGACGTACAAAAACCTATGTACTATGTCGTAAGGCAGCTCGAATGAGAACGTTAGTTGATTGGGCTTAAGTGGAAACAGGCTTAACTGGACCCATGGAGTTTGTAAGCCTGATCGTGTGAGAGATTACATCCATAATCACCAAAGAAAATGAAGAATCCACAAAGCCTCTCAAAGTGTAGTTCCGTAGACGAGTTATGCTCCAGTGTATCCAACGTCAGCTTTCACTGCATTGTGAGTGCTAAGCAAAACGAGTGGAAGTGCATCAGCCCATTGTGAAACATTTGCAGCTGAGAGTGAGGCTTTTAGCTGTTGGTGAAATCGTTCTGTCAACCCGCTTGCTTGTGGTTGGTAGGCGGTCATTCAGAATTTTGTGATTCCTAGTAGTGCAGTCCGATAAAGAAAATGTTCAGGTCTATAGTATTAGTTGAAGGGCGGCCGATGTTTGCTAATCATCACTGAGAGTAGGCTCGGGCAACTCTTTCAGTAGTAATGTCATTGATGGGTACTACTTCTGGCCACCATGTGGTACTGTCCTAACACATTATGAGGTAGGAGTATCCACTTATATCTGGCAAGGGTCCTGACCAATCAAGATAAACATGGTCAAAACGAGTGACGAGAGTTCTAACACAACACAAAAAAACATTTTTTACGTCTAATCATCTTAGATTTCATGCGACGAGTCCAATCCCTCACGTCCTTGTTAAAACTAGGTTGCATGAACACCTGGACAAGAAGGCTTGTGACACGTATTGAAGACATTGCGTCAACAATATTTCGACACGATTGGATGATCTCAAACTGCAGATATGTCACACAGTAAGGTTTCCTTGCCCGTTTCCATCTGCTTGGTACGTAGTTTCAGGGTTATCGAAGATAAATTGTGCTGGATATCAGTGTCTTCTGTTTGAAAATGTACAAACTTAGGAAGGCCGATTCCTCGGAAAGTGTTTAAGAACGTTATACAAAACAAGGCTTCTTCCATTACATTGTTTGCCCCAGAAGTGTGTTGTATATCTGAAGTTAACTACTCTTGTGAATCCGACATTCGTCTTGATAAGCAAATGAGGTCCTACGTTGTAACTGACTAACTGAAGGCAGTACCAGTGAATTGTTCGGTGGCCGAATGATTCCTAAGTCTATCATGCTGTCGAATCCGTTTTTGTCCAATCTCATCTTTTCAGGAGTTAGTCGACTCACTTTCGTGAATACAGTTTATCCTGTAGACGTGATATGATGTGTAACACTGTTGATTACACATGTTGATTTTATCCAAGTTTAGTACAGATCAGAGTATCTATCGAGTATCTGTTGATATGATGGATCGATTATGTGTCTAAGTTAGTGGGGATGATTAACAACCGAAAAAGGAAGGCACAAAAATGGTCACCCTAGTGTCGCCACTTACAAAGCAATGTTTGCGCGTGTCGATCAGCATATTATAGCGTTGTAGCAGGTCTATACCAATGATTGGCTTAGAAAAATCTGCAACAAAGAAGATTCAGTGAATGGGTTTGCGTAAACATATGTTAAGATACATAAATCGCTTACCTTGTGTGTCAATCGGTTTATCAAGTGTAGCCTGTAAGTTCAAGACCCACTTAAGTATACGGTCGTTAGAATTTGCGGAGAGAACGCTTGATTCTGCGCCAGTGTCCACGAGACAGTGAACTGCAGTCATTATACCTGTGCTACACAACAAACAGCTGAATCCGCCGGCTACGGATACCACTAACACGTGCCGACTAGGAAATAAAGAGAGGTTTTTAGTGTCGGATTGTTCGGAGCCGGAAAAACTGAAGAGTTTCCTATAATTTCTAGAAGAGCTACCATACTTGTTGTACCAGCAATAATCAGGATTACCTGTTAATCGTGGTCATGAGACAGATTTATTTCGTGACGAGCTTTTTTGAGCGTCTACGACCGGGACGAATATTAAGGTGACGATTGAGAGTATGGCAGAGGTCTGTGACACCTTTTCGTGTTGGAACTTTTATTCGATAGAATAAACCTCGACTCTGGAAGTTCTGGTATTCTCCAGAATCCAATCGGCAGATGCAGCCAGTTCGTATACGGCGTTACTTTGAAATGAAACGAGGACCACCTGCACCTGTTGGGGAAGCTAAGAGAAGAAGAAATGTCCAAACAGGCTATCGTCAAAGGTTCTTTGGCTGGCAACCATTCGCGTTTGCGGCAATATTTCCGTTTCTGAGCCCTGTTGTGGAACAGTTGGTCTGACCTTTGTCGGTTGATCAGGCCTTCAAATTGTGAACATCCTTCTTTAAAGTGTCGTAAGCTTACGAAACATTACTAGCAGACACACTGAGTGTGACGTACCTGTTGAAATCTCGAGGTAGTGCCTTCACTACTGTGAGGAATTGCGCACTTGGGTCCCTCGTGCTATTCTTATGGAAGTCAGCTTAAATGTCTGTCCCGGCATACTGAAGATAAAATATACAAATGGACGGGAAAATTATCCGAAAATATTAAAACATTATCACTACATTATAAGCAAAGTTGGATGGTGGCTGGCAGTGAAATCCAGGATTTGCGTTTCGTCTTACTTGAGGCCCGTCAGCTGGATGTACCTGCATCTCCGAGCTGACGTCCACTCCGAGGCTCGAACTCAGTACCTCTCATCAATTGGAAGATTCAAATGAACAATACCAGCTGAATATCACCATATGTAAAAATAAATTTTAAGAAACGACATTCAGTGTTCCACCAAGGAACAGACTCACAGTTCATTGTTTGGTGTATTTGATCACATCAGGTTCACCACTAAGAACTCCACAGACATTCGGAGTTTGACAACGTCTTTACACATAACACGTTTGTATTCGAAGTATACCAACTCAGGCAACTCAAAAGTAAGGAATGTTAGGGTTCGAAGATGTATTTGGAAGGCTATCGATATGTTGAGAAGTGTTTGGTCTAAGCTGACTAACAGTTGGGAGGGATGTGTAGCACGGCATATCTACTCGTCGTCTGGTATGGGTGCGTGAATGGTCGTCTTCAACTACTGATTTCCTGTGAAAACTTACAGGAGTATTAATTTTTGGAATTGATTTACCGCTGCACATTTCTCAACACGTTAAAAACATTCTTAATATGCGTTCAAACCAATTCATCTTCGATTTATGATTTGACTGGGTTGGTATACTTTGATTATATTTGTGTTACAGACAAACTCTCCTTTATATCATGAATATCTGCGGCATCTGTAAATCATTTCTCTGGTCCGTCTTCCATCTTTATAAATGATTTATTTTCTGCTTTCAGGATTTGATACGATCAACCAAAGTATTTCTGGGCTTGTGTGATACAGTACCTACTAAACTCATTGCCATGTGAAATCTTCACTAACCATCTTGAAAGAAAATTAACCTCTGTCTAAGAATAGGGTAATAGCTTGTCTAGAATAACCTAAATGGACGACTCAAGACGTTTGGAACAGTTTTAAAAAGCTAGTTATTTATGATAAGTCGACTTCAATTTACTAGCTCGTTTCAAATATATTGGGTTTTTACTTCGAAATTGGAAGGTATTCGTGATCCCCTGCTACTAGACACGGAAGCCTGTTAAGCAAAAGCTTCTTCTATTCCATCCACAACCATTTTGAACCATTTGTAAGCACTGATGATGTCACAGGTATTCAGTGTTTGACAACGCTTTTACCAGTAACACCTAATATATTTCGTTCCCACCCAGAGAAATCAAAAGACAGAGTCGAGGAGATCGGAAGAGTATATTTGGCGATAACCAATATATCGGAATTCGCTGATCTAATCTGGCTAGCGATTGCGGTTGATGTTGAGCACGGCGTTACCACACGTGATCTGGTGCGGATGCCTGACCGAGCGCCTTCAGCTAGATGAGTCCACTAAAACATATGGTCAGCATCCAATGTCGAAAACTTACAGAGCTATTTATTTTGGGGATTTATTTACCGCTACAGATCACTCCCCCCCTAGTGGGGCAGTGACAACCCTAAGACGTGGCCAGTCAGAAGTTTAAACCCAACGAGTTTGTCGTTGGTAAACACTCTTCTGATAGCTTACTAAGTGTAGCAGCGTCTGGTCGTCTTTCCTTACTATATGGGACCGAGGTACAACATAGTTACAACGAAAATTTCGACTCCCCGTAAACTACGTCGTTCTTTTCCAGCCGTCCTGGAAAAGAAAAAAGAAAGTGTAAGTGCATGTCGAAATACACTCGTATGTGTGTAAAAACACAATGTCGGCGAAAAAATTGAAAATGTACTCAAGCACACGTAATAGCGTTAAAAAAATGTTTTTTATGTTTTGTTTTGTTTTTTTTAAAATGAAAATATAAATATATAGGCATAATGAAATTGTCTTTTTTTAAAAAAAATTATATATCGTAAAAAGAAAGATCGAGATAATATAAGATGTCAAGTAGTGCCTTACGTGCAGTAGTCGTTTAAATGTTCTGGAAATCTTACTCTTCTTCCAGAACGCGTCGTTTTAGGTATATTTTCAGATACATTCGAAGTATCATCGCTAGTGTTGGTTGTCGGTTGAGGAATTATGAGTGGAGTCGTATCGTTCGATTGTACCGAAGGAAAATCAACGTGGATAGGATTTCCTTCTAAATACGCTGCTTTTAAGCGATCTATGCTGATGCTATCGTTTGTTCCGTTCTTATCGACTATATAGTACTTAGATTCACGTTGAAGAACTTTGAAGGGTCCTTCGTATGCTGATTCGAATGGTCGTCGATGCGAGTCTCGACGAACGAAAACGTGTGTACTATATCGTAAGTTAGGTTGAACGAAAACATCAGTTGATTGAGGTCGAGTGGAAGCAGGTTTAACTGAACGCATTGCGTTTGTAAGCCCGTTCGTGTAGGAGGTTAGATCCATGTTCATTGAAGAGGATGAAGGACCCACGAATTCTCCTGGAAGTCGAAGTATCGTTCAATAAACGAGTTGAGCCGCAGTGTATCCAATGTCAGCTTTCACTGAATTGCGGATACCTAGTAAGACGAGCGCAAGAGCACCGGTCCACTGTGAAACGTTTGCAGCTGATAGTGAAGCTTTCAGTTGTCGGTGAAAACGTTCTACCAACCCGTTTGCTTGTGGATAGTAGGCGGTCGTTCGGAATCGAGTGATTCCTAAAAGTGTGGTCAGACGACGGAAAAGATCAGATTCAAACTGACGTCCGTGGTCTGTAGTGATGGTTGAAGGGCAGCCGAAGTTTGCTACCCATCGCTCGACGAAGGCGCGGGCCACTGTTTCAGCAGTGATGTCCTTGATAGGTACTGCTTCTGGCCATCGAGTGAAACGGTCTACGCAGGTTAAGAGGTAAGAGTATCCATTTGAATCTGGTAAAGGTCCTACCAAATCCAGATGAACATGGTCGAAACGAGCATCGGGAGTTTTAAACGAGCCTAAGGGACATTTATTGTGTCTGATAACCTTAGATTTTTGGCAGCTTACACAGGAGCGTGCCCACTCCCTCACGTCTTTATTCATGCCAGGCCAGCAAAACCGTTCTGCTATAAGCTTGATGGTTGCACGAACACCTGGATGAGAAAGTTTGTGCAATGTATTGAAGACATTGCGTCGATAATGTTTCGGCACGATTGGGCGATCCCTACCTGTAGATGTTTCACAAAGTAAGGTTTCCCTACCTGTTCCCATCTGTTTGATGCGTAGTTTAAGGGTTGCAGACGATAACTCGTGCTGAAGATCAGTGTCTTCTTTTTGAAGCTCGGCGAGTTTAAGAAGGTCGATTCCTTGGAAACTGTTCGAGGAAGTTATGCGAGATAAGGCGTCTGCAACTACATTGTTTGCTCCAGAGATGTGTTGAATATCTGAAGTAAACTGCGAAATGTAGTCCAGTTGTCGAGACTCACGGGGAGAATACTTGTCTGAAGGAGAGCTTAACGAGAAAGTGAGCGGTTTATGGTCCGTGAAAAGAGTGAATTTACGGCCTTCGATATAGTGTTGGAAATGCCGTACAGCACAATACATAGCTAGGAGTTCCCTACCGAATGTGCTGTACCTCGATTCGGTGTCTAGCAACCTTCTAGAGAAAAATGCCAAGGGTTGCCATGAGTTGTTAATCCATTGTTGTAAAACGCCACCGATTGCCGAGTCCGATGCGTCTATTGCGATACTAATGGGTGCTCGGGTGTCCTGGTGTGCAAGCATTGTTGCTTTAGCGATCAGTTCCTTAACTGTGGAGAATGCTTTTCGTGCGGTGTCGTCCAAATTAATGGATTTCGCATTTCCACGAAGTTGGTCGGTCAGAGGTTTCATAAGTAATGCGCATTTCGGTATGAAACGTCTATAGAAACTTACGAGGCCGTTAAACGTGCGTAATTGCTTGACGGTGGTCGGTTCTGGGTAATCCAGAATGGCCGCCACTTTGGTTCTAAGGGGTCGGATACCTTGAGCATCGATAGTGTGTCCCAGAAAGTCTACTGAGTCGGTTCCAATTTGGCATTTCTGAACGTTTACAGTAATGCCGTGTTTTTGTAATCGTTCGAAAACAAGATCCAGATGCTTGAGATGTGATTCTCTGTCCGGACTTGCGATTAGACAGTCATCAACATACGCATGTACGAAGTTGAGACCTCGAAAACCGTCGTCTATGAATCTTTGGAATGTTTGAGCAGCATTCCTTAGACCGAAAGGCATTCGCGAAAATTCATAGAGTCCGAAGGGAGTAATGATAGCTGTTTTCGGTATGTCGTCAGTAGTCATAGGGATTTGGCTATACGCTTTAACCAAGTCGATTTTCGAAAAGACAGTTGTACCTTTCAAGGTAGCTGTCAAATCGTGAATGTGAGGCAACGGGTAACGATCGGGAATGGTTTTCGCGTTCAATCGCCGATAGTCACCAGTTGGACGCCAATCGTTTCTGTCCTTTTTAGGGACCATGTGCAACGGAGATGCATACGGGCTATTTGACGGTCATATGATTCCTAAGTCTATCATATGGTCGAACTCGTTTTTCGCTAACCTTAGCTTTTCGGGAGCTAGTCGTCGTGCTTTAGAAAATACAGGTGGTCCTGTAGTCGTGATGTGATGTGTAACATTGCTGGTTACACACGGTAGTTTCGGTTGAGTTTGTTGTATCCCAGGGTACTTATCGAGTAGTGGTTGATAGAGTGGGTCTATCATATGTTTAACTGTGACTGGGGATACTCTGCAACCAGTAAAAGAAGTTACGCAAACGGACAAATTAGTGTTTCCGTCTACTAGCCTCCGTTTGCGCGTATCGATGATCAGATTGTGATGTTGTAGAAGGTCCATACCAATGATTGGCATAGAAACATCTGAAACAACGAAAATCCAGTGAATGGGTTTGCGTAAACCCACGTTAAGGTAAACGTACCTTTTGCCATACGTAGCGATCGGTTTTCCGTTTGCCGCCTGTAAGTTTAGGGTCGATTCGTGTAGTCGGTCGTTAGAATTTGCTGGGAGAACGCTAACTTCTGCGCCAGTGTCGACGAGGTAGCGAACTCTCGTTGTCGCATCTGTGACGAATAACAGACGGCTTTGTTCGCCGGCTACGGTTGCCGTTAACACGTGCCGGCTTGGAAGTTTCCCGAATTGCTTTTCGAATCAGTCGGTTTCGTGTTGGGGAAATTGCAGGGTTTTCTGCAATTTCTGGAAAGCTTTCCATACTGGTTATGATACCAACACCAGTCGGGGTTATCTGTCTCTCGTGGTCTAGAGACAGATCGTTTACGTGAAATGCTTCTACGTGCTGTGCGCGATCTCTTACGGTCGGTACGAAGATTGAGATAACGCGTGAGTGTGTGACATAAGTCGGTTATATCATTCTGAGTCGTTTGAGGTTTTTCTTTGACTGAAAATACCTCGGTAGTAGAAGGTTTCGTAATTTCTAAAATGCGGTCGGCAGATGCAGCTAGCTCGTCTAAAGCATTGTTCTGGAACGAGACCAGAACTGCTCGCACCTGTTGGGGAAGTTTTGACAAGAAGAGTTGTTTGAATAGACCTTCGTCGAAAGTTCTTGGGCCTATAACCTCTCTCATCCGTTGCAACATGTCTGTCGCAGAATCGAGTTGCAGGTCGATATTGTTGAAGAGTTGATCTAACCTTTGTCGATCGGTTAGGTCTCCTCGTTTAAGAATCGAGCGTTTTAAGATTTCGTAAGGATCGGAAACATCACTAGTAAACATACTAGGTGTTACGTACCTGTTGAATTCGCGCGGTAGTGCCTTGACTACTGCGAGGAATTGTGCACGTGTGTCGATCACGCCGTGCTCGTGGAAGTCGGCTTCTGCGTAGCAGAACCAGGCTTCGATGTTGTCGGGCCAGAAAGGCATCAGTTGAAACGAAGGCGGGCACAAAGTCTTAAGCTTGAGTACTTTAGGTGTCTGTTCAGTCATGATGAAGTATGATAATGAACGAGGGGAAAATATATATATATCCAAGAAGAAACACGAAAAAAATCACAATGTTTAAAAAAATAAAAAATAAGGCAATGATATATAAAAATCCCAAAAAGGAACAGACTCACAGTTGCAATTAGGTGTACCAGATCACGTCGGTCTCACCAATGATGATGTCACAGGTATTCAGTGTTTGACAACGCTTTTACCAGTAACACCTAATATATTTCGTTCCCACCCAGAGAAATCAAAAGACAGAGTCGAGGAGATCGGAAGAGTATATTTGGCGATAACCAATATATCGGAATTCGCTGATCTAATCTGGCTAGCGATTGCGGTTGATGTTGAGCACGGCGTTACCACACGTGATCTGGTGCGGATGCCTGACCGAGCGCCTTCAGCTAGATGAGTCCACTAAAACATATGGTCAGCATCCAATGTCGAAAACTTACAGAGCTATTTATTTTGGGGATTTATTTTACGCTACAGCACTATCAAATCACATTGGAGCATAGCATAATGGCGGGAAGAGGTAAGGCCGTCCAACCAAATTGTTGGCTCTTTTTCGTACTGACATCGTAAATCTCCTTATGAGGTGGAAGAGACGAGTCGTTCAGTTCTTTCCCTATTAGTAGGCTAAAAGTATAACATACTTCAAATTTTCTTCTTGTTTCCTAGAGTTTCTTATTCATGATAATCGGCAGTTTGCTAAGGGAAAGATGCTTCCGACTCCATCTTATGGTAGTTTTTAACCATAAGAGTGTCATATCTCGTATACTAAGAAATTGATGACACATAACCTTGTCAATGCGTTGCAGAAACAGCGATGTATGATCTAAACGTGACGTCACCAGTGCCCCCACGTTATCTCAGCATAAAATGTTCTAGACTTGAGTACACATATTAGGATTAATTATGCAGTGCTGTTCTGCATGCCACCTTGCAACACAACAATAACAAGACAGTGGTTGTGGTTGGGTTTTTTCACGGGTTGGTCGGCTTGGCCATCGGAAAATCTGAAATAGCTAGTACTAAACATTTTTCCGGCTTAACTTAACAATAATCCGAGCATTAAATGTTTTCCGAATGATATGTATATTGATGACTCAATTGATACCAACCTCTTATCTTGAACATCAAGACGAGTTAATATCATTCATTAATATAGTCTTATCTATCTGCTGTCCTGTGTTCCATAGTACTCACAATTTCTGGACTCAATGTTTACCTATGTTTATTGAATTTATGTTTTTTATAGTGGTGGTTTTCACGTAGTTGAAATTAGCTCTATTACTATTAATCTTGACGGAACTTCCACCTCGATGTTTTAAAAATGAGTACTTTATTTTTGTTGCTTCAGATATACTTCTGAAATTGTAAATATGATCAAGCAGTGGACCTAACTCCCAAACAAAAAACCCACAACTTTTATCGTAATTCAAGTTAATAGATAATGGTTTGTTGCTGGAGTTGTAATTATATAAACCCTCTTAGGATTATCCCTCTTCACCTCCTGTATATCAGTCCCTCTTTCCTGACAAATCTGAAAACAAACTGAATCCAAATGAAATAGTTGGATCTACGCGACTAGATTCAGAAGATCTGAATAAATCTGATTCCAGTGAAAATGGGTTAGATGCAGAAAAGAAACCAAACCCTACATATACAGTTGAAGATGCTGTGGAGGCAGCTGGTTTTGGAAGGTTTCAGTTGAAGCTTTTCATTTTATGTGGAGCCATATCGGTAAGCGTCTTCGTTGTGTCTAGCATTAAAGTTCATTGTATCTACCCCGCATAGTTATTTCGGTGTATAAGAAAATAATTGTGACATAAATCTCTGATATTACCTTTCTAAAGAAAGAAATTTCCAGGAAAATGTATTTTTCGTTTCATTTTGAAATATACTTCCATGCTTATAAATATAGCACTTAAGAAATCAAAATAAGGAATATCGGATTTCAAGTAAAAATGAGCTTATCATTCGTAACGAACCGTTTAACGTGAATTTTTAACCATAGCATACCCTGTTTTTGTATATCGTTGAAGACAGTTTTTGATCTTAATCAGAATAGTTAGTAAGTTGCCAAAGAAACGAAGACAGGTTAAAGTTGTACATGGAAAGCATACCTTTTGTCATCAAACTTGAAGTTTGTCGGTCCAACATCAGTGGGAGTTCCAGAAAAGTTCAAAAATTAGGAAAACGCAAACTCGGTTCTTTGTTTTTCGTGGTCTCAAATGTATGCGCATTCAAACTACGAACGAGTCGAGCCCTTAAGCCACTAAGTTGTATTAACACCTTTTTAGACTCTTTGTGTTTTGGTAACCTGTAGGTCACAATTGTGCAGGATTCTTTTAATTTCTGCTTACCCGTTTTCTGATTAGTTGCATAAACCTTTTCATTTTTGTATTGTATTGAGAAAATCACATTATGTGCCATCGTGGTAGCATTTTGCCATAAGTTCAAAAAAAATTTATCATGGCGCCTCAACATTTCGGACCGATAAAAATATCTGAAATCTCCAGTTACTGTTATCACTTTGCTAGAACAAATTAAGTACAGTGCCCCTTCTCCCTAAATGCTAAATAGCTTGACACCAATGAATAATTAGGGTTTATGGTTTACTTGACTTTATTGTTCATTCTGCTAATTAAGACAACAAACCTTATTAAACGTATCAAACTTCTACCTGTAGGCTGCAGATGCGATGGAAATGCTACTGCTTTCAGTACTTGGTCCAGCATTACGATGTTATTGGCTTCTGTCGTCAGGACAAGTCGCTGCCATAACCACAGTAAGTACGAGTTACCTCTTTAAGAATTTCAGAAAAGTTACAAGCTTATTCGCTTTTTAAAGTCCTCTGTACGTTGGTGGACTTCAAGAGGAAACCAAACCAACTACGGTTTTGTCTTATGATCGCTTCTTCAGTATTGCTGAACATCTGTTTTTTAGCTAAGAACTAATATTTACTGATTCTGAATCAATGGGATAGAAAATAAAAATACCGGGATGTCTTATTCCTACTGACGGAAGCGAGTGTTTTCAAATTGTAAGATTCGTGTAAGTTCTTGCTCGTAGCAACTTCCTTCCAAGAATACAGTTTGCCTAACAGCGAATTCCTCAACAGTCGTACCATTAAGTGATAAGATAGCTAATAGGAAAACAATGGTTAAACAGCCTTTTTTTACTGCACATTCCATTTACTTATTACTAGAAAATAGACTTTAGCAATGATGGATGTGTGAGTCAAAAGCAGTATCTTACGTCAGGTCAATAAGCGGCCTCAGTTCTTTTGATTAAAAACTTCTGGTGATCCTTCTTATAATCAAAGTGAGTATGCAAAACTTGTTATTTACAACCAGCGAGAGAGTAAGGAATTTTTTATGTGTTAAAATGGAAATCGTTCTGACAGTTGATATATCAAGAGTCTGGATATTTTTGCGATTATTTTTCAGATAACTTCAGCTTAATAATAATGAACAGATGAATCGTACTTAAATTGGTGTCGATCATTAAGTTTATATATATTTATGCAGTTTATTTATGAGTTATACACATCCGCACATATCAGTATTCACTTCTCTAGTGCTGTTTGCTAGAGATTTATTTACCGAGATTAAAACAGTGAATGACATCTGATTGCTAACCTATTCAAGTAGAAACTGAATTCGTAGTTTTAAGACGCCTAAAATCAATTTAAGATGTATTTACAACAGATAAGAAGAATTTTGATGCAAACAAAGTGCACTTGACTAAGTGTGAATTCAAAATTTTCCCACGAGTAATCCATTCAAACACCCAAGAAAAATAATCAGTAGCGGATTTTGTTTCCTTCCCTTACGTGGAGAAATTAAAAAAACAGCTATGCACAGTCAATCATATTGAAATAACAGTGAATTTACATATTAGAGGCAGATTGGCTTCAACCTCTGGATTTTATGTGACCACAGGATAGCGTATTCACCGTTCAGTCTGTGAACATTATCAACTAGAATGTTTCTCTAGTTCTTGAGCTTCGACAGTACAATTATAAATGGAGTTCAAATAAATTCACTATTCAGACACGAGATGAGAAATTTGACTTGATCTTCAATCTGCAAGTTGTTGAGTTGATCCCCGATCGTAGCTGCTACCTTGACGTGGTGGTCGGGCTGGCCTATCGTGTTGACCCAACCGAGCTATATTGGCTGAAACATGTTCCTGTAGGTTCTACCACACCAGGCAGGTCGATTGGAGAACGGTAAGACTAAAAGCAGCAACTCAATATCTGAAGACGAATTCGCACTGCTGACTGTAGAAGGGTGTGACAGCAGTAAGGTGTTTCCCTCTGACAACCAGCATCTGCAGCGATGCCGCCTTCTCACAAGGAAGGAAGGGGCTAGAAAAGGTCAACCCTAAAAATGTCACACCCCACCTTACCTCACGGATTCCCGTCTTCGGTGGTAAGGCCCTTTGAAGAACGGAGCTAACACGTCAAAAACCTCCCACAAAAGGCCGTGTGCTGTAGCTTGCTTTATAATTGTTTATCCTAATCCTTTTAAAGTGGTTCAGAGTCCACTTATCGACTTAGAATACGCAGATGACATAGTCCTGTTTGGTGAAGACGCTGACAAAATGCAGAGTCTTCTGGTAGCACTGAGCAACAATGCCAGGATGTTTGGAATGCGCTTCTCTCCCTCTAAATGCAAGTTGTTGCTTCAGGACTGGTCTGCGTTAACACCTGAACTAAGGATAGGGAGTGAAGTAGTCGAACGCGTTGACAACTTCACTTATCTTGGAAGTCTGATCAGCCCTAATGGGTTGGTATCGGACGAAATCTCAGCACGGATTCGAAAAGCTCGATTGGCTTTTGCCAACTTGCGCCACCTATGGCGAAGGCGAGATATCCGTCTATCAATAAAAGGACGAGTATACTGCGCGGCAGTCCGTTCTGTTTTAATTTACGGCTGCGAAACATGGCCATTAAGAGTAGAAGACACTCGTAAGCTATTAGTATTTGACCACAGATGCCTTAGAAATATTGCTGGCGTCTGCTGGGAACACCGGGTAAGTAATAGTGAGGTTAGACGCAGGGTATTAGGGAATGATGGTAAATCTGTTGATGAGGTTATGAATCTTCATCGACTGAGATGGTTGGGCCACGTGTTACGTATGCCTGAATACCGATTACCACGACGTGCAATGCTATCCGGTATTGGAGATGGTTGGAAGAAAGTTAGGGGCGGCCAAACCAAAACGTGGCATCAGTGCCTGAAGTCACTAACTTCTAGTCTGAGCCATGTTGGTAGATGCAGACTACTTGGTTGGGGTCCGTGTGACTTTCGTAACCAATGGTTGGAGACTCTTGGTGACATGGCTCAGAATCGATCACAATGGCGTCGGTGTATACACTCCCTGTCTTCCCTTAAACTAAGAGATTAAAGTCACTTCATATCTTTCTTTCTACGAACCAATTCTTTCTTCTTGTACTATATCTCTATATGCAAACTTTCTCTTATATATTACTACCTTTGACCTAACCACTTCTATGAATCCAGTGTGCATCTTGTTGTGCTGATGCGGTATGGCAACTTGGACCGATGCACATATGTGCCTGGTCCTACGTTGTAGCTGACTGACTGACTGACAAAGTGGTTCAGACAGTTATACCATTTATTAACTGGATCCGTTGTGAGGTTACGAGCCAGTTGTCGTTTTTTATTATTTGGTACAATTTAATTCGGATATCCAGTGTTACTCTTTAGGTGGTCTTATTTTTCTATAACTAATCTCTTTTTCGGTTAAATTTGTCTCAGCTGGTCCCACTTATCTCTCATCAAATTACTGTAACAACATTATATCTACAATTAGCCTGGCGAACCTTTATGTTGATTTCTAGTTGCCCATGTATGTCATATTCGTACGGTTAGAATCACAGCCCGTAAATGTTAACCAAAATTACGGATTTTCAATGTGCTAAGTTTCGGAAGAATGCCAGGTACTTTTTTGGATCTAAGTTTTGTATATTTTTGTGTTCAATGATTAGACTACCTTCCATATAATAAAAGGAACTGGGACAGTTGGGTGTAATAAACCATTGACCGTGATTTCGTTGAAGTTTAATTGCTTTGGTCTTTGATATGTTGTAGGTTGTTTTTGCCGGGTTTTTATTTGGAGCTCCTTTATGGGGTTTTATCGCAGATAGATTTGGTCGTTGGCCGGTAAGCTTTCAGGATATAGAAATTATTTAAATTCGCAACTTAATATTCAGATAGTTGAATCTGTTATCAAATTTTTCATAAATCCATTATTATTATTATTGTTTATTATTATTATTATTATTGCGATTATTATTTTGACGGAAACTCAGTATATTAGTTGTGGGAATCTTCACGCTTAGGATTTGTTTCCATCCTCTTATTGAAGTTTTGTGATTTTTATCAGTACATATTTAGAAAAGCAACCTATCAATCGAATATTATAAGTATTAATTGTGTTTATGTATCGACACTCAGTGTGTATCAATTTAAAGATTCAGTGTACCTGTCTTATTTCAGACATAAAAATAATATTTAATTATGTGAATGACTGACATTAGTCTTAGTATTATATGAACCTGTTGTTTTCATTCGTTATTAGTATTCTCCATTCGTACGCTTTAATGCTTGATATTATACTTTTATTAAGAAAGTATCCTAAAGTCGGTAGTTTTTGAGAAGTTATTTGTTCAAGAATTGGGTTTGTTGTTTAAATTAATGCTAAAACCACGGGAAACTAGTCGCTGGTAGTCAAATTTTCCAGTTTTGTATTCAAGGGCACATAGTTGTAGCAAAATAGCAGCACTACTATGTAGTACTATGGAACTTCCTAACTCTGAACTGTTGTTCGATATATCTCGTCTTATATTTAAAAAGAGCTAGCTTAAGGGCCATCGTCCCCTATTCAAAATCGTTCTCCTTCATGTAAATTTTAGAGCATCACCGTTCATCTGTTGATTCTACTTATGTTGAATAATGCATTATTCTCTAGAAATTTGACATAAATCAGTCAAAACATTATTTTTTTATAAATCACACCCGTACCGTTGATTCATGGTCCACGAAACTTCCATTCTTAACGGCTGAACACCAAGTATATCAAAGAATCCTGTGAATACCCACGCATTTTTCCGTGCAGCTGGAACGTAGAATAATCATTTTACTTTCTATTGTATTCTCACTAATTGAGTGCTAGTCGAAAAGTCTATGGGGGCTTAGTAAGAGTTTGGTTGGTGTTTCTTTGCATCGCTTCCACTCTTGTGTTCAATGTTACTCTACTACTTCGATTTGCATAACTAGTATCGGTCATAATAATTTATATAACTAAGAATTTTATTTTCTTTAACAGACTTTATTGATTGTTTTATCAATGATAACTTACTTCGGCATCATCACAAGTTGTGCCCCCACTTATATTTGGGTCATAATATTACGACTTCTGGTCGGATTCGCTATTGGTGGTGGAAATAGCAGGTTAGTTTTCTTAAATGAATTTCGTAAATTTCCAATTACCGATGGTTACACGATCATTTTCTTGTGTTTAACGAATGTTCAATTTTACTTAACGTGTATACTCTCTACACTCTAATAGTTAAAAAATACATGAATTAACACAAAACACTAAAGTGATTTGAATTACAAATGTTTAAACTGCCTTTCGAATTCGTAGAAAATTCAGAAGCTTTTTGACCTACACTTGATAATGTATCAACGTGGTTTTTAACTGATACTAGAGTAGGAGATTATTATTCAGTAATAACTTTATTATACAGGTCATATTTACCAGATGAATATCAGTACTTTGCAAAATATAAAATGACTTAATGTTTTTGAAAAATATTTGATTTAGGGAAATGAAATTTTAACCGATCGAATACCCGGATGAAGTTCAACTTAAATGAATTCAGCATGTACATGATTTACTTATTCTTATATTAATCCTAATTGTAGTGGGAATAGCTTAACAGTAAGGTTATTAACTGTGATACTTTGCTAAAGCAACCAAAAATATCTTGTAAGTTGATGTATTTCGCATATGGGATATTAATTAGGCTTACTAATTCCTGTTCACTAACTTGAAGTAAAATGTTAGTCAAAATGACATTAATTTACTCAACGTATGTTTTGGATTAATTTAGTTAAATTAGACTTAGTTCTTACTGGTATATATGTCACTTATCTATGAAGAACTTTTTTTGTGATAAGTCATTCTTTGTTCTTAATACCAATTATCTTATCCACCAAATGGAAAATTTTCTTTCCACACTATTTCAGTTTACCTGTTTTGTGTTAAACATATCAATTTTCTAGAGTTATAACATTTTTATCACTACTCTTATTGATAATGTCAACGTTATGATAATCTTATCAGGGTTTCTAGACACGTTTTATCGACCACTCTACTGAAATAAAATAAGTATCCCATGACACTTGTAACTGCTACCCGCATTCAAGATAGTCTGTATAAGTATTATGATTATTTGTTATTAATAACTACCAATGAAGTTTATTGTGATCAATGGTATGCCAACGCTTTAGACCGATTGTGGTTGTGTACAATAGGCGTGGTGATTAGAGTCGAATGAACACATCTATTATTATTATTATTATTATTTATTTGAACACATAAATATCGGTACAAGGGGGCACCAAATATAAATGCGCCACACAAAACAATGAGAATTCGAAGAGAAAAAAAGGACAATAACTAACAGATTAGTGTAAGGTAGTGTAATAATGGGGGAAACGGGAAGGTACAATCAGAAGAAATCTTTCAGTTAAGGAAGAAACAACCAATTTTTAAATGAAGAAAGTAAAAGAAGGTTACAGCAGAATCGCCACTGGCTTCTATTCTGAGCCATGCCTGATAACGTATCTAGCCACTGTGTTGCACCGTCTCTAGGACCCCAACCAGAGAGTCGCGAAGGACCAGCAGAAGCCAGCCCTTTGCAGCTTTCTTTCATACCTCGACACCATGTCATATATTGACCACCTCCGCTTTTTCCAACCAGTCCAAGCGTCGTCAAATAGTGCACGACGTGGAACTCTCTGAGACGACATTCGTAAGATATGTTCAAGCTACCGAAGTCAATGTTTCAAGATAGTGTCACCAATTGAACTATCGTCGCTGTGCCAGAACAGACGATGCCGGACCCCTGCATTACTAAGATGGTGTTGCCACTGGATGTCAGCAATCCTTCGGAGACAACGATGATCGAACACGGAGAGTCGTCTAACATCCTCAACTTGGAGAGGCCAGGCTTCACAAGCATAGAGCAGAACTGCTCTCACCGACGCGTTGTAGATCCGACCTTTTACAGCCAGACTAACATCACGAAGGCGCCAGAGATAACCCAGATTGGCATTGATCTCATCACTCACGCCACTACCAGCACTTTTGCAGTCACCCAAATACACAAACTGGCTTTCACTATACGTGCATTGATCTCATCACTCACACCCCCACCAGCACTTATGCAGCTACCTAGATACACGAACTCCTCAACTACTTCTATCTGCTCACCATCCAGAGTGAGTACAGGATTAGAATCCTGCCAGTCTTGTAGAAGTACTTTGCACTTCGAAGGTGCAAAGCTCATACCGTAACTACGGACACTGATTGCCAACTTATTCAGCGCGGATTGCATGGCTTGGGCATTATCGCACAGTAAGACAATATCATCCGCATACTCAAGGTCGAGAAGTCTTTCTCCAGTCAACAGATCCACACCACCATCACTTACATTCATCAGAGCTGTTTCCAGAATGTCATCGATGGCAAAGTTGAAGAGGAATGGTGAGATTGGGCAACCCTGCCTAACCCCACTGCTCGAATGGAACAATGGGGAAAGGTTGCTGTATGCCCTCACTCTGCCTGAGGTGTTTGTATATAGGGCTTTTAGGATGTTAATAAACTTCTCAGGCACACCCTTCTTCAATAGACAATCCCAGAGAACAGTCCTATTCAACGAATCGAAGGCAGCCCTGATGTGCAGAAACACTACGATTGTTGGCCTTTGATAAGTATGACGGTGTTCTAACATTTGGCGGACGGTGAAGATATAGTCAATACATCCTCAACCTGAACGAAACCCAGCCTGCTCCTCGCGAGTCAATCTTTCTCGGGTTTTGAACAACCTACGAAGTATGACGGAAGCCAATAGCTTGGACGCAATCGGAAGTAGACTTTTCCCACGATAGTTGTTACAGGAACGACGTGAACCCTTTTTAAAGATAGGGACAACTATCGACTCATTCCATGACGTTGGTACACTCTCGAGCTCCCAGACCTTTGTAAACAACATCGTTAGTTCCTTAGTCAGAAAGTCACCACCATCTTTAAAAAGAGCCGGAGGTAAGTCATATGGGCCAGGTGATTTGTAACGCTTCAAGAGTTGGAGTTCCTTGCGGACTTCCGCCTCATTTGGTGGATCAGTCGTCACCGGCCATGGAGGGCAGGACAGTCTGACCGATGTTGCCGGGGCAGCAGGCCAGTTGAACTGCCCTTCGAAAAATTCTGTCCATCGTCCAAGACGTCGATGGATGTTAGTGATTGGCGTCCCATCATCCTCGTAGATTGTTTCGCTCACACCAGACTTCTTGCTGCCAGTGGCTCGGATGAGTTGGAAGAGCTTCCGGTAATAACCAGATGCAGCTGTTGCTTCCAGCTCATTAGCACGCTTCAACCACCAGGCTTCTCGGTCCTTACGCAAGCTTTGCCCAATTTCCTTACGTAACATACTTCGTTTATGGTCAAACTCACGGTCACCCGGAGTAGACCGACGGGCTTCAATGAGTTGTAAGGAACTTGAAGAAACCCAGTGCTTATAAGCGGGACGTTTCGCGAACCCACAGCTGACTGTACCCGTCGTTTTCATGGCGTCATGCAATTGCAACCAATGCTTATCTATACTTTTCGGTGGAATGGTAGCTAGCCTAGAGGCTAGCTCGGTTCGATACTTACTTGCAACAGAAGTTGCAACCAGCTTGCTAATATCAATCCGTTGATGGCGGTCACTTCGTTGGCCACTGAAAAGTGAGGTAAGATTGGCGCAGACCAAGGCATGGTCAGAGTCCAGATAGGTACTCCAAAAGGAGCGGCAGTCTTGTACACAACCACGCCAGCGGTAGCTGATCGCGATGTGATCAATCTGAGTCCACGCATGAGATGCAGAGGGAGGACGCCAGGTGGCACATCAGCGATGACTGTGCCGGAAGTTAGTGCTAGCCAGAAACATGTTGTGGTCTGTGCATAGTTGCAGTAGACGGTCCCCATTATCTGTCCTGCAACCGACGAGTCCCCATCGGCCACCTAAACGACTCGCTTCTGCGCCTAGACGCCCGACCTGAGCATTCAAGTCTCCGGCTAGTACTACAATATCTGTCGAACGCACTTTCTGGAGAAGAACAGATAACTGATGGTAAAACTCATCCTTGATTGTTGTGGCTGACTGACTGATTGCATCCGGGCTGCAATCTGTCGGAGCATAGGCGGAGATGACGAAAAGACATCGTTTCTCACGCCGATTTCTTCTCACTTTGATGGAACTCTCTAATCTAACAGCACATAACCGACTGTTTATGGGGATCCAATCGATTAGTGTCGCCTCAGCTCTAGCGCTTAGTGCGACACCAACGCCAGCAAGACCAGACGAAGATGCCACAGGGTCCTAGGATAAACGCACGTGAAACAAGCTTTTTGAAGCGACAGATGGAGAGCGAATTTGTAGTACTTCACCAGAGTCTTGAATACTGGTCTCAGATAGACAGCAAACATCGATATTAAGACTTTCTAAAGACATAGCCAGCCCTATCTGTTGTCCAACCTGCATAAGTGTGCGAACGTTGAAGGCAGCCAGTTTGAATGGTGCACGTGGTTTCAGAAAAACTGCTCCAGTACTCATATTCGGTAGTAACATACAATTTTCAACCGGACAGTGACTCGAGAACGTTTAGATAGAATCGAATTTCCGCCATAGACGAGCTGCTGTATAAGCCGTAAAAATAAGTATAGACAGGGTAGGAATAAAAGAGGGTGAATAATGACGTAGTAAATAATAATAATAATAATAATAATAATAATAATTTGAATCATTTGATTGTTAGTCGAAGCAAGAAAAGTAGTTTGCAAAAGTATAGACAGTTCATCATTTGTGTGTGGGCTGTGATACTGCCCGGGTGCCCAGACCAAAGCAGGTGGTTTTCTTAGGGGGACACACCCCAAGCATTCGACCTAAAGGCCTGACCCACAATGCAGTTGGGCATCGTGAGGAGATGCAGTCCCATGGTAGCCGGTGACCGACGTTTGGTTCCTACGCCATTTGTTCCCTCAGGATACTGGAGCCCATGTGCGCTATTGGTTTGGGATCCGGTTAGAGCGCCAGACATTCGCTTTTCGTTCTCTCATTTTCGTAAACAACACCCCCGCCACGAGAAGGCAGGGAGTAGGACTTGCCTGGTAGAGGCTGTATACGCGTGGTCGTGTGAGAGCATTTTAAGAGCCAGGGCGGGCCCATCCCACTCTCCGCCATACCAGGGCATTCGGGGGCCATCGATCACACCGGTATTCATATTGCCACTGTTGTGGTCAAGAGCATTGACGTAATAGTTTGGACACTTGAATCTATTTCATTGAAATACGGCTTTAAGTCCCGTCTCCACCGCTTTGTTTTGGACATCTATTTAGTATCAATAACCCTCTTACTCACGGTGTGGTTCAAAATCTAGTACACGAATTTGGAATTCTTAAATGAATCATATTATTTGGGTGGGTTGATTTCGTGAGTAATAACGACGTACTATTCTTTCATTCTGACTATTGTAACTAAATCTTCATATAAAGTTGCAGAGTGTTGACATTAGCTGATTAATCCTGGGTACCAGTAAAAACTTTTATTAAGTCTCTGCACGAATTTGCGTGGAGTTCCCCTCAGTCTCAACGAAGTCAATATTTATTCTAGAATTTGAACATCTTTTGTACTTGTCAGACAGATTATAACGAGTTTGGATTGTCCGGTATTCTGAATTGATCATCGTAGGCCAACCACTTAGTCATAAATAAGCGTATACCACAATTCGTCTAATTTATTCAAAGTGACCGTGGACTTTCCGTGGTTTTTCATTATAATGTCACTCCTATGTCAGTTTGTTAATTTCCTATTTATGTTCATCTGATTTTTAGCTTCACGTTATTCTCCGAATTTCTGACCGTTAAGCATCGGGCCAAAGTTCTGTTAGCTTTCAATGTAAGTTGTTATTCCATTTATTTGTCGTGACGTTTCTCTATGAAGTAGGAAGATAAAAAGAAACAAATAGTTTATTTCAATTAATTTTGACCAACCTTTTAGAATCTCGATTGGTTTTACTGTGGGATAACATTTGGACTTACGGATGTCATTCTGTTAGTATAAACTAATGGTTAATAAGTTCGTCAAATGCGGTCATATTATCTCTATAAAACAATTTTTTATTCATTTCTCACATAATATCTTTGTCTTGCTTAGTAACATAACATATTACTTAAATGTTTATCTCCAGTTAACTTCTAACAATTTTCCTTACCATCAATCCTATATTTCAAATGAAATACAAAAATGTTTTGTTACTGGTCTACATTTATAAAAAAAAACACCGTGTTATACTCCTGCAAGTGTTTAGCAGTATCAGGTTGTATGTATTATCAGCCTCCTTCTGAGTTTAGTTTCTTGTTAGACAATGATTCACTTGTTGACTTGGAATATGCCGATGACATAGTTCTATTTGGTGAAGACGCTGACAAAATGCAGAGTCTTCTGACCACTCTAAGCATCAATGCAAGCATGTTCGGGATGCGATTCTCCCCCTCGAAATGCAAAATGTTGCTTCAGGATTGGGTTGCATCGACACCCGAACTAATGGTAGGGAGTGAAGTAGTTGAGTGTGTCGACCACTTCACTTATTTTGGGAGTCTCATCAGCCCTTGTGGTCTGGTGTGTGACGAAATCTCAGCACGGATACAGAAGGCTCGACTAGCTTTTGCCAACTTGCGTCATTTATGGCGTAGGCGAGATATCCGTCTATCAACCAAAGGACGGGTTTACTGCGCAGAAGTTCGTTCCATCCTACTTTATGGCAGTGAAACATGGCCGGTAAGAGTAGAGGATATTCGTAGGTTCCTAGTATTCGATCATAGGTGTCTTTGAAACATTGCTCGTATATCCTGGGACCATCGAGTAAGTAATACAATTGTTAGGAAACGGGTACTAGGTAAGGATGGCAAATCAATTGATGACGTAGTGAAACTTCATCAGTTGAGATGGCTGGGACACGTGTTACGTATGCCCAACCACCGACTGCCTCGACGTGCTATGTTCAGTGGTATAGGAGTAGGTTGGAAGAAAGCTAGAGGCGGCCAAACCAAAACATGGCACAAGTCCATGAAGTCACTGACAAGTGGACTGAGTCATGTTGGTATGTGTAGACTACCTGGTTGGGGACCGCGAGATGATAGCAACCGATGGTTAGAGACCCTGAATGACATGGCTCAAACCGTTTGCAATGGCGCAGGTGCATCCACTCTTTGTGTTCTCCCAAATTCTAATCTTCTGAATTCGTCATGTCCCTTATTTTCTTTCTAAATTTATTTCACTGGATTATACTACTTGAATAACATCTTCAAACCCTAATCTTCCCGATTACTGCTTATACTCTTGCTACCTCTACCACTACGTGATTTGAATCGACAACTGCATCTCTGTGCTAATGTGGTGTGGCAACTCGAACTGATGTACGTACGTACGAAGTTCTACGTTGTTACTAACTGACTGACTGACTGAGACAATAATTTGAAATCATTCGTAGAATAAATGCGAAACATGGTATGTTTTTCCCCACTATATTTCCGTTAATTAGATATACTACAGTTTTTCTTTTTAATTTAAATTTACCTGCTTTGCTCTCTTTTCATCTGCCAATCATTATCTAGCTGCCGTAATTACACTAACAAAGCATTCAGAGTATTCTCTTATTTTGTCAGTACTTATCAGTAATTAGCCGATTGCCTTTGAAGGTTTGTATATTACTCTTTTATTGTGCTTATGGTTACTGAAGCTAACTAACTATTTTCGAGCTTCCTTAATATGTTTACTTAAACTATTGACTAAGTAATCATATATCGTTTTCCTTCCCACTTTGACCAGTTATATTACTATGAAAACTATCATGAAATAGTTTTGTCTTGCATTTATTCAATTAATTTCACTGAGAGGTTATATTTTGCCACTCTAAATTCCTTATGTATTATGGTTTTTTCTTGACATATTAACGTCTAGATATTCTGGGCTTTTGGAAGCACATTTGAAGTTGGTTTGGCATACCTTATTCTGCCAAGATTTGGCTGGCGATGGCTGGTGTTTGTTTCAGCCTTACCACTATTGATTTTCTTATTTTTATTGAGGGTAAGATACCATTTTATCTAAATTTGAGATATATTTATTTCAGATTTTACTAAATTGATCAGCATTCATTAAACTCGTATTGTGAGTAATCATGTGACTGGTTATTTCTTCTTGAAGTTATCTAGATTGTGATTCTTTTGTTGAAACTTTGAGTTTCCTGCTGTTTATCTTTGAAATAGAATGGGTCAGTCTCTGTTAATGTCTTAGGAATCAATCAATAGTGCGAAATTTCAAACTCTAATGAAAACTTACCTGTTGAACGAACAGTAGCTCTGGTGGTTCACTAAACTTGAGAATAATACCCTAGTGAGTGAAGCGATGGATATTAGTTTCGAAATATGTCCTGATTTTCACTAACTGCTGAGTCATAAACAAGATATAAGTACAAACATTATTAAAGTATCTAGTCAGTTAGTCGAAAACTAACAGAGATTGACCAGTTTAGTCCTACAAATCTCTAACAAAAAGTGTAGTAACCAGTTAGCATTCATTTTTTTAGTACAGGTTGTGATAGATAAATGATCTTATATGACGAATTTCTTTAATATTACAGCATAGATGTTCAAATCCTTGATTTACTAGAAATTCGTTCAGAATTGGGAACAATATTCATTGTGAAAGATCACTGGGAGCTGACAGATAGTAAATGCATATTTTCATCTTAATTAGTAAGCCTGAACGACTTTCAGAATCTAATCATTCTTATAGTAACTTGTCGAGAACTAATTAATTATTCGTAAATTCATTCAGGTCCTTAACGGAAATTGTATTATACAAGGCAAACATCTTCACAAAACTGCGAAACGGTCATTACTACTAAACAGTAGGTAACTTCCATAAAAAAATAAAGAAATCATGTAAAATTAAAATAATTCTTTCCAAATTCATCTGGTTAGTGATAACATAATGACAATTAAAAAAGTCTAATTTCATTTGCTAACCAGTGGCATCACCCAAACCAATATAGGATACTTTTCCATTAATTCTCTAACTGATTTTTTCATCCCTGTAAAACCTTGAATGATCTATACATAAGTTAACTAATCTCTCTAATAATTTACAGTTTGGTACTGTATTTCGTAAATTTATATCATACACTTCAGTGGTATTATTGATTGATGGTCAATAAATTATCGTGTGCAAAAAATATATTATAAATCTAATTAACACTCTCATGGTTGATTATATTTTTTATTCCCACCTTGAAGTAACCTGATTTTCTAAATATCAGTGCTCTGTAGTTATATGCGCTTGTAAACTTTTATTTGTGTTGAATCATTACCTCAGGTTATCCCATTCGCTAAATTACTTTAAAATTCTCCTTCGTAATATTTTCAAATATTAGTTTCTGCCTGAGTCTCCAAGATATCTTGTTGGTGCCGGCAAAACTGAAGAAGCTGAACATATTATTGCAGATTTGTTCCGTACGAATCGGGTTGTTCCTCTTAGGGGTACTCTTGTATCATCCACTGTACCTGTAAGTCAAAAACCAAACACTTCTGTTGTATTGTTTCGTATAATTACGTGCGTATAAATGCGTGCTAAACTCTAGTTGGTATTTGTAATTGGCTTTGCCCTTTGGTATCATATCGGCATGCATGTTTATTAAGTGCTCGAATTTTGTTGGTCTGACATTATATTGAGTATGCATTTTATCATAATATATTTCCTTCAATTTTGTGAAATTATTACTATGTTCGCCCTCACCATGAACTGACGTATGCTGTTTTGTTCTAGGTTGAAAACGCTACACCTAATCTAAAGCGAGGGAGAACAGCGGGCTCTAAAAGATTAACCTGGAGGTCATTTAGAATGGTGGTCCAGTTTTGGCAGTTAGGTTGATTGAGATATCTGAATTTCGGAGGCTAAACATAATCTCATCTAGCTGGTGTCGATCCCTGATGGTCCCAGTTTGTAACAACAAAAATTATCCTTTGATGATCACAGGGGAATCAGTTTGACCAATGTATTGTAATAATCATCCGATGCTTAACTAAATTCCATAAAAAGCAAACCTACGAAAACCCAGTTGGTCTCGAACCTGGACGTGGATATGTAGACAAAATATTTACTCTTCATCAGGTTTTAGAATATGGATATATATACGGATGCCTGACGACGGTTATATTTCTTGACCTTAAGGCAGCATTTGATTCCGTAGATAGAAATATTTTGTGACAATGTCTGTCATTGAAAAGCACCCCAAAGAAGCACATCATCCGTCTTCAGGCTCTTTACAAACTACTCTATTGGTCGAGTCAAAGCTAATGGCGTGCTGTCAACTTCAAATAGTGTTCGCCGGTCCCCCCCCGTTTCGTTTAGTTTTTTCATAGATATCCTCTTAGAAATAACACTTCTCTCATCTAACTTTTCCTACCAAACATTTTGTTCATCAGTTTAGGATGGGCACATAATGATAGTCGTGTTTGGTGAAGATTCTGATAAAATACAAGATTCTGCATATTGGGGATGCGTGTCTTCCTCTTTAAATGATAAAGGGTTGATCTGCGCCAATGCCTAAACTAATGACAATGAGCAAAATGGTTGAGTGCGTTGACCACTTCACTTACCTTAGAAGTCTCACCATCCCTCATTGAAACATATTTTCAACATTAGTCCATCCCCCACTTTGCGTTGCATCGTTGATGCGCATTTTTCTTCCTCATAACTATCTTGACTACATAGTTCACAGCTTCCCATTAGAACAATTGCTATTAAGGGGGTTTTGTACAGATTTCTGTATTATTTGTAGGTGATTTTCGTCACGCACAAACGTCAGTTTTAAGAATTTCTGGACTCGAACCAAACGCCTGTCCAGTTTTATCTTATTCCCATAGGTTTACTTGCTATTATCTATCTCTGATAACAACTTCCTCAAAATACGAAATATATTCATGAAACCATTCTACCGAAAATTATTATCCTATTTAGTTTACAACTGGATAGTCAACCTTGTTCAGACTTTCTTTCAATAGAATAGAATATATCAAAGTCTAATCTATGTGTTTTTGTTGCTGTAAACTGCTGTTACACCAAAAACACAATGTTTCTTTAATCATGACAAATGTTGTTGAGTGCTTACCTGCTCTGTGATCTATCAAGATGGTATAAAACATGTACATAAAAGACTTTCGAGTCTTTTTTCCAATTCATATCAAATTATTATGACTCTTGTTAATATAAACTTCTTACTTTCCAGACGAGACTTTAGAATCGCCGTTGTGTTTATGTTATGACTGTGAACTGCAGATTATAGCGAAGCGTATTATCGATCGGACCAACGGCACGTAAAACATGGGCGAGCGACCTAGAGTTCTGATTGGTCCCACTACCCTGTCTAGCCCAGCCAGTTGAGTCCAGAACACAAGTCTCAGCCTCTGAGATATGAATCATTATATTTCAAACATACTCTGTTTATATACCAATCAAGCAGACCACATCGTACCATAAAATAGAAAATAACATTTTACAATATTGACCGGTAGGAAAATGACACGTGAAATAAATATTGACCAATAAGAAAATGATACCATCTCAAGTCCAAAGGATAGCGTTAGACTTCACAAAATAATTTTTGGCATATTTTTCTGAATATCCCAACAGTTTAACCTTCAACAATTTATTGAAGAATCAAGTCCCAAACTTCAGCAAGAGGAACCCATGTCTTAATGGAATTTCAATTAGCAAGGAGCTTTTTACTTGCCATCCATTTTAGTTTATGGCACTGTAGTTAGTACTGCCTTTCTATCGATTCAATATGTATTATAATTCTCTTTTCTTTGGTTGTTTATTAAACGAAATCCACCTTTTTTTTCCAAAGTACATATCTATTAATTCCTTTAGCTTCTTCAAAATCGATTCAATGTCAGACATAAGTATTGTGATTTGTTTATTCACATAATTTTCTATTTACCTACTGCTTTTCCATGTTTAATTTGTGATAAATATATTTATGAAGCCACCAAAAGAGTGGCCTTGAATACGATCATTATCTTTCTTTCTATTGACTTTTTTTTATCACTTGTTTCGCAACAATGACAAACTTCAGGTAGAAGACTTCTACACTTCAAAAAGTTATTTCTATCCATTAGATCTTAATTAACTGCCTTGCATACACATATTTCTACAAGTGAATAAAAAAGACCTGCAGTTAAGATCTCTGCCTGTAAGATTCTAAAATTTTCATATTTTCTTGGATTTTTTTTAAGACGTTAACTACACTTACACTGTTGTCCAAGTGAATTTTGAAAGATTCAAAAGAGGTCCTTAAAAATGATATTTTACACTTATAAACTATGGTATTGATCGGAGGATGCCCCAGTCGGTTGTTGCTGTAATTCTTAATCAGACAGCTTAGTGGTTGAAGCAATCAGTTCTCAACCTGTTGGTCACTTGTTCGAACCCAGTGTCACTTTAGTTCGGGTAGCTGGGTTACATCACTACCCTCTACATATAAGTGGTGTGACCCAAAATCGAGTTCATGAAACCTGTACTTATTGAACGTTTCACGTCATCATTAATTACGAAACGTTAGTACAGAAATTATAAATAACGCCGAAGTATGCCGAAGAGAAAAAAATGATGGACCAATCAAAATATCTTTATCACTTGTCTCGAGATAGGCGATTTGTTTGTGGCTGCAAAACTATAGTTTTGATTGACCTCACATAAAGTCTTCAGCAGCTAATTTCTGCAATCTGAGAGTTAGTTCATTGTCCTACATTTCTGTGCACACTTTAGACAGGAAGTCTAGAACCGGGTGTATCTATTCAGCTTGTTAATCCAACCATCTCCAATCTTTATTCACCATAATTCCACTTGTGTTATCTCTTTATGTCGAGAAATGTACTTGATGCTTAAAATAAAACATACCAATTCTTAATCAATGTAGTATTTGTTAGTTTTCATTCGTAATGAGAGTGTTTTGCTCCCATTATTTACTAGGTTTTCTTATCCATGTTTCTAATGAGAGAAATTCCAGTTAAATCGGAGTATCTCCATCATTTAGGCGTACAGCATTATGAAATTATTGTTATCATTATTATTCATGGTTTTATTAAATATCATGTGTTGTACAACATGGACTTCTCAACACAAAATATTTCGATAACTTTCTTTTACAAAACAAAAAAGTCAATAGGTGCACACATATACATGAAAGTAGTATATAAACTACCTGAAATTAAGTTTCTTTTTAATACAATAAGAATCTATACATGTTTTTAGTTGGAAACATGTTTAAGAATACAAGTTTTTGTCCAAGACAGGTTTTACAACGTGTTCGTCTCATAGTATATTTGATAGATACGGTATTTTAGAGCCTTTATACCTTTGCTTGCGTCCATGATTTCTGATGTATTGACGTTTCATTCTACCAGAAAATTCACAAGAAGAAAGATATAAATGAAATGGATGATTATTATCGCATAAGATAACATCTGTCAGGAGTTCGCAAGATTTAAATTGTCCATCCACAACTATATTCATCATGACTTCAAAAGATTCGCCACATGCCTTGCTAACCCCCTTCAGCACTCCGCAACACAACAAAATCTTTTCTAAAATACCCGGAAGGGAGTGGTTTCAAACAGTAAAGTACGATAGATAGTATTCAAGAACTTACAAATCGTAAAAGTAAATGTCAAGTAATGCCAAAAGTATGTGGTCTCTATAAAATAAGTCAAACGGAAAATTTTCTTCGATATCAATAAAACATGAGAAGCTCAAGAGAGATCAAAGGAAAAGTTTACGCTAAGATATTACAAACTTAATGGGACTCCAAAATGGTATTTGAGTACTGCCCATGTTCCAGGCTAAAATTAGTAGTTTGACACCTAAAATAATCAAGTGCAAGACCATTAGAGACATACCATCGTCCAATGAGAGACAAGAATTCTTTCATTTCAAGGGGAAGTGAAGAGGCAGAAATGGAATAAGACCACTAGCATACGTAATAAAGAATGTTCCATAGGGAATCTCAGATCATAAAGAAAAAATGAAGAAAGAACAGAGAAAAGGGTAACTCCTTGTGGCGCATCTTGAATTAGTAGAGACGTTGAAGACTTTTCTCCAAGCATGGTACACTGTTCTCTTTCGAACAGGTAAGACATACCCAGATAGCTGTCGGTGTTGACGCTGCCAAACTTGTTTGGTGGTAGTGTTCTCGAAAGTAATATAGTCTAGAAATGTTCATGAAACACATTTCTTACCCTTTCCCAAACTAAGCGCTGTATTATGCTGCAGAACAACAGCAGCATCTAAGGTACTTCTTTTGCATTTGTAAGCAAACTGATATGCGTCAAAATACTGTTTTAATGCAGGTTGAAGTGGGAGCAATAATGAACTAAGTGTTGTAACTAAATTTGACCAAGCTATTTATAGGACGACTTGAATTCTTTCTAATATTGATTTAGTCGTTGTGATAATCACCAGAAATTAAGTAACAAATGAAAACGGATAAAGACTAAGTGAGTTTATCTACATTTAAACTAGTTTTGATTTTAGTGAAAAATACATTAGTATTTGCAGGAGTTCGTATTACATTTTTTGAGATGGAACTTTAAGAACTCCAATTATAGTCTCATAAGTGAACGAACATAATAATAATTGCACTGGTCGTCCCAATCCGTAAAATATTCAAGTTGAATAAATTATATTCCTCCAATTCGGGTTCACTTTTTATCAGGGTTGTTTTGCTCAGATGAATGTATCAATTATTTATGCTAACTAAACAGATCATTATCTTTTCATCTGTTTTATAGATACGAGATAGAGGCAGTATAAAAGGAATGTTTGGGAAAACCTATTTAGTGACTACACTAATGTTGCCGATTGTATGGTTCAGTGCAGCATTTGTTTATTATGGTGTCGTTCTATTAAGTGCTGAAATATTTCGCTTCAAGCACTCTTGTTTTGGTAGTAAGTTTAACTTTCTGCCTTCAAGTAACCTTAATCGAAAGACTTTGCATGTTTCTTTGTCCAGTAGTACTACAGTTTTTGATTAGCATAGAAATAACTCATTGTTTAAGGCTTTAGTGAATCTACAGTAATATAATTATCTGGTTTTCGTTTTTTCTTGCTTATTAGAACCTATTCTAACCCCAGACTATCATGGTAACCTGAGCCATTTTAACGTCCCACCACTTCTGGAAACTTCAAGCCAAATAGACAACTTTTGTTGTAAAGAGTTGTCTGATGATGATTATGTCGCTATGTTAGTCTCTTCAATTGGTGAATTTGTTAGTAAGTTTGAGTTAGTTTTGTAAAAAGTCTTTAAAATGTTATCAGGCGAACAATGAATAAATGATCCTTTTTTGAGAACCCTTGAAATAATGCACCGTCAGTTCTTCTGAGGTTCCCTTAGCAATTACCACTTTTCTCTAAGACTATACTGAATATTCTTATACCAAAATGTAACAAAATTCGCTAAATGTTTGTCTACGTAGTACGGGCGATAGTTTTATTGGTTAGAGGTTTTAGGACACTAGATTGTATTCAATAGATCAACTAAATTCACATTTCCTCTAATTTTAAGTTTCCCCTCTATCCATACTCTTGCTAAATTGTTTTATTTGTTTTATTCGATGGTCACTTAATGATACGTTTTCCAGGAAGTTTGTGTACATACAAAACATATGTTGTATTACTTGTTTACATTATCAGTTTATATGTTGTATTTATGTCTTATGGATTCAAATATTGAACTAATACATATACCACAGTGCAGTTTTCAATATACATGTATATCACGTAAGACATATTTCTGAAGGTATAGAAAGTGGTAGATTTAGTTAATCTGTTACAAAATCGATAGATATTTTTGTATACACGTAGTATTTTTATACTTGCTGATCAATATAAACCAGTTTATTCCATTGTTTAATTGCTTTACATGTGAGCATATGCTTGTTGTAATTTGCTAAGTCTTTTGTCATTTAACTTTTTAACGATAGTTTAAGAGGTCCAAAAGCTATGTTATTGTAGTGACTGATTAGATGCATATGGTTCCCTCAATTTTCGAATTGACAATCAGGATAGAATATGATGTACTACTCAGTCAAGTAGCCAATCATTAACATTCATATTCAAGTGGAGTTTTGTTCTTTGAGCTAGGTGGTTTAGTTCTGGAGCTTTCATTGTTCTTCCGAACAACATCAGCGCCAAACTTCAGGTAGAAGCGGAGTATTTGAATTCCCCATCATATGACTCACAGCTTGTCCTGTCGACGTCGATCTTGATTGGTTGTTGTTGACCTTTAACCTGTCATTGTGTACTTTATTATATTGATTGTATGTTCCCTTGATCTGATTCTTGGTCCTATATTTGTCCCTGATTCTTCTGATTGGTTGGTAAATTGGGTCAATTTGTTGTGTCTGTTGACCTGAGCGCTAAGCTTATAAAACTTATCTAGTGTTTTTAGTATTCCATCTATCTAAGATTTCAACATTTTCCCAGTCGAATTTGTGTCCAAAGTGGTTCACATGGACTGATATAAGCGAAAATATGTCATGGAGTTTGACTGCTAATTGATGTTCGTGCAGGCAAAGTCGAAGGAGCCATCCATTTTATCCGATGTAGTGTTTTTTGCAATCGGAAAAATTTACTTTGTAGATGATGTCCAGTTCTTTTCTTTTGTCATTTCATCTTTTGGTTTGCTTGGGATTTATTTTATATCATTGAATATGTTGCTGATCAGACGGTACATGTTTTCCGACTCATCACTTTTGATGATAAAATAATTGTCATTCATATAACGATTCCAAGTTTCTGTCTTGATCACTGGTAACACAGTGACTTCAAATCTCTGCATCATTGCCTCTGTAATGAGTCCTGATATTTGCATTCCCTTCGTTTATTCGTAGATTTTATAGTTGAACTGAAAGTATGTTCTTAAGCATAAAACGACATGTTCTTGTGTGCTTTTGGAGATTCATGTCGTTCATGAGGAACAGGGATAGGATTCCTTTTGATAAGCTTGGTTCAGTTGAGAAAAATAAAGCTGTCACATCGAAGGATATTGATACGACGGGATTAAAAAGGCAAAATTACATCTTTTTGCTCATTGTGATTTTTGGTCAACATTACTTCCGTGTTTTTTAATTCAATGTGTTAATTATTTAGAGTAATATTTGTCTTTATTTGACAGTGTGATATTTTATTCAGTTTAACATTAATTTATTTGAGTATCATGTTTAGTCAAGATATGATATTCTTGTATTAGATTAATGTAAACTATGCACAGCATGACATGCAGCATGTGATTCGTTATAACTCTGGGTATTTTTCATATATGTGATTTCATCCTAATTATTAATGAAGCTGGGTGTACAATCAATATATAAATGAGTGTATTTTCGACACAAGGGTTTTCGTCATGTTTTGAGGTTAATAAATTTTGATTTGTTCCAGCATTGGTGATTTTAATTCGCGTTGTGGAAATTGGAATATTTCCTTGTTTTTTTCTCAAATATAAGTAATAAGCATTTCATACATAACCATTAGCAACGACCAAACTTGTCAAATGGCGACGCAGTCATAACAGATAACACCAGTTCGTTATTGTTGGTCTGAATGTTGGTAATCTTATTCAACATCTTTATGGGAGATTCGATCGCGTGACTGGATGAATCTATTAAAGGTTTCAATATTCTTGAAGTTTCTGTTGATGAATTGTATGTTGGGCTTCCGATGTGCGATACAATTTGACATACTGGGGGTATTTGGCTTGTGTATTTTCGACTCACCATAAAGTCGAGGGAGTACTGACCCACTGAATTCCATTCTCTTTTGATCTTGATTGAAATTTTGTTCACTGATTTGTTTAGGCTTTTATCCCTAAGCAGGTCTTTGTTTTCCTGATATATCGTTCCTTCTCCATAAAGACTGTAGTGCAGTTTTTGCACCCGACCGTTGTTGCTACCTTGACGTGGTGGTCGGGCTTGCCTATCGTGATGAAGCGACCGAGCTATACTGTCTGGAACAACCGTTCCTCAAGGTCCTACCATGTCAGACAGGTCGGTTGAAGAGCGGTAAGACTAAAAGCAACAAACCCAAGGTCCGAAGGCGAAGTCGTACTGCTGACTGTACAGAGGTGTGACAGCAGTAAGGTGTTTCCTTCAGACAACCAGCATGACAGCGATGCTGCCTTCCCACAAGGAGGGGTGGGGTTAGAAAAGGTCGACCCTAAAAATGTCACACCTCACCTTACCTCACGGATTTCCGTCTCCGGCGGTAAGGCCCTTTGAAGAACGGAGCTAACACGTCAAAAACCTCCCACGAAAGGCCGTGCGCGACCGGCCTCAAGCAGTTGTCCCTTGGGCTCTGCGGTCACGCTCTCAGGTCGTTAAGACCAACACTAATTCAATTTCCTTTTCAGGTTCTTCAAGAAATACCCTTCCACGGTGTGGGCAACCGGGAAGTGATAACCGCCCTCATACCTCTAACAGCACCCAAGACCACTGTATTCATAATCAACTTCCCTCTTCAATTCCTATTATTCCTCCTACATCGACTTTCAACCCTAAACTTCCTCCTCAAGTGTCACCATAGCCAACGATTCTAGTGCTCAAAACTCTGTCCCAGGTCTACTGAAACCTCGCTCCAAACTACACATTGGAGCTTTCAACGTACGTACTCTATGTCAAATCGGTCAACAGGCTTCCTTGGCTAGAACCCTAGAGTCTCTTTCCATTGATGTATGCTTTGTCTCCGAAACACGCATACAGGATTCCAGTGTGGTCATTCACTTGACCTCACCTCGGCAAAACGGAGAGCCAACGAGATACACCCTACGTGTATCTGGTGACCCGATGGCCAGTTCTCGTGGACTGGCAGGTGTAGGCATAGCACTAAGCATGAGGGCGGAACAAGCACTGCTAGAGTGGATCCCCGTCAACAGTCGTCTATGTGCTGTTCGGCTAAACGGCTCCGTAAGAACTCGGATGGATAGGGACACGCGTCGTTGCCTTTTTGTCGTTTCTGCCTACGCTCCCACTGACTGCAGCTCAGATGATGTGAAAGATGAATTTTACAGAAAGCTGTCCGAACTTCTTCAGAAAGCTAAACGCTCAGACATAGTACTCGTAGGGGGTGACTTTAATGCTCAGTTAGGTAGCTTAAACCAAACAGAAAGGCATTTAGGTGGATATTTTAGCATTCCGGCACAGCGAACAGATAATGGTGACCGTCTGCTGCAACTGTGCTCAGACAATCGCTTATTTTTAGCAAACACAAATTTTAAGCATAAGGAGAGACATCGTCTAACATGACGACCGCCTGCACCAAGCCAACGATGGACTCAAATAGACCATATTGCCATCAGTCATCGTTGGAGAGGGTCGGTAGAAGATTGTCGCTCATTCTGGAGTACCTGCCTGGACTCCGATCACGCCCTAATACGGGCACGCATCTGCTTGCGCCTCACTGGACGCAAAAAAGCCTCAGTAAAAAGACCCATTAGAACCGAACTGAGTAGCGAGGAAACCAAAAGTAGGTTCCAGGAACAACTGAGGTCACGATAAGGTAGTTCTGAAGACGAGGCTGACCCAGATGTTGCTTGGAATGAAATACAAGCAGCTGTGACATCTATTAGCGACTTAAACCACAGAGTTTCAAAGAACCAGTGGATTTCTTCAAAGTCTATCACACTGATGGATTCTCGCAAACTCGTCCCATCAGGTTCTGAACATGATGTAGAGCGACAACAAATCAGATCTAGGTTAAGAAAAAGTCTAAGAAACGACCGTGAGCAGTGGTGGGCAACGAAAGCAAAAGAGATGGAAAAGGCGGCGACTATAGGGAACACAAGACAGCTTTACAGACTAATAAAAGAAACTGGAATTAATAAGTCAAGTGTAACTGAGATTATATCGGAAAAAGACGATACACTCATCTGCTCCCAGTCCAGGCGTTTAGAACGATGGGCGGAACAGTTCAGCTGGCCTTCAGCTACTCTACAACTACCCTCCATTCCCAGACAGTGTGAATGGAACATTGAAGTAGGTCCCCCAACTCTTGCTGAAGTTCAAAAGGCTATAGTCAATCTGAAACGAGGAAGGGCAGCTGGTCCAGATGGATTGGCTCCAGAGGTCTTTAAGGATGGTGGTCCAATTTTAGCGATTAGGTTGACTAATATTTTAGCTAAAATCTGGGAGTTAGACGTTATTCCATCTAACTGGTCACAATCACTTATCGTCCCAATATATAAGAAAAGGTCAAAATCATCCTGTGACAACCACAGAGGGATTAGTTTAACTAATATAATATTTAAAATACTAGCCTCGATAATTATCAGACGCCTAACTAAGACTCGTGAACTGCAAACACGAGAGAACCAAGCTGGCTTTAGACCTGGTCGTGGCTGCATCGACCACATATTCACCATTCGTCAGATTCTAGAACACAGGCATACTTATTGGCGTCCGACAATGGTGGTCTTTCTCGACTTAAAAGCAGCATTTGACTCTGTAGACCGCGAGATTCTGTGGCAGTGTCTGTCATTGAAAGGCGTACCTCAGAAGTACATAAACCTTGTGAAGGCTCTTTACTCGAACACTACTAGTCGAGTCAGAGCTTATGGCGAACTGTCATCTACTTTTGCAACCTCAAGTGGTGTCCGTCAAGGCTGTCCACTTTCTCCATTTTTGTTTAACTTCTTCATAGACTTATTGATGGAAATAACATTCTCGGGTATTGATCTCCTTCCAGGAGGTCCACTTATCGACTTAGAATACGCAGATGATATAGTCCTGTTTGGTGAAGACGCTGACAAAATGCAGAGTCTTCTGGTAGCACTGAGCAACAATGCCAGGATGTTTGGAATGCGCTTCTCTCCCTCTAAATGCAAGTTGTTGCTTCAGGACTGGTCTGCGTTAACACCTGAACTAAGGATAGGGAGTGAAGTAGTCGAACGCGTTGACAACTTCACTTATCTTGGAAGTCTGATCAGCCCTAATGGGTTGGTATCGGACGAAATCTCAGCACGGATTCGAAAAGCTCGATTGGCTTTTGCCAACTTGCGCCACCTATGGCGAAGGCGAGATATCCGTCTATCAATAAAAGGACGAGTATACTGCGCGGCAGTCCGTTCTGTTTTAATTTACGGCTGCGAAACATGGCCATTAAGAGTAGAAGACACTCGTAAGCTATTAGTATTTGACCACAGATGCCTTAGAAATATTGCTGGCGTCTGCTGGGATCACCGGGTAAGTAATAGTGAGGTTAGACGCAGGGTATTAGGGAATGATGGTAAATCTGTTGATGAGGTTATGAATCTTCATCGACTGAGATGGTTGGGCCACGTGTTACGTATGCCTGAATACCGATTACCACGACGTGCAATGCTATCCGGTATTGGAGATGGTTGGAAGAAAGTTAGGGGCGGCCAAACCAAAACGTGGCATCAGTGCCTGAAGTCACTAACTTCTAGTCTGAGCCATGTTGGTAGATGCAGACTACTTGGTTGGGGTCCGTGTGACTTTCGTAACCAATGGTTGGAGACTCTTGGTGACATGGCTCAGAATCGATCACAATGGCGTCGGTGTATACACTCCCTGTCTTCCCTTAAACTAAGAGATTAAAGTCACTTCATATCTTTCTTTCTACGAACCAATTCTTTCTTCTTGTACTATATCTCTATATGCAAACTTTCTCTTATATATTACTACCTTTGACCTAACCACTTCTATGAATCCAGTGTGCATCTTGTTGTGCTGATGCGGTATGGCAACCTGGACCGATGCACATATGTGCCTGGTCCTACGTTGTAGCTGACTGACTGACTTTTTGCACTTGAACTATTATAATATCTTTTCTTGTTTTGAGTTTCTTTAAAGTTTCCTGTTCTTGTGCGGTCAATCGAGTGTCCTCATTTTCCTGTCGAGTTAGCGGTACTATGGTTTGTTTTAATTTCTCTTGGGTTTCTTCATTTATCCCGACAGTTTAAAGTGATGACTCTAGTGCAGCGAAGAATTCTAGTTTTAAGTGTCACGTGCATTGTAGTTAAATGCTTTTCGGAGATGTTATTCTTTCTTCATCAGAGGTTGTTTTACCAGGTTGACCACACAGTTGTTTGTGTTTTCTTCTATGGGTGACTTTGCAATCTTGATTAGTTTTTGTTCTTGAGGGTGTTTCTTTGTTCTCTATTTCGTCTGCTTGATATCTCGATCTCTGTTGTCAAGATTGTCAAATGTTGTGATGTGAGTATCTTTCCTAGCTTCCTTTTTTGGTTATCCATGATCTGTTGGTATCATTCGCATTCGCTAGTATCTTAGTATTTCGATTAGTTTGATGTTAGTGCAACACGTACAATCAATCTCACAGAATATTGAATATTCGTTTTCCTCAACTTTGATTTTACCTTTTTATGGCACTTCCGTGGTGTATTTTATTTGTTCTCATCATCTAACTAGGAATAGATTAGCTATGTCATTCACCTTCACAGACTTGGCTTGTCATTAATCCTGACATTTGTTTCTGATATCACCCTAAATAGCCTTATATGGAATAAAAGTAATCCTGACTTGTTTTTACTTCTCGACTACTACGTAAAAATGCATATATTTGTGAGGTAATTGTAGTAGGTGATCATCGACTTGTGAAGTAGCGAATTAATAGTTCTTTACGTAAAAAAAATCGTTTAAAAGCTTTGACTGTACTTTATCTGTTCGTTAGTTAGTCTTTCCTTCCTTCGCATGTTTTCAAGTCAGCTACTATTCCTTTTTAATGGTTCTTTCAGTCACTTGTCTGTTTCTTTTTCAGGTATACCATTAATGATTTTCATGGTCGACTTAGCTGGAAGAAAGATTACTTTGGCTACGTGGAATGGACTTATAGCTGTTCTGTTTATGTTACTTTATCTTTGTATGCCTAAGTCAGCCTTAACAGCTCTATTATTTGTTTTGCGCGCTTTGTCTGCCGGTTTATTTAGTTGTGCATACGTTTACACAACGGAGGTAAGTTTTTACACATAAGTTCCTTGGGAGTTATTTGCTGATAATTTTTTTGTAAGTATTCGTATGTAATTTCTGCTAACCACCCCATCTCATTTCTTACGAAAGAATGTTTTAACCAGTAAATGTGAATGACCACCTCAGGAAAAGACAGCGTGATAAATGTTTTTTCCTAATTGTAAGACATATTGAAATTCAAGAGCATCTTCACTCAATATAATGATTTCACATCTTACACCTATAATAACATTGTTTTAAATCGTACTAGCGTTCTTTTTGATTCATACACACATTTTCTCCCGACCGAAGCTGCTACCTTGACGCGGTGGTCGGGCTTGCCTATCGTGATGACCTAACCGAGCTATATTGGCTGAAACATATGTTCCTGTAGGTTCTACCATGCCAGCCAGGTCGATTGGAGAACGATAAGACTAAAAGCAGCAACTCAAGATCTGAGGGCGAAGTCGTACTGCTGACTGTAGAGGGGTGTGACAGCAGTAAGGTGTTTCCCTCGGACAACCAGCATGACAGCGATGCTGCCTTCCCACAAGGAGGGGTGGGGTTAGAAAAGGTCGACCCTAAAAATGTCACACCTCACCTTACCTCACGGATTTCCGTCTCCGGCGGTAAGGCCCTTTGAAGAACGGAGCTAACACGCCAAAAACCTTCCACAAAAAGGCCGTGCGCGACCGGCCTCAAGCAGTTGTCCCTTGGGCTCTGCGGTCACGCTCTCAGGTCGTTAAGACCAACACTAATTCAATTTCCTTTTCAGGTTCTTCAAGAAATACCCTTCCACGGTGTGGGCAACCGGGAAGTGATATCAGCCCTCATACCCGTAACAGCACACGAGACCAAGTTGGTCACATTCAAACCCTTCCTACACCTCCTAATACCTCTCTTATCTCCATGACTAACCCTTCTCACGTCTCTTTATCATCTCGCACCGCTAGGGCAAACGATTCGAGTACGCGGAACGCTATTCCTGGTCTCCTGAAACCACGCTCTAAACTACACGTAGGAACTTTTAACGTCCGAACACTGAGCCAAATAGGACAACAGGCTTCCTTAGCTAGGACTTTAGAATCCCGCGCCATCGATGTGTGCTGCGTCTCCGAAACGCGGATACAGGATCCGAGTAGCGTCATTCACTTGACCTCACCATGCCAAAATAAAGAACCGACTCGATTCACACTTCGTGTATCTGGAAGCCCAGATTCTGCTTCCCGTGGCCTCGCCGGCGTAGGTATAGCATTGAGTCCTAGGGCAGAACTAGCTCTCTTAGACTGGATCCCAGTAGACAGTCGTTTGTGCGCTGTTCGACTAAACGGAACAGTAAGAATCCGGAAAGATAGGGATACTCGTCGTTGCCTCTTCGTCGTCTCTGCCTATTCTCCCACTGACTGCAGCTCAGATGATGTAAAAGATGAGTTTTACAGAAAGCTTTCCGACCTTCTCCGAAAAGCTAGGCGCTCTGATGTAGTAATAGTGGCCGGTGACTTTAATGCTCAAGTAGGTAAACTAAGCGATGGGGAAAGACACCTGGGTGGATCTTATGGTGTCGTGGCTCAAAGAACAGATAATGGCGACCGTCTGTTGCAGCTATGCTCAGATAACCACCTGTTCCTTGCAAATACTAACTTTAAGCATAAACAAAAACATCTTTTAACGTGGCGACCCCCTAATTCATCCCAACGTTGGACCCAAATAGATCACATCGCTATCAGCCACCGATGGAGGGGCTCGATAGAAGACTGTCGCTCATTCTGGAGTACATGCTTAGATTCAGATCATGCTCTAGTAAGAGCGCGTATCTGTCTGCGTCTTACTGGACGTAGGAAAGACGCTGCAAGTAAACCTCTTAGGGCCCTAATTAATGCTAGTCAAGCTAAGAGTATATTTCAGGAACACCTAGGAAAACAGTTAGGCAGCCATGTATGTGATGTCCACTCCGAGGCAGCATGGAATGATATCCGAAAAGCTGTGGAAACAGCAGTGATATCTGCTAGTACGGTAAACCGTAAGGTTAGGGAGCAACACTGGATCTCAGCAGCATCTATCGCACTGATAGATGCTCGGAAACTCATTCCACCTGGCTCTGAACATAATGAAGAGCGGAGTCAGCTTGAGCGCAAGCTGACAAGAAGCCTACACAATGATCGCGAACAGTGGTGGGTAGCGAAAGCAAGAGAGATGGAAAAGGCAGCGGCAATAGGTAATAGCAGACAATTGTTCAGACTTGTTAAGGAAACCGGAATTAGGAACCCGATCGTTAGCGAAACAATCTCAGAGAAAGATGGACATATTATTCATTCTCAATCTAGGAGATTGGATCGATCGATAGGCAGAACACTTTAGGGATCAGTTCAACTGGCCTTCAGCCACACTTCGATTTCCCACGATCTCCAGTCAACCTGAATTGCAAGTTAATGTAGGTCCTCCGTCCCTTTACGAAGTTGAAAAAGCCATAGGAAATCTGAAACGAGGGAGAGCAGCAGGCCCTGACAGGTTTACTCCTGAGATTTTTGAGGATGGTGGTCCAGTATTAGCAATGAGATTAACTGACGTCTTAGGTAGAATTTGGGAACTAGACGTAATCCCATCTGACTGGTCTCAATCACTGATTGTGCCAGTTTTTAAGAAAGGACAAAAGTCCTCTTGTGACAATCACAGAGGAATCAGTTTGACTAATATAGTGTCTAAAATATTAGCCTCAATAATACTTCGACGCCTAATCAAAGCTCGTGAAGAGCAGATTAGAGAAAACCAGGCTGGTTTTCGACCTGGACGTGGTTGTATAGATCAGATATTCACACTACGTCAGGTTCGAGAACACAGATACACATTCAGACGCCCCACAATCGTATTATTTCTCGACCTTAAGGCGGCATTCGACTCTGTTGATCGTGAGGTTCTATGGCAGTGTTTGTCACTGAAAGGAGTACCAAAGTACATTAACCCTATACAGGCTCTCTACTCGAACACAACTGGTCGAGTGAGAGCTTATGGCGAACTGTGATCAGAATTGATTACCTCAAGTGGTGTTCATCAGGGCTGTCCACTCTCCCCATTCTTGTTCAACTTTGTGGTCGACGTACTTTTAGAGATAACACTCTCCTCATCTAAATTTCCAGGGGTTGAACTTCTACCGGGAGGTTCACTTGTTGACTTAGAATATGCTGATGACATAGTTCTATTTGGTGAAGACGCTGACAAAATGCAGAGTCTTCTGACCACTCTAAGCATCAATGCAAGCATGTTCGGGATGCGATTCTCCCCCTCGAAATGCAAAATGTTGCTTCAGGATTGGGTTGCATCGACACCCGAACTAATGGTAGGGAGTGAAGTAGTTGAGTGTGTCGACCACTTCACTTATTTTGGGAGTCTCATCAGCCCTTGTGGTCTGGTGTGTGACGAAATCTCAGCACGGATACAGAAGGCTCGACTAGCTTTTGCCAACTTGCGTCATTTATGGCGTAGGCGAGATATCCGTCTATCAACCAAAGGACGGGTTTACTGCGCAGAAGTTCGTTCCATCCTACTTTATGGCAGTGAAACATGGCCGGTAAGAGTAGAGGATATTCGTAGGTTCCTAGTATTCGATCATAGGTGTCTTTGAAACATTGCTCGTATATCCTGGGACCATCGAGTAAGTAATACAATTGTTAGGAAACGGGTACTAGGTAAGGATGGCAAATCAATTGATGACGTAGTGAAACTTCATCAGTTGAGATGGCTGGGACACGTGTTACGTATGCCCAACCACCGACTGCCTCGACGTGCTATGTTCAGTGGTATAGGAGTAGGTTGGAAGAAAGCTAGAGGCGGCCAAACCAAAACATGGCACAAGTCCATGAAGTCACTGACAAGTGGACTGAGTCATGTTGGTATGTGTAGACTACCTGGTTGGGGACCGCGAGATGATAGCAACCGATGGTTAGAGACCCTGAATGACATGGCTCAAACCGTTTGCAATGGCGCAGGTGCATCCACTCTTTGTGTTCTCCCAAATTCTAATCTTCTGAATTCGTCATGTCCCTTATTTTCTTTCTAAATTTATTTCACTGGATTATACTACTTGAATAACATCTTCAAACCCTAATCTTCCCGATTACTGCTTATACTCTTGCTACCTCTACCACTACGTGATTTGAATCGACAACTGCATCTCTGTGCTAATGTGGTGTGGCAACTCGAACTGATGTACGTACGTACGAAGTTCTACGTTGTTACTAACTGACTGACTGACTTTCTTACTACCGTATATTATTTTAATAGCTAATATAACATCATGGAATCTAATATTTGTTTTGTTTATTTGTATGGTTTGCATAGTTATCTTGAATTCAGACAATTCCATTTTTTTCATTAACTTGATTGTCTTTTGGTGAAAATAAGCAGCTTCGTTCCCTTTTAAAAAATCGCCGCATAACACTGCCGTAACATTATTTCATTTATTGTTTTCTGAGTTCTTATTACTGACTCAATACTCCAAGTGATTCTCAATAGTTCATACTTAAGGTTTAATCGATTAAAGCCACATTATTGTATATTAACCCATTACATATCTTTATTTTTAGGTCTATCCTACAACTGTTCGTGCAGTAGCTGTCGGGATGTTCAGTTCGATTGCCCGATTGGGTGCAATGGTCACACCTTATGTAGCTCAAGTAATGATGCCAGAAGTGTCGGAAATTGGAGCTTTATCTTTATATGCCTCTGTAACCCTGATAGTCTCAATTGTATCCCTTTTCCTACCAATAGAAACAAAAGGGCGTCAGCTACCTGTATGTTTTATATATTATTTTTCGTTGCTTAGTTCTTTACATACGAAAATTAGTTTCATATTTGACCTTAACCCCAAGCAACTTGTTGAATAATATACCAAGGTCGTTTGTGTATGGTAATAACTACTGTTCATTTGTGTGTGTGTGTGTGTGTGTGTACACACTGATTACTCGATGAGACAGACTGCTAACATTGAATATTTACAATAAAGTACTCAATTTAAATGACGGTTCACGTGGTAACTAGGTGAAGAAACTGTAAACAACTCTTCTGTTTTTTTCATATAACTACCTGTCATAATGTGTATGGGATTCCTTTTTTTCTGAAACCAGCCTACCCTGTGTAAAGGAGAAAGGTTGGTCATAAGCTCAGCATCCCCATCCCGTAGAAGACAACCTTGCTAAAAAAAATTCTAACCACAATAAACGATTTGAACCATTTAAACTGCCCTGGATGTTAAAGCATCTTTATTCAAAAAAATTATGACGCCTCATGGGGAAAACCGATGCTTCTTCTAACAACCAGAGCAACAATTAATATAGGTACATGGAATGTTCGGACAATGTGAGAGGCCGGCAGGACTAATCAAGTAGCTACGGAAATGAGGAGATACAACTTGGAGGTGCTCGGAATCAGTGGTACCCATTAGACCCAAGCTGGACAGAAAACGTTAGATTCGGGAGAGATGCCCCTCTACTTTCGTCATGAAGAAGAAAATAACTCGCACACTTAAGGAGTTGCGCTGATGCTTTTTAAAGAAGCACGTTATGCACTTATAGGATAGGAATCTCATGTACCCAGGATCATCCACATCTTTCAAAACAAGGCAGGAAGGAATCACAATGAGTGTTTTCAGTGTTACGCGCCCTTCACTAATAGTAACGACAATGATAAAGATCACTTCTACGAGAGGCTGCAATCGATTATAGCGAAGTGCTCAAGAAGAGACCCGACCATCCTGATGGAAGACCTAAACGCCAAAGTCTGAATGGACAACACCGGGTATGAAGATATCATGGAACAATGTGGACTGTGAGGAAGGAACGAGAATGTTAGGGGATTTGCAAATTTATGTGCATTCCCCCACAAATGCATGCACAAAGCTACATAGGTCTCACCGGATAACACTACACAGAACCAGATCGATCATATTTACATCAGTAAAAAATTCAGCAGGTCAATGGAAAGACGTGGGAACCAGGAGAGGAGCTGACATAGCTTCAGATCACCACCTAGTTGTGACTACCAAAATGAAACTGAAGTTAAAGAAACACCGAACGTCTGGGGAAACAGTCATACGATGGTTCAATGCAGCCTTCGACATACTGACAAACTCAACGAATTCAAGATAACTCTCAACAACAGGTCCCAAGTCTTGCAAGATCTACTGAGAGAAGAAGAAAATACTATGCAGGACAATTGTAAAGGAATCAAAGAAGCACTAGCTTCAATGTATCAGGTGGTCCTGAGCATCACAAAGCATCGTCATAAGGAATGGGTCTCTATGGAAAACCTGTACAAGTTTCAGGAAAGGAAGAACAAGAAAACGGATTAAAAACAATCGGACAAGTGCAGATAAAGCTAATTTACAGGCCAAATACACAGAAGCAAACAATCAAGTAGAGAAGCGTTAGAGTTGATAAACGAAAATATGTGGAAGAATGCCATGACAACAGAAAGGCTGCCAGAAAACCAAATATTAGACAACAATATGAAGCCAAACATCGAAGTAACTGCGAACATGCTCCATTTTCTATTCGGGAAGATTTGGGAGGAATAAAAAGTGCCACTGACTGAGTGGAAGAAGGACACCTCATCAAGATATCAAAACAATGAAATCTCAGCAAATCTGAAAACTACAGAGGTATCACACTACTATCGGTTAGTCAGTCAGTCAGCTACAACGTAGGACCAGGCATGTATCTCTCCTCCGCCATAAGTGACGTCAGTTGGAAAAAGCCGAACGAGCTTTCAGAGTCCGTGCAGAGATTTCCTCAGACGCCAACCCATTAGGGCTGACGAGACTTCCAAGATAAGTGTTGTCGACGCGTTCGACTACTTCACTCCCTATCCTTAGTTTAGGTGTTGACACAGGCTAGTCCTGGACCAACAATTTTCATTTAAAGGGGGAAAAACGTATCCCAAACATTCTGGCATTGTTTCTCAATTCTACCAAAAGACTGCATTCTATCAGCGTCTTCACCAAACAGGACTACGTCACCTGCGTATTCTAAGTCGATAAGTGAACCTCCTCGTAGGAGACCAATGCCTGAAAATTCAGACGACGAGAACGTTATTTCCATCAGTAGGTCGATGATGGAGTCAAACAAAAATGGAGAAAGTGGTCCGCCTTGTCGGACACCACTTGTGGTTGAGAAATCAGATTACAGTTCACCGTAGGCTCTGACTCGACTAGTAGTGTTCAAGTAAAGAGCCTTCACAAGGTTTATGTACTTCTGAGGTACGCCTTTCAATGACAAACACTACCACAGGATCTCGCGGTCTACGGAATCAAATGCTGCTTTTAAGTCAAGGAAGACCACCATTGTCGGACGCCGATAAGTATGCCTGTGTACTAGAACCTGACGAATGGTAAATATGTGGTCGACGCAGCCACGACCACGTCTGAATCCAGGCTGAGTTTCTCGTGTTTGCAGTTCACATGTCTTTGTTAGGCCCCCGATAATTATCGAGGCCAGTAATTGAGATGCTACGTCAGTCAAACTAATCCCTCTATGGTTATCACAGGATGGTTTTGACCCCTTTATATATCAGGACAATCAGTAATTGCGACCAGTCAGATGAAATCACGTCCAACTCCCAGGTCTTTTTGAAATATTGATCAACCTAATCGCTAAAGCTGAACCACCATACTTAAAGACCTCTGGAGCCAATCCATCTGGACCAGCTGCTCTTCCTCGCTCCAGATTAGCTGCGGCTTTTTGTACTTCAATTAGAGTCGGGGGGGGGCTACTTCAATGTTCCATTCAGACTGTTTGGGAATGGTGGGTAGTCGTAGAGTAACTAAAAGCCAGTTAAACTGCTCCTCAAAGTGCTCCGCCCATCGTTCTAAGCGTCTAGGCTGAGAGCAGATAAGTGTCGTCTTTTTCCGAGATCGTCTCACTTACACATAACTTCCTAATTCGTTTCTTTTATTAGTCTGAAAAGCTGTCTGGTGTTGCCTACAACCGCCACCTTTTCCATCTCTTTTGCTTTCGTTGCCCACCACTGCTCACGGTCGTTCCTTAGACTTATGGTTAATCTAGATTTGATTTGTTTTCGTTTTTCATCGTGTTTAGGGCCTGATGGGGTAAGTTCGCGAGAATCCATCAGTGCAATAGACTTAGTAGAAATACATTGGTTCTTCGTAACCCTTTGGTTTAAATCACTAATAGATGTCACTGCTATTTCCACAGCTGTTCGTTCCAAGCAACATCTGGGTCAGTCTCGTTTTCAGAACTACGTAAATGTGACCTCAGTTGTTCTTGTAATCTACTTTTGACTTCCTCGTCACTGAGTTCGTCTCTAATGGGTCTTCTCGATGTGATTTGCCCGCGTTCAGAGAGACGCAAGCAAACACATGCTCGTATTAGAGCATGATTGGAGTCCAAACGGATATTCCAGAACGAGCGACAGTCTTCTATTGAGCCACTCCAATGATGACTGATGGCAATATGGTCTATTTGAGTCCATCGTTGGTTTGATGCAGGTGGTCGCCATGTGAAACGATATCTCTCCTTATGCTGAAAATAGTATTTGCTAAAAGTAAACGATTGTCTGAGCACAGTTGTTGCAGCAGTCACCATTATCTGCTCGCTGAGCCGGAATATCAAAATTCGCATCTAAATGTCTTTTTCTTTGGTTTAAGCTACCTACCTGGACATTAAAGTCACCTGCTACGAGTACTTTGTCTTAGCGTTGAGCCTTCTGTGAAAGTCATCTTTCACTTCATCCAGGCTGCAGTCAGTGAGAGCGATGAAAAGGCAACGACGTGTCCCTTTCCTTCGAAGTTCTTACGGAGCCGTTTAGCCTAACAGCACATAGACGACGGTTAACGGTGTTCCAGTCTAATAGTGCTTGTTCTGCCATTGTACTTATCGATATACCTACACCTGCCAGTCCACATGAACTAGTCATCGGGTCTCCAGATACACGCAGAGTGTATCTCGTCGGCTTTCTGTTTTGGCGAGGTGAGATCAAGTGAATGACCACACTAGAATCCTAAATGCGTGTTTCGGAGACAGCATACATTAATGGTACGAGATTCTTAGGTTTTAGCCGAGGAGGTCTGCTGGCCGATTTGACATACGGTACGTACGTTGAATGCTCCAATGTATAGTTTGGAGTGAGGTTTCAGTAGACCTGGGATAGTGTAAGAGGAATAGTAGGAATTGAAGGGGAAGATTGATTATTAATACAATGGTCTTGAGTGCTGTTAGAAGTATGAGAGCGGTTATCACTTCCCGGTTGTCCACATCGTGGAAGGGTTCTTTTGGAAGTACCTGAAAAAGAAGTCGGATGAGAGGTGATCTTAGTAATCTGAGAGCGTGACCGCAGTTCAAGGGAACAACTGCGTGATGTCGGTCACACACGACGTTTTGTGAGTAATTTTCGTGTTGGCTCCGTAAATTTTGGAACCTTACCACCGGAGACGGAAATCCGTGGGATAAGAAGAGATGTGTATTTTTAGGGTCGATTTCTTCTGACCCAACACCCCTCCTTGTGGGAAGGCAGCATCGCTGTCATGCTGGTTGTCTGAAGGAAACACCTTACTGCCGTCACACCTCTGTACAGTCAGCAGAACGACTTCGCCTTCGGACCTTGAGTTTGCTGCTTTTAGTCTTACCGCTCTTCAACCGACCTGTCTGACATGGTAGGACCTTGAGGAACGATTGTTCTAACCAGTATGGCTCGACTGGTTCATCACAGTATGCAAACCTGGCCACCACATCAAGGTAGCAGCAACGGTCGGGCTACTATCAGTACCACGAAATGTTTTCAACAAAGGGTTGCTGAACCTGGTGAAAGATTAAGCAGACACACAGATTCGAGATTAACAAACCGGAATCCGTAAGGATCAGTCGTGTACAGACCAAGTCGCCACACTATGGATCATTATCGAGCAATCAATTTAATGATATTCGTCACTATACATCAACTTTCTTGACTGTGAGAAAGCGTTTGACAGTGTGGATAGGCGAACCATATAGAAACTTCTTCGACACTATGGCATACCTGTTAAGATCGTGAAACATCATCCGAGATTCACACGACGGACTACACTGCAAGGTTGTATATGCAGGGCAGCTGACAGACACATTCCAATTGAGAACCGGAGTCAGACAAGGCGACTTAATCTCCTCCTTGCTCTTTCTTCTGGTTGTTGACTGCATTATGAAGACCTCCACATCTGACGGGAAGCACAGAATACAATGGACAGCTTAGGATGAGCTAGACGATTTGGACTTCGCAGACGATCAGGCCCTTCTATCCGATACACACGAACAAATGCAGGTCAAGACAAACAGCGTAGCAGAAGCCGCTGCATCAATAGACCTCAACATACACAAGGGAAGGCAAAATCCTGAAATAAAACACGGAGAACACCAACCCAATCACACTTGATGGAGACACTTTGGAAGAGTTGGAAACCTTCACATACCTGGACAGCATCATCGATGAACAAGGAGGATCCGATGCAGACGTAAAGGCGAGAATTAACAAAGCGAGGGCCGCATTCCTACACTTGAAGAACATATGGAACTTAAAACAACTGTCAACTAATATCAAAGTCAGAATCTTCAATACGAATGTCAAGACAGCTCTACTGTACGGAGCTGAAACTTCGATAGCTACCACAACCATCATCAAAATGGTACAAGTATTCACAAACAACTGTCTGTGCAAAATATTCCAGATCCGTTGGTCGAATACAATCAGCAACAGCCTACCGTGGAAAAAACAAACCAGCTTCGAACTGAAGAGGAAATTAGGAAAAAAACTCTGGAAGTGGATAGGGCATACATTGAGGAAAACATCAAACCGAATCGCGAAGCAAGCATCAACTTGGAATCCTGAAGGCTAAAGGGAAAGATAAAGGCCAAGGAACACACTGTGTCGGGAATCGGAAGCGGACATCAAAAGAATGAATAGCAACTGGAAAGGATTTCCCAGGGTAGAGTTTGATAGAGAATGCTGGTGGGTGGTCTATGCTTCTGCACGAGGGGTAACAGGTTTAAGTAAGTATTGAATTTTAATTTTCCTTAGGCCTGCTTATTCTTCCGATTCGTCATCATCAGTCCTAAATTCTTTTCTTTCAATTATCTTTCCTGTTTTAGAATTCTGTAGATGCTCTATCAACTTCTTCCTTGCCAACTGGAAATGCACCACCCATCGCTTCTCCAAAGACCAGCAATGCATCATCTAAAATCTCGAAGTAAATCCTTATTTATATTACTCAAGGTTATTGTAATGTTCGCTGTTTTGGGATTATAACATATATATATTCACTTGTCTTTCTTGTTTTTTTCATCATAATATTCACTAATATTGATTTATTTATTTGGATTTGTGTGTATTCACGAGGTAAATAGAGTATATAAAAGATATTACTTTTTTTCTCTCTCGTTATTCTGTCGCTATATTTACATTGTAACTATCGGAGCGAAGCTAACGTTAGACATGAAGTAAATAAAACAATTTTGGAAACCAACTAAAATATTTTGTCTGCCTTCTATTTTTGTATTAGTTTTGTCGTTGCTATAATTTTTTAACGCCTCAGGCCCATTGTGATATGTGTATGTAAAAACAATGAGAAATAATTTATCTTCTCTATGGTTATGTAACTTTGGATGTAATGTCCTCTTTGCATCTCTTCTACTTTCCTCATGTTTTCCTTTTGTGTTTTGGACTTCTGTGGATGAAAACATTAAATGCTATAACTATAATGTGTACTTTTGTATTTGTTTGTATGTAGAATAAAAGTTGACCATTATGAAAGACAGTTAAAAGTTACAGGTTGATGCTTATTTGTATTTAAGTGCTTGTTGAGTAATGCACATGTTCAGACCAATGACTCGGAACTCCCGCTGAACACGGATAGACTAGAATTCAATGAACAACATTCTATTGTCTGTTGTCTTGTAATATAATGAACGTGTCGTGGTATACGATTCCCAACCTCTTTAAGTCATTGCCGAATTATTCCGTCTGGCACAGGTTGTTTGTTTGCTTTTCGGTGCGTTACAGATGAAGTATCCGGGTATTTTTAATTCATTTTTACTACTCTTAGCTTCAGGAACGTTTAAGTGGCTGTAAATATCCCTTCAAAGGTTTGGCTAATGATACAAACGCCTATGTAACCCAATGTTTGTAATATGTTTCAATGACCAACTCGTGGATTTTCTTAACTGTTTTTCTTGTTAATTCTTACCTAAATCAATTCAGGCACCTACTATCCGATATGTGAACGCATTGTAATTAGTTTATGGAACCCTTGGATGTGTTAACTTGTCGACTAAAGTATATTAGTAATCAATCACCTAATTTACTGACTTACAAGTTAAATATGAACCTTCATAATTTTTAGCTTCATTATTGATTTGTTCTATACACGAGACCAGTGTGTTTGTGACTACCTGAAATACTGTTCAATTATTGAGGAAATTAGAATGATATACTTCCGTTAAAGATCACTGCGTACACTTGGCTGATTGAATACTCTAAGGTATTCTGCATAAATGATTCATATTTACTCAACATTGCTCATTAAAATGACAACCATCTGGTAAAACTACATATCTTCTTGCCAGTTCACGAAGATCAATCCCAGACATTATACATCACAAGAATACAGCATAAATTTTTAGGAAACAAACAGTCGTTTACAGATAAACTGGGAAAGTTTTTATTATTCTTTTTTAATGCGACTCACTAAAAGTGCACAGTTAAAACTTTATTTAATCTAATTCTCTTGCTTGACAGCTGCTAAGGTGTTTTGTTGCTTCAGTAAATCTCAATCTTATCTTTCCTGCCACTGGTGTTCTTTTTCATGGGGAGTCGTCTTCCTTAAACTGTTCGTTATTGTTGACGTTGTTAACTCAGGCGTAGAATGCATTTGAACCATAATTTTTATGAAATATTGCTATTATACAAAACTATCTTCTGGTTTTGTCATAAAATACGAATGTATTTCACGTAGTTTTGCAAGTAGATATAAGGAATTTCAAGGAGATTAGTTACTTGGTAAATAAGCCATTCTGTTTTCATTTGAAGTACTAAGTAATATAACCCCGTGTCATATAATTAGTGTAACTGGAAGCTGAACATAGTAATATCTATTTTGTTACTACGCTGTTTTATATGATTTCAGGTGTTACCTCAGACCCGACAACCTAGGGTCTATAGCCACAAATTAATGTTTCACTCACTGATAGTTGAGTGGCTCTTCTGTTATAAAATTCATATGATCTTCCTTACACTTACTATCAAGAGATGGGCCTAAACTGTTTCCAGTGTAGATTACAGTAGATCAAAGTTGCACTAACCTAGAAAAGTATATCATATTTCTTGAAGCTAGTTCCCGAACCACTAGTTTGGTTTCACGTGTCGCGTACATTAGTTTATAGTAAAACCCATCAGTTTACTCGAAACTGAGGAATCTTTAGAGAAGTATTTATACATTTCCCTTGAACATAGTAAAGCTGGTATTTCTATTTTATTGCATACCCATTTCAGTAGCACATAGCTATCTGTGTCGCAAACATTTACTAATATAAATATTGCATGGATCTTGGAGTGAAATCAATAGTTTGGAATAACGATTCATACTACTAAACACTCGCGTGGTCTAAAAATCGAACTACATGCATAAATCTTCGCATTTATTGATACAAAATGTATTAAGAAACTGAATAGCCTGATAGGACAATTAATTACTAGGGTAAATAGTTAGTAAGATCGTAGTTGCAGATATTTTATCACTTGAATACTAAGTATCGTTATTTCATGGTTTATCCGTTTTAAGTACCGTTACTTAATTATACAGTTTATGGAAATGTGTTAATTTCTTGAGTAGGTTTGATCACAGCACGTCAGAAGGGTGACTATGACGTATAAAACAATGATTTAATCTTCATATTTTATGTGTAATAATTGTTGGTGATCAAATCTGTCTTCAGTACCATTAGTATTACACAAATTTCAGGCCAAGTAATACAGGAAACAATAGTGATTCATTGGAGTCAGTCCGTACTTACCTTGTGTACGAAGAATGATTTTGGATGCCACCAAACAAATTGAAGCGAAGCACGGTAAGTTATTCTAGGGCCATTATAATTAGACTCATAAGTGGAGAGTAAAAGTTGTATTTTAAGAGCAAACTTACTTGTCTCCTGTGTTGTCTATTGATTTCGATACGCCTTGCTTGGCAACAGATTTTCGAATGACTATCGGTTTCGTTGTATGAATAATACTTATAACTCGATAATGAAAAGTAAGCTCAAATTCCGTTTGTCTGTCTTTGAAATCAGTTTTCTATTGTCTGTAGCTTGATATCGATGAGAACTATTGATACGATATGGCGATTTTCATATATCTCAATAGACAGTGAAAATAATGTCTGGGTGTTAGTTGACAACAATAGACCACAGGTAAAAATTCGTGTTGAAGCCTGTTAATAATTTATTTACCTTTTTTTCCTATCTGCGTGATCATTAGTCACTTATCGTAATAGTTATTCATTAACTCCACAGACCATTACCTGCAAACTTATCAAAACTTAATTTTCCATCTAGTTAGTATGTCTGATTTAATCTAAAAACTGTAAGTGATATAGTGTAACCTGGGGAAAATTCTTGTTCTCATTAATGTCCGAAACCACTATTACTGTTTGTCATTTTAATTAATTCAGTCTGCTAGTGCTTCTTTCCGAAAGAAGTTCAACATTATCTGTTAACTAATTTAAGTGACCGATAACACATGGGTTCAATGAAACCTGAATCATAATATCATCGAATATGTATTTAAATACTTGAACTGACCAATAAGTATATTAGTCAATAGGACCGAACTGTAATAATAAGGATTAGGAATGACACCAGGAATCGACCATCGAGTAATTGCAGCAGAATTGTAGTAATCTTGGCAATAGGATGAGCAGTAATTGTATTTGAGTGGAGTTAGCCGGAGTTATATTGCTTTGGTTTGATCTAAACTGGATAGAAATGAACGAATGTATAGTAATCTGAACTGTATCTTGTAACAACTGTATCTCCAAAAACAATGGACATATAGATAGGTTAGGGTATGTCGAAAATTACGTGGATAGTTATTCAGGACTACCCGTATAAGTGGGTACAAGAAAACCAATAGATTTGAATTAATAAATTTGATAGTCACGTGATTATTCTAGTCTCGTGTAGTCCAAAAGAGTATATGCTTGTATGAACTTGTCATGTATGATGCAGCATCATAGTATAACTTTATGAAGGGTGAAAAAACAGTACTTGTTTGGTTTTTAACATCACAGAGAAACTTTTAGGAAGCATAATTTAAAAATAGGTATTTTATCGGGGCTCAGAATTGAGAAACGGCTTTTGAATTTCTTCACCAAATCCAAAAAACACTAAATTTGTCGTAAATCGTGTAATGCAACCAATAGAAATACATTTTCATAGTATTCAGATAGTTTAAAAAGACAATTAAAAGCTATTTCTGACCATCATTGTGTAGAAATAACTGTTAAACGTGTTAAATGCTCAACTCTTCCCAATTAAATTGTACATGGCACACAAATTAACCCTATCTATCAGTCTTGTCTTTAACCCTAACCAGGACTCCTGAAAACCTATTTGCAAATTGATAAAGGTTTGAGAAAACCAGTTTTCTGCATTCTTCTGTATTCAGTTTATAAAAATTATTTAAATTTACTTTTGTCAATGGGTTTTAAGTTTAGTATAACTTTAACTTGTAGTTGAATGAAAGACATAGTTCATTCAATGATTAATTTTTAGCCTTTAACAACTGATAGAAAATTATATATATAAATTCCTGTCAAAGATAAATATGGATGGAGACTGAAACACCCAGATAATATTTTAAATTTATGTTGATGTCACATTCATTTATTTAACAAACACGTATCCAACTCCTTAAAATAGCAGAAGCTCTTGTTATTCATGAGTAGGAGCCAGAACCGTGCGTACAAAAGAAGTACGTCTTATCGTTACCTTGACCTTAAAATATTATTACCGTTATTATTGCTATTATTTCATTTCGTATTGAAAAATATGCCCCACTATCTTTACTTAGGTCTCATGATTTTATTCATAATTTTTTATGACATCACTTCATTTCATTTTTACCCCTCTGTTACGTTCAATTATTGTAACAGAAACACCTTATTTCATTCACATTATATTCCGTTGCTAACTTATTACTTTTACAAGACTTTTTATTTTGCACACACACAATCTTTTATTGTTATTATCCATATTACTCTATCTAGTATTATAATCTTTCTATTACAACATCATGTTTATTCCTTGTTCACATGTTTTCAGGGAACTGATATATATTGTACTGATTGAAAAGAGATCCCTTCACTGAACTTCGTGTTGTTAACGTTTAAATGGGAATTATATGTCAAAGTAGTGTTTGTTTACGCAAATACCAGGAAGTAATTGCGTAAAGGACAATATACCAGTTGACTCAGTTTTATAAGTAATTGAATGGGTTTCTATAGAAATACCTACAAATCAGATAATGCGAAATGTCAGTTATGTAAATTAAACGGAATACTGGGTGTTTTTCACGTGGTTACCCTCTTCGTATTATGCATACGCAGACTTTTCTGTAATAAATGACTTCCGATCCACACTAACACCTAAGTGAAAACCTATTTATTGAATATAATATGCTTCAAACTTGTTTATGATATTTAATAAGTAAAATTTGGTGTAAATTTAGAAGAAATTCATTAGAATTTCAAAAAGATCATTAAGTTCATGAGATCTGATACAACGATAAAAGCACAATTTTTAGCTCATATACGAATGAATATCAAATTCACATTTTTATTTTAACCGAACGTGTATTTCAACGCTAAGCAAAATTGTCAATTACCAAGAACGCCTAAAAAATCAAGATAACATATCCAACATACCCTTAGGAAGTTTAGGCGAATGAGTATGGAAATGCCTCCACGAACACACTTTTGTAATGTAACTTTTTGCTTTATTTTTAAATATGAAGTTTTTCTTCTTGACTCCCCTCGTTGATCATTTGATTCTAGGCGAGGTTAATACCATCTATTTTTTATTGTAGTTCTTTTTATATCTGGCAAATTTCTATGATTCTCACAAACTAGATCACCGTTGTTTTACTTGACATTTTCGTTGTGACTGCTATCATATCGATTCGTCCCTGCTTTTGTCTTTGTCGCTTGCATAAACTGAAATTATACACTTTTTGATTGTAAATTGGGTGAGAACATAGTTTATGAGCAACCTTCGGGAGACGCCAAAGTGACCTTGTGACAAATCAGCTACTCACAAAGGTTATAAAGAGGGCTATAAATTAGGATTTAGATTTAGAATTTAAATAGAGGTTTTTATCACGTGCTGACACCAGCTATAATGCCAGATATGTTGTTTAACGGCATAAGGTAAAAACTACTCCTTGTTTAAGATTATTGTACGTTGGTCTACCCGACCTTCAAGGGCTGAAATGACGGTGGGGACTCAGTATTTAAATAGCATGGAGTATTCCACTAGATTATACGCAGCCTTGGGGTTTTGGTATACGTGCATTTACAACCGTTGGTTAATTTTTAGGAGATTCTTATTGATGGATCACTTCAATAGTTTTTTATCGTTTTGTGTTCAGTAACAAAATAAAATTGAGTTGTTTTGGTGTCTTCTATCTATGTCTACTAGTAGTACTATTGGATCAAATAGCTATAATATGGCTTCTGTAGACCTCGACATTATTCTTCGACAGCGACTGACTGACTAAAGGCTCTTGAGTTTGGCATAATTCGAACATGGCTTTGAAAACTCAACTGATGAGGGAAGAAAGTTTCACAAATGCATATGACGTGCACTCATTACATTATTCAGCTAAGTAAGGGAGATCGTAGTGAACGTTGAAATTATTTACAAGTTATTTCTAAATTCACAGATGATTGCTGTAGTCATTGAAATCTTCAAGTCACTAGTAAGTCAATTACTTAGGCAGTATAGAAGTTAGCAGTAGAAACCACACATATCTGGCAGCACGGTTATTGATTTTCTCAGACGATCGGAGCAGCTTTTGTTCAACATGCAGTGTATTCGTTCGAAAAGTAAAAAAATGCTCCACATACATGAAGATTGTTTTACCACCAAAGTCCTTCAGAAAATTGATAGCTATATGATAATCCTCAACAAGTAAATTGGAATTATATTTTCCCGTAATATGCCTCATTTTTGGTAGGTGTAATAACAATTAACTTCACAAACGACCTCTTTCCATGGGTTACATCTATTTAAAACATTATTTGACTGGTTATCCACGTGCTCAGATATCACAATTGTATATAGACCGGAAATTCTAAATTCTTGATCCGCACAAACATTTTCCTTGCAAAACGACATTTAGTTGTCTTATAACGATAAGTTATGATGAAATTTAACGACTTTTCACTTTGTGATAGAGGTCATGTATAATAAACTATTCACTGGATGTTGACTGCTTTTGTCATATTCTCAGCGGTAGGAAAGGGCAGGTATTGCTGATGAGTGTAAGTGCTTATACCAGTTTTACTTACAGTCGTTTCAGATTTCACTATGTAAATGTAGGACACAATCCTTTTTTGGTCAAAGATTTGTTTGCGGAACCCCACTTTGGAATCTATCACTTGTGTATCAAGTTACTTTACCTGACAAGGTAGTAGTGTATCGAAAAATACTACATTAGTGTAGTATAACCACTTTATTTGAAGTTTAGCCTATTTGAATATCTTAACGATGACGTTCGATAATTAATCCATTCACGTAATACTCGATACCAATCTATTCACCACCTAGATACTATTAACACATCAAATGCACCTAAAGAATTTCCATTAATCCCTACACTTGGAATTTAAACTCATGGGAATTTAACAAGCTATATTCTTATAAGTATTTCATGTTGAATGACTCCCAAAGCGGTTAAGTGCATAACATCTCATGTTATCTGGGACTAATGTAGGTACCAAGCTGTGGTGTTTGAATGAACTTGTAGTGACTCACATTTATCACGAGAACACGACTGGTTTAATAAAAACAATTATTATAACCAACTGTACCAGTGTTTGTTTTGATGTGCTTTTGTTTGACTGTGCTAATGACAGCTATATTGTGCTTCCATTCTTATTCTTACAATTTGATTGTGACTTCGCGCGAATTTGGTTACGTTCTGTAGCCAAGCTTGTATCCTGGCACGATCTCGGTATCCTTTCGATACCACGAGATCGCCAGCAAATATATCTCGACTTGGTCCATTAACTGCCTCCTGATATTTGGCTTCTCGGGGATTTGGTTACGTTCAACCTTCGCCTTCTGATTTACTTGGCACGTGTTTATTGGTAGCGGTGTTCATAGTTAACCTCAACTCGACGCCACGCTACAAACAAATGACTCCTTTGTACTTGTCGAATACTTGATTTCGAATTCTAAATACAGTACATACGTTAGTGCTTATCTAGTACTTCTTGATCCGATTACGTTATTTCTGGGATTCTTACTTCATACTGTAATTCAAATACTCCTAATCATCATACAAGCCCAGCACAAGAAACCAAAACTTGTGTATTTCTTCACTAAAGATTAGCTTACTACACTTTGATTGACGTTTACGAAAGTGCATGTAGTTTCCTCAATATATCAAGTTTCCCAGCCAAACAATTAATTGTTTTGGAACATCATTTCATGGTATCTCTTTATCAGGCGTACAAATGACTCAATACTACAGCTAAATGTCTCAACGACATTTGCTAACCTCGACTATAAGATTTCTTGGCCTCGTTTTCTATAATTGTTAACACCATGGTACGTTCATGCCTCGTGATCATAATTCGCAATTCAAAATTTAGAGCTTTGATCCGTACTGTTCTTTTTGTACCACCAACTGAGGTAAGAAGACTGGCTTGGTAGTGAAGGCCTTATTGACATCAATCCTGTAGCGATAATTAAATCCCTCAAATTAATAGCTCTGTAGGTCCTCAATATTTGACGCTGACCACGTTAGCTTCGCTGGACTCACATAGCTTAAGATTCTCGATCACGTGCCCGTACCAGATGAGTAGATATGCCGTGCTACACATCCCTCCCAACTGTTAGTCAGCCTAGACCAAACACTTCTCAACATATCGATAGCCTTCCAAATACGTCTTCGAACCCTAACATTCCTTACTTTTGAGTTATCTGAGTTGGTATACTTCGAATACAAACGTGTTATGTGTAAAGACGTTGTCAAACTCCGAATGTCTGTGGAGTTCTTAGTGGTGAACCTGATGTGATCAAATACACCAAACAATGAACTGTGAGTCTGTTCCTTGGTGGAACACTGAATGTCGTTTCTTAAAATTTATTTTTACATATGGTGATATTCAGCTGGTATTGTTCATTTGAATCTTCCAATTGATGAGAGGTACTGAGTTCGAGCCTCGGAGTGGACGTCAGCTCGGAGATGCAGGTACATCCAGCTGACGGGCCTCAAGTAAGACGAAACGCAAATCCTGGATTTCACTGCCAGCCACCATCCAACTTTGCTTATAATGTAGTGATAATGTTTTAATATTTTCGGATAATTTTCCCGTCCATTTGTATATTTTATCTTCAGTATGCCGGGACAGACATTTAAGCTGACTTCCATAAGAATAGCACGAGGGACCCAAGTGCGCAATTCCTCACAGTAGTGAAGGCACTACCTCGAGATTTCAACAGGTACGTCACACTCAGTGTGTCTGCTAGTAATGTTTCGTAAGCTTACGACACTTTAAAGAAGGATGTTCACAATTTGAAGGCCTGATCAACCGACAAAGGTCAGACCAACTGTTCCACAACAGGGCTCAGAAACGGAAATATTGCCGCAAACGCGAATGGTTGCCAGCCAAAGAACCTTTGACGATAGCCTGTTTGGACATTTCTTCTTCTCTTAGCTTCCCCAACAGGTGCAGGTGGTCCTCGTTTCATTTCAAAGTAACGCCGTATACGAACTGGCTGCATCTGCCGATTGGATTCTGGAGAATACCAGAACTTCCAGAGTCGAGGTTTATTCTATCGAATAAAAGTTCCAACACGAAAAGGTGTCACAGACCTCTGTCATACTCTCACTCTCCATTTCAATATTCATCTCACCCGCAGACCTCATTAACACATTTCTGATTGGCTCCCTTTACAAATAGTAAGTTATTGTTGTCATTCCCTGTGAAAGGTCTAGGACTCCCTGACGATTGCCAATATCGTACCGTAAATTTATACGTCAACTTGAGACGTACGTAGTTTCAAGGATCGTCAATGATAATTATCGTTCGTTTGATCCGATACACTATTACAGGGGTAGGACAAAAGTTACCGTCGATGGATGTGTTATGATGGACATTTATGCTAAGTGTAGCAAATCTAGAAAAAAATTGAAAGGGTTACCTAAATAGTCAAATGAAACTGCTCGCAAATCTTATGAAAGCTCATTTGGTGGTATGAACATCAACTACAATATTGCTGAACAGCTTTCAAACCTGGTTATAAAAACGAAAGATTGCGCCATGACTCTGGATCAAATAGATTATACTGCTAATTCTAACGCCTTGGTGACTCGATAACAAGTGGTGAAGTCGCTGACCTGATCAGTGCAAGCAAATTGAGTTGGTGTGGTCAAAAAATTGACAGACAATAATTGGAAACCGCCTATTGCTGCAAACACACTAAGTTTGTAGAGTCTCATGTCATGACCGCCAGTAGTATGCCCGGAAAGATTGCAACCCATACAAAAAGAGATACCATATAAAAATGAATTGTCACTTACAACCTGAGCACCAGAATGATTTAGTCGTAAAATAATAATTCTAACACTGTTTGGTTATGACAATGAAAGACCACTGATCGTGGGCGAATTTCAAGAGTATTTTCTTAATCTGTCCTAGGAATAGATATAAAACATATGAATACAGGTCCACACGACGTTTCAGCGTTTGACAGTGAGCAAGAAGACACCAATATCAGTTGAACAGTGATTCAAGGGTTAAAAGCTCGAAAGATATGTGGCACAATGTATCACTGAGGAGTTACCTGGTATTTAAACAGCCGTGTATGCGTGGAAGCGATTACCGTACGATTAAGAATGTGAAACGCGGAAGTTGTAGACTATTCAGTTCTGGTTAACAGCCCTGACATAATATCTTTTTAGTTTGGACTGATTGAAACTGCTCTGATTAAAGAACTTAATACCGATAGTAAACCATACAGTGGGAGGCAACAAATTTAAGAAATGTACAAGTGTCCTACTTGAGATGTACTCGTTATACCAAACTGAAAACGTTAAAAGTGAAGTCTTTGACTGTGAAAAGGATAACAGTACATAGCAAACGGAATATATAACGAGTAATCTAAGGAACTGGCCGCACTCAGTTGACGTAGCGAAGATTCTGGAGACGTTTTACTGGTATCTGATTTTGATATGGCGGAAGAAAACTTTGTGTTATGAAGTGTGATGTATATTTGAGTGATAAGTCAATCTCCTTAGACAACATAACCGCCATAGTGGTCGTGTAGGACGATGTATATTTTGACAATTATCGTCTTGTTGTTCCGAAATCATAGAGAAGGAATTTAGGTAAGACAGAAGGAAATTAAGAAGTGGTAAACACATTTTATAGTTTATCGTGAGATGAACACACCAGGTACACCAATGTACGTAACTTCGCTGAGGAATACGCGGAATCGTTTGTAAAGATGGAGCGCCAGTGAGAATGTCACGTTTTTTGGTATTTACATCATCATGGTATGATTAACCTGAGAAAAAGAAAAAAGTGATTTTCGGCTATGCTGCTAATTCTTCAGGGGTTTCCCATAATAACATCATTTACCTAGAGCCAGACACCAACGCAGAATCAGTGTGGATGTTGTTACGTGCTCGTAAGAAAACCGTGGCTATCCCTTCAAATGTGAAGGAAATGCTTATGCGACCGTAGGTGCTTAACCATGGGGCTCGGATATTTCTATCGTGGTCGGAGAATGGGTCAGTCGAATTTCAAATAACTTCGCTTCCAATCGAGGACACATCACTTTCACCTTACTGGAAATTTGCCATGAAATAGACAACTAAAACTTTATCAGATGGTTATGAGTGTTTCGTTGTAGATGCTGTTAGCAATGGCATATATGTAGATGATTGTTTGATATATTTTTTCAAACATAAACAAGCGAAGAAATTGTTGTCCAAATACATGGATTATTATTTAGAGGAGGTTCTAAACTGAAGAACGGATAACTAACTTGAAATTATTAAAAATTATTTACCATGACTGATTTAAAAAAGAGATCTCGATGGACATGTGAGTGAGTGACAATAATGTTGATCAAACTTTCAGTTCAGAATCATATCTTGATCAGAACTACCTTGAGTTTCACCTTACTGCTCCTGAGAACCCTCTGACTAAACGAAGAATATAATCCCACGATTGCCCTATGCTCAGATTGACTTACTGCCCAACTTTTCTTACAGAAACTATCTAGGGCGAAGATAGGTTGGGACCAACGCTCATAGAGGCAGACGTATCTACTTTGTTAAATTAGGTGAATTTCGCGTGTCAGCTAGGTCACGTTACTGCGACTTTAGGGACTAAGAGGAGAGTTGATAAATCCGATGCGAAAGTGAAACAATACATATTCACTAATCCTTAGGAAAATTATAATAAAACAGCTGCCTAGGCTCAGGTTAGTAATTCACAACAACCACCATAATAAATATCGTCATGTATTTAATGGAGAGTAGCACAAATAAACAAATAACCATATTGAGATTAGATATGATGGAGGTAGTGTAAGTATGAGTAGCATCTTATGAAGGGATTTCATGAGACTATAATTTATGGAATGATCTTGCCATAATTTGACGAAGTCGGATTCCATTACCTAATAGAACCAAACAAATCCCTAAGATATGTAGTTCTGCAAGTCTTCAGCATTGGTGCTGACCTCACTAAATTTACTGAAAACACCGTACCTAAATGCGTAGAGACAATAGATCACAAACGGGTGCGCCGCGCTATATATCCTTTGCAACAACCAGTCAGCTTTGATCAAACACTTCTCGACATTTTGACAACCCTCCAAATATTTCTTCAAACGTACTCATTCCTGATTTGACTGGGTTGATATAATTCAATTATAAGGGCACTATCAAACACTGAATATTTGTGGCACTTTCATTGGCGAACACGACGCGATTGGGTTCACCGATCGGTAGTCGGTAGGTCTGTTTCTCCTCGTAGCATCATGCATCCTCTTTTATTTTTACATATCTTTTTACAATGAGTCGAGCTACTCCGTTTATTCAGAACCAGACAAGCTCACGCCAGTTCTTGCCATTACAGACATGTTGAACACTATTGGTAAACAATGATGATAATCACCACTGCAAAAATATTATTGATATAAAAAAGTTGCAAGATGATATGAACACCCGCAATCCACTTAAAAACCTCATCAACCCCAACCCAATAGAGACTCTAGAACAGGTGAATAAAACAAGTAATTTCCCAGTTCGTGTCACTTCAGAGGTGTCTTAAAGAATAAGGTGATATAACAGTATAATTGCTTTTAATATACTGGATAATGTCCTTAAAATATGAAGTTTAATCTGCTTAAAGCCAGTAATATGACAAATGCACCATGTGTGTGCACAAAATTAAAAAGACGTCACCTTGGTATGCACTCACTCATCCTGTCCAAATTCAAATACATTTTCAATGCCAGTGAGTTTCTGACGTTCCCCAATACTATGAGATGAAAACAGAACTTCAAGGATATTAAGATTCTTTCAGAAACGTAGAAAGATTTAGTTACGATAACTAGTGTCAAACTCTCAAACTCATCATCATGATACTAAACTTCATTAGATCAAGTTCGGTTTTAAGAGACTTGAAAAATATGTCACTATTGATAAACTTTCCTGAATCTCTTAATGTTCAAAACTCAAAAGAAAGTAACCCTAATGTAGGTGGTATCAATCCTCCTAAAAATGTTGACTTGGATCTAAACCTAAGTAGTTGGGCTGATGACGAATCAGATAATACAGTTCAAGTTCCTGTCACTGCAACACCCAGTTTCAGCGACTGTGCAGTGTCTAACAGGAAAAATAGTCATGACATTTACGTAACTGACCACGCAATGAACGTCAACATATTCAAGCTTTACAAAAAATCGCAAGTATGTTTAACAACGTTCCATTCTCCCCAAATTATGAAGAATCTAAAACAAACCACAGACCTTGAAAATAAACGTCTGAAACATGTGACACACATCAGGTATAGAAAGTAATTCGAATTACAAACGGCCACTTAATCGCAGACGTAGACCTGATAGTCTTTTTGACCCGACTTTCAAGATGTACACTATACCTCTATCAGATATTATAATCAATAACAATCAGAAGACATTTTTTTACTTCCGCCGCCTTTTCTTCTGGCAACGGTAAATATATTACAAATGATGAAAAGATGTTGTATCCACTCCCTCTCAAAACACAGGTCTTATCTTAACCAATCCCACGAGTATCCATGGAGCTACCATCTGTGATCTATACCCTAAAATGCTTCATCATGATACCTCTCAGTTTTTTATTCTTTCATTCAATACCCGCTCTCTGTCCAACGAACGTATTTATCTTGAAACCATTTTGTTCATTGGAAATTCGACCATTGTACTCAATACAGAAATGTGGTGCAAATCATACATGTCCGATCACTTTTGACATGTAGAAACGGACACTTTCTTTCGAATCGATAGACATCGTGGAATGGGAAGCAGTACAATTTTCTGTGTCCATCTGAACATGCAGGCGTGCAAGTTTCAGAATGAATGTCTTGACGCTATAAACAGCGCCACCTGGGTTACCGTGAATTGTGGATCGCAAAATTATCTACTAGTGGGATGCATATATAGACCACCTAATGCGGATACTAACTTTGATAGATGATCAATAAACATATTTTTCGTTGCTTCGTACAGACCGCATAAATTTGAAATCATCGGAAGTGATTTTAATCTGCCGAACGTTACACGGAGTTTGAAATCGGTAGAAGGTCGATACAACAAGTCAGTTAAAACATTATAACTTTGTAAATGGTTACAACAAGTTTTAAAGCCGACTAGGAATAATAATATACTTGATTTATTATTTGCATTCAACATCAACACTATCTCAGTGCGCGTCAGTCATGAATTTTTATGGGTGATCATAGAGTTACATCGAGTATTATTCATTCTCTAAAGATTATGCAATCGAACTATAAAGCTGCAAAAGTGTACAAGAGCAGGCAGTCTGATCAACAAAACCGGAAGCGCACTGAAACTCTTATCCGATGCTTACCATAAAAACCTTATTTTACCACACAAAATATTGACAGTGCGCTTTCCAACTTATACCACAACCTGACATATTGCCTTACTGCATTGCTTCAGTAACCTGCTATGTGGTTTATAATGCTAGTAGAGACCAAAATACTCTTAAATTCTTCGAGAGAAAGCTGAGAAAATTGAAACATCTCTACCATAAACCTGACCGACAGAAATGATTTGTCTGAACGCAAGCATCTTATGACTGCTGAAAATAAAACCTCAGGTAGTAAAAGCCCAAAATTGCCAATACTTTCGCTTTTCAAATACCGTGTGAAATCAAATCCTATTGGCACAACCTAATTCTTCATAGTTAACGTGGACATTGTTGACGACCCTGATACTACTTGTGAACAACTCAACCGGGACCTCCTGCTATGCGGTAACACTGAAATCGAAACCCCTATCGATACGTTTCCGATGTTGACATCTAGAAATCTATCAAAAATAGGTTTACATCCACCAACATCTAGCAGGCCGTAGCTGTCCTGAAATAGCCCTATGACATTGGACCCGACGGGATTCCTTCATCACTTGTGAAATATGTTAGGAGAGAATCACCATTATTTTGTTTAAAACTGTTTTGATTATCTATGAAATATGGGACCTATCCATCTATATGAAAAACATCTCTTATCACTCCTAGATTCGAAATGGGATCACGTAGTAATATTTTTAACTATAGGCCCAATAATTTGACATCTATGCTATCAAGAACCATGAGAAAAAATCATCCACAAACAGCTATTATCATTTTTACCTTCAGCCAGTCTGGTTAACTTATCCCAAAACGGGTTTATGACTAAACACTCATAGAACTTTTGATCAAACTACTCAGAGAAGTGATGTTTGTCACTCAGTGATAATTCTGTACGTCGATTTTAGCAAGGCCTTCGATAGTGCCTCACACAAATTTCTTCTTTTAAAACTTTATTCATTTGGTATAAGGAGTCCCCACTTATCTTGGCTCGAATCTTTTTTAGAAGGATGTAACTAAATCATCCGCTTTGGGTCTTGCTACTCTAAGCCTGTGAATGTAACCACTGAGGTCACACAAGGAAATGTGATTGGTTCATTACTCTTTTTTTGATCAATGGCGTATGTCCCCTATTTCGGTATGATAAACCTTTCCCTTCTAGAGATGACCTAAAAGTGGCTTTGTCATTCACTTCTCCCACCAAAGAAAGCTATATTTCAGCCCACAAACAAAAACAAATTATCTTGTGTTACAAATTTCGAATCCATTTTACCTTCACCACATATACATTACACATAGGAATTGAGCCCTGAGCAACGAGGTTTGCGCTGTTACGTAAATGCCTCAAACAACACTAAACGGCATTATAGACATTCATAATACTTTTAGTTTTTATCTCTCTACTTGTCATAACCACAGATTCCTCAAAACCCCTCAGGGAAGTGTGCCATTATACAGATCTATCTCTAGGACACCAGAAACAAACAACCCTGACCAATGTTTTTTTGAAAACTACAGTTTCCCCAACCTCAAGCCACCTGTTACAACAAACGCTTCTGTAAACGTCCTCGCCAGCGCGAGTTAATGGCAAGCGTAGCCAGTGAAAAAAATCGCCTGCTAAACATTATTGATTTGATGACTGAAGTTCACTACTTCTTTTACACCGGGGAAGAAGTAAACGTTCTTCTCGCGGATACAAATGATCGTCCACAAAATCCGGTATTCAACTTACAAGCAGCAAGTGGAGGACCAATCGCCACATACGGCAAAGGATATGTCCTCCTAACGCGAGTTTATGCAAACTCATTCACTGAATTTTCGTCCCATCAGACGTTTCTATGTCGATCACAAGATAATAATATCCTTTCTTAAAGGGCAATGTATGTTACAATCTGCTCATCAATCCAGACAAACGGTGGTAAGTGGACAAAATTTCGTATTGTAAAATGAATTTTTAAAAATTTTCAGACATCATTTATATCGCCATCAGTGTTAGTTCGTGGGAAGTTTGCTTCTGCGATATGGAGCTAATCTGTCCACCTGAAGCAAATTTTTATAAATTACGTGCTGATATCCTCACTTTATCGCAGCCACTTCAGTAATTTTTTTGTGTTTTTTCGTTACGTTCATCAGGTGAGCCAAGCATTAAAGTCACAAATAGGTTCATTTGTGAGTACTGTTAAGATTTAATCAACTCCGCCTGTAGCTCTTATAGGGTTGCTGCCGGTCCCAAGCCCGGGTAAAGGAGGAGGGTTGGGCATGGGGTTAGCGTCCCCATCCCGTAGAAAACTAACTCGCTAAAAAAACGCTTACCAGAAAAAATAATCCAAACCATTTTAACTCTGCCCTGGGAGTTAGAAGGTCTTCATTTAGAAGAATTATGACGCTTCATGGTGAAAGCCGAGTTCCTTCGGAAGCCACGAGGCCGATGCCCCTTCTAACAACCAGAGCAAAAATTTTTATAGGTACATGGAACGTTCGAACAATGTGGGAAACCGGGAAGACCAGTCAAATAGCAATGGAAATGAGGAGATACAACTTGGCAGTACTGGGAATCAGCGAAACCCACTGGACCCAAACTGGACAGAAAAGGCTATCTACGGGAGAGATGCTGCTATACTCCGGTCACGAAGAGGACAATGCTCCACACACTCAGGGAGTCGCTCTTATGCTGTCCAAAGTAGCACGAAATGCACTTGTAGGATGGGAATCTCACGGATCCAGAATCATCAAAGCATCATTCAAAACAAAGGAGGGGATCTTAATGAATATTATCCAATGTTATGCACCCACCAATGATAGCAACGACGACATTAAAGATCAATTCTACGAGCGGCTGCAGTCAGTGATAGAGAAATGACCAAGAAAGGACCTCACCATTCTAATGGGAGATCTAAATGCCAAAGTCGGAATAGACAACACTGGATATGAAGATATTATGGGACGACATGGACTGGGAGAAAGAAACGAAAATGGAGAAAGATTTGCAAATCTATGTGCATTCAACAAATTAGTCATAGGAGGCACAATATTTCCACACAAATGTATACACAAGGCTACATGGATCTCACCGGACCACACTACAGAGAACCAAATAGATCATATTTGCATCAACAAAAAATTCCGAAGGACAATGGAAGATGTGAGAACCAGGAAAGGTGCTGACGTAGCTTCAGATCACCACCTAGTTGTAGCCAATTTGAAACTGAAGCCAAAAAAGAACTGGACAAGTGGACAAACAGCAATACAAAGGTTCAATACAGCCTTCCTTCAAGATACTGACAAACTCAATGAATTCAAGATAGCTCTCAACAACAGGTTCCAAGCCTTACGAGATCTACTGAAAGAAGAAGAAACTACTATGGAGGACAACTGGAAAGGCATCAAGGAAGCATTAACTTCAACGTGTCAAGAGGTTCTGGGTCTAAAGAAATACCATCATAAGGAATGGATCTCTACAGAAACACTGGACAAGATCAAAGAAAGGAAGAACAAGAAGGCAGCAATAAACAACAGCCGAACACGAGCAGAGAAAGTCCAAGCAAAAGCTGAATACATAGAAGCAAACAAACAAGTGAAGAGGAGCATTAGAGCCGACAAGAAGAAATACGTGGAAGAACTAGCAACGACGGCAGAAATAGCTGCTAGAGAAGGAAATATGAAACAGCTTCACGATACAACGAAGAAACTATCAGGAAAATACAGTAAACCAGAGAGGCCGGTCAAAGACAAAGAAGGCAGACCAATCACCGAAATTCAACAACAGCGTAACAGATGGGTAGAATACTTCGAGGAACTCCTGAATAGGCCGGCTCCAACGAATCCACCGAACATCGAAGCAGCACACATAGATCTTCCTATAGATGTCAATCCACCAACGACGGAAGAAATTAGAATGGCCGTCAGACAAATCAAGAACGGGAAAGCAGCGGGACCCGACAACATACCAGCTGAAGCACTGAAATCAGACATCGAAGCAACCACAAGCATGCTTTATCTTCTATTCAAAAAGATTTGGGAGGAGGAACAAGTGCCGATGGACTGGAAAGAAGGACACCTCATCAAAATTCCAAAGAAAGGAGATCTGAGCAAATGTGAAAACTACAGAGGCATAACACTACTGTCAATACCAGGGAAAGTCTTCAACAGATTGTTGCTGAACCGGATGAAGGATGCAGTAGACGCCCAACTTCGAGATCAACAAGCTGGATTCCGTAAGGATCGGTCATGCACAGACCAAATTGCAACACTACGGATCATCGTCGAACAATCAGTTGAGTGGAACTCATCACTATACATCAACTTCATTGATTATGAAAAGGCATTCGACAGTGTAGATAGGAGGACGTTATGGAAACTTCTTCGACACTACGGAGTTCCTGAGAAGATTGTCAATATTATCCGGAACTCATACGACAAAGTAGTGCATGGAAGACAGCTGACAGATGCATTCCAAGTAAGGACCGGAGTCAGACAAGGCTGTTTACTCTCTCCCTTCCTCTTTCTTCTGGTGGTCGACTGGATTATGAAGACCTCAACATCTGAAGGAAAACACGGAATACAATGGACAGCTCAGAACCAATTAGACGATTTGGACTTCGCAGATGACCTAGCCCTCCTATCACGTACACACGAACAGATGCAGATGAAGACAGCCAGTGTAGCAGCAGTCTCTGCATCAGTAGGCCTCAGTATACACAAAGGGAAAACCAAGGTCCTCAAATTCAAAGCGGAAAACAGCAATCCAATCACTCTTGATGGAGAAACTCTGGAAGATGTAGAGTCCTTCACATACCTAGGAAGCATCATCGATGAACAAGGAGGTTCAGATGCAGACGTAAAGGCGAGGATCGGCAAAGCAAGGGTCGCATTCCTACAATTGAAGAACATATAGAACTCAAAACAACTTTCAACCAATATCAAAGTGAGAATCTTCAATACGAACGTCAAGGCAGTTCTACTGTATGGAGCTGAAACTTGGAGAACTACAACAACCACAATCAAGAAACTACAAGTATTTATAAATAGCTGTCTACGCAAGATACTCAACATCCATTGGCCGGATACCATCAGCAATAGCCTTCTGTGGGAGAGAACAAACCAACTTCCAGCTGAAGAGGAAATTAGGAAAAGACGATGGAAATGGATAGGACATACATTACGCAAATCGTCAAACTGCATCACGAGGCAAGCCCTAACTTGGAATCCTGAAGGGAAGCGAAAAAGAGGAAGGCCAAAGAACACATTACGTCGGATAATAGAAGCAGATATGAAAAGGATGAATTACAACTGGACGGAGCTAGAAAGGATTGCCCAGGACAGGGTTGGATGGAGAATGCTGGTGAGCGGCCTATGCTCCTTCACGAGGAGTAACAGGCGTAAGTAAGTAAGTAAGTAAGTTAAGCTTTAATCACATATGGGCACTAAACTACTCTTCAATGTGATTTACCATGAAAATGGATATTGATGAAGCTGTGAGGTATTGTCATACCATATATACTTCTGTAAATGTCCCACGGGTTCTGTTCAGTAATGTGGTCTTTATGTGTTTGGGGACGGACGTACGTGTACTGATGTTATCTTGTTTTATACATACTATCCATCCATTTGTTTTTTTATTGGGGAGGTGTAAATTAGGAATGTCAGCAATAGTGATGTATGAGATGGTGGAGAACATTTGTAGCTCAAGTGGATGATTTTGGTGGGGTTCCGTCCTCTGAGCTGGATGGTTTGGTCGTGGAGCTTTCATCGTTCCTCTGAACGACATCATCAACACAAACTTCAGATACAAGTGAAGTGTTCGAATTTCTCCATATGTGTTTCAAAGCTTGTTCTGTGCACCTCGATGTTGATTGGTTCTTATTGACCTTAAATTTGTCATTGTTTGCTTCTTTGTTTTGGTTGTGTCTCCCATTGATTTGATTTTTTTCCCCATATTTGTGCATGATTTTTCTAATTGGTTGGTAAATTGAACTGATTTCAATATGCTTGTTGATTGCTGATTGACCTGAGTGCCAGGCTTCTGAAAATTCTCTGGTGTTTTTGGAGTTTCCTCTGTCTAAGATTTCCACATTTTTCCAATCGAATGAGTGTCCGCAGTTGACAAATTTGAGGTCAATAAGAACCAATCAACATCGAGGTGCACAGAACAAGCTGTGAAACACATACGGAGAAATTCAAACACCTCACTTCTATCTGAAGTTTGTGCTGATGATGTCGTTTAGAAGAACGATGAAAGCTCCACGACCAAACCATCCAGCTCAGAGAACAAAGCCCCACCAAAATGGTGATGTATGCATTTTACTGCCATACCATTTCTCCCAAACAGCATCAGCGTTAGTTTGAATGTTTTCGGTTGTTGAAAACGGCCAGTCGAACGTGCAGTCCCACATTAGAGGAAGACCAAACTGTCGACGACCAATGTGTTTGTTGTTCGCATCCTCTATTACAAGTTCAGATGGTGGCGTGTGTATAAAAATAGTTGAAGTCCACTGTAGGACACACAACATTGTTCGCTCCATACGTTTCACTGAATCACTAGGTGTTGATATCACACTTTCTTGTAGAGAATCCTAGTAATTCGCTTCTCCAAGCAAGAAATGGATCTCCGAATATGAACGAGTTGATCCCGGTTTTTGGGTTTTCTTAGAATTTCCTCTCATATTATCAATCTTAGATGGAATAAGATAAGACATTAATATCAAGACCATCGTACAGTGTATTGTGATTCGATATTAGATCACAACAACAAGAACGGAAAACATTGCCAAAAACCATGTCGTTTCCTAAATAAAAGATTATGCCATTGCACATAGTCTACACTAGCTATCCGAACAATCTTCTCCATTAGTTTGACGGCTACACTGGTTGGACCAGTGGAACGATAATTACAAACCGGACTGATAGTTGCGTCTTTCTAGTCCCTTGGCAGTTTGGACTGCCTCAAAGACTTATTAACCAGTATGGCCAGAGGTTAAAAAATAACATCTTCCAAGGTTTTCATATTAGTAGTATGAATATCGTAAGGACTACTGGACTTACGTGGTTTGAGACGTTGAAGTAGGCGTAACATAGTTCCTTCCTCATCGATCACAAGATCCAAGACAAGCCGCTATCATCATAATTAATTTTTAGTCTCTCATCATCGTCGACAGAAAACAGTCTACTAAATTACTCTGATAAACCTTCAGCTCTTTCAGAATAATTCCTCGTAAATATCAACTTATTTTCTTGTACCAGAAGTGGTGAAACTACATCATTCATCTGAGTTCGCCTAATTATGTACAAGAACGACGTTTGAGGATTATTTTTACGATCCACAACCATTTGTTTTTCATATGAAGGTCTAGTCTTACTTGTCAACCCCACACAAGCGTTCCTAGTCTTACAGTAAATGGGTCTGTTCTTTTCAGGGCCTGTAGAGATAAACGCACTTCAATGGTCTTTCCTTCGCTTGAGAAGTTTGTTGACCTCGTTAGTTATTTATGGAGGGCAGTTATTGGGTCTACGTAGTACTAAGCATGATATAAATGTGGACGTAACTAAGTTCAGCGTACCATTAAATACGGACCATACTTCTTTAATTGATGAGCCAGTATCTACCGACTAGAGGATTTCTGCGAAAAAATCTTGCGTGATAGGTATAGTTGTTCTTCACATGTTTGTGCGAAGTCCAACCTGATCATATTTCGCGTTACAAGCTCTAACCAGGAATGGTAAAACAGCTATTTGCCAACGGTGGGGGAGTACTTAGGTAGGTTAAATCATCGGTCGCATTAGGCGTACATGACAACAGAAGTTTTTTGACAATTGAAGTCGTCATCATAAGGAAGCCCGGACTTGCGTATCAATGAGAAAATCGGTTTCTTACCTATGTGTCAAGGATTCGTTCGCAGTGATCTACTGTCTCCCCACTTACGTATGATGAGTGTGAGTAGCCTATAAAGCGATATAACCACACTATACTTGAACATTAAAATCCACTAAAATTCTTCTGGAAATCTTTTTGAAACAAGTAATCTTTCCTCAGAATCGGTCGTCTAAACTGTTCACTCGTAGCAGTCGAAATATTTCGGGAACTGGAAGCTCGACTGAAGATGCCACAGGTATTCGGAGTTCGACAACGCTTCAACCATTTACACCTTCTAATAGGAATCGTACCCACCAAGTGAAATCAAAAGTCAGAAGCGCGGAGGTTCGAAGATGTATTTGATAGGCTATCAATATATTGAGGATCGTCTGACCTGATCTGGCTAGTGACTGCATGGGTTGTTGAGCACGGTGTTCCCACTCGTGATCTGGTTCGGATGCACGGCCGAGCGCCTTCAGCTAGGTGAGTCCATTAAAACTAGTGTGGTTAGCATCCAATGTTGAAAACTTACAGAGCTATTTATTTTGGGGATTTATTTACCGCTGCTCGACCAATAGCACTAGACATTTTCCTGACAGTGCAACCGAACGGTCCTTATGATTACATGTCATTTTACTCGCTGGTATAACGTTGTTTTTCGAATGTAATACGATCTCCAACGAATCCCGTATAACAGCAGCTTACCAATGGACAATTACCCAGAAACAAATGTAATGTTTGATCTAAAAATGAAAAATAACACACTTGAAGCAATTTTAACTGGCCTTCGTTAGATTTCCGGACATCACTGGATTACTAGGTTATGCGAACACTACGAACTCATGTAAGCTAACACAAGCTCAATTAACTAAAAGAACTTTAAATGTAGATTGACCACCTTGAACAATGTCGCTCAAGGTCGTAAATGTGAGTTTCACCTGAGTTCAGGTTTTCATCCATTCGAAGTACCTGTTGGGTCGTCGGCTCACTTTTTCCCTCGTTCTTTCCTCTTCCAGATAGTCTCGTTTATTACTCCTAGCACTCCCCTAACACACAAAGTGTCTTCAGGTTAGACGCACACCTACCGAAGACTAAACGTTACTCTGTATGCCCTCATAGTGAATGTGTTACTATGGATTATTACCAAATTTCACCAAACATAAGTTCTCCAGCCTTCTCTAGTCCGACAGGTTCTTTTATATCGGAAGAAGACAGGATTGATTCTGATATTGAAGCAGATATACTACAAGCTAACATCGGTATAAATCCATGATTTGTAAATTTCATTGCTTTAGATGAGAATACAACCGTCAGAACATGCTCTCCTGCCTCTCTGCAGTCGTCGAAGCATTTGGGCACATCACAAGTGTTTATTCGCAAGGCCATGTTGTCTTCTGTATCCTGTCAGCTTAAGAATGCTTCAGTTAAAAGTCATGTAGGCGACCCCTCCTGTGTGGTAGGTTATCATTATTAATGTTCACAGAAAATTCCGATTTCCGAGTGTGCCATGATTCCACTGGTTTTGATGACCCATAGTCGAACAAACATTTTATTGCCTCGTGAATACACGACAATTCTGTTTTTCGCTGCAGAGTATGTTTTTATTGATTAGGTTCTTCAAAAGTATTATGCTTGTGTGTTGCATGCAAATTGTTTACATTTCTCAAAATATCCAATACACTGTCATTGTTAGCTACAAATATCAGCCAGTATTTCAACTAAGTGTATGGAAAATGTCATTTTGTAGGTTTTTTGATGAGAAACCTTAGACACTGAATCGAAATATGTTCCCCAATTTTCCTCGTGTATTCGACCATATAGTGACGTCTTTAGCTCCGTAGTATTTTTCTTATACTCGGTTTTGCATTTTTACTCCATTCATGTTGGCAAACCTAGTTACTCGTTTTTACTAATAACAAGAGGGTAGATACAGTGTACTTTCAATATTTATCAGATGAAAAATAATGCAAGGAAAGGAGAGTTCAAACACACCCTGTTTGGAACTAAGATAACTAACGATTGGTGAATGCTCTTATGCTACTACACTCATACCCTCATGTGTAAGAGCTCACCTAGATGAATTAAAAATGGCCAATACGTCAAACACACCAGTCCATGAAGTTATTGACTCTTGGTTAGGTAATGTACACGTTGACTTCTCATTAAAGGGCTACGAGTGGACCGTGATCAAATCTTAAGTGTATATAGGAAGTTAGTTGTGATAGTGATATAATCATTTTGCTGTCCTATTTTGATTATCTTGTCACATCTCAAATTTTCAATTACCACGTTTCCTTGATTGCCGCTTCATTCCTGTCGGCAGGTTTTGTTATTTTCCTTCACTGTGGTAATACAAAGTCCATGAAAATAAACAGTTGCGTATTTTTATTCTGCTCAGCACTGTCTGCCAAGATCTCCAAGCATTTGGAGGTAAGCGTGTCGCTCACCTCGAGTGTATATTTTTAGTCTTGTGGGCCAAGCCCTAACTTCTTTCAGTGTTTTGCATTTTTGATCTTTCTTTGCTGATGGTATGTGCTAACTGCATAGAAATATGTGTATTAATTTCTGTTTTTAAAGAACAAACTCTTGAAGTATTCTTCTGCTTATGTGATTTAGTTGTTGAGGGGATCAATTCACCTAACGGGTGTTACAAATAAATACGAACTGTATTCGAAAGTAGTTCGTCACAAAAATGTAAAGTATATCGATAAACCAAGATCATGAATACGTTTTGGCGTTTATTGTCTAAAAGTTTTGAACTATTATTTATTTCACCAAAATTGAAGGTCGATCAAAAGGTTATGCATAGAAACAGGCAGACTGACTTAACGGATACTTCAAAATAACTTACAAACCTTTTCATCAGACGATTAGTATTCGTTTGTGGTAGAGATAATAGTTGATCTAGCGTAATAGCCCCTGAATTTTTTGAAGACTTCCCTTATTGTTAATTCAAGTATCATTTCTCGTTATTTATTGCTTCATTTTTCACTTTCATGGTTAGGTTCCTGAAAGATTGCCTAGTGATGTCGTGTTGAACCTCATGAATTCTTGAATTTTTGTGCCGTGGTCTTAATTTGTTTTCCTTCTGTTTGTTTTGAAAACGACCATGTAGTTATACTGTTCTAAGATATTGTTGTCTAGCCATTTACGAAGTTGTAAGTAGTTATTAAAACTAAAGAGCTTTTCTGGTTATCTATGGTTTTACATGAATCAGATTTAGAAGTATCAGGACATCATATGACATTTACATTTTGGTTTACCTGACTGCTAAAAGCTCATTCGCACGTACTTCTGGGTGGGTAGATTAGTTGCCCATACACAAATGATGAACTCTCTATATCTATGGAAACTACTTTTCTTGCTTCGACTAACAATCAAATGATCCAGATTATTAATATTATTATTATTATTGTTATTATTTACTACGTCATTATTCACCCTCTTTTATTCCTACCCTGTCTATACTTATTTTTACGGCTTATACAGCAGCTCGTCTATGGCGGAAATTCGATTCTATCTAAACGTTCTCGAGTCACTGTCCGGTTGAAAATTGTATGTTACTACCGAATATGAGTACTGGAGCAGTTTTTCTGAAACCACGTGCACCATTCAAACTGGCTGCCTTCAACGTTCGCACACTTATGCAGGTTGGACAACAGATAGGGCTGGCTATGTCTTTAGAAAGTCTTAATATCGATGTTTGCTGTCTATCTGAGACCCGTATTCAAGACTCTGGTGAAGTACTACAAATTCGCTCTCCATCTGTCGCTTCAAAAAGCTTGTTTCACGTGCGTTTATCCTAGGACCCTGTGGCATCTTCGTCTGGTCTTGCTGGCGTTGGTGTCGCACTAAGCGCTAGAGCTGAGGCGACACTAATCGATTGGATCCCCATAAACAGTCGGTTATGTGCTGTTAGATTAGAGAGTTCCATCAAAGTGAGAAGAAATCGGCGTGAGAAACGATGTCTTTTCGTCATCTCCGCCTATGCTCCGACAGATTGCAGCCCGGATGCAATCAGTCAGTCAGCCACAACAATCAAGGATGAGTTTTACCATCAGTTATCTGTTCTTCTCCAGAAAGTGCGTTCGACAGATATTGTAGTACTAGCCGGAGACTTGAATGCTCAGGTCGGGCGTCTAGGCACAGAAGCGAGTCGTTTAGGTGGCCGATGGGGACTCGTCGGTTGCAGGACAGATAATGAGGACCGTCTACTGCAACTATGCACAGACCACAACATGTTTCTGGCTAGCACTAACTTCCGGCACAGTCATCGCTGATGTGCCACCTGGCGTCCTCCCTCTGCATCTCATGCGTGGACTCAGATTGATCACATCGCGATCAGCTACCGCTGGCGTGGTTGTGTACAAGACTGCCGCTCCTTTTGGAGTACCTATCTGGACTCTGACCATGCCTTGGTCTGCGCCAATCTTACCTCACTTTTCAGTGGCCAACGAAGTGACCGCCATCAACGGATTGATATTAGCAAGCTGGTTGCAACTTCTGTTGCAAGTAAGTATCGAACCGAGCTAGCCTCTAGGCTAGCTACCATTCCACCGAAAAGTATAGATAAGCATTGGTTGCAATTGCATGACGCCATGAAAACGACGGGTACAGTCAGCTGTGGGTTCGCGAAACGTCCCGCTTATAAGCACTGGGTTTCTTCAAGTTCCTTACAACTCATTGAAGCCCGTCGGTCTACTCCGGGTGACCGTGAGTTTGACCATAAACGAAGTATGTTACGTAAGGAAATTGGGCAAAGCTTGCGTAAGGACCGAGAAGCCTGGTGGTTGAAGCGTGCTAATGAGCTGGAAGCAACAGCTGCATCTGGTTATTACCGGAAGCTCTTCCAACTCATCCGAGCCACTGGCAGCAAGAAGTCTGGTGTGAGCGAAACAATCTACGAGGATGATGGGACGCCAATCACTAACATCCATCGACGTCTTGGACGATGGACAGAATTTTCGAAGGGCAGTTCAACTGGCCTGCTGCCCCGGCAACATCGGTCAGACTGTCCTGCCCTCCATGGCCGGTGACGACTGATCCACCAAATGAGGCGGAAGTCCGCAAGGAACTCCAACTCTTGAAGCGTTACAAATCACCTGGCCCATATGACTTACCTCCGGCTCTTTTTAAAGATGGTGGTGACTTTCTGACTAAGGAACTAACGATGTTGTTTACAAAGGTCTGGGAGCTCGAGAGTGTACCAACGTCATGGAATGAGTCGATAGTTGTCCCTATCTTTAAAAAGGGTTCACGTCGTTCCTGTAACAACTATCGTGGGAAAAGTCTACTTCCGATTGCGTCCAAGCTATTGGCTTCCGTCATACTTCGTAGGTTGTTCAAAACCCGAGAAAGATTGACTCGCGAGGAGCAGGCTGGGTTTCGTTCAGGTTGAGGATGTATTGACTATATCTTCACCGTCCGCCAAATGTTAGAACACCGTCATACTTATCAAAGGCCAACAATCGTAGTGTTTCTGGACATCAGGGCTGCCTTCGATTCGTTGAATAGGACTGTTCTCTGGGATTGTCTATTGAAGAAGGGTGTGCCTGAGAAGTTTATTAACATCCTAAAAGCCCTATATACAAACACATCAGGCAGAGTGAGGGCATACAGCCACCTTTCCCCATTGTTCCATTCGAGCAGTGGGGTTAGGCAGGGTTGCCCAATCTCACCATTCCTCTTCAACTTTGCCATCGATGACATTCTGGAAACAGCTCTGATGAATGTAAGTGATGGTGGTGTGGATCTGTTGACTGGAGAAAGACTTCTCGACCTTGAGTATGCGGATGATATTGTCTTACTGTGCGATAATGCCCAAGCCATGCAATCCGCGCTGAATAAGTTGGCAATCAGTGTCCGTAGTTACGGTATGAGCTTTGCACCTTCGAAGTGCAAAGTACTTCTACAAGACTGGCAGGATTCTAATCCTGTACTCACCCTGGATGGTGAGCAGATAGACGTAGTTGAGAAGTTCGTGTATCTGGGTAGCTGCATAAGTGCTGGTGGGGGTGTGAGTGATGAGATCAATGCACGTATAGTGAAAGCCAGAGCGACTTATGCCAATCTGGGCCATCTTTGGCGCCTTCGTGATGTTAGTCTGGCTGTAAAAGGTTGGATCTACAACGCGTCGATGAAAGCAGTTTTGCTCTATGCTTGTGAAACCTGGCCTCTCCGAGTTGAGGATGTCAAACGACTCTCTGTGTTCGATCAGTCAGTCAGTCAGCTACAACGTAGGACCAGGCACATATATGCATCGGTCCAAGTTGCCATACCTCATTAACACAACAAGATGGACACCGGATTCATAAAAGTAGTTAATTCAAAGGTGGTAATATATAAAAGAAAGATTGCAATAAGGATATAGTACAGGAAGAAAGAATTAGTTCGTAGAAAGAAAGATATTAAGCGATTTTAATCTCTTAGTTTAAGGGAAGGCAGAGAGTGTATACACCGACGCCATTGTGATCGATTCTGAGCCATGATACCCAGAGTCTCCAACCATTGGTTACGATAGTCGCGCGGACCTCAACCAAGTTGTCTGCATCTACCAACATGGCTCAGATCAGAAGTTACTGACTTCAAGCACTGATGCCACGTTTTGGTTTCTCTGCTCCTAACTTTCTTCCAGCCATCTCGAACACCGGTTAGCATTACACGTCGTGGTAATCGGTGTTCAGGCATACGTAACACGTGGCCCAACCATCTCATTCGATGAAGATTCATAACCTCATCAACTGATTTACCATCATTTTCTAATACCCTGCGTCTAACCTTACTATTACTTACCCGGTGATCCCAGCAGACGCCAGCAATATTTCTAAGGCATCTGTGGTCAAATACTAATAGCTTACGAGTGTCTTCTACTCTTAATGGCCATGTTTCGCTGCCGTAAATTAAAACAGAAGGGACTGCCGCTGTGTTCGATCATCGTTGTCTTCGAAGGATTGCTGACATCCAGTGGCAACACCATGTTAGTAATGCAGAGGTTCGGCATCGTGTGTTCGGTCACAGAGACGATAATGCATTTGGTGTCACCTTCTTGAAACACCGACTTCGGTGGCTTGGACATGTTCTACGAATGTCGTCTCAGAGGATTCCACGTCGTGCATTATTTGCCGACTCTGGGACTGGTTGGAAAAAGCGGAGAGGTGGTCAGTATATGACATGGTGTCGTGGCATGAAAGAAAGCTGCAAAGTACTGGTTTGCGTTGGACCTTCACGGCTCCCTGGCTGGGGTCCGAGAGGTGGTGCGACACAATGGCGATCATGCTGTAACCTTCTTTTACTTTCTTCATAAAAAGTGGTTTTGTCTTCCTCAATTGAAAGATTTCTTCTGATTGTACCTTTCCGTTCCCCCATTTTTACCACTATTATTATTACACCACCTTACATCAATCTCTTCGTTATTATTCTCTCCTTTTTTCCCTTCCCATTAAATTCTCATTGTTTTGTGTGGCGCATATATATTTGGCGCATTCTTGTACCAATATTTATGTGTTTAAATAAATAAATAATAAAGATTAGTTGCTTTAGTAGTTCGCATGTATTTATAATAAGTATGGTACGTGAAATAATTATATATATGATAATTACGCCTTGTCATAGTTGCGTGCTTTTATTGCTACCTGTATTTTCTCTTTATGTGATATACTATAATAGTTAAACGTTATTCAGTAGTTCATTTTTTTACTGTAAATCAATTGTAGTGTTTTGTTTCTAATCATGCTCTCATCTGACTTATGCTACTAACTGTAAACCTACGCAATGAATTGAGATTAGTATGTTATCGATCAATGAAATGGTTATCCACCACTCTCGTAGTTTCATTTTCCTTTAGTCAGCAAAACGTATATGTAGTTTACTCATTGACCATTTTATCACCTGTAAAATTGTGTTCTTAGGTGTACTACAGACAGTTGATAAATACTTCATTCGTAATTTCAAAAAACATGTTTTTATATTTCTTTTTGACGCTTAATGGAGTAACTTATTATTTTTCTTATATATTTGTGGTTCTCTGTAGTCTTTTCGCAAGTATGTAGCGATTGGGACAAACAAAGGTGTCATATTTATTTTCAGTAAGTTCACATTATTCATTTCTATCATGCAAGTTTTCCTGCTTTCGTACGTTGTCCCACATGTATTACATTTTTATAATACTCCAAAACACAAACATTGGTACAAGGAGGCACCAAATATATATGCGCCTTTGTCATGCGATTTGTGTGAGGTCTGGAATACTATCCAGGCGCCCAAACAGAAGCAGGATAATGCTGTTATATTATATGTTCAGAAGTCATAATGTATAGATACTTTATACCTATTTTAAAAGTTCATAATAAAGAGTAGCAAGTGATCGAAATCACACAAAAATTAAATTAATATTAAAGTCGCAATTATGCTACATAATCTACTTTAAATATTTATATTTGTTTTTACTGTTCCTCCTGACTGTCTAACTAAAACTGTCACACTAATTAGCCACTTGGTAGTATTCAACGCCATCCTTCTATTCATTAGTAATTCAGATGAACTGATCATCGCCGGATATCTCAGTAGCAATGTTTCTGGTTACGTTATTAGGTAATACGATTCTGAATTTCTCTAGTCCGTCTATCCCATAAAAACAGATTTATCTTTCCAATGAATGCCAGCGAACACCAAGTCCATGATTTCCTACCTATTTTTTTCCAACTACCTGGCGGTAGTGATTTATTAAAACACAGAAATTAGTAATTTAATTGACAGTATGCGTTTTATCGCTCTGCCATTTTTTAGTCATTTACAACAATCAACTGGTTGTCTCTAATTTCAATAACTTCGACTTGCGTAAATGAATATTGTTGCTATTTTTCATTCTTGCTACAGCTGCTTGTAAATTTCTTGTCGGTTGTAAGAACTATCACCCACTTCGGTTTATTAAAACCTAGACATCTACACTGTTAAGAAACTTTCAAATAGTTTACCTGCATACAATCGTTAATCAATATGGGTTTAACTATCACTAAGCCGATAAACCTACATGAAGTTTTTGGTTGTTTGCTCAGTGAATTAAAAATACTGCTAAAATGGAACACAATTTTCACACTCCTGGAGTGCTTAGTACCAGGTTTGGCTTATTTCTTTGATTGCCAAAATAAATATAGGACATTTTTTATTCTTGTAGTCGTGCTCCTTTTCCTTGTTAGGACTTTATTTTCTCATCTGTTTTTAAACCTTACCAATGTTAGATTGCTTTTGTTTCTTTGAATACAATTAATATTGGTCCAGGGGCATTAGTATTTAATGTTTTTCGATAGCAGTTATATGCCAATCTAAACTGAACGCAATGTCTTCCAACTTACGAGCTTTCTTGTATCAGTTTTTTTATATTACACCAAAGCCTAAACCTAGTTTTATTATTTTGTTAGACCAAATATAGCGCTAGCAATTTTTTATTGTCACTGAGGAAGATCTATACATTATGTCAACTAATCAAGCTTCTACTTCGTTGATCCGATATTCATTGTCATTACATGTTTCAACTCTCCAATTACTCATTTCTGTTATGTAGATTTACATCAAGTCTTGAGACTTTGTTTTGGCAACATAAGTCCACCAAATACTCCTGAAGCAAAAGCTGGGGAAGCTCAAGGCCCAATAACTGTCTTAAGCCAGAATCCAAATGGAACTTTATTAATGACTGCGTATAGTAGTGGTAGAATAGCTGTTTGGCAAATTCCTGCTTCAGTCTTATCTGAGAAATCTGGACAAGATACAATAATGGGTCGCCAGTATGCTCCTGATGACGAGTCAGATATACCAGAAACATCACAGAGAAACGATGGTGGTCTTAACTCTATTCAATTAAATTGCAACTATGCACCACAAGAGGTCTCACTGACCCCCAAAAAGAGGGGTTCAGTCTCTTTTTCCAATAACGGTGGTTATGGGCGTCTCCTCTGTATAGTCGACGATGCTCATGGAGTTGGTCATTCAATCGGTCTTTGTTGTTTTACTACTGTTTCCTCGCTAGCTGCGTGTGTTGACACCGGAGGATCAGTGTTTCAGCTTAAGTTTACGTGAGTTTGAAAGCTATATTTGTTGTGATTAACGTCTATTTAGTTCCAGGATGATGTAAACACAATCATTTTAGAAATGATGTTCCATGAATTTGAGTTCATATATGATTATTTTTCTACCTTTCTGGATCCGACGTACTTTACGTTTTGAGTGACTAATGCATCTAACTTCCACACATCCTATTCTTTCTAGGTTCCTAACAATATTCACTGTACTGCTCAAATTAAGTTTTATGAACTAAATAAGCTTGGTGTCTGAGCGAAATCTGCACAGTCCCTCCAAATTTCCTAGTATGGCCGAGAGTTGGGAGGACCCGCTTTCTCTCTCAAAATGCCCTCACATGGCCAAGCGTGTATACAGCCACTTCCAAGGAAGTCGTACCCATTACCTTCTCACGGAGATGGTGTTAGTTACGAAATCGAGAAGACGAAAAGCGAATGTTCAGCGCTTTAACTGGGCTGGTGGATACAGAGGATCCACCTGGGAGAGTTTGAAAATCCTGATTCCGATCCATTGGTGCACATAGGCTCCAGGATCCTAAGGGAACAATGACATATGAATCTATTATTAGTCACCGGCTACATGAAACTGTATCTTTTAACGTTGCTCCACCGCCTTATGGGTTGAACCTTCACGTCAATGGCTCGCAGAGTGGCCCTCTAAGCATACCGCCTGCTTCGGTTTGGTCACTCGGGTAGTATCACGGCCCTCACACAAACCAAGTGACGAAGTGCAGCGCATATCTGCTTGGTGCCTCCTTGTACGAATGTTTATGTGTTGAAATAAATAATCAATAAGTGTTGCAAAGTTTGTGCTATCAACACAAACTTTGTTTCTGCAGTAAAGAAAATAAAAACAATATACAACAATACGATATTTTTATTGAACAGTTTTCTTTAACAGTTTAGTTCATTTCTAAGTACCACTTATTTTCACTGATAACCATTAACTCGGTGCTGCAACTGTGCTCAGACAATAGTTTCACATAGCGAGCCCCTGCACCAAACCAACGATGGACTCAAATAGACCATATTGCCATCAGTCATCATTGGAGTGGCTCAATAGAAGACTGTCGCTCGTTCTGGAATATCCGTTTGGACTCCAATCATGCTCTAATACGAGCATGTGTTTGCTTGCGTCTCTCTGAACGCGGGCAAATCACATCGAGAAGACCCATTAGAGACGAACTCAGTGACGAGGAAGTCAAAAGTAGATTACAAGAACAACTGAGGTCACATTTACGTAGTTCTGAAAACGAGACTGACCCAGATGTTGCTTGGAACGAACAGCTGTGGAAATAGCAGTGACATCTATTAGTGATTTAAACCAAAGGGTTACGAAGAACCAATGTATTTCTACTAAGTCTATTGCACTGATGGATTCTCGCGAACTTACCCCATCAGGCCCTAAACACGATGAAAAACGAAAACAAATCAAATCTAGATTAACCATAAGTCTAAGGAACGACCGTGAGCAGTGGTGGGCAACGAAAGCAAAAGAGATGGAAAAGGTGGCGGTTGTAGGCAACACCAGACAGCTTTTCAGACTAATAAAAGAAACGAATTAGGAAGTTATGTGTAAGTGAGACGATCTCGGAAAAAGACGACACTTATCTGCTCTCAGCCTAGACGCTTAGAACGATGGGCGTTGCACTTTGAGGAGCAGTTTAACTGGCTTTTAGTTACTCTACGACTACCCACCATTCCCAAACAGTCTGAATGGAACATTGAAGTAGCCCCCCCTCGACTCTAATTGAAGTTCAAAAGGCTATAGTTAATCTGAGACGAGGAAGAGCAGCTGGTCCAGATGGATTGGCTCCAGAGGTCTTTAAGTACGGTGGTCCAGCTTTAGCGATTAGGTTGATCAATAATTCAAAAAGACCTGGGAGTTGGACGTGATTTCATCTGACTGGTCGCAATTACTGATTGTCCTGATATATAAAGGGGTCAAAACCATCCTGTGATAACCATAGAGGGATTAGTTTGACTGACGTAGCATCTTAAATACTGGCTTCGATAATTTTTCTTTCTCTATTTGTCCATAGACCAAAAACTCCACTTATCTTGAAAATCTGATCAGCCCTAATGGGTTGGCGTCTGAGGAAATCTCTGCACGGATTCTGAAAGCTCGTTTGGCTTTTTCCAACTTACGTCACCTATGGGAAATGCGAAGTATCCGTCTATCAATAGAAGGATGAGTGTACTGTGTAGCAGTTCGTTCTGTTTTACGTAACGGCTGCGAAACGTGGCTATTAAGAGTAGAAGATACTTGTAAGCTACTAGTATTTGACCACAGATGTCTTGGAAATATTGCTTGTATCTGCTGCGATCACCGGGTAAGTAATAGTGGGGTTAGATAAATGTTATTACGGAATGACGGTCAATTGATTGATGAGGTTGTGAATCTTCATCGAATGAGATGGTTGGGCCACGTGTTACGTATGCCTGAACACCGATTACCACGACGTGTAATGCTAACCGGTGTTCGAGATGGCTGGAAGAAAGTTAGGAGCAGAGAAACCAAAACGTGGCATCAGTGCTTGAAGTCAGTAACTTCTGATCTGAGCCATGTTGGTAGATGCAGACAACTTGGTTGAGGTCCGCGCGACTATCGTAACCAATGGTTGGAGACTCTGGGTATCATGGCTCAGAATCGATCACAATGGCGTCGGTGTATACACTCTCTGCCTTCCCTTAAACTAAGAGATTAAAATCGCTTAATATCTTTCTTTCTACGAACTAATTCTTTCTTCCTGTACTATATCCTTATTGCAATCTTTCTTTTATATATTACCACCTTTGAATTAACTACTTCTATGAATTCGGTGTTCGTCTTGTTGTGCTAATGAGGTGTGGCACTTTTGTCCGATGAATATATGTGCCTGCTTCTGACTGACTGATTAACTCGGTGGCGAACTCATTCTGTTAAGCTAAGTAATTTTATGGAGAAAGTTATCTTCATTCTATGATTGTTATCTATATTTTTTGTTAATATTTTATGAATATTGGCATATTATTTTTAATTTCAGACAAGGCTTAGTTGGTATGAAAGGCGAATCTATATGTTTCTTTTCTGGAAGGTAAGCTTTTGAGTAACAGTTTGTTAGCTGATTGTTTTTTGTCGGCATTTCATTGTCGAATGTCAGTGTTCATTAGAAATAGGTAATTTATTTTTATTTTTATTTTCATTACAGTTACATGTTATCACGTAAACATCGCATAAAAAGTTCTCTTAAGTGGTCGAAAAGTTAATATAAAGTTTTACAAATAGGAATCGATAATTTGTACTGATTTAAGTCTCTAAAGAATATGAACAAATATTTTTGATCAAATCCATTTGAAACATTCTCTGATTTGCTTCATTTTTCGCATTATTTTCGTTCCTATTTAAAAAACGTCTATCAAAGTTATCTTTTTGATAGCAGTGCACACTGTTATAACTATAAATCTTTAATCAATACATAATTCTGTTCATGTAAGGCCCTGTGTCCACACTGTTAACCTTTTATGTCTCTAGTTTATTGGAGAAAATGCCCTGTTGAAAAATCAATCTTTATAGAAATAATAGTGAACCATAAAAGTAACAGCAAAGTACTAAGAAATACGAATCAACTTAGTATCTGAAATAAGTTGGAGCAGCTTTAAGGTTTATTGTAAAAAAAACACTGATTGTGGTTATTTCTATGGTAAATGTACATACGCTGACGTGACATTTTCTATTTGTTTTTCCTCAGTCATGGAGAAATATGTGCAATGGAAGCCCTTGGATTGAATGCGTCGAAAACTAATGGACATTTTGATTCAAAACAGTTAGATGATCAACTTAAAGAAGCTAAGCAGTCGATCCTAAATTCTTCTGCTCTTCTGGCTCTGGCTTCGTTTACCAAACTGATCATTGTACAGTTGCGTCCTCGTGTTCAAGTATCCCACTGGCAGGTTTTGAAAGTTAGTTCTTAGATAGTATCTCCAATTGTTGTCGTCCCAGATTAGTCAATGTATTCCTTTGTTTGTTTCTGTTTTTTTGATGTCACAAAAATTGTTATGGAGTTGTTGGGATATTTTTTTGTTATGATGCTAGATTATTAGCTTCGTGAGGTTGTGTTTAAATCCTCAACATGAATGCTTTTATTTAGAAGTAATGGTTCTGTTGTGTGGTATGGACTTGTAAGTAAGATGACTATGTTATATTTTTTAACCATACAGTGCAATTTTTTTATTCATTCCAGGGACCACCTGCATTCCTTCCCTTTTTAAATTGGTACTGGAGTGCTGATTCTCCTGATAATGCATTTATTGCTTTTGGTCGAGGTTCAGTTGTTTACATTATGCAAGTTTCTAAGATTTCCCAGTCAGACAACACTTCTGTTACTTCTTTACGATTAAATGATTCTCCTTTTCCTGATAGTTCCACCCTCTTACGTTCGAATACTTCAAAGAATAGCGGGAATCGGCTTGGTTTTAGATTGTTATATTCTTTTAGTTTCGAACAAAACTTTCTCAACCTGAAGGTAAATAATATTTGATCGTTTGTAGTTGAGCAGATTACCATATTGTTTGTCTATTTTTCTAAAATTGTTGAACTGATAATGTTTATTCATATATATATATATATATATATATATATATATATATATATATATATGGGTGGTTAGATAGATTTCAAGAAAATCGGTCTGATTCAGGTTATTCCTTAAATACCAGGTCACTGTTTTGGTTACTTGATCATACTGGATAAAAAAGTAGAATATGAATCTGTCACACATTTGACCGGTGTGTTACATTCATCCTTAATCCATAAAATATATCACGTATAAAATAAGTTTCGTTCCTATCTACCTGTTGTTAAATGAAGAGTTCAAAATACTTGTGTTCACCTCTACATTTCACTTTCTAGTTAATGCTTTCGTTTTATTCGGTTTCGGTTTTCTTTTCTCATTTCTTGTTTTGTTTTTGGTTTCTATTAGTGGATCTCTTTTAATCAACTTATCGTTGTAAATGAATGTGAACAACTTCATTTGTTGAATAGTATAACTGGGGAAATGCTAGAAGTAAGCCTTATTCTCTTGTTTATCAGTTTTTTAAAAATGATAATCATTAATACTATTGTGGTGTGTGCTACTTATATTGATATAAGTAGTATATATCGCGAGTTAAAACGTAATATCTGGCAGCAGAAGATGAGGTGAAGATCAAGAAAGGAAGAGCGAGAGCACAATGGAATTTGTAAGAAAACGCATGTACAATGGAATGGGAGACAATGGATTAGTGTTTGCAACGAAAACAGTCCAGTTTGATATGATGCATTGATATTTTGCAAATTGACGATTGACTTTATGGTATTCAGATTTTATTGAGATAGTCTGTAATTTTGTGCTAAATGCATTCGATTGTCCCCACCCGTGTTCTTGTTCACTACACTATTACTGTCATTTATGCGCCGTAGATTGTTATCGTTATTGTACTCTGGATAATTTATTATTTTCTTTGAAGTGCGGAAGCTACAAATTATTAGTAGTGTTTCATTTCAAAGATCACAGTTGTTGATAACTTGAGATTGAGGAAGCCTAATCCCTTTGTATGCATATAGAATATAATTCAGTGAATTACTTTTCATTTAATAGGTTGTGAATACATAAGATTGTTTATTGTAACAAAATTTAAACTCAGTATGATAAACAAGTTACATGTGAAGATAATTGTTTTTAGCAGGAACTCTTATCCCGTTGTTTCTGCATACCACATTTACATCCCACCAATTTAGTGTTAAATGTATTACCAAAAGTTAAAAATAGGTTCTCTGACTAGACAACTAATCACTTTAAATAAAAGTTTTACTTCTTTTGAAACCCCTTTTGATTTACTACTTAAAACATCTCACTCAGTCTCTTATTTATTTATTTGGTGTGAAGTTTTGTCTAAGTATTGTGTAAATACAAGGGACGGTTATCCCTTTTTTTTGCTACCACTTCATTTTTTGGGTTCAAATTAAATATGAGTATGGAATATATAACTGTGACACATATGTATTCGCCATTTTCTACTATAGAAATATTTACCACAGGATGCGTTGGTTGAATTGTCAGTGAGATTTTACGTACTTTACAAAAACGAGTCATCTCATACAAAGTTAGTTATTACGAACTTTTCTTTTCTGAAAGCTTGCCACTTGTTTAGTTTTTTTACGGATTGCTTGATTTTAAAGAATCACCGAGAGTAACCAGTCTGTTATTATCACAGAAAATTCATGTACATATACCCTTTCATCATAATAGCAACAGACTGAGAATTGTTATTCCTTTTTCCGTGTACAGAATTAATAGACAATTCACCGTATTTTTTTTAACATACCTTAAAAACAAACATAAACAGCATTACTTTGGACTACAGTCACTATTATTTGGTTAAGTGACATCTCTTTCCTTTGAAATATTGCTAAAAGAACCCTGTTATCTACCTACCGTGATTGTGACCAAATACCGTTGTTTCTCTTGCGTTCACATGACAACTGGGTACAGTGTATTTGTTTGTGATCAGTTATCATTTGACAGAGTATCGAACTAGTCGCTCCTGGTAGTTTGTATGTGAAAGTTCCCCAGGTTTTTATTCTAGCTTCAATTATTACTTGTTATCAGTTTAAGTGTAGTGAACGAGAACACAATTTGGGACAATTGGATGTCTTTGAATACAAAATTACAGAACATCTTAGTAAAATCAGAGAACCATACAGTAAATACTTCATTTGCAAAATGTCAGTCAGTCGTCTCAGAATTCCTTGTCCTTTCATTTCCACACCAATCATTCTTTGTTCTCGTTCTCTTTTCTTTGGTCTTCTTAACCTTCTACCTCCAGGCATTTCACTTTCGATTGATGATGCATATTACTTATATCTGTCAACATCAGTAGCACACACCACAATAATACTACCCTAGATTATACGAATAATGATTTTTTAGCTCATTAATATTATTTACTATATAACGTTAAATGTGTAATTTCTTGCAATCCTTTTTTAGACCATTGATATCTCAAATATTCATCTCCGTCTTAATTCGGATTTGTTTAAGTTTCCGAAAATTAGTGAAGCTCTTGTAAGTTGTTATAAATGTTATAACTTTTCGTTTGGTTCAAATTAATTTGCTTCGTTTGAGATTTTGACGGGAATTACGCGCGTATACTTCTTTGACATCTTATGTTTCTTTTGTACATCAAACGTATATCTGAAATAGTCTAAGTGAAGCTAATGGAGCAAGAATTACTGTTGCCTTTCGTACCTACCTATGTTGTAATTATAACACGTCTTTGTTTAGTGCACGACAGGTTTTTGTCTGTGTTATTTTCCCCTTCATAGCTTCATTATTGATGACGAATTATGTTGAGTTTTGATGAATATTTGTAGCTTACGTGGTTGATTTAGGTAGAGTTTCGTTCTCTAAACTGGATGGTTTAATTGTGGAGCTTTCATTGTTCTTCTGAATAACATCTTCAGCACAAACTTCAAATAGAAGTGAAGTATTAAAGATTCCCATTGTGAAAATTAGAACAACACATATAAGCGAACAATTGTTTTCGATTAGATCGTCATCAGGCTTTACTCTAATATACATGAATATTTATACGAAAATTTTTTAAACCAATCAATTTCTCCATATATGATTCACAGCTTGTCCTGTTGACCTCGATCGTGATTAGATATTGGTAACCTCTAACCTATCATTATCTGCCTCTTTATTTTAGTTGTATCTTTTTTTGACCTCACCCTTAATCCCTTATCTGTCCATGATTTTTCTGATTGGTTGGTAAAGTGGATCAATTTTCATGTGTTTGTTAATTGCTGATTGACCTGAGTCCCATATTTCTAAAATTCTCTGGTGATCTTAGTATGCCTTCTATCCATAATTTGAACCTTTTCCCAGTCGAATATGTGCTCACAGTTGTTCACATGCAAGCGAAGATATGTCATGGCGATGGCTTCAGATACTCTATTTTTTGTCTCTTTATATCACCATGTTAGCTTCCAGCTTTTCTTCTTTATAATTTACCTATTTTTCATATCTTTTGGTGTCACTTGTGATTCTGGTTAGTTTTTTTTTTTTACCGTATTAATGACCTAACACCGGCCTGTGCCCAAAAATAGTATTTGCCACAAAAACTTGTCGTAATTCAGCAACTATATGCAGCTTCACCCTTAAGTTTACGTGTCACAGCCATTTTGTGATGGCTATATTGATTATGGCTAACTGATAGTCGTTTAATAATCTACTTTCAGTCTCAAAGATTAGCTATGGGGATCGAGATTTGAACTTGCATTCCAGCAGATGAAATTCGTAATGCTGTATAAAAGCAGTTGCATAGTGAATTTCTGAAGGTAGCAAATTCATTTCCAGTTGTTTTACCTTGCAACGTTACTGAAAAAAATTTATAACTAGTGTACATTTTGGATTCATCATTTAAAACTTACTGGACAAGCCCTATTTATTCACGATGGGATGGGTGCTGGTTATAATCTGGTGCATAATTTAAAATATTTATTTACTTATTTCGAATTCACGTTTACTTTCTTATTAAACAGTCTTTTTAACAACTGTAATGTGTTGCGAAATAAATTCGTCAAATAAAAGTTTGTAAACATTTTGCTGAGGTTTTAACCGAATAAGATATATATATTTTTTTGTTCATCAAATCTGTTTTCTATTAATCTCATTTTATGCAGGCTGTTGCTGGGGTACGAGCTTGTATGCATTCCATTACTGCTTATGGATCTCAGTTATTGATCCTCGGTGAAACCGGGTTGTACCTGATAGCATTACGTACATGGAACGAGGTAAACTTTAGCTCCTATTTTAAGAAAGAAATTACTCGATAAATTCATTTATTTTGAAGCAACATCTTGTTACTATAATTCCCAGTTATAAGTACTGTGTTACTAATTTTTTTCGAACACAAAACAGTAATATAATTATAATTAGTTTATCACTTTGATTAAATTATCAAATCCTCTATGATCAGTCTTCAATTTCTACTTCAATAAATTTAACATTGTAGATGTCGATTAAAAAAATCATTAGGTAAACGCAGTTATTTCTCTACTTAAATCCGTCCACAATATTTTAAAATGTTTAAAATACCCTTCAATTGTTTTTCGGTTGTTTTCAAGCTCTAAATATGTTATTAAATAAAAAGATTAACCTTAGTAATAACTGTTATTCAGGGTGACTACGAATTTTCGTAATGATTGATCATAGTTGTTTGTGATAGAATTCAATATACTCAGTTACATATCGGTTATCTGTAATGAAAATTACAAATAATTTAAACATCAGGGGAATAAACTTAAAAATGATGTACTAGTTAGTGAAGCTTTTTATTTTAATAGCCAGGATGGTCATCTGTCTGAATGACTTGTAGTTACATACTTCGGTTTGCGAAACCGGATAGTATCATTAACCCTCATATCCAAGTATTTAATAAGTTAATTTAAATTTCAAATTATGACTAGTAAAATAAATACAGAAGAGCGCTCCCTCCTATCTTCTCAGAGAGGTACTGTTCCTCTTATTATAACTCCTGTTAAATTTCAAAAATTCCAAGATAGTGATTCAAGAACGTATCTACGAAAGTTGTTATCAGAAACTCTTCATTCAGAGAATTGTTGCAGTCTGTCTTCTGTACTGAATAACAAAAGAAATTCTCTTAACGTATCGTACCGGTCGCGCACGGCCTTTTCTTGGAAGGTTTTTAATGTGTTAGCTCCGTTCTTCAAAGGGCCTTACCGCCGGAGACGGGAATCCGTGAGGTAAGGTGAGGTGTGACATTTTTAGGGTCGACCTTTTCTAACCCCACCCCTCCTTGTGGGAAGGCAGCATCGCTGCAGATGCTGGTTGTCCGAGGGAAACACCTTACTGCTGTCACACCCCTCTACAGTCAGCAGTTCGACTTCGCCCTCAGACCTTGAGTTGCTGCTTTTAGTCTTACCGTTCTCCAATCGACCTGCCTGGCATGGTAGAACCTACAGGAACATGTTTCAGCCAATATAGCTCAGTTGGGTCATCACGATAGGCAAGCCCGACCACCGCGTCAAGGTAGCAGCTTCGGTCGGGCACAATGTGGTAAACTTGATGAAACACTGTAAATAATCTCAGCAGCTTTATTTAGATCAACTTGATGTTTTTTGTCGACTAAATAAGCGAGAATATAACTTTTGATCATTCTTACTTGTACTTTACTCAACCAAGACGGATTGTGTTCTGCTATGCAATGATGGGCGAGATTATAATTTATGTATAGACCAATCAGATTTAGGAAATCAAGTCTTGGATGTTGGCGCGAAATTCACTTATTCAATTCTGTTTTGGCATTATGGCTAGTATCAGTTCGTAGTGAAAACAGTCAGTCAGTAACAACGTAGAACTTCGTGAAAACACTAACTCTAATTCCGAACTCTAACGTCCAACTCTATACCTAATCTTAATTCCTCTCTGGTTTATAACTACTTTAACCCTGGTAAGTAGGTGAATATCCCCAAGGTCATATTAACACCACTCAAAGGTCGTCTCACCTCGATGACTTCCTTGCCAAATTGTACGCTCTGTATAACTTGCTCCAGAGGAGTATTTGGTTTTGTAAATACACATAAATGTGACGAATTCAGACAGTCTGTCTTTATTGTTGGTTTTCATCATCGGGCGTTTGTCGAAAACCACATTCAATGTTGGTTTAACGTTGATCGGTTCATGATCCCAATTAAACAATCAACAATCTCTCCAACCCTATACTGATAAAACCATACCCAGTTGGGCTGCAGCAAATGTTTTCTGCACCTCATTTCTTAGCCTTTCAGTTACTCCCTCAATAGTCATTTAGGAATTGTAATTTTGAGAACATTACTTTCGTCGGGACGGTAGTTACATTCAGTCTTCTTTTCATTTCATTCATGTGTTTGTTGATGAATTTCGTTGGAAATCCATTTCTACTAAGCAGATTACGAATATTACGCAATCTACATTGTTGTTATCAGAGCAAATCATTCTAGGACTATGGTACAACACTATAGAAATGAGTATATTGTTAAACTGCAATTTATTGAGAAGATGGGTATTTACACTTCACGTTCATCAATATATCAATCAAGAAATAATAAAAATTTCATCAAATAGATAAGTACAACTTGACATTTATTCTGTTGGTTTTAATACAATCATTGTTTTCTTCAAATTTTCCATATTTTTATTTATTGTATGATAGCTATGTTGCGTATTTTCAAACATAAATATTTGCCTAAATATTCTTCCAATTTATTTCAAAATTATGTCTTCAAACGAAATTATGTTTTAGAGTGTTATTTTTCTTCTACGCCGTAAACAACTTCAATTGGGTCTTAATTATATGGAAGCTGCATTAAAATCAATAACATCTGTCAACCAAACTAATGTTTCTTATTTTTCCAATGAAACAGTAGATAATGATTACAGTGAATCCTTATTGTATAATCAAATCCTGACTATTCTTCATGACGAGGTGCTTCATGTTTTATCGTCTCAGAATGATGAAAATGATAATTGGATATCGGCGTCTTCAGTGATTGAATCAATTTTTAGGATAGCTTGCATGATTAAGAAGCCGTAAGTGTTTTTTCTACATAGTCTAGCAACAAATTGTGTACTAATTCAAAGACTGTGTTTTAGTCTTTGGGTTTTTGTTCCATGGGTTTGGAGCTCGTCAGTGAAGAAACGTAAAACCGAGCACAAACACCTATCTGTCCATGTTGCTACACTGCGTTAGCACAGTAAGACAAAATTGTTTAGACAAATACCAAAGTAGAAATATTAGTAATATCTTTCAATGCAAAAAGGATTAGGGGTAGAAAATAAGACAGGAAAGGAGAGAGTCAGTTCACGAAATAAAAGATTCGAATAATTTTCAAACTTGGGATCTAAGTGAAGATAAAAAGTGAATGCATCTGTGCTATTGAGATCAATCCTGAGCCTTGCAGCCGGACGTCTTGATACGTTGATCACGATAAATGCTCTGACTTCAATCGGATATTCAACACTTACCAACATGATTCAGAGCAACAAGCGATAAATTCATGGATTGATGGCACGTTTTGACCTGACCATCCCTATTTTCCTCTGGATCTACTAATGCTATGTCAGCCAAGATTGCAAGTTCAGGTAGGAGGGAGTTGTTGGTCATACTCACTTAATACTGTGAACAGTTTTCACATCATTCAGTGGAAGTCAGCAATGTCCACAACCCCTTACTGACAAAATTAAAAAAGATTGTTTTCAAGATATAAAAATTACCTTACTATAAAGTCATTTTAAAAATATTATGAACTTCTCAATTAATATTATTAAATATGTTTAGTTCTTTTGTATTGATTAACCGCTACTGTGTTAAATGTGAAAATTGTACCGGGAGCTCACCTCTAAAAAGTTTTCGGGAAAATATTGTATGTTGTAGTGAACCGAGTCAGTACCAATCCATGCTGATTTGCTCTGGGTTGTTGCCTGATATTAGCATTCCTCGTTCAATTATTTCTGCTTCCTGTTTTCTGCAAAAATTTACACTTAAAATAATCGACTACTGGATGATACCATTTATTTTGTTCTTTAGTTTTCCGTTTTACAGTGTGGTGGTTAAATTAACGACGATGCCGTTGTGCATCATTTTCGAAGTTGCGCTAAGTCAGTCGAGACATCCTCGAAACTACCAAGTATTTTCAAAAATCAGTCTCTAATTAAGCTACTATCGAGATTCGTAACCTTTTCCAAGGACAATAATTCAGTATAGATTTAATTCATGCTTACTGAATCTTTACTTGGTACCTGACTGTAGTTTAGGTTTACACACCCACTTAAACAGTCCAGTTGATCCAACATTATTTGAGATTATGACTAAACTTCTATTTCCCATTTTCAAATTTAAAAAATAACTACCGACGTAAATATAAAATGTTTTTAGTTAAAATGACTAGTAATGAATTTTCTTTATAGCAGTTCCTTTTTTGGATATTTCTTGTTTTTATTGCTCATTACTCTTTCTGGGGTTCAGTCTATGTATTTATCCATTGGTTACGTGTTTTTTTTAGTGAATTCATTTGGTTAGAGTTATATCCAGCTGTCCGAAATCTTCCCCAGTTAGCATCTGCTTTATTTAATGCTATATTTTCTATCTTGAAGTCATTGCCTCCGTTCGAACAATTACGTACAAACTGTTCTCAACCTCTACATGAAATTAATTCCAAGCAGGCTTTCATTCAACTCCCTCCTGATATGAGCAAAGAATTAATTGATTGGTGCTTACATGAAGATGATGCGTTAGAGGCAAACATAGATGATATGAACTCGACGTGCAGTTATAATTTAATTGATAGAAAAGTTAGAACAGAAATCTGTCTTCTTCGTTTACACCCATCATGCCTGGATCTAAACTATGTAAGTCAAAGTCTAGAAATCCTTCCCTAGATATCTTTACTACTTAATCGTTATCAAGCTAGTTCTACTTGTTTTTTTTGGATGGATTACGGTTTCGAGTATTGGTCCAAGTTATGAAGGGTGTTTTTAGATGGAAAAAATCTTGCCCTAAGCTTTTATTTAATTCTAAAACGTCCAGTCTTCAGAACATCTCATCTTCACCTATGAAACTTGTTTATTCAGCTAATAGTTATCTCATTTAGTTAAAACATCATGTAAATACTGCCATAATCGGTTGACACATGTTCAGATATTGTAGCCTTTTTTTCACATATTGAAGTCAGCATCGAGTTCAGTAGGGGTCATCATGCAAAATACTTTTTATAATCCCATTACCGTCTTGAAAACTGTAAGCTATTTATTGTGTAGCGTAATGTAGTTGTTTCAATAGTCAAGATGATGAATCAATTGAAACTAGACCACCATGGAAAACCTGAAAGCACTGGACGGCCGTTCCTTCCTAATGTAGGACCCCTCAGCGGTGCACATCCACGACCCCGCCTCACGGGATTTGAACCCACGACGTACCAGTCGTGGATGCGTACTGCTGAGGAGTCCCACATTAGGACGAAACGGCCGCCCAGTGCTTCCAGGTTTTCCATGGTGGTCTAGCTTCAATTGACTTATGATCTTAACTATTGCAGTTACTACAATCTCCACAAAACCCCTTCTGATACTAATGTAGTTATGTTTGTTTTTCGTCTATTGTATTATAAAGAAACCATAAAGTAATGAACACTAATTCCGTTATTCGCCATAATTTGACAATTTTTCTATTCGTTCGATTTCCCTAACACCATGCAAAAAAGGTAAATTTTAACACCCTTATTTCAACAGCAAGATTTGAGTTTTTTAATTTTAACTTTTAAGTTTAGTTACTATGGTAGTAGGAAGTTGTTATATCACAAGGTGATCTCCCCGACTTTGCGTTACATCCTATCTTAAAATAATTGAGTATATGCGATACTCTTGATATCTAGAACAAATCCTTTTAACTACCATAAATGAATATTCAAAGTTCCTCCATCCAGTATTACTGATAGTCATCCTTCCTTCATAAAAAAGGTAAAATAAATTTTCAAAACAATCAAATAAATTCACTCACTAGGCATTTGTGTACGAAAATCGCTAATACTACCCGGTAGTCCAAATTGTAGCAGGTAGGGCGGAGTTCGAACCAGGAACTTAGTGGATGAAATTCGAACGTTTTGACTAATCAGCCACCGCACTAATGTGAACGACGAAACCCACACTAATCACCAGCACAGCGCAAATAGAGAACTAAATGCATTCTTAAAAGTGAGTTTGTGATGTCTCTTGAATAATTTTTGGTAATCACAGTCATTGCATAAATACAGAGCTACTAACCTCTCTAGTTGAATTAAAGAATGTCTATTAAAAATGAAAGCGTGATATGAAACAGTATAAGAAAAACCTGTAGAACTTCAAATTTTAAAGAAAGTCATTCAAAGTAATTCCAAATAGATGAGGATTTAAATCTCGACATGAAGGTAAGTTGATAAGGATTCCCAAAACTAGGATTTGTTTTTTTAATGGAACTTATATTTAAGAAGTTGTATACCACCAAATAATTCAAAACATTTCCCTAAAATCTAATGCAATCAATTTTACTCCTAAATGCATCTTTAACTTGTAGGTTTGCAATATTTCTGTAGACACAAATAGTTTGATTTTCAAGCCTTGGGTTTATTTTAGACTTATACATTGATTTTAATGGTTATGCTTGTGGAAGTCAGAAGTTATTGTTTACCACCTATGTTTTCACGTTATTATCCCATGGAATAAAAAGACAGATTGCAGCTGTAATTGTGGTACAACAAACGTAGTCGTTCGATAGTACTGATCCACTTTAATCAGTGACTTATGCAACATGTAATCAGATTCTACATGGCATTCTCTACTGATCACTAGTTAATAATTGGAACAATATCTATGAAACTCAAGACTTTACCAGGCAATCATAAATGAGCGATTCGAAAGCTGAAGTTAAAAACAGTCAGATATTTGTAGTATTCATTTAAACAAACCATGTGGAATTCAACTTGCCTTATGTTAGAAGTACAAGCAAGCAAGTGGCTAAACCATTAAAGCAAGACCGCAAATATTAAAAAGTTTTCGTTTCCCAAATATTTCTTGTATTTGTAAATATGTTGGTTTAAATTTCTAATCAAAATGTTGATAATCTGTAGATAAAATGAAAATTGTTGTGTTTAGATTTAACGTACTGAAGCCACAGTAAATGTTTACCACCATTTAACGAATGCTTGTTGGTACTTTCGTTTCCTCAGTGAAATAACCGTACAATTACTTATTTTTCCCTTACGGGTTTTTGATAATTATTTTTATAGTTACATTCAGGCAAATAGCCTGTCTTATAAAGTAATAAAATGTTATACCTTTATCGTCTATTATCATTTGAGACAATGAATATCTTTGAATTAAACAGTAAGCAATAACAGAAAGGACTGTTCGTTATTCGTCATTTGTCAGTTACTTTCTTAATGAATTTACTATTGTACCACTTAGGACAATTATTTGGAATTCATTTCCTCTAAAAAATTTCCACTTATAAACGATGTCAGTGATTGGTACGCTGATAATTAGGTTACATTTGAAAATCTTATTTATATCATTAATTCTAACCGTATTGACCAGTTGAGTCAACATCAGTGTCTTTAAATACCTTTTTAAATAATTACACTTATCGTCGGGATTTCGACAGAAATTAAGTACATATGCAGTAAAATAAGTTCTATTTGTTGGGAGATGTTAAGCTTTTCAAAGTAACTGTCACTCATTCCGGTAAAAACCAAATTTCATCGTAGTTTTGTAGCAAATATCAAAGACTACGCATTCCAAGAAAAGCTTTATTGAAACTATTCTGATTATCGATAAAGTATTTAATTGTCGCCCCTGTCATTAGTATTGTATAATTTGCAAATAATCCACACATTTTTCATTGGATTTATGGTGTTGCGGTTCGCTTAAATCAATTAACCAGATCCAAGCAGTATTTAGACAGCACCGTGATGTAGTCACTCAACTTAATGACCGTATGGTAAACTTAGCTCTAAGGTTTCACCCAACATTAAACACGATACAAATTATTTGTTGCAACCCAGTAACTGGTTATTTTGAAATATGTGATTAGTAACTCCGAAATTCTTTATTTCTTTCATTAAACTAACGTCACTGTAATCTGGTAGTTAGTTTTACATACATGTTTTGACCAGTTTTTTTAAAAATCTATTTAACAGGCTGTTAAGTTGTGCTGGACCAATAGTCTGTTCGATGCCTACTTACATCTGTACACAGATATTTTAATGGATTTCGAAACGCCTTTCAACGATCTCATACAATACCTGACCAGTAGTTTGAACGATTCCAATGAAGAAACAGGTATTGTGTGTACTTTTTCTATTGCTTTCGTTCTTTTTCACTTTAAGGCCGCAAAAGGTGGCCATTAGGAGTAGAAGATACTCGTAAGTTACTTGTATTCAATCACAAATGTCTTGGAAATATTGCTTGTATCTGCTGCGATCACCGGGTAAGTAATAGTGAGGTTAGACAAATGGTATTACGAAATGACGGTAAATCAGTTGATGAGGTTGTGAATCTTCATCTGCTGAGATAGTTGGGCCACGTGTTACGTATGCCTGAACATCAATCACCACTTCGCGCAATGCTGACTAGTGTTGGTGATGGTTGGAAGAAAGTTAGGAGCAGGGAAACCAAAACGTGGCATCAGTGCTTGAAGTCAGTAACTTCTGATCTGAGCCATGTTGGTAGATGCAGACTACTTAGTTGGGGCCCGCGCGACTAAATATTACAAAGTTACCAGTGTTGGTTATCCTGTATTATTCAGAAGCCGTATTCCAATTTTATGATGAATAATGATAAAATCTAGTCTTTTCAGCATCCTTTATTTTTAAACTACTGTTGGTATTATTAACTCCAACTTTGTACATTTATCACAGTGCGCCGATATGAAATGTAGCAACGTGGACTAATACAAATTTCCTATAGGTCTTTATTTTAATCCATTTATTTGTAAATTTCAGTCACTTCTTCGATTCATGATACAAAACAGTTTAGTATTTTTTTATGATATTGGTTTTAAGACATGAGTTTTTGCCATGTTGTACTACTTTGTATTCTTTGCGTTTGTATTTCGGTGTCGTCATTCGCACAGGTATATATACTACGGTTTTCACTATGTGTGTTATTATATGATGAAAACCACAACTAAACAAGATGACAGTTTTCATAAACATCTAAAATTTTCATAATACCCTTGCTGTTTCAACTTGTCATTGTGAATATATTTACCACATATAAACACAGACTTTCGAAAAATTGACATAAAACCCCAGACCAAAAGCGTATCGATACATCTAAACTGGATGAAAGTAGGTAAAGTATAACAACGTTAAAAGTCACAAGAACCACATGAACGAAAATTTATAAAAAATAAAGAGTATCAAGTGAAGTAGTTTTTTTGGAGTTTATTCTGAAGGTGATCACAAATTGATATTATTTGGAAATTATGGAACAATAAGCATTTATTTTGTCTTAGTTTCGGAATTCTAGACAATACACTTATGACCCGACCCATGATCTTCATATCTCCATGGTAAGGACAACATTATGTTGCCGGTAAAGGCGGAATTCAGATATCTTCATATTCATTTTCACTTTGTTTTCAAGATATTGCAAAGATTATCCTATGCTGTCAGTGAGTGAATCATCTCACTCCTAACCTACTTGATTCTATAATTCCCAACTTCATATGAAAATACTTTCGAAGATTGATGTAGAGTGATTGGATGCTTAAAGTTTATGAGCTGATATGTAATACACGCATTCATATTGTATGACTTATCTTAAACGATATCATCTAGAATCTGCAAAGTACACAATCATTTAATTAAAATTGTTTGGTTCACTTCCTCTATCGCAATTTTATTTATACGTTTTATTTCTCCCATATCGTAAAATTCATCATATCACCTTTATGACATGTGTGTTTTCATTAGATCGTTTGAAGTTTATGCTGTTCTTTTTTCATTCTATTATTTGATTTTTCTCAATGCTGTTCGATAATATAGAGAAATATGATCGTAACAGAGTAGAAAAATGTGGACATTGTTTACTGGTCTTGCTTCGTTCAGCATTTGCAGGCGAATCATTCTGCCATCAACGTTTACCCTCACCACTGCATCAAGATATTCCCTTAAAGGTTAAGTTTAATGTACTTCTAAAATCTTACGTTGTTGTCTAATCTACGTTAAATCAAGTTGTGTTTTTGGGATCCTCTTTTACGTTATTAATAGTTGTATTTAGAAAATATTGACGAAATTTAAGGGGACATTTGTGTCATATTTTCACTCGAAAAAGTGACATTCGAATTAGCGTTTTGTTGCTTTACAATCGAAACCAGGAGGCACAAATATTAACCAGGTTTCAGATAAGCGACTCTTGTCCAACTTTATCATACAGATTATTTGATATGCTTGCATTGAATGGTTGATAAAAATTTAATATAGTTATCAGTTGGGACGCATAAATGTTAGTAGAGCCTTTGTAACCTGCTATTAGCACTACAACTGACATACAGGTTTCGCTTTAAACTGATCTGTTATCCTCTATCTGATTACCCTATAATAATCAGTTTTTGTTCAACTATTTTGTCCTTCGTATTACTAACTTACTCGTGTGTACTACCTCTAGGTTTTTAACCTTATGCTCAGTGAATCTTTCCTAAACGTAAAATGTCCACTCAGGTTTTTAAAAAATGTTAAGTATCCTGTCTTGCACCTGCTCCTGAAATACAACACAATAGACTTTCTCAATTTACTCACTTTATCAGCTTCGGATGAATTTTTTGCCAAAGGACAGTTGGGGTAAGCATTCTCCATCGTATTTTTTTTAAATATATTTTGAAATAAACGCTATTGATTATGCCTATTTGGTTTTCAGTAAATAGGCAACAGTGACTAAGTGCTTAAACTGTATATCTGGAGGTTAAACGTTCAAACTCATTTTGATTTAAGCAGCTAAGTGAGTAATATCACTAGCCGTATTAATACATGTAGAGTTTAGCTGAGTGCATTAATCTATGGTTCGTTTTTGAATCACATCATTAATATAAATTGTGGTAGTAAGTCATATCAATCATTAGAGGGGATCATTTCTATTATAATCTGTTTTAGATAATTAAAATAACCCATAGTGTCATTGAATAAGAAAAAGAGAACTCAGCGATGAGAATTTTTTTGACGAAATCATTTACTTAAGCTGTACATTCGTGTATATATAGTTATATGGAAAATACATATCTATAGGAGGATAGAAAACATGGCATCACAAAAATGGATTCGAGACTCTTATTATTAAATGAGGTTACGTACTAATCAAGGGGTAAGGAAGAAAATCGTTTGTGGGTCAGATAATAGTCCAATTGACAAATATTGAAGAAAAACGACAAACACAAAAGTCATAATAATAGACTGAATAATAATCAAGAAAACTTGTATGAGGTAACAATAATAATAAGAAGAAGAATAACTGACTAGAGTTTAAGATTGCAAAGTAATAGTTAAAAAAATTCAATAATGATCAGATGAAAATGCAGAAAAAAATACCAAGAAACATACCCATTCAGGGAATTAGGGCCAAGGAAGGATGAGAGGTTGGACAAATCGTTTCTGCACGCAAAGTTCGGGCTTGAGTTGGTGAATTGCCAATGCCTCAGCAGTGCATAGAATATTGATTCGACACCCGTTCGATCCATTTCCTTTGACTCTGTAGATCACTTTAAAAAAGAATGTTATAACTGTGAAAAATGCTGCGGATTAAGGGGTAGCGAATTACTGATCGGACCAAAGACGCATAAACACGTAGAACGGCCTAGGGTTCTGATTGGTCCCGCTTCCCTGTCTAACCCAGCCAGTTGAGTCCAGAACACAAGTCACAGCCTCGGACATATGAATCATTATATTTCAAACATACTTTGTTTATATACCAGTCAAGCAGACCACAACGTACCACAAAATAGAAAATAACATTGTACGATATTGGCCAACAGGAAAATAACACGTCAAATAAATATTGACCAATAAGACGATACCATTTCATGTCCAAGGATAGCATTAGACTTAACAGGATAATTTTTGGGATATTTTCCTGAATATCCCAACACCTCCCTTTTTTTGGAGATCCGGAGTTGATGTCCGGATTTTAAATTTTTGTCGCATCTATCCTCCCCCTCGAAATAATGTTGGGTCCTCATATACCCAAGTAACAGTTAGTGTGACTCTATTTGAAGCATATTTCCCGCATTGAGTAGAGTCCACTAGAGCTGACTAGATGGTGAGGATCAGCGACAGTAAATATGAGGTCATTAGGGTTTGATTCTTGTGAAACATTTCCATCAGATCTCTTCAAAATTCCATTAGTGGATAATAGGTCACTAAAATAAACAGCATCTATCAAAATTGTATTAGATTTCTGACCATTATTTGATGTATGGGACACATTTTCTGGCAAAACAAGAGGATCTTTTCGTGAGCTGGATATGCTACTGTCTGTACATGCTGTTTCGGGGATGATGGAGTTTGACTCCATTACCGGGCATGTTTCTGGAATAGAAAGTACTGGACCACTGGGCGCATCATTGATGGCTGTTTCGTCTGAAGTACAGTTCATCGAGGATTCATGGAGGCTGCTGTTATTTTCCAGCTCACTGTGTAATTGAGATATCAATCCATCCACTTCCGTCGCGTCTTCATAGCATGAGTGATTTAGCAGCTGCGTGCGGAATTTGACTAATAACTCCGAATGTCGTTCAAAGAGCAGCTGTAATCGATCGGAAGGGAGAGTCATTTTTTCGAATCAGCACCTGTGATGAAAATTACTGTATGACTAATGACCAATGTCGTCGAAGGACAGTGACGACAATCTGGATGCTGATTGGTTGAATAATTAGACTGGATTTCGTCCAATTACAGAATGACTTTGGATTGTTTTTTTTTCTTCACCCCGTCGCCAATTGTTATGGCTTTAATTTGGGTCGATTTTTACCCTGTGCTAATTGTTGTGTCCTTGACTGGAAAAATTAGAGAGCAGCGTATTTATCGATCGATTACAGTGATATGTCCATAGTTGATTAAATGCTCCTGTATAGAACTAGTGATTGTCTTACATTCTCCTTTTACAAGCCGAGCCGGATAGTGTTCTGAGGTGTGTTTGGAAGGTAGTCGCTTTGTTCGGCCTATATAACGAGCCCCACATAAGCATGTAAATTTATAAATACACATTGATGTGGCCCAAAGCGAAAGTTTATCTTTAACACATCCAGGAATATTAGGCCGGCTTGAGAAAACAGTTCGGAGCTTGGCTGTGTAGAAAGTTATATTCAATGATTTTGAAATCCGTTTATTTAAGGTTTCAGTAGCCGTGTCTCCTTACATATTCATGAACAGGGTTTTCTTTTGTACTGTTGATACTTTCTCATGATGAATTCTAGGTGTTAAGTTACTATCGACAAATCTAGGTGGATAACCGTTTCTGATGAGAGTTTGTCGAAGTTGAATTAGTTCCTCATCTATTGTGTCAGTGGAACAGATTCGCTTGATCCTAGAGGATAAACAGTGAATTAAGTTCCTCTTTCTACTCAATGGGACCCAACTATGAAAATTAGTGTACTGCCCATTCCAATTAGGTTTTTTATATATGGATCGCTGTAAAAAAACCTTCGGGCATTCTTTTTAATCGGACATCAAGAAATTAGAATTCATTATTTACCTCTGCTTCTAAGGTAAATTGAATTGAGCGGTGACAATTATTGAAATCCAAGTAACCTTAAGGATTAACACAAATGTTTTTTCCCAATATTACTTACTTACACCTGTTACTCCTCGTGAAGGAGCATAGGTCGCTCACCAGCATTCTCCATCCAACCCTGTCCTGGGCAATCCTTTCCAGCTCCTTCCAGTTGTAATTCATCCTTTTCATATCTGCTTCTATTATCCGACGTAATGTGTTCTTTGGCCTTCCTCTTTTCCGCTTCCCTTCAGGATTCCAAGTTAGAGCTTGCCTCGTGATGCAGTTTGACGATTTGCGTAATGTATGTCCTATCCATTTCCATCGTCTTTTCCTAATTTCCTCTTCAGCTGGAAGTTGGTTTGTTCTCTCCCACAGAAGGCTATTGCTGATGGTATCCGGCCAATGGATGTTGAGTATCTTACGTAGACAGCTATTTATAAATACTTGTAGTTTCTTGATTGTGGTTGTTGTAGTTCTCCAAGTTTCAGCTCCATACAGTAGAATTGCCTTGACGTTCGTATTGAAGATTCTCACTTTGATATTGGTTGAAAGTTGTTTTGAGTTCCATATGTTCTTCAATTGTAGGAATGCGGCCCTTGCTTTGCCAATCCTCGCCTTTACGTCTGCATCTGAACCTCCATGTCTATCGACGATGCTTCCCAGATATGTGAAGGATTCTACATCTTCCAGAGTTTCTCCATCAAGGGTGATTGGATTGCTGTTCTCCGCTTTGAATTTGAGGACCTTGGTTTTCCCTTTGTGTATGCTGAGGCCTACTGATGCAGAGACTGCTGCTACATTGGCTGTCTTTATCTGAATCTGTTCACGTGTACGTGATAGGAGGGCTAGGTCATCTGCGAAGTCCAGATCGTCTAATTGGTTCTGAGCTGTCCATTGTATTCCGTGTTTTCCTTCAGATGTCGAGGTCTTCATAATCCAGTCGACCACCAGAAGAAAGAGGAAGGGAGAGAGTAAACAGCCTTGTCTGACTCCGGTCCTTACTTGGAATGCATCTGTCAGCTGTCCTCCATGCACTACTTTGCACTGTAGTCCGTCATATGAGTTCCGGATAATATTGACAATCTTCTCAGGAACTCCGTAGTGTCGAAGAAGTTTCCATAATGTCCTCCTATCTACACTGTCGAATGCCTTTTCATAATCAATGAAGTTGATGTATAGTGACGAGTTCCACTCAACTGATTGTTCGACGATGATCCGTAGTGTTGCAATTTGTTCTGTGCACGACCGATCCTTTCGGAATCCAGCTTGTTGGTCTCGAAGTTGGGCATCTACTGCATCCTTCATCCGGTTCAGCAACACCCTGTTGAAGACTTTCCCTGGTATTGACAGTAGTGTAATGCCTCTGTAGTTTTCACATTTGCTCAGATCTCCTTTCTTTGGAATCTTGATGAGGTGTCCTTCTTTCCAGTCCATCGGCACTTGTTCCTCCTCCCAAATCTTTTTGAATAGAGGGTAAAGCATGCTTGTGGTTACTTCGATGTCTGATTTCAGTGCTTCAGCTGGTATGTTGTCGGGTCCTTCTGCTTTCCCGTTCTTGATTTGTCTGACGGCCATTCTAATTTCTTCCGTCGTTGGTGGGTTGACATCTATAGGAAGATCTGTGTGTGCTGCTTCGATGTTCGGTGGATTCATTGGAGCCGGCCTATTCAGGAGTTCCTCGAAGTATTCTACCCATCTGTTTCGCTGTTGTTGAATTTCAGTGATTGGCTTGCCTTCTTTGTCTTTGACCGGCCTCTCTGGTTTACTGTATTTCCCTGATAGTTTCTTCGTTGTATCGTAGAGCTGTTTCATATTTCCTTCTCTAGCAGCTTTTTCTGCCGTCGTTGCTAATTCTTCCACGTATTTCTTCCTGTCGGCTCTAATGCTCCTCTTCACTTGCTTGTTTGCTTCTATGTATTCAGCTTTTGCTTGGACTTTCTCTGCTCGTGTTCGGCTGTTGTTAATTGCTGTCTTCTTGTTCTTCCTTTCTTTGATCTTGTCCAGTGTTTCTATAGAGATCCATTCCTTATGATGGTGTTTCTTTAGACCCAGAACCTCTTGACACGTTGAAGTCAATGTTTCTTTGATGCCTTTCCAGTTGTCCTCCATGGTGGTTTCTTCTTCCTTCAGTAGATCTTGAAAGGCTTGGAATCTGTTGTTGAGAGCTATCTTGAATTCATTGAGTTTGTCAGTATCTCGAAGGAAGGCTGTATTGAACCTTTGTATTGCTGTTTGTCCACTTGTCCAGTTCTTTTTTAGCTTCAGTTTTAAATTGGCTACAACTAGGTGGTGATCTGAAGCTACGTCAGCTCCTCTCCTGGTTCTCACATCTTCCATTGTCCTTCGGAATTTTTTTGATGCAAATATGGTCTATTTGGTTCTCTGTAGTGTGGTCCGGTGAGATCCATGTAGCCTTGTGTATACATTTGTGTGGAAATATTGTGCCTCCTATGACTAATTTGTTGAATGCACACAAATTTGCAAATCTTTCTCCATTTTCGTTCCTCTCTCCCAGTCCATGTCGTCCCATAATATCTTCATATCCAGTGTTGTCTATTCCGACCTTGGCATTTAGATCTCCCATCAGAATGGTGAGGTCCTTTCTTGAGCATTTCTCTATGATTGACTGCAGCCGCTCGTAGAATTGATCTTTAATGTCGTCGTTGCTATCATTGGTGGGTGCATAACATTGGATAATATTCATTAAGATCCCCTCCTTCTTTGTTTTGAATGATGCTTTGATGATTCTGGATCCGTGGGATTCCCATCCTACAAGTGCATTTCGTGCTACTTTGGACAGCATTAGAGCAACTCCCTGAGTGTGTGGAGCATTGTCCTCTTCGTGACCGGAGTATAGCAGCATCTCTCCCGTAGCTAGCCTTTTCTGTCCAGCTTGAGTCCAGTGGGTTTCGCTGATTCCCAGTACTGCCAAGTTGTATCTCCTCATTTCCGTTGCTATTTGACTGGTCTTCCCGGTTTCCCACATTGTTCGAACGTTCCATGTACCTATAAAAATTTTTGCTCTGGTTGTTAGAAGGGGCATCGGCCTCGTGGCTTCCGAAGGAATTCGGCTTTCACCATGAAGCGTCATAATTCTTCTAAATGAAGACCTTCTAACTCTGAGGGCAGAGTTAAAATGGTTTGAATTATTTTTTCTGGTAAGCGTTTTTTTAGCGAGTTAGTTTTCTACGGGATGGGGACGCTAACCCCATGCCCAACCCTCCTCCTTTACCCGGGCTTGGGACCGGCAGTAACTCTAGAAGAGCTACAGGCGGAGTTTTTTCCCAATATTGCTCATGACTAATTAATTATTAGTATGTGTATTGTTGTCATGAATTTTTTTTAGCTTCCTACGATGTATTTAACCAGTTATCATTAATTTTATATGATTCTTACAATAGCCAATCAAGATGTCAACAGCTTTACTACTGTCTTATTCTAACATCACTTTCACCATCATCGTCATCACCTATATTCAATAAAGATTCTCAGTCCGACTCTGTGTATCAAACAAAAGAATTGGAAGAATCTAATTGCCAACTTTTTGCGTATGATGTATCTATTCCTTGCCGTGTATTTATCTTCATTATAAGTCAGTTTAGCATGGTTCATAGTAAAAAAGTCGAAATTGATCATAATCTTATTTATCAGGTGTGTGTTTGTTTACTTTATGTTGCGTTTTGCCTCTATTTTTAATAATACTTGACATGAAGTAATATCAAGTTGCTTAACTTAGGAAATCTCTTGTCTTTATTGTGATTAACAGTTTCCGAACACTTGGTGAAGCAGCACAAATAGACTAACCTTATTTTCTCTTAATTATATTCAGAAATCAAGTAAATATATCTCATACTGATTAGCATTTAACAGTTATAAGAAATTACCAATTATAGGAAACTTATGCTCTATCTCAGATACTAATGTCCACCTTTCAACAGCCTTTTTATAACTGTTGCCTAAAATCGAAATCTAGCTTTTTTATTATGTAAATTTAATAAAAAGCTCGGGTGATCTAACTTCCTCACAATATAACTTTCCACTAGTAATTGAATTTCTATCTATTGTGAAAGTTTTCAACATCTAAAATATGAGTTTCACTAAGAACAAATCCTTTTACCATGCTCTTACAATTCAGCGATACGAATACGCTAAGACTTATATCACAGTGCCATATCTGGAATTTCTACTTTATTGTTATTTGGGGAATTTCTTTAGAATGGTAAATATGAAAATAAATTTTTAAACTAGAGTACTATTATTAATTTATTATGACTGACCATTTCGACTGCCTCAATCAGGTAAACAGCTTCTGGTCATATTTGAAAAAAATCTGAATGAAAAAGTGGTTGTAGGTTAGATCAGTCAAAACTATTTTCGATAATGCATCGTGATTCACTTTTTATGCGTTTGTCTTCGAGAAGTAGACATGTGTTTTCACTCTACGCGTTAGTTTTCTATACTTTCTAAAGTACAGTTATTCGAATCGGCGTAACGTTGTACTATTCTATGCCCTATTCTTGTTAACCACACTATCGACGTATATTTCAACACATTCTTTTTCATTGTTATATCATAGTTTGTGTTTTTTTCCTCTGTAATGACCTAATAGACAATTATAATAATCCAAGTTGTTTCCTATGAAAACTGATGTCTGTGAAATGGAAGTATGTCAATCTCTACAACAATTACTGGACTAATTTTGTAGAGAATTTCAATCGTCTGTTGCATTATTTTTATTTAACTGTTGAAATCCAGCTACCTCGCTTTTCATATAACTTTCTCAGATATGTTGTATCTTGCGACCAATATAAAATAAACAAGTGGATAAAATTTTAGATGGGTAAAACAAAATAGTACCTACTTCAGAAGTCTTTTTTCGTTTAGCAGGTCACTAGTGATCTGGCTGTATTCACTAAAGATCAAGCATTATTCTTTGATGAGTGTGTTTTGTTAGTCGATGAGAATTGGAAACAAATGAAGGAAATTCGTATGTAATATAATCTAGTTTTCATATTTTAGAAAATAAAAATAGTCACTTTACTTATACATCAGTCTATTTATGATATCTACATTTGTATCTGTTAAATGGCTTCCGGTGTTGCTCCTTATCATAAGTATAGTCCGCACCTCATTGTCATTACAGTTTTATCTGTGGTGAATTTCGCATTTCGTTTTATTTGTTTGTGTTACTAGCTATTCAAAGGTATTTGCGATTCAAATGATCAATTGTGTAGAAGTCTTCTGTCAGAATTCGAATTGGCTGTGATTGAATCAATAGAATCAGGCCTATTAAAACATCTAGAACAATGTGCTACCTTGAGTTCTGAAAAAGGATTGTAAGTTCACTTTTTACTGTATCACGTGAATTACTCACTTTGGTGTTCTTTTAGAAAGTGCTAATATAATTATATTAAACTTTTTAAACTAATGCATTGGTCCTGTTTTCTTGCATTCACAGCTGTATGAAAAATTAAAACACAGGAATTTAAAAAAGAACAGCTAAGCACATTTGCGATCTAAAAAGAACTATTGACCAGTTCTAATTGCACAAAATATAAGTTTGTATCTTCTTAATACTCACCTCCCATTATTTCATCTGCCAATAAGTCGTTAAAAACTAAACACTATAAACCTCGATTATTTTCATAAATTTAATTGTGTAGAATTTCTATCCAACAGCCATTCGTAGCACTAGTTCTGAACACTGAGAAATAATTAAACATTTTCTTGTGAAAATTTATGGTGATTTCCATATAATATATTTGAAAATCTATACTCAAATTAGTTCTTCGTATTGCTCAGTTATTGAATGACATATGGTACTCTATTTATACTTACTATCTTCGTAAAATACATTTTCTTACCTTTCCACAAATAACTGATGAAGTGGATTTCGCGCCTACTCGTGAAATCGATTGTGTGTATGTCTTTTGTAAGTAGTCCAGTTTACCATTTTCATACAATCCAGATATACTTCCATCATGTAATTGAGTCGAAATCAGTTCAGTTACACTGGTAGATTCAATGAATTGACAACTCACTACCGAATTATATTTTTGCTGATCTAAACATGTACATCTAATTATATTAAGACTAGTAATTATAAAGCTAATAATTCTAGCCAGTTATAGTTTAAAAAACAAACAACAGTCAAAGTGATGAGATTTAACCACAATACTCACAAAAAGAAATCGACTCTACCAATACCCCTAATTTTATATCAATCATCTTGTAAACACTGTAGAATAACTTCTCATTTTTATTCCATCTCTATTTTTTCCTAATGATGACTACGAATAGTTGAGTCTATTCCAAAATTATTTTCTAATTATCCGATTTAACTAATTTTGATATTTTAAGTTGGTGTGTTACATAATTGTGAAATTTCTTATGTTCATTGAATTTGTTCCTGTTTGCGTATGTCTATTACTTGGACAATACATATGTAATTAAATAAACAATTAAACTATTCATTTCATTTTTTTTTTTGCAAAATTTACTTCCGTATAATCTTTATTCATAAAAATTAAAGATTACATATTGTATTTATCGTTTTTTTGTTTGAAAATAATCGTTGTAGATATAAAGTGTGTGAGTACATTCATCAAACATCTGGCAATAAACTTCTTGTTTTAAAGTATCAAATACTGTTATTAAAACGAATTATACTCGCTAAAGTTAGTAATAACTCCACGTATACATCAATTCATTCAGATCATAATGCAGTGAAATTAGCTAGTTGCATTTTTCAATGTTTGGAGCATAATATTAATCGTATTAACAAAAAATTTCTAGTCGATGACGAAAATTATGATAATCTAAAATTGATTTGTTTCGAACAGGCCGAGGTAATTCTTTTCGTTAATGAATACTGTGAATTCCATATTTTATGTATTTTAATAAAACGTAACTAAAGTTAGATAAGATGAATTCTGCAATTTATATAATCGGAATCAAACCATATTGATAGTTAATTTTCTGAGGAATAATGTTGTAAGCCGGGAAATAGATGCAGTATCCTTCAATTGAGTGGCTGCTAATTTTGTAAAAACTAATTAATTCGACGCTTTATTCATTAGGAACAAATTTGTCACACTGCAATTTAACTTGAACGTGTACATGCGCTTACGAATTGTGAATTCGTTACTAAGATCAAATAGTCTCGAAATATGGTTCTATTGTCTTCGTTCACAATCAGCGACTTATAAATTCTACATGTACATGTACTTAAAATAGCTACGAATCGTTCCTTTAGAAAAGGGATTTAGAAGTCGCTTGATTCAGCATATTTTTTGGAACAATTATTTCAATATTATCGATGTTTTCTAAGTCAATCGGATTCTTTGACTTGGTGATCTTAACTCATTACTGTATTATAAAATATGATTTTTGATAATGATTTCGTAAGCAGTATGAATCTACACTAAAGTATCAGAATGTCATTCGGTTTCTACAGTTCTTCCGCTTTTCGTATAATGACCCTTAACTGAATGAGTTCTGCATTCTGATTTACGTAGGTACTTGCTGACTGGGACGAAGAACGTACATTAAAAGTCTTATATGGCCTAACAAATGCATCAATATCAGAAATGCTTGAGTTAGTCAATTCATACGTCAAGGAAAAAACATCTAATCAGCATACAACTTATTTAATTTTACGGGCGTTTTTCAAGTGTCGGTAAGTAACTATTTATAACATTTCACGAGTAAAACAAATTTGACAATCTAGTGCATAATATTATTTAGTTATTTTTCCACTCAAGAAACTAGGAAGTTTTTGTTATAATAATACCTTATGCCTAGATATTGCTATCACTGTGTAAATTGAGGTCGGTATGTAATAAAAAGACATCAAACAAGAGGAATGGATAGTGAATAAAATTACTCCCCCCCCAATACCTTGCTGAGACATTGGACTATCAAAATATAACGATAATACTATGAATATGAAGAACCATTATCGAACATAACTTCAGCTGCTTACTTATACCTAATTCAAGCAAAAGTTAGTGTAAGTATAATTTAAATTCTTGCATCATTTCCACTTTGACATATTCTCTATCATCACTGAATTGCGTATTTTTGTCATTCTTAGAAGCTGACTTATGACAAACTTCCCTTATAATTGTTTTCACAATCATATCATAGAATAAATTCAACAAAATCTACAACTATTCCGCTTCGTATTTTGCACACCTTATGTTTCATTGAGAATTATTTTATTGATTCAATATTAGATAGAATGTTAAGAAACCTTAATTTCCTCATAATCCTAATCCTACAGTTCTCTATAAAACAGCACTTGTTAACTACATAACGAAATGCCTGAAACAGCGTTTTTTCTTCAGAAATTAAATGCTGAAACGGTGATTGTAGTATATATCCAGCAGTAATTTGGGTCACTAATGATTAACAGTTCAATTAGCACACAGTATCCAGTTTTTTTCTATCTGTCATTACAAATAAATTTACAATTAATTTATTCATAATTGATTCCGTTTTCCATAATATATTCGTATTTAGTATTTATCTGAATGATTCATATCGGGCTTTGTTATAGCTTATGGCAATAATATCATATTTTAAATATTTAGCACTGTAACGATACAATTGTAAACAAGTAGCTTTTGTCAACTTTACATTATGTTACCAAACAAACGTCTCTCTGTATTCTTCACATGAATTAAACAAGATGACTTGTTTTCCTCATGATGTCTATGTGAAAAGCTATGTTTCAAGCATTCAACTACTCTCTTGTAATTACAAACACTATCCCATATACATACATTAGGTATCATTCAATACTGAATATTAGTTTAATGCATATTTACTGATTTGTACTTTTCTTGTTTTACTACACTCACTAAATTACTTCGATAAATCTCCTATTGACTGTGAACGATGTAAATTTAAATACTATTTATGTATTTTAAATATTATAATGCTCATGTTACCATAACAGAGTTTAATCTTTTGATTATACTTGTAAATTTAAACAGCTCATTTTCTTTTATGCTGCAGATTCTTTGAATTCAGTTGTTCAATATTTGGTTGGGTTTCTCAAGATTTGATCTATGGTTACATCTGTTTCCTTGTTTTATATAACAGTTCTTTAGAGATGATTAGTTTATTTTTAAAAATAATTTGCCTTTGTTCATTTTTATTCCTTCAAATACTTAATGTAACTTATAAACTAAATAAGAGATACATGTACTTCAACTAAGCTAACTGTTTGTGGATTACGAAATATCAGTGTAAAATGTCGTTAAATCCTGCCATCTAGTGCACCAAATTTAATTATTGTATCCTTAGAGTCATTTCTTCAATCAATTTTTATCCTTACTGGTAATATATATATATATATATATATATATATATATATATGACAATGCAAATTTGACACAGATTTCAAGTTGTGTAAAACTAACTGAGCCGTATGTTGTTCGTACGAGTTGGAAACATTCTTATTCATTTCAGTGTACTGAATAACTTGGGTACAATCATCTCGATTAAATATAATATAATCTCTCATTGAAAGCTAATTAATTGAATACGGTTTTGCATGCATAACTTGATTTTAGGTTATATATTTAATGATGTGAATTCTTTTCGTAACATCTGTCTTATATGTCAACTACTTGTCGAAATATTTTAGAAAGGTTATTTATAATCATCATCAAACGACTAATTCTGAAGAATGTACGCCTGATGATTCAGATGATGAAACAACTTCAACCACCAAAAACTGGAAACAGTTCCTTCAGAACTATGATACCAAAATAACAGAATTATTTATTTATTTGCTAGTTAATTTTGAGCTTCCATCTTCTGGTGAATTGTTAACCTTCTTAGAATCATACAACGACTATGCTATTGAACACGTACTGAAGGTATGCTTGTCTGACAATTGATTATTTTTAATCAGAATATTAATTCATTTTTGTTTCCTTCATGAATTTTATTGTATCCCAAAAAAGGAAATAAAGCATTTCTGGTATGTTAGGTTTCTAACTGTCATATTGTTCAGAAAATTCCGTTTAAACTTGCATTTTCTCATTTGATCAGAAACAATTGGAAAGTGGATATTATGATTTCTAGTATTTATTTTATATGATTCTATTAAGTTTCCCCTCACAAATTCATTTCAATCGATTGTCATTTGACGAGACCTTATCAAGATTATGTGTTTCAAAAGCATTATGACCGCTTCAATAAATAAAGTGAATCCCTCATACCTAGTAGGAAGAAGAAACCCGATTGGTCATCAAGTAATTTATAATATTAACTTATTATCCATATCTCAAATACTACAGTAGTAATGGTACAAAAGGCTGTAGCCTGTGAAGAAAAGCTGGATTGTGTCTCAACCTTTTAAGCAGTTCCTTAACTAGTGTTGTTAACCCATCATCGGCTTCATTTTTATCCAGTTGGTGTTTCTATTTTAACTCATATCATGATTTCACTTATATAAGTGTTCCTTACCATGGAATTTGACGGTTGGCACGGAGCACGTCGACATCATAGTCTTTTTGGTAAGGATGCGGATAAAATTCAAAATCGTTTGAACACCATGATTGTCAGTATATGTTTTTCATATGTTACCAACTCCCTAAATTCAAAAATGCTTTAGGATTGAGCTACTTCGTTGATTAATTTGACGATGATGATGGAAGTATTGGGCGAGTTGGACACCTCACTTATATTTGTAGTTTCATCAGTTCTGATGGCTTGATATATAGTTTAAAAGATTTCAACGCATTTAAGTAAAACTCGTTTGGCTTTTGGTATTATTATTATTATTTCAACACATAAATATCGGTACAAGAGGGCACCAAATATATATGCGCCACACCATATTTGTGTGTGTGGGCTGTGATACTACCCGGGTGCCCAGACCGAAGCAGGTGGTTTTCTTAGGGGGCCACTCCCCGAGCCTTTGACCTAAAGTTCTGATCCACAAGGGAATGGAACATCGTGAGGAGATGCATACCCATTGTAGCCGGTGACCAGCGATTGGTTCATACGCCATTTGTTCCCTCAGGATACTGGAGCCCATGTGCACCATTGGTTTGGGATCCGGTTAAAGCGCCGGACATTCGCTTTTCGTCCTCTCATTTTCGTAAACAACACCCCCGCCACGAGAAGGCAATGAGTAGGACTTCCCTGGCAGAGGCTGTATACGCGTGGCCGTGTGGCTTTTAGAAACTGAACTTGAGTGAAAACTTCATTTCGGTGATCATGTTTCACAGCAGTCTTTCGTGTAACAATTTACAAATATAGTCAAACCTTTGACTTATCGTTCCAGATGTTAGTTGTAAGTAGTAGTGTAATTGTGGGGAATCAGTTGATGAATTTATGGTTTGTCTCTTCCTACCTCAGTATTCTCTGCTTGATAGCGTTGTAATAAATTAACTAAAACTTACCAGTCGAATTAAATACATGAAATCGGTCGATGTGGTCCTTGACCCTTACTATTGTCTAGCCATGTGCAAACTTTCTTCCTAATTCCCGTGAGAAAGTCGTCTCATTGACGCTACTCTATTTTTGCATTCATCTAGGTCTTGAGGATTGTTCGAACGTATGTTTGTCATCCTTCTTCTTTTACATCTTTCACTTTATTGTTAGCTTCATTGTTTTCGTTAGTTTTACGTTCATCCTGTTGATTTCTCGTCGCTGTACTAACGTGAGGTATGGCAAATCAGACGTAGTTCCACTTATGCTATGTTCTGTCTTGTCTTCAGTAAATGAAATGTATGTAATCCTGTTGTGTAAACTTTGGTTTTTCAGGTTTTATCGGTGGAAAAGTACCCGATAGAGGTTGCTTATCTATATGAAAAGTCTGGAGATTTATCCAAAGCTACAGAGTTGTATGAACAGGTTTGATTTCGGTTCTTTATACTCATTATATATACTTATACTTATATATTTATTTATATTCTCTTCATCGTTAACAACTGACAGATATAAGCATATATTAGCTGTTTCAGCATATCTGTTTGCTGAGCATACCACGTAAATTCTTCTTGCATCGGTAGTCGCGTAAGTTCATAATAAACTCTAAGTGTTCATGATCTCTCAGGGGCTAGTATTAAGCACCATCCTATAACGCTTGATACTTTCAGTCAACTATGTGACAATCTTCGTTTTATAGTGGTATAACGTCTATTGATATTTTCGTTATCGAAGCTGGCTCGGTGAGTACATGGGTTTATGCAATGGTTTACAGATACACTCTGTTTAAGGCTAATGGCCTTGAATCATCTGATGCGTAAGCTGAAGTTTCCTTAGGTTTACAAACCTAAATTTCGTCCAAAGATAAGCACAAAATAATGCAATCTGGATAGTTTGATTATGTAAAGAAACCCACCATCCGTTTATTCTTCAACTACGTTAAATTTTACAATAGCCTGTCAATTTACATTCGATACTAATGATCAATAAGTTTATCGTATATTAGACCTATAGATGTACCTATTAAACAGTTATGGAAGGGGCAATTAATAGTAAATACTGAGTTCGAAACCGATTTTATTACGGCATTATCAAATCACAGTAAGTAAGCTGTTTATTAGCGTAACAACTATTAAGTTCTACTAGCAATAAAGTACTGTTATCATATTTAAACTGAAAAAGCTCTGTAATCCTTCACTTATTTTTTAGATATTTTCTGAAACGTGGCAAAAACTAATAAAAGAGGAGTGTAAGCTTCGAAAAACCTCTGTAGATTTTACTTCTGTCAGCCTTCATAACTCGGGTGACCAATCGGCAACTATCATCAACTCTGTGTTACAAAAACTATATGATAATGTTCATCAAGCGAATCAACGTCTTGTAAATTTCTGCCAGCGAAGATGTGCACAAACTAACGATCAGTCAGAAATCGAAGTGAGTTTAGATGTGTTTTCATGATATTTATGCTAAAACAAATGCATTTCATTTGAGGGTCTGGAATAATCTTCAGCTGTTCTAATCTTACAGAATTTAAATCATCTGAATTGTTATTAGAAAGAATTCCTAACTGATTAAGCTACTGTTTTCCAAAATGACCACGCACTCATAGGATACAGCCTTCAGTGAACATAGCACCACCTCGTCGCTGTTAATTAAAGTAGTAACGTGAAATTCAGGATGACAGACCATATCCCGTGCACTGTTTTTAATTGCTTATGTTAGTTTAAAACATTATTTATGAGTTGTTGTTTTTTTGCAATCTGTTCTAGTGCATTTCTTTTTCAGTTTACCACTGTAAATCACCCTCACTTGTCATGACTCTTCGTACGGGGTTACCAAAATCATTTTTAAGTTAAATGTGTAGGAGCTGTTGAAGTTCTAACTAGTATGACTTTTCTCAGTACATGGGACATAATATATGCTAAGAAAACTGAAACTACCTTTCACACTGGAAGCGGGATGGTACTTTCTTATTGGTGATTATATGTTCATTAACTACATGCTGATGTCTTCATTATAACATTGACTTGGTTCATAATGACAATGAGGGTTTGAGATTAGACCATCTGACTTCCAAACCAACATCGTACAAACTATACACAATTTATAAGTCTTTTCATCTCTTAAAAACTCACCAAGCCCCAAATCATTTCGAATTATCATTTAATTTCATTGTTCAGTAATTTTTCTTGTTTTTCCTTTTATAGGGTATATGGTTTAGTGTAATTGATTTACTAATGAAATGTGAATTCGTACAAAATCATCCCGTGTTAAACGCCCAGTTGAGTAATATATTCTATAATTCTTTCTCATTAGTCATGACTTACTTACCGCCAACTGTGATCGTTTCGCACATCTTGGACGTAAGTAAACATTTTATTAGATATCTTGCTTTTATATCGTACAACCCGATAGTATAAAAACATATCGTAGAATTTCTCTCTTTGGTTAAAATCATCTTTCACCGTTATTTTTGTTCATAACTGGTTTATATCTTAAGCGTTATTTTACGCTCGTACATCCTTTCTGTCTTCAGCAACATAATTTAGTGGTTAGTTACAGTTTATGGTGTGTAGAGTGACATTATTTCATGCTGACTTTAATTTCGAGCCCGTCTAAACAGATTTTCTGCGATCAGTAGTCAACAAGATTGTGTAAATGTAGTTAGAATAGTATATTTTAAGGAATAAATATTATGACATTAACTAAATCTGATTGATAGTAAACGTGAAACTCAAACCAAACAGAACATCGTACACACTATAATTGACCTACTCCTGCATATCTTTCTTAGATTTCGAGTTGAATGATTTCATTAATGCTAAATGTTTTATTCATCTATTAAAGATATATTTCATTGAATTTAGTCTTTAACATTTCATTCTTACATGATTTAGTATCTGTTCGATGGTTGAAGCAGAAAATTCTCTCGGAATAGTTTGTACTCTCTAAGATGGATACCTCTGAATACAAAATTTGATATTAATAATAATCGAAAATGAGAATTACTCTCATACATGTAGGATTTTTCAAAAGCGTTTCTTCTTGTTCATCCTGATCTTGAGTTCTAGTTTGAACAGTCTGTAAGGCATGTTTTTGTTTCATATTTTTACTTGAAGCTCCGAACAAAAGGTTTTATTAAATGTTACATTCTTTTACCTTAATTGAGAATCCTAATTTCGTCTGTTCACATTACACTGACTGATCTAATAATCAGTAGTAAATGACCATTTCTAAAAAAAACACATGAGAAATGCTTGTTTCATGTACGTATTTTATCCCGTATTTTTAGATTAATGGAACAGAAATTACAGTAAACTCCAAAATTAATTTATTGGTGAAGAAGTTTATATCAGCCTGTCAATTCGAGGCAAATCAGATGGTAATTAACAAACAATTAGCAGGAAAAGAGTTAACTTCCAAGCAACTTCGAACATTTAAAGAGTACAATTGTGGTTTTAGTAATCGAAGCCTTATTTGCTCTACATGTGGATTAGACCTTCGAATAAACAATTTACTGACTAGACGAGAATGGGAAGCAAAACGTATGATGAGTAATGATGACAAAGCTTTGAGTGCTAAACGTGTAATAGTATTTCAGTAAGTTGATATTCGGTCTTTTGCCGTACACACTACATACATTTACTTCTTATGATACAAGTTTTGTGCTATCTGCTAACAGACAAACGAACAGTTAAATCACACACGTCATTATGGCTTTTTTAAAATTTATATTGATCGGTAGGCACGTAATGAATTCGTTGAGTTTGTCAGTATGTCGAATAAAGGCTGTGTTGAATCATTGTAATCAGTCAGCTACAACGTAGGACCAGGCACATATGTGCAGCGGTCCAAGTTGCCATACCTCATTAGCACAACAAGATGAACACCGCATTCATAGAAGTAGGTAATTCAGTGGTGTCTAGTGCTTCTTTAGCTTCAGTTTGACCTTAGCAGTCACAATCAGATGGTGATCTAAAGCTGTCACCCCCTTGTTCTCACATCTCCCATGGACTTTTCGAGTTTTTCATTGTCCTTCATAGTAATTTCTTCTTCCCTCAGTAGATCGTGCAAGGCTTGGAACCTGTTGTTGAGACCTATTTTGAATTCGTTGAGTTTGTCAGTATGTCGAAGGAAGGCTGTATTGAACCATTGTAATGCTGTTTTCCCGGTTGTCTAGTGCTTCTTTGGCTTCGGTTTGATCTTGGGAGTCACAATCGGATGGTGATCTAAAGCTGTTAGCCCCTGGTTCTCACATGGACCTTTCGAGTTTTTCATTGATGCAATTACTATCGACCTGATTCTCTGTAATGTGGTCCAGTGAAACTCATGCTGCCTTGTGTAAACATGTGTAGGGGTGAATGGTGCCACTTGTAGCCATATTGTTGAAAACAAATCCCTCACCATTCTCGTTCCTTCCTCACAGTCCATGTTGTTCCATGATATCTTCTTATCCAGTGTTGTCCATTCCGAGTCTAAGTCTCCCATCAGGATGGTCTGGTCCTATTCTGAGCACTTTTGTAGAATGAACTGCAGCTCCATAAAACTAACATTTATTATTTGGGCTGTCATCTTTGGTGAGCACATTGCACTGAATGACATTAATTTTAATCCCCTCTTTGTTTTGCAGGATGATTTGATGATCTATGAGATTCCCATCCTATAAGCAATTTTCGCACTTCTTCGCATAACATTATTGAAACTTCTTTTGTGTGCAAATCATTTCCTTCTTTGTGACTACAATACAACAGTATCTCTCCCGAAGTTATTTATTTCGGTTCATCTTGAGTCCAGCGGGTTTCATTTATTACGCAAACCTCCAAGTTGTATCTTTTCATTTCTTAAGCTACTTGGGCCTTCCGGTCTCCCACATTGCCCATACACCATGTACATCTTCATTGTTTGTTGTTCTGGTTATCTGGATGCTCCTAGACTTTCAAATAATCTCGGCTATACCATGAGGCATTATAAGTTCTCTATATTTAGACCCTTCAATTTTCATCCAAGAGTTGAAATTAATTCGTCTAACATAGCGTATTTTGGGCGAAATACGCTGCTAACTTTACGCCTGACCCTCTTCATTCATACGGAGTTGGGACAAGTGGTGACCCTAGTGGCGTCCAGGCTGAGTTAAACCATTGATTTAGCTGTTCGCTACTTTAGTAAGTTATCCAAACAATTTTTTTTGTCATATCACTTCATTATTTAACTGAATCTCAATTTCGGTAGATTATCTTATTCCTTTTATTCTTCAGTTGCCATCATGCGTTTCATGAAAGATGTTTGAGGGAATTCCAGTGTAAAACTGATACACCTGCATCTGTGGTTCATTTTTGGTCATGTTCAATATGTCGACCCGTAAGCTATCCTGCAGTTAAGACTAATTGTTTTTATGATGATATGGTCAAATTACACTCGGATGAAATCAAGGTAGATAATCCTACCCAGTCGTCTACAAAAAATGAGGAGAACATTCTGTTTTAGGTAACTATATTATATTAGCTTCATACTTTTCCACTTCTAATGTATTCGAAATCGTATCTCACAGACAATTAGCTATCTAGCATTGGTCCACTCAAACATTGTCACTGTTTGGGATTAACTTCAGATGTTTAGCATCTTCAGAATATCGTGCTAATCTTCACTGATTTTGAATAATAGTTCAAAAGAGCTGTCCGAAATGTGGAAACGAGTGTTGAAACTAAAGTCTAATAAAAACTGAAATGCTACAAATTCCAAGCTTGTTATTAAAGCTATAAATCCCGTTTTCTTTCAACTCTTGAACCAACAAATTGAAAATCTAAATTATATATAATATAGATTTCTGAGAACTTTGTTCATGATACTTTTTGAAGAAGCCAAAAAGGTCGCACCGATGATGAGCATTCTAGGTAAAAGTATCTTGCTGGCGAACCTGAGCAACGACAATGCATCTTAGATTTTGACGCAAAATAAAAACCTGATTAAAGTTAGGTTTTTTACTATATATCAAATCAAAATTGTCTATATCTAATTCCTAAAGTTAATAAAAGCATCTCTTGGTCAACTGTATATGGAGTTGACTAAATATCACTACCTACAAAAAATATTTGCGGCTTATAGCTCAATGTACGAACATGTATCTAGGTTACGATGTAACTCTTTTACTTTTGCAAATTAAATACTTTGATTTTCAACTTTTCTAAATCTTCAGATTGATACTGACCCACTCGTACACAAAGTTTTATTTGTCCTTCGAGAAACTAATTCCGGAACATGGTATATAACAGCTATGTATCAATACCTGTGATAAATTCCTTGCTTCTCTTATCGCTTAATTTGTTAGTGATTTCCATATGTTCGTATCATAATTTTATTTTCTTGTATATGTTTGCCAAATTTTACAGAAAAATATTTCAATATTCGAATATTTCTTGTTCTTTTGATTTGCTTTAGTATTTAACCCTAAAAAGGAGGAAACTTATGTGCAAGCATAAGCCGATTTTATTCGTCAGTGCTTATTAATTACAAAGTGTAATTTTGGTTAAATGTATGGACCGGGTAGTCACTTATCTGTAGAAATCGCATCGCTCAGTGGTCAAGCGCTCGCGTGCAAGACTGATAGGTCCTGGGTTCGAATCTCGCGGGGGGCGAGATCGTATATGCGCACTGCTGAGCAATCCCGCAATAGGACAAGACGGCCGTCCAGTGCTTCCAGGTTTACTATGGTGGCCCAGCTTCAATTGACTCGTGATCTCAACCATTGAAATTACTATAAATATCCACAAAACCCCTTCTGATCTTAAACAATTATGCAAAATAATTTGATAACTATGCAAAAGACTTAACCTCGACTTTTTTTATGAAATCGTACAAAATACTTAACTTCTAGCGTGTCCATGTTAAAAAAAAACTTGACTTAACTGTTTGCCAAGAATTCAGGAATATTATAGGAGTTCTATACAAGAATGCTATGTAAGATGAGTGTATACAACTAATTGGTACAGAAAAGCAATGAAGTTAGACAGAATTCCCTGATTTCCTCACAGAGGTTATTGTAACGACAACTTCAAGATGGGGACACAATGGTGGTGTGGACCCACTACCCAGAGAGGTTTTCACCTTCAACCTCCGTTCAATATATTCGTATCCACTGTCAAATCATGATTTACAAATGATTGGTTTCGTTTGACATGTTGATCGAAGTTATTTTTCTTAATGTGAGTGGTTCTTGATAAAAACGGACTACACCTTATTCCAAACAATATCACACCTTTGGAGACTGATTTACTTTTATTTTCAATGTTTATTTCTGATAAGTCTTCCAACTGAATGCGAGAATCAGTTTCCTAAGCTCTTCTAATAAACCCAGGTTAATTCCACACGGCAACTTGAACACGACAAAAAAGGCGCGAAGTGTAGAGAGGACGTTTTACTCCTAAGTTAGTTAAGGTACAGAAAAATAGGGGTATTCATACTATTTCAAACGCCCTTGAGCTTCCGGAACCATACTAACTATAGTAGCCTCATAGGTAATTATCGGATCAAAACCGTGGCAAGTGATTCTGTGTTTTCTAGGTCTTTATGCGAAGATTCAACAAGTTCTCTGTGTCTCTATAGGCTTGCCGAGGTATATCTTTGGGACCCCTCCAATATCGCTAAAAAGCATGACTTCTCGCGTTTACCTGTAGTCTGGTGACTGATCTGCGGCGGCATCGTCCTTCTCTTAATGTGTTTTTTTCGTTTTCATTCCAAGTCCTCACCTTGCAAGTGTCCAAAAGTATATCCAGTGGCAGATTCGTTTGACCACCTCTAGTGTTTATCGTTCTTTTATCTTTATGAGCCTGGTTCGTATGCCTAACAAATGTTCGGAAGGCTCCTCCCACCTTATACAAAACTCTACCCAATTTTAGCACAATAATCCCTGGTTCCCATCGATTTTGGCCATGATCCGACTTCATAAATACTCTTCTCTCCGTGTCAAGACTGCGACTGGAGCATAGCGTTAGAAACCGTCCAGGTGCTTCTCCCAAATATGACTTCCCATCCGGCACAACAGGGTTGGGTTAGACGTAAGAACTTATTGGTTGGCTAACTCGGAGTCTTCTCTCTTCCCTTAAGCAGTGCTTTTTTGAAAGTGTCTATGAAGCGCTCTGCTTGTCTGTTAGATTGGTGATGATAGGGTAGAGAGGATGAGTTATTCCTTCACACCACAGAATTGTCCGAACAAGTCAGAGGCGAATTGAGAGTCATTACCTGTCACCAAAGTATCTGGAACTCCGGAATAGCTGGACAGACTAGACAACTTGATGATTGTTCCCTTGCCTGTACAGTTCGACATGATATATATTTCGGGCCATTTTGTAAATACATCCACAATAACTAGAAACTTTTTCCTAGGACTGGACTTGCGAAATTTGCATAAAATCTTTCCCAGAGTCCAGCAGGCTTAGGCCACTTTTCGAAGGGTTTTTAACGGCTCGCAGGAAAGACGGACAGTTATGGCATTTGTCTTCGATATCTCTGTCCATTGATGCTTAAAAGACGTAGCTTTGAGCCAACCATTTTATTTTATTGATCCCAGGGTGACCACTGGAATTGCTTGAGCACTTTTTGGCGCGGGAATTTTGGAGAAATCCGTTCATCGAATATAACATATGAGTCGACAGCCATTAGTGAGTCACGTTGACGAAAGTATTTCAAACGTTCTCTCTGAAAGCGGTGGTTTGGCCATCTAATAAAGAAAAACCCCTTGACTTAATGTCTAGCCATTTCTAATAGTTTCTTTGAAAGTAAACGTTAGTCCATCAACTTCATCATCCAATAGGCGACGAACTTCTTTCCCAGTTTTACCTATTAATCTCGATAGGGCATCAGTGTGTCCAAAATCTGTAATAGGCTGGTACTTGATCCTAAAATCGTTGCCTGGAAGTATGGTTGTCCAATGTTGTAGCTGATGAGTCGTGTAGGTAGCAATCCCTTTCCTTAACCCAAATATGGCTAGTAATGGTTTATGATCTCTCTATTTGGCTGTAGTTACGTTGTCGTTGTCAACAGTCTGACCAAATAGATCACTTTTCCAGATCTGTCGGAGAAAATATGAAAGATGAGTGTCCCAATACCATAATTTTAAGCATCCACAATAGGTAAGAAGGAGTCATAATGTGTACGAAAGAATATGAAGGCTAGGGATTGCTTGACTTTCTCGAAAGCTGCTTTGGAGTTTGTGGGTTTGAGTTCTTTACCAGCAAGTGATTCAATGAAGACTAAGAAGAAAAGTCCCGTAATGGCTAACCAGTCCAAAGAAAGATCGCAGAGTAAAAACCTCAGTTGGTCTAGGCATGGTTTTTATAGCATCGATATTTTCTGGATCTGGTCGTCGTCCTTTATCTATTATGAGGCCAAGATATTGTACCTGTTGCATATAAAAGTCACGTTTCTGCACCGATACGAAAACCATATCCAGATATGTGTGATAGCACTAGGTCAAGTTTCTTTTGTAATTTCATAATGATGTCATCCAAATAAGCTCACGCTCCTGAAATACCCTGTAACATGGTATCCATAATTTGTTAGAATATAGCGACTTCCGTCTTGACTCCAAAGGCCGATCGATTATATTGGAATAGACCCTTGTTTGTATTGATGATGGAATCTTTACACTCATCAGCTCCTAAGAAATCCAACTTTCCAAAAAACACCAGCGTACAACTTGGTGAAGAGATCTCCGGCAAGAGTAAATGATACTGGTGAGTTTCTAGAACTTTATTTCGCCCACTGGAGTAATTGGCACATGAGCGACCGCTACCGTTGGATATCTTAACTACCACTATCGGCGCAGTCCAATCTGAGAAGTTCACTGGTCCAATAATACTCATTTCTCGAAGTCGTCCGAGTTATTGTTCAACTACTGGGAGAACAGCATAAGACACAGGTCTTTTGGATCGGAATAATGACTTCGTCCGAAACCGAGAGGTAGGAATAGCTTTTACACTCCAGGAACGTCATCAAATACTTTCTGCTCAATAGTATGCCAGCTGGGTTTTGTGGTAGTCTCTCATTGCCTCCACATAACTGCAGATTTGGTTTATGGGACGATCTGTTGATTTTAGTTTCTTGATCCAATCAAGTCCCAAGGTGTTCAGTGATATACAACATGCTCTCTTCTGTTATGTTCCTCTCAATGACTGTAATGTAATTCTCCAACAACAGTTGGCTTTCCGTCAGAAGCACTATGGGCTGACTGTTGAGTTGAATATATTTGAGGTCTAACAAAACTCTCATATTCTTCTGCTTATAAGCGAGATGTTAGAAGCCGTATACGGGCATCATACCCATTAATCATGAGATAAACATATTTTCTACGGTTATATGAACCGGTCCGGTTAAGGGTAATTGTTACCTTGGTCGTTCGCGGTTTGAATCTTCTAGAATATGCTTTCGGTTGTTAGTGGCGTTTTCTGGCTTTAAAATGACTCTATGACTGACACAGTGAGTAATGACGTCATCGATTGGAATGCGAATGGGATATGAAACTTCTTTTTCCAATCGTGTGTGATATGGATTGAACATTTTAAGAAGGATTACAGATGCTTAATTGCATAATATGACATATACTTACACAGTAATTTACTGAATTATTATCGTTAAATACAAATCTGTCTGTTAATCTAACCGTAAATAAGTAATATAAAGTGTAGTGTGTTTTCAAATCACTTTGATTTATTTTGGGAATTTAATAAATCCTTATCATCGGCCTTCGTACCTCTTCTCTTACATTCAAGCTGCCGTGTAGATTTAGCCCGGAGTTATTAGAAGCGTTGTTGTTAGGAAACGGGTACTAGCTAAGGATGGCAAATCAATTAATGCAGTGGTGAAACTTCATCAGTTGAGATGGTTGGGACATGTGTTACATATGCCCATGTCCATGAAGTCACTGACAAGTGGACTGAGTCATGTCGGTAGGTGTAGACTACCTGGTTGGGGACCGCAAGATGATAGCAACCGATGGTTAGAGACCCTGAATGACATGGCTCAAAATCGTTTGTAATGGCGCAGGTGCATCCACTCTTTGTGTTCTCCCAAATTTTAATCTCCTGATTCCTCCTTGTCTCTTTTTTTTCTCCCAAATTTATTACACTCTTTATATAACATCTCCAAACCCTAATCTTCCAGATTGCTGCTTATACTCTTACTACCTCTACCACTAGGGGATTTGAATCGACAACTGCATCTCTGTGCTAATGTGGTATGGCAACTTGAACTGATGTACGTACGTACGAAGTTCTACGTTGTTAATGACTGACTGACTATTAGAAACGTTCAGTTGAAAGACTTATCAATGACCTTTTCTAGAACATGTAGTACAACAATGATTTCGAAACGGGAAAAATCTTTTGAAGCACTAACCGCCACAACCAGCATGGGAATGATGGCTTACCGCTGTCATTGCGTTAACTTTGTGTGGTTTAACCTTGTAAGTTCCAAACTCACCAAAAGAGGGGTTTTGCTGAGACAGACACATCTGAACGATTTCTATGATTCTTGTTTGAGACTTTCCAAACTGTTTCTCTTGATGCTCTATGTAGGCTTCAAACTGTTCAAAAGAAATGTTCATTGTAGTTTTCTCCGTCGCTACTGCAAAGTCCTAGGCTTTTTTAGTAAGCCCAAACTATATCTACACGACAAAATTAATACTGACGACAGAGAGTGGTACATAACACGTAGCTGTGATAAGCAGTATACCACGTTCTTTTTACAAACATTATCTGTTAACAAGTTCTTTACAACAAATAACAAATGTACTGTTCTAAAAAAAACTACATCTCTAATATGTCATTTAATGGAATGCTCGTAGCCAGTCATTCTAGATTTACTGAAATATATCTAAATCTTATTAAAACTACCGAAATCGAGATTAAAGTCATGTCTTCAATCCAGTTCAGTTTAATAATTAACGATTTCTGCGATCTGTTGCAACTGCAAATATCAATCATATCAGCTTATAAATATGTAGTTATTAACCTGGTGTTGTTGCACAGTTTAACCAGCTGGTTGCGAATACAGTCCGCGATATTATATGTATTTCGGCTTTTGTCGCCTGCTCATATATATGCTTGCATAAAACCACCAAATAAAATATTTATGAATCCGTAAATATACAGTTCATAGGTTGTAGCAACTATAGAACTTTTTGTTACATACTAATTTTTCGGCGACATTATATATACGACCTTAATGCATAGAAAATGCTCGAGGTAGAAGGCATATATGAGAAAATATCAGACTGGTTGAAGATTAATTGGTTACTATCAATATGTTTACAACTTTAATCGATATGAGTAATTGAAGTGCACTAAAAAATAACTTTCTATACGTTTAGTTAGATTAGAAGTTTAAGTGGTTGTAAGTAATAATAACTTTGTACTTGTACGTAATCACATCGTAATACAAAATAAACGTCAATTGAAATAAGTTTTCCCAAAAACTTAATTGTATATTTTAAACAGATATATACATGGGTTTGTATGATTTACATGGTAGAAGTTTGTGTGGATTATGACACCTGAATTTAAACGAACCGGAAGGTATTTACAAACATGCATTTCACTTTGCAGGTGTTACACTAGGAAGTCCAAATCAATGGATAGCTTTAGTTAACGATAATTTATATTTTTACCCAAAATAATTTTGAACTGATGGAGCTATAACTGTTCTTGCACAAAACATTCAACAGTTTTCAGACTATTTATCGGTGTTAAGCAGGCAGACAACTAATTGTGCTCAGATGTAAAACACTTCATTCGATAAATAAGTTAACTTGGAGGAAGCTAGGATTCCGGCAGTTTACACAAAATCAAGATTTTTCCAAAGTCAAATAAAAAAGAGATTATCAGAGCATAACGAAACCCGTTGCATTCCGAACGTTATACCATTTTCTGTCTATTGCTTAAAAAGTTAATCATGCAGGTTTCTGCTGTGATTCATCAACTTTGATATTACTCATCATTATAGTAGAAACTTAGCTGTTATATAGACAAACTTATGCCCAAAATGTGACTCAAAAAGAAGCAGGTAAGTTTGACTTACAATTCGCTAATCTTTTTTGGGTGCACAAATCAATGCCTTTGTCACATACTGAACACTACAATGTCCGACATAACTCTTTTATATCACCTAAGTGAAGTTATACTGACGAAAAAAAAAATTTAAGTAGAGTTGGTACTTACTTTTATGTTTGTCAGTTTAGTTTGAATATTACTAATGTAGCTGCGACCTGGACGTATTTGTGAAAACTAGATTTAAAATTTTAATTTACACGAAATATTACGTTTACGAAACGTAATATTGTTAACAGATAAAACCGTAACAAACGGTGTGTTTATGTCGTGATCTTCGTCTAATATAAAACCCACTAAACAAAGATCAAAGATGCCATTCAAGATTTCGTGACATTAGGCTTCCCAAACTATTTAAACAGCTAGAAATTACGGTCAACTGTTATCTTATTTATCAAGTCGGAACAAAAAGAATATACAAAACAAGTTGATCGAAACAAATTAAGCTCTGATCATTTTCACGATGTATCGCATTACCCCAGAAGTTGTCAATTTGAAAGTAGTTGTCTGAAACACGCCTAGATTCTCGACATAAGTTAACCAGTCAAAAATGTTACCTCCAGGTCCGTAAGAAGCTTTACAAGCTAACAAAACGATCCCAGATTGACATAGACTAGTTTCAAGTATGTTGTGCAATCTTTCATATAGGTCTGTGCGGTAAATTGTTTCGCTAGCAAAGATATAGTCAAACTTCACATTGGCGCTTGACTGCCAAAGCTTTGAAAGATGAAACCAGTCCCCGCTGTAGAATTCCAACTGAGTGTGTTCATTGTGGCTATCAGCATCATTTTGAGATCCTGAATTAATGATGACGTTAGGAATAGTCCAGCACTTTAAAACTTCGGAATTGTAATCCTTAAAAAAGAAAATAGTAAAAATACTGGTGAGAAAATGTAGTAAAGTGTGGCAAACTCTTCACAAAAACATTCACCACATGCAGACTTTCTATAGGACTTCACCATTACTTTCGACCTTTAAGATGCTAGTGAGCTTTTATGTTAAATAATCAGATATAATTTACCTAGACACTTTCGGAAATAAACTTTAAAACTCCTATGATAAAATACTTTCATTCAATATTTAAATCGCAACCCGAGGACGTTATGCAACTCGACCAAATATTTCTTATCAAGATAAGGCTATAATATTACGCCAACACAACGCTGACTTAAAACAACCCGCTTACTTGGAACCTAACTAAGCGGGCACCAGCCTTGATAGCGAATATACCTGGTAGTCCACAACCGCAACCTACTTCTAAGACGTTTTTTCCACACATTCTTTCCGAAAAATATTTTGATATGTAATCGACGAGATCCTTGCTGCCATCCCACAGAGTAAAACCACCTTCAATGAAGCCAGGTTTGACATCCTCACGTGCGTGAACAGCGTCGAATACATTGAGTTCACTTTTGGGCAGTTTGCGTAGATAATCATCGAGAACAGATTCAGCAATGTACCACAGTTCTGTAATAAAATAATGATAAATAAATTCTATTACTGTCTAGCATTTCAGAAGTACTTAAATATATTTTAAAACAGTCAATTACCTAAAAAAATCCTTGTGAGAAAATGAATACCCTTACAAATGGTAAGTAAACAACTTAACATTTCATTCTATTACTAAGATACATCCATTTAAGTTAAATGAGACGAGACGACCATTGTTGCTTTTGAAGCATCATATGGTTGCCGTGATAACGTTGATTCAGTAACTTTATTTATACGCACTCCATTCTAGACTAAAAAGAGACTAATGGAAAAAAGCAATCAAATAAGACATAAATTCTCGATATTAAGTCACTTTCAAAACGCATACGCTTAGAAATAAGTGACGGTATTCACGTTACAACACGGCACAAATCCACAAAATTGGTGACTATTGGTTGTAATCACCCAAAAGAACGAAGAACTTGTTGGAAGGTGGAAGCATTGTTTGGAGACAACTGACAAGGAATGAAATCGACAGATGCCCATAATCGTGCTCAATTTGAATTTCTTATAACTACATAACTACTTCGAAAGAAGTCCCACTCACCGCCTTGTGGCGGGGGCATTGTTTACGAAATTGAGAGAACGAAAAGCGAATATCCGGCGCCAAAACCGGATTGGTGGGCACAGAGGACCCACAGATAATTAATTTCGCTCTCTCAGAACGCCCATTCATAGAAAAGTATACTATTCCACCTAGTTATCAAGTACATTTCTGCATTGCCACGGTTGATATGATGCTTATGAAATATTAGAGTAGAATATAAGATTGGTATTTGAGTCATTTTAATCTGTAGAAGTCACCCTCGTAAAAAATCATCCAATCGGTTTGCTACTGATTATGTAAAAAATATTTCTAAAGCAGAGTACACTTCTCACAATTATTAAATATCAATTTAGTCATGTTTACTTTTTTGCGTTCTCTGGGAAAAAAAGAATCTATAAGGAGCGACCAAGAGATATATCACTAGTTGATTAACTTTGATAATCGGCCGGTCTAACATTTAGTTTTATCTTTGAAAATTCAGTTAATAAATATTTTAGTATATTATCTTACTGTACTGTGAAAACTATCCACCCAGTGTTGATATCTGTTTAGTACAAAGCTTGTTTTGAGTTAGAATCATCTAAATGCAACCACTAATCTCTGAAAGAGATCTGTATATAAAAGTTTTAACTTCCCCATAAAATACGTATATTCGCAGCTAAAATTAGTGTCCCTTCAGTCCTAATAGTTGGGAGTTTACTTGAGAATATTGGGCCTATAGTGTTGGAAAGTAAGTTCATGATTTTGCTAATTGCGCCTACCTATGTTTTTACAATTGCATCGATATTTATAATTGAGCAGCGAAAGTTCAGGTTATAGCACACCTGTTTAGTTTGTAATACGTCATCCATATACTTAAAGCCAAATTATTAAAGTGAGTCGCCTTAAAGAGCATATCAACAATACAACAACTTGAGTATTACGTCTTCTACTGCCTAGTATTCATGGATACCACTCGACTAGTCACAAAATCAAAACAAAACTTGGAGAAGAACATAAATATATTAAGGATATACATCCTAAGCAGACAGTAAAGTTTACTTAATAAATTATATATACACCAAAGTGATTATAATTATAATCACCCGTCATAATCACTACATCAAAGTACTTAGCTCTTTGAAGGAGATTATAATTGTTTTAGTATAACTGATCTTGGATTTTATTTGGAATCTACTTAGTGGAAATGTATGCAAAGCTTCAAATTGAAAAATACGGTTTATACCCCTCTTTCGAGCTCCTATTGTCTAATTTGATTTAACTGTACATAGAGTCCGCAATCTGAATCGAGCCCAGGAACAACTTTTCTGCATTCAGTTTTAATAATATACTTACACTAGTAGGATCATGAGGAATAAATAACGAAATCAAAGACATATAAAGGAAGGGCTGAGCTTATTTATATTGGCTGATGAATGACCATGTTTTTGGCCAGTGTGATCTGTCTAGGAAGTATATTTTCATATACTCACATTACATTTTAATGGATAGCAAAACTACCCAGGCGCTTAAACTGATCACCCATGAGTCAGTTATGCAAATTCCGGAGATAGCATACGTCAATCATATTAGACTTGATACATGGGTCAAATACTGTGAGCTTTAAAACATAGCTTGGAGAAAGACTCCTGGAGATCAAATAAGGGTCAATGATAAGGCGAGAACCATTAATAGATGATTGAATTCAATTTCGAAGTGTGCAAGAGAATTTAGAGGTATCCATGTTTGATACTTTTTAGTCATTATTACTACGACGACATTTCGTCCTGATAGGCTTTAGTGAAACTCGGTTTAGCATTGAGTGTTTCTTTGATATCAGAATGTGACTGCACAGCGTAACTAAACTGCTACAAAGAACAAGTCCGGTTACAGAGTTAAAATAGCGAATGCACTCAGCCTAGTTGACATCAAGATTTTTCTTACGTTAGCTTATCAATGATTTTGTCTAAAACATGTCAGACACAATATATACCATCTAATAGCACGTTTGTTTGGACTTTTTGCATAAATGAGGTTATTTTGCAATAAATTAGAATTGTCAGAATATTTAAAACGAGACAATTATTAGTCAGCTTGTTGCATTTCATACTATTTTTTGACTGTAGTTAAATGAAATAGAATCATGTAAACAGACACTAGGAAAGTGAGGCAAGCCAAATATACTGTAAAAGACAAAATGTTTGCTTACTGGATTTACGTTGGTTTCCAGTTACCTTAATAAAAACCATTATAAATACACAGTACACAGTAACACACATAAGCAGATTTGTAATGGATCGTAATAATTTATAAAAATGTATGTAAACTTACTTGAACCGTTTGCGATTGCATGAAAATCTGTGCCCAAACCTAAAACATCTCTGTAACCTGCGAAACATTGATAACACAGACTCAACTTACCATCACTTAAAGTGAGTGATTGAACTAAGTTAGAATACGTCACAGTGTCATGTCGCTTGAATTCTTTGTCATCACTGTTCGCATAGAATTTAAATTCAAACTAAAAAAGAACACAGGAATTCAAAACCAGACATATACAGTGCACCACAAACAAGTAATACAAATAAACCATACTTTCTGATTCATAACGAAACTGCATTCAGAAAAGATAATGAGTCCCAAGAAATTTAGTTTTTCTGCAAACCACATTTCTAAAACGTGCAGCTGGTCTACAGTTAGGTTGTCACTATGATCTACTGCTATTTAATACATGTCTACATTCCCCTATATACTTAGGAGATCTTAATAACTTCTTCACATACTATCCAGTTTGTAAAAAATGGCTTACAAGATGACGCTTTGGTAGATATTTTAGTTGAAGATTAACTGTTTTGAACCATGAAAACATTGTTCAAGCACAGCCTTTTACATGGTTAACTAACTTTTCTATCTACACATCACTATGGATGAATATCACCACAGATTTCTAAACAAACATGAACATATATAGTAGTATTTAGAGTTAGTGGTTGCGGTAAAACTGAACTACAAGGGCAATTCAATGATAGACATGAAAATAATAGCAATGAGACGTAGTTAGTATGTGGAATTTAGGACTGAAGTCTACGATTTCACAAGTAACCGATAAAGCGGAAATAAAGGGGAAAATATATTGGAAAATGAAGTGGAAATAATGGGGAAACGTGCCTAAATGTCAGCTTTTTCGCATGTCAGAGGGAGAAAAAATGTCGATTTTCCTCTTTATGTCGCTGAGTTGTTTACTTTTCGCCCAAAATCGACCCCCCCCCCCATTATTTACACTTTTGTCTGCTATATTTCCCCTTTATTGGTTCCTTGAGTTGAAGTCTGGTATCAGCATTTATAAGCCCGTGACAAAAGCCTTAACTCAAATCCACGAACACTAACTTTTAACTCTAAATCCTAATCGTTATTCACCAAACTAGCTAATAACCCTCTTTCGATCCTAGTTTGTAGATGAATTGCCTCAAGATCACCTTAACACCACTCAGAGATATTCCACCAGTTACAGTTTTAACTCGATTGACTATAGTCAATCGAGTTATATATATATATCAATTAAATTCAAATAAGTCATTAATGTCTCGATAAGTTAACCCACATTGCAATGAGAACTGTAATTACCATGAAGTTCGAAACGTCTAAAATTTTACATTCATATTCAATTGTGAAAATACAAGGTCAGGTGGCCTATGTTAATCCTTGCCATTTGTAATATTGTGATGAGTTGATCTTATTTTTTCCTATCAAACATAGGTACTTATAGTACGTATTCTAGTGGGGAATCCCAGTAATCCAGGACCTCTTGTCGAAATTGAAACGTAAGACGTAAATCATTCGTTGGTCCTAAACGCTTTGAGAATCCCACTCAAATAATTGGTCGTAGGTAGGAAAAAAGTAGAGAAAATAACAAACGAACTTAATATTTACGATATAATGAATCAATACTAGTGTATATAGTTTAAGGCGTCCTAGTAAATCATAAGAATACAGATAATGCAGACCACCCCGAGCTCCCAATTCTGGGAAACGTTTGAACAACTTTCGGTGAATTTTGGGGAAACCGCTATAGTGAACTTTGGGGAAATATCGGGAGAATGGCACCGAAACCTCAAATTTTCCCCAGGTCTGAGAAAATCCCCAACTACTTCCCGAAAATTCCCCTTTAACCTTGGTCAAGGTCGTTGGACTTTGGAGGTTTCCCCGAAATTCCCCAAACTTGGGAGATTGGGATCCACAATTTTGTCCATCGTCTTGGTCCACTTCCCATGTATGGAAAGCGCCTGAACGTTTGAATCCAATCTTCTGAGTTGCCTTTTGCAAAATGGGTGAAAATTGAGAACAGATTCTAATTTAAATCCTGATATTCTTATTTATCAGAAAATGTCTAGCTGATCAAGACATGTAAATTATCGGGGCTGAAGTCTTGTAGCGGTAACTAAATACTCGAAAGAAACAGCTTTGTAGCGGTAAATAAATCCCCAAAATAAATAGCTCTGCACGTTTTCGACATTGAATGCTGACCACATTAGTTTTAATGGACTCACCTAGCTGAAGGCGCTCGGTCATGCATCCGAAACAGATCACGAGTGGGAACACCGTGCTCAACAACCCCTTCAATCGCTAGCCAGATTAGTTCAGACGATCCTCGATACATTGATAGCCTATCAAATATATCTTCGAACCTTCTCGATTCTGTCTTTTGATTACACTTGGTGGGTACGATTCCTATTAGAAGGTGTAAATGGTTGAAGCGTTGTCGAACTCCAAATACCTGCGGCATTTTCATTGGTGAGCGCGACGTGATCTGGTACACCAAATCGTAAACTGTGAGTCTGTTCCATTTTGGGATCCTTTATATCATTGCCTTATTTTAATTTTTTATACAAAGGTTAGACCAACTCTTCAATAACATCGACCTGCAACACTGTTCTGCGACAGACATGTTGCGACGAATGAGAGAGGTTACCGGCCAAAGAACCCTCGATAATGGCCTATTCAAACAACTTTTATTATCTAAACTTCCTCAGCAGGTGCAAGCTGTGCTGGTCTCGTTTCACAACAACGCCTTAGACGAGCTGGCTGCATCTGTCGACCGCATTATAGAAATCACAAAATCTTCTAATATCGAGGTATTTTCAGTCAAAGAAAAACCTCAAACGGCTCAGAATGATATAAACGACTTATGTCACACACTCACGCGTTATCTTAGTCTTCGTACCGACCGTAAGAGATCGCGCACAGCACGTAGAAGCATTTCACGTAAGCGATCTGTCTCTAGACCACGAGAGACAGATAACCCCGACTGGTGCTGGTATCATAACCAGTATGGAAAGTTTTCCAGAAATTGCAGAAAACCCTGCAATTTTCCCAACACGAAACCGAGTGACTCGAAAAACAACTCGGGAAACTTCCAAGCCGGCACGCGTTAACGGCAACCGTAGCCGGCGAACAAAGCCGTCTGTTATTCGTCACAGATGTGACAACGAGAGTTCGCTACCTCGTCGACACTGGCGCAGAAGTTAGCGTTCTCCCAGCAAATCCTAACGACCGACTACACGAATCGACCCTAAACTTACAGGCGGCAAACGGAAAACCGATCGCTACGTATGGCAAAAGGTACGTTTACCTTAACGTGGGTTTACGCAAACCCATTCACTGGATTTTCGTTGTTGCAGATGTTTCTATGCCAATCATTGGTATGGACCTTCTACAACACCACAATCTGATCATCGATACGCGCAAACGGAGGCTAGTAGACGGAAACACTAATTTGTCCGTTTGCGTAACTTCTTTTACTGGTTGTAGAGTATCCCCAGTCACAGTTAAACATATGATAGACCCACTCTATCAACCACTACTCGATAAGTACCCTGGGATACAACAAACTCAACCGAAACTACCGTGTGTAACCAGCAATGTTACACATCACATCACGACTACAGGACCACCTGTATTCTCTAAAGCACGACGACTAGCTCCCGAAAAGCTAAGGTTAGCGAAAAACGAGTTCAACCATATGATAGACTTAGGAATCATACGACCGTCAAGTAGCCCATATGCATCTCCGTTGCACATGGTCCCTAAAAAGGACAGAAACGATTGGCGTCCAACTGGTGACTATCGGCGATTGAACGCGAAAACCATTCCCGATCGTTACCCGTTGCCTCACATTCACGATTTGACAGCTACCTTGAAAGGTACAACTGTCTTTTCGAAAATCGACTTGGTTAAAGCGTATAACCAAATCCCTATGGCTACTGACGACATACCGAAAACAGCTATCATAACTCCCTTCGGACTCTATGAATTTTCGCGAATGCCTTTCGGTCTAAGAAACGCTGCTCAAACCTTCCAAAGATTCATAGACGACGTTTTTCGAGGTCTCAACTTCGTACATGCGTATGTTGATGACCGTTTGATAGCAAGTCCGGACAGAGAATCGCATCTCCAGCATCTGGATCTTGTTTTCGAACGATTACAAAAACATGGCATTACTGTAAACGTTCAGAAATGCCAAATCGGAACCGACTCATTAGACTTCCTAGGACACACTATAGATGCGCAAGGCATTCGACCCCTTAGAACCAAAGCGGCAGCCATTCTGGATTACCCAGAACCGACCACCGTCGAGCAATTACGCACGTTTAACGGCCTGGTAAGTTTCTATAGACGATTCATACCTAAATGAATCATTTATTGAATGTCTAGAGCTTGGACAGTGGACTCAGTATGTCGATAGCCCTACCAGACGTCAAAACATCTTAGGCTTAGTCTTTACCAGTGGCCTCATCCCCAATACTTTGTATATTGGAAAAAAGTTTCCAGGTAGTGGTCATAACATTGTCATATGCAGCCTTAATGCAAAAACCATAACCGATAGAAGTAAAACCGTAACATATCGTAGAAACTATCGCAAGGTTGATTGGAATAACTTCCACAATTACCTAAGAAGCACTGATTGGAGAACTTTCTTTACCTCAAACAATACCTACACATTAACCAATATATTTTATCACAACATCAAAAGTATCATCAACAACACCGCACCTTTAGAATACTGTAGACCTACGCCCCCCAAAGATCTCTATAAACCGGTCAGTACAAGAAGACGTCTTCAAAGACATTGTCCTCGATTCCAGAACTTAAATGACTTTTCCTCTTTAATAACGATGACAGAAATACTTGTCCGAACAGAGACAATAAGTAAACAAAAAGCAATCACACAGGAAAAACGTGCAGTTGAACTTAATAACAACTCCTCTACACTCACCATACTACTCCAAAATAAACTTAAACGCTCCAAATCCAGAGGGAGTATATTCATTAAAGGCATACAAGTATACGAAGATCCCAAACTTATCACAGAATTATTTAGTGAACATTCTTGTTTCTCACTAACTAACGAAAAAACATTTAATGATTCAGAACCAATCCCAGTAACTCCCTGTGGAATTACCAATGTAGAATTCAGTGTACAAAATATCTCCAAGGCAATCAGTACATTGAAACACTCCTACACTGATGGACCAGATGGTATTCCATCTAGCATGCTAAAACGTGGAGGTGATGATATGTGTGTTTTGCTTCTCAAACTATTCGCGATATCACTCTCTACAGCGTGTTACACTACTGCCTGGAAAACTACACATATCATTCCCAAAATTAAAACAGGACCTGAAGCAAACGTTGAAAATTACCGGCCTATAAACATAACTTCAGTGGTATCCAGAGTGATGGAAAAAGTAGTTAAGGCGGCTGTAGTCCAACATCTACTAACTAATAATCTCATCTCGACCTCCCAGCATGGATTTCTTAGGTCCAGATCATGCGATACATGCCTAGTAGACTACCTGAATGATATAACTCTGAAACGAGACAGCGGACTCCTTGTATCAGTCCTATTCCTAGACTTTAAGAAAGCCTTTGATAAGGTCCCACACAAAAGGCTACTCGTCAAACTAAAGTCCTTCGGAATACACAACCCACTGTACTCATGGTTTGCTTCGTTCTTAACAGAACGTAAACAGATGGTAAAGTACAATGGCTGTCTCTCGTCCCCTAGACCAATCACCAGTGGAGTCATCCAGGGAAGCGTATTAGGTCCACTTTTGTTTCTTATGTATATAAACGATATATGTAACACCATAGAATTTGGGAAACCATACTTATATGCTGATGATCTCAAAATAGTATACAGCTATAAGCCTGAGACACTAAGCGAAAGTGTATCCCAGATCCAAAAGGACCTCAATAACTTAACTATCTGGAGTGAAAAATGGCAATTACCATTTAACCTCAACAAGTGCGGGACCATGCACTTTGGAAAGCATCCCTATAAACCGCGACTTCACTTAAATGAAAGTAGAGTCCAAACACTCGAATCAGTACACGATTTAGGAATTAATTACAAAGGAAGCCTGAACTTTGAAGAACATGCCTCCTCTATTATTTTTAAATCTAGACGGTTAACTGGTTTCGTAACGAATACTTTCTTCACAACAGAGGCTATGCTTACTCTCTATAAAATGTGTGTACGACCTTCCCTTAAATACTGCTCTTTTATCTTCTCTAACACGGAGAACACAGACAAGATAAGAGTAGAAGGTGTTCAAAGACGCATCATATGCCAACTGCTAGGATGTAACTCGAGTCTCGACTACACAGACAGATGTAAGCATCTATCTTTAGAACCTTTATGGCACCGTAGGCCAAAAAACAATTTAATATTTCTCTACAAAGCGATATATGGGCTCTCCTTTCTAACCTCCTGCCCGACTATTACCCACGACCCAGTTTATAGACCTAGAAACAACGCATATACACTACTTACCGTAAAACACCAAAAACAAATGCGTTGTAAGTTTTTTACAGTACGGTATGGTTTATTGTGGAACAGGCTGCCAATGCCTATCCGTAACTGTGATACGCTTACCAGATTCAAAAAGCTAATAACCCTATTTCTAGACTCCAAAGAGCTTCAACATTTCCTTGAACTCCCGCCCACCAATGAGGCACTTTATTACGGACCGCCTAGTATCTAGACAGAACAAGAATATAACTAACCCGACTGTTATTAATATGAATATAACCAAATCACAGAATATATGGCTTATCCTTTCCTATTATTCATTGTTTATTAATCATGACCTTATGCTCCTAACCCACACTTTCAGTTCCCAAATCTCTCTACAGGTTAAATGTACATTATTCTTCCTAAAACTCATGCTTTTTTTCTACTGCAAGTAGACAGATAGCTCAATCTTATGGATGCTGATCTACTAAGGCCGATCATACAAAGCTCAAAATCTGGCCACAGAGTCTTGTGAGTTTCTTAATGTTTTATTTCTCTTACCCTAAAATCTTTTTTTACAATTTTATACCTTCTCACATCCTTTGATTTGCTACTAGTCCTTGCTTCTTTAAACCATTAGTTATTTTCATAGCAGTGTGATATACTATGTGGACATATAACCCATAAAACAAACTTTTTTAACTAGCTGATTTGCTTGTAACTTGGACCTAGTAGAGACAGTGTATTCCAACTATGGGCTTTGATTAAGGCAGTATTCATACTTACCACAAACGTAAGAGGGCCTAACATCACAAAAGGAGGGAGGGTGGCGTTACTGACCAGCAAACATGATGGTGGGGAGATAAATTCAATCCACCCATGTCTGTAGGGCAGAACATTTTGTTTAATTACGGCTCCTTATGGTTTAGTGGAATGTCACGAACTTATGGTATTGATGCTGATTTATCACGCAAAATACCTCTTTAAATCGTGTTACGAATGTTGAATTGGTTTCACTTCCTACGCAGAAATCCTATTACGAGCAAACCAGAAAATTCGCTAATATACGAAGCCTACTCAGGACCCTATAATACCTGAAAAAAAAATAAAACGAAATGGGCTCTAATAGCTTCGATAATAAAAGGAAGACAGCCAATTGTATATCACAATACTGTTTCTAGCACTATATTTTATTTTATAATCACACCTAATCCCATACTCTCAGCTCCTTTCTGAATCCCCTCCATTTGTCAGTTGTATGTCCACTCACACCTTGTTAACACTTATTTTCTTTAACCTATTAAAATGCTCTTTCTTAACAGATACCTTAGTAAAAGAAAATTAGACTGAGTAATCATACCTTAAACATTCCTTCATGAATATTGGATACTCTGCCCCTCGTGTTTTCTTTTACTTGCTCCCTCTTTCAGCCCCCTTGTGATATGGAACGAAAGATTTTATCCTGCAACATCCTCAAAGCCTTAGACATTCCAAAGGGACATAAGGTTGCGACATTTAGAAGCTCCCACCTTCAATGGACCTATCCTTGACCAACAGTTGCACATTCGCAACGCAACTTTCGCGAAGCGCGCCAACTGCAGTACTGATCAAAACCATCTACATTCATATCTTATAAATGATCAACCCAGCTATGTAATTTACTACAGTGGATAATGTATCAATTTGATCTTGCCTGTAAACTGGCATGCCTCATGTAACAAACTATTATTTGAGAATAAATCATTATTATTAAATGCGCGTTACTCATGAAATCTCTTAACAACCAACTTCGTGGAAATGCGAAATCCATCAAGCTGGACAACACCGCGCGAAAAGCATTCTCACAAGTTCAGGAACTTATTTCCTTCGGTACAATCGAACGACACGACTCCGACACTTATGATACCTCATCCGACAACTAACACGCACGATGATGCTTCGACAGTATCTAAAAATAAACTTAAAGCAACGCGTTCTGGAAGAAGAGTAAGATTTCCAGAACGTTTAAACGACCATTGCACGTAAGACACCAGTTAACATTTTGCTTCATGTCGATTTTCCATGGCATTATATATAATATAAAAAATCAATTTTCATATGCTTATATTTATATATATTTAATACTTTGCTAATATGTGTATTAAAAATAAAAAAACAAAAAAGATTTTGTAAAAATCGCTTTTACACTATTTTCTTTTTTTCGTCTACTTTGTGTCCTAAAGTGCGTGCGAGTTTATTTCGACATGCAATTTCATACTCTTTTTTTCTTTTTCAGGACGACTGGAAAAGACGATAAAAAGAACGATGAGGTTTACGAGGAACCAAAAATTTTCATTGTACATTATTTTTTACTATATTGTATTTCATGGTCCCTTATAGTAAGGAAAGACGACCAGACTCTGCTAAACCTAGCAAGTTATCAGAAGATTGTTTACCAACGACAAACTCATTGGGTTTAAACTATTGGCTGGCCTCGTCTTAGGGTTGCTGCTACTCCACTGAGGGAGGAGTGATCTGTAGCGGTAAATAAATCCCCAAAATAAATAGCTCTGCACGTTTTCGACATTGAATGCTGACCACATTAGTTTTAATGGACTCACCTAGCTGAAGGCGCTCGGTCATGCATCCGAAACAGATCACGAGTGGGAACACCGTGCTCAACAACCCCTTCAATCGCTAGCCAGATTAGTTCAGACGATCCTCGATACATTGATAGCCTATCAAATATATCTTCGAACCTTCTCGATTCTGTCTTTTGATTACACTTGGTGGGTACGATTCCTATTAGAAGGTGTAAATGGTTGAAGCGTTGTCGAACTCCGAATACCTGTGGCATTTTCAGGTTTGTGAGTCTTCAAAAATTGATGTTGACCTCATTTGTTTTATTGTACACCTTTAAGCTGCAGGCGCCAGGTCGTGTTACTCATACCTTGTAACCGTTAGCCAGCTTACATAAAACGTTTCCCGATGTACTGATAGTCTTCCAAATATATCTTTGAATCACTTCATTTCTCGCTTCTCATTTTAGTTAGACGGCATACTTTGGTTATAAGTGTGTTACATGTGAGGTCAATGTCGAAATCTGAATACTTTTGTCATCTTTAGTATGGCCCTTTCGTTCTCAATATATTGACATGTTGCATTCGTCTTATGGCCAGTTCTATACGTACTTTCGCATGAGAAACAAATTAAACAGAGTAACAAAATTCAACCTAAACTGAAATTTTTTTCAAGTAGTAACACATAGTTTTAATGCTTAACCACAAGTTCGGACACAAAGTTATTTCATTTGATTACAGAATAAACTACAACCACTTGTCTGTATAGATTTGTTCAAAACCAGTTCAGTGTGTAAAGTAATTAATATGTTTATTTGACTCTAATTTCACCAACCGTGTTCCCACGACCTACTGAGTTACTTTTTTCGACCTGTCGCTCCTCAGAGGGCATAAAACAATAGTCGGGAATCTCCAAATAACTTTAACCTAGATTTGTAACAACTCGGGTTGATTGGTTAAGAGCTGACCGCAAACATCTAAGTAAGTGTGACAACACTATAGTTTAAGTATTCATCCACCTCTTTACTTTCTTTCAGCATTAGATTTCCTAATATTTTATATTGAATGTTGAAAAGCTCCGTGTTTTTGAAAATGTAACCTCACACTTCATTGCACTGTTCACAAACTAAATAAAGAACAAGTCAGTACTTGTCTGGTTCCTTCAATCAATAGAACAGGGGTAATATACTGCTATGAAAGGCTTGTTTTTCCGACTATTCAGATTCATATTTGTGTAGTAAGGACAGAAGGCCTACAGTCTATATTATTACTTTTCTAGTATGATTCTGTGAGTCTCCAGTCTTCTCCTCAATGAGTCAATCGAAGGTGCGGTCACCACTGCTTCGGGTAACAGGTTCCAAGTATTAATGACTCAGTGTGAAAACCTGTATACCATGGGCATTTTGTTCATCCTTGGCTTTTCTGCCCGCCTGTTATGTCCTCTGAGATGTCTCGATCTAGTGGGAACAAAAAGAGAGAATATGTTGGGTCCAACATCATTTCTTAGTATTCTGTACAGCAAAATTAGGTCTCTCCTTGATCTGCGATAGGACAAAGTAAAGAGGTTGTACGGCCGGTGAAATTCCACTGAGCCTTCGCCAAATCATCCGGCAGTTGGGTCGTTGAATAGCGAACGAGTCATCGATCCTCGTCAAGGTTAAGGGCTACCATCAGCTAATCGTGCGCCATAGGCTCGCTCATGCGGCAGTGGTCCTAATTTCGCTTGTATCTACTTTAATTAGTATATCTATGTAATGTATGTTGTACAGTCTTCAAAGCATCTATAGTACCTTGATACGTCGATGGGGTAGTCCATTTAAGGTGCTGACCATGAGGTGTGACTTCGACGTTAGTTCGTCATACCATTCCCGTCTAACTCGAGTAGGCCTCCGATCATTTCGACATAGATCATCCACGTTGGTGATCTATAAGGTCCAGCTTTTCAAGCCGCTCTTCGTATGGTAAACCGCGGAGCTGTGAAAATTGCACAGACAGCCGCCCTCTTTACTTTTTCCAGGATATCCGAGTCATCTTTTAGGCAGTGGCTTGCAGCCTGACCGCAGTTCACAGGCTTGGATCTCTCTAATGTTGTGTATACTGTAATGAACATGGTAGTATCTAACTTAGTGAATGTCTGTTTTAAAGCCCAGAGGGTTCTGAACCCCTTAGCTGCCTTCTCCTGGCAATGGGCCGTTGTCTTAAGATCATGAACCACTGTTGCTCCAAGATCCCTATGAGATCGACCCACAGGTACAGGCACTTCCCCCGTGCTGTACCTGATAACATTTGTATCTCCAAAGTGCATGTAGGCACACTTTGCTGCGTTGATAGGCATCAGCCACTTTTTAGACCAGTTAATCACATTATTTAAGTTCGCCTGAAGTGCGCACGTATATGCGTCTCCGGTTATTACTCGCCAGATTATTACATAGTCAGCTTAAAACAACATTGGGGACTTTACTATATTTGGGAGATTATTTACATGCAGTATAAAAAGTGAAGGACTTAAAACGGAGCCTTGAGGTACTTCATTAAGTACTGGACTCCGGGTGGAGCACTTGGAATTTATTCTTACTTTTTGTCTACGACCTACTGGAAAATCTTTAAGCCATTTTAAAGGAGGTCTGGCAATACCAATATCTTCTAAATTCAGTAGCAGTCTGTTTGTTGGCACCTTATCAAGTACCTTACTGAAGTCTATGTAGACAACATCCACTGAGTTTCTGTTGCCTAGCGCCTTTATCCAATATTCTTTAGCTATAATGAGGTTCGTTATACAAGATAAACTCTTTCTGAAACCATGTTGTTTGATGTTTAACAGGTTATTTGTTTCCACAAATGTCATTATGTTCTGTCTGACTATTCTTTCCAATATTTTAACTACGACGCTGACGAGGCTTACAGATCTGTAATTCGATGCAGGTTGTCTTGATCCTGTTTTATGTGTGGGAGTAAAGATTGTGTCCTTTCAGTCCATAGGTAACACACCTTGGTCAAGTGATATGTTGAATATCACAGTCAGTGGGGCCGCGATATATTGTGCAATATGTCTCAAGATTTTGGGGTGTAGTCCATATGGTCCTGTTGACCTTTCCATGCCCAAGGTGCTAAGAGCCCTAAGTACATTGCCATGATCAAAGTTCACGGTGGGCAGGTGGTTTGTTGACCCTGTATTTTGGGTCTGGTTCTTTGTCCAGAAGAGGTTCCTGAGTGAAAACCGCTCCGAAATAGTTAGCTATAGCCTCTACTTTTTCCTTATCTTGCCCTATCATTCCAGATTCATCCCCTTTTTTAATTAGGTTGGGGATCCATTGATGCATCCTTTTTCTGTAGTTTAGGTTCGAGAATAATTTCTTAGACTGCTGGAGTGCAGATCGTGCCAATTGCGTTTCGTATTTCCTTTGAGGTTCCTGAATTCTAATTATACACGTGTTTCTTAACGATCTGCAGATTTCCATGTTACATGCTGTGCCAAGGCTGATAAAAGCATTCCAACATTTCTTCTTTGTCTTAGTAAACGTCGAATATCCCGGTCTATCCAGGGATGGCCGTGCTTCTTCTTCTTCTTTGGGACCGTCTAGGGTATGTATGGTCGAGTTGTCTGATTATATAACTGCCAGGAGTGAGTCCATGTCTCTTGTACTGATATCTTTGAGTCAATTTCACAGTTTTCAGCAGACGCTGCGGAGTTGATTGCCTCAAAGTCTGCCGTTTATATATTAGGACTGGCCGGCGCAAATGTTTGACAGGCCATCTCAGCCATGAATCTGAATAATATGACTGCATGATCTCTTCTTCCTAGAGGAGAGAGGAAAGCCATTTAACCAACGTCATCACTGTGTATGACGACCTAATCCAAAAGAGAGGAGGAGCTTCGTAAGTCATATCTTATGGGACCTCTAACGTGTTGGTATAATGCTAATGCGTTCGAGGTTTCTAACAGTTTGCAATCGAATGAAGTTATCGATTACCCTACTTCTAAGTTAACCCAATTTATATACGGTGCAGCAAAGTCGCCTACTGAGAGGCCTTTACCCCTATTACACCAGAACTTAGGTTTAATTAGGAAGAAATCATCTACTACACATTCTAGACTGCGATATACTATAACTCATTGAACATCTTGCCGTCTACATTTCCGCTTGAAACGCACTAGTTCACATGTTCCTGAATCATGTACCACTATCTCAACTACTCGTACGGTAAGGGTACTTTTCGTTCACAGTGTTATCTTGGTTTTCAATTCTCAGAGACATTAGTTCTTTGATCTGGCTATTTTCATCTTTTCTTCGGGACCATAAGTTAGCCCTTTCAACTTTACACTACGACAAAGCGATTTGTTGCGGATACTATCCAGCCAGTGGATCTGAAATATTTTTCGCACACACCTGTTTAGGAATGTATATACTTTTCTATAGAGGTGGTGGTATTCCTCCGCCTTTCTGCTGTTAAAGTTAGTATTGAAAATGTTGGCCTTGGTATTAGTAAATGGTCGTTTTCAGCTCCAGATTTTTCCAGTTTTAGGACTGTTCCCTTTGCTTTGCCATTACATCTTCATCAGACCACTCTTATATGCCGAGAATATTACCTAGGTACGTAGATGTTTCCACCTCTTCCAGAGATTCCCCATCAAATATGGCTTTGTTGGTGCTGGCCATGTTGTAATTCATGGTCCTACTTCCACCCTCGTGTATCTTGAGGCCTAATGCTGCTCTACTGTCTGTCTCCACCTACATGTGTTGCTGTATGCAGAATAGAAGAATTAGCTCATCTGTGAAATCCAAATCGTTCAGCTGCATCCAAGATGTCCACTGTATTCCGTGATTCCTCTGAAATGTGGAGATCTTAAGAATCAAGCTAACTTTCAGAAGAAGAAAATTGGGAGGAAGCAGACTTTTGTGACAATGGTCTTCACTTTTAATGAGCCTGTGAGCTGGCCTTTATACATGAATTTCCAGTGTCCTCATAAGAACGCTGTGTGATGTGTCCCGTTCATTTGACTGTTCAGCAGTTATCCACAATGTCATGAGAACATTCATTCGATCAGATTGTAGAATCCAAACCAAGGTTTCAACTGCAAAATAACTGTCTAGGTAGTTTAGATACGCGCTATTGCCCAGCTGAAACTAAAACAAAGTGATTGGGCAAATGACGGTTCTGAAATTCAGTATAAATACCATTACCTAAACAAATATTACTACTAAGTTGTTCGATCAGCAATTGTTCAAGCAATCAAATCTAAGTTACAATACATAAACAAGTTGATAAAGAATGCAAGAAAATTACCAATTGCAACAATTAAATGTTATTATATCCTTTCTGGATAGACCACGTACAGATTCGTTTGAAAAATAATATTTGGTTGCTTTATAACACAATGTTTCCAATTCTGTAAGAGTGCTTCAATTCACAATCAAAAGTGCACAATTCCAGTCAATGCAAGCAACATAATTAAAAGAGGAACAAAATCAATAAAGCTGCCGCCAAGACTAAGTATCAACTAAAACAACATAAATGCAGTTGAAAAATAAACATGGAAACTCATTGAAATCGTAGGAAAAATAAAACCGTAATAAAACACAAATATTACCATCTCAAATGTAATCAATAAGACTAACAAAATGTACAAATGAAAAAATTAATAGGAACAAACTACAAGTGTATACAAGGAGGGATTTTAACATTAAAAAACCTTTAGAATGGATCCTACATAACTGGCATGGCTCAGCGTTGCAGATGGGGTTATTCTGTATAATGTGTCTTTACTCACGTCAAGTATATTATATCTTTAGCTCAAATGTGTTATTCGAAAGCACTAAACTATGTACTGCTGATTCTTGTGATGCAACGAATCGATGTTGATAATAATGGGGCTTCCATGTGAGATCTCATGGATTAGGTAGTCACATCATGACAAGTCTACAATCTTAGGATTAGGTCTGTCATTATAGCAGCATTAATAGCGAACTAGACCATAAATCTACAGATGTATCGATCTTTCCTGTATCATGGCATTTATTCTCTTTCCCAAATCTTGCTGAATACAACGTGGGGCATGTTTACAGTTATTTCTCTGTCTGGCTTCAGTACTTCAGGAGGAATACTGTCAAGTACTATCGTTTCCCACTCGTGATTTGTCTGATGGCTATCATGAATTCCTCAGTCGTTGGTGGGGTGATATGTATAGGATGGTCTGCAGGTGCGGCTGTTATATCAGTTGGATTCAATGGAGTTCCTCAGTGTTCTACACATCTGTCCCCCTATTCTGGAATCTTACTGATTGGCTTGCCTTCATTTTCCTTGACCGCTTTCTCTGGTTTACTGTATTTCTTTACCAGGTTCTTTGCTCCGTTATGTAGTTGTTTCATATATCCGTTTTCTGCAGCCTTTCTGTTAACACGGCAGTCTTACATATATATTTTCACTTATCACTTCTAACGCTTCTCCGCTCCGTTGTTTGCCTCTCTGCCTTGAATTTCTCTCTAATTGTTAGGCTGTTGTTAATTCCTAACATTTTGTTCTTCCGTTCTCGAATGTTACCCAGAGTTTCGATAGAGATCTACTCATCATGATGATGCTTGTTGCGGCCCAGAACCTCGTGTTACGTTGAACTCAGTGCTTCTTTGATCCCTTTCCGATTGTCCTTCATAGTAATTTCTTCTTCCCTCAGTAGATCGTGCAAGGCTTGGAACCTGTTGTTGAGACCTATTTTGAATTCGTTGAGTTTGTCAGTATGTCGAAGGAAGGCTGTATTGAACCATTGTAATGCTGTTTTCCCGGTTGTCTAGTGCTTCTTTGGCTTCGGTTTGATCTTGGGAGTCACAATCGGATGGTGATCTAAAGCTGTTAGCCCCTGGTTCTCACATGGACCTTTCGAGTTTTTCATTGATGCAATTACTATCGACCTGATTCTCTGTAATGTGGTCCAGTGAAACTCATGCTGCCTTGTGTAAACATGTGTAGGGGTGAATGGTGCCACTTGTAGCCATATTGTTGAAAACAAATCCCTCACCATTCTCGTTCCTTCCTCACAGTCCATGTTGTTCCATGATATCTTCTTATCCAGTGTTGTCCATTCCGAGTCTAAGTCTCCCATCAGGATGGTCTGGTCCTATTCTGAGCACTTTTGTAGAATGAACTGCAGCTCCATAAAACTAACATTTATTATTTGGGCTGTCATCTTTGGTGAGCACATTGCACTGAATGACATTAATTTTAATCCCCTCTTTGTTTTGCAGGATGATTTGATGATCTATGAGATTCCCATCCTATAAGCAATTTTCGCACTTCTTCGCATAACATTATTGAAACTTCTTTTGTGTGCAAATCATTTCCTTCTTTGTGACTACAATACAACAGTATCTCTCCCGAAGTTATTTATTTCGGTTCATCTTGAGTCCAGCGGGTTTCATTTATTACGCAAACCCCCAAGTTGTATATTAAGCTATTTGAATGTTTTTTTGGATGTCTCACATTACAAGAACGCAATCTTTATATGATACTAACGTGACATGTGAATAATCTGTTCATAAATCACGTATTTCATACTAGCATCCTATGGATGCAGTTTAAACTTCCTTTCGTTGTCTCGAAGCTAGAAGCATAAACACAGTTTCCTCCTTGGGGTAATACTCTGTTTATCTGAAGGAAGGTGGATGTTGTTCCATCAATCATTTCGAAAATTTTCGAAATGCGATTACCGTTCAAGTGACTTCACTTGACAATATAGTAACATTGATCTGTGAACATTAAGTCATGACTTAGTAATTCTCGAGTACTTTCGATTAATAGCTGAACACAGCCGATGTACCGATCCCATATCTTTATTGATGCTTAATCGGCTTAGATTATGAGCAGTTCACAAAAATTGTTGTAGATTGCAGAATCTGAGTACGAATTATCTCAGTAGTAGGGAATTACAAGAAATGTTCTGCTATTAATTATAATGGTCAGAGCTCTGTTGCTCAGTCAAGCACTCACCTCACGGAATAAAGACACTTGTGAAACAATATAAAATGCTGATACAAGCTTCACCGGAGAGGACAGACAAACACGACTGCATGGCGTTTTGATAGGGCAAAACAAAAAAACTAGTTCCATCCAGCTGTCAATCATGCATACATGTGAATAGAACAGAGATCACAGGCACTTTGAAATAACAGAATTTCTGTCAGTACAAATGGTCCGTAAACATAGTGATATAACTCCAGGTAAATTAGAGAGAATACATGAGATATATGAATTGAATTCAGCAGTCTGACGTAACGTTTTGTGAATTTTATGCCTAAGATTCACATTTTATAATATTCACTTCAACAATTTTGTGTTTTTTGGTCAGTCTTCGAGGTTTTCGAATTTCTTTTCATCACGTTTATCAGATTAGCCAAATGTCAAAGAAATGATGAGACACCGTCAGTCAAGCTCACTTGTGAGTACTGTTAGACTTCTAAATACTTCATTACTTCTGATCACTAACCAACTCGTAAATGTGATCAACCATGAAAATGAATATTGATGCTTACTAGTCGATTACTGAAGACAGAGTGATGAAGCTGTGAGGCAAATTTTTATTATACTATTAAATATTCTTCTCCAGTAGATCATTATCGTACATGTTGAAATTAACCAAGTACCTTCTCGTAATAATCTCGAGACAAAATTTGTCCATCATCAGTCGTCCAAAATGTTCGCTTACATCGACCAGAAGATTTCGGGAAGTTGCGGCTTCATCACTATCACTAGACATTTTCCTGACAACTAAACTAAGCAGTTTCCGCAATCGCATGTTATTGCACCTACAGATATTACCTTATTTTACGAATCTAATCCGGTCTTCAACGAAGCGGGTATAATGGCAGCCTGCTAGTAATCACCGTTGATTAACCAGTATAGGCAATAATTAAAGTATTCAGGATAACGTATATGAGAGCGATATACGAATGGAGTAAAACTAAATTTAACAATTACCGTGTACACGCTTCTTTATCCTTATATTTGAATAAAACTGTGTTCATCGCTATTAAACATCATGAAATCAACGGAGTGCTTGGATGCACCTGTTGTTATTTTCATAGTACTCATCAGCCAGTATACTCCGCCTAATGATCTACTTTACATGAGAACCCTATTCCAACGTAAGGGGGGGCAATACTGGTCTAATTTTCCGTATTGCTGCAACTACTATGACACTTAAAATGAATACTGTTTGCAAGGAATAGTTTAATTGCACATTATTACAAGTAAATAATACCAATAAGAACAAATTAGCAATATGGCGTGATATTAAATAGCACTAACCGTTGGCTGAAGAAATTTTCAGTACTGAGTATATGATCGAGTAAATGTTCATAAAATGAGGAAGTGGTAGTCTAACGTTCATGAATTGACCAAGCGAGTTTCTTACTTTGTTATCTAGGGCTTTCCAATAACAACTGATGACCTTTTGTTCAACAGACAGTGCACGAGTTTCACCAAATCTATCGTCGACCTAATATCCAGATAGAATAGACTCTCATTTTTACCTGTGTCCATACAGATAAAAAATGGGACGACTGCTCCTAAAGCTATCAGTTACCACAAACTTAAACGACGAATACCTACAAACTAGAAGTTATCAAAGAGCATCTTGACTTCTTGATGTTGGTACGGTGAGTAGAATTCGTAGACTGTTTCTGAATGTCGTTTATCTAAAGCAACCTGATCATGACTACAAAAGTAGATTCTAGTTAGGAGCCCATATTTGAAAGAGAATCCTCTCACTCCACCTACTTGTCATAGCAAATGGAAGGCTTCATTTTAGTGCCACAGTTTGGAGATAAAAGTGTACATACTTGCCTGAGGACATCTGATCTTTCATTATATCCAAATCAGTTACGGTGACTCCATAATCGTTCTGCCCTGTAACACATTTGACCACCCGATCTAGAGATAGTGATCAGGTCAACACTTTAGTGGCCTCATATATGACTCCAGTTAGATCGTATGTGTGATTGTTATCGAAGTAGGTATCGTTTCGATAAGTTGAGTATAAGTTGAGCATTGGGTAGATTGTTATGAATAAATAATATATTTGTAATATCCCAATGAGTAGAACTAGTGTTAGTGAATAACGGAATTAAATAAGCCAAATACGAGAATGAAGTTTCGATGCGTATATCCCATTCAATTCTTGACCTGAACAGACAATCAGGAAAACGGAGCGAAAGAACCGAAGAAAAGTGAATGAAACGAAGTGACGAGCAGTGGAGAAGGCATTTAAGCGAAGTCGATTTAATCATGCGTTAATCAATATTTATAGTCACACAAAAATAAGCCACGGACATGCGATGAGTAAGATAAGATATACACACATATATGTTCATATAAAAACAGTCAGTGTTGATACGTGAATGATTACCAAGGTCAAAATGTGGCTCAAGAAGAATGGATAAAGTGGCCTGTACGGATGCTAGAATAAGTTATGTGGGCTTGGCATAGTGACTGACGCTACAGTACTGGCTCGAGATTTCCCTTAGCCTCTGAAGCCAGTTACCTCATCTATGAACCACAACCCATCCAGAAATTTTCACAACGACGATTGTTTCATCCGGGATGACTTCATCACATACTCGTCTTGTAGAGTAACACAGTGTTGACTGACATTTCGTAGACTTAGACCTAAAACGTCACTTAGGATATACATTCCTCACAGTTTCTTAATTGCCCCTAGACCTAGTAGTTTACATTTTTACCGTACGTACACTTGAAAACAACAGATGTATAATTGAGTTCAGTTTCACTTAACTAGCAACTCCCTATATGTACATAGTGAGTATGAGTAATCTAAAACATATAAGATCATGTTTCTACTACGTGCTGAACATCATTTTACGCTGTCTTGAATTACGCTAAGCTCACAAACCATGTGTTCAGCATGATATGCTCAAATGCATCAATGGGGTCGACCGACGGATTTCTCGAACTTGAAGCACAATAAATAGGGTTGTGTTAATAGAAAGCAAAACAAAAAATCGATTATTGTGAAGCAACTTCATTAACCGCATTGCATAAGGTGCTAGTGACATTAATGGAAGATGACGACTTCAAACTAACTGAATGTCAGTCATCTACTTTGAACGGAACAATATGTTACACAGATTATCAATCCGTAGAATCGTGTATGGTTATTTAATAGAATAATTCACTTACCCGGCTATAATAAACTGTCCAACAATATTATTCAACCGATATTTTCCAGAAAATGTTGCATAGTAGCAACTAATACTAAATATTGGATAAGAATTTAGTATATGATGTTGTTAACGACATCAACAGACTACATTAAGACACAAACACAGAAGAACTATGCCAACATAAACGCATGCAAGCAACCTTAAGCCCTCCAATTACAGGATGCCTGATATCATTTGCAGCGTACTAGGTCGTAACAAAAGCGCGGTCAAGTTTAAACGTTTTTGCTATGGCGCTTAGTGCAGTCAGATTCTTGCGTCTTCCAGTTTACTTAAGATATAGATTATACAGTACGGAAAGTGCATCAACAGTAACACACACTGGCCAGGTTTAATGTTTATCCGTACTTATCTATTAATGATTAGACGTTCTCGCTAAATGACCCATCAGTTGCAAGATTTACTATCGGTGATAAGTTGGTAAGATTCTTCTCTTTTTCACTGCTTGGTTTCGTTTTTAAGTTTCTAAAGTGAAACCACCCCGTTTTCGGCTGTTTTTACGACCGAGTCCTTATGTTTACTGCCGGAAATTCAATATAACAAGTGGTTTATATATATACCTGTGAATGTCGAAAAATCCAGGTCTTTTTAAGTAATTTCAAATCATGGTTATCAGCTTGACCTTACTTGCTTGCGGAAATAGGTCCATATCGCCGTGGTTCGGCTGTCAGAAGCTGTGCTTTTCGTGCGTTTGTGTTCGCTGTTGAAAAACAAGTACTATGTAGATCTTCAAGTTGGTACGAGGACATTAAATTGCTCGGTAAAATCTCAGGTCTGAAGGGAATATCAATAGATCAGTGTATTGAGCTAAATCAAATGCAAAGGACGAAATTAAATAAAATATGACACGAAATGTTGGTTTTTTGAGGTACGATTGGTATGACTCATCATAATGCTCGAAATCTTCGGCACTCGCTTATTCTTTACTTAGTGGTGTTGTATGGTTGACTGCACTTATGATGTAGTGTTCAAAAGTGATGAATCTATAACGCAGTTGCAGCAAGTGATAATAGTCCCACTTTAGTTTTGAGTGGTAGCATTCATATCTCTTACTATGGGGTTTTCTCGAAGGCTAAACTCATCGAATAAGGGTCCGTAGATAGTTTAAAGACATTTTTCTGGCAACCACTCATGGATTGGCAAGTTCTTTCATTTCCTAAGTGGATAGTAAGATTATGGTAATGTATTATTAAGGCTAAATTTAAAGCTTTTTGAAGTGGCTGCTTAAACGAGTTTACAAAAGATTTATCTATAAAGTTCACTTCAGTCGAATAAATAGATGATCACCCTACTTCTTGCTTCGACGAACGTTATTATTTGTCTTAATTTTCAACTTGACACATATTGCTATGTATTACAATTTGTCTTGCCTTTTGTCTGTCTCATGCAATAGGTCAATAAGCAATTCGCAGAAAAGCTGATAGAAGAGGTTCCCCCGATCGCTTGCAAAGAAAATATAATCAGTTGCGACGGTGGTGGTGGTGCACTTGGGCATCCTAAAGTATACATCAACTTGGTAAGTCAATATCAACTGTCTGGTTGCATAGTAAGCGTTTGCATGGATATCTCGTCTAACTAGTCTGGTTTTACCATTTAGTCTGTGATCACTTGGCTATACTACTTACTTAAACCTGTTACCCCTCGTGCAGAAGCATAGACCACCCACCAGCATTCTCTATCAAACTCTACCCTGGGAAATCCTTTCCAGTTGCTATTCATTCTTTTGATGTCCGCTTCCGATTCCCGACACAGTGTGTTCCTTGGCCTTTATCTTTCCCTTTAGCCTTCAGGATTCCAAGTTGATGCTTGCTTCGCGATTCGGTTTGATGTTTTCCTCAATGTATGCCCTATCCACTTCCAGAGTTTTTTTCCTAATTTCCTCTTCAGTTCGAAGCTGGTTTGTTTTTTCCACGGTAGGCTGTTGCTGATTGTATTCGACCAACGGATCTGGAATATTTTGCACAGACAGTTGTTTGTGAATACTTGTACCATTTTGATGATGGTTGTGGTAGCTATCGAAGTTTCAGCTCCGTACAGTAGAGCTGTCTTGACATTCGTATTGAAGATTCTCACTTTGATATTAGTTGACAGTTGTTTTAAGTTCCATATGTTCTTCAAGTGTAGGAATGCGGCCCTCGCTTTGTTAATTCTCGCCTTTACGTCTGCATCGGATCCTCCTTGTTCATCGATGATGCTGTCCAGGTATGTGAAGGTTTCCAACTCTTCCAAAGTGTCTCCATCAAGTGTGATTGGGTTGGTGTTCTCCGTGTTTTATTTCAGGATTTTGCCTTCCCTTGTGTATGTTGAGGTCTATTGATGCAGCGGCTTCTGCTACACTGTTTGTCTTGACCTGCATTTGTTCGTGTGTATCGGATAGAAGGGCCTGATCGTCTGCGAAGTCCAAATCGTCTAGCTCATCCTAAGCTGTCCATTGTATTCTGTGCTTCCCGTCAGATGTGGAGGTCTTCATAATGCAGTCAACAACCAGAAGAAAGAGCAAGGAGGAGATTAAGTCGCCTTGTCTGACTCCGGTTCTCAATTGGAATGTGTCTGTCAGCTGCCCTGCATATACAACCTTGCAGTGTAGTCCGTCGTGTGAATCTCGGATGATGTTTCACGATCTTAACAGGTATGTCATAGTGTCGAAAAAGTTTCTATATGTGTCAAACGCCTTCTCATAGTCAAGGAAGTTGATGTATAGTGTCGAACATCATTAGATTAATTGCTCGACAATGATCCATAGTGTCGCGACTTCGTCTGTGCACGACTGATCCTTACGGAATCCGGTTTGTTGATCTCGAACCTGTGTGTCTGTTTAATCTTTCACCAGGTTCAGCAATCCTCTGTTGTAAACATTTCCTAGTACCGATAGCAGACCTCATGGCGATGCTTATTGCGGCCCAGAACCTGTTACGTTGAATTTAGTGCTTCTTTGATCCCTTTCCGATTGTCCTTCATAGTAATTTCGGAAAAAGACGACACTTATCTGCTCTCAGCCTAGACGCTTAGAACGATGGGCGGAGCACTTTGAGGAGCAGTTTAACTGGCTTTTAGTTACTCTACGACTACCCACCATTCCCAAACAGTCTGAATGGAACATTGAAGTAGCCCCCCCCGACTCTAATTGAAGTACAAAAAGCCGCAGCTAATCTGGAGCGAGGAAGAGCAGCTGGTCTAGATGGATTGGCTCCAGAGGTCTTTAAGTATGGTGGTTCAGCTTTAGCGATTAGGTTGATCAATATTTCAAAAAGACCTGGGAGTTGGACGTGATTTCATCTGACTGGTCGCAATTACTGATTGTCCTGATATATAAAGGGGTCAAAACCATCCTGTGATAACCATAGAGGGATTAGTTTGACTGACGTAGCATCTCAATTACTGGCCTCGATAATTATCGGGGGCCTAACAAAGACATGTAAACTGCAAACACGAGAAACTCAGCCTGGGTTCAGACGTGGTCGTGGCTGCGTCGACCACATATTTACCATTCGTCAGGTTCTAGTACACAGGCATACTTATCGGCGTCCGACAATGGTGGTCTTCCTTGACTTAAAAGCAGCATTTGATTCCGTAGACCGCGAGATCCTGTGGTAGTGTTTGTCATTGAAGGGCGTACCTCAGAAGTACATAAACCTTGTGAAGGCTCTTTACTTGAACACTACCAGTCGAGTCAGAGCCTATGGTGAACTGTAATCTGATTTCTCAACCACAAGTGGTGTCCGACATGGCGGACCACTTTCTCCATTTTTGTTTGACTTCATCATCGACCTACTGATGGAAATAACGTTCTCATCGTCTGAATTTTCAGGCATTGGTCTCCTACGAGGAGGTCCACTTATCGACTTAGAATACGCAGATGACATTGTTCTGTTTGTTGAAGACGCTGATAGAATGCAGTCTTTTGGTAGAATTGAGCAACAATGCCAGAATGTTTGGGATGCGTTTTCCCCCTTCTAAATGTTCATAGAGCCGTTGACTGGCGGATTAGGCTGTGTTGGTATGTACAGGATATTAGTTTTGGGCTCTCGCGATTATCGTAATTAATGGTTGGAAACGTGTTACACCGCTCAAAATCGATTCCATTGGCACAGTCGTATTCAACTCTCGCCTTCCGTTAGATTTTGATTTATGAAACTAAGTAATACTATAGTGAACAGAACACCAGTGGAGACAATCGAATGTATTTGACACAAAATTACAGGACTTTTTAATAAAATCTAACAATCATACAGTAAATGCTTAATTAGCAAAATGTCCATCAGTTGTCTCAAATCGACTCAAACTTCATTGGTCCTGCATTTTCGTACAAATTGGATTGTTTCCATTCTTTACTGTTCGATCTCCTTGTCTTTGTGCTGCCAGACATTCTGTTCCCAACGTCATATGCTACTTATGTTGATATAAGTAGCACACATCACAATACTTCTTATTTCACATAATCATTATTTCCGAATCATCCCTCTATCTTGTCCTGTCTGCTATCGATATTGTTCCTAATTCTACTACTCTGGCATTTGTCTTTGTAATTTTGTACTGCTGCACTAGTGCGATGTGATCACCGACGAACATATGTCCCAGGTTATGTTTTGCTTATGACTCATTGACGATCTGCGTTACTTAGATCACCGTACGAAAGTAAATACTACTCGTTGTTATGCTGGAACTAGAATAACGTTCACGTTTTTATCACCATAACATATGATTCATTTCAATTCTAGGAATGCTTACTGTGTTTCTCTAACTATTTTAGGACCAACCAGGTAATCATACTTGCGGGTACTGTGGTTTGCGATTTTACCTAGACAAAAAAAGCCACTGAAACCTACGGCAACCACGATTTAGAACAGAAAAATATCCTACTTTGTGTGTTATGACATCATGTTTTGATGAATATCCTTGTGCTTTTAGAAGTTTGTGAAGTGTTACTGAAAATAGCTTACAATCAAATACAGTATATATTCTTCCCTACTATGGATTTTGGCCAAGCAGTCTAAAATACTGTTTAGTTTTACAAGATGGTGTGTCTGAAAGACGTCGCCAACCACTGTAAAGGTAATGGACGTAACATATATAATCTGTATGATGCCTTTAACTCATGCATTCATCATGGTATGGTAGGTGAGCGTTACTAACCCAATACTTTAAAATATAGCCGTCGTATGTGTAATTTAGCTCGTTGTTGCATGTTTAGAAGTCATGAAAAATAGCTGAGCTCTTGGCTATAAAAGCGCAGACCCCATTCTTTAATGCTCTGGATGAACGTTAAGAACAGCGTATCAAAACAATCGGTAATGTATGGTCGAAAGACTCAATAATGCCACAAAAGCTCCATACAAGTGTTTTGCCACTCACTTCTATTAAGTAGGATTCTTCGGTAAGAGATACTGTCGAATAGAGTTCCAGAGTTAATACCCGTACTTGACTATTCAATCTAGAGACAACATTAAGGTTTGCATACTAGCATATAAACCTCTTTTGTGAAGGTTAATGGCAAAATAACTAAGATTCTTTTTCCATGCAGATGCAAAGCTGTATGAACAACTGTCACGTAAATGCTAGTAGATTAATCCTTTAAGGCTTTGATAGGAATTCGAATAACCAGACTAGCTGAAAACACTACAATTTTATCTAAAAAATTATAGAAAGTCCGTGACCATTAATTAACGAACAGATTAGCGTAACCACAACATTTGTATACTTTATTTCCTCATGAAACTAAATCGAACATGATTATTTGACAATTAGTTATCACTGGTACGGAGGAGTCCTGTTAATATGGCTTTGATCGTACATTGATTATGATAAAACCTTGATATTTGCAAGCTCTTTAAAAGGATTATTCTTATAGAAAAGCTTACAGATTCATGGGTTGCGTAGTGTTTAAATCTCGACCTACTGTGAGAGCAGACATAAGCGTACACGAATTACTAGATCAAAAACAGTAATTTTCTTGCTTTTTGGTTCAGTAATTGAATATAGAAATCATAAAATGGAAAGGTAAACGCCACGGAAGCTAGTAAAGGCATTGTTAAGAGCAGACTAGTGAACAAAACTAATATTTCAATTAAAAATACTCCGGATGGTTGATATCGAATTTCCGAGTTTCAGAAACATCGGGATAGTAGCTTTGTTATCTACATTGTTGACACTAACTAGAATTTTGTATTGACAAACACACTGAAATAAACAATGAGCTATTGTGATGGGAAATACGTGTCATAGGACTTCCAGCACTACAGAAATTCAAATTTCTCTTATGGAAATAATCCAACCTCAGAAGCCTAAGACGGAACCAAAATTAATGGCTAAATTCCTACTTAGTGGAAAGGTAAATGTGTATTTTACGTCTAAAATCAGAAACCTAGCTTGGAGCACTCTAGGTTTCAAAGCGTAAACAAGACCCATCATTCTACCGGTATGCATAGAAAATATCTTAGAATAATTGACGTCTTAAACTGAAATTGTTTGTGTTTGTTTGGTCTACTGTTTACAAGTGCTACCAACCAATGTTTTCTTGAATATCAGCTAAGCTAGAAATTGTTAGTGATATCTCACCAATCTAACTTTTGGAAAGCCCCGTACACCATTTTTAATCAAAATGGGATTGACGAGGTTAACTATCAGTTCGTTCAATTAACTCGTTTTTGTGTTAATTAGTTTAAATTAAATCTTAACGAGATTAAAACTGATGTAGTTAGTATGTATCATTACCAAGGTTTGACTTGATTATTTTGAGTAAATTGAGTATCGGGTAGATTGTTGTAAATGAATATATTTATGATGTAGTTAGTGTTTGTGAGGTGTTTGCACTAACTCAAGATAAGTTCTATATTTCGCATGGAATTTCAAAGGAATAATTTTTCATGATACACCTAACCTTAGATACGATTTGGCGATGAATTCGGAAATATATGGCCGTAATCATAAATTTAATCTAGAACAACGACAAATTTATTTGTTGCTATTTTCAGAGAGATATGAAAGCATGATTGGTACTCTTAAGGAAACTAACTTATAAGCAAACAGAAATCACTTCCTAATAATAATTTATACAAATTTTATTTCAATGAATATAATTTTATCTACTTATTTTATGTATAGTTGTCACAGAGTACGCTAAGAGTTCCGCATTGTATTAAACATTCAAAACTAGAAAGCCACTATCATCTTTATTCTGAAAATAATTTATAAATAGAAAGTATAAACTGTTTGGGTGATGTGATTTCTACAATAGAAAAAAAGGGTTTACAACGATAAACCGTAAACATAATTATCTCTACATCCAGTGATAATATATACATCATTTGAGTTTTCGGAATAAAGAACTGGAGATGAGAAACACTGGTTGGGTAGGTGGTAAGTCGACCATACAGTAGGAGCTTTTCGTCGGACAGATAGACTCGAAGGTACTGAACACCCGTAAACCAAACCATCTGCTCTTGTTCCAATCAATAAACTGTGTCTATCGCTTTGCAATAAAGAAGGTGTATTTAAGGAACATAGGTTTTTGGAGTTTAAATCAAATGTCCAGTCAAGCATCCATGCTAAATTGCCATTTACAACGTTCAGAGCGAATAAGAAGCCCTTATTAGTACTCAGAATAACATTGTGAGACTGCGCATCAAGAACGGGGTCTGAAAATATTGCATGACCACTTAGTTCTTGAGAACATTCATAATTCCAATCAATATTTCCATCCACCAGAGAAAATGATTGAATTGTCCCACTAACTCCAGCTATAATAACATTAACCTTGTAGCTAGAGTCCATATATAGAAGAGGTTTACTAAAAACAGGCATTTTTGCATCTCTTATCCAAACCAAATGTGATGGATTTCTAGGATCTAAACAACCAACAGTTCCTCCAAGACTTGCAATAATAAGATATGGTGTGCTCGTCTGAGACATATCTGACACAATAACGGGAGAAACAATGGGTGTTCCATCAAAAGAATTAGTCCAAATAGGTTTCATATTGTTGAGAGAACGTAAGTCTATGGCGTGAACTAGTTTGCCATGGGAACCACATGCTAGAAATCTGTAATCATATACATACGATCCAGGAGATTTAACGGCGCCCCCAGTGTAATATGAGCACAGAGAAATTCCACACTCAATATCCAAACCATAAATACTCCCATCTAAGGACCCAACAACAAGTACAGCACTTGAACCTGCGAATCCAAGTGTGGAAGAGGCCTCGATACGACCTGGTAGTGACACTGTTGCGTTCGGCCATACTGTGTGGCCATTCGATACATACAAAGCAGAAACCGAACCGGAGTGACTTCCGATGAAAGCACACCCATTGGAAAACCCATGAACACCAGAAAGGACTAAAGGCGAAGCGTCTACACACTTATGCAGATTATGTTGCCACAAAAATTTAAATTGGGTTTGGGGTAATAAGTCAGGCAGCTTCAATACAGAACCATGTGTGTAAATGTCAAATGGATGTTGGTAATTATGTTTAACAGTCATTTGGAATTCATTTTCAAATTTGCTTTGATAAACTTTTTTGGTTGAAATGGATTTTGAAAAACGTGTTTTGGACTTCATAGAAATAGAGCAACATCTTGAAATAAACTCACAAACACGGAAAAATGAATGCGCGAATATTAGTGATACAAGATTTTCCCTCTTATTGATCAAGACTGGAAATTCTTGGATTATTGTTTCAACTAGGTGCAATGCCATTAAAGAGGAACCACCGGCCTCCATAAATGTTGCATCCCAATGAGTTACAGTCGTTCTGCCTAACCCAAGAGACTCATTCCACATGGCAATAACTTTGTACTTGATGGACATTGAAGATTTAAAAACGTTATGTAGTCTATACATTAACTTTCCGTGTAATGAAATCGGTAGAGAGCGATTAGAAAATACAAAATGTGTGGGAATCCAGGGTTGATGGTTCGGAGCGAAAAACAACTTTAGTCTTTTAAGGATATGATATTTAGTGTTTTTTGTGTAGCTGTAAGTTGGAAATACTGAAGGTCTTCTAGAAAATTTATGGGAATAAAGTTCAATTTCAATGAATGAAATGATGGAGTTTCGATTAGTTGATCTTTCAAAAACCTGACATCTACAGTTTCTGATCTTGAGGCTTGGTGGCTTGCACGTTTTTATGACATGTTCTAAACGTTCTAGGCAAATTTGGTATCCAAACCGTTTTATTGTACGGTCTTTTCTACCTAGAAACCATAAACACCTCCCACATTGACCGTAATGCACTAAATCAGAAGTAGGCCATGTAATCTGAGAATGTAGTTGTGAAAGAGCGTAGGAAAATTCCTGAATAGTAATTGTTGACTCTTTGGGACGTAATATGTAAAACCCACCATATTGACGGGATAGTCCCAATTCCCAAACATTTTCCATATTGGATGGTATTAGTGAGAAACTGGTTCCTAGCATCGGAAACCCAAGAGGTGTAGATCCAAGCAAAGGAGGCGAACATTCGCAGTGAATATCATTGTTGATCCAATCTCTGTCAAATGAACTGACTTTAAACAAAGAGGCCCACGAGGAGACTTCTGTAGTACCATAGATATTATAAAGGATAGATTTGTGGTTTTTAAAACCCCTGAGATCATTTAAGGGGAATGGTTCTCCACCAAGTAAAACGTGGAAACTTGGTTGTGACAAAAACCTATTAAGGAGACGACGATCGAGCCCAGAGATTTGACTTGGAGTGCATTGCAGCCAACCAACTTTTGCGTTCATACACAACGTGTATAAGGTTTTGGGTACATTGAGAATTGATGAGGGACATATAACTATGGTACGACGGGTCAATAGTGCGAAGTAAATCTGTACAATACTCGGATCAAACGTCAAGGGTGAAGCTAGAAGAACACAATTAGCCTCAGAGCCATGTTGTTTCCCACTGGAGAACCGATTACCTAAGTCAATAACATTAGCTGTTAAGCAACTATCCGCCACACAAACTAGTCTCCGTTCTTTGCTGAAACTTCCAGACGTACTTAGTATGTATATAAGGTGTTTATTAGGTTCTATGAACGGACTTGGAAAAGGACTAAGGTGTGGGAAGAGCAGACTGGAACGTAAATATAAAGACCAGTCATTTCTTGAAAATAAACTATCAACTGTACTTGTGGAATTGTTTTTATACTTTAAGAAATCCTCAACAGGAATAAGTTCAGAAGAATTGCAAAGCAAAACAATGGCGTCAATGTGATTTTTAAGCGTCACCAAACCATAGGATGCCGATGCGCTAAGTACAGGGAAGAAAGGAAGTCCTGATTTGACAATCCCATGTATTACAACACTTGTCAGTATGTGTGGAGCCCAAACTACTGCAACAACTGATAATTTGCCTTCGCCAGGCTTGGAACTCAGGTGGTACTTGAGCAACTCTACCAATTCGTTCGAATAACTCTGGAACTTTTCGTACGTGAGGATTTCAACGCCACTGTCCCTGGAAGTTCCATTCCAAAACTCCACACAATTTTCATTAAGCTCCCAGTTTGGCGAAACGCAGTCCTTTAAATAACATGGCCAACATAAACTTAATCAATGAAAATAGAAACATTAGCTTACTTCATGCGATTAGAAAGCTACCTTGAGGACTCTGAGAAACCTTCTCAAACAAAACAGAGAACCAATACAATTTCGATCGATCCCAAATCCACACTGTTGACAATGCTGATTCCTGAACTGTTCCGTCACGCATTGACAAAAAGTAACAATAAAAATCGGCGGATTTTAATATCTGAACTTTCACAGCAATAATCCAGTCGTCAACAGTAATAAACTTGTATCAAAAATATAAGATTGTTTCTGTGGCAAGCTATTCAAAGACTTATTATCTGTTGTCAATTCTATATGGAGTGAATAGCCAAATATTTAGGCTAATCAATTTGAGGACGAACTTCAATATTCACAATTTTGGTATTGGTGGACAATAATACAATTTAAATCTAGTTATGTACCATGCCGCACGTCAGTCAATCAAGTCACTTGAACGTACATTGAAGAACAGTTGTATTCGAGTTTTTATTCTATCCATTAATAGTCGATCACCGCGTCAAAGATAAAGAGCGCAACATAATTCCATGTATCACAAAACACTAGGTAATCATAAGGTTTGATTAATCTCAAGAAGTGTAAAATGTGTTTACAATCCAACTTGCCACATTGCAATCCCTATGATGTTAGTTTTTAAGACAAATAAACATTCCAGACGATTCCTATGGGTATTTATGATATTGAGGATCTTCACTAATATGGAGAATATAGATCCAGTATTTTCAGATATTCCGCAAAAGATTTTAAATTAAAACCACTAGCTAACTTTGTAGCTCGTTTTTAGATATGCTACAAGACATTTCTATATCTTTGGAGTGAAGGGGGAAGCACTGTTTCTATACTGAATGACGCTGATTGATAGTATTAAAAATTAGGTAAAAAGTCATGTTATCAAACCACCCTGAAATGCTCTTTGAATTCACAAGTTTAAGGCTGATTTTAAAGACACTTTCGATAAAGTTAAGAATTGATTTTAGATCGCAAGGAACTAAAACCATAAAATATTCTATTGATGACGCGTCTATTATAGAATCAATGATGTTACACGTGTGGTTTGCAGCATGAAGCATATCACAGCCCGTGCACACTAAGTGAATATGTTGATAATAGGTGGTTTACGTAGCTGCCAAAGTTTAGTGTTCTCATTACTTTAAAGCGAATTATTTCAACTAGACGGTCAATCATCTGAGAGGAAACTTACATATAGATGGCTTTATAATCGCATCTTGACTACTCTTATCGACGATTTTTCAGTCTTCATATTATTTTCTAGAAGAAATTTTGGAAATATCAACTTGACGTCAAGTGGCCCTGGTGCCAAAGTAATATTGGTCACACCACTGAACACGAGCATGGCCGTTTCTCAATGAGTCACTAATGCCTCTGTTTAACCAGTGCAAAGGAATGCAGAGAGTACTTTTATTAAACTGTTTAACTCACTTACATGGCGATTTTCATATACGACGCTACGAGCATTCCTTTGACACATCTAGACAATCTTGCCCTTAAATAAAAGTGCCTTTCTTTCACGGGTTAATAATTAGAATAATATACAGCAGAGAATTTAGCATTCTGTAAAATAGCAGGAAGTTAATTAACTTCAAAATATTATTATTTTGATTTATTCGGCGTTACAAATTAGCTGAACTTCACAACTTGTAATAGTTTCACATAAAGGTGACCATATAACTATCGGTTATAAACGCGGAAATATACCCAGACAACCAAAAAAGGGGAAATAAAGGCGAAAAAAGGGGAAATAAAGGGGTAAATGCTTTGGCAGCGAAAGGGGAAAACGCTGTGTACCTGATTGTTTATTAACCAACGGACCAACCTTACCGTTGCCAAAAAAGCCGCGGACAGTCTCCAGATGTAAACCGCGCCAGATCTCTGTCTGCATTCCGATTAGTCCATTGGTTCATTATTATTAGTTTCAATCTCTCATGATTCCATAATACTAATAGTAACTGCTGCCTTCAAACTCTAACAAGTAGGAATAATGTATTGTATATATATAAAACACTGCTAATTTCATAACGTCGCCCAGGTACATTGGAATATTTATAGATTATGATGGATGTGTGAACACCACGGCTGCAATTAAACGCAACTCAATTTCGTAAATGTGCCCTTCAGCCTAGTAGCCAGTCAGAATGAGGCGGGAATTATTACATCCGCCATCGGTGTAAGCAATGGCGGTCGGCTTTCTTCGTTCTGTGCTTCTTTCAGCTATTTCTTTTGTGTAGCTATGTAATTTAATGTCTCAGTGTGCTCAAATACCGCAGTTAGTGTAATGTTCTATATGTTGGTGTGAAGTTTATTTCGAATCAGCGATGTTTTCTGGGTTTTTGCTGCTTCTACTCAAGTCAATGTATTTCTTCAGGCAATCTGGCTAGTCTTGTGTTATAAAATGTCGGCCGGCTTTCTTCAGAATTTAATGTTTCAGTGTGCTAAAATCCAGAAGTTAGTGTAATACTCTAAACGTTGGAGCAAAATTTTTTCTGATTTTGCTTTGTTTTCTGGGTTTTACCTGCTGCTACTGAAGTCACTGTATTTATTCAGCTAAGCTGGCTGGTACTAACGTAAGACCTTACGTTTTTAAACGACAATCGGTTATGTTTTACCTTGTTTTCTAGATATCCAAAGCCGAAGTTCGTTTTTATTTAGCTAAAATAATTGTTGCTGCCACCTGTGACTCTAACTGTTCGCATGTACGTTCCTAACTGTCCTTTATGATGTTATCGTCAAAATGAATGGAAACAATCTCCGGTTTTTAATTTTCTTCAGTATTGTGGACAACACTATCCCACCAACGAGTCAAACTAATACAGAGTGCCCAGCAGTACGGTATATCGGTATTGATTTCGAAAGGACCCAGACTTCCGACAACTATAGATGAAGTCACAGATGCTACCAATCTATTGCAGAGGGTTTGTTATTAAAAATATGCCATATAGCAGTAATAGAGGGGTTGTACTCATTACGCAGTGCGTTAAAGCAAGCTTAACATTGAAAATCCGGAAATCTGCTACCAGTGTGTAGTGTATGTTTGCTGTTTTGGCCATAAAAGGAAGCCGAAAGGTCATGATCAGGGAGTAAAAAGGTAATTAACTGTTATTAAGCTCACTTTTTATAGATCATATTTCACCACTCTCAAATTTGTGTATTTTTTACTGTATGATGTCAACTGGTACCTAATATGTTCACCCTTACGATGAAAAGTACCTGCAAATTTTCACCTTCATATTCGAATTATTTTCGGACAATTGTCTTACAGTCTGAGTGCTTCGTACGCCCCGAGGAACTCTATTTCTACAACATTCGTAGTTCCAGTATAACTTTCTCACGCAGTAAGTTCAAATTAGACACTAGTCTTTCTAAATAAACCTGTTAAGCTAATATCCGTATTCTCTATTTCAGTTAACCGATGAAGACATGTATCACGTGCATCTGCTGTATACTATCATTTTACTCCAGTTCTAACTGTTATATCTTACTTTTGAATAATAAAATTGCTATGTGCAGCAAATACAGACTTATTTGTTTTGATGGAGGTAAGGGGGTTCATGGGATTTTCAGCAGGACTGTATTAATATTCTCACTATAGAGCTACGCGAGTGTGTAAACCAGTGTAAGGTACCATACGGGGTGCATTTTAGTTACTAGCGTTCCATTGGTGCGGGTAGGGGCATTGCTTGCTTGTCATATGGCATTTGAATAAGAAGCTATAAGATAAGGCGCAGGTACGGTTAGGATGTGTAACGCGTGTCCATCCATCGGCTGCCGTGACAACCCATGGTGGTTAGAATAAGCTATGAGAGGACCCGAGTCTGTAGGTCTCCCAAGAAAGTGACGAAGATATGTATCAAATCACCTTATGAAGAGCGCATCCAATTACTCAACCTCTACTCATTTGACTAGATACGTCTTAGAGCTGACCTAATGGCTTAAAATAACCTTAACACTTCTGGACATCCCCTAAAACACCTACTTAAGTTTATTCCTAGAAACTAGAGACACAACATAGCAGAACGGACTGTAGACGCAACTTCTACTCCTTAGGAGTTGTCAAATGCTGGAATTCGCTGCCCGCCGAGCTAGTCCAAGCGACTTCCCAGGAGTCCTTCAAGAGGCAACTGGATCTATTCTTAAGGATTAAGGATAGTATCATACTATGATTTACCAATTTCTTTTTCCTCTTTTATTGTTAACATACCTAGGTTTTGGTGACCCCCTGCTGCTAGACACGGAAGCCTGTTAGGCGAAAGCTCCTTCCATTCCGTCCACAACCATTTGAACACATGAACTAGGTGCTGAGGGGCTCGCTTATCACAAGTTTCTTGCAACGATTAAGTAGATAAAACAAAGTAGCATTTGATTCCAAAATTTACTCAAGAACTTTCATTAAGAGTCGAATATCAAACAAAGGTTTAAACCAAGTTCCCCTTTAAAAGTTGCATTGGTAATGTTAAGCTGCAGTTTTTGTTGTTTTTTTCCAAACGAAAGAGTAAAAGAAGTCAAAAAATACTGAAAGTGGTTGTGAGACTAAAATGGACGTCCAGAATCCTTTTTATTATCTGCTGTTCGTTGGGTCTCCCGTAAACAGTTCCATAGGGCCATAGTTCTAAGGGCGAAACAGTTTTTAGGATCTGTGAAGACTCACTCCTGTTGCATTCTAAATGAAAAAAATTGATGAATTTAGTCAGAAATGTGGAATAGATAAATAACCAAATTACACGTTTTTTAGCAAAGAATTTATGCAGTTGTGATTTACCTTGAGTTCATGAATATTAGATAAATTCAGCTACTATTACTTGTGCAAAGCATAACATGGGCTTAGTACCGTATTGCAATGCTTTTATTATTTTGCTCCCATTTAAGTATTCCCATGCATCTGCGTCTAGTTTAACAGGAAAACATACAAGCAGAGTTAGTGTCTGATAAACTAAAAGTCCCAGTTGTCAAAAAGATTCTTAACATTTGTCCACAGCCAGCTGCATTTAATTGAGACACAGAACACTCATCTTCTAAGACTGTATACTGCTGTTATGTGGGCAACTTAAAGCTCAGACGCTTAGCTATCTTACTACCGATGTTATTGCTGGGGAAATTGTTTAATGACAGTGATCATGAACATTCTAGAAATAAACAACAAACATAATAATAGGCGGCTTGCTTGAATATCTGGGCTACCTATTTCTGCCATCTGATTATTTCAACAAGTTATCTGTTTTTCATTTGTTTTAATTTATAATTATGTCCATTAATCGCATAACCTATTTAGGCGCTTTTATGAAAAGCCTACGACCTTTCGCTGCACAAGTTACGAAAAAGCACTATAAAAGGCATCGTGGTGGTTGGCAATATGCGTTAAAGAGAATGAACATTAATCGTATGTCCATTCCCGAGCTGCTAAATTCTAACTGCTGATCACTAATCAACAAAGTGGACTATCTTCAATTCCCACTAAGTCAAAATATGTATCGTAATTGTGGTGTCATCGCAATTCAAGAATCTTGGTTGAATGGTTTACAGGATGACTGCCTTGTATCACTACGTGATTTTAAAATTTATCGTCAGGATCGTTCGAACAATAAAAAGAGGTGTGGTGGCGGTGTAGCTACGTTTGTAAACATAAACTGGTGTCGATCTTCGTTTGTGTGTTTTAAGTTTTCAAATGACTTTATCGACTGTCTAACTCTAAGATGTCGTCCAAAACATCTGAATGAATACAAATATGTTTATGTTACCAATATCTACGTTACTCCAGATTGCGCATCATCTGCACTATCTGTTTTTGCTGATGAATTCACTGAGTTCGCTGTTACTGTCTTCAGTGATTCACTTTCAGTTGTATGTGGTGATTTCAATTCATGTGACTGTAGCTTCCTAACGTCACTAGGTCACCAAAATGTAGTAGATTTTCCTGCTCCTTTGGATGCTCATTTAGACTTCGTTTTCATTAATAATGTGGGTATATATGTGACTCATAAACGTGCTCCATTTTCTAGCTCGGATCACTGTATAATTCGTGTTCTACCTACAGTATATGGAAAGCATGGGAAGAGTACACTCTTACGTCAAACCAGGAAAGTCAAATATAGGAATTACTCAGAAGAAAATATCCGAAATCCGAAAAACATGTTTCATACGACTAACTGGGTATTATTTACAGATGACTCACTCGAAAACACTACTGATGTTATCACTTGTTACCTTAAATTCTGTTTTGATATTTGTTGTCCCACTGAAACCATTTTTGTAAGTTTTGATCGACTTACATCTTTACAACTAAAACGACTACGGAGGATGAAAGAAAGAATGTACAAGGAGAAGAACTCAAATGAAGTTCGTAAGCTAAATGGTCTGATAAACCTAGAGATTAGACGTCTCAACTGTATGTTTACTCAAAAGCTCTTATCTTGCAAAAACTCTCCAAGTATGTGGAAATTCTTTAAAGAACCTACAGGTGACAGAAAGTTTAGAAGCGATAACCAGCTGAATGTTTGTGACTTAAATAAGTCTTTGGTACGTCAGTCATCTGATGTGATGCTCCCTCTATCCACGGGTTTAAAAAATAGTTGTGTTCCTACTTTCACCGAAACTGATGTACGAGGATGTCTCCAGTCGCTTAATTCATCTCGATGTTTGGGACCTGATGGTATCCCAAACATCCTTCTTAAAAAATGTGCTGACGTTCTGTGTCATCCGTTCACAACTATATTTAACAGATCCTTCTCATCTAATCTCATACCGAAAATGTGGAGAAAGATGAAGATAATTCCTGTACCCAAGAAAGTATTTGGTGATAAGAATGTAAAATTTAGACCTATTGTAGTAACTTCACCCTTCCTCAAAACCATGGAAAAATTATTAATACTTCCACTTCAGTCTGCGATGAAAGAGCATACTGACCCATACCAGTTTGCATACAGGCGCAAAAGAAGCACTTGAGATGCTGTTGCAGTTCTGCATCACAACATAGTGTTCAACTTAGAAAAGCGTAAGAAGTATGTTCGATGTGCTTTTATGGACTATACTTCAGCTTTCGATTCTGTACCAAGACAACGTTTAATTAACAAGTTAATCAGTGTCAACACTGACAGCTGGATAACCAACTGGCTATGTTCCTACCTCTCTGGAAGGGACCAGTACACTGTGTTTGGAGGAAATTGCCCAGAGTCTCTACTGTCCCATGAAGGTGTACCACAAGGAACTGTTCTTTCACCTCTTCTATTCTCTTTTTTCTGCATGACCTACCATCTTCCACAGAAAACTCTTTTGTGAAGTATGCGGATGACCTCACTGTATGTATGCCTATATCTTCCTCTTTACATCCCATAGTAATGAATGAGTTTTTGTCTCGTATTGATTGTTGGTCTGTTGGTAATGGTCTCATACTTAATCCGTCTAAATGTCAAGCTGTTAACTTTAGCTTGAGACATGAACGGAATATAAACACTATTTTGAGATCCCATAGTGCTTGTACCATCGGAGACTCTCTGATAAACTCAGTGTCGAAGGTCAATTATCTTGGTGTCACCTTTTCCTCTGATCTGTCTTGGTCTTCCCACGTTTTATTGTTATCAAAGAAGGTTTTCCGTCTGACCTACTACATAAAGAGATTGCATGCTCTTGGGATTACTCGTCATTTACTCTTACAATTTGTCAACTCTTGCATATTACCTATCATTCTTTACTGTTCTCCATTATTCTTTCCCGGGCTTTTGAGGAAAGACTTTCCTGTATTGCGGAGAGTGCTGAAGGCAGTTGGCAAGATGTGTGGTGAATCTTTCGAGGTCATAAATAATATGGTTGTGGATAGACATTTAAAATCATGCAAACTCCTGGCAGGTGTTATTTTATCAGATACTAGCCATCCCCTTCACTCTTATCTTTCTCCTTGTATATCTTCTGGTAGAACGAGACGTAATTACATTAAAATCCATGCACGCAAGGAAAAGTATAAAAGTTCTATAATACCTTACCTAGCAAATATACTCTGTGACGAACAGGTTGTTAGAATTACCCTGGTCAATAACTTACATTCTTAACATGTCATTAATTTTAAAAAGTTTGTACAGTTTTTTTGGGTTTTTTTATATTTTTTTAAAAACCTTTTTTAATTTTCTTTTTGTATTTGCTACTGCCTTTTTGTTCGTTGTTCAGTAAGTAACTTGTCGAAATACCCTGTGCTGAGAATTCTATATTGTACCAAAATATAATATTGAATAAAGCCGTTAATATTAATAATAATACTTATCGCTATCTTATAATGTATGACAGCAACAGCATCAAATGCACGTTTTTCCCTATTTTTATTCAGACTGATCTGAATCAGTATACTCATTAGAAACAGGCAACTTTACTTACTAAACTGATCTGTTCCGTTACAGGCTTCAAGCTTTATACTTAAGTATATCATAATTCTTTCAACTAAACTGAATTATACGAAAACCAAGAACACTAAACTAAGCAAGTGTCATAGTTATTGTTTCATTTGCACAGACATGTTGCTCAAAGTAGTTAAATGGACATAATTCAGCCGATAAAACCGAAACACGAAATATAGGCCAGTTGAACTTACCTAAGAAAAAAAGGATACATATATACTGCTTTTATACTGAAGACAACAACCAGTTGTTCATAGAAACATAGTTTACAGTACAACAAACCTTTCTTCAGTAAAATCACGCACTGACAGTCTATCTGGAAACAATCAAGTATGTGAATAAACTCACTACGACTTGACATATCATCCTAGCGTGAAATGGACGTATAGTGTAACGCAGTCAGACGTGGCGAATAAAAATAAAAAACAGAGCAAAATTAACCACATAATCTAGTTAATTATTTAAAAATACATTATGAAATGACAAAATCTGTGGTTGCTTGAACGCACAGGTGACCCTGTGCGATACATTAAGTTTACATGGTTGTATAACGGATAGGTTCAACCTCGATAGCCTCACTCACTTGTTCAAAATCGCGCGGATAACTGTAATGGTAGATGGACTTTCTCATCTCGACAGAAACTGCCAAAACAGTGTGGCCGATGCCAATGAGTTGAGAAACACCCCACGAAAATACTCTCACAGCATCGGACACATCCAGAGGTGTCTTGATCAAAGTGACAACAACAAGAGCAACAGAAAGAATAATAATAGTAATAATAACAATAATAACAATCTACACTCGGACCAAAATTAGAAAACATACACGGATATGAAGGAGTCTACCAGGAAAACTGAATCTTCACTGGTGAGCATACACCCAGGATTAACACAGGTCATCTGACCTACTATTATTCTTGTAGTGGCATCGGAAAATAACCACAAAATCCTCAAAGCTGAACACAAGACAACTCGGAAAATAGATATTCAATATTTAACACGGAGAAATACCTAACGATGTAGTAGGTAGGAAGAAAGAATTGGAGTTGTTCGGATGGCATGACTCGGCCATGCGTCGTGGTCCCTTTGAATGTTACCTTATATCTTCTATTCATATTAAATATATTCTTCCTTCTCTAGCCTAACCTTGTTCTACATCATGTATTGGTAGTTGAAACGATACAGTGAGTTGGTGTAGTCGATGGTGTGACTTCCACGTAAGCTCTTAAAGTATCAGCAGTTATATCATGAAAAATCTACAATCTTAGGATTGGGTCTATTATTGAAGCAGTACTAATATCATAGTAGGCTATAATTCTATATTGGTAAGCCCGACTAAAGAAACTCAACCTATTATTGTTAATCCTTATATACGCCTTAACCTTATCAATCGATTTTTATTTGTGTAAACCCATTATTCTAATAGTCCTCTTTTCAATGCTCTCATGTATTACCTTAATGCGACATCGATTAGTTCCCATAACATACTAGCTCAATCGATAGTCGTCTATATTAACTAATTAGCTTTTATGGTTCGTTAGCAAGCTTTAATAGCATTTACATGCTTCAGCAACATAGACTTGTTTAAACATCAAGCTCTAGCAAATATGACCTGCAAATAGCGTAAGTATATATTGACTAACAATGCAGTCAAGGACTAAATAGTTATCTGGATCTAATTCTCAGTGTTTCTTCACTTAACACCTCATCCTGTTTCAAACTATGCACTATCCTGTAATATCTTTTCTTCCGACCACTGCTTGCCTGATTTCATATTTTCGAGTTCCATTGCTAAACAACAAGGATGACACTTCTCCCAAAACATACGGTGAGTTTCAGCCATAAGTTTCCTGCAATCATAAGGTCATTTTAGATGGCTCGTTCAATAGCGACCACACAATAATTTGAATTCATTCGATTGTTCTGATCCGAGCGAGTGGCAAAAATGTCAAAAACATCAAGCACCATGGAATTAATTGCCATACTGCATGTTTTATTCTGGATACTTTTGGATCATTACTACTCCTCACGAATGGCGTTATATATGTCGTCCACTGAATAATCTAATTTTCAAAAATAATCCTGGCGAGTTCAACTATTTTGCTTAATGATTTTTCGTACTTAACATGTATATGCTTTCCAGTTACGTTTGCCATATATTTGTAAGTGTCCCTAGGCTAAATGCAGTAACTTCTTATGGAATGTTTATAATGCGTCATATTCCTGCCTGAAGTTTCACAAGCAGTTTCAACTCTAAATTTATTTATCTGGTCATGTTCATTATTTTTAGATTGTCATATACGTCAACAACCTGCTTGTTAGCCTGGCCCGTACATACGTTACACTATATCTACATGTCTTCTAAATTTAGGAATAATCTGAATCGCCTTTAACATTTATCAATAAACCCATCATAGCCGTTGTTGCTAAGCGTATTTGGGTTTATGGATTGGTTTATCATATTAGCAGCCTAAAATACGGACATAGTTTAGATAATAAAACTACAAATTTAGGCACTACCAACTGCACTAGTAAAATAACTAAATTCTCAGGTACGGCCGAGAGCGGGGTGGGTCCGCCCTCCCTCTCGAAACACTCTCACACGGCCACGCGTATACAGCCTCTGCCACGGAAGTCCTACTGACTGCCTTCTCGTGGCGGGCGTGTTGTTTACGAAAATGTGAGGACGAAAAGCGAATGTCCGGCGCTTTAACCGGATCCCAAACCAATGGTGCACATGGGCTCCAGTGTCCTGAGGGAACGAATGGCGTATGAACCAATTTTCGGTCACCGGCTACCATGGGAATGCATCTCTCTACGATGCTCCACTGCCTTGTGGGTTAGACCTTCAGGTCAAAGGCTCGGGGTATGGCCACCTAAGATAACCACCTGCTTCGGTCTGGGCACCCGGGCACTATCACAGCCCACACGCAAATGATGAACTCTATATCTATGGAAACTAAATTTCTCGCCCCGAATAACAATCAAATGATTCAAATTATTATTATTATTTACTACATCATTATTCACCCTCTTTTATTCCTACTCTGTCTATACTTATTTTTACGGCTTATACAGCAGCTCGTCTATGGCGGAAATTCGATTCTATCTAAACGTTCTCGAGTCACTGTCCGGTTGAAAATTGTATGTTACCACCGAATATGAGTACTGGAGCAGTTTTTCTGAAACCACGTGCACCATTCAAACTGGCTGCCTTCAACGTTCGCACACTTATGCAGGTTGGACAACAGATAGGGCTGGCTATGTCTTTAGAAAGTCTTAATATCGATGTTTGTTGTCTATCTGAGACCAGTATTCAAGACTCTGGTGAAGTACTACAAATTCGCTCTCCATCTGTCGCTTCAAAAAGCTTGTTTCACGTGCGTTTATCCTAGGACCCTGTGGCATCTTCTTCTGGTCTTGCTGGCGTTGGTGTCGCACTAAGCGCTAGAGCTGAGGCGACACTAATCGATTGGATCCCCATAAACAGTCGGTTATGTGCTGTTAGATTAGAGAGTTCCATCAAAGTGAGAAGAAATCGGCGTGAGAAACGATGTCTTTTCGTCATCTCCGCCTATGCTCCGACAGATTGCAGCCCGGATGCAATCAGTCAGTCAGCCACAACAATCAAGGATGAGTTTTACCATCAGTTATCTGTTCTTCTCCAGAAAGTGCGTTCGACAGATATTGTAGTACTAGCCGGAGACTTGAATGCTCAGGTCGGGCGTCTAGGCGCAGAAGCGAGTCGTTTAGGTGGCCGATGGGGACTCGTCGGTTGCAGGACAGATAATGGGGACCGTCTACTGCAACTATGCACAGACCACAACATGTTTCTGGCTAGCACTAACTTTCGGCACAGTCATCGCCGATGTGCCACCTGGCGTCCTCCCTCTGCATCTCATGCGTGGACTCAGATTGATCACATCGCGATCAGCTACCGCTGGCGTGGTTGTGTACAAGACTGCCGCTCCTTTTGGAGTACCTATCTGGACTCTGACCATGTCTTGGTCTGCGCCAATCTTACCTCACTTTTCAGTGGCCAACGAAGTGACCGCCATCAACGGATTGATATTAGCAAGCTGGTTGCAACTTCTGTTGCAAGTAAGTATCGAACCGAGCTAGCCTCTAGGCTAGCTACCATTCCACCGAAAAGTATAGATAAGCATTGGTTGCAATTGCATGACGCCATGAAAACGACGGGTACAGTCAGCTGTGGGTTCGCGAAACGTCCCGCTTATAAGCACTGGGTTTCTTCAAGTTCCTTACAACTCATTGAAGCCCGTCGGTCTGCTCCGGGTGACCGTGAGTTTGACCATAAACGAAGTATGTTACGTAAGGAAATTGGGCAAAGCTTGCGTAAGGACCGAGAAGCCTGGTGGTTGAAGCGTGCTAATGAGCTGGAAGCAACAGCTGCATCTGGTAACTACCGGAAGCTCTTCCAACTCATCCGAGCCACTGGCAGCAAGAAGTCTGGTGTGAGTGAAACAATCTGCGAGGATGACGGAACGCCAATCACTAACATCCATCGACGTCTTGGACGATGGACAGAATTTTTCGAAGGGCAGTTCAACTGGCCTGCTGCCCCGGCAACATCGGTCAGACTGTCCTGCCCTCCATGGCCGGTGACGACTGATCCACCAAATGAGGCGGAAGTCCGCAAGGAACTCCAACTCTTGAAGTGTTACAAATCACCTGGCCCATATGACTTACCTCCGGCTCTTTTTAAAGATGGTGGTGACTTTCTGACTAAGGAACTAATGATGTTGTTTACAAAGGTCTGGGAGCTCGAGAGTGTACCAACGTCATGGAATAAGTCGATAGTTGTCCCTATCTTTAAAAAGGGTTCACGTCGTTCCTGTAACAACTATCGTGGGAAAAGTCTACTTCCGATTGCGTCCAAGCTATTGGCTTCCGTCATACTTCGTAGGTTGTTCAAAACCCGAGAAAGATTGACTCGCGAGGAGCAGGCTGGGTTTCGTTCAGGTTGAGGATGTATTGACTATATCTTCACCGTCCGCCAAATGTTAGAACACCGTCATACTTATCAAAGGCCAACAATCGTAGTGTTTCTGCACATCAGGGCTGCCTTCGATTCGTTGAATAGGACTGTTCTCTGGGATTGTCTATTGAAGAAGGGTGTGCCTGAGAAGTTTATTAACATCCTAAAAGCCCTATATACAAACACCTCAGGCAGAGTGAGGGCATACAGCCACCTTTCCCTATTGTTCCATTCGAGCAGTGGGGTTAGGCAGGGTTGCCCAATCTCACCATTCCTCTTCAACTTTGCCATCGACGACATTCTGGAAACAGCTCTGATGAATGTAGGTAATGGTAGTGTGGATCTGTTGCCTGGAGAAAGACTTCTCGACCCTGAGTATGCGGATGATATTGTCTTACTGTGCGATAATGCCCAAGCCATGCAATCCGCGCTGAATAAGTTGGCAATCAGTGTCCGTAGTTACGGTATGAGCTTTGCACCTTCGAAGTGCAAAGTACTTCTACAAGACTGGCAGGATTCTAATCCTGTACTCACTCTGGATGGTGAGCAGATAGAAGTAGTTGAGGAGTTCGTGTATCTAGGTAGCTGCATAAGTGCTGGTGGGGGTGTGAGTGATGAGATCAATGCACGTATAGTGAAAGCCAGTTTGTGTATTTGGGTGACTGCAAAAGTGCTGGTAGTGGCGTGAGTGATGAGATCAATGCCAATCTGGGTTATCTCTGGCGCCTTCGTGAAGTTAGTCTGGCTGTAAAAGGTCGGATCTACAAGGCGTCGATGAGAGCAGTTCTGCTCTATGCTTGTGAAGCCTGGCCTCTCCAAGTTGAGGATGTTAGACGACTCTCTGTGTTCGATCATCGTTGTCTCCGAAGGATTGCTGACATCCAGTGGCAACACCATGTTAGTAATGCAGAGGTTCGGCATCGTGTGTTCGGTCACATAGACGATAATGCATTTGGTGTCACCTTCTTGAAACACCGACTTCGGTGGCTTGGACATGTTCTCCGAATGTCGTCTCAGAGAATTCCACGTCGTGCATTATTTGCCGACTCTGGGACTGGTTGGAAGAAGCGGAGAGGTGGTCAGTGCATGACATGGTGTCGTGGCATGAAAGAAAGCTGCAAAGGACTGGCTTCTGTTGGACCTTCACGGCTCCCTGGCTGGGGTCCGAGAGATGGTGCTACACAGTGGCTAGAGACGTAATCAGATATGGCTCAGAATAGAAGCCAGTGGCGATCCTGTTGTAAATTTCTTTTACTTTCTTCATTTAAAAATTGGTTGTGTCTTCCTTAACTGAAAGATTTCTTCTGACTGTACCTTTCTGTTCTGCCATTTTTACCATTATTATTATTACACCACCTTACATCAATCTCTTTTTATTCCTTTTTTTCTCCTTCCCCTTAAATTCTCATTGTTTTGTGTGGCGCATATATATTTGGTGCATTCTTGTACCGATATCTATGTGTTCAAATAAATAAATAAATAAATAAATAAAAACAAACGTTCAAAATCAAAACTCCGGAGCCTGCTAAAATTAACAAGCGACGAATATTTTCGAATTGAAACTTATAATATGATTAGGCGCCTAGGGTTCTTCAACGTTATAAATTTCTGATAATTTCAAATCACCTAAAGCAACAATACCTATTTTTCCGCTGACTAATCCTCAATCAACACTATAACTAGTTAAACATAATAGTTTCAGGATATCGTCATAAAGCATTGTCATGACTTGACAACCACGTAATATGATTGATAAAATTATTGAAACTATTAACAAATACGGTCAGCAAATTGACTTATATCTATCACTAGTGTTGTTTTTCTTTTATCTTCATTCACTACAAATGAATACAGTATGTTTCTCTATCAGTTGCTCATTCAGTAAATATCTGAAAACCTTGTCAGTCTAATTGATGGTTTAGCGACACAATCATGCATGCAAATAATCAGTATAAGCAGTCGAGCAAATCTCCTGCAAACTGAAAACATCAATGTCGAATTTACCCCAACACAGACTAAGGTTAAAGCTATTATCATAGACATGAGTTTGGAGTGTATTCCCCTTGGTTACAACTTATGTTCTACCTGATAGTCACATGAGTATCACCCATTATTAATCATCATGTAAAAACTTATTTAGCCAAATACATCTTGCAGCACCACATCACTTAGTAATATGACACAGGCTTAACTGATTTCAATAACTTATAACCACTATATCTCAATTAAATCGTATTTCGCCTTATGATAAACTGCATACTTGCAACTAACTTGTATGCCCAATCAGCCGGCAAGTGTAAATATAAATAAATAGTCTGCCGCAGATCAGGACGTTAAGTCTAGAGCATGTCACTTACGAATACACTCATGTTTAACGATTTTTTCCTAGCTATCTGTCCAAAATTCACATAATTATCACTCACGTATTTAAATTTTGTTTTGATAACCATTCATGTGTATTAGTAGTATTACTAAATTTTATCACGGTCAAGTAAACATGGGGTTGAGAAAATCTCCCCGTAACTAAATAAACCGTATCAAACTAACTGGAACACTAGTTGGAATTCTTCTTCACGGTAATACTTTTATTCCTTCAGTTAGCCTACTAATACAGATGCAATTGGAATTCAACTCATATGGACAACTTACCGGCATATACCGTTATTTGATTTCATAATTTAAACCAAAACTAATACCAATATTAACATTTCTACAATATTCATTACTTTAATATTTCTAGACACAAAATACTTACTACCTGTACGTTAAGTTATTGACCAACGGCTATTAACACGCATCATTTTATTATTATTATTGTAATCCCATTTTTTATAGCTCAAATAATCTTCATTCAAATTTTCATTTTAGGCGTGTTGATCATGAAAGCAGATATTTTAAGATTATTACATGTATTTCCCGACCAGATGCTGCCGACTTTTTTTTATTTGTCTTGCGGCTTATCAATACCCAGAGGATTCTTAGAAACATACGGCGCGCCACAATCCCGTCCAATTTGGTATCGAACCAACACCATGTTGATTCTGGTGGGAGAGTAGCAAAGTCGCATTGGACCATAACCACACAATCCTCAAAGCTGAACACAAGACAACTCGGAAAATAGATATTCAATATTTAACACGGAGAAATACCTAACGATGTAGTAGGTAGGAAGAAAGAATTGGAGTTGTTCGGATGGCATGACTCGGCCATGCGTCGTGGTCCCTTTGAATGTTACCTTATATCTTCTATTCATATTAAATATATTCTTCCTTCTCTAGCCTAACCTTGTTCTACATCATGTATTGGTAGTTGAAACGATACAGTGAGTTGGTGTAGTCGATGGTGTGACTTCCACGTAAGCTCTTAAAGTATCAGCAGTTATATCATGAAAAATCTACAATCTTAGGATTGGGTCTATTATTGAAGCAGTACTAATATCATAGCAGACTATAATTTAACATTTTTATTACGAACGATTATACTGCATCCTCAAGGTCGACCGAATTCCCGTCTAGTTGATGTTAAATTTAGTTCTCGTGAAAATGTCAGTCATATTCCAACCTGTCCAAAAGCAGTGCATGAACAATCCTGATCATCTTTCTTATCCTAAGATGTGTGTGCAATGTCCACCTCTACTCTGGCCATTTGCTTAATCCAAACTCACGTTTTTCATTCTTATTCCAGAATGAGATTATGCTCACCAAATCAGTCTTCATGACTAACGTAAATGGCTGACTGACTAACGTTTTCCGTCATTTTACTCCTTACTTTCATCATCGTTCTCATAAATGACATTGATTTCGAACATACATTCTTGATTGATTTACAGTCACGTGAATCGATTGACTTTTTCTATTCAAATTTGAATGGGAATAGTCTAAACATATGTCAAGTCTATATAATATCAGTCTAGAGCGATGATAATCAGTTTGTAAAAACGCATTTGTCGAGCGGTCTCATCATATAACGCTCGCAAATAAATGAATATATCTATGGACAGTCACGTGGATTGCCGACAAAACTGTCTTAATGATTGCTATTTTCATTATTACCACTACAGCTACTACTACTACTGCTACCAATACAATCAATGTGATTACTACTACTATTACAAAATGTACATGACGTCCAGGCTTTTTGATTGCTTGGCCTGGACGTTTTAAACATGTCCGGGTTTTGCATAGCTTTAAATCATTGTTTGACATTTTTCTGCCTGATGGTGTGCATCTTCCATGCAAAATCGTGTGTTTTTCTTTTATTTGTTCGTCATAATCAGTAGGTTGTTGTGTTGTGTATCGGTAAATATATCCCCAAAATAAATAACTCCGTAAGTTTTCGACATTGGATGCTGACCATATGTTTTAGTGGACTCATCTAACTGAAGGCGCTCGGTCAGGCATCCGTACCAGATCACGTGTGGTAACGCCGTGCTCAACATCAACTGCAATCGCTGGTCAGATTAGATCAGAGAATTCCGATATATTGGTCATCGCCAAATATGCCCTTCCGATCTCCTCGACTCTGTCTTTTGATTTCTCTGGGCGGGAACGAAATATATTAGAAGGTGTTACTGGTAGAAGCGTTGTCAAACACTGAATACCTGTGACATCATCATTGGTGAGACCGACGTGATCTGGTACACCTAATTGCAACTGTGAGTCTGTTCCTTTTTGGGATTTTTATATATCATTGCCTTGTTTTTTTATTTTTTTTAAACATTGTGATTTTTTTCGTGTTTCTTCTTCGATATATATATATTTTCCCCTCGTTCATTATCATACTTCATCATGACCGAACAGACACCTAAAGTACTCAAGCTTAAGACTTTGTGCCCGCCTTCGTTTCAACTGATGCCTTTCTGGCCCGACAACATCGAAGCCTGGTTCTGCTACGCAGAAGCCGACTTCCACGAGCACGGCGTGATCGACACACGTGCACAATTCCTCGCAGTAGTCAAGGCACTACCGCGCGAATTCAACAGGTACGTAACACCTAGTATGTTTACTAGTGATGTTTCCGATCCTTACGAAATCTTAAAACGCTCGATTCTTAAACGAGGAGACCTAACCGATCGACAAAGGTTAGATCAACTCTTCAACAATATCGACCTGCAACTCGATTCTGCGACAGACATGTTGCAACGGATGAGAGAGGTTATAGGCCCAAGAACTTTCGACGAAGGTCTATTCAAACAACTCTTCTTATCAAAACTTCCCCAACAGGTGCAAGCAGTTCTGGTCTCGTTCCAGAACAATTCTATAGACGAGCTAGCTGTATCTGCCGACCGCATTTTAGAAATTACGAAACCTTCTACTACCGAGGTATTTTCAGTCAAAGAAAAACCTCAAACGGCTCAGAATGATATAAACGACTTATGTCACACACTCACGCGTTATCTTAGTCTTCGTACCGACCGTAAGAGATCGCGCACAGCACGTAGAAGCATTTCACGTAAGCGATCTGTCTCTAGACCACGAGAGACAGATAACCCCGACTGGTGCTGGTATCATAACCAGTATGGAAAGTTTTCCAGAAATTGCAGAAAACCCTGCAATTTTCCCAACACGAAACCGAGTGACTCGAAAAACAACTCGGGAAACTTCCAAGCCGGCACGCGTTAACGGCAACCGTAGCCGGCGAACAAAGCCGTCTGTTATTCGTCACAGATGTGACAACGAGAGTTCGCTACCTCGTCGACACTGGCGCAGAAGTTAGCGTTCTCCCAGCAAATCCTAACGACCGACTACACGAATCGACCCTAAACTTACAGGCGGCAAACGGAAAACCGATCGCTACGTATGGCAAAAGGTACGTTTACCTTAACGTGGGTTTACGCAAACCCATTCACTGGATTTTCGTTGTTGCAGATGTTTCTATGCCAATCATTGGTATGGACCTTCTACAACATCACAATCTGATCATCGATACGCGCAAACGGAGGCTAGTAGACGGAAACACTAATTTGTCCGTTTGCGTAACTTCTTTTACTGGTTGTAGAGTATCCCCAGTCACAGTTAAACATATGATAGACCCACTCTATCAACCACTACTCGATAAGTACCCTGGGATACAACAAACTCAACCGAAACTACCGTGTGTAACCAGCAATGTTACACATCACATCACGACTACAGGACCACCTGTATTCTCTAAAGCACGACGACTAGCTCCCGAAAAGCTAAGGTTAGCGAAAAACGAGTTCGACCATATGATAGACTTAGGAATCATACGACCGTCAAGTAGCCCATATGCATCTCCGTTGCACATGGTCCCTAAAAAGGACAGAAACGATTGGCGTCCAACTGGTGACTATCGGCGATTGAACGCGAAAACCATTCCCGATCGTTACCCGTTGCCTCACATTCACGATTTGACAGCTACCTTGAAAGGTACAACTGTCTTTTCGAAAATCGACTTGGTTAAAGCGTATAACCAAATCCCTATGGCTACTGACGACATACCGAAAACAGCTATCATAACTCCCTTCGGACTCTATGAATTTTCGCGAATGCCTTTCGGTCTAAGAAACGCTGCTCAAACCTTCCAAAGATTCATAGACGACGTTTTTCGAGGTCTCAACTTCGTACATGCGTATGTTGATGACCGTTTGATAGCAAGTCCGGACAGAGAATCGCATCTCCAGCATCTGGATCTTGTTTTCGAACGATTACAAAAACATGGCATTACTGTAAACGTTCAGAAATGCCAAATTGGAACCGACTCAGTAGACTTTCTGGGACACACTATCGATGCTCAAGGTATCCGACCCCTTAGAACCAAAGCGGCAGCCATTCTGGATTACCCAGAACCGACCACCGTCAAGCAATTACGCACGTTTAACGGCCTGGTAAGTTTCTATAGACGTTTCATACCGAAATGCGCATTACTTATGAAACCTCTGACCGACCAACTTCGTGGAAATGCGAAATCCATTAATTTGGACGACACCGCACGAAAAGCATTCTCCACAGTTAAGGAACTGATCGCTAAAGCAACAATGCTTGCACACCAGGACACCCGAGCACCCATTAGTATCGCAATAGACGCATCGGACTCGGCAATCGGTGGCGTTTTACAACAATGGATTAACAACTCATGGCAACCCTTGGCATTTTTCTCTAGAAGGTTGCTAGACACCGAATCGAGGTACAGCACATTCGGTAGGGAACTCCTAGCTATGTATTGTGCTGTACGGCATTTCCAACACTATATCGAAGGCCGTAAATTCACTCTTTTCACGGACCATAAACCGCTCACTTTCTCGTTAAGCTCTCCTTCAGACAAGTATTCTCCCCGTGAGTCTCGACAACTGGACTACATTTCGCAGTTTACTTCAGATATTCAACACATCTCTGGAGCAAACAATGTAGTTGCAGACGCCTTATCTCGCATAACTTCCTCGAACAGTTTCCAAGGAATCGACCTTCTTAAACTCGCCGAGCTTCAAAAAGAAGACACTGATCTTCAGCACGAGTTATCGTCCACAACCCTTAAACTACGCATCAAACAGATGGGAACAGGTAAGGAAACCTTACTTTGTGACACATCCACAGGTAGGGATCGCCCAATCGTGCCGAAACATTATCGACGCAATGTCTTCAACACATTGCACAAACTTTCGCATCCAGGTGTTCGTGCAACCATCAAGCTTAAAGCAGAACGGTTTTGCTGGCCTGGCATGAATAAAGACGTGAGGGAGTGGGCACGCTCCTGTGTAAGCTGCCAAAAATCTAAGGTTATCAGACATAATAAATGTCCCCTAGGCTCGTTTAAAACTCCCGATGCTCGTTTCGACCATGTTCATCTGGATTTGGTAGGACCTTTACCAGATTCAAATGGATACTCTTATCTCTTAACCTGCGTAAACCGTTTCACTCGATGGCCAGAAGCAGTACCTATCAAGGACATCACTGCTGAAACAGTGGCCCGCACCTTCGTCGAACGATGGGTAGCAAACTTCGGCTGCCCTTCAACCATCACTACAGACCACGGACGTCAGTTTGAATCTGATCTTTTCCGTCGTCTGACCACACTTTTAGGAATCACTCGATTCCGAACGACCGCCTACCATCCACAAGCAAACGGGTTGGTAGAACGTTTTCACCGACAACTAAAAGCTTCACTATCAGCTGCAAACATTTCACAGTGGACCGACGCTCTTCCACTTGTGTTACTAGGTATCCGCAATGCAGTGAAAGCTGACATTGGATACACTGCGGCTCAACTCGTTTATGGAACGATACTTCGACTTCCAGGAGAATTCGTGGGTCCTTCATCCTCTTCAATGAACATGGATCTAACCTCCTACACGAACAGGCTTACAAACGCAATGCGTTCAGTTAAACCTGCTTCCACTCGACCTCAATCAACTGATGTTTTCGTTCAACCTAACTTACGATATAGTACACACGTTTTCGTTCGTCGAGACTCGCATCGACGACCATTCGAATCAGCATACGAAGGACCCTTCAAAGTTCTTCAACGTGAATCTAAGTACTATATAGTCGATAAGAACGGAACAAACGATAGCATCAGCATAGATCGCTTAAAAGCAGCGTATTTAGAAGGAAATCCTATCCACGTTGATTTTCCTTCGGTACAATCGAACGATACGACTCCACTCATAATTCCTCAACCGACAACCAACACTAGCGATGATACTTCGAATGTATCTGAAAATATACCTAAAACGACGCGTTCTGGAAGAAGAGTAAGATTTCCAGAACATTTAGACGACTACTGCACGTAAGGCACTACTCGACATTTTATATCATCTCGGTCTTTTTTTAACGATATACAATTTTTTTTAAAAAAAAAAGACAATTTCATTATGCCTATATATTTATATTTTTATTTAAAAAAAAAACAAAACAAAACATAAAAAACATTTTTTTAACGCTATTACGTGTGCTTGAGTATATTTTCAATTTTTTCGCCGACATTGTGTTTTTACGCACATACGAGTGTATTTCGACATGCACTTACACTTTCTTTTTTCTTTTCCAGGACGACTGGAAAAGAACGATGCAGTTTACAAGGAGTCGAAATTTTCGTTGTAACTTTCTTTATTTTACTATGTTGTACCTCGGTCCCATATAGTAAGGAAAGACGACCAGACGCTGCTACACTTAGTAAGCTATCAGAAGAGTGTTTACCAACGACAAACTCGTTGGGTTTAAACTTCTGACTGGCCACGTCTTAGGGTTGTCACTGCCCCACTAGGGGGGGGGAGTGATCTGTAGCGGTAAATAAATCCCCAAAATAAATAGCTCTGTAAGTTTTCGACATTGGATGCTGACCATATGTTTTAGTGGACTCATCTAACTGAAGGCGCTCGGTCAGGCATCCGTACCAGATCACGTGTGGTAACGCCGTGCTCAACATCAACCGCGATCGCTGGTCAGATTAGATCAGAGAATTCCGATATATTGGTCATCGCCAAATAAACTCTTCCGGTCTCCTCGACTTTAACTTTTGATTTCTCTGGGTGGGAACGAAATATATTAGGTGTTACTGGTAGAAGCGTTGTCAAACACTGAATACCTGCGACATCATCATCACTAATATTGTTACTTCAACTGTTGTAATTATTATTATTATCACTATTCTACAAAACAACCTACTGATTATGACGAACAAATAAAAGAAAAACACACGATTTTACATGGAAGATGCACACCATCAGGCAGAAAAATGTCAAACAATGATTTAAAGCTATGCAAAACCCGGACATGTTTAAAACGTCCAGGCCAAGCAATCAAAAAGCCTGGACGTCATGTCCATTTTGTAATATAAAAAATGAAAATAAATCTTTTAACTATTCACATTTGTGTTTTTGATTGTTTCACCGGTCGATAATGTATGGGGTATCGTACGTGTTACTGTGGGATAAATGTAAATCGCATGGAATTCTCATGAATAATAAATTCCAGGAAGTCGACCATGTCAGAGCATAGATTCTAAGGAATCTCGAGTACTGAGCGTTCATGACAGTATTTGATCTCGGATAAACAGGAACAGCAATAGTAGAAATAGTAGTATAAGTATTAGTAGTTTTTGAAATAGCAGTAGAGGTAGTTGTGATATTATTATTATTATTATTACGAATATTAACGTTAGTCAGTGAATTTCCTCCATCAATGGATGTTCATCATCTACTCTTATTGGATCACTTGATTTTATTTGTTTTTGCAACCACTTAGGTACATGTTCGCACACCCTAATTTGGAGATCACGATTACTCCTCCACATGTATAAGTGGCCACACACACATTCAAATCGATAAACACAGTGGCATGTGACGCAATCGTTTCCATGTCTTTTACGTCTTTGCTGAGACATGGACATTGTTTTCTCCTTCATAAAGACCTTTGCTGCGTAATACGTCCTGTTAGCAACTTATGTAAGCCTTTGTTTCAGTAAAAAGCTATTTGAATCACCTCTAAACCGAAAAATGATGTAGACAGGTTTCTTTCTGCCAAGGTTACAGTAGGCCTCAGTATACCGTGACCTTTCCATCTATTTATGAATTTTAAGAGATAGACAGTTTCCACTAGTGTTTTGTTTAACAACCTAACGTCCACATCAATAGCGTCGTTTGTGCGAACACGATTAATCCTATTAAACAGACCGCTCATCGAACCTCATTTGTATTGCACCGGGCAGTAACTATTGTGACCAAGGTATTGGCCCGTCAATGTTGGTTTTCGAAAGATGGATCGTTTGCTTGAACCATCTTCTCGTCTACTTATTAGCATATCTAAGAAGAGAAGCCGATCATTCTTCTCCTCTTCACATGAAAGGCTGATGTGATTTTGCAGAGTGTTAAGTCTACTCAATAAACAATTCATATCGTTATTTCTTTCCCAGATAACTAAGATGTCATCTTCATATCTCTTATAAACAGACATGTTTACGACTAGGTCTTCAGCTAGATTTGCAACGTGTGTTATGAACACGTCTGCTAATAATGGTCTAATGGACCAACCATAGCAACCAGTCGACCTGGCAAAACTATTCACCTTCAAACATGAACTGGACGTTGTCAATACATAGTAGTGCTAAATCTTTAAGGATTTTTAAAGGAACAGGTAATTTTTTCAAGGCTGTTCAAAGATGTGTGGTCACATAATATATCAATAGTCGTTTTCACAGGTATATTTGTGAACAGGGAATTCACGTCAAATGAACACATTGTCTTTCTCTTGATATTAATATCACTTAAATGATTGACCAACTCAAAAGAATCCTTCACAGAATACTTATATAAACGTGTTCCAACAGGATCCAGTAATTTAGCTCGGTTATGTGTAGGTGATCGACGCACTGATAAAATTGGGCGTAAACAAATGTTTGGTTTGTGAATTTTACGTAATCCATGTAAATGACGATACTCAGAACCAATAGGCTTTAGGAAATTAAATTCCTACCTACCAATAATATTCATGTGTAACAGTTTCACTAGGTTTGAATTTATTCTTCCCTCTACTTTGCTAATACCTGCAAATTCACCATCAGGCATAAACTTACTTTCATCACTGAGAATGGATAATGTCTTACTTTTACATTCACATTTGTTCTTGACAATCACGTCTGATCTTTTATCAGGCTTTAACAAGACAATATCAGGGTTTGTTCGTACTTATTTTAGTGATTTAAAATACTGAATAGTTAATATGCTTCACTGCTTTGGTCCACGATTAAGGAATTGGTGAGCTATATCCAACAGTTTAGCTTTGTCTCAGCTTTGATTATTTAAAGACGTAGGGGTTAGCGTACTCAGTTGATCCAGTATCCGACACTGGATGTCAATCAGTCAAGTAAGAACAGGTGAAATCCCACATCCACATAAAAACTAATTCATGCCTTCTGCTAAAGCAACAAATTCGAACGTGACACGGATAAATATTCATCAAACTTTAGTTATTTCGATTGGAATTCGATAAATATTTCGCTTACATTCACTTTCATTACCAACATGATTGTCTGTGGATTCGAAATGGTCTAACGAATTACCAACAATCTCAAATAGTCTAGAACTTCCACAACACCCAATCAAGAAGTCCAATTCCAAGTAGTCACAACAAAACTGTATTGGATAATTATGACAGATTAAAAGACAACACAAAACATTTAACTGTACAGTAATTATATTGTCCGATTACCACAACTGACACAGACTGTTTGTCTGTCCACGTGTCTATAATGTGCTCTTAGTTCATTGTAATTGTAATTGTCAGATCCTCTCAATTGTTCAAAATTCTCATTCTAGCTTTCTTCTCTTATCTGAAATCAGCATTTATCTACAGAGTCATCATTATTCAGGGAATCATCGGTGTCCAAATTGCAACTACCTGTCTCAAGTTCACAATTATCTACACCATAAAAAAATTTAGTTAAACACAAAACAGAACTAAAATTAAAATCAATTACTTCATTAGCTTCCACTTGTTACACGTGTCCGCTATCAACTGAATGATCAGTTCAATCAACAACCACTATCATCCGATCACTCATACTCTGAATTATAATTCCCGTAGATGGTCGATAGCCTCACTCACTTGTTCAAAATCGCGCGGATAACTGTACTGATAGATGGACTTTCTCACCTCGACAGAAACTGCCAAAACAGTGTGGCCGATGCCAATGAGTTGAGAAACACCCCACGAAAATACCCTCACAGCATCGGACACATCCAGAGGTGTCTTGATCAAAGTGACAACAACAACAGCAACAGCAAGAATAATAATAATAATAATCTACACTCGGAACAAAATTAGAAAACATACACGGATATGAAGGAGTCTACCAGGAAAACTGAATTTTCAATGGTAAGCATACACCCAGGATTAACACAGGTCATCTGACCAAGTATTATTCTTATTACGGACGACTATACTGCATCCACAAGGTCGACCGAATTCCAGTCTGGTTGATGTTAAATTTAGTTCTCGTGAAAATGTCAGCCATATTCCAACCTGTCCAAAAGCAGTGCATGAACAATCCTGATCATCTTTCTTATCCTAAGATGTGTGTGCAATGTCCACCTCTACTCTGGCCATTTGCTTAATCCAAACTCACGTTTTTCATTCTTATTCCAGAATGAGATTATGCTCACCAAATCAGTCTTCATGACTAACGTAAATGGCTGACTGACTAACGTTTTCCGTCATTTTACTCCTTACTTTCATCATCGTTCTCATAAATGACATTGATTTCGAACATACATTCTTGATTGATTTACAGTCACGTGAATCGATTGACTTTTTCTATTCAAATTTGAATGGGAATAGTCTAAACATATGTCAAGTCTATATAATATCAGTCTAGAGCGATGATAATCAGTTTGTAAAAACGCATTTGTCGAGCGGTCTCATTATATAACGCTCGCAAATAAATGATTATATCTATGGACAGTCACGTGGATTGCCGACAAAACTGTCTTAATGATTGTTATTATCATTATTACTGCTACAGCTACTACTACTACTACTGCTACCAATACAATCAATGTGATTACTACTACTATCACTACAATTATCACTATTACTGTTACTACAACTGTTGTAATTATTATTATTATCACTATTCTACTGATGATGTCACAGGTATTCAGTGTTTGACAACGCTTCTACCAGTAACACCTTCTAATATATTTCGTTCCCACCCAGAGAAATCAAAAGACAGAGTCGAGGAGATCGGAAGAGTATATTTGGCGATGACCAATATATCGAAATGTCAGTCATATTCCAACCTGTCCAAAAGCAGTGCATGAACAATCCTGATCATCTTTCTTATCCTAAGATGTGTGTGCAATGTCCACCTCTACTCTGGCCATTTGCTTAATCCAAACTCACGTTTTTCATTCTTATTCCAGAATGAGATTATGCTCACCAAATCAGTCTTCATGACTAACGTAAATGGCTGACTGACTAACGTTTTCCGTCATTTTACTCCTTACTTTCATCATCGTTCTCATAAATGACATTGATTTCGAACATACATTCTTGATTGATTTACAGTCACGTGAATCGATTGACTTTTTCTATTCAAATTTGAATGGGAATAGTCTAAACATATGTCAAGTCTATATAATATCAGTCTAGAGCGATGATAATCAGTTTGTAAAAACGCATTTGTCGAGCGGTCTCATCATATAACGCTCGCAAATAAATGATTATATCTATGGACAGTCACGTGGATTGCCGACAAAACTGTCTTAATGATTGTTATTATCATTATTACTGCTACAGCTACTACTACTACTACTGCTACCAATACAATCAATGTGATTACTACTACTATCACTACAATTATCACTATTACTGTTACTACAACTGTTGTAATTATTATTATTATCACTATTCTACTGATGATGTCACAGGTATTCAGTGTTTGACAACGCTTCTACCAGTAACACCTTCTAATATATTTCGTTCCCACCCAGAGAAATCAAAAGACAGAGTCGAGGAGATCGGAAGAGTATATTTGGCGATGACCAATATATCGAAATGTCAGTCATATTCCAACCTGTCCAAAAGCAGTGCATGAACAATCCTGATCATCTTTCTTATCCTAAGATGTGTGTGCAATGTCCACCTCTACTCTGGCCATTTGCTTAATCCAAACTCACGTTTTTCATTCTTATTCCAGAATGAGATTATGCTCACCAAATCAGTCTTCATGACTAACGTAAATGGCTGACTGACTAACGTTTTCCGTCATTTTACTCCTTACTTTCATCATCGTTCTCATAAATGACATTGATTTCGAACATACATTCTTGATTGATTTACAGTCACGTGAATCGATTGACTTTTTCTATTCAAATTTGAATGGGAATAGTCTAAACATATGTCAAGTCTATATAATATCAGTCTAGAGCGATGATAATCAGTTTGTAAAAACGCATTTGTCGAGCGGTCTCATTATATAACGCTCGCAAATAAATGATTATATCTATGGACAGTCACGTGGATTGCCGACAAAACTGTCTTAATGATTGTTATTATCATTATTACTGCTACAGCTGCTACTACTACTACTGCTACCAATACAATCAATGTGATTACTACTACTATCACTACAATTATCACTATTACTGTTACTACAACTGTTGTAATTATTATTATTATCACTATTCTACTGATGATGTCACAGGTATTCAGTGTTTGACAACGCTTCTACCAGTAACACCTTCTAATATATTTCGTTCCCACCCAGAGAAATCAAAAGACAGAGTCGAGGAGATCGGAAGAGTATATTTGGCGATGACCAATATATCGAAATGTCAGTCATATTCCAACCTGTCCAAAAGCAGTGCATGAACAATCCTGATCATCTTTCTTATCCTAAGATGTGTGTGCAATGTCCACCTCTACTCTGGCCATTTGCTTAATCCAAACTCACGTTTTTCATTCTTATTCCAGAATGAGATTATGCTCACCAAATCAGTCTTCATGACTAACGTAAATGGCTGACTGACTAACGTTTTCCGTCATTTTACTCCTTACTTTCATCATCGTTCTCATAAATGACATTGATTTCGAACATACATTCTTGATTGATTTACAGTCACGTGAATCGATTGACTTTTTCTATTCAAATTTGAATGGGAATAGTCTAAACATATGTCAAGTCTATATAATATCAGTCTAGAGCGATGATAATCAGTTTGTAAAAACGCATTTGTCGAGCGGTCTCATTATATAACGCTCGCAAATAAATGATTATATCTATGGACAGTCACGTGGATTGCCGACAAAACTGTCTTAATGATTGTTATTATCATTATTACTGCTACAGCTACTACTACTACTACTGCTACCAATACAATCAATGTGATTACTACTACTATCACTACAATTATCACTATTACTGTTACTACAACTGTTGTAATTATTATTATTATCACTATTCTACTGATGATGTCACAGGTATTCAGTGTTTGACAACGCTTCTACCAGTAACACCTTCTAATATATTTCGTTCCCACCCAGAGAAATCAAAAGACAGAGTCGAGGAGATCGGAAGAGTATATTTGGCGATGACCAATATATCGAAATGTCAGTCATATTCCAACCTGTCCAAAAGCAGTGCATGAACAATCCTGATCATCTTTCTTATCCTAAGATGTGTGTGCAATGTCCACCTCTACTCTGGCCATTTGCTTAATCCAAACTCACGTTTTTCATTCTTATTCCAGAATGAGATTATGCTCACCAAATCAGTCTTCATGACTAACGTAAATGGCTGACTGACTAACGTTTTCCGTCATTTTACTCCTTACTTTCATCATCGTTCTCATAAATGACATTGATTTCGAACATACATTCTTGATTGATTTACAGTCACGTGAATCGATTGACTTTTTCTATTCAAATTTGAATGGGAATAGTCTAAACATATGTCAAGTCTATATAATATCAGTCTAGAGCGATGATAATCAGTTTGTAAAAACGCATTTGTCGAGCGGTCTCATCATATAACGCTCGCAAATAAATGATTATATCTATGGACAGTCACGTGGATTGCCGACAAAACTGTCTTAATGATTGTTATTATCATTATTACTGCTACAGCTACTACTACTACTACTGCTACCAATACAATCAATGTGATTACTACTACTATCACTACAATTATCACTATTACTGTTACTACAACTGTTGTAATTATTATTATTATCACTATTCTACTGATGATGTCACAGGTATTCAGTGTTTGACAACGCTTCTACCAGTAACACCTTCTAATATATTTCGTTCCCACCCAGAGAAATCAAAAGACAGAGTCGAGGAGATCGGAAGAGTATATTTGGCGATGACCAATATATCGAAATGTCAGTCATATTCCAACCTGTCCAAAAGCAGTGCATGAACAATCCTGATCATCTTTCTTATCCTAAGATGTGTGTGCAATGTCCACCTCTACTCTGGCCATTTGCTTAATCCAAACTCACGTTTTTCATTCTTATTCCAGAATGAGATTATGCTCACCAAATCAGTCTTCATGACTAACGTAAATGGCTGACTGACTAACGTTTTCCGTCATTTTACTCCTTACTTTCATCATCGTTCTCATAAATGACATTGATTTCGAACATACATTCTTGATTGATTTACAGTCACGTGAATCGATTGACTTTTTCTATTCAAATTTGAATGGGAATAGTCTAAACATATGTCAAGTCTATATAATATCAGTCTAGAGCGATGATAATCAGTTTGTAAAAACGCATTTGTCGAGCGGTCTCATCATATAACGCTCGCAAATAAATGATTATATCTATGGACAGTCACGTGGATTGCCGACAAAACTGTCTTAATGATTGTTATTATCATTATTACTGCTACAGCTACTACTACTACTACTGCTACCAATACAATCAATGTGATTACTACTACTATCACTACAATTATCACTATTACTGTTACTACAACTGTTGTAATTATTATTATTATCACTATTCTACTGATGATGTCACAGGTATTCAGTGTTTGACAACGCTTCTACCAGTAACACCTTCTAATATATTTCGTTCCCACCCAGAGAAATCAAAAGACAGAGTCGGGGAGATCGGAAGAGTATATTTGGCGATGACCAATATATCGAAATGTCAGTCATATTCCAACCTGTCCAAAAGCAGTGCATGAACAATCCTGATCATCTTTCTTATCCTAAGATGTGTGTGCAATGTCCACCTCTACTCTGGCCATTTGCTTAATCCAAACTCACGTTTTTCATTCTTATTCCAGAATGAGATTATGCTCACCAAATCAGTCTTCATGACTAACGTAAATGGCTGACTGACTAACGTTTTCCGTCATTTTACTCCTTACTTTCATCATCGTTCTCATAAATGACATTGATTTCGAACATACATTCTTGATTGATTTACAGTCACGTGAATCGATTGACTTTTTCTATTCAAATTTGAATGGGAATAGTCTAAACATATGTCAAGTCTATATAATATCAGTCTAGAGCGATGATAATCAGTTTGTAAAAACGCATTTGTCGAGCGGTCTCATTATATAACGCTCGCAAATAAATGATTATATCTATGGACAGTCACGTGGATTGCCGACAAAACTGTCTTAATGATTGTTATTATCATTATTACTGCTACAGCTACTACTACTACTACTGCTACCAATACAATCAATGTGATTACTACTACTATCACTACAATTATCACTATTACTGTTACTACAACTGTTGTAATTATTATTATTATCACTATTCTACTGATGATGTCACAGGTATTCAGTGTTTGACAACGCTTCTACCAGTAACACCTTCTAATATATTTCGTTCCCACCCAGAGAAATCAAAAGACAGAGTCGAGGAGATCGGAAGAGTATATTTGGCGATGACCAATATATCGAAATGTCAGTCATATTCCAACCTGTCCAAAAGCAGTGCATGAACAATCCTGATCATCTTTCTTATCCTAAGATGTGTGTGCAATGTCCACCTCTACTCTGGCCATTTGCTTAATCCAAACTCACGTTTTTCATTCTTATTCCAGAATGAGATTATGCTCACCAAATCAGTCTTCATGACTAACGTAAATGGCTGACTGACTAACGTTTTCCGTCATTTTACTCCTTACTTTCATCATCGTTCTCATAAATGACATTGATTTCGAACATACATTCTTGATTGATTTACAGTCACGTGAATCGATTGACTTTTTCTATTCAAATTTGAATGGGAATAGTCTAAACATATGTCAAGTCTATATAATATCAGTCTAGAGCGATGATAATCAGTTTGTAAAAACGCATTTGTCGAGCGGTCTCATTATATAACGCTCGCAAATAAATGATTATATCTATGGACAGTCACGTGGATTGCCGACAAAACTGTCTTAATGATTGTTATTATCATTATTACTGCTACAGCTACTACTACTACTACTGCTACCAATACAATCAATGTGATTACTACTACTATCACTACAATTATCACTATTACTGTTACTACAACTGTTGTAATTATTATTATTATTATCACTATTCTACTGATGATGTCACAGGTATTCAGTGTTTGACAACGCTTCTACCAGTAACACCTTCTAATATATTTCGTTCCCACCCAGAGAAATCAAAAGACAGAGTCGAGGAGATCGGAAGAGTATATTTGGCGATGACCAATATATCGAAATGTCAGTCATATTCCAACCTGTCCAAAAGCAGTGCATGAACAATCCTGATCATCTTTCTTATCCTAAGATGTGTGTGCAATGTCCACCTCTACTCTGGCCATTTGCTTAATCCAAACTCACGTTTTTCATTCTTATTCCAGAATGAGATTATGCTCACCAAATCAGTCTTCATGACTAACGTAAATGGCTGACTGACTAACGTTTTCCGTCATTTTACTCCTTACTTTCATCATCGTTCTCATAAATGACATTGATTTCGAACATACATTCTTGATTGATTTACAGTCACGTGAATCGATTGACTTTTTCTATTCAAATTTGAATGGGAATAGTCTAAACATATGTCAAGTCTATATAATATCAGTCTAGAGCGATGATAATCAGTTTGTAAAAACGCATTTGTCGAGCGGTCTCATCATATAACGCTCGCAAATAAATGATTATATCTATGGACAGTCACGTGGATTGCCGACAAAACTGTCTTAATGATTGTTATTATCATTATTACTGCTACAGCTACTACTACTACTACTGCTACCAATACAATCAATGTGATTACTACTACTATCACTACAATTATCACTATTACTGTTACTACAACTGTTGTAATTATTATTATTATCACTATTCTACTGATGATGTCACAGGTATTCAGTGTTTGACAACGCTTCTACCAGTAACACCTTCTAATATATTTCGTTCCCACCCAGAGAAATCAAAAGACAGAGTCGAGGAGATCGGAAGAGTATATTTGGCGATGACCAATATATCGAAATGTCAGTCATATTCCAACCTGTCCAAAAGCAGTGCATGAACAATCCTGATCATCTTTCTTATCCTAAGATGTGTGTGCAATGTCCACCTCTACTCTGGCCATTTGCTTAATCCAAACTCACGTTTTTCATTCTTATTCCAGAATGAGATTATGCTCACCAAATCAGTCTTCATGACTAACGTAAATGGCTGACTGACTAACGTTTTCCGTCATTTTACTCCTTACTTTCATCATCGTTCTCATAAATGACATTGATTTCGAACATACATTCTTGATTGATTTACAGTCACGTGAATCGATTGACTTTTTCTATTCAAATTTGAATGGGAATAGTCTAAACATATGTCAAGTCTATATAATATCAGTCTAGAGCGATGATAATCAGTTTGTAAAAACGCATTTGTCGAGCGGTCTCATTATATAGCGCTCGCAAATAAATGATTATATCTATGGACAGTCACGTGGATTGCCGACAAAACTGTCTTAATGATTGTTATTATCATTATTACTGCTACAGCTACTACTACTACTACTGCTACCAATACAATCAATGTGATTACTACTACTATCACTACAATTATCACTATTACTGTTACTACAACTGTTGTAATTATTATTATTATCACTATTCTACTGATGATGTCACAGGTATTCAGTGTTTGACAACGCTTCTACCAGTAACACCTTCTAATATATTTCGTTCCCACCCAGAGAAATCAAAAGACAGAGTCGAGGAGATCGGAAGAGTATATTTGGCGATGACCAATATATCGAAATGTCAGTCATATTCCAACCTGTCCAAAAGCAGTGCATGAACAATCCTGATCATCTTTCTTATCCTAAGATGTGTGTGCAATGTCCACCTCTACTCTGGCCATTTGCTTAATCCAAACTCACGTTTTTCATTCTTATTCCAGAATGAGATTATGCTCACCAAATCAGTCTTCATGACTAACGTAAATGGCTGACTGACTAACGTTTTCCGTCATTTTACTCCTTACTTTCATCATCGTTCTCATAAATGACATTGATTTCGAACATACATTCTTGATTGATTTACAGTCACGTGAATCGATTGACTTTTTCTATTCAAATTTGAATGGGAATAGTCTAAACATATGTCAAGTCTATATAATATCAGTCTAGAGCGATGATAATCAGTTTGTAAAAACGCATTTGTCGAGCGGTCTCATTATATAGCGCTCGCAAATAAATGATTATATCTATGGACAGTCACGTGGATTGCCGACAAAACTGTCTTAATGATTGTTATTATCATTATTACTGCTACAGCTACTACTACTACTACTGCTACAAATACAATCAATGTGATTACTACTACTATCACTACAATTATCACTATTACTGTTACTACAACTGTTGTAATTATTATTATTATCACTATTCTACTGATGATGTCACAGGTATTCAGTGTTTGACAACGCTTCTACCAGTAACACCTTCTAATATATTTCGTTCCCACCCAGAGAAATCAAAAGACAGAGTCGAGGAGATCGGAAGAGTATATTTGGCGATGACCAATATATCGAAATGTCAGTCATATTCCAACCTGTCCAAAAGCAGTGCATGAACAATCCTGATCATCTTTCTTATCCTAAGATGTGTGTGCAATGTCCACCTCTACTCTGGCCATTTGCTTAATCCAAACTCACGTTTTTCATTCTTATTCCAGAATGAGATTATGCTCACCAAATCAGTCTTCATGACTAACGTAAATGGCTGACTGACTAACGTTTTCCGTCATTTTACTCCTTACTTTCATCATCGTTCTCATAAATGACATTGATTTCGAACATACATTCTTGATTGATTTACAGTCACGTGAATCGATTGACTTTTTCTATTCAAATTTGAATGGGAATAGTCTAAACATATGTCAAGTCTATATAATATCAGTCTAGAGCGATGATAATCAGTTTGTAAAAACGCATTTGTCGAGCGGTCTCATCATATAACGCTCGCAAATAAATGATTATATCTATGGACAGTCACGTGGATTGCCGACAAAACTGTCTTAATGATTGTTATTATCATTATTACTGCTACAGCTACTACTACTACTACTGCTACCAATACAATCAATGTGATTACTACTACTATCACTACAATTATCACTATTACTGTTACTACAACTGTTGTAATTATTATTATTATCACTATTCTACTGATGATGTCACAGGTATTCAGTGTTTGACAACGCTTCTACCAGTAACACCTTCTAATATATTTCGTTCCCACCCAGAGAAATCAAAAGACAGAGTCGAGGAGATCGGAAGAGTATATTTGGCGATGACCAATATATCGAAATGTCAGTCATATTCCAACCTGTCCAAAAGCAGTGCATGAACAATCCTGATCATCTTTCTTATCCTAAGATGTGTGTGCAATGTCCACCTCTACTCTGGCCATTTGCTTAATCCAAACTCACGTTTTTCATTCTTATTCCAGAATGAGATTATGCTCACCAAATCAGTCTTCATGACTAACGTAAATGGCTGACTGACTAACGTTTTCCGTCATTTTACTCCTTACTTTCATCATCGTTCTCATAAATGACATTGATTTCGAACATACATTCTTGATTGATTTACAGTCACGTGAATCGATTGACTTTTTCTATTCAAATTTGAATGGGAATAGTCTAAACATATGTCAAGTCTATATAATATCAGTCTAGAGCGATGATAATCAGTTTGTAAAAACGCATTTGTCGAGCGGTCTCATCATATAACGCTCGCAAATAAATGATTATATCTATGGACAGTCACGTGGATTGCCGACAAAACTGTCTTAATGATTGTTATTATCATTATTACTGCTACAGCTACTACTACTACTACTGCTACCAATACAATCAATGTGATTACTACTACTATCACTACAATTATCACTATTACTGTTACTACAACTGTTGTAATTATTATTATTATCACTATTCTACTGATGATGTCACAGGTATTCAGTGTTTGACAACGCTTCTACCAGTAACACCTTCTAATATATTTCGTTCCCACCCAGAGAAATCAAAAGACAGAGTCGAGGAGATCGGAAGAGTATATTTGGCGATGACCAATATATCGAAATGTCAGTCATATTCCAACCTGTCCAAAAGCAGTGCATGAACAATCCTGATCATCTTTCTTATCCTAAGATGTGTGTGCAATGTCCACCTCTACTCTGGCCATTTGCTTAATCCAAACTCACGTTTTTCATTCTTATTCCAGAATGAGATTATGCTCACCAAATCAGTCTTCATGACTAACGTAAATGGCTGACTGACTAACGTTTTCCGTCATTTTACTCCTTACTTTCATCATCGTTCTCATAAATGACATTGATTTCGAACATACATTCTTGATTGATTTACAGTCACGTGAATCGATTGACTTTTTCTATTCAAATTTGAATGGGAATAGTCTAAACATATGTCAAGTCTATATAATATCAGTCTAGAGCGATGATAATCAGTTTGTAAAAACGCATTTGTCGAGCGGTCTCATCATATAACGCTCGCAAATAAATGATTATATCTATGGACAGTCACGTGGATTGCCGACAAAACTGTCTTAATGATTGTTATTATCATTATTACTGCTACAGCTACTACTACTACTACTGCTACCAATACAATCAATGTGATTACTACTACTATCACTACAATTATCACTATTACTGTTACTACAACTGTTGTAATTATTATTATTATCACTATTCTACTGATGATGTCACAGGTATTCAGTGTTTGACAACGCTTCTACCAGTAACACCTTCTAATATATTTCGTTCCCACCCAGAGAAATCAAAAGACAGAGTCGAGGAGATCGGAAGAGTATATTTGGCGATGACCAATATATCGAAATGTCAGTCATATTCCAACCTGTCCAAAAGCAGTGCATGAACAATCCTGATCATCTTTCTTATCCTAAGATGTGTGTGCAATGTCCACCTCTACTCTGGCCATTTGCTTAATCCAAACTCACGTTTTTCATTCTTATTCCAGAATGAGATTATGCTCACCAAATCAGTCTTCATGACTAACGTAAATGGCTGACTGACTAACGTTTTCCGTCATTTTACTCCTTACTTTCATCATCGTTCTCATAAATGACATTGATTTCGAACATACATTCTTGATTGATTTACAGTCACGTGAATCGATTGACTTTTTCTATTCAAATTTGAATGGGAATAGTCTAAACATATGTCAAGTCTATATAATATCCGTCTAGAGCGATGATAATCAGTTTGTAAAAACGCATTTGTCGAGCGGTCTCATCATATAACGCTCGCAAATAAATGATTATATCTATGGACAGTCACGTGGATTGCCGACAAAACTGTCTTAATGATTGTTATTATCATTATTACTGCTACAGCTACTACTACTACTACTGCTACCAATACAATCAATGTGATTACTACTACTATCACTACAATTATCACTATTACTGTTACTACAACTGTTGTAATTATTATTATTATCACTATTCTACTGATGATGTCACAGGTATTCAGTGTTTGACAACGCTTCTACCAGTAACACCTTCTAATATATTTCGTTCCCACCCAGAGAAATCAAAAGACAGAGTCGAGGAGATCGGAAGAGTATATTTGGCGATGACCAATATATCGAAATGTCAGTCATATTCCAACCTGTCCAAAAGCAGTGCATGAACAATCCTGATCATCTTTCTTATCCTAAGATGTGTGTGCAATGTCCACCTCTACTCTGGCCATTTGCTTAATCCAAACTCACGTTTTTCATTCTTATTCCAGAATGAGATTATGCTCACCAAATCAGTCTTCATGACTAACGTAAATGGCTGACTGACTAACGTTTTCCGTCATTTTACTCCTTACTTTCATCATCGTTCTCATAAATGACATTGATTTCGAACATACATTCTTGATTGATTTACAGTCACGTGAATCGATTGACTTTTTCTATTCAAATTTGAATGGGAATAGTCTAAACATATGTCAAGTCTATATAATATCAGTCTAGAGCGATGATAATCAGTTTGTAAAAACGCATTTGTCGAGCGGTCTCATCATATAACGCTCGCAAATAAATGATTATATCTATGGACAGTCACGTGGATTGCCGACAAAACTGTCTTAATGATTGTTATTATCATTATTACTGCTACAGCTACTACTACTACTACTGCTACCAATACAATCAATGTGATTACTACTACTATCACTACAATTATCACTATTACTGTTACTACAACTGTTGTAATTATTATTATTATCACTATTCTACTGATGATGTCACAGGTATTCAGTGTTTGACAACGCTTCTACCAGTAACACCTTCTAATATATTTCGTTCCCACCCAGAGAAATCAAAAGACAGAGTCGAGGAGATCGGAAGAGTATATTTGGCGATGACCAATATATCGAAATGTCAGTCATATTCCAACCTGTCCAAAAGCAGTGCATGAACAATCCTGATCATCTTTCTTATCCTAAGATGTGTGTGCAATGTCCACCTCTACTCTGGCCATTTGCTTAATCCAAACTCACGTTTTTCATTCTTATTCCAGAATGAGATTATGCTCACCAAATCAGTCTTCATGACTAACGTAAATGGCTGACTGACTAACGTTTTCCGTCATTTTACTCCTTACTTTCATCATCGTTCTCATAAATGACATTGATTTCGAACATACATTCTTGATTGATTTACAGTCACGTGAATCGATTGACTTTTTCTATTCAAATTTGAATGGGAATAGTCTAAACATATGTCAAGTCTATATAATATCAGTCTAGAGCGATGATAATCAGTTTGTAAAAACGCATTTGTCGAGCGGTCTCATCATATAACGCTCGCAAATAAATGATTATATCTATGGACAGTCACGTGGATTGCCGACAAAACTGTCTTAATGATTGTTATTATCATTATTACTGCTACAGCTACTACTACTACTACTGCTACCAATACAATCAATGTGATTACTACTACTATCACTACAATTATCACTATTACTGTTACTACAACTGTTGTAATTATTATTATTATCACTATTCTACTGATGATGTCACAGGTATTCAGTGTTTGACAACGCTTCTACCAGTAACACCTTCTAATATATTTCGTTCCCACCCAGAGAAATCAAAAGACAGAGTCGAGGAGATCGGAAGAGTATATTTGGCGATGACCAATATATCGAAATGTCAGTCATATTCCAACCTGTCCAAAAGCAGTGCATGAACAATCCTGATCATCTTTCTTATCCTAAGATGTGTGTGCAATGTCCACCTCTACTCTGGCCATTTGCTTAATCCAAACTCACGTTTTTCATTCTTATTCCAGAATGAGATTATGCTCACCAAATCAGTCTTCATGACTAACGTAAATGGCTGACTGACTAACGTTTTCCGTCATTTTACTCCTTACTTTCATCATCGTTCTCATAAATGACATTGATTTCGAACATACATTCTTGATTGATTTACAGTCACGTGAATCGATTGACTTTTTCTATTCAAATTTGAATGGGAATAGTCTAAACATATGTCAAGTCTATATAATATCAGTCTAGAGCGATGATAATCAGTTTGTAAAAACGCATTTGTCGAGCGGTCTCATCATATAACGCTCGCAAATAAATGATTATATCTATGGACAGTCACGTGGATTGCCGACAAAACTGTCTTAATGATTGTTATTATCATTATTACTGCTACAGCTACTACTACTACTGCTACCAATACAATCAATGTGATTACTACTACTATCACTACAATTATCACTATTACTGTTACTACAACTGTTGTAATTATTATTATTATCACTATTCTACTGATGATGTCACAGGTATTCAGTGTTTGACAACGCTTCTACCAGTAACACCTTCTAATATATTTCGTTCCCACCCAGAGAAATCAAAAGACAGAGTCGAGGAGATCGGAAGAGTATATTTGGCGATGACCAATATATCGAAATGTCAGTCATATTCCAACCTGTCCAAAAGCAGTGCATGAACAATCCTGATCATCTTTCTTATCCTAAGATGTGTGTGCAATGTCCACCTCTACTCTGGCCATTTGCTTAATCCAAACTCACGTTTTTCATTCTTATTCCAGAATGAGATTATGCTCACCAAATCAGTCTTCATGACTAACGTAAATGGCTGACTGACTAACGTTTTCCGTCATTTTACTCCTTACTTTCATCATCGTTCTCATAAATGACATTGATTTCGAACATACATTCTTGATTGATTTACAGTCACGTGAATCGATTGACTTTTTCTATTCAAATTTGAATGGGAATAGTCTAAACATATGTCAAGTCTATATAATATCAGTCTAGAGCGATGATAATCAGTTTGTAAAAACGCATTTGTCGAGCGGTCTCATCATATAACGCTCGCAAATAAATGATTATATCTATGGACAGTCACGTGGATTGCCGACAAAACTGTCTTAATGATTGTTATTATCATTATTACTGCTACAGCTACTACTACTACTACTGCTACCAATACAATCAATGTGATTACTACTACTATCACTACAATTATCACTATTACTGTTACTACAACTGTTGTAATTATTATTATTATCACTATTCTACTGATGATGTCACAGGTATTCAGTGTTTGACAACGCTTCTACCAGTAACACCTTCTAATATATTTCGTTCCCACCCAGAGAAATCAAAAGACAGAGTCGAGGAGATCGGAAGAGTATATTTGGCGATGACCAATATATCGAAATGTCAGTCATATTCCAACCTGTCCAAAAGCAGTGCATGAACAATCCTGATCATCTTTCTTATCCTAAGATGTGTGTGCAATGTCCACCTCTACTCTGGCCATTTGCTTAATCCAAACTCACGTTTTTCATTCTTATTCCAGAATGAGATTATGCTCACCAAATCAGTCTTCATGACTAACGTAAATGGCTGACTGACTAACGTTTTCCGTCATTTTACTCCTTACTTTCATCATCGTTCTCATAAATGACATTGATTTCGAACATACATTCTTGATTGATTTACAGTCACGTGAATCGATTGACTTTTTCTATTCAAATTTGAATGGGAATAGTCTAAACATATGTCAAGTCTATATAATATCAGTCTAGAGCGATGATAATCAGTTTGTAAAAACGCATTTGTCGAGCGGTCTCATCATATAACGCTCGCAAATAAATGATTATATCTATGGACAGTCACGTGGATTGCCGACAAAACTGTCTTAATGATTGTTATTATCATTATTACTGCTACAGCTACTACTACTACTACTGCTACCAATACAATCAATGTGATTACTACTACTATCACTACAATTATCACTATTACTGTTACTACAACTGTTGTAATTATTATTATTATCACTATTCTACTGATGATGTCACAGGTATTCAGTGTTTGACAACGCTTCTACCAGTAACACCTTCTAATATATTTCGTTCCCACCCAGAGAAATCAAAAGACAGAGTCGAGGAGATCGGAAGAGTATATTTGGCGATGACCAATATATCGAAATGTCAGTCATATTCCAACCTGTCCAAAAGCAGTGCATGAACAATCCTGATCATCTTTCTTATCCTAAGATGTGTGTGCAATGTCCACCTCTACTCTGGCCATTTGCTTAATCCAAACTCACGTTTTTCATTCTTATTCCAGAATGAGATTATGCTCACCAAATCAGTCTTCATGACTAACGTAAATGGCTGACTGACTAACGTTTTCCGTCATTTTACTCCTTACTTTCATCATCGTTCTCATAAATGACATTGATTTCGAACATACATTCTTGATTGATTTACAGTCACGTGAATCGATTGACTTTTTCTATTCAAATTTGAATGGGAATAGTCTAAACATATGTCAAGTCTATATAATATCAGTCTAGAGCGATGATAATCAGTTTGTAAAAACGCATTTGTCGAGCGGTCTCATCATATAACGCTCGCAAATAAATGATTATATCTATGGACAGTCACGTGGATTGCCGACAAAACTGTCTTAATGATTGTTATTATCATTATTACTGCTACAGCTACTACTACTACTACTGCTACCAATACAATCAATGTGATTACTACTACTATCACTACAATTATCACTATTACTGTTACTACAACTGTTGTAATTATTATTATTATCACTATTCTACTGATGATGTCACAGGTATTCAGTGTTTGACAACGCTTCTACCAGTAACACCTTCTAATATATTTCGTTCCCACCCAGAGAAATCAAAAGACAGAGTCGAGGAGATCGGAAGAGTATATTTGGCGATGACCAATATATCGAAATGTCAGTCATATTCCAACCTGTCCAAAAGCAGTGCATGAACAATCCTGATCATCTTTCTTATCCTAAGATGTGTGTGCAATGTCCACCTCTACTCTGGCCATTTGCTTAATCCAAACTCACGTTTTTCATTCTTATTCCAGAATGAGATTATGCTCACCAAATCAGTCTTCATGACTAACGTAAATGGCTGACTGACTAACGTTTTCCGTCATTTTACTCCTTACTTTCATCATCGTTCTCATAAATGACATTGATTTCGAACATACATTCTTGATTGATTTACAGTCACGTGAATCGATTGACTTTTTCTATTCAAATTTGAATGGGAATAGTCTAAACATATGTCAAGTCTATATAATATCAGTCTAGAGCGATGATAATCAGTTTGTAAAAACGCATTTGTCGAGCGGTCTCATCATATAACGCTCGCAAATAAATGATTATATCTATGGACAGTCACGTGGATTGCCGACAAAACTGTCTTAATGATTGTTATTATCATTATTACTGCTACAGCTACTACTACTACTACTGCTACCAATACAATCAATGTGATTACTACTACTATCACTACAATTATCACTATTACTGTTACTACAACTGTTGTAATTATTATTATTATCACTATTCTACTGATGATGTCACAGGTATTCAGTGTTTGACAACGCTTCTACCAGTAACACCTTCTAATATATTTCGTTCCCACCCAGAGAAATCAAAAGACAGAGTCGAGGAGATCGGAAGAGTATATTTGGCGATGACCAATATATCGAAATGTCAGTCATATTCCAACCTGTCCAAAAGCAGTGCATGAACAATCCTGATCATCTTTCTTATCCTAAGATGTGTGTGCAATGTCCACCTCTACTCTGGCCATTTGCTTAATCCAAACTCACGTTTTTCATTCTTATTCCAGAATGAGATTATGCTCACCAAATCAGTCTTCATGACTAACGTAAATGGCTGACTGACTAACGTTTTCCGTCATTTTACTCCTTACTTTCATCATCGTTCTCATAAATGACATTGATTTCGAACATACATTCTTGATTGATTTACAGTCACGTGAATCGATTGACTTTTTCTATTCAAATTTGAATGGGAATAGTCTAAACATATGTCAAGTCTATATAATATCAGTCTAGAGCGATGATAATCAGTTTGTAAAAACGCATTTGTCGAGCGGTCTCATCATATAACGCTCGCAAATAAATGATTATATCTATGGACAGTCACGTGGATTGCCGACAAAACTGTCTTAATGATTGTTATTATCATTATTACTGCTACAGCTACTACTACTACTACTGCTACAAATACAATCAATGTGATTACTACTACTATCACTACAATTATCACTATTACTGTTACTACAACTGTTGTAATTATTATTATTATCACTATTCTACTGATGATGTCACAGGTATTCAGTGTTTGACAACGCTTCTACCAGTAACACCTTCTAATATATTTCGTTCCCACCCAGAGAAATCAAAAGACAGAGTCGAGGAGATCGGAAGAGTATATTTGGCGATGACCAATATATCGAAATGTCAGTCATATTCCAACCTGTCCAAAAGCAGTGCATGAACAATCCTGATCATCTTTCTTATCCTAAGATGTGTGTGCAATGTCCACCTCTACTCTGGCCATTTGCTTAATCCAAACTCACGTTTTTCATTCTTATTCCAGAATGAGATTATGCTCACCAAATCAGTCTTCATGACTAACGTAAATGGCTTACTGACTAACGTTTTCCGTCATTTTACTCCTTACTTTCATCATCGTTCTCATAAATGACATTGATTTCGAACATACATTCTTGATTGATTTACAGTCACGTGAATCGATTGACTTTTTCTATTCAAATTTGAATGGGAATAGTCTAAACATATGTCAAGTCTATATAATATCAGTCTAGAGCGATGATAATCAGTTTGTAAAAACGCATTTGTCGAGCGGTCTCATCATATAACGCTCGCAAATAAATGATTATATCTATGGACAGTCACGTGGATTGCCGACAAAACTGTCTTAATGATTGTTATTATCATTATTACTGCTACAGCTACTACTACTACTACTGCTACCAATACAATCAATGTGATTACTACTACTATCACTACAATTATCACTATTACTGTTACTACAACTGTTGTAATTATTATTATTATCACTATTCTACTGATGATGTCACAGGTATTCAGTGTTTGACAACGCTTCTACCAGTAACACCTTCTAATATATTTCGTTCCCACCCAGAGAAATCAAAAGACAGAGTCGAGGAGATCGGAAGAGTATATTTGGCGATGACCAATATATCGAAATGTCAGTCATATTCCAACCTGTCCAAAAGCAGTGCATGAACAATCCTGATCATCTTTCTTATCCTAAGATGTGTGTGCAATGTCCACCTCTACTCTGGCCATTTGCTTAATCCAAACTCACGTTTTTCATTCTTATTCCAGAATGAGATTATGCTCACCAAATCAGTCTTCATGACTAACGTAAATGGCTGACTGACTAACGTTTTCCGTCATTTTACTCCTTACTTTCATCATCGTTCTCATAAATGACATTGATTTCGAACATACATTCTTGATTGATTTACAGTCACGTGAATCGATTGACTTTTTCTATTCAAATTTGAATGGGAATAGTCTAAACATATGTCAAGTCTATATAATATCAGTCTAGAGCGATGATAATCAGTTTGTAAAAACGCATTTGTCGAGCGGTCTCATCATATAACGCTCGCAAATAAATGATTATATCTATGGACAGTCACGTGGATTGCCGACAAAACTGTCTTAATGATTGTTATTATCATTATTACTGCTACAGCTACTACTACTACTGCTACCAATACAATCAATGTGATTACTACTACTATCACTACAATTATCACTATTACTGTTACTACAACTGTTGTAATTATTATTATTATCACTATTCTACTGATGATGTCACAGGTATTCAGTGTTTGACAACGCTTCTACCAGTAACACCTTCTAATATATTTCGTTCCCACCCAGAGAAATCAAAAGACAGAGTCGAGGAGATCGGAAGAGTATATTTGGCGATGACCAATATATCGAAATGTCAGTCATATTCCAACCTGTCCAAAAGCAGTGCATGAACAATCCTGATCATCTTTCTTATCCTAAGATGTGTGTGCAATGTCCACCTCTACTCTGGCCATTTGCTTAATCCAAACTCACGTTTTTCATTCTTATTCCAGAATGAGATTATGCTCACCAAATCAGTCTTCATGACTAACGTAAATGGCTGACTGACTAACGTTTTCCGTCATTTTACTCCTTACTTTCATCATCGTTCTCATAAATGACATTGATTTCGAACATACATTCTTGATTGATTTACAGTCACGTGAATCGATTGACTTTTTCTATTCAAATTTGAATGGGAATAGTCTAAACATATGTCAAGTCTATATAATATCAGTCTAGAGCGATGATAATCAGTTTGTAAAAACGCATTTGTCGAGCGGTCTCATCATATAACGCTCGCAAATAAATGATTATATCTATGGACAGTCACGTGGATTGCCGACAAAACTGTCTTAATGATTGTTATTATCATTATTACTGCTACAGCTACTACTACTACTACTGCTACCAATACAATCAATGTGATTACTACTACTATCACTACAATTATCACTATTACTGTTACTACAACTGTTGTAATTATTATTATTATCACTATTCTACTGATGATGTCACAGGTATTCAGTGTTTGACAACGCTTCTACCAGTAACACCTTCTAATATATTTCGTTCCCACCCAGAGAAATCAAAAGACAGAGTCGAGGAGATCGGAAGAGTATATTTGGCGATGACCAATATATCGAAATGTCAGTCATATTCCAACCTGTCCAAAAGCAGTGCATGAACAATCCTGATCATCTTTCTTATCCTAAGATGTGTGTGCAATGTCCACCTCTACTCTGGCCATTTGCTTAATCCAAACTCACGTTTTTCATTCTTATTCCAGAATGAGATTATGCTCACCAAATCAGTCTTCATGACTAACGTAAATGGCTGACTGACTAACGTTTTCCGTCATTTTACTCCTTACTTTCATCATCGTTCTCATAAATGACATTGATTTCGAACATACATTCTTGATTGATTTACAGTCACGTGAATCGATTGACTTTTTCTATTCAAATTTGAATGGGAATAGTCTAAACATATGTCAAGTCTATATAATATCAGTCTAGAGCGATGATAATCAGTTTGTAAAAACGCATTTGTCGAGCGGTCTCATCATATAACGCTCGCAAATAAATGATTATATCTATGGACAGTCACGTGGATTGCCGACAAAACTGTCTTAATGATTGTTATTATCATTATTACTGCTACAGCTACTACTACTACTACTGCTACCAATACAATCAATGTGATTACTACTACTATCACTACAATTATCACTATTACTGTTACTACAACTGTTGTAATTATTATTATTATCACTATTCTACTGATGATGTCACAGGTATTCAGTGTTTGACAACGCTTCTACCAGTAACACCTTCTAATATATTTCGTTCCCACCCAGAGAAATCAAAAGACAGAGTCGAGGAGATCGGAAGAGTATATTTGGCGATGACCAATATATCGAAATGTCAGTCATATTCCAACCTGTCCAAAAGCAGTGCATGAACAATCCTGATCATCTTTCTTATCCTAAGATGTGTGTGCAATGTCCACCTCTACTCTGGCCATTTGCTTAATCCAAACTCACGTTTTTCATTCTTATTCCAGAATGAGATTATGCTCACCAAATCAGTCTTCATGACTAACGTAAATGGCTGACTGACTAACGTTTTCCGTCATTTTACTCCTTACTTTCATCATCGTTCTCATAAATGACATTGATTTCGAACATACATTCTTGATTGATTTACAGTCACGTGAATCGATTGACTTTTTCTATTCAAATTTGAATGGGAATAGTCTAAACATATGTCAAGTCTATATAATATCAGTCTAGAGCGATGATAATCAGTTTGTAAAAACGCATTTGTCGAGCGGTCTCATCATATAACGCTCGCAAATAAATGATTATATCTATGGACAGTCACGTGGATTGCCGACAAAACTGTCTTAATGATTGTTATTATCATTATTACTGCTACAGCTACTACTACTACTACTGCTACCAATACAATCAATGTGATTACTACTACTATCACTACAATTATCACTATTACTGTTACTACAACTGTTGTAATTATTATTATTATCACTATTCTACTGATGATGTCACAGGTATTCAGTGTTTGACAACGCTTCTACCAGTAACACCTTCTAATATATTTCGTTCCCACCCAGAGAAATCAAAAGACAGAGTCGAGGAGATCGGAAGAGTATATTTGGCGATGACCAATATATCGAAATGTCAGTCATATTCCAACCTGTCCAAAAGCAGTGCATGAACAATCCTGATCATCTTTCTTATCCTAAGATGTGTGTGCAATGTCCACCTCTACTCTGGCCATTTGCTTAATCCAAACTCACGTTTTTCATTCTTATTCCAGAATGAGATTATGCTCACCAAATCAGTCTTCATGACTAACGTAAATGGCTGACTGACTAACGTTTTCCGTCATTTTACTCCTTACTTTCATCATCGTTCTCATAAATGACATTGATTTCGAACATACATTCTTGATTGATTTACAGTCACGTGAATCGATTGACTTTTTCTATTCAAATTTGAATGGGAATAGTCTAAACATATGTCAAGTCTATATAATATCAGTCTAGAGCGATGATAATCAGTTTGTAAAAACGCATTTGTCGAGCGGTCTCATCATATAACGCTCGCAAATAAATGATTATATCTATGGACAGTCACGTGGATTGCCGACAAAACTGTCTTAATGATTGTTATTATCATTATTACTGCTACAGCTACTACTACTACTACTGCTACCAATACAATCAATGTGATTACTACTACTATCACTACAATTATCACTATTACTGTTACTACAACTGTTGTAATTATTATTATTATCACTATTCTACTGATGATGTCACAGGTATTCAGTGTTTGACAACGCTTCTACCAGTAACACCTTCTAATATATTTCGTTCCCACCCAGAGAAATCAAAAGACAGAGTCGAGGAGATCGGAAGAGTATATTTGGCGATGACCAATATATCGAAATGTCAGTCATATTCCAACCTGTCCAAAAGCAGTGCATGAACAATCCTGATCATCTTTCTTATCCTAAGATGTGTGTGCAATGTCCACCTCTACTCTGGCCATTTGCTTAATCCAAACTCACGTTTTTCATTCTTATTCCAGAATGAGATTATGCTCACCAAATCAGTCTTCATGACTAACGTAAATGGCTGACTGACTAACGTTTTCCGTCATTTTACTCCTTACTTTCATCATCGTTCTCATAAATGACATTGATTTCGAACATACATTCTTGATTGATTTACAGTCACGTGAATCGATTGACTTTTTCTATTCAAATTTGAATGGGAATAGTCTAAACATATGTCAAGTCTATATAATATCAGTCTAGAGCGATGATAATCAGTTTGTAAAAACGCATTTGTCGAGCGGTCTCATCATATAACGCTCGCAAATAAATGATTATATCTATGGACAGTCACGTGGATTGCCGACAAAACTGTCTTAATGATTGTTATTATCATTATTACTGCTACAGCTACTACTACTACTACTGCTACCAATACAATCAATGTGATTACTACTACTATCACTACAATTATCACTATTACTGTTACTACAACTGTTGTAATTATTATTATTATCACTATTCTACTGATGATGTCACAGGTATTCAGTGTTTGACAACGCTTCTACCAGTAACACCTTCTAATATATTTCGTTCCCACCCAGAGAAATCAAAAGACAGAGTCGAGGAGATCGGAAGAGTATATTTGGCGATGACCAATATATCGAAATGTCAGTCATATTCCAACCTGTCCAAAAGCAGTGCATGAACAATCCTGATCATCTTTCTTATCCTAAGAAAACTGTAAAATTACAAAAAAAAACTTCCAAAACGTTATAAAAACGCATTACAATCCAGGGCAATTCATGAAGTGAACTTCTAGTTGTTAATACTTAGTCTATTTTTTTGTTGTTGCTGTTATATAAAATATGCATGACACAAAAGTGGATAAGATGTTAACTGTGGTTGGTAAGTTTTCTGATTTGGGTTTTAGTGATATGTTATGCAATATTAATCATAAACTGAATATATCCAAAGATAAAGAAGTTTATTTACAGTATATATTTTATTGTTTATTTTACAAAATGTGAAGTATAACACCATTATGATTTTCTGTTTTATTTTTAAATATTACAGACTGAATCTTGAAAAATATTGTTTGTATAAGCAATGATGGATAGTGGCTAGCAGTGGAATCTAGGACGCGCGTCTCGTCCTATTTGGGACTCGTCAGTTGGATGTACCTGCATCTCCGAGTTGATGTTCACTCTAGGACTTGAACCCAATACCATTCGCTTCAAACGCCATCACGTTATCCACTCAGCTACTGAGTCCCGATACCCACTTGCTTGTGCAATTGGGTGAGGATTAGTTTAAATGATCATTCTCTTGAGTGCATGAAATAAGTCACCATAGTAATTTTGGTATAAATTATAAGTATCAAATATTTACTTCTTCCGTTCAATATAAAATTCAATTATGAGATTAAGAAAATAGTTATCTTCTTGATAAATTTTATTTTGTACACTAAAACCTACGATCGATCTTCGTTAAGTGACTTTTTGACTAATACTGTCTAGTTCAAATACAGTTGTATCAGTAACGTTTTATATTGATTACAATGTGAATATACGTATTCCTCTGCATCCCTAACAACTTTATATATTTCACATATCTATATGGTTTACTCCTCAAATGTTTAACTAATAAATACCGTTTCCGTGTATTTTAACTATAAAGCAAATGGAAGTAAGATGTAGTTATCTGAAGTACAATTAATATGGCTTTAAAATCCAAACTGATAAAAATATGGAATAAAAGTAAAACGCTACTGAATCATCCATAACAAACGTTAGCATCATTGATAAGCTGTAAAACATTTTACTGAATAAAAAAAACAATAATCTTAATTAACCAAACTGCTAAGTATTTATATGTGAAAATTATATTTGAAATATTCTCAGCGATTGAAATTTAACTAATTCCAACGTTTCGTCCAGCTAACTTGTCTGGACTTCTTCAGGGTAATAATCAAAATCAAAATTATCAAAGAAATATATAGCTTTTAACAATCAGGATTATACTGTGTTAAACCAATCATATTTGGGTGTTGCTTTTTTGTAAAATAGGATAAAATGAGTCAGTTGACTACAAATCATGTAATGAATTCAACTACATGGAAATACTTAACTGAGTAACAAATCGTATGTGTGTGAGTGTGTATGTATGTATGCATGTGTGAGAGATTGATATGAAGGAATAAATAAAGTTCAAGTTCAAGGATGAAAAAATTTGATAATGAAAGATCGATGTGCATGTCAAAACATAAATTGTATTGTTTAGAAACTCATTCAGTTCTTTCAATAATAATAACGATGCATGTGATATTAAAAACAGGTTTAAACAAGAGATAGGTTCCAAATTTACTTGTCAAACGAAATTTGCCAGGTAGTTGCCATTTGAATACCATCTTTTCGGTTCAGGCTGTTCTTGTTCGCCCATATATGCAGAGCTTCTGCTGTCAATCTTTCTTTATGGGTGTTAAAACCTTTCTGAAGTATTTTGGTCCCTTCAAAATTAATCTTGTGTCCTGTTTCTAACGCATGTAACGCTATCGCTGACTTATTTTCAAGTTTCTTTAAATCTACCGAGGATTTTGGAACATTTTTCAAGCATTGTTTGTGTTCCTTCAATCTTACATTCATCAAACACCAAAGTTCAACAGACGGAAAATAGATCTAACACAAATGATATGAATAAAATAATTGTTAATTTATCGGATAGACCTCTCAACCCACATGAAATATCATTACTCAAAAAGGGTCTCAACTTCAATATAAATAGACATAAATTAACACCTTTCAATGTTATACCAACAGTAGAACCAGCGCTGAATATACTTCCGAATGATACAGCGAATGAACTGAGGAATAAAATAATGAACACATTATTACATCAGAAACCTCACAACCCTAACATAAATAAAAATGAATACTACGCATTAAAACAGCTGAGAGAAGACAAAACGATCATAATAACGAGAGCAGATAAAGGTAATACTACAGTTATTATGAATAAAACAGAGTATGAGAACAAAGCCAAAGAACATCTACAAGAGGGTCCATATGAACAAATCAAAGAAGCGAAAAGTAGAACAACTCTTAATAAACTCAAGGCGCAAACTAGCAAACTCTTACAGTCATTAAAAGCTAAGCTAGGATCGTCCTTATGGTTTATGTTATATCCAAAGAGTTGTAATCCATGCAGATTTTATGGGCTACCAAAGATCCACAAGAATAATACTCCACTAAGACCAGTGGTAGACTATACAAATTCACCGACTTACAATCTAGCTAAATATTTAGCTAAGATTCTCAAACCATATGAAAAACGAATTAATCATGGAATTAAAAACTCTATGGAATTCAAGAATTTAATTGATACCATCGATATAGAAGAGGACGAAATAATGGCAAGTTTTGATGTATCTTCCTTATTCACTAATGTACCTATCAGTCGAGCTATGGATATTATCAATGATTGTTTAGAATCTGATTTAGATTTGAATTTACGATGCCCATTAGATCCATCAGAGGTTATAAAATGCTTAGAATTATGTTTAAGATCTACCTTATTCATATTTCGAGGTCAACTTTACAGACAGAAAGAGGGTATAGCAATGGGCTCACCAGTTTCTCCGATTGTAGCGAATTTATTCATGCATTCCCTCCACCAAAGTTATGGTTACGGTATGTAGACGACATTTTTATTATCAATAAACGGGATGGTATGGAAGAACTATTTAACAATGCAAATAGCATTTCTGAAAACATTAAACTAACTAAGGAATTAGAATCAGTTGACCACAAACTAGCATTTCTAGATTGTCTGGTTGAACGTCGACACAATAATAAGAAGTTAAAAATAAATGTTTACAGAAAACCAACGCATTCCGAGAGATACTTGGATTTTAATTCGGCCCATTCACAGAGCACGAAAATTAATGTGGTAAAAAATCTAATGAACAGAAGTACTAAGATTGTTACAGACAAGGAAGACCAACGAACCGAATTAAATAAAGTATTTTCTACTCTTAGGGATAACAACTACCCAAAAAGGTTTTTAAAAAAGATTATTAAAAATGAAAGAAAAACTAAACTAGAAAGTATACGAAAAGAATGGAAGTACACCGTAGTCATACCTTACCGGAGTGAAACATCAGAAGAAATCAAACGGATTCTAAACAAACATGATATAAGAGTGTATTTTAGAGCAAATAACACATTAAGATCGACATTAGTGAAAGTTAAGGACAAGTTAGCAAAGGAAGAACAACAGAACATTGTGTATGAGATTCACTGTCATGACTGTAATGCTACCTATGTTGGAGAAACATCCAGGCAATTAAATGTAAGATTGAAGGAACACAAACAATGCTTGAAAAATGTTCCAAAATCCTCGGTAGATTTAAAGAAACTTGAAAATAAGTCAGCGATAGCGTTACATGCGTTAGAAACAGGACACAAGATTAATTTTGAAGGGACCAAAATACTTCAGAAAGGTTTTAACACCCATAAAGAAAGATTGACAGCAGAAGCTCTGCATATATGGGCGAACAAGAACAGCCTGAACCGAAAAGATGGTATTCAAATGGCAACTACCTGGCAAATTTCGTTTGACAAGTAAATTTGGAACCTATCTCTTGTTTAAACCTGTTTTTAATATCACATGCATCGTTATTATTATTGAAAGAACTGAATGAGTTTCTAAACAATACAATTTATGTTTTGACATGCACATCGATCTTTCATTATCAAATTTTTTCATCCTTGAACTTGAACTTTATTTATTCCTTCATATCAATCTCTCACACATGCATACATACATACACACTCACACACATACGATTTGTTACTCAGTTAAGTATTTCCATGTAGTTGAATTCATTACATGATTTGTAGTCAACTGACTCATTTTATCCTATTTTACAAAAAGCAACACCCAAATATGATTGGTTTAACACAGTATAATCCTGATTGTTAAAAGCTATATATTTCTTTGATAATTTTGATTTTGATTATTACCCTGAAGAAGTCCAGACAAGTTAGCTGGACGAAACGTTGGAATTAGTTAAATTTCAATCGCTGAGAATATTTCAAATATAATTTTCACATATAATGACTTCTCTATACTCGGCGCTCAATTACTGTCAAACTATTCGTTCTAATCTTGACGAATATTCGTATAAATTATTTTCCAATCGAATTAAATTATCAAAGAAAATACATAACTGGTACAATCACAGAATTTTTAATATACGATGCTTAAAACAAAATGTTTATCCAAAATCTCTGATGGTCAAATCTCCAGACAATTCTATTCGGTCAATCAAAGCGGCGATATCAGCCACTAGAACATTTATTAGAGAACGTATACACAAGGCCACTATGAATTTGGAGGCACTACGTTCAAGGGTTTGTAATATCGATGACATATTGTCAGTTATCGCACCGAACGAAATAAGATCAGATATAATTGAATTTTTCAAACGTAGAGAACAATTTTATTACCAATCATCAAAACAACGACAAATTAGGAAGTTTGAAAAACTATTGAAACATTCATCAAACACCAAAGTTCAACAGACGGAAAATAGATCTAACACAAATGATATGAATAAAATAATTGTTAATTTATCGGATAGACCTCTCAACCCACATGAAATATCATTACTCAAAAAGGGTCTCAACTTCAATATAAATAGACATAAATTAACACCTTTCAATGTTATACCAACAGTAGAACCAGCGCTGAATATACTTCCGAATGATACAGCGAATGAACTGAGGAATAAAATAATGAACACATTATTACATCAGAAACCTCACAACCCTAACATAAATAAAAATGAATACTACGCATTAAAACAGCTGAGAGAAGACAAAACGATCATAATAACGAGAGCAGATAAAGGTAATACTACAGTTATTATGAATAAAACAGAGTATGAGAACAAAGCCAAAGAACATCTACAAGAGGGTCCATATGAACAAATCAAAGAAGCGAAAAGTAGAACAACTCTTAATAAACTCAAGGCGCAAACTAGCAAACTCTTACAGTCATTAAAAGCTAAGCTAGGATCGTCCTTATGGTTTATGTTATATCCAAAGAGTTGTAATCCATGCAGATTTTATGGGCTACCAAAGATCCACAAGAATAATACTCCACTAAGACCAGTGGTAGACTATACAAATTCACCGACTTACAATCTAGCTAAATATTTAGCTAAGATTCTCAAACCATATGAAAAACGAATTAATCATGGAATTAAAAACTCTATGGAATTCAAGAATTTAATTGATACCATCGATATAGAAGAGGACGAAATAATGGCAAGTTTTGATGTATCTTCCTTATTCACTAATGTACCTATCAGTCGAGCTATGGATATTATCAATGATTATTTAGAATCTGATTTAGATTTGAATTTACGATGCCCATTAGATCCATCAGAGGTTATAAAATGCTTAGAATTATGTTTAAGATCTACCTTATTCATATTTCGAGGTCAACTTTACAGACAGAAAGAGGGTATAGCAATGGGCTCACCAGTTTCTCCGATTGTAGCGAATTTATTCATGCATTCCCTAGAAACTAGTGCAATCGCAAAGAGTTTATGTCCACCAAAGTTATGGTTACGGTATGTAGACGACATTTTTATTATCAATAAACGGGATGGTATGGAAGAACTATTTAACAATGCAAATAGCATTTCTGAAAACATTAAACTAACTAAGGAATTAGAATCAGTTGACCACAAACTAGCATTTCTAGATTGTCTGGTTGAACGTCGACACAATAATAAGAAGTTAAAAATAAATGTTTACAGAAAACCAACGCATTCCGAGAGATACTTGGATTTTAATTCGGCCCATTCACAGAGCACGAAAATTAATGTGGTAAAAAATCTAATGAACAGAAGTACTAAGATTGTTACAGACAAGGAAGACCAACGAACCGAATTAAATAAAGTATTTTCTACTCTTAGGGATAACAACTACCCAAAAGGTTTTTAAAAAGATTATTAAAAATGAAAGAAAAACTAAACTAGAAAGTATACGAAAAGAATGGAAGTACACCGTAGTCATACCTTACCGGAGTGAAACATCAGAAGAAATCAAACGGATTCTAAACAAACATGATATAAGAGTGTATTTTAGAGCAAATAACACATTAAGATCGACATTAGTGAAAGTTAAGGACAAGTTAGCAAAGGAAGAACAACAGAACATTGTGTATGAGATTCACTGTCATGACTGTAATGCTACCTATGTTGGAGAAACATCCAGGCAATTAAATGTAAGATTGAAGGAACACAAACAATGCTTGAAAAATGTTCCAAAATCCTCGGTAGATTTAAAGAAACTTGAAAATAAGTCAGCGATAGCGTTACATGCGTTAGAAACAGGACACAAGATTAATTTTGAAGGGACCAAAATACTTCAGAAAGGTTTTAACACCCATAAAGAAAGATTGACAGCAGAAGCTCTGCATATATGGGCGAACAAGAACAGCCTGAACCGAAAAGATGGTATTCAAATGGCAACTACCTGGCAAATTTCGTTTGACAAGTAAATTTGGAACCTATCTCTTGTTTAAACCTGTTTTTAATATCACATGCATCGTTATTATTATTGAAAGAACTGAATGAGTTTCTAAACAATACAATTTATGTTTTGACATGCACATCGATCTTTCATTATCAAATTTTTTCATCCTTGAACTTGAACTTTATTTATTCCTTCATATCAATCTCTCACACATGCATACATACATACACACTCACACACATACGATTTGTTACTCAGTTAAGTATTTCCATGTAGTTGAATTCATTACATGATTTGTAGTCAACTGACTCATTTTATCCTATTTTACAAAAAGCAACACCCAAATATGATTGGTTTAACACAGTATAATCCTGATTGTTAAAAGCTATATATTTCTTTGATAATTTTGATTTTGATTATTACCCTGAAGAAGTCCAGACAAGTTAGCTGGACGAAACGTTGGAATTAGTTAAATTTCAATCGCTGAGAATATTTCAAATATAATTTTCACATATAATGACTTCTCTATACTCGGCGCTCAATTACTGTCAAACTATTCGTTCTAATCTTGACGAATATTCGTATAAATTATTTTCCAATCGAATTAAATTATCAAAGAAAATACATAACTGGTACAATCACAGAATTTTTAATATACGATGCTTAAAACAAAATGTTTATCCAAAATCTCTGATGGTCAAATCTCCAGACAATTCTATTCGGTCAATCAAAGCGGCGATATCAGCCACTAGAACATTTATTAGAGAACGTATACACAAGGCCACTATGAATTTGGAGGCACTACGTTCAAGGGTTTGTAATATCGATGACATATTGTCAGTTATCGCACCGAACGAAATAAGATCAGATATAATTGAATTTTTCAAACGTAGAGAACAATTTTATTACCAATCATCAAAACAACGACAAATTAGGAAGTTTGAAAAACTATTGAAACATTCATCAAACACCAAAGTTCAACAGACGGAAAATAGATCTAACACAAATGATATGAATAAAATAATTGTTAATTTATCGGATAGACCTCTCAACCCACATGAAATATCATTACTCAAAAAGGGTCTCAACTTCAATATAAATAGACATAAATTAACACCTTTCAATGTTATACCAACAGTAGAACCAGCGCTGAATATACTTCCGAATGATACAGCGAATGAACTGAGGAATAAAATAATGAACACATTATTACATCAGAAACCTCACAACCCTAACATAAATAAAAATGAATACTACGCATTAAAACAGCTGAGAGAAGACAAAACGATCATAATAACGAGAGCAGATAAAGGTAATACTACAGTTATTATGAATAAAACAGAGTATGAGAACAAAGCCAAAGAACATCTACAAGAGGGTCCATATGAACAAATCAAAGAAGCGAAAAGTAGAACAACTCTTAATAAACTCAAGGCGCAAACTAGCAAACTCTTACAGTCATTAAAAGCTAAGCTAGGATCGTCCTTATGGTTTATGTTATATCCAAAGAGTTGTAATCCATGCAGATTTTATGGGCTACCAAAGATCCACAAGAATAATACTCCACTAAGACCAGTGGTAGACTATACAAATTCACCGACTTACAATCTAGCTAAATATTTAGCTAAGATTCTCAAACCATATGAAAAACGAATTAATCATGGAATTAAAAACTCTATGGAATTCAAGAATTTAATTGATACCATCGATATAGAAGAGGACGAAATAATGGCAAGTTTTGATGTATCTTCCTTATTCACTAATGTACCTATCAGTCGAGCTATGGATATTATCAATGATTATTTAGAATCTGATTTAGATTTGAATTTACGATGCCCATTAGATCCATCAGAGGTTATAAAATGCTTAGAATTATGTTTAAGATCTACCTTATTCATATTTCGAGGTCAACTTTACAGACAGAAAGAGGGTATAGCAATGGGCTCACCAGTTTCTCCGATTGTAGCGAATTTATTCATGCATTCCCTAGAAACTAGTGCAATCGCAAAGAGTTTATGTCCACCAAAGTTATGGTTACGGTATGTAGACGACATTTTTATTATCAATAAACGGGATGGTATGGAAGAACTATTTAACAATGCAAATAGCATTTCTGAAAACATTAAACTAACTAAGGAATTAGAATCAGTTGACCACAAACTAGCATTTCTAGATTGTCTGGTTGAACGTCGACACAATAATAAGAAGTTAAAAATAAATGTTTACAGAAAACCAACGCATTCCGAGAGATACTTGGATTTTAATTCGGCCCATTCACAGAGCACGAAAATTAATGTGGTACAAAATCTAATGAACAGAAGTACTAAGATTGTTACAGACAAGGAAGACCAACGAACCGAATTAAATAAAGTATTTTCTACTCTTAGGGATAACAACTACCCAAAAAGGTTTTTAAAAAAGATTATTAAAAATGAAAGAAAAACTAAACTAGAAAGTATACGAAAAGAATGGAAGTACACCGTAGTCATACCTTACCGGAGTGAAACATCAGAAGAAATCAAACGGATTCTAAACAAACATGATATAAGAGTGTATTTTAGAGCAAATAACACATTAAGATCGACATTAGTGAAAGTTAAGGACAAGTTAGCAAAGGAAGAACAACAGAACATTGTGTATGAGATTCACTGTCATGACTGTAATGCTACCTATGTTGGAGAAACATCCAGGCAATTAAATGTAAGATTGAAGGAACACAAACAATGCTTGAAAAATGTTCCAAAATCCTCGGTAGATTTAAAGAAACTTGAAAATAAGTCAGCGATAGCGTTACATGCGTTAGAAACAGGACACAAGATTAATTTTGAAGGGACCAAAATACTTCAGAAAGGTTTTAACACCCATAAAGAAAGATTGACAGCAGAAGCTCTGCATATATGGGCGAACAAGAACAGCCTGAACCGAAAAGATGGTATTCAAATGGCAACTACCTGGCAAATTTCGTTTGACAAGTAAATTTGGAACCTATCTCTTGTTTAAACCTGTTTTTAATATCACATGCATCGTTATTATTATTGAAAGAACTGAATGAGTTTCTAAACAATACAATTTATGTTTTGACATGCACATCGATCTTTCATTATCAAATTTTTTCATCCTTGAACTTGAACTTTATTTATTCCTTCATATCAATCTCTCACACATGCATACATACATACACACTCACACACATACGATTTGTTACTCAGTTAAGTATTTCCATGTAGTTGAATTCATTACATGATTTGTAGTCAACTGACTCATTTTATCCTATTTTACAAAAAAGCAACACCCAAATATGATTGGTTTAACACAGTATAATCCTGATTGTTAAAAGCTATATATTTCTTTGATAATTTTGATTTTGATTATTACCCTGAAGAAGTCCAGACAAGTTAGCTGGACGAAACGTGGGAATTAGTTAAATTTCAATCGCTGAGAATATTTCAAATATAATTTTCACATATAATGACTTCTCTATACTCGGCGCTCAATTACTGTCAAACTATTCGTTCTAATCTTGACGAATATTCGTATAAATCCTGATCATCTTTCTTATCCTAAGATGTGTGTGCAATGTCCACCTCTACTCTGGCCATTTGCTTAATCCAAACTCACGTTTTTCATTCTTATTCCAGAATGAGATTATGCTCACCAAATCAGTCTTCATGACTAACGTAAATGGCTGACTGACTAACGTTTTCCGTCATTTTACTCCTTACTTTCATCATCGTTCTCATAAATGACATTGATTTCGAACATACATTCTTGATTGATTTACAGTCACGTGAATCGATTGACTTTTTCTATTCAAATTTGAATGGGAATAGTCTAAACATATGTCAAGTCTATATAATATCAGTCTAGAGCGATGATAATCAGTTTGTAAAAACGCATTTGTCGAGCGGTCTCATCATATAACGCTCGCAAATAAATGATTATATCTATGGACAGTCACGTGGATTGCCGACAAAACTGTCTTAATGATTGTTATTATCATTATTACTGCTACAGCTACTACTACTACTACTGTTACCAATACAATCAATGTGATTACTACTACTATCACTACAATTATCACTATTACTGTTACTACAACTGTTGTAATTATTATTATTATCACTATTCTACTGATGATGTCACAGGTATTCAGTGTTTGACAACGCTTCTACCAGTAACACCTTCTAATATATTTCGTTCCCACCCAGAGAAATCAAAAGACAGAGTCGAGGAGATCGGAAGAGTATATTTGGCGATGACCAATATATCGAAATGTCAGTCATATTCCAACCTGTCCAAAAGCAGTGCATGAACAATCCTGATCATCTTTCTTATCCTAAGATGTGTGTGCAATGTCCACCTCTACTCTGGCCATTTGCTTAATCCAAACTCACGTTTTTCATTCTTATTCCAGAATGAGATTATGCTCACCAAATCAGTCTTCATGACTAACGTAAATGGCTGACTGACTAACGTTTTCCGTCATTTTACTCCTTACTTTCATCATCGTTCTCATAAATGACATTGATTTCGAACATACATTCTTGATTGATTTACAGTCACGTGAATCGATTGACTTTTTCTATTCAAATTTGAATGGGAATAGTCTAAACATATGTCAAGTCTATATAATATCAGTCTAGAGCGATGATAATCAGTTTGTAAAAACGCATTTGTCGAGCGGTCTCATCATATAACGCTCGCAAATAAATGATTATATCTATGGACAGTCACGTGGATTGCCGACAAAACTGTCTTAGTGATTGTTATTATCATTATTACTGCTACAGCTACTACTACTACTACTGCTACCAATACAATCAATGTGATTACTACTACTATCACTACAATTATCACTATTACTGTTACTACAACTGTTGTAATTATTATTATTATCACTATTCTACTGATGATGTCACAGGTATTCAGTGTTTGACAACGCTTCTACCAGTAACACCTTCTAATATATTTCGTTCCCACCCAGAGAAATCAAAAGACAGAGTCGAGGAGATCGGAAGAGTATATTTGGCGATGACCAATATATCGAAATGTCAGTCATATTCCAACCTGTCCAAAAGCAGTGCATGAACAATCCTGATCATCTTTCTTATCCTAAGATGTGTGTGCAATGTCCACCTCTACTCTGGCCATTTGCTTAATCCAAACTCACGTTTTTCATTCTTATTCCAGAATGAGATTATGCTCACCAAATCAGTCTTCATGACTAACGTAAATGGCTGACTGACTAACGTTTTCCGTCATTTTACTCCTTACTTTCATCATCGTTCTCATAAATGACATTGATTTCGAACATACATTCTTGATTGATTTACAGTCACGTGAATCGATTGACTTTTTCTATTCAAATTTGAATGGGAATAGTCTAAACATATGTCAAGTCTATATAATATCAGTCTAGAGCGATGATAATCAGTTTGTAAAAACGCATTTGTCGAGCGGTCTCATCATATAACGCTCGCAAATAAATGATTATATCTATGGACAGTCACGTGGATTGCCGACAAAACTGTCTTAATGATTGTTATTATCATTATTACTGCTACAGCTACTACTACTACTACTGCTACCAATACAATCAATGTGATTACTACTACTATCACTACAATTATCACTATTACTGTTACTACAACTGTTGTAATTATTATTATTATCACTATTCTACTGATGATGTCACAGGTATTCAGTGTTTGACAACGCTTCTACCAGTAACACCTTCTAATATATTTCGTTCCCACCCAGAGAAATCAAAAGACAGAGTCGAGGAGATCGGAAGAGTATATTTGGCGATGACCAATATATCGAAATGTCAGTCATATTCCAACCTGTCCAAAAGCAGTGCATGAACAATCCTGATCATCTTTCTTATCCTAAGATGTGTGTGCAATGTCCACCTCTACTCTGGCCATTTGCTTAATCCAAACTCACGTTTTTCATTCTTATTCCAGAATGAGATTATGCTCACCAAATCAGTCTTCATGACTAACGTAAATGGCTGACTGACTAACGTTTTCCGTCATTTTACTCCTTACTTTCATCATCGTTCTCATAAATGACATTGATTTCGAACATACATTCTTGATTGATTTACAGTCACGTGAATCGATTGACTTTTTCTATTCAAATTTGAATGGGAATAGTCTAAACATATGTCAAGTCTATATAATATCAGTCTAGAGCGATGATAATCAGTTTGTAAAAACGCATTTGTCGAGCGGTCTCATCATATAACGCTCGCAAATAAATGATTATATCTATGGACAGTCACGTGGATTGCCGACAAAACTGTCTTAATGATTGTTATTATCATTATTACTGCTACAGCTACTACTACTACTACTGCTACCAATACAATCAATGTGATTACTACTACTATCACTACAATTATCACTATTACTGTTACTACAACTGTTGTAATTATTATTATTATCACTATTCTACTGATGATGTCACAGGTATTCAGTGTTTGACAACGCTTCTACCAGTAACACCTTCTAATATATTTCGTTCCCACCCAGAGAAATCAAAAGACAGAGTCGAGGAGATCGGAAGAGTATATTTGGCGATGACCAATATATCGAAATGTCAGTCATATTCCAACCTGTCCAAAAGCAGTGCATGAACAATCCTGATCATCTTTCTTATCCTAAGATGTGTGTGCAATGTCCACCTCTACTCTGGCCATTTGCTTAATCCAAACTCACGTTTTTCATTCTTATTCCAGAATGAGATTATGCTCACCAAATCAGTCTTCATGACTAACGTAAATGGCTGACTGACTAACGTTTTCCGTCATTTTACTCCTTACTTTCATCATCGTTCTCATAAATGACATTGATTTCGAACATACATTCTTGATTGATTTACAGTCACGTGAATCGATTGACTTTTTCTATTCAAATTTGAATGGGAATAGTCTAAACATATGTCAAGTCTATATAATATCAGTCTAGAGCGATGATAATCAGTTTGTAAAAACGCATTTGTCGAGCGGTCTCATCATATAACGCTCGCAAATAAATGATTATATCTATGGACAGTCACGTGGATTGCCGACAAAACTGTCTTAGTGATTGTTATTATCATTATTACTGCTACAGCTACTACTACTACTACTGCTACCAATACAATCAATGTGATTACTACTACTATCACTACAATTATCACTATTACTGTTACTACAACTGTTGTAATTATTATTATTATCACTATTCTACTGATGATGTCACAGGTATTCAGTGTTTGACAACGCTTCTACCAGTAACACCTTCTAATATATTTCGTTCCCACCCAGAGAAATCAAAAGACAGAGTCGAGGAGATCGGAAGAGTATATTTGGCGATGACCAATATATCGAAATGTCAGTCATATTCCAACCTGTCCAAAAGCAGTGCATGAACAATCCTGATCATCTTTCTTATCCTAAGATGTGTGTGCAATGTCCACCTCTACTCTGGCCATTTGCTTAATCCAAACTCACGTTTTTCATTCTTATTCCAGAATGAGATTATGCTCACCAAATCAGTCTTCATGACTAACGTAAATGGCTGACTGACTAACGTTTTCCGTCATTTTACTCCTTACTTTCATCATCGTTCTCATAAATGACATTGATTTCGAACATACATTCTTGATTGATTTACAGTCACGTGAATCGATTGACTTTTTCTATTCAAATTTGAATGGGAATAGTCTAAACATATGTCAAGTCTATATAATATCAGTCTAGAGCGATGATAATCAGTTTGTAAAAACGCATTTGTCGAGCGGTCTCATCATATAACGCTCGCAAATAAATGATTATATCTATGGACAGTCACGTGGATTGCCGACAAAACTGTCTTAATGATTGTTATTATCATTATTACTGCTACAGCTACTACTACTACTACTGCTACCAATACAATCAATGTGATTACTACTACTATCACTACAATTATCACTATTACTGTTACTACAACTGTTGTAATTATTATTATTATCACTATTCTACTGATGATGTCACAGGTATTCAGTGTTTGACAACGCTTCTACCAGTAACACCTTCTAATATATTTCGTTCCCACCCAGAGAAATCAAAAGACAGAGTCGAGGAGATCGGAAGAGTATATTTGGCGATGACCAATATATCGAAATGTCAGTCATATTCCAACCTGTCCAAAAGCAGTGCATGAACAATCCTGATCATCTTTCTTATCCTAAGATGTGTGTGCAATGTCCACCTCTACTCTGGCCATTTGCTTAATCCAAACTCACGTTTTTCATTCTTATTCCAGAATGAGATTATGCTCACCAAATCAGTCTTCATGACTAACGTAAATGGCTGACTGACTAACGTTTTCCGTCATTTTACTCCTTACTTTCATCATCGTTCTCATAAATGACATTGATTTCGAACATACATTCTTGATTGATTTACAGTCACGTGAATCGATTGACTTTTTCTATTCAAATTTGAATGGGAATAGTCTAAACATATGTCAAGTCTATATAATATCAGTCTAGAGCGATGATAATCAGTTTGTAAAAACGCATTTGTCGAGCGGTCTCATCATATAACGCTCGCAAATAAATGATTATATCTATGGACAGTCACGTGGATTGCCGACAAAACTGTCTTAATGATTGTTATTATCATTATTACTGCTACAGCTACTACTACTACTACTGCTACCAATACAATCAATGTGATTACTACTACTATCACTACAATTATCACTATTACTGTTACTACAACTGTTGTAATTATTATTATTATCACTATTCTACTGATGATGTCACAGGTATTCAGTGTTTGACAACGCTTCTACCAGTAACACCTTCTAATATATTTCGTTCCCACCCAGAGAAATCAAAAGACAGAGTCGAGGAGATCGGAAGAGTATATTTGGCGATGACCAATATATCGAAATGTCAGTCATATTCCAACCTGTCCAAAAGCAGTGCATGAACAATCCTGATCATCTTTCTTATCCTAAGATGTGTGTGCAATGTCCACCTCTACTCTGGCCATTTGCTTAATCCAAACTCACGTTTTTCATTCTTATTCCAGAATGAGATTATGCTCACCAAATCAGTCTTCATGACTAACGTAAATGGCTGACTGACTAACGTTTTCCGTCATTTTACTCCTTACTTTCATCATCGTTCTCATAAATGACATTGATTTCGAACATACATTCTTGATTGATTTACAGTCACGTGAATCGATTGACTTTTTCTATTCAAATTTGAATGGGAATAGTCTAAACATATGTCAAGTCTATATAATATCAGTCTAGAGCGATGATAATCAGTTTGTAAAAACGCATTTGTCGAGCGGTCTCATCATATAACGCTCGCAAATAAATGATTATATCTATGGACAGTCACGTGGATTGCCGACAAAACTGTCTTAATGATTGTTATTATCATTATTACTGCTACAGCTACTACTACTACTACTGCTACCAATACAATCAATGTGATTACTACTACTATCACTACAATTATCACTATTACTGTTACTACAACTGTTGTAATTATTATTATTATCACTATTCTACTGATGATGTCACAGGTATTCAGTGTTTGACAACGCTTCTACCAGTAACACCTTCTAATATATTTCGTTCCCACCCAGAGAAATCAAAAGACAGAGTCGAGGAGATCGGAAGAGTATATTTGGCGATGACCAATATATCGAAATGTCAGTCATATTCCAACCTGTCCAAAAGCAGTGCATGAACAATCCTGATCATCTTTCTTATCCTAAGATGTGTGTGCAATGTCCACCTCTACTCTGGCCATTTGCTTAATCCAAACTCACGTTTTTCATTCTTATTCCAGAATGAGATTATGCTCACCAAATCAGTCTTCATGACTAACGTAAATGGCTGACTGACTAACGTTTTCCGTCATTTTACTCCTTACTTTCATCATCGTTCTCATAAATGACATTGATTTCGAACATACATTCTTGATTGATTTACAGTCACGTGAATCGATTGACTTTTTCTATTCAAATTTGAATGGGAATAGTCTAAACATATGTCAAGTCTATATAATATCAGTCTAGAGCGATGATAATCAGTTTGTAAAAACGCATTTGTCGAGCGGTCTCATCATATAACGCTCGCAAATAAATGATTATATCTATGGACAGTCACGTGGATTGCCGACAAAACTGTCTTAATGATTGTTATTATCATTATTACTGCTACAGCTACTACTACTACTGCTACCAATACAATCAATGTGATTACTACTACTATCACTACAATTATCACTATTACTGTTACTACAACTGTTGTAATTATTATTATTATCACTATTCTACTGATGATGTCACAGGTATTCAGTGTTTGACAACGCTTCTACCAGTAACACCTTCTAATATATTTCGTTCCCACCCAGAGAAATCAAAAGACAGAGTCGAGGAGATCGGAAGAGTATATTTGGCGATGACCAATATATCGAAATGTCAGTCATATTCCAACCTGTCCAAAAGCAGTGCATGAACAATCCTGATCATCTTTCTTATCCTAAGATGTGTGTGCAATGTCCACCTCTACTCTGGCCATTTGCTTAATCCAAACTCACGTTTTTCATTCTTATTCCAGAATGAGATTATGCTCACCAAATCAGTCTTCATGACTAACGTAAATGGCTGACTGACTAACGTTTTCCGTCATTTTACTCCTTACTTTCATCATCGTTCTCATAAATGACATTGATTTCGAACATACATTCTTGATTGATTTACAGTCACGTGAATCGATTGACTTTTTCTATTCAAATTTGAATGGGAATAGTCTAAACATATGTCAAGTCTATATAATATCAGTCTAGAGCGATGATAATCAGTTTGTAAAAACGCATTTGTCGAGCGGTCTCATCATATAACGCTCGCAAATAAATGATTATATCTATGGACAGTCACGTGGATTGCCGACAAAACTGTCTTAATGATTGTTATTATCATTATTACTGCTACAGCTACTACTACTACTACTGCTACCAATACAATCAATGTGATTACTACTACTATCACTACAATTATCACTATTACTGTTACTACAACTGTTGTAATTATTATTATTATCACTATTCTACTGATGATGTCACAGGTATTCAGTGTTTGACAACGCTTCTACCAGTAACACCTTCTAATATATTTCGTTCCCACCCAGAGAAATCAAAAGACAGAGTCGAGGAGATCGGAAGAGTATATTTGGCGATGACCAATATATCGAAATGTCAGTCATATTCCAACCTGTCCAAAAGCAGTGCATGAACAATCCTGATCATCTTTCTTATCCTAAGATGTGTGTGCAATGTCCACCTCTACTCTGGCCATTTGCTTAATCCAAACTCACGTTTTTCATTCTTATTCCAGAATGAGATTATGCTCACCAAATCAGTCTTCATGACTAACGTAAATGGCTGACTGACTAACGTTTTCCGTCATTTTACTCCTTACTTTCATCATCGTTCTCATAAATGACATTGATTTCGAACATACATTCTTGATTGATTTACAGTCACGTGAATCGATTGACTTTTTCTATTCAAATTTGAATGGGAATAGTCTAAACATATGTCAAGTCTATATAATATCAGTCTAGAGCGATGATAATCAGTTTGTAAAAACGCATTTGTCGAGCGGTCTCATCATATAACGCTCGCAAATAAATGATTATATCTATGGACAGTCACGTGGATTGCCGACAAAACTGTCTTAATGATTGTTATTATCATTATTACTGCTACAGCTACTACTACTACTACTGCTACCAATACAATCAATGTGATTACTACTACTATCACTACAATTATCACTATTACTGTTACTACAACTGTTGTAATTATTATTATTATCACTATTCTACTGATGATGTCACAGGTATTCAGTGTTTGACAACGCTTCTACCAGTAACACCTTCTAATATATTTCGTTCCCACCCAGAGAAATCAAAAGACAGAGTCGAGGAGATCGGAAGAGTATATTTGGCGATGACCAATATATCGAAATGTCAGTCATATTCCAACCTGTCCAAAAGCAGTGCATGAACAATCCTGATCATCTTTCTTATCCTAAGATGTGTGTGCAATGTCCACCTCTACTCTGGCCATTTGCTTAATCCAAACTCACGTTTTTCATTCTTATTCCAGAATGAGATTATGCTCACCAAATCAGTCTTCATGACTAACGTAAATGGCTGACTGACTAACGTTTTCCGTCATTTTACTCCTTACTTTCATCATCGTTCTCATAAATGACATTGATTTCGAACATACATTCTTGATTGATTTACAGTCACGTGAATCGATTGACTTTTTCTATTCAAATTTGAATGGGAATAGTCTAAACATATGTCAAGTCTATATAATATCAGTCTAGAGCGATGATAATCAGTTTGTAAAAACGCATTTGTCGAGCGGTCTCATCATATAACGCTCGCAAATAAATGATTATATCTATGGACAGTCACGTGGATTGCCGACAAAACTGTCTTAATGATTGTTATTATCATTATTACTGCTACAGCTACTACTACTACTACTGCTACCAATACAATCAATGTGATTACTACTACTATCACTACAATTATCACTATTACTGTTACTACAACTGTTGTAATTATTATTATTATCACTATTCTACTGATGATGTCACAGGTATTCAGTGTTTGACAACGCTTCTACCAGTAACACCTTCTAATATATTTCGTTCCCACCCAGAGAAATCAAAAGACAGAGTCGAGGAGATCGGAAGAGTATATTTGGCGATGACCAATATATCGAAATGTCAGTCATATTCCAACCTGTCCAAAAGCAGTGCATGAACAATCCTGATCATCTTTCTTATCCTAAGATGTGTGTGCAATGTCCACCTCTACTCTGGCCATTTGCTTAATCCAAACTCACGTTTTTCATTCTTATTCCAGAATGAGATTATGCTCACCAAATCAGTCTTCATGACTAACGTAAATGGCTGACTGACTAACGTTTTCCGTCATTTTACTCCTTACTTTCATCATCGTTCTCATAAATGACATTGATTTCGAACATACATTCTTGATTGATTTACAGTCACGTGAATCGATTGACTTTTTCTATTCAAATTTGAATGGGAATAGTCTAAACATATGTCAAGTCTATATAATATCAGTCTAGAGCGATGATAATCAGTTTGTAAAAACGCATTTGTCGAGCGGTCTCATCATATAACGCTCGCAAATAAATGATTATATCTATGGACAGTCACGTGGATTGCCGACAAAACTGTCTTAATGATTGTTATTATCATTATTACTGCTACAGCTACTACTACTACTACTGCTACCAATACAATCAATGTGATTACTACTACTATCACTACAATTATCACTATTACTGTTACTACAACTGTTGTAATTATTATTATTATCACTATTCTACTGATGATGTCACAGGTATTCAGTGTTTGACAACGCTTCTACCAGTAACACCTTCTAATATATTTCGTTCCCACCCAGAGAAATCAAAAGACAGAGTCGAGGAGATCGGAAGAGTATATTTGGCGATGACCAATATATCGAAATGTCAGTCATATTCCAACCTGTCCAAAAGCAGTGCATGAACAATCCTGATCATCTTTCTTATCCTAAGATGTGTGTGCAATGTCCACCTCTACTCTGGCCATTTGCTTAATCCAAACTCACGTTTTTCATTCTTATTCCAGAATGAGATTATGCTCACCAAATCAGTCTTCATGACTAACGTAAATGGCTGACTGACTAACGTTTTCCGTCATTTTACTCCTTACTTTCATCATCGTTCTCATAAATGACATTGATTTCGAACATACATTCTTGATTGATTTACAGTCACGTGAATCGATTGACTTTTTCTATTCAAATTTGAATGGGAATAGTCTAAACATATGTCAAGTCTATATAATATCAGTCTAGAGCGATGATAATCAGTTTGTAAAAACGCATTTGTCGAGCGGTCTCATCATATAACGCTCGCAAATAAATGATTATATCTATGGACAGTCACGTGGATTGCCGACAAAACTGTCTTAATGATTGTTATTATCATTATTACTGCTACAGCTACTACTACTACTACTGCTACCAATACAATCAATGTGATTACTACTACTATCACTACAATTATCACTATTACTGTTACTACAACTGTTGTAATTATTATTATTATCACTATTCTACTGATGATGTCACAGGTATTCAGTGTTTGACAACGCTTCTACCAGTAACACCTTCTAATATATTTCGTTCCCACCCAGAGAAATCAAAAGACAGAGTCGAGGAGATCGGAAGAGTATATTTGGCGATGACCAATATATCGAAATGTCAGTCATATTCCAACCTGTCCAAAAGCAGTGCATGAACAATCCTGATCATCTTTCTTATCCTAAGATGTGTGTGCAATGTCCACCTCTACTCTGGCCATTTGCTTAATCCAAACTCACGTTTTTCATTCTTATTCCAGAATGAGATTATGCTCACCAAATCAGTCTTCATGACTAACGTAAATGGCTGACTGACTAACGTTTTCCGTCATTTTACTCCTTACTTTCATCATCGTTCTCATAAATGACATTGATTTCGAACATACATTCTTGATTGATTTACAGTCACGTGAATCGATTGACTTTTTCTATTCAAATTTGAATGGGAATAGTCTAAACATATGTCAAGTCTATATAATATCAGTCTAGAGCGATGATAATCAGTTTGTAAAAACGCATTTGTCGAGCGGTCTCATCATATAACGCTCGCAAATAAATGATTATATCTATGGACAGTCACGTGGATTGCCGACAAAACTGTCTTAATGATTGTTATTATCATTATTACTGCTACAGCTACTACTACTACTACTGCTACCAATACAATCAATGTGATTACTACTACTATCACTACAATTATCACTATTACTGTTACTACAACTGTTGTAATTATTATTATTATCACTATTCTACTGATGATGTCACAGGTATTCAGTGTTTGACAACGCTTCTACCAGTAACACCTTCTAATATATTTCGTTCCCACCCAGAGAAATCAAAAGACAGAGTCGAGGAGATCGGAAGAGTATATTTGGCGATGACCAATATATCGAAATGTCAGTCATATTCCAACCTGTCCAAAAGCAGTGCATGAACAATCCTGATCATCTTTCTTATCCTAAGATGTGTGTGCAATGTCCACCTCTACTCTGGCCATTTGCTTAATCCAAACTCACGTTTTTCATTCTTATTCCAGAATGAGATTATGCTCACCAAATCAGTCTTCATGACTAACGTAAATGGCTGACTGACTAACGTTTTCCGTCATTTTACTCCTTACTTTCATCATCGTTCTCATAAATGACATTGATTTCGAACATACATTCTTGATTGATTTACAGTCACGTGAATCGATTGACTTTTTCTATTCAAATTTGAATGGGAATAGTCTAAACATATGTCAAGTCTATATAATATCAGTCTAGAGCGATGATAATCAGTTTGTAAAAACGCATTTGTCGAGCGGTCTCATCATATAACGCTCGCAAATAAATGATTATATCTATGGACAGTCACGTGGATTGCCGACAAAACTGTCTTAATGATTGTTATTATCATTATTACTGCTACAGCTACTACTACTACTACTGCTACCAATACAATCAATGTGATTACTACTACTATCACTACAATTATCACTATTACTGTTACTACAACTGTTGTAATTATTATTATTATCACTATTCTACTGATGATGTCACAGGTATTCAGTGTTTGACAACGCTTCTACCAGTAACACCTTCTAATATATTTCGTTCCCACCCAGAGAAATCAAAAGACAGAGTCGAGGAGATCGGAAGAGTATATTTGGCGATGACCAATATATCGAAATGTCAGTCATATTCCAACCTGTCCAAAAGCAGTGCATGAACAATCCTGATCATCTTTCTTATCCTAAGATGTGTGTGCAATGTCCACCTCTACTCTGGCCATTTGCTTAATCCAAACTCACGTTTTTCATTCTTATTCCAGAATGAGATTATGCTCACCAAATCAGTCTTCATGACTAACGTAAATGGCTGACTGACTAACGTTTTCCGTCATTTTACTCCTTACTTTCATCATCGTTCTCATAAATGACATTGATTTCGAACATACATTCTTGATTGATTTACAGTCACGTGAATCGATTGACTTTTTCTATTCAAATTTGAATGGGAATAGTCTAAACATATGTCAAGTCTATATAATATCAGTCTAGAGCGATGATAATCAGTTTGTAAAAACGCATTTGTCGAGCGGTCTCATCATATAACGCTCGCAAATAAATGATTATATCTATGGACAGTCACGTGGATTGCCGACAAAACTGTCTTAATGATTGTTATTATCATTATTACTGCTACAGCTACTACTACTACTACTGCTACCAATACAATCAATGTGATTACTACTACTATCACTACAATTATCACTATTACTGTTACTACAACTGTTGTAATTATTATTATTATCACTATTCTACTGATGATGTCACAGGTATTCAGTGTTTGACAACGCTTCTACCAGTAACACCTTCTAATATATTTCGTTCCCACCCAGAGAAATCAAAAGACAGAGTCGAGGAGATCGGAAGAGTATATTTGGCGATGACCAATATATCGAAATGTCAGTCATATTCCAACCTGTCCAAAAGCAGTGCATGAACAATCCTGATCATCTTTCTTATCCTAAGATGTGTGTGCAATGTCCACCTCTACTCTGGCCATTTGCTTAATCCAAACTCACGTTTTTCATTCTTATTCCAGAATGAGATTATGCTCACCAAATCAGTCTTCATGACTAACGTAAATGGCTGACTGACTAACGTTTTCCGTCATTTTACTCCTTACTTTCATCATCGTTCTCATAAATGACATTGATTTCGAACATACATTCTTGATTGATTTACAGTCACGTGAATCGATTGACTTTTTCTATTCAAATTTGAATGGGAATAGTCTAAACATATGTCAAGTCTATATAATATCAGTCTAGAGCGATGATAATCAGTTTGTAAAAACGCATTTGTCGAGCGGTCTCATCATATAACGCTCGCAAATAAATGATTATATCTATGGACAGTCACGTGGATTGCCGACAAAACTGTCTTAATGATTGTTATTATCATTATTACTGCTACAGCTACTACTACTACTACTGCTACCAATACAATCAATGTGATTACTACTACTATCACTACAATTATCACTATTACTGTTACTACAACTGTTGTAATTATTATTATTATCACTATTCTACTGATGATGTCACAGGTATTCAGTGTTTGACAACGCTTCTACCAGTAACACCTTCTAATATATTTCGTTCCCACCCAGAGAAATCAAAAGACAGAGTCGAGGAGATCGGAAGAGTATATTTGGCGATGACCAATATATCGAAATGTCAGTCATATTCCAACCTGTCCAAAAGCAGTGCATGAACAATCCTGATCATCTTTCTTATCCTAAGATGTGTGTGCAATGTCCACCTCTACTCTGGCCATTTGCTTAATCCAAACTCACGTTTTTCATTCTTATTCCAGAATGAGATTATGCTCACCAAATCAGTCTTCATGACTAACGTAAATGGCTGACTGACTAACGTTTTCCGTCATTTTACTCCTTACTTTCATCATCGTTCTCATAAATGACATTGATTTCGAACATACATTCTTGATTGATTTACAGTCACGTGAATCGATTGACTTTTTCTATTCAAATTTGAATGGGAATAGTCTAAACATATGTCAAGTCTATATAATATCAGTCTAGAGCGATGATAATCAGTTTGTAAAAACGCATTTGTCGAGCGGTCTCATCATATAACGCTCGCAAATAAATGATTATATCTATGGACAGTCACGTGGATTGCCGACAAAACTGTCTTAATGATTGTTATTATCATTATTACTGCTACAGCTACTACTACTACTACTGCTACCAATACAATCAATGTGATTACTACTACTATCACTACAATTATCACTATTACTGTTACTACAACTGTTGTAATTATTATTATTATCACTATTCTACTGATGATGTCACAGGTATTCAGTGTTTGACAACGCTTCTACCAGTAACACCTTCTAATATATTTCGTTCCCACCCAGAGAAATCAAAAGACAGAGTCGAGGAGATCGGAAGAGTATATTTGGCGATGACCAATATATCGAAATGTCAGTCATATTCCAACCTGTCCAAAAGCAGTGCATGAACAATCCTGATCATCTTTCTTATCCTAAGATGTGTGTGCAATGTCCACCTCTACTCTGGCCATTTGCTTAATCCAAACTCACGTTTTTCATTCTTATTCCAGAATGAGATTATGCTCACCAAATCAGTCTTCATGACTAACGTAAATGGCTGACTGACTAACGTTTTCCGTCATTTTACTCCTTACTTTCATCATCGTTCTCATAAATGACATTGATTTCGAACATACATTCTTGATTGATTTACAGTCACGTGAATCGATTGACTTTTTCTATTCAAATTTGAATGGGAATAGTCTAAACATATGTCAAGTCTATATAATATCAGTCTAGAGCGATGATAATCAGTTTGTAAAAACGCATTTGTCGAGCGGTCTCATCATATAACGCTCGCAAATAAATGATTATATCTATGGACAGTCACGTGGATTGCCGACAAAACTGTCTTAATGATTGTTATTATCATTATTACTGCTACAGCTACTACTACTACTACTGCTACCAATACAATCAATGTGATTACTACTACTATCACTACAATTATCACTATTACTGTTACTACAACTGTTGTAATTATTATTATTATCACTATTCTACTGATGATGTCACAGGTATTCAGTGTTTGACAACGCTTCTACCAGTAACACCTTCTAATATATTTCGTTCCCACCCAGAGAAATCAAAAGACAGAGTCGAGGAGATCGGAAGAGTATATTTGGCGATGACCAATATATCGAAATGTCAGTCATATTCCAACCTGTCCAAAAGCAGTGCATGAACAATCCTGATCATCTTTCTTATCCTAAGATGTGTGTGCAATGTCCACCTCTACTCTGGCCATTTGCTTAATCCAAACTCACGTTTTTCATTCTTATTCCAGAATGAGATTATGCTCACCAAATCAGTCTTCATGACTAACGTAAATGGCTGACTGACTAACGTTTTCCGTCATTTTACTCCTTACTTTCATCATCGTTCTCATAAATGACATTGATTTCGAACATACATTCTTGATTGATTTACAGTCACGTGAATCGATTGACTTTTTCTATTCAAATTTGAATGGGAATAGTCTAAACATATGTCAAGTCTATATAATATCAGTCTAGAGCGATGATAATCAGTTTGTAAAAACGCATTTGTCGAGCGGTCTCATCATATAACGCTCGCAAATAAATGATTATATCTATGGACAGTCACGTGGATTGCCGACAAAACTGTCTTAATGATTGTTATTATCATTATTACTGCTACAGCTACTACTACTACTACTGCTACCAATACAATCAATGTGATTACTACTACTATCACTACAATTATCACTATTACTGTTACTACAACTGTTGTAATTATTATTATTATCACTATTCTACTGATGATGTCACAGGTATTCAGTGTTTGACAACGCTTCTACCAGTAACACCTTCTAATATATTTCGTTCCCACCCAGAGAAATCAAAAGACAGAGTCGAGGAGATCGGAAGAGTATATTTGGCGATGACCAATATATCGAAATGTCAGTCATATTCCAACCTGTCCAAAAGCAGTGCATGAACAATCCTGATCATCTTTCTTATCCTAAGATGTGTGTGCAATGTCCACCTCTACTCTGGCCATTTGCTTAATCCAAACTCACGTTTTTCATTCTTATTCCAGAATGAGATTATGCTCACCAAATCAGTCTTCATGACTAACGTAAATGGCTGACTGACTAACGTTTTCCGTCATTTTACTCCTTACTTTCATCATCGTTCTCATAAATGACATTGATTTCGAACATACATTCTTGATTGATTTACAGTCACGTGAATCGATTGACTTTTTCTATTCAAATTTGAATGGGAATAGTCTAAACATATGTCAAGTCTATATAATATCAGTCTAGAGCGATGATAATCAGTTTGTAAAAACGCATTTGTCGAGCGGTCTCATCATATAACGCTCGCAAATAAATGATTATATCTATGGACAGTCACGTGGATTGCCGACAAAACTGTCTTAATGATTGTTATTATCATTATTACTGCTACAGCTACTACTACTACTACTGCTACCAATACAATCAATGTGATTACTACTACTATCACTACAATTATCACTATTACTGTTACTACAACTGTTGTAATTATTATTATTATCACTATTCTACTGATGATGTCACAGGTATTCAGTGTTTGACAACGCTTCTACCAGTAACACCTTCTAATATATTTCGTTCCCACCCAGAGAAATCAAAAGACAGAGTCGAGGAGATCGGAAGAGTATATTTGGCGATGACCAATATATCGAAATGTCAGTCATATTCCAACCTGTCCAAAAGCAGTGCATGAACAATCCTGATCATCTTTCTTATCCTAAGATGTGTGTGCAATGTCCACCTCTACTCTGGCCATTTGCTTAATCCAAACTCACGTTTTTCATTCTTATTCCAGAATGAGATTATGCTCACCAAATCAGTCTTCATGACTAACGTAAATGGCTGACTGACTAACGTTTTCCGTCATTTTACTCCTTACTTTCATCATCGTTCTCATAAATGACATTGATTTCGAACATACATTCTTGATTGATTTACAGTCACGTGAATCGATTGACTTTTTCTATTCAAATTTGAATGGGAATAGTCTAAACATATGTCAAGTCTATATAATATCAGTCTAGAGCGATGATAATCAGTTTGTAAAAACGCATTTGTCGAGCGGTCTCATCATATAACGCTCGCAAATAAATGATTATATCTATGGACAGTCACGTGGATTGCCGACAAAACTGTCTTAATGATTGTTATTATCATTATTACTGCTACAGCTACTACTACTACTGCTACCAATACAATCAATGTGATTACTACTACTATCACTACAATTATCACTATTACTGTTACTACAACTGTTGTAATTATTATTATTATCACTATTCTACTGATGATGTCACAGGTATTCAGTGTTTGACAACGCTTCTACCAGTAACACCTTCTAATATATTTCGTTCCCACCCAGAGAAATCAAAAGACAGAGTCGAGGAGATCGGAAGAGTATATTTGGCGATGACCAATATATCGAAATGTCAGTCATATTCCAACCTGTCCAAAAGCAGTGCATGAACAATCCTGATCATCTTTCTTATCCTAAGATGTGTGTGCAATGTCCACCTCTACTCTGGCCATTTGCTTAATCCAAACTCACGTTTTTCATTCTTATTCCAGAATGAGATTATGCTCACCAAATCAGTCTTCATGACTAACGTAAATGGCTGACTGACTAACGTTTTCCGTCATTTTACTCCTTACTTTCATCATCGTTCTCATAAATGACATTGATTTCGAACATACATTCTTGATTGATTTACAGTCACGTGAATCGATTGACTTTTTCTATTCAAATTTGAATGGGAATAGTCTAAACATATGTCAAGTCTATATAATATCAGTCTAGAGCGATGATAATCAGTTTGTAAAAACGCATTTGTCGAGCGGTCTCATCATATAACGCTCGCAAATAAATGATTATATCTATGGACAGTCACGTGGATTGCCGACAAAACTGTCTTAATGATTGTTATTATCATTATTACTGCTACAGCTACTACTACTACTACTGCTACCAATACAATCAATGTGATTACTACTACTATCACTACAATTATCACTATTACTGTTACTACAACTGTTGTAATTATTATTATTATCACTATTCTACTGATGATGTCACAGGTATTCAGTGTTTGACAACGCTTCTACCAGTAACACCTTCTAATATATTTCGTTCCCACCCAGAGAAATCAAAAGACAGAGTCGAGGAGATCGGAAGAGTATATTTGGCGATGACCAATATATCGAAATGTCAGTCATATTCCAACCTGTCCAAAAGCAGTGCATGAACAATCCTGATCATCTTTCTTATCCTAAGATGTGTGTGCAATGTCCACCTCTACTCTGGCCATTTGCTTAATCCAAACTCACGTTTTTCATTCTTATTCCAGAATGAGATTATGCTCACCAAATCAGTCTTCATGACTAACGTAAATGGCTGACTGACTAACGTTTTCCGTCATTTTACTCCTTACTTTCATCATCGTTCTCATAAATGACATTGATTTCGAACATACATTCTTGATTGATTTACAGTCACGTGAATCGATTGACTTTTTCTATTCAAATTTGAATGGGAATAGTCTAAACATATGTCAAGTCTATATAATATCAGTCTAGAGCGATGATAATCAGTTTGTAAAAACGCATTTGTCGAGCGGTCTCATCATATAACGCTCGCAAATAAATGATTATATCTATGGACAGTCACGTGGATTGCCGACAAAACTGTCTTAATGATTGTTATTATCATTATTACTGCTACAGCTACTACTACTACTACTGCTACCAATACAATCAATGTGATTACTACTACTATCACTACAATTATCACTATTACTGTTACTACAACTGTTGTAATTATTATTATTATCACTATTCTACTGATGATGTCACAGGTATTCAGTGTTTGACAACGCTTCTACCAGTAACACCTTCTAATATATTTCGTTCCCACCCAGAGAAATCAAAAGACAGAGTCGAGGAGATCGGAAGAGTATATTTGGCGATGACCAATATATCGAAATGTCAGTCATATTCCAACCTGTCCAAAAGCAGTGCATGAACAATCCTGATCATCTTTCTTATCCTAAGATGTGTGTGCAATGTCCACCTCTACTCTGGCCATTTGCTTAATCCAAACTCACGTTTTTCATTCTTATTCCAGAATGAGATTATGCTCACCAAATCAGTCTTCATGACTAACGTAAATGGCTGACTGACTAACGTTTTCCGTCATTTTACTCCTTACTTTCATCATCGTTCTCATAAATGACATTGATTTCGAACATACATTCTTGATTGATTTACAGTCACGTGAATCGATTGACTTTTTCTATTCAAATTTGAATGGGAATAGTCTAAACATATGTCAAGTCTATATAATATCAGTCTAGAGCGATGATAATCAGTTTGTAAAAACGCATTTGTCGAGCGGTCTCATCATATAACGCTCGCAAATAAATGATTATATCTATGGACAGTCACGTGGATTGCCGACAAAACTGTCTTAATGATTGTTATTATCATTATTACTGCTACAGCTACTACTACTACTACTGCTACCAATACAATCAATGTGATTACTACTACTATCACTACAATTATCACTATTACTGTTACTACAACTGTTGTAATTATTATTATTATCACTATTCTACTGATGATGTCACAGGTATTCAGTGTTTGACAACGCTTCTACCAGTAACACCTTCTAATATATTTCGTTCCCACCCAGAGAAATCAAAAGACAGAGTCGAGGAGATCGGAAGAGTATATTTGGCGATGACCAATATATCGAAATGTCAGTCATATTCCAACCTGTCCAAAAGCAGTGCATGAACAATCCTGATCATCTTTCTTATCCTAAGATGTGTGTGCAATGTCCACCTCTACTCTGGCCATTTGCTTAATCCAAACTCACGTTTTTCATTCTTATTCCAGAATGAGATTATGCTCACCAAATCAGTCTTCATGACTAACGTAAATGGCTGACTGACTAACGTTTTCCGTCATTTTACTCCTTACTTTCATCATCGTTCTCATAAATGACATTGATTTCGAACATACATTCTTGATTGATTTACAGTCACGTGAATCGATTGACTTTTTCTATTCAAATTTGAATGGGAATAGTCTAAACATATGTCAAGTCTATATAATATCAGTCTAGAGCGATGATAATCAGTTTGTAAAAACGCATTTGTCGAGCGGTCTCATCATATAACGCTCGCAAATAAATGATTATATCTATGGACAGTCACGTGGATTGCCGACAAAACTGTCTTAATGATTGTTATTATCATTATTACTGCTACAGCTACTACTACTACTACTGCTACCAATACAATCAATGTGATTACTACTACTATCACTACAATTATCACTATTACTGTTACTACAACTGTTGTAATTATTATTATTATCACTATTCTACTGATGATGTCACAGGTATTCAGTGTTTGACAACGCTTCTACCAGTAACACCTTCTAATATATTTCGTTCCCACCCAGAGAAATCAAAAGACAGAGTCGAGGAGATCGGAAGAGTATATTTGGCGATGACCAATATATCGAAATGTCAGTCATATTCCAACCTGTCCAAAAGCAGTGCATGAACAATCCTGATCATCTTTCTTATCCTAAGATGTGTGTGCAATGTCCACCTCTACTCTGGCCATTTGCTTAATCCAAACTCACGTTTTTCATTCTTATTCCAGAATGAGATTATGCTCACCAAATCAGTCTTCATGACTAACGTAAATGGCTGACTGACTAACGTTTTCCGTCATTTTACTCCTTACTTTCATCATCGTTCTCATAAATGACATTGATTTCGAACATACATTCTTGATTGATTTACAGTCACGTGAATCGATTGACTTTTTCTATTCAAATTTGAATGGGAATAGTCTAAACATATGTCAAGTCTATATAATATCAGTCTAGAGCGATGATAATCAGTTTGTAAAAACGCATTTGTCGAGCGGTCTCATCATATAACGCTCGCAAATAAATGATTATATCTATGGACAGTCACGTGGATTGCCGACAAAACTGTCTTAATGATTGTTATTATCATTATTACTGCTACAGCTACTACTACTACTGCTACCAATACAATCAATGTGATTACTACTACTATCACTACAATTATCACTATTACTGTTACTACAACTGTTGTAATTATTATTATTATCACTATTCTACTGATGATGTCACAGGTATTCAGTGTTTGACAACGCTTCTACCAGTAACACCTTCTAATATATTTCGTTCCCACCCAGAGAAATCAAAAGACAGAGTCGAGGAGATCGGAAGAGTATATTTGGCGATGACCAATATATCGAAATGTCAGTCATATTCCAACCTGTCCAAAAGCAGTGCATGAACAATCCTGATCATCTTTCTTATCCTAAGATGTGTGTGCAATGTCCACCTCTACTCTGGCCATTTGCTTAATCCAAACTCACGTTTTTCATTCTTATTCCAGAATGAGATTATGCTCACCAAATCAGTCTTCATGACTAACGTAAATGGCTGACTGACTAACGTTTTCCGTCATTTTACTCCTTACTTTCATCATCGTTCTCATAAATGACATTGATTTCGAACATACATTCTTGATTGATTTACAGTCACGTGAATCGATTGACTTTTTCTATTCAAATTTGAATGGGAATAGTCTAAACATATGTCAAGTCTATATAATATCAGTCTAGAGCGATGATAATCAGTTTGTAAAAACGCATTTGTCGAGCGGTCTCATCATATAACGCTCGCAAATAAATGATTATATCTATGGACAGTCACGTGGATTGCCGACAAAACTGTCTTAATGATTGTTATTATCATTATTACTGCTACAGCTACTACTACTACTACTGCTACCAATACAATCAATGTGATTACTACTACTATCACTACAATTATCACTATTACTGTTACTACAACTGTTGTAATTATTATTATTATCACTATTCTACTGATGATGTCACAGGTATTCAGTGTTTGACAACGCTTCTACCAGTAACACCTTCTAATATATTTCGTTCCCACCCAGAGAAATCAAAAGACAGAGTCGAGGAGATCGGAAGAGTATATTTGGCGATGACCAATATATCGAAATGTCAGTCATATTCCAACCTGTCCAAAAGCAGTGCATGAACAATCCTGATCATCTTTCTTATCCTAAGATGTGTGTGCAATGTCCACCTCTACTCTGGCCATTTGCTTAATCCAAACTCACGTTTTTCATTCTTATTCCAGAATGAGATTATGCTCACCAAATCAGTCTTCATGACTAACGTAAATGGCTGACTGACTAACGTTTTCCGTCATTTTACTCCTTACTTTCATCATCGTTCTCATAAATGACATTGATTTCGAACATACATTCTTGATTGATTTACAGTCACGTGAATCGATTGACTTTTTCTATTCAAATTTGAATGGGAATAGTCTAAACATATGTCAAGTCTATATAATATCAGTCTAGAGCGATGATAATCAGTTTGTAAAAACGCATTTGTCGAGCGGTCTCATCATATAACGCTCGCAAATAAATGATTATATCTATGGACAGTCACGTGGATTGCCGACAAAACTGTCTTAATGATTGTTATTATCATTATTACTGCTACAGCTACTACTACTACTACTGCTACCAATACAATCAATGTGATTACTACTACTATCACTACAATTATCACTATTACTGTTACTACAACTGTTGTAATTATTATTATTATCACTATTCTACTGATGATGTCACAGGTATTCAGTGTTTGACAACGCTTCTACCAGTAACACCTTCTAATATATTTCGTTCCCACCCAGAGAAATCAAAAGACAGAGTCGAGGAGATCGGAAGAGTATATTTGGCGATGACCAATATATCGAAATGTCAGTCATATTCCAACCTGTCCAAAAGCAGTGCATGAACAATCCTGATCATCTTTCTTATCCTAAGATGTGTGTGCAATGTCCACCTCTACTCTGGCCATTTGCTTAATCCAAACTCACGTTTTTCATTCTTATTCCAGAATGAGATTATGCTCACCAAATCAGTCTTCATGACTAACGTAAATGGCTGACTGACTAACGTTTTCCGTCATTTTACTCCTTACTTTCATCATCGTTCTCATAAATGACATTGATTTCGAACATACATTCTTGATTGATTTACAGTCACGTGAATCGATTGACTTTTTCTATTCAAATTTGAATGGGAATAGTCTAAACATATGTCAAGTCTATATAATATCAGTCTAGAGCGATGATAATCAGTTTGTAAAAACGCATTTGTCGAGCGGTCTCATCATATAACGCTCGCAAATAAATGATTATATCTATGGACAGTCACGTGGATTGCCGACAAAACTGTCTTAATGATTGTTATTATCATTATTACTGCTACAGCTACTACTACTACTACTGCTACCAATACAATCAATGTGATTACTACTACTATCACTACAATTATCACTATTACTGTTACTACAACTGTTGTAATTATTATTATTATCACTATTCTACTGATGATGTCACAGGTATTCAGTGTTTGACAACGCTTCTACCAGTAACACCTTCTAATATATTTCGTTCCCACCCAGAGAAATCAAAAGACAGAGTCGAGGAGATCGGAAGAGTATATTTGGCGATGACCAATATATCGAAATGTCAGTCATATTCCAACCTGTCCAAAAGCAGTGCATGAACAATCCTGATCATCTTTCTTATCCTAAGATGTGTGTGCAATGTCCACCTCTACTCTGGCCATTTGCTTAATCCAAACTCACGTTTTTCATTCTTATTCCAGAATGAGATTATGCTCACCAAATCAGTCTTCATGACTAACGTAAATGGCTGACTGACTAACGTTTTCCGTCATTTTACTCCTTACTTTCATCATCGTTCTCATAAATGACATTGATTTCGAACATACATTCTTGATTGATTTACAGTCACGTGAATCGATTGACTTTTTCTATTCAAATTTGAATGGGAATAGTCTAAACATATGTCAAGTCTATATAATATCAGTCTAGAGCGATGATAATCAGTTTGTAAAAACGCATTTGTCGAGCGGTCTCATCATATAACGCTCGCAAATAAATGATTATATCTATGGACAGTCACGTGGATTGCCGACAAAACTGTCTTAATGATTGTTATTATCATTATTACTGCTACAGCTACTACTACTACTACTGCTACCAATACAATCAATGTGATTACTACTACTATCACTACAATTATCACTATTACTGTTACTACAACTGTTGTAATTATTATTATTATCACTATTCTACTGATGATGTCACAGGTATTCAGTGTTTGACAACGCTTCTACCAGTAACACCTTCTAATATATTTCGTTCCCACCCAGAGAAATCAAAAGACAGAGTCGAGGAGATCGGAAGAGTATATTTGGCGATGACCAATATATCGAAATGTCAGTCATATTCCAACCTGTCCAAAAGCAGTGCATGAACAATCCTGATCATCTTTCTTATCCTAAGATGTGTGTGCAATGTCCACCTCTACTCTGGCCATTTGCTTAATCCAAACTCACGTTTTTCATTCTTATTCCAGAATGAGATTATGCTCACCAAATCAGTCTTCATGACTAACGTAAATGGCTGACTGACTAACGTTTTCCGTCATTTTACTCCTTACTTTCATCATCGTTCTCATAAATGACATTGATTTCGAACATACATTCTTGATTGATTTACAGTCACGTGAATCGATTGACTTTTTCTATTCAAATTTGAATGGGAATAGTCTAAACATATGTCAAGTCTATATAATATCAGTCTAGAGCGATGATAATCAGTTTGTAAAAACGCATTTGTCGAGCGGTCTCATCATATAACGCTCGCAAATAAATGATTATATCTATGGACAGTCACGTGGATTGCCGACAAAACTGTCTTAATGATTGTTATTATCATTATTACTGCTACAGCTACTACTACTACTACTGCTACCAATACAATCAATGTGATTACTACTACTATCACTACAATTATCACTATTACTGTTACTACAACTGTTGTAATTATTATTATTATCACTATTCTACTGATGATGTCACAGGTATTCAGTGTTTGACAACGCTTCTACCAGTAACACCTTCTAATATATTTCGTTCCCACCCAGAGAAATCAAAAGACAGAGTCGAGGAGATCGGAAGAGTATATTTGGCGATGACCAATATATCGAAATGTCAGTCATATTCCAACCTGTCCAAAAGCAGTGCATGAACAATCCTGATCATCTTTCTTATCCTAAGATGTGTGTGCAATGTCCACCTCTACTCTGGCCATTTGCTTAATCCAAACTCACGTTTTTCATTCTTATTCCAGAATGAGATTATGCTCACCAAATCAGTCTTCATGACTAACGTAAATGGCTGACTGACTAACGTTTTCCGTCATTTTACTCCTTACTTTCATCATCGTTCTCATAAATGACATTGATTTCGAACATACATTCTTGATTGATTTACAGTCACGTGAATCGATTGACTTTTTCTATTCAAATTTGAATGGGAATAGTCTAAACATATGTCAAGTCTATATAATATCAGTCTAGAGCGATGATAATCAGTTTGTAAAAACGCATTTGTCGAGCGGTCTCATCATATAACGCTCGCAAATAAATGATTATATCTATGGACAGTCACGTGGATTGCCGACAAAACTGTCTTAATGATTGTTATTATCATTATTACTGCTACAGCTACTACTACTACTACTGCTACCAATACAATCAATGTGATTACTACTACTATCACTACAATTATCACTATTACTGTTACTACAACTGTTGTAATTATTATTATTATCACTATTCTACTGATGATGTCACAGGTATTCAGTGTTTGACAACGCTTCTACCAGTAACACCTTCTAATATATTTCGTTCCCACCCAGAGAAATCAAAAGACAGAGTCGAGGAGATCGGAAGAGTATATTTGGCGATGACCAATATATCGAAATGTCAGTCATATTCCAACCTGTCCAAAAGCAGTGCATGAACAATCCTGATCATCTTTCTTATCCTAAGATGTGTGTGCAATGTCCACCTCTACTCTGGCCATTTGCTTAATCCAAACTCACGTTTTTCATTCTTATTCCAGAATGAGATTATGCTCACCAAATCAGTCTTCATGACTAACGTAAATGGCTGACTGACTAACGTTTTCCGTCATTTTACTCCTTACTTTCATCATCGTTCTCATAAATGACATTGATTTCGAACATACATTCTTGATTGATTTACAGTCACGTGAATCGATTGACTTTTTCTATTCAAATTTGAATGGGAATAGTCTAAACATATGTCAAGTCTATATAATATCAGTCTAGAGCGATGATAATCAGTTTGTAAAAACGCATTTGTCGAGCGGTCTCATCATATAACGCTCGCAAATAAATGATTATATCTATGGACAGTCACGTGGATTGCCGACAAAACTGTCTTAATGATTGTTATTATCATTATTACTGCTACAGCTACTACTACTACTACTGCTACCAATACAATCAATGTGATTACTACTACTATCACTACAATTATCACTATTACTGTTACTACAACTGTTGTAATTATTATTATTATCACTATTCTACTGATGATGTCACAGGTATTCAGTGTTTGACAACGCTTCTACCAGTAACACCTTCTAATATATTTCGTTCCCACCCAGAGAAATCAAAAGACAGAGTCGAGGAGATCGGAAGAGTATATTTGGCGATGACCAATATATCGAAATGTCAGTCATATTCCAACCTGTCCAAAAGCAGTGCATGAACAATCCTGATCATCTTTCTTATCCTAAGATGTGTGTGCAATGTCCACCTCTACTCTGGCCATTTGCTTAATCCAAACTCACGTTTTTCATTCTTATTCCAGAATGAGATTATGCTCACCAAATCAGTCTTCATGACTAACGTAAATGGCTGACTGACTAACGTTTTCCGTCATTTTACTCCTTACTTTCATCATCGTTCTCATAAATGACATTGATTTCGAACATACATTCTTGATTGATTTACAGTCACGTGAATCGATTGACTTTTTCTATTCAAATTTGAATGGGAATAGTCTAAACATATGTCAAGTCTATATAATATCAGTCTAGAGCGATGATAATCAGTTTGTAAAAACGCATTTGTCGAGCGGTCTCATCATATAACGCTCGCAAATAAATGATTATATCTATGGACAGTCACGTGGATTGCCGACAAAACTGTCTTAATGATTGTTATTATCATTATTACTGCTACAGCTACTACTACTACTGCTACCAATACAATCAATGTGATTACTACTACTATCACTACAATTATCACTATTACTGTTACTACAACTGTTGTAATTATTATTATTATCACTATTCTACTGATGATGTCACAGGTATTCAGTGTTTGACAACGCTTCTACCAGTAACACCTTCTAATATATTTCGTTCCCACCCAGAGAAATCAAAAGACAGAGTCGAGGAGATCGGAAGAGTATATTTGGCGATGACCAATATATCGAAATGTCAGTCATATTCCAACCTGTCCAAAAGCAGTGCATGAACAATCCTGATCATCTTTCTTATCCTAAGATGTGTGTGCAATGTCCACCTCTACTCTGGCCATTTGCTTAATCCAAACTCACGTTTTTCATTCTTATTCCAGAATGAGATTATGCTCACCAAATCAGTCTTCATGACTAACGTAAATGGCTGACTGACTAACGTTTTCCGTCATTTTACTCCTTACTTTCATCATCGTTCTCATAAATGACATTGATTTCGAACATACATTCTTGATTGATTTACAGTCACGTGAATCGATTGACTTTTTCTATTCAAATTTGAATGGGAATAGTCTAAACATATGTCAAGTCTATATAATATCAGTCTAGAGCGATGATAATCAGTTTGTAAAAACGCATTTGTCGAGCGGTCTCATCATATAACGCTCGCAAATAAATGATTATATCTATGGACAGTCACGTGGATTGCCGACAAAACTGTCTTAATGATTGTTATTATCATTATTACTGCTACAGCTACTACTACTACTACTGCTACCAATACAATCAATGTGATTACTACTACTATCACTACAATTATCACTATTACTGTTACTACAACTGTTGTAATTATTATTATTATCACTATTCTACTGATGATGTCACAGGTATTCAGTGTTTGACAACGCTTCTACCAGTAACACCTTCTAATATATTTCGTTCCCACCCAGAGAAATCAAAAGACAGAGTCGAGGAGATCGGAAGAGTATATTTGGCGATGACCAATATATCGAAATGTCAGTCATATTCCAACCTGTCCAAAAGCAGTGCATGAACAATCCTGATCATCTTTCTTATCCTAAGATGTGTGTGCAATGTCCACCTCTACTCTGGCCATTTGCTTAATCCAAACTCACGTTTTTCATTCTTATTCCAGAATGAGATTATGCTCACCAAATCAGTCTTCATGACTAACGTAAATGGCTGACTGACTAACGTTTTCCGTCATTTTACTCCTTACTTTCATCATCGTTCTCATAAATGACATTGATTTCGAACATACATTCTTGATTGATTTACAGTCACGTGAATCGATTGACTTTTTCTATTCAAATTTGAATGGGAATAGTCTAAACATATGTCAAGTCTATATAATATCAGTCTAGAGCGATGATAATCAGTTTGTAAAAACGCATTTGTCGAGCGGTCTCATCATATAACGCTCGCAAATAAATGATTATATCTATGGACAGTCACGTGGATTGCCGACAAAACTGTCTTAATGATTGTTATTATCATTATTACTGCTACAGCTACTACTACTACTACTGCTACCAATACAATCAATGTGATTACTACTACTATCACTACAATTATCACTATTACTGTTACTACAACTGTTGTAATTATTATTATTATCACTATTCTACTGATGATGTCACAGGTATTCAGTGTTTGACAACGCTTCTACCAGTAACACCTTCTAATATATTTCGTTCCCACCCAGAGAAATCAAAAGACAGAGTCGAGGAGATCGGAAGAGTATATTTGGCGATGACCAATATATCGAAATGTCAGTCATATTCCAACCTGTCCAAAAGCAGTGCATGAACAATCCTGATCATCTTTCTTATCCTAAGATGTGTGTGCAATGTCCACCTCTACTCTGGCCATTTGCTTAATCCAAACTCACGTTTTTCATTCTTATTCCAGAATGAGATTATGCTCACCAAATCAGTCTTCATGACTAACGTAAATGGCTGACTGACTAACGTTTTCCGTCATTTTACTCCTTACTTTCATCATCGTTCTCATAAATGACATTGATTTCGAACATACATTCTTGATTGATTTACAGTCACGTGAATCGATTGACTTTTTCTATTCAAATTTGAATGGGAATAGTCTAAACATATGTCAAGTCTATATAATATCAGTCTAGAGCGATGATAATCAGTTTGTAAAAACGCATTTGTCGAGCGGTCTCATCATATAACGCTCGCAAATAAATGATTATATCTATGGACAGTCACGTGGATTGCCGACAAAACTGTCTTAATGATTGTTATTATCATTATTACTGCTACAGCTACTACTACTACTACTGCTACCAATACAATCAATGTGATTACTACTACTATCACTACAATTATCACTATTACTGTTACTACAACTGTTGTAATTATTATTATTATCACTATTCTACTGATGATGTCACAGGTATTCAGTGTTTGACAACGCTTCTACCAGTAACACCTTCTAATATATTTCGTTCCCACCCAGAGAAATCAAAAGACAGAGTCGAGGAGATCGGAAGAGTATATTTGGCGATGACCAATATATCGAAATGTCAGTCATATTCCAACCTGTCCAAAAGCAGTGCATGAACAATCCTGATCATCTTTCTTATCCTAAGATGTGTGTGCAATGTCCACCTCTACTCTGGCCATTTGCTTAATCCAAACTCACGTTTTTCATTCTTATTCCAGAATGAGATTATGCTCACCAAATCAGTCTTCATGACTAACGTAAATGGCTGACTGACTAACGTTTTCCGTCATTTTACTCCTTACTTTCATCATCGTTCTCATAAATGACATTGATTTCGAACATACATTCTTGATTGATTTACAGTCACGTGAATCGATTGACTTTTTCTATTCAAATTTGAATGGGAATAGTCTAAACATATGTCAAGTCTATATAATATCAGTCTAGAGCGATGATAATCAGTTTGTAAAAACGCATTTGTCGAGCGGTCTCATCATATAACGCTCGCAAATAAATGATTATATCTATGGACAGTCACGTGGATTGCCGACAAAACTGTCTTAATGATTGTTATTATCATTATTACTGCTACAGCTACTACTACTACTACTGCTACCAATACAATCAATGTGATTACTACTACTATCACTACAATTATCACTATTACTGTTACTACAACTGTTGTAATTATTATTATTATCACTATTCTACTGATGATGTCACAGGTATTCAGTGTTTGACAACGCTTCTACCAGTAACACCTTCTAATATATTTCGTTCCCACCCAGAGAAATCAAAAGACAGAGTCGAGGAGATCGGAAGAGTATATTTGGCGATGACCAATATATCGAAATGTCAGTCATATTCCAACCTGTCCAAAAGCAGTGCATGAACAATCCTGATCATCTTTCTTATCCTAAGATGTGTGTGCAATGTCCACCTCTACTCTGGCCATTTGCTTAATCCAAACTCACGTTTTTCATTCTTATTCCAGAATGAGATTATGCTCACCAAATCAGTCTTCATGACTAACGTAAATGGCTGACTGACTAACGTTTTCCGTCATTTTACTCCTTACTTTCATCATCGTTCTCATAAATGACATTGATTTCGAACATACATTCTTGATTGATTTACAGTCACGTGAATCGATTGACTTTTTCTATTCAAATTTGAATGGGAATAGTCTAAACATATGTCAAGTCTATATAATATCAGTCTAGAGCGATGATAATCAGTTTGTAAAAACGCATTTGTCGAGCGGTCTCATCATATAACGCTCGCAAATAAATGATTATATCTATGGACAGTCACGTGGATTGCCGACAAAACTGTCTTAATGATTGTTATTATCATTATTACTGCTACAGCTACTACTACTACTACTGCTACCAATACAATCAATGTGATTACTACTACTATCACTACAATTATCACTATTACTGTTACTACAACTGTTGTAATTATTATTATTATCACTATTCTACTGATGATGTCACAGGTATTCAGTGTTTGACAACGCTTCTACCAGTAACACCTTCTAATATATTTCGTTCCCACCCAGAGAAATCAAAAGACAGAGTCGAGGAGATCGGAAGAGTATATTTGGCGATGACCAATATATCGAAATGTCAGTCATATTCCAACCTGTCCAAAAGCAGTGCATGAACAATCCTGATCATCTTTCTTATCCTAAGATGTGTGTGCAATGTCCACCTCTACTCTGGCCATTTGCTTAATCCAAACTCACGTTTTTCATTCTTATTCCAGAATGAGATTATGCTCACCAAATCAGTCTTCATGACTAACGTAAATGGCTGACTGACTAACGTTTTCCGTCATTTTACTCCTTACTTTCATCATCGTTCTCATAAATGACATTGATTTCGAACATACATTCTTGATTGATTTACAGTCACGTGAATCGATTGACTTTTTCTATTCAAATTTGAATGGGAATAGTCTAAACATATGTCAAGTCTATATAATATCAGTCTAGAGCGATGATAATCAGTTTGTAAAAACGCATTTGTCGAGCGGTCTCATCATATAACGCTCGCAAATAAATGATTATATCTATGGACAGTCACGTGGATTGCCGACAAAACTGTCTTAATGATTGTTATTATCATTATTACTGCTACAGCTACTACTACTACTACTGCTACCAATACAATCAATGTGATTACTACTACTATCACTACAATTATCACTATTACTGTTACTACAACTGTTGTAATTATTATTATTATCACTATTCTACTGATGATGTCACAGGTATTCAGTGTTTGACAACGCTTCTACCAGTAACACCTTCTAATATATTTCGTTCCCACCCAGAGAAATCAAAAGACAGAGTCGAGGAGATCGGAAGAGTATATTTGGCGATGACCAATATATCGAAATGTCAGTCATATTCCAACCTGTCCAAAAGCAGTGCATGAACAATCCTGATCATCTTTCTTATCCTAAGATGTGTGTGCAATGTCCACCTCTACTCTGGCCATTTGCTTAATCCAAACTCACGTTTTTCATTCTTATTCCAGAATGAGATTATGCTCACCAAATCAGTCTTCATGACTAACGTAAATGGCTGACTGACTAACGTTTTCCGTCATTTTACTCCTTACTTTCATCATCGTTCTCATAAATGACATTGATTTCGAACATACATTCTTGATTGATTTACAGTCACGTGAATCGATTGACTTTTTCTATTCAAATTTGAATGGGAATAGTCTAAACATATGTCAAGTCTATATAATATCAGTCTAGAGCGATGATAATCAGTTTGTAAAAACGCATTTGTCGAGCGGTCTCATCATATAACGCTCGCAAATAAATGATTATATCTATGGACAGTCACGTGGATTGCCGACAAAACTGTCTTAATGATTGTTATTATCATTATTACTGCTACAGCTACTACTACTACTACTGCTACCAATACAATCAATGTGATTACTACTACTATCACTACAATTATCACTATTACTGTTACTACAACTGTTGTAATTATTATTATTATCACTATTCTACTGATGATGTCACAGGTATTCAGTGTTTGACAACGCTTCTACCAGTAACACCTTCTAATATATTTCGTTCCCACCCAGAGAAATCAAAAGACAGAGTCGAGGAGATCGGAAGAGTATATTTGGCGATGACCAATATATCGAAATGTCAGTCATATTCCAACCTGTCCAAAAGCAGTGCATGAACAATCCTGATCATCTTTCTTATCCTAAGATGTGTGTGCAATGTCCACCTCTACTCTGGCCATTTGCTTAATCCAAACTCACGTTTTTCATTCTTATTCCAGAATGAGATTATGCTCACCAAATCAGTCTTCATGACTAACGTAAATGGCTGACTGACTAACGTTTTCCGTCATTTTACTCCTTACTTTCATCATCGTTCTCATAAATGACATTGATTTCGAACATACATTCTTGATTGATTTACAGTCACGTGAATCGATTGACTTTTTCTATTCAAATTTGAATGGGAATAGTCTAAACATATGTCAAGTCTATATAATATCAGTCTAGAGCGATGATAATCAGTTTGTAAAAACGCATTTGTCGAGCGGTCTCATCATATAACGCTCGCAAATAAATGATTATATCTATGGACAGTCACGTGGATTGCCGACAAAACTGTCTTAATGATTGTTATTATCATTATTACTGCTACAGCTACTACTACTACTACTGCTACCAATACAATCAATGTGATTACTACTACTATCACTACAATTATCACTATTACTGTTACTACAACTGTTGTAATTATTATTATTATCACTATTCTACTGATGATGTCACAGGTATTCAGTGTTTGACAACGCTTCTACCAGTAACACCTTCTAATATATTTCGTTCCCACCCAGAGAAATCAAAAGACAGAGTCGAGGAGATCGGAAGAGTATATTTGGCGATGACCAATATATCGAAATGTCAGTCATATTCCAACCTGTCCAAAAGCAGTGCATGAACAATCCTGATCATCTTTCTTATCCTAAGATGTGTGTGCAATGTCCACCTCTACTCTGGCCATTTGCTTAATCCAAACTCACGTTTTTCATTCTTATTCCAGAATGAGATTATGCTCACCAAATCAGTCTTCATGACTAACGTAAATGGCTGACTGACTAACGTTTTCCGTCATTTTACTCCTTACTTTCATCATCGTTCTCATAAATGACATTGATTTCGAACATACATTCTTGATTGATTTACAGTCACGTGAATCGATTGACTTTTTCTATTCAAATTTGAATGGGAATAGTCTAAACATATGTCAAGTCTATATAATATCAGTCTAGAGCGATGATAATCAGTTTGTAAAAACGCATTTGTCGAGCGGTCTCATCATATAACGCTCGCAAATAAATGATTATATCTATGGACAGTCACGTGGATTGCCGACAAAACTGTCTTAATGATTGTTATTATCATTATTACTGCTACAGCTACTACTACTACTGCTACCAATACAATCAATGTGATTACTACTACTATCACTACAATTATCACTATTACTGTTACTACAACTGTTGTAATTATTATTATTATCACTATTCTACTGATGATGTCACAGGTATTCAGTGTTTGACAACGCTTCTACCAGTAACACCTTCTAATATATTTCGTTCCCACCCAGAGAAATCAAAAGACAGAGTCGAGGAGATCGGAAGAGTATATTTGGCGATGACCAATATATCGAAATGTCAGTCATATTCCAACCTGTCCAAAAGCAGTGCATGAACAATCCTGATCATCTTTCTTATCCTAAGATGTGTGTGCAATGTCCACCTCTACTCTGGCCATTTGCTTAATCCAAACTCACGTTTTTCATTCTTATTCCAGAATGAGATTATGCTCACCAAATCAGTCTTCATGACTAACGTAAATGGCTGACTGACTAACGTTTTCCGTCATTTTACTCCTTACTTTCATCATCGTTCTCATAAATGACATTGATTTCGAACATACATTCTTGATTGATTTACAGTCACGTGAATCGATTGACTTTTTCTATTCAAATTTGAATGGGAATAGTCTAAACATATGTCAAGTCTATATAATATCAGTCTAGAGCGATGATAATCAGTTTGTAAAAACGCATTTGTCGAGCGGTCTCATCATATAACGCTCGCAAATAAATGATTATATCTATGGACAGTCACGTGGATTGCCGACAAAACTGTCTTAATGATTGTTATTATCATTATTACTGCTACAGCTACTACTACTACTACTGCTACCAATACAATCAATGTGATTACTACTACTATCACTACAATTATCACTATTACTGTTACTACAACTGTTGTAATTATTATTATTATCACTATTCTACTGATGATGTCACAGGTATTCAGTGTTTGACAACGCTTCTACCAGTAACACCTTCTAATATATTTCGTTCCCACCCAGAGAAATCAAAAGACAGAGTCGAGGAGATCGGAAGAGTATATTTGGCGATGACCAATATATCGAAATGTCAGTCATATTCCAACCTGTCCAAAAGCAGTGCATGAACAATCCTGATCATCTTTCTTATCCTAAGATGTGTGTGCAATGTCCACCTCTACTCTGGCCATTTGCTTAATCCAAACTCACGTTTTTCATTCTTATTCCAGAATGAGATTATGCTCACCAAATCAGTCTTCATGACTAACGTAAATGGCTGACTGACTAACGTTTTCCGTCATTTTACTCCTTACTTTCATCATCGTTCTCATAAATGACATTGATTTCGAACATACATTCTTGATTGATTTACAGTCACGTGAATCGATTGACTTTTTCTATTCAAATTTGAATGGGAATAGTCTAAACATATGTCAAGTCTATATAATATCAGTCTAGAGCGATGATAATCAGTTTGTAAAAACGCATTTGTCGAGCGGTCTCATCATATAACGCTCGCAAATAAATGATTATATCTATGGACAGTCACGTGGATTGCCGACAAAACTGTCTTAATGATTGTTATTATCATTATTACTGCTACAGCTACTACTACTACTGCTACCAATACAATCAATGTGATTACTACTACTATCACTACAATTATCACTATTACTGTTACTACAACTGTTGTAATTATTATTATTATCACTATTCTACTGATGATGTCACAGGTATTCAGTGTTTGACAACGCTTCTACCAGTAACACCTTCTAATATATTTCGTTCCCACCCAGAGAAATCAAAAGACAGAGTCGAGGAGATCGGAAGAGTATATTTGGCGATGACCAATATATCGAAATGTCAGTCATATTCCAACCTGTCCAAAAGCAGTGCATGAACAATCCTGATCATCTTTCTTATCCTAAGATGTGTGTGCAATGTCCACCTCTACTCTGGCCATTTGCTTAATCCAAACTCACGTTTTTCATTCTTATTCCAGAATGAGATTATGCTCACCAAATCAGTCTTCATGACTAACGTAAATGGCTGACTGACTAACGTTTTCCGTCATTTTACTCCTTACTTTCATCATCGTTCTCATAAATGACATTGATTTCGAACATACATTCTTGATTGATTTACAGTCACGTGAATCGATTGACTTTTTCTATTCAAATTTGAATGGGAATAGTCTAAACATATGTCAAGTCTATATAATATCAGTCTAGAGCGATGATAATCAGTTTGTAAAAACGCATTTGTCGAGCGGTCTCATCATATAACGCTCGCAAATAAATGATTATATCTATGGACAGTCACGTGGATTGCCGACAAAACTGTCTTAATGATTGTTATTATCATTATTACTGCTACAGCTACTACTACTACTACTGCTACCAATACAATCAATGTGATTACTACTACTATCACTACAATTATCACTATTACTGTTACTACAACTGTTGTAATTATTATTATTATCACTATTCTACTGATGATGTCACAGGTATTCAGTGTTTGACAACGCTTCTACCAGTAACACCTTCTAATATATTTCGTTCCCACCCAGAGAAATCAAAAGACAGAGTCGAGGAGATCGGAAGAGTATATTTGGCGATGACCAATATATCGAAATGTCAGTCATATTCCAACCTGTCCAAAAGCAGTGCATGAACAATCCTGATCATCTTTCTTATCCTAAGATGTGTGTGCAATGTCCACCTCTACTCTGGCCATTTGCTTAATCCAAACTCACGTTTTTCATTCTTATTCCAGAATGAGATTATGCTCACCAAATCAGTCTTCATGACTAACGTAAATGGCTGACTGACTAACGTTTTCCGTCATTTTACTCCTTACTTTCATCATCGTTCTCATAAATGACATTGATTTCGAACATACATTCTTGATTGATTTACAGTCACGTGAATCGATTGACTTTTTCTATTCAAATTTGAATGGGAATAGTCTAAACATATGTCAAGTCTATATAATATCAGTCTAGAGCGATGATAATCAGTTTGTAAAAACGCATTTGTCGAGCGGTCTCATCATATAACGCTCGCAAATAAATGATTATATCTATGGACAGTCACGTGGATTGCCGACAAAACTGTCTTAATGATTGTTATTATCATTATTACTGCTACAGCTACTACTACTACTACTGCTACCAATACAATCAATGTGATTACTACTACTATCACTACAATTATCACTATTACTGTTACTACAACTGTTGTAATTATTATTATTATCACTATTCTACTGATGATGTCACAGGTATTCAGTGTTTGACAACGCTTCTACCAGTAACACCTTCTAATATATTTCGTTCCCACCCAGAGAAATCAAAAGACAGAGTCGAGGAGATCGGAAGAGTATATTTGGCGATGACCAATATATCGAAATGTCAGTCATATTCCAACCTGTCCAAAAGCAGTGCATGAACAATCCTGATCATCTTTCTTATCCTAAGATGTGTGTGCAATGTCCACCTCTACTCTGGCCATTTGCTTAATCCAAACTCACGTTTTTCATTCTTATTCCAGAATGAGATTATGCTCACCAAATCAGTCTTCATGACTAACGTAAATGGCTGACTGACTAACGTTTTCCGTCATTTTACTCCTTACTTTCATCATCGTTCTCATAAATGACATTGATTTCGAACATACATTCTTGATTGATTTACAGTCACGTGAATCGATTGACTTTTTCTATTCAAATTTGAATGGGAATAGTCTAAACATATGTCAAGTCTATATAATATCAGTCTAGAGCGATGATAATCAGTTTGTAAAAACGCATTTGTCGAGCGGTCTCATCATATAACGCTCGCAAATAAATGATTATATCTATGGACAGTCACGTGGATTGCCGACAAAACTGTCTTAATGATTGTTATTATCATTATTACTGCTACAGCTACTACTACTACTGCTACCAATACAATCAATGTGATTACTACTACTATCACTACAATTATCACTATTACTGTTACTACAACTGTTGTAATTATTATTATTATCACTATTCTACTGATGATGTCACAGGTATTCAGTGTTTGACAACGCTTCTACCAGTAACACCTTCTAATATATTTCGTTCCCACCCAGAGAAATCAAAAGACAGAGTCGAGGAGATCGGAAGAGTATATTTGGCGATGACCAATATATCGAAATGTCAGTCATATTCCAACCTGTCCAAAAGCAGTGCATGAACAATCCTGATCATCTTTCTTATCCTAAGATGTGTGTGCAATGTCCACCTCTACTCTGGCCATTTGCTTAATCCAAACTCACGTTTTTCATTCTTATTCCAGAATGAGATTATGCTCACCAAATCAGTCTTCATGACTAACGTAAATGGCTGACTGACTAACGTTTTCCGTCATTTTACTCCTTACTTTCATCATCGTTCTCATAAATGACATTGATTTCGAACATACATTCTTGATTGATTTACAGTCACGTGAATCGATTGACTTTTTCTATTCAAATTTGAATGGGAATAGTCTAAACATATGTCAAGTCTATATAATATCAGTCTAGAGCGATGATAATCAGTTTGTAAAAACGCATTTGTCGAGCGGTCTCATCATATAACGCTCGCAAATAAATGATTATATCTATGGACAGTCACGTGGATTGCCGACAAAACTGTCTTAATGATTGTTATTATCATTATTACTGCTACAGCTACTACTACTACTGCTACCAATACAATCAATGTGATTACTACTACTATCACTACAATTATCACTATTACTGTTACTACAACTGTTGTAATTATTATTATTATCACTATTCTACTGATGATGTCACAGGTATTCAGTGTTTGACAACGCTTCTACCAGTAACACCTTCTAATATATTTCGTTCCCACCCAGAGAAATCAAAAGACAGAGTCGAGGAGATCGGAAGAGTATATTTGGCGATGACCAATATATCGAAATGTCAGTCATATTCCAACCTGTCCAAAAGCAGTGCATGAACAATCCTGATCATCTTTCTTATCCTAAGATGTGTGTGCAATGTCCACCTCTACTCTGGCCATTTGCTTAATCCAAACTCACGTTTTTCATTCTTATTCCAGAATGAGATTATGCTCACCAAATCAGTCTTCATGACTAACGTAAATGGCTGACTGACTAACGTTTTCCGTCATTTTACTCCTTACTTTCATCATCGTTCTCATAAATGACATTGATTTCGAACATACATTCTTGATTGATTTACAGTCACGTGAATCGATTGACTTTTTCTATTCAAATTTGAATGGGAATAGTCTAAACATATGTCAAGTCTATATAATATCAGTCTAGAGCGATGATAATCAGTTTGTAAAAACGCATTTGTCGAGCGGTCTCATCATATAACGCTCGCAAATAAATGATTATATCTATGGACAGTCACGTGGATTGCCGACAAAACTGTCTTAATGATTGTTATTATCATTATTACTGCTACAGCTACTACTACTACTGCTACCAATACAATCAATGTGATTACTACTACTATCACTACAATTATCACTATTACTGTTACTACAACTGTTGTAATTATTATTATTATCACTATTCTACTGATGATGTCACAGGTATTCAGTGTTTGACAACGCTTCTACCAGTAACACCTTCTAATATATTTCGTTCCCACCCAGAGAAATCAAAAGACAGAGTCGAGGAGATCGGAAGAGTATATTTGGCGATGACCAATATATCGAAATGTCAGTCATATTCCAACCTGTCCAAAAGCAGTGCATGAACAATCCTGATCATCTTTCTTATCCTAAGATGTGTGTGCAATGTCCACCTCTACTCTGGCCATTTGCTTAATCCAAACTCACGTTTTTCATTCTTATTCCAGAATGAGATTATGCTCACCAAATCAGTCTTCATGACTAACGTAAATGGCTGACTGACTAACGTTTTCCGTCATTTTACTCCTTACTTTCATCATCGTTCTCATAAATGACATTGATTTCGAACATACATTCTTGATTGATTTACAGTCACGTGAATCGATTGACTTTTTCTATTCAAATTTGAATGGGAATAGTCTAAACATATGTCAAGTCTATATAATATCAGTCTAGAGCGATGATAATCAGTTTGTAAAAACGCATTTGTCGAGCGGTCTCATCATATAACGCTCGCAAATAAATGATTATATCTATGGACAGTCACGTGGATTGCCGACAAAACTGTCTTAATGATTGTTATTATCATTATTACTGCTACAGCTACTACTACTACTGCTACCAATACAATCAATGTGATTACTACTACTATCACTACAATTATCACTATTACTGTTACTACAACTGTTGTAATTATTATTATTATCACTATTCTACTGATGATGTCACAGGTATTCAGTGTTTGACAACGCTTCTACCAGTAACACCTTCTAATATATTTCGTTCCCACCCAGAGAAATCAAAAGACAGAGTCGAGGAGATCGGAAGAGTATATTTGGCGATGACCAATATATCGAAATGTCAGTCATATTCCAACCTGTCCAAAAGCAGTGCATGAACAATCCTGATCATCTTTCTTATCCTAAGATGTGTGTGCAATGTCCACCTCTACTCTGGCCATTTGCTTAATCCAAACTCACGTTTTTCATTCTTATTCCAGAATGAGATTATGCTCACCAAATCAGTCTTCATGACTAACGTAAATGGCTGACTGACTAACGTTTTCCGTCATTTTACTCCTTACTTTCATCATCGTTCTCATAAATGACATTGATTTCGAACATACATTCTTGATTGATTTACAGTCACGTGAATCGATTGACTTTTTCTATTCAAATTTGAATGGGAATAGTCTAAACATATGTCAAGTCTATATAATATCAGTCTAGAGCGATGATAATCAGTTTGTAAAAACGCATTTGTCGAGCGGTCTCATCATATAACGCTCGCAAATAAATGATTATATCTATGGACAGTCACGTGGATTGCCGACAAAACTGTCTTAATGATTGTTATTATCATTATTACTGCTACTAGCTACTACTACTACTGCTACCAATACAATCAATGTGATTACTACTACTATCACTACAATTATCACTATTACTGTTACTACAACTGTTGTAATTATTATTATTATCACTATTCTACTGATGATGTCACAGGTATTCAGTGTTTGACAACGCTTCTACCAGTAACACCTTCTAATATATTTCGTTCCCACCCAGAGAAATCAAAAGACAGAGTCGAGGAGATCGGAAGAGTATATTTGGCGATGACCAATATATCGAAATGTCAGTCATATTCCAACCTGTCCAAAAGCAGTGCATGAACAATCCTGATCATCTTTCTTATCCTAAGATGTGTGTGCAATGTCCACCTCTACTCTGGCCATTTGCTTAATCCAAACTCACGTTTTTCATTCTTATTCCAGAATGAGATTATGCTCACCAAATCAGTCTTCATGACTAACGTAAATGGCTGACTGACTAACGTTTTCCGTCATTTTACTCCTTACTTTCATCATCGTTCTCATAAATGACATTGATTTCGAACATACATTCTTGATTGATTTACAGTCACGTGAATCGATTGACTTTTTCTATTCAAATTTGAATGGGAATAGTCTAAACATATGTCAAGTCTATATAATATCAGTCTAGAGCGATGATAATCAGTTTGTAAAAACGCATTTGTCGAGCGGTCTCATCATATAACGCTCGCAAATAAATGATTATATCTATGGACAGTCACGTGGATTGCCGACAAAACTGTCTTAATGATTGTTATTATCATTATTACTGCTACAGCTACTACTACTACTGCTACCAATACAATCAATGTGATTACTACTACTATCACTACAATTATCACTATTACTGTTACTACAACTGTTGTAATTATTATTATTATCACTATTCTACTGATGATGTCACAGGTATTCAGTGTTTGACAACGCTTCTACCAGTAACACCTTCTAATATATTTCGTTCCCACCCAGAGAAATCAAAAGACAGAGTCGAGGAGATCGGAAGAGTATATTTGGCGATGACCAATATATCGAAATGTCAGTCATATTCCAACCTGTCCAAAAGCAGTGCATGAACAATCCTGATCATCTTTCTTATCCTAAGATGTGTGTGCAATGTCCACCTCTACTCTGGCCATTTGCTTAATCCAAACTCACGTTTTTCATTCTTATTCCAGAATGAGATTATGCTCACCAAATCAGTCTTCATGACTAACGTAAATGGCTGACTGACTAACGTTTTCCGTCATTTTACTCCTTACTTTCATCATCGTTCTCATAAATGACATTGATTTCGAACATACATTCTTGATTGATTTACAGTCACGTGAATCGATTGACTTTTTCTATTCAAATTTGAATGGGAATAGTCTAAACATATGTCAAGTCTATATAATATCAGTCTAGAGCGATGATAATCAGTTTGTAAAAACGCATTTGTCGAGCGGTCTCATCATATAACGCTCGCAAATAAATGATTATATCTATGGACAGTCACGTGGATTGCCGACAAAACTGTCTTAATGATTGTTATTATCATTATTACTGCTACAGCTACTACTACTACTGCTACCAATACAATCAATGTGATTACTACTACTATCACTACAATTATCACTATTACTGTTACTACAACTGTTGTAATTATTATTATTATCACTATTCTACTGATGATGTCACAGGTATTCAGTGTTTGACAACGCTTCTACCAGTAACACCTTCTAATATATTTCGTTCCCACCCAGAGAAATCAAAAGACAGAGTCGAGGAGATCGGAAGAGTATATTTGGCGATGACCAATATATCGAAATGTCAGTCATATTCCAACCTGTCCAAAAGCAGTGCATGAACAATCCTGATCATCTTTCTTATCCTAAGATGTGTGTGCAATGTCCACCTCTACTCTGGCCATTTGCTTAATCCAAACTCACGTTTTTCATTCTTATTCCAGAATGAGATTATGCTCACCAAATCAGTCTTCATGACTAACGTAAATGGCTGACTGACTAACGTTTTCCGTCATTTTACTCCTTACTTTCATCATCGTTCTCATAAATGACATTGATTTCGAACATACATTCTTGATTGATTTACAGTCACGTGAATCGATTGACTTTTTCTATTCAAATTTGAATGGGAATAGTCTAAACATATGTCAAGTCTATATAATATCAGTCTAGAGCGATGATAATCAGTTTGTAAAAACGCATTTGTCGAGCGGTCTCATCATATAACGCTCGCAAATAAATGATTATATCTATGGACAGTCACGTGGATTGCCGACAAAACTGTCTTAATGATTGTTATTATCATTATTACTGCTACAGCTACTACTACTACTGCTACCAATACAATCAATGTGATTACTACTACTATCACTACAATTATCACTATTACTGTTACTACAACTGTTGTAATTATTATTATTATCACTATTCTACTGATGATGTCACAGGTATTCAGTGTTTGACAACGCTTCTACCAGTAACACCTTCTAATATATTTCGTTCCCACCCAGAGAAATCAAAAGACAGAGTCGAGGAGATCGGAAGAGTATATTTGGCGATGACCAATATATCGAAATGTCAGTCATATTCCAACCTGTCCAAAAGCAGTGCATGAACAATCCTGATCATCTTTCTTATCCTAAGATGTGTGTGCAATGTCCACCTCTACTCTGGCCATTTGCTTAATCCAAACTCACGTTTTTCATTCTTATTCCAGAATGAGATTATGCTCACCAAATCAGTCTTCATGACTAACGTAAATGGCTGACTGACTAACGTTTTCCGTCATTTTACTCCTTACTTTCATCATCGTTCTCATAAATGACATTGATTTCGAACATACATTCTTGATTGATTTACAGTCACGTGAATCGATTGACTTTTTCTATTCAAATTTGAATGGGAATAGTCTAAACATATGTCAAGTCTATATAATATCAGTCTAGAGCGATGATAATCAGTTTGTAAAAACGCATTTGTCGAGCGGTCTCATCATATAACGCTCGCAAATAAATGATTATATCTATGGACAGTCACGTGGATTGCCGACAAAACTGTCTTAATGATTGTTATTATCATTATTACTGCTACAGCTACTACTACTACTACTGCTACCAATACAATCAATGTGATTACTACTACTATCACTACAATTATCACTATTACTGTTACTACAACTGTTGTAATTATTATTATTATCACTATTCTACTGATGATGTCACAGGTATTCAGTGTTTGACAACGCTTCTACCAGTAACACCTTCTAATATATTTCGTTCCCACCCAGAGAAATCAAAAGACAGAGTCGAGGAGATCGGAAGAGTATATTTGGCGATGACCAATATATCGAAATGTCAGTCATATTCCAACCTGTCCAAAAGCAGTGCATGAACAATCCTGATCATCTTTCTTATCCTAAGATGTGTGTGCAATGTCCACCTCTACTCTGGCCATTTGCTTAATCCAAACTCACGTTTTTCATTCTTATTCCAGAATGAGATTATGCTCACCAAATCAGTCTTCATGACTAACGTAAATGGCTGACTGACTAACGTTTTCCGTCATTTTACTCCTTACTTTCATCATCGTTCTCATAAATGACATTGATTTCGAACATACATTCTTGATTGATTTACAGTCACGTGAATCGATTGACTTTTTCTATTCAAATTTGAATGGGAATAGTCTAAACATATGTCAAGTCTATATAATATCAGTCTAGAGCGATGATAATCAGTTTGTAAAAACGCATTTGTCGAGCGGTCTCATCATATAACGCTCGCAAATAAATGATTATATCTATGGACAGTCACGTGGATTGCCGACAAAACTGTCTTAATGATTGTTATTATCATTATTACTGCTACAGCTACTACTACTACTGCTACCAATACAATCAATGTGATTACTACTACTATCACTACAATTATCACTATTACTGTTACTACAACTGTTGTAATTATTATTATTATCACTATTCTACTGATGATGTCACAGGTATTCAGTGTTTGACAACGCTTCTACCAGTAACACCTTCTAATATATTTCGTTCCCACCCAGAGAAATCAAAAGACAGAGTCGAGGAGATCGGAAGAGTATATTTGGCGATGACCAATATATCGAAATGTCAGTCATATTCCAACCTGTCCAAAAGCAGTGCATGAACAATCCTGATCATCTTTCTTATCCTAAGATGTGTGTGCAATGTCCACCTCTACTCTGGCCATTTGCTTAATCCAAACTCACGTTTTTCATTCTTATTCCAGAATGAGATTATGCTCACCAAATCAGTCTTCATGACTAACGTAAATGGCTGACTGACTAACGTTTTCCGTCATTTTACTCCTTACTTTCATCATCGTTCTCATAAATGACATTGATTTCGAACATACATTCTTGATTGATTTACAGTCACGTGAATCGATTGACTTTTTCTATTCAAATTTGAATGGGAATAGTCTAAACATATGTCAAGTCTATATAATATCAGTCTAGAGCGATGATAATCAGTTTGTAAAAACGCATTTGTCGAGCGGTCTCATCATATAACGCTCGCAAATAAATGATTATATCTATGGACAGTCACGTGGATTGCCGACAAAACTGTCTTAATGATTGTTATTATCATTATTACTGCTACAGCTACTACTACTACTGCTACCAATACAATCAATGTGATTACTACTACTATCACTACAATTATCACTATTACTGTTACTACAACTGTTGTAATTATTATTATTATCACTATTCTACTGATGATGTCACAGGTATTCAGTGTTTGACAACGCTTCTACCAGTAACACCTTCTAATATATTTCGTTCCCACCCAGAGAAATCAAAAGACAGAGTCGAGGAGATCGGAAGAGTATATTTGGCGATGACCAATATATCGAAATGTCAGTCATATTCCAACCTGTCCAAAAGCAGTGCATGAACAATCCTGATCATCTTTCTTATCCTAAGATGTGTGTGCAATGTCCACCTCTACTCTGGCCATTTGCTTAATCCAAACTCACGTTTTTCATTCTTATTCCAGAATGAGATTATGCTCACCAAATCAGTCTTCATGACTAACGTAAATGGCTGACTGACTAACGTTTTCCGTCATTTTACTCCTTACTTTCATCATCGTTCTCATAAATGACATTGATTTCGAACATACATTCTTGATTGATTTACAGTCACGTGAATCGATTGACTTTTTCTATTCAAATTTGAATGGGAATAGTCTAAACATATGTCAAGTCTATATAATATCAGTCTAGAGCGATGATAATCAGTTTGTAAAAACGCATTTGTCGAGCGGTCTCATCATATAACGCTCGCAAATAAATGATTATATCTATGGACAGTCACGTGGATTGCCGACAAAACTGTCTTAATGATTGTTATTATCATTATTACTGCTACAGCTACTACTACTACTACTGCTACCAATACAATCAATGTGATTACTACTACTATCACTACAATTATCACTATTACTGTTACTACAACTGTTGTAATTATTATTATTATCACTATTCTACTGATGATGTCACAGGTATTCAGTGTTTGACAACGCTTCTACCAGTAACACCTTCTAATATATTTCGTTCCCACCCAGAGAAATCAAAAGACAGAGTCGAGGAGATCGGAAGAGTATATTTGGCGATGACCAATATATCGAAATGTCAGTCATATTCCAACCTGTCCAAAAGCAGTGCATGAACAATCCTGATCATCTTTCTTATCCTAAGATGTGTGTGCAATGTCCACCTCTACTCTGGCCATTTGCTTAATCCAAACTCACGTTTTTCATTCTTATTCCAGAATGAGATTATGCTCACCAAATCAGTCTTCATGACTAACGTAAATGGCTGACTGACTAACGTTTTCCGTCATTTTACTCCTTACTTTCATCATCGTTCTCATAAATGACATTGATTTCGAACATACATTCTTGATTGATTTACAGTCACGTGAATCGATTGACTTTTTCTATTCAAATTTGAATGGGAATAGTCTAAACATATGTCAAGTCTATATAATATCAGTCTAGAGCGATGATAATCAGTTTGTAAAAACGCATTTGTCGAGCGGTCTCATCATATAACGCTCGCAAATAAATGATTATATCTATGGACAGTCACGTGGATTGCCGACAAAACTGTCTTAATGATTGTTATTATCATTATTACTGCTACAGCTACTACTACTACTGCTACCAATACAATCAATGTGATTACTACTACTATCACTACAATTATCACTATTACTGTTACTACAACTGTTGTAATTATTATTATTATCACTATTCTACTGATGATGTCACAGGTATTCAGTGTTTGACAACGCTTCTACCAGTAACACCTTCTAATATATTTCGTTCCCACCCAGAGAAATCAAAAGACAGAGTCGAGGAGATCGGAAGAGTATATTTGGCGATGACCAATATATCGAAATGTCAGTCATATTCCAACCTGTCCAAAAGCAGTGCATGAACAATCCTGATCATCTTTCTTATCCTAAGATGTGTGTGCAATGTCCACCTCTACTCTGGCCATTTGCTTAATCCAAACTCACGTTTTTCATTCTTATTCCAGAATGAGATTATGCTCACCAAATCAGTCTTCATGACTAACGTAAATGGCTGACTGACTAACGTTTTCCGTCATTTTACTCCTTACTTTCATCATCGTTCTCATAAATGACATTGATTTCGAACATACATTCTTGATTGATTTACAGTCACGTGAATCGATTGACTTTTTCTATTCAAATTTGAATGGGAATAGTCTAAACATATGTCAAGTCTATATAATATCAGTCTAGAGCGATGATAATCAGTTTGTAAAAACGCATTTGTCGAGCGGTCTCATCATATAACGCTCGCAAATAAATGATTATATCTATGGACAGTCACGTGGATTGCCGACAAAACTGTCTTAATGATTGTTATTATCATTATTACTGCTACAGCTACTACTACTACTACTGCTACCAATACAATCAATGTGATTACTACTACTATCACTACAATTATCACTATTACTGTTACTACAACTGTTGTAATTATTATTATTATCACTATTCTACTGATGATGTCACAGGTATTCAGTGTTTGACAACGCTTCTACCAGTAACACCTTCTAATATATTTCGTTCCCACCCAGAGAAATCAAAAGACAGAGTCGAGGAGATCGGAAGAGTATATTTGGCGATGACCAATATATCGAAATGTCAGTCATATTCCAACCTGTCCAAAAGCAGTGCATGAACAATCCTGATCATCTTTCTTATCCTAAGATGTGTGTGCAATGTCCACCTCTACTCTGGCCATTTGCTTAATCCAAACTCACGTTTTTCATTCTTATTCCAGAATGAGATTATGCTCACCAAATCAGTCTTCATGACTAACGTAAATGGCTGACTGACTAACGTTTTCCGTCATTTTACTCCTTACTTTCATCATCGTTCTCATAAATGACATTGATTTCGAACATACATTCTTGATTGATTTACAGTCACGTGAATCGATTGACTTTTTCTATTCAAATTTGAATGGGAATAGTCTAAACATATGTCAAGTCTATATAATATCAGTCTAGAGCGATGATAATCAGTTTGTAAAAACGCATTTGTCGAGCGGTCTCATCATATAACGCTCGCAAATAAATGATTATATCTATGGACAGTCACGTGGATTGCCGACAAAACTGTCTTAATGATTGTTATTATCATTATTACTGCTACAGCTACTACTACTACTGCTACCAATACAATCAATGTGATTACTACTACTATCACTACAATTATCACTATTACTGTTACTACAACTGTTGTAATTATTATTATTATCACTATTCTACTGATGATGTCACAGGTATTCAGTGTTTGACAACGCTTCTACCAGTAACACCTTCTAATATATTTCGTTCCCACCCAGAGAAATCAAAAGACAGAGTCGAGGAGATCGGAAGAGTATATTTGGCGATGACCAATATATCGAAATGTCAGTCATATTCCAACCTGTCCAAAAGCAGTGCATGAACAATCCTGATCATCTTTCTTATCCTAAGATGTGTGTGCAATGTCCACCTCTACTCTGGCCATTTGCTTAATCCAAACTCACGTTTTTCATTCTTATTCCAGAATGAGATTATGCTCACCAAATCAGTCTTCATGACTAACGTAAATGGCTGACTGACTAACGTTTTCCGTCATTTTACTCCTTACTTTCATCATCGTTCTCATAAATGACATTGATTTCGAACATACATTCTTGATTGATTTACAGTCACGTGAATCGATTGACTTTTTCTATTCAAATTTGAATGGGAATAGTCTAAACATATGTCAAGTCTATATAATATCAGTCTAGAGCGATGATAATCAGTTTGTAAAAACGCATTTGTCGAGCGGTCTCATCATATAACGCTCGCAAATAAATGATTATATCTATGGACAGTCACGTGGATTGCCGACAAAACTGTCTTAATGATTGTTATTATCATTATTACTGCTACAGCTACTACTACTACTGCTACCAATACAATCAATGTGATTACTACTACTATCACTACAATTATCACTATTACTGTTACTACAACTGTTGTAATTATTATTATTATCACTATTCTACTGATGATGTCACAGGTATTCAGTGTTTGACAACGCTTCTACCAGTAACACCTTCTAATATATTTCGTTCCCACCCAGAGAAATCAAAAGACAGAGTCGAGGAGATCGGAAGAGTATATTTGGCGATGACCAATATATCGAAATGTCAGTCATATTCCAACCTGTCCAAAAGCAGTGCATGAACAATCCTGATCATCTTTCTTATCCTAAGATGTGTGTGCAATGTCCACCTCTACTCTGGCCATTTGCTTAATCCAAACTCACGTTTTTCATTCTTATTCCAGAATGAGATTATGCTCACCAAATCAGTCTTCATGACTAACGTAAATGGCTGACTGACTAACGTTTTCCGTCATTTTACTCCTTACTTTCATCATCGTTCTCATAAATGACATTGATTTCGAACATACATTCTTGATTGATTTACAGTCACGTGAATCGATTGACTTTTTCTATTCAAATTTGAATGGGAATAGTCTAAACATATGTCAAGTCTATATAATATCAGTCTAGAGCGATGATAATCAGTTTGTAAAAACGCATTTGTCGAGCGGTCTCATCATATAACGCTCGCAAATAAATGATTATATCTATGGACAGTCACGTGGATTGCCGACAAAACTGTCTTAATGATTGTTATTATCATTATTACTGCTACAGCTACTACTACTACTACTGCTACCAATACAATCAATGTGATTACTACTACTATCACTACAATTATCACTATTACTGTTACTACAACTGTTGTAATTATTATTATTATCACTATTCTACTGATGATGTCACAGGTATTCAGTGTTTGACAACGCTTCTACCAGTAACACCTTCTAATATATTTCGTTCCCACCCAGAGAAATCAAAAGACAGAGTCGAGGAGATCGGAAGAGTATATTTGGCGATGACCAATATATCGAAATGTCAGTCATATTCCAACCTGTCCAAAAGCAGTGCATGAACAATCCTGATCATCTTTCTTATCCTAAGATGTGTGTGCAATGTCCACCTCTACTCTGGCCATTTGCTTAATCCAAACTCACGTTTTTCATTCTTATTCCAGAATGAGATTATGCTCACCAAATCAGTCTTCATGACTAACGTAAATGGCTGACTGACTAACGTTTTCCGTCATTTTACTCCTTACTTTCATCATCGTTCTCATAAATGACATTGATTTCGAACATACATTCTTGATTGATTTACAGTCACGTGAATCGATTGACTTTTTCTATTCAAATTTGAATGGGAATAGTCTAAACATATGTCAAGTCTATATAATATCAGTCTAGAGCGATGATAATCAGTTTGTAAAAACGCATTTGTCGAGCGGTCTCATCATATAACGCTCGCAAATAAATGATTATATCTATGGACAGTCACGTGGATTGCCGACAAAACTGTCTTAATGATTGTTATTATCATTATTACTGCTACAGCTACTACTACTACTGCTACCAATACAATCAATGTGATTACTACTACTATCACTACAATTATCACTATTACTGTTACTACAACTGTTGTAATTATTATTATTATCACTATTCTACTGATGATGTCACAGGTATTCAGTGTTTGACAACGCTTCTACCAGTAACACCTTCTAATATATTTCGTTCCCACCCAGAGAAATCAAAAGACAGAGTCGAGGAGATCGGAAGAGTATATTTGGCGATGACCAATATATCGAAATGTCAGTCATATTCCAACCTGTCCAAAAGCAGTGCATGAACAATCCTGATCATCTTTCTTATCCTAAGATGTGTGTGCAATGTCCACCTCTACTCTGGCCATTTGCTTAATCCAAACTCACGTTTTTCATTCTTATTCCAGAATGAGATTATGCTCACCAAATCAGTCTTCATGACTAACGTAAATGGCTGACTGACTAACGTTTTCCGTCATTTTACTCCTTACTTTCATCATCGTTCTCATAAATGACATTGATTTCGAACATACATTCTTGATTGATTTACAGTCACGTGAATCGATTGACTTTTTCTATTCAAATTTGAATGGGAATAGTCTAAACATATGTCAAGTCTATATAATATCAGTCTAGAGCGATGATAATCAGTTTGTAAAAACGCATTTGTCGAGCGGTCTCATCATATAACGCTCGCAAATAAATGATTATATCTATGGACAGTCACGTGGATTGCCGACAAAACTGTCTTAATGATTGTTATTATCATTATTACTGCTACAGCTACTACTACTACTGCTACCAATACAATCAATGTGATTACTACTACTATCACTACAATTATCACTATTACTGTTACTACAACTGTTGTAATTATTATTATTATCACTATTCTACTGATGATGTCACAGGTATTCAGTGTTTGACAACGCTTCTACCAGTAACACCTTCTAATATATTTCGTTCCCACCCAGAGAAATCAAAAGACAGAGTCGAGGAGATCGGAAGAGTATATTTGGCGATGACCAATATATCGAAATGTCAGTCATATTCCAACCTGTCCAAAAGCAGTGCATGAACAATCCTGATCATCTTTCTTATCCTAAGATGTGTGTGCAATGTCCACCTCTACTCTGGCCATTTGCTTAATCCAAACTCACGTTTTTCATTCTTATTCCAGAATGAGATTATGCTCACCAAATCAGTCTTCATGACTAACGTAAATGGCTGACTGACTAACGTTTTCCGTCATTTTACTCCTTACTTTCATCATCGTTCTCATAAATGACATTGATTTCGAACATACATTCTTGATTGATTTACAGTCACGTGAATCGATTGACTTTTTCTATTCAAATTTGAATGGGAATAGTCTAAACATATGTCAAGTCTATATAATATCAGTCTAGAGCGATGATAATCAGTTTGTAAAAACGCATTTGTCGAGCGGTCTCATCATATAACGCTCGCAAATAAATGATTATATCTATGGACAGTCACGTGGATTGCCGACAAAACTGTCTTAATGATTGTTATTATCATTATTACTGCTACAGCTACTACTACTACTACTGCTACCAATACAATCAATGTGATTACTACTACTATCACTACAATTATCACTATTACTGTTACTACAACTGTTGTCATTATTATTATTATCACTATTCTACTGATGATGTCACAGGTATTCAGTGTTTGACAACGCTTCTACCAGTAACACCTTCTAATATATTTCGTTCCCACCCAGAGAAATCAAAAGACAGAGTCGAGGAGATCGGAAGAGTATATTTGGCGATGACCAATATATCGAAATGTCAGTCATATTCCAACCTGTCCAAAAGCAGTGCATGAACAATCCTGATCATCTTTCTTATCCTAAGATGTGTGTGCAATGTCCACCTCTACTCTGGCCATTTGCTTAATCCAAACTCACGTTTTTCATTCTTATTCCAGAATGAGATTATGCTCACCAAATCAGTCTTCATGACTAACGTAAATGGCTGACTGACTAACGTTTTCCGTCATTTTACTCCTTACTTTCATCATCGTTCTCATAAATGACATTGATTTCGAACATACATTCTTGATTGATTTACAGTCACGTGAATCGATTGACTTTTTCTATTCAAATTTGAATGGGAATAGTCTAAACATATGTCAAGTCTATATAATATCAGTCTAGAGCGATGATAATCAGTTTGTAAAAACGCATTTGTCGAGCGGTCTCATCATATAACGCTCGCAAATAAATGATTATATCTATGGACAGTCACGTGGATTGCCGACAAAACTGTCTTAATGATTGTTATTATCATTATTACTGCTACAGCTACTACTACTACTACTGCTACCAATACAATCAATGTGATTACTACTACTATCACTACAATTATCACTATTACTGTTACTACAACTGTTGTAATTATTATTATTATCACTATTCTACTGATGATGTCACAGGTATTCAGTGTTTGACAACGCTTCTACCAGTAACACCTTCTAATATATTTCGTTCCCACCCAGAGAAATCAAAAGACAGAGTCGAGGAGATCGGAAGAGTATATTTGGCGATGACCAATATATCGAAATGTCAGTCATATTCCAACCTGTCCAAAAGCAGTGCATGAACAATCCTGATCATCTTTCTTATCCTAAGATGTGTGTGCAATGTCCACCTCTACTCTGGCCATTTGCTTAATCCAAACTCACGTTTTTCATTCTTATTCCAGAATGAGATTATGCTCACCAAATCAGTCTTCATGACTAACGTAAATGGCTGACTGACTAACGTTTTCCGTCATTTTACTCCTTACTTTCATCATCGTTCTCATAAATGACATTGATTTCGAACATACATTCTTGATTGATTTACAGTCACGTGAATCGATTGACTTTTTCTATTCAAATTTGAATGGGAATAGTCTAAACATATGTCAAGTCTATATAATATCAGTCTAGAGCGATGATAATCAGTTTGTAAAAACGCATTTGTCGAGCGGTCTCATCATATAACGCTCGCAAATAAATGATTATATCTATGGACAGTCACGTGGATTGCCGACAAAACTGTCTTAATGATTGTTATTATCATTATTACTGCTACAGCTACTACTACTACTACTGCTACCAATACAATCAATGTGATTACTACTACTATCACTACAATTATCACTATTACTGTTACTACAACTGTTGTAATTATTATTATTATCACTATTCTACTGATGATGTCACAGGTATTCAGTGTTTGACAACGCTTCTACCAGTAACACCTTCTAATATATTTCGTTCCCACCCAGAGAAATCAAAAGACAGAGTCGAGGAGATCGGAAGAGTATATTTGGCGATGACCAATATATCGAAATGTCAGTCATATTCCAACCTGTCCAAAAGCAGTGCATGAACAATCCTGATCATCTTTCTTATCCTAAGATGTGTGTGCAATGTCCACCTCTACTCTGGCCATTTGCTTAATCCAAACTCACGTTTTTCATTCTTATTCCAGAATGAGATTATGCTCACCAAATCAGTCTTCATGACTAACGTAAATGGCTGACTGACTAACGTTTTCCGTCATTTTACTCCTTACTTTCATCATCGTTCTCATAAATGACATTGATTTCGAACATACATTCTTGATTGATTTACAGTCACGTGAATCGATTGACTTTTTCTATTCAAATTTGAATGGGAATAGTCTAAACATATGTCAAGTCTATATAATATCAGTCTAGAGCGATGATAATCAGTTTGTAAAAACGCATTTGTCGAGCGGTCTCATCATATAACGCTCGCAAATAAATGATTATATCTATGGACAGTCACGTGGATTGCCGACAAAACTGTCTTAATGATTGTTATTATCATTATTACTGCTACAGCTACTACTACTACTACTGCTACCAATACAATCAATGTGATTACTACTACTATCACTACAATTATCACTATTACTGTTACTACAACTGTTGTAATTATTATTATTATCACTATTCTACTGATGATGTCACAGGTATTCAGTGTTTGACAACGCTTCTACCAGTAACACCTTCTAATATATTTCGTTCCCACCCAGAGAAATCAAAAGACAGAGTCGAGGAGATCGGAAGAGTATATTTGGCGATGACCAATATATCGAAATGTCAGTCATATTCCAACCTGTCCAAAAGCAGTGCATGAACAATCCTGATCATCTTTCTTATCCTAAGATGTGTGTGCAATGTCCACCTCTACTCTGGCCATTTGCTTAATCCAAACTCACGTTTTTCATTCTTATTCCAGAATGAGATTATGCTCACCAAATCAGTCTTCATGACTAACGTAAATGGCTGACTGACTAACGTTTTCCGTCATTTTACTCCTTACTTTCATCATCGTTCTCATAAATGACATTGATTTCGAACATACATTCTTGATTGATTTACAGTCACGTGAATCGATTGACTTTTTCTATTCAAATTTGAATGGGAATAGTCTAAACATATGTCAAGTCTATATAATATCAGTCTAGAGCGATGATAATCAGTTTGTAAAAACGCATTTGTCGAGCGGTCTCATCATATAACGCTCGCAAATAAATGATTATATCTATGGACAGTCACGTGGATTGCCGACAAAACTGTCTTAATGATTGTTATTATCATTATTACTGCTACAGCTACTACTACTACTACTGCTACCAATACAATCAATGTGATTACTACTACTATCACTACAATTATCACTATTACTGTTACTACAACTGTTGTAATTATTATTATTATCACTATTCTACTGATGATGTCACAGGTATTCAGTGTTTGACAACGCTTCTACCAGTAACACCTTCTAATATATTTCGTTCCCACCCAGAGAAATCAAAAGACAGAGTCGAGGAGATCGGAAGAGTATATTTGGCGATGACCAATATATCGAAATGTCAGTCATATTCCAACCTGTCCAAAAGCAGTGCATGAACAATCCTGATCATCTTTCTTATCCTAAGATGTGTGTGCAATGTCCACCTCTACTCTGGCCATTTGCTTAATCCAAACTCACGTTTTTCATTCTTATTCCAGAATGAGATTATGCTCACCAAATCAGTCTTCATGACTAACGTAAATGGCTGACTGACTAACGTTTTCCGTCATTTTACTCCTTACTTTCATCATCGTTCTCATAAATGACATTGATTTCGAACATACATTCTTGATTGATTTACAGTCACGTGAATCGATTGACTTTTTCTATTCAAATTTGAATGGGAATAGTCTAAACATATGTCAAGTCTATATAATATCAGTCTAGAGCGATGATAATCAGTTTGTAAAAACGCATTTGTCGAGCGGTCTCATCATATAACGCTCGCAAATAAATGATTATATCTATGGACAGTCACGTGGATTGCCGACAAAACTGTCTTAATGATTGTTATTATCATTATTACTGCTACAGCTACTACTACTACTGCTACCAATACAATCAATGTGATTACTACTACTATCACTACAATTATCACTATTACTGTTACTACAACTGTTGTAATTATTATTATTATCACTATTCTACTGATGATGTCACAGGTATTCAGTGTTTGACAACGCTTCTACCAGTAACACCTTCTAATATATTTCGTTCCCACCCAGAGAAATCAAAAGACAGAGTCGAGGAGATCGGAAGAGTATATTTGGCGATGACCAATATATCGAAATGTCAGTCATATTCCAACCTGTCCAAAAGCAGTGCATGAACAATCCTGATCATCTTTCTTATCCTAAGATGTGTGTGCAATGTCCACCTCTACTCTGGCCATTTGCTTAATCCAAACTCACGTTTTTCATTCTTATTCCAGAATGAGATTATGCTCACCAAATCAGTCTTCATGACTAACGTAAATGGCTGACTGACTAACGTTTTCCGTCATTTTACTCCTTACTTTCATCATCGTTCTCATAAATGACATTGATTTCGAACATACATTCTTGATTGATTTACAGTCACGTGAATCGATTGACTTTTTCTATTCAAATTTGAATGGGAATAGTCTAAACATATGTCAAGTCTATATAATATCAGTCTAGAGCGATGATAATCAGTTTGTAAAAACGCATTTGTCGAGCGGTCTCATCATATAACGCTCGCAAATAAATGATTATATCTATGGACAGTCACGTGGATTGCCGACAAAACTGTCTTAATGATTGTTATTATCATTATTACTGCTACAGCTACTACTACTACTACTGCTACCAATACAATCAATGTGATTACTACTACTATCACTACAATTATCACTATTACTGTTACTACAACTGTTGTAATTATTATTATTATCACTATTCTACTGATGATGTCACAGGTATTCAGTGTTTGACAACGCTTCTACCAGTAACACCTTCTAATATATTTCGTTCCCACCCAGAGAAATCAAAAGACAGAGTCGAGGAGATCGGAAGAGTATATTTGGCGATGACCAATATATCGAAATGTCAGTCATATTCCAACCTGTCCAAAAGCAGTGCATGAACAATCCTGATCATCTTTCTTATCCTAAGATGTGTGTGCAATGTCCACCTCTACTCTGGCCATTTGCTTAATCCAAACTCACGTTTTTCATTCTTATTCCAGAATGAGATTATGCTCACCAAATCAGTCTTCATGACTAACGTAAATGGCTGACTGACTAACGTTTTCCGTCATTTTACTCCTTACTTTCATCATCGTTCTCATAAATGACATTGATTTCGAACATACATTCTTGATTGATTTACAGTCACGTGAATCGATTGACTTTTTCTATTCAAATTTGAATGGGAATAGTCTAAACATATGTCAAGTCTATATAATATCAGTCTAGAGCGATGATAATCAGTTTGTAAAAACGCATTTGTCGAGCGGTCTCATCATATAACGCTCGCAAATAAATGATTATATCTATGGACAGTCACGTGGATTGCCGACAAAACTGTCTTAATGATTGTTATTATCATTATTACTGCTACAGCTACTACTACTACTGCTACCAATACAATCAATGTGATTACTACTACTATCACTACAATTATCACTATTACTGTTACTACAACTGTTGTAATTATTATTATTATCACTATTCTACTGATGATGTCACAGGTATTCAGTGTTTGACAACGCTTCTACCAGTAACACCTTCTAATATATTTCGTTCCCACCCAGAGAAATCAAAAGACAGAGTCGAGGAGATCGGAAGAGTATATTTGGCGATGACCAATATATCGAAATGTCAGTCATATTCCAACCTGTCCAAAAGCAGTGCATGAACAATCCTGATCATCTTTCTTATCCTAAGATGTGTGTGCAATGTCCACCTCTACTCTGGCCATTTGCTTAATCCAAACTCACGTTTTTCATTCTTATTCCAGAATGAGATTATGCTCACCAAATCAGTCTTCATGACTAACGTAAATGGCTGACTGACTAACGTTTTCCGTCATTTTACTCCTTACTTTCATCATCGTTCTCATAAATGACATTGATTTCGAACATACATTCTTGATTGATTTACAGTCACGTGAATCGATTGACTTTTTCTATTCAAATTTGAATGGGAATAGTCTAAACATATGTCAAGTCTATATAATATCAGTCTAGAGCGATGATAATCAGTTTGTAAAAACGCATTTGTCGAGCGGTCTCATCATATAACGCTCGCAAATAAATGATTATATCTATGGACAGTCACGTGGATTGCCGACAAAACTGTCTTAATGATTGTTATTATCATTATTACTGCTACAGCTACTACTACTACTACTGCTACCAATACAATCAATGTGATTACTACTACTATCACTACAATTATCACTATTACTGTTACTACAACTGTTGTAATTATTATTATTATCACTATTCTACTGATGATGTCACAGGTATTCAGTGTTTGACAACGCTTCTACCAGTAACACCTTCTAATATATTTCGTTCCCACCCAGAGAAATCAAAAGACAGAGTCGAGGAGATCGGAAGAGTATATTTGGCGATGACCAATATATCGAAATGTCAGTCATATTCCAACCTGTCCAAAAGCAGTGCATGAACAATCCTGATCATCTTTCTTATCCTAAGATGTGTGTGCAATGTCCACCTCTACTCTGGCCATTTGCTTAATCCAAACTCACGTTTTTCATTCTTATTCCAGAATGAGATTATGCTCACCAAATCAGTCTTCATGACTAACGTAAATGGCTGACTGACTAACGTTTTCCGTCATTTTACTCCTTACTTTCATCATCGTTCTCATAAATGACATTGATTTCGAACATACATTCTTGATTGATTTACAGTCACGTGAATCGATTGACTTTTTCTATTCAAATTTGAATGGGAATAGTCTAAACATATGTCAAGTCTATATAATATCAGTCTAGAGCGATGATAATCAGTTTGTAAAAACGCATTTGTCGAGCGGTCTCATCATATAACGCTCGCAAATAAATGATTATATCTATGGACAGTCACGTGGATTGCCGACAAAACTGTCTTAATGATTGTTATTATCATTATTACTGCTACAGCTACTACTACTACTGCTACCAATACAATCAATGTGATTACTACTACTATCACTACAATTATCACTATTACTGTTACTACAACTGTTGTAATTATTATTATTATCACTATTCTACTGATGATGTCACAGGTATTCAGTGTTTGACAACGCTTCTACCAGTAACACCTTCTAATATATTTCGTTCCCACCCAGAGAAATCAAAAGACAGAGTCGAGGAGATCGGAAGAGTATATTTGGCGATGACCAATATATCGAAATGTCAGTCATATTCCAACCTGTCCAAAAGCAGTGCATGAACAATCCTGATCATCTTTCTTATCCTAAGATGTGTGTGCAATGTCCACCTCTACTCTGGCCATTTGCTTAATCCAAACTCACGTTTTTCATTCTTATTCCAGAATGAGATTATGCTCACCAAATCAGTCTTCATGACTAACGTAAATGGCTGACTGACTAACGTTTTCCGTCATTTTACTCCTTACTTTCATCATCGTTCTCATAAATGACATTGATTTCGAACATACATTCTTGATTGATTTACAGTCACGTGAATCGATTGACTTTTTCTATTCAAATTTGAATGGGAATAGTCTAAACATATGTCAAGTCTATATAATATCAGTCTAGAGCGATGATAATCAGTTTGTAAAAACGCATTTGTCGAGCGGTCTCATCATATAACGCTCGCAAATAAATGATTATATCTATGGACAGTCACGTGGATTGCCGACAAAACTGTCTTAATGATTGTTATTATCATTATTACTGCTACAGCTACTACTACTACTACTGCTACCAATACAATCAATGTGATTACTACTACTATCACTACAATTATCACTATTACTGTTACTACAACTGTTGTAATTATTATTATTATCACTATTCTACTGATGATGTCACAGGTATTCAGTGTTTGACAACGCTTCTACCAGTAACACCTTCTAATATATTTCGTTCCCACCCAGAGAAATCAAAAGACAGAGTCGAGGAGATCGGAAGAGTATATTTGGCGATGACCAATATATCGAAATGTCAGTCATATTCCAACCTGTCCAAAAGCAGTGCATGAACAATCCTGATCATCTTTCTTATCCTAAGATGTGTGTGCAATGTCCACCTCTACTCTGGCCATTTGCTTAATCCAAACTCACGTTTTTCATTCTTATTCCAGAATGAGATTATGCTCACCAAATCAGTCTTCATGACTAACGTAAATGGCTGACTGACTAACGTTTTCCGTCATTTTACTCCTTACTTTCATCATCGTTCTCATAAATGACATTGATTTCGAACATACATTCTTGATTGATTTACAGTCACGTGAATCGATTGACTTTTTCTATTCAAATTTGAATGGGAATAGTCTAAACATATGTCAAGTCTATATAATATCAGTCTAGAGCGATGATAATCAGTTTGTAAAAACGCATTTGTCGAGCGGTCTCATCATATAACGCTCGCAAATAAATGATTATATCTATGGACAGTCACGTGGATTGCCGACAAAACTGTCTTAATGATTGTTATTATCATTATTACTGCTACAGCTACTACTACTACTGCTACCAATACAATCAATGTGATTACTACTACTATCACTACAATTATCACTATTACTGTTACTACAACTGTTGTAATTATTATTATTATCACTATTCTACTGATGATGTCACAGGTATTCAGTGTTTGACAACGCTTCTACCAGTAACACCTTCTAATATATTTCGTTCCCACCCAGAGAAATCAAAAGACAGAGTCGAGGAGATCGGAAGAGTATATTTGGCGATGACCAATATATCGAAATGTCAGTCATATTCCAACCTGTCCAAAAGCAGTGCATGAACAATCCTGATCATCTTTCTTATCCTAAGATGTGTGTGCAATGTCCACCTCTACTCTGGCCATTTGCTTAATCCAAACTCACGTTTTTCATTCTTATTCCAGAATGAGATTATGCTCACCAAATCAGTCTTCATGACTAACGTAAATGGCTGACTGACTAACGTTTTCCGTCATTTTACTCCTTACTTTCATCATCGTTCTCATAAATGACATTGATTTCGAACATACATTCTTGATTGATTTACAGTCACGTGAATCGATTGACTTTTTCTATTCAAATTTGAATGGGAATAGTCTAAACATATGTCAAGTCTATATAATATCAGTCTAGAGCGATGATAATCAGTTTGTAAAAACGCATTTGTCGAGCGGTCTCATCATATAACGCTCGCAAATAAATGATTATATCTATGGACAGTCACGTGGATTGCCGACAAAACTGTCTTAATGATTGTTATTATCATTATTACTGCTACAGCTACTACTACTACTACTGCTACCAATACAATCAATGTGATTACTACTACTATCACTACAATTATCACTATTACTGTTACTACAACTGTTGTAATTATTATTATTATCACTATTCTACTGATGATGTCACAGGTATTCAGTGTTTGACAACGCTTCTACCAGTAACACCTTCTAATATATTTCGTTCCCACCCAGAGAAATCAAAAGACAGAGTCGAGGAGATCGGAAGAGTATATTTGGCGATGACCAATATATCGAAATGTCAGTCATATTCCAACCTGTCCAAAAGCAGTGCATGAACAATCCTGATCATCTTTCTTATCCTAAGATGTGTGTGCAATGTCCACCTCTACTCTGGCCATTTGCTTAATCCAAACTCACGTTTTTCATTCTTATTCCAGAATGAGATTATGCTCACCAAATCAGTCTTCATGACTAACGTAAATGGCTGACTGACTAACGTTTTCCGTCATTTTACTCCTTACTTTCATCATCGTTCTCATAAATGACATTGATTTCGAACATACATTCTTGATTGATTTACAGTCACGTGAATCGATTGACTTTTTCTATTCAAATTTGAATGGGAATAGTCTAAACATATGTCAAGTCTATATAATATCAGTCTAGAGCGATGATAATCAGTTTGTAAAAACGCATTTGTCGAGCGGTCTCATCATATAACGCTCGCAAATAAATGATTATATCTATGGACAGTCACGTGGATTGCCGACAAAACTGTCTTAATGATTGTTATTATCATTATTACTGCTACAGCTACTACTACTACTGCTACCAATACAATCAATGTGATTACTACTACTATCACTACAATTATCACTATTACTGTTACTACAACTGTTGTAATTATTATTATTATCACTATTCTACTGATGATGTCACAGGTATTCAGTGTTTGACAACGCTTCTACCAGTAACACCTTCTAATATATTTCGTTCCCACCCAGAGAAATCAAAAGACAGAGTCGAGGAGATCGGAAGAGTATATTTGGCGATGACCAATATATCGAAATGTCAGTCATATTCCAACCTGTCCAAAAGCAGTGCATGAACAATCCTGATCATCTTTCTTATCCTAAGATGTGTGTGCAATGTCCACCTCTACTCTGGCCATTTGCTTAATCCAAACTCACGTTTTTCATTCTTATTCCAGAATGAGATTATGCTCACCAAATCAGTCTTCATGACTAACGTAAATGGCTGACTGACTAACGTTTTCCGTCATTTTACTCCTTACTTTCATCATCGTTCTCATAAATGACATTGATTTCGAACATACATTCTTGATTGATTTACAGTCACGTGAATCGATTGACTTTTTCTATTCAAATTTGAATGGGAATAGTCTAAACATATGTCAAGTCTATATAATATCAGTCTAGAGCGATGATAATCAGTTTGTAAAACGCATTTGTCGAGCGGTCTCATCATATAACGCTCGCAAATAAATGATTATATCTATGGACAGTCACGTGGATTGCCGACAAAACTGTCTTAATGATTGTTATTATCATTATTACTGCTACAGCTACTACTACTACTGCTACCAATACAATCAATGTGATTACTACTACTATCACTACAATTATCACTATTACTGTTACTACAACTGTTGTAATTATTATTATTATCACTATTCTACTGATGATGTCACAGGTATTCAGTGTTTGACAACGCTTCTACCAGTAACACCTTCTAATATATTTCGTTCCCACCCAGAGAAATCAAAAGACAGAGTCGAGGAGATCGGAAGAGTATATTTGGCGATGACCAATATATCGAAATGTCAGTCATATTCCAACCTGTCCAAAAGCAGTGCATGAACAATCCTGATCATCTTTCTTATCCTAAGATGTGTGTGCAATGTCCACCTCTACTCTGGCCATTTGCTTAATCCAAACTCACGTTTTTCATTCTTATTCCAGAATGAGATTATGCTCACCAAATCAGTCTTCATGACTAACGTAAATGGCTGACTGACTAACGTTTTCCGTCATTTTACTCCTTACTTTCATCATCGTTCTCATAAATGACATTGATTTCGAACATACATTCTTGATTGATTTACAGTCACGTGAATCGATTGACTTTTTCTATTCAAATTTGAATGGGAATAGTCTAAACATATGTCAAGTCTATATAATATCAGTCTAGAGCGATGATAATCAGTTTGTAAAAACGCATTTGTCGAGCGGTCTCATCATATAACGCTCGCAAATAAATGATTATATCTATGGACAGTCACGTGGATTGCCGACAAAACTGTCTTAATGATTGTTATTATCATTATTACTGCTACAGCTACTACTACTACTGCTACCAATACAATCAATGTGATTACTACTACTATCACTACAATTATCACTATTACTGTTACTACAACTGTTGTAATTATTATTATTATCACTATTCTACTGATGATGTCACAGGTATTCAGTGTTTGACAACGCTTCTACCAGTAACACCTTCTAATATATTTCGTTCCCACCCAGAGAAATCAAAAGACAGAGTCGAGGAGATCGGAAGAGTATATTTGGCGATGACCAATATATCGAAATGTCAGTCATATTCCAACCTGTCCAAAAGCAGTGCATGAACAATCCTGATCATCTTTCTTATCCTAAGATGTGTGTGCAATGTCCACCTCTACTCTGGCCATTTGCTTAATCCAAACTCACGTTTTTCATTCTTATTCCAGAATGAGATTATGCTCACCAAATCAGTCTTCATGACTAACGTAAATGGCTGACTGACTAACGTTTTCCGTCATTTTACTCCTTACTTTCATCATCGTTCTCATAAATGACATTGATTTCGAACATACATTCTTGATTGATTTACAGTCACGTGAATCGATTGACTTTTTCTATTCAAATTTGAATGGGAATAGTCTAAACATATGTCAAGTCTATATAATATCAGTCTAGAGCGATGATAATCAGTTTGTAAAAACGCATTTGTCGAGCGGTCTCATCATATAACGCTCGCAAATAAATGATTATATCTATGGACAGTCACGTGGATTGCCGACAAAACTGTCTTAATGATTGTTATTATCATTATTACTGCTACAGCTACTACTACTACTACTGCTACCAATACAATCAATGTGATTACTACTACTATCACTACAATTATCACTATTACTGTTACTACAACTGTTGTAATTATTATTATTATCACTATTCTACTGATGATGTCACAGGTATTCAGTGTTTGACAACGCTTCTACCAGTAACACCTTCTAATATATTTCGTTCCCACCCAGAGAAATCAAAAGACAGAGTCGAGGAGATCGGAAGAGTATATTTGGCGATGACCAATATATCGAAATGTCAGTCATATTCCAACCTGTCCAAAAGCAGTGCATGAACAATCCTGATCATCTTTCTTATCCTAAGATGTGTGTGCAATGTCCACCTCTACTCTGGCCATTTGCTTAATCCAAACTCACGTTTTTCATTCTTATTCCAGAATGAGATTATGCTCACCAAATCAGTCTTCATGACTAACGTAAATGGCTGACTGACTAACGTTTTCCGTCATTTTACTCCTTACTTTCATCATCGTTCTCATAAATGACATTGATTTCGAACATACATTCTTGATTGATTTACAGTCACGTGAATCGATTGACTTTTTCTATTCAAATTTGAATGGGAATAGTCTAAACATATGTCAAGTCTATATAATATCAGTCTAGAGCGATGATAATCAGTTTGTAAAAACGCATTTGTCGAGCGGTCTCATCATATAACGCTCGCAAATAAATGATTATATCTATGGACAGTCACGTGGATTGCCGACAAAACTGTCTTAATGATTGTTATTATCATTATTACTGCTACAGCTACTACTACTACTGCTACCAATACAATCAATGTGATTACTACTACTATCACTACAATTATCACTATTACTGTTACTACAACTGTTGTAATTATTATTATTATCACTATTCTACTGATGATGTCACAGGTATTCAGTGTTTGACAACGCTTCTACCAGTAACACCTTCTAATATATTTCGTTCCCACCCAGAGAAATCAAAAGACAGAGTCGAGGAGATCGGAAGAGTATATTTGGCGATGACCAATATATCGAAATGTCAGTCATATTCCAACCTGTCCAAAAGCAGTGCATGAACAATCCTGATCATCTTTCTTATCCTAAGATGTGTGTGCAATGTCCACCTCTACTCTGGCCATTTGCTTAATCCAAACTCACGTTTTTCATTCTTATTCCAGAATGAGATTATGCTCACCAAATCAGTCTTCATGACTAACGTAAATGGCTGACTGACTAACGTTTTCCGTCATTTTACTCCTTACTTTCATCATCGTTCTCATAAATGACATTGATTTCGAACATACATTCTTGATTGATTTACAGTCACGTGAATCGATTGACTTTTTCTATTCAAATTTGAATGGGAATAGTCTAAACATATGTCAAGTCTATATAATATCAGTCTAGAGCGATGATAATCAGTTTGTAAAAACGCATTTGTCGAGCGGTCTCATCATATAACGCTCGCAAATAAATGATTATATCTATGGACAGTCACGTGGATTGCCGACAAAACTGTCTTAATGATTGTTATTATCATTATTACTGCTACAGCTACTACTACTACTGCTACCAATACAATCAATGTGATTACTACTACTATCACTACAATTATCACTATTACTGTTACTACAACTGTTGTAATTATTATTATTATCACTATTCTACTGATGATGTCACAGGTATTCAGTGTTTGACAACGCTTCTACCAGTAACACCTTCTAATATATTTCGTTCCCACCCAGAGAAATCAAAAGACAGAGTCGAGGAGATCGGAAGAGTATATTTGGCGATGACCAATATATCGAAATGTCAGTCATATTCCAACCTGTCCAAAAGCAGTGCATGAACAATCCTGATCATCTTTCTTATCCTAAGATGTGTGTGCAATGTCCACCTCTACTCTGGCCATTTGCTTAATCCAAACTCACGTTTTTCATTCTTATTCCAGAATGAGATTATGCTCACCAAATCAGTCTTCATGACTAACGTAAATGGCTGACTGACTAACGTTTTCCGTCATTTTACTCCTTACTTTCATCATCGTTCTCATAAATGACATTGATTTCGAACATACATTCTTGATTGATTTACAGTCACGTGAATCGATTGACTTTTTCTATTCAAATTTGAATGGGAATAGTCTAAACATATGTCAAGTCTATATAATATCAGTCTAGAGCGATGATAATCAGTTTGTAAAAACGCATTTGTCGAGCGGTCTCATCATATAACGCTCGCAAATAAATGATTATATCTATGGACAGTCACGTGGATTGCCGACAAAACTGTCTTAATGATTGTTATTATCATTATTACTGCTACAGCTACTACTACTACTGCTACCAATACAATCAATGTGATTACTACTACTATCACTACAATTATCACTATTACTGTTACTACAACTGTTGTAATTATTATTATTATCACTATTCTACTGATGATGTCACAGGTATTCAGTGTTTGACAACGCTTCTACCAGTAACACCTTCTAATATATTTCGTTCCCACCCAGAGAAATCAAAAGACAGAGTCGAGGAGATCGGAAGAGTATATTTGGCGATGACCAATATATCGAAATGTCAGTCATATTCCAACCTGTCCAAAAGCAGTGCATGAACAATCCTGATCATCTTTCTTATCCTAAGATGTGTGTGCAATGTCCACCTCTACTCTGGCCATTTGCTTAATCCAAACTCACGTTTTTCATTCTTATTCCAGAATGAGATTATGCTCACCAAATCAGTCTTCATGACTAACGTAAATGGCTGACTGACTAACGTTTTCCGTCATTTTACTCCTTACTTTCATCATCGTTCTCATAAATGACATTGATTTCGAACATACATTCTTGATTGATTTACAGTCACGTGAATCGATTGACTTTTTCTATTCAAATTTGAATGGGAATAGTCTAAACATATGTCAAGTCTATATAATATCAGTCTAGAGCGATGATAATCAGTTTGTAAAAACGCATTTGTCGAGCGGTCTCATCATATAACGCTCGCAAATAAATGATTATATCTATGGACAGTCACGTGGATTGCCGACAAAACTGTCTTAATGATTGTTATTATCATTATTACTGCTACAGCTACTACTACTACTGCTACCAATACAATCAATGTGATTACTACTACTATCACTACAATTATCACTATTACTGTTACTACAACTGTTGTAATTATTATTATTATCACTATTCTACTGATGATGTCACAGGTATTCAGTGTTTGACAACGCTTCTACCAGTAACACCTTCTAATATATTTCGTTCCCACCCAGAGAAATCAAAAGACAGAGTCGAGGAGATCGGAAGAGTATATTTGGCGATGACCAATATATCGAAATGTCAGTCATATTCCAACCTGTCCAAAAGCAGTGCATGAACAATCCTGATCATCTTTCTTATCCTAAGATGTGTGTGCAATGTCCACCTCTACTCTGGCCATTTGCTTAATCCAAACTCACGTTTTTCATTCTTATTCCAGAATGAGATTATGCTCACCAAATCAGTCTTCATGACTAACGTAAATGGCTGACTGACTAACGTTTTCCGTCATTTTACTCCTTACTTTCATCATCGTTCTCATAAATGACATTGATTTCGAACATACATTCTTGATTGATTTACAGTCACGTGAATCGATTGACTTTTTCTATTCAAATTTGAATGGGAATAGTCTAAACATATGTCAAGTCTATATAATATCAGTCTAGAGCGATGATAATCAGTTTGTAAAAACGCATTTGTCGAGCGGTCTCATCATATAACGCTCGCAAATAAATGATTATATCTATGGACAGTCACGTGGATTGCCGACAAAACTGTCTTAATGATTGTTATTATCATTATTACTGCTACAGCTACTACTACTACTGCTACCAATACAATCAATGTGATTACTACTACTATCACTACAATTATCACTATTACTGTTACTACAACTGTTGTAATTATTATTATTATCACTATTCTACTGATGATGTCACAGGTATTCAGTGTTTGACAACGCTTCTACCAGTAACACCTTCTAATATATTTCGTTCCCACCCAGAGAAATCAAAAGACAGAGTCGAGGAGATCGGAAGAGTATATTTGGCGATGACCAATATATCGAAATGTCAGTCATATTCCAACCTGTCCAAAAGCAGTGCATGAACAATCCTGATCATCTTTCTTATCCTAAGATGTGTGTGCAATGTCCACCTCTACTCTGGCCATTTGCTTAATCCAAACTCACGTTTTTCATTCTTATTCCAGAATGAGATTATGCTCACCAAATCAGTCTTCATGACTAACGTAAATGGCTGACTGACTAACGTTTTCCGTCATTTTACTCCTTACTTTCATCATCGTTCTCATAAATGACATTGATTTCGAACATACATTCTTGATTGATTTACAGTCACGTGAATCGATTGACTTTTTCTATTCAAATTTGAATGGGAATAGTCTAAACATATGTCAAGTCTATATAATATCAGTCTAGAGCGATGATAATCAGTTTGTAAAAACGCATTTGTCGAGCGGTCTCATCATATAACGCTCGCAAATAAATGATTATATCTATGGACAGTCACGTGGATTGCCGACAAAACTGTCTTAATGATTGTTATTATCATTATTACTGCTACAGCTACTACTACTACTGCTACCAATACAATCAATGTGATTACTACTACTATCACTACAATTATCACTATTACTGTTACTACAACTGTTGTAATTATTATTATTATCACTATTCTACTGATGATGTCACAGGTATTCAGTGTTTGACAACGCTTCTACCAGTAACACCTTCTAATATATTTCGTTCCCACCCAGAGAAATCAAAAGACAGAGTCGAGGAGATCGGAAGAGTATATTTGGCGATGACCAATATATCGAAATGTCAGTCATATTCCAACCTGTCCAAAAGCAGTGCATGAACAATCCTGATCATCTTTCTTATCCTAAGATGTGTGTGCAATGTCCACCTCTACTCTGGCCATTTGCTTAATCCAAACTCACGTTTTTCATTCTTATTCCAGAATGAGATTATGCTCACCAAATCAGTCTTCATGACTAACGTAAATGGCTGACTGACTAACGTTTTCCGTCATTTTACTCCTTACTTTCATCATCGTTCTCATAAATGACATTGATTTCGAACATACATTCTTGATTGATTTACAGTCACGTGAATCGATTGACTTTTTCTATTCAAATTTGAATGGGAATAGTCTAAACATATGTCAAGTCTATATAATATCAGTCTAGAGCGATGATAATCAGTTTGTAAAAACGCATTTGTCGAGCGGTCTCATCATATAACGCTCGCAAATAAATGATTATATCTATGGACAGTCACGTGGATTGCCGACAAAACTGTCTTAATGATTGTTATTATCATTATTACTGCTACAGCTACTACTACTACTGCTACCAATACAATCAATGTGATTACTACTACTATCACTACAATTATCACTATTACTGTTACTACAACTGTTGTAATTATTATTATTATCACTATTCTACTGATGATGTCACAGGTATTCAGTGTTTGACAACGCTTCTACCAGTAACACCTTCTAATATATTTCGTTCCCACCCAGAGAAATCAAAAGACAGAGTCGAGGAGATCGGAAGAGTATATTTGGCGATGACCAATATATCGAAATGTCAGTCATATTCCAACCTGTCCAAAAGCAGTGCATGAACAATCCTGATCATCTTTCTTATCCTAAGATGTGTGTGCAATGTCCACCTCTACTCTGGCCATTTGCTTAATCCAAACTCACGTTTTTCATTCTTATTCCAGAATGAGATTATGCTCACCAAATCAGTCTTCATGACTAACGTAAATGGCTGACTGACTAACGTTTTCCGTCATTTTACTCCTTACTTTCATCATCGTTCTCATAAATGACATTGATTTCGAACATACATTCTTGATTGATTTACAGTCACGTGAATCGATTGACTTTTTCTATTCAAATTTGAATGGGAATAGTCTAAACATATGTCAAGTCTATATAATATCAGTCTAGAGCGATGATAATCAGTTTGTAAAAACGCATTTGTCGAGCGGTCTCATCATATAACGCTCGCAAATAAATGATTATATCTATGGACAGTCACGTGGATTGCCGACAAAACTGTCTTAATGATTGTTATTATCATTATTACTGCTACAGCTACTACTACTACTGCTACCAATACAATCAATGTGATTACTACTACTATCACTACAATTATCACTATTACTGTTACTACAACTGTTGTAATTATTATTATTATCACTATTCTACTGATGATGTCACAGGTATTCAGTGTTTGACAACGCTTCTACCAGTAACACCTTCTAATATATTTCGTTCCCACCCAGAGAAATCAAAAGACAGAGTCGAGGAGATCGGAAGAGTATATTTGGCGATGACCAATATATCGAAATGTCAGTCATATTCCAACCTGTCCAAAAGCAGTGCATGAACAATCCTGATCATCTTTCTTATCCTAAGATGTGTGTGCAATGTCCACCTCTACTCTGGCCATTTGCTTAATCCAAACTCACGTTTTTCATTCTTATTCCAGAATGAGATTATGCTCACCAAATCAGTCTTCATGACTAACGTAAATGGCTGACTGACTAACGTTTTCCGTCATTTTACTCCTTACTTTCATCATCGTTCTCATAAATGACATTGATTTCGAACATACATTCTTGATTGATTTACAGTCACGTGAATCGATTGACTTTTTCTATTCAAATTTGAATGGGAATAGTCTAAACATATGTCAAGTCTATATAATATCAGTCTAGAGCGATGATAATCAGTTTGTAAAAACGCATTTGTCGAGCGGTCTCATCATATAACGCTCGCAAATAAATGATTATATCTATGGACAGTCACGTGGATTGCCGACAAAACTGTCTTAATGATTGTTATTATCATTATTACTGCTACAGCTACTACTACTACTGCTACCAATACAATCAATGTGATTACTACTACTATCACTACAATTATCACTATTACTGTTACTACAACTGTTGTAATTATTATTATTATCACTATTCTACTGATGATGTCACAGGTATTCAGTGTTTGACAACGCTTCTACCAGTAACACCTTCTAATATATTTCGTTCCCACCCAGAGAAATCAAAAGACAGAGTCGAGGAGATCGGAAGAGTATATTTGGCGATGACCAATATATCGAAATGTCAGTCATATTCCAACCTGTCCAAAAGCAGTGCATGAACAATCCTGATCATCTTTCTTATCCTAAGATGTGTGTGCAATGTCCACCTCTACTCTGGCCATTTGCTTAATCCAAACTCACGTTTTTCATTCTTATTCCAGAATGAGATTATGCTCACCAAATCAGTCTTCATGACTAACGTAAATGGCTGACTGACTAACGTTTTCCGTCATTTTACTCCTTACTTTCATCATCGTTCTCATAAATGACATTGATTTCGAACATACATTCTTGATTGATTTACAGTCACGTGAATCGATTGACTTTTTCTATTCAAATTTGAATGGGAATAGTCTAAACATATGTCAAGTCTATATAATATCAGTCTAGAGCGATGATAATCAGTTTGTAAAAACGCATTTGTCGAGCGGTCTCATCATATAACGCTCGCAAATAAATGATTATATCTATGGACAGTCACGTGGATTGCCGACAAAACTGTCTTAATGATTGTTATTATCATTATTACTGCTACAGCTACTACTACTACTGCTACCAATACAATCAATGTGATTACTACTACTATCACTACAATTATCACTATTACTGTTACTACAACTGTTGTAATTATTATTATTATCACTATTCTACTGATGATGTCACAGGTATTCAGTGTTTGACAACGCTTCTACCAGTAACACCTTCTAATATATTTCGTTCCCACCCAGAGAAATCAAAAGACAGAGTCGAGGAGATCGGAAGAGTATATTTGGCGATGACCAATATATCGAAATGTCAGTCATATTCCAACCTGTCCAAAAGCAGTGCATGAACAATCCTGATCATCTTTCTTATCCTAAGATGTGTGTGCAATGTCCACCTCTACTCTGGCCATTTGCTTAATCCAAACTCACGTTTTTCATTCTTATTCCAGAATGAGATTATGCTCACCAAATCAGTCTTCATGACTAACGTAAATGGCTGACTGACTAACGTTTTCCGTCATTTTACTCCTTACTTTCATCATCGTTCTCATAAATGACATTGATTTCGAACATACATTCTTGATTGATTTACAGTCACGTGAATCGATTGACTTTTTCTATTCAAATTTGAATGGGAATAGTCTAAACATATGTCAAGTCTATATAATATCAGTCTAGAGCGATGATAATCAGTTTGTAAAAACGCATTTGTCGAGCGGTCTCATCATATAACGCTCGCAAATAAATGATTATATCTATGGACAGTCACGTGGATTGCCGACAAAACTGTCTTAATGATTGTTATTATCATTATTACTGCTACAGCTACTACTACTACTGCTACCAATACAATCAATGTGATTACTACTACTATCACTACAATTATCACTATTACTGTTACTACAACTGTTGTAATTATTATTATTATCACTATTCTACTGATGATGTCACAGGTATTCAGTGTTTGACAACGCTTCTACCAGTAACACCTTCTAATATATTTCGTTCCCACCCAGAGAAATCAAAAGACAGAGTCGAGGAGATCGGAAGAGTATATTTGGCGATGACCAATATATCGAAATGTCAGTCATATTCCAACCTGTCCAAAAGCAGTGCATGAACAATCCTGATCATCTTTCTTATCCTAAGATGTGTGTGCAATGTCCACCTCTACTCTGGCCATTTGCTTAATCCAAACTCACGTTTTTCATTCTTATTCCAGAATGAGATTATGCTCACCAAATCAGTCTTCATGACTAACGTAAATGGCTGACTGACTAACGTTTTCCGTCATTTTACTCCTTACTTTCATCATCGTTCTCATAAATGACATTGATTTCGAACATACATTCTTGATTGATTTACAGTCACGTGAATCGATTGACTTTTTCTATTCAAATTTGAATGGGAATAGTCTAAACATATGTCAAGTCTATATAATATCAGTCTAGAGCGATGATAATCAGTTTGTAAAAACGCATTTGTCGAGCGGTCTCATCATATAACGCTCGCAAATAAATGATTATATCTATGGACAGTCACGTGGATTGCCGACAAAACTGTCTTAATGATTGTTATTATCATTATTACTGCTACAGCTACTACTACTACTGCTACCAATACAATCAATGTGATTACTACTACTATCACTACAATTATCACTATTACTGTTACTACAACTGTTGTAATTATTATTATTATCACTATTCTACTGATGATGTCACAGGTATTCAGTGTTTGACAACGCTTCTACCAGTAACACCTTCTAATATATTTCGTTCCCACCCAGAGAAATCAAAAGACAGAGTCGAGGAGATCGGAAGAGTATATTTGGCGATGACCAATATATCGAAATGTCAGTCATATTCCAACCTGTCCAAAAGCAGTGCATGAACAATCCTGATCATCTTTCTTATCCTAAGATGTGTGTGCAATGTCCACCTCTACTCTGGCCATTTGCTTAATCCAAACTCACGTTTTTCATTCTTATTCCAGAATGAGATTATGCTCACCAAATCAGTCTTCATGACTAACGTAAATGGCTGACTGACTAACGTTTTCCGTCATTTTACTCCTTACTTTCATCATCGTTCTCATAAATGACATTGATTTCGAACATACATTCTTGATTGATTTACAGTCACGTGAATCGATTGACTTTTTCTATTCAAATTTGAATGGGAATAGTCTAAACATATGTCAAGTCTATATAATATCAGTCTAGAGCGATGATAATCAGTTTGTAAAAACGCATTTGTCGAGCGGTCTCATCATATAACGCTCGCAAATAAATGATTATATCTATGGACAGTCACGTGGATTGCCGACAAAACTGTCTTAATGATTGTTATTATCATTATTACTGCTACAGCTACTACTACTACTGCTACCAATACAATCAATGTGATTACTACTACTATCACTACAATTATCACTATTACTGTTACTACAACTGTTGTAATTATTATTATTATCACTATTCTACTGATGATGTCACAGGTATTCAGTGTTTGACAACGCTTCTACCAGTAACACCTTCTAATATATTTCGTTCCCACCCAGAGAAATCAAAAGACAGAGTCGAGGAGATCGGAAGAGTATATTTGGCGATGACCAATATATCGAAATGTCAGTCATATTCCAACCTGTCCAAAAGCAGTGCATGAACAATCCTGATCATCTTTCTTATCCTAAGATGTGTGTGCAATGTCCACCTCTACTCTGGCCATTTGCTTAATCCAAACTCACGTTTTTCATTCTTATTCCAGAATGAGATTATGCTCACCAAATCAGTCTTCATGACTAACGTAAATGGCTGACTGACTAACGTTTTCCGTCATTTTACTCCTTACTTTCATCATCGTTCTCATAAATGACATTGATTTCGAACATACATTCTTGATTGATTTACAGTCACGTGAATCGATTGACTTTTTCTATTCAAATTTGAATGGGAATAGTCTAAACATATGTCAAGTCTATATAATATCAGTCTAGAGCGATGATAATCAGTTTGTAAAAACGCATTTGTCGAGCGGTCTCATCATATAACGCTCGCAAATAAATGATTATATCTATGGACAGTCACGTGGATTGCCGACAAAACTGTCTTAATGATTGTTATTATCATTATTACTGCTACAGCTACTACTACTACTACTGCTACCAATACAATCAATGTGATTACTACTACTATCACTACAATTATCACTATTACTGTTACTACAACTGTTGTAATTATTATTATTATCACTATTCTACTGATGATGTCACAGGTATTCAGTGTTTGACAACGCTTCTACCAGTAACACCTTCTAATATATTTCGTTCCCACCCAGAGAAATCAAAAGACAGAGTCGAGGAGATCGGAAGAGTATATTTGGCGATGACCAATATATCGAAATGTCAGTCATATTCCAACCTGTCCAAAAGCAGTGCATGAACAATCCTGATCATCTTTCTTATCCTAAGATGTGTGTGCAATGTCCACCTCTACTCTGGCCATTTGCTTAATCCAAACTCACGTTTTTCATTCTTATTCCAGAATGAGATTATGCTCACCAAATCAGTCTTCATGACTAACGTAAATGGCTGACTGACTAACGTTTTCCGTCATTTTACTCCTTACTTTCATCATCGTTCTCATAAATGACATTGATTTCGAACATACATTCTTGATTGATTTACAGTCACGTGAATCGATTGACTTTTTCTATTCAAATTTGAATGGGAATAGTCTAAACATATGTCAAGTCTATATAATATCAGTCTAGAGCGATGATAATCAGTTTGTAAAAACGCATTTGTCGAGCGGTCTCATCATATAACGCTCGCAAATAAATGATTATATCTATGGACAGTCACGTGGATTGCCGACAAAACTGTCTTAATGATTGTTATTATCATTATTACTGCTACAGCTACTACTACTACTGCTACCAATACAATCAATGTGATTACTACTACTATCACTACAATTATCACTATTACTGTTACTACAACTGTTGTAATTATTATTATTATTATCACTATTCTACAAAACAACCTACTGATTATGACGAACAAATAAAAGTAATACACACGATTTTACATGGAAGATGCACACCATCAGGCAAAATAATTTCAAACAATGATTTAAAGCTATGCAAAACCCGGACATGTTTAAAACGTCCAGGCCAAGCAATCAAAAAGCCTGGACGTCATGTCCATTTTGTAATATAAAAAATGAAAATAAATCTTTTAACTATTCACATTTGTGTTTTTGATTGTTTCACCGGTCGATAATGTATGGGGTATCGTACGTGTTACTGTGGGATAAATGTAAATCGCATGGAATTTTCATGAATAATAAATTCCAGGAAGTCGACCATGTCAGAGCATAGATTCTAAGGAATCTCGAGTACTGAGCGTTCATGACAGTATTTGATCTCGGATAAACAGGAACAGCAATAGTAGAAATAGTAGTATAAGTATTAGTAGTTTTTGAAACAGCAGTAGAGGTAGTTGTGATATTATTATTATTATTATTATTACGAATATTAACGTTAGTCAGTGAATTTCCTCCATCAATGGATGTTCATCATCTACTCTTATTGGATCACTTGATTTTATTTGTTTTTGCAACCACTTAGGTACATGTTCGCACACCCTCATTTGGAGATCACGATTACTCCTCCACATGTATAAGTGGCCACACACACATTCAAATCGATAAACACAGTGGCATGTGACGCAATCGTTTCCATGTCTTTTACGTCTTTGCTGAGACATGGACATTGTTTTATTAAACAGCCGCGCTCTACGTATTGGACGTTACTTTCAGGCCGACGTTTTTAGTTTTATTTTTCTAGGGTTCTCGTAGAGCTGGATGAATTATTTTTTCTTGGAATTATGGAGGTTAACTCTATTCTTAACTACTCACATGTAAACTGTGAATTTCATGCCATATGATAAGTTCTGAGTTTTACTTACGGCATTTATGATCATATTCATACACTGATTCATAATCATATAATTACATATATTCATTTTGACTATACGATCAAACTATACTTTGTCACTTTGAAACCATATATAATCATATTTGACGAAGATTTGCATTCCATATCTGTATTCTATTTCTTAAGGAATATATGGTTATATCGTATTTGAATGCCTTAACCCACGTACTTTATGTATCTACAGGATCTATTCAAACCTCTACCTAATATGAAGAAATATATATAACCGTGTATGTTAAAGGACTGTATTCACTATTTTATGAACTATCATTTAAATCGTATTTGGATACTATAAATTATTTCATTTCCGAAATTACCTGTCCAATTCGGTAAGTCTGTCATAGTTTGTTTTTTTGACAGTGTTTTTTTTTTCCAAAAAGCTATTTCATATATTTGTTCAAGAAGCAACATAATAATCTTAGACGGTAATAATCTTCTAAACTACTTATCTCCGCACCTCCCAATTTTTACTAATACGGACTTTCAGTTTATATATGTATCACGTACCGTACTTTTTTGATTGTTTGATACTAATTATCGACATTTCTAAATTACTTTACCATATAAGGCTATCTTTCGTGTCATATATGTTAAAATTTATACAACTTGCTCCTTTATATTCTATTTTGCCTCCACACAGACACTGACATAAATACTTCATCTCCACTACTATCTTCCTGCCATTGTCATCTTTTGTTTTTAACACCACTAATCCTCACGATACATTCACTCTTGGTTAAAATATAGATTTTGATTTTAAGACTAACTTGAGCCCTCGGAATTGATTTTTTCACCCCCTTCTATTTCCAACATTCTGTTCAATCCACTTGCTATACGTCACTTTCTTATCATGCCACAAAAGAAAATGAAGACCCCTGCTCCTAGGCGTTCAGCCAAACGTAGGAAAACGACACAATTTAACAGCACTACTGACACGATTTCCAACAGTTTCAACGAGACGAGCCACTCCGTTCATCCGGAAGCAGACAAGCTTTTACCAGTTGTCTCCATTCCAGACATGTTGAAAACTCTGATGGTAAACAGTGATGATAGTCGCAACTGCAACCATATGGATGCTATAAAAAAGTTGCAAGTAGACATGAACATTCTCAACCCGCTTAAATATCTCATCAACCCCAACCTCACAGAGACTCCAGATCAAATGAATGACATAAATATTTTCCTAGATCGTGTTGCATCAGAGGTATTTGAAAGAATAAGACGATCTAGCAATGCAATTGTGTTTAATATACCGGATACACATGCCCTTAAAAATATCAAATCTAGTCTGCTTAGAGCCAGCAATATGACACACGTACCATGTGTATGCACAAGATTAAAAAGAAGTCATCCTGGTATGCACTCACTGATCTTGTTCAAATTCAACTCATCTGTAGACGCCAGTGAATTTTTAAATTCCTCCAATTCATTGAGACAAAAACAGATTTTCAAGGATATTAAGACTCTTCCGGATAAAACACCATGCCAGCGAAAAGCAGGAAGAAATAACTACAGACCATCAGCGTCAAACTCTCAAACGCATCATAATCCTAATGGTTGTAAAGTTAAGTCCGATTCTAAGAGGACGTCTAGCTTAACAACTTTGCCGCCACCGAAAAACTCTTCTGAATCTCATAAAGTTCAAAACCCAGAAGAAAGTAATCCCAATGTAGGTGATGTCCATCCTCTTAAAAATGTTGACTTAGATTCAACCCGAAGTAGTTGTGCTGATGAAGAATGGGATAACACAATCCAAACCGCTGTTAGTGCAACACCCAATTACAGTAACTGTGCAACGGATAACAGGAAAACTAATCATAACATTCATATAACTGACCACGCACTTAACGTTGATATATTCGAACCTCGCAAACCATCGCAAGTATGTTTAACAGTACACAATCCTCTCCAACTTATGAAGAGGCCGAAATCAACCACAAACCTTGGAAATAAACGTCTTAAACACGCCACCCATACGTCAGGTATAAATAGTTATCCGAATTGTAATTGGCCACTTGGTCACAACCATAGACCTGATAGCCTTCTTGGTCCGGCTCCCAATATGTACAGTATGCCCTTATCAGATGTTATATCCAATAACAATGAGAAAACTTTTTTTGTAATTCCGCCGGCTTTCCTGCCGGCAGCGGTAAACATATTTCACATGATGACAAAGTGGTTGAATCTATTTCCCCTCGCAACACGACTCTTACCTTAGCTAATCCTATGAGTATTCATGGAACTACCAATTGCGATTTATACTCTAACCTGCTTCACTATGATGACTCTGAGTTTCTTATTCTTTCGTTCAATGCCCGCTCTCTGTCTAATAAAATTATTCATCTTAAAACTCTTTTATTCCTTGTAAACCCAACCATTGTACTTATTACGGAAACGTGGTGTAATTCATCTATATCCGATCATTCCTTGAATGTAGATAACTACGTTTTCTTTAGAACCGATCGATGTTATGGAATAGGAGGCGGTACAATTATCTATGTCCGTTCAGACATTCAAGCGTGCAAATTTGAGGATAAATCCCTTGATGCTATAGACGACTCCACTTGAGTTACTGTAAACTGTGGATCCCAAAATTATTTACTGGTGGGATGCATATATAGACCACCCCATGCGGATACTAAGTTTGACAGATTACTAACAAACATGTTTTCCATTGCTTCGCACCAACCTCATACTTTTAAAATCATCGGAGGTGATTTTAATCTGTCAAAAATTACATGGGGCTTGACTCCGGTACCAGGTCGATATAACAAGCTAGTTGAAACATTAGAAATTTGTGGATGGGTTCAACAGGTCCGAAAACCAACCAGGGGCAATAATACACTTGATTTAATGTTCACAATCAACATAGACTCTATCTCAGTGCATACCAGTCATGAGTTTTTTATGAGTGACCATAAAATTGTATTGAGTATTATTCACTCTTTAAACGCCATACAATTAAACTCTAAAGCTTCAATGACGTACCAGAGCAGACATTTTGATCAACAAACATGGAAACGGACTGAAACTCTCATTCAATGTTTACCATGGGAAACCTATTTTACCACAAATAATGTTGACATTGCGCTTTCCAATCTATACCACAACCTGATATATTGTCTTGACTGCACTGCTCCAGTTATTGGCCGTGTGGCTTATGATGCTAATAGAGGCCAAAATACTTTTAAAAGAAAGCTGAGGAAATTAAAATACCGCTACTATGAGCAGAAGGATGTGTATGCACTTCAGAGTATACTTAAATTAATCGACAGAAATGCTTCATCTAAACGTAAGTATTTCATGAATATAGAAAATAAAGCTCTACGTAGTAAAAGCCCAGAATTATCAATACTTCGACTTTTTAAATCCCGTGTAAAGTCAAATTCCCTTGGCACGACTAAATTCTTCATAGTTAACGGAAGCATTGTTAACGACCCGAATACTATATGCGAACAATTCAGCAAGCACTTCTCGCAGTGCTACAAAACTGGGACTGAAAACTCCATCATTACATTTCCAATGCTGACATCCAGACATCTGTCGAAAATCGATTTTACACCAACATCAAGCAGGCCATAGCTGCCCTGAAAAAGTCTTATGATGGTGGACCTGACGGGATACCTTCATCATTTGTGAAATATGGAAGTAGAGAGTTTCCACTATTTTGTTTGAAACTTTTCAATCTATCTATGGAATATGGGACCTATCCATCTGCATGGAAAACATCCCTTATCACCCCTAGATTCAAAACAGGACCACGTAGTGATATTATTAACTATAGGCCAATTAATTTGACATCCGTGCTCTCAAGAACCATGGAAAAAATCATCCACAAACAGCTACTATTATTTTTACTTTCGGCTAGTCTGATCAGCCCATCCCAACATGGGTTTATGACTAAACGCTCATGTTTCACATCGCACCTGGAGTTTTTTGATCAAATTACCCAGAGAAGAGTTGTTGGTCAGTCAGTGATAGTTCTTTACTTCGATTTTAGTAAGGCTTTCGACAGTGTCTCACACAAACTTCTTTTAAAACTCTCTTCATTTGGCATACAGAATCCCCTTTTATCTTGGCTCAAATCTTTTTTAGAAGAACGTAGCCAAATCGTTCGCTTTGGATCTTGCTACTCTAAACCTGTGAATGTAACCAGTGGGGTTATACAAGGAAGTGTGGTTGGTCCATTACTCTTTCTCCTTTTTATCAATGATGTGTGTTCCCTCTTTCAGTATGGTAAGCCTTTCCTTTTTGCTGATGACCTGAAAGTAGTTTATTCATTCTCTTCTCCCACGAAAGAAAGCTATATTTCAGCGGTAATCCAAGAGGAAATAAACAAGTTGTACGAATGGACTATTTCGTGGAATATGCCACTTAATGTTGACAAAAGTGGATTTATTCACATTGGTCGCTGTCTTAACTTAAATCTGACTGTACAGACACATACACTCAAACCTCTCAACACTGTTCGTGACCTGGGTTTAAGATATAGCAATAGTCTGAACTTTTCTGAACACATTGTATCTCAAGTATCCAAAGCTAGAAAGCTCATCGGATTGATAATGATAAACTTCAATAATATCGAATCGAGATTGTTACTACACAGAAAATGTGTCTTGCCCATTCTTGAATATGGTATTTTAGTTTACAGTAATTGTAGACATAATGACCTGATTAGAATTGAAGGTGTTCAAAGAAAGTTCACCAAAGCTGTTCTGGGGTATTCCGATAACAATGACTATCACCAAAGATGTCAACAACTCAACTTAGAACCTCTTTGGATCAGACGTATCAAATTAAATCTTGCCTTTATCTACCGGCTTATTAACGGTATTTCCTACTACTCGGTATCCACCCCTTCATACCTTATGATATCATCCCACAATCTACGCAATAAGGAGAATATTCTAGCGATTCCAAGAACCCACACAAACTTACGTCAGAATTTTTTCCTTATTCGCTACTCAACCATGTGGAACAGACTCCCAGTGAACCTCCGTTGCAGTGAAACTACAACCCGGTTCAAAAGTCTCCTTGACGATTTTCTTTCCGAAAGTGGATTATGTCACCTATTGAATATCAATGTATTCAATAATGATTTATACAAACAAGGTCCGTCATCCATTTAATTGCTTGAAAAGCAAAATAAAACCTTTAAATCTTTTCACTTCTATCTTGTTTTATTTCTCTTTATCTTAATATATGAAGTCTGCTTATGTTCATGTTTATCATTATTACCGTTATTAATATCATTATTAGTTCCCCGACACATTAGACATTCTTTTTGTATCTTCTTATTCTTCTAAACATATTTAACTCCAGATTGTCCTTTGAAATCAATTTTGACTTTCATAGCATCAATCTTAATTATTATTGCACAAATATTTACACTAATATCCGGTTTCACTCTGTATACTATTACATAAATCTAAATGTATTTATCCGAGTGCTTTAGAGGATTTTTATTTTATTTTTCTAAATTGTTGGTTTCCTTCTGAGGTTGATATTCATTACACAATTATTATTCTTATCATGGATGAACCTTTTCACTAGGTATCCACTTCTCTTGTCTCTCTTTTTCCCTTCTATATAAATATTATTCTTAAGATTACGAAGTTTGTAATTAAAACAATAACTTGTGTTACACTTAAATTAAATTCTCAGACCCGTTTTATCTTCACTATGCATATATGACTACTCATACATATTGATATTTTATTATCCTTTCCACTCAATTGAGATTTTCATCGCATCACTCTAAACTATAACTGCACAAACATTTATTCTAGCGTCATATCTTACTGCAATTATAAGTTGTTTTTTTAAATTATTTTTGTTACTAATTTAACGATACACACATAGTCGTTTATTCTTGCTGTGTTCATAAACACGCCTATTAGACTGTTTGCGTATTTCACGTCTCCTTTATTTCTATTCCCTTATTTTCTCCATTTCCTTCTTTAAACTAAATTCAATATTCTTCTCAATTGCACAGACCCGATTTATTATTATTAATATTCTACTATTATTCCTCTAATATTTTTTTAGATGGCAAGTATACTGCTGACATTATTGAAAATTGTGTATTATTGCATTTTCTGAGGAAACCCGAAATGGTTTCTTCACAACACATATGTACCCATAAGATGTTTGTGAATAATAATAATAATAATAATAATAATAATACAATTCTTGTAATTATTATTATTATTATCACTATTCTACAAAACAACCTACTGATTATGACGAACAAATAAAAGAAAAACACACGATTTTACATGGAAGATGCACACCATCAGGCAGAAAAATGTCAAACAATGATTTAAAGCTATGCAAAACCCGGACATGTTTAAAACGTCCAGGCCAAGCAATCAAAAAGCCTGGACGTCATGTCCATTTTGTAATATAAAAAATGAAAATAAATCTTTTAACTATTCACATTTGTGTTTTTGATTGTTTCACCGGTCGATAATGTATGGGGTATCGTACGTGTTACTGTGGGATAAATGTAAATCGCATGGAATTTTCATGAATAATAAATTCCAGGAAGTCGACCATGTCAGAGCATAGATTCTAAGGAATCTCGAGTACTGAGCGTTCATGACAGTATTTGATCTCGGATAAACAGGAACAGCAATAGTAGAAATAGTAGTATAAGTATTAGTAGTTTTTGAAATAGCAGTAGAGGTAGTTGTGATATTATTATTATTATTATTATTACGAATATTAACGTTAGTCAGTGAATTTCCTCCATCAATGGATGTTCATCATCTACTCTTATTGGATCACTTGATTTTATTTGTTTTTGCAACCACTTAGGTACATGTTCGCACACCCTCATTTGGAGATCACGATTACTCCTCCACATGTATAAGTGGCCACACACACATTCAAATCGATAAACACAGTGGCATGTGACGCAATCGTTTCCATGTCTTTTACGTCTTTGCTGAGACATGGACATTGTTTTCTCTTTCATAAAGACCTTTGCTGCGTAATACGTCCTGTTAGCAACTTATGTAAGCCTTTGTTTCAGTAAAAAGCTATTTGAATCACCTCTAAACCGAAAAATGATGTAGACAGGTTTCTTTCGGCCAAGGTTACAGTAGGCCTCAGTATACCGTGACCCTTCCATCTATTTATGAATTTTAAGGGATAGACAGTTTCCACTAGTGTTTTGTTTAACAACCTAACGTCCACATCAATAGCGTCGTTTGTGCGAACACGATTAATCCTATTAAACAGACCGCTCATCGAACCTCATTTGTATTGCACCGGGCAGTAACTATTGTGACCAAGGTATTGGCCCGTCAATGTTGGTTTTCGAAAGATGGATCGTTTGCTTGAACCATCTTCTCGTCTACTTATTAGCATATCTAAGAAGAGAAGCCGATCATTCTTCTCCTCTTCACATGAAAGGCTGATGTGATTTCGCAGAGTGTTAAGTCTACTCAATAAACAATTCATATCGTTATTTCTTTCCCAGATAACTAAGATGTCATCTTCATATCTCTTATAAACAGACATGTTTACGACTAGGTCTTCAGCTAGATTTGCAACGTGTGTTATGAACACGTCTGCTAATAATGGTCTAATGGACCAACCATAGCAACCAGTCGACCTGGCAAAACTATTCACCTTCAAACATGAACTGGACGTTGTCAATACATAGTAGTGCTAAATCTTTAAGGATTTTTAAAGGAACAGGTAATTTTTTCAAGGCTGTTCAAAGATGTGTGGTCACATAATATATCAATAGTCGTTTTCACAGGTATATTTGTGAACAGGGAATTCACGTCAAATGAACACATTGTCTTTCTCTTGATATTAATATCACTTAAATGATTGACCAACTCAAAAGAATCCTTCACAGAATACTTATATAAACGTGTTCCAACAGGATCCAGTAATTTAGCTCGGTTATGTGTAGGTGATCGACGCACTGATAAAATTGGGCGTAAACAAATGTTTGGTATGTGAATTTTACGTAATCCATGTAAATGACGATACTCAGAACCAATAGGCTTTAGGAAATTAAATTCCTACCTACCAATAATATTCATGTGTAACAGTTTCACTAGGTTTGAATTTATTCTTCCCTCTACTTTGCTAATACCTGCAAATTCACCATCAGGCATAAACTTACTTTCATCACTGAGAATGGATAATGTCTTACTTTTACATTCACATTTGTTCTTGACAATCACGTCTGATCTTTTATCAGGCTTTAACAAGACAATATCAGGGTTTGTTCGTACTTATTTTAGTGATTTAAAATACTGAATAGTTAATATGCTTCACTGCTTTGGTCCACGATTAAGGAATTGGTGAGCTATATCCAACAGTTTAGCTTTGTCTCAGCTTTGATTATTTAAAGACGTAGGGGTTAGCGTACTCAGTTGATCCAGTATCCGACACTGGATGTCAATCAGTCAAGTAAGAACAGGTGAAATCCCACATCCACATAAAAACTAATTCATGCCCTCTGCTAAAGCAACAAATTCGAACGTGACACGGATAAATATTCATCAAACTTTAGTTATTTCGATTGGAATTCAATAAATATTTCGCTTTCATTCACTTTCATTACCAACATGATTGTCTGTGGATTCGAAATGGTCTAACGAATTACCAACAATCTCAAATAGTCTAGAACTTCCACAACACCCAATCAAGAAGTCCAATTCCAAGTAGTCACAACAAAACTGTATTGGATAATTATGACAGATTAAAAGACAACACAAAACATTTAACTGTACAGTAATTATATTGTCCGATTACCACAACTGACACAGACTGTTTGTCTGTCCACGTGTCTATAATGTGCTCTTAGTTCATTGTAATTGTAATTGTCAGATCCTCTCAATCGTTCAAAATTCTCATTCTAGCTTTCTTCTCTTATCTGAAATCAGCATTTATCTACAGAGTCATCATTATTCAGGGAATCATCGGTGTCCAAATTGCAACTACCTGTCTCAAGTTCACAATTATCTACACCATAAAAAAATCTAGTTAAACACAAAACAGAACTAAAATTAAAATCAATTACTTCATTAGCTTCCACTTGTTACACGTGTCCGCTATCAACTGAATGATCAGTTCAATCAACAACCACTATCATCCGATCACTCATACTCTGAATTATAATTCCCGTAGATGGTCGATAGCCTCACTCACTTGTTCAAAATCGCGCGGATAACTGTACTGATAGATGGACTTTCTCACCTCGACAGAAACTGCCAAAACAGTGTGGCCGATGCCAATGAGTTGAGAAACACCCCACGAAAATACTCTCACAGCATCGGACACATCCAGAGGTGTCTTGATCAAAGTGGCAACAACAACAGCAACAGCAAGAATAATAATAATAATAATAATCTACACTCGGACCAAAATTAGAAAACATACACGGATATGAAGGAGTCTACCAGGAAAACTGAATCTTCACTGGTAAGCATACACCCAGGATTAACACAGGTCATCTGACCTACTATTATTCTTATTACGGACGACTATACTGCATCGCTTCTGACCGCGCTTTTCGAACGGGAAGTTTAGTCCTAACGTGATTTGCATTTATCAAACTTTTGCTGTGTTCTTACGCAACAAAAGTACCATTTCAGTTCTAAAGAATCTATCCTGATCTATACGTTCGGTAGATTACTTTTTTTTTGAGTTTCACTATATTTAATAGTTACCTGTGGTTTTGCCTCAGCTTACTATTCGGTTTTTTTTTGTTTTTCACGTATAGACTAGTTTCAGTTTATATCACTCGTTTTGTCCATTTTTGTCCGTTTTCAGTGTGCTTTTTAGTGTTTTTTTTTAAAAGGTCCTAGGCTCTTGCAAGCATCTATAACATAATTTGCTCCAACACCGTCATGAAAAACTCATGCAAACGTCCGGGATGCCGTTTTGCTGTCACAATTGGCATGCAGTGCGACAACTGCAAAGGTTGGTTCCACGAAGCATGCACAGATCTGACAGCAACTGCTTACAACAGACTCAGCAAGTCAGAGCAAAAGTGGGTGTGTGTCACGTGCAACACAGACTCCGTAGTCTTGCTGAGTAACATCATTGTCCTACTGACAAGTCTTCGGAACAAGTTGTCAGTTAACTTGGAATACGATAGTAAAAAAACTGATATACAAACAAGAGAGTGCAACGGACTCAAAAACAGGGATATCGATAGGTATTCCATCGATGGAGCACCCATCCACACTAACGACGACGTGTCGAGGCTCAGTACCATCATTACGTCGACGGTACTGAACTCTCTAGGCAAACTCGGGTCTCCCAGCTCAGGGTCCCCGAACACAACAGTGGTTGCCAAAAACCCTGCATGTGATTCGACCCACGTTAAGAGAGCCCAAAAGAACCAGGCATCACCGCCTAAGCCGAGCAACCCAAGAGTTGCTGCACGGAAAATAACTGGTAATTTAGTCGCACAGTCTACCCCCAAGACTGTTCGTCCGGTCAATAAAGAGCCCATGATTCATAAACGCACACTGACCTCCAAACAACAAGTTACTAAACCTGAACCCATCGTGAAACCTGGTAAATTAACAACAGTTCGTGACGATTCTCTCATTATCATGAACCTCGTTGACAAGCCTGATCTTCCTCTCAGTCTGCAGGACAAAAACGACAGGATGCTCTGGGGTGAATTGAACAAGAAGCTCGAACTTCCTAGAATAGAGCCTTTGACGGTCACCCGGCTCACTCGAGGAAAGGATTCTAAGCATCTAAATCACCCGAGGCTTCTCCGAGTAACACTTAAGGCTGCTACCGACGTAGAGGACGTCTTGCTAGCAAGCCACTTGCTGAAATCAGATGGTAACGTAAGAATACTGCCCGACATACCGTACTCTGAGCGCAGTATCATACGAAACGTCCCTAAAGAATCTCGTGAGAAGTTTTTCCGCGGAAGAAACATAATTGTCCAAGGTATACCGGAAAATGCAGACCCTACTCAATCAAATTCTGACATCAGGGAATGGAAATTCACCAAACAGTCCTTGAGGCTCAAACACATACTGACTCAGCATGTGACGAGACTAGCCAAGAAGGACGGTGATCTTAGACCCCGTCTAATGAAGATAACCTTCCCATCTTCCCACATGGCGGCTGCAGTTCTGGAAGCATTTCGTGCTAATAGACGTCGATTGCCACCTGGAATCCACATGCACCCGGATAGGCCATGCGAAGTTAGGACCAAGAACAAAGACAAGTTGGAGCTGACCATTCCACTTGTGGACTGTCTAAACGATAAAAAAAACGTGTAAAGGACAGGGCCTACCACCTCGGCAAACCTCACATAGGTGGGCTACCTGTCCATTCACATAAGGTTCATACAGAAAAACAGGACGAAGCTCACGCGTTCCAAATTGAAAGCATAAACTGCTTATATATGAACGCCGCGAGTCTACCAAACAAACTGGATGAACTACGTGAACTAAGCAACGCTAATAAGGCCCATCTGATAGGAATATCTGAAACATGGATATCTTCTCAGTTCTCGGACCAAGACTTAGCATTGCCTGGGATGACTTTGTTCCGCAACGACAGAAAAACAGGAATTGGGGGCGGAGTAGCCATATACATAAGCTCTTGCTTGGAGGTGCACCAGGTTCACAACCTCGAGTTTAACAATCTTGAGGAATCCATATGGTGCTCTGTAAGATTGTCTAGTACTTCCAGGTGTCTAGTCGGAGTCATTTACAGGAAGCCAACTGCCGACATCGAGTACGATAGTCGTATGCTGGAAGGACTATCCCGCTTTATCCGTCTCGGTTTCACACACATCCTGATTCTAGGGGACTTTAATCTCCCTAGAGTCAACTTCGCGGGACACACGTACACTGGAGGCGACAACTCAATTGAAGCTCGGTTCTTCAACCTCATCGATGACTTGGGCTTATATGAAAATGTGGGGTCGGCAACTCGTTGGAGAAACAGTCAGACACCATCGCGCTTAGACTGTGTATTCACTAACGAAGAATTCCTGGTCGACAACCTCTCAATCCTGGCTCCTCTGGGAAAAAGCGATCATGCCGTCATAGCCTTCAGTTTTGTCATCAAAACTAAGCTAAGGTATCCCAACAATAATTTGCGTTGGAATTTTAAACGGCTGAATGTGCCAGCTCTACATGACTATCTACAACAGGTGGTTTGGGATGTTCACCCTCAAATCGATGTGGATGGTCATTGGGACTTCTTACTGCACACGCTCTTATGTGCTACAGACCATTCAGTTCCTCAAACGGTTCCCAAAAGCTTCAAGCCACCTACAGTAATCAAGAACCGTACCCTTCGCCTCCTAAGCCGCAAACGGCACTGTTGGGCGGAATACAAACGAACTAATAACGATGGAGCGTATAGGCAATACAAACATATCAGGAACACATGCACGAAGGCTATAAGAGAAGACAGGCTTCAGTACCAAACAAAGCTTATGGACAAATTCGCCTCTAACCCTAGAAGCCTATTCCGTTATGCAGCCTCTCTTCGTCAAGCCAAAACAGGAGTTTCTCAACTGCTAGGTCTTAACGGCCCGACCAGCAACGATGGCGACGCCGCTAACCTTCTGGCGGCCCATTACTCTCAAACATTTCAACCGGCTGACATCAACTTTACTGACGACAGTTTCATCTGCAATCCCACAGGACTTTCCGAAGTAGACCTAAGCGCTGACTTGGTGTTCCGGAAATTGCAGCACTTAAGATTAGACACTTCTCCTGGCCCGGATATGGTTCATCCTGCCATACTGAGAGAGGCAGCCTCAATCCTGGCAACGCCGCTTAGCGTGATGTTTTCACACTCGCTTAGCCGAGGCAAATTACCGGAAAACTGGAAGTTGGCTCACATCACACCAATTTTCAAAGGTGGTCGACGCAATGAACCTTCAAGTTATCGGCCGGTGGCTCTTCTGTCATTACCTTCAAAACTCATGGAGTCCCTGATATGCTACGGTTTAAATGACTATCTACTGTCCTTAAATTTCTTCTCACCCCAACAGCATGGTTTCAGGAAGGGTTACTCTTGTATAACCAACCTGCTGACTGCGGTGGACAGATGGACAAGCATCCTCGATTGCAAGGGAAAGGTTGATGTCATTTACCTTGATTTCTCAAAAGCTTTTGATAAGGTTAACCACTTGTGTCTTATCAACAAGCTCAAACGACTAGGTATCAAACCACCTCTAATCGATTGGCTTACTTCATACCTAAAAATCGACACTTTAAGGTTAGGGTTAATTTCACTTTATCTCAGGCTATGGAATGTCCTAGTGGGGTCCCCCAGGGCTCAGTACTAAGGCCTCTTCTCTTCTTGATCTACATAAATGATCTTCCTCAACAGGTAACGTCAGACTTACTACTTTTTGCCGACGACGTGAAACTTTGGAGAGAGATACGCAACCAAGACGATACACAGGCACTTCAGGAGGATCTGACGCGACTTCAAAGTTGGGCAGACGACAACGGACTTACCTTTAACACTTCAAAGTGTAAAGTAGTCCATCTGCGACATGTCGCAAACTACAGTTACAACTTAGGAAACTCCTCTCTAGTAGTATCCCAAGTCGAAAAAGATTTAGGAGTCCTGGTGCCCCATGACTTAAAGTCTTACGCTAACTGTGACAAAAATGCCTTCCGAGCAAACCTTGCACTGGTAACGTTGAAGCGCATTTTTGGACAGTTTGACGGACGAACTTTCCATACAATCTTCAATAGTTTCATCCGTCCCCATTTAGAGTACGGAAACATAGTACTCCCCCCCTCACTCCATAAGGACAAGGTCACTTTGGAGCGTATCCAACGGCGAGCCACGAAATCAGTTCGAGGACTCAAATCTAAGCCTTACGAAGAACGCCTTTGTTCACTAGACCTTTACCCACTAGAATATAGGCGTCTTAGAGGTGATTTACTAATGGCTTATAGTATTCTTAACACTTCTGGACATCCTCTTAAACACCTACCTAAGCTTAGTTCGAATAATAATCTAAGGGGTAACACCCAGAAACTGGAAACACAACATAGCAAGACGGAATGTAGACACAACTTCTACTCCTTAAGAGTTGTCAAAAGCTGGAATTCGCTGCCGGCCGAGCTAGTCCAAGCGACTTCTCAGGAGTACTTCAAGAGGCAACTTGACCTATTCTTAAGGACCAAGGACAGCATCACATTATGATTTAACAATTTCTTTTCCTTTTTTATTGTTAACATACCTAGGTTCCTGCCTGGAGGATTTGGTGATCCCCTGCTACTAGACACGGAAGCCTGTTAAGCGAAAGCTACTTCTATTCCGTCCACAAACATTTGAAACATTTTGAACCATTTGAATCCTCAAGGTCGACCGAATTCCCGTCTAGTTGATGTTAAATTTAGTTCTCGTGAAAATGTCAGTCATATTCCAACCAGTCCAAAAGCAGTGCATGAACAAACCTGATCATCCTTCTTATCCTAAGATGTGTGTACAATGTCCACCTCTACTCTGGCCATTTGCTTAATCCAAACTCACGTTTTTCATTATTATTCCAGAATGAGATTATGCTCACCAAATCAGTCTTCATGACTAACGTAAATGGCTGACTGACTAACGTTTTCCGTCATTTTACTCCTTACTTTCATCATCGTTCTCATAAATGACATTGATTTCGAACATACATTCTTGATTGATTTACAGTCACGTGAATCGATTGACTTTTTCTATTCAAATTTGAATGGGAATAGTCTAAACATATGTCAAGTCTATATAATATCAGTCTAGAGCGATGATAATCAGTTTGTAAAAACGCATTTGTTGAGCGGTCTCATCATATAACGCTCGCAAATAAATGATTATATCTATGAATAACCATATGGATTCCGACAAAACTGTCTCAATCACTGTTATTACCACTATTACTACTACAACTACTACTACTACTGCTATCAATACTATCAATGTGATTACTACTACTATCACTACAATTATCACTATTACTGTTACTACAACTGTTGTAATTATTATTATTATTATCACTATTCTGCAAAACAACCTACTGATTATGACGAACAAATAAAAGAAAAACACACGATTTTACATGGAAGATGCACACCATCAGGCAGAAAAATGTCAAACAATGATGTCAAGCTGTGTAAAACCAGAACATGTTTAAAACGTCCAGGTCAAGCAATCAAAAAGCCTGGACGTCATGTACATTTTGCAATATAAAAAATGAAAATAAATTTTCTAACTACTCACATTTGTGTTTTTGATTGTTTCACCGGTCGATAATGTATGGGGTATCGTACGTGTGACTGTGCGATGAATGTAAATCGCATGGAATTTCATGAATAATAAATTCCAGGGTGTCGAACATTTCAGAGCACAGATTCTAAGGAATCTCGAGTACTGAGCGTTCATGACAGTATTTGATCTCGGATAAACAGGAACAGCAATAGTAGAAATAGTAGTATAAGTATTAGTAGTTTTTGAAATAGCAGTAGAGGTAGTTGTGATATTATTATTATTATTATTATTATTATTATTACGAATATTAACGTTACTCAGTGAATTTCCTCCATCAATGGATGTTCATCATCTACTCTTATTGGATCACTTGATTTTATTTGTTTTTGCAACCACTTAGGTACATGTTCGCACACCCTCATTTGGAGATCACGATTACTCCTCCACATGTATATGTGACCACACACACATTCAAATAGATAAACACAGTGGCATGTGACGCAATCGTTTCCATGTCTTTTACGTCTTTGCTGAGACATGGACATTGTTTTCTCTTTCATAAAGACCTTTGCTGCGTAATACGTCCTGTTAACAACTTATGTAAGCCTTTGTTTCAGTAAAAAGCTATTTGAATCACCTCTAAACCGAAAAATGATGTAGACAGGTTTCTTTCTGCCAAGGTTACAGTAGGCCTCAGTATACCGTGACCTTTCCATCTATTTATGAATTTTAAGGGATAGACAGTTTCCACTAGTGTTTTGTTTAACAACCTAACGTCCACATCAATAGCGTCGTTTGTGCGAACACGATTAATCCTATTAAACAGACCGCTCATCGAACCTCATTTGTATTGCACTGGGCAGTAACTATTGTGACCAAGGTATTGGCCCGTCAATGTTGGTTTTCGAAAGATGGATCGTTTGCTTGAACCATCTTCTCGTCTACTTATTAGCATATCTAAGAAGAGAAGCCGATCATTCTTCTCCTCTTCACATGAAAGGCTGATGTGATTTTGCAGAGTGTTAAGTCTACTCAATAAACAATTCATATCGTTATTTCTTTCCCAGATAACTAAGATGTCATCTTCATATCTCTTATAAACAGACATGTTTACGACTAGGTCTTCAGCTAGATTTGCAACGTGTGTTATGAACACGTCTGCTAATAATGGTCTAATGGACCAACCATAGCAACCAGTCGACCTGGCAAAACTATTCACCTTCAAACATGAACTGGACGTTGTCAATACATAGTAGTGCTAAATCTTTAAGGATTTTTAAAGGAACAGGTAATTTTTCAAGGCTGTTCAAAGATGTGTGGTCACATAATATATCAATAGTCGTTTTCACAGGTATATTTGTGAACAGGGAATTCACGTCAAATGAACACATTGTCTTTCTCTTGATATTAATATCACTTAAATGATTGACCAACTCAAAAGAATCCTTCACAGAATACTTATATAAACGTGTTCCAACAGGATCCAGTAATTTAGCTCGGTTATGTGTAGGTGATCGACGCACTGATAAAATTGGGCGTAAACAAATGTTTGGTATGTGAATTTTACGTAATCCATGTAAATGACGATACTCAGAACCAATAGGCTTTAGGAAATTAAATTCCTACCTACCAATAATATTCATGTGTAACAGTTTCACTAGGTTTGAATTTATTCTTCCCTCTACTTTGCTAATACCTGCAAATTCACCATCAGGCATAAACTTACTTTCATCACTGAGAATGGATAATGTCTTACTTTTACATTCACATTTGTTCTTGACAATCACGTCTGATCTTTTATCAGGCTTTAACAAGACAATATCAGGGTTTGTTCGTACTTATTTTAGTGATTTAAAATACTGAATAGTTAATATGCTTCACTGCTTTGGTCCACGATTAAGGAATTGGTGAGCTATATCCAACAGTTTAGCTTTGTCTCAGCTTTGATTATTTAAAGACGTAGGGGTTAGCGTACTCAGTTGATCCAGTATCCGACACTGGATGTCAATCAGTCAAGTAAGAACAGGTGAAATCCCACATCCACATAAAAACTAATTCATGCCCTCTGCTAAAGCAACAAATTCGAACGTGACACGGATAAATATTCATCAAACTTTAGTTATTTCGATTGGAATTCAATAAATATTTCGCTTTCATTCACTTTCATTACCAACATGATTGTCTGTGGATTCGAAATGGTCTAACGAATTACCAACAATCTCAAATAGTCTAGAACTTCCACAACACCCAATCAAGAAGTCCAATTCCAAGTAGTCACAACAAAACTGTATTGGATAATTATGACAGATTAAAGACAACACAAAACATTTAACTGTACAGTAATTATATTGTCCGATTACACAACTGACACAGACTGTTTGTCTGTCCACGTGTCTATAATGTGCTCTTAGTTCATTGTAATTGTAATTGTCAGATCCTCTCAATTGTTCAAAATTCTCATTCTAGCTTTCTCTCTTATCTGAAATCAGCATTTATCTACAGAGTCATCATTATTCAGGGAATCATCGGTGTCCAAATTGCAACTACCTGTCTCAAGTTCACAATTATCTACACCATAAAAAAATTTAGTTAAACACAAAACAGAACTAAAATTAAAATCAATTACTTCATTAGCTTCCACTTGTTACACGTGTCCGCTATCAACTGAATGATCAGTTCAATCAACAACCACTATCATCCGATCACTCATACTCTGAATTATAATTCCCGTAGATGGTCGATAGCCTCACTCACTTGTTCAAAATCGCGCGGATAACTGTACTGATAGATGGACTTTCTCACCTCGACAGAAACTGCCAAAACAGTGTGGCAGATGCCAATGAGTTGAGAAACACCCCACGAAAATACTCTCACAGCATCGGACACATCCAGAGGTGTCTTGATCAAAGTGGCAACAACAACAGCAACAGCAAGAATAATAATAATAATAATAATCTACACTCGGACCAAAATTAGAAAACATACACGGATATGAAGAAGTCTACCAGGAAAACTGAATCTTCACTGGTAAGCATACACCCAGGATTAACACAGGTCATCTGACCTACTATTATTCTTATTACGGACGACTATACTGCATCCTCAAGGTCGACCGAATTCCCGTCTAGTTGATGTTAAATTTAGTTCTCGTGAAAATGTCAGTCATATTCCAACCAGTCCAAAAGCAGTGCATGAACAAACCTGATCATCCTTCTTATCCTAAGATGTGTGTACAATGTCCACCTCTACTCTGGCCATTTGCTTAATCCAAACTCACGTTTTTCATTCTTATTCCAGAATGAGATTATGCTCACCAAATCAGTCTTCATGACTAACGTAAATGGCTGACTGACTAACGTTTTCCGTCATTTTACTCCTTACTTTCATCATCGTTCTCATAAATGACATTGATTTCGAACATACATTCTTGATTGATTTACAGTCACGTGAATCGATTGACTTTTTCTATTCAAATTTGAATGGGAATAGTCTAAACATATGTCAAGTCTATATAATATCAGTCTAGAGCGATGATAATCAGTTTGTAAAAACGCATTTGTTGAGCGGTCTCATCATATAACGCTCGCAAATAAATGATTATATCTATGGACAGTCACGTGGATTGCCGACAAAACTGTCTTAATGATTGTTATTATCATTATTACTACTACAGCTACTACTACTACTGCTACCAATACAATCAATGTGATTACTACTACTATCACTACAATTATCACTATTACTGTTACTACAACTGTTGTAATTATTATTATTATCACTATTCTACAAAACAACCTACTGATTATGACGAACAAATAAAGAAAAACACACGATTTTACATGGAAGATGCACACCATCAGGCAGAAAAATGTCAAACAATGATTTAAAGCTATGCAAAACCCGGACATGTTTAAAACGTCCAGGCCAAGCAATCAAAAAGCCTGGACGTCATGTCCATTTTGTAATATAAAAAATGAAAATAAATCTTTTAACTATTCACATTTGTGTTTTTGATTGTTTCACCGGTCGATAATGTATGGGGTATCGTACGTGTTACTGTGGGATAAATGTAAATCGCATGGAATTTTCATGAATAATAAATTCCAGGAAGTCGACCATGTCAGAGCATAGATTCTAAGGAATCTCGAGTACTGAGCGTTCATGACAGTATTTGATCTCGGATAAACAGGAACAGCAATAGTAGAAATAGTAGTATAAGTATTAGTAGTTTTTGAAATAGCAGTAGAGGTAGTTGTGATATTATTATTATTATTATTATTACGAATATTAACGTTAGTCAGTGAATTTCCTCCATCAATGGATGTTCATCATCTACTCTTATTGGATCACTTGATTTTATTTGTTTTTGCAACCACTTAGGTACATGTTCGCACACCCTCATTTGGAGATCACGATTACTCCTCTACATGTATAAGTGGCCACACACACATTCAAATCGATAAACACAGTGGCATGTGACGCAATCGTTTCCATGTCTTTTACGTCTTTGCTGAGACATGGACATTGTTTTCTCTTTCATAAAGACCTTTGCTGCGTAATACGTCCTGTTAACAACTTATGTAAGCCTTTGTTTCAGTAAAAGCTATTTGAATCACCTCTAAACCGAAAAATGATGTAGACAGGTTTCTTTCGGCCAAGGTTACAGTAGGCCTCAGTATACCGTGACCTTTCCATCTATTTATGAATTTTAAGAGATAGACAGTTTCCACTAGTGTTTTGTTTAACAACCTAACGTCCACATCAATAGCGTCGTTTGTGCGAACACGATTAATCCTATTAAACAGACCGCTCATCGAACCTCATTTGTATTGCACCGGGCAGTAACTATTGTGACCAAGGTATTGGCCCGTCAATGTTGGTTTTCGAAAGATGGATCGTTTGCTTGAACCATCTTCTCGTCTACTTATTAGCATATCTAAGAAGAGAAGCCGATCATTCTTCTCCTCTTCACATGAAAGGCTGATGTGATTTTGCAGAGTGTTAAGTCTACTCAATAAACAATTCATATCGTTATTTCTTTCCCAGATAACTAAGATGTCATCTTCATATCTCTTATAAACAGACATGTTTACGACTAGGTCTTCAGCTAGATTTGCAACGTGTGTTATGAACACGTCTGCTAATAATGGTCTAATGGACCAACCATAGCAACCAGTCGACCTGGCAAAACTATTCACCTTCAAACATGAACTGGACGTTGTCAATACATAGTAGTGCTAAATCTTTAAGGATTTTTAAAGGAACAGGTAATTTTTTCAAGGCTGTTCAAAGATGTGTGGTCACATAATATATCAATAGTCGTTTTCACAGGTATATTTGTGAACAGGGAATTCACGTCAAATGAACACATTGTCTTTCTCTTGATATTAATATCACTTAAATGATTGACCAACTCAAAAGAATCCTTCACAGAATACTTATATAAACGTGTTCCAACAGGATCCAGTAATTTAGCTCGGTTATGTGTAGGTGATCGACGCACTGATAAAATTGGGCGTAAACAAATGTTTGGTATGTGAATTTTACGTAATCCATGTAAATGACGATACTCAGAACCAATAGGCTTTAGGAAATTAAATTCCTACCTACCAATAATATTCATGTGTAACAGTTTCACTAGGTTTGAATTTATTCTTCCCTCTACTTTGCTAATACCTGCAAATTCACCATCAGGCATAAACTTACTTTCATCACTGAGAATGGATAATGTCTTACTTTTACATTCACATTTGTTCTTGACAATCACGTCTGATCTTTTATCAGGCTTTAACAAGACAATATCAGGGTTTGTTCGTACTTATTTTAGTGATTTAAAATACTGAATAGTTAATATGCTTCACTGCTTTGGTCCGCGATTAAGGAATTGGTGAGCTATATCCAACAGTTTAGCTTTGTCTCAGCTTTGATTATTTAAAGACGTAGGGGTTAGCGTACTCAGTTGATCCAGTATCCGACACTGGATGTCAATCAGTCAAGTAAGAACAGGTGAAATCCCACATCCACATAAAAACTAATTCATGCCCTCTGCTAAAGCAACAAATTCGAACGTGACACGGATAAATATTCATCAAACTTTAGTTATTTCGATTGGAATTCAATAAATATTTCGCTTTCATTCACTTTCATTACCAACATGATTGTCTGTGGATTCGAAATGGTCTAACGAATTACCAACAATCTCAAATAGTCTAGAACTTCCACAACACCCAATCAAGAAGTCCAATTCCAAGTAGTCACAACAAAACTGTATTGGATAATTATGACAGATTAAAAGACAACACAAAACATTTAACTGTACAGTAATTATATTGTCCGATTACCACAACTGACACAGACTGTTTGTCTGTCCACGTGTCTATAATGTGCTCTTAGTTCATTGTAATTGTAATTGTCAGATCCTCTCAATTGTTCAAAATTCTCATTCTAGCTTTCTTCTCTTATCTGAAATCAGCATTTATCTACAGAGTCATCATTATTCAGGGAATCATCGGTGTCCAAATTGCAACTACCTGTCTCAAGTTCACAATTATCTACACCATAAAAAAATTTAGTTAAACACAAAACAGAACTAAAATTAAAATCAATTACTTCATTAGCTTCCACTTGTTACACGTGTCCGCTATCAACTGAATGATCAGTTCAATCAACAACCACTATCATCCGATCACTCATACTCTGAATTATAATTCCCGTAGATGGTCGATAGCCTCACTCACTTGTTCAAAATCGCGCGGATAACTGTACTGATAGATGGACTTTCTCACCTCGACAGAAACTGCCAAAACAGTGTGGCCGATGCCAATGAGTTGAGAAACACCCCACGAAAATACTCTCACAGCATCGGACACATCCAGAGGTGTCTTGATCAAAGTGGCAACAACAACAGCAACAGCAAGAATAATAATAATAATAATCTACACTCGGACCAAAATTAGAAAACATACACGGATATGAAGGAGTCTACCAGGAAAACTGAATCTTCACTGGTAAGCATACACCCAGGATTAACACAGGTCATCTGACCTACTATTATTCTTATTACGGACGACTATACTGCATCCTCAAGGTCGACCGAATTCCCGTCTAGTTGATGTTAAATTTAGTTCTCGTGAAAATGTCAGTCATATTCCAACCAGTCCAAAAGCAGTGCATGAACAAACCTGATCATCCTTCTTATCCTAAGATGTGTGTACAATGTCCACCTCTACTCTGGCCATTTGCTTAATCCAAACTCACGTTTTTCATTCTTATTCCAGAATGAGATTATGCTCACCAAATCAGTCTTCATGACTAACGTAAATGGCTGACTGACTAACGTTTTCCGTCATTTTACTCCTTACTTTCATCATCGTTCTCATAAATGACATTGATTTCGAACATACATTCTTGATTGATTTACAGTCACGTGAATCGATTGACTTTTTCTATTCAAATTTGAATGGGAATAGTCTAAACATATGTCAAGTCTATATAATATCAGTCTAGAGCGATGATAATCAGTTTGTAAAAACGCATTTGTTGAGCGGTCTCATCATATAACGCTCGCAAATAAATGATTATATCTATGGACAGTCACGTGGATTGCCGACAAAACTGTCTTAATGATTGTTATTATCATTATTACTACTACAGCTACTACTACTACTGCTACCAATACAATCAATGTGATTACTACTACTATCACTACAATTATCACTATTACTGTTACTACAACTGTTGTAATTATTATTATTATTATCACTATTCTACAAAACAACCTACTGATTATGACGAACAAATAAAAGAAAAACACACGATTTTACATGGAAGATGCACACCATCAGGCAGAAAAATGTCAAACAATGATTTAAAGCTATGCAAAACCCGGACATGTTTAAAACGTCCAGGCCAAGCAATCAAAAAGCCTGGACGTCATGTCCATTTTGTAATATAAAAAATGAAAATAAATCTTTTAACTATTCACATTTGTGTTTTTGATTGTTTCACCGGTCGATAATGTATGGGGTATCGTACGTGTTACTGTGGGATAAATGTAAATCGCATGGAATTTTCATGAATAATAAATTCCAGGAAGTCGACCATGTCAGAGCATAGATTCTAAGGAATCTCGAGTACTGAGCGTTCATGACAGTATTTGATCTCGGATAAACAGGAACAGCAATAGTAGAAATAGTAGTATAAGTATTAGTAGTTTTTGAAATAGCAGTAGAGGTAGTTGTGATATTATTATTATTATTATTATTACGAATATTAACGTTAGTCAGTGAATTTCCTCCATCAATGGATGTTCATCATCTACTCTTATTGGATCACTTGATTTTATTTGTTTTTGCAACCACTTAGGTACATGTTCGCACACCCTCATTTGGAGATCACGATTACTCCTCTACATGTATAAGTGGCCACACACACATTCAAATCGATAAACACAGTGGCATGTGACGCAATCGTTTCCATGTCTTTTACGTCTTTGCTGAGACATGGACATTGTTTTCTCTTTCATAAAGACCTTTGCTGCGTAATACGTCCTGTTAACAACTTATGTAAGCCTTTGTTTCAGTAAAAAGCTATTTGAATCACCTCTAAACCGAAAAATGATGTAGACAGGTTTCTTTCGGCCAAGGTTACAGTAGGCCTCAGTATACCGTGACCTTTCCATCTATTTATGAATTTTAAGAGATAGACAGTTTCCACTAGTGTTTTGTTTAACAACCTAACGTCCACATCAATAGCGTCGTTTGTGCGAACACGATTAATCCTATTAAACAGACCGCTCATCGAACCTCATTTGTATTGCACCGGGCAGTAACTATTGTGACCAAGGTATTGGCCCGTCAATGTTGGTTTTCGAAAGATGGATCGTTTGCTTGAACCATCTTCTCGTCTACTTATTAGCATATCTAAGAAGAGAAGCCGATCATTCTTCTCCTCTTCACATGAAAGGCTGATGTGATTTTGCAGAGTGTTAAGTCTACTCAATAAACAATTCATATCGTTATTTCTTTCCCAGATAACTAAGATGTCATCTTCATATCTCTTATAAACAGACATGTTTACGACTAGGTCTTCAGCTAGATTTGCAACGTGTGTTATGAACACGTCTGCTAATAATGGTCTAATGGACCAACCATAGCAACCAGTCGACCTGGCAAAACTATTCACCTTCAAACATGAACTGGACGTTGTCAATACATAGTAGTGCTAAATCTTTAAGGATTTTTAAAGGAACAGGTAATTTTTTCAAGGCTGTTCAAAGATGTGTGGTCACATAATATATCAATAGTCGTTTTCACAGGTATATTTGTGAACAGGGAATTCACGTCAAATGAACACATTGTCTTTCTCTTGATATTAATATCACTTAAATGATTGACCAACTCAAAAGAATCCTTCACAGAATACTTATATAAACGTGTTCCAACAGGATCCAGTAATTTAGCTCGGTTATGTGTAGGTGATCGACGCACTGATAAAATTGGGCGTAAACAAATGTTTGGTTTGTGAATTTTACGTAATCCATGTAAATGACGATACTCAGAACCAATAGGCTTTAGGAAATTAAATTCCTACCTACCAATAATATTCATGTGTAACAGTTTCACTAGGTTTGAATTTATTCTTCCCTCTACTTTGCTAATACCTGCAAATTCACCATCAGGCATAAACTTACTTTCATCACTGAGAATGGATAATGTCTTACTTTTACATTCACATTTGTTCTTGACAATCACGTCTGATCTTTTATCAGGCTTTAACAAGACAATATCAGGGTTTGTTCGTACTTATTTTAGTGATTTAAAATACTGAATAGTTAATATGCTTCACTGCTTTGGTCCGCGATTAAGGAATTGGTGAGCTATATCCAACAGTTTAGCTTTGTCTCAGCTTTGATTATTTAAAGACGTAGGGGTTAGCGTACTCAGTTGATCCAGTATCCGACACTGGATGTCAATCAGTCAAGTAAGAACAGGTGAAATCCCACATCCACATAAAAACTAATTCATGCCCTCTGCTAAAGCAACAAATTCGAACGTGACACGGATAAATATTCATCAAACTTTAGTTATTTCGATTGGAATTCAATAAATATTTCGCTTTCATTCACTTTCATTACCAACATGATTGTCTGTGGATTCGAAATGGTCTAACGAATTACCAACAATCTCAAATAGTCTAGAACTTCCACAACACCCAATCAAGAAGTCCAATTCCAAGTAGTCACAACAAAACTGTATTGGATAATTATGACAGATTAAAAGACAACACAAAACATTTAACTGTACAGTAATTATATTGTCCGATTACCACAACTGACACAGACTGTTTGTCTGTCCACGTGTCTATAATGTGCTCTTAGTTCATTGTAATTGTAATTGTCAGATCCTCTCAATTGTTCAAAATTCTCATTCTAGCTTTCTTCTCTTATCTGAAATCAGCATTTATCTACAGAGTCATCATTATTCAGGGAATCATCGGTGTCCAAATTGCAACTACCTGTCTCAAGTTCACAATTATCTACACCATAAAAAAATTTAGTTAAACACAAAACAGAACTAAAATTAAAATCAATTACTTCATTAGCTTCCACTTGTTACACGTGTCCGCTATCAACTGAATGATCAGTTCAATCAACAACCACTATCATCCGATCACTCATACTCTGAATTATAATTCCCGTAGATGGTCGATAGCCTCACTCACTTGTTCAAAATCGCGCGGATAACTGTACTGATAGATGGACTTTCTCACCTCGACAGAAACTGCCAAAACAGTGTGGCCGATGCCAATGAGTTGAGAAACACCCCACGAAAATACTCTCACAGCATCGGACACATCCAGAGGTGTCTTGATCAAAGTGGCAACAACAACAGCAACAGCAAGAATAATAATAATAATAATCTACACTCGGACCAAAATTAGAAAACATACACGGATATGAAGGAGTCTACCAGGAAAACTGAATCTTCACTGGTAAGCATACACCCAGGATTAACACAGGTCATCTGACCTACTATTATTCTTATTACGGACGACTATACTGCATCCTCAAGGTCGACCGAATTCCCGTCTAGTTGATGTTAAATTTAGTTCTCGTGAAAATGTCAGTCATATTCCAACCAGTCCAAAAGCAGTGCATGAACAAACCTGATCATCCTTCTTATCCTAAGATGTGTGTACAATGTCCACCTCTACTCTGGCCATTTGCTTAATCCAAACTCACGTTTTTCATTCTTATTCCAGAATGAGATTATGCTCACCAAATCAGTCTTCATGACTAACGTAAATGGCTGACTGACTAACGTTTTCCGTCATTTTACTCCTTACTTTCATCATCGTTCTCATAAATGACATTGATTTCGAACATACATTCTTGATTGATTTACAGTCACGTGAATCGATTGACTTTTTCTATTCAAATTTGAATGGGAATAGTCTAAACATATGTCAAGTCTATATAATATCAGTCTAGAGCGATGATAATCAGTTTGTAAAAACGCATTTGTCGAGCGGTCTCATCATATAACGCTCGCAAATAAATGATTATATCTATGGACAGTCACGTGGATTGCCGACAAAACTGTCTTAATGATTGTTATTATCATTATTACTACTACAGCTACTACTACTACTGCTACCAATACAATCAATGTGATTACTACTACTATCACTACAATTATCACTATTACTGTTACTACAACTGTTGTAATTATTATTATTATTATCACTATTCTACAAAACAACCTACTGATTATGACGAACAAATAAAAGAAAAACACACGATTTTACATGGAAGATGCACACCATCAGGCAGAAAAATGTCAAACAATGATTTAAAGCTATGCAAAACCCGGACATGTTTAAAACGTCCAGGCCAAGCAATCAAAAAGCCTGGACGTCATGTCCATTTTGTAATATAAAAAATGAAAATAAATCTTTTAACTATTCACATTTGTGTTTTTGATTGTTTCACCGGTCGATAATGTATGGGGTATCGTACGTGTTACTGTGGGATAAATGTAAATCGCATGGAATTTTCATGAATAATAAATTCCAGGAAGTCGACCATGTCAGAGCATAGATTCTAAGGAATCTCGAGTACTGAGCGTTCATGACAGTATTTGATCTCGGATAAACAGGAACAGCAATAGTAGAAATAGTAGTATAAGTATTAGTAGTTTTTGAAATAGCAGTAGAGGTAGTTGTGATATTATTATTATTATTATTATTATTATTACGAATATTAACGTTAGTCAGTGAATTTCCTCCATCAATGGATGTTCATCATCTACTCTTATTGGATCACTTGATTTTATTTGTTTTTGCAACCACTTAGGTACATGTTCGCACACCCTCATTTGGAGATCACGATTACTCCTCCACATGTATAAGTGGCCACACACACATTCAAATCGATAAACACAGTGGCATGTGACGCAATCGTTTCCATGTCTTTTACGTCTTTGCTGAGACATGGACATTGTTTTCTCTTTCATAAAGACCTTTGCTGCGTAATACGTCCTATTAACAACTTATGTAAGCCTTTGTTTCAGTAAAAAGCTATTTGAATCACCTCTAAACCGAAAAATGATGTAGACAGGTTTCTTTCTGCCAAGGTTACAGTAGGCCTCAGTATACCGTGACCTTTCCATCTATTTATGAATTTTAAGGACTTAGGAAAAGCTTTCCCTTGATAATAGGTGTTAGACAGGTGTTATTGCTATAGTACTAAATGTATATACATTTTGGTAACTAGTTACTAAGTATATAATCAACAAAAGTCATCCGTTAGGGGGTGGGGAAGGAACCATCACTTTTGGTGTCGGACCAAAGTTTTTTTTCTGCGCTCTAAATTTTAACGTTCTTCCTAGCAAACCGATTCGAGCAAATTCAGAGAGATAATAAGTCGAAATATTTCTTTAGTGATGCTTGAATTAGTCTGCCGGGCAAAAAGTTGGAGCTATTCTAATGTCAATTACTGAGATGATTTTGAATATAATTTATACATCATGTCTTCAATGAGCACTTTGCATCCGATTTGGATCAAACTGTTCGTCTGAACTTTGACGATCATTCTTATCAATTATTAAAAGAAGGCGACAATCGGTTCGATTCATGCAACTGAATTTAGGAAGTGGTTGGAATTATCAAAGGTCACAAAGTTACCTCTAATCCATCCACAAAAAGCAGTAAGATCCGCCCAAGAGACTGTTGAACCGATCCAAATTGGTCTTCATTGTAAGCGGCCAGTGTCAAACAAGCTAAGATTTCTGTTGCCCAGATAATAACTTGACCACTTGTTCGTGCTAGCGGTCTATCGATATCCAAGTCGTCTGCATGTTTAATATCTGTAGCAGTTGAGAAAAGGTGTGCTGTCGAAGCATAGGATATTTCTGAAGATAAAATACTGAACAGTTGTGTTCTAGACAATCGTGTGTATAACTTGGAAAGAATAAAAATAAGATAGATCTTAGTTAAAAAACAATAGGATACGTATATGTAAAATAAGGCGACGCGATGAAATGAACAAGCTAGTAGACACTGTTTTTATTAGATTACAGCGGACTCCTACTACATCCAACTGAAAAGGTCTTGTAATCGGTTGGGCTTTCCTACGATTACTACTCATGATCTAGCTAAATTCATAGAAGACTATGAAACCAGTTGAAATCTGAGAAGAAATAAACTTTCTTGATACTGACTTACAGAATACTCTAGGAACTATGAAAATGTGAGACCACAAAGATATAAGACCTTTAAAACTACAAATGATCTATAGCTGTAATCGCTTGATATATTTAATACGTAGACAAAACGGTGTGATGTTACTTCAGCCGCGTATACTGAACTTCGGCACCAACAATTAAGATTTGACGAAATAAAAAGTTTTAAACTTGTGTTCTGATCATTGCTCTAATCAAGTATTTTACTTCATATTTAACCAGCTGTAGTGCACATCATTGTTAACCATCTCCATAAATATTTCACTTATTTCCGAACAAGTCTGGTTTTGTCTAATTGTCAACAAAATCCAGTGTATCCAATATTTTTGTTAGATGAAAATTTTAGTCGTTTATTTTTTACCAGCGTACCTTAGAAAGCAGAGTGCGACCAACATTTATTAAATTTCGAGCAATTATGGACCCGGAAGGTTGCATACCAGACACATTTCCATTAGTAGCAGACAATTGTTTTACTTTAACGCTGTTGCGTTGACGCAGATTTGATTCAAATGATGAGGGTAGATACTGTCTATATTTAAAGTCAATATTTTTGAGCCAAAGAGCTGAAAATGAGCGAAAAAATCTGAATTATGGTGCATTGGCGTATAGATGTTACAAACGTGGGATCATGAGAATTGACAAGCACAAATGGTCTCAGTATACACTAGAAATGCCTATCGAAAAATGAGAAAAGTAAATGGGACTGTAGCGTTACTACATACAACTCGTCTGGTATCTGAAAATATTCAACCTGGACAGAGTGAGAATGGAGAACTTATGTGATGCGAACCGAGATCATTTGTTTGAGTTAGTGTGGTCCCAGTGAACAGGATCAAAGGATAGAATAGCTGGTCAACAGGGGGAGTCCTGTTAAACAATAAAATTACAGAATAATTAAAAAGTAAGCACGACTAAATACCACTCGAAACAAAAATAAGCATACATCATTTACTAGTTTATGGAATTAGGACGTTAATTTTAGGATTATTTCTCGCCACAGAACATACATTTACATTCCACTGAAAAGATCATCCTAGTTTTTTGATTAACTAATAAGGGGTCTTTTTCTTAGATATCCTTTAAATGACGTGAATACAATTGTCTTATAAACAGTATGAATCTCTAGATTAAGTGGGACAGTTGAACCTACTGACAAGTTATTAATCTTAGAAATATTATCAGCTCTGATGGGTCTGCAAAGCAACGAAATGGTTATAAATTGGTAGTTTTACATTTGGAGACTAATTTGACTGATGGCACGAAAATATCCATACGCATATACGAGGTCGTTCATTTCATCTGATTTACATTACATCTAAGGGAAGAGGATACAGTTGATTTGTATACAATAACTAATGAACTAATAGTGGAGACACTGTACAATACATAACTACATAAACATGGGTGGATGAGGAAATTAAGAGATAGTAAGGAGTCATCTTAGAAAATGAATGGAATGTTTTAAATGAAACCATTTGACAGCAGTGATGTCTAGCTAAACTATCCATCAAGGATATAAAATTTGTAACCACTTAAAATAAGTTCCTTAGCTTTAGTCAAGGTTTAAGAAGGCGTAAGCTACTGGAAGTGATAGGGATGACTGATTGTATTTAAGAATGATAGTTGAAAATCTCTATAAAACTATTAATAGAAGTCGCACTTAAGCAACTGGCTTTGCCTGTATTGATTTGGGTAATCAAATAGTAATATAACGATGTTGATAAACTGGATATTTTGAAAACTATACATACGAACACCGGATGGTTGACCGTACGTTTAGTGCTAATGCGGAAACACTATACGAATCCAGAGTATTGACTAAATCTCCTCTATATACTTTGAAACGCTGATTCATTAAGTCATATGTTAGTCATACTTATCCATTTTTGAGGAATGAGATATACCGCAGCAAAGTTTTGATGGAGTGAAACAAGTGTAGGGGATTTCGAAAGCCGGTAGCTAAATAATTGAGGCGAACCGATAGATTTTACAGCAAGATTACTTAAAATTGCTGACAACCAGGTGCCCATCATGTATGCATATCTGCGTTATATTGGTTTAGTGACCAGATGCTGTATGAATGCCGTTCATAGTAGATTTTTAGGAATCGATTTCTTACTAAGACATTATTTGGTTGACTCATGTTAACTGAACAAGGTATTCCTTGCTCCAAAGTAAACTGATAAAGTAGATGTTATTTGTTGGGATATTTAGAGGGAGTACTGACAAGGTTAAAAAATGTGAAGCTGAAGCTACTAACTGGAGCTGCACATGATTACTGAGTTGAGGTTTTATTTATACGAATATTGAGTTTTACCACCTATCACATACAAATAGATTTTGATATGTACTAAGAAGGACTTGACACAGATGACATTGTTCACTACCCAGCGACCAGTCACTTTTAAATATATCTGAGCATTACATGATTTCAGTTGCGGTCCGCATAGCTGTGGTAACGTCTCTAATTGTGAAGCTGGATGACAAGGAAGCGAATCCGCCAGGGAGCATCAGTTCGCTCAAGATTACAGGTACACCTTGTTGATGGGTGCAAAATAGCACGAAACCCAGATCTACATTCACATCACATTCAGATGATCATGTTGCTTATAAAAATTCACTTTGCGCCACCATACAGATCTATTTTAGTGTTATTTAAGGATCAAGTAGACTTGACAGTTCGGAAGAAATGTTGAATAGGATCAAAGCTGCCGCAAACTTGAGTGTAAAATATTCAATCTATATATGTGTTGACGATCGACCATAAAAAGTCCAAGTAGGAACCACAAGACCAGATATTAATGATACTCATTTACGACTGTTGTAAACTCCAATAACAAGAGCAACTGAGGATGTGATGAAAATTTGACGCTTACTGTGTCCCGAAAAGCCGATTGATACTGGAATTTGTAGAGGTTGTGGAACGGTATCCGGTTTAAATCTTAAGGAGGAATTTGAATACTAGATAATGGGCATATATATTACCATGCTGTAGAATCCTAAAGTGGTAGTTATTTTGAAATTTTTAACGCTAAACTATTACGTTATCGGTATAAGCTGATATGAAGAATTACGAAGATTTTGAGTATTTGCACGCACTACATAGTAAGGTGTGAAATATTTCAGAGCTCTATGAACTTGGACCTCGTTGAGTGATACCTGAATAAGTATAATAGTATCAAACTTTTATGACAGTAACTATGTTTACAAACAATCTGACTTACGTGTACTTAACAGGTTTGTTCCACGAGCGTTTGATTCATGAGCACTTGACACAAACTGCTCAATTAACTGGAAACATAAATTACTTATTTGCCTCCATAATATAGGTCTACCACCTTTTAAAGAAAAATAAAGTTATTGTACGCAAAAATTGTTTTTTCGAACTGACACTTTTTGTATTAAAACAATAGGCGTCAAATGATTGCAACTGGTTGACCTAGCTCATATGTCGGTGTCAAAACACCAACAAACCTTTGAACATATTCTGAACTAGTCATATTGTCTACTCTTAACTATTGTATTAGATATAGATCAGGAAAGGGTGCAGCATGATCAACTTTTGATAGACATTTAAGGGTTGAAGAGTACCCAAACAGCATTCGTTATTAGCACATCTCTCAAGTATGTAATCTAGATTAGACAACTTTAGATACTCACATCTGAATACGTTCCGGTCGAAAAACTATCAATTCCAGAATCCTAAACTTTTGTAAACAAAATAACCCCGTACACTGACTACTTAATGAGTCTCATACATATGTTTAGCCCCCAAATGCCCTGGTATGGCCGAGAGTGGGGTGGCCAGCCCTCCTTCTCGAAATGCTCTCACACGACCACGCGTCTACAGCCTCTGCCAGGGAAGTCCTACTCACTACATTCTCATAGCGGGGGTGTTGTTTACGAAAATGAGGACGAAAAGCGAATGCCCGGCGCTTTAACCGGATCACAAACCAATGGTGCACATGGGCTCCAGTATCCTGAGGGAACAAATGGCGTATGAACCAATTTTTGGTCACCGGCTACCATGGGACTGCATCTCCTCACGATGCTCTACTGCCTTGTGGGTTAGACCTTTAGGTCAAAGGCTCGGGTTGTGGCCCTCTAGGTAACTACCTACTTCGGTTTGGGCACCCGGGCAGTATCACAGCCCACACACAAATATGATGAACTGTCGATAATTACGGAAAATACTTTTCTTGCTTCAATTAACAATCAAACGATTCACATTATTATTACTATTATTGTTATTATTATTTACTACGTCATTTATTCACTCTCTTTTATTCTCACTGTCTCCTTATTTTTTGACTCATACAGCAGCTCGCCTATGGTGGAAATTCGGTTCTATCTAAACGTTCTCGAGTAGAGACGTTATCACATATGGCTCAGAATAGAAGCCAGTGGCGATCCTGCTGTAACCTTCTTTTACTTTCATAAAAATTGGTTGCTTTTTCCTTAACTGAAAGATCTCTTCTGATTGTGCGTTTCTGTCTCCCCTACTACCTTACACTAATCTGTTCGTTATCGTTCTTTTTTAACGCTCCTTACCTTTTTTCCTTCCTTCTCTTCAAATTCTCATTGTTTTGTGTGGCGCATATATATTTGGTACCCTCTTGTACCAATATTTATGTGTTCAAATAAATAAATAAACAAATAGAGAATAGGACTTTTCTACCAACAAAATGAACTGTCGATTGTACACCTTGGTTAACAGAATCTGTATAGATATGCATTGTTTAATTGTCAAAAGTGCGACGTCTAAAGACATGTTTATGGTAAATTTCGATACATATCTAACTAGGAAGCACGGCACACAAAACGGCATCTTATCATGACATTCGATCTAGGAAGTAACTGAATGTACAACATTCACGAATGAAGCATCTTTGATTGGTACTCTTCCTCGCCATAGGACAGGTCAAATAATTTTTCACGTCAGAGACTACAGTTTCAGTATGATTCTCCTAAATGCCATAGTATCTGAAGAGTAAACATGTAGTCGATATTATCACAGTTTGGTCATCCATTTCCGGCTTTTCTGGTTATTGGTTTGAAGGTTACAAGCTCTGATTCTATTTATTTATACTCACGAAATCTTTTCAATTGCGGTAATTTTCCTTAATTCCAGGTTATGCTGTAAATTGTGGCCAATTAAGTTGAGCCTTGCAAAATTTGTTCATTTTTATATAACCATGAGCATACGCTATGTGATTGTGCTTAATGACTCGTCAAAAGTCTAGCAACTTCAAAAGAAAACTACTTCAGAACACCAAATTTAGTTAACAATAAACGTACCCAAGTGACTGAGCGAAAATATGGAAGACCTCACATTTTGATTGGTAGCCACCAAATCAGCCAATCTTTCCAAAGCCAAATGCTAAAGGATGATCATCAAGATGCCAACTTACTTGTTCTGAAGGATTAGCACAAGCACCTAGAACTCCTTGGACTGAATTGGAAGGGTCAAGGTCAGAGAATAACGGGTTTTCGATAGGCTATATTCGTTAAGTTAAAAGAATCAGAGGGATTACTTTCTGAAACTGCGACTTCAGGACATCAATCGCACAACTCCACGAAAACTGGAGGTGAAAGGTTGTGATCAGAATCAAAATAATTAACCGAATATCCAAAATAAGCCAAATAAAGGAGAGCCTTAAGTGTGAATTATTCTTGTAACTGAAATTACCATTGGGGATGCCAAAATGGATTAGGGCATACTGCATAGAGCGGCAAGAAATATAATACTCTTCCGACGGTTGTGAGAAGATGAGTAAATATATGCTCCTTTGTTATCACAAATATGTTGCCCTACAATGTGAGGTATTGTGTGAGAACTTACAACTGGATATGAGTAGTTAAGTGTCAGTTTATTCATGACGAGCACTGTAATACAAAACAGTAGACCCATAAAAGCTCCACAAGTTGTAAGTGTAAGTGCTCTTTGGTTCACGGAAGTACTAAACAAGATATAATGTTAGTTGAACACTACAAATGATTGTATTCAAAAATTGACCCGTATTTCTCAGTTGCTAGGAGTTTGGCTACTACCAGACTATTTATTGCACCCAGTATCATGCTAGAAAAAAGGATTTTAAAATCGCTCCAGATGAAGAAAGCCCCATATATCTGATACGTATTACGGAAAACACGGTCCGTCACTAAATTATTGAAATTTCATTCTTTACCTGACAGTCGAGCCCGAAACATGAGTGTTTTCAAACTAATAACTATAATATTTAGTAGTAACAAGATTTTCGATGTGACAAAAAGGTTAAGAAACGTATCTATAATGTTAGTACACAGAATTATCACAGTACCTGTTGTCCAAAACCAAGGAGCACAAAAGCCTATGTGTTGCAAAAACACTATAAGCACTAACAACAAAGTGCTAATTCCACACGACAGAAAACATGAGTAGACAGACCTGAACCGGAGTTCCTAGACGCGTAAGATGAAAGAAGTTAGAACTAACAAGTATCAGCGACATGTCTCCGCCGTAAAATGTTTAAGTGGAATGTTCCTCACAGTTTCAACAATCAAAAGGTTGTACAAGACGATGTGTTAATCAGAATGGACAAAGAAATTGCGGGCACGGTAGGAAGCTAAACCACTTTCAAACTTCAAATGGTTCAAATGGTTCAAATGGTTGTGGACGGAATAGAAGAAGCTTTCGCTTAACAGGCTTCCGTGTCTAGTAGCAGGGGATCACCAAATCCTCCAGGCAGGAACCTAGGTATGTTAACAATAAAAAAGGAAAAGAAATTGGTAAATCATAATGTGATGCTGTCCTTGGTCCTTAAGAATAGGTCAAGTTGCCTCTTGAAGGACTCCTGAGAAGTCGCGTCGACGACAACTTTCCACTTAGGATCAAGGATTGTTGTCCGTCTGTTCACCGCGGTCAGTGCGTGGATTATTCAATCGTGACCTTTTCTGAAGCCGTGCTGTTGGAGCGAAAAGACGTTTATGGATGGTAAACGGTCACGTAGGCCATCGTATATCTTGAACCTCATAATTACTGAGGGTATTGAGAGAAGTACTACCAGACTGTAGCTTGAAGGTTAACTGCGTCGATCTCCTTTGAAAATTGTTGTAGTGCGAGCCAGTTTCTGATTTTCTGTTAACATGCATTTGCCTGGCAAATGTGAGAACATCACGCTGAGCGGTGATGTCAAGACTGAAGCTGCTTCTCCCGGTTATATCTTTTATCATGTTGACGATTGCTTGATCTCAAGTCCGGACAGCGAAATCTCATCTCCAGCATCTGGACCCTTTTCACGAATTACTCAAAAATCATTGCATTACTAAAAACACCTGGAAATGTCGGGTCAGAACCAACTTCTTGAACTTTCTCAGGGACACTGTTAACATTCAGGATATTCGCCCTCTGCAAAACAATTAGGCGGCCTTTCTGGATTACCAGAACCAACCACAGTCTAGCAAGTGCACATGTCCAACGGTCTGTGGAACTTTTACCAGCCGTTAATACCAATGTGTGAGTTTCTCAGGAAACTCTTAACAGACCAACTTTGTGGAGACGCAATAGTAATCGATTTCGAGGACAGAGTGAAATAGCTTATTCTGTAATTGAGGAGGTCACCACAAAATCATTTATGCTTTTACATCAGGACATCAAAGCATCAATTAGTATCACCATAGATGTATCCGACTCGGAAAATAGATTCTTGCGACAGTGGGTGTCTAGCGATTTTCGACTTTTGGGGTTCTCTTCCAGAAAGTTGCAAGACATTGGATCTAGGTGTACAGATTTCGTCTGTATATTGTATTGTATGGCAAGTTCAACGCTCTGTTGGAGGCTGGGAATTTACTCCGAGAACTGATCACGAACTTTACTCCATGTCCCTAAGCACGTTCTCAAACATGTAGTCTCTTCTAAGGTCTGGACAGGTAGATTACGTCTCTCTATTTACTTCAAATGTACAACACACTTAAGGGGAAGACAATGTAGTTGCAGCTCTTTGTCTTATATATTTCCCTCGTAGTTTCCGAAGAATCGACCGTCCTAAATTCGCCCAGCTTCAATAAGAAGATAGTGATCCTCGATAATCCGTAAAACATGAATCAAGCAGATGGAAACTGGCAAGGAAAATTTAGTGTGCAACCCATCAACACGTTGGTGGTCTCCCAACCATGCCAAAATATTATTGACAGTCAGGATGAAGCTTATGAAAAGAATGTGCAACAGTGACGTTGGGTATCACATGGCGTAGATCTTTGAACCCCTATACGACATTTGGTGTGTCCAGACTGCCGCGTTTGTTATACCTCGCTACTTAGAATACAGAGACTGCAATCCCGCTAATAGGATATGCTATACAGGCGAAAAACTGACAGCGACCACTTCACATGGAACTGGCCAACACATTACAGATAACAATTGCTTAAAAACCAAGAGACAGATGCTGCAGTGAGGGCGCACCAATGAATCAAACAAACCACTATGTGCCTCCACAGCAATGCAAGAGGATTGATGAGTAAACCGGGTGAAAACAGAAAACTGTGCGTTTATTTGGGCATGAAGATTATATTCCTAAAGGAATCATGGTTTTCGCCCGACATCATAGATAAAGACGTGAGCTTGCGAGGCGTGACACCTTTCAGATACGATAAGGGTACACAAAACAGGAAGTTGAGTGATGATATACAATAGCATTTACTCCAAAACCGGAACACCACACACTTCCGAATTAACCGAGATGACAGAACCAGATTAGGGATAGAAAGAATTTAGTCTGTCGCAGACCAGTCGCATTACTGCCAATACTAGTGGAGGTAATGGAAGGACTGGTCAACATACAAATTAGGCAATACATGGGTAAAACAAACTTCTTCATGAAGCTCAACACGGGTTCGGAAAAGCAAGGTCCTGTGCCGCCTATATACTCACAGAAGTGGAAAGCTGGTAGAGCTGATGGAATTACAGGATACCAGTTGACCTAATAGTCCTCGATTTTGAAAATCCTTCGAAACACTACTGCACAAACTTCTCATAACAAATGTTTCAAAGGTGAGTTTCACAGACCCATTTTTGTCTTGGTTCCGAAACTACCGAGGGAACAGGATTTTTCGTTCCAAGTGAAACAGAGTGCATGGGAGTTGGAATGTCTAAGACCAGGAGTTTCACAAAAAATCTAAAGCAAAATTTTGCTCTTGATTTGTGTCAATGAACATTTGGTTGAAACTAGCAGACAACATAATGATCTGGAGCTCTATGAGAAGTAAATAGGATTCAATTTAGCTACAAAAGTACTTTACAATAGTAGAAGAATAGGTTGTAGCCACTTGATTGGAACTTAACAGGTCGAACTGTCATGTCATAAACGTCCTGTCTCATACGACACAAACCACCCACACCCTCTATGGTAATCTTCTGCAGACTATCTCCCAGGGGAGTGACCTTGGACTTTTAACCACGAAGAGCTTAGACAACAGTTCAAACTATATAGGCGACGCAGCAACATCAAACGCAACTCTCCACTTCATACGTAGATAACATGGCACAACCACCTCATATTTGATCCTAACACTTTGAGACGCACGCACGACCCCACCTTGAAGTCCAAAATGTCGTTGCACTAACCGTCTACAAAAGGGATAGTAATCATCCAGACTAAGTACATAGATAACCAAGTGGACGATAAGTCTGAAACATAATTTCGACAACGACATACTCCAACACTTGAAATTATTCTCACTGATCTACAACAGAACAAAAGATGATATGACATATAACATAATAAGTACGTCGATTCACCACAACACAACCACCCCACCAGAAAATAACTACTACGCACTTCAAGCTAACCCCCAAATAGTCGCATATAAAAGAGAAAAAATTAGATACACTCCCACTTTTTCTGATCAAGAGTTGTCCTCAATTTGAATGCTCTTCCAGTCGGAGACCACCGCCCCCTTAGTAAATTTCTCTGAAAGGAGACTCGATAAACACCTAATCAACCATAGTTTGTCATCTTCCTCTTGGTCCAGCTGTGCATGGTGCACATCCCATAATTTACCTACTCTTATCATCACTGAATGTCAGTAACTACTTCCCAATTCACTTATTATCGTCCACGTTTCTCCTCTTAACCTTACAATTCCATCTTCTCGCACTGTCTTCATAACCGGTCGATTAATTAATTAATTTATATTTTGAAGCAACAGCGTTATTTAGGCACTCGAATTATCACATCAGTCACTGATTTTTCGATAAGCTATATCTGGTACTGAAACTTGTCTTCTGTTGCCTTTATGCACATGTCCCTTACATTCATTAAATTGCCTGTATGCGGTGTTATTACCATTTCGAAGAAGAAAGTGTGATTCTTGATGACCGTAGGTTGCGTGTATATTTTCGGGCTTTTGGTGCAACAGAATGCTCTGTAGCACAAAAAGTCGTTCACAGTAAATATCCCAATGAGCAACCACGCTAACTTGAGGATGAAGCTCCCAGTCTACATGCTGTAGATTATCCTGTGAAATTGAAGCATCCATCCGTTCGGAATTCCAGCATTTGTTTCTGGTCTGAGATTTTTATTGTGATTGCTTCAGCAAAGCGAAGAGAAGCAGTATCTTTTTGTCTGCTACCACTTTGAAAGCTTGAGGAACGTCAGTGGTATGCCTAGTGTCACATGGGCTGAAATTAAACGCAACTCAATTTCGTAAATGTGCCCTTCAGCTTAGCAACCGATCAGAATGGGGCGGGAATTACATCCGCCATGTTTGTAAGCAATGGAGGTCGGCTTTCTTCGTTCTGTGCTTCTTTCAGATATTTCTTTTTTGTAGCTATGTAATTTAATGTTTCAGTGTGCTAAAATGCCGCAGTTAGTGCATTGTTCTATATGTTGATATGAAACTTACTTCGAATCAGCATTGTGTTTTGGGTTTTTGCTGCTTCTACTCAAGTCAATGTATTTCTTCAGCCAAGCTGGCTAGTCTTATGTTTTAAAATGGTAATCGGTTTTGTATCGACTTGTTTTCTAGATATCCAAAGCCGAAGTTCGTTTTTTAGCTAAAATAATTGTTGCTGCCGCCTGTGACTAACTGCCGCATGTTCGTTCCTAACTGTCCTTTGTGATGTTATCGGCAAAATGAATGGAAACAATCTCCGGTTTTTAATTTTCTTCAGTATTGTGGACAACACTATCCCACCAACGAGTCAAACTAATACAGAGTGCCCAGCAGTACGGTATATCGGTATTGTTTTCGAAAGGACCCACACTTTCGACAACCATAGACGAAGCGACGGATACTACCAATCTATTGCAGAGGGTTTGTTATTAAAAATATGCCATATAGTAGTAATAGAGGGGTTGTGCTCGTTACGTAGTGCGTTAAAGCAAGCTTAACATTGAAAAGCCAGAAATCTGCTACCAGTGTGTAGTATATGTTTGCTGTTTTGGCCACAAAATGAAGCCGAAGGGTCATGATCGGGGAGTAAAAAGGTAATTAGCTGTTATTAAGCTCACTTTTTTAAAGATCATATTTCACCACTGGCAAACCTGTTTTCTTTACTGTATGACGTCAACCGGCACCTAATATGTTCACCCTTACGATGAAAAGTGCCTGCAAATTCTCACCTTCATATTCGAATAATTTTTGGACATCTGTCTTCCAGTTTGAGTGCTTCATACACCCTGGTTGACTAGATTCCTACGTTATTCATAGTCCCAGTATAACCTTCTCACGCAGTACGTTCAAATTAGACACTAGCCTTTCTAAATAAGCCTGTTAAGCTAATATCCATATTCTCTGTTTCAGTTGATCGACGAAGACATGTACCAGATGCATCTGTTGTATACTGCCATTTTACTCCAATTCTAACTGTTATATCTTCTGAAAAATAAAATTGCTATATGCAGCAAATACAGGCTTATTTGTTTTGATGGAGGTAGGGGGTTCATGGGATTTTTAGCAGGACTGTAGTAATATTCTCACTAAAGAGCTAAGTGACTGCGTAGACCAATATAAGATACTGTAGCGGTAAATGAATCCCCAAAATAACTAGCTCTGTAAGTTTTCGACATTGGATGCTGACCATATGTTTTAGTGGACTAATCTAGCTGAAGGCGCTCGGTCATGCATACGTACCAGTTCACGTGTGGTAAAGCCGTGCTCAACCGCTAGTGCAATCGCTAGCCAGATTAGATCAGAGAATTCCGATATATTGGTTATCGCCAAATACACTCTTCCGATCTTCTCGACTCTGTCGTTTCATTTCTCTGGGTGGGAACGAATTATATTAGGCGTTACTGGTAGAAGCGTTGTCAAACACTAAATACCTGTGTCATCTTCAGTACCATACAGGGTGTCTTTGAGTCACTCGTGTTCCATTAGTGTCGGTATAGGCCTTACTTGCTTATCATATGACATTTGAATAAGCAGCTATGAGATTAGACACAGGGACTGTTAGGATGTGTAACGCGTGTCCATCCATCAGCTGCCGTGACAACTCATGGTGGCTAGAATAAGTTGTGAGAGGACCCGAATCTGTAGGTTTCCCAAGAAAATAACGAAGATATGCACCAAATCACCTTATGAAGAGCGCCACCAATCACTTAACCTCTACCCCTTAGAGTATAAACGTCTTATAGGTAACCGTCTAATGGCTTACAGTATCCTTAACACTTCTGGACATTCTCTTAAACACCTACTTAAGCTTAGTTTCAACAATAATCTAAGGGGTAAAACCCAGAAACTAGAGACACAACATAGCAGAACGGACTGTAGACGCAACTTCTACTCCTTAGGAGTTGTCAAATGCTGGAATTCGCTGCCCGCCGAGCTAGTCCAAGCGACTTCCCAGGAGTCCTTCAAGAGGCAACTGGATCTATTCTTAAGGATTAAGGATAGTATCATACTATGACTTACCAATTTCTTTTTTCTCTTTTATTGTTAACATACCTAGGTTCCTGCCTGGATGATTTGGTAATCCCTTGCTACTAGACACGGAAGCCTGTTAGGCGAAAGCTCCTTCCATTCCGTCCACAACCATTTGAACACATGAACTAGGTGCTGAGGGGCTCGCTTATCACAAGTTTCTTGCAACGATTAAGTAGATAAAACAAAGTAGCATTTGATTCCAAAATTTACTCAAGAACTTTCATTAAGAGTCGAATATCAAACAAAGGTTTAAACCAAGTTCCCCTTTAAAAGTTGCATTGGTAATGTTAAGCTGCAGTTTTTGTTGTTTTTTTCCAAACGAAAGAGTAAAAGAAGTCAAAAAATACTGAAAGTGGTTGTGAGACTAAAATGGACGTCCAGAATCCTTTTTATAATCTGCTGTTCGTTGGGTCTCCCGTAAACAGTTCCATAGGGCCATAGTTCCAAGGGCGAAACAGTTTTTAGGATCTGTGAAGGCTCACTCCTGTTGCATTCTAAATGAAAAAAATAGTGATGAATTTAGTCAGAAATGTGGAATAGATAAATAACCAAATTACACGTTTTTTAGCAAAGAATTTATGCAGTTGTGATTTACCTTGAGTTCATGTATATTAGATAAGTTCAGCTACTATTACTTGTGCAAAGCATAACATGGGCTTAGTACCGTATTGCAATGCTTTTATTATTTTGCTCCCATTTAAGTATTCCCATGCATCTGCGTCTAGTTTAACAGGAAAACATACAAGCAGAGTTAGTGTCTGATAAACTAAAAGTCCCAGTTGTCAAAAAGATTCTTAACATTTGTCCACAGCCAGCTGCATTTAATTGAGACACAGAACACTCATCTTCTAAGACTGTATACTGTTGTTTTGCGAGCAACTAGAAGCTCAGACGCCTAGCTATCTTGCTACCGATGTTATTTCTGGGGAAATTGTTTAATGTCAGTGATCATGAAATATGGTCAGTGATAGATGTACAGTCTAGAAATAAACAACAAACATACTTATCGCTATCTTATAATGTATGACAGCAACAGCATAAAAAGCACGTTTTTTCCTATTTTTAATCAGACTGATATGAATCGGTATGCTCATTAGAAACAGGCAACTCTACTTACTAAACCGATCTGTTTCGTTACAGGCTTCAAGCACTATACTTAAGTATATCATAATTCTTTCAACTAAATTGAATTATGCGACAACCAAGAACACTAAACTAAGCAAGTGTCATAATTATTGTTTCATTTGCACAGACATGTTGCTCAAAGTAGTTAAATGGACATAATTCAGCCGATAAAACCAAAACACGAAATATAGGCCAGTTGAACTTACCTAACAGAAGACAAAAAATGTATATATTGCTTTCCGAATGAAGACAACAGGCAGTTGTTCATAGAAACATAGTTTACAGTACAACAAACCTTTCTTCAGTAACATTATGCACCGACGGTCTATCTGGAAACAATCGACTATGTGATTACACTCACTACGACTTGGGATAAAATCCCAGCGTGCAGTGAAGGTACAGTGTAACGCAGTCAGAAGTGGCGAATAAAAATCAAAAACGGAGAAAAATTAACAACATAATCTAGTTATTTAATTAAAAATACATTATGAAAAGACAAAATCTGTGGTTGCTTGAACGCACAGATGACCCTGTGCGATACATTAAGTTTGCATGGTTGCGTTGCGGATAAATTCACCCGTCACATGAGTTAAATTCGATCTTCTCACATTTTCTTCATAACCGATCGATTAACTTATTTATCTATATTTTGAAGCAACCGCGTTATTTAAGCATTAGTGTTGTCGCTTTATTATTTTTCATGTAGAAATTAGCCAATTGCCTGATATCTAGTGTGAAAGCTTCTGATGTACAGAAAACCCACTGACCTGAGACAGATAAATTCAGTCGAATTATAAAATATACACATTCAAAAAAAACTATCAAATTGACTGTAATTAATGAAGTCGATTGGATAGACTATCACCTATCGGACATAACAAAATACCTGGAAGCCTACTGAAACAACAAGAAGTGAGCCTAAAGAAATCAATCGCATATCTGTACCACGTTTGAAACCCTATACCGTCGAATTCGGATTTTGATTATCATATTGTCCTTATTTAATGCCCATATTTTCCCTGATATTTGTCAATCGCTTTGGCTATTAACATGCGTACATTCTATGAGCTGATAGGTTATCAGCTCACTTTTTCTCTCCCAGATAATTTAACTAAATGCTCCAAACACTCATCCAACACACAAAGTACGTTATAACTAGACGCAAATTTACGAACTGTCGAGTATTATATATACAAACTGGTGACGAAGATATTGGATATTGAATGAGTAAAGATTTTTGTTTAACGATTTTATTTTCGTAAATATACATTTCAGCAAATTTATGAAGACCATAGATGTACTGTTTTTTCGGATTATTTTTTGTCCCTATAGTTTTGAGCTCTACAATTTCTATTTCATGGCAGAATCATCACTCACAAGCAGATATTGAACGCATAATCAAGAGAGTTATCGAGAAATGCCCCGATATTTCTTATGCTTACTATTTAACAACTGGTCGTATCACCACAACACCGAATTTAAACAGACTATTTGTGATAGCTTTCGGGAAGTATGCCAACACATCTGTGAAAGGTACTGTTTACATTTATGTCATCAATGACGTAGGTATACCGGAGTTCAAGTATATTGCCAACATGCATGGAGATGAAGTTGTTGGAAGAGAGCTGTTAATACGTTTGGCCGTCTACCTGTGTGATGAATTTACCTCACAAAACACATTCGTCCACAAACTGCTTAACCGAACGAGAATCCATATTTTGCCCTCAATGAACCCGGACGGTTGGGAAATCGCCGCATCTAACGTAACAATGTTATTGAATTATATATTTTTTTAATGTAGAAAAAATTTCATGAATTAGGAAGATGCAATTCTAGAAAAGTGGATCTCAACAGGGATTTTCCTGACTTGACAAAAAAGTTTTATATCAGTCTGCGTAATGGTGGACCTTTGGACCATTTACAACCTGATGAAATCGATGTGGAGAAGGTAAACTTAAATGATGTAAAAAATAAAATTCTTACGGGTTCAGAATTTCAAAAATATTTCAAAGGTCTTACATAAGGCTTTGTGCTGCGTAACAACATAACGACTGTATTAAATATTAACATAAGTCGAGCCGCGTGTTTCCACTCAGACAGTCAAATGTAATATCCACCTTAAACACGCCAAATTATTGTATGATCTAGCCAAATGGTTTACTAGTATTACGCAATTTTTTGAAGATCGCTTTAATCTCATGCAAAAAAGCTTCCGAATTTCTTATAAATGTTATTTCAGAAGGCACTGTTACCAATTATTGATGCTTACGCTTCCACCTGACGACTTATTGTAAACTTTCTTTGACTAATAGTTAATTCACATAATATACTCTATTTTCATCGTTGCTATAATTTAAGTTGAGAATTTTGTTGACATTGTTGTAAATATCCTAGTTTTTAGGTAACTGTACGAATCAGAACACTGGATTTAAAGGTCTTCACCTCCATGTTGTTAGGGGAATCTATGAACTCGAAAGTATAACTAACCTTACCAGTATTTTCATTAAAGAACGAATGTTTAACTTAAACTTTCATCAATCATAGCCAGTGGTTCAGCGAAAGTCAATTTTTCGATGCACATTATTCATTTGAACGTTTGTCGCTTCCCCAAAAATGTTTAAATAATTAGCAAACTCGAGAAATTATCAAGTCCAGTACTTTTTTAGAATGTAATTGAAATTCACCAACTTTTCTTTCATGAGCAGTAATGATATTTCAATCTTTTCCTAACCATTAAGTGGAACACATACTGTAATTTAAGATCTTACCATAAAAGCATGTTTACATTTGACAAATATAAATAGGTTTTCTAGTGAAATTTCTTATTTAAAAATCACCAACTTTGTGGAATATTGTCAACGTCATTCATAATTTAATAAGATATCTGGCGACTTAGTTTGTTAGGTGACTACTATTTCCATGCTTATAAATCTGGCTACTAGGACGTTTGGCAATATTTACAATCATATAATAATTAGTCAACTTCATCGTATAAATAGTCAAATAACAAGGTATGCCACTTGAGTAATCTTATTTTAAAACGTGGATGAAGTTAAAAACCATTTACTATTGATTCTTTTTAATTAGGAAATTTTGTAGCTAGAATGTTCTGCTAAAAGCGTTTGGGAATGAATAATAATCGCTAAACCAACAAATATAGAGTCAATGTTTAAGTAATTGCATGTTATTAGAATTATAAAAATCTACTTATCGTTTGATCATTACAAAGCATAGGAATCAAGCAGTTATATAAGTGTTTTAATCTACAATTTTAGAGTGCTAACTAGTCTTTAAGCAATAACTTAAATTTCTCTTGAAATATATTGTTAATTAAAGTTGATTTAAAGAACCTAATCTTGTTCTCTTTGACGATAATCGAAATAGACCATATATATTAAGGGTCTTGTAGCGAGGAATCCACTGGTTTGTTATATTAAACCGATTTTCACTGTTTGCAATCTCTTACCTTAAAACAACGAGAATGGACCCTTTTGCGTGAAACTGGATAATATATGGATACCATAAGGTCCTACATATTATGTTAATTTTCAAGGTGGTCAGTAGTTTACACAAACGAAGAGACCTAATTTTCTGTGAAGGATTTAGCTGGTGCGTACGGTGTTAATTGTTTTTCTGCAACTAATATCTTGTAGCAGGATCTGGTTTTAGATAACTTGGAATTAAACAACTGTTTTTATATCATCAATACTTAATGATATTCTGAAATTTTAGTAATGTAGATAATTTCAAAAGCCGTTTTTGATTATCAGTATGTTAATATTCAATGTATCATCTAACATAATGAATATTTGATTGAAATTTAAACGTGGTTCTTTAAAATATTTGAAGCAAAAATGAATGTCTTGATCAATCTTTGACAACATATGTTAGAGAAATAATTTTCTTGTCCAAATTTTCTATGAATTTGGCAATAGAAAATTAACTACAGCGTCTATGAATTTTGTCAAAAATGAGTGCTGATGGGTGCAATTATTGAATTCTGCTGATTTAACATCATGAAAAAATAAATAATAAACCACTCCCATTTTTACTTACTGTTCTTCAAACCTGTTATTTTGCTCATATAAGTTCAGTACTTTGTTGATTTACCACTAATATTCAGGGAGCCGACCATGGGTGTTGATTTTAATATATCCAATAATTCAATTCATGAGTCAATTAAAGCTCTACCACCATGGAAAACTTGGAAGCGCTGGATGGCCGTTTCATCCTATTGTGTTTGATTTAATTAGAAAACATTAGTTATAATAATTTGCTTGGGTAATTTTGTGGGATAACTTATTTCCAAAAAATATTTTTGGAAAGCACAAACAAATGATTTTACATATGAGAAACTTAAAACTGCCTGTCTAAAGTTATAAACTGCTTGGCCGTAGTTTAACTTGTAAAATTGATGCTTTAAAATTTATTTGTGTAGAATATCTAACAAGAAAGTCTATTTTATGTTTCCTAACATATGGAACGCGTCAGCTAAATGTATACTTACAATTACAGAAACTTAGACCCTGTTTTGACTTTCACTGCGAATCAATATTAAAATATATTCAGCATATAAATTCAAGCATCTTAAAGGCGTACGTACAATTAGCGCATTTTCAACACAAATCAGTCAATTCAATCATGGTTTCAAATTTTTAATGAGAACTAATCATACTAGACCTATAATTTTAAGCTCTAAGTATCATAAAGTTCAGAGAAGGGCACTGAAAATAGAGATCCACATCTACAAATTAGTTTGAGTCATTGATCTGTTATCTTAATCAACTGTTTTATACTAAACATTATGATTCTAAGTATCAACATAGTATGTGGGAGAAGTTAGGTGACCAAAAAACTGGCTTGTCAACTAATTTGAAATCATTGTGTATTTCAGATTGTTTTCCGATAAATGCGGAAAAAATTAGAATCTGTACTCACAAGTTTTAATTGTTATTCAGCTGATTAAACGTCTTCATAATCCCATAAACTTTCCTACGCTTACCTTAAAACTTAGTGTGACCTGTATTATTTCCGTCCAAAAATGTAGATTTTATATAGCATTTTGACTTAGAGAATTTAAGGACCGTCACTTGCTTCTATTTATAAATAATAACATATCTTTGTAAGAAAAGAATATTACAGTTGAACTAGGAACTGAGAACTGATACCATCCTGGTTATTTTACGAAACATTTTAGTGTCCCTGTGCATTACTTTATTTTGTATAAATATACATTATTTAGAACTAATATAACCGAGAAACCAGATAACTATACAATACTGCTGAAAAAATAATTATGATATCAACTTCAAGATTTAATTCAGAATGTTCTCTAGCTCATTATTACAGTTATTAATCTTTATTTAATTTTTATAATATTCCTAATCAATATTCAAACACCTGAATGCATTTTAAGTCTCATAATAAGAACATTATATTTCGTGGTTTTTCTCACCCTCCTTATGTTTGTAAAATAATTGTTATTATTACTAAATATATAAAAGATTATCATTATTAAAGGAATATACAATTAATGATTTCCAACTTAGAAACTTGTTTTTTGAACATAATTTCCCATTCAATATAAGGACAATAAGAGTTTATCAGTTCTTATTTGAACTATGTTGTATAAAGCCTACACTATTGGAAACCGATGTATTTCAGAATTAGAGGCGTCTTTCTTCGACGTGTTTGTTTTTGTAAATGAAAATGTTCTTTGATTCATACTCGATTTTAATTATTTATCTATTCAATCTTCACAACGCATGATACAAATATTAGGAACACTCAACAGTTGTTGTAACGCTCGAAATAGCAAGTAAAGTTGACATTATGACGATTTTTTTATTACCATGTCTTAATACGTAACTGAATATTTTAATCATCGAGAATATTGAGTTTCATTTATTCTGTAAAATTTCGCGTAAATAAGTGATTAATTAATCTTAATTTACAATTATCTTTTCATTTATTAGTTTTTTGTTACTGAGGGCTTTTCAGTTTCTATTTTTTCATTTAAACGAACTAACTGATTAAGGCGCAAGTAGAGACAAGAATGGTAATGGGATGGTTAGAAAAAATCAATTTTGTGCTGGGTGCTAATATACACGGTGGTGATTTGGTTGCAAATTATCCGTTTGACAAGTCAATAACAGGGAATTCTGCCGAATCTATTACACCAGATAATCCTACTTTTGTGTAAGTTAAATCACGGATTTTACTGGATATATATATATATAGGAGGACATAAGACCTGTCATTTATTTTCTAGGATCGCGTATGAAACACTGAAATGAACTATCATCAATTTTTTAGGACACCACCTCTTGTCATCCTATTTAGGCATGGATTTTCAAAACTGAAGTTAAACATGTATCTTATCGTCCGTCCTTGTTTAAAAATAATGTATTGTGTCGAATCTTATCTTTAAAAATGAGATCATGGATATTTCGAAAACAAATTTTCAGTAGCATATTACTTTTTGAAGTTTCGGTTGATTAGGTTTCCTAGCCACGCAATAAAGCTTTATGATTAACTAGCTTATTCAGTTAGCACATCACCGTCGACACCTCATTCATGATAAACAAATCTTATCCTCCATCTCAGAACCGTACTAAGTAAGGAACTCAGTTTGTCCATCTATGGAAAAAATAAAACACCTCCTAGCTTCAAATAGTTTAATTCCATCAATATCAAGCTTTGAGTTAAGATTTCATACTTTCTCAACTGAACTTGTACTTTATCTCTTGGTGCGTAGAATTCAGTCAACAATGTGAATTCAGATAATATTACGGGTGACGTCAAACGACCAGCCAATGTACACAGTTTAATTTCAAAAACATAGTTTTCGATTCAAAATCATTTTGAGGTATCATTCTTTGTTAATACAGGATAATACAAGTTTTTACGCTAGAAAAGGATAATTTTTAACAGTAAAGTAAAGATAGATGGTGACTAGGAGTGAAATCTAGGCCTCTCGTCTCCTGCTAGGGACTAAGCACCTAGAAGCTCCCATTGTTAATATTCAAATAGGACGAAATGGGCTTTCTGAAATCCACTGCTTGTCACTACCTGTCTTTATTTATATACTTATGACTGAATAGAAGATAGATTAATCGAAATTCAATCCTTGACGTCAGCAACGGGAATATCTAAACACATAGAAAGAAATGATAGATTTCAGTTTATCTATATCACTGAACTTTGGTCTGCCACAACAATTAAAGGTCTTTTATGCACAAAGCCATTTTATGTAAAGTAGTTAGTGTTTTCACCAACCAGCATTCAGTGTATTGCTGAATGACAATAACGTATTATGACAACAAATAAGCTGAACTTTAAAAATTGATCACTTAATAAATTTTCAAAAAATCCAAATTTTAGTGAGCTAGCAGAATCTTATGCTGATCATCATCCACGAATGAAAAAAGGGATTAAAAAGTGCTATGACTCCGATAACCATTTCAGTGATGGAATTACAAATGGTGCAAGATGGTATTCGTTAAATGGAGGTGAGAATATAATATATTTGACAAGATGACTTCGTTATTTTAACTATTTATTTTATTTGTATAATTCTGTTCTAGGTTTGTTCGCATTTGAAATCATTGGTCTGAAGTAGGTGCACTTTGAGCCGAACGGTGCTCAGAATAGTTAAAAAGTAAGATAAAGTTAAAGGTCTTCACTAATGGACATGCATACACCATATCCCACTGTCTTTATAGTTTTCCTTCTAAAGGAAATCATTTGCTGATGATAACAAAAATAAGAATACTAGAAGACGTGGAATTCTGTGAAATTTAAGACATAAGATTCAGTGCTTTTATGTTGGCTGTTTGTCTAAGAATTTGTTCAGGAAAGCAATCATGCGTGATGGGAAATCAATTTACAAATGTTTGCTAAATAAATGTCTACTCAAAGTTTGTGATGAAGTGTTCTATATTAACCCTACGTTCGAGCTTTTATAAATGAACCTTATGCTTTTGGTGTTTTATTGTTTCACTTTAATTGAACCTGCATTTTCTTGTATCGGTTAGCATCAGCTATACAGATTAAATTAATTAACTGGCTATTTCAAGTAATTTCATAATAATTTAGATATTTCGAAGTGTAAAAACTGTTCTATGAACAATACATTTTTTTTCCATCTCACTCATCCTCATGTGTAATAGAGTTTTCTCAACAAAATTCTACAAAATATTGTTTTCCCTGAATTAGGTTATTGTTTGGAAACTGACAGCTGTTCATTCTTAAGCTCACAACGCACTCTGATAGTTAGCACGAAACCCCAATTATCCAAAATGGATTATTCACTTTGGTTCGTTAAAAAGGAATTTATTTCAGTAGTCTCGTACAATCTTATACTCCGGACTGCATTTCTCACTATCTGCACAAAGCTGATTACTGCTTTCAGTGTTCATATTTAAATTTATTAAAGATAACAAGACTTGCATAACAAAAAATGAGAGTTGATTACATGAATCCCAATATTGTAGCTGATCCAGAACTCACAACCTTAGATGTTGATAGTCAATTATTTCCAGTTATCGGAATGTTAAACAACGCTAAAAAATATCTAATAAAACTTCAATAGTCTACCGTCGACAATGTACAAATCAAAATTGAAGTAAAGGTAGTCATTGCAAACAAGCTTTTAATGTACAAATTCTTTGGTTCAGATATTCTGAATATGTTACGCGGCCATAGAGAAGGACTAATATTTGATATTTTCCGTCGTTCATCAGCTAACATCATTTCATAATGAGAGTCTAGTTTACAATATCTTTATTGTGTCTTGTTAATTTCTTTATTAAGGAGAATAGTTTAGTGGTGTAAAAATTCTAAAACCGTTCATTTCACCAACTTCTTTCCAACATAGACCATCAGACATTGTATTTTTATGTTTATTAGTTCACACGTTTAAATTATTCCAAGAACTCCAGGGTTTTTATTAGTGACATATTAACAACTACTGAAGAAACGGTATGTAGTAAAAAAATAAAAAGTTCAGGGGAATTTTTATTTATTTTTAGGGTGTTATATAAACCCAGTATTCTGTAAATGCGCTGTGTCATGCTTTTTTCTTCTTTAAATAAAATTGTTTCTAAAAAACGTGAGGTGTCCAATAGGACTGGGAATTAATAAATATTTGTGATATTTTCGATCTATATTTTTACTGATGTGGTGGGACAAAAAGACGACATTCATTATGAATTTCGACCACGGTGACAGGTGCGAATTTCATTCACTGTAATATTTTGAGATCACTATTTTCCATTATTAATTCAGTATAAACTTTGTTCTATATGATGGTTGTGACAATTTTATTCTCTGTATTCATTCACGTGAACTATACTTATTGCGTATTTTTACAGTAACTGTGTATTTCTTCCCTATATGGCATTATTGCGTGGAATTTGGTATACAAAAGATTGTGTCGTGGTCTAAGATTGATATGATTTTGAGACTTATTTGGAGACATATTTCTGAAGAGTCAATAAATCTTCACTGGACTGGTGTGTTTATAATGCTTAAGGTTTAGAGTAATATGGATGTAATCCTCACAGAATGCATATATGCCAATTAAAGACCGATCAATTCCAGTCCCAAAATATCATTGGGAAGATTCAAACAACCAATGCAAAAACGAAAAAAAACTTTTTTACTGAATACGTCAGATAAAACAAACTTACTATTTATTTACTTTTTTGTTGATCATAAGTTCACTATTTGTATTGAGAGAGTATTTTCATGATAAAAATGGAATACAAATGTTGTTAAACTCATAATTAACATTGAATTAGCTTATTAATTATAATAAATCAACTAGAAATTCCAGTATATCTAAATACTGACAATAAAAGTTTAATTGTAGATGATTATATCTTTTCCAAGTATTATTTGTTTCACCACTTTCAGTTAACCACTTAAACAGACAAAGTATATTTTAATATGCTTGAGTACATACGTATTTGTTTTCTATAATCTTATAATACTCAAATAGCCTTTAAGAAGTTCAATATTAGTTTTTGTTTAAAATCCGTAAGTTTTAGAAACTAGGCTCCATGTTCTTTTTTTTCATCTTAGTTTTATGTTGTACATGTTGAGAATTTTATGGTGTATTTAAATTCATTAAGTATATTATGATATTAATCACAACAATTCATCACAAAGCTGTCTGATTCTGATTTCACCCAGTAGTCCTTATTGTTTGTTTGGTAATATAATTGCATAAACCACTCTTAATACATAGATTGGAAACTTAATGCTGTTTTTTTATCCGTCACTTAGTCAGTTTCATGATACGACTTACGATGATGAAAGCCTCATTAATTATGTACTGAATACATGAGTACTGAACCAAGACAAATTGAGAAATAATTTCATAATCAGGTAGTTTCCCCTGTTAAGACTAAACAAGCAGGAGTGCTGAATGAAAATTTCATCAGGTCACAAGAGGTCCTGTGACAAGTTTACTATTGATCGTTAACCTGACTGACAATTTCAACTTAAAGGAAAAGTGTATTTAGTAAATTCAGGTACTTTGATGGAATAGAACAACTTACTATAAGTGTTAATTAGTTCATAATAAAAAATAATTTGCTCTTTCGACCAAATGTTTTTTACGTTTTATTGTATTTTCTCCATGATTCTGGATTTTATTCTCATAGTGCTCTCATATATACCGGTTTGAATGCATTTATTATTGTGTCGTAAACGAAGTTTACATTATCGAGTGTAATTCCAACGATATTTACTTAAATGTCTTTCAACACTTGGTGACTGACTTCGAATACATATGAATCCAATCTACTCAGTAAACCATTTGGAAAGTTTTAATGCTTCACTTTTTATCAATAAATACTATCGAAACAGGTATTACATAAACGATATTAAAATAGTTTTCTTAGTAGGAACAAACTTATTCCTTACCAAATACGTCTATTACCCCTCGCGAAGGAGCATAGGCCGCCCACCAGCACTCTGCATCGAACTCTGTTCTGGCCAATCCTTTCCAGTTTTTTTCGAATTGCTAATCATTCTTTTGACATCTGACCTCAACTGTCAATGCAATGTGTTTTTTCGTCTTCCTTTTTCCTTTCACCTTCAGGATTCCAAGTTGGGACCTGCCTCGTGATGCAGTTTTATGGTTTTCGCAATGTATGTCTTACCCACCGCCGGCATCTATCTAATTTCCTTTACAAATGGAATCTGGTTTGTTCTGTGTCATTGTAGGTTGTTGCTGATGGTATGCAGCAAACGGATCTGGAGTGTCTTGCATAGACAACTGTTCATTAATATCTGTCAAACGCTTTCTCATAGTCAATGAAGTTGATGTGTAGTGACGAGTTCCATTTAATTGGTTGCTCAACGACGATTCGTAGTGTCGCGATTCGGTCTGTGTAAGACCGATCCTTACGGAATCCGACCTGTTGATCTCGAAGCTGGACGTCTACTGAATCTTTCGTCTGGTTCAGCAACACTCTGTTGAAAACGTTTCTTGGTACCGATTGTAGTGTGATGTCTCCGAAGTTCTCACACATGTTCAGATCTCCTTTCTTTGTATCTTGGTGAGGTATCCTTCTTTTCAGCCTGTCAGTGGCACTTGTTCTTCCTCCAAAATCTTCCTGAATAGAACGTGGAGCATGTTTGCAGTTACTTCTACGTTTAAATTCAGTTCTTCGGTTGGTATATTGTCAGGTCTTGCTGCTTTCCCACTCTTGATTTGTCTGATGGTCATGCTGTCTTCTTCGATCATTGGTGGAGTGCAATTTATAGGAAGGTCTGTGTGTGCTGCTTTGATGTTCGGTGGATTCAGTGGAGCTGGTCGATTCAAGAATTCCTCAAAGTGTTCGACCCATCTGTTTCTCTGTTTTTGAATCTCACTGAGTTGCTTGCCTTCTTTGTCGTTGACTGGTGTCTCTGGTTTACTATATTTCCCTTCTAGTTTCTTCGTTGTGTCATATAGTTGTTTTATGCTTCTTCTCTTGTAGCTTTTTCCTCTGTCATTGCTAGGTCTTCCATGTATTTCTGCTTATCAGCTCTGACGCTCTTCCTGATTTTATTGTTTGCTTCTATGTATTCAGTTTGTTCCTTAACTTCCTCTGTTCTTGTTCGGTTGATATTCATTGCTGCCTTCTTATTCCTTATTTCTTGAATCCAGTTTATCAACAATGATCCATTCCTTGTGATAATGTTTGTTGTGGCCCAGAACCTCATGACATGTTGAAGTGATTGCCTATTTGAATTACCTGTAACCGATTGCTAAGGGCTATCTTGAATTATTTGAGTCTGTCAGTATCCCGAAGAAAAGTTCTACTAAAGTTTAGTGATGTTGCCGGCCCTGTTGTCCAGTGTTTCTTCAGTTTTATTTTCATCTTGTCGACCAGCAGTTGATGATCTGAGGCTATATCGGCTTCTCTATTGGTTCTCACGTCCTCCATAGTCCTTCTGAACGTTTTATTGATGCCGATATGGTCGATTTCGTTCTGCGTAGTGTGATCCGGTGAAATCTATCTGGCTTTGTGTGTGCGTTTATGTGGGAATATGGTTCCGCCAATGACCAGTTTATTGAAGGTACATAGGTTTGCAAATCTGTGACCAGTCTCTTTCTTTTCTCTCAGTCTTTGTTGTTCAACGATGTCTTCATATCCGGTGTTGTCCATTCCATCCTTGGAGTTTGAAGACTAGTCAATATCTATTAATGAATGTTTAAGTATGAAGAACAATCAATGCTTTACCATATTCATAGTAGAACAATTGATGCTGTACCATAAATATAGTAAAGCATTTATTGTTCTTCACACTTAAACATAAACACCATTATAACAACAAGTGTAAGCCACTTCTTCGGAGCAAATAAAAAAGTGGCTTACACTAGAGCACGAAACTTCGGAAATACAATTTTTCTACTCATTGGGATATTATATATAATAACCGTAGGATAGTTACATTAAAACTATTGGATTCAGCTTAAGAATAATTCACTTTATTTTTTTGCGTGTGAATGTTTTTTTTGTGATGTTATGTTTTCTTAGATTAATTGTTTGACTGGGAGGCTCTACTTGGGTAACAGTACCAAAAAAGACATCCACTTGAGCTTACAACATTCTTTTTTCCGTTTCAAATTATAAATCGAAAGTCTAACACTGAAAACCAGATCAACTTAATCAATATTACTTAATTGCTAGGTAGAAGTGTAAGTTTCAAGAAAGATCCTTCTGAAAATATGAATAATTAATTAAAGTACATTAAATTCCATATGACTAGAAGTTTAAACGACTTAATAATAAATTATTAAAGTATAGAAATTAGTGATTCCTTTAAATCATGACATGACCTCAGTATTCAATACGTGATTAGTACTTCTGAAAATAAACCAAGGGACTATATCTCTAAGCAGATTGTAAATGTTGCGTGGATTTTGTTTCTCAAATAGTCGTAACACCAAAAGGTCAGACAGTTTATAGATATAAAATCCTTGATACATCAATACTTCTTAATAAAGCGAATGACTAACTTGTTTAAAATAATCAACGAAAGTGCTATTCTATCGGATTTATTTTCCAAGGATGAGCAATTAAACAAAGCTATATGTTTTGATATCCAAAATACTGAGAAAATGTATGTTACATACATAAAACTTTTCCTAATACAAAAGTATGCATACCGCGGCTAACAATTTCATCTGTTGATAAAAAGAAAGGAATCAGCTGTCACATTAAATTTAAACCTAAAAGTTCCGATTAATTTCTCAGACCGTATACTTTTCAGTACACTAAGTTCTTTTTTCATGAAACGCTCCTCAATGATGGAAAATCTTTCATCTATACCTTAATATTTACCACCCTTGTAAATGGAGTAAAGAACTGATTTATAGAAACTAACCGTGAGAATGTTTAAACCGAGGAAATAAATAGACTTTCCACTTGAGTTCATAATATATATGTTTGTCATTCAAATGGTTAAGCCCACGAAATATCCCGATAAAAAAGCCTCTTATAATCATAAAACGAATAGCATGTAAAAAGTTAATCGTAAATATAACTTCAATCTATGTACTGATAAGTTAATGGAAGTAGAACTTGTCTTAACGTCTTAATAATCAATTAGTAGAGAAAATTTTGTTTTTACAAAGACGGATGCCTAAACACTTTCGAAGGATCTCAACTTTCATACAACTGATTTGGAAAGAGACGAGTTTTTTATTATCGCATGAATTAATAATACTAAATTATTGACTGTTCTCAAAATTAAATATCAAATACCATAAACTGTATGCAATTTTGAGTGAAAATAAACAGAATTAATTATTCTGAATAAGATGAAATGCACCATACTATAGTTGCTTTGTGAATAAATATGGTAAAGCATTTATTGTTCTTCACACTTAAACATAGACACCATAATAATCAGAAAAGGTTTTGTGGAGATTTTAGTAAATTCATTAGTTGAAATCATGAGTCGGTCACGGTGACGCAACTTCGTGGATTAGTTGAAGTTAGACATTAACACCGTTGGATGCCGGCTCAGTGGTTTAATGGTTAAAGGCTCGCGCGCGAGACTGATAGGTCCTGTGTTCGAATCCCGCGGGGGCAGGATCTTGAATGTGCATTCCTGAGGAGTCCCATACTAGGACGAAACGGCCGTCCATCGCTTCCAGGTTTCCCATGGTAGTCTAGCTTCAATTGGCTCATGGCACTATTATAATGACAAGAACACCAGTCAATATTTATTAATGAATCAAATAAAATATTATGAAATTACAGGTTATGACCTCATTGGAATGTAACAAAAATATATTTATCATTAACTCTCTACCTAACCCTTAGTTTGTTTGAAAATATCAAGTCCAACCTTGGTGTTGATACTTATAAACTCATTAATTAGTTAGTCATTTATTTTTTGACAAATATTACTCAATCGAAACTCAACTATGATGAATAGAATCTTCCCTCATTTTGATTAGTACAGCAATTGGTTTGTAAAAATAGACAAAGTACTTTAACCTTCCTCTTATTTGATTGTTTCAGTAAAATATATACTTAAAACGAAACTGAACTGAAGAACCTATTTATTTAATTCTCTTAATCGAACATCGATCTTACTTAAGCTTGAGATAGAACTTTCTATTGATTGAGAAACTTTAAAGTTTGAGATTTTATGTGTTTTTGATGCTGGTTTTTTGGGTAATCAAACTGCATCATACATTTTGAATGATTTTTCCTATACCCCACAAACTAAAATTAATAGGTAAGATTTGGTCAGTAATCAGAGCTTAAACATCATACTGCTTACTATCTGGAAAAAAGCTTAATAAACGGGTCATTCTCACAAGCATCCCTTCAAATAAGAATGTGTATAAACTCATTCTAGGGTACTCAAATAATTGAAAATTGAACTCTAATATGTGAAGTGTATGAGACAATAAGTTCTCCAAACGTCTTTTTGTTATTTAGTCTCCAAAATAATCAAATCTAAAAATCTGCAGTCGTTTTTATTTGTTCTCTTTTCATAACGTGTATCGTGAACATCTATTTTTAGTATGTCTTTGTGGAGAAACATCCCAACGTGTCACTATTAGCCTTTCCAGTGAGTTGTTTTTTTCGACACCCACTCATTTACAGCTTAGTCTCTATCTATAACTACTCACAGACCATTAAATCCTTTTATTTTAAAATGATAATAAGCGGATTACCATTGGTTGATACAGCTTCGTTCAGACCAACAAATCAATATTGAGGGATAGCCATTAAAATATTTATAGAAAGAAAAAAGAACTGATGTAGATATTGGAAGCAGGGTAGAGAATTATTGATTACTCTTGAGAGAAATGCTTACTTATCTGTAAAAAAATAACCTACAGGTAATTAATGATATTTAGTTACGAAAATAAAAGTAAATATGACTGAATGTATCTTAACAAATATCTTCTCAATAACAATCTGATATACAATTGTCTAACATTTCGTAATCATTTTCTGAAAATATTATTATTACTGTTATCATTATTATTAGCCTAACCACACTAATAGAGAAAATACCAATAGATATACAGAAAGGCAAAATCATTTCAAAAGTGACTGATATTTTGCGTAGGTTTGCCTATGGAGTTCGAAGTGCATATACTTAATTCCCTCAGTAAAATGAATAAAGAATATTATAGAGTTTGTTGAATATAGAAAACTAACTTATTCAAACAACTCGTGTACGTAAATTGATTCAATACCATGATAACCAAACGAAATTATAAGATGGTTTTTCTAACTTTTCGTCGAACCTTCATATTAAAAGGTCAATTCGTTGAATGTTCTGAAGTTGGTCACGGTATTTTTTTTCTCATACAAATCCTTAAATGTATAGCATCAGTCATAGAATTACATTAAAATACTGTAAATTTGCTTCGTTACCAATAACAACGTTCATTGGACAAAACAATGGAAAGTGGTTATCTTCTAAAATGCATAAATCGGTGGATAGGTCATAGTGTAGTGGGACCTGTTACATCTTTGGCCCAAAACGTCCCGTCAAAATTACCTTACTGTTTAGAGGTGAGTCAAATAACCATTTATCGAAACAAAGGCTAGAATCAATTATTACAGAGACATACTACGCAGCAAAGGCCACTATCAGAGAAAAAAAACAAGGTCTACACTTCACCAAAAACCTAAAAGGCATGAAAATGATTACATCACATCCCACTGTGTTTACCAATTTAAATATTTGCGCGTGGCCACATACATAAGGAGTAGTACCCGTGATCTACAAATTAGTGTGTCTGAACATGTACCAAAATGGTTATAAAAACGAATTAAATCAAATGACTATTATCAGATGATCAGAATAACCCAATGAATAAAAATAAAGAGAGCTGAGTAAAAAAAAGTTTCTTTCCTACGAAATCATCTACTTAAGCTGTGCAATTATACCTATGGTTGTTTGGTAAATATGTCTATGAAAAGATAGAAGTGATTACATCATGCAGTGATTCGAGATTTTAAATATCAAATGAGGTTGCGTATTATCTTTCATAATTCTGAACCGTGAATTAGTTCCATCCTCCTATCCTTCTCTGACATCCTCATTTGACATTTGAAGTCTCAAATCACTTTATGATGCGACCCTTTCTATCCTTGTAGAGACATATTTACCACACAACAATAAATACGAGTGTACAGCTTAAGTAATTTCGTATATATATATATATATATATATATATATATATATATATATATATATATATATATATATATATATATATATATATCATTCTTTGACATTATCAGCATTCTAAATATCGAATTTGTTCTCTTTCCATATACGACCTTTTTGTTTCTGATCTCCATTTTATCAGGAATGCAAGATTACAATTATCTGCACACGAATAGTTTTGAAATAACTTTGGAATTAGGTTGTGAAAAGTATCCCAACGCTTCCGAATTACCAAGATATTGGAATGAAAATAAAATGTCACTGCTCAACTATATTTTGCAAGTAAGCTTGTGCAACGAATGGATTTTTCAATAAAAGCTAAAACTTTTTGAGTCAATTATTTTTGTAGCTATCGGTACTAAGGTTCGGCTTGATGATTTCGAATAAACCGAGCATTGAGTTTAAGGTTAATAATTGAATAGTCATATATTTGTGTTATACCAATGCGTAGAAATTTGGATCCCTGATGTTTCGTGACCTAATGTATGCCGCTTCTTCAGAGAAAATGAGTAAATAGCCGAATTAAATTAACAAGAGAGAATATTTACTTCAATTAAAGCCAAATATGTCTGATTATGCCAATGTTATGTGAATTGTTTGGTTAAGGTGATTCTGTAGAAAACATCACTGTGTGTATTTGTGTGAATGACAGTGGGTATGAAATGTGTGATTTGTAACATGGAGTTGCGTTTAAATCTGAGTGTGTTAACTGTGGTTCATAAAACTACTTTCACACTTCGACAATCTCCATTTTATTGTATCAACTTTCTTTTCAGGTTACACAGGCCAGTATCCTAACCTATCAATTACTAGGATTTCATCCAAAAAATCAGATTCATTGTCGAGAGACGTTGTTTCTAGAATTTTCTATGGGATCAGATGTGATGCTTGTTAAGCTACCAAACACATTATTGTTAAATGAAGTTTATGTAATAATAATCGTCAAGATCCTCGATCTCGTATATTTTGTCCTCCTACCTACTTAAGTAAATCATGATGTATTAGGTCTATTTTAATAGGAATAGCGGCAAATGAAATCCACAATCACCAAACTTCTTCAGCTGATACCATTCAGTTTTTACAAAGACAGAGAAAATAAAGGAAAACTTTGAAACTCCTCAGCTTGTACATCGTCTATAAAAGCAGAAAAACGTCATAGTGACTGCTTTGTAAATCCATTTCATTTAGCATCCTTTAAAAGCTTATACTCAGCTGTAAATGGATTTAAATTATTTGATTTTTCATTTAGTACAAATGTGTGAATGCATTTTAAGTAACTTATTTATTGTCATACAGTAGTACACAAATGAAGAAAAGAAATGTTTATTGTCTATGAGCTTTTCATCAAGATTCTACACTGTTATAAATGTACTGTCACTGCATAAATTATACTTTTATCGTAATAAAAAGTAGGGAAAAAAAGATTGTTTGCATAACATGTTTGACATTATTTATCCATCCGTTATATTCACTTTAGAGGAAGAATGAAATGATACCATTTACCTTTTAGATGTCCTATTAAGAAGACTGAATGGTTCGTTAGACAACAACTGTCCAGGAAATCATCAAATGGATATGTAGAGCCAGTTACATAGGAATTACAGTTAGGCAAATCCATCGTCATGTTTCCAAGCACTGTGCCTTCTAGTTAGGTAATGAGTATTTACGGACGATTTAGAGCTGTATTTTAGCTCACTTGATTGATGAAAGCCATCTTGTGGGCTCGAATAAAGCTTTCCAACCTATCTATCAGTTTACGCTACATTCATTGCATGGTTTATGTTTTCTTCTTTTCGATCCTTGGAAAGCGATTGGGATGCATATCCGAAAAATAAACCTACGGGTTTAAACGAACTTTGCATAACTCACCTCTCTATATGGTTTACAGATCAGAGGATCCAAACTGACTTGTTATTTCTCCCCTTTCTCCAAGTTTCGTTTTGTTCCTTAAGTTCTTGGACAACTATGATATTCATCTCTTTACTTCTATGTGACTATTATTAAAATCCGACATTTTAACCATTATGTTACGCCGATTCTCTTCTTAAACATTATGTAACCTACCAACCCTTTTGTTACACATTTAAATGCATTTACAATTTTACTGAGCTCGGGAACCCACTTAAGTTAGACAACTACGAAAGATCAGGAAGCACTGGAGAGTTGTTTTGCCATGGTGTGGAGCTCTTCAAAAGCACATATTCACGACCTCACTAGGAACCGAACCAAGGACCTCCGGGTCTCGTAGCGAGAGCTTAATTTTGAGGCCACTGACTGCTATCTATTGGTTTACATGTGTTTCCAACCACTTTCCATTGACTTCGGTCAGTAACTACCTAATTTACAATAATTACTTTGAATGTTATAATTACATTATTATTAGCTGATTAGTAATTCATTATTATTTTCACTATCAATTACGAAGTTGCGACTGTACAACACAACCACTTTATTTCTATTGTAAATCATGTACATAAGTATAGAGGTGTGGTGCAAAAACTGAATTAAAAGAAGTACGTTTTTACCATATTTGCTATATACTAAACGTCTGAATGTAGATTTTTACTGTCACTTGATACAGTCTCGTTTTCATGCTTAGGACTGTACAGTTCTTCACTGGTGTACTCAGTTAACACCGTTATAATATAACAATTCCTGAGTTCGTCCAAGTATGATATTATTGACAGAAAATAGTTCGAATTATAATAAGTTTTGGGATTTCTCTTTTTTCAATAGTTCTGGTTCATATCTCCCATATAGTCGTCGGTGTGTACTCCTAAAGATTTCCGAATTACTGCTGGACAGTTTCCCTTCGTCATTAATGGTTTATTAGCTGATGTCATTTATTGGTTTCTTTAGATACTTATCCAGTTATATAATAATTTCTCACTTGACTAAGCACAGATTTTGTAGTTACTTCTAAAACAACTGTCAAGACACTGTGTATATTATACTTGTTTAGACTGAAATAAATCTTGTAGATCAAAATCATTTTGAAATGTCTTTTAAATTAGTAGACAAGACTAGAAATTTTGCCAGACCAAATAAAAGGACCAGGGATCGTAATGCTAAACACGGGCGACTCAACAATAAGACGAACATTGTTCTGGATGACCAAATAAACTCAAAAAAATTAGATGTACGTAAAGGCTTTACAGAGAGGGTGGATCGTCAACTGAATATGGCGCTAAGACAATTTATAAGCAGTAGAAAATCAAACTTTACTGTAATGATTGTCCTATTAACATGAGAAGCTATGTCTCCGAAAATTAATATTACGAATTTAGCATTATTAATTAAATTACCTTTTGAAAAATAATATATTGCTGCTTTTAACGTTGCTCTATATTTCATGTCAAGGTCCATAGAGGTATTAAAGGCACTGTATATGGATATTTGGAAAATACACACATTCCAATAGAATACGCAATCATCAAGGTAACAAATATAACTGATCCAACTAGTCGCACTCCCATACTTCACAACGTAAATACAGGTAAACTTTCTTTTATATATGTCTATATTTATGCTCATTAACTATGACAGTTGCGTTTTTGATGTTTATACGCTTATTCATTTGTCGATTAAACACGACGACGTTTAACTTTCCAGTGATGATGAAAACTTGTAACTCAAGTGGATGCTCTATGTCGATGTTGATTTTTCTCAGCTGTATACACATGTAATATCTAGTATTGTGCTTAGTATATGTGATTAAAGTAAACAATTGAGAAGTGGAAAAAATCTTGCTTTTTCAATTTTATTGACTGGCAATAGATAAATTAACTAGTTCCCACCATAGATTTAGTACTTTTCAGAACATTCTAGGAGATGGTGATACATGTAACTAACATCTAGTTGAAATGTAACAACTAAATATATTCTAAATCGTATATAGTGGAACTTGACGACTAGACTACTGATAATTACAAAGGAAAGGAAACACTGCATGAATGTATATTGGTTACTTTTTAAGCAAACATAATATTGCCAACTGACGGCTGCTCAGTTATTACGGTAATATAATCAATATTTGGTCTAAGTAAACGAGGGAGTTAAATTTTGGTACTAATTCAATCCCGAACTATATAGAAAAACAAATTTAATTGATTTTGGGTACATTTAATCAACTCCAAAATCATATCTCGGATGAATGAGTATCTTAGTTGTCAAGTCATTATGTAAGTCTATCTGTTTGATCACTGAAACCTTAAATGTTCACAGTTTCTACTGAATAATGTTTAGTCACATAAATCTACATTATTTACAATAGTAAAACAGGGGTAAACTAAATTTAATGGTTTTTAATGATAGACAACAGTGTAAGAATTTTTCCACATTTTTTAAATTTACTATTCTGGAACACCTCCAAGATAGATTAACAAGCCCAACTTGATGTTTCCTTAGTTGGTGAATTCCGCTTCTTTTGAACCACTATATTAGCATGGATTACTGCTTAAGCATATTTTTGTCCTTAGTATTAACAATGTTTCTCACAGAATAAATAAGTACACTATAAATGACCGAAAACGCAGTCAAATAAAACAACCCACTAAATAAAAGTTTAGATAAGACATAGGAGTTAGTGAAGTCAACCAAGGGATCTACACTTTTGCACAAAAGTCAAACCAACTGTTATTGTCCCCATAGCTAGAGCTGTATCCACGTCTGACAGCAGTTCGTTGCTTCTATCTTATGTTTATTTCATCTTACATCATTCAGCGCTGCAAACGTTATACTACACATGAGTAAATAAACCATGCATTCCACTGTGCTCGATAAAAATTAATAATTCTACTTATGTTATCAAGACCTGTGTCTAACTTTAATCTCGTTCTTTTCGAAGTCTCATATACACGAATAATATTCAGACACTGCTGATAGAATTCTTGTCGCGTTTAGCAGTCCTATCTTGTAGCTCTACATTGGTCCCAGTTGCATTACTACATAGTGTATCTATTCTTTGATGAAGCATCCATAGTATCATAAATTTTAAACTGTTAAATGAGGCTGAATTCTTCTATATTTGTGTGGAATCATCGCCCAACCAAACTGATGTTATTCTCCAAGTGAGTGAGATAGTTAATGTACATCAATCCTGTAATATTAGTTAAATTCTCACCGTGTTCATAATTGCATGTGGCATAATAGTGCCTTCTGATCACAACAGATCTCTCCTTATATATTTCCTACAGTCAAATAGAGACATAACTAACTGTTCATTACTTCACTTAATAACAGACTAATATTAAGCCCTTTATTTGAGTAAATCAAACACGTTTTCAGGTCAGTTAATATATTTGCATCTTGGAATACTATGAACAATAAGGTGTTGATTGATTTTTTACCTTTAAGTTCTGTGTTTTAGTATCGGGATCATAGAAATAGGAATTGAATGGTTTCATAAACTGTATTATTAAAGTTAAATCCTGTGCTTCCACATAAACTGGAACGATTGGAAATTGAGACCACTTTTAAGAATATTATCTTTACTCGAATACTGCTAGTCGAGTGAGAGCTTATGGTGAACTGTCATCTGCTTTTGCATCCCCAAGTGGTGTCCGGCAAGGCTGTCCACTTTCTCAATTTTCGTTCAACTTCACCATAGACATACTCTTCGACTGAAATCTCGGGTATTGATCTCTTATCAGGAGGTCCACTGGTCGACTTAGAATACGAAGATGACATACTCCTGTTTGATGAAGGCGCTGAAAAAATGCAGTCTTTTGGTAGCCCTGAGCTCTGGGTGACACGGCTCAGAATCGATCACAATGGCGTCGGTGTATACACTCTGTCTTCCCTTAAATCGTGAGACTGACTACTTTAGACTTTATACACAATATTTCTTTTATATATTACTACCATTGAAGTAACTACTTCTATGAATTTGTTGTTCGTCTTGTGCTAATGAGGTATGGCAACTTGGACCAATGCATATATGTGCCTGGTCTTACATTGTAGCTGACTGACTGACATGCATGCCAGTAACACCTAATTTTTGGCTTATGGATTCCATATCATACATATTGGTATAACACCTACTCGAAAGGATAGAAAGTTACCACTCGCGTCAGACGTATTTGGTGAAGCTAAGTGTCTCTTGATAATTACATGGATACCACAGGTTCGAGGACTTTCGCCCATGCACTTCATGACACATATACGTATAAGCACTCTCGCGGAGGGTTGATAGTCACCTCCCCTTAGTATTTATTACCGTCTTCAACCTGTTGGACTAGACCTCTGATTTTGTAATACATAGGGCAGACATTTCATCTTACGTTCATTTTGCGAACCCTATCCATATACCTACATATACAATTACATAAACCGAGACTCATTCAATTCATAGACATCAGCATACACATCAGACAGCCCACAAGATTTGAGAGCCTTAAGGTTGGAGACCCCAAGTAATCTGATCTCCGCCCAGGTTAACTGGTAAGGTTTCCCCTCAGTTAGTCAGCTACAACATATAACCACACTAGGATCCTGTATGAGACACAGCATACATCAACGGTACGAGATTCTAGGGTTTTAACCAAGGAGGCCTGCTGACCGTTTTGACATAAGGAGCGAGGTTTCAGTAGACCTGGGACAGTGTTTTGCGCACTCGAATCGTTGACTATGGTGACACTTGAGGAGGAAGACAAAAGAGGAAGTTTAGAGTTGAAAGTCGATGTAAGAGAAATAATAGGAATTGAAGGAGGTTGATTATAAATACAGTGATCCTCAGTGCTTTTAAAAGTATTAGGGTGGTACCTGAAAAGGAAATTGGATTAAAGGTGATCTTAGTGACCTGAGAGTGTGACCGCAGTGCCCAAGGGACAACTTCTTGAGGTCGGTCACACACGACCTTTTTGTGGGTTATTTTCGTGTTAGCTCCGTACTTGCTGAGACCTTACCGCCGGAGACGGATATCCGTGGGATAAGGAGAAGTGTGCATTTTCAGGGTCGACATTTTCTAACCCAACCCTTCCTTGTGGGAAAGCAGCATCGCTGCTATGCTGGTTGTCTGAAGAAAACACCTTACTGCCGTTACACCTCTGTACAGTCAGCCGTACGACTTCGCCCTCGGACCTTGGGTTTGTTGCTTTTAGTCTTACCGCTCTTCAACCGACCTGTCTGACATGGTAGGACCTAGAGGAACGGTTGTTCCAGCCAGTATAGCTCGATTGATTCATCACGATACGCAAACAAACCACCACGTCAAGGTAGCAACGACGGTCGGTTTCTCCTACTACCCAGTAGCGCCACGAGGAAACCTCGGGTCGGATTTTGCTACTAAATGTATAACGCAGTGAATGAGGAAAATAAACAAGACCCGATAAGTCAATAATCCAAATTCACCCTTCTTAAATATATTAACAAAATGAAACAAGCTCAAAATTTAGATTTTGAGCATTTAAATATTAATCGTAAGATATGAACTATTTACTACTAAAATATAAGTTTCATCATAAAAACAGGGATTAGATGTCAATCATAAGACAATTTACTAGTTTAAACGTAACGTTTGCTTTTCGTCTTTTTTAGATCAATTTGGATATTATTATCGACTTCTTACAGAAGGCAAATACATAGTTACCGCCTCAGCTGACGGTTTTATATCATCTATGGCTTGTGTTGATGTACAACACACACCGTCTATAAATGCACCATTTGTTGAAGCACAGCAAGTAAATTTCCTACTATTACCAACAAACTTCAAAAGATATAATGAATTAAACAGTATTACAATCCCACTCGTTTCCAAGAAATTTCACGTCAGCGGTTATCTACATGATAAATTATGCTTAAAACAGTATAATGAAATTATGAATGTAAGCTTTATTATGGTGATTACTCTTAGAACTTTAATTTTATTATGTGATGATACCAATTAACTAGCATTTGTTACTTGTCAGTGGTGAGTACCATTGCTAAAACTAGTGAGAATTCCCGCGACTTCAAAAAATATGAAAACCATAGTCAATGGGATATTTTGGAACAACTGACACCAATCTTATTACTTTAACCATGCGCTGGTCCATCGATGAGACTAGGTTTATAAATTATGCCTCGTGCTTAACTGTATCATCTCAAATAATGACAACTTAATTTGTCGGAAACATTTTGTTCACTTAGCATAGATTCTCTCTTAATAAAATGGAAAGCATGTGACGTCCGGAAGCTACTTGGGAATCAGATGAGGTGAGTACTTATCGACTTACATCTGCAAATCACAGCTTATTGGTATAACTACATATACTCCATAAGGAGACTGATGTCCGCCAAGACTATAATTTAATTGCAGCATTGCTGAGAAAGTACATAGCGAACAAGTGTTTGATAACTGATAATTCTTCTGAACGTTGCTTCTAAACATGTAATAGTGTAGAATGAAACATATTGTGGAGCAAAAAATAACTTGGACTTTCTCTTGCCATCCGCCTTAGACAGATTATTGCTTCATTTCGGTTGAACAATATTAGCAGAAAAAATTAAAGCGACGACTGGTATCTACTTTGGTGAAGTATATCATTACTTTACTCATTTGGCGGTAATATCTACTAAGAGAAGTAAGTTACAACTCGAACAGTGTTATGTTGATGACAAGTCTCACCGACTCGAATATCAACTAAGGAACCAATTAAATTAAGTAAGCAAATGATATCTGTTCCCTTGTAGTTCGAAGCTCCTCAAAATTGCACACCTATGACATGCTATGCATCGGGGCCTAAGTCACGCGTAAAATGTTAGGCTGAGAAATGACTGTGGTCGAGGATGTGTACATAGCTCAGTAGTTTTGCGACGTTCGTCTTGAGGTTGGTTTTGTTTCGTATGTTGACGAGTCCTAGACGGCTACAAAGTTGCTTCCAAACTTCTTTTGGTTCTCCGAAGTTATTCCGTGACGGAAACTACTATATATATATATATATATATATATATATATATATATATATATATATATATCAGAAATGCTGCTGTTCAGTCATATATATGTTGACTAAACACTTAAACATTATGCAGAGTTCGTTGCGACTGCCGAAATGCAGAAAGATTAACCAAGCTGAGACAATTAAATTCACCATTACTACAATATGAACACTTCCATTTATTCTTGTCATACATGATTACACTTGGATATTTCATTTATGCACATAAGATTCAAGCAAATAATTTCGCTATCAGTTTCCTGATGCATGATGCTGGACTTGTATGATTATAGCCAGCCAGACGGGAAGTGACTTATCGGAGATAAGATAAAAAGACTTGCTTCCATTTCTGCTACAATTTTTGTACTGTTAAGCCGGTCTTTTGTGACAAATAATATCAAAGGGTTTTTCTACAAACGCGGTGAGAATACCAATTGCAGTGAGTTTTACCTAATATGGATTAGATTACAATCTATTGTGAGGTAGTCGCTTCTATCAAATTATATATTACAAAAGCGATTATCATCTTTCTTTAAAATAAGCAACCAGTGTAATCCAGCAAGTCCATCTTACCATAGTTAGTGATTTATGTAAAATTTGATTCACTTAATTAGAAAATGAAATAACTATTCAATTATAAGTGAGATATGTGGCTTTCCTATTATAGCTATTTCACATATACTCCTATCATTTTAACATTTTTCTCTGTTTATAGATGATACCACAAAACACATGGGTCGACGAAGACAGTTTAGCTTGAGATTACTCATACCTTACGGACATATCAATTTTAGAAAATACAGAGAATATATCAAATTATAATCATAGATTAAATGTTCTATTAAATATAATTGTCCAATACTCATCTTGATTAAAAAGTTATGACCAGTTGTACTACGTATATAAAATAACAAATTGAAGTCATAATCCTGAATACTAACACGTCCGTAACAGGACGCAAGTTTATTAGCTAAACATACGAAAAACCTAAAACAATTGAACGATAGTACGAAGCTGACAGAGCAAGACTTTTTAAACTGTATTCAAGGTAACAGCCATCAGAATATTTAGATCACTTCTATGACGAATATGACATAAACTTTCGTCCGTGGTAACCTACACGGTTACGTTTTTTGGATAAATCGGTACTTAATGACTATTTTACTTATGGGAATAACATCAGAAAATCAACTGAAAAACCCTTAATAGTGATTGAGAATGTTATTGAGATGAGAGCCCACCGAATTTAAACGAGCTAAACAAAAAAGGACAAACAAGAGTCGCAAAACAAATGACCCTACTCCTAAGCTCCTAATACAACATACAAAATACCAGGTCAAAAAAAAACTCACGTCCGACTAGATAGAAAAGTGAAATTAGTAAGAATATAAGCAAGTCCAATATCATTACTACTTCTGAAGTGGCGAATAAAATATATATTACGAATCTGTATACAGCTTGACAGATAGCCATAAGTTCTCTCGAAGATTATTTGTACATATGAACCTCACGTACAAATACTTTCATTGGGACAGTCCGAGTACTGGGAACAATTAACCGGATTGATGAAACACGGTAGAAGGATAAAGCTTTAGCCTGAATTATCACTTTCTTAGTGTTTGACTGTTGGAATTCGTTGCCGAACAAGCACTGATCACATCAGCAAATACTTTTCGAGAGTAAAAAATTCGCAAAATGGAAACAATAATGCAAATGAGCAGCAGCAACCATGATAACAACTAATGCATTGATTTCATTCGAGGATGGCCATCGTAAGAAACTGACTTACAAGTAAACCTGCGACTTCAGAACGACAGCTAAGTGGAATGCGGTCAGAGCCCCGTGGCCTTACTCAGGATGGAACTAGATAGCGTATGAGGGTACATTCGGTATTGAGACCAACATAAGTTAAACGAATGTCAGATTTAGTTATCAAAGGAGCGCTCATCACTTTAGACTGTTCCCATGGAGTGACAAGGACGTGATGGCCTATAGATCTCCATAAAGTGACAAACGAAAGTAGGACCTATGGCACATCTGCCTAGTGCGTCATTAAGAAGTTTATTAGCTTAGACATGCAACCAAGATCAACATCCTTGTAATTTATTTGAACACATAAATATTGGTACAGAGGGGCATAAAATATATATTTACCACAGAAATCACTTAATATGTATGTGAGCTATGATACAGCCCGAACCAAAGGAAAAGGTTTTCTTGAGGGCCCACACTTGTAGCCTATGACCTGATCCACAAGGCAGTGGAGCAACGTCAGGATATGCAGTCCCATAATAGTCGGTGACTAACCACTGGTCCACATGTTATTTGTTTCTTGAGAATTCTGTAGCCACCGCGTTAGAAGTCGAGTTTTCTAACTTCCCTAGGTAGAACCTCTAAATCCAGCAACCCGGTTGAGGGGCCGGACATACGCTTTTTATCCGCTCAATTTTGCAAACACCCCCACACGAGAAGGCAATGAGGTTTCCCCTGGTAGTAGCTGTATACGAGAGCATTTGGAGAGGGATTATTCCTACCTTTAGCCGTAGCAGAGCACTTGGAGACTTTCTTGACTGATGAGATCTAGATATCTGGAAAATGCCAGCAGTATTTGCTTAACATATAAACGATTATATTACTAGCGATCTAACGCACTATCAACGGACAGGACTAATCACTCGACCAACGAAAAAGGAACTAATACACAAAGATTTTGCATTATGTACAATAGAAGGACGACAAGAACGAAGCGTCACTTTATTCACAGAACTTATGAAGAAACATCCACTACTAGTCAGATGTTCACGGTTAGTTTGATTTGGCAATTACCTCAACTTGACTGCATAAGACCACTTACTGTACCTCCCGAGCGAGAACCGTGTGAGAAACTTCAGTAGTAAGACAATGACGCTCGCGCACTTACGGGGATTGATAATGGATACCACATTTTCGTCTGACGCTACAGTATTCATCTACAGAGTAATTTGGTTTCGACACAAATGCAATCTATTCAAGAACAAATTGAGGCGACAACATAGTGTCTTCACGTGTTGCAACTTGTAAACACTTCAAGGATAATCAAATATATGATTATTGATTAGGGAAATTTGCCAACCACCATTCGACTTATAGCTCGAATCCTTAGTAAAATGAATGGTGATGATGATGATTACTCGGTTAAACTAATAACTGTACGAAAACAATCACCCAGTATTTCGCTGAAATAACTTGTGCCGAAAACCAGTGATAACTGCGCTGGTACTACACTGTTTAGGAAAGTTGACAAATGTACGTAGAAGTCAGCTAAAGATTTTGAAGGTTTCGTAAATATAACAGATTCCTACCAGCTACGTAACCACACTGATTGTATTCTGACCTACGATTAATTCTAAACTTACTACTCGCGTCAAACTGCAACTACACAGTTCCTGAGCTTGAAATCACAGTTGGAGTGTTCGGTACACGTAACACTGCGAACACTTGCAAAATGAGAATCATTTAATTCGCCCGTGCATTAATTGAGAAGACGCTTCGTATACCAACCTGTATTTATTGATCACTCATTTTCAGTGGATCTCAAGCCAGCGTTGGCGTTCACAACTCTTATGCTAAGTTGTTTGGCACGCTCAACAATTTTGACACGATTTTTTCTTGCCACAGTATGTGCGATAACTGCAGCATGAGTGCGATGTTGCATAAGTAATACCTCCAGCTCCTTAAAAACCGAGTTAGAAGATTAGAGGCTCACCTTAACATTGCGGATCAAAACGTGCTTGAAGCCATCAGGGTGGATATGACGAGTTCGTTTGGCACTTCCATAACCAATTTTGGGCATACGCACCTGCCCCTTGAATCTCCGTCGAACTCTGTTATCTATACCTCTTGGTTTCCTCCATTTGTCCCCGAGTCGTTTGTACAGATCACTGTGATGACGATGCCATTTCTTTGGGTGCTTCTTGATTATCCTTGGGTGATGTAAAGGTCGAATGGCCATACTTGATATCAGCTATCGGGACAGACACCAAACCGCGTGAGTATGCCGGACTTCGAAAAACCCGCCTAATGACTTGCTAAAAGTATCACAAACTTCTAAATTCAATGTTGAAAAGTAATGTCTCATAGATTCAAACACTAATTTTACTACATCAAAAAGTCACAAATTGAAAATTTCCTACATGTCTCTGTACGGATCGTAAGTTGCATTTACAGATGTAATATTACTGCTTATCAATAGAACTCTCTAAGAGGTTTGGTGCTTGAAATGAGGTGGGATTCTGTAACATTTTATAGTTAAGTTTGAGGTTGAAAAAAGAAGCGTAAGCCTTCACTACGGCAGGATTCGATAGGTAATTTTTAGTCCCCTTTTTATTATTGAAGACTTCTTTGCTCTACTTAAGTAATAAATTCTCGATAGTTTATTTTTAATGGAATGTGCATACTATCTATTTATTATGAAATTATGAAATAATTATAAGGTTTGGGTAACCTGCATAGGATTAAGATAGACTGGTCAAAATCCATAGTGAAGATTAACGGAAGAATCACCCATATCATTATAAATTAAATTCTGCTTCACATTCATTCCAAAAGTGAGTGACTATCTGAATTCATTAGCTAAGTGGGTAGCTCACAGACATTTGAAGTAGAAAACACTTGGTTAGGATCTCTAAGCTACTGTCTGTCCAACTTTGCCTGTGAAAGTAAATTTGTGATATAACTGTATAATATTTTTATTGGGGTAACCTGAATTCTTTAGTTCTCTGTATACAATTATCACATGGACTTCTAATCACATCTAACCCAGCAAGAGCGACTCTAGACGGCAAAGTTTGTATTTATTACCAATAGCTTCTCACAAGTATTTGTCGTCCACAAATATAAGGGTTTACAAAGTTTTTGTTTCATGGAGGTCCTTAATGAATATAAGTCGTAGCGTTAAATAAATCCTCAAAGTATATAGTTCTGTAAATCCTCGACGTTTGGTGCTTACCGCACTATTTTTACTGGACTCACCTAGCTGAATGTGCTCAGTGACGCATGCATACCAGATCAAAACTATGTACGCCGTGCCATGCATCATTTGCAACCGTTGGAGAACTTCGAAACTCCTCACTTCTGATTTATGATTTGACTGAGCTGGCATACATAGAATATGAAGGTGTTACTGGTAAAGACGTCAATATTCGAATACTTTTCGCATCTTTAAAGTAATAACACTGCGTCAGCGTAGCATTCCTGTTCTGTGAGGTCAAATTTGAGGTAGCAGTTTACCCACAGTCAATCTAACAGTCTCATTAGTAACAGCAAATTACAACGCTGGTTGGTCCTTCAGTGCTTGTTTAAGGTTGCCATGTAGCCTTCCTTACAGGCCACGGTTTGCTATATGTGATTTCAGTGTCCAAGTACCGTTTAGTTTGTGATCTTCGAGGCATCGACAGAGCTCACTCCTACGAATTCTGAGATCAGTTCTAGTCCAAGAGTTATAATTTTCTTTGTAATTTCCCTCAATACAATCATCATAGTCCATCCAAGTTGTTGCGAACGCGAAGCAGGATTCATTATTCGGCTCACTCAAAGCTTCTCTGCTCTCCAGTAGACCGCCCTCTGACAATGGTGCTGTGAGTATAATTAGAATGTTTCCAACACCATCAGGTATTTTTTTCCCCGATTTTGGATGTAGTTGTTACCATTTTGTTACTTCTTACATCTGTTCACCAACATACTTTTTAATCACCTGTGATCAAGATGTACCGAGGACCTGGGAAAATGCTAGACAAATTCATCAAATGTTATGGCCAGTGACTGAGTGGAGTTGTAGTTACTGTGGTTATAGTTCTGACTCCCACTTTACTAGTTGTATTAGCAAGTACATGTGTCTTCGTTGTAAAAGAAGTCTCACGTCTCACTTTCACTGGTTTGGTTCTTCTAACGATCCATAAACTCTTGTCGGAAGCACAGATATGGGTACCTTATTATAAATCCATAGCAATGCTTGAATACTACAGTGCCGCAACAGGGCTGACTTATCTGCTTCAAAAAGTTGTAATGGAAAGCTGGACCACTCTATCTGGCGGGTAAAGAGCACGCAAATACAATCCACACCACTGTGTTATTTAAACCAAGCACTCAGTTTTTGTGAATGCCTGGTTTTTAAGTGTTATTTTCTTATATCCTTTCGCCGCCTACCAGTGCTTTCAGTGGTGTAAATCTGCATCAGTGTGTAGTCATCGTTGCTTACCGAGATATTTTATTACAGCGTTCCGTCTGTGTAACTACCTCAGTACGTTCTAACCACAGGTGATTCTTTTAGTCTCATTTAGATGTATTTGTTCAAATTTAGGTATCTCGAGCTTCGAATCCTCTCCTAAATATTAATTTGACTAATTGCCATTGTTGTTATGGTATAGGATTGACGGCGAACCCAGTGCTGCGCAAATATCCGGTTCATTGATTTAAAATTCCGATAAGCTCACCATAAAACGAAATGATAAAATACACTCTTCAGTTAATTGGGACTATTGAAAATAGAGCATTATATGAAGTATATATGGTTCTGCTGCATGTTACTTTCCTCAACAACGTGAAAGCACAATTTTGAAGCGATAATTTTTCGTGGTTGTGGACATACGTAAAATCGAATTTTGTTTTTTATCAACCTGGTTTGTTTTCTGTTGTCGAAGGATATTCTTTTCATCATATATTCGCGATACTGACCCTCGTTTTCATACTTCGTGGTTAATAATATACCAGTAAAATCTAAGCTCAAAGTGATTCCAGTCAGTTAAAGACTGATTTGCCTTAAAATCAAACATCGTCAAATATTTGGGAGGAATGGACTAAATAATTTAAACTTAACCTTATTCTGCTCTGTAAAATTCCACATAATGAATCTGTAGCGGTGTAGTACTTAAAGGTTTGCCTCAAAAAGAAAATATGATCGTATAAGGAAAAACTTTGGGTATTAGTAGAAAGAACCTCAAATCAATTGAAGTCAATCCTTATATGACCTATACTAGTATTTGCAAAAAATTACCTAAATGCTCCCTGAAAAGTAAAACTATCATCACTAAGGTTATATCGATCAATTTGACATTACTGTGCTCTCAGTACAGCTTATCTAAGTTCAGTTGCATTTGATCAGGAGCCAAATACCACCTTAACTTTAGGCCAAATAAACGATCAGTAGCCTGTGGCTAAATCACTGACTAAACAAACGCTATTCCATACTCTAATAGATGCTGTAGCTAGTATTATTTATATCCCAGTTCCTATGGCACATTAATTTTGTTGGTATATGCTGCATAACTTCTTTTAGCATAGATCGAAATTGAAAGATATTACAGAGATTACGCGCATGTACTTCATAATTTCTCGCACAGTTACTGGTGGTCTTGAGTTTATAAGGTCTGAATTTGATTCACTCAATAACTAAACATGAAGTTATGAGGTCCAGTTTGCTCGAGTGGGGCACATGAAACGAAGAATAACAATTTGTTAGAAAATTAGCAGCCACAAACCAGTGAGAAATCCTTTTCGTCCATGCCCTATAAATTTATTGAGTTCCACGAAAATTTTAATAAATCATTGTTGGTTTATTCTCGATATTTGTTGTTAAATTTGTAATACTACATGCTGAAATTATTGTCATTAGTCTGTGGTAAGCAATTGTCTACGTTTATGTTCGCCTACATACTTTTACTTGTATGAAAACTCATAGTTTATCTTAGTGTATTATGCAATACCACATCGATGTATTAACTACTGTCCATATGTTTCAGTAATCTAGCATTCTTGCACCATGTTGCTAAGTTGTGTTCCCTGAGAGAGTGCAGAACATGGAGATTATAGTAGGACAATAAGTTTAAATAAATCTTCTCCGCAACAGATTCTAACGTCAGAAATTGGGGAATAATGGAGTTACCGGCCACCAAGCACTCGACATTATATTTTCATGTACCTAAATAAATGGTCGCTCTAATTGTCAGAAGGAGCATCGGCCTCGTAACTTCCGAAGGAAATCGGCTTTCATCATAGGGCGTCATAGTTCTTCTAAATGAAGACCTTCGGACTCCTAGGGCAGGGTTTAAAACGTTTGAATTAATTTTTCTGGTTAGCGTTTTTTAACGAGTTAGTTTTCCGCGGGATGGGGACGCTAACTCCATGCCCAACGCTTGGGACCAGTAGTAGCCCCGGGAGGGACTCCAGGCAGAGTTCGACGATCTGGACTTCGCAGATGATCTGGCCCTTCTATCCCAAACGCAACAACAGATGCAGGAGAAGACAAACAGTGTGGCAGAAGCCTCAGCAGCAATAGGTCTCAATATACACAAAGGGAAAAGCAGGATTCTGCGATACAACACAGAATGCACCAATCCAATCACAATTGACGGAGAAGATTTGGAAGATGTAAAAACTTTTACATTTTTCGGCAGCATCATTGATGAACAGGGTGGATCTGATGCAAATGTGAAGGCGCGGATCGGCAAAGCAAGAGCAACATATTTACAACTGAGGAACATCTGGAACTCAAAGCAACTGTCAACGAACACCAAGGTCAGGATTTTCAATACAAATGTCAAGACAGTTCTACTGTATGGGGCAGAAATCTGGTGAACTACAAAAGCCATCATCGAGAAAATACAGGTGTTTATTAACAATTGTCTACGCAAAATACTTCAGATCCATTGGCCGGACACTATTAGCAACAACCTACTGTGGGTGAGAACAAACCAGATCCCAGTGAATTAAGAAATCAGGAAGAAGCGCTGGAAGTTTATAGGACACACATTGAGGAAAGCACCCAACTGCGTCACAAGACAAGCCCTCACATGGAATCCTCAAGGCTAAACTAAGGAAAAGAGGAAGACCAAAGAACACATTACGCCGAGAAATGGAGATAGACATGAGAAAAATGAACAAGAATTGGATGGAACAAGAAAAGAAGGCCCAGGACAGAGTGGGTTGGAGAATGCTGGTCAGCGGCCTATGCTCCATTGGGGGTAACAGGCGTAAGTAAGTAAGTAAGTAAGCACTAGGCATTAGAGTAATGATTCAATACACCTATGTCTGACACACTGGGCATCTTGTTTGTCGCAGGTTGTTTACAATTAGAGTAAAGACAACTGTTCAATGACATTGAAGCTACTATTTGACGTTTGCATATTCAGCATCTCATATTCTTAACCTTATGTCAACTTTGCTATTCTACTAACACAATCTACGATGTACAAATTCAGACTGTCAAGTCAAGAATAAAAGGTTGTCATCTGATAAAAGGAAATGACAAGTGAACAATTATGACAGTGACAGTGTTATTCGTGTTATAAGACACTTTACATTCCTTCGTTACATTTTTGAAATAAATACACATACTAATCTGTTATTTAATATAATATATTTCTGCAAGGGAAGATACACGCCATTTTTACAGGCATGATCTACAAATTCCAACATTTATTGTTTCGCAGTATGCATTTTAGATAAATATAATCTAAAAAAGTGAATATCAGTTCATTCGTTCAGATATACTGAGTAGTCTTCAAAGTATTCTCCAAAGTGGCATCGTGTCCACGTTACACACCAGATCCAATCTCGGCATAATTGTGTTAGGAGTTTGGTCATGCTATGTATTTATGCGATGCAGCTTTTTAAGTTTGTAGTCGTTATAAAGTAGACTTGTAGAGTGCTTGGTGTGAACTATGACCTCGGGAAAACATGTACGTCTAGTTTGTTCCAAATGTCAGAGGTTTCATAGCTGTGCCCTCAGAGCAAGAGTCTGAAAAAAAAGAGAGACCAAGGAGCAGCAAGGCACTTTGATATGGACGATAAACAATACTTAACATTTTGTAGTGGAACAGACGGAGGTGTGATAAATTATTAGACTAAATTCGTATTAGTTTTTGTAGACAGAGTGAAATGTGATGAGAGGCTCCAAATGAGAAAATGCAGTAGTAAAGAACAATGAGTTGTGATATTTACCAAGGTGGAGTAAGTTCAAATGAAGGAAGGAAAGTCAGGGTTGGAATAAGGAGGGCTGTTTGTTAGAACAGGAAGTGCATATAGAGAGTAAAGTGTTAGGAAAATTAGTAACTATATCTTTTATTGTCTGATTTTTTCATCCGATGCCTGCCACACAGTGTTAATGTAAAAGTCTGGGTTGGCATGTTATCGGTTGCCTTAGTAGAATAGCTAATCAAGAATAAGATTGGAAACATGTGTCTGAATGGTGAGCGTAGGAGAACAACCTCAATATCACGGACTGACCGATTAAATTACGAGTAACTTCTGAAACCTATTAATCGACTAATATTATCTATATATTCTTATAATATAACTATTCAGTAATTAGATTATGTATGTCTGTATTTCCTTTATTATATGCTTTATTTCGACCTATAGATTATGATTATATGATTTACTGTTCTTAGGTTATGTTCAGTTCCTTAATAACTGTCTCCCACGTTCACAGCCTCTTTTCGGCTTTATTGTGTATAATTGTTATTTCCTATTTTATGGTGCGATGTGGTTTGTTTGGCTGGTATGTGAATCGAATATGTCTGAAGTAAATGATTCGCATAGCAGAGGCTGTTATTCGTGTTCTGGACTAGACTAGATGGGCTAGGCGAGCAAGGCATCGATAAGGACGCTAGGCTGATCAGACCGGTCGATCTTCATTAGTTTAATGCAGCACTGGAGTGAATGAGTCGTCTTTCGATTGGCGAAAAATTACTATCCGGATTTTAAAATCATAACGCCATCCCTCTTCATGCCGCAGCTGATCTTCAATTATATAGGATCCGTTCTACTTAGTTGTGCCTCAATACACTCTACAATTTGCTTTTGTGACTCACTTGTAGTTTGTTCAGCGATAGTTCGTTATAGTTGCAACATCTAGACGGCTAATTGATTTCATAATGAGAAATTTTTTCACAACAGAGGCTAAGCTTACTCTCTACAAAATATGTGTACGGCCGTCCCTTGAATACTGCTCTTTTGTCTTCTCCAATATGAATATCACAGACAAGATAAGAGTAGAAGATGTTCAAAGACGTTTCACACGCCAACTGCTAGGATGTAACTCGAATCTCGATTACACAGATAGATGTAAGCACCTCTCTTAAGAACCTTTATGGCACCGTAGGCTAAAGAACAATTTAATATTTCTATATAGACTCTCCTTTCTAACATCCTGCCTGACTATGACCCACGAACCAGCCTATAGACTTAGAAACAACGCATATACATTACTTACCGTAAAACACCAAAAACAAATGCGCTGTAAGTTTTTTGCAGTACGGTATAGTTTATTGTGGAGCAGGTTGCCAATGCCTATCCGTAACTTTGACAGTTACCAAATTCAAAAAGCTAATAACCTTATTTTTAGACTCTAAAGAGCTTCAACATTTCCTTGAACTCCCGCCCACCAATGAGGCACTTTATTACGGACCGCCTAGTATCTAGACAGAACAAGAATATAACTAACCCGACTGTTATTAATATGACCCTATGATACCTAAAAAAATAATAATACAAGAAAAGATGAAAAGGGCTCCAATAGCTTCGATAAAAAAAAGAAGATAGTCAATTGTATACCACAATACTGTTTTTCGCACTATATTTTATAACCACACATAATCCCATACTCTCAGTTCTTTTCTAAATCGCCCCCATTTGTCAGTTTTATGTCCACTCATACCTTGTTTACACTTATTCTCTTTAACCTATTAAAATTCTCTTGCTTAACAAATACCTTAATTAAAGAGAATTAGACTGAGTAATCATACTTTAAACATTCCTTGATGAATATTGGCTACTCTGCCTCTCGTCCGTTCTTTTACTTGCTCCCTCTTTCAGCCCCCTTGAGATATGGAACGGGTGACCATCCTTAAAGCCTTAGTTATTCCAAATGGACATAAGGTTGCAGTTTCTAGAAGCTCCCACCTTCAATGGACCTATCCTTGACCATCAGTTCCACATTCGCAACGCGACTTTCATGAAGCGCGCCAACTGTGATACTGACTAAAACCATCTCCATTCATATCTTTTAAATTATCAACCCAGCTGAGTAATTTACTACAGTGGATATTGCATCTTTTGTAACAATTTGATCTTGCCTGTAAACTGGCATGCCTCATGTAACAAACTGTTATTTGAGAATAAATTATTATTATGATTTAGCTTGGGACTTTAGCAAATGAGTGAAAATACGTTTATATGCCAGGCTTTAAACGAATTGGCAGTTTTTACAGCTCATGTCACATTTTTTGTCTTCGTTCTTCGTCATTCCATTTCAAAGCATCACGACTGTTGCACTGAGCTATGGAGCTTCTACCCAGACGTAGACCATGAAGTTAGTGTATGAGTATTATTATTTGGACGTTTTGTGATAGTTTTAAGCATGCTACACATTCTTAGAACATCAATCTATTTACTTACATGATGGATGTATCAGTTAATACTTTACTATTGTGTTTGTAATACTTGTTTATTACTTTATATTCGATTGAACGCTCATTGTAAATCACAGAATTTGTACGTTCATTTATGCTCATCTAATTCAACCTTGCTTAAGTCATTAGTCAGTACAATAATTCCAATACTTCTCATGATCGTATTGATGTCACGATGGAGTCAGTGATTAGACAGTCAAATATTCACGCAAATTATGAAGCTATCAAGATTTGCCTGAAAGTTTTTGAAATCTCGAATGTGACCAGGAAATATGTTAAAAATGATGAAATTGTGTCTCAGGTTTTACATTGCTAATCATGCCCGTAAAAATAGCATATGCTCGTTTTGTTAAAAACTAGTTATCTTTATGTTACTACAGACCTTCGGTATTTTTCTATTATTGTTTATTGAGGTGGCCACAGACACAACGAACTTAGCACCTGATTGCTGGAATAAAAATATGAAGATCGTACTTCATCAACGCAGTTTTGAATAGCTCTTTCGTGGCACCTCCTCAATTTACTCCACTTTAGACTTTGTTCTAAATAAAAATCCATAACAAATAACAGGGTGTACATTTCGTCTGTAGATCTTCTTTGCGGGGTTCTAGATACCCTCATGACATTTCGAAATTGAAGGAACGACAAGCATACTGCAATGATTGACAATTCATTAGTTGGTTGTTCGAGGATTTCTTGTGACAGAGTTGGTCTTAGATATAGATGTTTCGAAGATCTCCAGAATTCGAATCACAATGTATGCTTGTTTATCTACTGAACTTTTCCGATATAAAATAAGGACAGCCACTAATTATTGTGACAGCTTATACTGTAAGAGATTTTCACGTTTTGTTTGTCAAGTATTCTCTGGACAATTGTGTCACTCTTATTTACACATTGTTGTATTTAATTCATTTGCAAATTGTATGTTACGTTAAGGATGTATCAGTGGACTTTTAACTGTGAAATTTTGCTGATTCACCCAGATTTTAATTTTATTAAACCTACCCGACTAGCAAACCTTTTCAAAACAGATGTTTTATAGTATTGCAAAGATGACGTCCCCCTAAGTACTGAGAAATAAGTTTTATCCATTAAGTTGTTTGTGTTAGAGAAATTTTAAGCCGTTTTTTGTTCAAGTGTCATTGTCGAGCACTGCATAAGCTTTCTCATTTACTTGTATTTAAATATCGTTGAGGTATAACAACTGATCTTGATTGACATAAATAAGCCTAGCAGCGTTTTCAGAGAAACTCACTGATTTGAATGAACCTGGGGGCTTTGGTTCCATCTAACCGTTTAGTCGATCCCTTTGAATGCCAATCATTACAGCCAAAAGAACATCTACTTATCTGTGGTGGACACTTTGTTGTTGATTTGAGTTTTTCAGAAACATTTAGTCATTGGTTGAGGGTTTTGGCTTGTTTTTAACCACTTCAGTAGGATTTCTAATGTTAGTCCTTGATTTTATGTTGTGGAAAATTACAGGGGTTGTAATATTGTACATATTCAGTAGGTGAGAGATACAACTTGTAAAAGTTAATATCTGGTGGAGAAAAAGAATATGGACCACTACAAAGAGCCAAAGCAAAAAAATCGGTTATGAAGAGGATGTTGTTTGTGATTCATTTTTTGAGATAACAACCACAAATGACTTCACTTGATTAACAAATATATACATGCACATAATAGCACTGACCGCATGATGCCTAATATAAATTCAGTAGTTTTATTGGATGATAATCCAGCCCAGAGTGGCATAAAAGATGTTATTACACGATTATAATCTTCAATCACAGGCTGTGGCCAACAAGTAAGAATAGACAAAGGAGATAGCGCGTATTTAAATAACTGCTGTCGTGTGTGTATTAAAACAGCCAATCAATGAAATTCCACCTGCAAATAAATAAAAGAAACAAAGGGTGATAAACATAACTGAGTAACAAATAAAGAAAAAAACATTTTCTCTACTCTGTTGTCACAAAAATCGTTGAATATACGTGGCGCTACTGAAGCACAATATACAATGTTATTGACCTGTGAAGTTTAGTGATTCGCGGCTCGATAACTGAAGTGTGAGCACGGTCAGGACGTTAAGTCATGGGTTTTCGCGCACATGTAACATACTGTCGAGGGTTTTGGGATGTCGTTATTTATCAGGTGTTAACAGTTTTTCTCCGTCTCACTTCAATTTTCGTAATGTTTGGGCTTGTTACATGGCATTTACTTCAGTTTATTAGTAGTTAAACATATTTGTTGCTGACACCCAGTGTGAATGTTTAGTAAGCCTAATGTGGTTAGTTGTAACATTGCGAAGTCAAGCTACTGAAATTCACTATTAAGCAAGACAAAAATTGACTGAAATCAGAGTTGTAAGCAAAAATGAGCTCTGAAACCATTTAGATTTCATTCACCTCTCTAATTATGGTGGTGCTGAACGTAGATGTCGGTAGCTGTTTGTAAAATGTTGATCGAAGCAATTAAGCGTAAAACCATTTTTTGATATTATATAAGTTACTAATGTACAGCCGTAAATAATTCTATCCATATCATAGTTTTCGACTGCATTGACATATTAATATTTAACGTGTCTGAGAAAGAAAAATTATGGGTAACATTTGACGGTGACATTCTTTTCTGCCAGCTTTCTGAATGCATACAGGAACTGTGTATAACATTACTTTAAGTACCACATTAATCAGTCACATTCTCTTCATAAGTCAAACGATCTGTGTTTGTTTTGAGCATGGTAAGTAAACCATGTCGTAGTTAATACTAATTTATGATGTGCCTCTTATGGGGTTTACTAATGAATTTCGGTAAACAGAATCTGTAACCACTGGCCAAATTATAAACAAAGTTTTGATGCATATTGACGAGTGATATCCAAACAGTGCTTACCAGTCATGTCATTACTGTATGTGAACGATGAATCGCTAATAGTATCACTGTTATAACTTGTGGCCTGAGTGCCCTGCTAATGTATAACGTAATAATACCGACAACAAGAGAGTAGTGAATTATCGATCGGACCAATGACACATAAAACTCGTGCGAGTAGTCGATAGTAATTATCGATCTTGCTTCCTGCCCAGACCAGCCAGTTAAGTCAAGAACACCAGTCTCAGCCTCTGCGATATGAATGGTCTATTTCAAACATACTAGGTTTATATACCAACCAGACAGACCACATCGTGCCATAAAGTGGGAAATAACATTTTTACAAGACTGGGCCAAAAGTGGCCGTGGGTTTGAATTCCATCCCCGCGGAGCATTCTAGAATTTCAACGTGGCGTGTTACTATTGGTCTGTAGCATAATATGTCGTTAACGGATTGGCCGAAATATGATGTTGATTTAACAAAAGCTAACATCCATAAATACCCATGTTTTCTGTACAAAAACGAACCTTGTAGTAAAGTATTTCTCTCATACTTCAGGTCTTCTCTCTGGTGTTCAGGTCGCTGTGTAGTTCTAGCTCGTGAGTTTCCAGAATAGCTTAGGAAACTAATATAGCGTTCAATTCGCAAGACTTATCAGTTACTGAGGTAACATTGAATCCAGGATATACTTTCACTTAGAGCTTCAGGCTTAAAGCTGTATACTACTTTGAGATCATCAGCGTTTAAGTATGATCTCCAGAATTTTATGAGTTTACATATTCTGTTTATGTACCTTTTTATATGTTGTCAATGGGATGATGATTTTACTTCAATTAATAGGCTGATTAGCGTCGCTACAACGGTTAAATTGAAAAAGGAGGGGACATGTTAAGTTATTCGGCTTTTTCTAAAATAGACAACTTTGAAGTTGACGTTCAGCATACCGCATTCTCGGAGACAAATACTTAGTCAAGTTATAAGATCATCATTCTGGGATATGTAAACACTGTTGATAAGGTAAAACTTAATAAGGTGAAATTAATGGAGTTTTCGAACTTCAGATATCCCAACTTCTACATAGAGGGATGTTTTTTATATTAGATAGATGATGCGTGTTCGAATTATGACCTGATTATAACTAGATTTTACCGCTAGTTTAGCTTATAAATTGGTTGATAAATAACAGGTGAATGCGGTAGCTGTAAATTGGGAGCTTGTCTACAAAGCTTTAGAATCAAGAAAATACGTAACAAATCAATGACAACATTTCAGGATGCCCGACTCAGCTGAGAATTACGCTTCAGATGATTCAAATACGGGTATTTATTATAACCTGTGAGTATTTTTGTACATGGAGCACGTTGATTTCAATCCTAAAAACACGACAATCCAAAAATTTCAAATAATCTGGTACACATCCAGAGGCGTGCATTTACGTTTTGATATTAAGAAAAAGCTGTGTATATCTATTTTACAAGCTGAAAGAGTTCTACTGAGCAAAGAAAAAACGAGTGGAATAGTATACAACATAATGAGTAATTCCCGGTTCATCCAGCAAGAAATTGTTCACGAATGCCACAGAAACAGCTCACGTGTTAGCCTTTGAAGAATGTCATATCACAAGACAATCAACGGTGGGATGTCATGTTGAGTCATTTCTAAAGAGACAGTCGTTATATGGAACAAGCAGTGGATCTAAGACTTCCGTATTTGCTGAGTCTTATTGAATCGGCTCCGATTGGAACATTTGTAACTGAAACAAATGCACCTATCCAGACAGGGCGACTGAAAATCTAAACGATAAAGGAACGTTAAGGTAAATTACTGACGGATGGTTAAGGCCATCAAACACTTAGATAACGAGGGTTTAATTCGCTTTCGATTGTCTTCCGTCACACCATAACATTTAACAAACCCAGTCAACTAACATCTAACTCATCGGATGGTATTAGTTAAAATGATGTCGGGATGTGTGAGCGTCTAGTGCGTAATTCAGAAAAAGTGCACACAAATCACCCATACACCTGTATCTAACCCATTTTAACACTCATTAGAAAGAAGTAAAAGCATGTCATTCTCTCCAAATATTTAAAAAAGAGACAGGAAACATCCACATTGTTATCGATTTGTCGCACTACCTCCACCATTGCCAAAGAATGTGGAAGATATGACCTATGATTAGATGAGGTAGTAGATTGACTAAAACAAATCTTCACAAAGCACAGTATAGATTCAGGGAAGTCATTATTCGTCCACCTAGTTTACTTTCTTAGTAATACTCTAACTGGATTGCAGCAGAACAACAGGCGGCTCGATAATCGCTAAATCATATTAAGTGTTTTACAACGCTTTGATGAAGTGTAATGCCCAAAGACTTCTATTGCAACCGGTTAGATAATCCCTGATGATTCTCACATATCTTGCACTCTTACGGATGTCGTGGCTACTGGTTCTCACGGGAATGAGAACCAGCAACCATGTGGACGTTCAACGTTTATCGACTATCGCCCAAAAAGTATGCCAAGTAACCCTATCATAATGGTAGACGTTTCAGCACTGTTTTACGACTTTTCTATTATTATCACCATCAACCGACCATAAACTATTTTTTCCCTGTCACCTCCATCCATCAGTATTGTTTCTGACATTTTCAAATGTACAATTGTTTGGTTGTTTGGTTACGTACAAACTCAGTTGTTACTTACAAACAGTTTATGAGTACAAAAGTGTTGTGGAGGAACCATTTCGGGTTTCTTCAGAAATTCAATGATACACAATTTTCAATAATGTTAGTGTAATATTTGCCATGTTTAAAACGTCAGGTTATGTGTAATTGAGAAGATTGAGTTGACTTTAAAGGGGGAAAGGAAGAAAATAATGGAACGGAAATGAAGGAAACTGGAAATACGTAAATACTTTATTAAGTGTGTTTGTGAACACAGCACAAGTATTAGGGAATATGCATTTATCACCAAATGAATAGTTAAGAGGAAAGAAGGAAAATAATAAAAAATAAGAATGAATAAGGGAACATCTTATTATTGTGGTAAGATGTGACGATAGAATAAGTGTTTGTGCAGTAATATTTTGGAGTGATGCTATGAAACTCTCAATCAGTTGCAAAGGATAATCAAATATCAATATATATGAGTCATATATATGTCGTGAAGACAAAATATATCTAAAAGTTAATTCATTTATGTGCGACATAATATATTGCCTTAATTAAAACTTCGGATGCCTAAGATTAATACTTATTTAGAAGGAGAAGGGTCAGAAAGAGAAAAGAAATGAACAACTAGTGACTGAGGCTCAACCATGGTAATAAGATAGTGAATATCGCCACCTGAAGTAAAACATTACTCGGGTTAATGCATGTGAATTTATGTAATAGGGTTTGGAGTACAACTTGCTATTAGTACAAACTTTTGTGTAATAGCAATTTAGAATGTTGTTATGGAAGTCACAATTGATTGCAAATAATAATCAAATATCGATTTCTATGCGTTATATATGTGTGGTGAAGGTAAAGTGTATCTGAAATGTGTAACACAAGATAATTTGTTTTTAGTTATAGACTTTACGTGTTCGGGAATAAGGTATGTTTAGATGGAAAAGAATGGACGACAAGAATATCTAATGTGTCGGGGGACCAATTATGATAATAATAAATATGAACATAACTTCAACCCACTCATGTCTGGAGGGCAGAACATGCTGTTAAAGCACGGCTCTTTATGGTCAGGTGGGATTTCACGAATCAATGATATTGATACTAACTTATTATGCAAAATACCTCTTGAAATCATGTTTGTAACGTCGAATTGGTTACACTTCCTTTTGAGTGATCCTATTACAAGCGAAACTAGACAATCCGCCAAAAACGAAGGCCGCTCATGACTCTATAGAATCTATAAAAATAAGCTGAAATATCTTCTACAAAAAAGGATGGTAGCCATTTGTTCATCAGAATACTGTTTTCAGCATTATATTTTGAAACTACATATAATACTATACTTTCAGATTCTTGAACCACCTCCATTTATATAGTTCTTTGTCCATTCATAACACATTCACGCTTGATTTCTTCAACCTGTTAGAATGTTCATGTTTAAAAAGTAACTTAGTAAAATAGGAATAGATCATGTAGTCATACCTCAACTATTCCACCACAGGTGACTCAAATTCAATGGTCATGAATATTGTCTGCTCTGCTTCTTGTCCATCCGTTTTCTCACCCTTCTTTTCATCCCACTCAATATATGCCGACGAAAACACACACGAAACGGGTGACTTCTTCATGCTCCATAATTAACGCCTCAAATGTAAGGTTGCGGTTTGCAGAAGCTCTCAAGTTCACGTGGATTTATTCTTGACCATCAGTTGCACGTCGCAACGCAAGTCCCATAAAGCGTGTCAACTGTCGTATTGACAATAAGAGTCTTACTAATAATGATTACATTCATGATTTAGAAGTTTTATTCCCCATAATTCTATGACCAATGTAATTTTTAAAATATCAACCTAGGTAATCTACTACAGTAAAGAATGTATCTTCTCTTACAGATTCCTGTCGCTCGTTAACTGACATTTCTCATGTAACAGACTGTTATTTGAGAACAAGTTATTATTGTTGTTATTACTGGTCCGTTCTTGATGTACGGTCGTTTATTGCATTTTTAGCTTATGATCCAATAACAAGAAAACCAATGCCCGATTTAAGCACCAAAAGAATGGTGAGTTAACAACCTGAATATATTGTTCTAATAATTATAACAATTTTGTCAACAAACATTCAATCACTAGGCTTCCGGAGCAAATTTCACAAAATGCCAGGCCAAAACAATATTGAATGGAAAAAGCAAAGGTCAAAATACTGAACAAACAAGTTCGACGTTTTGGTAAAGCAACCCTGAAACAGTAGTGAGACGTACGATACTTTGTAGTTAGATAGAAACTTTGAGTCCTCAAATAACATATTTGCCCCTCTCCTCATGGTCCTAATCTTATGGTTTTCACACTGAAACCAACTAGGTAACTTGAAGGCTGCTGGTTTCGGCAACCATGCTGCTCCTGACCAATGCTGCTCACTAAAACTCAAGGTGTACAAACTTGTCAATCGACTATCGAATTCATCAGTACTTTGAGGAATACAGTAAACACAGCTGAATTTCATGGGAAAGGATTTCTTGACAACGGATAACTCTATTAATGAAGTTGACGAGCTTAACACCGGTCCAATCGCTTTTTTCCGATATACATCTGTCAGTACATAATCACTCACTCCTACGAATATTCAAATACAATTGAGCTTAGAACTGCCATAGTAAGAAATACTGAGGCCCCTAATCACATGAATTCTCTGCACCACATAGCACCCGACCCATAGTCTTGAAAGAATGTGCGGGTTTTTTTTACTTCCTCACTAAACCGTTGCTTAGTCAAGAGGGAAATACCCTCCAGCTAGAAAGAGGGTCTAGTTGTACATGCACTCAGGTGGAAGCTTGTGGTCTCTAATCTATGTAATTGCTGTTCGCGGCGGTAGATGTCAGGAAAAGACATATTGATTGATCTCTGCGAACCTACCTCACCGGAAAACCTGTTTACTTGGAGTCACAACACAACCTTCGTGGAAGAAGCCTGTTAACCTGCTGTAGTAAGTAAACCACGTGAAAGAAACGAAAATGTCCCGTATATATTTGTCTTCTAGACGTCTGTCAAGCGTTGAACGGAGTTGATCACCATATTACAACTTAGAAATCGAATTGCATGAGTATATGTAGGTGTCTAGCGATGCAGCTCTCAGGTCGCGTAATAGGTAGATCACAAACTGTTGGAGTTTACTCCTCTCTATCAGACTGATTTTCGATATCAAATGAAGTGCCACAAAACTTAATCCTTGGCTCACTGATTCTTTTATTTAACAATGACCAACTTAATTCTCTGGACCATCAAAATTTCTCTGGGTAATCTTAGAAACTAGAAACGACTGATTTGCTTAGCTGATGTCTTGACTCTCTAAAAGGACTTACACGGGATAAATATTTGCGCCGTCACAAACCTTTGTCCCCACAGTTCTAGTAAATGCAGGATGGTGATGGTAAATAGTGGTAATACTTTACCCACCAAATACTACCTGGTAGATTTCAGTATCGCATTTTACACTAGTAAAAATGACATGAGCTTCGCTCTTTAGGATAATTCAGCTGTCTCCTCCCATTGGCATTCTGGAGTCAGTGAAGCATACTCACTCTTGAGGTTTCTTTCCGGAACAGCTAGCAGCCTGACTCAGGATCTATCCAAAAATAGTCTTGAGTATTTGCCGAAACTGTGTTATGTCCCATCACTTTAAAAAAGATGTCGCTCTTTCGGAACGCGTTCAAAGAAGAACTAAAAATGTACTGCGACTAGAAAAAAAATCCAGTCAGCTCCTTTGATGTTCTAAACTTTCACCTGTAGTGATAGAGGAGGACTGATAGGAGGAAAGTGGTCATGATATATAATGATTTTAATGTCCTCTCCATCAAAATAGGCAATGTACACATTTCGATTGTAAACCAAGCTTAAGATTACATCCATCCAGACTATGACACAATAACGCTCGCACAAAATCCGTGCAGACTATTTCCATATCAGTTTCAGGAAGTTACGAAAGTCCCTAACAGAGACTATAGTAACGGTACTCCTCGTCGAATCTTTTAAAGGAGAAATGGACTATTACTCTAACACTATATTATCTAAGGGTGATTACTCCAGGTGTTCTGTGATCATTGGATTAGTTCGCTCTTCAGTTTTCAAGAGAAATACGACAGGATCCTTGTATCTACATAATTAATAACACAATCCAACTACTCTGGTGCAGATCTCATAGAACAAGCTGCTTAACCATTTTCCTAAGTAAGGTGAAATCTAAGTTTATGTCAATCCAATAGAATTCCTAGACTACTCTCGATTGACGATACAAGATAATAGGAATTATATCTTATACATACCTAAGTTGGCTGATCACAAAGATATTGAACATTGCTACGCTATCTGGGATTTCAAGCTGTATATTTTGTTTTATACTTTCATGTTGTTGACCTTCAGCCTCTGAACGTATAATGCCACAGATTTGATTAGGAAATGACGGGTGAAGATAAACTTGGGATATTCATTAGAGGTAATATGAGATTTCTTAGATGTTAGCTCAATAAGATGAGGACATATGGCAGGAACTGTGTTTATATTTACGAAAAAAGTTGTTAATGAAAAAGGTTTACCTCGATAAACTTTATTAGAAATGTTTTAGTGTGTCAAGTTTTCGAATCTTGGGATTTTTGGATTCAGTCACCGTGAATTGTTGCTGACAGATGGTGTCTATGTTGGAGTTCACAGACCTGTATTTTTATTATCAGAGAAGTTATGCCAATCTTACGGTATCGTTCAACGGAAGTATGTGATTGAAGGTAAGATATTAGGTATATTTTGCAATCCCTAATTATTTGTTTTCATGCAGAAATGACAAATTTTGTTTGAGGTGTCCCGGTCGGAAATGGCTTTATAACCTAATTGTCTTTCGACTAATCTACGCGTCGTTAATGATAAACGTGCCGACAGCTTTAATGTTACCCAGGCTCCCAACTTTGGGTAAATTTTGGGGAAGTCCCCAATGTGAAACAGCCTTCTCCAAAGTTTATTGAAATTTTGGGGATATGGCACAAAAACCCCAAAATTTCCTCCAAAGGTGCCAAATTTTCCCCAAAATTGGGAGCTCGGGTAGTTGGTCGTCCTATTAATAATTTTCTTCAATTGAATTATGTAGAGCTCGATGTGTTTATTATATTTCAAACATGAGTGTTCCCATAATCTTTTCAGCCATACATCTTTACGTGGTTTTTCAGTTCATATTATTATTAGAAATTATAGAACATAAGTGCCATGCTTACGCTTTGAGAGCGACCCACTCTGTTGTTGTAAACCTGATATCAAGCGTCCTACTTATAACGCCTTGATATTCCTCAAATTAACAGTCAATCAATATCACAGATATAGGTGAATATATGTATCTCAACAACAAATGATATCAATGTAATTAAGATGATCCAGCTGTTCAATTTAAAAAGTTGTACGAGTAGCTAAACACGTACAACAATATATTAAGAGTCAGTAGTCGACTCCGTACTTATATCTAGTTCACTTTACTAAAATTAATGTCTTACCAAGCGATCAAACCCAATTATATATATATATATATATATATATATATATATATATATATATATAATATAAATGCTACGTTAATTTCAAGCTATGAAGGTCTATACATTTGACTGTGGAGGTTATTCATGTAATACAACGTCTGTCTCAATCAAAATGTTCGCATATTATGATCAACGGTATATATATATATGATCTCGAAGCTAAATTTTCAGTTGGATACTACTTTATATTTCACTGCAATCCATTCACTGAAATCACTGGTGGTAAAACATTTGTATGAAACATATTTGGAATGAGTTATATCCATATGTAGATAATAATTTTCCTAGTAGTACTACTTCATTGAACGCATGAAGAATACACGTGTCATCTCAATGATAAAAATAACAAATAGGTACTAGAAATGAAATCAATTTGGCTGTGTCCCTTTGCTATTTCAAAAAGTCATTAAATTATGAATAACATGGACAATCACACAGGATAATGAATAAATAAGCAGATAAAATATTGGCTAGCATTGGAATCCAGTACGCGCGTTTGTCCCTTTTTGGGACTGGTCATCTAAATGCACCTGCATCTCAGAGTTCATGTACACTCCGGGATTTGAACCCAGTACCGTTCGCGTCAAACGCCACCGCGTTATTCACTTAGTTACTGAGTCCAGAAAGCCAATAGCTTTTACAATGGGGTGAAGTTTAATTTATTTTCTATTGGTTGTTTGAATCTCTCCATTGATGTTCAGGACTGCAATTGATCAGTCGCTTATTGGCATATGTGCATCGTGTGCGGATCGTCTCTATATTGTCTTAAATTACAAGCATTATAAGCTAACCCCAATTATCTCTGCTTGTAATGCTTGTGGTTTAGGCCAAGATTGAGGCGATCCGCACACGATGTACATATGTCAATAAGAGACTGGTCAATCGCTGTCCTAAACATCAATGGAAATATTCAAACCACCGATATAAAAGCGAATAAGTAAGTACTTTACAAAAAAACCAGACAAAATTGTCTTTCTTTTGTCAGAAATTATACTTTTTGAACACATCATATTTTTTTGCTTAGATTTAGAAAGATGTATGTTTGTGACTACTCAAACGTTTTATAAAAGATGTGAACATTTAAATTTTTCCCAAAAATGGCAGTCATGTATGAGCTTTATGTACTACAAATGTAATATAAAAATTCATTATCTATTTATTGCGTAAAAAATAGCTAATAAAAAGATTGATTTGCACAATATCATTTCTTTGAGTTATAATCTTTCAGTTTTGATGTTAACTGAAGCTTTCAGTACAAATAATTGATTGAAGCAATAAAGTACATATTGCTAGTTTGTTTTATATTTTCAAATAAGAATTAAAGTGGAGGAATGTCTTTACAACTTTTTGCGTTTTTATTTTCAAAGGATCAGTTCCATTAATTCAGCTCAACTATAGTGAACTAAGCTCACAAATATTGGTGCCAAGAGAACAAATTGAAGATTGTATACAAAATGTTTGTGCAACATTAGGTCAATACTTGTATCATGAAAAATTTGCCGAAGTTATATTTAATGATATTGGAAAGTTACGTATAAACAAGAAGAAGTCGAAATTTTGTTTCTTCAATAGTTTCCTAAGTGAACTTGATAATACTGGAAGGCTGGCTCAAACATTTCAAAATGTGAGTTGATATGAAATGGTCTCTCTTTTTATGAGAATTCTAAAAATGGAGTGAACTTTTGAATGTAATCTCCAGTTTCTAAGAATGCAGTATAAAGTATAATAAATCAACTGTGTCCTATGCTTCTTTCTAGTTGCTACAATGGGTTCTTTTCCTTTTGTCTCGAGGCTCCAAAGCTACGGCCCACCTTATATTCCTGTTGTAATGTTTTCTGTAAATTATGTTTTATCCGCTTTCAAATTTTTTTCCTAATCTCATGTATCAGATGGTTCTTCTTTTACCAGAGTAGGTTATTACTGATGATCTCCGGCCAATAGATCTAGATTATCATGTGTAGACAGCTGTTTATTATTACATATACCTTTCTGATAATGGTCGTAGTTGTTCTCATAATTTCAGCACCGTATAGTAGAACTGTTTTAATGTCCGTATTGTAGATTAGAATTTCGGTTTTGATTGACAGTTTTTTTCCATTTCCCGTCTGATGCTAAACTCCATCTGAAATGCAAGTGTAAGCTGTCTTTTGTCCATAATTTTGCAATTCAATCCCTTGTAGGAGTATCGTGTGGTCGTTGAGATCTTTTCAGATATTCTATGATCGTGAAGAGAATTTCACAAGCTTTTCCGATTCACAGTGTCAAATTTTTCCTAATCAGGGAAGTTGATGTATGGTGATAAGTTCCATCTGGTTAGTTTTTCACCAATGATTCGCAGTGTCACAATTTGACCGATATGTTACTGATTCTTACGAAAGTCAGCCTATCGATCTAAAAGTAGGAATTCTACGAAATCTTTTGTTCGGTTCAGTGGTAATCTTAAAATTTTTGCTTTGCTACCGACGGTAGTGGGATTGTACTCTAGTTCTCTTTTCTTCAGTATGTTGACAATGTATCCCTGTTTTCATTTTTCTCTACTATTTTTCCTATCCAAGTCTTTCTGAAGTGAACGTGGAATATATTTGGAGTTACTTCTATATCTGATTTCATTGCTTCAACTGGTATGCATTCTGTTCCTCCTGCCTTGCCATTTTTGATTTATCTGATGGTCTTAATGATTCCTTTTATTGTTGGTAAGGGATAATCTTCAGGGAGGTCTGTGTGCGCTATTTTGATTTCTAGTGGTTTCAGCTGAGCCGTTCTGTTCAGAAGTTCTTCGAAGTGCTCTACCTGTACGTTTCTCTGATCTTTATCCTTAGTGACAAGTTTTCCTTTGTTCTCGACTGGTCGCTCAAGTCAACTATATTTTCATGCAAGCTTTCTGGTTGTAGCATAAAATTTTATCATATTTTCTTCGTTTCGATGTTTTTGCGTTGTAATTCCCAGGCTTTCTATATATTTTTGCATTTCAACTCCAATGCTTCGCTCGTTATTTCACTTCTGTTTATTCGTCCTGTGCCTTGACTTTCTTTTCATTTTCTCGGCTGTTGTTGATTTTTGTTTTGTTTTTCCTATCTTAACTCATGGCGTCTACAGAGGTCTGCTATTTATGACAGTGTTTTTCCCAGCTCATCACCTGGCATGTTGAACCTATTTCTCCTTTAACCCCCTGCCAGTCCCAGGGCAGAGTTTAAGTGGTTCAAACCATTCTTTTTAGTTGGTATTTAACTGATGAGTTTATTTTTATGAAGTGACCCTAATCCTAGCCCTCCTCGTTTGTTCGGTTGTGGAGCTGAAAACTAAGTGTTTTTTTCACCCGTAGCCCTTTTAGTGTTAATCCCAGTCTCAAGACCAGATAAATGTGGAGGGTTGGACATGAGTTCAGCAACCGCATCCCGTAGAAAACAATCTTGCTAAAAACACCTCAACCAGAAAAAATCATCTAAGCCATTTTAAACTCTGCGCTGAGAGTTGAAGGATCTTCGTTTAGAAGAGTTATGACGTCTCATAGTAGAAGCCAAAAATCACAAGATCGACGCCCCTTCTAGCAGCCACAGAAACAATTAATAAAGGTGCATGGAACGCCCGGACATTATGGGAGATTGGAAGAACCAGTCAAATTTCCACGGGAACAAAAAGATACAAATTGGTGGTTTTAGGAAAACTTGAAACCCACTGGACGCGAGGTGATCAGAAAAAACAAGCATCAGGAGAGCTGCTGTTGGACTCTGGTCATGAAGAAAAAAGCGCTTCACACACACAAGGGATTTCATGGATGCTGTCCAAAGAAGCACGAAGAGCACTTATACGATGAGAATCTGGCGAATCCAGAATCATAGAGGCATTCTTTGAAACGAAAAAGGATAGGATTACAATGAATGTTATTCAGTGTTATGCACCTACCGGTGATAACAACTACGACGATATAAATCAGTTTTATGAGAGGCTGCAATCGATCAAATAGAAGTGTCCTAAAAAGAACCTGACCATCCTAATGTGAAACCTAAACGCCAAAGTCGGAATAATCAACACCGGGTATGAGGTTATCATAGGAGGACATGGACTGACTGTGAGAAATCAACGAGAGTGATGAGAGATTTGCAGATTTATGTGCGTTCAACAAAGTTGTTATAGGCAGCATTATTTTCCCCCACAGACGCATACACAAGGCTACAAGTGTCTCACCGGATCACACTACACAGAATCATATCGACCATATTTGCACCAATAAAAAAATCAGAAGATCCATTGAAGACACGAGAATGAGGAGAAGAGCTGACATAACTTTAGATCACCACCTGGTTGTGGCCAAGATGAAGCGAAGGTTAAGGAAGCACAGGACAACTAGTAAAGCAGCATCATAAAATGTTAATGCCACGTCCATTCGGGATACAGACGGACTCGAAGAACTGAAGATAGATCTCAGTAACAGGTTCCGAACCTCATAGGATCAACTCAAAGAACAGGATATTACTAAGTAGGATAACAGGGAAGGGATCAAAGATTCACTAATGTGAACATGACAAAAGGCTCTCAGCCTCAAGAAACGTTTAGTCGAAGCTCTGAAACTACTTACGTGGGAATAGCCTCAGATCATCAACTGCTGGTCGACAAGATGAAAATAAAACTGAAGAAGCACTGGACAACAGGGCCGGCAACATCACTAAACTTTAGTAGAACTTTTCTTCGGGATACTGACAGACTCAAATAATTCAAGATAGCCCTTAGCAATCAGTTACAGGTAATTCAAATAGGCAATCACTTCAACATGTCATGAGGTTCTGGGCCACAACAAACATTATCACAAGGAATGGATCATTGTTGATAAACTGGATTCAAGAAATAAGGAATAAGAAGGCAGCAATGAATATCAACCGAACAAGAACAGAGGAAGTTAAGGAACAAACTGAATACATAGAAGCAAACAATAAAATCAGGAAGAGCGTCAGAGCTGATAAGCAGAAATACATGGAAGACCTAGCAATGACAGAGGAAAAAGCTACAAGAGAAGAAGCATAAAACAACTATATGACACAACGAAGAAACTAGAAGGGAAATATAGTAAACCAGAGACACCAGTCAACGACAAAGAAGGCAAGCAACTCAGTGAGATTCAAGAACAGAGAAACAGATGGGTCGAACACTTTGAGGAATTCTTGAATCGACCAGCTCCACTGAATCCACCGAACATCAAAGCAGCACACACAGACCTTCCTATAAATTGCACTCCACCAATGATCGAAGAAGTCAGCATGACCATCAGACAAATCAAGAGTGGGAAAGCAGCAAGACCTGACAATATACCAACCGAAGAACTGAATTTAAACGTAGAAGTAACTGCAAACATGCTCCACGTTCTATTCAGGAAGATTTTGGAGGAAGAACAAGTGCCACTGACAGACTGAAAAGAAGGATACCTCACCAAGATACAAAGAAAGGAGATCTGAACATGTGTGAGAACTTCGGAGACATCACACTACAATCGGTACCAAGAAACGTTTTCAACAGAGTGTTGCTGAACCAGACGAAAGATTCAGTAGACGTCCAGATTCGAGATCAACAGGTCGGATTCCGTAAGGATCGGCCGTACACAGACCAAATCGCGACACTACGAATCGTCGTTGAGCAACCAATTAAATGGAACTCGTCACTACACATCAACTTCGTTGACTATGAGAAGGCGTTTGACAGTGTGGATGTGAGAACTTTATGGAATCTTCTTCCACAGTATGGTGTACCTGAGAAAATCCCCAACATCATACGGAATTCATATAATTGACTGTATATATAATCAAAGAAGCAGATATTCCTAATAGAAGCTTTTTTATAAAGCAAGCAAAAGTATAGAGATGATGAGGTAACAGTACATTTTTAATTATGAAAATTGTTCGCTGTATTTTCTGATGGTAAAAGGAATAATTGTTCTATAATAAAAAATATTTTCTTTACTGTTTAGTAACCTAACAATCGATGTCGTTTTTAAAAAAAGACTTTGTCGAAAGCTCTCTGAATGATTAGGAACCTGATTTTTTGGATTTTCACTGCTGTTGTAATACCAAACGAAATTTCATGCTACTAAAAAAGCTTGATCTATAAATTGGATATATGAACTCAAAGATATCATGGTTTTATATCTTAAATAGGTTCAACATATGCATCCAGTTAATGATGCTAATTTTATGTAGTACGATCGAAAATTTGATCACAAATAATCTTGTATTCGAAACAATTACTTTCTTAAATAAAGTTTTAGTTGATTATGTGTATTGATCATATCAGATTTGAATAACTTTTGAACGTATTATTTTGTAGTCATTCAAAACTACGTTATACAAATATAGTAAATTCTAAGACACATTTCGTGTAACCTTTAATTTAATCTGCAATGTTGTGAATAATGATTAGTACGTGCTACATCAACTGCTCTTCTTAAAGGATACATAAACAGTAGTAGGATGTTAACGTTGAGCATTATTTTCATTTTCGTAGCGTAGGAAAACATATTTTTGTTTTTACTATGTGCATTTATAGGTCATAGCCTCAAATTTATCAGTGACAAACAATTCTATTACTAACACTAAAGATGTCGGTTACTATGGGCTAATAATGAAGAATGCTTTGATCGATAATGACTGATCATCTTTAGTTTCTATATATTTTTTGAACTCATACAATGGTTTTTTTAGATTTTGAATATAATAAGTGCTCATGAGTTATTGTAATAATGATAACTTTGATACATATTTTTGTCGTTTGATTTATAAGTATCTGGCATTTCTCTCGTTTGATTTCAAACTGAAGTTTCTACGAATTTCTGTAGCCACATTAGTTTGTTCTACACGATTAAATAAGAGTTTAGTATTGTAAATTATCAAAAGGATGTAATTGTTTCTAATTTTAGCGTCCAGAATCTTCTGATGGTGTAACAACTGATCGATCAGTGTTGAGCAACAGAAGTCATGGATCTATTAGTTCTGTGAAAAAGTAAGTTATGGCGATTTGATTAAGCAGCGATGATATATTCAAACACTATATGTCTCGTTGTATGTCTTTAGGATTGGTATGAATTCTCTTACTAATCTTGGTAAAATGAGAAGCGTAATGGAAGCAATCAAAATGATAAAGAAGTCTATCTATTCTAATTAAAGCCTGGTGCCTCTGCGATTTTAATGCTTCGGTGTTTACTATAAATTTTTAACTTTTGTTTTGAGTCAGTCAATCTTAAAAAATTTAAATTGGATACTATTTTTTGGAGTTTGTTACTTGCTTACTTGCTCTTGTTACCTCTTATGGAGGAGCATAGGCTGCCCACCGGCATTCTACGTCCAACTCAGTCCTGGGCAATCATTTTCAGTTGTTATCCATCCTTTTGACGTCTGCTTCCAATTCTTGACGCAGTGTGTTCTTTGGCCTTCCTCTTTTCCGTTTCCTTTCAGGATTCCAAGTTAGCGCTTGCTTCGTGATGCAGTTTGATGATTTACGCAATATATGTCCTACCCAACTCCAGAGTCTTTTCCTAATTTCTTCAAATGGAAGTTGATTTGTACTCTCCCACAGTAGGTTGTTGCTGATGGTATCCGGCCAACAGACATTCAGTATCTTGCTCAGACAGTTGTTTAGAAATACTTGTACTATTTTATCATGGTTGTGCTAGTTCTCGAGTTTTAAGTCCCGTACAGTAGAACTGTGTTGACGTTCGTATTAAAGATTCTGACTTTGATACTGGTTGACAGTTTTTTGAGTTCCATATGTTCTTTGACTGTAGGATGCTGTCCTTGTTTTGCCAATCTTTACCTTTACATCTGCATCGGATCCTCATTGTTCATTGATGACAGTGCACAGGTAAGTGAAGGTTTCCACCTCTTCCAAAATTTCCCCATCCATTGTGATTGGGTCGGTGTTCACTGTGTTGCATTTGAGGACCTTTGTTTTTTCCTTGTTGATGTTGAGGCCTGCTGCTGCAGAGATTACTACCACACTGGTTGTCTTGAATTGCATTTGTTGGTGTCTATAGGATAGGAGAGCCAGGTCGTCTGTGAAGTCCAAATCGTCTAGTTGCATCCAAGCTGTCCATTGTATTTCGTGCTTTCCCTAAGATGTACAGGTCTTCATAGTCGAGCCAACCACCAGAAAAAAAGAGAAAAAGGGAGAGTAGACAGCCATGTTTGACTCCGGTCTTCACTTGGAATGCGTCTATCAGCTATTTTCCATGCACGATTTTGCAGTGAAGTTCCTACTATGGATTCCGTTAAATGTTGGGGATTTTCTCAGGTACACCATACTGTGGAAGAAGATTCCATAAAGTTCTCACATCCACACTGTCAAACGCCTTCTCATAGTCAACGAAGTTGATGTGTAGTGACGAGTTCCATTTAATTGGTTGCTCAACGACGATTCGTAGTGTCGCGATTTGGTCTGTGTACGGCCGATCCTTACGGAATCCGACCTGTTGATCTCGAATCTGGACGTCTACTGAATCTTTCGTCTGGTTCAGCAACACTCTGTTGAAAACGTTTCTTGGTACCGATTGTAGTGTGATGTCTCCGAAGTTCTCACACATGTTCAGATCTCCTTTCTTTGTATCTTGGTGAGGTATCCTTCTTTTCAGTCTGTCAGTGGCACTTGTTCTTCCTCCAAAATCTTCCTGAATAGAACGTGGAGCATGTTTGCAGTTACTTCTACGTTTAAATTCAGTTCTTCGGTTGGTATATTGTCAGGTCTTGCTGCTTTCCCACTCTTGATTTGTCTGATGGTCATGCTGACTTCTTCGATCATTGGTGGAGTGCAATTTATAGGAAGGTCTGTGTGTGCTGCTTTGATGTTCGGTGGATTCAGTGGAGCTGGTCGATTCAAGAATTCCTCAAAGTGTTCGACCCATCTGTTTCTCTGTTCATGTAGAGAACAAAATTTGAAAGTATTATGATATGATTGAAGCAAGAAATTAACTTCATCGGGAGAAAAATCACAGCTTTTTTACATAGATTCTAGGCCTGGGTTATTCAGACCAATTTAAATGGTTTTAGAAATTTGGTCATTGAGCAAGCGATATACATTATTATTAGAAGTTTGTATTTTTAAATGAGTAAAAAAGACAAATTCAGTATTTTTACTGGCTGTTCGTTATTCATTGCTCACAGCTTCATCAAAATGATGGTCAACCAGAATTTTAAAAAATCTCAATCTGTATCAATTCATTCACTCAACAACGCAGATTTACTTAATACGGGAGAACTTTGATTGGATATAAGCTGAGATTTTTGTAAATTCTGGTCTACTTTTACTTTAATAAAACTATTACCATCCATAAAAACACTTGACTTTTTGTTTTCACTCATTGGAAAATACAAATTTCTAGTAGTAATATAAATTTTACGTTGTCTAATGAAATGGCTTAAACAATCGATTTTATTTACTTTTAATTTTACTGGCCATTAGTCAATTTTAGGAAAGTCAACTCTGTGTTATTAAGATCTAAACAGTCATCCTTGGTAGTAACTAGATTTTTTAAAAGATCTTCTTCATTAAACTGTAGGTTAGAGGAAAAGTAGTCCACTGATTGGTTTATTTTATCGAGACCTGTTTAAAACACTTCAGATTACCACTCCGATATTCTACCATGATGATTTTTAAACTGAAACAATAAAACAGAAAAATCTACTGATTGTTCACAAATCTATCTTTAACGTACAGTTATTTAAAATTTTTATTAAAGGAGATTAGCAACCATAGATGAAGATAAGCCTTCTACATCTCCTGTGCCTCCGTTAAGTGAAAAAACACATCAATCTAAGAGACAAGGTATGTATTGATTTATTATTACCAAAGTGTTTTTAAAGGTTTATGATCTGAGATGTTTTGAATCTGCAAAGCGCAAGGTTGTATGAATTTATGTATGATATTTATAGAAAACTTCTTTCAAATCTTAGATTTAAGCTTATCACAGTTATTTTAAAACTTTTATACTCCTGAAATTTAGTTTTATGAGGACAAATATTCAGGACGATAAAGAAGTAATAGGTAGATCACTCAATAAATCAGCTATCGTGAATCCTTGGCTTTGATTTTTTAAAGCATGTAGAAGTAGCATTGTGAAATCCTATTTAAGAAAATAACCAGTGACAAAAAGTTAGAAACAGGGAATTCAGATCGACATATTCAGCTGATATTAGTGCACAAAGGAATATTTAGTTTTTAAAATATGTCAAGTTGAAAAGTGACTTTGGAATATAAATTCATAATAGTTAGTTACTAAATCATATGTTCATTATGGCTTGATCCTTCCTTCATATAATTCTCACAAAAGGAGTATTGTCAAGGTGTTCCACCATAAAAGGTAAGTCCCCACAGTGTTCCAAGTTCTTGAAGATGGGCCAAAGTAATTAGTGAATATCACCAAATGATATGCCACACTAGATGGTTGAGAGTGTAATCGAAAATATTGTCTGATCAAATCCTATAAAACTATACAGGATCGTGTTCTAAATACTTGCCCTAATGTTTCTATGATATTCCGTTGAACAAGATTAGGGTTTCAAAAAGGTTAAAACAGGGCTTTAGATAAATTCACAACTAACTGGTCACCTGAACCTACTACTCGAATTCGCTCTCAGGTCATATAATTGGTACTCAATAGCTGAATATTTGTTTTTTGTGTACTTGATATTTTAAGGTCACAATGATTAGGTCAGTATTTATCAAACTATTGATTATTTTGTGCATCTCCTTTGGAAACTAACGTTGGTTACTAAACAGATATGAATTTTTACTTTGATCTTTACTATATATAGTTCAACTATGGTAGAGTTTTAGACTCCACTATTTTGTAAAGCATTTGCTGTCCCAAAGACTAACAATAACGTACCACAGCAACAAAACAGTTATTAAAAATATCGTTCAGTTAGCATACGGCTAATAACTGTTACTATAGTTTTTATCACTGCGTGGTAGTGATCAAAGCTCAGGAAATCTGTTCAAACCGGTACTGCATTGCATACTTTCAAGTTGTCCTAGCTGACAACAGTAAATCAATCTGAAATAGATAAGAGGAAGACCAACTAATAAGGATTATAGCACTATCGATATTAAGAGAATGAAACAAGGGAGCAAGCGCTGTGTGCACTGATAAAAATGCCTTTAGAGTCTAGAAGGAAATATTGAAAAGAACTGAGAAGTGTATCTATACTATTTCTCCATATTTTCCCAAAATGCATTTTGAGGTTCTCATGGATCTCAAGTTTGCTTACTCCTACAAGGCTCATATCAGTAAACAGTGACTTAATATATAGGTAACATAATGTGTCCTAACTTTTCTTAAACTTTCACCAAAAATTTACCCGCCGGTTAGTATGATACGTCAAGTGGGAGTGTAGACCTTACTAACAAATCATAAACCGCTACTGACAGATTTTGGATCCAAGAAAAGTATCCCTGTATATACAGCAAACCGTCTACAGCGATGGGCAATTACCTTGTTGGGCTATGATTTCAAGGTAAAGTATCAGCCGACACCGGATTTTGGACAGGCAGATCCCTTGTCAAGATTGATTGGCTCCCATGGAAAACAAGAAGAGGAGGTGCTTGTAGCTGCCGAAGATGTTAAGGCTGAGGTTCACACAGCATTAGCAGACGCAGTTTCCGAACTTCCGGCCACATCCGAAGTCATTAGAGAAGCTAGCAAGAAGGTTGTTCGCCGTTGTATATTCAACATGTGGCCTTCATCTAGACCACATGGAGAGCTGCCGCAATATTTTCGTCGACGAGATTCTTTGACAGTTGTCGACTCGTGCATCATGTTTGGCCACCGTATCGTTATCCCCAGAAACCTACGAAAGCAAGTCCTTAAGCAGTTCCACAGCGGGCACCCTGGGATAAGTAAAATGAAATCACTGGCTCGTAGCTTTTCATACTGCCAGTCAGTGGACCATGATATAGAACAAAAATGTCTCAGTTATTGGTCCTGTCTAGAGGCTGCAAAGAATCCACATAAATCCAAATCACCAAATTTGACAGTAGCTTACACAATCACTAAGAAATTTACAAATTTCCGATTACTTCCATAGAACATTTCTATCTCACTAGTTTTAGAATATACTCATAATCATTTGAAAACTTTTGTCTCTAATATCCGTGTAAAGGAGAGTATTCCGCCGTTACTTTATAGTCAAAAGTATTATGTAACACATTTATTGTGAGATATGTAACTGAAGGGTTTCTCCACTTGAAACACGCATCGTTATAAATGTAGTCTAACAGTTTATTGAGTGGAATTTATAATTTGATGCCATTACAATTATTTTTCCAGAATATTGATTTGTCTTAAGATAACCGATCTATTATATTATTGACGGTGAATTTGATCTTTGTTGGGAGTTATGTAGACTATTATGTCTGGATTCTTTGGGGCCCGATCGAAGCTGCTACCTTGACGCGGTGGTCGGGCTTGCCTATCGTGATGACCCAACCGAGCTATATTGGCTGGAACATATGTTCCTGCAGGTTCTACCATGCCAGGCAGGTCGGTTGGTGAACGGTAAGACTAAAAGCAGCAACTCAAGGTCTGAGGGTGAAGTCGTACTGCTGACTGTAGAGGGGTGTGACAGCAGTAAGGTGTTTCCCTCGGACAACCAGCATGACAGCGATGCTGCCTTCCCACAAGGAGGGGTAGGGTTAGAAAAGGTCGACCCTAAAAATGTCACACCTCACCTTACCTCACGGATTTCCGTCCCCGGCGGTAAGGCCCTTTGAAGAACGGAGCTAACACGCCAAAAACCTTCCACAAAAAGGCCGTGCGCGACCGGCCTCAAGCAGTTGTCCCTTGGGCTCTGCGGTCACGCTCCCAGGTCGTCAAGACCAACACTAATCCAATTTTCTTTTCAGGTTCCTCAAGAAATACCCTTCCACGGTGTGGGCAGCCGGGAAGTGATATCAGCCCTCATACCCGTAACAGCACAAGAGACCAAGGTGGTCACATTCAAATCTTTCCTACACCTTCTAATACCTCTCTTACCTCCCCGACTAACCCTCCCCACGTCTCTTTATCACCTCGCATCGCTAGGGATTCTTTGGGGAAACTAGAATTAGTAGTTAAAAACAAGATTTGGTTCACATAACTTATAAATGTACAAGTACACTCAGCTTCTGACTTTTTCCAAGTTTCGCATATACTAATATTTTATATATATTCTTGCCTCTTGGTCTGATGTGCAATAGCGAAAACAAATCCTATTTTTGCAGAAGTTTTAACTTATTTTTTCTTGATGATTTGAATACTAAGTAAAAGAAAATAAGCCAGCTTACTTTTTGCAACAAGTAGGTTATTTTGACCATGTACCGCCCTACGGATAACTACAGAAAATCAGATTTGTTAAAGATTGATGCACCTATAGGTAATAAACTAATGAGAAATATTTCGTATACTTCGTTTTTTGGCAAATGATACTTTTTTTTCTAATCCATAGATGATCAGTCAAGTACCAGTGATAAAGTTTCATGGATAGATGATCGTGATGTTGTAAAATGTAATACTGATTCCTTAGCATCTTGTATTCATACTAGTCCAATACATCGAAACAACCAAGTATGTGAACATTAACGCAAGAATTTTATTGTTTCAGTGTTTTGATAGTTTTTATTATTATACTTAAAATGATTCAGTCTCATTCTTAGAAGTGACTAATCAAATCACATGAAGCAGGGAAACTATGAATAATCATCAAAAACATAGTTCGCATATGAAATATTTTGTATATGCTTTTTAGATCAGGCTTAGTTAGCTCTGATGATAAATAATTGAAACACTTGAAATACTAGTATGTCCTTTAACTCAACAGATGTTGATTTGTAGAAATAGCGAAGCAGAGAAGTAAAAATGTCAAGTACATAGAATTATAGCATGTTTTACCTACTGTCGTTTAACATCAGATGTATGCTGTTCATTTTTTTTTGGTAGCAAGTAATTCTTACTGGAAATTTTCCATAATGGTTTTTGTTACTTCCAAAAAAACGTAGACTGTGTTTATATCATGTTTAAGTTATGTTACACTTGAAACACAATGGAGATTATGAACTCAATCACACCAAAATTACTTATACTAGGATTTATAATTGTCTCGTTAGGGATTTTGATAATTTTGTTTAGCTAGTGATATTCTGTAATTGTTGTTTTGTCATAGTCATTTATTGTCTAGAATTTTACATAAGTTCATGATTAAGTACAATGAAATTGTGGAATGGATGGTTATTTCATAGTTAAACGGTTATTATGGTGCTCATAATTTCAAAACACATTGTTTACCAATTAGATAAACAGGAAGAATATATTTATCAGTACTAAGAAAGGTTGTAATTTGCAAAAAAAACGAAATAAAACAATGACTCTAAAAACAATCACTTAAGTATTTTTGGTGGTCGATTAATTAATTACACTGCAATATCATTTGGTTCAGTTTGCCTCCGGACAAGAACGATCACAATACTTCCATCCACAGTTTGTTGCAGACTATCTTCATACATTAAATATTATATTCCACTGTGCGGACTACAGGTTGTACTATTTCTGATCGGAAGACGTGTTTTATGTAGTTTTGTTTAATATTTTTTAAATTCACAAAGTTTTCTAATATATATTACTTTACTACTACAAGTTTTGACAGAAGGAATCGGGAAACCTAAAGGGCTTGAAATACTCTACATTCTTAGGTAGGAACCATCCAATTTTTTAAATGACACAAATATTTATCTTCCAAAAGTATCAAGTATGAAACCCTTTTGTCTTGTGTAACAGAAGTTTTGATTGTTGAGTAAATGTCAGGAACTTATGTTTTCTATCCCTTTAGAAAGTTGAGGAGTCAGCTTTTGAAGCAAATTATACAGCATAGATTATGATAATCGACTAATTATTGCTGACTATAGAAGATTAGCAATAAATTCTGGTTAAAAACACAACTGTAGATGAACTATATACTGAAATGAATTTCCCAAGAAAACGAATAACTGACCAAAACATGGCCCATATAAAATCATACTGCGAGTGAATTCATCTTAAAAATGTACTATAAGACGTTGCTGTTACTGACTCAAACATCTGATCATCAAGTTAGTAATCAAAATGTTTGTCAGTGGTCGCACCTTAACGCCAATCTGAATAGGAATACTGGTGTTGAAGTACTTAAAAACATGGGTTTAACAAAATTCTTATATATTCAAATTCATCATTTGGGATTGTTGAAAGATATATATTTATTTCATAACTTTTATCGTTGTTTGATCTAATTGTTTAGGTTTCAACAGTTGAGGAAGTACCGGAAATTGTCGGTCAGCATGAATCATTCCTAGAAGAAGAATCTAATGCGAATCCCACAATTTCAAGTCCACCTTCAACTGTTGCAGATAACCCTGAGTTAAATCAAAAAAGTTTCATTTCACCGGATTTGCCAAAACTTTATACAACCGATCTTGAACAGTATGTCAAACAGAGTTCAAAAGTTAAAAGTCATTGTTCTGCATCCCATACAAGTTCTAAATTGTCAGATTGCTCAAGATCTACACTATCAAGTGTACGCTCAATAAAAATTAATATTGAAGAACTAGAGAAAAGAATACCTAAGACTGATGACAATTGTAATCATGCATTAAGTAAAAATAATGGGTTATGTTATTTATGCCATCAGAGACGTATACGTAACATTCATATAGATTTAAAAGATGAAATAAAGAAGAGGGAGCAAGCCGAAGATGAACTTTTACGAATTTATCAGCTAATGAGGGAAAATAATGAAGCTAAACGAGAACAAGTAAGCTTTATGATTATGTACCTACCTCGAAATATGTGAAGACAAAAGCGTTAAAATCCAGTAACCAGTAGATTGTAACATTTTGCTCAGTTGTATTGCAGTGAACGGAAACACCAATGGAGACAACCGAATGTAGTTGAATACAAAATTGCATTACGTCTTAGTAGAATCTGAGAACCTTACATTAAATATTTCTTTCGCAAAGTGTCAATCAATTGTCTCAGACTTGATTGTTCCTTCATTTTCACGCCAACCATCCTCTGTTCTCGTTCTCTTCTCTTCGATCTTCTTACCCTTCTGCCGCCAGACATTTGACGTTCAATTGATGATGCATACTACTTATATCTGTCGTTATCAGTAGCACACACCACAATCGTCCCACCTTTAAAGCAGTCATTCTGCGGTGGTTCATTTCACTGTGCCAATTTCTTCTTTTCTGAAGTCTGTGCCCCGCTCTGCGTCAAAATGTCGAGTCCGAGGCGCACGCGCTGACTATCATAGCTCCGTCGACCTGCCGAGCCATCAAAGTCCGACATACATCCAGCATCTCGGACGGTTGATGCCTGCGCTACACCGATCTGAGCCATCTACATTCGATGTCGTCTCAGAAGCCGAAAGTCCCACTGCTCTTCTCTGTCGGTAGCACCCTCTGCAGCCAGCGCTGCCACCCCAGAACATTCCGCCCTACACCATCTTCCCGCAGCCGAGAACAGAAAATAAGTGGTGTAGAAACGAAGGAGCAATCAAGTCTAAGACAATTGATTGACATTTCGCAAATGAAATATCTACTGTATGGTCCTTAGATTTTACTGAGAGATTCTGTAATTTTGTATATAAATACATTCTGTTGTTCTCACATTTGTGTTCTCGTTCACTACAGTATCTGTTCTTTTCCGTCCGAAAATGTTGCGTAGATAAATATATAAATACAAATGAATCATTTAATTTGCGAATCGAGCTCTTTTAGTAAAGTTATTGTTTGCTTTTAGGTATCGCCCCTTAAACGTAAAAACTTAAATAATGGTTCACTAATTGAAAGCGGTGATTTGCAAAATATTGGCTTGAAATAAACGAATAAATAGAACGGTGAAAACAACTGGAAATGATCGGAGACGAAACATGAGTCGTTCGTTTATTAGAACTCGTGAACGTGGTAAAATATTCCCTTCAGTAATGTTGATTTGTACTTACATAACCTAACATACTGAAATATTGATTTGGAGCATTTAGATAACGATGTAGTTTTTAAGCAAACAAATACAAAAAGAGAAAACTTTATTCAAAAGAAAGTAGACTAGCTGGCTACTTTTTATCCGTTATTTTGTTCTTTGCCGCATAATGCAGCTGCTTTTCTCATAAGACTGTCCGTAGTCTGTTTAGCATGAAGTTGATGACTTGAACAGAGGCAGTAGTTTGTTTATCACGGACTGACTTTAGCTAGACAACTACTTAAAACCGGTGCTTTTTATACACAGTCAATCCGTGGTAATAATTGAAAATTTTCCACAAGCATTCTTTTCTAATGTGTAATAATATTCACACATTCAGAAAGTTCACTTGGCTTTTCCGAACACACATAACTTGTGACGTGAGCAATATATCCGTCTCCGGACCACCCGACCAGTATACTGTGCAGGAGTTCGTCCTATTCTGTTTTATGGCCGTGAAACATGGTCTTTGGAAGTAGAAAATATGTGTAGGCCGAAGGATTTGATTATAGGTGCATCCGAACTATTTCTCGTGCTCTGTGTTATGACCAACTGGACAATGTTGAGGTTAAGCATGCTATACTTAGCAAGGTATTTAGTCGGTTGATGAGATAGTGAATCTTCATCGACTGGATGTGTTTAAGACATGTATTAAATATGCCCAGCTACCACCCACCTCGACGAGCGATACTTGTTAGTGCAGAAGCAAGCTGAATGAAAGCTAAGGGCAACCAAAACGAAACGTAGGATCAGTCTATGAAACCATTGACTGTTGGTATGAGCCATGTAGATAGGGGAAAACTATCTGGTTGGCATCCGCGCAATAAATACGATCAGGGGTTGGAGACTCTGGGTGACATGGCTCAGAACCATTGACTGTGGCGCAGTTGCATTCACTATTTATTTTCCCTCGATCTTGAATTCCAATATTCCTTTATACATACCTTTCTACTTTATTTTTCAAATCATATTCCCAAGATTTAACCTTTATTTCTATCATTACTACTACATTAATTAGATTTCTCTTGTTGTTTTCACCTTTCTAATCAAGTATGGCGACTTGGACCGACGTACATCTGTGCTAGGTTATGTGTTGATGTCTGTTTTTTGGTTATCTATGATCAAATATTCATAGATGCTTACTGATGGTAATATGTAAGTTTTGCTTGCGATGATTTATGCTGTATTCCTAAAAGTTAAGCGACGCTATTTTTGTTTGAATATCAGGAGAATTTACTCACCAGAAGGAATGAATTATGCAAGCAGGCAGCTTTTAATTTGGGTGTTGCTTGTTCTAAACGTATGAAAAAGTCATTTGTGGATCCTACAATCTATCAAACATTCATTATGGATAAAAGACCACTTACACCACTTCGTCAAACTAAACAAAAAGAATTGAAGTGAGTTTATAGCACCTCATCTACACTTGAGTCTGTATACGTCTAGTTTTATTAACCCCTTCAATTAACGTATTTGACGGACAGTGTCATTCGGTCAGTAATAATTTTTTAAATATCATCGTATTATTATCATGTTGGTATGTGGATTTATGCTTGATCACATGCTACAGCAAACATTAGACTGTAGTTAACGCTTCGTATTGTCTTCCGAAACTTATACGCTGTTGGAAGTTATCTAGCAACGGTTATGAAGATGAATAATTTACTAAGCATAGAAATTATCTCAAAGAAATCCTACTACAAGTTCAAATTCAGTTAGACTCAATTCAATCTAAAGTAACTGCATGATTTTATCAAGTTAAAATATTCGTCTTCAGTCTGTTTTTGTGTGAATTGTTCTTACTACATTGTTCTTGTTCAGTATTTATTACATACAATAGATCATTCAAACAGCTTTAAAAAGATGCATTATCACCTATCTATGATGTGATAGATGATTAAGCATCTTTTACAATGTTTTTATCTAACGTGTTCATCAAAGTAAGTATAATCAGATTGTTTTTAAAATGTGCCGTATGACTAAGAGTTTCTAACAAAACTAGATATTCGTAAGCTACTGAAATTTTACTTTGTCGACATGTCTAGAATTGTAGCTCGTGAGTTAATGTCTAATCTAAAAACAATTCAAAAAAACGAGATAGCACTAGGCGACTATTTTTTTATGCTTGAAGATATTTGAGAAATTCTCAAATTTTCTTCAACTCAGAAATAACTGGTATATAATTTGCTGAATGTTAACTATATTTGTCAAGCATTTAAGCATTATGAAGTCAACTCCGAACACCATAAAATTGTGTATCGTCATAATATCATGACATTTACAGAAAAATACAAAATTTAGCTGAATCCTTTATCGTTTGCACGATGACATTAGAGCAGCAAAGATCCACAACAAAGTTTTCAAGTTGAGAAATCTAAATCAATTGGTTTTTGTTTTATCAGATAATAATCTATGGACAGGAACCCAAGCAACCAAACTAAAATTTAATAAAATTGCCTATTCATTCTGTAACATACTTCAAATTTTGTGCCTTTTAAGCTTCTGCAATACTACTCTTTCATATCCATTTGTTCTTTTTGAATCTTATTTCCTGTGTTCATTTTCCTCCCTGTTGCCGTTATCTCATTAAATGCCTATCCCGCTTTTCTAATTGGAACTGTAACAACTCAGACTGATACACGGTTGTATCAAGTCCTAAGTCGCTCATGAATGAATCTACGGTTATAATATGAATATAAGTTACGCAACTGTAAATGTTTTGTAGTACTAACTTATTATCTTAATATCATTTCAATCACTAAGCTTCATGCTTAGCTATCATGTAAATGATTCTTTTTAGACCCTCTTTTTATGTATACCTAATTTATTTTTATATTTGAATTGAAGAACAGAACTTGACAATCAGGTTGAGCAACGGTTATCTGATATACATCATTTGAAAGAACAGGAACTTTATTTGGGCAAATTGGAGCAAGTTAAGTTGGTCAAAGAACTGGAAATTCAAAAAAGACGTATGTATGAAAGTAAACTGCAGAACCAGTCAGCATACAAAGAAGCGTTGGACTTCCAGGTTGGTAAATTTGTATTTTATTCAAAGAAACTTCAGGGTTAAGAATTCTGACAAGTGAATACCACACACTATTATACAACACTAAATAACAAATTTTGTTTGGTTTCTCATGGTGTAGTATGTGACCAAACTAACATTTTTTTCAAAACAACTTTACAAAAATTGATCAACAGACTAGCAGAAAGGTATTAAAAGGCATGAACAGTAAACAAGACAGAATGTGATGAGATCAAATATATAAAGTAAGCCGCAGTGGCTGCTACGACAATGAAATTCACTTTAAACATAAAATAATCTAACCAGTTAAACATCTAAATAGCGTAATAAATATCACTACAGATTATGTTATGAACACTAGAAACTAAGCATTTTAAAGTCCTATTATCATTATATTGACGCTTTTGAGTAACTCGGACATAATACCATCAAAAGTAGAAAAGAACATAATTAATTAATAACTGTATAATGTACTACTAGGACACAAAAATGGCAAACTAATGATGAAAATATAAGAGACTTGGATTTGAGTAGCAGTTAAAAATTATACTAAATGTCTAAAGTTTATGAGATTTCTGTAGGGATAAAAGTGAAAATCTATATTCTTTCTTAATCTATTAGAACGTCGGTGAATAATTTAAATTAATTTAAAGCTGAATAAACATAATATTAGTACTGGTGATATTCGACTAATTGAATATTTCAGCGTACATGATTCCATGTTTATTATGAACTCCAAATTTATCACGTTGAGTTGTGCTTATTGAGTTCTGTCTGTTATAAATAGAACTATTCCGGGAATTCTTAGGTGGGATACTTCTAATTATCATATTGGTGTCGTGATGGAGCCTGTGATTGGACACTTACTTGCTCACGCCCGTTACCCCTCGTGGAGGAGCATAGGCTGCCCACCAGCATTCTACATCCAGCTCCGTCCTGGGCTATCCTTTCCAGTTGTTATTCATCCTTTTGATGTCTGCTTCCAATTCTTGACGCAGTGTGTTCTTTGGACTTTCTCTTTTCCGTTTCCCTTCATGATTGCAAGTTAGCGCTCGCTTGCATAACTGAATGTATTAAATTCGTAATTCGTAATAAACCAAGTACGAAAGAATCGTCAATTATTCATAATACCACAGAATATTCCACTTAATAAGATTCAGGATACATAGTGAAGAAAAATTATGTTCAGTATTCCGATTGTCTAATTCGCTACCTGATAAGTAATATTGTATTGAGACATATTATTCTCCTTTTTTGTAAAGTCTTCATCGGTTTGAGAAAGTCGTTTTTAGTCTTCAAGGTACTTTTCTGTTGATAGCAAAAGATAGTGATCTCAAAAAAGTCTTTTGGTTTGAATTTTTATACGCTGAGTAGTGAATATTAACTTCAAATATGATGTTCAAGTATAAATATTTCGGAATTTGCGACAATATCATTCAAAGATCTTTCAAAAGCGAAACTTTACGATCCTTTCCTACATATATTGAGAATCGCATATATATGTCTTGCGTGTATATTCAAGTCAGATTGTATGAAGAACATGTTTGTATCATTTGCATTTTATATTTTGCGAAAATGTAACACAAGCGTTATAGGAATTTAGTTTATGCACCATTATAACCGGTTTACAAGAAGTAAAACCGATAAATAAAGAGAAAAGATGTTTAAGGCTGATAATGTAAGCTAACGTCGTACTAAACTTCAATTTAAAGCTTTAGATGAAGCTCACCTAATATCTGTGAAAATCTTAGTGGATCGGTCAATCTCGACACAAGCATATGGACATAAATCTGATCTCAGTGATTCAGTGAAATTTCTAATCGATAATTTCACCTGAGATACTACTGAGGCAACACAGTATTGAGTTTCAAACAAGTGAAGAGAAATTTTGAAAGAATTTTATTTCCATTTTGCTTATGGATGAACGTAAAAACGAGGATGTTGCTTATAATTTACACATATCGTAGACACCCTAATTATGTATTTAATATTTGTTCATGTGTACAAAAGCACATTACTTTGGTTCAAAAACCTGGTTTTTTCAGTAGTTGTCGTCACTAATGTATATCGAATATCCAGAGACAAGTCATTGGGGTGGGTAATCACATACAATACTTTTCGTTCTGATATGGTATATAATCCTATACCACGAATAAGGGAACTACAACCAATTCTCTGTTAAAACAGGCGTTTGTTGGGCTGTTCTTTTACTGAATATGAATATTATAAATGTACTTTTTAATAACTAATTCAGAAAGTCAATCGTGACATTTAAAAATTGTATTATTGAATTTGCTTACAGAAACTAAACGTCTTAGACCTTTATTTTACCATGCGAAATAACTCCCCCGCAAGTAATTTGATTATGATTAGTTTTTTTTTTCCTCAGTGAATATCAGAACTTAGTAAAAACCTTTTATTTTATTTGTTAAGTTTATTTATACAGTTTCTGAGCTGTACACAGAATGACCACATATACAGTTATTCACAAGTATTCTTAAATATTGCACAATAAATTTAATAGCTCTTTTTTATCTCGTTACTGTGATCAGTTACACCTTAATGTTATTTGAAGGCTTTAGTAATTTCAACTAGTATGTTAATTAATTTGTCAAGATTTTACCTGTCCCTTGATGTTAAATGCTGATTTCCTCTATTGGATCCCTAAACTCACATTAATTATGATTTAAGACATAAAATTGTAAGTATTCTCAATTACTTATATTATTACTCTTCAGTTGTATTGATTCTGAGACGTTTGTTTCAATCCTTCAGTTAAATTGAAAATATTTTTATTTTGTGGCCCCACTTTATAGGTAAAGCATAAACCGGAATATCTACCTAAATTTGAAAACAATTCGTTAGGATTAATGTTAAGATTGTTTGTGGATAATGATAAAAAATTAAGTGAACGTAACTTGATTGCAAAATCCGTTCAGGAGCATCAGTTGAAATCTATTGAGGAATTAAAGAATCAATTCAAAGATGAACAGCTTTATGAGAAAGAACAGGAAAAAAAGGTACTAAAACGTGTTCAAGATGAGTAAGTTGCATTTTTACTCTTCAAGCTTCATATCTTTCAGATTATCATTTGACTGAAATAATCCTTCAAGCAGTTTTGTCAAGGAATATTAATCATTCTTTTTATTATCAGCCGAAACAATTCAACAGGATAGAGCATCTCCTTCCTTGAATCATTAGATTAGGAATTACCACCAAGTGGCTTTTATTACAGGCAAAATAATCTTACATTTATATTATTCCATAAGAACATATATAAGCATAGGACTGGTTTCGATTGAGATCATGAGTCGATCAATGTTGAACCACCATTCATTGATTCATAATCTTAATCAAAACTCAACAATCTCCACAACCATATACTGATAGGACTAGTTTTTAGTTACTCAGGATCCACAAAATCTGCTTTCTCTTTCTATTATATATATTATTTTAAATAGAAACAAATCATAACACAGCCGAAAACTCGTACACTAGAAATTATCGTTTCTCACCACTTAGCTAATTTGTCGAAAATCTTTTAAGAGAGTAGTTAATGCTATCTGTTATATTGGCTGTGAAGTTTGGTAGACCCTCAGCTCTTGTAGATCTTCGAGAGTAAAGTAGTACGCCTGTAGTCCTAGGGACATCAGCTACTATCTGGCTTTCGACCTAAGATCTCTGCAAAATGTCTTCATCATCATGTAATGTCTTGTTAGGAATATGTTGTTATCAACATATTTTAATCTTTTTCAATATCCTTTATAAACAAAACTAATACTTTTACTTCACTTTTCAGTTTAGTTACTGATATAGTACAAAGAAAGCAAGAACAAAAGGCAATGCGACAATATTTACAGAATGAATGGCTTAAAGCCTCACAAGTAAAACATGATAAAGAGGTGCATGAGAAATTAAGGGATCAAGCCCAAAATAGTCTTTTGTTATTAGAACAAACTGGGAAGTACAAAAGATGTAATCAGTGTCAACGTAGTTTAGATAATGTTGGACAGTTTCATATGACAACAGATACTTATGTTCGTGGGAAACAATTTGTAATTTAGCGTTATTTTTAGAGGTACGACTGTGTTTCAAGGGACTTACTTTTGTACTTATCAAATAGAAATTGTATTCTCACGCATATTGCTTTATGATACTATGGTAATTACATTTTATTGTTACACTTTAGTAGTACTCATAATAAATAATATGACTCCTCAGGTTCTTATCCGTTTCTTTGAATGTAACCTGCGACTGCTTTAGTTGTCCTGACATGGAAGATGACTACTGAGACTTACGATATCAAAATATTTCACACATAGAAACGATCAGCATAATTCAGCTACGACTTACGACTTCGTCTAATTGTATAGGGATAGTTTAGGACAGTCAACGACCTGTACGAAAGTGAGACGAGGAATACTCAGAATTATTACTCGATGGTTGTTACCAATCAGCAATATGTTGTCTTAGGAAATAATGGGAAAGCTGAACTACTGAGGAACTCCAAACCTTTTTTTTAGCTCGAGTACACATTTATTGCTTACAAGTATGAAATTAAACCAGCTCAGAGTAAGGGCAAGTGCTAACGTAATTAAGTCACCGAGAAATAGTTACTTAAAGAAGTATTTCGGTGCCTGGGGTGAGAAAAGAAAATTGGTATATAGAAGGATCGAAGTTAATAGTGTTTATACGTGTATTCAGTTCTTTTTAGCGATCACGATTCGTATTGATCTGATGTGATACTCGATACGAATCGTGGTCAACTTTGGGGTTGTATCAAATGGATTCAAAGATAAACCGAGATTTCCGTCGTGAACATTAATTTAAATAACGTCATTATGGGTTTAATTGGAGTGACAATTTGAATTAAGGTACTTTACACTGCATATAAAGCTAGCCTCTTATGCCTTTATCGTTAGGGAACATCCAATTTCAAGTAGCTTATCGTATTTATCTAGAAAACGATCAATATTCAACACAACAAATAAGACGTAATCAGGCCTTAGGTTAGATTCCCAGATGCATGGTCGTAGATGAGCAGTACTTAAAAGTCTAACACTATGGCAAAACGACCTTTGAGTACTTTTAGATTTTTTGATGGTGATCTGGCTATAATCCACTCGTTTATGATTGCCGTAATTTTCTGTCCATTTATTCAGTAGTAATACTGCATTGAATATTTTTGAGAGTATTTTGACCTACCTAACCGATACTTCTCGGTAGACAATCCTACCTCAAAGGTTCTTGACATAGAATGAGTTCAAAAATGCCTTGAATGTTTTTCAGCGTGTAAGAAAAGCACGATTCTGATAGTTGCAGATGATATGTACTCGTGACGTCTACAAACAAAGTAATCACTCCGTTTTTCTGTGATCTATCCTGTTAACAATGCCATCCAACTGCTTATTCCAGAACGACGTGCTGTTACTGGTAATCGTTGTTACCAAAAAAATGTATGTATACCTTAGATACGGATACTCAAGCAACCATCAGAGAAGCTGAACTATATGGATATATTTCACGATGACGTGTAATCGAATGTACCTTTTGCATTATCAATGTTCTAATAAAGTATTTAATAATCCCCTAATACTAACGAAAGCTCCATGTGTTGCTACATGTGACAAGTTTACAGTGCATACTGAAGCTACCTAAAGTTAAAATTATGTGGGTAACTTATTGTCCTGAGGAAATATATAGTAGATCTGCGCATTAGTGCGTAATATGCATCTACTTACCACTTAGATTGTTACTTCCTAGGATAACTAAACAGCAGTTTATCAGAGCCTTCGTTGGATAGGAAAATACATAACCTCATCTTAAGGGATAGTTAAAAGTAACGAAAGAGAGGACAGATTACTAATTAATGAACACTGATTTACGATATTCTGATCGACATTTGTTACTCAAGGACAACATGTACATTTTCGTTAGTATAATGGGCTTTCTAGAGGAGTGAACTTATCACATGATACCACAGAATTCCCTAGGATAGGAACTTTAGTGGCCGGTTATTTTGGTGCCAGTTAGATCAGCCGACGATGTTGTCGACGGGCTCACCACTTTAGTGGCCTGAGATCTGACTGTATTTGGATCGTATGGATGATTGTTATTGAAACATATATGTCACCGATCCTCGTATATAATCATCTACTTAAATCGCGTTAGTGAATAACGGAATTAAATAAGTCGAATACGAGAATGAATTTCGAACACATGTATTTCATATGTTCGTCGATCCAGGCAAACGTTTAGAGAAACGAAGCGAAATGACGCGCAGTGGAGAAGGCATGTAAGCCAACTCGATTTAACCAAGAGTGAACTTATATTTATAGTCGAACAGAAATAATTTACAGACATTTGATGAATAAGATAAGAAATGCACACACATACGCTCATATAAAAGCAGTCAAGGTTGATAAGCGAATAATTAACAAGGTCAAAATGTGACTCAAGAAGAATGAATAAAGTGGTCCGTCCGAAAGCTAGAATAAGCTGTGTGGGTTTAAGATAGCAACCGACACTACTGAATTACTGTGTAGTGAAACGGTATGTTTAGGTTTGAAGGTTGATATTGTAAAACTCATGTTGTTTAATACAGATGCATTAAATGCATATAACTGTATACTCATTTTCGTACATATCTTATTGGGTATGTAAGTGTCAAAAGCATTGCTACAACTGCATTTGTTACTTTCATTGTAGTGCATTTGTTGGTGATTCTAGGTGTCACTGCCAATCCGATCAAATTAAAAAGAGTTTTAATTATGATGTATTTAAATATTAATATTATTTCATTCTATTTTCACTCAACAATACCACAATTCGATAGTTTTTTGTACTGCCGTACATGCCAGTTAATTCAACTACTTACATATACATTTATAAACATTAGTATCCTAGTTCTTACCTAATTCATTTATGAACATTCATCTAGTATAAACATGAATATAACAGAACTTTGTCTCAAAAACAGCGTACTCTTCTTTGAATTGTCTATGAACACGTAGGTTTTTATAAGCATTGTACACAAAACTAATTAAGTGATTCTTAGAAAACAATATATATATATATATATATATATGCCTAATCACAGTTTATTAACTTTATAGACGTAGTACTATCTTTTTAACACTTATGATGACAAAAGCTTTATATATTAGCATCCCTTATGTAAGTGACTGACATATTATGAGTGGAATTGTATATCCAAATAAAAAAAAAAACATAAAAATTTGTAAATAATAATTGATGTATTAATGTTTTTTAAAATTATTGGGGTGTTTACCACGTAGAAGTTGGACTTTTGTTATGTGTTATATAACCGTAAAAAGACATTGGTCTTCTATGTAATAAACGTAATATCAGAACAGTTTCCATTGCCAATCGTTGATTAACAACTGTCTAGTTCTATAACAATCATCGAACCCGAGAGTCTATGTTACCAAAGCCTGTAATACTATGTGAAGTGTAGATTATGTACTAAAGGTAATGTAAAATATTTTCGCTAAATTAAAAACTTACGGTTAAATCCGTAAGTACTTGTAAAGCTAACTGAGAAGAAAAACACAGTTGATAGTAAGTTAAAGATAAACCCTTTATAAAAAATAATAAACACATTTACAAATATCAAGTAATATAGTTGGACTATGTCAACCCTATCTATTCCTTCGATCGTCACTCACGCTTGTTTACATTATCTTCTGTTTTGTACAAGAAAGCCTAGCTTGTAACATCCGTCGCTTATGATATTTTGTTTTCGGGACAATTTGGACTTTTGAACAGAAAATTTAAGGAAAACAATTGGCTGTGATCTTGAATTACTGCAGATTTGTTTGTAGGATCTTTACTGAATTATACCCATTTCGCTATTGGTTCCATGTAGTTAGCTGATTTGATTCCAGTCTCCAGCTTAGTAACTACTATTACGGAGGAGAAAACCAAATTGTCTTCGTCACTGACCATGTATCATCTGTTAATTTTGTTAATAATCTGCATATGACAAAAAAAGTATAAAATTGATTCAAATAGCCTATTTACACGAAAAAAATGTTACTGATGGTGGTGCTTTTTAACCTCAAAATGTTGGAGGTTGTTGACAGTAAAAACCTTCCACACAAAATCAGTATTCTGATTCAAAATCATCAATAAGTTATTTTTTGATAGTACTATCATTATACAACTTAGTGCATTGATTTATCATAGAAAACGTTTAAATAAGCGTCTATACTTTAAAGATAAAACTTTGCATTGGATCACTGACTCCAGTGATTATTTTCAACGATTACAGCAAATACAACGATAGCACATAAAATATAATATATATAAAAAGTATATAAACCATGCAACAGGGTAAATTTCCTGTGAGAAAAGATTTTCCGGATAATTTTTGTAGAGCAATAATGTACTTATATGTATGCATACTGGTGATAAACGATCTTTTCTGTCTTCAAAACGACGATATAAATAACTGGCAACTCAACCAAATAGTTGTGGGAGGTGAAAATCGAGACGAAACGAAAATTTATGCAAAATTCTACATAAAGTAGTCGTCCGAGCGTTGTGTAAACCATAATGCTCTCCTAGATCCCATCGCTTTGGGCCGGATATCAGATACAGGTAAGTTTTGTTGTTGTCGGTAATTATGGAGGACTTTATTTTAGTCGTGAGGCTTGTATCGTCTGAATGTTCATATGGATAGTCGACATCCTCAACCATATTAATGGTGACCTTAAAAGATCCACTACACGTCCTACGAGATGCCTTCGACATTCTCTGCTATTGAGGAAAAGCCTTTCTGAGTGTCAAGGGAAATATTGTCGGAGAATTGTAAAGAATAGCAAGTATCATGCAAGAATTAACAATTCGTGAACATAAATGTCGAGTGATGCCAAATGTATGCAGCTTCTTCATATGGTACGTCAGATGGACGAGTTTCCTCGATATCAACAACAGACCATCGCTTTAAAACAGAAGAAAATCCACTCATTTCAAGAGGATATGAAGAGGTAGAAATTGAGATATAACAATAGATCGGTCGCATACTTAACAGGTGCTTTATATGGAAGATGGCAGACCATGCAGAACAAAGTGGAAATATGTGGGGAAAAGTAATAGAGATATTAAGCACGCCACTAGAAAACAGTTTGTCGTTCTCTTCCAGAGAGGTACAAACATAGCTAGTTGATTATGCGGCTGATAAACTTGGGTAGTAGTTGTCTTGAAAGAGAATCAAAGATATAATCGAATCGGACACATTTCTTGTATCTGTAGAGTGGTGTCGAGTCCAAGCTGACTATGAACACCACTACAAAGAAACACGTGCCAAATAAATCAGAAGGCGAATGCGGATTGGAACCAAGTTTATATCGTTGGCGATCTCGTGGTATCGAATGAATACCGAGATCGTGCCAAGAAAAGGTACAAGCGGGATCGGCAGGAGGAAGTTCGTGCGAACGGGGTCACGAACCATGAAACGGCAATGGGGGATAATGGAAGAGCATTATTGCTGTCATTAGCTCAGTTAAACAAACGAGCACAGTAAGACAATCACTGGTACAACTGGTTATAATAATAATTGTTTTCATTAAATAACTCACGTTCTCTTGGTAAAAGTAGGTCACTACACATCTTTCTCATCTAGTTACCATATCAGGATTCAGTACAACAGCAGGATCCAAGATGTTTACTTGCATTTGTAATCAAAATGAGATTTATCAATGAGCTCTTTTAGTGCACGTCGAGGTGTGAGTAGCAATATTTTTCTACTGTCCAGAGAAAATGTGATGTAATTACTATTGGTTTAAACATGATATTCTTATCACCGGATACTTTGTTTGGTATTGAGATTGTCATTATCTTTCCCATGATTTTCGGTATGAGATTAGTTGGAAAGGACTAAATCTCTCATTTTTCCTTCCACATAAATATTATTTTTAAGATAATAACTTGTGTTGCACTTAAATTAACACCTCAGACTCCTTTTATCTTCACTATGCAAATATGACTGATACGTATGGATATTTGGTTATCTTTTTCACTTAATTTCGACTTCTATAAAATCACTCCGACCTATGACTCAACAAACATTTATTTTAACGTCATATCTTACTACAATAATAAGTTATTTTTTCTTAATTATGTTCTATTTTTTTTCTGTTACCAATTTGACGATACATACATAGACCTTTATTCTTGTTCTGCATTCACAAATATGCTTATTAAGCTATTTGCGTATATGACGTCTCCTTTATTTCTATTTCCTTATTTTCTCCCTTTCCTACTTCAAAGTCATTCATTATTCTCCTCAATTACACAGAACCTGATTTATTATTATTATTCAGTTATCACTATTTTTCCTCTTTTTCAAGTATAACAAGTACAGTGCTAACATTATTGAAACTTGTGTATTATTGCATTTTTGAAGAAACCCGAAATTGTTTTTTCACAACACTTATGTACCCATAAGACGTTCGTGAACAGTGGTAGTAAATCATATCCTCAACAGATTCTAACGTCAGAAATTGGGGAATAATGGAGTTACTGACCACCAAGCACTAGGCATTAGGGTAATGATTCAATACACCTATGTCTGACACACTGGGCATCTTGTTTGTCGCAGGTTGTTTACAATTAGAGTAAAGACAACTGTTCAATGACATTGAAGCTACTATTTGACGTTTGCATATTCAGCATCTCATATTCTTAACCTTATGTCAACTTTGCTATTCTACTAACACAATCTACGATGTACAAATTCAGACTGTCAAGTCAAGAATAAAAGGTTGTCATCTGATAAAAGGAAATGACAAGTGAACAATTATGACAGTGACAGTGTTATTCGTGTTATAAGACACTTTACATTCCTTCGTTACATTTTTGAAATAAATACACATACTAATCTGTTATTTAATATAATATATTTCTGCAAGGGAAGATACACGCCATTTTTACAGGCATGATCTACAAATTCCAACATTTATTGTTTCGCAGTATGCATTTTAGATAAATATAATCTAAAAAAGTGAATATCAGTTCATTCGTTCAGATATACTGAGTAGTCTTCAAAGTATTCTCCAAAGTGGCATCGTGTCCACGTTACACACCAGATCCAATCTCGGCATAATTGTGTTAGGAGTTTGGTCATGCTATGTATTTATGCGATGCAGCTTTTTAAGTTTGTAGTCGTTATAAAGTAGACTTGTAGAGTGCTTGGTGTGAACTATGACCTCGGGAAAACATGTACGTCTAGTTTGTTCCAAATGTCAGAGGTTTCATAGCTGTGCCCTCAGAGCAAGAGTCTGAAAAAAGAGAGACCAAGGAGCAGCAAGGCACTTTGATATGGACGATAAACAATACTTAACATTTTGTAGTGGAACAGACGGAGGTGTGATAAATTATTAGACTAAATTCGTATTAGTTTTTGTAGACAGAGTGAAATGTGATGAGAGGCTCCAAATGAGAAAATGCAGTAGTAAAGAACAATGAGTTGTGATATTTACCAAGGTGGAGTAAGTTCAAATGAAGGAAGGAAAGTCAGGGTTGGAATAAGGAGGGCTGTTTGTTAGAACAGGAAGTGCATATAGAGAGTAAAGTGTTAGGAAAATTAGTAACTATATCTTTTATTGTCTGATTTTTCATCCGATGCCTGCCACACAGTGTTAATGTAAAAGTCTGGGTTGGCATGTTATCGGTTGCCTTAGTAGAATAGCTAATCAAGAATAAGATTGGAAACATGTGTCTGAATGGTGAGCGTAGGAGAACAACCTCAATATCACGGACTGACCGATTAAATTACGAGTAACTTCTGAAACCTATTAATCGACTAATATTATCTATATATTCTTATAATATAACTATTCAGTAATTAGATTATGTATGTCTGTATTTCCTTTATTATATGCTTTATTTCGACCTATAGATTATGATTATATGATTTACTGTTCTTAGGTTATGTTCAGTTCCTTAATAACTGTCTCCCACGTTCACAGCCTCTTTTCGGCTTTATTGTGTATAATTATTATTTCCTATTTTATGGTGCGATGTGGTTTGTTTGGCTGGTATGTGAATCGAATATGTCTGAAGTAAATGATTCGCATAGCAGAGGCTGTTATTCGTGTTCTGGACTAGACTAGATGGGCTAGGCGAGCAAGGCATCGATAAGGACGCTAGGCTGATCAGACCGGTCGATCTTCATTAGTTTAATGCAGCACTGGAGTGAATGAGTCGTCTTTCGATTGGCGAAAAATTACTATCCGGATTTTAAAATCATAACGCCATCCCTCTTCATGCCGCAGCTGATCTTCAATTATATAGGATCCGTTCTACTTAGTTGTGCCTCAATACACTCTACAATTTGCTTTTGTGACTCACTTGTAGTTTGTTCAGCGATAGTTCGTTATAGTTGCAACATTTAGCTTGGGACTTTAGCAAATGAATGAACATACATTTATATGCCAAGCTTTAAACGAATCGGCAGTTTTTACAGGTCATGTCACATTTTTTGTCTTCGTTCTTCGTCATTCCATTTTAATGCAACACGACTGTCGCACTGAGCTATGGAGCTTCTGCCCAGACCTAGACCATAGAGTTAATATATTCTCTTATTCATTAACTCAAACCGTTCGTATAATTTTTGGTATACATAATCTTATCACCTGTTTGATTTAATGACTAGATAACGCATTTTATTGCGAAATTTCATGGAGTTAAATTCATTCGATGAAACTGTCAGAGCAGTATTTTGTTTGAAAACCTATGTTGTTGTCTTTTGATCATGTTGGCAAAACATCTCAAATCCCATAGGTCGTAACTAATGGTTTGTTCTTTAAAACTATATATTGTTTTTCAGCTTTGCTCATTTTACTGTGATCCATCAGAAAATAAGACTAAAACTAGCGTTCGTGATTGATCTATTACATCTTAAATACATTTTTTTCACCCGAGTTAATTACTTTTCGCTTATGCGCAGCAATTTCATTATATAAATGGTTGTCGTGAACGACTGTATGTGAGACTACAAACGAACCAGATCTAAGTTAACAGATCTTGAATTTTGACGCGAAATTCACTTGCGCACTTGGCTTAATACAATTTTAGCATTATATATGATGTCATTTAACGATGAAATACTATGGCAGCTTTTGAAGGAAATGAGAAATATCCTGTCCTGTTATACCACACCTCATGGTCTTTACTGTACTATCATCAACTCCGATGATTAGCTCCAGATCACTCAAAATTTCGCACTTCATTTTCACAAGTGTTTGAGCATAAAAACTATTATTCTTGGGTATGAGAAATCTCGCTGTTATTATTTTGGGAAAACTTTTTTCTCTTAGTCGAATAATGTGAAATCTTACATTGTAATTCACGGGGACGAAAACAAACAACCATGCACTAGATGACCAAAAGAATTTAGCCTTTAAAACTGCGTTCCGAAAATCTAAAAGAAAGATTTGAATCTTTGATGCTAAAGATGCAGATATTTTATGGAGTGTTCTGAAATGTCTAGTTCACGAAACGTTAGGTTAGTAATCATTTATATATAGATACAGAAAACTGAAGGTAGAAAATATCATATTTTGCAAGCTATTTCAAATAAAATGACGAAAAAACGTTATTTTTGAGGGAAGTCATATGGATTACGTTCACTTCTCAGTGTTGAACATAAGGTGCTTGTTTTATGCGACCTCTACTCTAAGCGTTATTTTGAAAAGGTTTCCAACGACGCCGGGTCATATGTGCCGTACAGTTTATAAATGAGCATTGGAAATAAAAAATATTCTCAGATCTCTAGTTTGTAAGTTAATACTTTTTAATGTAATTTGCGCTTGTGAACGCACTTACTTCTTTTATGTCTTTGTATTTCATGTCATATTTTTCGAAACTGTTAGCGAAAGTAGGTGGAACCCAGGAAATATCAAATATCTAAAGCGAGGAAAGCTTCTTTAAATTTGTGCGTGGTTGATGACTGTAAATTCATGCGGCTGAAATGATGTGGCGCCTCTTGTCGGTAGTCTTATTAGATCTTACAACACTTTATAACATTTTATTCAATAATTCTCTAAAGTTTGACTGAACTCGATATTTCATATGAGCTCGATTTTAATTTCACCAAGTGTTTTTATTATCTTTCGCGTGATGCACCCAGGTAAAGCTATTCCATCGGTCTCCATTAGTTGTCTTTACTTGGGAAATTTAGATTATGATAAGTAGGAAGCTATAAATTAATAGCTTAATTTGGTAGCTTAAATATGTTTGTGTCGTTCACAGCAGTTTCTTCAATCCTCAACATAACTTACAGTCATATTTTTTACTGGAAATTGTGGTTGACCTGGTACATTTGAAATGCATCTATAAGACCTGCTTTTTTTTATTTAAATGGTGGCTTCGGGCCTCATCATTTTACTTTCAGTGTGTATATATGTGAAGTTCTGGCTTTTCTATGACCTTGGTTATTGAAGTGTCTGATACCGTTTATCTTTGTAAGGCGTCTCATTCATCTGTCGTTCGAGGAAAGATGCGTGACCTTATTTTCAGTTTAACCCTGGGTTTAATTAACGTTCATTTAGATATATCTGATGCATTTATGTAGTGGCACATTTCACAGTAACGAACAGAACTGATCTTGAGTGTTATTTTACATATAAATATTTTATTGTGAGCGCCCTTGGCCATGAGTCAGTCAGTCTTCATAAACCTGTTAGGTGATGAACAAGTAACTTGTTGAAAAATGCATGACGTAACTCATCTAGAATTATCTATGGTACATCGGAAAGTCTTAAGTATTGATGGCATTTGATAAAGGAGTTGCTGTGTTAGTTTCAATGTTATAAACACCGAAAGTCGACTCTTTCAAAGTTTTCAATTAGAGATCTGATAAAAATTATATGATGGTCAAAGTAACAAGGTTTAATAAAAGTATCATTTTTAAGTCCGTTTAGAGCTTTTGTAGTGTGGAAAAGCTTGAGGGCAATGCAGCAAAAAAATCAGGTTAAAATACATAAGTTAGTAAACGTTTTCGAAATATATGTTGAAAGACCGTACTTACGTTCCTGTGTGTTGTACGGCTGTAATCAACCTCAAGGATATCGAAATGCATATTTGAGAAATAGCTCCAAACTAAACATTATCTACCAAAAAATTGGTAGCAATCGATCTTAACATTTACTATGCTATAACATGATTATTATTCAGAATAGTTATACATTACGCGTCGAGTATTTTGTCATTAGTATGGGTTTACATTGTTCCAGTCACTCGAAATTACTCAGCTAAAGTATTTTACAGGACTGGTATGTTCGAAAGCGCAAATCAGATTGTGTCCAAAAACGATCTGAAAGTCCGTGTAGAACATGCTATTGTAAAGACTTGTATTCGTTTCTCCAGTGACCCTTACTAATTTTATGTGGTTAGCAGTTTACGCTTACCTATCTTCTCAAGACTGCATATCTTGAAGAGGTTCTGTTGAACAGCTTTTTCATACACACAGTTTCCTTTATTATCTTAAGGAGAGCAAGAACAAAGATTGGCGCACCAATCCTTTTTCTTGCTCTCTGAAAAGCTTTTGTCTACTAGTCTACATACATGCAGCGTTTGTCCTCTGTGTTTTGATCTAAAACGTTATCATTTCCACTATTTGACAACAAGCATCACAAACGCCTAAACAATATTGATGCTCTTAAATGCTCGTTGTTGGTTAGTCATTAAATTTACTGCTTCCAGGTTGTCCTCGCTCATTTACATGTAAAAAGCTTAAACTCCGAGGGATCAATTACTTGATTATATTTATCATCATAATAGGGGGAGGATGTGTTTGTTAACAGTGAAAGCTAAGAAAAAAAACAGCAGACAGCTCATGTTTTAGCGTTTATTAAAAGCGCATTTTATGATAACACTGTAATATCGTATCCAATATATTAACATCACTTGTGTTGCTTTCTCTATTTTAGTAAATGCGATGTTTGGAATGTCGATATATGGATCTAAGTTAGGTCATCAATGTGACTTGACTGCATAAAGGAGCACCCTTGATTATAGGTTCATAATCTGCAAGATCCATTTGATTACTCTGAAATGTCAGTAAAATCAGCTATTCACTCTCTCTTGGTTTCTCGCATAGAGTATCTGAAGTGTTTACGTCTAGTTTTCGTGCTTTTAAGGCTACAAAGTAGTACGGTATAAAAGGTTGGTAATTGGTCAGTATTTAATTTTGATTAGAAGAAACTTAAGTTATGTAAAAGGCTTTTGAATTTTAGTTTTAGAGGGTTCCTTACCAATTATAGCTAAGCTGATGCATTATCGAGTACTTGACATGCAAATCTATCTCATTTGTTCCACCTTTGTAATAAACGCTTATTACGTGAAAAAGATATCATTTAGTCAGTCAACTACAACGTAGAACCAGGAACATATATGCAAGTTGCCACACCTCATTAGCACAACAAGATGAACACCAAATTCATTAGAAAATTACTTCAATGGTAGTAATATATAGAAGAAAGTTTCCGTATAAGGATATAGTACAGGAAGAAAGAATTAGTTCGTAGAAAGAAAGATATGAAGTGATTTTAATCTCATAGCTTAACGGAAGACAGAGAGTGTATGCATCTACGCCATCGTGATCGGTTCTGAGCCATATTATCCAGAGTCTCCAACTATTGGTTACGATAGTCACATGGACACCAACCAAGTAGTCCGCATCTACCAACATGACTCAGACTAGAAGATGGTGACTTCAAGCACTGATGCCACGTTTTGGTTTGGCCGCCCCTAACCTTCTTCCAACCATCTCCAATACCGGATAGCATTGCACGTCGTGGTAATCGGTGTTCAGGCATACGCAACACGTGATCCAACCATCTTAGTCGATGAGGATTTACAACCTCATCGACTGATTTACCATCATTCCCTACTAACCCGTGTCTAAGTTCACTATTACTTACCCAGTGATCCCAGCAGATGCTGGCAATATTTCTAAGCCATATGTGGTCAAATACTAATAGCTTACGAGTATCTTCTTTTCTTAATGTCCGGGTTTTGTAGTCGTGAAGTTGAACAGAGTGAACTGCTGCGCAGTATACTCGTTCCTTAATTGATAGACGAATATTTTGCCTTTGCCATAGGTGACGCAAGTTTGCAGAAGCCAATAGATTTTTTCGAATCCGTACTGAGGTTTCGTCAGGCGCCAGCCCATTAGGGCTGATCAGACTTCTAAGATAAGTGATGTTGTCGACGCGTTCGACCATTTGGCTGAGGCATGCAATTTTCTGTTAAGAAATGTGACTTTGTCCACTTTACTTTCACTAATAACATGCAGAAACATCGTTTGCTGCAAGTCGAATACCACTGAGCATTTACATCTTTTGAAAATATACTTGCGCAAATAACTAGCATTTTATTGCAGGAGTGTTTGAAACAGTTTTGTCTTTTGCTGGATCAATATTTAGGTAATGATGAAGTTAAAAGTAGGACGACAAAAACGTCATGAACGCATTTTTGATCATGGTGATTTGAACGTATGTCAATCATGTTCAGGTATTGCCTATCTTGAAATACTATCTCAGATAGGATAAGAGTGTGTCTGAAGGTTGTTAAAAATATGACCATTTCAGGGAGATATAGACATAACCTTTCTGTAATCCGTAGTTTTCATACTCCATGGCTGTAGAAGGCAAGTGAAAGTTCTAGAATAGTTATTGAAGATTCACATAAACTCATTTTTCAACTTCCCTTAAATCACTCGTAACCAAGTGAAGAACGAACTAACAGCAATTAATAAAAACGATTTATTGAAGTAAATGTTTGGTTCGTGAACCAAATTACTTTGAGCACTCTTGAATATTGATAAATCTAAGACTTTTCGTGATGTTTATTATGCATATCATATGATTTTAAATCGAGAATTCAGTGGGTTGTTAAACATTATCGTCAGATCATTTGATTAGTTTCCTACTCAATTACTTTCAATGTCCGATTATTGCAACCCATCTTCTATTAGTTGCTGTATAACTAAAAATTAGTAATGTAATTCTGACCCAGAACGAAAAAGCACTATGGAACGATAATTGAATTTTTTCAAAAAACTGTTATCATGGTTAATCTTATTTCACTCATACCTACCTTCTATATCCCATAGCTTCCTCACTTTTCCAGTGGTTTCTCCGACTGCAGAACATGTAAATGTAGCTAATGGTCTTCTATGCAATCACATTTTTCAGGTCTTTGTAGACGTATACGTCATTATATTTTGTGGCATAAAATAGTTTATAACAGCGTTTTACTTACTGACCTATGAGGAGAAGTATCTTATGCTTAACTAGCCATTTTGATCAATGATCTTCCTCATCTAACAACTTCCATCATATTTCGCTTATACTTGTCAACTACAGTCCCATATTTTCAGAAAAATTTTAAGTTACATAGTTTTCGAAGTGCTTTGAAGGATCTTACAAAGTACACAGTATACCTACTTTAAAGATTTACTAAAAAATTAAACCACTACCAATCGAATCATTTGTTTAATTAGCCAAGTTAATTGCCTTATATTCATATTTATGGTGGTCGGTTTCTTTTTGACAAAGTGCTTGATTCTTAAAAGATACCGATATGACACCTTACTTAAATAAACTGCAGTTATTTGAAAGTTTTAGACAAGGATTCTTCTAAGATTACCCAATGGTTTCAATCCATAAAGCACTATTTTCTACCGCTCAATATGCTTTTCGAGCAGAGCTAATAAATAGCAATCTTCATCTTATGATCTGATTATCATCTAAGACTTCATTTTGAAACTCCTAAAATCTAGTTATGAATTAGGCTATTGATCTCAGGTAACATCCATCCCTTTTTATTTAAATATACGTACTCGGATAAGCAGTAAAATAGATTAGATAACTTTATACTTTAATCAGACTTGTTGCTTACGGACGTAAAGCAATCAGATTAAACTTGCCAGTAGAAATGATTAGTATAAGAAACAATGATTTTTACCGTGACAGACAATACTGCCGTATTCACTCTTCTTTTTTTATTTGCCTTCGAAACATTTTCCGGCGGTTAACTATTTGTAGAACTAAGGATCTAAAAAACATATATCAAACTTCATATTAGTTGCGGATTGCTTTGTTTGATTATTTCTGTTTTCTTATAGTTAAAGAGCAGGTATTGAACTGAACTGGACATATATAAGAAGTTTACTAATTTTACAATCAAATAAAATCTTTAGTTAATATGTGGTTTTATCTAGTAAAACCATTGTTTATTGTTTACTTGTAAAACAAGAGCAATTGATGTATTCGCTGATTGTGAAATAAATAAGTAAGCTTAGGTTACCGAATTCAATAGGGCTATTGTTCAAAATTGATTATAATAAATTTGTATATTTTTGAATTTATATTTTAGCAGGCCTAATGATAGAGATGTACCCCGAGCTCCTGCGCTGCCAAATAGAACTTCAGCACGTAGTTGGCATAAAAGCGAATCAAGTAGTAAAGAAATGAAGAAGTTAAGCAAAGAGCTGCCTCATGTAAAAAGTTGTGCTTCGAAATGCCAACAAAGTAATCAGAAACAATTAGTAAACATCACACCATCTGCTTGCATATCCAAGTTCTCTCTTAAATCGGTTAACGACAAAGAAATCAAGCATTTAAATTTTAATAGAATAACAAACATTCAAATTGATGTAAAACCGTCCACTACTTATACTTCAGCCGCTACAAATAATACACATAGGTTAAGACGTTCAATAATTCGAAAAGATGAAAAGGATTTTTTAAGCAGTTTTGAGAAAAAATATTCTATACACAATTATAATCCTTTAAAATTAAATAATAACTGTCATATAAGTAAACCAGATTACAAACATGCTCTTAGCTTGACAACTGGCAAGTCAGAACTGGTAAAAAAGGTGTCAGTTAATCAATCTGATCATTCTAAGTGTAGTAATTATCTTTCATTAAATGGAAGTCAGTTATCTTCATGGTTATTGCAGTGTGACAATGCTTCTACGACATTACATAATAAAAAAGAAGCGATAGATTCAACTCCACGAGGATACGTCAACAGCTATTTATCTTCACAGCCTTTTATAAAACAATCAACTAATGTAGTAGTTGGGTCAGGAAAGAGCATTGATTTCAATGAGCAGAAATCAAATGGGAAAGCTAAACGTGTTTCAAATGAGTTGAATACAATCAGTTCAGGGTATTCTATAAAAAAACATAATAATCGCAATCACAAAACCTACAACAAACCAACAAACATCAATGCTTCGAAATATTATCGATGTTCAGAAATCGAGCCGAGTGAGCAGTTAATTGATAATGAATTTGATGAGAACGTAAATTCTAGTGCTGCCAAGTATTATGATATTAACTCTACAAATGTAACAGATTGGGGTAGTGTTTCTTCATCTGAATGGGGTGATGATATGTGTGTAAGTAGTTAGAAGACATTCATATTTTTATTCATTCATTAGTTTTCACAAATTTGTCTGGAGATAATTTTCACTATGAAGTAACTTAGTGAAGCGTTTTTTTTACAGATCTGTACATAAACATAACATTGTATTTAAAACTTAGCAATGAGTCTTTTCAAAGTTTAAGTCATACACAATAAGACATAGTTCGAGTGTTTTGTTAACTTTTCGTACCAGTAACATAGCAGTAAACCTTTGTATATACTTCCTAATCACTAAACTTTTGTTGGTTATAACTGAGTAATTTTTATCAGGCAGATAAAATATACAAATTGACATCGATCTTAGAAAATGGAGGGTTGTTTTTTAAAAGTAGCAAGCAGTTGGCTTCAGTTTAAAATTATTAGTTATATTTCACAAAAAGTCGTTTTTTCCCTTTCATTTTAAAAATAAGCTATTCTCAAGAGAAAAAAATAAATAATGGATTTAAAATACTTAAATTCCAATTTCTAAGATATCGTAAATAATCAAACCATAATCGGATGGTTAGACATGGTTTGAATATTCAGATCCTACGACTCCGCCCCATCCATTTTATTTCAGAATAAATTATTACTACTGAGTTCCAGTATCAATCAAGTGAACATCAATATCTTACATAGTCTAACCAATAAATTAACTAATCACGTAAAGTCAGATATTAGTAACTCATGGCTAAAATTACTAGAGGGTATCAAACAACCCTCAGCCAACGATTAAGGGTTTAATACTTTATGATACACTGTTATGTTTAGCTGATCTAGTTACTAGTGACTATTCACTCAAGTCAATCAAACACAATAGTGACATTTAAGACCCAGGTCTGTTGCTGCCACTTTGACATGGTGATCGGGCTTACCTATCGTGATGAACCTTTCGGGCTATACAAACCGAAACAATCGTTTCTCAAGGTCATATCATGCCAGGTAGGTCGATTGAAGAGCGGTTAGACTAAAAGCAGCAAACCCAGGGTCCGAGGACGAAGTCGTACTGCTGACTGTACAGAGGTGTAACGACAGTAAGGTCTTTCTTTCAGACAACTAGCATAACAGCGATGCTGTCTTCTCACAAGAAGGGGTGGGGTTAGAAAAGGCCGACCATAAAAATGCATACCTCATCTCATCCCGCGAATATCCTTCTCTGGTGGCAAGGTCTCAACAAGTACAAAGCTAACACAAAAATTATCCACAAAACGGTCGTTTGTGATCACCCTCAAGAAGTTGTCCCTTGGGTGTTGTGGTCATGCTCTCAGATCACTAAGACCACCTCTAACCCAATTTCCTTTTCAGGTACCTCTAGGAGAACCGTTCCACGGTGTGGGCGACCGGGAAGTGAAAACCGTCCTCATACCTCTAACAGCACTCAAGACCACTAACTGACTGAGATCCAGGTATCTTTCCCTATAAGATTTAAGTTATTCAGTCTTACTTTATTTACAAAATAATAAGAAGTTTCGGGTACTATCGATTTACAGTTTGAAGGATACCGCATGCTTATACATATTGACATACTGTACGGAAAAATGATTCTAGAATGCATATAGATAGGTATTTATTCTTTGACCTTACATATCTACTAGTCAAATAGTAATCCAAAGTGGTTTATCGAAAGTCTATGTTCAGCATTACTAAAGAAAAGAAGTTTTGCTTTATATTAACTCTTTTTTCAACCATATTGAGTAAATGCTTACTTAGTAGGTAAACAAGATAATTAACGGAAGAATGCTTAATAGAGCCATATGCTTTCAGAGGTTCATCCTATTCTAACAGCGGTCAACCATAAATACTAATTGCCCCAAAGATATCAAACCATTTGCCAACACAAGAAACTCGGAAATTGGGAGTTGGTTAAAGTCTAGATATTTTTGGACATCAAAAATAGAAAAGAAACAAAGGGAGAAAAATAATGAAGTTAAGCTCAGAAATGATCAGAAGAGATTAATAACAACTTGAAGTAAAGGAAAATAACTTATCTGGACTTTTATAATAATTTTCTGGTCATAGTACTCAGAGTCTTCGTTCATTGATTTATAACATATCCTAGTAATAAACTAAAAAGCATGAATGTGTTCATATGCATCAAATTAAAAATCAGACAAAACCTAACATTTCAGTATGAATAGCAATTTCTTTGGGTTTTACGTTTAGTAGACAAATTATTTTTCTCAGATCAGTGATCTCACGGACTGACCTAAGTTTTTACCCAAATGTTTTTACTCATCATCAACACTGCTTGAATATTTCAAACAGACGTCTTCCTATACGTCTGTATTTAGCATGTATTTTATTTTTCCATAATGCCATAGGTCCATACTACATTAAACGGTACTTAAACCGTCCAAAAGAGTCCTGTGTCAACAATTCGTTCTTGTAAATAAGTTTTTATGTTGATTATATATATGGATGTAAAGAGGTATCCTATCACAGGCTCATATGGCCTAGTTTCTGTAAGATTTAAGTAACGTTGTGGACAAATTATTAAAAGCACTTTTGAAATGTATACATAACATTTAATTGATACTTTGATAGAACAAAGGAAGATGATTTATTTTATACAATAGGAAGAAACCTATTCTTACTAATATGCATTGTTTTAGAATTAAATTAAAGTTCAGTTAGGTTTTTGTTAAAAATATACACTTTGTGTGTATCTAAGCAACCAAGCTTCTTTTACTTGATAAGGAATTATAACGAATGATTTAATATCACAAATGTGGCCGATTATATAAATACAACAAATATTAACATAAATCTACAAAAAATAACAAATGTGAGTTTTGTCCTTGATTTTTAATGAGTGTGTCGTGTCATATACTTTTGATTAGAGAAATATAAATTTTTCATTAATGCAGTTCAAAGAATGCTCTGGACATATGTTTTGCGGTTGTGATCATTAATAAACAATTTGTATCTGAAAACCTGAGTATATATATCCCCTTTTCTAAAAACCCGTTTCCTCAGGTTTGTTTGTAATAGATTTCAAGACAAAGTTCAGTGTTCAGTAAGTGAGCATAAAACTAGTTTCACACGTCTAAAAACTGGAAGTTCTTGATTCCGAGTTAGTATTAAAACCTTGGCCGACTAGACATATCCGACACTCGTGGCACTACAGAAATGCCCCATAATAGTACATTTTTATGTAGTAAGTAATTTAAAGGTACTAAGAATATTGTACCGATTTCTGCTGAATAATGACGGTACATTAATTGTAAACTAACTACTAGTTTAATTGCTGATCTAAATTATGTTACCTGCGTAATCGGCATTCGAAATACTGGAGATTGGCAATTATAAAAAGAGTGTAACGTCTATGTTAGGATGCATAGTATTTATTTTTAAAAAAAGATTAAAGGAGGATTACTTTGTCGACCTGGCTATAATTGTTCGTGACATAATTTTCCAGCTGTATGAAATTGTCGAAGAATGCTCCTGTAGGCAACTTCTTGTTCCTCAAAATAATGTTTTCCTAAGTAATAATATATTACATCTGAGGGATTGTTTTGTTCAACAATTTAGGCCACTTTTCAACTTTTTTCTCTCAAATAAACATATTAATACTGATCTCAGTTTATTAATTTACACTTAAAAACAATAGATAAATTAAGGTTTACATTTGGCAAGTTATTCAAATTTTTATCAATGCTTAATCTATTTTTCGCAACTTTAATAAAAAGTTCTATGATTTTGGTCAAACAAAATATATTCGCTTGACAAATTAGTGATTAACAATTTGATTATTGAAGACCTTTTGAAATATATATCTGTATATTTAGTATGGAGTTGATAAATTTCATAAATTTTACCAGAGTTAATAAACAATAAATATCGAGGGAAAATTTATACGGAAATTTTAAAAATCTATTTCTTAACTCTTTGATTGAGATCATGAATCGATCAATGTTAGACCACCATTGAAAAACTGCATCTTGGATGCGCATTGTTGAAAAGTCCCATATTAGGACACAACAGACGTTCAGTTCTTCCAGGTTTTCAGTAATAATCTAACTCTGATCGATTCATGATCTCAATCAAAAACTCGATGATCTCCTCGACCTCATATGGGTGTTTCTTAATTATTCTATTCCATTATGGCGTAAATTGCAGATTACTTTGAGAAACGGAATAATTACACTTGTGTTCTATTTTAATTTTTGTGTGAGTTTTCTGTTTATGTTAAAACGAGATATTTGGACAAATAAAAAAATTTCATAAAATACTGAAACAGTTGCTCCTTTTATATTTTTAAAGATTCTGTTTCTAAATTGACTGAAGCAGATTTTATTGGCTCAGTAGTCAAACATTTTATGTTGAGTCTGTACTTATAATTTATATTCAGATTTAAAAACTAATAAAGAAAACGGACATTTTTTGTCTGTCTAGGTACATGAGATACATGCATGTATGGCATACAGGAGAATCTTTTCTGTTCTCTGTGGTGAATAATTTAATGAGACAGACTAATCAACTTTTAATGCCAGACTAGTACAAAGTGTTATCCTCAGATGAATACACACTATTAACAGAATTTTTCAAAATTTGTATTGGTGTTTTGAGACAACAATTTTCATATATAAGGTTGTGATTTGATGTTGAAAAAAAGTTAGATGACAACTTCACTAGCTTATTCTAAACTGAATGTGTCGATGACCTTTTTTAGGTCAACTTATCTTTTTATTAAATGGGGTTGAAGAGCTTACATACCTATCTGAGGATCGTATTTGGGATTTACTTGAAGCTAGCACAGATAAATTTGAAAAGTCGGTAATATAATCAGGTCACAGGTACCTGAACATCATTATGATTGTGAACCGGGTGAGATTACTGAAAAAGGTCATGTAATTCAGATCATTTATTTTGTTAATAAAGGATAAACAACAAAAATTACCATTTGTATTCAAATTTTTTACAAGTTTTTTCGTTGAACTTTTTTGTTAGCTGCAGGACTAAGAATTTTTACGAAAGGTCTACTGTTATTCATTCATTCATATAGTCATTAAGTCAAACAACCGATAACGTTGCTTATAAAAACGAATATATATATATATATATATATATATATATATATAGAAACGATGGTTAATCATGTTTATAAAATGTGCGTGCCTTTCATTTTTTTTAATGTCCCCCCTCCATAACTGACTTTTAACTTCAATAATTCATTACCTTTTAAAAATATTTATTGTTCTGTTTTCGTTTTCATTTAATTTTTTAAACATGAAATTAAATAATTACCCACAAATATACTAATATATCCTTACGTCATTTTAAGGAGTTTGATCGTCAACAATCTTTCCGTGTACATGAAATGTTTGAGGAAATCGATCGGATTTTATTTGATAACTCGAATCTAGATCTACAAGATTCAATACTGAGGTATACATCAATAACAACAACAAATGTTTACGATGAACCGTCTCAGCATATCAATACTTCAAATATTATCAATTCGCCTTCATGCACGGATGATTATGATTCAATGGGTTTAGATAATTTTGCGTTAATGTCTTTAGATTCAATTGAAAATCGAAATCCACGTAAGCCATGTTTTTTTAAAATCTAAAATTCTATTTAATTTTAATTTTTCTTGTGCGAACTGTACAAAAAGTTGATCAATGTGTGTGCAAACCTTATTTATTGAAAATATCTGTCCAGCACAAGGATTTTGTTAAGAAAAAACTGATGTTAATCAATCATATCTCACCAGGCTCAAGGTGGCTATATAAGTCGATTGACGAGAATAACTTTACTGCATTTCATTATGAGTTTGAGTTTAGTCTCTTGAATATCCCGTAATTTCGAGCCAGTATAGTATTTTGCCTATTTATTAATAATCTATTTTACTGATGGTTAAAAAGTTCACTCCATGAATGCTATTCATTACAAACCTTGGAAAAAACATACAATCCTCTCTAATCACATCAGTATTTTCATATAAAATACAGTTGTATATCTCTTGAAAGTGACATTGTCTGAAAAATTTTCTACTCTAAATCATATTTCGTTCTTTAGCTGAGTTTATGAATTCGATTTATAATTGTATTTAGTGCCTAGTAGAGGTTTTAATCAGCTTTGCTCAGTAAAAATGATATTTATTTATCTATTTACCAGTTTTATTGATTTCGTGTCGGGATGATTCTAATGTTATATGTGTGGTAAATTCCAATCACTTTAGAATAACTGGTATAATTCTAAACTTAACGTTAGTTTAGCAGCTTTGAAGATATCTTAACTTAGACCCCAAATGTTTAATGGAGTAACTACCGTGAATTGACGAATAATCGAAAGCAAATAATTACTACATACGTTTTCACTCTGTTACAAGGTAAACACTAAAGATTTTTAGCTCAGTCAGCAAGAACACCGAAAGCACTCACTCTTTAGTAGTTTTACGTCTTGTAAAAAGTAAGTTCAGTCTAGAGTTATTTTAGACAATATTTTACTCTTATGATCGTTCTCAAAAATTACAGTAATAAATGCATTTTATTCTGGGTTAAGTGTAAATTAAACTTTCCTTAAATCATGCTATCAATATCGATCATGCACCAGTTAGGCTACTCTAAATTTTAGCGGATGAAGCGCAAAAAGTAATTGTAATTCATAGCTGGAAATTTTCGTAATATGATTGCAAACAAGGATTCAACATACAATCAATTAGTGAATTGGATATTGGATGTTTAAAATGGGACGGAAAATTATTATAAGAGGGATAGGGCGCGAAATAAGTGATTAGAAGTATTTAAGATTGACGCATATATATGCTGTCATTGAAACAGAAGAACCAAGCAACTAAGGTAACAGTGTTTCAAGCGAATCACTAATTATCATTATAATTCTTCACTTATCTATGCTTACTATACTTAGTTAATAATAATTAAGTTTTATCTAATGAGTATTTCCCAATGCATCAGTTTGCTTGGAATTAAATTGCATTTTACTATTGGCTAACTTAATGAATGAATTTATAACCATACGTTTCTTTCAACCAATTTAGCCGGCTAGCAGTGCTCATTGTGATGGCCTCTACTTAGGCATCTATTACGCGTGGATGCTTTTAATTGGCAATGATTTTACGGGACTTTACACATAAAACCGCTCATTCCGTTATAAATTTCAAGCAATCTGATCATACACTTACTTGTATAAATATTTATATACGAAAAGTATCCTTATTTTGCTTAACTTCTAATTTATCTAGTGTGGCCTTCACCTTTCATAGATGTCATAGCAAGTAAGCGTGTGCTAAGATTATTGGAAATGCATTGTGTTAATATAGCACATAGTTCTGATAAACTTTTTCTTGTCTTTGCATGATCTAAATTTCTATCCTATGGACAAAGTATTTTGAAGTAACACGGACCTAAAATGCTTTATTGATTCACGTGATTATTATCTTGTATTGAATACTCAATCATTTGATACGATCTACATGAATTTTTCTTATTGTATGGTCACTCAGACTTTTCTGAATTCCCCGGCCGATGAATAACTAGTGAACAAGCATAACAATGAGGTAAAAACTTAATAACATTGTACTTAAAAATATACCAATTGCGTAAACAACTAGTACTTAAGGTACATAATATGTCGATAAGCGAAGGGCCTTATGAATAAATAGGTGACACTTTAGTGTCTAAAGCAAAGGATGCCAGATTCACATTTCACTAAAAGTACTCATAGCCCATAGAATGCATGTGATAGGCTTTCATTGAACAGGTTTAACTAGAAAATCTTAACTACAGCCTATGCATTCCAGAACTAACTTCAAATTAAGTCTGCGCTAGCTGAGAAAGTATGTTTATCCAAGATATGTCTAAAAAGAATTTTTGGACGGAAATTTTATATCTTGAGTAATATATTACTCTAAGAACCAGAGTAGTGAACCTTAAAGACAAAAAACAGTACTGAATAAAAAAGTCAAGTTTCCAGAAGGATTTCAAATGAACAGTTACGAACATCTGAATAGTGGCATGGTATGTTATAAATTATAATTTCTCAACAATGAATCGCAGGTAGTGTGATTTTCTAGTCACGGTTTTGTTGACTTCAAATTTATTTGTTTATATGATTCATTTCCCAAGACCATTTAAATACAGTCTGCACAACAGTAAGCATTACTACGTCACTTGCATAATAAGAGGTATCGATCTATTCACGTACTTAGTGAGCGATCCGTTCTATCTTCATGACTGATGTTTGTTCGAAGACAGAAATATAAGACAGTTTGATTTTAGTTACATAAACCATATTAAAATTATCCTCTAAGTAATCATAACACATTTAACCCACTCACCAATGGTTATATTTAACTTGGTCCATAATAACAGTGGTCTATATTTTTACATAAAATTGATTGACCAAAAGTTGGACTACTTATCCAAGTTGTAAGGAAACCAGATTTGCCGTAAATATAAGAAACAATAAAAGAAAACAGAAGCATATTTCATTAGTAGCATTTTTTTCTGTCTCCTATTTTTACTTATTTGATCAATACTGTCTACAAAGTGAAAATTAAGTAATTTTGTGTCAATGTAAATAGAAATTAATTTTAAGAAATTATAAGTTTTGTTAAAAACTATTTTATAGAGTTACTTAGCGTTACACTTTCCTATACGGAATAGTAGATGTTATATTTCAGTGTGTAATACTTTAGAGTGTTACTATTCTGTTGTCAAATATTCATTCATTTGGTTAGTTGTAAGAGTTATCAGATAATCATGTCAAATCAATAAACGTTTTTTACAGCAATCTGATAAAGCCTCATTTTAATGATCCTTACTTGTTATCAACAGGAACAGGTAACCAATCCAGAAAAGTAACCTGAATGAAAAATCGTTTGACATAAAATTTAAGGATAAAACTTTACGTTAGAAAGTGATGATTTAGTTGAAATTGAATGCTTTTCTTGAAATTATTCTAATGAATTAGAAAATATGTAAATAGGTATTGTTGTTTTTTGAGCGTAAATGTACAAGAATTCATGATTAATTAGAAAAACAAAGTATATATCAAATATTTTTATCAACATGGGAGTGGAAATTCATTTGGGTTGTTAAAGACACAAAGCAGTAACTATACACCCTTATTCTACATATGTTTTGTGAATAGAAAGAAGTGCGAATCTGTTTTGTCAATTACTCTCAAGGTTGACAAATGGACACAGTAACGTAAAGATTTCACGCAAGCATGTTTTAGATTTTCAACAGTGAAGCAAAATGTTTGGAACAAAATAAAGTAATATTTTATAATCAATAAGCTAAAGAGTATGAGCGACTCTAAAAGAAAGAGATCTTAAAGTTCACATAAAGCTGTATATCTCGAACAATAGTTTATTCTTTACCATTATTAGAACTTGTAACATAATACATTCTTTTATTAAATTCCAGTAAGGATAATCTTATATTTACTTGATTTATATTCAAAATCAATTATGGTCTTACATTCTGTCATGTTCATGACAACTTAACTTTTCTCTTTGCCCGATGCATAAAAATTCAGTTCATTCTCAAACTTTTACCCATTTACTGCAGTTGATACTAGGAAGTTTTATTGCAAACTTTAATAGATTTTTTTTTAAATGCTAATATTAGCTGAATGACGTGTTGCGTAAAATTCGAAGAATTTTCCTCTAAATTTAAAATAAACGATTATTTATCTGGATATTCTGTGTTCAAGGTGTATTGATACCTCTGACATTGATTAAATGACTTTTTCCAGAATGTTCATAGAAGTTTATTAAAAGTAAATTTGTAAATAGTGTTTATCAGGTTTGATAACGAGCTCATACTACATTTCTTGTCAGGTTCTACGTTGTCTATTATTAATTGACTAACCATATACCATAAACTTTTTTGGTATTTTTGCGTACCAACTATGAAATATCTACGTATCAGCTGATTCTTGTGCAGATTAAGATTTAAAAAACATTATCAAACGGAGTAGGAAAAATGTGATATCTCATTGAGAACGGTATTAATAAAAATCGGTAAGTATTTTCAATAAACAAATCAGTAGCCAAGACTTTTAAGTCATGAAATATAATTGTTTTATTTTTCTAGACTCAGTAGCCAATAGTTGCCTATTTTATGTAAAACCATTCTGAACTAAATTTGACACTTTCTAACTGACAACTTCGTTTAGCTTATGAATCACAATATACCTTGTGAAATCTTAAATATTTCTTGGATTATTTAGCTATCTCAATCTGTTCATTATTAAACAACATCTAACTATAATCATGAGATTTTTACCAAACCTTTGTAATATCTCATTGTACAAAAAGACAATTTTATGAGTAATCATATCGTTAAAATGCAGTATTTAAATAAATTGGCATTACGAATCCTACTTAGTGATAATACCGAAGGAATTTTTATATACTAGTGACAAATAATTCCGCATCTACTTCGTAACATATATTAAATCATATTCTGAAATATATCGATGTCTAACATATATGACATTGTTTCTAAATCATCCTCTTGTCTATTGTGCTAAATCATGAATTAATAACTGAGATATTTTACTTTGAATTATCAAACGATAGATTAATCTGTAAACATTATGATATTTTGTATATTAGTGACTTTATCCAAGAGGCCGAGAGTGGGGAGAGTCCGCTCTCCCTCTCGAAATACTCTCACACGGCCACGCGTATACAGCCTCTGCCAGGGAAGTCCTACTCATTGCCTTCTCGTGGCGAGGGTGTTGTTTACGAAAATGAGAGGACGAAAAGCGAATGTCCGGCGCTTTAACCGGATTCCAAATCAATGGTGCACATGGGCTCCAGTATCCTGCGGGAACAAATGGCGTATGAACCAATCGTTGGTCACCGGCTACCATGGGACTGCATCTCCTTACGATGCTCCACTGCCTTGTGGGTTAGACCTTTAGGTCAAAGGCTCGGGGAGTGGCCCCTAAGATAACCACGTGCTTCGGTTTGGGCACCCGGGCAGTATCACAGCCCACACACAAATTGATGAACTCTTTATGCCTATGGAAATTACCTTTCTCGCTTTGAAAAACAAACAATTGATTCAGATTATTATCATTACAATTATTGTCATTATTAATACTATTATTATTATTACTACTAGTATTGTCATTATTGTTATTATTATTATTATTATTGCTATTATTTTCCACATTATTCACCCTCTTTTATACTTATACAGCGGCTCGTCTTTGGTGGAAATTCGACTGTATCTAAACGTTCTCGAGTCACTGTCCGGTTGAAAATTGTATGTTACCACCGAATACGAGGACTGAAGCAGTTTTTCTGAAACCACGTGCACCATTCAAACTGGCTGCCTTCAACGTTCGCACATTTATGCAGGTCGGACAACAGATAGGGCTGGCTATGTCTTTGGAAAGTCTTAATATTGATGTTTGTTGTCTATCCGAGACCCGTATTCAAGACTCTGGTGAAGTACTACAAATTCGATCTCCATCTGTCGCTTCGAAAAGCTTGTTTTACGTGCGCTTATCCGGGGACCCTGTGGCATCTTCGTCTGGTCTTGCTGGCGTTGGTGTCGCACTAAGCGCTAGAGCTGAGGCAGCACTAGTCGATTGGATCCCCATTAACAGTCGGTTATGTGCTGTTAGATTAGAAAGTTCCATCAAAGTGAGAAGAAATCGGCGTGAGAAACGATGTCTTTTCGTCATCTCCGCCTATGCTCCGACAGATTGCAGCCCGGATGCAATCAGTCAGTCAGCCACAACAATCAAGGATGAGTTTTACCACCAGTTATCTGTTCTTCTCCAGAAAGTGCGTTCGACAGATATTGTAGTACTAGCCGGAGACTTGAATGCTCAGGTCGGGCGTCTAGGCACAGGAGAGAGTCGTTTAGGTGGCCGATGGGGACTCGTTGGTCGCAGGTCAGATAACGGGGACCGTCTACTGCAACTTTGCACAGACCACAACCTGTTTCTGGCTAGCACTAACTTTCGGCACAGTCATCACCGATGTGCCACCTGGTGTCCTCCCTCTGCATCTCAAGCCTGGACTCAGATTGATCACATCGCGATCAGCTACCGCTGGCGTGGTTGTGTACAAGACTGCCGCTCCTTTTGGAGTACCTATCTGGACTCTGACCATGCCTTGGTCTGCGCCAATCTTGCCTTACTTTTCAGTGGCCAACGAAGTGACCACCACCAACGGATTGTTGTTAGCAAGCTGGTTGCAACTTCTGTTGCAAGTAAGTATCGAACCGAGATAGCCTCTAGGCTAGCTACCACTCCACCGAAAAGTATAGATGAGCATTGGTTACAATTGCATGACGCCATGAAAATGGCGGGAACAGTCAGTTGTGGGTTTGCGAAACGTCCCGCTTTTAAGCACTGGGTTTCTCCAGGATCCTTACAACTCATTGAAGCCCGTCGGTCTACTCCGGGTGACCGTGAGTTTGACCATAAACGAAGGATGTTACGTAAGGAAATTGGGCAAAGCTTGCGTAAGGACCGAGAAGCCTGGTGGTCGATGCGTGCTAATGAGCTGGAAGCAGCAGCTGTATCTGGTAACTACCGGAAGCTCTTCCAACTCATCCGAGCCACTGGCAGCAAGAAGTCTGGTGTGAGTGAAACAATCTGCGAGGATGATGGGATGCCAATCACTAACATCCATCGACGTCTTGGACGATGGGCAGAATTTTTCGAAGGGCAGTTCAACTGGCCTGCTGTCCCGGCAACATCGGTCAGACTGTCCTGCCCTCCATGGCCGGTGACGACTGATCCACCAAATGAGGAGGAAGTCCGCAAGGAACTCCAACTCTTGAAGTGTTACAAATCACCTGGCCCAGATGACTTACCTCCGGCTCTTTTTAAAGATGGTGGTGACTTTTGACTAAGGAATTGACGACGTTGTTTACAAAGGTTTGGGAACTAGAGAGTGTACCAACGTCATGGAATGAGTCGATAGTTGTCCCTATCTTTAAAAAGGGTTCACGTCGTTTCTGTAGCAACTGTCGAGGGATAAGTCTACTTCCGATTGCGTCCAAGCTATTGGCTTTCGTCATTCTGCGTAGGTTGTTCAAAACCCGAGAAAGATTGACTCGCGAGGAGCAGGCTGGTTTTCGTTCTGGTCGAGGATGTATTGATCATATATTCACCCTCCGCCTAATGTTAGAACACCGCCATACTTTTCAAAGGCCAACAATCGTAGTGTTTCTTGACATCAGGGCTGCCTTCGACTCGTTGGATAGGACTGTTCTCTGGGATTGTCTATTGAAGAAGGGTGTGCCTGAGAAGTTTATTAACATCCTAAAAGCCCTATATACAAACACCTCAGGCAGAGTGAGGGCATACAACCACCTCTCTCCATTGTTCCATTCGAGTAGTGGGGTTAGGCAGGGTTGCCCAATCTCAGCATTCCTCTTCAACTTTGCCATCGATGACATTCTGGAAACAGCTCTGATGAATGTAAGTAATGGTGGTGTGGATCTGTTGCCTGGAGAAAGACTTCTCGACCTTGAGTATGCGGATGATATTGTCTTACTGTGCGACAATGCCCAAGGCATGCAATCCACACTTAATCAGTTGGCAATCAGTATGGTATGTACTTTGCACCTTCGAAGTGCAAAGTACTTCTACAAGACTGGCAGGATTCTAACCCTGCACTCACTCTGGATGGTGAGCAGATAGAAGTAGTCGAAAAGTTCGTGTATCTAGGTAGCTGCATAAGTGCTGGTGGTGGCGTAACTGATGAGATCAATTCAGGCATAGTGAAAGCCAGAGCGGCTTATGCCAATCTGGGCCATCTTTGGCGCCTTCGTGATGTCATTCTGGCTGTAAAAGGTCGGATATACAATAGCGTCAGTGAGAGCAATTCTGCTCTATGCTTGTGAAACCTGGCCTCTCCGAGTTGAGGACGTTAGACGACTCTCTGTGTTCGATCATCGCTGTCTCCGAAGGATTGCTGACATTCAGTGGCAACACCATGTCAGTAATGCAGAGATTCGGCATCGTGTGTTCGGTCACAGAGACGATAATTCAATTGGTGTCACCATCTTCAAACACCGACTTCGGTGGCTTGGACATGTTCTACGAATGTCGTCCCAGGGAATTCCACGTCGTGCATTATTTGCCGACTCTGGGACTGGTTGGAAGAAGCGGAGAGGTGGTCAGTGCATGACATGGTGTCGTGGTGTGAAAGAAAGCTGTAAAGGACTGGCTTCTGTTGGTCCTTCACGACTCCCTGGTTGGGTCTGAGAGATGGTGCTACACAGTGGCTAGAGACGTTATCAGATATGGCTCAGAATAGAAGCCAGTGGCGATCCTGCTGTAACATTCTTTTACTTTCTTCGTAAAAAGTGGTTGTGTTTCCTTTACCTGAAAGATTTCTTCTGATTGTACCTTTTCGTTCCGTCGTTACTACCACACTACCTTACTCCAATCTCTTCGTCATTGTTCTCTTTTTCTTTTGCGCTCCTTAGTTTCTTTTTCCACTTCTCTTCGAATTCTCATTGTTTTGTGTGGCGCATATATATTGGCGCTCTCTTGTACCAATATTCATGTGTTCAAATAAATAAAGAAGAAGAAACATAAGAATAATGAAAGATACAGTATTTGGCATTAGGTAAATTTTATTTTACTATTAAGTCAATCATACTCAAAACTGACCCAGACCATTCTTTTGTTATAAAGATCTATTTTCACTATCTCAAAATCACAACAAATAACTGTTACTTTATCTTGGATGAAGAACTTCAAATTTAAATAAAAACCATTGTTTAGTAATATAATTGAAAATAAATATCTTACATAATTTAGACATTTACAAACACTAATTTTCCTGCATAGATCATTTATGTGACAACAGTCAATATAATCACTAATTAATTTATTGTTTACAGTATATTTAATGATGATCATCATTAAAACAAGTTAAAACAAATACTATGTCACTACCTTTGAGTTCAATAAATTGTAAATGAATGAATTGTTATTTGTTATGATTATTTACTTGTTTGTTTCAATAACTGACACGTTAAATAATAAATCAGTGAGATAAACAAAGGGAGGCTATAAGAAAATAAATTGGTTTTGTTTAATAATTATTTGAAATTTACAAATTTTGTTTTAAACTAAGTCAAAGTAAACATTCGTTCTCTCTTGTTATGTTACTTGCAGTGCATGTATTTAGTTTGTTTGAAATGATTAATAGAAAAAAGAATTATTATTTAAGTAATTCGTTTGTTTGTTCTTCTTTAATCAAAATATTTTTACAGCTTATCAGTATCCTGATCATCTTAATTCATCAGTTACCAACTGTATAAATAATAATCCTTGTGGAATTCAAGATCATTTATTTTATGAATGTAAAGACTGGTTATCTCGATTCCCACATTTACGTGTTGTTGGTAAACAAATAAAACTTTCTGATGAAAATAAATCTACTTTTCATCATGATGATAGTAATCTCATATCAGGTAGAAAATATTGTTTATTTATTGCTTCAGTATTTGATTTCTAAAAACAGCATACTATGAACTTTCACTAGAAAATATAGGTAATACGTTTTAAGACGAAAACTAGTTTTCATAAAATTATGCTTGGACATAGTTACAAATGAAAGCCTCTCCAATTACTTTACATTTAATGCGTAAATGTGTGTTGTGAAGGTTCTTGTATTAGGCAAAAGCCACAATGATATAACATTTTGCTGTTGGTTTCAGTAGTTTGCTTCTGTAATGATGTTCTCAGACAGCAAGAGTTTCATGAATACCTGTCATTGCTTATTTCGGTTACCTACCGATCAGGATTTATATGGGCTCGCCCCTGAAATAATGAAGACATACACTTCGAAACTTTTCACTGTTTACCTCAGAATAGAAGTCACAATGTAACAATGGTTCAGGATAGAGAAATAAGGGTATATACAGAGTTGTGGCATCGGGTTTTGGGGACAGATTATAGGGTCAATTTTCAATGTCCCAGTTTTAAGCATTACTATTTACCACTATTTGATGTTAGCTTCATGTACATTTGTTTACTTTTGTGGTTAAAAGCAGATTAAGAATTCATCCCTACGGACAAATCTATTTGTTTCTCGAAGTCACGTAATTTCGCTACCTTCATTTGCCTTCTTGATGACCACTTTTCTTCGTACACTCCAAAGTATAAAGTAGTGTCAATCAATAAGAATCCTTGGACCTAGGTTTTCTGCCGATAGATATTCTTCGGTGAACTGTACCTGTAATCTTGAGGAGACTGATTCTCTCTGACGCACTCGATCACATGCCACACAGCTTCACAATCACAGGTTGCTACTGATCTATCTGGGTCTCGACTGACCTCCTGTGGGACTAAGATGTATTTACAATTGGTCGATCACTGAATAGTGAATAATGTCATGTATATCAGGCTCTTCTTATTGCATATCTAATTTTACCCATCAAGTTGCAATATGGGCACTAGTCAAGTGACTCGGCAACGTGTGCATCATGTTATGATGTAAGATGGTGCTTGGAGGTAGTCGGCAGGAAACTCTAGACCTGGGTTTCGTGCTGTTTGGCACTCACTAACAAGGTGTATGTATAATCTTGAAGAGAATGATGCTCCTTAATGGATTTGACCCCATATCAAAGTATAACACAGATTGCATTCTGAAAAAATCTGGAAGTTGTAAAACCCCACTTATTCAGTCAATTTGAATTTATGGCAATAACAGAAAACATCGACATCAAATATTATTAAGCACTCCGACTTGCTGAAATCTAGAATAAATGTGTACACTCAAAAGGCAGATGACCAATAAGAAGTTATCTTCTGAATTATACCTTTACTTCAAGTTCATGATAAGAATTTTGTAAGCAATTGTTGAAATTCATTACAGCTGGCGTGGTTTGTCCTTGTTTTCTATGATTAGTCGGTTTGGAAGTTCTAGGATTACTATAAAATGGTGTATGCGGATATTCTAATCTAGAAATTATTATTCGTTTTCTTTGGCAATGGGTTATATTTCTGTCACTTATAAAGCGTTTTCGTTTCATGAGTAAGTATTTCGTGAGCCAGGTATATCTGATTTTTATTCGTAGAATTAAACATTTATCAAGACTTTAGTGTACAACTTGATATATTTTATACTGAACCTCCACAGAAGCACTCGAGAAAATGACAACAATCGTCTCATCCCAAATGATCGAGATGAGTTTTTTGAAGTTACAGTTGGATGCCTATGATACAGTAACTCACAAATGACATTACGTGAAGCTATAGCATGAATTGGCTGAAGTTAAAAGTGTGATTTAGTGGATTTTGATGCAGTTATCGTGTTTCTGTAATAACCTCAACGTTCTGTTCTCATAGGTACCCACTGCTAGGCGATCCAACAATTAGGAAGCAACAGCTATCTACAGCTCTATAGTTTTCAGTAGCCCTCCAACTAATATTAGTTCACAAGTACTTACACTTATCTTTAAAATTATTGTATTATTTTTATTCTCAAAGTGCATGTTAAAATAATGATATTTTGTTAGATTCTTTTTTGACCGTAATGGGACTTATTTTGACAAGTGTCTCAATAGCAAACTGTCGTCAATTCATATTATTTATTTTACATAACGCTTATTTTAAATTTTTATAGAGTTCTCTAACATGATTAACGTATCAAGCACAATCATGGATACATCTCTGAATATGAAGAAAGTTATCACTGACAGAAGGTTAAATCATATACAGTAAGCTGGTTTTGTAGGCCTTGCATACATATTTATTACTGTTATTATCCCATCCCTACATTAAGTGAGACGACATTTAAATATCTTCAGAATTTGGATGCCTCTATCTCAAGGATGAAAAACTAACACCAATTTCCTTGTTGAAATCTAGTTATAATATTTTATTTCAAGCTTTCGTTATCGTCCTCACACAATTTTTACCTGTTCATTAGATGTTTGAAGTTATATATGCACTTAAAATGGTATCAGCTGTTCGGCAATGCTACGCAATTAGTGATCCTTCGCAAGTACTAATAAACTCACACAGTTTTAATTTACTCTAACTTTCATGCCTTGTGTTTCGTTTTTAGGAGGTTTATTTGAGTCGTTTTTCAACATCTAAAATAAAAAGACATTTGTATTACTGTTCTTATTATGTGACATAAATGATTGCTCGCGTTTCTCATTATTTTTTTACCGAATTAAAATTCGCTGATTACGTTCTAGTCGCTTCACTTAACGATAATATGTAATATGTATGAGAACCAAAGTGCTTTTCCATCTTTTAATTGATACTTCGTACAGTGCATTCGTTCGCTTGTTAGTTTGATATTTATGAGAAAGACAGTTTACTGTACTGGAGAACATACAAGTTAGGCAGACACAACAATTTCGGATCTTCAAGGTTTTTTTGTTGATTCATATAGGAAAACTTTATACCAGGAGGGTGAATAGAAATCAACAATGGTCGAAAACTATTTTTGAAAATTTCCAAAAGAGAATAAAGAATATTAGAGTTCTAATACTCTCCGTTTTTCGATAGTGGGAAGAAAATAAGAGAAATAAAGAGGATTTCGTAAAGAGAAGAAAAATGACGTTGTTTAGAAATTGAAAAATAAAACATAGAGGACATACTTACTATGCTAATCGATATTCAGTCACGTGATTTAAAAGTACGTCAGTTTAAGTAACCTGTTACAGATATGATATTTCATCAATCTTACCCCCTATTGGTGTTTAGATATATGACTTAATTACACTCAAGTAAGCCATATGCATATGTATCTATGGAATTCAGAAGCCCTACCATTGAGCTTGTTTCTAACATTTCGAACTATTTTCGAAGGAACACCCTACGGATACATTTAAAATATCTGTCTTATAGTAAACTACTTATGAAGGATTGTCCGTAATAAGCATTTGAAAAAAATTGATTTCCTGAGAATATGTGAAATATAAATATAGTAACTTTGATTACTGTTCATCGTCCATATTCACTTAAGGACTTTGTGAATGAACAGTACTGTTCTTTTTATGCAATGTCATTGTAATTGTTTTGGATGACTAACTTGTATTGTACGGATTAAAACATCTAGCTGAAATTTTGATATGATAATAACAAGCCAGTTGATATCTGCAACTTAATTGGTCTATTTATTTTTTCTCCATAGAAGTAAAACGGGGAAAATTGAAGAACATCTTTCTAGTTCACTAACATCCACTAACTGCATGGAGGAAGAGATATTCGCTATAGATGGTGAGTATGAAGAATTTACGGATGGTGTAACCGTAAGCAGGTGAGTATTTATTGGAATATGAGTTAGAAATGCGCAGGTTTACATGATAACATGCTATGAACAGAGTTATGTTATATCTAAAGGAATATTTACAAATGTTTTCGAAAAAAATTTATTTGAACTGATTCTCCTCGCCCTTCCTATTAATAGGTATTTTACTTATAAAACCACAAAACTTCTTTGATTATCGCTATGGAAACATCAGTAAGAAAGTAATCAGAACTTATGTCGAGGAAATATCTGACTGAAACTATAAGCTATTACTTCGCAGGTTGAAATTGGGGTACAATGGTTCGTACTCTGTTTTCTGTACATCGTATTTTGTTTTCAGGCAACATTCATGACTAGAAATCTAGTACACATAATGGTGAATTGCTATTGAGTTGCATTGTCTACTTTGTTGCACTTTTATGAAACGAAAGTTTAGAGAATACCTGTATCGTCATCGAAGTTTCCATTCCATTAAATAATGTCTGTTTGAGAGATTAAACCATGATAAACATTTTCCACCCATAGAGTATTACTTTGCTGTTTTTGAAAGGACTGATCCTTATTGCTCTCAATAAAGATAAACACGCTAAAATTTGCTTAGCTTTTATGTGTCAATTGGTTTTAATGCTTTTATGGGAAGTGAGAAGTAATGGACATGGATGTCATATTATTTGGTATATCAGACCTAACATTTTCTAGTATTAGCTTCAACTGTTGTTATCGCTTCAGCTCGAGCAGATAACCACTATCTTTTTAATAAAAAATATTTTACAACACATTCCTTTAGTAGATAGAAAGAACTTAGTAAAAAGTGTCTAGACATTTTGTAGTTTAAAAAGTTCTTTATGTTGCACATTTTTCATCGTTCTTTATCAAGTGCAAACTTTATTTGTTCAGTTAAGCTAAAATGTACTGAATTACATCACATGTACTGTATCTTTTCTTCGGACGAATATGGAATGTTGAAGTTGCAGCTTATTTCTGCTGTGATTCATTCTTGTTATTGATATTGGTACGATTGTGCTTCAGTTGTCATCACATAATTTCTCAGACATGTTTCGCAGATAATTAAATGAAGGAACTAATTGTAAACCATATTGTCTATCTACGTGTTTTTTTTTAAAAAAAATTCATTACCGTATGTCCATACCTAGACAACGATAAATATTTAAAATGAAGACATGTATCATCATTGTTGTTATTTTTCATAAATTCCTTAAAATGTTAATAAATTGTTTGATTTAAAGTACATATTTCATCTCCCTTATGATGAAGGCAAGGATATTAATGTACAAAGATCAATAATTGCTTTATTAATTAACCAATAAAAACTCATCACTACGTAATCTAGTTTTGTTAGTTGTATTCAGTGACACTATAAATTATTTTTCAGTTGGATAAGAGATGTCCATGTAAGTGTCTGACGTAAAGGGGGGAGACAAAGAATATATTTTGTTTTACTAGAACTTACGAAATCAATACTAACTACTATTTTCCTCAGTGGTTCTTATCTTTATCTAAGATTATTCTCTGATTTCATATCGTTAGTTTATATAATTATTTGAGACTTCTCAAGCATATCATTGTTTAAATGGGATTCGTCATTTCGTTGCTTAAACTTTTAAATGTATGTTTATCTGAAGGTGATTTTCACCATTAACTGTTGTCATCTGACGAACTGTTGAAAACCAGAAATTAGATTATAATTCTGCCTTAGTTTTGAAGCTCTTCCATCTGGATACATTTAAATCCAAAAGAAGTAGAACCCAGAAAATTCTGATCCCGCAGTAATCAAGACATTGATGAGTTGGGAATGGCATTGCAATGATTCATACCTCCAACTTTACTGAATTTTATGTGGCACACCAATCCACACCGAATTTCATTAGTGAGTAACTACTTCTATCTCAAATATGGTAAAAAAATAAATCATAACGTCCATCAAGAACCTCAGTAAAATAATTTAGATGCCAGTAAATAGTTTTTCGGTTGATGTTAACTCATGAAAACTGCTAACTTACATAACTCCTGAATATGATCATTCAACAGAAACATTTTTTACGAACGAATAATTTTTCAAACTTATGCTTTAGGTATACTTTATTTGAAACATAATTTGTTGCACTGACATATTGAGTACATGACAGTTGTAATTGTTGGAACTAAACAAAGAAAATAGTATTTGAAATACCTTAAAAAAAGAACTACTTCACTTTTTTAAACGCAGTTTTCTATAAGACTCTTCATAGCAATTCTTTCACATTCACATAAGAAATTCATGTGTTCTTTTATAGTCAAAACTACAAAGAGGTTAATCCAAATTTTAGAAAAATTAATTATACCCTAATGCTCATTGAAAGACATGTCAGACTAAAAGAATTTTATCATATTTACACTAACAAATTATATTTAATATTTTTAACTATGAGTCACAGTTTATTATTTATTTTACTAACTAAAGTTTAGATATTGTGAATACTCTGAATGTTCACTATCTATTGTATTTACATTTACAAATAATTAAAATAGCCCATAGTGTCATTGAATAAGAAAAAGAGAATTTAGTGAAGAAAATTTTCCTTTCGACAAAATTACTTACTTAAGCTGTACATTCGTATTTATAGTTATATAGAGGATAGAAAAGATTGCATCATAAAATGGATTCCAGACTAAATAACAAATGAGGTTGTTGGCTAACTTATTCATGCATTCATTGGAAACAATTGTTATCTCAATGTGTTCCATTCCACCAAAAATTTGGGTAAGATACGTAGATGATACCTTTGTCATTATAAAACGAGATGGTTTACACGAACTATTCCAACAGTTCAACAGCTTAGATGACAAAATCAAGTTTACTAAAGAGTTGGAATCACCTGAACGCAGATTACCTTTTCTAGACTGCCTGGTTGAAAGGAAGGATAATGATTGTTTAAAAATTAATATATTCCGAAAGATTACATATTCAGGGAAAATTTTAGATTTTAAGTCTGCGCATCCATACTCGACCAAAGTGACAGTGGCCAAAAATTTGATCACCAGAGTCAAATAATTTGTCACTGAACCAAATGATATAAAAATGGAAATGAATTTAGTTGTATCCACTCTATTAATGAATAATTATCCGAAAGGTTTTATTAAAAGAATAATTAAGAATGAAGAACGGAATGATATTTTTTAAAAAAGAGTTAAGCAAGGTTGGATGAACACAGTAGTGATCCCATATCGTAAAGGTATCTCAGAAGACATCAGAAGGATTTCAACTCGTCAAAATATAAGAGTATTCTTTCGAACAAACAATACTCTAAGATCAAAACTAGTAAGAATCAAAGATCCAATACACAAGGATGATCAACAGAATTGTGTTTATGAAATCAAATGTAATGACTGTAATGCAACGTATGTAGGTGAAACATCAAGGCAACTGAATGTGAGGGTGAAGGAACACAAACTGTGCTTAAAGCACATTCCTAAATCCCCAATTGATGTAAAAAAAAAGCTTGAGAACAGATCAGCGATAGTATTACACTCGATTGAATCGGGTCATACAGTTGATTTCAATAGCACGAGAATCATTCAAGAAGGATTTAATTCTTACAAAGAACGACTAACAGCCGAAGCCCTACATATATGGGCTAATTCAAACAATATTAATAGGAGAGATGGAATACAACTATCTGTCCCATGGCAACTAATAATTAATAAGTAAACCTGGTCTCCTTCTTGCAATTTGATATATCTATACCATAGTAACTAATTGGTAGATAATACGTTCAATGATTCAAATCCGTTATCTTATCTAAATATGTTAAACAATTGACTGGAACATTAAAAATAACACACACCTTCAATTACATATACATTCCTCTTTTATTTTGTTTACTTATCTTATTTATCTTCATTTAATGCAGGCTGTGGCATTTTTGATTCATTTCATATATAAAAATGATCTGTTTTAATATACACAGACCGAAGTCAATATTTAGTTGAATGAAATTTCTTCTCACATCACTTGCGTATAAACACATTCTGTTGTCTTAAGACGTTTTGGTTTCATAACACATACATTGTCCTTATGTGTACAAAAACAATTTGTCATAACCTTGAATTTACATTGTATTCCTTAAGTCATTCTATGGCCTAGGATAACACGACAATTTCTTATTCTTCCTTTCCCCTTGGTTATTTTCAAATGAACTTTTACTTGTTTGACCTTTATTATTTTCATATAAACATGTCTCTTACACATTAATACAAATACCTATTTATAAAAAAAATCCTTCACGATGATTGGATGACTTATTCAGTATACAGTAAACCGAAGAACCTTGTACCTATTTATATTCGATAATTTTGTTGTTTGATATTTTCCTTGAAAAAGCTTGGACCGGATTGCCAGGCGAAACGTTGGATTTACTTAAAATTCATTCGCTGAGATTTTACAAATATATTCTTCTTTTTAATGTCTCACATAAACTCGGCGCCCAAATATTGTGGAACTATTCGTTCAAATTTAAACGAAAGTTCTTATTTGAGGTTACGTATTATTCAAGGGGTAAGGAAGAAAATAGTTTATGGGTCAGATATTGGTCCAATTGACAAATATACAAGTTTTTTTTTACCAGAAGGGGGTTTTTTGTGGAGATTTTAGTAATTTCAATTGCTGAGATCATGAGTCAATTGAAGCTAGACCACCATGGAAAATCTGGAAGCACTGGACGGCCGTTTCGTTCTATCGTGGAACTTCTCAGCAGTGCGCATCCACGATCCGCCTCGCGGGATTTGAAACGGCCGTCCAGTGCTTCCAGATTTTCCATGGTGGTCTAGCTTCAATTGACTCATGATCTCAGCAATTGAAATTACTAAAAAAACCCTTCTGATAAAAAAACTTGTATATCTGTCAATTGGACCAATATCTGACCCATAAACTATTTTCTTCCTTACCCCTTGAATAATACGTAACCTCATTTGTTATTTAGTCTGGAATCCATTCTATGATGCAATCTTTTCTATCCTCTATATAACTATAAATACGAATGTACAGCTTAAGTAAGTAATTTTGTCGAAAGGAAAATTTTCTTCACTGAACTCTCTTTTTGTTATACATTAACAAGATTATTGGTAACCTTTTTAATCATAATATTTAATTGCTTTGTAATAAATGAAAAACATGTTAACGGCTCCAAAACACCTAGGACATTGGGAATAATTTATTGATTGCTAAGTCGTAAAAACTAAAATAACTTAACAATGATGCTTATAACTTATAAACCAATTTTTATGATTAGACTTACCTTTATGGATAGTAAACATTGCAGTTAATGAACTATCAGCTATGGGTGAAACGAGTATTTGTTTCAAAGCTTATCTAGCATCAATAGCTTCGTCTTATTCCACATCTGCTTTGTAATGCTTTTCTAAATAAATTTTATACTTCCTGGATACTTTTAATATTATTTGTCTTGGCAATCTGGAGAAAATAATTTGTTTCACCAGATTCAGTTTGTTTGCTGATCAACAATTTTAATGTATCAATAAGCAACTTTTCTATAATGGTAATCAATGTATAAACAATAGTTTCTTTCACATTCAGTCGGTTTAATTTTAAGGCAATAAAATATGTTTTCGGTTTTTTAGCAAATACAATCCAACTTGCAACATCGAACAAAGTAAACAATTATCATCATACGATCATACGCATATTCAAGATAAATTGTTATTTGATGGTAAAGAGCCTAAGATTTCGAAGTCCCATCAAAGTAACAAAAATCATGGTCATCATAAGTATCACGGTTATCATCATTTTAGACATAAACACAAAGAAAAATCGAATCCTGCTCCAACACATTCGAATTCAGAAGAATATAATGACAAATTATGCATCTTACCTGATGCAGTATCTAATTCGTGTTTCCCTTCATCGCCTTGCATAGCATTGGAAAGGGTTAAGCAACCTGATAGTTTGGATAATTGTCATTCGGAAAGCGACTTCACTTCCCCACTATTAAATTCAGTTGAAATGATTCTTAGAATAATATCTCAGCAGTTATGGAATGATCTTACACAGTGGATGAAGATGTTATTATGTAAGTACAAAGCATCTGTGTTTGTTGCTTTAAGCATATTTTCTTTGTATGTTCTCAACCAATATAGATTTTGGAGTTTTAACAACTAATGGAGCTGACATGGCTTCGGATCACCACCTAGTTGTGACCAAGGTGAACTAAAGCTAAAAATGCAGTGAACAACTGGAGAAACATCATTACAAAAGTTCAATACATCCTTCCTTCGACATACTGACAAACTCAACGAATTCAGGACAGCTCTCAACAACAGGTTCCAAGCCTTACAGGATCTACTCAAACAAGAAAAAACTACTATGGACGACAACTGGAAAGAGATCAAAGAATCACTAACTTCAACGTGTCAGTAGGTTCTAAGCGCATCTAACATCATCATAAGGGATGGACCTCTATAGAAACCTGAACAAGATTCAAGAAAAGAAGAACAAGAGGACAATAATTAACAATGGCGGAACAAGAACAGAGAAGGTCAAGGCACAAGCTGAGTACACAGAAGCAAACAATAAAATCAGGAAGAGCGTCAGAGCTGACAAGCAGAAATACATGGAAGACCTAGCAACGACAGAGGAAAAAGCTACAAGAGAAGAAGCATAAAACAACTATATGACACAACGAAGAAACTAGAAGGGAAATATAGTAAACCAGAGACACCAGTCAACGACAAAGAAGGCAAGCAACTCAGTGAGATTCAAGAACAGAGAAACAGATGGGTCGAACACTTTGAGGAATTCTTGAATCGACCAGCTCCACTGAATCCACCGAACATCAAAGCAGCACACACAGACCTTCCTATAAATTGCACTCCACCAATGATCGAAGAAGACAGCATGACCATCAGACAAATCAAGAGTGGGAAAGCAGCAAGACCTGACAATATACCAACCGAAGAACTGAATTTAAACGTAGAAGTAACTGCAAACATGCTCCACGTTCTATTCAGGAAGATTTTGGAGGAAGAACAAGTGCCACTGACAGACTGAAAAGAAGGATACCTCACCAAGATACAAAGAAAGGAGATCTGAACATGTGTGAGAACTTCGGAGACATCACACTACAATCGGTACCAAGAAACGTTTTCAACAGAGTGTTGCTGAACCAGACGAAAGATTCAGTAGACGTCCAGATTCGAGATCAACAGGTCGGATTCCGTAAGGATCGGCCGTACACAGACCAAATCGCGACACTACGAATCGTCGTTGAGCAACCAATTAAATGGAACTCGTCACTACACATCAACTTCCTCGACTATGAGGAAGGATTTGGCAGCATGTATAAGAGGAAGATCAAAGAACACACTGCTTCGAGAATTGGAAGCAGACATCAAAAGAATCAATAACAACTGGAAGCAACTGGAATAGATTGTCCAGTACAGAATTGGATGGAGAATACCGATGGGTGGCCTATGCTCCTACATGAGGGGTAACTTGAGTAAGTAAGTAAGTAATACTTACAATCCTATTTTGTGGAAAATAACTAGGTCCAAATCGAAAACTGTCATTATGTTTCTTATTTATTCAAATTTTACTTCAACTAACAAAGTAGTTTTCTTATGATGAATCCTGAAATGTTTATTATTTCATTGTCAGCTGAGAATACGTTTCCGAACTTAAACAAATATGAAACTAATGGAATTAGTCAGAAAGCTTCTCACAGTCCATTTCAATCTCATCTGCTACACGATACCACTTTTTCACGATGCGATTCATCAGTTGGTGATGCACAAAATCCATCCGCTTTGCCATCGTTTCGACTATTTAAACAAACAAAGCATTCTAATTCAGATACACCAAATTGCCTCATCGGTCAACACGCTGTACAAACTCATGAGTCAAATATTGAACTTGCCGATCTATTGCAAATTTCAACCAAAACACTTCAAACACGTGAAAAGTCGTTAGTTCAGTAAGTCTTATTGAGTAAAATCGTATTGTTATTGTTAAAAAAACTGATGGCATATTACTATTAACTCAGAAAACGAAATTTCATCTGTTCTCTTAGTCATCATATATCAACCTCATGGGATAGGTTTAACACGTTTGAGTTTCCATAATAAGTGGCTGACAGAATCAGCGTGCAATCAAGCAAATTAATGTGTGCACGCAATCTTCCGTGTTGCTTAGGCGAAAATAAAGATCTAGTTGGTTCTCATTCATGTTAATTAGCTCTTAAGCCTTTTTGCCCAAGACATTCCTAAACAGACTTCCTCTATTTTCAGTATGAGATTGTGAAGATTGTTGAATTCCATTGAAATCATGAAGTGACTAATGTCAGACCACTATTGAAAACCTGGAAACACTGGACATCCGTTTCGTTCTAGTGAGTTTTATGGAGAAGCCTTGACCACTGGAGTCCAACGTTGTCGAGTATGAGGCAGTTAACCACTGGACACAGTAGAAGATGGTCACACAATATCGTGGATTGGTTGATGGTAGACGTTAACATCGTCGAATGCCGGCTCAGTGGTCTAGAGTTGAGGCGTTTACATGAGATCGGCGGCCCCAGGTTCGAGTCCCGCGTGCAGGGTCATGGATGAGCACTATTGATGAGTCCCATACGAGGACATGACAGCCATCCAGTGCTCCCAGGTTTCCGACGGCTATTTATCGTTGGCTGGTCCGTGATTTCAACGAGGTTTCTGCTATGTTAGAAGATACAAATTTGGTAACACTGCAAATCATTTTCATCTGTGTTTTACTAGCTTGGGGAATTGAGTTAGTAATCCCCTTAGTATAAAGCTGACAGATTCGCACTACATAAATCTATGTTTGTATTTTTTTTTCATTTGCAAGGTCTCTGTGAGTCTTTCTTTCTAAATAGCTTAACAAGCCAATTCGATTATACTGAAAATAATTGAACCTAGTAGCTGGCTAAACTAAAAATTACATTTGCAATCTGGTCTGTATATTTTATGTACCACAGCTAATGGCGTTTTGATGTTTTAGTGAGCTATCAACTGTGTTTCATTTTCTATACAGAATTGCTTTGTTATATATATCATCGTATATGAATAGTAACTTAGCTACTGGATGATTTCTGATATTCTTTTTGCATATTCATACGGTATCACTCCTTTTGTTTGCCACCTAGTACATATTTCCTTTTGTTACTTAAACAATATTCCTGATAATTTTCCCTTTTTTATACTCTCTACTTTACCTGACATTTCACCATAAATGATGGTTACATTTTCTTTCTCTATTAGACTTATATGCGTCGTTTTATGATTCTGTTCCTTGTGTTTTTTGTCTTTTTTTATTTAAAATTTATCTCTGACGCTGAAACAGAATTTCCCTTTACTTCCGTTAGTCTGGTCCTATTATTTATCTGATAGCAGTAGTGGTACTCCATATGAACACGACACTAACCTCACTAGTATGTATACTTTATGAGTTTAGTGTTTTGTTAATGACTTCATCTCCAATGTCATTTAAACGCCGTAACTCGCTTCACATTGTCATACTTTTACAGTTTGCCAATAACAATGACTAAAATGAAGTCATCAGATTATGTGGCTTTATGTACTTTTAAGAAATTATGTCATATAATTTCTTTTAGATAAGGGAACATTTTTTATCTTTCAAAGAAAAAAATAAGCATTCTGTAGTTAAAGTTTTTTCCAGGATAAGCTAAATAATTTTCCTAATCCAGAAATATATAAAAATAAGAACTAGAGTTGCATCTGCAATAGGTCCTTACTTAGGAAACTACATGATATTTTTAATGGCATGTTTTGGTTAATATTTAGTGTTGAGGCTTGGAATAACACTGAACTCAAGGAATTTAGCTTTGAATTCCAGTAAATTTAAAAATAAGTACTTAGTGTTGTTCAATCTACAGTGCAGTGGTAGGCAAATGCTTGTTATTTATTTTTTGATTATTGAATGGCAGTTAAGAATCTCGTTGCACTAATTTAGATATGAGCAGCTAAATGCTATCACTAGCTTTCAAACATAAAAGTGCGGCCCAATATTCAGTGCATAAACCTGTGTTCCTTTGCTAAGTACAAAACGTTTTTCACTTCCTACAAATTTATTCTGGTTGATTTAACTCCTAAACACTGTTTTGTGACGTTAAAATAGTTCAGAAGTATCGGCATTCTAAAAATGTTTTAACCATAAATTTTATCGTTTAATGGATCATTTTTTCTGTTCAATGTTTTGAATTGTCAGTGTTTTTAATGGAATAAAGGAATTTGTCTTAATTATGATACAGTTTGAGTAGATTTTGTTGTTTAACATTCTTTTTGTTGATTAATTTCACTAATCCTTTTCAGGGAAAATATTGATCCTTTTACTAAAATACAGTACACTGGAAGTAACACAATTTTGAAAGACTCTACAAATAATCATTCAATATCTTCTGTAGGTGGTTCACAGTTGACATCAGTGACTATGACAACCATTACTACAACATTATCTCGTATAAGTCCCCAATCTATTGGAACTATTTCTATCAACAGGCCAATATCCAGTTTAAACAATAAATCTGCAACCAATGTTCCACGTAAATTTATCCTTACGTGTAATAATTCTGTGCCTGAAATATCTCATCATAGCAGAACCAGTGGAGTTGCTGTTATTGGTGTTGCCGCTAACTTATACCATAATGAAAAACTTGCTCCATTAGATAGATTACGTACACCTCTACCACCACAATACTCTTCTATATCGGAGGAACCATTGTTTAGCACAGTATCATCAACAACCGCAAACATACATTTTACAAATACAGAGACTTCTCTTAACTCTACCTGTTCGGCAAGTTTAGCAAAATGTCATAATTTAAATGTTAGTCAGTTACTGTCCCCTGTAACAGTAAGTAATGCCTTAACTTCACTCCCACTAGTAATAACAACAACAATACTGCACACCGTACCTAATTCAATAAACAGCAGTAGCCAAATTCTGTCGGTGAATACAACCAGTATGATGAATGAAACTACAAGTTCAGGGAATTTCACGTTACCCCCGTTGTCTAATCCAATAAACATTTTATCAACCGTCACCACAGCTATATGTTTTCCTCCATCCAACTCTTTAAATATAGAATCAAGCCTGCCAAATCCAAAGATTAATTTATTTACAAATAATAAAACTGGATTTGGAATATATCAAGGTAGTGAACAAAGTAACCAGCATACAACACATTTGCATAAAAAAATATGTGAGAATTTAGTTGCGAAACAGAACAACATTAGCAATACTCTTGGGAACACATCTATTTTTACACAAAGAATTCCATCGAAATCGTCTATGCATTGGAATCAAAATTCTCCAAAGCAAGTAAGTTAAAATCTGTGAGGTGTAATTAAAATTAGATTTTGTATTTTGTTGAATAATTTTAAGAATATATGACTATTTCCCATAATGTCTACTTCTGTCTATGCGTGTCACCAGAAGCACCAATTATTCATTTTTTTAATATCTATGGAAACCATAGTAATTTAGCTTGAAATCACTTGTAATAATTGTTTAACTAATTCAATGCTAAGAACAAATACACGAAATGTCATATGTGGGTTCACACAACTTGCAATACACGATTAGAAAAGATAGTGTTATGTTTAAGAAAATTTCATAACTCATTTATATGACCAAGTTTATTTTATAAGATAATTGTAAATAGATTTGCACCGATACCACACTATTGGACAAACAATATGGTTGTTAACTCCAGCACCATATAACTCTTCGAGCCACGACATATCAGAAGATAAAGCCCGGCTTGTTACTGAGAAGTATATATTTTAAGGAAAAATACCATTCTATTAAATAAGGGTTTCTTCTAATTGATTGTTAGTTGGATTTTAGTCAGTCAGTTATATACAACGTATAATCTGGTGCTTATGTACTTTAGTTCAAACCTCCATACCTCATTAGCACAGATATATGTATTTCTCAGGCCATATTGTACAGTAGTAGAGGTAGTAACAGTATCAGTGATGATAGAAAAGATCGGGTATTGAAGGTACAATTTAAAGAAAAATAAATTATTGAGATGAAAAACGTTTTGTACGGAATTTAGAAACTTGTGATATAAGGAAAGAAAAAATTTGAATTGATTCTCGTCAGTTAGAACGATTTTGAGTTGTCGCCCAAAGTCTCTAATCATTAGCCAAATTTAATTAATTAGAACCTAAACAAGTGTCACACTGAACAAATGTCATACTGAACGAGTACTCATATACCAGAAATTGTCAGAATACAACCTCATTTCACACTGAAATAGTCAATAACTAAAATTGTCAAAATATAATCCAAGCTTATACTGAACGATTATCATACTGAATAAATCCATAATCTCGCTTTTGATTGCTTCCCATTACTTACATAATAGTACAGCGATAAATGGTGTCTTAGTTGAATTTTATTGAACATTTAGTATACATTTTATTGCCTGTTATATTTCAATTTAATTCTCCAACCCCTTAATATTACGGTGCTCACGTGTTCTGTCTTTTATGAAGAAAGTTATCAAAATGGAGGCGATATCTATTCTCATATCACCTCTTAAGGATACGATTCTATATTTTATACTGGTATTCGTTGAAAATTTTCACTTTTGTTTTATATTATTCCGTTCCTATATTTAAGAAAAACAAAAGCTTGGTCTTTATTTCCAGAAGATTGAGTAGCAACGTACTGAGGTTCGCATAAAATTTATGATTGTATATAAGGAAGTAAACGATTGTTATTGTTTACACTAACCATCGACATTCGTTTTCGGATTGGTCGTTTGAGTCTGATTGATCTTTAAGTCTGAAATTGGTCAGTCTGTTATTGGCATATTCGCATCTTGTGCGGATTACCTCGATATTACCTTAAGTCACAAGCATTATAAGCAAAGGTAATTAGTGGATAGCAGTAGAATCCAGGTGGCACGTTTCGTTGTACCTGGGGCTCATCGGATGTATGTACCTACAACCAATACAAAAATGAATTAAACTTCACTTCAGTGCACAAGCTAGTGGCTGTTTGGACTCTTGCTAAGTAGATAACACGATGGAGTTGGCAGCAAATGGTACTATGTTCGAGTGTTGGTGTAAACATCAACTCTGTGGCGTAGGTACACCCAGCTGACGAGTCCCAAATAGGACGGAACAAGGGTCCTAGATTTCACTACTAGCCAACATCCATCTCTTCTTAAAACCATCAAGATCGTCTTGTGATATTTGCTAATTCAGGTGATAGGTTGACATGCTGAGATCAATATATTCAAAGAAAAATCCCTTGAGTTTTTAACTTTTATTTGCATGAAAAGATTTAAGAAAACCTAAAATTTCATTCCTCATTTCTTCTATTTATGATGGAAATAAAATCATTAAACATACGGATGAGATTAACCATATTTCCCACCACTCAAGAATTTGATACCATCTTCGTTCATTCCGGTTGTATTGCTATGGCTTTAAGGTATGGTTATTAAATAAATTTATCCGACGGTCTTGTGTATGAGGAAACTAAAAATTTGAATATCCAGTAGGTTACTAATTAACTACAGTGTGACGGCGGTCTGGATACTCTATTATCATGGTGTACAACCAAAAATTCATTTTTTTTCAACTGAATCATCCTCCAATCCCAGGTAACTACTTTTGGTTTCTTGCTAAGTAGAGCCTGTTAACATTTAATTGTTTGAATATTGCCATTATTTCTACTTTGCAATCTAATCCCAAACTTCTCGTAAATAATAAAAAAAGTATGGGGTTTCGAATGAAAATTTATATGAGCACAATATTTTGTTGACGAAAATAATAAACCTTATTGTTCACTGTTTCTACTCTTCTTATCATTATTGTTTTTCATAGAACTCGAGAAAATATAATTGCACTGGACTCGTAAATTGGACAAAAATTTCTTCCAAGAGACTTCTGGTTTAAAGAGTGTAGTTAACCAGGCTTTTTATTCTTAAATCTTCCCAAACATTAAAAGAACTACGTAATTTTTTATCATGTTTCTTTTGTTTCGTCCAGGCTTCATTTCCTTTACCACCTATTGATATATTTAAAGACCGATTTGGAAGAAAACAAAAGCTATGGCGACCATACAGTTCAAGACCGTTATTATTAAATAAACCAATTACGAATCCTTCTAGTATGTTGACAAGAGCTTGCTCAACATTGTTAATTCAAAACCCTGAAATTTATAATGACTCATGCTCAATAAAAATAAGTAGGTTATGCTTCATCTGTGTTTGCGCTTATATTTTGAATAAATGAATAGCATAAAAATTGCCTAAAGACTCAATAACAGTCGTTAGAATACACTCCTATGAATGATAATGCAGCCTTCTGACTGACAAAAAAGCGATCATCATTGATCATGAGAATATTTTGGTAGTTAGAAACAAGTGATACTTTTTTCATTTAGGTTCTTTTTAGTGGATTCACATTACGTAATTTTTTAACTGATATCTGTCTGAACACAACAATGCTAAATACTATTGACACTCGTGACTAAGGTTCCGCAGTTTAGGCCGATTGAAATTGCTCCTTAAAACATTTGTACACAGCCTTCCAAATAATCATCACTGAACACGATCATAATGAGAACTGAACCGCATGTTTGAAAAAAAAAGATCGAATTTTCAAACCCTTACTAACTTTATTATCCTAATCTACAGAGCAATAATCTAACTGTCTCAAACTATTGATGTCATTGTGTATTTTCAACGATCTCTCCAAACAATATTTGAACTGTAACTTTCTATTATTTTCTTCATAGAACCTAATTTAGTTTCATCATACCACTGGTCCAACGTGCAATATTTACTGTTCTTTTATTACTTTCTTCCAGTTACTTTTTTCTTCCCTTTCTGTCTCTAATAAGGTCCAGCAATTTTTATTGGCTCTACAACTAACCCCATAAGAGGTAATGATGCAGTTACACGTTAATGATTACATCCAAATTATTATTAACATGAAGTTAAGCAGAGATGTGTTCGTGAGTGATCGAGCCAAGCAAAGGATATCTTCATCTTCAGGCGTTTCAAGAAAGGAAACTATAAAACAGTTTTACGTTTGTTGCAGGTAGATAGAAAGAATAATCTTTATGAACCGTTATATATATAATGTGCATTTTCACATATGTATATCCACGTATTACTAATCACATTTATTATTCTGCAACTGACCATGTATTTGAGTTTAGCTGTAAATAAGAAATCAACGTATTTAAATCATTTATGAACCGAGAAAACTAATTAAATATGTATTTTTTTAAACTTGTTTAAACTCATTTGTGTCAAGACATGTATATATTAAAATATATATTGTCTTTAATAATTATGTAATTATGCAGTCAGTTGATTACATTTAATGGTAAAATTAGAGAGCAGCTGATTACAGATTGGTCCTCGTAATCAGAACCTAATATTAACCAGTAACGACTAATGAAAGTGGACACCGATAACTATAATATACATATAAGAGAATAGTATTGTTTGTGATCAGATTTTTGCCAGGTTTTGTTTACTCTGATTTGAAATAATATGTTTATCCATATATTTAAAAAATATTAAACAAGTCTAAGCGCTTGGTGAGTTATTGACTACAACTAAATAGACTACATAACCATTCGTAATAAATAGAAAGTATGCACTGATAGTAAGATGACATCGGCATCTGTAGTGATTAAAACAATAACAATAATAATTTCAGCAGAGGAAGTATGTTGAAACTTGAAAAAATCGTATGATAAAATGTATATGGATAATCAGTTCAAATACTTAGGTAGTAAATATCAGATGAGAAAGAGATCAAGCGAATCAAGGGTTGATGTAAAAAAAATAGTCTAATCGCCTACTAGACGTTTTCTAACCATAGAGTGGATAACGTCATTGCAAGTCTTTTCGATACAAAGATTAGAGTTGCTAGCTTGGATATTCATAGTCTCTCCTGAAGGTAAAAGGCGAGGTCGCATCCTATTAGGAAGACTTGAGGGTATACTATGAATACTTCGATTTTATCGAGCACATGACCACCATTTATCAAGTGTGACAGGAAAGTTCTGCGTATAGATTTTGTCTGACCGTTTACAATGAGAGATGCTCGCCAACCTGCTAGCCAATTTGACTGTTAGTGTGGCCATATGACTTTCTCAACATGACTAGCTGAACTCATAAATACATATTGAGACGATAAGACTAGGTAACATATTCTTCAATTAAGGAACTGGTAAACGACAAATAGATATTATGTGCACACGATGTCTTTTTCACAGCCCTGCTTAATCTATCGTATCAGACATCACTAGTTATATTGCCGTTATATTGTAGCTTCAGGAAGAAAGGGTCTTTACAAACAGCTCATGGATTTGACTTCCTCTTAGTTGTTGATATATGCTTATTCATAAGACTCTGTGAGTAACCTATTCTAATTAACAAATTATGTATAACCGCAGTTCTTTATTTTTAGCGTCGTATGAGCATTTGCTCTGTTTGAAAGGCATTTAATTCGGTTTCTATTGTAGTGTATAGGTAAGAAGTTAGAAACCACTGCGTACCAACACTCAAGTAAACGTTAACTATGAGCGCCGCTACTGACAAACTCATTTTCCTTTCAGTTTAACAAGACGTCGAAGAAGTGCTATTTACTGTCAAGTTCCTCACGAGTAAACATGTTTGTCGAGAGAACACTGTGAATTTACCCTACTATTTCTCATCGAATACTCTAATAGACGTTGATCAATATATAATCCAACCTACCAGCAATCTCCTTAATATATTCATTTAATTTTGCAAGAAAAAAGTCAAGTAAGATAGAGCCTAAACGTGATCCTTTATCTATACTATCAATTTGTCTTCCACAATTTGTTTTAGAAGGAATGAACGTATATTGTGTATCTTTAATGTAATTATTTGAAGCTAGCCTTCGAAATTCTAATATTGGTTTTCCTGATAGCCGTTAAAACACAATCGACTATCTCAATTATTAATAAGAAACTGTTCACTTAAATGTCTTGTTCTAACGTAAATTTATCATGCTATACAATGCAGTCGTAGAGTTTGCAGTAATACTAATAGCTAAGTGACTCAACACTACAATTTACCTTATTTTGTTCAAACTTAATGTGTCCAAACTATATGTCCCTGCTATACGTGGAAATCACGATTTGGTTCTCCGATTTTTTCTGCCCCTAATTCATAAGACCTTTGAATCCATAACTAAAAGTGATTGGTTTTTGTCTTTGAGATAGCATGCATATTTTAGAGGTTTTTTTACCTTTATCTATCACTATACTATATTTAAACCGATAAATAATATTGCTAGAAATTATAGATATGCGGAGTTTGATATTTTAGGTTGCTATGTCGAATTTTTTAGTGATGAACCAGAGATTGATTTGCATTTATGCTTTCTTATATCATTCGTTCAAGAGCTTTCAGCAATATTTGAGCTGGTACTTGGATTGTTTTTCTGGAGATTTCTGAAGTAGTATTTTCATGGGGCAGTTTGAGTTGATCGTTGAAGTAATGTATATTTTCTTAGTATCTTACAATCTGTATCTTTCGGACTGATTACTGCAGTTACTGTTTGAATTTATACTTTTTTACCGTTTACTAATAGTTTTTACTGATACTTAGCAATATTTTCTATAAATCAACACGTTGCATGTTACCTGCATTAAACGATAGTTTGTATCTTAGTTGAAAACAATGTTTGTACCAATAAAAACTATTCAGTTAATATGTTTATCATTTTTATTTATTCCCATTACTTATTATGATCTTCATCTGCTTTAATATTAAATTATTTAAAGAACTACTTTAATATACCTGTTTTAATTTTAATTCATTTGTACTGGTTGTACAAATCTTCCCAATGATGTTTATTTAGAACGACAAATGATCAGTCTCTTTTTGGTGTATTTGCATCCAGCACGGATTGCCCCCGTATTTCCATTAAGTCACAATCATTTACAAAGGAGATTTTTCTCAATTTTCAAGGGTCAAATAAAGTTGAGATTATTAGCAGACTAGTCAGCTAATTACCTCTGTGTCATTAACCGAATTATGTATAAATAAATATCAAGTGGTCCTGAATATTACACCATAAGGGGTTGAACATGTTGATTACTCTGTAATAACATTTTCCAGAGTTTAACACGAACTGGATGACCTCATCGAGATGCTAAATCAAATTCACTCGATCACGTAGAATAATTGAAAGAGAACGTTTTTCAAAGAAAATCCGGGCATATAATTCCGTTAGCAACTTCTGAAATTTTTATTATAAGAGCGCAAAATGTGTAAGCTACTGTTTACGTGTTGTTGCCTGATAAGATGAATGTAAAGTGTATTTTATACTTCCTTTTTAAAAGTACCTTTACACTAAGGAATTTTAAAACTTATCTTTATACCATATTTTATTCAGTATGTTCTCCTAGTCCTTTTTCGATCTTAACTGTATGGAAATAGAACTATATCACTAGGTTTCAGCATAGCGTTGATTTGAAAATAAGTCGAGGCAACAATTCATTCAAATGTTTCTTTTTATGAATAGTTCCTATAATTTATACTTTGGCTGCTTTTTGAAATTCTATATTATAAGTAGACTAGATAAAGTGATAAGTCACATGAGCGTAGTTTTCCTAATCTTGAACCAGAGGCTTCAAAATCAGTCAATCATCGATATGGTAGGATCAGGCATATATATTAATTCGTTCAAGTTGCCATACCTCATTAGCATAACAAGATGAACACAAAATTCATTAAAGAAGTTACTTCAATGGTAGTGATGTATAAAAGAAAGATCGTGTATAAGGATATAAAACAGGAAGAAAGAATTAGAAAGATATAAAGTAATTTTTATTTCACGGTTTAAGGGCAGACAAAGAGTGTATACACCTACGTCATTTTGATCGATTCCAAGCCATGTCACCCAGGACCTCCAACCAATGGTTGCGATGCCGCGTAGACCCCAACCAAGTAGTTTGCATCTACCAACATGTCTCATATCAGAAGTTCATGACTTTATGGACTGATGCCATGTTTTGGTTTGACCGCCCCTAACTTTCTTCCATCCGTCTCCAACACTAGTCAGCATTGCGCGTCGTGGTAGTCGGTGGTTGAACATGCGCAATACGTGACCCAACCATCTCAGTCGATGTAGATTCACAACCTCATCAACTGATTTACCATCATTCCCTAATAGCCTGAGTCCAACCTCACTATTACTTACTCGGTGATCCCAGAAGATGCAAGCAATATTTCTAAGAAATCTGTGATCAAATACTAGTAGCTTACGAGTATCTTCTCTTAATGGCCAGGTTTCGCAGCCGTAAATTAAAACAGAACGAACTGCTGTGCAGTATACCCTCCCTTTAATTGATAGACGGATATTTTGCCTTCGCCATAGGTGACGTAAGTTGGCAAAAGTCAAACAAGCCTTTTGAGAGAGATTTCGTCTGACACAGGAATTTTTCTCCGCGCAGATCTGTTAGCGGTTCACTGACAATTTTGATTACATTCAAAACGTAATAAAAGTTTGCATCTATGCATGGATACATTGTTTTAATTGTTTTAGAAACTCAACACGTTTTCCTTTCAATTCATTCAGAAATCATTTTTCCTGACATTTAGTTTTCCACAAAAGAGGACAGATTAGGTAAACCTTAGATAATCATTACTTTAAACTATTTGCTTTTGAAGTGTATACGCAAAATGTGTATACGTTTTAAACCATATTATAACATACAGATTAGTGAGTTAAACTATCACCATTTAAGTGGTGGTTTATTATCATCGTTTAAATCTTCAAATTAGAATTAAGTCATGAGTAGGAACTAAGAACCTATAATAAACTTATCCGCTCAAACTGTCTTGTTCTAGACGTGCGAATAAATAATTTCTACTTCACTCAAATTTTCTTGTTGGCTGTACTTCGCTGTGCTGATTTCACACTTGGTAGGCTAAACCTACATTCTAATGTATTGTCTCACGAACAAATTCCTATTCATATGTGCTGTCCAAAAAGTCATTGATATTGATATGAGTTTTCCTAACTGTTAAGACCAACCGAAACCTCACGAAAAATTTTTATTTCCGGTATGTTCTCATGAACAATTTACTGTGTTTCGCCTATCCTCGTGTCACATAACAAACAATTATTTTTCGTTTGCACTACAGATAAAGTTATTTAATAGGATAGAATTTTCGCGTCACCAATTTAAATTTTGGTTTTAGCTAATCAAACATAGATTGTACTATAATGTTAACAGTTTCTCATGATTATTTATGACTATGGCATACGCGGATCCATACCAGCTCTTGTGTAAATATCATCAATAAAAGCTTGATAATTGACGTTGTTTGCTAGACCCATTTGATGACAATATTTGCAATATAATGCAATCCATTCTCTTTCTGTTAATGACTCCCCAAGTCCAAGTGTCGTTAGAACACGACGAAACTGACTTTGATTAACCGTTAATCGATGAGTTTCGTCAAAATCACTGAACATTGTTAACAGTAGTATTCTACGTTGTTTAACCTAAAAGTAAGTATGAACAAGGTAAAAAACAAAAATGTAAACATTCCAATCGGTTTGAAATACTGTCGGTGACCTGCTCAAACTTTTAAGCCGCTTATATTTCAACTACATAAATATTATATTACCTGGTTCGGATTTCTTTATGTGAATGTTAACTCTGTGTCTACTCATGTATACATCATAAAATGATTACAAATTATTTGCAGTACTAAATGCTGAAAAACTCAAACAGAGATCCTGAAATTCTTGACACATTATCCTTTGACGAAGTCAAAGACAAATATATTGGAAGGTCCTTGACCTTACAAATGATGGATGGAAAAATAGTTGTAGCAGCTAAACCTGTAGACAAGTATAATTAATAATAAATGTTAAAACGGCTTTTTTGTGTTTTAAATAATTGTAATTTAAACGCATGTTACAGAGATATTTGTGGTAATATTAAACAATTAGTGCTGAGAATTCTTTACTGTGCCAATATTTATGGTATTAAATACAGTGATTAGCATTATTCAGTATCAGTGAAACAACATGATATAATCCATCAAAAGTTATCTTTACTGTTTTAATAACTTACTTTAGCTGCTATCTTAAATAAAGCCTCGTCAGCAGATTTAGCTAATTCAGCTGTCAAGTGGTTCTGGGCAACTGATGAATCAGGTTTATACGTACCAGGTTCAATTAATGGATCTTTCTCTAAGTTTGGTGTTTGAAATACAGTCTCAACATCATTAACAAATGCCCGCCATTCTACTGTATCAGGCATTGAACCTTTATATCTGCAAAAATAAATAAAATACGATGCTCGTAAATCACATATTATATTATGGCTGCTACAAGAAAAACTTCCAATAGTACTATCACTCTCTTAAACATGGCATGTGTAGCATTAGATAACCGTGGTTGGGAATTTCATATTACTACTAACCGAGACACTAATAAATCCATTGCACTTGAATAAGAAATAACTGATGTATTTGTTATTCTACTGGTTACACACTTAGTAGATGGTTTTTTTTTACCTAATTACTAACTAAAAATACAAATTATTCTGTCTGATTATGAATGAAACTTTAAACAAACCTTCTTTTAAAACAGTTGAATGTAGCAACTAATGTTTGAATGTTTCTGTTTAATTTATCATTCTACACATTAAACTGTAGTTTACTAATCGAAATAGCATTTTATAATTCAAATGATACCATTCCTAAGATATTTTAAAAATATCTAATATACACCACCAAATTGAATAGTAAATGATAATAATGAGTTATGTTTTTACGAAATTAACCATGCTTTTCTTTTATCTATCTCAATACTTAGTGAAAATATATCAGTAAAATTAAATCAACCTACAGAAAAAGTGTTATATTGCGGCTTCTTTATAATCACCGATTTTGGATTTTTGTTCAAAATATCTCATATAACTTCAAGTTAATCAAGTATATGGTAATATACAAATCAATTGGATTATAGTAATTAATCGTATAGGTGCTAGTTATTCTGGAATATTATAGATTTGATTAGTGTGTTGTTTCACCTCACTATAAATCATAATAACTTAAACAACACCACTTTTTGTCGTGTTCTTAGACTTCGAGTATAAGTTTTGATTGCTTCTAAGGACCTAATTCTTGTTTAATATGCGTAACCTAAGAATCGATATTCGGAATGCTTTGAATATAATCTTTTAAAAAAAATTATGTAACATCATTTAATTGATCTTTTAATATGTTGTAGCTGAAATTGGTAATGTGCGTTGTTTATTCTTTCCATTGAATACTTTGAATTGTCTTAAATATGAGTTCATTTATTAACCCGTTATACGTATAGAGTAGTTATCAAGTTAATATTATCCCGGTCATTAAATAATGCTATTAGATATAGACAACTCGTTATTTATGTGCATTTATTTGCGTAATTTTTACTATTATCATAAATGCCTTCCTAATTTCTAGAGATAAATTGAGTGCTTATAATATTCAAGTTAATAGATAATACCGAGATATTTATTACTAAAGCTTAAAACATCTACTTAGATTATGTATGATATTTATACCAAGTGCATATTGTTATGTCCAACAACAAGTCGTTTTTACTTCATCAACAAGCGGCTATCTATGAGGTGTGAATAAAATGAAATAACTCACTACCCAGCAACCGATTAAAGGATTTGTGGCCGCATTTCTGCATACTTCACAATGACCTGGTACATTCTCAAATGTCTAGTCATCGTTAAATATAACGACGGGTTACTTCTTAAAATAAAAGCAAAAATGTAGGCATTATTAGCTAAAACCATGTTTCACAGAACAAACGGTCCTGAAACGAAACCACTTTGTCGTTCTCTACTTTAGATTTTGCTTTTCTATTTAGTATAATAACATTTAAAATGGATCCTAAAGCTCTTTATATTGTAAAAGTACTCATTTCAGTAGAATCACTGATGATATAGGTTATAAGAACGTGGTTTCGCAAACTAGTTGCCACAATAAATCCCTTATATAAAAACTCTACTGAGATATCTGATGCTACTTAATATCAAAGTGTGAATTCCTATATCAAACTTTGCGCTACACTTGTAATGTAAAGATGTATTCGAACTCATGACCTTATGAGTCAATGTCGACCATTTAAGGCGACCGACCCAGTACCTTAGCAACCAAATAATGACACTCATTTATGTAGATAAAATTCTCACTGCAATCGTGAATACATACGCACGTACTACATAATGTAAGGAAATAGGTTCTATATGCAATTTGATTTATACAAAGTGAATTATTTAAATGCAAAACACCATTAGACTATATAATCTTTTCATTCTTTCTTTTGGTCTCATCTGTTATTTGTCGAGAAGAAACCAAATGAAAGTACCTGTCTTCAAGAATATTTAAACTTTTCTCATTAATTTTTAGGTTGAGAACCCCTAGACATCGGCGAAACGTTATTCTTTGTAAGTATCCATGATTGAGTTTATCGTGATCGCGAAACCAATCAGATAATCTCAGACTTCTGCGGTATACCTACAGCAAGATTTAACAGCATGACGAATTAGTTATAAGTAAAGATACAAACGTACTGATTGTAGATATAACAAAATACATAGCTGAGGTGTTACACCACTGATAATATTTTTACTGCCACATATATTTCGACAACAGTATGTTTAACTATCTTATCGAAGTATTTTTCAAGTCGTCTTATGAGAATGAAACGAAGTGATTTAAAGGAATAACGGTAATGAACAAGAGAAAGTGAAAGAACGGGAGGTGTACATGTGCGAAACGACTATAGAATAAGCTTAATATTTCTTAAAATAGTTTAACCCCATATTTCTGTACACTACAGTATCGGCTAGGTTTTCCTTGATAAAACCACTCTGCAACACCATGATGCTTATTTGTAATTTGACTAATCCCTTTTATCATAGACTATTTATTATGTGATGGATAATCTTTCCATACAATGTAGTTACAGTTCATTTTGCTAAATTAAATTCTAAGAGCCAATTTGAGATTACTTATATGTTGGCATTCATATTTATTTGAGTTTATTTTCTGCTAATTGCATCAATCCAATGATATGAGTTAAATGCCACTGAGTTTATAAACCTTATCTGTAAAGCCTTAGACACAAATTCATCTGACACAAAAACCATAAGGTTTAAGATATTGTATTATTTTTTGAAAGATGTGTTTCTGCTTGGGTGACCGAACTGAAACATTTGGCAATTTAGAGAAACATCACCCGAATTCTCGATCACCATGCTAGCTAGGCATTAGAATAGATTAAAAATTAAGTCCTCATTGTAGATAATGAATGCAATAGATACATATATCATTCATTTCTTTCAGATCCTACAGTTTCTCTGTACAAAGATTTTACGGATTAGGTTTCTTCATTTCTTGTGGGAATATATCGCTGTCCATCTATCCGGTATTTAAACTGAATTACCTGATCTCAGTTTGATAATTTTATCGGATGCACCTCTACTAGATGACGGTGATGAACTAAAAATCCCTGGAAGAAGCTTTATAATGGTAAGATGTATGAATTTATTTAGCGATGATAAACACTGTTCCTGACAAACTTTTAACAAATCAGAGCACCAAGGCAAATATACGGACAGGTTTAGGTAAAAACAATGGAAATTGATATGATATATTGCACAAACCTAATTTCCGAATATCTCATTAAGTCGTTTATGCACTAAAATTTATCTAAAACTGGAAATATACCTCTGCTTTCAGTGTATCCATAATACCTTCAGCATCTCCCATTACCGGTTCCATTTCCGTTTTTTCTTTACTCAGCTTATTTATTCTCTGAGATGTAGCTAAACGTTCTGGATATTTATATTCGTTTTCTTCTAATTTCATCGGACAGAGGTGATTTAGAAAGTCCAAATAATTAAACCCATCATCATTGGCATAACGTGATATGATAGCATCAATTTCTGCCGGCGACAAACAAAAACTATACATACTTATTAGTTGACGGAAATTATTTGTTGTCACTATTCCACGATGTAAACTGGGTTAAATATGAAAACAAATCACAATACACAGAAGTGAACAACAGAATTTACATAGTATAACTGGATTCAAATTGATGAAAAATGATGTAAATACTTCGGAATGTTGCAGACAAGAGATTCGATTGACTACCAGCAACAAAAAACTTCAAAATCAGATTAATTGCAATAATAAGGATATCCTTTCATTAGAGCATGAGAAAAAGGGCTAGTTTAAAAGGCCGAACATCAAACAGGTCGGTATTAATGAAGGCAAGCATTGAATGGGAAAACAAATTTTTGGGGTTTACTGTCTATTCACTAACTATTGAATATCATTTTGATATGATGTTTTACAACCCACTTGTTTTATGCAATTGACCCATATCCGCCTGTCAATAAGAATCGTTTGACGGTAGGATATTCAAATTATTGTTGAATACTTTTTGAAACAAATCAAACATGGCGAAGGTGTGTGATTTGGAGATTTTGTTAGATAAAACTTTATCTGTCTTACCAATATACATGCTACTCTAGGAACGGGTAAATGAAACTGGATTATTCACAAATTAAGGAAGCATTTAACTTGGGAAATGTGAAGATAAACTTATCAAGCTCATCTCGATCAGAAATATGGTAAAATCGTTGATCACCTGATTTGTGACATAAATTTAGGTGAATATAAATATAATTATTTTTATGTTATAGTCATAATTAATGAAAAACCGCTTCATAATAAATAGAATTTCAAATTATGATTTACGGACTTCGTGTTTCTACTTGGATATACCGAAGGACTTTAAATATTACTGCAAATAGTGACAATAAACAAATGGCAGTCGAGATAATGCTATTCGCTGATAAGTGAGATTAAAAATACCTCATACTGTAATCACTATACGTAAATTTCTAGCGTGAAAACTGTATTCTGAACTAATAAACTAACGAATACCTTAGTGTTATGAAAAAAATAGAGACCAAATAGAAAGTTACTTAACAATAAGTCAACAAGAAACCAAAACACTTCCATAAATAACATTTTCAAATCACGTTATTCACTACATGACTTGGAAATATAATCATTTGTTCATGATATTTTTTGCCTAAATAGAATTATCCACTGTTTACTGTTGGCAGTAAAATCTTATTTATCAGGGTAATAAGAAATCTACAAAGTTGATTTCTATATTACTGATTTAATCAGCACTAATAAATTTACTGAGATTTATAGCATGAACATCAACCCTTCTCACAAGATTAACTTTTAAGGTTGTGATTTCTTTGATTTAACCCCTTTTCCCACGTCAATAAATGTAATATGCTGTTTCAGAAACGAATGATAAAGAGACTTTTTAACAAACAATATCTAATTAATTAGCTTACAGACAGCTCTCCTCTGGAAGCATATTGATACATCAAAAACAAAGCACACAATAGTTTATACTGAATCAAAGTGGTTACAGTGAATAATATCTTGGAGCAGGATAACAGTTATAAATAACGTATATACAACGAAGCGACAAAACACTTACAAATCAAAAGCCGCAAAATTTGGAGTTAAATCTAACCGACGTTCATTTACTTTTTGTCTTAAAATTCCCATACCATTTTCATAATTCTGTTTCATTTCTTCAGTTACTGATAACCAATCTGCTGTACCTGGTTTCGGTTGGATAAATGTTTCTTGTGGTAGCACACGAGTGAGTGGTTGTTTTTCCAACCCCGGTAGAGTAAACACTGACCGTATGAAAAGTGATGAAAAAAAACAATTAAAATATCCATGATATGTAATTTGGTTAGTAGATTCTTTACAAATATACCATTCTAAAAGTTGAGCTGCTCCGTTAGAATGCCTCCAGGGAAAAGTAGTTTTCATTTAGAATTACAAAATTATGTGATCACTAAAACTAATAAGCACTGAATCCACCAGAAGAGCGCAAACATTTGTTTGGAATGAGTCGAGCAGCATAGTTTAGAAACAGAAATGTCAGTAAACTGAGGAACCTATTTCTTAAGGACTGACTTTTATGTGGTATTTGTATGAACTAATCATTCCTTTGTACTTGATGACTGTCTGGTTTCGAATTCCAAATACGATACATTCGTTCGTGCTGACCTAGTTCTCGTTGTCTAGATTGCGTTATTTCTGGAATACCTAGTTTGTATAATAATTCAAATAACTCTGTCACATTTTAGTAGGGAGAAATTGACTTTACGTGAACTAAGAAGATGCAGTATCAACAGTAATCAGTTTATTATTGGTCTTAATTCGGCAGGAATACTTGGGCTACCAGAAACTAAGGCTTCTAGTAATCAAATTTGACTACATAATTCTTACTTGGAGGAGCATATGGAGTTTTGTACTGTAAACAGTAACTTTTTCTGCTGTATCTAAAAGTCGTTAGTTTGTTAACTTAACCCACGAAATGGGTAGTATTGGGAACACCACGAAAAGTTTTTGATACATATAGTCTGTGAATGGTAGGGGATTCCAGGTGGAATATTTCGTCTCATTAAGGACTCGTCACCTAAAAGTACCTGAATCCCAGTGTTGTTAACATTGGGCTCGAATCAAGTGATTTTTTATTCAAACACCTAATGAGTTATCTATAATAATGTTCCTATTTTTATATTTATCTGACTTCTGTACATGAAACGTTTGTATGAGAAACACAGCTGAGCAATGAGCAAGATGTATTTTCTTTCAAGAAATGAATTATGAGTTTTGTATGACGCATATAAATCAAAGTGATTTATATAAGAAAATCATAATTAAGTTGCTCTGGAGAAAATAAGGATTAAATGCAACAAAATCACAGTGATAAAGTTTTAGGCCTCTAACCGGCCACCAGTAACAATTAACAACCATAATTTTTCTCACTTGACAATCATTGCCAAGTTCATATACTGCTAATGCTTTGTACTTGGACACCAAATTGGATGAAGCTTAATGAAAATACAAAGAATTTATTTGATCCAGGAAATAAATCTAAATTTTGTATGAAAATATTATTTTTTAGGTGATTTACTTACAGTCAGATTTGTGTGAATTGAACTGAGCATTATCTAATATCAGTTAATCAGTAACTTACTATTTGATCACGTTTTCAATATCCTACAATGAAACACATATAACCAACAGATATAACTAAATGACTAAGTTACATGGTTGCTCCTTTTAGTGCTCCGTTGATCAGACTCCAACTTAAAAGAACGAATGAACAGTACATGAATATAAATCTTCCATTTAACTATGTATGTTACACCTAGGCTTACCCGTTTGTGTGACGGCGGTAATAAGAAGCCAAATACGGATGGAGTTGGATGAATTTTTTTTCAGGTACTCGTTTACCTAAACAGACATCACAAGTGAGAACTGAGAAAATAAAGTGAAACGGAGAAGCTGACCGGAAAAGGCAAGTGTGCTAACTTCGTTTGACAGAATTCGACTCAATATTTATGGCCAGGCAAAAATAGGCTAAGGACGTTTGATGAATAGGGTAAGTGATGCACACATATACGCTCATATAAAAATGGTCAAGCTTAACGAGTAACTAATTGATAAGGTCAAAATTTGACTCAGGAAAAATAAATAAATTGGTTTGCCGGAAAACAGAATAACTCATGTGAGCTTGAATTAGTACTAAACACTACATTTTCAAGATGTGATTACGTGTTACAGACGATCAATTTTAGATATCAATCGCACTTAAATCGTTTAAGTCATTGGTCACCTTATTTATCACAGACAGTTATCCTATTGGACTTTTAGTGGAACCACGATCCTCATTAAGAATGAATTGCGTAGATAACTTGTGAATCTTAATATTGCTATTGTTTAGAGAATGATTTTATCCACATAATGTTGTAAAACAACTGGTGAACAAGTACATGTCATGAGTGGTTTGTATACATTTAACTATTGTAGAAAAGTGAATAGTTCGCTATGTTCTTGTCTCCTAATGTATAGATCTGTTATGAAAGAGTTAAAATCAAATTAGTATTTATTGTATATAATATTCATGAATCTTCGCCTATCATCAACATGTCGTTAGTAGACCAATATTAAACATAATACGCGAAATTCACATTCCATATAGCAAGAATAAAAAGATTATGAATAAGTAATCAAATTAAATACATAAATCTGAAGACTTAAATTTACCTGTTTCTACATCATTAACAAATTTTATCCAGTTCACCATGTTGGTATCAATTGAAGACACGTATCTGTCTGCCAAGATGTTTACTTGTGCCGGTGTAAGATCGTGCAGGTGTAAACGCGTTAGCCCTGCGGCGGTTAAACAACGTTCAAACTGAGATCGTGTAACATAACCACTACGTAAACGATCGAAATCATGAAACCCAGGTTTTAATGGTATACGGTTAACTAGAACCAAATGTCGGATACGGTTTAATAAAACCTCAACAGGCCATTGATCCCCAGCTGATATAATTACTGGCATTACTGTTGAGTGCCAATTTCGGTGAACTACACTTTTACCACAGCGTGTATCACCTATTTCAGGTGTGCGTTTTGTTATAACCTTGTTTGATACTTCAAAATTCACATCTTCTGGATTATCCTCATCGAATTTGACAGGGGCCGCAGCGGTAAACCAGTCATCTACCTTTTCGCAGAATGCTCCATAATTAATACAACCATTTGTAGGATTGGTGAATTTTCTACATAAACGACGACAATCTTCTTTACTCAGATTCAAACCAAGAAAGTATAATACTCTTTCAAATTGTGTATTAGTAATACTTCTAGAAAAACATGATCCCTAGAAAAATAGTTTCACGAAAAAGATTTTTTATTGGAAAACTTGACAATGTTTATACTAGTTACTTCAAGTTGAAATTGATGGTTAAATATCTGAACGGAGTAAGGGTTTATTTGATTGAACTATATTAATAGTCAACTATACAGTTTGTTTAGTATAAAAGACTCGTTTTATCAGCCAAAATAGGAACATGCACTTAAAATCAAGGGAAAGGCCTTTGATTTTCGCAAGAATCACGGAAAGTGATCACGGATGCAAATAGAAATTTTCTTTAGATGAAAAATTCTTAGGTTTTATATTTGACTGATTCACCAATAGACTTTCCTTAATGACTCATATTTGTGGAAGATATCTTGACACTATCATTGAAGTAAAGAGTGCATATTAGCTTAATATTTCTTTAGTCTAAGATCAAGACAACCCTCATATTATCCAGAATCCCAGAAGAATACTGAAGAGTAATAAATATAACTAGGAGAAATGTAGAGATATGATCATATAGTAAAGTGATATAATTAATTACGAATATAGAAATAGCCAGTTCATTTATCAATCAAAACGTGTTTTGATTAGTAAAAGATTACTACACTTCTTAAAGCGACATGAAGCATGACAAAATTGATTTAAATAAACCAAATAGAAGTGTAATATACTTCATGAATAATTTCAAGCAATTGGACTATGAGGTTAAAATACATTTATAATCTTTGAAATTCGATAGTGATGCGATTATGAATTCAGATTATTTATCTCGATTAAAATAATGAGAACTTGGATAAACTCAATAAAACGCAAGGATTCTGTTTTACATCCCGAGACAATATCAACAGTAAGGTCAGCTAAATATTTCTTGAATGGTATAAAGTAACCCTGTTTAATCGGTTATTAAATCAGTATCCGTCTGTAGCAGGTCATCTTTGTAGTAAAAATTTGTAAGAATTAATGGGTGAAGGTCTTTACAGTAATGAAAAACTGGCTTACCATATCATAGTCCTGAAAATATGGATATGTTAATATTCTTTTTTCACGAACTTGACGTCCGATTTCTTCGATTAGTTTAGATACACGATCTTCATCTTCTTGGCTTAATACGCATAGATGCTGTTGAAATATTGCCAAAAGGGTTATATAATTTGTAACAATCCCAACTTTGCAAGTTCTATAGAACATGCTAAATATTTCCCGTTTAAGTTTGCAAAAGTCAAATCAAATTTCCACTAGGACTCAACAAAATATGACATTTTCGATTAGATAAAGAAATATATAATTTCAAATGACTAAACAGATTCCTTAAGTAATTGAATTCAGATTGGATCTTGCAAACAAATCTCATAATGTAAAAAGAGCCTAAGACAATGTTATCTTTAGGTTCGGTAGAATAGATAACGGCGATACAACTGAATAGTATAAATAACTGATCAAAATATGTGTAATTCTCAGTGTGTATCCCCAGCATAAAGTTTTATATTCAGTGTACTTCATTTTCAGTTGTTTTTATAAGTGAATATCATAACGTTATTACCTTACTTATCCCAAAATCCGGACAAATGTTACAATGTTAAGTATTTTGTTACCTCTTTTTGTTTCTTATGTCATTTCGAACTAAACTTCATTGATTACAGTATGTAAAACGTTTTATAATAATATTACTAATGTAAATTTAGGCCGTTTGCAGCTGATGAAAAGCCTTGAAATATGATGAATTCATGTTATTCCGAAAATCCTGTTCTCGATTGATTTAATTTTATCAATAAATCAGGATATATAAAAGCTGAAATTACAATTCATTGTTGATGTTCACTTTTCACCAATCAAGTTGCTCTATTAAGTATTCTTCACAAAATTGTATTGAAAACTGAGTGATTAATTACTAATCACTTCTTTAAGTAAACACAGTCTGTAAGATGGTGTCTGTGGTCAGAAAACATATTTGACACACTTGAACTCAAGTCACATTACCTTAGGTTGAATATCCTACCTGGAGCATTAGCAGTGAAACTGTCCTAGCTAAAAGTTGTTTCCTGGTTGAATAAAGGAACGTCTTTCTTATCATGGTTATGCATTATACTGTAAACGTTAGTGACGTTATAACCAAGGTAAACCACTTCTCGACTACTTAATTACCATCTATTTATAGTTAACTAAGTACTTTATACGCTAAATAGTTATCACTTGTGCCATTTTATTTTGAGCATTTATGTAAGATAAACAATTATCTCACTGATAAGTAATCAGTAGTTTAGTCAACCATTTTTTCTTTGCGTTCAGTCAGTCAGTCAGCTACAACGCAGAACCAGGGAGCCATACCGCATCAGCACAACAAGATGAACACCGGATTCATAGCAGTGGTTAGGTCAAAGGTGGTAATATATAAGAGAAAGATTGCATATAGAGATATAGTACAAGAAGAAAGAATTGGTTCGTAGAAAGAAAGATATGAAGCGATTTTAATCTCTTAGTTTAAGGGAAGACAAAGAGTGTATACACCGACGCCATTGTGATCGATTCTGAGCCATGTCACCAAGAGTCTCCAACCATTGGTTACGATAGTCACATGGACACAAACCAAGTAGTCCGCATCTACCAACACGACTCAGACTAGAAGATGGTGACTTCAAGCACTGATGCCACGTTTTGGTTTGGCCGCCCCTAACTTTCTTCCAACCATCCCCAACACCGGTTAGCATTGCACGTGGTGGTAATCGGTGTTCAGACACACTCAACACGTAGCCCAACCATCTCATTCGATGAAGACTCACAATCTCATCAACTGATTTACTATCATTTCCTAATACCCTGCGTCTAACCTCACTATTACTTACCCGGTGATCCCAGCAGATCTACTGATGGAAATAACTTTCTCGTCGACTGAATTCTCGGGTATTGATCTCCTTCCAGGAGGTCTACTTATCGACTTAGAATACACACATGATATAGTCCTGTTTGGTGAAGACGCTGACAAAATGCAGAGTCTTCTGGTAGCACTGAGCAACAATGCCAGAATGTTTGGAATGCGCTTCTCTCCCTCGAAATGCAAGTTGTTGCTTCAGGACTGGTCTGCGTTAACACCTGAACTAAGGATAGGGAGTGAAGTAGTCGAACGCGTTGACAACTTCACTTATTTCGGAAGTCTGATCAGCCCTAATGGGTTGGTGTCTGACGAAATCTCAGCACGGATTCGAGAAGCTCGTTTGGCTTTTGTCAACTTACGTCATCTGTGGCGAAGGCGAGATATCAGTCTATCAATTGAGGGACGAGTATACTGCGTGGCAGTCCGTTCTGTTTTAATTTACGGCAGCGAAACATAGCCATTAAGAGTAGAAGACACTCGTAAGCTACTAGTATTTGACCACAGATGCCAGTATAGCTCGGTTGCTTCATCACGATAGGCAAGCCCGACCACCACGTCAAGGTAGCAACAACGGTCGGGTTTCTTTGCGTTGATTGGTATTGGTTAGAAAACAGTCACTATTCAAACCTGATTGACAGTATAGTCTGCTCTGAGTTTTTATATTACAGGCTACTTTTTCACACATAATTATCCTTAAAAAAGTGTTGGAGGGCACATTTCATCCTAGCCTAAGGCCAACAACTACGTGTATAGGCTTCCTGAAGGACTTTAGATATTTTATAGGATAATTGCCCTGGTGAATAATATAGACCTAATCAGTAGATATATTAACAATACTCAGTTAACGAAGCACAATCAGGAAACATTGGGTGACTACAAAATCTACTTTTACTCTATTTAAGACAAATTTACACTAGTTGTGTGCAGATTTAACACTATAGGTTCACTGACAATTTAAGACAATCCAAATTCTAAGGTATCTAATTTTACCCGAAATTTCAGACAATATCGCCATTCTGCTCACCTGTGAAAGTGCACCTCTAGCTGGAATAGTAATTGGTTTTAACGGATCCTTCTCCAAATACAGCGTCTGAAAAGCTGTGAAAAACAAAAGGGTAGATGAAATAACTAGTTACTTAAAAAAAACAACTTAAAGACGGATTTTAATGTGAAACAATATAAGCGATTTCATAGGTAAGTTCCGTAAATTATAGGAAAACTGATACTCATAATTATAAGAATTAACAGTAAATTTCGAGTTTCTATAGTTTCACAAAGACAGAAATTCCTATTTTAAAAGCAGCTGAATTGTTCAATTTAAGCACTTTGATTAACGAATTTATGAGTCGAATATTCTTACGAAATACCAATGAATATATGACTGTAAGTCATAAGAATAATGTGAATGATACCAAACAAAAGATGCAACACAATGACTGAATTAGAGAGGTCGAATTGAATATTATTTTAAATCTGATAACCAGTCGTTATTAAAATAATTATTAACACATAGGGAAGTATGATAGTAATCCATCTATGGAACCGTAGTAAAGAAAGATCAAGTCAAGGGAAAGTAACCTACTTACTGTAAAACCTATGGTGGTATTGTTCTATGAACAAGGTGGACTAATACGGAAAGCTAACAACCTCGATTAGGACATTCAGATGAAGAATTACTCAGTTAAAAGGTATGGGATATGTGTACGTCATTTTTTATAAAAGGATGATGATATTCGTATACTAAAGACTAATCGTGCTTAATATTCTCTTCGGTTTATACGTAACATCGCATGATTCGCAGCTTCATGAACAGAAATTGATCACCAAAATTCTTTATGAAACATATAATACTGTTGTGGATTGTTTAGATTGTACGAAAAAACGATATGGGAGATACAATTCACTAACTCTACAAAAGCCAGAAAGTTCATAAATCCTCAAGTACTTACTTGAGAAAGCCCCAATAACGTGGAAAGAATGTAGAACTCATCACATCAACTGTTATCCTTGTTAACCAACCTACGTATGTATTTAAAAGTTCTAAGCCGTCCTAGTCAGTTCATTGGTTGGTAATGTCAAAACATAAAAACCATTATTTACATGGATTCAAAAAGACGATCGAAGGAAAATCTCCCATCGCAAAAGAGAACATAGGATGAATTGTGTAGGGGAAATGAAAATAGTTTTACATCCTGATAAAAGTCTATAGATATCAAGATGCTCAATCATACGAGTTTTTCGTGAACCTCAGTGATCTTTACAATTTCCAACTACTTATAATATCTCAGTAGTAAAAGGTATAAAATAAAACTTTTTAAACCAATGTCCAGAACTTGAACATTCAAGGAAGTTATCGGTGGAAAGAAATCATCATTAGTCATGAATCAGTGTGTTGTTTGAATGAAATAATGTTTCCTTTGTACTTGTTGGATGCTTGATTTTGAATTCCAAATACAGTACATTCGTTCGTGCCTATATAGCACTTCTTGATCCAATTGCGTTATTTCCGGAATTCTTAGTTTATACTATAATTCAAATACTCCTAATTATCACAATCAGCCAAGTATAGTAGATAAATAAAATCATTTTTCTTCACCAGAATGAGATAGTAATCCGATGGTGGGATAACATGTTCGATTAATAGTCCTGGACTAGTAACATTGAGACAAATGTTGTCTCACGAAGATAGAATGTGGTTCGTACACTAAATTCTACGTTTCTTATTACATCATGCTTCAATCTAACATTGAATATTGTTACTTCAGGAAATTTTTCTTTTATCTCACTCAATAACGCTTTGATAAGTGAGATAGATTGGTTCGCTAACCGAAATTATAAATTATCAGGCATGTAAATATATCTTAAAACGGTTGTTCTTGTCCACTCCATAACTTTTCCACAGTAACAAAAGGTTTTTAACAATGTGTACATTGTTCTTTCTGTAAGTAAACTTTTTATAGACGCATTAAAATATCTTCACAAAAAACAATCATTCTTTACATACTTACGTGAGTCAATTTCTCTACAAAATTCGCGATAGTTAATGAACTGAGGGTTTGTTGTTGAACGGTAGTAGTTTGCAAGCATTTGAACCTCCTCGCGACTTAATTTAGCTTCCTTACCAACAGATGATAGGAGAGCACATGTGAACTGATGTTCCGTTACTTCATCATGTTTTAATTTATCATAATCCACAAAAAAGTCCATAACACGTATACCACGTTTCCGAATAGTACATTTTATGCGGTCAACAATCATATGTTGTGATGGAATTAATAAATTATCTTTCTGGGAGATATGATCAATATCTCTGTCTTTCTGCATAAGGATGAAAATTTAAATGCACAGTATGATACATAAAACAGTATTATTCAGCCACATATACATGATCCAAGTTCATTTCAAATTTAAAGTCATAATAATATGTTAGGATTCCACTAATATTATTAACAACAAACTTGATACAAAAAGTCATTCCTTAAAGTTATCATATTGAGTTGAGTATAGCCAAAGGAGAATATAACTAATAAATACTAGCAACAAATCATCAATTCGTAAATCAGATAAGTCTAAAACAAAGACAACGCTTGAGATTTTAAACCAGATATAAACAAGATACATTCTCTTCAGTAGGACAAATTTTGCATTAAAATTATGCACCGTTTTAGATACCTATTTCAGCTGTTATGAGTACCTTGACTGGTAAACATTTATCATCCTTCAAGTTATGAAACACCGAGTTCGTGAAACCATGTTACGTTTGAAACGAACTTTTACTGTCGTTCTGTTTTTAAACATTTGACGTAATATTTTCGAAATTATTTTTACAGATTTCTGTTCGCATCACAGCAAATGATGACTTAGTTGTTATTCATTCACAAAAGATGTATTAATTTCCAGAAGTCCATTTTTTGGTTTGCATAAGAGACAAACTTAAGTTAGTTACTCATAATCCCTATTTCGTTAAACTACAATACTATTACTGGGGCCAAGGGTGTGAGGTTTGTATTTAACAATTGCACTCAAACTTCTGATTCAATAGTTGTATGTATTTACACAGTATCCCATCATGGCTTTTGAAAAGTTATTATCAGTGTCAAATGTAGCATTTCGGCATTTTCTGTAGACTTTAACTTACCTAGATTCCATAATGCGCATTTGCGAACAACTGAAGCAGTATAAACCAGATGGATGGGCTTTAAGGTTGGAATTATTCATATTAATTAGGTAATACAACTATCAAAGTAAAACACTGATTATGAAGTTTTTACTCTAAAAGTTGTGTGCTAAAGAACACAAACTTGAGATTTCATAAGTATCAATACCAAGGTTGAAATTGATAGCTTCAAATAAATTCAACATAGGGTGGAAAGTTAATAATAAAAATGTTCTTTTGTTACACGCCAATGAGCAGAATAATTGTATTTCTAATCTGTAGACACAGTTTTGTGTAGAAGTGAACAAAACCGTATTTTTACTCTAAATAAAGCGTTTATTGGTGTGTTAGTTGTCTCGTTATTTAATTTAGTATATAATGCTTTTGTCGTACCTTGGCGGTAAAAAAAACCGCAGTATCAATTCAAAATCTTTCATTAGGACTGTTATTTACAGATAGACAGTTTTGTTTTAAGATATTTTTCAATAATATTCTTAGGAAACTTATTAGGATGTAAGATGTTTATTATAATTTAGTTTTATTTTAGTTCGTTTTCTTCTGAAGTAATGATATTGATCGCTTTTTTGTAAAGATTCAGCACTAGCAAACCTTTTGCATTGAATGGATATGCAGACTTAAAATCAATGTGTCGGTTTTCGATATATGACTAGCTTTAGACACAAAATTATGTATACAGGTTAGGTTGTGTTGATTTCGGTGCGTTCTTTGGTAAAGAGTCTTTCCGCGAGATCACAACACGTGCCAAGGAACACTTAAGGTACACAAAAAGACCTGGTATTCCTACAGAATTGGACATTTTACAGGTTAATCAGCGATAACAGCACATGATTTTTTCAATAGTCACCAAATCGATATTAAAAATACCAAAATAAATCAGAAAAGCCTTTACAGATATAGAGGCGAGTATCCGAAGCGTTTCATGTAATGCTAAATTCTTCTGCCCTCAATCGGAAAGGTCTGAATATTCATCCAACCTGGATTATTGATCCATACAAGAGTAGTGAATATGAACATGAGTGGTGACAACCGAATGTATCTGAACACGAGATTACAGAATATCTCACTAAAATCTGAGAACCATAAAGTAAATCTTCAATTTGCAAAATATCAATCCATTGTCTTAAGCTTGACTGTTTCCTTTGCAAATATCAACCCATCGTATCAGATTTCATTGTTTCTGCATTTTCATGCCAACTGCCTTCCGTTCTCGTTCTTTCCTTCTCGATCTTCTACTGAAATACATTCTATTCCTGACTATAGTTATTTATTACTTATGTGTACATTGGTGACGCACACCACACAACCATATCTGACCTTAGTTATTTTCCACACAATCTACACACACCTACTTGATTTTACAAATGCAGACATCTTCCATACCCACACTCTGACAAACAAATTAATACAGTAACAGGTCATACAAATTTACCTTGACCAAGAATCACTTGACATTGAAGTATTTAGGCCTATTGGAATTTGATTGTGCCGAAAATATTCTGCATCGGTTTATTTATACTATTTGGACTTGTGTCGACCTAATTCAGCTGTTTATTGGCTCCGAATAAATGGCTTACATTAGGCGACAAGACGTTATAAATACAATTTTAGTACTCATTGGCATGTAACATAAAATATAATTATTATAGGCTTAATATATTTACCAAGACTTACTACAAGTTTCGTGTTGTCTTCCAAAGCCTTTTCGTACGAGTCAATCGTTTTAAGGTCTTTTTCAAAAGCCAGATAATCTACAAAACCAGGATTAGTTAGTGATTTATAACGCTGAACGAGTGACATCATTTCTTCATCACTGATATCCTTCGGACCTGGAAACCCTCTGAAAAACTGCAAACATTTGTTAGAAAGTTATGAAAATTAACAGACTTGGCTTTCGGTCACTTCACCTAAGTTATGAACATCATACTGTTTATAACATTGGCGTATTATATAACCTTGGTTAGAGATAAATTGATTGATTCTGGAAAGCAGTGGTTTTATATACTCCAGTTTTTCATCATTGTACAGCTTATGCCGTGATTTTGTGCCTACGATCGGAGATCTAATCGGTTAAAGGTAATAAAAAAATTACTCGATTGTTTGGAGAACCTTGGATTCCGGTGTTACACTAAAATCATTTTCATTATATTTACCTTCTATTTCACGAACAAATTTCCTCCAGTTAATATATCGGTTCCCATCAATTCCGTATTTTTTAAAAATAAGTTTTTCCTGCGAAACGTCAAGTGGGACACCGATTAGATTTCTTAAGATTCTTAAGAACTGGTTTCCTGGAACTAATGGATTCATGTTTATACTATATTACCGGTGACATATCCAGATCTTAAGTTATCATAATCAAGAAAGTTTTCATCAAATCTGCATCGACGATCTTTTGCAATGTCTCGAATGTAGTTTTCAACATTTTGCACTGCATCCAAAGCCATATGAAAATCAAATGTATTCTGAGGCGTTACTAACACTAATTTGATAGGATCATTCAATAAAACAAATATGACAAACTTCACAATTTAGGATTACTGATAAAGTCGTTAACATTTCTATTCACCATTCTAACATTTTCTATATCGTGTACAGTTATCGTTTTTTTCAGTTTGGAACGATAAATGCAAATATACATTAACCAGTAACGAGTTGGACTAGTAGTGTGTTCTTCAAATTTTTCAGACCCAAATCGGTCTACACTCTTCAAGGAAGTCAGTTGGGACTGTAACTACTACTGATCCAAGAGTGAATTCCACAAAATCTTATTCTGAAAGTGGTTGTTTAACTACTGAGATTTCCTCATCTAACATGTAAGTTATATTTTCTTGTATTCTGTTTAGTCTCAGGGAGTATATGTCGTCTATTGAAAAGACAAGTGTGAAGAGTGGTATACTTTTTCACGATCAAAGAAACAATACCCAATATCATTATAGCTACTGCATATCAGTAAGTTTATCTTCTCTCGTGTCTTGTTGTTAACTTTTTGTTCCGGGCTATTAGACATCATAAAAAGTGAGTACTCCCAACATCCGACTGCAGAATTCTTAGTTAATTGGATAGTTGCTTATGAGTTCTTACGTACTGAGTATAAGTGAGTGCGCCGCTCATCTAGAGTACAAAAGACTTTCTGTTTAAATTTTTGTATGCTGATTTTAATACAATTGCTTCGTATTCATTGCTCTAGTGGCACTAATTCTAATTAGAGACCATGTGAATTATTAAGGTTATGGTTATCAGAAGATTGCGAAAATGGGATTAAAATATAACATTTCAGCACCTTATGACGGTTGCATTTAAGTTAACATATCGGAGTGATAAAGTAAGTGTTGTCGCCCAGAATGAGTCTCCAAAATAAGTAGTTTTGTAAGTCTTCGATATTTGATTCTGACCTTACTGGACACACCCTAGCTGAAGGCCCTAATTCATGCATTCACGTGCTACTCATCGCCTACAACCGTTAGCCAGCTTAAATTAAATGCTTCCCGAGATACCGATAGCCCTTCAAATGCATCTTCGAACCTCTTCACCCCTGACTTCTGATTTGACTGGGTTGGCATACTTCGATTATATAAGTGTCGCAGGTAAAGCCGTTTTCAAACTCCGAATACTTGTCGCATCGTTAAAGCAATAACACTGTGGCATTGAAGATCCCACTTGATCTTTGTTTGGTCGCTTCAAAACTTCACTGTTAGCCATTCATAACTAACATGTTGTGGAATGCAGAGTAGTACATTATGAGTTGGAATTTACTCTAATCGTGAAACCAGTTTTATTGAAGTTTGTCGTGCAATAATAATTTATGCATGTTCATTATCTAAGAACATAATACATGATTTGGTAGTTTAGTTACGTTTTTTAGTTAGATCAATTCGAACTGTTAATTTTACGAATTGGATACGTTCACTAAACCGATGACTAATTAATATCATGTTCTGCCCGTTCAAATTTAATTAATGACCGAATATTTTAAGTGACATATTTCATAGCACATTTTGGTTTTTTTATCAGTTGTGCTTCACCGTTGCAGTCAGGAGTTCATACATAGAAAACACTGATTTACAATCATGCGTTATTTGTTTTATCGCGCCATGTTGTCCTTGTTTCATTCAATGAACAGATAGTAGCGGTTCTAATTCTTAGCCATAACAATCATCCATACCACCAACATTCTTAAAAACAATTGTAACATCGTGGTTAACTATTCTTTGTTTCCTAAATAATTTTTTTATCACTACTGTTTTAAATATTGTTCACTTTCCCATATAACGGATGGGTTAGTGTATTTAAACGCTGACATTGCTATTCAACGACATCAGACTTTAGCCAATGAAACTCACGCGAGTTCTGTACTGCAAACGCCCTTATATTGTGAAGAATAAGATTTCTACGATCAGAAAGTGTCTATGCATCCACCATTTCTTAACCCTCATAGACGCTTGACTCTCTCTCTCTCTCTTTGTCCAAGTGGCAAAACTGGCATTAATGGGGTTCACAGACGAACTCCCGTTCTGACTCAAAAACAAACCTATAGATTCGAGAGTGGACTGTGATTCTAACGGGGGTACAACAAGAAACTATCCCAAGATGTGCACTAATCACCGATTCCACTACGGATCCCTTAAAATACCTTAGTTCATAAACTGTCGTCTACACAGACAACATCATATTATAGTGAACTTTTATAAATGGTAGGGATTCACTGCAGCTCTAAGGATATCTGCAACTACCCGAACAGTGAAGGAGTCACAGCAGTTTGTGAACCAGAGTGCTAAGATGTAAATTAGTATTCCTTCTTACTACAGAAAAGCAAGAGTTCCCCCTTACAGCAAAGGTGACCTGGTCATGGTGAATAGCATGATAAGAGGACCGGACTAATCCAGCAAAGCGCTTCCACCTTAAGCCCATGATTATGTTCCACGAAGAGACCTTCAAACAATCAGACGTCAAAGAGAGGAGACATGTGAGTTCTCGTATTTTTTGCTCCAAGTTTGTCCTACTTAAAATGCTTTCTCAATCAAAGTGACACTGTATTCTTCAGTAGATGGTTTCAACTAAAGGCTCGATAATCGTGTAAGCAACCATGGATTATCGTCTTCGAACAGGCGTAGCTACTTTTCACAAACATTAAATATTTTCACTGCGCGATCTGTGACCGAACAGTTCTGAGGAGGTGAAATAATAGTAGTCGTTTAGGTTAAAAACAGTATCCTTGTGACATACCACTTAAATCACATTTATGAAACACTTGGCTTCGTCTCACACTATCATTAACACTTCTGATATTTCAGAAAAAATCACGGTTGTACCCATTAAAAGCTCGTTAGCATTGTTATCTGTAAACACTGTCAAGAAACAGAAAATAATATGTTCAGGTTAACGTTTTTAACTGACCGTTTATTGATTTACTTAACTGCTTAGTTGCTTATCGTCATAAACAGCTCTGGGCTCCACTTGGATCCATTACTGACCACCAGCTACTCATTGCAATTCAATCTCAATAAAGTACATCAACCCATATACTGAACATTCGAACCCTACTAAGATTATTCATATTCTAACGCATGAAAACTTATTCCCCTGTTTAAAAAGCCAACATCTCTTATAACAACACAACTATGTAACTTATTACAATAAATCCTGTAGCATTCATAGCAATCAGAACTCGTCTGTAAACTGGAATACCCCATGTCACATATTCTTATTTGAAAACAAACTATAAGTATTATGACTACAACATACTGATTGACAGTTACAGGCCCATCGTTCCCAATAAAAGCGACACGTAATTAAGATCGAGATTGTCTTCAAATACTCAGACTTTTAACCTCCAAATATTGAGTACAACGACAGAAAAAATAAATATTTCCGATTGTACTACCTCCATACTGTTCCGTTATCTGGCTACATAAACTTAACACCACGAAGTATTTTGAACTTTGACGCTGCTAGAACGGATAGACCGACTCAATGAGCCGCATCCGTTTGAAGCAGAGGAGGATCGTTTCACGTTCGATATGATTATCCTCACCACGTCTCCTGTCACATACGAAGTTTTCCAAAATGAACTATCCTGTTCTTCCTCACATCCTAATATTATTGCTTATGTGTGTTCAGATATATCCCTTCTTACTATTTTTCGCGTCGATATTACTTTTATCTCTTCTTGACCGATAAGCTTTTTTACTCTTGCTCTATTCTAATTGTGTGATTACGTTAGGCCCACGTGGCTGGTTGCTGAGATAGTATCCTCTAAACTTCCTTAGAACTCCTCTCTTTCTTGTGTGAACGCAACCATTTGAACATATTACACACCAACCTCCAAACATCGTTTGAATTTAATACGGCCATTTTTGATCTAAACCAACCTCTACAGGCATCGCTGAAGGACTAGAACCGTACTGTCACAACATGAAAGGAAATAAATAAATTGGTTATAAGACTTAACACGACATGGCACTCATATATAAACTGTAGTTTATGTTGGCTTTCAAATGGCTTTGTCTTAAGTGGTATTCTTACACAGAATAGGGCTGATCCTTGTTTTATTACATATATTTTAGGACCCCACTTATGAAATACAGAGGCATCACCATTCTAGGTGAAAATTTCGATACTGAACTGCATAACACTAACTTGGTGCTGTTTAGAACAATCTATCACAACGAAAACGCTTTTAAACTTTGGATAGGTTGTAAAATTTTGTTTTTGGAATTCATGTTCATGATCTTAAGTTTCTACTTCGTCTAACAAAATAGTATCACAATGTAATCCACTCCGAGTTTAGAACACACGATATCGCGCATGAATCTATGCTCTCATATCAAAATATGTGATGAGCAAATATTTGTGGACAAGGTATGAAATCGCACTGACAATTGCCCGGTTATTTCAGGGGTGAAGAATAGTCGACTCTATGTAAGTTTTCACACTGCTTTCAGTAGGTCGATAAACGACCAGAAATAACTGTGAAGTTAAATTTATCCGTGAGTCTTGTTCTTGACCATAGGTCTTGTTCCATTTAAGTTTGGATGCTTCGGGGTTAGAATCATCTATAAACGGATATGAAAAATGTCTAAAACTAATTACACAAATGTCTATCATTTGGCTTGTGACATAAAGAGTAATCAAGTCCTCTGTTGAGACTATACGGTGTTTGTTCTACTGTAAATTGTACTAAATGTTATTTGTCTCGACATGAACCTTCTTATCCTCCCAGGTTTTGCAATATTTTGTAAATGTCAAAGAACATTTTCATCTGACTTGTGACATATAAAGGCCTTATGTTTTCGACTTAAGCCATGTCATCATTTTGCCACTTGTGTATTTCTGCGTGATGTCTACAAACATTTTCTACTTCACTTAGTTAGTAACTGAACTTTTAAGGAAGGATGTCTCCGTGTTGCTAGAAGTTTCCAGAAGAAGGCAGTTGTTAGGTTTGCAGTGAACTTTTTAATGCAGTCACGAAAATTTTTCTAGACAGAAATTTGAACTTGCAAACGACTGACAAGTGTCAGTCATAAGATACAAAAAACCATTCCATTTAACTCTTTCTTCTTGTATATTTTCTAACAGTATGAAATAGATACCTTAGATCCAAAGTACGTAAACAAAGTACAAAGCCACGCACTACTTTATCTATCACAAATACTATGGGATAAATGGCATTTAAGTTCTGACTTTACCGACGACTTATACTCATGAAGCTGCTGCTCATACACTGGTGTAAATTTTTATTTCTTAAATGATTTAAATGATTTCACTTATCTTAATGTATATATGTATATATATATCTGCGAAGTCTAAAGCCAGCCCAGTAATCTACATAAATATTATGCACCAAGGATTCCATGTTGTATGAAACACATGCTGTCGAAGAGAGCAGTACTTATTACTATCGCCGAAAAATACACACGTAATTGTTTTTTGTATTACTCCATCAAACTCAATGAACAAAATATCGGAAATATACGATCGCCATCCTGGTCTCAAAGAAAGATAAGCGACACCTCGTGTTTAATTGCTGACTTATTAATCTAACGAGCATATCAATTAGTCCGTTAGATAAATATAGTCAGGGAAAAGTAGTCCAGCCAAGTAGATCGATATGGTCTACTAACTGCTAAGTGACATAATTTTTATAGCGAACGTCACTTCTTGGCTAACAAAGTACTTACGACAGGAGACTGAACGGTAACTTGAAAAAGCAACTCTTTTCTCAAGGCCATTAAGGTACCGATACAATTTACCTTGTTTTATAGTGTATAGACAATTTTTCGGAGCCGACATCTCCATATCACAGTTCTGGTTGTGGTCAGTATTGTATATGAGTGTACAGCTCGTAGTAGTATATTAATGTGTGACAATACTCGACAGAAGTACGCATGATTCATATTCTGACTATTGCTATATAAACAGTTGTAATTGACAATGTTGTCAATAATCGTACCAGTGAATGAACTTACCGTAATCGCTGAACAACCGGATCTCTGTGCCGTTCTTCACTAGTTCTGATTTGACACTTTCTGATAAATAATTGCTTTCATATTCTGTTTCCGGAAAGGATGACGATACTCCAACCACAACAGCTTGTGTTCACGTTACTCACGGATTTTAGCGGAGCATTTCATAATGCAGCTCATTTGGGACATGTTCAGAATTTCCGTGAATTCTCAATAATAAACAAGAAAGGATGCATTATATATATATGTATAAAGACACAAAGTGATTTCCCTCCTTAAAAACAACTTTAGTGCTAATATGTTTTATCTTTTTGCCCTCTCTACGATCAAGCACTTCTGAAGTCATTACAGAAAGATTCAAAAATAATGGTCGAATAAAGTAAGGGTAGATCACCCTTCATCCTGTCACCCGAAAGAACTACAAATGATTTTATTGCAGTTTATCAATTATTTAATAATAATTTTCCGTCTAACGCGCTGCATTTTTTCACCTTCCATAACAGAGCAACTACAAATACACCCAAAAAAGGTCCACTGGCCCGGACTGACTACCGACTTTGTCATTGGATTGTCGATCGATAGGACTCTATGTAGAAATGTAGTTGAATCTTCGCCTGTCAGTTTACTCTAAGTGGAAGTGAATCGGCCCAGATGCTACGACTAAAACATCCTCTTTACCCTTCCGTTCTTCGCAATCCCAAATAGAGCGGTCTTTAGTAGTGTATGATTCGACCAAAGGGATGGAATCCCCAAAGAGTAGATAGTGCCAAAATTTCTCGTTAATATAAATGACTTTTAGCATATTGATATCGATATTAGTATCATTAATTTTATTGGATGTATCCTTAACTGAATGTATCTGGTCAACAAGGCTATGTTCCAGCATCTCGTGCCTCACATCTTGTACGACAACCAGACGCCTTACATAGCGTAAGCGCCCAACACATCGATCGTTGGCGAAATATATCTTTTAGTCCTTCTGAACTAATTTTGTTCTTAAAATATGGGGGACGACGAGGATAAATCCAACACCAAAAAGTTGACTGGTGATTATAACCCAAAATTTCGATCTATAGGAACAACTTCACTTTTACTTTAAACAATCGGAAAAATATTGCTAAACCCATATTAGCCTGTCGTTAGAAAGTATATTAATCCATATATGTTTGCCTACAAACTCAAAAGAAACACCTTGGATACTTTTTTGCCCTACATCAAAATTTAGTTTTCAGCGTGAAAAAACGTAAGAATTATGCTTAATATGCATTTCTAGACTGCAAGCATCCCTTTGATGTTATTTGAAGACTGCTGCTATTTAACAGGTTTGTCAGTATTCGCATAGATAGGTGAGGAAACAAACAGCTGTTTTCCTACCCCCTGAAAGCGAACACTATACTGTCCTTGGAGCTATGAACCCAACAGCACTGCAAACTCAGGATTTACAATAAAGAGCTATTCTTACCTCTTTCTTTTCCCTATTTTTCCTGCGTGGTCTGCCACATTCAATGGAGAACACTTGATAAGAATATGGACGATCTTGTCGTGTTTCTTACCGTCTAAAAACTACTGAAACGATTTAGCTTTTTGTCGACCAATCAACGGTGGCCATTTTTGATGGTCTAACACTTAATCCCTTAACGTATTAATAAATTTATCTCACCCTGGGACGTAAGCAGAGCCTAAACACATGGTTGGAGTCCCGTAAGGTTTGAATTGCTGGAGATTCCATAATAAGAGTTCGTCAAAGGCCACATATCTATATGTAAGGTTTTCTCTCAATTCATTTTTGCCTTATGATTTCTTGATCTCAAAGGCCGAACCGTAGCTCCTCCCTTGACACGCTGGTTGAGCTTCCTATCTTAATGATCCGGCCGTCCCATATTAACTAAAATACGTGTCTCTTTAAATTTTAACATTCCAGACAGGTTGGTTGAAGAACAGTAAGGCCAAAAGCAGGGACCCATGATCCGAGGGTGTAGTCGCACCGTTGACCGTAGAGGGGTCTGACAAGAGTAAGATTTTATTCGTTGACAACCAGCATCTGCAGAGGCACAACACCCCTACAACGGGAGAAAAATATTAGGAAACGATGGTTTTGAAAATGTCACACGCCATATTACCCCACGGATTGCGGCCTCCAGCGGTAAGGCCTCTTGAACCACAATACTGGCACATAGAAAATGTTTTACTAGAAAGGCGTGAGCGGCCGACCTTAAGCAGCTGTTCATTGGGCTCCGAGCTCAAGCTCTCAGGTTGATAAGACCACTATTAACTTAGCCTTCTTCTCAGATTCTTTTGGGAGAAACGGCTCAACAGTGTGAGACACCGTAAAGTGAAAACCGCCCTCATACCTCTATAACTATCCAAAATCATCTTGTTAGCGAACGAACCCCTCCCCCACTTCTTAATAATTATATCCTCATTACTATATATCCTCGTATATCTTTATCGTCAAGATCCACAAACGCTAACTATTTGAGTTTACTAAATGCTATTCCTGGTCTCATGAAATCTCACTCAAGATATCAAGTCAAAGCTTCTAAAGTCCAAACCTTGTATCATGTATGATAACTGGCTTCTTTAGTTATGACCATCTGATCTAGAGTCATTCATGAGTCCCGCCTCCCTAGAGCACGCGTACGGGATCAAAGTATAGTCATTCATTTGACTGCACCGTGCTAATAAAAAGAACTGGCATAATTAGATTTTCGAGTACTTGGTCATCCCACTAATTCTCCTCGTGACCACGCTGTAGGTATAGCGGTAAGATCTCTCAGGCTGGATTCTAATAGACAGTCGCTAATGCTTTGTTCGACTTAACAGGGTAGACAGGACTGGAAAAGCTGGGGGCGCAAGCCATTCCTTCTTCGCTTTCTCTGCCTACACTCACAGTAACTGCAACTCCAAAGGCATGAAAGGTGACTTTCGTATTAAGCAGTGTAATTTCATACCAAATACTAGACTTAAAAAGAAACCATGTGACGCGGAGACCCTCACAATCGACTGACCAATAAACTCAAATAGATCGTACTACCATTATCCCTCATTGAAGAGGTTCAATAGAAGACCGTCGCTCATTCTGGAGCGAATGTTTAGACTCGGATCACGCCAGAGTGCGAGTACGAGTTTACCTGCAACAGCGAGAAAACCCCTTAAAGTTTGACTTACTCATTTGCCTATTATCTCCAAGCGACCTCAATGGCAAATTGATGTAGTCTGGTGAGGTTGAAATGTCTATGAGGAATCTAACGCGATGGAGGTTAACATGAAGTAGTGTTTCAACTCCTACGATCTGAAGAAATGGTTTTGTTCAAGCAATTGGATTGACTGAGATTTCAGCTAGATCCTATGAACTGAACATCATCCTATTTGAATTTTCTCGATCACTAATCATCCCAATTTATAAGAAAGAAAAAAATTCCTCTTGTAATAATCAAAGGGGATCAGTTTGACTAACACAGTGTCCAAGATATTAGGACAAATAATTCATTAACCCCTAACTAAAGCGCGTGAACAGTGAATTAGAGAAAAGCAAACTAGTTTCAGACCTGGACGTGGATTTGTAAACCAAATATTTACCCTTCGGCAAAACCTGGAACATAGATATACTTTTTGACGAGAAGCTGTAGTTGTGTTCCTTGACTTTGAAGGATCGTTCGAATATGTTGATCATGAGGTTATATCCCAGTGTCTGCGTTAAAAGTTGTGCCAAAGATGTACGGGAATCCTGTTTAGTCTGTCTATCAGAACACGATTGGCCGAGTCAAGGCTTATGGTATATCTGATATTGACGAAAAATTCCTTTGTGTTGAGCAAAGTGCTTAAGAAAGTTAGCGGGATGAGTAATGATACTTTTGAGGTCGTTATGAATATAGTCGTGAACAGATATTCAAAAGCTTGCAAAATTCTGGCAAATGTTATCTCATTAAGTACTGACCATCTGCTTCATTAACATCCCGTTTTTTGTATATCGTCGGGTAGAACGAGACACCGATACATGCACCCAAGCAAAGGCATAAAATCTCAATAACGTTGTATGTATTATATATTCTACATGACGAATAGGCTGTAAGAAGTGACCGAGTCGAAAGCTTGTATTTTGAAGCGTTCTGCTAAATAAAATTTCTATATTTTCTTATCTTTTTGGAGACATTCCGCTTAATCTACGGAAAGCTTTTTACTTATTTCGTGTATACATATATGTAGTTATCGATTTACTTTCCTTCCATACGAGAAATTTCTTCGAAATGTTGTGTACTGAGAACTGTATATTGTACTAAACATATTATATTATATAAAGCCAATAATAATAAAAATAATAAAAAACTAAATAACTTCTTCATTTTTAACCTGTATGTATGCTAGGAAGAACTTGTGAGGAAATCTTACAAGGAGAAGAACAAGAGGAAACGTGAATTGAGGACCCTGTAAGCAGTCAGTGACAATTATCAGTATAGTAAATACAATTAAGGCTGTCTGAGGGTCGAAATTAGATATCAGTGAAACAGACTTTTTAATATTTCACATCCCTCTCAGTAAAGACGTACCACCTTAGTTCTCGTCAAAGTCTGAGTTAGGATAAAGTCGAACCACATCTCTGTGACGTCTTCTTGAAATATCTTGATCCTCTTTCAAATGATGTGATCAAACGTGAATCTTTGAAAGTTGTATAACTAGTAAAAAGGTAATCATTTGTTTCTCATCGCGGATTTATTATAAGGTCAATTTTGAATACTAGTATTCCAGCTCTGACTGACACAAGTAATGTGCCATCCTTTTGTAAATCATACGCCACTCAAGGTCACCCCTGTCACTGGTTTTACAGTACAGTAAGTATCTAGTTATAAACGTTGCGGCCGATTGGCAATTTTAAGCATTTGTTTTCCAGACTTGAAAACTGCACGTTAACTTCGTCTTCTCCTTTAGTTGAAATTAAATGAACGTATATGTGCAGTTTTTGTTATTTGACATAGAATAAAAAGTTAACTTTTGGTTGATTCGGGAGACCTCATATACAGAAATATCATATGAGAAGCAGCTACGGAGAAATACTAACTGAACTCTGATCACTTTAATTGGGCACCATGTCTATGTTGTTCTTGTATATCAGACGAGTTAGATAGATGCTGACAAATTTAATACAGATAAGCTAGACTTGTAGGGAATTTAGAAGTAGTCAGATAAGGAAAAGATCATCTGGTGAACTTACTACTGACGAGTTTGGAATTAGTTGAATTACTCTAGCTTGGACACAACAGTGCTCAAGACGGCAATTGTTTCTGTGAGTTTTAGATGTAAAGTGTAAAACACTGAACAGTGAGCGTTGGGAATCTCTTAATTTGGTGCCTATTTTCTCACTTCTGCCTGGGGATTCGTTCAATAACTGCGACATTCGTTTCCTAGAATAAACTACCGCTTCCTCTTGTCCGTGTTTTAGTAATTCCCTGTGATGATCATCGTCTGTTTTATCCGATCGCCATGAATAAACATATTCTTATAAGATGTTTTGTGCCGTTTGGGCGGTAAATCATACTTCATCCTTTCATCACTTACAACTAGTTAGGACTAGTTATTTTACGTCGTTTCAAGTCCTTGATCTTGTTTAATGAGAAGTTGTGGTTGTGTCCGAGATGTTGCTTATCAAAGTCCCAGTGAATAAGTAGGTTCGACTTTGTCAGACACGTAGTTTTAAACTTAGCAGGTTGTGATACTGGATGAATCTCCGCTTTACCACCCTATATTTGTTTTCTGAGGCTACTGAATCATCCTGGTAATTGCTACTGTGTGCCGATTTGGGCGATGGATATGTGAAGTTTACTGATACTAATAATAATAATCTAAAATGGGTGATCCTGGACTCTGAGTAGACTATTGATTAGTCCAGGTTTTAGAAAATTCATAACCATTTTTAAGTCCCTATTATTGTGTGTATAGCTAGTCAGTTAGCCTAAACCTTATTGAGGATTGTAGTAAAAGTGATGTGATGATGTAGAATCTTTTTTCAACTATAGTAGAGTACCATAAGACAAGGAAAAATTTTTTCAATATAGTTGTAGTTAATGTTGAGGTAACTAGAGTCTTCGATGAGCTTGGTTTTTAACTATCACATTTTGTAAAAGTTGTTTATTAACATAGTCTTCCTATTGAATTCATACATAGCAATAGATAGTTTTAAACCTCACTAATTATCTTATTAATTCTCTGCATGATAGCACTGATCTGTACTTATACCATCCCTTAATTTCTAGAGATGGAACTAATTGTGTTGGTAAAGTCAACTGCTGTTAACATTCCCATAAAACTGGTTCTTAAACGTCTTGTGAGGTCTTCGTCGAAAGTATAGAAATATAATTTCGATTATCTGTAATTTGGTTTAATTGACTCGACTTAACAATATGCTGGGATCTCGTGTACTAAGTTTCAAGTCACTTTCTTCAGGCCTGGTGCTACTACTCGGCTACAGAAACTGAAGTAGAGCATTTTAAGTTTCAGGCTTAGTGATGTAAAACCAAGTGCTTTCAATGAAAAGCATGACAGTAGACAGGAGGAATGTGTGGCCATTGTGCGAAGTTACAAAACCTTTACATAATACTTACACATAGCATTTAATCGTCCGTTTGCAGCTTCCGGTGTGTTATGCAGTCTGGACTGTTTTCTCGACTAGCTTCCAAGTTTTCTGCCAACACCGTGCTTTTTGTGCACTGAAACCCTTCACTCTGTTAGATGATTGTTGCAAATTCGACGCCACGTCCTGATGCACACTAATAAACACCTTTGTGAATACCGTCCACTACATCAATACCTAAGCCGTTGCTTCGAAAAAGGTAATCAAGAACGGTCCCATGAAAATTATATGCAGATAACATGGAGGGTCCTGTTGTCAATGAATCTGGAGAAAAAATAGTATTGAGTTTATAAGATATGATCTTAAAGCTTTTTGAATGGCATATCATAAATTGTGTACGAAACGTCATCCATTAAACAATACCGTACCAATATCTGCCATCGTCATTTTTAAAGACGGTGCGCTAGTATAACGTTTATGTGATCGAAACTAGTTTCTTTTAGGACACCAATCCGTTTGCCTGTATGTTTATATCCATACAGTATACCATAGAGTTTCATTCCTACCACACAGACATGAAGTCTTCCGTTTCAGATTGCTCATTCTCAAAGGAACCATCTTGCTATGTCTTTGTCCAGTGGAAGTTTATTACGCTCAGCTCAACTAGGTAATAAAGTTTAGTTTTTCCAACGTTTTCAGTATTTTTTAGACAACCTTTCAGATGCGCAGGGGTTAAAAAAAAGAAGAACTACGCCGAGACCCCTTCTAGGTACCGACCTTCTGTACTTGTGAAGACTGTTCGTGGTTTTCAGTTTAATGATGGAGACTTTGTCTATAAAGGTGATATCTTAGTTCGGCAGGTACATTGTTTTTATTGGTCTTTGTTCATTTCTAAAGCGTGAATAATTTTGTAACGGTTGTGCTGTTGATATCTCTATTTTGTTGCAAGTGATAAAGGTATGCATAAAGCAAAGGGTAACATGTGAACGTATATATATCCATAGAATATCATCTGACAAGGATCTGACAAGATGAAATTGTTCTCTTTTGTAGAATATGTCATTAGGGCTGGGTAGTTTGTAGTGTTTTTTTTGCATGACTACGTAAAACTCATGAGCAGTCCGTCAATCATGACCAGTACAAAGCCTGGCACAAATGCGCCTTATCCGAAGTCTCCATATTACACTAGGACAAGGAAGGCTGGAATAGTGTGGTAAGTGCTAATGAGGAAGACCAGATATGGGGAGTGTGGTGTGAAACGACAATGAGAAGAGATATATGAAGGGATAATGAACTCCAGATCTAGAGTACGATAAAGTTGGCACGTTTGTTTCATTATGACCGCTTCTGGGTCATGTTACTCCAACCACAAATCACACGGACTTCAACCAAGTGGTTAACATCCACCACAATGAGTCAATCAAATAGTCGCTGGCTTTATGGATTGATATCACGTCTTGTTTTGGTTATCCCTAGCATTCTTGCAGCTTTCTCTTACAACAGACAGCATACCCTATCAATGTAAAAAGTTGTCGGGCGTACATAACACATGTCCCAACCACCTCAATCGATGAAGATTCTAGGCGGTATATATTTAGGGTCTATACATTGTTATGTAGATTCTTTGAATCTTAATTCTTGGCCGACTAACTTTGGTTCACCCAAGGTATGTCTTGCATTTGTAAACAGCCCACGTTTGCTGAGAGGATACTTATGAAACATCACAATTGTTTTCGCTTTCTCCAATTTTAATAGTGACCTGTAATCCAGTGTAATGATCATCTATTTTATCGAGTTTGTTTTATTCATATCTTTTAAGTGTAACTGGCTCATCGTATCATGTATAAAGTCGTAGGATATACACAAGTTTGGAGGATGTCCACATATCCAGTCCATCAAAACAATCCGTAGTGGATGATTAAGCAGAATATGATACAAATTTTAACTAAAATATTTGGTACCAAAAATTGCTTTCTGGTTACTCACCCAGTTAAGTTTCCCAGTGTAGTTGGAGAGACTTTCACTGTTCTGTAGAGTTCGCTTTGTTAGTATTTTCTCTTAGTACGTTTCGTAGCACCTATGAAGTGAAAAGCGTCCTGGTACAGTTGAGGATTGGGAGAGTCCACTCTCGGAATGTTCTCATATAACCACTCGCATATAGCCACGGCCAAGGAATTCGTACTAACTGCCTTCTCGTGGTAGGGGTATTGTTTAGGGAAGTAAGAGGATAAAGCGAATATCCAGCGCTTGCATCGGGTTAGTGGATACATAAAATCCACCTGGAGGAGTTGAAAAACACTGATTCAAACCAATGGTGTACATGGGCTCCAGCGATGTCAGGGGTTGAGTAGCTCACGAACCTATTTTTGATCACCGGCTATCATGGAACTGTACCTTTTAGTGTTGCTCCACCACCTTGTAAATTAGATCTCTAGGTCAAAGGTCTGGGAGTGGTTACTTACTGACGTCCGTCACCCCTCGTGGAGAAGCATAGACCGCCCACGAGCATTCTCTATCGAACTCGGCTCTGAACAATCTTTTCCAGTTGCTATTCATCTTTTTGATATCTGCTTCCGATTCTCGACGCAGTGTGTTCTTTGGTCTTTCTCTTTTCCGTTTCCCTTCAGGATTCCAAGCTAGCTCTTGCCTCGTGATGCAGTTTGATGACTTCCGTAATGTATGTCCTATGCACCTCTATCGTCTTCCCATAATTTCCACTTCAGCTAGAAGCTGTTGACCTCAAAGTTGGGCGTCTTTTGAACCTTTCGTCCGGTTCAGCAACACTCTGTTGAAAACGTTTTCTGGTACCGATTGTAGTGTGATGCCTCCGTAGTTCTCACACTTGTTCAGATCTCCTTTCTTTGTATCTCGATGAAGTGTCCTTCTTTCCAGTGTGTCAGTGGCACTTGTTCTTCCTCCCAAATCTTCCTGAATAGAACGTGGAGCGTGTTTACAGTTACTTTTATGTCTGACTTCAGTTCTTTGGTTGGTAAATTGTCAGGTCTTGCTGCTTTCCCACTCTTGATTTATCTAATGGTCATGCTGACTTGTTCGATCATTGGTGGAGTGCAATTTATAGGAAGGTCTGTGTGTGCTGCTTTGATGTTCAGTGGATTCAGTGGAGCTGGTCGATTCAAGAATTCCTCAAAGTGTTCGACCCATCTGTTTCTCTGTTCTTGAATCTCACTGAGTTGCTTGCCTTCTTTGTCGTTGACTGGTGTCTCTGGTTTACTATATTTTCCTTCTAGTTTCTTCATTGTGTCATATAGTTGTTTTATGCTTCTTCTCTTGTAGCTTTTTCCTCTGTCGTTGCTAGGTCTTCCATGTATTTCTGCTTGTTAGCTCTGACGCTCTTCCTGATTTTATTGTTTGCTTCTGTGTACTCAGCTTGTGCCTTGACCTTCTCTGTTCTTGTTCCGCCATTGTTAATTATTGTCCTCTTGTTCTTCTTTTCTTGAATCTTGTTCAGGTTTCTATAGAGGTCCATTCCTTATGATGATGTTAGATGCGCTTAGAACCTCCTGACACGTTGAAGTTAGTGATTCTTTGATCTCTTTCCAGTTGTCGTCCATAGTAGTTTTTTCTTGTTTGAGTAGATCCTGTAAGGCTTGGAACCTGTTGTTGAGAGCTATCTTGAATTTTAAGTGCTAAGTGCTTTTGCAAGACTGACAGGAGCCTGTGCTTGCACTCACTCTTGGTAGTGAGCAGTTGGAAGTAACCAAAAATTTAGTAAGTACTAGTGGTGTCATGTTTGATGAGATCAACGTACGTTTAGTGAAAGCCAGAGTAGCCTATGCCAGTCTGAGCTATTGTTGCAGCCTTCGTGATATTAGTCAGACTGGAAAGTTGGGTCTAAGGTGCGTCGTTTAGAGCAGTTTCTCTCTATACTTGTGAAACTTGGCTTCCGGGTTGAGGATGTTAGACAGCTCTCTATGTTTGATGATCGTTGTCTTCGCAGGATTGCTGACATTATATCGTAACACCACGTTAGCAATACAGAGGTCCGGCTACTTGTGTTCGTGCAAAGTGATGGTAATCCAAATGGTGCTACCGGCTTTGGTGGCTTGGGCCCTACTCCATGAATGTTGTTCCGGCAAATTCTAAATTATTCATTATTTGCAGACTCTAGAAGTAGTTGGAAAAACGGAGAGGTAATCAATTTATGACATAGTGCCTCGGCATGAAAGAAAGTTGTATAAAACTGGAATCCTTCGGCCCTCCATGGCTTCCTGGTTGGATTCCTAGATATAGTGCAATATCGTAGTTTGAGTCATGATTAAACAGCTCATAATAAAAGCCAGTGATATTCCTGCTGTAATTTTCTTTTAATTTCTCTAAAAAAGTGAGAGAAACTTCTTTAAGTGAAAGAATTCTTCCTAATTGTATTTTCCTAACTGAACTAGTCCTACTACTCTCATTCCCTTACTTTTATTTATTTCTTGCGTTTATAAAGACTATATTCACCTTCTTTCCTATATTCTTTCACAATCTCATTTACTTATTGTGTGACGCATATCTATTTTGGTGCCCCCTTTGTGCCAATATCTTTATTTTTAAATAATACATAAAATAATGATAATAATCAAAACAATCTACTGACCATTCTAGATGTTCCATATTTGTGGAATTGTTAATCACGGTTTATATATCTAGTTTTTGCATTATCATATTTACTGATTCCGTAGGTACAAATGTACATTAGACAAAATATCAGGTAGAATAACATAAAACTAATGGAGAAATTATGATTCACAGAATTATTTTGTAGTAACAACCTAGAGTTGTTAGTTAGTTGGAAATATAAATTAACAGGATTCCGAACTAAACCACGATAGTCATATTATGCATAATGTTTTTTCAAAGATATTTTCATTTATTACTGTATTAGTTTACTGTGGAATTTTATTCCAATCTTTTAGCTTGGTATGGAAATATACCCGGGTGAATCTGTCAAATTAGACCCGGAAACATGGAACTTAGTAGCACTAAGTAATGGACGTTTTACCATTAGTACAGAGAAGCTTTCACCGTTTCCTGACAGCCCTTTATATGATAAAGTGAAGGATGGCGAAGTAATTTATAAACCATTTGTTCATGTAATTGGTGATCCAATCGAACCACTATATAAACTCAAGCGCATTTTGTAACTAGTGATAATTATAGCTATCATACTCAACAAATTGATTTGCTTTCTAACTTTTTCTGAAGTTATTCACCTCGTTAAATCTTTATTGTGTAACGTCATATCTGTTTATCGTCAGTTTTATTTATACAATAAGGATTTGATAACACAACTAAGTTCCGGAAAAGGTTTGGAGAACCACATTAAGATAATTATTAATTTCGAATATTAGGGAGATAAAGTTCTCATTTTCATATTTCCATCAAGGATTGGAAAAACGTGTTTTAAATGCTTCATTTGGTTATATATATATAGTATTTAAGTATAGTTTTCTTCGTACTATGCTTTACGATTATCTGAAATTTTGATGGACTTCTGAGTGGCAATACACTAACCTATTAGTTCATATTCAATGTATTCTTTATCGTTACCATGCAATCTAAATTAAGGTACGTTCCCTAAATCTTACCTTCGGTCAATGGTTAGATAACGTTATTGAATTCCGAACACCATATATGAACTAATTGTAATGCAGAAAATTTCTAAGTTCAGTTAGCAATGATTGAACTAAACTCACTCTGAGAAGTAGTGCTTTCTGCAGTAGAAATGGATACTTGAATTAATGAAGTTGATTTTCATCATTTATTAATCATTCAATGTCAAAGTCACTACCAAAAACGTTTGTTCCATTTTTTGGTTACGTTTTCTGTCTGGATATGTTTCCGACTACTTTTAGCCAATATAGTAGCGTATACGCCGACAATTACTTAGGTTTTAAGCTCTAAATGTCAGTCTAACCCATAAAATATCACAAATATCTTTAGTCTTCAAGTTAACTCATCTTAATATTATATTCTTTCTTAATCCAACTAAGTTTCGGTGCATCAGGTTTTGCTGCTACTTGGAGGTTCATTGTCTGCATCATGTAAAAGTAACTAAGGGTAGTTGGAAACCAGTTGGAATGTTCCCAACAGTATTTTGTCCATCAACTTAGACGGCTTGTCTAAAGCGACATTTTTTCCAAATGCTGATCTCTTAATTCTTAGTACGCATTCTCGGACTTTTCAATTTCTAAAGGCTAGTTGAATCAGAGGTTAGAAAGGGCGAATATCATGGCTAATTCGGACGGGCAGGTCGTAAGAGTATTTAATAGGTTTAAAAGACCGTCAGTTTCTATCCACCACCACTTATTTTTCCGTCCATATTGCTTTCTTAATGCTTGACGACTCGCGATCATCGCTTAAACCTTTGGGATTTCTATTAGTCGTTTCTACGATTTCTACAACAAGCTGGAGATAATGCTAAGCTCCCTTAAAATGTGGACTTTCAGCAATTCTATAGCTAATCCTTTCCTGAATATCTCATTGACACTATCTCGACTAATTTCCATGGGGTTCTCCAGCTGTATGTTTGCTGTAGATAACGGCTTCCAACAAAAAGTTTGGTTCTCGCTGCAGTCAGTAGGCGTCCAAGTGGCAACAACAAACAGGATACCATTAATGTTTTGATCTGTTCCAGTTTTGTAATGATATGGAGCCAGACAAAGGATAAGCGATTTATTTAATGCATATATACCAGAGATCAAAGTCTAAGAATATCCGAAACACGATCCTTGTGAGTTCATTAAATCGTTGAGGTAAATTCAAATGAACCAGTCTACTTAGATCATGGATCGGATTTTTAGAAATTAATCAAAATGTTCTATGGTTTTCGCTACTGAGCCATGTTTCCCTGTTGACTGTAAATTTGTAACGTCGAAAGCTTCAATATGTGATTTCAAGCGCGGTTGTGCCTTTTTTAATGAAATACCTAGTGCGACCACGTGGTCAAACAGTCTGCGCTGTTGGGACACAAAGATTTCTTAAAACATCTTAATAACAGGCACCACATAATCGTTTTGATTTGCACTAAATGAACAGATATTGGATTTTCTTCATTCGCATGGTAAGGTCACTATCTTTTCCTTGATGACGAAGTTCTGAGTCACTTTTTCTTCCAACAGTCTGTTTCACAAATTTTGTTTTCAAGAATAATAAAATTCTCCAATGATTTTGAACTTTTAGAGAAAACAAGTTTGTATTTTTCGAGAAAATTGTACTCTTCATAACAAAACTGATGTATTAAGTTTGTATCCTTCGTATTGACGTTGAGTCAGTGTAGGAACAAAATCTCTTCCACCATAAATGAAATAGAACTAATTTCATCAAGTACTGCTTTCTATGTTTGGGTTTCTGACGATGTTGTATGAACAGTTTTTAATAACTTAGTTAACATAAAACATTCGCATCATTTAATACGGTCAGTGGATTATACATAGAGTGCTAAAATATCCGGTAATATCCAATGTTATTGCCTACCAGTAAATATAATCAACAACAAAGTCCAAAAATACTTTTATTTTATTTAACTGCCTAGTATTTTCCGAGCAACATCAAAACTTTATTTGTGATAAATCTATAAGGGAATATTGTCTGAAAGGAATTATTACAATTAAGTAGGTTAGTCAGTATAAGGTAGTGAACTAAATTTGAAGAAGTTATAAATATACTTTTACTTGATAACTAGAAGGAGGGTTAGTAGTTTAAGCTCATCCTGGAAATCAGATAAATTATACTGAAACCAATATGGCTGTGAAGTAAACATTAATCAAGAAATGAAAGCAGGTGTTTCTTGAAGTGCTCATTTTGATATACAGGTATGCATTGATAGGGCTTTCAAATCAAACAAGAAAACTCTCTGGCAAAAGGCGACGCACGGTCTATCCTACCTTGGATAGCTTTTATAAATGATGAGTAAATAGTTTACCCTTGTGCTTACGAAAGGATAGATTGAATTCAGCCTAGGAAGAGGTATCGATTTAACCTATTTGGAACTTGATAAGTAGCAAATTTACAAAACGTTTTGTGTTCATGAGAATGTAGTGAAGAAATATGCAGAAAATCATCGGAGAGCTTTGATAAGTGGTAAATGGAGGATTAGTGAGTTGGTGTTGTTGTATTAAGAGAAACATTTTAGCGATGCTTATTTAGCTTTGTTGGTAAATTCAACTTCTGAAAAATTAGATTCAATAATTAACGATGCTGCCTTCGAATTGATTATTTTAGCACTTACCTTCATGACACACTAAAATGTTAAAATCAAGTCAACAGTCATCTCATTTCTACTATTCATCTATCATTTTCAGTGTTCTCTGGATAGCGTTGACCAGATTAGTAATCCAAGTAAATACATGTTTGTTTTTGTATGCTTTCCTTGACGATATTGAAGTTTAGTTAAAGGTCGCCAAGAAGTATTAACTTATTTTTGAGTCCTAGACCAGTACATTAATTCATAGCGTTTTTAAAGTTGAATCACCTTGATTATTAAGCACTGTCCTAGGAACTAGTTTCAAGTAGTACTCAATTTTATTCAACTGAACGATACTGCTGTTTTAAGCAGTATAGGTGAAACCAACCAAAACTTATAAATCTCAGTAATTACTGCGTACACCGACTGAGAAATGTTTAACTTGGATCTGAGATATTATGATCATCATTGTACGATGGGATTATTTTTATAATGGATTGCGAAAAAAGATTTTCATTCATTTGAAACCGTCTGGAAGAAAATCGTCAGAAGCTTTGAGAACACCAAATAGTATTGGTATAAAGCTTTCATTAGATTTGACCCCTATATTTCATATATACCAGGTCGATGATGAATTAGAAATAAGTTAGTAGCCTCTGAATGAAAGTTCATTCGCTCAAGGACGTGATAACTTAGAAGACTAGATTAAGAGGTTGTACAAACAGCTTTAAATGCACGGTGAATTATCGGTACTTAATCTTCTATCTGCAATTAGTTTAACTCATTAAAGCTAGTGACGTCAAGTATTTATCGCATATTGATTGTTATATTTTTAGCACGGCGTTTACTGACAAACAAGTTTTAACGAAACTGTTGTAAATTAACTTTGAAGACTCAAATAAATTTGAATTTCATTGCTCAGGAAAATGTTAATCTTTAGTTATTATCTGAAAGATGATCACACTTTTTCATAAGAAATGCTAGAAATTGATTCGTCGGGTTACCTTAAGGTTGTACAATTTGAAAGCAAGTTAATAACTAATACCCATCAGGTAGCTCTGTTTGTCCCTCAAGTAACTTTTTCAAACCATGATAAAGAGACAATACTTGAGAATGGATATAATCAATAGTTTGTAAAAATATCAATATGAAGTAATTTGGTTATTCGAAAATGCAATTCTTTCGTGGCTTTTTTTCTCATTTAAGATTAAGGCTACAGTTAATGTTGTATCACTGAGTAGAAGTAGAGCAGCATAACTAATTTAAACAGTAACCAACCTAATAAGCTTTCCATATTCATCACTATTTAGTAACCTACAAAATTACATCAGTTAGCACCCTAAATTCCTAGTGTTGTGATTCCTATTCCGTATTAACGCACATTACTGGTTATCTAAAATGGAATACTTCGACAAAATCTGGCTTTGCTTCGACCATCATATTGTTTGTTGTGAGATTCATGTTTTTTTCACCTAGGAATCGCCATCATTATCGATAAAAATCTCGGTTGTTTATACTTTTTTTAATACAAACTCAGACGTTCATTTCTCTTTTTTACAGTAACGGGACTAGAAATATTAACTGGAAAAGGAGGTTAGCGTAACTCAGTAACCGACAATACAATGTCTTGATTTTTGAATTAGTGTATTGGATTTAGTTACACTGGAATCAAATATTGTTCTGATAAACCTATGTAATGATTACTAAACAGAACGACTTACATGTCATAAATTCGCTTACGAAAAATCACTACCCAGCAGTGTTGTATTGCATATAGGTTTTGTAGTTTAGTATGAGACCATTGACTCAAAGATTTCACATGACTATTACCTCAAGACAAAATGCGTAATCACAAATTATCTTAGGGTAGTTTTTAATAAATTGATGAGTCCTTTTTTAATATAGAACATCTGTAATGTAATTGATCATAAATAAACCGTTCAGTTTAAGGAATGTATTGTTTATTTTCATCCACTAAAAAGTAAGTACATTTGGTCAGTCAACTGAAACGTTTGTCAAAATGGTGTTTTTCCTTACCACTTTACTAAATACTTACATTAACATTGTTTTAAACAGCTGGAAGAGTACCTATTCTAAACTATTGGGATATACTGAATATTTATTTATCACAGTGACGTTTAAAACAAACTCCAACTACTGTCTCATCAGTGTTCTGAGTGTTTGTAATCGCGTAAAATTTTTGTCACCTACAATCACTGGCATTTAACAAAACTGTATTTTACTTTGATCGGCGTCTTATTGCCTATTGAGTGAATATAGTATCAGTCTTAAATTATCATTCTTAATTGTGAGTTCCGGTAAACTTCTAAAATAGCTTATTGCATGTTCAAACTTATCAGAAAAGTGAATATGTTACTTTATAGGGACTCTAGATCAGTTTTAAAAACGATTGATCGAAATTTAAGAATGTTCCATAAATACTGTCTCTGTAACATTCGATGGCAAGACTATAATATACCGAAAACCTTTAGCGGATTAATAGATTGCCTTGAGACTAGCTAATCAATAACAGTCAATGAGAATGCGGCTTTCGTGTGAGAGCTCTAAAATATAGAAAAATGATAGAAATACGAAGGATTAGAATTTTGAAAACAACAATAATGACTTTTGATAATTTAGGCTTGATGTCATAGTTCTGTAGTCAGGATAAACCTTAATTCTTAGCTCTACATCTTTTAAAGCCTAACTCTTAGTTCTAAAAACCCCTCATCCATACCTGCTGACCCTGAAACTCCTAAACCCCATATCCTAAGCCTAAAACCCCTTTTCTGTGGCTTCTAGCCCTAAAACACCTTAACCCTAGATCCTAAGGACAAACTCCTAACCCAAATACACTGAACTGAATAGTTCATTCGACAATGAAGACATCATCTGATGCTTTTGAAATACGAGATATAATGAAAGTCATGAGTTTTAGCAACAAGCTATACGGAACAGCGTTTTAAATTTACGCATCGGTTAGCCTAGTTTTGATTAGTCGCTCAAGGCCGTTGGCATACCACAGTCTTATTATTGTTTCATTATTGGCTTGCTGCTTCTCACTGTTTATCATATAAAATAATACGAAGCAATCAAGGGTCACTTATCTCGACAGTCGTACTTTTGTAACTTAATCAAAAGATTTTTCCAACTAAACATTGCATCAAATAAAAATAGGGGCGTTATCAGTAGACTAACAAGTCCCCAATAAGGTTACTTATATTACAGAAACTAGATTTAAGTTTTACTATGATGGATGAACTGTCTTGTGACCTCTGTCCAATATCATGTGACAGACCTCCAATCAGAATCCTGATCCTAATTTAGTCTATTTTGCGTTCACTATATACTCTAAGGCCTAGTTTCTCGGATTTCGCCAATACACACAATCAATACTATTAACCGTCGACCAACAGCTAGTTCTTGTTGGTGCACGATTCTCCAGCTATTCTCAGCCCTGCCCTTGAGTCTAAAGCCATCTTCTACTATATTTTATTTCAAACAGACGTAGTTTATACACAGGCAGACAAGACCGCATCACACCATAAAATTAAAAATAACGGTTATACATGATCAAGCCAAAAGTCGCTGTGAGTATGGGATACTGTAAATAATTGACTGGAAGCAAACCAAATGTAGTAGTAGTTAGTGGGTTAATCGAAAGCTTATGATAAAGGGAATACGTATAAATAGTAACCTAGTTACTGAGTAATTACGCTCTAAAGTTATAATTAGTAATTATTTGTAAAAACCAGTCATATCTTCGGCATTATTTGCCCCGTTATAACAAAATCATTTCCGAACTAATGTTTAAGTAATCATTTTTAAATGAAAGTTGTAATTACAGTAATAATGAAACACCCTAACATTTAAATGTGAGTGATATGATGTACACTATCCAGTTATTATAGTTTTATCAAGCAAAGTCTAATCACTTAGTAATTTACTGGAGATCAGAGTATTTTAGTTTGGTAGATGTTGCAATATCAAATGATCGATTATATTTGTTCAAACATTGGACTACAATAAATCGCCTTTGTTTAACAAACCACAAATGATGGAAGAAAACAAATTAAAGTTTCTTTGGTATACTTCCATGCGACGATATTTATTTTACCTTATGATCGAGTTACGTTCAATTTTTATGTGATATCACCATTTTGTGTATTTCATCTTTTCCTATCCTAGAAGTTTCATGGTTCATTTTTTGAAAATGATACGTTTAATTCTATAGATTTAGTTTGATTTTGTTTCATAGCTATTAGTTAAAGTCATTCAATGGATGACTTTTTAAGTTTTTGTAATTTTGTCAATGGAATAGTCTGTCGTCTGATACGGTTGAGATGTTTATGTCATTTCCAGATTTTATATATATAACACTCACAAAATACTATGTTGTTTAGAAAACATGAGTACCTTTCACGTTTTATCCAAACAAATTTGAACCAACAGAGCACTGGATACACATTGAAGAATTTAACCGAATAATTTCAATTTTTTGTACCACATGAATTACTTTGTCCTTTCATTAAACTAAAAGGTAAGTAGTTTTCCTAATATCACCAACCTCAGCCTATTAAATCAAGTTGCCTTTTGTAAGTGCCATGCCAAGTGCAGGAAAATAGTACTGAGTGAAAATGAGGAATATTTTTCACCTGATATTCTGTAAAGGTACAATAATTGTGGATTTAAATATTGAGGAATTTTCAATCAATTAATTATAGGAGAATAAAATTTGTTTCCACATCCCTTGTGTTACTAATATACGGAAATATTGACTTGTATACTTGATAAACCACTGATCCGTTTTTTTTGTAGATAACTGGAAATGAACTCACGGGTATGGAATGCAAATATTTTGAACCTGTAACTAAATAAATCATTAATAATAAAGTAGTAGGAACACACTCGATAATTAATATTCGTTATAAAACCATTTATTTTACTAAAGATATTTTACCCATAAATAATTAAAATTAAACCCAGTTAATCAGTATGAAGTTAGTTGTAGTCACGGAATGAGACACCAAATACAAAACAGTAGGGAAGCTGAAGGTAATAAGTGGCTGGTTGTTATGTATTGTGTTTTAAGTAAAAAGGAAAATATTGTCTTTCGCAGTAACTCAAGAATAACATCACTATGATTCATGAAAATAAACATCTCGAACCTAAATTCTGTACTGCTGAATATTTGCACAGCATAAGAATAAACACAACTGATTAGTTCTTTGAGATTGTCGATATTTCTTCAGCTTTGCTGGTATGCACCTGAAAACATTCTGTAGACTAAATAATATCCCATAAATCATGTGGTTGTAAAACAATCCTAATTTGTTTAAAAAGTCTTCCTAGAAAAGATCTAAACAAGCCTGTACAAAATGACCTATTTAAATTATAGGGAATATGATAGATGATGAAAAGTGCATTACACAGAGTTTTTCACATGACTATACCTGTTATTTTAAAATCGTTCACATAGATAATTTATTTTATCAATATAATCGGCATTCTCTAAGTACTGATACACAAGTATCCCCGTTTTAAGCACAATGACATAAGTGGGTTTTTTTGTATTTTTAGACATTATAATTGTAAGTATGACAATTATTAAATGTCCAATAATAAGAATATTTGTACTTTATTGGTTCTTATCTTTTAAAAAAAGAAAATATACGACTACTCTTTTTTATTTCTAACAAATATAATATGAAGAAACATTAAACTTTGAAACAGTTGGTTCATTGAAATTCGAAATCGATATTTCGCAATTTCGAATTAGAAGAATAAAACGAACCTTTCTTCATTAATATTTTTAGTGAAAGTAAAACAGGTAGGTTTATATAAATTATAATATAATTAACATAATATCATTAAGAGTGTATGTAATCTGTATTAGTTACATTGATTAAGATATTTTATTGTTATAGAAACTGATTTTAACGAATTCTTATGATATTTTAAACAACATATTCATCATTTAAAAACTGATAATAACGTAATATTCCGTTTGACTCAGTTTTGAAGTGATCTACTTAGTTAGATTCATTATGTGTTGGCATAGGTAACTCGATTATTTTAATAAACTATTCATTGCACCTTGGAATAAACTTGGTGGTTCATATTGAAACCGTCTTTATTATGGTTATTTTATTATTTCTAATTATTTAATTAATGATAAGTCACACAGTGAAATGTTCAGTTTATTATTGCTAGTAATTGAGTAGTGATTATCATATCGTTGATTCAATGCTACAAAGACATTTCTACTTCATCCAGGTTGATAAAAACTTGTCCAATGGAAAATCATGAAATTCAATCTTATGAGCTAATGTGGGAAATCAATTCATAACTAAAAAAACATTATAGTTTAAAGCCATTAGATAAATAAGTGAAAGCATATAGCTGAATTTATTTTACTGTAGCCTTATTGTTAGCTGACGTTAGTGAAAAGAATATACATTTATGCATTATTGATAGAGTGACTTGACTTTGATAACGTATTTAGAAGAAACTAGTTTTCCAGGATTTCACCAGCAATGAACCTAATTAATTTACTGTGCTTCGTTTGTCTAATGCTTCGTAGCTGAAAGAGACCTTGCTCATAACTTGTGTAATAAATTAAGAACTCTCTTTGATCTACTTGATTTTAAGTTATTGACTCGTTTTGTTGATAATTTTCGGCTCTATGGTTCCATCGTAATTTTACATCAACTATAAGTTAATTCTGACTCCAAAAGTTATCTGATTTACGAAAAAGAAAAATTACAACTAGTGGTGTATTTGAGAATAAAACTTAATAGGTAACTTGTTCTGTTGTCAAGGCAAAAAAATTTGGAGTAATCTGTGTCACGTATAACATTTCTAGGTATTAGAAAATATGTTTAAATTACTTGTAATTGATTGACCTACATCACATATGATCATATACTTTGATAATAAAATCTTGATATTGTTCACAATAATAATTGAAAACAATGCATATACTGATAGCTTATTGCAATGCGATTGTACAACCGATATTGTCAGCATTTTTCTCATTTGACTGTTCACAAATGTGTGACAGCATTTTGTATCTTCTGTGTACACTAACTTATTAACCTTGGTCAACGAGATACAAACGTGTTAACGGTGGTGTAATGTTGACTGTATCACACTGTAGGTGCTAGCGAATTTTACGTGTACATGTGTTGGATTGTACTATCGACCTGCAAAATGCAAATGCTTAATCTTCAGTCATTCATTTGCATCTTGCAGTGTATTCTGCCATCCGGCTAATTCTAAACTGGCTTCTCCTCTGGTATTGATGTACTGAAACTTCTCTCTGCGTATGTCGACTGCTACAACTTCTACGATGCTTCTCAACATATTTTACTCAATAGTAATCTTGTGAGTAGTACACATCACATGAAGACAGTACATGCATAGAAGTAATCCAGTTAATAATTTGTTCCACTTAACGAATTTTATGGATCAGACAACGCATTTTTAGTAAGAAATAATATTTAATATGATCTTAGATAAACCGAAACTGTTTAAACGCACTAACAATAATATTATATTTCTGTTTATTATAGTCAAATTTTGATTCTCTTGTAATTGAGTTCACTAGTGTGTGCTTTAAGTGTTGTACAACTTGATAACAGTGCTATTTATAGACTAAAGGGTAGATAGAGAAATACCTATATGTTATGTATACTTTTATTTATAGATGGCCATTCTATTATTGCATTTAATAAATTCAACTGTCAATATTGTTTTCATCTCTCATAAGCCAATGATGTCTATTTATATGCCCTCGATACAATCACTGTTTTGATATGACATGCTAAGCTAGTTTTTTGTTCAGCAGTAGATATTATAGGTAATTTTATTCAATATTATCGTAAGCCCTTTTTATGAATTTTCTAACATGTAATCTGAGAAATCTATCTGTTAGTGTTGTATGAATATTTCAACGTTGAAGTGTGAAGAACTACTGTGATTGAGCACCTAATTGTTCTTGAACATAGTTCGGAAATTCCTACAATGATAACTTCGTTAATCGAAAAAACGTAGATGTTACTAATATCCCTAAGAGAAGAACTTAATAAAAGTTCGGTACCTAACTTAATCTCTGAGAAGTTGGAATCTTTACAGTAGTTGAATAAGAACTAAGTCCGTTCGAAATGAATAATGAATAATAATAATAAATCACTTTCGGACAGTTTAAAAAACTTATTTGCTTCTGTTGTCGGGCAAATAATTATAGTCCATTCAACGTGCTTATGATATTATTTGAAGTAAACTATTAATCGTAACGGATTAGTTTCATAACTTATCATTTGTGGTAAGTATTTCGTTTCTTAGAATACTTATTGACGAAGGCAACAAAATAATGATGTGGTTTTGATATTACACTGAATAAAAATTAGAATTTCTGAAGTTTCCTGGCATAGTGTAGCCTATTTCCCCGAAGTACATGTACAGTTCACTTTAAATGAAAAAGTATTAAAAGAAATAATCAATTATTTAAACTACTGAAATTACTAAAATCTCCATAAAACCCCTTCTGATAATTATTTGTATGTTGATACACAATTAAATAAATTATAAAATATCATTCTTATTCTGCCAACGTTTTATAAAAAGACGTGCTAATCAACAATTTTGAACGACTGTAAAATTCAATATTTTGTTTTTAAGATTATAAAACTGAGCATCAAAATATCATTGGTTTAGTTTGCTAGTCATTTATTATTCATTTTTTCCAAGGCATAGGTTTTATTTGATTACTTATAATGAAGTCACCATGCCCTAATTCTAAGCTGAAATAAATTATCAAGATACCGTAGAAACATTATCTTTACAGCGAATTTTGTTGTTTAGTTTCTTTCTTTTTTGCCATAAGTACACCCAACTGGAAAAATAATGAATAATTTATTTTCTGAAAACCATAGAATTTCATGAAAGTGTATTGTTTCCAACGAACAATCACCTTTGAATTGTTAAATTTAATATCCCCTCTATTTCAAGTAGATATTCTCTACTTTGTATACAAGTAATTATATAACCATTCTAAGTATCCCTTGTTTTTAGCGACAACTTTAATAATCACAGTTTTGCTCATTTGAAGGCACCTGATTCCTGTTTTACTCGTTAACTGCTAACGTAAAACTGATTTTGTGTAAATTACTTCAGTTATGTTGCATTTATCAAATAATCATTATTAAATCCATATTAGTAATTTGGATAGCTATTATACTTATGGAATTATGCTTAGTTCAACCGTGGTGTAAATATGCTATGTATATGGTTTGTTATGTGGTAGTCTCATAGGAATTTTTTACATTTAATTTGTAATATTGACTTTCAAATATCTACTTGAACATAATACACATCATAGCGCTTACTGTATATTTCTGTAATGACGAAACCCAAAATAGTCTTTATTATTAAGCCATAACATAAACGTATGTTAAAGTAACATATTACAGTGGAGAAAACTTAACCGATAACATAATTTAAATACATTACCAAAACAACTATAAAGTAAGAAGCCTGATTGTAAACCTCCTAAAATGATATTACTGTTTTAGAAAAATGTATTTATCGTTTCTCTTTTAAATTTAGACAACAAACAAGTGAAAAAGTAATCAGCTTTCAAAATCGTTACGGAAATGAATAGTAACAAGAATTCACCATCAAAATTACTTCCTTTAACTCAACATCTGAATCTATATAATGGTAACTATGACAGTGAAATCGAAGATGTACTCAAAATATGGGTAAATTAAAACTAAAATAAATTTCCTTTTATTTTCTGTTCTTTAAATTTCTATAAAATATGTTTGTTGGAAAAACCTTGGAGATTAAGTACCAGTAGGTGGTTTTCATTTTAAGGCTGAATTACTTCATAAAGTGGAAACTTTTATACAGATACAAGTGTGATTGGTAGTCTGTAGTATTCTGATGGATCTAGAATGTCGATCGAACATAACAGTTATATTTTTCATCTCCAACGTTAAACTACTGATTTGTCTCATTGAGTTTATTGATCTCACATAAGAGATTTGAACTTGAAATTCTTTAGAGAGCAATTGTTTTGATTATCCTAGTAAATAAGCCACCAAATCAGACAAATATCACCGAACAGTTATTTACTACGTGAACCAAACTCCTTAAGTGGAACTTCCTCAATTTTGACCATTTTGTCTAAAATCACATTCTTCTTGGTTTTAGAACAAACAATTAGAGCAACAAATTTTTTCTTCCCGATTAACTTTTCATCGTGACCCCACACTAGTATTTATCTAACTATAACTGTATAACAAGTAAGTATATGTTGACTACACAACAAAATGTCTCGATTTATTTATGAATCAATATAATTAAACAGTAGAACTGCCTATCCACTTACCGTTTTAAATTACTTCGTTGATCGTTTACTATTATTTTGCCTAACACTCGGAATTTGCAACACTGTCACCTAACTAATCACCAGTTGGTTGGTGGTGATTATGTAATAGTTGTAAAAAATATATATATTAATGCGGATCCATAATGGGAAATTAATTAAAAAGAAATAAATGTTGCGTTTGGTGGGAGAGCTATCGAGTATTTTTGCTGAAAAATCTCGAGCAAAGTTCTTTCCGAACCATATGTGTGCATTACAAAAATATCATTTAAACAAATAATCCTAGAGAGTAGACGTATTTGTAGTAACTAACCTTCCAGTACGGAAAAAGGTTTCTTCGGAATTTCTATTCGATTTTGAGCACCATATTTCTCTAAATCAATTGTTATGGTTAGAGGTAGGATTTTTATCTACCAGATATGTAAAAGCGTTATCACATTTTTTCATCAACTTCTGATCCAATTCATAGAAAACATCTGCTAAATAATTAATTCTGCACTTAGTGTTTAAACAGAACAGAATCAACTGTACTGAGACCCTTTTATTCATCAAGAAGAAATAAGTCATCGTTACCTAGTCGGAACTAACGCAATGAAGCATACTAGTAGCGATTATAGTTAAATTTTAAATCAGGTTTTAGCTATCAGTAATCAAATCAAGTATTTGTCCAAATGAAATATGATTTTCTTTGGTAGATTATGAGTACTTTAACTTCTACAAGAGCTCAGTGAATTCAAATATTTCTCTTTGTTCAAATTCTATTGAGTATAAAAGTTGATAATTAAAAACTATTCATTCAAGTTCGTTATGAAGTATCTATTAGATCGCACACTATCATTCTTATAAAGTTATAATATCTTTTTATACAATGAATATAGGTTATTATTTAGAAACAGATGGTTTAACAATAATATATTCTACCAACCTATTCAAAGATAGATTCAATTAATAATAAGGGATTTTTAAAAAAAAAATAAAGGTCGCCAGCTCGTAGTTGTTATCTACAATCTCAGGTTTGTATACATTAAACCAGATCACAAAATTTCATTGTTTGTATCTTTATGATGATATGGTAATTAACGTTAATTATTTTAATTGAGTTAAAAGTAATCTCGAAATTTGAAACAGTAATCTTTTAAATTTATTGGTCTAATCGATGCGGACATATTATATCTTAAAAGTGGTCCTCATGATAACAAATTTGTAGTATTGAAAAATGTGAAGACTTAAATATTAGCTGGAGTTCATTTGAAATAGTATCAGCATAAAAGTACATTTGTTTGGTGGTGATTAATTAGAAGTTTCATTATTGTTTAAGATTAAACTTGACAAATTAGGATAGCAAAAAGTGTGAAGTATGTGAAACTAAAACTAATATGTTGAGTATGTTTAATCTCACCACTTTAGAATGAGGAAAAAAATATGTAGCTTAGTTAAACTCTCTTTATAGTGTTGACTTCTTTAAACTGAACGGTTTAATGGCAAAGCTAAACTTTCTTGTCTCGTTATCTTTGTTTTATTCGTGCGCCTTTTTATTCTCATTGACTATTGTTTTCGACTAACCACTAATCATGAGCCTGATAAACCTTGTTCTAAACCGTTGTTTGACTTTATTTTATCATGCATTTAACAGACTAAATTTCTAAATACACTTCTAGAACGTTTTCAGCATTCATAAATTTCCTCCCTTTTTTGGTCTTAACACTTTTCGGGTTGAATATTTGTCCTTAGCGATCTCCGTACATTGTCATGCTGTCATTCATCTGCAAAATCTGAGCTGCTGTTTTCATAAACCACGTGGAGGTCCGTTATCTCGATGTATTGTTTCTTGCAATTAGTTCAATTCATTGTCTTAAAATGGTTCCTAATAGTTATTTATGACTAAATAGCTTGCAAAATTAATCGCCACTAATAGAATTAACCTTGTTTTTAGAAATGGAATGAACTTTTCTATCTGAATACCAGGATTCCAACGAGTAAACATTTTGACTAGGATGGGTGATTTGTATAAATTATAAACTTTGTTTTTTTGTACTTCCTATTAATCAGATTATCAGAGACAAGAATAATCTTTGATTCCATTGGATTATTATATACGAAGGGAATTTCAATCAATATCAATGATTGAGTTTATTATAGTAATGAAAAATGAGTGATATTTGATCTCAAGATGCGATTCATTAGTAAAAGTAAATGAGTAATGTTTCATGATCTCATCATGATAATTAGAACAAAGCAGGTTTATATGTGTACTAAAAAAGACTATACTTAGTACTGACAGTGAATATGTACCTGAAAACCTAGGTTTAATCTCTCCCTTCACACTTTTCCGCTATACGTTTCTACTGTATTGAATTTCTACACGGCCTGCATATTTAAATTAATAATGCTAACTAGATATTGATTGTAAATTCTTTTTTCTTTGATGTTGTCACTTATATACAATGTTAGATGTAAATTAGAGTACATATGATTCCTTCACCTAAGACTCAGTTATTCAGTCCCATAATGTACGCAAAAATCTGATGTGGTGCATTACTACAGCATCGACTATATAAAGGCATTTTTTGAGGAACAAAATAAAATACTCTATCTATTAATATGTTATGAGCATAGTTAGTATCCAAAATATTCATCTGAATTAGTAAGCAGAAGTCACCTGAAATCTCACAAAACAGAATAATAAAGTAGGAAATTAGTAAATATCTCTATCATTTGAAATTTGAAACAAAAAGGTTAAACACTTTTCTCGTAGGTTAAACTTATACAAAGTTTATATTCCTATCACTTGGGTAAGTTTTATTTGAACTGAAGTCTACGATGGATTGCAATTAGGTTTCAACACATAAATCTAACCTAGTTATTGTGTGGTGCGAGCTACTTATGCGGGTAGACATAAGAAGTATGCAGCAGAAATTGAAAGTGGAATGTTTACCAGCAGAAGATTGAAACAAATAGAAGAGAAAGGCAATCAGAACTACGACGGGTTTGGTAAAATGATAGAGTGTGTAAAGGACAACTCAAGGTAGATATGCAAGTGAAGTATTTAATGTATGATTTCCACATTTTATAAAGGCACTGTTTGATTTTGCATGAAATAATAAATTGGTTTACCATACTTGAGTTTTTGTATGTTTCTAACGTTTTTAAATTGGCAGGATGATGTAGAAAAACCTTATTCTTTTAAATAACCAACAAAACCCTACAGTGTGCACTTAAATGGTTCTCTCAGATGATCTGAGCGTCCACTATGGGTTCATGACAAAAGTTAATCTCGTTAAACCAATTTGGAATATCTTTTCACTTTTTATGTGATAAACACTGTGCTTCGATGCAATTTTTAGATTTTTTTATTTCACAGAATAAAACAGAGATTCATGTGAGATGTAATCACCAAATTCACTTCTTTTCAGATATTGCCTACTACCAACCAAAATATTCATGAAGATTTATTAAGAAATAAGTCCATAGAAGAAAGGCAATACTGTGACACTAATAATTACTCTATGTCTACAAATGTGAATTCAGCTGAAGAATTGATGCTTTCCGAGTCAAACCATACACAAATTAATGATAACAGTAAATTGGCTTCAAATTTAAATCACATCATGAAACAATTGTCACGGAAAATGTGCAAACAATACCTCCTTCCAGATGAATATACTGAACTGGAATCTGAACTTGAAAAGTCACTGAACATTGCTGAATCGAGTTCAAATACAGTTTTGTATGCAAAATTCAAAAGTGACAACCAATCATTAAATCATAAAAAAGTGAAGCATTTTCACACAAAGAATAATTATGAAGACCTTAACGTGAGTCGTACTACAGTTGGCTTTAATATGACGATTCTTAACTCATTTAATTTAACCTATGTTTGATTCATTTTGAAAATAAAATTTAAAATCACAACATAGTTTGAATTTAATAAGCTGGTGACTCTATACTTGCCTAACACCATGTAAAGATGCTAACTGGCCATAGGTTTACAAATGTTTTGACCAATTAAGAAATGTAATTATGGAATCCAGTCAACACTAAGTGTACAAAGTAACCTACCATTCAGATTTCATGAAGAATGAATTTTCACATTCTCTTCTACATATCAGCATCAATGAATCATAGTCACTTTAAAATACACGATTTATTCACATATCTTTACAGATTTTTGAATGGTGATGGGCATAAAATGCTTGTTGGATGAATGTGAACTGTAGAATACACCGCATCACTACAAACGTCATTTTCCAGTTCGCACAATTTATTGGCTCATAAACGACTTTAGCTAACCGAGTCCTTACAAAACTACTATCAGTTTAACAATTTAAGTGTATTGATAGTTATCATGATTACATTGTTCTCTAGTTGTATAAGTTGATTCCCTGAAAGCACAGATGTATATGAGAGAAACATTTATTTGCTGTCTACTGAGTTGTTTATCTGACTGCACTAACGAAGTGTTTTTGTTATCTTTATAAAATATCTCATAGAAATACTAAACACGACTAAATCTAACGGGTGGAACTAACATCATTTGCCAGCTCGTAAATTTATCTCATCGATGATCCACAATTTAAAATACATTGCAGTTTCTATGTTATTGTTGAATAGCAACTAATAATTAGAATAATCAGATTACTCAGCAGATCATAGAATTTTCCTAGTTTACCATATGTTTTACACCATAAACTTGTGTATAATTTACAAGATTTAAGAGAGGATTTAAATTTCTCGATCCTTTCCGATTAACCAGTGACAATGTTTGAAAGCCTTGAGTGTTTGTGAGTTGTGTTTGAGTGGCAGATGCAACCAATTTTCGTGAGATGAGAATTGTTAGAGTTTGAGAACATAGTTGACGTAATGAGTTCTTGATATCGTGTTGTTATATGAAGACCAATTTTGTTGACCAAGCGTTTTGTTAGAGGACTGATATTCAGTAAGTGGGGTCCAGGAAAGTCAGGACTTGTATATAAAATGTAAGCTAAATGTACCTTGAAAATTAGTTTTCACTTATTTGGTAGCTGACCTTACGGCTTCCAAACATTTCACAGTGTCATTTGACATTCTACAAAGAAGACTGGCTGTGAATGATTAAAAACAAACCAAAATAATAAGAATGTTAACCTGGAAATGTAATGGCAGGTATAATAAAAATGAGTATAGCCAGTCATTCATTTCTTTACGTATATTTTAGAATTGATGACATCACTTCGGTGATAGGTAAAATGTTAAACATTGGACTACCTACAAGATATTCTTCAAAACCAAACATCTCGTTTTGAAAGACTTGTATATTTTTACAAAGCAGTCATTGTACACCAAGTCAGACTGTTTTCTCGTGCTAAAGCACTCAAATTAAATGAACAGAAAAAAGCCGTTGATTCTATAAGTTGCGAAAAGTGTCTGGTTCAAGTTTGAATTTCATATGAATTAAAACTGAGGAATAAAAATCATAATTTGGAAGATTTAAAACTTGTGAAATTGAGTGGCAAACAAACTAATTCAAGTATTTAGGCTGTAGAAGCCAGTGATTTCAATCAGATGGAAATAAACGTACAAGTTGAAAAGAAGACAATTTTAACTAAATTCATTATGTTTTTGATTGAGATCATGAACCGATTGATGTTAGACCGCCACCTTTGGAAACCTGGAAGCACTGGACGGCCGTTTCGTCCTATTGTGGGACTCCTCAGCGGTGCTCACCCACGATCCCACTCGCGGGATTCGAACCCAGGGCCTTCGGTCTCGCGCGCGAACGCTTAACCTTCTGGACCACTGAGCTGGCATACCATATACTAGTAATCAGCATGTGCTCACTAGTGACTAGCTTCGTGAGGGAATTCTCGGAGTTCTAGTGAGAAGCCGTGATCAGTGGAGCTAATCCATGTCGGGTAGAGACAGGTATCTACCTCAGTACAATGGAAGTTGGTCGCGCAATTTCGTGGATTGGTTGATGTTAGACACTATCACCATTAGATGCCGGCTCAGTGGTCCAGTTGGTTAAGCATTCGGGCGCGAGACCGAAGGCCCTGGGTTCGAATCCCGCGAGTGGGATCGTGGGTGAGCACCGCTGAGGAGTCCCACAATAGGACGAAACGGCCGTCCAGTGCTTCCAGGTTTCCAAAGGTGGCGGTCTAACACCAATCGGTTCATGATCTCAATCAAAAACTTAATAATCTCCACAACCCCTATACTAGTAAATTCATTATCTCTGAAAGATATGCCGAATTTATTTGCGAATCTGATAACATCATTTATTATTTTAGGATTTCATGGCTCTGAATTAAACTTAACTTTCAATTCACCAAGGTCATCCCAACCTTTTATTTGTATTTCACCATCCACTTACTGGTTTACATACCTACATCTCCTCCTATTTGAAACTTTACTATAGTATCCGTGTTATTTTTGTCATTCTCCATTATAGGATAATTTTTGTTGAATAACTTGAAGGGCTTTATCTTCTGTTTTACTTCTTAGTCTTCTTGCATGCTTTCTAACCTAGTTATAAATATAACTTACCTACCTACTTTTCAATAAAATACAATAATTTAGATTAATTTGTATAAGCTGGTACTTAATCAATAAAAGTTTGAAACAACTGATGTAAACAGGATCAAATGAATTTAATTTATGCGTTTATTGTTTTGTTCATTTAGGATAAATGATCTTTTAAAGAAAAAATACTGAACAGAAACTGTTTTTTTTTATGTATAGTTCTTAGTAATTCGGATGTCATCAATACTTAAAATGATCAATTTTACAAATGAAGAAACAGTTTCATATAAGGATATTTACGTTTATTTTTACAGCTGACTAAATGCATTTAAAAAGTCATAAACGTGAAATTAGTGTGTTGGTTTTACAAATGTTATTAGACAATTATATGAGTTTATATTAATTGTACATTTGTCAGATGCTTATTTCAAATTGAATTCTTATACCGAATAGAATAGGCAACTTTTTAAACATGAGTATATAGACGAAAGAGAGAGAGAGGGGGGAATAAATAATTTATACTGAGAAATAAGGTAATATACCGGATACAGCATGCTTTCATTCAATCATTTTACAGAAACATTACAGAAAAAGGTACTGATAATATCATTATAAGTATCTCATAGTTCTGCTTAATATGGGATTAAAGATTTTAGAGGAAATTCTAGGTAATGAACGGCAAATGAATCTAGGCTAGGGACTTGTACCTGAGCAAACATCTCACAGAAAAATAATTCTATGCTGTTTATTCTAATAAATTTGCTCGAATTACTATCGTCATAATTTGAGTTTTCATATGAAATTAATGAATACTCAGAAATCTTTCGTATTTAATAACAGGATTTTGAGAAATACCAATATAAGGATTTCGGATATGGTATAAGCCAGATAAATGGTGAAAATTTGGAATACATTCTGAATGGTAAACATACAAAATCACCGGGAAAACAAATTTATGGTATGTTTTATTTATTCATTTTTACTGCCTTTTGTTGAAAATATTGAGACATTTTCTCTGTCGATGTTAAATGAAAAATTAAACAGAAAAAAATTTAATAGTTGAGGTCATGAGTTAATTGATTCTAGACCACCATGGAAAACCTGGAAGCACTGGACGGCCTTTTTTTCTATTGTAGGACTCCTCAGAAGTGCGCATCCACGATCCCGTCTCGCGAGATTCGAACCCAGGACCTATCAGTTTCGTGCGCGAACACTTAACCTCTAGACCACTAACCGGTATCCAACGGTGTTAATGTCTAACTTCAACTAATCTACGAAATTGAGCGACACATTCACCACTGTCTTTAGTGAGTTACTACCTCACAACAGACCCGGTTGAAAACATTTTGTCAAAAAACTAGAAAAATACTTTAACAAATAAGAACACTGATTTTTGGAAAGTTAATCAGATTGGAAACAATTCGATCACGAATTAATCTCTTCAAATAATAGATCAAACTAGACTAATGAAGATATGGGTAAAATATGAATATTAGGTGCAAGTGTTATAACTCACTGAGCTATGGATATTAAATAAAAACAAGTACGATTTGATAGGGGCTAATGTAAATTTAGCCTCTTTTTTAAGCAGAAAAAAGAGACGTTTAAATGTTAGCCTGGATGTATCTCAGCAAACCAATTTTAAAATATAATACACCAATCGTTTTTTAAGGGTTCAATATTCCAGGAAGCTTAAGTTATAAAAAAGTTCAAATCAGCACCTTAATATTTAAATTTTCTTTAAAGACAAAAAGTAAACAACTTTGTATTGTAAATAGGTAGGTGAAAAAGTTAAACTTCAAACAATTTATCAAAGACACTTTGGTTTTGTTTGTTAGGATCTATAAAAGAATTATTCAGAACTAGACTATTATCATGAAATGAACGTAAATTTCTGAATATATGCAATAAATACCTTGATAATGAGTGATTGAACCGGTTTTAATTTTATGCAAAAGCTAACGAAATAAGAAAGCTATGATATATCAGAGATTGTAACATAAATACAGCCGTTTTTGTGATTACGTAGAAGTCCACAGTTCAAAGCTAAGTTTACCATATCCAGTGAAAAATCAGGTACCAAATATAAAAATTCAGTTAAGTAAAGGAAACTGAATTGCAGCTGCGCAAGAGCAGATCAACAAATCAATAGAATGAGACATTTTGGTGAAGTTGATTTCATACAACCTCATTGTTCTTATGAAAAAATAGATTATTGATATATGAAATAGCTAATGATAAACCATGTTTCTTAGTTTTGAGAATGTCTGAATCGAATTTGAAAGACTGTTTGATAGAATTTCATTCAAACGAATTCCTTAGATTTGAGTAGTTTTCTTAATTAAGGAATTAATAAGTTTACACTTAATTTCTTCGTGCTTGACTGATTCATCTCCATTGCAACATTAAATAAATCTGTAATAATTTTTAAAAGCATTAAAACCTTAATAAACACTTAAATTGTACGCACATAATTTTAAGTTAACTTTCAAACATCTTTAAAATGCACCAATAATGTTGGATTAGAAATTTCATACTACACTTAAGAATGTCGCTAAACCATATACATATGTGTTCGTTGAGATGAAAAATATTTCCTTCTAGTGAGGCACATTCGTACTCACCAAAGATTAATCTAGTTTTATAGTATTGTATATCTATTAAATATACATTAAATGAAACTGATTTTCTGGTAAAATCCAGGCTGACATAAGGCCTCCAAGCTAATAATTCGATGTTGTATATAGAAGTCATAGTTCCAGTATGCATAAGTGAGATCTTTGGAGTAAACTGGATTATATCATCACAAAAAATAATCTAACTCAGTATATTGCTCCTAAGCTCACCACTGAATCTATTATTTGTTACATATCTGAAAGCGAAATTTGTTCAAGATTTATGAACAGTCTTAAAATACTCATGAGGACAGAAATGAAAGATGTTCAGTGACTTGGAAAGTCTAGAATCATAATAAACTGTTGTGATTTAGTGATAAAAAGCACTAAGTTAGTGACGAGGTATCTCATGTATGGAATCTTGGCTTTCATAACTCTACTTCATGACCTAACAAATGAGATGATATGCAGTTTGTGTTTTCATATCTCTTATTTAAGATTAATAGAATTTCATCTACAATATCCCGCCAGTTCAGTCGAATAAATTGTAGTATTTTTGAAAAAAAAACTCTATTTTTTAACTATGGTGAAATTTTTTAGGAACGATTATTTCATGCCATAATTGAAGTTCTACTATCGTTTTAATTATTTTACTTAGGGCTTGACAGTTTTGTAGATTGTGAATGTAGAGAAAAAATGTAATGAAGTATTGAAGGGAAGCAATAACAGTAACAAAGAAATGATGCAAGTCCATCGATCTTATTTTGTCAACATATTACTATTTTCTTACCAATTAATTAAAATACTTCTTGGGTACTTTATAAAACGGTGATTATATTTCTTCATTTATATGTTCACTAATACAATTGTTGGAGAGAATAAAATTTATGGACGAACCAATCACGTATAACATAATAGGTCTCGGATTTTGGCGCAAAAATCACTCATTCATCCGGATAAATAGAGTTTTGTCATTATAGCTGATGTCAGTTCACGACGAAAACCTTAAATTCAATTCCTAATCCTAACAATCAACTGTAAATCATAATTATAATTCCACACACTGCTTTAGAACGTTCATTTAATCCTAGTTATTAGGTGGACATTCTCATGCTCACTTTAGCGTCGCTCAAAGGTTGTCCATAAATTATAGTCTCACCCAATTGTTTTTTTCATTAATTTATTATTCTGAATAACGATTAGGCGTTTGTAACTGAATAAATAATGTCTTGTTTCCATAATGTGTCAAATGAATTTTGAGTATCATCATTGTGTAACTTTTCTATGAAATTACCAATTACCAATAATTGAAGATCAGTTTTATTGCTGGATGTATGCATTGTATACCTGGTAATTTAGCTGAGGGAAGCTTTGATATCAGTTGTTTAGGACTATAATTTGTTTTAGCAAGCTTTAAAACTTGACCATTTGATGCATTTGGTTTTTTTATATTGTAAATGATTAAACTTTAATAGTGAAAAAGAAATCAAGATTAATCTGGTCATTTTTTAAACTGTCCATAGGTACTTATTAAGAAAATATTTCTTGTAAATGAGGCACAAAACTCGAAATGCCTATATATATATAACATATTACTTCGTGGCATTTTTTATTGAAACAAATAAATTGCTTAAGTTTCATTTGCCATTAAATAACTTCCATCGAACTATGAAAATCAAATGTCATCTGTTAGTAGATGACAGTGCTGGAATAATAGGATTTTGTATAAGATTTTAGATTAACTTCAATTGCTTGCATTAAAATAATCACACCTAAACGTTCGTTTTGGATGATTTTATTATAGTTTAGCCTCTGTCAATGTATTGAGTGTACTGAATAATATATCGTCTGCATTCCTATTATACACTATTGAAAGAATACACCTGAAAAGTTTCAACATAAGTGTCTTCATATTTTTTAGTTATAAACAAAACGAAATTACTAACGGGAATTTACCATTAACTTATATTTTAACTTATTTACAACAATTGACCGGTAACTCATCGTTCAAAAAGTTTATTGTTCCTAAATTCTATACTTTAATGGGGTTTGTGAAGAATCTTGAATATAGTTTCCATCCTAAAGCATTAGAAAAATCATAGGACAACGGTTTCTTCTTGATTTAAGAGACCACTAAATTATTCATCCATAAGACACAAACATAGAACCAAATACTGCACCTTAAAGCTTTGTATCTAGTACCGAGTATTTCAGTCAATGAACCATTTTTCGCATTTTTTAAAAAGTTATCTACTTTTCATAATTTGCATAACAGTTGTCCAGTGTCATTGGCACGTAAGTTCTGAGTTTCTGGTGTGACTGAACTGTGGTGAATCCATCTAAAATATTCATGGTTTGAAAAAATAAAAAGATCACACATGCATCTCAAAAATGCTTGATGTATAAACGAAAATCCTATGATAAGATGCAAATTTTTCTTGCATGAACTACTGAACTGTTGATGGATACCATACCTAATGTTTAAAAAGAATTAACAGTTAATACGAAAATGTGATTTAGTTCTGAATGTTCTAAGAATTACTTCATACCTAACCTGATATGGTCTATTGAAACTAATTTTAGTACTAGAAATGTAGCTGATAAAACAAGCCATCTTCTTATATCTAATTACAAAAATATTATTAAACAGTTTAAAGGTGAATTTAAGAAGAAAGTTTTTTAAACTTGAATTGTGTATTTTAGAAATTTTGTCCAATCCCTTTTGTTTTTATCTCATTTTTATATTCTCTTCGTTCATCTCCTGTATGTCACTCAAATTAGCAAGCTAATTTTGTATGTTACTGATTACTTATTAAAGCCGCGTCTAGAGTTACGTTAACATCGGCAATAATTAATATTTATCCTACGTTATCGCTCCAATAACATAACCTACTGAAGTTTTTCCGACCACTAATTAAGATTCTTGATTCTTGATGAATTAATATGTTTTACTTTTGTCGCAACGTAATGTGTAACTAACGAGTGAGGATAACACTAGTGAAAAGTTGAGAACTGTTAGCGTTACCCTCTACTGAAGGAAGTATTATAAATATAGAAAGTAATTGAAGTGCTGCCACTGGATACATGTTAACCTGAAATTCATAGGTTTATACTGTAATTGATAAACGTATATTCAAAACCAACTTTTTATATAAAATATCTGTCGTGATAAAGTGAATTACAAGACAATAAGAAAAATTAAAGACGATTATATAAAGTTTTTAAAGCCGTTAATTTATAAACTAATCAGACGTATCGCTATACTGTCACTAAGATTTATTACTCGAGTTGATTGTTATACAAAGGATTATCCTTATCTTAAGTATCATCTGATGGAGAATTTAGTTTTTGTTGAAGGTTAAACTTATTAAAATTTAGCGTGTTTTACAATAGACCACAAATTTTGTCTTGTGAATCTTTGTTGCAAGGCAGCAAGATTAAGATTTAACTGATGAATACAGAAAACTAGCAACTGTGTTATAAATTTTGAAATGACCTGATGAATTCCTTGTTTTAATACTTTAGAGTTAGCGACAAGTTTATGTAGACACCAATTTAAAAAAACTATTTACTTATGTAATAAAAATTATCCAGTTGCCAGACGAAATAATTATTGATTGTCGCAAATGTCTTATGATCCAGTAGATCTGGGAAATTCAGTAAATCTTTCAATAACATTTTACAAGTATTCCCTTTAAAAATGATTTGAAAGTAATTCTTTTGGAAATTTTATTCTTAATTAAATATTTGGCGATGAAGGTTGTAATCATACTAACTTATTTCATGAGAATATCACGTCAAGTTCTACTGTATGATTTTGAACTAACAGTAGAAAATCCTTTCATTATCGGGGAAGAGTATACAGAGCGAGAATAATTGTCTGCTTACCATTTAACTGATATATTCAAGAAAAACATGATGATTTTAATATGAATTTAATCAGTTTGAATTTACCATCATGGTATAGTTTATCATTCGTCAACTAATTATTTCCTCGGTAGGCAGAATGGCATACAGTCACCATTTTTTATATACATACCTCTATATTTGAGTTAGTATAAAAGCAATAAATGTGAAGTAAGAAAGGATTATTTTCACTCGAGAGATGCAATTTTTAAACACTTCCTTCACATCTACGGCTATGAATCGACCTACTAAGTCTATAAGTACTTATTCCAATGCATTCATTTATCTTTGAATACTAGTCATTTTATCCACCTCGTCTTTTAACTGTTCTGTTATTCTTTGCAGTTAACTGATTCATCATCACTTGACTCGTACCGGCTTTGTTTCCATTCTCGAATATATACTGCTGTAGAACCTTCATGAAAAAGTAATTGCAGTGAAATACTTCTTTCTTCTCGTTTTTTTTCTGAATAAGAAATGTGTTATTTTACTTCCACTTCCATATTTTTCTATTTCAACATTGTATTTCAACTTTAGACAATATTGTTCGTAAAGAGAAATTGACTCATGTGCGTAATGGGAAGAAGATTGCGAGTACTCAAGTTGTATGCAAATATAAATACTGTGAAGATGCAAAATTATTTCCGTCAAATACATGCACATGTTCATCCATCTGTGCACCAGAATGTAGCAGGTAACAATTACATGTAATAACAGTTGTTTTAGTAGATATTCACTTTAATTCATGATCAATGTAATAGAGTATGACTTATTTCAACTTCAATATACAGAAAAACGAACAGAAAGATAAACGATGAGGTTCAAGGATGCTTACGAATATTTTCATTGGAATTTAACATTAATCGACAGAAAAAAAATACGATAATAACAATAAGATTAAAACATTTGGAGATTCTTAGAATATTCAGTACAATAAGATCTCGATTCACAAAACATCATGAATTATTTTTGTTAGATAGAGAACAAACTTTTTTTGTAACGGTATTTTATATAGGCCATAAACTGAAATATAATCAATGAAAGAATCTATAACGAGAACTACATGATTAACATAATGGGGTGTTGAGAAGACACATTTTAAAGCAGTTGTATTATAGTAAAATAAAAGTAGCTTACAAAAGTACAAATATCAAAGAAGTCAGCCTTCCATCACAATTTGCATTAAAAGTTAAGGTGAATACACTACCATTTACTAGACGAGCCAAGAGTACTTCCAAGATTATTCCAGCTTAGGTTTCTTTTTTTGAACTCGAAAATGATTTTCCATATTAAATATTTTTTTCTGCAGCCTTGGAAATAATCCTTTTTTTACTTTTTATCAACTTAGCACGTTATCAACACATCGTCTGGAAAATGATTTAAACAAATTGGTAAGATAGTCAATTTAAAATTGAATAAATTCTGAATACAGATCAAACTTATGAGATTTAATTAAATATGTTAGAAAGCATGAAAATGAAGTAATCAAATAAGATATAAGAGCTCATGGATAAAAACAACTCATAATTTAGACCGTAAACTCTGTACATCTTTTCTGTTTTGTTAACCATTAGGGTGTGTTAGCGGGACATAGACTAGATTAAAGCATGCTCAATGCATGATTGCTTTGGTGCACGCTGATTGGCTGATTCTTATCCAATCAGCACTAGTCGATAGTTGGAGAATACTCTGGAATCTTCTTATGTAAAAACTATAGATATACTGACGTTTTCCCTCTTGTGCTTCTGACTTGCTTCTTGCTTCCATCTAACCTTGTTATTTGGAATATAATCTCCTACCTGTTCAGCCGTGTTCTGATTTGGGGACTTGTAGAGTGAATCGGTGTCCAAGAATACTAAGCAATAGGAATAGCTGGGTCATTACCGTAAGAGAGAGAGAGTTATAACAGTGGCGACGGGGAAAAAGGAAAACAAATTCAAGGTGCCCATATCAGATGACCAGCTCAACCGAACACTACAACAACAGCAAGCACAACTTGATGCACAAATGCGGTTGTTAGAGACCCTGACTCAACAGCTCAACATTCACAGCTCGAGTTCACATGCTATTTCAAGTACGTCTTGTGATGCAGTTGCTAGCAGCATCCCAGAATTCATCTATGATCCCGAAAGTGGAAATACTTTTCTCACGTGGTTCAAACGTTGGGAAGATACATTTAGAACATAATTCTGTAACCAAGACGATGCGTGGAAGACCCGATTGTTGGTACGTAAGTTGGGAAGCAATGAACATGCACGTTTTGCTGACCATATATTGCCAAAGTTACCTCGAGAGCTCAGTTTTGAGGAGACGGTATTTCAGTTGTCAGAGATATTCGGCGAGTCATCCTCGTTGTTTAGTATTCGATATCGGTGTCTAAATTTGGTGAAACGCGAAGCTGATGAATATGGTGTTCTAGCAGACATTGTCAACAGAGAATGTGAACGTTTCAAGTTACGCTCGTTGACTGATGACCAATTTAAATGCTTAATATTCATCAAAGCTCTTCAGTCACCACAAGATGCTGAGATCAGGACGAGACTTTTAGCTCGACTGGATCAAGACCCAAACGTCACACTCAGAACATTGACAGATGAGTGTAAGCGTCTACAAAGCATCAGACACGACAACGAGTTGATTGAACGGGTAAATCCTAATTTAACCTGCGGTAGTGTAAATACTATTACTAGGTTAAAAGTTCAGAAGCCGGTGACAACTCGTAACAAACCAAGGACTGCGTGCTGGTTATGCGGTGATTGTCATTATGCCCGATTCTGTCCATTCAAGAAGCATAAATGTCAGGCGTGCAACAAACGTGGACATAAAGAAGGTCATTGTCCACCGAAGCGTACGTCTCAGCCTAAGAAGAAGCATAAACGTCCTCGACATGTGAAATCAGCCGAGTCCAAATCTCTTTCTTTGGTAGCTGCTTTTCAAACAAACTATGACATTCAGAGAAAGTATGTTACCATCCAGATAAACGGCATATCAGCTCGTCTTCAAATTGACACGGCATCAGATATCACGTTAGTGTCTAGAGAAACGTATAACTTGCTGGGTAAACCGCCAATGACGCCATCTAAGAAAACGGCTAAAAACGCATCAGGTGGTGTGCTAAAACTGGTTGATGAATTACAGTGTGAATTTTCCTTCAATGGAACTAACTGTACAGGAATATGTTACCTAACAGAACGGCCGAACCTTGATCTTCTTGGTCTAGATATGCTAGACAAACTTGGAATAATGGATATACCAATTAACAGTGTCTGTATCGTATCGTGTTCATCATTGGACACCCCAGTACTTCCAAAGAAGACAGGTGAAAGGTTACTAGAAAAACTGAAAAGAAAGTTTGCCTCTGTTTTTCAGAATAGCCTTGGCCACTGTACCAAGATGAAAGCGCACTTACCAGTAAAACCAGATGCCATACCTATTTTTCGCCCGAGACGTCCTGTACCATATGCTGCTCTTGAGCTAGTCGACCAGGAACTTAATCGCTTGCAACAGGCTGGTGTAATCCGACCAGTTAACTACTCTGAATGGGCCGCACCGATCGTAGTGATTAAGAAGGCCAATGGGACTATACGCATATGTGCCGATTTCTCGACCGGTTTAAACGCTGCATTAGATGTATATCAATATCCATTACCAGTTCCTGAAGACCTGTTTGCCAAGCTTAATGGTGGGACATGCTTCGCGAAAATAGACTTCTCTGATGCTTATCTCCAAGTGGAAGTAGATGAAGATAGTAGAGAGCTTCTGACCATTACCACTCATCGAGGGTTATTTCAATACACCCGTCTACCATTTGGCATCAAGACCGCACCCGCCATCTTTCAGCAAATAATGGATACGATGCTAACAGGTATACCTGGTACAGCAGCTTATCTAGATGATATCATAGTTATGGGTTCAACTGACAGTGAACTTTCTGATCGACTACACCAAGTCCTTAACCGAGTGTTGGAGTATGGTTTCCAACCACGTGAGGAAAAATGTATCTTCTTCATGCATTCGATCAAATACCTTGGTTTTATCTTAGATAAGAACGGTCGCCGACCAGACCCTGCCAACATCGAAGCCATTCAGAAGATGCCTGCACCAACTGATGTTTCTTCATTAAGATCCTTCTTGGGGTTAATCAGTCATTACAGCACATTCTTGCCTGAAATGCATCGAGTGAGAGGTCCCCTAAATGAATTACTATCGAAAGATAAACCTTGGCAGTGGTCAGCAGAATGTCAAGCATCTTTTGACAGAGTCAAATCAATGCTCAGCTCAAAGATTCTTTTGATGCACTTCGATCCCAGCTTGGAAATTGTTGTTGCATCTGATGCCTCTAATCATGGAGTTGGAGCAGTGATATCTCACGTGTTTCCGGATAAATCAGAAAAGACAATTGCCCATGCTGCTAGATCACTTACTCCAGCCGAGCGAAACTACAGCCAAATTGAAAAGGAAGCTCTTGCAATCATTTTCGCAGTCAAAAGATTTCATAAAATGCTCTATGGTCGTACATTTACTCTACTGACAGATCACAAACCTTTGATTGCAATCTTTGGTTCTAAGAAAGGAATCCCTGTCTATACGGCTAATAGACTACAGCGCTGGGCAACAATGCTCCTGAGTTATGATTTTAATATCAAGTATCAGTCGACAAATACTATCGGTCAAGCTGACGCTCTCTCCCGATTAATTGGAGTTCAACATCCTGGACCAGAGGATATAATCATTGCCTCCACAGCAGTAGACCCAGAAATACGAAGTATAGTGGCAGATGCCATTCGAAACACTCCAGTGTCGTCAGATGAATTCAGGGAAGAAACGCTTCGAGACCCAACACTACAAGAAGTTAGAAAGTTCCACCTAGAAGGGTGGCCCTCGAAAATCTATTCCACAGAGCTTCAACAGTTTTACCAGCGAAGACTCTCTCTTTCAATCATCGATGACTGTCTGCTGTTTGCCGAACGTGTCATAATTCCCAAGAAGCTACAACCAGCAGTGCTTGAACAGTTGCATGCAGGACATCCTGGAATAAATCGCATGAAAGCACTAGCACGAAGTTATGTATACTGGCCGCATTTAGACACCCAACTGGAGCAGCTATCCCGTTCGTGTACCAAATGTGCATTAGCAACAAAAGCACCGCGAAAAGCAGAGCTGCAATCATGGCCAATACCACAGTTACCGTGGCAGCGTATACATTTGGACTTTGCTGGTCCACTTCATGGACAAACTTACCTTTTGGTGGTTGATGCATATAGCAAGTGGCCAGAAATTTTTCTCATGGAACACCCGACTGCAAGCTGCACAGTCAGTAAACTACGTCAACTATTCAGTCGTTTTGGAATCCCGGAATTGATAGTTAGTGACAACGGAACACAGTTTACGTCCGAAATCTTCTCACAATTTTGTCGGCAGAACGGAATCCAGCACCTCCGAACACCTCCATTCCATCCCCAATCAAATGGCCAAGTGGAACGCTTTGTGAGTACATTTAAAAATGCTCTAAAAAAATCCAAAGGGGAAGGGACCACTGAAGTTATATTAGAGAGGTTCCTGTCTATTTATCGCTCTACACCGAACCCTCAGACAATTAACGGGGTCTCTCCAGCAGAAGCTCTACTTGGCAGAAAGATACGACCACATTTCGATGTCATCCGGCCTACGCCAGTTATTGAACCCCAACGAAACCTATCGATGGAGAATCAATTTAACCGACATCATGGGGCACAAAGACGATTGTTCACGGTGGGACAAAAAGTGCTTGCTATGGACTATCGTGGGAAACATCCTACATGGACAGCTGGTCGGATCTTGAAAAAGAAGGGGAGTGTGGTTTACGAGGTGTCAGTTGGCTCGGAAGTTTGGGTACGTCATGCTAACCAATTGAAAGCAACCTCGATAGCCAGCAACAAGATTCAATATCGATTACCTCTTGATGTTCTGCTAGACACCTTTGAAATCAAAACGCCGGGAATAGACACATCAGTTTCTGTGCAAGAAAAGAGTGATACTTCTTTATTGCCTAGACGATGGACTAATCGAAAGCACAGGCCAGTCACTCGGTTGCAGTTGGACCCTAGCACCAGATCCTACGAATCTGCTCAGAGGGGAGGTGTTAGCGGGACATAGACTAGATTAAAGCATGCTCAATGCATGATTGCTTTGGTGCACGCTGATTGGCTGATTCTTATCCAATCAGCACTAGTCGATAGTTGGAGAATACTCTGGAATCTTCTTATGTAAAAACTATAGATATACTGACGTTTTCCCTCTTGTGCTTCTGACTTGCTTCTTGCTTCCATCTAACCTTGTTATTTGGAATATAATCTCCTACCTGTTCAGCCGTGTTCTGATTTGGGGACTTGTCGAGTGAATCGGTGTCCAAGAATACTAAGCAATAGGAATAGCTGGGTCATTACCGTAAGAGAGAGAGAGAGTTATAACAGGGTGTATCAAACCGACTGTAATCAAAACCTTATACAATTTTTTGCACTTAAGAATTTTCTGGTTGCATAATTAATTGAACTCAGAAACAATTACATACACCGCAAGAGTTTACTAATCTATGTTACCTTTCAGGCAATTTATTAGTATTTTCTAATGGCACCAAGATAAACAGCAATATATCACGTTCCTATGACGATACAAAACTGACTTTTCAGGAAATTACTATTGCTGCTACTTATTAATACTGAATAAGTAGCCGTTAAGCGAAAACCAAAAGAATATATTAAGTGAAATATATCAAAGCAAGATTAAATTGGTTATTATTAGATTTGAAGAAAAGTAATACAATTTTAAGAAATTTATTTGGTTAAAAATTGGTTTAAACCAACTCATTCAATGAAAAAGTTCAAAGCTAAAATTAATTTAATCCTTTTTATTATACAATTTAAAATATGATAGCAAATAATGCTTTCGGTAGGAAAACAATTTTACCCAGGATAAAAATAAAATCTATAATTAGAAATGGTGTTTTGAACAATTATTTGTGTTTAATTGGTGACCTGTATCATATTTATCACAGAGACGATTAACTTCTTGTTTAGAAGTAATGATTAAAGCAAACTAGTTAACAGTGGGTATAGAATAAACTGTTTGATCAAAACAAATTTCTGTACAAAATCTTTTATTATTATTTTTTAATATTTTACGGAAGATTAGTGGTTCCTGTATACCTAAGATGTTTTGTTATTACTTTGCAATGAAAATCCGAAATAACCGTCTAAATAACACACCAAGCGTAAATGGTAGTGAGAAGAACGGATATAAATTATATCATTAAAGTATATTATGTTAGTTACCGGTTTAATAATTGTATACAACTTGTAGTTTTGCAGCTAACTAATTTTCATTTAGATACATGAAGGACTTAGATGAACCAAATTTGAATGTTCTTTCTGTAAAGAAATTCATGAAGTTTATTTCTCATGTGCTCAATAATTAGTCTGGCATTAGTAATCTTTGAAAAGATGTAAAAAAATTGGGTTAAATGTATCTTATTGAGCCAATCCAACAAATAAGAGTTGCAGGATTGCTAAGTCGAAAATCGAAAAACAAAAGTTTTATACTAATAAACTAGTTACTGTTATTATACCTATTTATTCAAATTTTAGCGCGATATTTTCATACACTGTGATTTACAATTGACGAGCGATTTGCTCAAATACTTTGACTAATTGAGTTCTTTGAGAGAATAATCCAAGCTGAGTAATTTATTTTACTTGATGTTACAAATCGATTCTGGTTGAAAAACCACTGAAAACCAGAAAACACAAAATAGTTCTTTCATTTTAGGATAAGGTTTTTCAGGAGCTTGCATCCACGATTATACTTAGGATATAGTCCAGATCGGTTTAGCCAGCAAACGTCTAACTGTAGATTGATAACTAGGTATATATGTTTATATACGTGTTCTTTAAGCACACAATATATTATGTATTTGCGTTACACTTTATTGAGTGACTTAATTTACAAAACGACTTCTCTGTTTTACAGATCCAACAAACGGGTAACAACCCAAACCACAATACAGGTAACAATGAGCAAACGTCCATTTGTTTAGAAAATATTACACCTTTCAGCTTGACAGAGTGTCCATTATTGATGGACTTTTATGGGATTCATAAAGAAACTACTAACTCCTTATCAAACCAGAAAGACTCTGCATGTGAATCAGATAATCTGTCTTCACTGAACGGTGAATTGTAGTAAGTGATGTTAATATGTTTCACTAGAACGGACAATCTGTAATTAAACAATTTTCAGCAATTTCTTAATATCTATATCTTTTAAAACAAACAGAAAAAATTAGTCATCATAACAATCATTTAATACTGTCGTCAAATAAGAATGTCAAGCGGATAAGTAATATGCTCGTAGACTGTCGTTTATTTTTAGGTTTCTACTTTTTGAAGTGTTAAATGATTTATCTTACAAAGTAACTCAATTATGTGCACAGTCCGAGGTTGTTCATTTACTGATCATCCGTTTCTATTGAAACTTGAACATTAGTCTTTTGTCGAAGAAATGAAGCTAAATCATTTCAGCCGAATCGTTCTTCAGTAATTGTTATAACCCAAAAATGTAGATTCATCACAACTTTCAAATCCGAAATTAGGTACTATTTAAAGGATATAAGGTTTATAACCACCACCAAGTTCATTTAACTCACATTTATGTAGTCACAGATATACATGAATGATAAAATAGACTTAAGCAAACTGGATGCTTTAAGTTATCATTTCTGTCTAAGCAAAGACGGATAGCGGTGGAGTCCAGGACGCGCGTTTCGTCCTATTTAGGACTCGTCAGCTGGATGTACCTGCATCCTAGAGTTGATGTTCAATCCGGGACTCGAACCCAATACCGTTCGCTCCAAACGCCATCGCGTTATTCAATTAGCTACTGAGTCCTGATAGCCACTTGCTTGTGCAACGGGAGGAGTTTAAATTCACTTGATGTTATCTTAATTGTATCTTCCCATTGTTATTTAGGACTGCAATCGATCAGTCTCATGTTGACATATGTGCATCCTGTGCGGATTGCCTCGATATAGCCTTAAGTCACAAGCTTCATAAGCAAAGACTGATCAATTGCATTCCTAAATAACAATGGGAAGATACAAGTAAAACAACATCAAGTGAATCTATATTTCTGTCGTTTAATCAATCAAGTTGATTCTGTCACTTTTATCAAATGGGCAGTAAATCAAAATTAATTCACATTCTTTAATATCAACACGAATTTATGGTTGAACTGACCATGGTCTAGGGAAGCGTGCTTCCAAAGCCTCCACTAATAATTAATTTCTATTAGATAATGATTAAATTATTTAAACAATCAGTTGTTCATAGAAGATTTCGATGAGTTTAACATGCATTATTCAGGTCGCTAAAGCCATTCTATAACAATTAATAACAAGAAATGTTTATTTAAGTGCCTATAATGAATATTTGGTTAAACATCTATTACGTATCATTAAATTAGATGAATAATATACGTTTTCATGTTATAATAAATGTTGATACATTGAAAAAAAAGTATTAATGGTTGTGAAAATATACTGAAATGTTTGGTAATTTTCTTACTGTGATGATAGAATAGATGAAATATACTGAAATACATTTGTATAATAATGTATGTAATATAAAATGGATATTTCACACGAAATGAATTGTCATATGATGTTGTTATAATTATGTCATAAGCATGAATGATTAAGGTACAGTATAAACTACAACTATAAGCATGAATGATTAACAAGATGTTTATGGATAGTAAAACAGTGTTAATATGATTGGAATAGAAGAAAGAAAGGAAAAAAACTGTATGTTTTCAATTGTTTCACATTTAAGACTGAAATAATTTAAGCATGAAATAAATAAGCAAGCGTAAATGTTTAGCAATTGAACTTTTTTTTTTTAAGAATCAGTGAATGAAAACATCGTCTATAAATAAATCTGGAACTTAGCATACTAATTAAAACCATTTGACTTTATCAGACAAACTAGAATTCAATTTTTCAAAAACCTAAAAGAAAATTGAAATAATAAAAAGTTGTAAAGTGTCTACAGAAACAAAACGAACTATATTGATTGAATTCTGTTCTGATAACGAATTTCATTGTTTACCAACTTTCTGAATTTTAAAGGAAACCATCCAAAGATCTTTTAACAAGTAATCATAATATTTATATTCATAAAATGATCACAAGATTAATGATATACCTTCTGTTGGCGAGACTAAAATTTATGGACGAGCCAATCAGAAGCGCTTTAGGGATTTCAAAGTCACAGTGCCAACTTCAGTACTTAATGATAACGTACGATCGGTTCACAGGGGATTTTATACAAAACGCGATAATTAAGCGGTTATAACAAGTAGAAAGGCGAGACTATAACTTGTGAACGAACCAACCAGGCATAAAATAACAGATCTCGGACTTTCATGAGAAAATCTTTCATCCATTTGGCTAAATAGAATTTTGGCATTATACCTGATGTCAGTTCGTGATGAAAACCCTATATATAATTCCTGACTAAGGCAAATTATGACAATCATTGCAAACTGGATAATAAAAGCATCAGTAACACTGGCTGCAGCCAGGTATATATATATATATATATATATATATATATATACGGATGATTAGAGAGCGTACAGACTCCTACATATGCTTGGTTATGTGTATTGTGTCGTTATCCACAAGTGAAATTTTGTGGACCCAGCAACCCGAGTGCACACATACAATATTGAAGCTATGTTGTCGAGGCTGAAGTATTTTTTGCGACCTTATCATGGCTCCAGAGGCCGACTACTCACTATTAACAAAACTAAAATTACTATTATACATACATCATCATAGTAGCTTTGTGAATACTCAAGGAAGGATCAATAACAAATTCACTATTCACAATATGTATCCAGTAAGCTGAAAATATGGGTTAGTAAGGTCGCTATAGCACAAAGCTATAAAGTTATGCACAACATTAAAACCTGAAGAGAAATATTTAAAATATAGATAAATGTCGGCGGTAACGTAGTTTCTTTCATTTAGTTATAAATAAATATAATAATGAACACTTCATAAAAAAGAAAAGCAACAAATCTTATAAAAACACTCCCTCATCGGGCAGGTCTTTGAAGGTGACCAAATAACAAAGGTATTGATCATGGACAAAAAAGAGTCAAATTGAACGATTCCTAGCAAAAACTGGTTTCCTGATAAACTACATGACCTCTAATAACATAAAGAATATAGATAAAAGCAGTCACTTGTCTTGTTCATTAATGTTTATTAATTACACGTGTGTTTAAAAGGAATGGATATCTAAAAGATGTAAAGCTGAGCAAATGCCTATTGGACGACCATTTACGAAGAACCCTTATTTCAAATGAAAACGCAGTCCTCATGGTTCTATTTCATACAACTCCTTGGACACAAGACAAGAGAAAGACACATAGTGCGTTCAAAATAGTCAATAAACACTACGACTAAGTACTAATAGACTATGATAATTAGGAGACTAAAATCTAAGTTTTTTTAAATAAGTTATAGATTAGCGTCCAGTTGTTTCGGCAACGAAACACAACAAAAGATCAATGTTAAAAACTTTGGCCCTCTTTTCCAATCAAATCATGGTTACAATTCCTTTAGTCACAATCAAATTGCGTCATACTATATTACAATGTCATCAACCAAATTATTCATAGAGCCTCACAACTGCATTTTGGTCTTTTAAATACTTTTACTATTCGCTGATGGAAAATCTCGGTTCTTAGAAGTTTCAAGACTATGATCACTTCAGGCTAATTTATCTTGATAATCTCTAACTGAAGAGAAACCGACGAAATATAATACATTCATTATATTCTTCAAACATGTCTATTCTGGGAGCAATTTTCATCACAACCTAACAGTTGAGGATTTTGGTCACTGCAAACCAGAAAACATGACATTTCTAAACTTGAGTTCAAATTTTGTATGCTTTTCATGTAACGCGATTCCCATACAATAACATAGGTGATGACTGTTTCGATCTATTTTTGAAATGGATTTTCTGAAATCTGAAAATTCCTTCTTGTTACAGCTCCGATAATACAAAAGAAAAGTCTTCACACATTTATGCCACTGGATACTGATTTGACTGTATGGGTAGTTGAATTCAGTCAAAAATATTGGCCTCTAGATCTAGACTCACTCATTCAATGTTATTCCGCGTGACTGAAACCGATTCTGTATGAGGCCAAGAGTGCACTTGACTCCTGATTCCTTCAAATAATTATTGAGCGCTTCTTGGTTTTTAATGATTCCTCTGATGATGATAGATAGGGATGAAATTTATCCTTATACTTTTCTGCGTTTATTGTTTTCGTTGATGGTTACTTGAAATCCACTAACTTGACAGTAATCATATATATCTATGTTTTTATATCAAAACAATTAACATTGTTGACGTATATTCTACGTATAATTTCGTAGTCTTTATTGTTTACTTTAATAGCCCTTTCAAAAACTCCCTTGAGTTTCTCAAGTCACCATCCCATCAATCATTACCAAAAATTATTAATTATTCAACGTATACGTCCGTCATGTGGGAAAGTTTGATGAAGTTATTGAATCACTTGATAAATGAAGAGCGTTTGTTTTGGCATAGAGAATTACTAAACAGAAATAAATCTAATAATTCAGAGGTTGAGACGATTGATATTAAATCTTTACTCAGTGATATTGATCATTTTTATTCGGAAGAATTGCGCCTGCTATGGAAGCAAGTTTATGAAAGTTGGGTTCCGCGTGATTATCTACAATATTTTTCAGATGAAACAAGGTATTTGATTAAATGTTCTTCATCTTTATCATTAGTACATAATTAAAATAATCAATGTTTTATTTACCACTATATTTTGTATGAATACCGATATATACAGAACAATCATGGATGAACACTTAGACGTAGTCTTTTTGGATACTAAGGTATAAAATTTGCGGTAAACGTCTCAAATGTATTTATACGTATTTTTCACATCAAGTATTGAATCATAGCAGGCTTCTAGCAATATCTGTGAGGTGTCTTCCCTTCAGATATAACAAATAATCTCAGAGGTTAATAATTAGCACCAGATATTACAACGATGGTATTTTTTACTTCAAATACAATATGATATTTTGAGATTTTATTCATATTGTGAAAATCAGGAGTAATTTACAAGGAGATATTTAAACAGCTTTGTTGTAGAACATTTTTTCCTTCACAAAACTCTAATAAAATACAAAGTATTATTTTGTTTGTGATTATTAACTCCTGTATACATGATCATTCATCGTGATATCAATTAACAAAGAGAGGAAGTAACACTGGTAGTTTAGTTTCAATAGAGATAATATTTACATTTTGCTTTGTCTAGTAATACTTAATGCCATAAAATTTCATTTTTAGAAAAGTGTTTATCAATTTAAATCTTGTCATTGAAAAATTGCTATCATTTATCGAGAAAGGAAACTATGATACATCATCGTCACATTCACACATAGGCAATCTGGAAAATTTCGATTGCTTTAAAAGTTATTCAAAGAAGTGTTTCACTAATCAAGATAGTCGTGATAAGAATCATCGTTCAATGATTAACAGCAGATTATCTCATTCGTGTAGTTCATTGAATAAAATTCAAAACAATGGACAATTATTTAATGATCAACACTTGGAATATAATGAAAGTAAAATAAGTTTTAAACATATGAGAGAATTATTAAAACTCAGGTTAGTCATTTTTATTTTATCTCTTTAAAACATATTTTTAAAAAATAATTGCATCACCATAGATATACTCTTATTCAATAAGGGTGTTAAGAATTACATTGGTATCTCTCAACGGTTTTGAAAAATTCATTTTAAAATCGATCAAAAGCCATACAACATTTGTAAACTATGCTTAGCTAACTTACTAAACGTGGCACTCACATAAATGAAGTGCCCAACCATTTTAAAGAAAATGAACGATTACTGCTCAATGGAATGTGAGAACTTTCCAGATAATTTTAACAAAACTTGTTTCTACAAATAGCATGTGTTGTGTTTATAAATGTGATTGAATACTGCTGTTTAGAGATGTGGTGTTGACTCATTTGATTTAACAATAAAGTGAAGTGATTAATATAGCTAGTACTATGATTTCCAAAATCACTAGTCAGTTAACTGAGTATGTGAATAAATTGGATGATTTAAGCTAACAGTCATGTACAAAATATTTAAACAATTAGCACCAACACAACTTACTCGTCAGTTATCAAATTAATAAGCGTAAAAATGGAAATCACAAAACAATAATTGTTTACATGTTTTAACTGTAACTAGACGTTCTTTTAACATATTTTAATAATAAATACCGTGTTCAATGTGCTTTTGGTTTCTGAAATTTCAAAGTGTATTGTAATATTTTGTACCAGAATTCTTGGTGACAATCAGAAATAATTACTTGTTGAATGTTTTCCATGGGAACATACTGCAGATCTTTATTCAGACATTTCTAAGTACGAGAAAGATTTGTCGAATAAGAGTTTAGATAAAGAGATGTAAGGGTTTCTGAATTTTCAGATAGAACAGATTTTTGGCGCTTTCACTGGTTTGTGTAGGTGGAGGCATGGGTAAATTTTAGTTAAATCTTATTATTTCTCAAGTTTTTAATATTTTATGTATTGTAGTTTTTAAATAAATAAAATGTCACATACTTTTATACACATAACGTAGCTTCCCCCTCATCTAATTATCAATATTTAATAACAATAAACAATGTATACTGATGAAATGTGAACCAACTAGTAATGCTACTAATTCTTCGACCTAAAGCCAAATAAAAATATATGCATTATATATGTTCCTTTGGTGTTCTATTTTACATTATTGTTTTTAGTCATCAACAGCTTCTAGAACAGATTTATCATGTGACCGAGATGGTTGGTGCTGCACTTGACACGGACATGGAGGACGCTATCAATGGAGTACATATCTCTGCTGTCAACAATCACAAGAACATGAATGATAATCAGTCTAACAATATTACGAGCGATAAGTTAACAACGAGTGGAATGCTTACAAATCCATCAACTCCAGGTCTACAAGTTGTTGCTAAACTACTCAGTGCTATACTTGATTTAGAAACACGATTAGACACAATATGTGAAAACCAAATTATAGCAGAGAATATAACAAACTCCGAAATTACATTTGATTATGATCAATGTGGTAAAAATTATTTGAAATATACTCCATGCTTATCTTCGGATAAGACTACTTCATCGTCAGTGCAACAAGGACTAGGATTTCAGATAAAAGGTCTGCAAAACCCTAAACGTATAAAAGTGATTGGAGATATTTTACGAAATAGAAGATATAAAAGAGAACATGTCAGATCTCCTTTAGTCAATGATCATGAAAACAATTTCAGAAAAGAAAAACAAACTGATTTAGATGAATAAGATATTTTAATGGAATGTGAAAGAAATTTCTAAGAGAAAAACGCTAACTAATCAATTTACACAATTACTGACATATTTACCGATATTACAACACGGTTTGCCTATTGCAAAACTTATGATGTATAGCTTATTTGTACTATAAATAAAAAATAGGACACTACACTGACAATTTAGGTCATTTTACTATAACTAATGTTTTTTTGTTCAATTACAATAGAGAAATCCTAAAAATTGTATTGTTGAATAACAATAATTTCTGTGAAAGTTTACTTGTTCTTTTTCTTTGTAAATTTTCTTTATTCAGCCCTTTTTTTCATTAAATATGTTCATTGACTGAAATGATCAGTTTCAGTCTGGAAAGGACAAGAGGCATGATCGCCTGTGTTAGTCCTGGCACAATGGTGGTCTCTCAGTTGATCCAGTTTATTTTAGTTTTCTAAATTGACAATTTTTTTTTTCAAAAATAAAAAAAATGAAAAAGTGAAATTGGATAGAAAAACGAATTAATTATATTCAATGAGAATGTTTCCCTAATTGAAATCTCGATAATCCCCAATTCATCATTACAATTTATTTTTGTTTGAAAATCATGAATGAGTATTTCTGTTTATTGTTTTCAATTTATTAAGGTAAGCTAATTATTTTATTATGAAAGTTTATCTTTTATTGTTTGCTTCATATCATTCAATTAATAGTATTCATCTAATATGGCAACAATTATAATCGTATTAGTAATAATAATAATATTTTGATAAATGAGATTTTTTGGGTTGTTATTAAAATGGATAGAAAAATCAAAATATCCATGAACAAAACGATAATCATAAAGAGAAAATAATATGCATGGAGAACTAGTAACGAATGTCAAGAAATCAGTTACTGTTTTACTAAGTTTTGTGGAACTCTATACCGGAAAAAGTAAAATCACAATATTGAACATTCTTATTTGATGAATAAATTTTTGTAACTGTCTCTTTTATTTTGGCTAATTTATAGAAATCACTCAGTGGATTAGAGACAAACACTATTAGTTCTAAAGTTATCATAAGAGGAAAACGTTTAATCAAATATTATTTCCAACTTCCTTATATTTGTAAGTATATGTCAGCTTAGTGAACATTCAACAAACAATGTGTTAATATACTCTCAAAACAAATTAAGAATAATAAATCTTTATAAAATAATAGGAATATTCAGTGAAGATTTATTTATCATTCAAAAACGTTTGTTCTAACAATACAAAACAACTCGTGTTTATTAGATTAAACTAATGATGGTCTTATTCTCTTGATCACTATCAATCAGGTTAGGCGATTTGTAAAATTATAAAGTTTCAGAATATTGTGCTTGTTTTAAAAAAACATCAACTTTGGTTGGAAACTAAGATTATGTGCATACATCGTAACAATCTTCAAAATAGGAGCACTTTAGGCATCATCTTGTGGTGTGTGCTACATATATTGACATAAATAGAATAGGATGTTAGTCGTGAACAGAAGGTCTGGCAGCAAAGAGACAAGAGGGTCGAACAGTAAAGAATGGAAACAGAATGCAATTTGTATGAAAATGCAAGAACATTGAAGTCTGAGTTATTTTGAGACAATTGGTGGACATTTTGCAAATTAAACATTTACTTTATGATTGTTAGATTTTCTTAACAAGTCCTGTAATTTTGTGCTAAATACGTTCGACTGCCCCCCCCCGTGTTCTGTTCACTACAATCTGACTACTGTCAGATGTTTTTTCTACAATTTGGCAATGTCAATCTAGATGAACAAGTCGAGGATACGTATACATCAATAAGTGAGTTAGTAAAATATTCCTAAAGTATACACATCATGATCGTTGGATAACAGAATTGCTATAAAACCAGGTTCAAAATAATTATGAGATAAAATGAAACCAACGTAAAAAGTTATATTCACTGAATCCAATTTTTACACCAAGATAATAGTAAATGTAAAACAATTGCTTATTTAATGGTACCAAAACATTCGATTCACAATTTCAGCATAGTCGACCGACTAGGTAAGCAGAGATAAATTATGGCTAGTAGTGAGGTTCAAGACGCGCCTGAATTAACCTGTTTGAATAAAGCCAGAACAATTGAGGTAGAATAGTATGAATTCATTGTATTTCGTGGTTTCGCATCAGCTGCTTATAACCAAATTGAAGTATATATATATATATATATATATATATATATATATATATATATATATATATATATATATATATAGGGAGTGAGTGGTGCATTAATTAAATGAGGTCCGGAGACAGATAGGACAGATTGTGTGATTCCTGGATTTGAAAAACTAATAAGATGGGTTACCTAATAATTGAACAGGATTTAAAGAGTTTAAATAAGTTAAGAGAATTAAGTGAATGAAAGCCTATGGGTGAAGAGATGGTTTTGATGTTCATAAAATAAGAATCAGTTAAGGAAAGACCACATAACAAAATAAACACTAATAAAATAATGATAATAAGAAAAATAATTTACCAAGGTAGTGATAAGTTTATTACCGTCTGCTTCTGGATATATAAATCGGTTTTGAGTTGTTTATTGCTGTTACTTTGCCAAACCGAAGAGACGCTGCGTTTTCTCATAATAATTTTAAGGGCTTGTGGGATGCCAATAACATTCCCAGTGTTAAGTAAACGCTGAGTTATTGTACTGCTTAGAGCCATTGCGCCTCTCAGATTCTTGGTAACGTTCTGGGAAATGCAAACATGTACTCTTCTCTCTATTCTTCCAATGTGTGTGCTTCGACATGAACATGTAACCTAATTTTATTAAATTTAAAAAGCCCTTCAATCAATATATGTTGAAAGTTAGTTTGCTAAATCCAAAATGCTCTTTCTTAAACAAAAAAAGAGAAATCCATAGTTATAGCTGTATTATGCAAACGTTTTTCATCAAGAGGCAAAGGAAAAGTCTCAAAATACTTCGAAAAAAATATATTTTAAATTACTCGACAGCACACTAGTTGTTTAAAACTGTTGGTATTTGATAAAATGTAATACGAATTGGGTCAACTTCCACTTTTAAATCACTAATATTTGAGGCAAAAGTGAGTCACTTTTATACTTTCCTATATTAGTCTAGGAAAGTAAACCTTTTGTGAATACGTGCGTTCCTGAAATGTTTACTTTGACAATGATGTAATCTGGAAAGACTGAGTTTAAAAAGTCAATTACAACACAGAACTAGGTAATTAGTATAAGTTGGAACTTGTGCCACACGGTTATCACAGAATCGAGTCTTAGCGTTAGTAAGTTCTATCACTCAGACTGTTCCGATTTCATTTTTTTATTGAATAGAAATTTTCTACACGTTGAAATGGCATAATTTACCACATGTCAGATTATTACGTTAATGTTGAATGATGCAGTGAATCGCTACTCATCATTGATAGTAAATAATGATTTGTTTGTTTGCACACCGTTTGATGGAGCATTATATATATTGAATTCATACAACATTCAATCATAAAGAAACTGTTATCTTGAAATAAGTTTTGCCTTGTGTTTTTGCATATTCTAGACGAGTCCCTAATAAAATAATATTTGAAAATTAGTAGTAATAAGTCAAATAGTGAAATTAAATCTTGTTTTATAACTGGTTAAACAAGAATTATCAGCAACTTTGATACAAGTAAAGATGGCTTAGTAAAGTATCCTTAAATAAAGTATTGTGATAACCTCATTCCGTTTTTTTGTTGTATGTGTGTTCTTTTTAAATTTATGCCTAAACCTAGTTCTCTATGCAATTATACAACACATTAAAACATTTCTATTTAACTAATAATCAACCTTCATTGTCATAAATCATAATATTCACTAACAATTAAATGAATATTCATAGTTTACTACTAATTGTTCTTTATAAAATACTAAAAGAAAGCTTTATCTTAAGAATTTTATTTTAAAATTACCTTCTTACCGTATATGAATAAGAAACAGAAATTATTAAGTCACATTTAAATTAACATAAAAAGTGAATAGTTAATTGAGTTAATGGAGTAAATTGTTAGAATTTTTATGTCACAGTTTTACTATCCTGAGTATATATATATATATATATATATATATATATAAAGTTTTTTTAAAATTAAAGTAAGAAAAGTGAACTCTGTAAGTCACATTTTTATTTGTTGAGTTAAAACAGATGATTGAGGGGGGGGGAAGGGTAGAAACATTGAAAACCTAAAGTAAGTTTTATGATTAGATAAATAATTAAGAAAAGGCTTTAAATAAAAATCTATTGACTTGGATGATGTCAACACGACTAGTATGGAAGTATTTTAGATTCTAGCTTTTTGACCGCTATTTATCTTGTCAATTCATGCCATGAAATGATAATTGTATGATAAAATCATTTATGTGAAAGTATGCACTGATAGTAAGATGACATCGGCATCTGTAGTGATCAAAATAATAACAATAATAATTTCAGCAGAGGAAGTATGTTGAAACTTGAAAAAATCGTATGATAAAATGTATATGGATAATCAGTTCAAATACTTAGGTAGTAAATATCAGATGAGAAAGAGATCAAGCGAATCAAGGGTTGATGTAAAAAAAATAGTCTAATCGCCTACTAGACGTTTTCTAACCATAGAGTGGATAACGTCATTGCAAGTCTTTTCGATACAAAGATTAGAGTTGCTAGCTTGGATATTCATAGTCTCTCCTGAAGGTAAAAGGCGAGGTCGCATCCCGTAATTGTTGATATATGCTTATTCATAAGACCCTGTGAGTAACCTATTCCAATCAACAAGTCATGTATAAATGTAGTTCCTTGTTTATGGTGCTTTCTGAGCACATTTTCCTAGCTCTGTTTGAAAACCATTTAATTCAGCTTTCATTGAAGTGGATATGTACAAAACTAAAGTAATAAGCACTACCAACTAAACGAAAGTTTCCTGTACACACGTCTAGTGATAGACTCACCTTTCTATTTGAATGCCATTTCTTATCAAGTAAACATGATCGCCGAGTGTACGATGCCAATTTCCCCTTGTGTTCTAAATAATCTGATTGACGATAACGAATGTGATATCAGAAAAGCGACGGTATAAGTGAAGTATCCTGATGAGGTCCTTGAGATATCCATTTTCTAATTTCGACAAAAGTGAAGATAGGTTCTAAAGATGCTCCTATAATTGTAAATTTGCACATAATATGTGTTAATGAAGATAAAACGAACGTTTAATGTTTGTCTTGTTGGTAATTTCTTACAGTTATCCACAGGAATAAGTGTCGGTATATGAACTCGGTATCTCTGTTTTTAGTACCTTGGTATATAAATAAATTATACGTTTTTTATTCAAAGTCACGTCCTCCGTTTTGAAAGTTAAGTGAAAATGTCTTTTAGGCTTCTGTTTACTTGTTTTATACAGAGATTTTGAGAACTATGCTACTCACTAACTAATTGCGTGATGTAAAATCCTGTACATTTCTGAAACAGATCTGAGAGAAAGTCTCGTATTTTAAACTTCAGGTAAACCGCTAAATCGATGTGTGTTTAAAGTCATAGGGTTAAACGAATCATTTGAAGTAACCTTTTTTCGTTTCAGTGGTCTAGAAATATCGGTTAACTGCATTTTTACTTTTGCATTTACATTTTCATTGTCGATAGCTTTTTGGAAATGTTGTAAGATCATTTAGTATACAATTCTTTTTATCTTTATTCCATTTTATTTGTTTAAGTTACCCCATCTTCCACAACCGATTTGTTTGTAATGAATGTATCAGCTTTTCCTAGCTTTCTTTTTAATGCGTTTCAATACTGTTTGGTTGGTAAGTATTACTTTATGCTTATAATATTTTTATTGTTAACAGATATCCATTTAGGTAGTTTTAAATCTAGATAGTTCATCAAGTGAAGTTGGGAATAATTGTTTTGTTCATGAAAATCAATTATCAAACTATGCGTCTATGTCTTGTTGATCAATCTTTATTCTCTGATCACAGAATATAACCTCCAATTGAACTTTAGTTAATTTGTAACAGGAAGAAAAGTAAACGTACCGATTTGTCATTGGGAAATTTATTTTCTGATTTTTGATGTTCCAAAAATTAAACTAATTCCATGTGTGTCTTTACAAATCTGGTTTCTTTTACCATGTTCACCCATCATCTTAATATCAATTTGTATATTCCATATATTATGATTAGTCGTGTAACCTAATAAAACGTAAATTTTCATACATCGATAAGACTGACGAAAAGATAGTAATTACTTGCTTTTATTTTGTAACTATTAAGCATCCTAATAAAGGAGGTTCAATATGATTTCGGATTTAAAAAATAAAATTCGTTATTCATGTCATTTTAAAATAATCTTTCACTATTACTGGATTTTTTAGCAAACACTGTTACAAATTCCATAGTATTAGGGGATTATTTTCAAATATTCCAAGATTACCTAGAAATAAACTTAACTGGTTGATATTTAACAAAAAATTAGTGCTTAGGCAATCTGCCTAGTACTATACCGTTCTAACAAATAATGATATAGAAAGGGAATCGTGCCAACACTTTCCCCTATTTATGATAATTAAACAAAACACAGGGATATGTTTTGAATTGACAGTTTTTCAATAAAATCATTGTTTATTTTCAGGTCCAGACATATTTCACATTAGTTATATACAATGAATTTTCGGTTGGAAGAGTTTAGTTTCTTGATTTTTGAAGGTCGCCTTTTTGATGGTGAAACGGAAATTTATTGTTGTCCACATCAGTAGATGTGACCAAACTTTCTAATTTTCATAGTCCATTAACTTGAAGAATTTTATATTTGGTTGTTAAATAATCTAAATGTACATTTATGTAGTTAAATATACATTTAAATTATCTCTGTTATCTCAATTTTCGCATCACAGCTTTTAAAAGTCATTATTTTCTGATTACGAATATTGTGAATTTATCATAATAGCATGGAATGATCTGATTGGGTATTGTAGAATAGTACATACCAGTGTACTTTGCATGATTCAGTTTTAAATTAAGATGCATTTTACGACATATACCAAAACGGTATTTTATCAAGACATGACTAGTGAGTCCCAAACTTAGGTTAGTAAATATAGTATATGAAATTAATTATATGGCACCTTGGACAGTTTAGGATCTGTATAAATTATCTTTAGTCAATCAAAATATGGATATTAATGATCTAAATAATAAAATATTCATATGAGAAGAGTTTACATTTGTGTTTTGAAACACCCTTAGATTATAGAATACGTTATAAACTACTTAAAAATGAATACAAAGGCTTGTATGATTTATGAGTCTTATCAAAAGCTTTGGGGAATTATTTTATTTCTTCATTTTAAAGTGAAATATGCTACTAAGGCCGATTTTCAAGATATACTGCTGTAATTTTATGCTATATGTACAAAAAATACGGAGGAACTTCACTTCAGTATATACGAATTCATTTTAGTAGAATTAGTATGTTCATACGTATTATGACTATGGTGACTTTATGGTAAAAAAAAACAAGCAAACTAAGAGAATCATTTCAATCTACATCAGAATCTCTGAAAAAGAATGTTCTATTCAATGCAGTGATGCTAATCAATATAAATATTATCTTCTGTTTTGAGTTGATATTACAATATATATATACTAATGGTGGCTGAACAGTACGGTGTGTTGTTAACAAGCATTTTTGATAAGCTAAATAAATGTATTATTTAAAGAAGAAATTTCTTTCATAAGAACAAACCTTTTACCCTTAACATAATAGTTTGCATAAATCAGACTATGAAGATCATTTACATCCGATTAACATAAACTTGATAGATTTTAAGTAGATTAATATAAGTAGTTTCTAACACAGATTATTTCGAATAAACTTGAAAATTATTCTTGATTTTGGTTCAATATAAATAATAAGAGGTATTATTTAGGTTAAGACTAAGAAACAAAAATCTAAAATTAATAGAGGAAAGTTTAATAAAGATAAATTGGTTTATTTTTCATAGTTTATTATCACTACATAAATGAAGCACTCATAATCAAATTAAAAGTTCAGTTAATTGATTAAATTCTCACTTACAGAATAAGGTAATTATAATAAACATGAAATCATCAACAGTTTTTATATCAACGGATAGAAAAATAACCCCTATGTGACCATTGATTTTGTAATACACGAGAACAGTCTGATGATGACGGGAAAATATTTGGATAAGATTTTTATATTATTCTTTACTGAATCAGCAGGCATAAATAAAACTTTAATAGGGCGGATTATATAACAATTGGAATTTTATATTTTTGTTTGGAATTATTAAGGATAGCTTCTTTAAAACGACTTCAAATGTTCGTGAAATTTTGAATTAGAGCAATCTCAAATCACTGGAAAGCGAAAGTGTTACGTTACTTATGCTGTTCACAACTTTATTATTATCGAGGACAGCCCTGAAACAGTTCTTCAAACTTGTCGAATTATCGTCAATTTTTTTTTATTATGAGAAAATCTATGGTGTTTGAATGAACTAATGATACCTTTGTACTTGTTGAATGCTTGATTTCGAATTGTTAATACAGTACATTTGTTTGTGGTTATCTAGTACTTGTTGATCCGATTACGTTATTTCTGGGATTCTTAGTTCATACTATAATTCAAATACTTCTGATTATCACAAACTCTTTAAACTGAGGCTTGTAAATTACCAAGCCCTATCTTTGCCGACTGATCTTTGGAATATAGATACTCATCAAGTTTGAATTTCGCGTCAATGAATAAATTTTAAACCATCCTCATACAAATTTCGGTTACACAACAAACTTCATTTAATCTCAAACTATACACCATCATTGTTTGTTTTATTTCAAACCAGACAGACAAATAGTTCTCCAGTCAAAAAATCTATTTTAACTTCCTTCTTTCTATTGATCTGAATACGATAGTTACAAGGGACAGTCCACTGGAAATGAACAGATTCGGTAGACATTTGCTTTAAACTTTACGAATTATTAGATTTAAGTAAGAAGACATTTAAAATTACATTTTTGTTATTTCCTTCACGAAAAATCTGGATCACTGAAATCGAATCTGATTAATGAAAAAAAAATAAAGAATTATCAGTGAATGATGCGAACAATTTATTTTCTCTCTCAGGGAAATCAACATTTTTGATGTTAATTGTTAAGCAGGTGATATACATTCATCATTGTCAGAGTTTTCAAAATGTTATTAATTTACTGAGAAAAAACAAAGAGGGTTATTCTTGTTTCATGAATTAATTCTTTAGTGTTTAAATAATGAAATACAATAAGATGTGAATAATGTTTTCACAGTGTTATTAGTTTAACCATCATAATCAAGACTTACCTTTATGATTCTAAGTAATTATTAACATTGTGCAACAGATAGGTTTTTGGTATATTTTTATTTCAACAGAATACACTAGGAACATTATTCTTAAAATTTCTACTTTTCAATATTCCATCAAATGACTAAACAAAACATGTTTATGTACTAATGTTGGTGCTAATGCAAACGACTATTTTCTCTTTATATCTGAAAGAAATATTCTGATATAATTGAATTAGGCTTTTGTTCTTTCTAGTTGTGTTGAGAATAAATGGATTATACATCATGAAAAATGTGAGAATACAACAAAGTTTCATTTGATTTACTAAATTATGGGGGTTTTATATGTTGCTGGCAATCAACTTATCTTTCTTTTCCCTTTTTCAACTATCTTGGACATCATTTTTAAAACATAATTTTCCACAAAATACCATTAGGAAAACGTTCTGATTATTTTTCTATTCAGTCAGTCAGCTACAACGTAGAAACAGGCATATATATGCATTGATCCAAGTTGCTACCGCTCATCAGCACAACAAGATGAACACCAAATTTATAGAAGTAATTAATTCAATTGTAGTAATATATAAAACAAATATTGTGTATTACGACATATTACAGGAAGAAAGAATTAGTTCGTAGAAAGAAAGATATAAAGCAATTTTAATCTCATGGTTTAAGTGAAAGCAAAAAATGTATACACCTATGCGATTGTGATCGGTTCTGAACCACGTCACCCAGAATCTCCAACCATTGGTTACGATAGTCGATTTTCCTATTACTTCGGAATAATCGAATTCTTAAATAAATGATTGTTAACTTAGGTACTACACAATTCATATACTTGTGGTAAAATAAGTCAATTTGAAGTATGTTACTCATAAACAAAATGTGTCATATGTACCTCTAAAAGATAAAATTAACCATGATTGATTTCGTTATTTAGTGTTAAATAATGCACTGGCTCTAGCTAAAAATGTGTTTTTATCTTGGAGTTATCAACTGTGATAGACATTTCTAGTTTTAAAATACATTTTCTGATAGTTTAGTATGTTTCATGAGTTAATGAACACCGATTCACGAATAGGTCTTCGGTTTAAGAATTCATAATGAATAAAATCCCCTCATTATCAAAGAGTATGTCGATTATGTCAAATGCAGTTTTCAAGAATTGTTCGGACATATATCCTGAGCTGAGTGAACATTATTCAACTATTCTTGTAGTTAGTCAAAAACATCAGTCTACATCTACAAGCCTGAGTTTCACTTGATGAAGAACTTTATTCGGTTATTATTATTGAACAGACTTTTGCTGTTTTTAGAACTTTAGTGAGACTGTGGAATATAGTAGGTCGTCATTTGAGTTTGACTTCAAGATAACAATTAATTTTATTTCTGTAATTCTTGTGTCAGACGACAAAATTCTCTAAAAGAAACTCTTACATTATCTTAATGAACAAATGAATTTTATAAAATGAACATCTCTCCATCTAACGGTACTCATGACCATACGTTAAATGTATATCTCAGCTCAATTTACAAATATTTTAATCGTTCTTTCATAATTTAAAATAAGTATTTCTGTATGGTTTTTTAATCTATTTATAGAAACTACATTTTATGAAACAGTGGTGCTAATAAGAAAACTAATGACTACACTTGTTAATGATGTGTAGAACCGACAACTTGGATCCATGCACATATGTACCTGGTCCTACGTTGTAGCTGACTGACTGGAAATGACTCCTAAAACGTGTTAAAATACTGAATAATCATAACTTTACTCTAATGACTATGTACCAAGTAGTCTATTTTGATAAATTTAAAATTATGGTTTTTGAATTGACCTCCGGATAAATTATGAGTAATTTAGTATTTAGTTCTCAAGTCCTCTCTTTCAGCATAGACAAAAATCTTTTGCAATTCATTTTCGAAATAAAGGATTAAAGTAAGAAAGAAAAATCCTTTATCACCCTGAAGCTATCATTGTAAATGAAAGATCCTAATCGACTTGACTAGCTTTTTAACTACTTGTTTGTTACTTTATGCTAAAGTAGCATAAAGTTGAAATCCAACTTTCTACTGAAAACAAAAAACAGAGTACATTAGTAGAACGTCTCACTGATTCTGACAGTTTATGAAAAAAAGAAAACAACCTTTGAAATCCTGTCAGACTTGCTTGGCTAAAGTAAAACTTTAGAATTATAATTAGGCATTTAATCCCTTGCATAAATTTCGATAGAACAATGGGAATGAGATCAACTCCGTCTTCTCATTATTCTATCAAACGTCCATAATGTGTATTATATTATTATCAAGATATTAAGTTTGTATTTGACAGAAGCTGATAAACTTCGTCTAATAAAGTAGCATATTTATATCTAAGTACAAATAAATGAGCGGTAATATTCATTTAATTGATCTTTTTCCACATTTTATATAACCTGTATCTATCCTTGCTGTTCCGCTAATTCTCTCTTCCCAGTACACTGTTTTAACTTGGCAAATTCTACTTAACATTTTATACACTTTCCCTTTTTAAAATCTTTTAGCCGGGTATCACTAAGTTTACAATGGCTTATTCTTGAACACTTACCGAAAAGCGAATTACTTAAGTGAATTTCAAGTGCCTTTGCTAGAAACCATACATTTTAGATTATTGAGAAACTCTATTGTACTCTAGTATTTTCTAAACTTTATTTAACATCTATGTATACAGAACTATAGTCTCTAGGTTAACGTCTGAAGTTTACTTGAATATACCATCGATCATTCACTCTATCTAATGAATTTTGATTTAATCTTCGATCAGAACATTTGACTTATGAGCACGTGTGTTGAATCGTAGTTACCTTTCCTCTTCTCAATTAGCATAAAGGTACTTGATTAAAATTGTGGATACGACTAAATTGTTCACTAAATAAAGATTTGTGTCAGAAAGCTAACTGATCCTGTATAGCACATATTCCCTGACAGTTTCAATGACTATCCTTGTTTACATATATATTTTTACTATATCTGCAAGTTAAAACATGGGTAAATTAGATCGTATTTATACTGTCATAAATTTGTCAATATCAATGCTTAATTATTAACAAAACTATTGGATTGCATTCAATGATAAAATGACAACTGACATTTATGCTTATTTTGTATATTTAAAGGTACATATAGCTAAACGTTTTAGTCACTAATATCTGATTGACTATAAGTAAGTTAATATGTTTACCAATTTCTTCTTTTATTTTGAATTCTACTGATTAATTACTAAGTAGTTATTATTCGAATTTTTTGATATATTGCACAGAACGAATGAACTATGATATCTATTAGGAACGTTATACATCTACACACACGTACATATATTTATACATATATGTATAGAAAAACGAATTACTCATAGTAAATTATCATTGCTTGTTTGTGATTTATGACTGTATACCGATGTGAAACCAGTATCAAAGTGTGTATATAATTATCAAATAAACTATATCACTAATGATGAATATATTTATCAGTTTCAATATTACTGTTACCTGACAAAATTACCATCGTGAAACTACTAGTTCCATAGAAACATTAGCTAAAGATGAACGACTTCTCTGTTTTTGGTGTAGGAAAGATATTGGTGACCTCGAATTGTAATTATCCAATAGTCAGGGTGGTACCATGTTTATGTGAAACCTAGTAGACTCCGGCTAGTGTGTATCGACAAGGAATTTAAAAGTACACTATAAAATCTCCTTAACATCATTTGAGTTCTGATGAGGAGTACCTTTAAGTTTAGCAGTGATGCTAACTACAGTTCCATGAAACACACAGATATGAACTCCAACCTCTCAGAGTATACATCAAGTTAATATTTGAACCGTGTTTTAGTTCATTATGTGCATGTTTAGCACTAACAAAGTTTTGAACCTATCATGTTTTATTTCCAAAACTCAAGTTACATTCCATCTGAAAAATGGTCTCCTAAGCTATGACTATTTTATCTGTATTTTAGGTTTATTTGGTTAGATATAAATGAGTCTGTAATGATAAAACAGCCGACTTATGTTGTTCCCTAGTTTTAGCAGAAACCTACATTGATTTTTTTGTAGTCAGTATTACTTTATTTTATGATAGAAAACTATTATTTTTTTTAAATTCATTAACATTCGATACGGTGTGTTAGTTAAGAAGAAAAAGTGATATTCACTAATTATTTTCCCTTAAACCGCAAACATTTTAACTCACCTTATCTCATATGAAGAATTTAAATACTAGATTGAAATGTTTGTGCTATCTATATGGAATAGATGTTCCTAAAGGTTCCTTTAGGGAACTCACGACATTCTTTTTTTACTCTATACATGTAGTATCACAGTACACAGAACGAATATACGTTTCTTATTATGTTAACACTTAAAAGAGTATTTCGTTACTCTTCTCTGTTTCTTACCATGTTCCCGAACACTTTTATGAGAACACAATTGCAGACTATTACCCTAAGAGATAACTGTTTACTTGTAATAACTATGAACGTGATTGTAGACAAAGACAATGTGATGTTTTTAAATTAGCAGTTATCACCTTATATGACTTATTCGGAATATTTAGTTGTTGATATGAGTAATATGAATAGATACTCAATACTGGAAGCAGATCTTGAAAATGAATTCGAACTCTATTTAATTAGAAAATTGAATTGTAGAGGATAGAGTTTCAATAACAGACTTGTCATCGATGGTCATATTGTCCAGGAGTATAGTCAATTGTTTATGTAACTATATGATGATTAATTAAGGCTTTTAAATATTGTAGCCATTAAACTGGATAGGTTTTATGACTTTTCTCAAGCGTTTCAATCTATTGTTTATCACCTTCCAATATCTTTACCTTCAATATATATGCAGTTGTTCAGTACAAGAATCTTCCCGAACTATCATCAATAAGAATAAACAAGCTTTGTATTTTTGTTATACTTTAGTCCAAATGTTCTTCTGAATGTAGAATTTTCCCCCTTACCTTCCTTACCATTAAAGAAACTGAGAATCGTAACATACCATAGTCATCTGTATTGATTTACAGGAAAATAGGTGTTTGAATTCATTTTTCTGAATATATATATATATATTATTTTACCGAAATTGGTTTTAATATTTCTCTCAGAATAACAAAGTGAAGTAAACAGGTTATTAATTTAACTACACCACGTAATCACATAGACTGATAAATTGGAAAACTATTAAATCTGAATCGAATTACAAAAGTCATCGTTGACTACTGTAATTTTAGACCATTTAAGAAAATACATGAACTTCTTATAACAATGTACTATGTCGCAGTGACTTGTATTCTACCGTAATATACGCTTGTGAAAGATCTGCACCCCAAGTGAAGAATATACAATTACAAAATTTGACTAACGGAATCTTCGAAATGTAACATTTGTGTTTAAAGTAACAAGCTTTCATGGAAAATGTTAGGTAAGGACGATAGATGAATTTAGAAACCTGAAAAAGCTCAACTATAAAGTCTCATATTTTCATTTATCTTTTGTAATCAATATTAATGTTAAAAGAAAGGCTGTAAACGACAAGTTTATTCAAAAAAATAGTCTAGTTTGGAGATTTCCTATTCTACAGTAGTCCATTTATCTTGTAAATCTGTCAACGAAAAAAGTCATTTTGGTCTAAAACGATTAAAATTTAGATCCTTCATGTTCTTCAACTAAACAGATTATAAAAAAAGAAATAAACAATTTATTTGTCAGATCCACCTTTTCATATCCAATTAGATTATAAAAGCCCGAAAGCGATTTTATGTAAATATATCTCAATGATACTTTGTATGAATATTTTCTACCTCTGTCTGTCTACATTTTAAGAATTCTATCTTGCAGTCATAACGAGGTTGGTGCAAATTCATCCATAATCTTTTGTTTTATTTAACTAAAACAGTAAACTAATTAAACAAGAATAATCCTTTTGATAAATCTAATTAAATTAATAGTTATTCTGTCTCCTTTGTGATTCTTTTATGAACAATCTAATTATCGAGAGTTACAATTTATAAGCAAACAACTTAATTTTCATTTTGGGATATCTACAATCAAATTTATAAAATAATTAAAAATATTGACAATGAATTCATTTCTAATTGAACTGGCAAAAATACATGTGAATTGAGTTGAAGCTATCAGCATCCAACTTGTAATTATTTATTTATTTATTTTAACACATAGATATTGGTACAAGGAGGTACCGAATATATATGTACCACACAAATCTTATTTGATATGTCTGAAGGCTGTGATACTACCCGGGTGCCCAAACTGAAGCAGGTGGTTTTCTCTGAAGGGCACAACCGGAGCCTTTGACCTAAACGTCTGATACACAAGGCAGTGAAGCAACGTAAGGAGATGCAGTTCCATGGTAGCCGGTGACCAACGATTGGTTCATACGTCATTTGTTCCCACAGCATACTGGAGTCCATGTGCACCGTTGGTTTGAAATCAGGGTTTTCCAACTCCCCTAGGTGGACTTACTGTGTCCACCAACCCGGTTAAAGCGCCGGACATTCGCTTTTCGTCCTCTCAATTTCGTAAACAACACCCGTGGTACGAGAATGCAATGAGTAGGACTTCCCTGGCAGAGACTGTATACGCGTGGTCATGTGGGAGCATTTCGAGAGGGAGAGATGACTCTCCTCACTCTTGGCCGTACTAGGGCATTTGGGGGGGCAAAAGAAGAACCGATAAGTACGAATTACTTTGTAACCTTTAAACAATAAAAAAGATCGAGGTTTGAATTGCTTCAGGAATTCTAAACTAATCTGAAAGAGGTATAAGACTAGATTGTTTATATCTAAAATTCAGCATTTTTCCTTTAGTCCTTTTCAAAAAACATTCGCAACTATGAAGTAAACGATAGCAGTTGCTTAGAATAACTTGTCACCTAAAACTTTACTGGCTAAAATTAGTCCTTATATAAACCATCTGATATCAACTAAGCTAAAGTGACGGGTGTGACAGATCATTGACGATATAACTTTTATCGATATGAGACCTAATACATTCTTACCAAAAATCATATTTACACAGTTTTTAAAAATGTATTTTTCCATGTGGCAGTTTAACTACATAAGATCGGAGAGAAGATTCAGTATGCCAAAATTCACTTAGTGTTCAGTGATAGTGCAATATATGGGCTTCCAAACTTTGACCAAGCATGAATGCTTCGATTTTTGAATTTTGATTCAAAAGTTTTCCCGATTTTTTTAGTCCGATACTTATTGCTTGATATTTTACCACTTTACATGTTACTAATGATACCATAACTTGCAAGATCCGCATGTCTTTAAAGTAGATCGGAAAAAAAGACAACATACATAAACAATACTAAACCAATAAACGTCAATAATAAGATTATCTTTATAATATTAAGTTGATAAACGCTTCTTTTTGACACTTTTAAGCATTTCGATAGCTAACATTTTAGTGAGTACATCAATCCTGAAAATTTTCTAACTGAGACGAAGCAAAGGTTTCAGTGATTATTGGGAAAGAATCAGTTCTTAATGAAAACTACTATGAAATTACACGTTTACTAATAAGCTAAAGTATATAAACAACTTTTGTCTACCTCAAAACTAAAGTTGTCTCAGGTTGTGTAAGCAGTTTGTGAAAAGTCTAAGAATAAGTTCTCATAAATTTATAGGATTATAGTTGCTGCTTTATTCCGATATATCATGTAGAAATATGGACTTGTTCTTATCTCAGATGTATTTTCTTATTTATGCAATTCAAAATACATGAAGATAGTTTGATGAATCATTATACTAATGTACAAAATCCTGTAGATTTATCTTAAGATTATAGAAATATACATAAACAGCTACATTTTGCCATTTTTGTAAAAGTTAAAAAGGAATTAGGTTTCACATCCTTGAATTACGCTTGCCAAATCCTAAAGTTTCCAGGAAACTGAAGAACTTGGTAGTAGAAAACAATATAACATAATATTGTTATTAATGTTCAAACCAAGTGTGAATTTGTAGACTATTCTGTGAACATTTATGATGGCAAATGAGAACAAAAACTGAAACAATGTACCAATCTCATTTTGAATAGTTTCTAGACATTTTCAATACAAAGAACTTTTCATAATTTAGACTTGAAAGTTGTGAAACTTTATCAATCACTTGCTCCTAAAATGTATTGACTTGTCTGTGAAAAATTGACTACTGAATTTTGATTTTGATATGATCAAAATATTCTTACTATTCCCAAACTTTCCTTGCAAAGACTTTATAATATTCTGATGTTAACTAGATTTTACTACAGATAATAACACAAAATAACATGAATAGTCTCAAGTTTTTCCCCATGAACTCTAGTATACCATGATTACTAAGACTTCGAATTATCCCGATGCTGATAATCTTAACTGAATTTTGTTTGGTCTTCGTTTGGCGTATGTGTATCCTGTTCCTCCCTATAGCTATTTTTCAAAACTTTTCATAGAATAGATGGATTCCATTGACAGTTATAATCTATCTATTCAATAAAATTACTAGACTCATTTGTTTGCCTATTCAAATAACTGATTTTAAACAAATGATAGTAGATTATACTTCTTTTCCTAAGGTATTTCAAAATAATAATTTAGTACTATTATTTATCTAGATCTTATCTGTTCAGATTATGCCTTTTTATAAAGTAAATCATATAATCTTTTTAATAAAATCATTTAACTGGAAAAGACGTCGTTTTGCTGTGCATCAATGATTACATGGTTACTCAATAAACCTTTTGAATTGTGGTTTTCTCTAAAGAATTCATAGTTTGTTTATTAGTGTTATTCTACTCAGGAATTCAGTAGTCATGGTATGATAAGTGCAAAAGTTTGTTTCTATAGTAATTTTAGTAATGATCAAAAATGAAATTAGCCTGCTAGAATACATTATTGCGACTCACAGAGGTCTTATGGTCAATAAAAATATCATCTTTTATTTTATAGAAAAATTTAAAAAATCTTTGTTTACAGCTCGCAACTTCACATCTATCAGTTAAATCTCAAGAAAAAGAATCGACTTCTAAAATTCTTGCTAACACATATTTTTAGATTCCTGTAAAGCATACTTGATAAAGTTCTTTTATAAAAATAAAGCTATGCTTTACAATATGAAACTCTAGGAACGATCGTTAATCTGAAATCTACAATCTTATGTACTTTGGAAAATCAGTATACATTCCTTCTGCTTAGTAATAATCTAGAATAACATTGGATTTACTTTATGTTTTCTCATGTAACAGCGAATCCGAGAGTATAAATGACATCAATAGTTACACAAGACTGCTTTTATTAGATTCAACCCTTTGGTTAGTAGTACAGATAATATTTACCACGCTACGTTACCACGTTACATTTATTTTAAAGTATTCGGTCATAACTTTTCAACTATTATTATCATAATGAATATCCTATAATTTTACGACACACTTAACATAGTTCTCAAGAACCATATTCAACTCATGTTGCGATTTACACATAGAAGTAGTAACACTACTGATCAGTCCAAGCTAAAGTAAGTGAAAACGATTTGAAGCCAATGACTTACAAAAAGAAACTGGAGTCCTTTAATTACTAAGCCCTTCTTTTATTAACAAGAATGTGTAAACATTGATGTGTGAAGAAAAATCACGCTGATTTAAACACAAACTTTCCTTTGTACACAAATAGAGAATTATGTGACATGCATCTCCACCATTTCAGCTGACAAAAGTTCTGTAAAGTAAATGAATCCGACAGGATATTGCCATAGGAAATTTTACAATATAATCGGAAATCCCTGTTTATTTACCTGAACTAATCAGTACTTATTACTTATTCTTCGTTTAGCTCCATAACTATTTCATATCTGGTATAAACCAGTAACCAATAAATCCCATTCACAAACGATACTTATTTGATGCCAAGCTATTCAGAATGGATCACATAGTGAGAAACAAAGTTCACTCTTGGAATTTTTATGATCATATTTGAAAGTCCAGATGTTGCACTGCTTTCACTCGAACGATTTTACAACCCAATAAAATATATAAATCTTACTGAATATTATGTGGTACGCGACATTTAATAAATGTAATTATATGACGAAATAAGGCATCTTCATCAAGAAGCGTAATAAGGACCTTGAACATATAACGGAACCAACTTTGAATAAACTAGTCAATAAAAGATGCTCGACCAGATATACCCACGAATGAAGCTATTTTTCATAAACTGTCTTAAATATATTCATTTTTGTATTGTTTATTTGAATCTTCTCATTGATGCTTAGGATTGCAAATGATCAGTCTCTTATTGATATATGTGTATCCTGTGTGGATTGCCTCGATATTGCCTTAAGTCATAAGCATTCTAAGCAAAGATGGATGGTGGCTAGTAGTAGGATCCAGGACGCACATTTCATCTTACTTGAGACTAGTTAGCTTGATGTACCTGCATCTCAGAATTGATGTCCATTCCTGGACCCGAATATATATATATATATATATACATATATATATATATATTAATTGACAAAAAATTTGTTGGCAGTCGATGGAGCTTTTTCAAAAACAGAATAGTGATAAGCTGCAAAGCTTACTACTAATGATAGTAATATTTAAATTATTAAGTTAGACTTTTAAGTTTTGTTTCTAATGCTTATGGTACGTTGAAAGAATGACATTTATTGATTTAAAATAACCCAAGCTCATGTCAATCAGTCAATCAAAAGTGGATATAACTTCGAGGACTTAGACACTCAAAATCATTTGGACTCAAAAATTATTTCGTTTGCTAAAAACCTATCGAAGATTTGCTTAATTATTTATTTTACATAAAAACAACCGTGAAATACTAATTTTATGCTCAAAAGTACACCATCACTTTCAGACGATTTGTTATTCTTGTCAGCTAAGTCTCTCCACATGATTGATTATGCTTTTTTATATAAATAAACACACCAACCTTATAAAAACACTCTTGAGTATAAAGTATTTGATTATCCAGTTTTACTTGGGACAATTACTCTAATGTCATTTTGTCCCAACATTAATTCACAAAAATATAGGAAATTGTCTTCTTTTGGTAAGATAAGATCAATCTTTTATTTGATTTCCAACAGTTGAATGGAACACCAACTAGCTTTTTTGCGTATTATTCTGTAATGATATTGACAACAATGCCTTTCCAAATTAGCTATAAAGATAGGTACAAATTCAGTAATAAAAGTTTCATTATTCTCAAGAAAATGAAATTTTACGGATTACTGAACTTGATGTTCAGTCCTTATTTCATTGTTACTACGTTCCGATCTGAATTAATATTTATCAAAAATGTAACATTTTAATAATCCTCACTGTATACCTTACTTTATTACGTTAAATTCTGAAAAAAAACTGAAAATGTTACAGATGCGTGAAATCAAAATACAACTTGATATTTAATCATTGAAAGGTCTTACTACAGTAACGCCCAGAATTTATGCAGTCATTTGCAGACTACTTTACAAATGACGTTAAACCTTTTAAAAAACAAATTAAACTAACCTGTTCTCCAGTTTTAAATACCTAAATGTAAAACCCATAAGCTGAAAAGACTACACTTAAGCCTCTGCAATTGCTGTATACTTACTGTTTAATTATATGATACAAATGATGTTCTTTTTGTGGCCCTCACTAGAGGCATAGGTTCGAGCCCCATATCGGGGTCACCATTCGTGCCCCCTGTATCTGGCTTCAGGTGGATCGTATTATGATCGTTATTGAAATATACATATCGTCAATCCTCGTATATAATTATCGACTTAACTTGCATTAATTCATAACAAAATTAAATAAATCAAATACGACAATAGTCATGATGTATATTTCAATAGCAATCAGAAACGATCCACATGGAGTCAGATATAGGACCACTAAATTCTCCAAATATTTTTATACTGTTAGAAAAATTTATTAATACCGTCATCATTATGAAAGATATACTTAGAAGTAAATCGATAAAACACATCAGTTCGTCTGTGAATATACACTTACTATAAGATGATACATTTCATTTGCCTCGTAAATCTGATATATAAAAAAAAATATACACATACCCAGTAAATACAACAAAGAAAAAACAATGAAACATTTTTTTATATTTCTGAACACAAATAGTAATTTTATTAATATTAATATGTTTCTTTTTTCAGTATTTGAATTCAAGAGTCATTTAAAGCTAGACCACCATAGACAACCTGGAATCACTGGACGGCCGTTTCGTCCTACTGTGGGACTCCTCAGTGGTACGTACCCTCGATCCCTCCCGCGGGATTCGAATCCAGGGCCTATCGGTCTTGCACGCGAACGCTTAACCTCTAGACCACTGATCCGGCATCCAACGGTGTTAATGTCTAGGATCAACCAATTCACGAAATGGCAACGGAATTACTATTAAGATGAATAACTCTTAATAATAATTTTTATTTCCCTGAGTGAGAACAGTTTATCAACACCCTCCACAACCTTTTTTAGTAAAATAACATGGTGATCGAGAATGCTTTTTATTTAAATAGAGGAAAAAAAATAGATGTAAGATGAATTTAGTATCATCGAAAATAAGAGGATATTTGCTTTCCTTTCCACATGTGTAAAATTGCAAAACGTCTTGAATTCAGCTGTTCGGGCTCCAAAGCAAAAACCATCTCTAAAATCTCAGATATATTTATTTTATAAACTCTACCCAGTTAGATAAAATCAGTTTATTACTCCAACTCGACAAAACGGAACTATTCAATAATGAATGCGTCAACCATCACCTACATAAATTAACACTAATGGACATATTTTATCTTTCTAGTTAAAAATCAAATGAGAAGTTTCTTAGTTGATAACAACCACTTTGAATACAATATACTATCTGTAGACTTATGCGTCTTTCTCAATCCTTAAATTATAATCCAGGAAGATAGTTACTATATCAATATAACAGTTGAATCTGAAGACAAAATATGTTTCAGGCCTTAATGAAAAGTGCAGTCCTCTAGCTACTTACAACTTGATTCAGTAAACATGAGCAATTCTTTTAAGTTTCATAGACTTTCAGTTTTCAACGTAATGTACGTGAGATTAATTTCCATATAAATAACGAAAACATTGATAAAAGTTTGTAAAATAAGTTTGCCATACTAAACATCATTTGCAGAATGTGCATTTTTACTTTGTAGCATGGATCACTCATTTGATAATAACCAATTAATATCCAGAAGACTTGAAATAAAGTCTTCCCTAGTCCATATGTGAAAATCTGCATTACGTTCATTTATTAACAACTTGAAAACAACTATACGAACAGGGCTACGAAAACATGTTTTGACCTCTTCACATTTGTCATAAACATTTTACAACTATCTTTAACTGAATTATCTTAATAAACAGTATTGATTCTAAGTTAGATAGTTTCAGCAATCCAGTTTTACACATAAAAAGGGGCTTAATAGATTTGGAACTGAAAAAGTCGTAATCCTTTTATCGATTTGACCAGACCTCATGAAGCTGCTAGGTTCTTGGTTTAAGTGCATGACTAATAATCCTGTGTTTAAATTTACGCTTATCTCTTTTCATCAACTTAGTCTGTACCAATGGTGGCATTAAATGATAAAAATATATGAATTAGTATCATTAAGCACTTAGATTACTAATTAGAATTCCAAAAAATGTACACCTAGTACATGAACCTAATCAACATTTTATGAAATAGCTTAGCCGTTGCATATAACTACAGCAAAATTAACACAAAACTAATTCAATTTTCTCACTCCGACACGTAACTACTCTAGTTATTGAAAAACCTTTTTTCAACAGGTGACTTTACAACATTCGAAGGCTCAATAATTTTGAGAAGATATTGCTTACTTAAATATTTTCAATTCATTTGAATGATGACATCTAATGATAATGTGTACCTACCATTTCATTATCACTTAGCATCCTATAATTACATAATTTACTTTAACGCAATATCTTAGTTTATATTATAAACGTATGTTAAACAGATGAGCTTACCGATAACAGTTTGAAGGTTATTTTACCAGCAAAATCGTAATCAGCATCCGGATTAATCAGTAAAAAATAATCGTATTAATTAGGTGATTTTGAATGTTATAGTATGACAATATTAGGCGAACCTACATCTTTTATTTTATAGCACTTTAATATAACTATTTCTGTAAAACCAAACAAATTTATGGGTGAGAATTGAAATAAATCACATACTCGCTACACCATCGTGCAGCCTCTTCTAATTACCTCGACAAGAATCTCTCCAGCTATTCAATAACTTTTGACAAGCTTCACTGAAAAGACTACAATTTCAAAGCATTAAGTGCTCTCTAAATATTAAAAATGACGTTTTAACCATCAATATAACAAGATATTTCTAAAATTGAAGAGGGATCGTTTAATATACAGGAGGAATTTTGCTCCGCCAAACTAAATTTCGTCTGATGATTCAATGCTAAAAATTTTTAATAGATCATTCACAAATTAATGGGTCACAATCCTAATTTTCTGGACAGTACTAATAAATCTAACAACACTTAAGATGAAACGGAATGTTATATCGATACAGACCCCGAAGATCAGATAAACAAGACATTTTGTTCTGCAGGTCGAAAATGGTAAAGAGGTTCGATATTCGTTAGGTAGAATTCTTAAAATACGTTACAAAATTAAATGTATATTTTGGGCAATTAGTCGGTTGCATAGAGTTGTGAAACTAGACTATAAGTGAACAGTCAGTTAAAACTTACTTAACATTTCGCGATTGAAAAAAACTGGATTGTTTTTTCGATCGTTCACAGACTTAGTACAGCTTATAAAATGGTAAATAAGTATGCATATAAATGTTGTTTCGTAAAAATATTCCTTGAATATAATCATAAGCTACCCTTATTCAGTGCCACGCACTCAAACTTCGCTCCGATAATCAAAAAGACGGTTTAATATCGCTCATTTAAGTTATATTCAGTGAAACACAAAATTCTAATATTCCATAGACTTTATGCATTCAAACCAGTAGTTTTGTTAATTTATTACATCTTTAAATATAAAGAGTAAGTGGAATACATTACATTATAATAAGAACTGAAAAATTTTAATGCTTTAGTTCTCTCGTGTTTTTTCTTCAATTTCGAAACTGTTTTATATTATTAGTCATCATAACCAGTATAATAACCTCGGAAATTATCATCATTGTAATAGTTATATAGATCATGATTATACCATGGAAATGCTTCACGATTCATTGAACGCTTACCCAAACGTGAATCCCATAAATAATTACGTTTCATTATATGACGTCTGATGGGAGCAAATTTAGCAGGTTGTTCCTTTGCGGAAACGAAATTATCATCGGTAGCATCGATATGCTGAACAGACGTGAAGGCTATAAAACAGATTGATACCAACACGTAGTGATGAAACATGATCTTGTTCGGCTACTAAATGTGAAAGTGTATCCAACTTATGAAAATGAGCTGACAAATTGGATGTTAGTTATTTGAATGGATAATTTAATGTGCAAATGAATTGGAGACAATCTTTCAAGGTATAAATAGACTGGATAACGAAGCAGCGCATCCCATTAAATATTAAAATTATTACAAAAAACCAATCAGAATACGCGATAAAAAACATCGAAAAGGGGAAACCTGTATTCATGATTGGCTTGTTAACTATGAGCCAATTGGAATAAAAATAATGAAATAAACTCCTTAAGAATTTATTCATTGGGTGATGTTAGGACAAACTACTCAAAAATGATACGAAAGTGTTCCTATTTGGGAAATTTCAAAATTTTCAACCTGAAATACCTAAAAATATTAGTGGTCTACTAACCAAGCTGGGAAACTTGTATAGAAATTGACAATGAAGCGTACGGAAGCAAACTTTATAATGTTCGATTTGCGATTACAGAATATGTGGGGACAAAGGCAGTGGTTTCGCGTAGCCGAAAACAAGCAAACAGCCAGGGTGGTCTCCTTTTTATTGACTGTTGAATTGAAGTACATATGGAAAAACCTCAAAATCTTACAGCTATTCATGGGAATTTTGACTTCTCTACAGAGGTTACATAACACTAAGCTTGAATCAAATTAAAAGTTCAAAACTACCTAATAAAGGGGTAATCACAGTCTGGACGACCAGTAAAATGTAAAGTAAAATTGTAAAAAACAGCAGTTGTATTTTAAAATACTAAAATTTATTCAGAATTTCACTGGTGAATGATAGTTAAGAATCATATCTTGATATTTATTTATTTGAACACGTAAAAATTAGTACAAGGGGGCACTAGATACATATGCACCACAAAATGACAATAAGGTTGTGAAGAAATAGAGAATGCAAACTGCGTATAATAAAACACTCAGAACAATAAACATAAATTGGTGTACGATAGTAAAATAATAATCATAAAAGTAGTAAAAGTCTGGCTAGAAAAAATACAGCCAGAAAGAATCCTTTAACTTAGAGATGTTACGTTCAATTTTATATAGAAAGTAAAAGAAGGTTACAGCAGGATCGCCACTGGCTTCTATTCTGAGCCATATGTGATAACGTCTCTAACCACTATGTCGCACCATCTCTCGGAACCCAGCCAGGGAGTAGTGCTGCACCAACAAAACTCAGCCCTTTGCAGCTTTCTTTTATACCACAACACCATGTCGTAGACTGACCACCTTTCCACTTTATTCCAACCAGCCCCAGCGTCGTCAAATAGTGCACGACGTGGAATTCTCTGAGACGACATTCGTAGAACATGTCCAAGCCACCGAAGTCGTTGTTTCAAGATAGTGACACCAATTGAATTATCGTCGCTACGCCCGAACACACGATGCCGAACCTCTGCACTACTAACATGGTGTTGCCACTGGATGTCGGCAATCCTTCGGAGATAACGATGATCGAACACAGAGAGTCGTCTGACATCCTCGACTCGGAGAGGCCAGGTCTCACAAGCCTAGAGCAGAACTGCTCTCACCGACGCGTTGTAGATCCGATCTTTTACAGCCATACTAACATCACGAAGGCGCCAAAGATGGCCCAGATTGGCATAAGCCGCTCTGGCTTTCGTTATACGTGCATTGATCTCATCACTGACCCCACTACCAGCACTTGTGCAGCTACCCAGATACACGAACTTCTCGACTACTATCCGCTCACTACCCAGGGTGAGTGGAGGTTCAGGGTCCCACCAGTCTTATAGGAGTACTGTGCATTTGGAAGGTGTAAAGTATATACCATACCTACGGACACTAATTGCCAACTGATTGAGTGAAGATTGCATGGTTCAGGTATCATCGCATAGTAAGACAACACCATCCGCATACTGAAGGTCAGGAAGTCTTTCTCCAGGCGATAAATTCACACTACCATTACCTACATCCATCAAAACTGTTTCCAGAACGTCATCGATAGCAAAGTTGATTAAGGATACCGACCGTTGCCGCTATCTTGACGTGGTGGTCGGGCTTGCCTTTCGTGATGAACCAATCGAGCTATACTGGCTGGAACAATCGTTCCTCAAGGTCCTGCCATGCCGGACAGGTTGGTTGAAGAGCGATAAGACTAAAAGCAGCAAACCCAAGGTCAGAGGACGAAGTTGTGCTGCGGACTATACAGAGGTGTGACGGCAGTAGGGTGTTTCCTTCAGGCGACCAACATAACAACGGTGTTGTCTTCACACAAGGAGGGGTGGGGTTAGAAAAGGTCGACCTTAAAAATGAACATCTCGCCTTATCCTACAGATTTCCATGTCCGGCCGCAAGGTTCCAATAAGTACGGTGTGGGCAACCAGGAAGTGATAACTGCCCTAATACCTCTAAAATCACTCAAGATTACTGACTGAATATGAATGGTGAGATTGGGAAACCCTGTCTAACCCCACTACTTGAATGAAACAATTGAGAAAGGTGGTTGTATGCCCTCACTCTGCCTGAGGTGTTTGTATATAGAGCCTTTAAGATGTTAATAAACTTCTCAGGCACACCCTTCTTCAATAGACAATCCCAGAGAACAGTCCTGTCCAGTGAATCGAAGGCAGCCCTGATGCCAAGAAACACTACGATTGTTGGCCGGTGATAAGTATGACGGTGTTCTAACATTTGGCGGGGGGTGAAGATATGATCAATACATCCTCGACCAGAACGAAAACCAGCCTGCTCCTCGCGAGTCAATCTTTCTCTGGTACTGAACAACGTACGAAGTACGACGGAAGCCAATAGCTTGGACGCGATCGGAGGTAGACTTATCCCTCGATAGTTGATACAGGAACGACGTGAACCTGTTTTAAAGATAGGGACAACTATCGACTCATTCCATGACGTTGGTACGCTCTCTAGTTCCCAGACCTTTGTAAACAACGTCGTCAGTTCCTTAGTCAGAAAGTCACCACTATCTTTAAAAAGAGCCGGAGGTAAGTCATCTGGGCCAGGCGATTTGTAACGCTTCAAGAGTTGGAGTTCTTTGCGGACTTCCGTCTCATTTGGTGGATCAGTCGTCACCGGCCATGGAGGGCAGGACAATCTGACCGATGTTGCCGGAGCAGCAGGCCAGTGACATCCTCCGTTTATGGTCAAACCCACAGTCACCCGGAGTAGACTGACGGGCTTCGATGAGTTGTAAGGAGCCTGGAGAAACCCTGTGCTTATGAGCTGGACGTATCGCGAAGCCGCAAACGGACTTTACTAGCAATTTTCATGACGTCATGAAGTTGCGACCAATGCTCATCTATACTTTTCGGTGGAATGGTATCTAGCCTAGAAGCTAGCTCGGTTCGACACTTAGTCGTAACATCGGCGATGACGGTGCCGAAAGTTATTGCTAGCTAGAAACAGGTTGTGGTCTGTGCACAGTTGCAGTAGACGGTCACCGTTATCTGTCCTGCGACCAACAAGTCCCCATTGGCCACCCAAATGATTCTCTTCTGTGCTCGACCTGAGCATTCAAGTCTCCGGCTAGTACTACAATATCTGTCGAACGCACTTTCTGTAGAACAACTGTTAACTGGTCGTAAAGCTCATTCTTGATTGCATACGGGCTGCAATCTGTCGGGGCATAGGCGGAGATGACGAAAAGACATCGTTTTTCACGCCGATTTCTTCTCGCTTTGATGGAACTTTCTAATCTAACAGCACATAACCGACTGTTAGTGGGGATCCAATTGAACAGTGCTATCTCAGCTCTAGCGCTTAATGCGACACCAACACCAGCAAGACCAGACGAAGATGCCACAGGGTCCCCGGGTAAACGCACGTGAAACAAGCTTTTCGAAGCGACGGATGGAGAGCGAAGTTAACTAATATAGAACCTAAGATACTAGCCTCAATAATTATCGGGCGCCTAACAAAAACCCGTGAACTGGAAAAGTGAGAAAATTAGGCTGGTTTCAGACCTGGTCGTGGCTGCATCGACCACATATTCACCATTTATCAGGTTTTAGAACACAGACATGCTCATCGGCGTCCGACAATGATAGTTTTTCTTGACCTACAAGCAGCATTTGACTCTGTAGACCAAGAGGTTCTGTGGAAGTGTCTGTCATTGAAAGGCGTACCTTAGAACTACGTAAACCTTGTGAAGGCTCTTTACTCGAACACTACTAGTCGAGTCAGAGCTTATGGCGAACTGTCATCTGATTTCGCAACCTTAAGTGGTGACCGTCACGGCTGTCCATCTTTGTTAAACTTCATCATAGACCTACTGATGGAAAAAACGTTCTCGTCGTTTGAATTTTCAGGCATTGATCTCCTACCAGGAGGTCCACTTATCGACTTAGAATACGCAGATGACATTGTCCTGTTTGGTGAAGACGCTGATAAAATGCAGTCTTTTGGTAGCACTAAGCAACAATGCCAAAATGTTTGAGATTCGCTTCTCCCCCTCTAAATGCAAGTTTTTGCTTCAGGACTGGTCTGCGTCAGCACCTGAACTAAGGATAGGGAGTGAAGTAGTTGAACGCGTCGACAACTTCACTTATTTCGGAAGTCTAATCAGCCCTAATGGGTTGGTGTCTGACGATATCACCAGAGTCTTGAATACGGGTCTTGGATAGAAATAAAACGTCGATATTAAGACTTCCCAAAGACATAGCCAGCCATATCTGTTTTCCGACCCGCGTAAGTGTGCGAACGTTGAAGGCAGCCAGTTTGAATGCTGCATGTGGTTTCAGGAAAACTGCTTCAGTATTCGTAGTTGGTGGTAGCATACAATTTTCAACCGGGCAGTGACTCGAGAACGTTTAGATAGAACCGAGTTTCCACCATAGGCGAGCTGCTGTGTAAGTCGGAAAATAAGGATACATAAAGTGGGAATAAAATAGAGTGAATAAATGACGTAAAATAATAATAATAATAATAATAATAATAATAATAATAATAATAAAGTAAACCGTTTGATCGTTAATCGAAGCAAGACAAGTATTTTTTATAAATATCGACATTTCATCATATTTGTGTGTGGGCTGTGATACTGCCCGGGTGCCCAGACCGAAGCTGGTGGTTTTCTTAGGAGGCCACAACCGGAGCCTTTGACCTAAACGTCTGATACACAAGGCAGTGAAGCAACGTAAGGAGATGCAGTTCCATGGTAGCCGGTGACCAACGATTGGTTCATACGTCATTTGTTCCCACAGCATACTGGAGTCCATGTGCACCGTTGGTTTGAAATCAGGGTTTTCCAACTCCCCTAGGTGGACTTACTGTGTCCACCAACCCGGTTAAAGCGCCGGACATTCGCTTTTCGTCCTCTCAATTTCGTAAACAACACCCGTGGTACGAGAATGCAATGAGTAGGACTTCCCTGGCAGAGACTGTATACGCGTGGTCATGTGGGAGCATTTCGAGAGGGAGAGATGACTCTCCCCATTCTCGGTCGTATCAGGGCATTTGTAAGGTAGAAGCAGCAGCTGCATCTGGTAACTACCGGAAGCTCAATCGACTCATCCCAGTTACTGACAGCATAAAGTCTGGTGTGAGTGAAACAATCTGTGAAGATGACGAGATGCCAATCACCAACATACACCGACAACTTGGACGATGGGCAGAATTTTTCGAAGGGTAGTTCAACTGGCCTGCTGCTCCGGCAACATCGGTCAGATTGTCCTGCCCTCCATGGCCGGTGACGACTGATCCACCAAATGAGACGGAAGTCCGCAAAGAACTCCAACTCTTGAAGCGTTACAAATCGCCTGGCCCAGATGACTTACCTCCGGCTCTTTTTAAAGATAGTGGTGACTTTCTGACTAAGGAACTGACGACGTTGTTTACAAAGGTCTGGGAACTAGAGAGCGTACCAACGTCATGGAATGAGTCGATAGTTGTCCCTATCTTTAAAACAGGTTCACGTCGTTCCTGTATCAACTATCGAGGGATAAGTCTACCTCCGATCGCGTCCAAGCTATTGGCTTCCGTCGTACTTCGTACGTTGTTCAGTACCAGAGAAAGATTGACTCGCGAGGAGCAGGCTGGTTTTCGTTCTGGTCGAGGATGTATTGATCATATCTTCACCCCCGCCAAATGTTAGAACACCGTCATACTTATCACCGGCCAACAATCGTAGTGTTTCTTGGCATCAGGGCTGCCTTCGATTCACTGGACAGGACTGTTCTCTGGGATTGTCTATTGAAGAAGGGTGTGCCTGAGAAGTTTATTAACATCTTAAAGGCTCTATATACAAACACCTCAGGCAGAGTGAGGGCATACAACCACCTTTCTCAATTGTTTCATTCAAGTAGTGGGGTTAGACAGGGTTTCCCAATCTCACCATTCATATTCAGTCAGTAATCTTGAGTGATTTTAGAGGTATTAGGGCAGTTATCACTTCCTGGTTGCCCACACCGTACTTATTGGAACCTTGCGGCCGGACATGGAAATCTGTAGGATAAGGCGAGATGTTCATTTTTAAGGTCGACCTTTTCTAACCCCACCCCTCCTTGTGTGAAGACAACACCGTTGTTATGTTGGTCGCCTGAAGGAAACACCCTACTGCCGTCACACCTCTGTATAGTCCGCAGCACAACTTCGTCCTCTGACCTTGGGTTTGCTGCTTTTAGTCTTATCGCTCTTCAACCAACCTGTCCGGCATGGCAGGACCTTGAGGAACGATTGTTCCAGCCAGTATAGCTCGATTGGTTCATCACGAAAGGCAAGCCCGACCACCACGTCAAGATAGCGGCAACGGTCGGTATCCTTAATCAACTTTGCTATCGATGACGTTCTGGAAACAGTTTTGATGGATGTAGGTAATGGTAGTGTGAATTTATCGCCTGGAGAAAGACTTCCTGACCTTCAGTATGCGGATGGTGTTGTCTTACTATGCGATGATACCTGAACCATGCAATCTTCACTCAATCAGTTGGCAATTAGTGTCCGTAGGTATGGTATATACTTTACACCTTCCAAATGCACAGTACTCCTATAAGACTGGTGGGACCCTGAACCTCCACTCACCCTGGGTAGTGAGCGGATAGTAGTCGAGAAGTTCGTGTATCTGGGTAGCTGCACAAGTGCTGGTAGTGGGGTCAGTGATGAGATCAATGCACGTATAACGAAAGCCAGAGCGGCTTATGCCAATCTGGGCCATCTTTGGCGCCTTCGTGATGTTAGTATGGCTGTAAAAGGTCGGATCTACAACGCGTCGGTGAGAGCAGTTCTGCTCTAGGCTTGTGAGACCTGGCCTCTCCGAGTCGAGGATGTCAGACGACTCTCTGTGTTCGATCATCGTTATCTCCGAAGGATTGCCGACATCCAGTGGCAACACCATGTTAGTAGTGCAGAGGTTCGGCATCGTGTGTTCGGGCGTAGCGACGATAATTCAATTGGTGTCACTATCTTGAAACAACGACTTCGGTGGCTTGGACATGTTCTACGAATGTCGTCTCAGAGAATTCCACGTCGTGCACTATTTGACGACGCTGGGGCTGGTTGGAATAAAGTGGAAAGGTGGTCAGTCTACGACATGGTGTTGTGGTATAAAAGAAAGCTGCAAAGGGCTGAGTTTTGTTGGTGCAGCACTACTCCCTGGCTGGGTTCCGAGAGATGGTGCGACATAGTGGTTAGAGACGTTATCACATATGGCTCAGAATAGAAGCCAGTGGCGATCCTGCTGTAACCTTCTTTTACTTTTTTCATAAAAAGTAGTTGTATCTTCCTTAACTAAAGGATTTCTTCTGGTTGTACCCTTCCTTTTTCCCCATTATTATTATTATTATTTTGGTTCCACTACCTTACACTAGTCTGCTCGTTATTGTTTTTTGTGCGCTCCTCACCTTTGTTTTCTTTTCGAATTCTCATTGTTTTGTGTGGCGCATACATATTTGGTGCCCTCTTGTACCAATATTTTTGTGTTCAAATAAACAAATAAATAAAATGCACGTTTATGATTTAACACCACAGAAAATATGTAACAAAATGATATGAATTTAAATGCACCTATTCTGGATCGTTCTAATTACATTTCTCAGTGCTTCTGTATTAGGGAATTAACTACACGGTCAGAATGCACTGGTAACACAAAGGAGATTTTAACAAACCGAAATGATTGATACTTCATAATTATTTGACTAGCAAATATCAATACGTAAATGCTGGATAATCTAAACTACAAATTTTAACCCCTTGAATTTTCTAAAAGAAAACAATTGATCTACTGGTCAAATCATATCAACAGAGATACTATCCAGATAATACTACAAATTGACTGTCAAATAATAAATCAGTAGTTAAAATAAGGTTTGGTAAAAAGATCAATAACATTTAACATCTGACTGTCATGTCATTTTATCACTTTAAATTAACGAATGCCGACAAATAATTTTTCAAAGTGTAACAACTGGTACATACGACGTGATAGGATAGGGATTTCGTTCTATCAGTTCATTAGTTGCATCTATATAGAAGTTAATGGGAACACTTTTGACATGAACTGAAGCTAAATGATACACATTTTATAGATACATTTTGTATTGTTTGTTTGTATCTTCCCATCGATGTTTATGACCGCAATTGATCAGCCTCTCATTTTAGAGATACTAAGAGTGATGCTAAGTTTTATGACGCTTTTACTGTTCACCGGTATGATAAGCAAGACTTGCAATACTAATTAATTATAATGCTAATAATTCATACAAAATTTGTAAAAGTAACCACTACGTAGCTGTAATGGCAGCAACAATGCTTTGCATATGAGGATGAGATGATGAGAAAACTCGAATCAAAAACTTAGGGGATCGTCTATTTATCCTAATGGAGTATAGGGAAATCAGGGAAACGTTTAAAAAAATGAAGCCAAAAGATTTATCATCAAGTTGACAAGGTCCGCAAATAAACTGAAGTAACCACTAAAGGTAGGGATTTGTAAATATATAATAATAAATGAGACGAATTCCATGAGATTTCTATAAACACGAAAACAGGAACGCTAACCTGAAAGACTGAAAACAGAAAAACAAAGCCGAAATATTTGCCATTACTACCTGTGTGATCTTCATCACAATAGGTTTTTTAGGTTGGAATTACTAACATTTAGAATGTTACGAGGACTACCAATTTTTTAGCAAATAAACCAAATGTAAAAAATCTATATTCTTCAATATAAAATATTTACCATTCAATATTAAAGGGATTCAGATACTTCTACATTATTAAAATTCTTTTAACCATCACTAATATTCTAGACCTATATACGTTTATCATCTAACAAGATGGAATTTTTTAGTCTGTATTCTTTTAAAACCGACCCGGTAATTTTTACTTGAAGGAACGACATAAATGGTACATAAATATATATTTATTACTGTTTTACTTTGAAAAAAGAAGACACAGAAATGAAGATTGAAAAATTAACACCATGATGGATGATAATCATCATCGAACAGCATTACAAACAGATACAAAGCTCACAAGTACTCTCTCTTTCCTAAGCACATACATAGACATGTATAGTGAATAGAAAGGTATAGAAACATTATGAAGAATTAAATTAATAATGATACCTAATAAAATAAACCCATAGATAAATATACAGCGTATGAAAATATAAAAACTCTATGAACAAGATGCATAAAAAATCTTTAGAATGAGTACAACAATTAAGCTTGAATAGTTCAGTTTGCAATAATCAGATAGAAAACAGGTTCAATGAATACACACTAACCAGAAAGAGATGACGATGTAGAGTTAGTAGAAGGAAAATTAACTTCTTGACACTTACAAACGAGTTTAAGATAGAATTAAATCTTCATACTTTTTGAAAGCCTTTGGTTAATTAAATTGAGGAGTACATGATTTGATTGTGCGCTCAATGAATCCGTCTTTTTCTACTAAACAGATCATATCTGCCACAGTTTGTTCAACAGCAGCGCTTATAACGCGAGAAGACATCTGGGAAAACAAGAAAAAACTACTAATAACAAGAACAAGTAGACACTGAAAAATTATATAGCAGATCACTTAAAATTCTATTAAGTACACGATAAACTTCAAAAGTTTTACTGATTTCTTACTACACTACTCAACTAACCACTGAAAAGACCATTAAGAAAGACATTCTTTTGTGGAGTGACTAATTTATTGAATTTTCCTATACTGAACTAATGATAGTATTTAATCGAATCAATACACGTACGCGATGTTTATCACTTAGATAAAAACGATAACACATACTAACAAACGTATTTGAAACAAACAAGTGGAACCCGATACTTTATGGGTGAAGTAAAAAGATGTATGGTAGCAACAGTTTCAGTTATCTGAGCAACTGCACTAGTTCTAGAGGGTTAAGGACTAACGAGACACTTCAACACATTAAATTTAACGACCTATATTTCTACTGAACTAGGGGATAATATACCAGTATAGAGGTGTAGTCTAGTACGTTACATGGTCAATATAGATATCTGATCAATTATGCCCATTTACGATCATCGTTCACGTATGATACAACTAGTCGAAAAGTAAACGGTAAAAGAGCTTTTAAAAAGTTAAATTAATCAATGAAGTATTAAATCTGTAGTGAATGAGATAAATCTTTAATTGGAACCATAGAAAAAGGAAAGAAAAAATCGATGGGATCAATCATGCAAAATTATGCATTGCAGACTGGTAACTAACTATTTTCTTAATAGTGAAAATGGGTGGATAAAAGCTTTGTGTGATTATCTAGAAGTGAGCCAGGGATGCCAGATGAAGATCAACTCCGTCTTAATACTAAACCTTCAGAGTTCCACATTGAAGAAGTTTTCTATCTTTCTTTCGACGCTATCAAATAAATGATTTTTGCAAAGCACTTACCGGTTCCCAGTCTGTTACGTCACTCGGAGGATATTTAAAATATGGACCGAAATTGACAGAAACAGTAGCAGATTTATATATTGATATTGCTGGATAATAAGTGCCTGCATAGATATTCGTAAAAGCTGCTCCCATACATTTACCATTGTGGTAGAACGTAATCTGAAAATATATTAAAAACTAAGAATACATTGTATGTAAGAAATGTACACCCAGACACACACAAACACATACACACTATTCCCGAAATCAGATTAAACAGTTCGAAAACTCAAATAGATAAATATTCACTTATTATTACGTCAAACGCTTATAACCCAGGATGTATGAATAAAAACTTTTTGTACTAAACGTATATTACAGCATCACTGTGTAAGAATGTGTATAATTTAAGTAAAACACTTCATAATAAGAGAATTTAGTTACGAGTTGATCAAGAAGCGTATATCTTCACTGGGATTCAGATAAACGATAGTCGATAATTCCATAGATTACCAGGACCAATCAACACAGGACAACTGAATCCAACAAAAGTGTCAATACGGTCTTGAAAAAAATTAATTGCCCCACCGAATTACAAGAACTGTGGTGTAATATATTAAACAAATAGTTCAGTTTACAAGACTAACGTCTAAATCTTGAATTCATGGTCATAACGTGCACATTTATCTTAATGCAGAATCGGAAATAAAATAAAATTTAAATATACGAACTTGACAAGAAACAAATACAACTGCCTATAAAATTTATGACACCAATATGAACAGTTTTATTTTCAAAACCTGTCAGTGTGTATTATAAAAGAGAAAGAAAAATAATTAAACTCTCCACCCACTTTCATTTTTTCTACTTAATGGAACGATACTAATTGTGATCCGTAAAAACAACCAGCTGGACAAAAGATACAACGGATTTAGAGATTTAGAAAGAAAAGAGAATTATTTTCAGGAGGACAGAGAGAAAGAAACAATTGAACCTTTTTATGCATTTAATAGAGTGAAAAGAAATCCAATCAATTGTCTTAGTGGATTATTTAAGAAAACTGAGAACAACAGCAACAAGAAATTAATGTTTTCGAGAAAATATTGGATTTGCGATTATTAACGGACGCAGATCAGTGTTTGTCTAATGAAACATATTGTCACACAAAAAACGATTATTAAACACACATGTTCTATAATTATCATATGGAATATCAGGGAGAGCTGAATGAAATACAATCTAGACATGGAGACGACAACAGTAATGCCAAAATCCATGGTGACAAGTGATTGCAGTGAAATTTAATCAACAAGCATACTTTTTTTACTAACACTATTTATTCCTACTGTTTTTTTTGAAAAAAGGAATAACCTAACAATAAAGTAGTTAATATAATAATTAACTAAGAAAATCTAACATACGAAAAAGAATGAGTCAAAGTGGACATTGTCAAAAATCTAGTCGTTGATATAATGAAAACTTCACTACACTGGATGATCTTAAAATGAAGAAAAAACAATCGTATTACTGATCTAAATCGTTTAGAATTCCCACTTACCTACAACTTACAGAAGTAATGAGAAAAGGACTGAAAGATAAAACCCATAGTAACGCTAAAATATGCCCGTTTAAACACGTCTTGTTTTGGTTTCATCTGTTTACCCATGATAAGATATTTTAACATTTTTAAACATACTTTTAGATTACATGGATGTTATTTGACTAGAATGTGTAATACACAAACGCTACGAAATAAATATAACGCTTCTAAGTTACCAACAAAAACGATAAAATTCCCTACGAATTCGATCAAAATAAATTAGTAATATGTTGTCACGTCTATAAACATAAAGAAGTAATACGAGAATCAGAAAGCAACAATTAATATAAAACGAACAAACAAGAGTCCATCTCACTTTCGAAGTACGACTATACTGTGTTAACTCTAGTTTAACATTTGAAGGAAACTAATGCATATTATCTACAAGATTATCTGCAATTATAAATGGTTAATATTAGTTAACTCATAACTGGCCAAGTTTTACACACTTTCTATAAATTTTCCCGTTGACCAATTATATAAGTCATAGTAGATATCGCCACCATATGTTAATTGAAAAAAAGTCCGGGTGGAAAATTTCTATGACTTAAAGGTTTTTCTTATATACATTTAACTCTAATTAACCACGTTGAACACTTTATCACAGTATGAATGCCTGAATGGTTTTTAATCGTCAACGTAGCCAAGTTGGATGTCTTGTGTGGACTATTCTGATCACTTATTCAAAAACAATTACTGTATCCTCATTAACAAGTCGGAAAATTCAGTTTACTTTCTGCCTAACAGTATATATTGTTCGCTGATGGCTAATTCACTGTCAGTAATATGACACCCTTAAAACCAAATCCCGAGACTGAATTAGGAAATACAGATCTATTTAAGAGTTTACACTGACTAGACCAGTTTAGATCTTGAATACTCTAGGGTATATAGAAATAAATTTATAGTCATTTAGTTAAATAATTCTGATATGATATTTGCACTGTTACTGTACAAAATCCATAACTATCTGATACCTTAGTAGTAAGTTGACGAGTCTGCCCCAAACTCTTTTATAGTAACACTTACTTATTTCTATTCATAAACTTATTATAACAACATCTGAGATATCGTAAAATGAGATTAAAACTGTCACCTTTCACTGAAATAGGAACCTATCTTATTAGACTTCACAAATTTATCAATGTCTAAACAAACTTGGTAGACAAAATGTTTTCGAAAAAAACTAAGACATTTATATACAACAGGTCACAACGTCGCAAATTTGAAAATTCGAAATACTGACATGTATCATAATAATCAAAAATCCATTGGTTAAACACTTCTTACTCACCTTACTACCAGGCAACGGATGAAGTAATTTTTCCGCTTTTGTCGGCTCATCCTTCTCCTCAAAGTAAAAAGAATTCCGAAATCTGATGAGTGGCTAGTAGAGAAAAACAAGAGCCAAAAATTACATGACATTTATTGAAATCAGGATTAATTTCGTAAACACAGTTATATGATATACCACTTATATGAAATTTCATTCCTCGTCTAACCATATTATTTAAATGGAGCAGACAATAAACTATGTAGATAATTATATACATCAAAAGAAATATGCGCATAGGAACATAGCAAGCTTAGAAACTGATATCTTAATTGAAAGTTAGAAATATTTATGTAAAATATCATAAAAAACTGAAGGTCCTGTATATGATATTGTACAGAGTAAAGGGTATACCAATCAATCGTATAAGACGTAGGACGTCCCGCTAATGTCCATCAGCCCAGATTTCCATACCTCACATCACTTTCTTTTTTTCGAAAGTTCCTAACCCCAAGCAAAGCAATTTTCCAACGCTTCCTGATTAGTGATGGTTATCCAGAGTGATAAAAATACATAGACTGATAGAGTTTTCGTAGACGACAACAATTAATTATACATACCTACAAACAAACTCATTTTATACATTTATTCCAACTCAGTGCTAAAATGTGAATGTTAAAAAGATTTAATGATATATCATTAATAGCCAATGGTACATTGAAGCCATCACGTTAGGTTGATCTTCAAATAATACTATGATTCAGTGGTAATATATTGCAAAATCTCGAAAACGTTGAAAAATAATAAAATTCGAATTGAAATCAAAAGATCAGCTTACACGATCTTTATATGTCTCAGGAAGATAATTGGAAGTACAAAATAAATTTTTATATTTATTCATATTCTGTCCACTAGATGTATTGTTTAAGTTGGATTTAATGTCGCCAGCCACAGATGATAATGAATTCGCTTGGGGCGTTTTAAACAGTCCAGAAGACTCTGAACATTGATTTTCTAACGATGTGAAAGGACCAGTAGTTGAAGGTAAATAGATCATACATCCAATAACATCATCTTTTTTATAACCTTCATCAGCGTAATGTTTTCCCCGCGACTCATGAAATGCGGTGCCAAGACGTGAACGCCAAGAATAACTAAACTTATCATAGCCACAAGGTGCTTGTAAGTTACCTGTAGTTATAAAGATGACAATAAAGGTAATTAGTTGTAGGAAATGGTACATAAATACACGTACCACTCATCTACAATACAGCTAGCCTGAAATATAATTATTCAATAAATGCTAAATGATCAAAACTAATAAGCTAAAAAGATTTAAGTGTTTAGCAAAAAGTAAATCGAGTATAAAACAGAGTGGAATATTTAAATGGTTAAATATAGTGGAAGTATGAATAAGTATATCGATAAAAAGTGTATTGGCATACGAAAGTCTTAATTCTGTATCATGCTATTTAAAAGCCCGATAGTAAAACACTTGGGACAATAAAATATACGGTTATGTATCCAGCTCTTTTAACGTAATTCAAGTAGCTTAAACATAGAAAACCTGAAGCTATTCTCGAATACGAAACCATTATATAATACCATTCAAACGAATGAAACACGTAAAGGCATTTTTCGAGTACCTTCGTACAACTAAATTGTTGTGTACATGTAGTGTCTTTACCGGCTTGATCCAATGATACCCAACAATCTACTGTTGGGTCATCAGCTCCAAAATACTGTCTTCACTCTACGGAGATACTGTATAAGTAAATATAAAGCCTAGAACTATATATTTAACGAAACTGAATATTACGACTCAATATACGTAGCAATTTTTGAAGGTTGATTTTTTATGGTTTGGATATTTCTTGTTGATTTGGTCCTAGCGACTTCTATACCAAAGTGATGTTTAAAAAATGGACATACCTGAGAACAGCACTCTTGATATACACAATATCTTAGACTTTATGAATGACCTAACTCTGACAGAACCGTTTAATCCAAAAAATATTAGCAACCAATACTACATTAATTCCGACATTTAATCAGATAGCATATACTTGATTGGGTTTTAAAAGCATACATTAAAACGCTCACCAGGATAACAGACGAATAAATCATCAGTAATGTACATCTGAAATTTTCGTGTTAACGTAATGCTATTCACCTGCTTTACACTTGATTCAGTACATTCAATATACACCTGTATACCGTAAAAACTCAACTCTATACAATATTTGAGGTATAAGTTGGCATTTATTTATTTATTAATATGGAAGCGTATGAAGATAGAAGTTCATTACTTATGTCATTGAACTAACGTCCCAATTTACTTATGTTTTTGAGAAACTGACCATTTATCATCAAACATGATAGATATTCGACAACTCACCATACATTTGAGACCAACCGATTCTAGTTGCAGAACCTTCTGGTTGCTCTGTGATAGTTGCTTCGAAGTACCAAGTACCGGAATTAACGCTATGAGTGGCACGGACCATACAATAACCCTTCTCACCAGTAACTGACAACTGCGATTCGTGAACTTTCAAATGATTTGCTATTAACGAAGACAAACAATATACATAATAAAACTTAGTAAGTTCAATGTATACAGAATTTCTAATTATCTGGACTATTCATGAAATGACTCATCCCAAGGTAAAAGTGTTTGAATGTCTTTTTTTTCATGTAAATAAGAAGGGGAAGACACTTTAATTATAAAATCTACTTAATATCTTTGGATGAAAGTGAATAATAAATAAATTTACTGGTGTTTATGATGTTACAACTTACTACAATTTGTTTTCCTTCGATTTCGAGTCTTATAAATAAGTATTAATATTTGTCAAAAACAATGATAGAACTGTGCCGACAAGTTATCAGATATATTGCTGGGAATTTTCAACAACTTGATAGGCATTTCAATTATACATATCTACATCTTTGGAATAAGAACAAATTAACACTTAAGTTGTAGATGCTAGCATAATTGAAAAACTTTTTAACAGAAAAATGTATTCAGTGAACTAAAGCAAAAGAAAAGTTAGTTAAGCAAATAATACCTTTCCAGACTGGAAAATAATGACACTTAATCAGCTTGCGAGAACTCGTGAAATTCGAGCGCCACAAGTAATGTACAAAATCTACCAATGTACGTTGTTATACACTGAACTCCTAGGTTTACGCTTTTAATGTCATGTACGTTAAACAGGCCTCTACGTCATATCATGTCTACCGAGGCGGTATTGTCAAATTAAGAAATAAAACCAATCTACGGAATTACTGTGTGCTTAAGCTACGGAAACAATTGTAGATGACAACTTAAAACCTATTTTAGGGGGCGAGATGCACCCGTTTTTCGAAATAAACATATTGTACACTGACTTATTTTAACACATCTCCAGTTTTACACTCCCAAAGAAAAGTCAACCTGAGCTAAGAAACCATTATTCATGCTTTATAATGTTCAGATTTTATACGTCATTCCAAAAAAACTAAACAGATTTCAAAAAAACCCTGACAATATTCTAGGCAAACTACTACAAGAAAAAATTGGAAAACCCAGATTTCATCTGAGACAAAAGTTATTTGAAGAGTTTGTTTAAGTATTTTACGGTAACATTAAGCTTACCCCGATCACTCAAAGATAAAACTACTTGTGAGCATAAAAACACACGATAAAAAAGACCAGGTATGGGTTTCCCAGCTGTAAACTCGCATTCGTCCCACTGCTCCCGACCGGAGGCATGTTTATCCGGTTCCACCAAAATGTAACTAAAAAATTTTTAAACCAAATAATTACGAGATGTACAGTACGGTGGAATATATATCACACAAACTTGTTCAAACCCCACTTTATAAACATGTACTTGATAGATGAGTCGCATTTATTTAAGAGATGAATGAAAGCTGATTGAGATTGTAAATAAACGAAATCAGGTGGTAACCTTTATTTGCATGGCTTTTACTTAATTAAACTGCAGAAAGGTATGCAGCGTGATAGCTCATGATGAAAAAAGAGTTTATATCATTATTAACTTCACACTAGCTAGTTTAATCGTAGACATTTCATTTCCTGAAAAAGCGCTAATATACATGTTACCCACTAATCTGGGTCTGGTAGACATTTAAATAACCTAAATCTTGATGGGTTGGGATTCGGAAGTGAAATAATAAGATACTTGTAAAAAAGCGTCTACACACAGAAAGTGTTGTTAGAAGTAAGCAAGATGATTCCAAGTTCCATAAGAAAAAGCATCAGGAAACGTTTGGAATAACTGACTATGGGCAATACCTACTGCATCAGAGCTAACAACACCATTGTTTTGTCTTGGTGGAATCAAACGAAATAGTATGTAACTATATATATATATATATATATATATATATATATATATATATATATATATATATATATATATGAATTGTTGTAGTCCCAAGCTAGGATGAAACAGTTGTCCAACGCTTTCTGGCTTCTGATGGTTGTTTACTTAGTCATTTCGTGACATTATCTATGAATGTGTACATCTCTTAGTTTTATTGCATGGTAGTTGAGTTCGTAATTAGCTCTTTATACCCTCCCAGAAGCCTGTCCCAATAGTACATGTTTCGTAATACTCAGACATTCATCCCGTTCTCACTTAATTTTGTTACTTTTACTTACTTTCCTAAGTGTTGTGCTTTTATGTTGTTAAGACGTATAGCAACTTTAGACGACTTACTACAAAATCAAATGGTACGTTGGCCTAGTCGTTTTGTTACTTGTGGAGACGAAATGTTGAACCATAACTTAAGAATTAATTGGTGCATTCTGTAAATAGTGAGTTAAGTGAAGAAGTATTGGCAACAAAATGTGAGAACTTCTAGGTAATAAAGGAAGATATATAATAAACAGTTTTGGAACTAAGCATCCAAAAGATACTACAGGGCGACTACTTCAATACACTAGAGTTTACTGCCGTCTACAAAACGTCTATATTTTTCTACTCTGGTAATTAGAGATGGGCCTAAAAGAACTTCATGATAAATATATTTTCCATAATGTCTTAAATGCCTTAATTGTAAAATTTAGAACAGTGGTGGGTTGTTTCAAAGTTTAACTACAAACAAACGTTGAGAGTATATCCAGAACAATAAACTTACCGATAACCTTCCTTATTTAGTGCATGATCAATCGGGAAGCCTAAAGAATTTAACTTTGCACGTCCTTCATCAGAACCTGAAGTTCCACTTAAGGGTGTGGTCCCACCCAGAACAGATGCCGAAGTGGCCCGACGAGTTGAACGTACAAGACCACTGGATAATCCATTATTTACATCACCATTTGATGAGGCAGCAGTTCTAGTACCAGGGAACCCTGGGACATCAGCATTAGTCACAGTACCAAGTGCTGCACTTTCTGATGATCCACCTGGAACAGTAGATATCACTGAAGAACCATTGTAAAAGTTTCCCATCCCACCAGATAACCCACTGCCAGGAGATTTGCGTTTACGCCAAACAGGCACATCTATGCCATCGGCTTCATTGGTGAAAGGCAACTGATTATTAGAGGAAGTAAGATTTGATGATTGGTCAAGTGCATCAGAAACGGAACCTGATATAGATGGTTGGGTCTGTGACACACTGTTTGGTATGTTAGCAGAAGGAACTCCTAGTTTAGTAATATTTGTCCGAAGTTGACTTGTGAGAGCACGAAATCGATCATAACTTGGACCAATCTTGGTAAGATCCTAGAAACATACAAATGAAACAAATTGATTAAACTGCTAAAACATAAATTTGGTCTATATGTAAGCAGCGTTAGTGAATGTGTCACTTCCAAAAAACTTACCTTTATAGTCTTTATAGGCTTACAAACTGAATATTCCTAATTTCTTCTAGAGAAGACTAAATAGCCAAAGTTTAAAATATGCTTAATCTGCCATGGCCAAAACAGATGGATCTACTTAACCGAACAAAGATACAGTTTGATACCGAACTCTGGTACATTTTAGGTAAATTATGTACTTAAACGAACAAACTACGATTATTAAGAGTTTCTAATAATAGCATGTATGCATTGGGTAAAAGTTAGAGCAGGAACTTCGCAATCGCAAGATCTCAGGTTATGACAAGACCAAATGGCGCCTATAGTACTAATGATACTGTTTACCAAAAGACGGAAAGACTATACGCAGTTTGCTTTTACTCTCAAGTCACAAGTCACCAACTAAAGGAAAACACGTAGGTTGAAATTAACTGTTTTCGCAATACTGTATGTCTGCAATGAAATCACCCAATGAGTACTCCTGAGGTCAGACACTACACTTAAAGCAAGGGAAATTGGTTGCTGTAGATTTACTAGGTGCTTTTAATAACAAGTAAAGTAAAGCATCAAGCAAATAAAAATTTATTAAGTCTACTTTGAACCATATTGTATGACGGTTAGTAATACTGCTAAAACGAAGTAGTTGATATGGGATTCATACCTACGACCTGTCTGTTGGAAGTCGACAACCTTTTATCTATGTACTGTTTATAATGCATAAATATTTTGATACAATAAGACAATAGGAGAATATGCCATACAAAAATTATATAATATTGTAAAGAAAGAGATGACTATATGATTGATCAGTAAATGAGCAAAAATGGCACTAAGTAAAAGATATAAATTTGTCTGAAATATAATTAAAATGAATCTCATTCACCCAAAAGATTCATTTGATTCATATGTGAAAAGTGACAGAGAGCGAAAAGAGGTTCATTATAGGCTTCTATTCCGAACAATGTCTGATAGCCACTTCAGTCACCAAACTCAATGAGTTATTGAATTTTAACTGAAGGATCGCGAGGTACCGATACACCCCAGTCCTATATAGCCATCTTTCGTTTTAGCATCTCATGTCATCAACCGATTGACTCCGTTTTCTTCTACACAGCTACATTTCCGGTATATAATGTGCAGTGTGGAAGCCACTAGGATGACGTTGGTAAAAGATGTGCTAACCATAATTATATCAACGGAGTAATCATCACTGAGCGCAAACAGTCTGACCTCGAAATTACTTGCATGTTGTTACCAACAGATGAAAGTTACTCTTCAGGGAAAACGATGACCGCTCACCAAATGGGACCACGTTATTTCTCTAACCACCAACCCATTAGTTTTTTAAGAGATGATAGCGACATTCTGGTCACTAAACTCATTGGATCTTTTGATAAATGTATGGAGAACTGTTTCAGCAATCTTGAACTAAATCTTACCCACAACATTTGAGGAAAGTCGGTACAGTGCATTTACTACTAAATGTGTCTAAAACATTTATTTCTACCATACTGTCGAAAATAGTTGGAACAGTGAACTTTGTAAAGTAGGCTGTTTATTTCAAGTTGTGGATCTGCAAGTTACGTTTCTATGATCCACTAAATGTCTTCAATCTTTCTGCTGACAAATCTACGTCACCTCCTTAAGAGCAATGGCTAAGTCTATAAATGTACAGAGAGACTTGGAGACCTGTACAACCAGAAAAGTGGTTAAGCACAATGTATTAAGATGGTTTCGTGGTCATACTGTGACCAAAGTATTAGTAGTTAATTCCACCAAGATGTTGAGGAAGCTTCACTAGATAGTATACATATGACACAATAAATTTTGAAAAAAGATACTTACAGTGTTCGACAGACATACACAAAGACCATCTGAAGTTTCTACCGTCTTGAATACATCACTACTAGTCTGTGGTAATAGATAAACAACCATAACAAACCAAAGTTTTGTGGATATTTGGATACCAAGAATTATTGGACCTTCTTGGCTGTGTTGTAAGTTCTTCCCAGTACTCCTCTAAAAAGGGGATGAGTTCCTTCATTTCCATGAAGTACAAACGCCCTCCATGCTTCAACATCAAGTTGGCAAGAGCCGTTTGACACATAACTGTAAAATTCGCCTGCTTTCTGGAAAATACTTCTTCCCCGATCGGGTTGCACTTCTTACACATGAAATGGTAAGCTGTTAGGAAAGGTAACGCCTTTCTTCAAAAAAGAGACTATTTTACTGAAAATGTGGACAAACCCTATGTTGAATGCTATACATTCAAGATGGAACCATTTATAACAAACACTGCACTGAAAATCCGGTCTACTAAAATCACGTGGCGACATGCTGAAACATTATAATATGAATGAAAGCCACAAACCAGTAGCATTGAGGACCAGGAGGAGTCGGTATATTTACGACCATTGACAACTGAGTATTCTGATCACAATCCATTTTCTCTGTGTTGTCCAAGACCTCTGGTTTGCATTTCGATGCCTCTATTACGCTCTCGTTAGTCTATCAAACATTTAAATCTGCAAAATAAGAGAGGAAAATACCATCGGTTGAAAAACACTTCTCCGTAACGAAAAGTTTAGAATGTGCGCTATTCAATACCCAATATCTTCGTCGCGAGCTCGTGTAAGCTACTTAGTCTTTTGCACCTCGCTTCTTGAAAGTGAAGCATGGTTTCGGGCTCCTACAAAACTTTATTGTGGGTCATCTAGGCATTCGTGTGCTCTACTCTTTGTGAAATGTATAGATTCTTTGGGATTAATATTACTTGGATACAATTGAATGCTTTTGTTACACGGAAGTAAGTTTGATAGAACCAGAAGCTATCACATTGCTAAGCAGAAAGATATTAGATTGCATTGCTGTGGTGTTTGAATGGACTAATGATACCTTTGTACTGGTTGAATGTTTGATTTCGAATTCTAAATACAGTACATTCGTTGGTGCCTGTGTCTTCTTAATTCAATTGCGTTAATCCTGGAATTCCTAATTCATACGACAATTAGAATACTATATTGGCGTCGTGATGGAACCTGCAATGGAAAAGTTGGATATTCATTCAACTCCTGAAGCTTTTGAGGATTATTTGGAAAGGTTCGAAATTTGGAGCATGACCAAGAAAGATGTTAAAGGTGAGAAGATTGTGGCACATTTTCTGACATTCATTGGGAGAGAAGCGTACAGCTTATTAAAAACTTTGGCATATCCAGAAAAACCTATCTCACTCCCTTATGCAACTCTTAAAGAGCTATTGTTAAGTCATGTAAAATGCACCAGTTTTGAATGCCGTGAAAGGGCGAAGTTTCATAAGATGGTTCGTCAAAATGACCAAAAGGTTCGGGAATTCATCCTTGAATTACAGAAACAAGCTGCCAAGTGTAATTTCGGTGATCAACTTCATGTGCAACTGAGAGATCGATTAATTGCAGGAATTAACATACCGAGTTTGGAAAGAGAGCTGTTAAAAATGCCAAACTGTTCCTTTCAAGATGCTAGGACTGCGTGTATTAACTACGAAGCAGTGAATGAACTTGATATCCAGTCGATGAAGATTTCTGATACTTTGCTTAGTCGTCATGATGAACTACAATCTCAGGGTCAATCAAATTTGCGTTCATTTAACAGTGATTCCTATTCTCGTGTAAATATGAAAGGTGTTTCGACGAGGAATTACAAAGCAAATCACAAAGGTGAGATGAAGTTTGGTAGATGTTTATCATGTGGAAAGTTTCATGCTCGCAATCCATGTGTATTTCGTAATGCTGAATGTTTTAAATGTGGTAAGGTAGGACACATTCAGTCAGTATGCAAAGCTATTGTCCATTTTGCTTCAAGCTGTACTAAATCTTGTAATTTAAATTTAAATAATTCGGATGTTTCTAATGATCATTTATCTTTATCAACGATTTCAAAAGACAGTGCAGAGTCATATGACAGTTCAGAGTTAGATGAAATCCAAAATTCTTGTGAGACAACAGTTCCTAATCAACCGATTTATCGGAATTCTCATGCTATTGTACCAGGTATGACTTTTCCTAATGATTCATATATTTCTAATGAAATTACTTACAATATTGAGGGAAATATGTTAAATGAACCTAATCATGATCGGAAACCTGATGTGGTTTGGATAGATGCTGGTTTTTCTAACGATCCTACGCTCTGCAATGACAGTCCTAATGAATTTCATGAGAATATTTCAGAAGAATCAAATCCTGATGTCATATCATATATTACCTCTCCTCATAATGCATTCGATCCTTGTGAAAAACCTGCTCAATGCGAAGCACGAGTACTAAGTGTTCTCGAGTTTGATTACATTTCGGATGATTTCATATCAACTGCTGTTTACCCTTATCACAAAAACAGTTCTAATGTTTACTCTAAACAATGTGAGAAATACGTTTTAAATGAAGCCACATTATTCATACCCTGGGGATATAAAGATCCAACATTATTTCGTGGGGGAGGATAGTGTTGAAAAATCTATGGTCCGAATTCTAGATATTAATGATTTCATTACAAAACCGACATGCTGGTTGTATACAATTCCAGGTGAGTCTGTTCCGATTTCGTTTGTTAATTCCAATACTAATGAGCACTTTCTAGATACTACAAAGTTTTTATCTTATACAATGTCGGACAGACTCAGGATGAACTTAACAAGAAGACGTACAACCGATTACAAACACTTATACTTCTATTTAAGCTGTGGCGGATGTGGTGTTTGAATGGACTAATGATACCTTTGTACTGGTTGAATGTTTGATTTCGAATTCTAAATACAGTACATTCGTTGGTGCCTGTGTCTTCTTAATTCAATTGCGTTAATCCTGGAATTCCTAATTCATACGACAATCAGAATACTATAATTGCGAAAACCATACGATAGAATCCAGATGAGAAGAGGAAAGACAATGGTTACAAGAGGTTTATAGATTTGTAGTATCAGAAAATATCTCTGAGCCCTAGTCAAATCGTCCGTCACATCGGATGGCTACGACGTTTATTGGTGAGATACTGGGCGCCAAACGGTTTATCGAACCTTTTCAGAGTCATAGGTAGCTGACACGGATCAATAAATTTCTCAGGCCCATCCATCAATGTCCTGACGCCACACCTCTCCAATCTGCTATCCATAAAGACATACTCCATTTTAATAAGGTTCTATTTTTCCTTGGCAGTGACTAGTGCAGTCCCATTACTTGGCTACTGTAATGGAGTAAGACAAGGTGAACACTTTTTACTGGATGTAACTTCTACGTTAGCTAGGTGGTGAGTCACGCGATTCCCGCCTAAATCGAGTTGATGCATCATCAGTATTGGTGATCTACATAATTACCCCAACAATATAAGTGGAAAAATTGCAAGAAAACCAGATAAACGGATATAGAGAGCAGCAAAATAAGTAGGAATAAGCTACTAGTAGTAATGATGAGGATATTAATGATAGTAAGTTTTGAAACGTACCAGCCACAGCTAGATCATATGTGAGTAAGTGGTTATCGTACCTCCTACTGAAACAGTCAGCTAAGAGGGCTATCCTCACGTCGTACGGAGGAATATTTCAGGCAGAGCCGGTTCGTAGCAAGTAAATATGTGACCTTATAGTGGTATTGGTTCTGACCACACGATATTTGAAGCTGAGCATATGATAACTGAAGAAATCAACATATACGTACATTAAACAAATATTAACTGACTTTCTAACTTGAACCAAAGATAATAACAATGTCAACATATATACAATATCAATTGCTATCGATTTCCAAACACAAAATCCTTTTATTGCTCATAAGTTAAATTGTTAAACAGTGGTTATTACTATGCACCCTAGTATGACTTGTTAAAATATCTCTATACCGAATCAATCTTCACTATGATAATCCCACCTTATTTAACCCTTAAATAATTCTCAAATAGATTTTCACTTTAGGCGTGTTAAGAATTATACCAAACATGTTTGAAACTACTACATGTATTTCCCAATAACTTGCTTCTACCCTCTTTTGGATTTATCTTCCAGTTTACCGACAGCCGAGGGTTCGTATTATTCCTCCGAAAACCTCCGGAGCGAGATAATCCCACTCCAATTTGTATCGAACCAAGGTTACGTGGGTTCTGATGAGGTAGTAGTGTATTGGTAATGATTCTAATCAAGCGACACTTGAAGGTGATCATTAGATAACTGAGGAAACTCACACTCAACATTTAGCACTGTGAAAAGACCAGTGATGATAAATGCAGGGATGATTGGTAGAAATGGCATGGCACGCTCATGCAGGCGTGATTACCCTATGTAACCTATTGATTTTTGTATTGAATATATTACTCTCTACCCAGCCCAAAATGTATTCTTCAGAAGTGTTAAACGTCGTGTTATTTACTGTCACGTAGGACGAGTCAGTATAGACCACAATCTGACTTCCAAGTAAGATCTTATGGGTTGGATAGTCACATCATAACGAATCTACAGTTTTGGGTTTATCATTATTATAGTAGCAAAGATAAATGTACTAATATCGAACTACACCACAATTATTCGGGAATTTTTCCCGAGTTTTCTACGATTTCCCTTAAGTTATCGATTAATCTAATGAGTGTAAGTCTTCTGCATTTGTGAGCTGTGTCTTCTCTCGTTTGTTGAAAATCTTCAAAGCCACTTTCAAATTCTGTCAAACTGAAGAACCTTTGGTAAGGCAGTTGCTATCGAAAAATAGCGCCCAGTTCTATGGAAGCCATATTGGAACTACTTTGTCAAATCGTATTAACCACTGGTAGGAAACAGAGAAACAACTCAAACTTTTTATTTAGATACAGAATACAAGGAAACAAACAATGGTTGAATTGACTCATCAATAAGAATTCTATAAAGACTATCCAGAGGTACCAAATGCACTTAATAGGAGATCAAAGTAGCATGCAATTAGGCGGACCATTTCTTGCTATTCAGATACAGGATGCCTACCGTCACTTAAACCGTTCAAGGTCGTATATACTACAGTGGACTAGTTCTAAATAATAGCCCACTTAAAACGTATGCCACCAGAGCAACAGGGGAATAAATTTTCTCACATAAGAATCTGGATAACGCTAGTAAACACGCATATCCAAATGGAAAAGTCGTCGCGCTTTATTGAAGCTGTGTTGTGATGAACAACTGTTGGTTGAGAGTTAATTTAAATAAAGCTCACAGCTGTTCATATCAAGACGTAGTGTGATAAATGCATAACCAGCCTGTTAAAAACGTCAACTATCATGTATTACTTGGTACTTTTTGATAATGTTCTCCAGACAATCTAACAGCCTTCAGAAGACAAAACTATAAATCTTTCTGAAATATCAGGGGCATTAATTGGGGTGCTGCAAGAAAACATATGATTCATCTATATTATTTCGATGATGTATCTCGACGGCACTAAAAACGTGAAAGTAAAAGAAAAGGACCAGAAAATATTCATAAGAGATGAAGTGGAATCACTTATGATGGAACAATTAAGGTGTGGTCACTTAGATTCATTTCCTTTTACGAGATCAAGTTTTATGTGAGTGTATCTCGTCCTGGAAACAAACCGATAGTACGGCAGAGCATAGAACCGCATAAGTGCTGGGGGGCTCAAAAAAGCTGACTAGTTTAAGATTATGCAGGTCTCTAGAAAGTGGTAAGAAAAACAAAGTGTTTTGATGCACAAATGAATTCTTTCATGACAATTTCTATAACCTTTTTCATTAATGTTATAATCATAAAGTCGTGAGTGGACCCCATATTAAAATAACTATCCAGTTAAGTTGTAGTAGGATGTTTTAGCAAAAAGTGAGGTTACAAGGTTACAAACATGAGTAAAAGAGGATGCTTGTCATAGTAAACTAGTATGGATACCACCAATTAGTTGCATACCACTAGATCTCAAGGAGCCATGAGAAAACAAAGTTTTCTACCGTACAGTCATGTGATAATTAGGTTATCTCTACGCCACAATGTTTTCTTGTCAGAAACGCCACCTAACTTATATTGTGATGTTGGTCTATCCCTTACGCTTGTGGTCCGTCTTGATATTGCTGTGATCTATATTGCACACCTTGTTGGACCAGTTTGTCTCTGTCAGCTCCATGTTACAGGCGAATAGGAGCTAAAGCTACCGTATTATGGGTTAGATGTCAATTTAGTATAACACACTGATATGAAGCTAATTGATAGTATAAATTGTAAGCTAAATGTCAAATGGTATGTAGTTTGGAGATGGTGAAGATAAACAAGTAGGCAAGTAAGAAAAGCAATTTACTTGACGTATGACAGTAGCTCATAAGACGGACGAAGACCTACGGTGTGCGGAATGTAGAAATATAATTATTTAGTCACTAATTATACACTAAAAGCATAAATAACAGTGGGTAACACGTTTTCTGCGGTTACCGCTTCTCCGATATTTATTCTGTTAACATGCGGAATATTTTAATTCAGTAGGTCTACACCTTGATTAATGCTTTGACATTATTACCTAGAAAGTTGCTAAGAATGTTCTGCAGTTACTGTATGCAATATTTTAATAGTTACTAGTCCCTATGCATTGCCTTGTAGCATCAATCTAAACTGTACGTCTTCATCAACGATAACGAACGGAAACAGATTTTAGTCATCTCACCAAGTGACTGTTAAACAAGCCATTCTTTGTCTACAGGGATGATGACATATTCTGTGTCGCACAAATCCAGACGATAGTTGTTTTCGTTAAATCAATCGTGTTCTCGTGATAAAAGCAAGTCACTACAGTATGATGGGGTTCTATTTTCGGTTTCATTTCAGGAAGAATGGGAGGTCAGCTTTCTGTGCCAGTCATTGCAATGTTGGTTTCCCACGTGATCCAACTTTCTTTTGAAATCCTTGACAGATGGAGCTTCAATCACGTGTTGAGGTAGTGAGCTTCGTTCGTTGATGATCTGACTGTAAAGTCGATAATCAGCTGACAAGTAATTTGTTATAAACTTGTGAACTCTTCCAAAGTATCCCCGTAAATTCTCTGTTTTGTATGATAAGAGAAATGAGGGCATCTCATATGCAAAAATACCACTAAGTTACTCAAAAACATTGATTAATTCAACTCTGGTTCTTCTGTATGACAATGAAAATAGATTTAGGCTGACCAGTCGAGCACCATACCGGAGCATAGCTGACCCGAGAACCAACTTATCAGTGATTATCCGGACCGTTTCCATTAGTGTACTGCATATGTTTAGGTGGAAGTTTGCCGTTTATATGCAAGACTCCAGTTTGAGACTGACGAATGCTCTATACAAAGTCAAAAACGCTTTACCATCGACGTAGCTATAAGCACTACGCATAGACCATAGGGTTTTAAAAACTTTGGCAGCTATTGCATGGCAGTGTGCGGTGACTCCTGGGACACTGTGTCTGGACAACAGGGAGATCAATGTTACACACCTTGTATGTATTTATAGAATTATGGTCTAGCTCGTCATTAGTACTGCTCTAATAGTAGACGTAATCCTTAAATTAGAGACTTTTCATCATATGACTACCTAATTTATAATATCTTACGTCTACACTGACCCGTCCTATCGTAGAAATCACCTATATATGATGGAAAACACATTCCGACTGGAGACCGAACAATATATTTTTGGAATAAAAGAGAGAAGTCACACAAGAATGGTCACGCCTGCAAGGCTGAGCCATGCCATCCGATGAGTTGAAGAAATGTCCCCGCATTTGACATTATTGACCTTCGCTTAGTGTTACATGTCTATTTTCCTAGTTATCTCATGTTCAGCTTTGGAGATTATGGCTAGAAACAATGCTACTATATATACACATATAGTTGATCAACCAGAATCACAATGCAGTTGGGAGCACTAATCGGCAGCTGTTGAGTTCTAGGCCATTAAGATCATTTCTGTAGGTCAATTTGAAGCTTTACATTACCACCTTCATTGTTTGTCCCTCTCTATATCTTGACACCATCAGCATAAATTAAACCGATGATACTAGGGGACTGAGGTCATTTACATACAGGAAGAACACTGATTGCGAAACCGTGCACTGAGAGACTCAACTAAGCATAGCCTTCCAGTCAGACGGCTTGAAGTTCACCCGTACTTTTCGTGGACGCCCAACTAGGAAAACCCCTATCCACATGAATAAGCTGCCTTCAATCCAGATATCGCCTGACTTAAATAACACCCAGCTGTGAGAAAATTTATCAAAAGCCTTACCGAAGTCAATGCAAGCTACATCTATAGGCGACCCTTAAACTTTAAGAGACATGAATAACACGGCTCAGGACCGTTTGCAATGGAGCAGATGCATCCATTCTGTCTTCACCCAATGCCTAAGATTCTAAATTCCCCATAAATTTTGTTTTTAATCAGTAAATTTATATTTTTCCGAGTTGTATCTTTGATGCCGCATCTTTCCTATTATTACTGACACTGGTAATACCACCACTATTCTTGGATTTGCCCTCACAATTTCAGCTTCCTGTGCTATTGGGGTATGGCAAATTGAATCCATGTACATACGTCGTCACTGGAAGCATTTATCGCCAACTTTCAAGTTCTAGGCCATTCAGATAATTTCTGAAGGCCAATTTTAAGCTTTATACTATCACCTTCCAAATTTATCCATCTCCATATATTAACACTATCCATAGAATATTTCCACTAACCATGATTGGAATCAACGAAACGAAAGCCAAACGACTTTGACCAATTAATATTTGTTTAGAACTGTAGAATCCAAACTACGGTTTGACTGCTGAATAGCCTTCCAGGTACGTTAGACACGCGCTTCTGCCTATCAAAATCAAAACAAGTAATCGAGTAAATAGCGGTTCTGTAATTCATCATTAAATTAAATGTGAATCGTTACCTAAACAAATATTACCACCCGGCTATTCAACCAATAATTGTTCAATCAATCAAATCTAAATTACAATAAATAAAGAAGCTGATAAAAGATGCGGGAAAATTACCAGTCACAACAAATGAACGCTATTCTATCCTAACTGGATAGAACACACACAAAAGGAGGAGCAAATCAATATGACTGCCGCCAAGAACAAGTGTCAAGTAAAACAACACAGATGCAGTTCGGGAAGAAACACACAAGCTTAGTGAAGGCGTAATAAAAATAAAAACTGTAATAAAATACAAATATTAACAATTTAAATGTAATAAAAAAACTAATAATGTACAACTAAGGGGATCAATAGGAACAAAGTGCAAATACATACATGGAGGAATTCTCACACACAAAAACATTCAAAACGGATCTTACACCGGCCCCCAAAATCCCTCCACACCACACAAGCTACCTTGATGCCTATGGTCATGATTCATTATGTAACATATTACAATATAGAAACGAGTAGGACTTACAGCAGTACGCCTACTAGACCTAACTACATTAACAATAACAACAACTAATCCGAAGCTTCAAGGACATATGCTTTACCTGATCACTTAAAGTCTGATCTCAGGTGATCAACAATAACAGTCGGCGTATTGAGCTAATCATCCTTCCCCAAACTCCAACCCTGTGGCTGGATGAGTCTGCCTCGCTGACAATTCAATATTTATCTTCTGCTGATTCGACTGTTGCACAAACCTCCTCAACTCAGAAACTGTACCCACGAAGCTTGACCCACTGTCGCTGTAAATCTCTGGAGGTTTCCTTCTTCTTCCAATAAGACGTAATAAGGCCATTATAAATGAATCAGTATTCAAACTATACATCAGTTCAATATGTACAGCCCGTGTTTGCAAACAAGTAAATACATATCCATATCTTTTTTCTAATGAATTTCCTATGTGTCCTTGTTCTTTATGACAATGTCTAATTATCACCTCCGTCACTAAGTGTCGACTGGGTAAAATTATTGGATGTCTAAAAGCATTTGGGAAATCCGAGTATCTTAGTCGACCTCCAACGCAGAGTAACCCATCAAGCATTTTCAGTGATAAACCTTTCAGATCATCATGACTAACTACTTTACCGTTGTTTTTAAATTCACTAAGTAATCCTGCATACACTTCTCTCTGAACCATCAATAAAATCTTACGCTTGGCGATGTTAAGCTCTTTGACCTTTAAATATCCTAGATGAACGTATCCTTCACGACTCGGTAAACGAAGTACCACCAGGTATTCTGTGAACCTTTCAAACCAGGTTAAAGCTCTGACTAATTTCAACCACTCGGAATAATGAGAGAATAGGTGACATGTTATACTTTATACTACTCAAGTTAACCACAGCAGTTTTTCTAAACTCAATATAGTCAGGAGTAGGTTTCGGACAATCAGTCACTGTTATACAAAATTCGCCATGCAGTAAAGTAGGACATTAGAACCAAGATTCAAGATCGGTCACTTTTTGTATACCTCTCGAGGTCCAATCAACTGGATTCTGTGATGACTTTACATGACTCCATTGTCCAACTTTCGTATACTGGTGTAAAATAGCAAAGCGGTTGACTATATAGGTGCTATATCGGTTTTCGGTACTCTTAATGTAGTATAACACTACCATGGAATCTGTATGGAAGTTCACATCGCAGAAAAATTTGGGCAGACCCCTCTAGAAGACTTAACTCGGCCTTACACTTAACACCACTGCCACCATCTCAAGCTTCGGTATATTGATTTGTTCGATAGGTGCTACACTAGACTCGCTGTACAACAAGATACGGTGTGGTGGTTTCTTCAAATAACTAACTCATGAGTAAGCAGCTGCTCTATAATCAATCTCTGGCGCATCACTGAACAAATCCAATTCTACCTTCGCGTCAGGTTCGTCGATTCTCTTCTTGATCCCTTGAGCCACAGTAACATGACCTAGCCGATGCACATAATTCACCCAATTTAGCCACGTGGACATGTATGGCTTATTGAGAGTCTGATCCCAGCCTATTTGGGATTTACATAATTTTCGCAAGAGAAGTTTGGTCGTAAGGCAGACTGGAGCAATTAGACCCAATGGATCGAGCCGAGGAGAAACAACAGATAGAATCCCTCTGCTTGTCAAAGGCCTTTCCGGCGCATCAAGGTAAAACTTAAATACATGTCTTTTGAAATCACATTCTACACCTAGAGTTCGATGAGCGGTATCGTAACTCGTTGACATTTCTACCAAAGATCCCTTTTTACATACATCAGGTAAGATAGTCCTTACTTTTTTCGAGTCGGTAATCCGTTTCTTCAAATTAAAATATCCTCTACGTAATAACTCAATTATCTACTTAACAAACGTCTTTGCCGGATCACAAGTACAAACGGATATCAAACGATCATCAACATTAAAATCGTTCTTGACAGCATCCACGATATAACCATCAGAGAATGATTGGGCTGTCTTGTTCATGGCAAAGTTCGGATAAAACGGCGAAGACGTGACACCATAAAGATGCGAGGTCACCTGCTTCAGTTCGGGCACCCGAGCAGTATCACAGCCCTCACACATATCGAATGAGATTTGTGTGGCGCATATGTATTTGGTGCCTCCTTGTACCAATATCTATGTGTTAAAATAAATAAATGAAATAAATGAGAGGTCACTTGAAATTCGGGTGGTTCCTCTAAAGTCTGTACTTTACTAGTATGGCTAACAACTCTCTTCCTAAATTCCGGGCATGATGGCTTATCATTTACGCCGTTGCTTGTCGAGTCGATGTGCAGCAGAGAGTGATGTCTCTTCTCACACCTATCCACGTTACAGCACCTTGTCATCTTACATTCATTAACCTTATGTCTTTGTCTAAGACAGATAAAGCAGATACCCTTGCTTTTTGCGCGAGACCATCGGTCTTGAACTGTAAGCGCTAAAAACTGTGGACATTTATAAATAGCGTGGTCATAGGAACACATACTGCATTTAGTTTTCTCTGTCGAACTATTCCCCTGCTCTGATTGCACGTGACAGTTCGTCTTTAAGTTATGTCCTTTTCTTGAACGATTCGCTAACCGTTCAAATCTACTACAAGCTACTCTCGCACGAGATGCGATAAACTGAGTGAGCTCTTCAAACGTCGGCTCTCTATCATATTCAGTCAATTTATCCACCCAGTCCGCCCACTGGGCTTGCATAGGTTAAGGCAAAAGTCTCACTATTCTTTCCAAGGTAACTAAATAATTTAGATCAGAAGTATAATTCATCTGTTCCAAGACCATAGCACAATTTTCCATTTTAATAGCCAAGTTCGATAGTTACTCTGCGTCAGTATAATCAAAATTTACAGCATTGAATAAGTCTTCTAGGGTTTCTCGAGCGATTACATGAGACTGTCCAAACAAACGTTGTAGGATTTCCCTTGCCCTCTTATAACCAGCAGATGCTTCCATCCGCAGCTCTTGTTCTTTTTATTTGAAACCGCAACTCACTATTTCGGAGGTTCCACTTTTATGGGACATTTCATCAATAACGGTAAATGGGATAGTGTTTCTAATGAATAGATCTACTCCTCCTCGTTTACGCTTCTTTAGGCTGTTACCAATGTGAAAATTTGAAATCGGAATTTCCTACCTTCTGCAGATTGAGTCAGCCACGCTTCTGTAACAGCGATTATGTACGGCTTGGAAGAGTCTGTCTGTAAACCCAGATTCAATAGGTTGTTGAGTAAACTACAGGTATTTTCGTAACAAATCTGAAGACGATTTAAGTGGCTTCGCCATCATTCACTGTCGGAGCCTCATCACCAGAAAAGTTATAATCCTAGTGTCCTTCTCGTCAGCACATAATCTTAGTTTTAATGATTTTTCAGCTTCTTGACTTTTTATAAGGTCCACAGTCGGCGGAACCTCCTGACTCTGCAGTGTTAGGTCCTTCTTATTGAGAGATTTATATACCACTCTTAGCAACATAGTTCGATTATATTTTAATTTTTGGCGTATAAAACTTCACATTTTTTATTTAACTCACCGAAAACAATAGAGAACGAAGCACGCCCGACCGACAATAACTTTACTGATGACAGTTTCATTTGCAATTCCACAGGACTTTCCGAAGTGAACCTAAGCGCTGACTTGTTGTTCCGGAAACTGCAGCACTTAAGATTAGACACTTTTCCTGGCCCGGACATGGTCCATTCCGCCATACTGAGGGAAGCAGCCTCAATCTTGGCAACTCCACTTAACGTGATGTTCTCGCACTCTCTAAGTCGAGGAAAAATACCGGAAAAATGGAAGTTGGCTCACATCACATCAATTTTCAAAGGAGGTCGACGCAGCTAAACTTCAAGTTACCGACCGGTGGCTCTTCTCTCAGTACCTTCAAAAATCATAGAGTCCCTGATATGCGATGGTATAAATGACTATTTACTGTCCTTAAATTTATTCTCACCCCAACAGCATGGTTTCAGGAAGGGTTACTCTTGTATTACCAACCTGCTGACTGCGGTGCACAGATGGTCAAGCATCCTCGATCGCAAGGAGAAGGTTGATATCGTTTACCTTGATTTCTCAAAAGCCTTTGATAGGGTTAACCATATATGTCTTATCAATAAGCTCAAACATTGGGTATCAGACCACCTCTAATCGATTGGCCTACTTCATACCTGAAAAATCGACATTTTAGGGTCAGGGTTAAGTTCGCTTTATCTCAGGCTATGGAATGTCCTGGTGGGGTCTCCCAGGGCTCAGTACTAGGACCTCTTCTCTTCTTGACTTACATAAATGATCTAACTCAACAGGTAACGTCAGACTTATTACGTTTTGCCGGTGATGTGAAACTTTGGAGAGAGATGCGCAATCAAGACAATATACAGGCACTTCAGGAAGATCTGACTCGACTTAAAATTGGGCAGACGACAACGGACTTACCTTTAACACTTCAAAGTGTAAAGTAGTCCATCTGCGACATGTCGCAGACTACAGTTATAACTTAGGTAACTCCTCTCTAGTAGTATCTCAAGTCGAAAACGATTTAGGTGTCTTGGTGCCCTACGATTTAAAGTCTTACGCTAACTGTAACAAAAATGCCTTACGAGCAAACCTTGCACTGATAACATTGAAGCGCATTTTTGGCCAGTTTGATGAAAGAAATTTCCATATAATCTTCAGTAGTTTTATCCGTCCCCATTTAGAGTACGGAAACATAGTATTTCCTCCCTCACTCCAAAATGATAAGGACACTCTGGAGCGTATCCAACGGCGAGCCACGAAATCAGTTCGAGGACTCAAATTTACACCTTATTAAGAACGCCTCGAATCACTTAACCTTTAGCCATTAGAGTATAGGCGTCTAAGAGGTGGTTTTCCAATGGCTTACAGTATCCTTAACACTTCTGGACATCCTCTCAAACACCCACTTAAGCCTAGTTCCAACACTAACCTAAGAGGTAACACCCGAAAACTGGAAACACGACATAGAAGAACGGACTGTAGACACAACTTCTACTCCTTAAGAGTTGTCAAATACTGGAATGCGCTGCTGGCCGAGCTAGTCCAAGCGACTTCCCATGAGTCCTTTAAGAGACAACTTGATCTATTCTTAAGGACTAAGAATAGTATCACACTATGATTTACTAATTTCTTTTCCCCTTTCATTGTTAATATACCTAGGTTCCTGTCTGGAGGATTTGGTGATCCCCTGCTACTAGACACTGAAGCCTGTTAAGCGAAAGCTTCTTCTATTCCGTCCACGACCATTTGAACCATTTAATAATTCCCGCCTCATTTTGGTTGGCTGGCAGGCTCAAGGTCGAAATCGCGAACGAGAGGAGTTTATCCGTGCCTTTAGTTCAAGTGTTTGTTTCTAAACTTTGAAACATACATGTTGCACACTTCGTATGTGTTTACAGTTTTTTTCGTCTTTCGTGATCGTTTATTCATGGGGGTTGTAATACTTGTCGCGATTATTGAGATGGGCTGTACACATTAATTCTGGTGATGGATTAGTCATCGTGTGGAAAGTCGTTCATAGCCATATCCCAAGTGCAGTGTTGGCATTGACATGCAACCTGGGATGCATCCTAGTTCTTGTCCTAAGGACATCTGACAGCGTCTCCTGTTTGCTCATAGTGCTATAGAGTCAGCAGGATATGGTCAAATACACGAGACTGTTTCAGTTTGGAAAAGACAGGAGACTTGATAGCCTGTGTTAGTCCTGGCAATAGTGGTCTCTCAGTTGATTCTACTTTCTTTTGAAAGAGTCGAGGAATGGTGCCTCAATCACGTGTTGAGGTAATGAATTCCACTCGTTGATGATTCGATGGGAAAGTCGATAGTCAGCTGACGAGTAATTTGTCCTGGGCTTTTGAACTTTTTTGGAGTATCCTCGTAAATTCTCTGTTTTGGAAGACAAAAAAATGAGAGCATATTAGGTGCGGACTCATCACTAAGCAATTTGAAAACTAATCAAGTCGCTTCTAGTTTTACGATATGGCAATGGTAATAGGTTTAGCTTGGTCAGTCGAGCATCATACGGAAGCTTCGCTATTCCGGGAATCAGCTTAGTTGCTGTTCTCTGAACCTTTTCCAAAAGCTCACTGTCTTTTTTAAGCAGAGGCTAGCCGCTTGTGTGCTGTACTCAAGTTTAGGACGTACGAATACTGTATACAAAGTCAAAAACGTTGTAGCGTCGATATGACTAAAAGCCCTACGTATTGACCATAAGGTTCTAAAACCTTCGGCGGCTATTGCACGGCAGTGTGCAGTAGTCTTTAAGTTTTGGCTAACGATGACTCCTAAGTCATTATGTGTCTGAACGATAGGTACCTCAGTGTTATTCATCGTGTATTTATCTGTGCCTTGATGACCGATATGCATCACAACACACTTGAAAGTATTTATCGGCAACTGCCTGGTTTGAGACTAACCAGGTAATTTCTTCAGGTCATTTTGGAGTTCTAAGCTGTCACCCTTACATCGTATCGTTCTCCATATGTTGACATCGTCAGCATATAGCAAGACCGATGATGATAGGAGACGAGGAAGGTCATTTACATACAAGAGAAATAGCACGCCCCAAAACTGTACCCTGGGGCACTCCACTAAGCACAATTTCCCAGCTAGATAACTTTGAGTTGACCCGTACTCTTTGTTGGCACCCAACTAGGAGGTCTTTTATCCACACCAATAGATTGCCTCTAATTCCGAAGTTTCTTAGCTCATAAAACAGCCGGTTGTGCGGAACTTTGTCGAAAGCTTTGCTGAAATCAATGTAAGCTACGTCTACAGGTAACTTTTGGTCCTTAAGAGCGCACCAGCTTTCACGAGCCACTAATAAGTTAGTGAGACAAGAGTAACCTATTCTGAAACCGTGCTGCTTCTCCGAAAGGATCCGGTTTTCATCGAGGTACTTAAACAGCTCCTTCCGAATAATCTTTTCTAAGATTTTAACAACCACACCAGTTAGGCTAACGGGTCGGTAATTCTCAGGTTTATGTTTCGTACCTGTTTTGAAGACAGGACTTACTATAGCGTTCTTCCAGTCTTTTGGTAAACGACCTTGCGTTACGAATAGATAAAAACATATACTTAAAGGATTCGCAACGAAGCTAAATAATTCCTTCAGTAGCCTAGGATGTGATTCCTCTGGCCCCGTGGATTTATCTGTGTCAAGCTTATTTAGCAGACCAAAGACATCGAGTTCTTTAATGGTCACGCTATCCAGTGTATGTGTGGGGGGATCTGTATGCACTGACGGGAAGGGTGCTTATATGGTATATACATTGCTAAAGTAGTTCGAGAGCACTTGAGCCTTACCAAAGTCGTCCTCCACTTATGATGAGGCAGTACTGTCTCCCCCCAGTACAGGAATATTTCCTCTTCTTTTTGTCCTTTGGTTTATATAGGAATACAAGCTTTTAGGACATTCTGTGGATTCCTTAAAAAGTTTTCTTCGTACAACTTTCTAGACTTACAGAGGGTCGAGGCACAGGTATTCCGAGCTTTTAGATACTGAGATTTTGTCTCATCAGTCCTCAGTAACCCAAATCTATCCCACATTTTTCTTCTCTTAAGAAGAAGGATGCGGACCTCCCCACCGAACCATGGTGGAGAGTTTCTCGACCACCTTGGTATGGTCCTAGGGATGTGGGGGGTGGGTGGTAACTTTTAAGTATAAATTTCGAAATGCGCCTCAAGCCATTTCAATTGAGGACTCTGAGTTTATTGTCCAGTCTACTGACGATGCTGAGTGCATGATATCTGGTATGCTTGCTTTCCAGACATTAGGTCTGGATTAAGCTAACACGTGCTCGTGATTGACAGTTATATGGAAGTCGAAAGTTGAAACTGAGTGATCACTTTTACTTATGGGTGGCATGTAATGGAGGTTCGCAACATCATCCTCATAGTGAGTCAATATAAGATCTAGTAAGGATGATTCAGTGTCTGGGTCATACCTAGTCGCTTCTTTCACATGTTGCACTAGGGCAAATGTGATAACCGCATCAACTAGTCCCTACTCGAGGGAATTTTCTGACGACTCAGTTCTTATATTTTCCCAGTCTACCATAGGTGCATTAAAGTCCCCTAGGATTAGATATCGACCACTTTGTGACCAAGTATTTGGACTGCTTAGCAGGACCTCATTTACCTCACAGCTTGGACTGCGATAGACCAAACCGATCAGCAGCTCTTGTCCCTTCAGTCAGTCAGTAACAACGTAGAACTTCGTACGTACGTACATCAGTTCGAGTTGCCACACCACATTAGCACAGAGATGCAGTTGTCGATTCAAATCCCATAGTGGTAGAGGTAATAAGAGTATAAGCAGTAATCGGGAAGATTAGGGTTTGGAGATGTTATTTAAAGAGTATAATCCAGTGAAATAAATTTGGAAAGAGGAAAAAAGGGACATGAAGAATTCAGAAGATTAGAATTTGGGAGAACACAGAGAGTGGATGCACCTGCGCCATTGCAAACGATTTTGAGCCATGTCATTCAGGGTCTCTAACCATCGGTTGCTATCATCTCGCGGTCCCCAACCAGGTAGTCTACACCTACCAACATAACTCAGTCCACTTGTCAGTGACTTCATGGACTTGTGCCATGTTTTGGTTTGGCCACCCCTAGCTTTCTTCCAACCTACTCCTATACCACTAAACATCGCTCGTCGAGGTAGTCGGTCGTTGGGCATACGTAACACGTGTCCCAGCCATCTCAACTGATGAAGTTTCACTACTTCATCAATTGATTTGCCATCCTTACCTAGTACCCGTTTCCTAACAACTGTGTTACTTACTCGATGGTACCAAGATATACGAGCAATGTTTCGAAGACACCTTGTCCCTTGCATTTCAAGCGGTAACTAACTAATTAAAACGTCCCACTCATGGGATACACTGTCGATAATGGCAAATGGGATAGCATTCCTAATGAATAGAGCTACTCCCCCCTCCTTTACGCTTTTGTATTCTGTCGGCCCTTACTAACGTAAAACCCTCGAAATCAAGTTTTATACTATCTATAGGCTGTGTCAGCCAGGTTTCTGTGATTGCGATTATGTCTGGCTTTGTAGAGTCAATCTGTACACCTAGTTCCAATCGCTTATTGAGTAAGCTTCGGGCATTAGTGTAAGAGATCCGAAGCCTATTTAAGTGGCTTCGCGCTTCACCCATAGTGGCTTGGGCATCATTCTCTGTCTAAGCCTTACAACCCGAAAATTTGAAATTTTTATGTCATTTTCGCCAGCGTCTAAACCTCAGTTGTAGTTCTTTTCCGGATTCCCGTCTTTCTACGCGGTCTGCCAACGGCAAGTCCTTACGGATAAAAACTCCTGAACCCTTTAATTTATGTCCATTCTGTAAAATTAAGTCGCGTTCATTCGAAGATTTGAATACTACTTTAAGCAGTCTGGATTGATTAGGCTTCAAGTTCGCTAAGCTACTTAGTCTGTACACCTTTAGCAAGGTGACTCCGGGGATATTTTGAGGCATGAGTTGATTAAGTAGCTGTTTTATCAGCACAATGTCATGCTCAAAACGAGTTTTTGGTTCAGAGCTTTCACTCTCCTTGATTCTATGAAAAACAACTGATCTGTCACTTTGATCAGTCTTCGATTTCTCGACTACTTTTATGGGGCAGGATTCCCTTTTATATCGTTATGTTGTTTCTTCCTTACAACCTGTACCCATTCGTCAACGTTGCTATGAGAAGCAACCACAGTTGCGTCAAACATACTGTGAGATTCCGGAGGGTTGTCGACGATTCGGGAGGTCAGGTTGTGTTTCCCGCTGGAAACTGATCGAGCCATGCGATTGCGGCTTTCAGGCGTTTCCTGCTGAATACCATTTAGAAGACGGGAGACAAAAGAAACTTCTTTTCTTGAGTTTTTGGTTAAGACAAACCTCTTTGAAGACTGTTTTTCCTCTTTTGGTCGGTGTGAGTCACCTGTTTTCGAACTCACCTAAGTTTGCTTCACATCAATTTGCGTGTCGACAGAGCGAGTACTGTTCGTTGTGTCCCGACCATGCTTGCCAAAACACTTTTGCATCAGCATTTACCAGTGAGATGGCCTCGGTTAGCAAGCTGTTTGCATCCGAACAGCACTGTTGACAAAGTCATACACAACTGTTTTTGCTGAATCGTTTGAAAGCTGCAGGCGTTAAATTCGTGCAAACTTCGTGGTACCAGCCTTTGCACTCATCGCACTGCATGCCGCTTTCAACGCGATAACGACAGCCCGGACGTTGGCAATTGGTTTTTTTGCACTGTCCAGTCATTAAACAGGGGTCCTTTTTTTAAAAAAGAACTGGATGCAATAATACTCAGACAAAAATGATCTATGACCAAAAAAGTGGAAAACTGTAGATCGTTAGTACAAAAAGTACTAACAGATACAATAGAAAACAAAGTACTCAAAAGTACCGACGACAAACTAATATAGAAACAGAAACGATACTCTAATCGAATACTTTAACTGAAATAAATTCAATTAAAGTGAAAACAGTAGTCTTGATACGTAATAAACGGTCAAAAAATGGAATTCACTCAGCGAGGAAAAATACCACTGTCCTTTTAATTAGACTCAAGTCCAAAATGGGTTTACAAGGTAGCAATAATCTGTTATGTCATATTGTCTTCGGACATTTGTGTATGTTGCCATCTCGATTATTCTCAATGCGGTGGGACTATAAGTTATGGACAATCTTTGTAACATTAGCAACACGGTAAGATAGAAACGACCTTTGATTGAAGCTTATTGATTGCTTAGTTGGTTGGATCAATACCTTTAACTGAACAGTTGCAAATAATTAGACGGTAATCGAGCTGACAATTTATACGCATCTCATCGGGGTATTTACTTCAACGGGAAGTCAACTGACTAAGTTGCTCACTACACTTCAAGCGACATGAAAATAGAGTTGAGAAACTATGACTACTTAAAAGAGTCTAAGTATAGTTATGAATCAATGGGAGAAGTAAGATTAGGACTAACCGTTAATGTTATAGTTATAAATTAGGCTTGTCATCGTAAACTGACATCAGCTATATGATTTGGCTATGTAGATAAATTATTTCTGTGTTGAAGTCTTGGGTTTGCTATCCAAAATCTCATTTGGTCTCCCATAAATTATAGACTCGGCGACCATTGAACGGGAAGAAAATACATTGAAACAATCTAGCTCTTCCGAAGAAGTGGATGGGAAACAAAGGAGTACTTGGCTATCGGTTGTAAGCTCATCGTATGTCCTTAATCTCGCTCTTGCTATTCAGATTTCCACACGTTCCTCTACACAACTTTGGCACACAATACATCAGCGTAAGTGATACTTGTTCAAGCCATAGATATCCTGTCACAATTCCTACAAGATCAAAGGTTCTTTGAATGATTGAGTCGTTAAAATGTGTCCAGTATTTCAAAGTAAATTCTTGAAATTTGTTTTTTACCACTTATCCTAGGGAGATCCTTTAGATGAGTTAACTTCATCATCACCATGTTTACCTCCTCTACAACCTTCACGAACACACAAGGTGTTCTTTCGTGTAAGTCGTGTTTTTTGAACTTGATAACATTTCAGTGTGACAGTAACCCTGTAAAGCCACCTATACCATATCCTGATGACTATCAGGATAAGTGGAACGGATTGTTTGTTCGTATGCCATGTTCTCCTGAAAGCGTTTATCCGGTTTATGAAGTAAGATTGTTCAGTGGGCTTATGTTTTAGGGTGGTGCTAATAGCCTTATTTCTAGATGGGTCGTGATTGAAAAGGCATTGAGAAATAAGATAAAATCTTCTGACGAGTTGAAGGTAAAAAACTTAGTTCATTTTAATTTTAACAATGTTGTCATTCATGTAATCAGATTTGCTATTTGTATGGCATATAAGAGAAATGATTAGGTCACACATTCTTCTTAATTTATTTTAGGAAGCTATTCTCTCCTACAACTATCGTTTCAAATCCTACTGGAATTTTAAAACATTAGAACAATTATGTATGATGAACCTGATCCCCGATGGTGGAAACGATAATTTCTTCGGTAACACTCTTTCCGGAATTTGTTCGTTAGCACTAAATTTGCCTATTTTTGTTACAAAAGTAATTAGCTGTTTTTTAATGGTTTATAATTTACTCTTGAAAATTAAAATGTCTTTGCTAGTTTTCTTTTTGAAAAGAAAGTACTAGATTGATTGGTATGTTGTAGAAAAATCCTTAGAAAGATTTAATCTTGGTCAGAGGTTGGATGTGTTTTACTTCTGCAATAATGACTATTAGTTTTTAGTCACGCAACTGAAATCTCTGGTCTTGACATGTTTTAGGACTTCATTTGGTAAACATATCTAAAGTGGGGTTTAGTGTGATAATGCTCCGGTTCAAGGTCCCCCACTTACCATAGTAAAATAAAACACGGGTTTATAGTATCTCATTATGTTCATGTTAAAAAGTTTTGAACTATTCTCATATTTTTGCATTCAATTTAAGGCTTGACAAATTCCATTTTAATTATTGAGCCAATACTTCACGTACTCCCTAGTGTAAAGTCACTGCTAACCGTTAACATTTAAAGTACTCAGGTAATTTTTCGGTTAGAAGTCCCAAGGGTAGGTCATGTGCTTGTTGTTTGTTGGCCTTCAAATCTATTAGCACCTCCAAGTTGGGGGAAAACGGGATGCGGCTGACTCTCAGTTTTGCTCCCAAGTACCCTGGTATGGCCTAGGGTGAAGAGGGTCAGCTCCATCTATTAAAATGCTCACACGGCCACGCATATACAGCCACTGCCACTGTAGTCTTACTCGCTGTCTTCTCGTGTCGGGGATGTTGTTTATAAAACCGAAAAGACGAAAGTCCAGCGCTTTAACCGGGTTCGCGTACAACTAGGGGAGTTGGAAAGCCCTAATTCTAAACCAATGGTGCACATGGACTCCAGGATCTTCAGGGAACAAATGATGTATAAACCTGTTGTTGGTCACCGGATACCGTGGGACTGCATCTCCTAACGTTGCTCCACCGTCTCGTAGATTAGACCTTCGGGTCAAAGGTTTAAAGTGTAGGCATCTGGGTAGTATCCCAGCCCTTACACAAATCGAATGCTGTGTGGCGCACATATATTTGGTGCCTCCTTGTACCAATATTTGTGTTTAAATAAATGACAAAATGTGGTATTTTAGTTCTCTGAAAATGTTTTTTATCTTTCTTATCGGGTATATTTGGTCCTTAGTTCTTTAATTTGCCATTCAGTTCGGGTAGCCAGTTTTGCAGACAGGAATATTTATCATGTCATACGTCAGCTTTCATCGACCTTTATTTCCCTTCTACACGGTCAGAAAAATAAATCTAGTCAACAAAATTTCACACCTCCAAAGTCACATGTTGTAGATGCGCACATATATTCTCATACTTTTATTTTTTTGCCAGTGGTTGTCACTATTTATTTGAACGTTGTTTGATTATCATTTCTACTCTTTCACTTTAGCCTATTCCTTTACTATCATGCCGAAAAGAATGCGCACTTACTTTAAGTCAACTCCAGATAGCCAGTCTTTTGGCAAATGCTTTGTTTTGTACATTTCCTAGACGTAATTGTCACAGTCAAGATGCAGAATATGTTAATTTCCCTCAGATCAATTTCTCTCATTTACTGTCAGCAAAAGCCGACAGTAAATTTAATACAAGCAGGTGAGTCTATCCATTATACTAAATCCTAAGTCATCTTCACGATTTACTGTATCTGCTTTTCATGAAACCAGTTAAATCGCAATAATAATTATTAGCAAGCTATTATAGGGATTCGGTTCTCAATGCTATTTTGTAAGAAAATCTAACTGAAGTTAAGATGCTTATGTAAAGCCTAAAATAAGACACTACAAAGCAAACATGATTGCTTTCATTTTCGTCACTATATTCTTGTTGGTTACCCTTGTATTTATCGACTTAGAATACGCAGATGACATTGTCCTGTTTGGTGAAGACGCTGATAAAATGCAGTCTTTTGGTAGCACTAAGCAACAATGCCAAAATGTTTGAGATTCGCTTCTCCCCCTCTAAATGCAAGTTTTTGCTTCAGGACTGGTCTGCGTCAGCACCTGAACTAAGGATAGGGAGTGAAGTAGTTGAACGCGTCGACAACTTCACTTATTTCGGAAGTCTGATCAGCCCTAATGGGTTGGTGTCTGACGAACTCTCAGCACGGATTCGAAAAGCTCGCTTGGCTTTTGCCAACATACGTCACCTATGGCGAAGGCGAGATATCCGTCTATCAATTGAGGGACGAGTATACTGCGCGGCAGTCCGTTCTGTTTTAATTTACGGCAGCGAAACCTGGCCATTAAGAGTATAAGATACTCGTAAGCTACTAGTATTTGACCACAGATGCCTCAGAGATATTGCTCGTATCTGCTGAGATCACCGAGTAAGTAATAGTGCGGTTAGACGCAGACTATTAGGGAATGATGGTAAATCAGTTGATGAGGTTGTGAATCTTCATCGAATGAGATGGTTGGGCCACGTGTTACGTATGCCTGAACTCCGATTACCACGACGTGCGATGCTAACCGGTGTTGGAGATGGTTGGAAGAAAGTTAGGGGCGGTCAAACCAAAACGTGGCATCAGTGCTTGAAGTCACTAACTTCTAGTCTGAGCCATGTTGGTAGATGCAGACTACTTGGTTGGGGTCCGCGTGATTATCATAACCAATCGTTGGAGACTCTTGGTGACATGGCTCAGGATCGATCACAATGGCGTCGGTGTATACACTCTCTGTCTTCTCTTAAACTAAGAGATTAAAATCGCTTCATATCTTTCTTTCTACGAACTAATTCTTTCTTCCTGTACTATATCCTTATTGCAATCTTTCTTTTATATATTACCACCTCTGAATTAACTACTTTTATGAATCCGGTGTTAATCTTGTTGTGTTAATGAGGTATGGCAACTTGGACCGATGCATATATGTGCCTGGTCTGACATTGTAGCTGACTGACTGACTGTACTTCTTGTAGTACACTAGCGGATACTCTAAAATCTTCGTGTGAAACAATATATATATATATATATATATATATATATATATATATAAATTTTCCGATATTAGGAATTCAACTGTTAGCGAAACTATCTCGGAAAAAGATGGACATATTATTCACGCTCAATCCAGGAGATTAGATCGATGAGCAGAATACTTTAGGGATCAGTTCAACTGGCCTTCAGCCATATTCCGGTCCCCCACGATCCTCTAGTCGACCTGAATGCCAAGTTGATGTAAGTCCTCTAACTCTACGAAGTTAAAAAAGCTATATGTAATCTTAAGCAAGGAAGAGAAACAGGCCCTGGGAACTGGACGTAATCACATCTGACTGGTCTCAGTCACTGATTGTGCCAGTCTGTAAGAATGGACAAAAGTCCTCTTGTGACAATCACAGAGGAATCATTTTGACCAATATAGTGTCTAAAATATTAGCTTCAACAATACTTCGACGCCTAAATAAAGCCCGTGAAAAGCAGACTAGAGAAAACTAGGCTGGTTTCCGACCTGGATGTGGCTGTATAAACCAGATATTCACACTACGTTAGGTCCTAGGACATAGACACACATCCAGACGTCCCACAATAGTAGTATTTCTCGACCTTAAGGCGGCATTTGACTCGGTTGATCGTGAGGTTCTATGGCAGTGTTTGTCACTGAAAGGAGTACGAAAGAAGTACATTAACCTTGTAAAGGCTCTCTACTCGGACACAACTGGTCGAGTGAGAGCTTATGGCGAACCGTCATCAGGATTGATTAACTCAAGTGGTGTTCGTCAGGGCTGTCCACTCTCTCCATTCTTTTTAACTTTGTTATTGACGTGCTTTTAGAGATAACACTTTCCTCATCTGAATTCCTAAGAGTTGGACTTCTCCCGGGATATTTAGTCAGTCAGCTACAACGTAGGACCAAGCACATATATGCATCGGTCTAAGTTGCCATACCTCATTAGCACAGCAAGATGAACACCGGATTCATAGAAGTAGTGACTTTATGGACTAATGCCATGTTTTGATTTGGCTGCCCCTACCCTTCTTCCAACATTAGTAGGCATTACGCGCCATGGTAATCGGAGTTCAGGCATACGTAACACGTGGCCCAACCATCTCATTCGATGAAGATTCACAACCTCATCAACTGATTTACCATCATTCCCTAATAGTCTGCGTCTAACCGCACTATTACTTACTCGGTGATCTCAGCAGATACGAGCAATATCTCTGAGGCATCTGTGGTCAAATACTAGTAGCTTACGAGTATCTTATACTCTTAATGGCCAGGTTTCGCTGCCGTAAATTAAAACAGAACGGACTGCCGCGCAGTATACTCGTCCCTCAATTGATAGACGGATATCTCGCCTTCGCCATAGGTGACGTATGTTGGCAAAAGCCAAGCGAGCTTTTCGAATCCGTGCTGAGATTTCGTCAGACACCAACCCATTAGGGCTGATCAGACTTCCGAAATAAGTGAAGTTGTCGACGCGTTCAACTACTTCACTCCCTATCCTTAGTTCAGGTGCTGACGCAGACCAGTCCTGAAGCAAAACTTGCATTTAGAGGGGGAGAAGCGAATCTCAAACATTTTGGCATTGTTGCTTAGTGCTACCAAAAGACTGCATTTTATCAGCGTCTTCACCAAACAGGACAATGTCATCTGCGTATTCTAAGTCGATAAGTGGACCTCCTGGTAGGAGATCAATGCCTGAAAATTCAAACGACGAGAACGTTTTTCCATCAGTAGGTCTATGATGAAGTTTAACAAAGATGGACAGCCGTGACGGTCACCACTTAAGGTTGCGAAATCAGATGACAGTTCGCCATAAGCTCTGACTCGACTAGTAGTGTTCGAGTAAAGAGCCTTCACAAGGTTTACGTAGTTCTAAGGTACGCCTTTCAATGACAGACACTTCCACAGAACCTCTTGGTCTACAGAGTCAAATGCTGCTTGTAGGTCAAGAAAAACTATCATTGTCGGACGCCGATGAGCATGTCTGTGTTCTAAAACCTGATAAATGGTGAATATGTGGTCGATGCAGCCACGACCAGGTCTGAAACCAGCCTAATTTTCTCACTTTTCCAGTTCACGGGTTTTTGTTAGGCGCCCGATAATTATTGAGGCTAGTATCTTAGGTTCTATATTAGTTAACTTCGCTCTCCATCCGTCGCTTCGAAAAGCTTGTTTCACGTGCGTTTACCCGGGGACCCTGTGGCATCTTCGTCTGGTCTTGCTGGTGTTGGTGTCGCATTAAGCGCTAGAGCTGAGATAGCACTGTTCAATTGGATCCCCACTAACAGTCGGTTATGTGCTGTTAGATTAGAAAGTTCCATCAAAGCGAGAAGAAATCGGCGTGAAAAACGATGTCTTTTCGTCATCTCCGCCTATGCCCCGACAGATTGCAGCCCGTATGCAATCAAGAATGAGCTTTACGACCAGTTAACAGTTGTTCTACAGAAAGTGCGTTCGACAGATATTGTAGTACTAGCCGGAGACTTGAATGCTCAGGTCGAGCACAGAAGAGAATCATTTGGGTGGCCAATGGGGACTTGTTGGTCGCAGGACAGATAACGGTGACCGTCTACTGCAACTGTGCACAGACCACAACCTGTTTCTAGCTAGCAATAACTTTCGGCACAGTCATCGCCGATGTTACGACTAAGTATCAAACCGAGCTAGCTTCTAGGCTAGATACCATTCCACCGAAAAGTATAGATGAGCATTGGTCGCAACTTCATGACGTCATGAAAATTGCTAGTAAAGTCCGTTTGCGGCTTCGCGAACCGTCCAGCTCATAAGCACAGGGTTTCTCCAGGCTCCTTACAACTCATCGAAGCCCGTCAGTCTACTTCGGGTGACCGTGAGTTTGACCATAAACGAAGGATGTTACGTAATGAAATCGGGCAAAGCTTGCGTAAGGACCGAGAAGCCTGGTGGTCGGAGTGTGCTAATGAGCCGGAAGCAGCAGCTGCACCTGGTAACTACCGGAAGCTCTTACAACTCATCCGAGCAACTAGCAGCAAGAAGTCTGGAGTGAGTGAAACAATCTACGAGGATGAAGGGATGCCAATCACCAACATCCATCGACGTCTTGGACGATGGGCAGAATTCTTCGAAGGGCAGTTCAACTGGCCTGCTGCTCCGGCAACATTGGTCAGATTGTCCTGCCCTCCATGGCAGGTGACGACTGATCCACCGAATGAGGCGGAAGTCCGCAAGGAACTCCAACTCTTGAAGCGCTACAAATCACCTAGTCCAGATGACTTACCTCCGGCTCTTTTTAAAGATAGTGGTGACTTTCTGGCTAAGGAACTGACTGTGTTATTTACAAAGATCTGGCAATTAGAGAGTGTTCCAACATAATGGAATGAGTCGATACTCGTTCCTATCTCTAAGAAGGGTTCACGTCGTTTCTAAAACAACTATCGGGGAACAAGTCCACTTCCAATCGCGTTTAAACTGTTGGCTTCTGTCATGATTCTTAGGTTGTTCAAAACTCGAGAAAAATTGACTCGAGAGGACAGGCTGGTTTTCGTTCTGGGCGAAGATGTACTGATCATATTTACACCCTCCTACAAATTTTAGAATACATCTATACTTATTACAGGCCAACAATCTGCTATAACAGTGACGGCAGATTAGAGGACGGCGAATTATCGATCGGACCAAAGACGCGCAAACACGTAAGAACGACCTAGGGCTCTGATTGGTCCCGCTTCCCTGTCTAGCCCAGCCAGTTGAGTCCAGAACGCAAGTCTCAGCCTCGGATATGTGAATCGTTATATTTCAAACACACTCTGCTTATATACCAGTCAACCATACCACATCGTACCATAAAATAGAAAATAACATCGTACAATACTGACCAGTAGGAAAATGACACGTTAAATGAATATTGACCAATAGGATGATACCATTTCATGTCCAAGGATAGCATTAGGCTTAACAGAATAATCTTTGGGATATTTTCCTGAATATCCCAACACAATCATAGTGTTTCTTTACATCACGTCCACCTTCGATTCGTTGGATAGGGCTGTTCTCTGAGATTGTCTATTGAAGAAGGATGTGCCTGAGAAGATTGTTAACATATGTAAAGTCCTACATACCAACACCTCAGACAGAGTAAGGGCATACAACCACCTTTCTCAATTGTTCCATTCAAGCAGTGTGGTTAGACAGGGTTTCCCAATCTCACCATTCCTCTTCAACTTTGCCATCGATGACATTCTGGAAACAACCCTGATGTATGTAATTAATGACGGTGTGGATATGTTACCTGGAGAAAGACTTCTCGACCTGGAATATGACGATGATATTGTATTACTGTGCGATAATGCCCAAGCCATACAATCCGTACTTAATCAGTTGGCAATTATTGTCCGTAGGTATGGTATGTGCTTTGCACCTTCGAAGTGCAAAGTACTTCTGCAAGACTGGCAGGATCCTAATCCTGTACTCACCCTGGATAGTGAGCAGATAGTAGTCGAGAAGTTCGCGTATCTGGGTAGCTGCATAAGTGCTGGTAGTGGGGTCAGTGATGAAACCAATCCACGTATAGTGAAAGCCAGAGCGGCTTATGCCAATCTGGGCCATCTTTGGCGCCTTCGTGATATTAGTATGGCTGTAAAAGATCGGATCTACAACGCGTCGGTGAGAGCAGTTCTGCTCTATGCTTGCGAAACCTGGCCTCTCTGAGTTGAGGATGTTAGACGACTCTCTGTGTTTGATCATTGTTGCCCCCGAAAGGTTAATGACATCCAGTGGCAACACCATGTTAGTAATGCAGAGGTCTGGCGTCGTCTGTTCTGGCACAGCGACGATAATTCAATTGGTATCACTATCTTGAAACACCGACTTCGGTGGCTTAGACATGTTCTACGAATGTCGTCTCAGAGAGTTCTACGTCGTGCACTAGTTGACGACGCTGGGACTGGTTGGAATAAAGTGGAAAGGTGGTCAGTCTACGACATGGTGTCGTGACAAGAAAGAAGGATCTACAAGACTGGCTTCTGTTGGTCTTTCGCGACTCCCTGGTTGGGGTCCGAGAGATGATACAACACAGTGGTTAGAGTCATTATCACATATGGCTCAGAATAGAAGCCAGTGGCGATCCTGCTGTAACCTTCTTTTACTTTCTTCATAAAAAGTGGTTGTATCTTCCTTAACTGAAAGATTTCTCCCGGTTGTACCTTTCCGTTTCCCTATTATTATTTTTTTCTTTTACGCTCCTCACCTTTCTTTTTCTATTCGAATTCTCATTGTTTTGTGTGGCGCATATATATTCGGTCCCCTCTTGTATCAATATTTATGTGTTCAAATAAATAAATAAAATAAAATGTAGAGTAGCTGGAGACCAGCTGAACTGCTCCTGTTCCACTCATCGTTCTAAACGTCTGGGCTGAGAGCAGATATGAGTGTCGTATTTTTCCGAGATTGTCTCACTTAAGCTTGACTTGTTAATTCCAGTTTCTTTTATTAGTCTGAAAAGCTGTCTTGCATTACCTACAGCCACTGCCTTCTCCATCTCTTTTGCTTTCGTTGCCCGCCACTGCTCACGGTCGTTCATTAGACTTCTGGTTAACCTAGGTCTGATTTGCTTTCGCTCTTCATCGTGTTCAGAGCCTGATGGGATTCACTTGTTGACTTAGAATATGCCGATGACATTGTTCTATTGGTGAGGACGCTGACAAAATGCAGAGTCTTCTGACCACTCTAATCAACAATGCAAGCATGCTCGGCATGCGATTCTCCCCATCGAAATGCAAAATGTTACTTCAGGATCGGGTTGCATCGACACCTAAACGAATGATAGGGAGTGAAGTAGTTGAGCGTGTCGATCGCTTCACTTATCTTGGGAGTCGCATCATCTTTTGTAGTCTGGTATGTGACGAAATCTCAGCACGGATACAAAAGGCTCGACTAGCTTTTGCCAACTTGCGTCATTTATGGCGTAGGCGAGATATCCGTCTACTAACCAAAGGACGGGTTTACTGCGCAGCAGTTCGTTCCGTCCTGCTTTATGGCAGTGAAACATGGCCGGTAAGAGTTGAGGATATTCATACGTTACTAGTATTCGATCATAGTTGTCTTCGAAGAATTCCTCGTACATCCTGGGACTACGGAGCTGTTAGGAAACAGATACTAGGTAAGGATAGCAAATCGATTGGTAAAGTAGTGAAACTTTATCAGTTGAGATGGCTGAGACACGTGTTACGTATGCCCAATCACCGACTGCTCCGCTGAGCGATGTTTTATGGTGTAGGAGTAGGTTGGAAGAAAGCTAGGGTCGACTAGACCGAAACGTGACACAAATCCGTTAAGTCACTGACAAGTGGACTGAGGCATGTTGGTAGGTGTAGAATACCTGGTCGGGGACCGCGAGATGATAGAAACCGATGGTTAGAGACCCTGGATGACATGGCTCATAATCGTTTGCAGTGGCGCAGATGCATCCACTCTTTAAGTTCTTCCAAATTCTAATCTTCTGAATTCTTCATGTCCCTTTTTTCCTCTTTCTAAATTTATTTCACTGTATTATACTCATTGAATAACATCTTCAAACCCTAATGTTTCCGATTACTGCTTATAATTTTACTACCTCTACCACTACGGGATTTGAATCGACAATAGTATCTCTGTGCTCATGTCGTATGGCAACTTGAACTGATGTACGTACGTACGAAGTTCTACGTTGTTGCTGACTGACTGACTTCCATTCAACCTTGTTTATTTGAGATATAATTACGCTCATGTTCGTGTTTTGATTTGAGGACTTGTCGTGTGAAGTAAAGTGTCTAATTTATACTATGTAATGGGTGGCTGAGTTGTGATAAGAGTTCATATCAATACTGAATACTACTTTCGATCATATTGTGGTTTAATTTTAGGACACTTCATGTCAAAATTGAAAAGCTACGTTGCATCTTACACTATTTTCATCGTGTTCTTCAAAAGTTTCCTACAGGATCAGTTACATTTACAAGACGCTGTCTAGGTAATTTGTCACCAGATTGGTCGAGGAGCGAATTAACATTTGATCAGTTGCGTTTACATGTCAATGCCACAGGATCAATTACTGATGCTGGTCCAAACACCTTACAAGTTTGTTATGTGTCGTTTATTAAACCTATTTTGTATTGAGTTTAGTTTTGTATTGTTTTTTATGCTAGGATGTATCTTATGTTGCCACTTAGATCAGCCATTAAGAAATTTTTTCATACAATCATCTTGTAGTCGTTTATATGAAATCTATGTGACCTGTGAATTTCATTACAGATACCTAGATCTCGCCGAAATCAAGCGTCTTTATATAGGATTATTAATGTACTAAACTCCTAACCCGTTCCATTTTTATGAACAAAATATCGTATTTCCGTTCTGTCACTAGAGTATCGATTTCGTCATACATGGTTGTTTCCATTAATTTGCTTCATCAACTAATTTTTTATCAGAAGGGGTTTTGTGGATATTATAGTAATCTGAATAGTTAAGGTCATGAGTCAGTTGAAGCAAGACCACAGTGGAAAACCTGGAAGCACTGGACGGCCGTTTCGTCCTACTGTGGGACTTCTCAGCAGCGCACGCGATCCCGCCTCGCGAGATTCGAACACAGGACCTACCAGTCTCGCGCGCGAGCGCTTCTAGCGAGAAGCAGTGACCAATGGAATTCAACTGGGTCTGTTGTGAGATAGTAACTCACTGAAGATAATGCTGGGTGTGTCGCTCAATTTCATGGATTCGTGCCACGTTTCGGTCTAGTCGACCCTAGCTTTCTTCCAACCTACTCCTACACCATAAAACATCGCTCAGCGGAGCAGTCGGTGATTGGGCATACGTAACACGTGTCTCAGCCATCTCAACTGATAAAGTTTCACTACTTTACCAATCGATTTGCTATCCTTACCTAGTATCTGTTTCCTAACAACTCCGTAGTCCCAGGATGTACGAGGAATTCTTCGAAGACAACTATGATCGAATACTAGTAACGTATGAATATCCTCAACTCTTACCGGCCATGTTTCACTGCCATAAAGCAGGACGGAACGAACTGCTGCGCAGTAAACCCGTCCTTTGGTTAGTAGACGGATATCTCGCCTACGCCATAAATGACGCAAGTTGGCAAAAGCTAGTCGAGCCTTTTGTATCCGTGCTGAGATTTCGTCACATACCAGACTACAAAAGATGATGCGACTCCCAAGATAAGTGAAGCGATCGACACGCTCAACTACTTCACTCCCTATCATTCGTTTAGGTGTCGATGCAACCCGATCCTGAAGTAACATTTTGCATTTCGATGGGGAGAATCGCATGCCGAGCATGCTTGCATTGTTGATTAGAGTGGTCAGAAGACTCTGCATTTTGTCAGCGTCCTCACCAATAGAACAATGTCATCGGCATATTCTAAGTCAACAAGTGAATCCCATCAGGCTCTGAACACGATGAAGAGCGAAAGCAAATCAGACCTAGGTTAACCAGAAGTCTAATGAACGACCGTGAGCAGTGGCGGGCAACGAAAGCAAAAGAGATGGAGAAGGCAGTGGCTGTAGGTAATGCAAGACAGCTTTTCAGACTAATAAAAGAAACTGGAATTAACAAGTCAAGCTTAAGTGAGACAATCTCGGAAAAATACGACACTCATATCTGCTCTCAGCCCAGACGTTTAGAACGATGAGTGGAACAGGAGCAGTTCAGCTGGTCTCCAGCTACTCTACATTTTATTTTATTTATTTATTTGAACACATAAATATTGATACAAGAGGGGACCGAATATATATGCGCCACACAAAACAATGAGAATTCGAATAGAAAAAGAAAGGTGAGGAGCGTAAAAGAAAAAAATAATAATAATAGGGGAAACGGAAAGGTACAACCGGGAGAAATCTTTCAGTTAAGGAAGATACAACCACTTTTTATGAAGAAAGTAAAAGAAGGTTACAGCAGGATCGCCACTGGCTTCTATTCTGAGCCATATGTGATAATGACTCTAACCACTGTGTTGTATCATCTCTCGGACCCCAACCAGGAGTCGCGAAAGACCAACAGAAGCCAGTCTTGTAGATCCTTCTTTCTTGTCACGACACCATGTCGTAGACTGACCACCTTTCCACTTTATTCCAACCAGTCCCAACGTCGTCAACTAGTGCACGACGTAGAACTCTCTGAGACGACATTCGTAGAACATGTCTAAGCCACCGAAGTCGGTGTTTCAAGATAGTGATACCAATTGAATTATCGTCGCTGTGCCAGAACAGACGACGCCAGACCTCTGCATTACTAACATGGTGTTGCCACTGGATGTCATTAACCTTTCGGGGGCAACAATGATCAAACACAGAGAGTCGTCTAACATCCTCAACTCAGAGAGGCCAGGTTTCGCAAGCATAGAGCAGAACTGCTCTCACCGACGCGTTGTAGATCCGATCTTTTACAGCCATACTAATATCACGAAGGCGCCAAAGATGGCCCAGATTGGCATAAGCCGCTCTGGCTTTCACTATACGTGGATTGGTTTCATCACTGACCCCACTACCAGCACTTATGCAGCTACCCAGATACGCGAACTTCTCGACTACTATCTGCTCACTATCCAGGGTGAGTACAGGATTAGGATCCTGCCAGTCTTGCAGAAGTACTTTGCACTTCGAAGGTGCAAAGCACATACCATACCTACGGACAATAATTGCCAACTGATTAAGTACGGATTGTATGGCTTGGGCATTATCGCACAGTAATACAATATCATCGTCATATTCCAGGTCGAGAAGTCTTTCTCCAGGTAACATATCCACACCGTCATTAATTACATACATCAGGGTTGTTTCCAGAATGTCATCGATGGCAAAGTTGAAGAGGAATGGTGAGATTGGGAAACCCTGTCTAACCACACTGCTTGAATGGAACAATTGAGAAAGGTGGTTGTATGCCCTTACTCTGTCTGAGGTGTTGGTATGTAGGACTTTACATATGTTAACAATCTTCTCAGGCACATCCTTCTTCAATAGACAATCTCAGAGAACAGCCCTATCCAACGAATCGAAGGTGGACGTGATGTAAAGAAACACTATGATTGTGTTGGGATATTCAGGAAAATATCCCAAAGATTATTCTGTTAAGCCTAATGCTATCCTTGGACATGAAATGGTATCATCCTATTGGTCAATATTCATTTAACGTGTCATTTTCCTACTGGTCAGTATTGTACGATGTTATTTTCTATTTTATGGTACGATGTGGTATGGTTGACTGGTATATAAGCAGAGTGTGTTTGAAATATAACGATTCACATATCCGAGGCTGAGACTTGCGTTCTGGACTCAACTGGCTGGGCTAGACAGGGAAGCGGGACCAATCAGAGCCCTAGGTCGTTCTTACGTGTTTGCGCGTCTTTGGTCCGATCGATAATTCGCCGTCCTCTAATCTGCCGTCACTGTTATAGCAGATTGTTGGCCTGTAATAAGTATAGATGTATTCTAAAATTTGTAGGAGGGTGTAAATATGATCAGTACATCTTCGCCCAGAACGAAAACCAGCCTGTCCTCTCGAGTCAATTTTTCTCGAGTTTTGAACAACCTAAGAATCATGACAGAAGCCAACAGTTTAAACGCGATTGGAAGTGGACTTGTTCCCCGATAGTTGTTTTAGAAACGACGTGAACCCTTCTTAGAGATAGGAACGAGTATCGACTCATTCCATTATGTTGGAACACTCTCTAATTGCCAGATCTTTGTAAATAACACAGTCAGTTCCTTAGCCAGAAAGTCACCACTATCTTTAAAAAGAGCCGGAGGTAAGTCATCTGGACTAGGTGATTTGTAGCGCTTCAAGAGTTGGAGTTCCTTGCGGACTTCCGCCTCATTCGGTGGATCAGTCGTCACCTGCCATGGAGGGCAGGACAATCTGACCAATGTTGCCGGAGCAGCAGGCCAGTTGAACTGCCCTTCGAAGAATTCTGCCCATCGTCCAAGACGTCGATGGATGTTGGTGATTGGCATCCCTTCATCCTCGTAGATTGTTTCACTCACTCCAGACTTCTTGCTGCTAGTTGCTCGGATGAGTTGTAAGAGCTTCCGGTAGTTACCAGGTGCAGCTGCTGCTTCCGGCTCATTAGCACACTCCGACCACCAGGCTTCTCGGTCCTTACGCAAGCTTTGCCCGATTTCATTACGTAACATCCTTCGTTTATGGTCAAACTCACGGTCACCCGAAGTAGACTGACGGGCTTCGATGAGTTGTAAGGAGCCTGGAGAAACCCTGTGCTTATGAGCTGGACGGTTCGCGAAGCCGCAAACGGACTTTACTAGCAATTTTCATGACGTCATGAAGTTGCGACCAATGCTCATCTATACTTTTCGGTGGAATGGTATCTAGCCTAGAAGCTAGCTCGGTTTGATACTTAGTCGTAACATCGGCGATGACTGTGCCGAAAGTTATTGCTAGCTAGAAACAGGTTGTGGTCTGTGCACAGTTGCAGTAGACGGTCACCGTTATCTGTCCTGCGACCAACAAGTCCCCATTGGCCACCCAAATGATTCTCTTCTGTGCTCGACCTGAGCATTCAAGTCTCCGGCTAGTACTACAATATCTGTCGAACGCACTTTCTGTAGAACAACTGTTAACTGGTCGTAAAGCTCATTCTTGATTGCATACGGGCTGCAATCTGTCGGGGCATAGGCGGAGATGACGAAAAGACATCGTTTTTCACGCCGATTTCTTCTCGCTTTGATGGAACTTTCTAATCTAACAGCACATAACCGACTGTTAGTGGGGATCCAATTGAACAGTGCTATCTCAGCTCTAGCGCTTAATGCGACACCAACACCAGCAAGACCAGACGAAGATGCCACAGGGTCCCCGGGTAAACGCACGTGAAACAAGCTTTTCGAAGCGACGGATGGAGAGCGAAGTTAACTAATATAGAACCTAAGATACTAGCCTCAATAATTATCGGGCGCCTAACAAAAACCCGTGAACTGGAAAAGTGAGAAAATTAGGCTGGTTTCAGACCTGGTCGTGGCTGCATCGACCACATATTCACCATTTATCAGGTTTTAGAACACAGACATGCTCATCGGCGTCCGACAATGATAGTTTTTCTTGACCTACAAGCAGCATTTGACTCTGTAGACCAAGAGGTTCTGTGGAAGTGTCTGTCATTGAAAGGCGTACCTTAGAACTACGTAAACCTTGTGAAGGCTCTTTACTCGAACACTACTAGTCGAGTCAGAGCTTATGGCGAACTGTCATCTGATTTCGCAACCTTAAGTGGTGACCGTCACGGCTGTCCATCTTTGTTAAACTTCATCATAGACCTACTGATGGAAAAAACGTTCTCGTCGTTTGAATTTTCAGGCATTGATCTCCTACCAGGAGGTCCACTTATCGACTTAGAATACGCAGATGACATTGTCCTGTTTGGTGAAGACGCTGATAAAATGCAGTCTTTTGGTAGCACTAAGCAACAATGCCAAAATGTTTGAGATTCGCTTCTCCCCCTCTAAATGCAAGTTTTGCTTCAGGACTGGTCTGCGTCAGCACCTGAACTAAGGATAGGGAGTGAAGTAGTTGAACGCGTCGACAACTTCACTTATTTCGGAAGTCTGATCAGCCCTAATGGGTTGGTGTCTGACGAACTCTCAGCACGGATTCGAAAAGCTCGCTTGGCTTTTGCCAACATACGTCACCTATGGCGAAGGCGAGATATCCGTCTATCAATTGAGGGACGAGTATACTGCGCGGCAGTCCGTTCTGTTTTAATTTACGGCAGCGAAACCTGGCCATTAAGAGTATAAGATACTCGTAAGCTACTAGTATTTGACCACAGATGCCTCAGAGATATTGCTCGTATCTGCTGAGATCACCGAGTAAGTAATAGTGCGGTTAGACGCAGACTATTAGGGAATGATGGTAAATCAGTTGATGAGGTTGTGAATCTTCATCGAATGAGATGGTTGGGCCACGTGTTACGTATGCCTGAACTCCGATTACCATGGCGCGTAATGCCTACTAATGTTGGAAGAAGGTTAGGGGCAGCCAAATCAAAACATGGCATTAGTCCATAAAGTCACTACTTCTATGAATCCGGTGTTCATCTTGCTGTGCTAATGAGGTATGACAACTTAGACCGATGCATATATGTGCTTGGTCCTACGTTGTAGCTGACTGACTAAATATCCCGGGAGAAGTCCAACTCTTAGGAATTCAGATGAGGAAAGTGTTATCTCTAAAAGCACGTCAATAACAAAGTTAAAAAAGAATGGAGAGAGTGGACAGCCCTGACGAACACCACTTGAGTTAATCAATCCTGATGACGGTTCGCCATAAGCTCTCACTCGACCAGTTGTGTCCGAGTAGAGAGCCTTTACAAGGTTAATGTACTTCTTTCGTACTCCTTTCAGTGACAAACACTGCCATAGAACCTCACGATCAACCGAGTCAAATGCCGCCTTAAGGTCGAGAAATACTACTATTGTGGGACGTCTGGATGTGTGTCTATGTCCTAGGACCTAACGTAGTGTGAATATCTGGTTTATACAGCCACATCCAGGTCGGAAACCAGCCTAGTTTTCTCTAGTCTGCTTTTCACGGGCTTTATTTAGGCGTCGAAGTATTGTTGAAGCTAATATTTTAGACACTATATTGGTCAAAATGATTCCTCTGTGATTGTCACAAGAGGACTTTTGTCCATTCTTACAGACTGGCACAATCAGTGACTGAGACCAGTCAGATGTGATTACGTCCAGTTCCCAGGGCCTGTTTCTCTTCCTTGCTTAAGATTACATATAGCTTTTTAACTTCGTAGAGTTAGAGGACTTACATCAACTTGGCATTCAGGTCGACTAGAGGATCGTGGGGACCGGAATATGGCTGAAGGCCAGTTGAACTGATCCCTAAAGTATTCTGCTCATCGATCTAATCTCCTGGATTGAGCGTGAATAATATGTCCATCTTTTTCCGAGATAGTTTCGCTAACAGTTGAATTCCTAATATCGGAAAATTTATATATATATATATATATATATATATATATATATATTGTTTCACACGAAGATTTTAGAGTATCCGCTAGTGTACTACAAGAAGTACAGTCAGTCAGTCAGCTACAATGTCAGACCAGGCACATATATGCATCGGTCCAAGTTGCCATACCTCATTAACACAACAAGATTAACACCGGATTCATAAAAGTAGTTAATTCAGAGGTGGTAATATATAAAAGAAAGATTGCAATAAGGATATAGTACAGGAAGAAAGAATTAGTTCGTAGAAAGAAAGATATGAAGCGATTTTAATCTCTTAGTTTAAGAGAAGACAGAGAGTGTATACACCGACGCCATTGTGATCGATCCTGAGCCATGTCACCAAGAGTCTCCAACGATTGGTTATGATAATCACGCGGACCCCAACCAAGTAGTCTGCATCTACCAACATGGCTCAGACTAGAAGTTAGTGACTTCAAGCACTGATGCCACGTTTTGGTTTGACCGCCCTAACTTTCTTCCAACCATCTCCAACACCGGTTAGCATCGCACGTCGTGGTAATCGGAGTTCAGGCATACGTAACACGTGGCCCAACCATCTCATTCGATGAAGATTCACAACCTCATCAACTGATTTACCATCATTCCCTAATAGTCTGCGTCTAACCGCACTATTACTTACTCGGTGATCTCAGCAGATACGAGCAATATCTCTGAGGCATCTGTGGTCAAATACTAGTAGCTTACGAGTATCTTATACTCTTAATGGCCAGGTTTCGCTGCCGTAAATTAAAACAGAACGGACTGCCGCGCAGTATACTCGTCCCTCAATTGATAGACGGATATCTCGCCTTCGCCATAGGTGACGTATGTTGGCAAAAGCCAAGCGAGCTTTTCGAATCCGTGCTGAGAGTTCGTCAGACACCAACCCATTAGGGCTGATCAGACTTCCGAAATAAGTGAAGTTGTCGACGCGTTCAACTACTTCACTCCCTATCCTTAGTTCAGGTGCTGACGCAGACCAGTCCTGAAGCAAAAACTTGCATTTAGAGGGGGAGAAGCGAATCTCAAACATTTTGGCATTGTTGCTTAGTGCTACCAAAAGACTGCATTTTATCAGCGTCTTCACCAAACAGGACAATGTCATCTGCGTATTCTAAGTCGATAAATACAAGGGTAACCAACAAGAATATAGTGACGAAAATGAAAGCAATCATGTTTGCTTTGTAGTGTCTTATTTTAGGCTTTACATAAGCATCTTAACTTCAGTTAGATTTTCTTACAAAATAGCATTGAGAACCGAATCCCTATAATAGCTTGCTAATAATTATTATTGCGATTTAACTGGTTTCATGAAAAGCAGATACAGTAAATCGTGAAGATGACTTAGGATTTAGTATAATGGATAGACTCACCTGCTTGTATTAAATTTACTGTCGGCTTTTGCTGACAGTAAATGAGAGAAATTGATCTGAGGGAAATTAACATATTCTGCATCTTGACTGTGACAATTACGTCTAGGAAATGTACAAAACAAAGCATTTGCCAAAAGACTGGCTATCTGGAGTTGACTTAAAGTAAGTGCGCATTCTTTTCGGCATGATAGTAAAGGAATAGGCTAAAGTGAAAGAGTAGAAATGATAATCAAACAACGTTCAAATAAATAGTGACAACCACTGACAAAAAAATAAAAGTATGAGTCCATGTGTACCATTTTTTTAGAATTAGGGCTTTCCAACTCCCCTAGTTGTACGCGAACCGTGTTAAACGCCGGACTTTCGTCCTTTCGGTTTTATAAACAACATCCTCGCCACGGGAGGACAGCGAGTGAGACTGCAGTGGCAGTGGCTGTGTATGCGTGACCGTGTGAGCATTTTGATAGATGTAGCTGACGCTCTTCACCCTAGGCCATACCAGGGCCTTTAGTTGATAAATAAATCACTCAGATGATTTCTTTGGAAAACAATCACGTGAGTCGTATTCACCATGCAAATTGGTGAATACACGCTTTTGCCATTAATAATATTTCGAGCGGAGCTTATGTCATGAAAGCTCTAGGTCGGTTTACACGACCACTGATCCATAATTTATCCGTTTGACCGAATGAAATAGTTACTTGAATAGAAATAACATACGACAGAGAAATGTTTCTATTGATTTAGTCGTACATCCTTGTGTAAAAGTTATGTTTTAATTCTGCCCTCACCATTTATTGCGTTTGATTCCTTTAATTTTGAAGAAAGATTATCACTGTAGCAGTAAGTGAGGTGTTAGTGTACAGGTGTTTGAATAAATCTATGTTAAATAAAACATTGCTGTTGATGATACCATATCAAGTTACCGACTCTGTTTTCATCTCGTATCTTTCACTTACAATTACTAATACTTATCTTTTGTTCAATTTAATCAAATCATTTGATCTGACCTTGTGCATTAATACAGATTGTTTTACGATTACTAACACATAAGTTCTTTGCTGTTTAAATCGAGGGGACGATTTCACGATTATTGCTTTTATCTTTTGCATTATAATAATGTTATTTTTAATATCCATCTTTTTGACACTGCTTTTCAAGGATTTATATTCATAATATTAATAACTTCACAAATGTTCAAATGTTTTAGGTTGATTTCGCCAACAGTTATCTCGGTGGTGGTGTTTTAAATAGTGGATGTGTACAAGAAGAAATTATGTTTGCTTTACGACCAGAATTGTTGGTCAGTTGCTTATTTGTCGAGCGTCTGGGGTTTGATGAGACACTTATTATTGAAGGTGCTGAACAGTATTCCGTAGGTTCTGGCTATGCTGATGATTTCTGTTGGGCTGGCGATTTTATTCATTCGGATAGTGGGATGAAACGGTAAGTTTCACATGCATTCATAATACTGATCAACCGGATGTGATACTTGGGAGTTATTAAGAATATAAGATATCCGTCGGATTATTTCCCGTCTTCATACACGGTTAGTAAATGGGTTATCATAAAAATGTTTGTTATTAGATCCCTAAAACTTATTTTAGTCTTTCAGTTTAAGAGTTTGACAACCAAACAATGTTAGCTTTTGCCTATACATTCGATCGTTAATTGAAAATGCAAGGTTTAAAAGATTAACTGTTATAATCACTAAACGTTCACTGACAAATAACTTCAGTATACGTGTCTTTAAAGAGAATATAAAAAGTACAGTGTCCTTGGTAAGATACAATTATTAACTTATAGTTAGATTTCTATAAGCTTCTGTAAATGACAAACATTTAGTTTACCCTGATCTCCATTGTCTGAGCATGTCTGAACCTTCTGAAATTCAGTTTGGGATGTTAGATTCTCTAGACGTTCGTTGACTTTATTAGTTAGTTACGATATTCATTTCTAGAACACCTTTGAATCGTTATCAGAATGGGGATTTGTGGAGATTGTAGTAGTTTCAATATTTGAATTCATGAGTTGATCTAAGCTAGACCACCATTGCATCATATTTATTTTGTTCCACATTTTCCAACTATTCAAGTTCACTTATTCTGGGTAAACACATTGGGTTCTATACGATTTGACCAATTAGTTAATGTCCTCACCTTGAATCTACTTGTGTTGTAACGCGAATTACTTACCATTTAGGTAAGTTGTACTTTCACTTAAAACCCTTCGGTTAGCCTAACGCGACATGCGTGATTATTCATTCCTTGGATATGATTAAGTTATCCAAAGATTAAAGTGCTTTCAGTACAGCTTAAAAGTTCTGAGTGATGGTGAGAAGTCCCATAATAGGATAAAGAAAGCTAATAGTCTTTTATTGGATATGTGATTTTCACTGTTATTAGCACAATTTTCCAACATACTGACCTAGAATGTAGTTACATTTCTTTTCTATCTAGTTTATATTGTAGACGAAAGGCTGTAACTACAAGAGCGTACTTGCTCAGCTCAGTTCTTTTGAATAGTAGTTTACTCATCAATATTGCTTATTTATACTATGAATATAGTTCTTCTTGATTTGTACTAGAGATAAGTGGGGGAGATGGAATTATGCAGTAGTAGCAATGGATGCTACTAAATACAGTAATCCTATGGAACAGTATAATGTCGAGGAAATGCTAAGAGAATTAAATAAGGTAATATTATGGTTTTATCACTTTATTTAAATTGTATTTGATTTTGTAATAATCTCGGTTGAAAAAACTTTTTTTTTTAGTTGTTATAACATTGCTTATCTAAAGAACGTAGCATGTTTGATTTTAGAGCAGTCTATTTACTGTTCTCCATAACTGGGTTTAATAGTACACCATCACCTATCATCTGAAAATAGGCTTGTATAGATTAGTATGGACTAACTGTTTGATTATTTGATGCATCATTGATGTACTGTTAACTTTTTGTGGTTTGAATAAAATTTTAATCCATATTTCAAAAAGAAAAACTGATGTAATTATTATTTGTTTCACTTTTTTTTCGTTTGGCGAATTATCCAGCCTTTTGTTTAGTATAAAACATATTAGTCAGTTAACTGGAGGATGTCTGATTGTTTTCATGAAGTGAACTATCAGTTATTTTCATTGTGTGCTGCAAATTATTTGTTTTCGAACTGAATTTTGAAGACAGTATGTTATGTTTTTTCCTTACGTCAATAACGAATTCTCACACCACTACTATGGTATATATATGATTGGCGGATGTAAATTTTTCTGTCCCTAACGCCTCAACCAGAACACAAGAAAGTCAACCGATGCACCTTGTATTGTTCCAGACTTAAAGACTCACATGCTTGTATACATCATTTACATGACCACAACTTACCATAAATGAGAAATCTCGGCCTGTACAAAACTGAGTCATTTGTAGGATAACTTAAATGCAGGCTTATAGTTCGAAAAATTTAACAATACCACAAACCACTTATTTAATGAAATATCAGTCAGTCAGCTACAACGTCAGACCAGGCACATATATGCATCGGTCCAAGTTGCCATACCTCATTAACACAACAAGATTAACACCGGATTCATAAAAGTAGTTAATTCAGAGGTGGTAATATATAAAAGAAAGATTGCAATAAGGATATAGTACAGGAAGAAAGAATTAGTTCGTAGAAAGAAAGATATGAAGCGATTTTAATCTCTTAGTTTAAGAGAAGACAGAGAGCGTATACACCGACGCCATTGTGATCGATCCTGAGCCATGTCACCAAGAGTCTCCAACGATTGGTTATGATAATCACGCGGACCCCAACCAAGTAGTCTGCATCTACCAACATGGCTCAGACTAGAAGTTAGTGACTTCAAGCACTGATGCCACGTTTTGGTTTGACCGCCCCTAACTTTCTTCCAACCATCTCCAACACCGGTTAGCATCGCACGTCGTGGTAATCGGTGTTCAGGCATATGTACTGATTCACGGGAAAAGATTTGGCAAAGTTTTACTTTTTTCATTTATTCCTCGATATCTAGCACAATCTTTTTCTTAGACAGTAGAAAACTTTATGTTGTTCTATTTCTTTGCATTGATTTCGTTATTTCATGTTTACAGGCATATTGTGGGTTTACCGACGAGTTATTTCCTGAAAGAAAACTACCTCCAGTTGTAGCTACTGGGAATTGGGGATGTGGTGCTTTTAAAGGTGATGTAGAACTGAAATGTACGTAACAGATTCTTTTAGACTTTCGGGTTAAGTTTCTCTGAAGTTTTGTTGGTGTCATTTGTATCGAGTTTGCTTTAAACAACTGCGCAGTCCCTAAACCCTAATCGTTTCAATTAATGTATTTACCGTAGATTGCTAACCGCTTACCATGGAGCTATTTTTATTTAAGTTTTGGTAAAACGCACCTTATACTCAAAGATGTGAAAAACACTCTTTTATATATTATATGTGTTGAGCAATTTTTTTGGATTTTTGGTAAACTACTCTCCACCTTAAATTATTTTCTCCGTCGTGTGTTAAACGTTTCAGGTATACTTCAAATGATGGCATGCCTTCAAGCTAAAAAGTCACTGGCATATTTTACTTTTGGTGATAAAGGGTTTTGTGATAGAATCTATGCAATGTATACGTTGCTTTCTTCTGAAAAAGTAACTGTAGGTAAGGTGGAATTTTTTAAATGAACTATTCAATATATTCTCGTTAATGTAGAGAGTGATATCGAAGTAATTCTAATTGAATATCTTCGTGAAAATATATAATGAAGTAAAATCATTCAAATAACTCTTATTTATCCCCCAGTTTAGATTTTTTCTGACTGTCACTTCAAACAATCATGTAAATAAATAATAATTATTTTCATTATAATCCAAATAGTATTTCTTCATCGACTAGTTCTTCAGACCAGGGACAATTCATTTTTATCCTTGTCCAATTTCAGGGACGGATAATTATTAAAGTTCCACAACATATACATATCCCTCAAATTTGCATCGATTACGTCAATCAAATAAGTATGTGGCTCACCAAAAGCTATCCTTTGTTGTCATTCAACTTTAAGTCTGTCGCGAGGTCGATCTCTTTCGTAACGGCACTTGATTTGAAAAATGTAGACGAATATTTATTAAGATTTATATAGACAGAAATAAAGTTTCTTAAATTTTCTAACCGAAGTACTCTACGGTGTACAAACTAGGGTGCTTAAGTGTATTTTCTTTTTTAATTTAAACAAATCTCTTTATCTGATTGGGTAATCACTATCTAAATCTTAATATAAAGCTACAACTTTTGAACAGTTCTGTCGTCCATTTTTTAGTTGATTTTATACTAAGGTTGACCTTAATAAAGGTTTGAGACGTAACTATTTCAGAGATGCCTAGTGCCTCTATAGTGTCTTGCTTCTGTTGAAATTCAAAAACATTACGTTTTACTCTGGATTTCGTTCCATATTTTGCATATGAATCAGTTCATAATCAAAATCAAATTGAGTATATGAAAATACCATATCTTAATTTAAATTTTTAAGGAAAATATTGCGGATATCTATTGTAATGTTCACCATCACTACGGATTGATAGACTAGACTTTTATGAAATATAGTTGTTCTAATTATGTAGAGATATCTCATTAACGGATCATGTATTGTGCCTTGGATTTGGAGAATTTGTGCAAAACTCGAAAATCAGGTCCTATTTTAATAGGATCGCCCCCATATAGTAGCACTTTCAGACTGTTCTGTTTACAATTATAAAAGTACTTTTCCTCGTCAATATCCTCTTTTGTTATCAAAACTAATGGTTTATTAATTTCACGTTTTATAGGACGATTATGGCAAATACTAATTGAGCATGCTGGACATGACTTGATGAAAAACCAATCTGTATTTTATCTTATTTCTCAAACATTGAAGTAAACGTAAATCATTGATACATATGTAAAATACCACTAACTTTTATGTCAAACCTCTCTTTTATTTGCCTTTTCACGAACTTGGTAGCTACAATTTCACTACTTTCGCTTTGCAACTTGTACAAAACACAAGGAAAAAATAAATAAATCAACTCCAAAGTAATCGTTTTGCCTGTAATTAGAAACGTAATTCATTTTTATCTTAATGGTTAGTTTTCCAGGATTGGAGTACAACCTTTATTGAGACAAAGTTCTGTTTCTGTTAACTAAGTATTCAACGTTTAGATTTTCTTTGAAGTGTAATTGCCATTCCGTTAAATAGGATAGATTAATTGTATAATATCCATGTATAACCAGGAATATGAGTATTCAGTTTTCAATGTTCAAAATTAACATTTAATCCAATAATTCTGAAGCACTTGTTTCTTTCCGTTCAGCGTTAATGAGTAATAAGTGTAGTCGTCACTTATTCATGACTATTGATTACACTTCTAAAAAACATAGGCCATAGATGATTGTACATCTGCGTCCTTTAGCAGCCTAAATGCTTCTGTTTGGTAACTTTTAATATGAGTTTTACGCGGTTACATCATGCAGTCATACAAGTTCGACCGCTTATTGAGAACGCGATATCGATACCAACAAGAACATGTTAACACAAAGGTACAGGTTAAGCATAGTTGTTCCCCAGTATGAATTAGTCTCTTATATCTAGTGTGACCGAATAGATCCATCTTCAAACCTTGAGGAATCACAGCTCACTTTAGTTGTACAAATCAATAATAGTAGATACTGCGTAGGTTACTTAAAAAAGACGAAAATGTATCATTACAAAACAAACTATGATTGCTTAAGTTAGTGTTGTAAGACTGTAAGGTAAAATTTATCTGCTTACCATTATTTCGGTGTGCCTAAATAAATATGGAAGATGACAGTACAAAAAATAGGCTTTGAATTAACTTTGGGATCCCATGATTAGTACTAAATTGTTGTTTAAGAGAAGATCCTAATCATTTCATTATACTAAGCATTCTTAATAATTCTGTTAATGAAGCTTAATCATCTACACCATTAGCATTAGCGTAGTCATTAGAGCAATTAGTCTCCAATATAATGGATTGCACGTCTTATCCTCGGTCGGTTCATGTTGCGGTGTGCTACTGATGTTGACAGATAAGTAGTACGTATCACCAACCGAAAGTGAAATGCCTGGAGGCAGAAGGTAAAGAAGATCATAGAAAAGAGAACGAGAACAAAGAATGATAGGTGTGGAAACGAAAGAACAATGAAGTCTGAGACGATTGACTGATATTTGCAAAAGGAGCAGTCAATTTTGAGACGATTGATTGAGAGTTTACAAATTATACATTTACTGTATGGTTCTCAGATTTCACTAAGATGTTCTGTAATTTTGTGTTTCAAATACATTCGATTTTCCCGACTTGTGTTCTCGTTCACTTCAATATTATTGACCCTAACAAAAGTAGTGTGGCTTACACCTGCGTACAGAAAGTTGTACATACTGGATGGATGACCGTAATGGATGCTTTGCTTTCCCCTTGATTTACCAAAATATAGAAAGACAACAAGGCTCAACATTTTTATTATTTTATTCTTGAACTGCGATACGTAGACATGTGCTTAATTGGGACTTGATTAATTCTAGACATACTTGTAATTTTAACGAATTTGTCACCAGATTTCACATGGTAGTCTGTTGGTTCTAGTTTTGTTAATTTACTCCGTCCAGTATTACCGTTAACACCAGTGTTGGAATCACTGAGACGAGTGGGCTTCACTTTTCGGTCAGTATTAGTATTTGTTCTAATTGTGTGTGATTGATGTTCTGTGCTTTGTATAGTATCTCGACCGGAATTTTTTAGTTTATCAATATTTTCTAATTTATTTGACCAGTAATTGTTGTTATCATGGAATTTTTGTGAAATCTAGATAAAATGTTAATGAAATAGAAGGAATTATTTGTAGGGATAAGCAATCATAGTGTTTACTGAATAAATTAGAAAGTGAATGTTAAGGCCTTATTTAATTAATGCAATGAAGTATAGAGGTTCATAATCTAGGCTTAAAACAAAACGATTATGGTATGTATTCCGGATGAAAATATTATTGAACTAACCAAAACAAATATGTGAAAGTCCGACCTAGCTATTTATGGTTAGAATCATGCTTTAACTAACTAAAAATGAAAAGATAGATTATTCAATACGCGAGGAACCACGCAAAGTTTATGTTAAAAACGGTATTCAACTGCCCAAGTCCACTTCATAAACTTTGTGATATGCTTAATTGTGCTGCGTACTTCGCTAATGACGTGTAGTGGTTCTGTTGGGATGATTTTATCGATATAACTAGAAGTGATACCTTTATAGTCAACAAAATAAGCGACACCAAAATCTAATTTTGATCTAGTATCCGAAAAAGTGTTTGAGAGTGAGGTAACAGCTTTTTATGACAATGAAGACATAATGATATGATTGCGAAACGGAATAACTAATGCTAAAACTATATAAAATTTGCAGTGGAATAATTAAAGAATAGTTTAATACACTTATGGTTTTATCGATTATTGATGGCCACAAGTTGATTACATTTAAAAAAAATCAGTACATCACTACGAATTTACATTTCCCATGAAACTGTCAGAGATATATCTGTTTCATATTTTATTATCCGGTGTTAAATTTTTCAACGCACATCAAGTCAGTACCCACACTCTATGGATACCATCTGGAAAAATACTTTATTTGCCGTGTTGGTTGAAGCAAATTCAGGAAGGAAATATAAATGACTGGCTGGAAGGGAATAGACAACTGAAAGAGAGAAGTTTGCCTAATACTATAACAGTATGGTTCAACAGAGGAGGAGAGGTAATTCATGTTGGTGAAGTTTTAACTATCTACTTGCCCTTAACTGGAGTCAGCGAAGTACCTGTGGTACAGAATGCTCTCAAGAATGAAGGTATACCAGGTGTAGAAATGAATTTGGAACCAAAATACAGTGAAACACTTGCGGGAATCAAACAACTTCTATTCACTCATGAAATGGAAATTGTCACGTGTGCAGCTATTAGATCGACACCAATAATTGGTGTTGAAAACAAATGGGCTTTCTTTCAACGTGATAGTACAATTGTTAGGCAAGCACAATTTGCTTTCCACGTTTACACTCCACCAATCATAGTATGGAGTTATGCACTTGAAGCACTTTCCAAAGATCTAGTAACGGAGAAAAACCTTACACAAACATTGACTAATATAAAACACTGGTGTAAATCAAAAGTAAATATAGCTGAATATAAGTTAAGTCCTTGTCAGGATATAGTAGTACAAGTGATGCCACTGACCTCACTCAAGAAACCAACAGATTCTTTGCCAGTTGAATTACCGAAAAGTAAATTCACAGAAATATCAATACTTATTGAACTATCACATGAACCGATCTTCTTCTTATTAAGTCCTGCAGGAAGTCTTTTTAACTATATTCATGCTACTCTAAAAGCGGAAATGGACGAACTCATTAAAAGATCAGTAATAAAGGACAGTTTATTTACACGCGAAATCGCTACTCGCATACGAGTAGTCTGTCCACCAGGTAGTCAGACGTATCAGCCACCACCTTTGTTCAAGTCAATCACTCCTAGTGAGTATGATGAATCATTATTCAAAAACTCATCAGCATATCCACTAACAAAATGGTCACTCGTATGCCATCCATGTCCTCCAGGTTATGCTCCTCAAACTCCATACGCATTTAATGGTTGTCACTTGTGTCCTAAGGGTTACTACTCAGGTGAAACAAATTATCCGTCAAGTGGAGGATGCCTGCAATGTCCCACTGGCTTTACTACGGATAACATAGGCGCAAAGTCTGTCAGAGAATGTCATGTAGATGGAGGAGCTATATCTCGTCTGATAATTGGAATCTTCATCAATTTATGGAAAGAGTTTGAGCAATTTTTAATTGATAATTCGAGAAAAGAGTTTACTACTAGAGCGGGAGAACAAATCCAGGAAAATTACTGGGTTTCGAAGAAAAAAATTGGTTTGTCTGTATGGATCTTTCTGAGTTTATATATCTTGACAGCTTTATGGTTGTCATCAATAGCTGTCTATCGGATGCATCTTTACATCAAGCTACGCAGAATGTATCAAGCACAGCTTAGATTACTTTTAAAATCAGCTTTAGTGGGACAAATAAATGTTGTTCTTCGAACTAAACAACAAATAAGAACCAGTAATAATGTCACTTGATAAGGAATACAACCAGTGAAGCAATCATCACGACGATGCAAAATTAATGCTTCATGTTGTACATGTATAAAGAAAATATAATATTTCAGAGCAAATTTCATTTTATTGAAGAAAAGATCATGAGAGTCAATTTAACCGAAAATCACAAGTCATGTATGATATGCTATTTTGTATTAAGTGACCAAATCACTCGTAAACCAATTTTAGTCAGATAAGTTGTCATGAACGTCATTTTTCTGATAATTTAAATGAATCGTGAAAGTTCGAAATATAAAAAGGGTAAGTAATTACTGGAGGGACAGGGAAGTAAAGTTACAACTGGATCTTCATAATCATTTATCTTTTCAGAGTAGTTGTTAGCTGAAAACTATCGGAACTGCTCTTTAAATATGGGGGGGATATGTATAATTTAAGAATTATCCAGGGCTAAATGATTTACAAAGTATAAATGTACTATTTGTCCTTTGTTCTTAAGTTTAGGTCAAAAATTAGTTTTCAAAATAGAAGTTAGATCCACATTAATTGGATTAAATTGCATAATATATAACAGTTGTCCATACCAATCCCGCTATTTCCCTTTCTATTCTTTTAATGTTTTTTGGGTGTGCCGCATCAATTAATCGTGACCCATTATTCTGTATTGTAACATCAATAATATTCATTGAGTTCTGTGGGCTATGGCTGATTTTTGAATAAAATCTCAATGAACATTGGCGTTGATGTTTCTGATACTCATCTAAACTTGTATTCATGAGCGTAGACTTAACAGTGTTAAAAATTATTAAGATCCGTACGTGAAACCAAAGGATTTAGAAAATTACATATTTAACTCGTTTAAATTTGTATGAATACTGAAGAACAATTCACAAATAATTATCAATCTCTATCACAGATTGCCTGCAGAAAAACTGATTACTTAGTTTTACTTAATATCGGTCAGGATTGATCGTCTTAGGCTAAAAAATGGAGCTAGTATTTATTCATTTCTATCTTTAAGACACTTGATGTGTCTTTTTGATGCCCTGTTCTAATATTGAAATTCACTCTAATATCATTAAAAGGAAAGTAATTAGCTGTTGCCTGTTCATAAATGCTATTATAATAGATCAACCATTTTTAATTCAAATCTTACGGATTCAGCTCGTTCAAGCCAAACAGTTTTCGATTCTTGTTCAACCAAACTTTCATCTCTATACTCTATGCAGTGATCCGATTCATCGAAAAATCCAACCTTGAGATGAGAAAATAGAAAATAACACAGATGTATTTCACGGGGAAATGAGTGTTAGCATATTTTAAATTTGTAATTTTTGCTGTTAATTACTATTTTTTAGTGGTGATCTTATTGCACTTAATAGATGATTAATTTCCATCCAATTTACTATATTTATACTATACAGTCGGAGGTTAATCTGTTGATTTTATAATGATCAAGATTTTACATAATATAGAACTCATCAATCCAACCTCTGGTAAGGTCGTGGTTCTGCATCGCCGAGAACTCATATACTAAAACGAAATAGCTATACGGTCCTTTCTGGATCTCAGCGGTTGTCTGAAATCGTAATGTAAACTATTATTGTTTTCAAGTAGAGGTCTTGTACATACTAGGCTAATTTATCGATAATATTTGCGACTGACTGATCTCAGTTGGGATGCTGATGAAAACCACAGAGAACTGGACAGCTGTTTGGAGTTCAAACGTATCGGAACCGAAACATTTGTCGCCAATGAGGTTGGATGGTCATTGCACCATACAGAGAATCGATATGTTATAAATGTGTACCTTTTGATAATAACCCAGTAGTCTGATAGATAAGAGCTAGCTGACTGTCCTGGGTACGGTCATGAGTACTAACTACCGAGGAGTTCTATACTGTATGGAAGCAGTTGTCTAGTGTAAGGAATAATATTAATTATTAGACAGTAGTTTATCTAGTTGTGAACCTACATATGTTTTACAGTTTTTGAAACTAAAGTGAACTTGAAAGCTGAAATAATACACCGTTGGGATAAAGTTCTATTCCAGTAGAGATCGTTTAACACCCAAGATAGAGTTGTATCTAGATGGTTGCAAAAGTTGCTTTCAGGCACCACACAGAGTGTAAGTTGACCATTTAATCTCATTTATCTTCTCTCTATAAAAGGCAAGGAACATCTCTGAAAGATGTTTGGTTGATTTCTTAAGATATTTCGATGCCATTATTCACATGCAATAGCCATATATCAGTGTACAGTAGAATTTATCCTAATGGTACTAATTATATCAGTCTTTTCTTCATTGTTACAAGAGAGGCAATTTAGAAGTGAATTAATATTCGTTTAAATATGAATAACTCACTTTGTGTTTATGATTTCCAAGATCAAACTGAGTTAAATTTGGATACTTTACTTTTGGCATGGACAGAAATTCTTCTTCCATTTTATTTTTATTTAAAACACTTGAATTTATCATTTTACATGCATTTTCGACTTCCATTCTTAAATAATGATTAGCTTGTTTAAGTGCTTCCACTCTTGATTCGATGGAATCAGGTGAATTATCGGAACTGTTTAAATCATGATTAGTAAATTTCACAGATTCATAAGGTGATGCGTTACGCATTTTGTTTCGTTCTGAATACTGTTTAGATCTATTACTACGAAACAAAAGTATATATTTGTTTTCAACAAAGAATATATACAATTTTATTCCTAAGATAGCATTAAAAATTAGGATTTCAATTGTAATCAGCAAATAAATATTAATCTGTGTTATGGTGTCCAGGAATCCTAACTGTTTTTTCAATGGATTTGTTTACTCATCATCTTGAAGATCATGTCATAATGAATCAAATAAATTGGTTCATTTAGTAGTCCATATTTCTACTATGAGAATATGTACCGTTCTCTCCATGTAAAGAAGAAATCTCATACCAACTAGTCTCTCAAATTTCTCATTCACCATATTAACCTTTGAGATGCAGTCTCAGATAATCATACAACAGACATAGGACTATCATCTGAGACCGATTTCTATACACCAGAAGCCCTTAAATTTCAGGCATCGCAATTTTATGATTGATTTCTTCAAGTAGTTATGATTTAATGGTTGTTGCAGAATCAGACGACTTCTAGTGCAATTACCAGAATCTCCGCAAATAAACTAAACAGCTTTCTATTATTTCACGGTTTCAATTATCAATGTTTTTAAAACAAATTTATTGTTAAAGGTAATTTTATGTTGTTTAGAAACCTTTCATCGTTTAACAAAATATTTAAGTCATAAAATTTATATTTCTTGAGTCATCAGAGTTTATTATCAGAATCACGAACTTATGATTTTTATTAAAATTCATACCCATATCTTCAAACTAAAATATTCACTACTTGAAAAGTTACGGCAGTCAACTCTTGTCTCGACAAACATTTTTTGGGAAAAGACTTTTAATTATTGCTATAAAAGAACATATTTTACATGAAATTCGCCCTTAAATCTGAGTCCTTTAGATATTCCCAACCAAAGTGATGCGTGGTTAATGAAGGGGTGTAAACGGATATATCTGGTATACCACGTATAAGTTCTGTCGTATACATACTTCTGTCTTCTCACCTCAAGTAGAATGCTCGTATTCTAGTCTGCATCTGATACTCTATCAAATGGATGTATCTTGTTTGAGTGTATTGCGTGATTAGGTATATACCAGCACTATACCACCATAATTGAGATTAGAGTTACTTTGGCAAATATTGAGTATTTAAACCAAAATCAGTAGTAATAAGCAAAAAACACTGATTAGTCAAAACTAGTTAGTATATGGCGGCATTCTACCTATGTCTAACTGCTGAATTTCCATGAAAATCATTCTAGGTAGTCTTACATATGAAGTATACTTTTGTGTAAGTATGAGAATAAAACATGATAAACTACAAAAAATAATCACAAACCTTGAGAGTTGAAGCTTAGGTAAATATTCCATTTCATTTTTTTCAATATTCTCCGTATTTGTACTGGCATTTTCCGACTTTTGAACAGCTTGAATACCAGCCGAAACTTTTACTGTAGTACTCTCACTTTTAAGTCTGAATTATAAAAATGCAAATTAGTCTATTATTCTCAGAAGAATAAGAGTAAACTATGAATATTATACGTCATTTATCTACTTTAAAGGTTGTTTGGGCATTTTTTTTTCCATTTCATTGTTTTTTTCTAGTAGAGAGCTTCAGATCTACTTTCATTTTTATCATTCTCCTTAAGTTATTCGTGATTGTATACATCCTAAATGATAGACAGCGTATAACTTCATTTCCTACCGTATATGTCTACCTCGATAAAAGTGAAGAGTTCTACTTCTCTTAAATACACGGTAGGAATCTCAATTTAAAATGAATATTTCTTTTTGATTCATGAATGGTCGGTCAAAATGGAATACAATAATAATATGTTGGTTTGTTTACCATCTTTTACATTATTGCGTTTGATGTTTTGTAGCATTTTACTATCTCACAAAAGAAAGATCAGGGATTTTAGGGAAATACTACATATATTTGTAAGAGTTTGATTTTTCTTATTGTTAACATTAAGGACTGCGATTTGTTAACCTCTATAGTTATATATGCAACCTGAGGGGATTGACTCAAAATTTTAGTGTATAAGTTGGACGGAGCTAAATTAGTTCTGTAAGATGTTATACTAAATTACTTAAAGAGACAGTTTTATACCTTAGATACTTTTCCTACGTACAATGTGTTAAACCATATAAATACACTAACCTTGTCGTTTCATCCAAATAAAGTATTTAAAACTCTGTTTTTACAATAACATATAAAAGCTTTGAAATAGTCACCTTAATTTATCTAGTTCATCCTTGACATGATTATATTCATTTTGTAAATTTTCTCTCGATAATTTAACTGTTTCAAGTTCATTGTGCATTATGCGGTTTTTTGACTCTATTGAATCTAGTTTCTGTTTTAATAGTTTGTTTTCATCACTACTCTACAAAACGAAAGGAAACTATAATAATCATGTGTAAAAACTGATAACCTTATCGTTAGCAGAAATAATCAGGCAATGTTATTCAAGGAACAAATAACTGTCTGAAGATAGTATTGACACAAAAGCTTTGTTTTAAATCAGTGATATTAATTTCATTGGACGATTATTATCTGCTTATCATTTACATAGTTTGCTAAACACTTTAAATTATATAACTTACGTTCGTTGATGCTTCTATAAGTTTGAATTCTTGATCTTTGTATTCTTTCTCTAACTTTTCAATTGTTTTACACGCTTCTTTCCATTTATTTTCCATTTGGTAAAGTGATTCATTTAGATGATCTGTTTTATCTCTTAATTCTGTTTCATGCTTCGTTTTCATACGTGTAATATCGACTGTTGCTTTGCGTAATGCATCTGACCGTGCAGCTAATTCACCTTCAAGACGATTGACTGTTTCTTGTAATTGAGCTCTTTCGGTCTTAGCAAAGAAACCATGAGAAAATGCACAAATAAACCAATGAATAATAAATAATTTCTTCAAATGAATTGGGATAAGATGATCAATACTAATTGTATTCATAACTTGTTTTTCCCAACTATAATAAACAAATGTAGAAAAGTTATTTGAAAATCCTGAAATGTTTGGGAAAAGTCACATTACTTAATCATGAGGGAATGATTACCAAGTCCTGAATTCACTTTTGAAAGGGATTAAGTTTGTTTAGCTATGCGTGATCATTACTTTACTTGGATTAGACCGTAGTAGCGAATTTTTAAGTACATAACTGTTTTCAAAGGACAATAGTACAAGTACGATATTAGTATTAGTAAAAGTTTGTCATATTGTTTGATGATGAGCAGAAAATATCAGTTAATGAAATGAAGTTTATTATTACTGTTTATGCAGATCCAGAGTGTGATACTCAAATCAAACACATTCTCAGTATAAAAGAAAACATTTGTTAGAAACTATGCAATGTTAGTTTTCTTGACTTTTTTTAAAGAGTTCTTTATGAATAATGAACATGAGATAAGGTTAACATGAAGATGAATGTATGTTATTGATCCTTGTAATGGGTGAATCACATAACCCTGAAGAAATTTGGAAATGTGATTACAATGTGAATGACCTAACCAATAAAGCATTAGTATTACTAATTTACATAAAATGCTAGAAAACCAGAAAAGATACGCAAGTAATTTATCAATAATTTCTTAAAAATTGTTTAAAACCTCAGTATACTTATCACTGAGCATTGTTTTACATTCATTTTATGTCTCAATACTTAAAGGACTCTTACTTATTAGCCTTATTCCTAATAACTGAGTATAAAAGTCGGTGAGTAAAATGGAATTGAGACCTGGTGAGTTTTGGGAACCGAACGCGATCACGGAAGTAGCAGACTCAAATCGTTGGTTTGTTTTAACTAACACCGTAAAAGACAGTGGTAACAAAGTAACTAACTGGTTATATTTACTTGTGACTAAAATACTCTACGCTTACGAGGGATGTTTAAGTAAATAGACCTTTATTGAGTTCTAAACGTTAAGATAGCTAAGAGGTACATGGGAAATTTTTTTATGAAAAGAAGTTAAAATTATGCCTCTGATCATGCAGCATGTTTTCTACGACTAATATCATGTGCTGGTTGATCTTTATTTTGTTTCATTAACAAGTGGATACCACTTGAGAAAATGAAAATGAAGTCATGATAACACTCTAATCTAATAATCATACTGAAAAATCATTAGATTGTTATTGTTTTTAACGGAAAGACCATCTTGAAACTTACTCTTAAAACTGTGGTAACTTTTTTGTATTCTGTTATTTGTTGTTTAAGATCTTTCACTAAATCCGTTAGGTGTGAACACTGAATTCGGTCAACTGAATCATACTGATTATATTGGCCAGTGCATTTCGTTAGTTGACTTTCGCTTTCAAGTAATCGTGATTCTAAACTCGATAAAGTTATTTCATACTGTTTCAACTAAAACAGAAGAATGTAAGGTGACAAAGTTGTAGACTTATTTGAATAAATAGTGCATGGATTGAAACGTAAGTAATTGCGAAACTCCTTAGCTTGTTAGTATATCTTACCAATCATAAAAGATTAATCTGTTTAACAGATAGTCAAGGCATGGTAACTATGTTGCTTGATCATGTAACCACCTACTTTTATTATAATTACTAACTTTTATAACCATATCCCTTTTACTTCATATGAATTGATTTTCAACAATATAAATACGAATTTATATTTAAGGACAAGACTCGAAATCATAATTTGTCTGGTTCTTTGATGGTTTTATGTCTTTTTTTAAAATATTAATTTAAGCACCATTTACTCAAGTAAAGTCATTTGGTTGAGTGTAAGGATGAATATAGTAGGTTGGTTTGATATTACGTGTCAGTAGTTGATTAAGAAAGTTACCGTACAAACTTTACAAAAGCCGATTTTACGAAGTGTTTAGACAATATAATGCATGGCAGGTTAATAGTCTGCTATTGGTCAATTTATGTTATATTTTTAGAAAGGGTTTTGTGGGGACTTTTTTTTAGAAATTTCAATAGTTGAAATCATGTGTCAATTGAAGCTAGACCACCATGAAAAACCTGGAAGCACTGGACGACCGTTTCGTCCTAGTATGGAACTCCTCAGCAGTGCGCATTCACGATCCTGCGAGATTCGGACCCAGGATCTATCAGTCTCGCGCGCGAGCGCTTGACCATTAGACCACTGAGCCGGCATCCAACGGTGTTACTGCCTAACTTCAACCAATCCAAGAAGTTGCGCCACCGTACACCATTGTCTTCGGTGAGTTGATATCTCACAAGAGACCTGGGTGAGCTCCACTGGTAACGCCTCAGTGGTCCAATGGTTAAGCGCTCGCGCGCGAGACTGATAGATTCTGGGTTCAAATCTCGCGGGGAGCGGGATCGTGGGTGCGCACTACTGAGGAGTCCCGTAGTAGGGCGAAACGGTCGTCCAGTGCTTCCAGGTTTCCCATGGTGGTATAACTTCAATTGAATCATGATTTCAACCATTGAAATATGTTACATTTGTTAAACATTTGTATGCACTCAACGTCCTTTGTCAGATCGTGGGACTGACGTATATGTAGGAGATAAATACAAAACTATATCTGTATTGTATTTATTCTCACCGATCATCTCTGTTAGTCAGTTGAATGAATTGAACCAGAGAAACTGGCTCATTCTTAAGGCATGTTCTTTTTACTCACTGAATTTCACGTAAGTTAGCACATGAAACTTGCGTAATATCACTATGCTACTAGGTGTTCATTTGTGCTAATTTTCCTCAGTATTGTGGGTATGATTTCGTCACATTATGTATTCAAAATGTCGTATAACTATCTTAAATTTAAGTTACTCGATTTTATATAAGTGAGTTTCACCGGAAATTATCTAAAAAGTAGCAAGATATTTAAGAAGAGCAAATATAGTGAATGGATTTATAATTAGTTCCAAGCTATGCCTAATATGGTCTGCAACTACAGAATCCTACTATCTTGGAAATTCCTTTGAGGAAATCCGTATTTCTTTAATATATTCTGATTAATAATTAGTAAACTCATGAATCAGTAACCTGTAGTGGTGTGTTTACTCTTGACGGAGTCATAAGGCTTCTTCATCTTAAGGGGAACGAGTAGTGGATCTAAAACTTCGAAGTTGGAGAACCTTTAGAAACCAGCAAACACAGATAAGCTGTTTCATTTAATACGAACTACTGAAGAGTGTTTCTATGTATAAGATGTTCACGTAGAAAATCAATTAAACTGAAATTAATGGGACCTATAAAATTAGGTAAGCATTTCATTACTGAAATATGCGAAGATTTGTCACGTTTGAGACTCGATTGCTTTTCCAACATTTTGATTTTAAATTAATATCAGTTTGAAAAATATTCACTACTCAATAGATCATGCTTTTTATTTTTCTTTATCAGAACCATATTTAGATTATTATTTGATTTAGGTAAGTTAATTGAGACCAGTACCTTGAACAGCAGTCAACTAACAATTGGTAATAGACTATATCATAGTAAATGCATGGGTATTCAAACAGAGTTCAGATTGAGTAGTTTAAAAAATTTGGGCATCTGGTAAATAATATTCACTATTATTAGAAATTTGTATTTTCCAATGAGTGAAAACAAAATGTCAAGTGTTTTTATGGATGGTAATAGTTTTATTAAAGTAAAAGTAGACCAGAATTTACAAAAATCTCAGCTTATATCCAATCAAAGTTCTCCCGTATTAAGTAAATCTGCGTTGTTGAGTGAATGAATTGATACAGATTGAGATTTTTGAAAATTCTGGTTGACCATCATTTTGATGAAGCTGTGAGCAATGAATAACAAACAGCCAGTAAAAATAATGAATTTGTCTTTTTTACTCATTTAAAAATACAAACTTCTAGTAATAATGTACATCAAAGTTAATTTACTACTCAGTTATAGTTAATAATATCATTTAAGAACATAATATTTTGAGAATGAGAAGTAGCCTCGTCGAAATGTACTAGTAGACGATTTCGACCTATTAGGAATAAATGCAAATTAGCTAGTATATCCAAACTAGGTAACCCAGCATGTTGCAAGTTAGGTTCCCGAAAATATACTGTCAAAATGTATTTCACGTTCTTCTTGGTTTTTAGTAACTTCCAAATCATACCACTTGATGATATATTCTGTGAATAAATAAGTGAATTCAATTGGACATCAATTAAAGTCACCGTATATAAATGATATATGTTTCACGGTTTATCATCAAACTATTCATTACTTAATAGTAAAACAAACAAAACACTTTTAAAGTAAGGTACATATATAAATCAAAATCAAACTAACCTCATCTTTTTGCTTATTTGCTTTAGCTTCAGATAATTCGTATTTATGTTTTGTTTCTAATAATTCTGCTTCAGTTTCTGTTAAACATTTTGAAGTTGTATCTAGTCTCGAAGTAAATATTTCCAATTCACGTGACATAGAATCTAAAGCTGATTCACGTTCTAGCAAACGACTAGAAAGTTCTTTGTTGTGCTGATGTAGATGGTCCACTTCATTCTATGACCAAAAAATAACATTAACATAACTGATATAATATTTTCTTGATGAGTGAAGTTTTATCATTTGGTAGAGTTATATAAACTGAGAAAATGAGTTGGCAAAACAATTTAGATGTGCCATGTAACAATATTTCAAAAGTGTGAGAATCAAAAAAATTAGTTTTAGATATCTTTTAGTGAGCAAGTTTTACTGCGGTTGAAGTCTAGGAACGTGTAGTCTATTACATTAATCCTTAATAGTAAAAAAATTTGAATATGGGTTACATAAGTTTCTAATTATTCAGTTTAAATTGAGTAGTGCCGTATAAAATAAACATATATAGTATTTCCTTTGAGAATTATTTCATATTTCTGGATACTTCGGTTGTTTTCAGTGGTTTAAAGTGATTACAGACCTAGATAGGTATACTTTGATCCCCTGTTCTCCCAATTTTATTGGGTTATAATGACAAAATCTACGATGCAAAAGTAATTAGGAAAGTTGTAGCAGACATTTTCATAAGCATCAAATCATCAATAAACTAGATCATTGCCAGTCATCTCTAGAATCTGACACATTTTATTTCCTAATTTACGTCTATATTTCAATCTTTCTTGAGTTTATCGTGAGAAATACCGAAATTCTAAACCTCTTTTTTAAAACAACCTTGACTTTTCAAGGCTGAAAATCTGTATTTAACTTTTAGTAGCGTCCAGGATGAGGGTTTAACTTTGTTTTGACGTACTTTAGTAAGTTATTGGAGCAATGTTACACCGATGGGGGCTAAACTAGGTTGTAAAACAAACACTTCTTTCGATTTTGTTGAAACATCGTGCATTGATTTCAAAAGGGATTTACCAATTAATAATTTTAGTTGTATCTTTCAAGGTTGTGAACTGGCCAATCAAAACCCTTCATACATATTTTCATCAACTATTCGCTTTAACAATTTGGATAATTAGACTATATATACCAGTTTGAACTGGTATTTATTAATATGAAGAACTAAAGGAAATCCTCCGAAACCACCATAATAACAACAAGGCTACGAAAACAAGCTCCTCTTATAGTTCAAACTTGATATCCTACAAACAAAAATTTAAGTTGGATTATGACAATTATTGGGAAATGTCTCTTCATGTGAAAATCTGTATCAATTTCTGTTTCAGCATACTCTATTTCGTACGCCTTACCTCATTAAGACCATTTGTAAATAATTTATAACAGACCCAATTTGCTCCTAGAGCCTATCCAGCAAGTTATTTTATCAATAAAGAAAAGGAGAGAATAGGATCCTACCAGTCGATAGTCTAAGACAGTCTTTGTTGACGAGTGTAATATTGCTACAGGTATGTCTGTGAATCATCCCCTATTTAATATGTCCATTGTGGCAACCGTAACTTGTATAGCTTAAAGTAAGTTACCTTCAAATATAACTTTGTTTCTAATCTTTATTTACTGATCTCCTCTTGTTCATACAACTCAAAATTAAACAAAGCATCTTTCAACACCGTTTTGTTTAATTTATTGATTGATTTCTGTTAATTTTTACATTTTACTCCCGACTTAAGATATTTTAGATCTTAACTTTGGCTTTTTCATTATTTTCTTGTTGGATATACATCGCCAAAATGGTTTTTGTCATTCATTTTATTCGTTAAAAGTAAAGTATCATTTTTGGCATAATATTCTACGGCTGGTTTGATCTGTATATCCACACCATCTGTTTTGTTTTCGGTTAAACTTCACATTTCATTTTTGATTATCTTATTCATACTACATGTTTGTACCGTTAAATATGTTTATTTGATTCAGTCTAATTTTGGATTACCTGTCACGAATTTATTATTATTATTATTAGTATTATTATTATTATTAATGTCTTTTACTAGTTACTCATTATCTTTACTGGTAATTTGTAAGAAAGGTCATTTTCTCTTCATTTATCCCAGCAGTCAACGATACTTAAAACATCCGAGACTTTAACTAAACTGGGAGTATTTTAACAAACAATTTATGTTTTTATGAACCTAAACTTTTGAATAAAGTATCGCTACTTAGTTTGAGTAGTCTCTTTAGAAAATAAACAATTTTTTTAAATCGACACAACTTTACGTAATTCTGGTATCAACTATTATAAAAGAGAGTTTTTTAATCCTAGAATAAGAGACCGTATTTTGAAAGATGTCTCGTTTAGATACTCGTAAAAATGTAAACTTGATTATTTGGCTTTCACTCCTACTTGAAATCAGTTTATGCAGCAATACAAGTCATAGGGCAACAGATACCTATTCATTGTAATGTTGGCTCTTATTACCATTAGTTTTCAACTTACACTGGTTTAAAATAGAAACTGTTTGAAAATCATTCATGTAATCATGATTCATAGAAATTAATAATAATCTTAGCATAATTTTATTGCAGGAGTAATTAGTTAATATTTATATCAAGAATTTTATCGGTGAACATACTGTGATACTATGAAGTTCTCTTTCTTTATCTGTTTTAATTTTATTAAGAAAATCGTTTCTTTCACGTTCGTTTGAAAGCTCAGATTGTAACCGCTCAATGAATTGCTCTTGTCTTTCAATTTGTTCTGTAAAAGCTAGTTTCATTTCCCGAAGATCCGCCACTTCTAACTATAAACATAGACACAGATACAAAGAGTAATAAAAGCACTCAGTTGTCACTCACTAGTAAACTGGCAGAATTAAGAATCTAGAAATGACTGAAAATCTCCAAATGGCAATCTCGAAATCTCCTTACTACACAAAAAACATAACTAAATGAGTAGTCAGTTTTTTGTAACATAAAAACTATGTACCATACGCCATTTCATTGAGTTTGGACTCTTGAACACTTTTACTATTATTTCACTTATTGGGATACAGGTGTATTCCCCTGAAAGTTGTGAAAAACGTGTATCCTTTTTTAGATGGAGTTTTGTTCTCTGAGCTGGATGGGTCGTTCGTGGAGCTTTCATCGTTCTTCTGACCAAACCACCCAGCTCAGAAAAAAACTCCATCAAAATCATCCACTTGAGCTACAAATCTTCCCCACCATCTCGAAACATGTATCCTGGATACTATCTGTAGCCAGCGTCATTCCCCATCAATCCCATATCATTCACCCAGAACGAATGCTATCCTAAATAAATTTCAACCAAATATCCACTCGGAAGGTTGGAAACCAATCTCAAGATGCTCCGTTTTTCAAGTATGTTACAATAAAACCATTTACTTGGTCAAAAATCTGAATCTTATGAATTCCATACTGCGAAACCTGCTCTCAGAAGTCATTTAGTTGTTTTTATCATAACTTCATTCTTTTATGTTACATTCAAGATGGAAAGTGGGTTAATAGCTAAGTGGTTTGAAGCAGTTGATACTCGTCAACAAGACATGCATTTAATTGGAAGGGAATTAAAGATCTATTATGATTGGAACCCAACGCAACTTAGTCAAATGAATTCGATAACCAGTGAGTCGACAAACGTCGTTTACTCCTTGGAAATTTCTAATAACAGATAAAGCATATTTAGAAAAGCTAGAGTAATACAGACCGTTGACCTGAACTACTTAGAATTATAAAGATATGTATTGAAATCTAATGTGATGACATGATAAATCAAATCTAGGAAATCTCATCATGAATTGATTTCAGCTGGAGAGCCATTGAAAGTTAGTCGGGATTTCAAAGCCACTTAAACCTCAATTCAATTGATTAACAGAGTATCGTCATCAGCCCATTAAGGATTAGGCCCAACACTTTCAGATATTTCAATGACTACGTTACATTTAGACGATCAGGTTGAAGAATAATGGTGTACCACCTGGTTGTGTCCAAAATGAAACTGAAGCTAAAGAAATACTGACCAACTGTGAAAATGACATCACAAAAGTTCAATAAAGCTTTCTTTCAGGATACTGACAAACTCAACTAATTTGGGATAGATCTCAGCAATACGTTCCAAGCCCTAAAAGATCTACTTCAAGGAGAATCTACTATGCAGAACAACTGTAAAGGGATCAAAAGGCATTAACATCAACGTGCCAGGATGTGCTAGGCTATAAGGAATGGACCACAAATGATGCCGTAGGTAAGACTCAAGAAATAAAGAAAAAGTAGACATCAATCAACAAGAGAAGATAAAGCCGAGACACAGGACGAGTAAACAGAAGCAGACAAACGAATGAAGAGGAGCATTGCAGCGGACAAATGGAAATATGTAGAAGACCTACTAACAACAGCAGAAAAAGCTACAAGGGAAGGAATTGAGAAAAAAACTATAAGACACAACGAAGGAACAGGCAGGCTAATAGAGTAAACCAGAGAGACCAGTCAAGGACAGAGAAGACAACCAAATCACTGAGCTTCAAGAATAGTGGAACAGATGGGTAGAGCACCTCACAAATCTATACACAAAGCAGCATTATTACCTGACCACAATATAGACAATCAAGTAAATCATCTTTGATTTAATGAAAAATTCAGAGGATCCAGTTTCGAGAACTCTTGAATAGAATAGACTGACTCAATCCTCCACACATCCAAGCAACATACACAATCCTCCACACAGATGTCACCCCACACACACAATCGAAGAAATCAAAATGGCCATCAGACAAATCAAGACTGGGAAGGCATCAAAACCAGATAACATACCAGATGAAGCATTGGAGTCAGACATACAGGTAGCCGTACACGTTCTCCACGTTCTATTCGGAAAGATCAACAGGCCAGATTCCGTAAGGATCGGTCGTGGACAGACCAAATCGCGACACACGGAGCATTGTTAACAATCAATTGAAAGGAAATAATCACTCACCACACATCCGCTTCCTTGACTATGAGAAGGAGTTTGACAGTGTGGATAGGAGGACCATATGGAACCTTCTTCGAAACCATGGTGTACCTGTGAACATTGCCGACATCGTCCGAAATTCATACGACGGACTGCGCTGCAAAGTCGCGTGCATAAAGGACGGCCGACAGATGCACTCCCAGTGAAGACCGATGTCAGACGAGGCTGTTCCCTCCCACCCATTCCCTTTCTTCTGGTGATTGATTGCATTTTGAAGACCTCTACTTCTCAGGGGCAACACGGAATACAATGGACAGATTGGATGTAACTAGACGATGTGGACTTTGTAGATGACCTGGCCCTTCTATCACATACACAACAACGAATGCAGGTCAAGACAACCAATGTAGCGGGCACCTTTGTATCAGTAGGCCTCAACACACACACACACATAAGGGGAAAACCGATATCCTCAAATACAACACGAGGAACACCGACACAATCTCACGTGATGGAGAAACTCTGGAAGAGGTGGAAACCTTCACGTAACTGGACAGCATCATCGATGTACAAGGATGATCTGATGCAGATGTAAATGCAAGAATTCTCAAAGCGAGGACAGCATTCCTACACTTGAATAACATATGGAACTCGAAACAATTGTCAACCAATATCAAAATCGCAATCTTCAATACGAATGTCACCACAGTTATACTATACGGAGCTGAAACTTGTAGAACTAGCACAACCATCATCGAGAGGTACAGGTATTTTTAAACTATTGTCTGCGCAAGATACTTAATGTTCGTTGACCGGATACCATCAGCAACAACTTATCATGGTGAAGAAACCTGTTTGTATTATCTCTTAATATTTCAAATCTATATTTGAAACTAATAAACGAATAGATTAAGCTAATTACCTTCACTTACCTCAATACGTTTACGTGCAAGATTTTCTGAATTTCTGTGCAGAGTACAGTCTGCCAGGTCTGCTTTCACAGCTTCTAATTCACACGTTAATGATTTTATTTGTGAAGACCTGCTTTGTAGTTCTGTCTCGCTTTCAATTAACTGGTGACGTATGTGTTCCGATTCCGTCTGAAGTCGTTGAATCATGCTATCTTTTTCAATCTCCTATTATAATTAACAATAAATTAGATAAAATTCGATGTTTATAACTCATTTAAGTTAGATTTAGAGATGTGATTACGTTAAAAGTACTATCTTCAAGAGAGAGGACATACGATAATGAACATCTGGCTAGAGTCTCATTTAAATGAACTGTAAGGGTAATAAAATTTTCTTGTTTAGTATGTCCAGAGAAAGATCAATGGCTTTTGAGCACAGCAAGATAAGTAATCTAGAATTATGATGTAAGCTAGCTGTACCTTAATCAATGACTTGAAAATAATTGTTCAGATTGGTTAGATGATATACAATATGAACTAAATATAAAATACAGGTTCATCATTGTTTTGATATGCTGTTGGCATATAGTATTTTCAAGGCACATTTTTCATCTTATCTACATACAAGCTTCTTGTTGTATGTTAATTACACAACCAATCAGCACTCTCAACATAAGATATGCAGTAACTTATAGTTACTACTTTTATAATTTAACGTGTTTAAAACTGTGAACGTCGTCGTAAAGACTGACACTCACATTGAAATATTCAATCTTGACTTATCGAGATACTTCTAGTTTTTATATTTATGCTATCTCTTAGACAGAGACTATTAGCAAGTGGATATATTTGTTTTTATTTTGCATTTTTAAAAAGACTGATAGTATGAGGTATTTTAGGCATGATATACTTGATGTTTTATAGAATAAAAATTTAATTGATCTGGGATCGTGAAAGCGTTATGGTCACTGTTCATAGTTCAAATTTATCTTTAAGCTTTGAACTTGTGAAAGTAAAATATGACTTACAGAGTTAATATATTTATTGATAATTTGTTCAGTTTGATTCGATGTCTGCTCAAGTGATTTTAACTTTTGTGTAATTGCATCGCCAGTATTTTGTAAATTAATAATTCGTTCATCTTTTTTAGCCAGTTCAATTTTAAGGGCAGCTGATTCACTGACAGCATGATTACTGGCTTTTTCTGCTTCCGATCGCAAAAGTTCTGATTGTTCAAGTTGCTTAGTGAATTGTTGAACGCTGAATTCTAATTCTTGTATCTAGTAATTTAGTTGAAAAAATAAATATGTTTAAAATTTAACAAACATGAATCCAATTATTACAGTGTGTGGCATAATAGAAGTAGTAGATTATCCGGATACTTGACAATCTTTTCTATGACTAAAAGTTTGTATCATTTATTTATTTAAACTAATTATGTTTACAAATGTTTATATGCATAGAAAATACACGTTTATTTCTTTTACCACTATGTTATGATGATAGTTGCTACTTAATACGTAGCTTATTCGAAAAATAAACTCAGAAATAAGGTGATCTCCATAGTTTCTTATTGTATTGATACATCAAATGACCTGGTATGTATGATTTTGCTGAACTCAAATGATTTGACTGTTTAATACTCGGTAACATCTCATAACTTAAGGGTTAACTTAATTGAGATATATAAGTCATGCATGCAGGACATTTATTGCGTTTTGAATTACTCTTAAGAAATAATAAGCATTTTGTAAAAACAGATTTCTCATTTAATCATCCAGAATCAGTTGACCAAGCTGGGAGTACAGCACAATTGTTAAAATGTTTGTAAAATATGTGGATAACTAGTGGACAAATAACCGGTAGCAAGTTTCGAGTTTACTTCCTATATGTCGTATCAAAGCTTTAAGCTTCTGAATAAAACCATACGAAATAAAACATGGCTGTGAAATGCCTGCGACGATAAATACAGTGCCAAAGATTAGGATGGTTATGTAAATTGAACAAGAAGAGGAAGAAGACACCTTTATACTAGAAAAATGAAGTGGAGTGCCTAAATATGGTTATAAATAAACAGAATAAGTTATTTATTGCAACAAAAGAATATTGGTCAATAAAACAGATAAGTCGTAGAAAAAGTCGAATACATTTAGACTATTTGGAAACGAAAAATATATTTAATTCATTTTTGTTTTGGTTGTTTGAATTATATTTGTAGAAATCTCAGTAATTGAAATTGAAAAACTTCAACGTTTCACTCTGGGCAGATTAATGCGTGAAGTGTGGCAGATATTCAATTTTAACTCTCGAGAGTTTTACGAAAACTTCCGAAAACTCAATACCCTACTGTGGAGAAACCACACATTCCAAACTGAATAAATGTCTTTGCAATCTCAGGCTACTTCTTTGAAAATAAGTAGTGTAATGCACAAACAAAGATGGAAGGCATGGGTAGATTCGGTCAGTGATAGCAGTAAAAAAGGTTACATAAATGAACATAATAAGTAAAAAGTACAAATTGATAGTGTGTTGACAGATGTACTAGTTGTGATAAGAATAATCAATGTTTGAATCAATATTTCATTATGGGAGGTAGGCGAACAATGAAATGACACTGATTAAAAATTTTGGAATTACGTAATAATGCAGCTAACATTTGTCTATAGTTTTCTAGCTCACCTATAGTAAATCTACAACTAAAGGGTAAGTTACCTGGTTTCTCCACACTCTTATGTATCTACGTATTCAGTTGCTCCTGTGGAGGAATCTACATTTGGTGCACAACCAGACAACTGAGCAAGCGGATTAGTGAACATCTGCCCTCCGTCCTATTACATTTGACCGATAGCGTTCATGTAGTATATATAAATAAATCGTTTAAATCAATTTATTGCATGACTACTAGCTTTCCTTTTGAGGTTCTATCTCGTCTCATACAGATAGCAAAAGCTGTAGGTATTTGACCTAACAATCCAATCACGTCGTTTGCAAATTAGCCCTAATAAACGATCTTATTTATTCTTATATTCTATACTCTTCGTTTATTTTTCTTCACTCCATCTTTCAAAATATGTGCTTCATTGTCCAATTATCCAAGCACTTTTTAGCATGTGATATCATAATTTTTAATCAATGTCATTTCATTGTTCGCCTACCTCCCATAATGAAATATTGATTCAAACATTGATTATTCTTATCACAACTAGTACATCTGTCAACACACTATCAATTTGTACTTTTTACTTATTATGTTCATTTATGTAACCTTTTTTACTGCTATCACTGACCAATAAAATGTCTTTATTAGTTTAACGGTTTCATATATGCATATAAATATTATTGTATATTAGATTAAATCCTGATGAGAATCTAATGCAAAACGGTATTGTTTGCTTATCTTATATGGTTACCGTTACAAAAATGTATTTTGGGTTTCTTTACACCATAGGCTGACTTTATTTTCAGAAGCAATTAAAACCACTGGACACCTGTCTAGTTCATTGAATGATTTGAGCGAATTTCTCCCAGTTTGTTAAATTATAGATAGATCAGTTATGTGAAACTTTCACAATCAATCTCTGAGGGTGCATTCCACCAAAATAAGTTTAGAGATTCATGTAATTACCAGTTGACTCACCATAAATTCAGAATTTTGTATTCCTGTCATATTTTGTTTGATTTCATTTTGTAGTTTTTCTATTTCATTAGTTCTATTTTTTAATTCGTTCATTAAGTCATCATTAGCTGAACTTAATGATTGAGTATACTGGTCAGCTGAACTTAGTTGGTTCTCCATTTCGATTACTTGTCTTCCTAATTCATCCAATTTTATTTGTTTTTCATTCAGCATTGAGTTTAAATGTTGTATTTCAAGTGTAGACTCATTATTTCGTTTCTACAATAATTCAAGAAAGAATAAATTTGTTGATTGAACTAACTATTGGAAGTAATTTCCACTTAAAACTTTCCATAATTAATATCACACGTATCCCATGATACATAAAGAGAAATAGATTAGTAAATTTGCTTAAAGATTGATTTCAACTACTTTATCTTATAAAGAATAATGATCAAGGGATAAAGATATTTTTGTGGATCATTTTAAGTTGAAGGCAAAAGGCTTTTTGATAAGAAAACCTATTAGATATTCAGTTAGAAAATGTTCATAAAAATACCATTTATTTTCTGTAAAACAGTTAGTATGTAGGAGAAGCGCCTAAAGTTTACCGATTACTGTTTGCTTCAAGTAATTTGAGGAGTAAATGATCAAAGGTAATCGAACGTTACTAGAATATCGTAAAATTCAACGGTAATCAATGTATAAGTAATAAACTTTTGTAAACTTAAGGGTCTTATATCGACCGTATACAGCTCCTTAGAATATGAGAACTGCAACACACTGTTCTTTGCGTTTCAGTCAACGGAAGCTCAAGTACGGCAAGACAATTTATTATTTTATGACAGATTATACAATGCCTTTGTAAAATATGAAATTCATACAATAAATATATCACTTGCATATCTCTTTTCAGTTGTTCTTTACATACATCATAACTCCTCTGATCTGGTTGTGATTCCAATTGCTCTTCGTCTTCCTCTCACTTCTCTTTATTTCAGTCTTTTACTGGTAAGCATTCTACTTCTAATTCCTTCTACATACTACTTATCTCTGTCCTCATAAGTAGCGCAGACCAGAACAACATCATTTATAATTAAAATGACACTTCATTACAGATATCAATTTTTATATAATGTCAACATTCCATTTGACAGCTATTTATAATTTAAATTTCTCCTTTACGAGAAAGTAACTAAATTCACTACAGGAAAATCGACATAAATTCTACGTTATAAATAAAGTGACATATCAGTTCAGAGAAAACAACAGAATTTGTTGTAGTATAAACGTTTTCATTATAAAATAGTTGCTAGATGTTCATAATAGTCTTATGAATGTATCAGCGTAAAAAGCTCTCATTAGAATTTGTGATTTGACATCTGATAATTTGACTGTTTGGTGCTGTTTTAGAATTCCTGAAAACTCTATATAAACTGATTTGATACATAGGACTTAGTAGTTTAAGTTATTTTACCACTTAACGTATCCCTGATCAAAAGTGTAATAATTATATTGTAGATAAGGTCGAAAAATACAAAGGTACTTTTGATAACTGTATTGAAAACTTTCACTTAAGTACTACAGAATAATAATAAATTTCAGTTAATTGCATCATAGCTAAGATTGCATGACTAAATACATTTTAAGAAAATTCAGATATAATGAAATAATCAGTCTTATAAAATTGTTTTTACAGATTCGATGAATGTACACGTTCTTTATTTCAATATTTACGTTAGCTATCACTAAATATCCGATAAATATAAAAAATTCCTTAATTTTTGAATGACCAATCGTTTGAAAATTTTCTGTTATGGCTAGTATCCAACTACATGATCGAACCCTAATTCAAAAACGAACTCAATGCTAAATACAATCAGGGTACTCATCCCAATACTGTAAAAATGAAATTCTACTATTCTCTTAATAACTCGGTGCAGCCTCCAACTATCATAAAGACAAAGTTTAATCCTCTTCGAAATGACAGTTGAACATGAAAAACTCATGAGTCTTTACGAGTTTTTTGAATATGTCCGTAGAGATCAGTGATTGGCGTTGCTAGTTTATGACACTAGAATTGAAGGGTACACTTACTGTTTAAACATCCAACATGTCAATTACTAAGAAACTTTTTTATAGGTGATTTAGGTCGCCTATTTGGAAAATACCGCATTTCCCAACACTCTAATACATTTGAAGTTAATTTTAGTTTAAACTTACTCTTAGTGAATCTACTTCTGCTTGTGAATCAGTCAGTTCTTTTTGATTTGTTGTCAAGCGATCGTTCATTTTTCCAAGTTCACTTAGCAGATAATTAACCTGAACTTCCATTGACTGAACCTTTTTGAATTAAATATAATAGCATTCACAAGAATAATTTAATATAGTTTGAAAATACACATAAAAGATAGTTATGAATACTGTTATAATAAACACCATTTATGTGTATTAAGTTTTCTTAAGTACATGATAGGGTTTTCAATGTGAATGGATTAAAATATTTCTGACTTAAGTAGTTCCATGTTTTGAATAAAACTGCTAATTTTTACCAATTCTATCTGATCGTTAACTCTTGTTTAGATTCCTATATACCTCTTAAAACGTACAGGTTTAGTAGACCTTACGAATTATATATACCAGCTAAATATCGTAATAAACTAAGACGCCTACGGAATCGCTATTTTGAGTCAAACAACTTCACGGCAGTTGCACAAATAACAAAATTTTTTAATCAAATTAAAGAGAAACATAGGTTAAAAGTCATTAATGAGAAGATACTAGCACTTAACACTAACGCAAAGATACAAAACTTAACTCTCCTTTTCAATAAACACGCTAAAGCAACTCAAAATGTTGATATACCATGCATCCAGCATAATAGCACTTTTATATACGACTCTAAAACTATAGCAGACTTTTTCAGTGGTATTTTTGCGAATGGTGTAGAAATCATAAGTGCCTCTGCTTGAAGAGTTATGTGCGTGACTAGCAACTCAATAAAATCTATCTCCTTCACATGCATGGAAATTAATAAGTCTATAAATACCCTTAAGATTTCGAGAGGTCATGGAGCAGACGGGATTTCATCCTTTCTCTACAAATATGGTGGTCCAGATATTCCACTTCTTCTTCTAAAGCTGTTTACTCTCTCTCTCTATGGAAATTGGTTCTTACCCCTACTGTTGGAAAACCGCGTACATCATACCACGTTACAAATCTGGAGATAAGACTAACATGAACAATTATCGGCCGATAAATTTTACTCCAGTTATCCCTAGGATTATGGAAAAAATTATCAGTGATGAACTTTCCAACTATTTATTCGCTGGAAAATTCATCAATGATACTCAACATGGATTTCTTAAAAATCGATCTTGCATAACATGTCATTTTGACTTCTTTAATATAGTCTATTCTCTACGTAATCAAGGATATCTAGTGTTAGTACTATATCTGAACATTTCTAAAGCCTTTGACATGGTTAGCCACCAACTTCTTATAGGTAAACTCGCATCTTATGGGGTTCAAAATCCTTTGCTAGCTTGGTTTGATTCTTTTCCCAGCAATCGACATCAAATAGTTAAAATTAACTCTTCATTCTCTAACGCTGTCCCTGTTAGAAGTGGTGTAATACAAGGTAGTATCTTAGGTCCTTTGCTCTTTTTAGTGTTTATCAATGACATTTGTGAAAGTTTTGTGTGGGTAAGCCCCTTCTATATACAGATGATCTTAAAGTAGTATATTCATTTTCTCCACATGAGCTGAAAAATATGCAAAATTGCATCAGTATGGAGCTTAACGAGGTAGCACAGTGATGCTTAAAATGGCAACTGGGGCTTAATACGGCTAAATGTGGATGGATATGCTTCGGCGATACATCACTCAACCTAGACCTTACCATAAATGGAGAAGTGTTATCTAGGTTACATACAGTAGTAGACTTAGGACTTAGATACTCCCAAGACTTGTCGTTTACAGAACAGATATTGAAACAGACCTCTAAGTCTCAACGTCTAGTAGGTTACATAACTCGAAGCCTTTATAGCAATGAGTCACGTATTTTAGTGTACAAAGTTTGTGTTCGACCTCTTCTAGAATGTTGCACGTTTATTCTTAGCAGTGCGCGCATAAAGGATAAATTAAGACTTGAATTAGTACAGAGATGATTTACACTTCGTATTCTTGGAGCTGATTGTACCTTAACTTATAATTCTAGATGTAGTAAACTTGGGCTAGACCATTTATGGAAGAGGAGACTCAAACTAAATCTTATCTTTTTCTTCAAACCACTTAATAAACTATCCTTTACATTCAATCACGTGATTTAATATGCAGAAACTTCCCATTATGACATCCATAATTCCTTGGCACTAGTGAAACAAACTTATTCCAAATCATCTCTTTATATGACTTACTTCACATGTAAATTTTCTAGACTCTGGAATAACCTACCACAATCTATCCGTACAATAAAATCGCTCCCATTATTTGTTCGCTGCATCGATGCACACTGCTCCTCTGAAAATGCATTGAAAGTTTTAGAACCTGTAAGTGTATCTCATTCCACAAGTGATATAAGAGGAACCTTAAATGTTTAGCCACTTTTATTAGGGCATTCCCTAAGTAAAACCACCTACTTGCTGTCACTTTATGTTAACACCGTCCCCAGAAAGTTTAACTAATTTGAATAATATTAACAGTATATCACTGAGTCACATGACATACGCATTTTGGTAGACCTGATTGACATATTTTGGTAATTACTGCTTTGTTGTTCTGTGCTCTCTGCTTTCGTTTTAATTTCTCTAACTGCAGATAATTATCATTAATTCGATCTGGCACACGAAATGACCTTAATTACACCGTTCATAAATCAATAGGCTGTCCATTTAAAAAATAATAAAAATTCCCGGCTGATCCATTAGATCGCTGTAATACATGTACTACCTAAACAATTGCTGAAATAGTATACTCAAAAATTTCTTCTATCACATGTTTGTTCTGTATATCTAATATTATTATTTATATCAAATTGATCAAGCCTGTAAATTGACGTGATTTCTGTAATTATTATTTTCAGACTATATAAATTATAAATTAATAATTAGTATGGTCTTTTCAAAGATCAACTGCAAAACAAACAAATACATTTATCATTCCTGTTAAACTTACAACATAGATTGATTTGAATTGGTATAATGCTATTGTTATGGCTATAAGTTGGGGTCGATTTTTATCTTTTGTTATCGATCGACTACAGTGACACGTAAACACGAACGAACGGCCTACAGTTCTGATTGGTCCTGCTTCCCTGTCCAGCCCAGTCAGTTGAGTCCAGAACACAAGCCACAGCCTCGGAGATATGAATCATTATATTTCAAACATACCCTATTTATATACTAACCAAGCATACCACATCGTACCATAGAATAGAAAACAACATTTTGTACAATATTCAACAAGTGAACAGATATCGACCAATAGGGAATGTCCATTTAAAGTCCAAGGACACCATTGGACTTAACATTATAATTATTGGTCTATTCCTCCGCATCCACAACACCTCCCCTTTTTTTGAAGATCCGGAGTTGATATCCGGATTTTGAAATTTTCTGGGTTCATCCTCCCCCACGAAATAATGTTGGGTCCTCATATTCCCAAGTTAGAATTAATTTGACTTTATTTAACACATAATTGTCAGATTGAACAGAGAAGTCACTGAAAGTGATTAAATAGTGGGGATCAATGTCGCTTGATATGAGGTCATCAACGTTTGATTCTTCTGGAACATTATCATGGGATTTGTTGAAAATCTCATTTGTAAACAGTTGATCACTGAGATAATCAACATCTATCAAAATTGTATTAGATTTCTGATCATCATTTGATGCATCTAACACATTTTCTGGTACAAGAGGATCTAGATAATAAGATTCGTCAGAATCTCCTGTTGTTGAATGATGAGGACCATTTGAAACAGCTGGATTCAGTGTACTGCACGATTTGTTCCCTGTTCCGTTGTGGGCGGGTCCTGCAATTAATTTATGAGCATTTAATGAGAGATCTTCCTGTGAGCTGGGTACAACACTGTCTGTACACGTCTCAGGAACAGTGGGATTTGAACCCACGACAGGGAATGTTTCTGAATTTGACATTTCTGGACAACTGGGCGGATCATGAATAACTTTCTCGTTTACATCACTGGTCGTCCGGGATTCACAGAGGCTTTTATAAACAGCTTCATATGTTCTGCAGTTGTTTTCCAGCTCAGTCTGCAGATGAGAAATGAACTTACCAACTTCTGTTGCATTTCCGAAACATGGAAAATTTACCAACAGTGTGCGTAAATTTTCTAAAAATTCAACTGGCTATTTTTGAAACACTGCTGTTGTTGCTCAAGCAGAAGCTGTAATTGGCCGGAAAACGTAGTCATTTTTTTCTTTTCTGCACCAGCAATGAAAATTAACTGTAGGAATAATGACAAATGTTGCTCAAGGACGCTGATGATAAATCTGGACTCTGATTGGTCGAAACAATTAGCCTGAATCTCGTCCAATTACAAGGTTCAAAATTTTTATCCCATACCGTCGCCAATTGTTATGGCTTTAAGTTGGGGTCGATTTTTATCTTTTGTTATCGATCGACTACAGTGACACGTAAACACGAACGAACGGCCTACAGTTCTGATTGGTCCTGCTTCCCTGTCCAGCCCAGTCAGTTGAGTCCAGAACACAAGCCACAGCCTCGGAGATATGAATCATTATATTTCAAACATACCCTATTTATATACTAACCAAGCATACCACATCGTACCATAGAATAGAAAACAACATTTTGTACAATATTCAACAAGTGAACAGATATCGACCAATAGGGAATGTCCATTTAAAGTCCAAGGACACCATTGGACTTAACATTATAATTATTGGTCTATTCCTCCGCATCCACAACACCTCCCCTTTTTTTGAAGATCCGGAGTTGATATCCGGATTTTGAAATTTTCTGGGTTCATCCTCCCCACGAAATAATGTTGGGTCCTCATATTCCCAAGTTAGAATTAATTTGACTTTATTTAACACATAATTGTCAGATTGAACAGAGAAGTCACTGAAAGTGATTAAATAGTGGGGATCAATGTCGCTTGATATGAGGTCATCAACGTTTGATTCTTCTGGAACATTATCATGGGATTTGTTGAAAATCTCATTTGTAAACAGTTGATCACTGAGATAATCAACATCTATCAAAATTGTATTAGATTTCTGATCATCATTTGATGCATCTAACACATTTTCTGGTACAAGAGGATCTAGATAATAAGATTCGTCAGAATCTCCTGTTGTTGAATGATGAGGACCATTTGAAACAGCTGGATTCAGTGTACTGCACGATTTGTTCCCTGTTCCGTTGTGGGCGGGTACTGCAATTAATTTATGAGCATTTAATGAGAGATCTTCCTGTGAGCTGGGTACAACACTGTCTGTACACGTCTCAGGAACAGTGGGATTTGAACCCACGACAGGGAATGTTTCTGAATTTGACATTTCTGGACAACTGGGCGGATCATGAATAACTTTCTCGTTTACATCACTGGTCGTCCGGGATTCACAGAGGCTTTTATAAACAGCTTCATATGTTCTGCAGTTGTTTTCCAGCTCAGTCTGCAGATGAGAAATGAACTTACCAACTTCTGTTGCATTTCCGAAACATGGAAAATTTACCAACAGTGTGCGTAAATTTTCTAAAAATTCAACTGGCTATTTTTGAAACACTGCTGTTGTTGCTCAAGCAGAAGCTGTAATTGGCCGGAAAACGTAGTCATTTTTTTCTTTTCTGCACCAGCAATGAAAATTAACTGTAGGAATAATGACAAATGTTGCTCAAGGACGCTGATGATAAATCTGGACTCTGATTGGTCGAAACAATTAGCCTGAATCTCGTCCAATTACAAGGTTCAAAATTTTTATCCCATACCGTCGCCAATTGTTATGGCTTTAAGTTGGGGTCGATTTTTATCTTTTGTTATCGATCGACTACAGTGACACGTAAACACGAACGAACGGCCTACAGTTCTGATTGGTCCTGCTTCCCTGTCCAGCCCAGTCAGTTGAGTCCAGAACACAAGCCACAGCCTCGGAGATATGAATCATTATATTTCAAACATACCCTATTTATATACTAACCAAGCATACCACATCGTACCATAGAATAGAAAACAACATTTTGTACAATATTCAACAAGTGAACAGATATCGACCAATAGGGAATGTCCATTTAAAGTCCAAGGACACCATTGGACTTAACATTATAATTATTGGTCTATTCCTCCGCATCCACAACACCTCCCCTTTTTTTGAAGATCCGGAGTTGATATCCGGATTTTGAAATTTTCTGGGTTCATCCTCCCCACGAAATAATGTTGGGTCCTCATATTCCCAAGTTAGAATTAATTTGACTTTATTTAACACATAATTGTCAGATTGAACAGAGAAGTCACTGAAAGTGATTAAATAGTGGGGATCAATGTCGCTTGATATGAGGTCATCAACGTTTGATTCTTCTGGAACATTATCATGGGATTTGTTGAAAATCTCATTTGTAAACAGTTGATCACTGAGATAATCAACATCTATCAAAATTGTATTAGATTTCTGATCATCATTTGATGCATCTAACACATTTTCTGGTACAAGAGGATCTAGATAATAAGATTCGTCAGAATCTCCTGTTGTTGAATGATGAGGACCATTTGAAACAGCTGGATTCAGTGTACTGCACGATTTGTTCCCTGTTCCGTTGTGGGCGGGTACTGCAATTAATTTATGAGCATTTAATGAGAGATCTTCCTGTGAGCTGGGTACAACACTGTCTGTACACGTCTCAGGAACAGTGGGATTTGAACCCACGACAGGGAATGTTTCTGAATTTGACATTTCTGGACAACTGGGCGGATCATGAATAACTTTCTCGTTTACATCACTGGTCGTCCGGGATTCACAGAGGCTTTTATAAACAGCTTCATATGTTCTGCAGTTGTTTTCCAGCTCAGTCTGCAGATGAGAAATGAACTTACCAACTTCTGTTGCATTTCCGAAACATGGAAAATTTACCAACAGTGTGCGTAAATTTTCTAAAAAATTCAACTGGCTATTTTTGAAACACTGCTGTTGTTGCTCAAGCAGAAGCTGTAATTGGCCGGAAAACGTAGTCATTTTTTTCTTTTCTGCACCAGCAATGAAAATTAACTGTAGGAATAATGACAAATGTTGCTCAAGGACGCTGATGATAAATCTGGACTCTGATTGGTCGAAACAATTAGCCTGAATCTCGTCCAATTACAAGGTTCAAAATTTTTATCCCATACCGTCGCCAATTGTTATGGCTTTAAGTTGGGGTCGATTTTTATCTTTTGTTATCGATCGACTACAGTGACACGTAAACACGAACGAACGGCCTACAGTTCTGATTGGTCCTGCTTCCCTGTCCAGCCCAGTCAGTTGAGTCCAGAACACAAGCCACAGCCTCGGAGATATGAATCATTATATTTCAAACATACCCTATTTATATACTAACCAAGCATACCACATCGTACCATAGAATAGAAAACAACATTTTGTACAATATTCAACAAGTGAACAGATATCGACCAATAGGGAATGTCCATTTAAAGTCCAAGGACACCATTGGACTTAACATTATAATTATTGGTCTATTCCTCCGCATCCACAACACCTCCCCTTTTTTTGAAGATCCGGAGTTGATATCCGGATTTTGAAATTTTCTGGGTTCATCCTCCCCACGAAATAATGTTGGGTCCTCATATTCCCAAGTTAGAATTAATTTGACTTTATTTAACACATAATTGTCAGATTGAACAGAGAAGTCACTGAAAGTGATTAAATAGTGGGGATCAATGTCGCTTGATATGAGGTCATCAACGTTTGATTCTTCTGGAACATTATCATGGGATTTGTTGAAAATCTCATTTGTAAACAGTTGATCACTGAGATAATCAACATCTATCAAAATTGTATTAGATTTCTGATCATCATTTGATGCATCTAACACATTTTCTGGTACAAGAGGATCTAGATAATAAGATTCGTCAGAATCTCCTGTTGTTGAATGATGAGGACCATTTGAAACAGCTGGATTCAGTGTACTGCACGATTTGTTCCCTGTTCCGTTGTGGGCGGGTACTGCAATTAATTTATGAGCATTTAATGAGAGATCTTCCTGTGAGCTGGGTACAACACTGTCTGTACACGTCTCAGGAACAGTGGGATTTGAACCCACGACAGGGAATGTTTCTGAATTTGACATTTCTGGACAACTGGGCGGATCATGAATAACTTTCTCGTTTACATCACTGGTCGTCCGGGATTCACAGAGGCTTTTATAAACAGCTTCATATGTTCTGCAGTTGTTTTCCAGCTCAGTCTGCAGATGAGAAATGAACTTACCAACTTCTGTTGCATTTCCGAAACATGGAAAATTTACCAACAGTGTGCGTAAATTTTCTAAAAAATTCAACTGGCTATTTTTGAAACACTGCTGTTGTTGCTCAAGCAGAAGCTGTAATTGGCCGGAAAACGTAGTCATTTTTTTCTTTTCTGCACCAGCAATGAAAATTAACTGTAGGAATAATGACAAATGTTGCTCAAGGACGCTGATGATAAATCTGGACTCTGATTGGTCGAAACAATTAGCCTGAATCTCGTCCAATTACAAGGTTCAAAATTTTTATCCCATACCGTCGCCAATTGTTATGGCTTTAAGTTGGGGTCGATTTTTATCTTTTGTTATCGATCGACTACAGTGACACGTAAACACGAACGAACGGCCTACAGTTCTGATTGGTCCTGCTTCCCTGTCCAGCCCAGTCAGTTGAGTCCAGAACACAAGCCACAGCCTCGGAGATATGAATCATTATATTTCAAACATACCCTATTTATATACTAACCAAGCATACCACATCGTACCATAGAATAGAAAACAACATTTTGTACAATATTCAACAAGTGAACAGATATCGACCAATAGGGAATGTCCATTTAAAGTCCAAGGACACCATTGGACTTAACATTATAATTATTGGTCTATTCCTCCGCATCCACAACACCTCCCCTTTTTTTTGAAGATCCGGAGTTGATATCCGGATTTTGAAATTTTCTGGGTTCATCCTCCCCCACGAAATAATGTTGGGTCCTCATATTCCCAAGTTAGAATTAATTTGACTTTATTTAACACATAATTGTCAGATTGAACAGAGAAGTCACTGAAAGTGATTAAATAGTGGGGATCAATGTCGCTTGATATGAGGTCATCAACGTTTGATTCTTCTGGAACATTATCATGGGATTTGTTGAAAATCTCATTTGTAAACAGTTGATCACTGAGATAATCAACATCTATCAAAATTGTATTAGATTTCTGATCATCATTTGATGCATCTAACACATTTTCTGGTACAAGAGGATCTAGATAATAAGATTCGTCAGAATCTCCTGTTGTTGAATGATGAGGACCATTTGAAACAGCTGGATTCAGTGTACTGCACGATTTGTTCCCTGTTCCGTTGTGGGCGGGTACTGCAATTAATTTATGAGCATTTAATGAGAGATCTTCCTGTGAGCTGGGTACAACACTGTCTGTACACGTCTCAGGAACAGTGGGATTTGAACCCACGACAGGGAATGTTTCTGAATTTGACATTTCTGGACAACTGGGCGGATCATGAATAACTTTCTCGTTTACATCACTGGTCGTCCGGGATTCACAGAGGCTTTTATAAACAGCTTCATATGTTCTGCAGTTGTTTTCCAGCTCAGTCTGCAGATGAGAAATGAACTTACCAACTTCTGTTGCATTTCCGAAACATGGAAAATTTACCAACAGTGTGCGTAAATTTTCTAAAAAATTCAACTGGCTATTTTTGAAACACTGCTGTTGTTGCTCAAGCAGAAGCTGTAATTGGCCGGAAAACGTAGTCATTTTTTTCTTTTCTGCACCAGCAATGAAAATTAACTGTAGGAATAATGACAAATGTTGCTCAAGGACGCTGATGATAAATCTGGACTCTGATTGGTCGAAACAATTAGCCTGAATCTCGTCCAATTACAAGGTTCAAAATTTTTATCCCATACCGTCGCCAATTGTTATGGCTTTAAGTTGGGGTCGATTTTTATCTTTTGTTATCGATCGACTACAGTGACACGTAAACACGAACGAACGGCCTACAGTTCTGATTGGTCCTGCTTCCCTGTCCAGCCCAGTCAGTTGAGTCCAGAACACAAGCCACAGCCTCGGAGATATGAATCATTATATTTCAAACATACCCTATTTATATACTAACCAAGCATACCACATCGTACCATAGAATAGAAAACAACATTTTGTACAATATTCAACAAGTGAACAGATATCGACCAATAGGGAATGTCCATTTAAAGTCCAAGGACACCATTGGACTTAACATTATAATTATTGGTCTATTCCTCCGCATCCACAACACCTCCCTTTTTTTTGAAGATCCGGAGTTGATATCCGGATTTTGAAATTTTCTGGGTTCATCCTCCCCACGAAATAATGTTGGGTCCTCATATTCCCAAGTTAGAATTAATTTGACTTTATTTAACACATAATTGTCAGATTGAACAGAGAAGTCACTGAAAGTGATTAAATAGTGGGGATCAATGTCGCTTGATATGAGGTCATCAACGTTTGATTCTTCTGGAACATTATCATGGGATTTGTTGAAAATCTCATTTGTAAACAGTTGATCACTGAGATAATCAACATCTATCAAAATTGTATTAGATTTCTGATCATCATTTGATGCATCTAACACATTTTCTGGTACAAGAGGATCTAGATAATAAGATTCGTCAGAATCTCCTGTTGTTGAATGATGAGGACCATTTGAAACAGCTGGATTCAGTGTACTGCACGATTTGTTCCCTGTTCCGTTGTGGGCGGGTACTGCAATTAATTTATGAGCATTTAATGAGAGATCTTCCTGTGAGCTGGGTACAACACTGTCTGTACACGTCTCAGGAACAGTGGGATTTGAACCCACGACAGGGAATGTTTCTGAATTTGACATTTCTGGACAACTGGGCGGATCATGAATAACTTTCTCGTTTACATCACTGGTCGTCCGGGATTCACAGAGGCTTTTATAAACAGCTTCATATGTTCTGCAGTTGTTTTCCAGCTCAGTCTGCAGATGAGAAATGAACTTACCAACTTCTGTTGCATTTCCGAAACATGGAAAATTTACCAACAGTGTGCGTAAATTTTCTAAAAAATTCAACTGGCTATTTTTGAAACACTGCTGTTGTTGCTCAAGCAGAAGCTGTAATTGGCCGGAAAACGTAGTCATTTTTTTCTTTTCTGCACCAGCAATGAAAATTAACTGTAGGAATAATGACAAATGTTGCTCAAGGACGCTGATGATAAATCTGGACTCTGATTGGTCGAAACAATTAGCCTGAATCTCGTCCAATTACAAGGTTCAAAATTTTTATCCCATACCGTCGCCAATTGTTATGGCTTTAAGTTGGGGTCGATTTTTATCTTTTGTTATCGATCGACTACAGTGACACGTAAACACGAACGAACGGCCTACAGTTCTGATTGGTCCTGCTTCCCTGTCCAGCCCAGTCAGTTGAGTCCAGAACACAAGCCACAGCCTCGGAGATATGAATCATTATATTTCAAACATACCCTATTTATATACTAACCAAGCATACCACATCGTACCATAGAATAGAAAACAACATTTTGTACAATATTCAACAAGTGAACAGATATCGACCAATAGGGAATGTCCATTTAAAGTCCAAGGACACCATTGGACTTAACATTATAATTATTGGTCTATTCCTCCGCATCCACAACACCTCCCTTTTTTGAAGATCCGGAGTTGATATCCGGATTTTGAAATTTTCTGGGTTCATCCTCCCCACGAAATAATGTTGGGTCCTCATATTCCCAAGTTAGAATTAATTTGACTTTATTTAACACATAATTGTCAGATTGAACAGAGAAGTCACTGAAAGTGATTAAATAGTGGGGATCAATGTCGCTTGATATGAGGTCATCAACGTTTGATTCTTCTGGAACATTATCATGGGATTTGTTGAAAATCTCATTTGTAAACAGTTGATCACTGAGATAATCAACATCTATCAAAATTGTATTAGATTTCTGATCATCATTTGATGCATCTAACACATTTTCTGGTACAAGAGGATCTAGATAATAAGATTCGTCAGAATCTCCTGTTGTTGAATGATGAGGACCATTTGAAACAGCTGGATTCAGTGTACTGCACGATTTGTTCCCTGTTCCGTTGTGGGCGGGTACTGCAATTAATTTATGAGCATTTAATGAGAGATCTTCCTGTGAGCTGGGTACAACACTGTCTGTACACGTCTCAGGAACAGTGGGATTTGAACCCACGACAGGGAATGTTTCTGAATTTGACATTTCTGGACAACTGGGCGGATCATGAATAACTTTCTCGTTTACATCACTGGTCGTCCGGGATTCACAGAGGCTTTTATAAACAGCTTCATATGTTCTGCAGTTGTTTTCCAGCTCAGTCTGCAGATGAGAAATGAACTTACCAACTTCTGTTGCATTTCCGAAACATGGAAAATTTACCAACAGTGTGCGTAAATTTTCTAAAAATTCAACTGGCTATTTTTGAAACACTGCTGTTGTTGCTCAAGCAGAAGCTGTAATTGGCCGGAAAACGTAGTCATTTTTTTCTTTTCTGCACCAGCAATGAAAATTAACTGTAGGAATAATGACAAATGTTGCTCAAGGACGCTGATGATAAATCTGGACTCTGATTGGTCGAAACAATTAGCCTGAATCTCGTCCAATTACAAGGTTCAAAATTTTTATCCCATACCGTCGCCAATTGTTATGGCTTTAAGTTGGGGTCGATTTTTATCTTTTGTTATCGATCGACTACAGTGACACGTAAACACGAACGAACGGCCTACAGTTCTGATTGGTCCTGCTTCCCTGTCCAGCCCAGTCAGTTGAGTCCAGAACACAAGCCACAGCCTCGGAGATATGAATCATTATATTTCAAACATACCCTATTTATATACTAACCAAGCATACCACATCGTACCATAGAATAGAAAACAACATTTTGTACAATATTCAACAAGTGAACAGATATCGACCAATAGGGAATGTCCATTTAAAGTCCAAGGACACCATTGGACTTAACATTATAATTATTGGTCTATTCCTCCGCATCCACAACACCTCCCCTTTTTTTGAAGATCCGGAGTTGATATCCGGATTTTGAAATTTTCTGGGTTCATCCTCCCCACGAAATAATGTTGGGTCCTCATATTCCCAAGTTAGAATTAATTTGACTTTATTTAACACATAATTGTCAGATTGAACAGAGAAGTCACTGAAAGTGATTAAATAGTGGGGATCAATGTCGCTTGATATGAGGTCATCAACGTTTGATTCTTCTGGAACATTATCATGGGATTTGTTGAAAATCTCATTTGTAAACAGTTGATCACTGAGATAATCAACATCTATCAAAATTGTATTAGATTTCTGATCATCATTTGATGCATCTAACACATTTTCTGGTACAAGAGGATCTAGATAATAAGATTCGTCAGAATCTCCTGTTGTTGAATGATGAGGACCATTTGAAACAGCTGGATTCAGTGTACTGCACGATTTGTTCCCTGTTCCGTTGTGGGCGGGTACTGCAATTAATTTATGAGCATTTAATGAGAGATCTTCCTGTGAGCTGGGTACAACACTGTCTGTACACGTCTCAGGAACAGTGGGATTTGAACCCACGACAGGGAATGTTTCTGAATTTGACATTTCTGGACAACTGGGCGGATCATGAATAACTTTCTCGTTTACATCACTGGTCGTCCGGGATTCACAGAGGCTTTTATAAACAGCTTCATATGTTCTGCAGTTGTTTTCCAGCTCAGTCTGCAGATGAGAAATGAACTTACCAACTTCTGTTGCATTTCCGAAACATGGAAAATTTACCAACAGTGTGCGTAAATTTTCTAAAAAATTCAACTGGCTATTTTTGAAACACTGCTGTTGTTGCTCAAGCAGAAGCTGTAATTGGCCGGAAAACGTAGTCATTTTTTCTTTTCTGCACCAGCAATGAAAATTAACTGTAGGAATAATGACAAATGTTGCTCAAGGACGCTGATGATAAATCTGGACTCTGATTGGTCGAAACAATTAGCCTGAATCTCGTCCAATTACAAGGTTCAAAATTTTTATCCCATACCGTCGCCAATTGTTATGGCTTTAAGTTGGGGTCGATTTTTATCTTTTGTTATCGATCGACTACAGTGACACGTAAACACGAACGAACGGCCTACAGTTCTGATTGGTCCTGCTTCCCTGTCCAGCCCAGTCAGTTGAGTCCAGAACACAAGCCACAGCCTCGGAGATATGAATCATTATATTTCAAACATACCCTATTTATATACTAACCAAGCATACCACATCGTACCATAGAATAGAAAACAACATTTTGTACAATATTCAACAAGTGAACAGATATCGACCAATAGGAATGTCCATTTAAAGTCCAAGGACACCATTGGACTTAACATTATAATTATTGGTCTATTCCTCCGCATCCACAACACCTCCCCTTTTTTTGAAGATCCGGAGTTGATATCCGGATTTTGAAATTTTCTGGGTTCATCCTCCCCCACGAAATAATGTTGGGTCCTCATATTCCCAAGTTAGAATTAATTTGACTTTATTTAACACATAATTGTCAGATTGAACAGAGAAGTCACTGAAAGTGATTAAATAGTGGGGATCAATGTCGCTTGATATGAGGTCATCAACGTTTGATTCTTCTGGAACATTATCATGGGATTTGTTGAAAATCTCATTTGTAAACAGTTGATCACTGAGATAATCAACATCTATCAAAATTGTATTAGATTTCTGATCATCATTTGATGCATCTAACACATTTTCTGGTACAAGAGGATCTAGATAATAAGATTCGTCAGAATCTCCTGTTGTTGAATGATGAGGACCATTTGAAACAGCTGGATTCAGTGTACTGCACGATTTGTTCCCTGTTCCGTTGTGGGCGGGTACTGCAATTAATTTATGAGCATTTAATGAGAGATCTTCCTGTGAGCTGGGTACAACACTGTCTGTACACGTCTCAGGAACAGTGGGATTTGAACCCACGACAGGGAATGTTTCTGAATTTGACATTTCTGGACAACTGGGCGGATCATGAATAACTTTCTCGTTTACATCACTGGTCGTCCGGGATTCACAGAGGCTTTTATAAACAGCTTCATATGTTCTGCAGTTGTTTTCCAGCTCAGTCTGCAGATGAGAAATGAACTTACCAACTTCTGTTGCATTTCCGAAACATGGAAAATTTACCAACAGTGTGCGTAAATTTTCTAAAAAATTCAACTGGCTATTTTTGAAACACTGCTGTTGTTGCTCAAGCAGAAGCTGTAATTGGCCGGAAAACGTAGTCATTTTTTTCTTTTCTGCACCAGCAATGAAAATTAACTGTAGGAATAATGACAAATGTTGCTCAAGGACGCTGATGATAAATCTGGACTCTGATTGGTCGAAACAATTAGCCTGAATCTCGTCCAATTACAAGGTTCAAAATTTTTATCCCATACCGTCGCCAATTGTTATGGCTTTAAGTTGGGGTCGATTTTTATCTTTTGTTATCGATCGACTACAGTGACACGTAAACACGAACGAACGGCCTACAGTTCTGATTGGTCCTGCTTCCCTGTCCAGCCCAGTCAGTTGAGTCCAGAACACAAGCCACAGCCTCGGAGATATGAATCATTATATTTCAAACATACCCTATTTATATACTAACCAAGCATACCACATCGTACCATAGAATAGAAAACAACATTTTGTACAATATTCAACAAGTGAACAGATATCGACCAATAGGGAATGTCCATTTAAAGTCCAAGGACACCATTGGACTTAACATTATAATTATTGGTCTATTCCTCCGCATCCACAACACCTCCCCTTTTTTTGAAGATCCGGAGTTGATATCCGGATTTTGAAATTTTCTGGGTTCATCCTCCCCACGAAATAATGTTGGGTCCTCATATTCCCAAGTTAGAATTAATTTGACTTTATTTAACACATAATTGTCAGATTGAACAGAGAAGTCACTGAAAGTGATTAAATAGTGGGGATCAATGTCGCTTGATATGAGGTCATCAACGTTTGATTCTTCTGGAACATTATCATGGGATTTGTTGAAAATCTCATTTGTAAACAGTTGATCACTGAGATAATCAACATCTATCAAAATTGTATTAGATTTCTGATCATCATTTGATGCATCTAACACATTTTCTGGTACAAGAGGATCTAGATAATAAGATTCGTCAGAATCTCCTGTTGTTGAATGATGAGGACCATTTGAAACAGCTGGATTCAGTGTACTGCACGATTTGTTCCCTGTTCCGTTGTGGGCGGGTACTGCAATTAATTTATGAGCATTTAATGAGAGATCTTCCTGTGAGCTGGGTACAACACTGTCTGTACACGTCTCAGGAACAGTGGGATTTGAACCCACGACAGGGAATGTTTCTGAATTTGACATTTCTGGACAACTGGGCGGATCATGAATAACTTTCTCGTTTACATCACTGGTCGTCCGGGATTCACAGAGGCTTTTATAAACAGCTTCATATGTTCTGCAGTTGTTTTCCAGCTCAGTCTGCAGATGAGAAATGAACTTACCAACTTCTGTTGCATTTCCGAAACATGGAAAATTTACCAACAGTGTGCGTAAATTTTCTAAAAATTCAACTGGCTATTTTTGAAACACTGCTGTTGTTGCTCAAGCAGAAGCTGTAATTGGCCGGAAAACGTAGTCATTTTTTTCTTTTCTGCACCAGCAATGAAAATTAACTGTAGGAATAATGACAAATGTTGCTCAAGGACTCTGATGATAAATCTGGACTCTGATTGGTCGAAACAATTAGCCTGAATCTCGTCCAATTACAAGGTTCAAAATTTTTATCCCATACCGTCGCCAATTGTTATGGCTTTAAGTTGGGGTCGATTTTTATCTTTTGTTATCGATCGACTACAGTGACACGTAAACACGAACGAACGGCCTACAGTTCTGATTGGTCCTGCTTCCCTGTCCAGCCCAGTCAGTTGAGTCCAGAACACAAGCCACAGCCTCGGAGATATGAATCATTATATTTCAAACATACCCTATTTATATACTAACCAAGCATACCACATCGTACCATAGAATAGAAAACAACATTTTGTACAATATTCAACAAGTGAACAGATATCGACCAATAGGAATGTCCATTTAAAGTCCAAGGACACCATTGGACTTAACATTATAATTATTGGTCTATTCCTCCGCATCCACAACACCTCCCCTTTTTTTGAAGATCCGGAGTTGATATCCGGATTTTGAAATTTTCTGGGTTCATCCTCCCCCACGAAATAATGTTGGGTCCTCATATTCCCAAGTTAGAATTAATTTGACTTTATTTAACACATAATTGTCAGATTGAACAGAGAAGTCACTGAAAGTGATTAAATAGTGGGGATCAATGTCGCTTGATATGAGGTCATCAACGTTTGATTCTTCTGGAACATTATCATGGGATTTGTTGAAAATCTCATTTGTAAACAGTTGATCACTGAGATAATCAACATCTATCAAAATTGTATTAGATTTCTGATCATCATTTGATGCATCTAACACATTTTCTGGTACAAGAGGATCTAGATAATAAGATTCGTCAGAATCTCCTGTTGTTGAATGATGAGGACCATTTGAAACAGCTGGATTCAGTGTACTGCACGATTTGTTCCCTGTTCCGTTGTGGGCGGGTACTGCAATTAATTTATGAGCATTTAATGAGAGATCTTCCTGTGAGCTGGGTACAACACTGTCTGTACACGTCTCAGGAACAGTGGGATTTGAACCCACGACAGGGAATGTTTCTGAATTTGACATTTCTGGACAACTGGGCGGATCATGAATAACTTTCTCGTTTACATCACTGGTCGTCCGGGATTCACAGAGGCTTTTATAAACAGCTTCATATGTTCTGCAGTTGTTTTCCAGCTCAGTCTGCAGATGAGAAATGAACTTACCAACTTCTGTTGCATTTCCGAAACATGGAAAATTTACCAACAGTGTGCGTAAATTTTCTAAAAAATTCAACTGGCTATTTTTGAAACACTGCTGTTGTTGCTCAAGCAGAAGCTGTAATTGGCCGGAAAACGTAGTCATTTTTTTCTTTTCTGCACCAGCAATGAAAATTAACTGTAGGAATAATGACAAATGTTGCTCAAGGACGCTGATGATAAATCTGGACTCTGATTGGTCGAAACAATTAGCCTGAATCTCGTCCAATTACAAGGTTCAAAATTTTTATCCCATACCGTCGCCAATTGTTATGGCTTTAAGTTGGGGTCGATTTTTATCTTTTGTTATCGATCGACTACAGTGACACGTAAACACGAACGAACGGCCTACAGTTCTGATTGGTCCTGCTTCCCTGTCCAGCCCAGTCAGTTGAGTCCAGAACACAAGCCACAGCCTCGGAGATATGAATCATTATATTTCAAACATACCCTATTTATATACTAACCAAGCATACCACATCGTACCATAGAATAGAAAACAACATTTTGTACAATATTCAACAAGTGAACAGATATCGACCAATAGGAATGTCCATTTAAAGTCCAAGGACACCATTGGACTTAACATTATAATTATTGGTCTATTCCTCCGCATCCACAACACCTCCCCTTTTTTGAAGATCCGGAGTTGATATCCGGATTTTGAAATTTTCTGGGTTCATCCTCCCCACGAAATAATGTTGGGTCCTCATATTCCCAAGTTAGAATTAATTTGACTTTATTTAACACATAATTGTCAGATTGAACAGAGAAGTCACTGAAAGTGATTAAATAGTGGGGATCAATGTCGCTTGATATGAGGTCATCAACGTTTGATTCTTCTGGAACATTATCATGGGATTTGTTGAAAATCTCATTTGTAAACAGTTGATCACTGAGATAATCAACATCTATCAAAATTGTATTAGATTTCTGATCATCATTTGATGCATCTAACACATTTTCTGGTACAAGAGGATCTAGATAATAAGATTCGTCAGAATCTCCTGTTGTTGAATGATGAGGACCATTTGAAACAGCTGGATTCAGTGTACTGCACGATTTGTTCCCTGTTCCGTTGTGGGCGGGTACTGCAATTAATTTATGAGCATTTAATGAGAGATCTTCCTGTGAGCTGGGTACAACACTGTCTGTACACGTCTCAGGAACAGTGGGATTTGAACCCACGACAGGGAATGTTTCTGAATTTGACATTTCTGGACAACTGGGCGGATCATGAATAACTTTCTCGTTTACATCACTGGTCGTCCGGGATTCACAGAGGCTTTTATAAACAGCTTCATATGTTCTGCAGTTGTTTTCCAGCTCAGTCTGCAGATGAGAAATGAACTTACCAACTTCTGTTGCATTTCCGAAACATGGAAAATTTACCAACAGTGTGCGTAAATTTTCTAAAAATTCAACTGGCTATTTTTGAAACACTGCTGTTGTTGCTCAAGCAGAAGCTGTAATTGGCCGGAAAACGTAGTCATTTTTTTCTTTTCTGCACCAGCAATGAAAATTAACTGTAGGAATAATGACAAATGTTGCTCAAGGACGCTGATGATAAATCTGGACTCTGATTGGTCGAAACAATTAGCCTGAATCTCGTCCAATTACAAGGTTCAAAATTTTTATCCCATACCGTCGCCAATTGTTATGGCTTTAAGTTGGGGTCGATTTTTATCTTTTGTTATCGATCGACTACAGTGACACGTAAACACGAACGAACGGCCTACAGTTCTGATTGGTCCTGCTTCCCTGTCCAGCCCAGTCAGTTGAGTCCAGAACACAAGCCACAGCCTCGGAGATATGAATCATTATATTTCAAACATACCCTATTTATATACTAACCAAGCATACCACATCGTACCATAGAATAGAAAACAACATTTTGTACAATATTCAACAAGTGAACAGATATCGACCAATAGGGAATGTCCATTTAAAGTCCAAGGACACCATTGGACTTAACATTATAATTATTGGTCTATTCCTCCGCATCCACAACACCTCCCCTTTTTTTGAAGATCCGGAGTTGATATCCGGATTTTGAAATTTTCTGGGTTCATCCTCCCCCACGAAATAATGTTGGGTCCTCATATTCCCAAGTTAGAATTAATTTGACTTTATTTAACACATAATTGTCACATTGAACAGAGAAGTCACTGAAAGTGATTAAATAGTGGGGATCAATGTCGCTTGATATGAGGTCATCAACGTTTGATTCTTCTGGAACATTATCATGGGATTTGTTGAAAATCTCATTTGTAAACAGTTGATCACTGAGATAATCAACATCTATCAAAATTGTATTAGATTTCTGATCATCATTTGATGCATCTAACACATTTTCTGGTACAAGAGGATCTAGATAATAAGATTCGTCAGAATCTCCTGTTGTTGAATGATGAGGACCATTTGAAACAGCTGGATTCAGTGTACTGCACGATTTGTTCCCTGTTCCGTTGTGGGCGGGTACTGCAATTAATTTATGAGCATTTAATGAGAGATCTTCCTGTGAGCTGGGTACAACACTGTCTGTACACGTCTCAGGAACAGTGGGATTTGAACCCACGACAGGGAATGTTTCTGAATTTGACATTTCTGGACAACTGGGCGGATCATGAATAACTTTCTCGTTTACATCACTGGTCGTCCGGGATTCACAGAGGCTTTTATAAACAGCTTCATATGTTCTGCAGTTGTTTTCCAGCTCAGTCTGCAGATGAGAAATGAACTTACCAACTTCTGTTGCATTTCCGAAACATGGAAAATTTACCAACAGTGTGCGTAAATTTTCTAAAAAATTCAACTGGCTATTTTTGAAACACTGCTGTTGTTGCTCAAGTAGAAGCTGTAATTCACCGGAAAAGGTAGTCATTTTTTCTTTTCTGCACCAGCAATGAAAATTAACTGTAGGAATAATGACAAATGTTGCTCAAGGACGCTGATGATAAATCTGGACTCTGATTGGTCGAAACAATTAGCCTGAATCTCGTCCAATTACAAGGTTCAAAATTTTTATCCCATACCGTCGCCAATTGTTATGGCTTTAAGTTGGGGTCGATTTTTATCTTTTGTTATCGATCGACTACAGTGACACGTAAACACGAACGAACGGCCTACAGTTCTGATTGGTCCTGCTTCCCTGTCCAGCCCAGTCAGTTGAGTCCAGAACACAAGCCACAGCCTCGGAGATATGAATCATTATATTTCAAACATACCCTATTTATATACTAACCAAGCATACCACATCGTACCATAGAATAGAAAACAACATTTTGTACAATATTCAACAAGTGAACAGATATCGACCAATAGGAATGTCCATTTAAAGTCCAAGGACACCATTGGACTTAACATTATAATTATTGGTCTATTCCTCCGCATCCACAACACCTCCCCTTTTTTTTGAAGATCCGGAGTTGATATCCGGATTTTGAAATTTTCTGGGTTCATCCTCCCCCACGAAATAATGTTGGGTCCTCATATTCCCAAGTTAGAATTAATTTGACTTTATTTAACACATAATTGTCACATTGAACAGAGAAGTCACTGAAAGTGATTAAATAGTGGGGATCAATGTCGCTTGATATGAGGTCATCAACGTTTGATTCTTCTGGAACATTATCATGGGATTTGTTGAAAATCTCATTTGTAAACAGTTGATCACTGAGATAATCAACATCTATCAAAATTGTATTAGATTTCTGATCATCATTTGATGCATCTAACACATTTTCTGGTACAAGAGGATCTAGATAATAAGATTCGTCAGAATCTCCTGTTGTTGAATGATGAGGACCATTTGAAACAGCTGGATTCAGTGTACTGCACGATTTGTTCCCTGTTCCGTTGTGGGCGGGTACTGCAATTAATTTATGAGCATTTAATGAGAGATCTTCCTGTGAGCTGGGTACAACACTGTCTGTACACGTCTCAGGAACAGTGGGATTTGAACCCACGACAGGGAATGTTTCTGAATTTGACATTTCTGGACAACTGGGCGGATCATGAATAACTTTCTCGTTTACATCACTGGTCGTCCGGGATTCACAGAGGCTTTTATAAACAGCTTCATATGTTCTGCAGTTGTTTTCCAGCTCAGTCTGCAGATGAGAAATGAACTTACCAACTTCTGTTGCATTTCCGAAACATGGAAAATTTACCAACAGTGTGCGTAAATTTTCTAAAAAATTCAACTGGCTATTTTTGAAACACTGCTGTTGTTGCTCAAGCAGAAGCTGTAATTGGCCGGAAAACGTAGTCATTTTTTCTTTTCTGCACCAGCAATGAAAATTAACTGTAGGAATAATGACAAATGTTGCTCAAGGACGCTGATGATAAATCTGGACTCTGATTGGTCGAAACAATTAGCCTGAATCTCGTCCAATTACAAGGTTCAAAATTTTTATCCCATACCGTCGCCAATTGTTATGGCTTTAAGTTGGGGTCGATTTTTATCTTTTGTTATCGATCGACTACAGTGACACGTAAACACGAACGAACGGCCTACAGTTCTGATTGGTCCTGCTTCCCTGTCCAGCCCAGTCAGTTGAGTCCAGAACACAAGCCACAGCCTCGGAGATATGAATCATTATATTTCAAACATACCCTATTTATATACTAACCAAGCATACCACATCGTACCATAGAATAGAAAACAACATTTTGTACAATATTCAACAAGTGAACAGATATCGACCAATAGGGAATGTCCATTTAAAGTCCAAGGACACCATTGGACTTAACATTATAATTATTGGTCTATTCCTCCGCATCCACAACACCTCCCCTTTTTTTTGAAGATCCGGAGTTGATATCCGGATTTTGAAATTTTCTGGGTTCATCCTCCCCCACGAAATAATGTTGGGTCCTCATATTCCCAAGTTAGAATTAATTTGACTTTATTTAACACATAATTGTCAGATTGAACAGAGAAGTCACTGAAAGTGATTAAATAGTGGGGATCAATGTCGCTTGATATGAGGTCATCAACGTTTGATTCTTCTGGAACATTATCATGGGATTTGTTGAAAATCTCATTTGTAAACAGTTGATCACTGAGATAATCAACATCTATCAAAATTGTATTAGATTTCTGATCATCATTTGATGCATCTAACACATTTTCTGGTACAAGAGGATCTAGATAATAAGATTCGTCAGAATCTCCTGTTGTTGAATGATGAGGACCATTTGAAACAGCTGGATTCAGTGTACTGCACGATTTGTTCCCTGTTCCGTTGTGGGCGGGTACTGCAATTAATTTATGAGCATTTAATGAGAGATCTTCCTGTGAGCTGGGTACAACACTGTCTGTACACGTCTCAGGAACAGTGGGATTTGAACCCACGACAGGGAATGTTTCTGAATTTGACATTTCTGGACAACTGGGCGGATCATGAATAACTTTCTCGTTTACATCACTGGTCGTCCGGGATTCACAGAGGCTTTTATAAACAGCTTCATATGTTCTGCAGTTGTTTTCCAGCTCAGTCTGCAGATGAGAAATGAACTTACCAACTTCTGTTGCATTTCCGAAACATGGAAAATTTACCAACAGTGTGCGTAAATTTTCTAAAAAATTCAACTGGCTATTTTTGAAACACTGCTGTTGTTGCTCAAGCAGAAGCTGTAATTGGCCGGAAAACGTAGTCATTTTTTTCTTTTCTGCACCAGCAATGAAAATTAACTGTAGGAATAATGACAAATGTTGCTCAAGGACGCTGATGATAAATCTGGACTCTGATTGGTCGAAACAATTAGCCTGAATCTCGTCCAATTACAAGGTTCAAAATTTTTATCCCATACCGTCGCCAATTGTTATGGCTTTAAGTTGGGGTCGATTTTTATCTTTTGTTATCGATCGACTACAGTGACACGTAAACACGAACGAACGGCCTACAGTTCTGATTGGTCCTGCTTCCCTGTCCAGCCCAGTCAGTTGAGTCCAGAACACAAGCCACAGCCTCGGAGATATGAATCATTATATTTCAAACATACCCTATTTATATACTAACCAAGCATACCACATCGTACCATAGAATAGAAAACAACATTTTGTACAATATTCAACAAGTGAACAGATATCGACCAATAGGAATGTCCATTTAAAGTCCAAGGACACCATTGGACTTAACATTATAATTATTGGTCTATTCCTCCGCATCCACAACACCTCCCCTTTTTTTTGAAGATCCGGAGTTGATATCCGGATTTTGAAATTTTCTGGGTTCATCCTCCCCACGAAATAATGTTGGGTCCTCATATTCCCAAGTTAGAATTAATTTGACTTTATTTAACACATAATTGTCAGATTGAACAGAGAAGTCACTGAAAGTGATTAAATAGTGGGGATCAATGTCGCTTGATATGAGGTCATCAACGTTTGATTCTTCTGGAACATTATCATGGGATTTGTTGAAAATCTCATTTGTAAACAGTTGATCACTGAGATAATCAACATCTATCAAAATTGTATTAGATTTCTGATCATCATTTGATGCATCTAACACATTTTCTGGTACAAGAGGATCTAGATAATAAGATTCGTCAGAATCTCCTGTTGTTGAATGATGAGGACCATTTGAAACAGCTGGATTCAGTGTACTGCACGATTTGTTCCCTGTTCCGTTGTGGGCGGGTACTGCAATTAATTTATGAGCATTTAATGAGAGATCTTCCTGTGAGCTGGGTACAACACTGTCTGTACACGTCTCAGGAACAGTGGGATTTGAACCCACGACAGGGAATGTTTCTGAATTTGACATTTCTGGACAACTGGGCGGATCATGAATAACTTTCTCGTTTACATCACTGGTCGTCCGGGATTCACAGAGGCTTTTATAAACAGCTTCATATGTTCTGCAGTTGTTTTCCAGCTCAGTCTGCAGATGAGAAATGAACTTACCAACTTCTGTTGCATTTCCGAAACATGGAAAATTTACCAACAGTGTGCGTAAATTTTCTAAAAATTCAACTGGCTATTTTTGAAACACTGCTGTTGTTGCTCAAGCAGAAGCTGTAATTGGCCGGAAAACGTAGTCATTTTTTTCTTTTCTGCACCAGCAATGAAAATTAACTGTAGGAATAATGACAAATGTTGCTCAAGGACTCTGATGATAAATCTGGACTCTGATTGGTCGAAACAATTAGCCTGAATCTCGTCCAATTACAAGGTTCAAAATTTTTATCCCATACCGTCGCCAATTGTTATGGCTTTAAGTTGGGGTCGATTTTTATCTTTTGTTATCGATCGACTACAGTGACACGTAAACACGAACGAACGGCCTACAGTTCTGATTGGTCCTGCTTCCCTGTCCAGCCCAGTCAGTTGAGTCCAGAACACAAGCCACAGCCTCGGAGATATGAATCATTATATTTCAAACATACCCTATTTATATACTAACCAAGCATACCACATCGTACCATAGAATAGAAAACAACATTTTGTACAATATTCAACAAGTGAACAGATATCGACCAATAGGAAATGTCCATTTAAAGTCCAAGGACACCATTGGACTTAACATGATAATTATTGGTCTATTCCTCCGCATCCACAACACCTCCCCTTTTTTTTGAAGATCCGGAGTTGATATCCGGATTTTGAAATTTTCTGGGTTCATCCTCCCCCACGAAATAATGTTGGGTCCTCATATTCCCAAGTTAGAATTAATTTGACTTTATTTAACACATAATTGTCAGATTGAACAGAGAAGTCACTGAAAGTGATTAAATAGTGGGGATCAATGTCGCTTGATATGAGGTCATCAACGTTTGATTCTTCTGGAACATTATCATGGGATTTGTTGAAAATCTCATTTGTAAACAGTTGATCACTGAGATAATCAACATCTATCAAAATTGTATTAGATTTCTGATCATCATTTGATGCATCTAACACATTTTCTGGTACAAGAGGATCTAGATAATAAGATTCGTCAGAATCTCCTGTTGTTGAATGATGAGGACCATTTGAAACAGCTGGATTCAGTGTACTGCACGATTTGTTCCTGTTCCGTTGTGGGCGGGTACTGCAATTAATTTATGAGCATTTAATGAGAGATCTTCCTGTGAGCTGGGTACAACACTGTCTGTACACGTCTCAGGAACAGTGGGATTTGAACCCACGACAGGGAATGTTTCTGAATTTGACATTTCTGGACAACTGGGCGGATCATGAATAACTTTCTCGTTTACATCACTGGTCGTCCGGGATTCACAGAGGCTTTTATAAACAGCTTCATATGTTCTGCAGTTGTTTTCCAGCTCAGTCTGCAGATGAGAAATGAACTTACCAACTTCTGTTGCATTTCCGAAACATGGAAAATTTACCAACAGTGTGCGTAAATTTTCTAAAAAATTTAACTGGCTATTTTTGAAACACTGCTGTTGTTGCTCAAGCAGAAGCTGTAATTGGCCGGAAAACGTAGTCATTTTTTTCTTTTCTGCACCAGCAATGAAAATTAACTGTAGGAATAATGACAAATGTTGCTCAAGGACGCTGATGATAAATCTGGACTCAGATTGGTCGAAACAATTAGCCTGAATCTCGTCCAATTACAAGGTTCAAAATTTTTCTCCATCCCCGTCGCCAATTGTTATGGCTTTAAGTTGCGGTCGATTTTTATCTTTTGTTATCGATCGACTACAGTGACACGTAAACACGAACGAACGGCCTACAGTTCTGATTGGTCCTGCTTCCCTGTCCAGCCCAGTCAGTTGAGTCCAGAACACAAGCCACAGCCTCGGAGATATGAATCATTATATTTCAAACATACCCTATTTATATACTAACCAAGCATACCACATCGTACCATAGAATAGAAAACAACATTTTGTACAATATTCAACAAGTGAACAGATATCGACCAATAGGGAATGTCCATTTAAAGTCCAAGGACACCATTGGACTTAACATTATAATTATTGGTCTATTCCTCCGCATCCACAACACCTCCCCTTTTTTTGAAGATCCGGAGTTGATATCCGGATTTTGAAATTTTCTGGGTTCATCCTCCCCACGAAATAATGTTGGGTCCTCATATTCCCAAGTTAGAATTAATTTGACTTTATTTAACACATAATTGTCAGATTGAACAGAGAAGTCACTGAAAGTGATTAAATAGTGGGGATCAATGTCGCTTGATATGAGGTCATCAACGTTTGATTCTTCTGGAACATTATCATGGGATTTGTTGAAAATCTCATTTGTAAACAGTTGATCACTGAGATAATCAACATCTATCAAAATTGTATTAGATTTCTGATCATCATTTGATGCATCTAACACATTTTCTGGTACAAGAGGATCTAGATAATAAGATTCGTCAGAATCTCCTGTTGTTGAATGATGAGGACCATTTGAAACAGCTGGATTCAGTGTACTGCACGATTTGTTCCCTGTTCCGTTGTGGGCGGGTACTGCAATTAATTTATGAGCATTTAATGAGAGATCTTCCTGTGAGCTGGGTACAACACTGTCTGTACACGTCTCAGGAACAGTGGGATTTGAACCCACGACAGGGAATGTTTCTGAATTTGACATTTCTGGACAACTGGGCGGATCATGAATAACTTTCTCGTTTACATCACTGGTCGTCCGGGATTCACAGAGGCTTTTATAAACAGCTTCATATGTTCTGCAGTTGTTTTCCAGCTCAGTCTGCAGATGAGAAATGAACTTACCAACTTCTGTTGCATTTCCGAAACATGGAAAATTTACCAACAGTGTGCGTAAATTTTCTAAAAATTCAACTGGCTATTTTTGAAACACTGCTGTTGTTGCTCAAGCAGAAGCTGTAATTGGCCGGAAAACGTAGTCATTTTTTCTTTTCTGCACCAGCAATGAAAATTAACTGTAGGAATAATGACAAATGTTGCTCAAGGACGCTGATGATAAATCTGGACTCTGATTGGTCGAAACAATTAGCCTGAATCTCGTCCAATTACAAGGTTCAAAATTTTTATCCCATACCGTCGCCAATTGTTATGGCTTTAAGTTGGGGTCGATTTTTATCTTTTGTTATCGATCGACTACAGTGACACGTAAACACGAACGAACGGCCTACAGTTCTGATTGGTCCTGCTTCCCTGTCCAGCCCAGTCAGTTGAGTCCAGAACACAAGCCACAGCCTCGGAGATATGAATCATTATATTTCAAACATACCCTATTTATATACTAACCAAGCATACCACATCGTACCATAGAATAGAAAACAACATTTTGTACAATATTCAACAAGTGAACAGATATCGACCAATAGGGAATGTCCATTTAAAGTCCAAGGACACCATTGGACTTAACATTATAATTATTGGTCTATTCCTCCGCATCCACAACACCTCCCCTTTTTTTGAAGATCCGGAGTTGATATCCGGATTTTGAAATTTTCTGGGTTCATCCTCCCCCACGAAATAATGTTGGGTCCTCATATTCCCAAGTTAGAATTAATTTGACTTTATTTAACACATAATTGTCAGATTGAACAGAGAAGTCACTGAAAGTGATTAAATAGTGGGGATCAATGTCGCTTGATATGAGGTCATCAACGTTTGATTCTTCTGGAACATTATCATGGGATTTGTTGAAAATCTCATTTGTAAACAGTTGATCACTGAGATAATCAACATCTATCAAAATTGTATTAGATTTCTGATCATCATTTGATGCATCTAACACATTTTCTGGTACAAGAGGATCTAGATAATAAGATTCGTCAGAATCTCCTGTTGTTGAATGATGAGGACCATTTGAAACAGCTGGATTCAGTGTACTGCACGATTTGTTCCCTGTTCCGTTGTGGGCGGGTACTGCAATTAATTTATGAGCATTTAATGAGAGATCTTCCTGTGAGCTGGGTACAACACTGTCTGTACACGTCTCAGGAACAGTGGGATTTGAACCCACGACAGGGAATGTTTCTGAATTTGACATTTCTGGACAACTGGGCGGATCATGAATAACTTTCTCGTTTACATCACTGGTCGTCCGGGATTCACAGAGGCTTTTATAAACAGCTTCATATGTTCTGCAGTTGTTTTCCAGCTCAGTCTGCAGATGAGAAATGAACTTACCAACTTCTGTTGCATTTCCGAAACATGGAAAATTTACCAACAGTGTGCGTAAATTTTCTAAAAATTCAACTGGCTATTTTTGAAACACTGCTGTTGTTGCTCAAGCAGAAGCTGTAATTGGCCGGAAAACGTAGTCATTTTTTTTCTTTTCTGCACCAGCAATGAAAATTAACTGTAGGAATAATGACAAATGTTGCTCAAGGACGCTGATGATAAATCTGGACTCTGATTGGTCGAAACAATTAGCCTGAATCTCGTCCAATTACAAGGTTCAAAATTTTTATCCCATACCGTCGCCAATTGTTATGGCTTTAAGTTGGGGTCGATTTTTATCTTTTGTTATCGATCGACTACAGTGACACGTAAACACGAACGAACGGCCTACAGTTCTGATTGGTCCTGCTTCCCTGTCCAGCCCAGTCAGTTGAGTCCAGAACACAAGCCACAGCCTCGGAGATATGAATCATTATATTTCAAACATACCCTATTTATATACTAACCAAGCATACCACATCGTACCATAGAATAGAAAACAACATTTTGTACAATATTCAACAAGTGAACAGATATCGACCAATAGGGAATGTCCATTTAAAGTCCAAGGACACCATTGGACTTAACATTATAATTATTGGTCTATTCCTCCGCATCCACAACACCTCCCCTTTTTTTGAAGATCCGGAGTTGATATCCGGATTTTGAAATTTTCTGGGTTCATCCTCCCCACGAAATAATGTTGGGTCCTCATATTCCCAAGTTAGAATTAATTTGACTTTATTTAACACATAATTGTCAGATTGAACAGAGAAGTCACTGAAAGTGATTAAATAGTGGGGATCAATGTCGCTTGATATGAGGTCATCAACGTTTGATTCTTCTGGAACATTATCATGGGATTTGTTGAAAATCTCATTTGTAAACAGTTGATCACTGAGATAATCAACATCTATCAAAATTGTATTAGATTTCTGATCATCATTTGATGCATCTAACACATTTTCTGGTACAAGAGGATCTAGATAATAAGATTCGTCAGAATCTCCTGTTGTTGAATGATGAGGACCATTTGAAACAGCTGGATTCAGTGTACTGCACGATTTGTTCCCTGTTCCGTTGTGGGCGGGTACTGCAATTAATTTATGAGCATTTAATGAGAGATCTTCCTGTGAGCTGGGTACAACACTGTCTGTACACGTCTCAGGAACAGTGGGATTTGAACCCACGACAGGGAATGTTTCTGAATTTGACATTTCTGGACAACTGGGCGGATCATGAATAACTTTCTCGTTTACATCACTGGTCGTCCGGGATTCACAGAGGCTTTTATAAACAGCTTCATATGTTCTGCAGTTGTTTTCCAGCTCAGTCTGCAGATGAGAAATGAACTTACCAACTTCTGTTGCATTTCCGAAACATGGAAAATTTACCAACAGTGTGCGTAAATTTTCTAAAAATTCAACTGGCTATTTTTGAAACACTGCTGTTGTTGCTCAAGCAGAAGCTGTAATTGGCCGGAAAACGTAGTCATTTTTTTCTTTTCTGCACCAGCAATGAAAATTAACTGTAGGAATAATGACAAATGTTGCTCAAGGACGCTGATGATAAATCTGGACTCTGATTGGTCGAAACAATTAGCCTGAATCTCGTCCAATTACAAGGTTCAAAATTTTTATCCCATACCGTCGCCAATTGTTATGGCTTTAAGTTGGGGTCGATTTTTATCTTTTGTTATCGATCGACTACAGTGACACGTAAACACGAACGAACGGCCTACAGTTCTGATTGGTCCTGCTTCCCTGTCCAGCCCAGTCAGTTGAGTCCAGAACACAAGCCACAGCCTCGGAGATATGAATCATTATATTTCAAACATACCCTATTTATATACTAACCAAGCATACCACATCGTACCATAGAATAGAAAACAACATTTTGTACAATATTCAACAAGTGAACAGATATCGACCAATAGGGAATGTCCATTTAAAGTCCAAGGACACCATTGGACTTAACATTATAATTATTGGTCTATTCCTCCGCATCCACAACACCTCCCCTTTTTTTGAAGATCCGGAGTTGATATCCGGATTTTGAAATTTTCTGGGTTCATCCTCCCCACGAAATAATGTTGGGTCCTCATATTCCCAAGTTAGAATTAATTTGACTTTATTTAACACATAATTGTCAGATTGAACAGAGAAGTCACTGAAAGTGATTAAATAGTGGGGATCAATGTCGCTTGATATGAGGTCATCAACGTTTGATTCTTCTGGAACATTATCATGGGATTTGTTGAAAATCTCATTTGTAAACAGTTGATCACTGAGATAATCAACATCTATCAAAATTGTATTAGATTTCTGATCATCATTTGATGCATCTAACACATTTTCTGGTACAAGAGGATCTAGATAATAAGATTCGTCAGAATCTCCTGTTGTTGAATGATGAGGACCATTTGAAACAGCTGGATTCAGTGTACTGCACGATTTGTTCCCTGTTCCGTTGTGGGCGGGTACTGCAATTAATTTATGAGCATTTAATGAGAGATCTTCCTGTGAGCTGGGTACAACACTGTCTGTACACGTCTCAGGAACAGTGGGATTTGAACCCACGACAGGGAATGTTTCTGAATTTGACATTTCTGGACAACTGGGCGGATCATGAATAACTTTCTCGTTTACATCACTGGTCGTCCGGGATTCACAGAGGCTTTTATAAACAGCTTCATATGTTCTGCAGTTGTTTTCCAGCTCAGTCTGCAGATGAGAAATGAACTTACCAACTTCTGTTGCATTTCCGAAACATGGAAAATTTACCAACAGTGTGCGTAAATTTTCTAAAAATTCAACTGGCTATTTTTGAAACACTGCTGTTGTTGCTCAAGCAGAAGCTGTAATTGGCCGGAAAACGTAGTCATTTTTTCTTTTCTGCACCAGCAATGAAAATTAACTGTAGGAATAATGACAAATGTTGCTCAAGGACGCTGATGATAAATCTGGACTCTGATTGGTCGAAACAATTAGCCTGAATCTCGTCCAATTACAAGGTTCAAAATTTTTATCCCATACCGTCGCCAATTGTTATGGCTTTAAGTTGGGGTCGATTTTTATCTTTTGTTATCGATCGACTACAGTGACACGTAAACACGAACGAACGGCCTACAGTTCTGATTGGTCCTGCTTCCCTGTCCAGCCCAGTCAGTTGAGTCCAGAACACAAGCCACAGCCTCGGAGATATGAATCATTATATTTCAAACATACCCTATTTATATACTAACCAAGCATACCACATCGTACCATAGAATAGAAAACAACATTTTGTACAATATTCAACAAGTGAACAGATATCGACCAATAGGGAATGTCCATTTAAAGTCCAAGGACACCATTGGACTTAACATTATAATTATTGGTCTATTCCTCCGCATCCACAACACCTCCCCTTTTTTGAAGATCCGGAGTTGATATCCGGATTTTGAAATTTTCTGGGTTCATCCTCCCCACACGAAATAATGTTGGGTCCTCATATTCCCAAGTTAGAATTAATTTGACTTTATTTAACACATAATTGTCAGATTGAACAGAGAAGTCACTGAAAGTGATTAAATAGTGGGGATCAATGTCGCTTGATATGAGGTCATCAACGTTTGATTCTTCTGGAACATTATCATGGGATTTGTTGAAAATCTCATTTGTAAACAGTTGATCACTGAGATAATCAACATCTATCAAAATTGTATTAGATTTCTGATCATCATTTGATGCATCTAACACATTTTCTGGTACAAGAGGATCTAGATAATAAGATTCGTCAGAATCTCCTGTTGTTGAATGATGAGGACCATTTGAAACAGCTGGATTCAGTGTACTGCACGATTTGTTCCCTGTTCCGTTGTGGGCGGGTACTGCAATTAATTTATGAGCATTTAATGAGAGATCTTCCTGTGAGCTGGGTACAACACTGTCTGTACACGTCTCAGGAACAGTGGGATTTGAACCCACGACAGGGAATGTTTCTGAATTTGACATTTCTGGACAACTGGGCGGATCATGAATAACTTTCTCGTTTACATCACTGGTCGTCCGGGATTCACAGAGGCTTTTATAAACAGCTTCATATGTTCTGCAGTTGTTTTCCAGCTCAGTCTGCAGATGAGAAATGAACTTACCAACTTCTGTTGCATTTCCGAAACATGGAAAATTTACCAACAGTGTGCGTAAATTTTCTAAAAATTCAACTGGCTATTTTTGAAACACTGCTGTTGTTGCTCAAGCAGAAGCTGTAATTGGCCGGAAAACGTAGTCATTTTTTTCTTTTCTGCACCAGCAATGAAAATTAACTGTAGGAATAATGACAAATGTTGCTCAAGGACGCTGATGATAAATCTGGACTCTGATTGGTCGAAACAATTAGCCTGAATCTCGTCCAATTACAAGGTTCAAAATTTTTATCCCATACCGTCGCCAATTGTTATGGCTTTAAGTTGGGGTCGATTTTTATCTTTTGTTATCGATCGACTACAGTGACACGTAAACACGAACGAACGGCCTACAGTTCTGATTGGTCCTGCTTCCCTGTCCAGCCCAGTCAGTTGAGTCCAGAACACAAGCCACAGCCTCGGAGATATGAATCATTATATTTCAAACATACCCTATTTATATACTAACCAAGCATACCACATCGTACCATAGAATAGAAAACAACATTTTGTACAATATTCAACAAGTGAACAGATATCGACCAATAGGGAATGTCCATTTAAAGTCCAAGGACACCATTGGACTTAACATTATAATTATTGGTCTATTCCTCCGCATCCACAACACCTCCCCTTTTTTTTGAAGATCCGGAGTTGATATCCGGATTTTGAAATTTTCTGGGTTCATCCTCCCCACGAAATAATGTTGGGTCCTCATATTCCCAAGTTAGAATTAATTTGACTTTATTTAACACATAATTGTCAGATTGAACAGAGAAGTCACTGAAAGTGATTAAATAGTGGGGATCAATGTCGCTTGATATGAGGTCATCAACGTTTGATTCTTCTGGAACATTATCATGGGATTTGTTGAAAATCTCATTTGTAAACAGTTGATCACTGAGATAATCAACATCTATCAAAATTGTATTAGATTTCTGATCATCATTTGATGCATCTAACACATTTTCTGGTACAAGAGGATCTAGATAATAAGATTCGTCAGAATCTCCTGTTGTTGAATGATGAGGACCATTTGAAACAGCTGGATTCAGTGTACTGCACGATTTGTTCCCTGTTCCGTTGTGGGCGGGTACTGCAATTAATTTATGAGCATTTAATGAGAGATCTTCCTGTGAGCTGGGTACAACACTGTCTGTACACGTCTCAGGAACAGTGGGATTTGAACCCACGACAGGGAATGTTTCTGAATTTGACATTTCTGGACAACTGGGCGGATCATGAATAACTTTCTCGTTTACATCACTGGTCGTCCGGGATTCACAGAGGCTTTTATAAACAGCTTCATATGTTCTGCAGTTGTTTTCCAGCTCAGTCTGCAGATGAGAAATGAACTTACCAACTTCTGTTGCATTTCCGAAACATGGAAAATTTACCAACAGTGTGCGTAAATTTTCTAAAAAATTCAACTGGCTATTTTTGAAACACTGCTGTTGTTGCTCAAGCAGAAGCTGTAATTGGCCGGAAAACGTAGTCATTTTTTTCTTTTCTGCACCAGCAATGAAAATTAACTGTAGGAATAATGACAAATGTTGCTCAAGGACGCTGATGATAAATCTGGACTCTGATTGGTCGAAACAATTAGCCTGAATCTCGTCCAATTACAAGGTTCAAAATTTTTATCCCATACCGTCGCCAATTGTTATGGCTTTAAGTTGGGGTCGATTTTTATCTTTTGTTATCGATCGACTACAGTGACACGTAAACACGAACGAACGGCCTACAGTTCTGATTGGTCCTGCTTCCCTGTCCAGCCCAGTCAGTTGAGTCCAGAACACAAGCCACAGCCTCGGAGATATGAATCATTATATTTCAAACATACCCTATTTATATACTAACCAAGCATACCACATCGTACCATAGAATAGAAAACAACATTTTGTACAATATTCAACAAGTGAACAGATATCGACCAATAGGGAATGTCCATTTAAAGTCCAAGGACACCATTGGACTTAACATTATAATTATTGGTCTATTCCTCCGCATCCACAACAGCTATAAAACATAATTAGGTACTTGTGTGAGTGAATATTATGAGGTCAAGTTCATATTTCATATGATTGAATGGTCTGAATTGCCAGAGAAAATGTTTTTGGGGGACCTAAATTGGATTGTTATTTTAGTATTTAATTGTCTTTGGAAAAATAAGATGAAGAATAAATCTTTACAACATGGAAACCTAGTCTAAATGAGCTACACTAAGTGGTCTTTAGAATCTTTAAATTACATGGGTATAAAAAAATGAATTGCGAAAAGTATAAAATAGTTAGTAACCGTTAATATTCTTTCGATTTGCATGATTCAACCAGATTTGAATTCAGATGCGAAAACCTGGCTGGTTAGCTGATGTACTGAATTGCAAACAACTGTGACGTACCTATACAACAGACGATACTTGGTGTTTGTACTAGAGTTTAAATTAATTTATAGGCCGGGTCGTGTAGTCCGCTCAATATACAACTGAACGGTCGACCAGGTGTTTTGGCATGAAACAAACAACTGCTCGATTTAACAGAACTTTAACCAAAAACTAAAATAATAACACAGAAATTCACTTTTTCATACTTCGCTATCATGCGTATGGTGAGAGCTTTGGTATTCTTCTAATTCTTTTAGCAAACTTTTTCTGTTACTTTCCACTTCACTTAATTGTTCATTTGCTACATTCAATTTTTCTTGAGTTGTTTTCAATTGCCCAAATAGACTGTTTACTTTCTGTGCACTTTCTTCAATTGTTATTTGTGTTCGTTTAAATTCTTTGGACATACGATTTACAATTGAATCAGAGCGGTTTAGCTGTAAATAGGATGAATAAAACAAAATAAGTTTAGAAAGCAGTGTTTATTTTCACAGTATATTTGTTTTAGTGAAAACTACGTACTACTGCTGAGTTATTAAATGTATAAGTAATACTCATTAAGCAAGTTGGATGTCGGTAACCTGATTAATGGAACCTTAGTGTTCTCAATCAGGACAGTAGTTGTAGAAAATTAGTGATTAAATGGCACTAATAGAAAAATCATCCTAAGTAGATATCAACCAAAGAGATTTTAAAATCAAAGGCCCCTTGAAGCTACGTTGGCAATTTTCTGGAACACAGTAACTATATTCCTTTGAAAACTCAAAAGATTGGGCACTCATGATCGTGGTGACTGGGTTTGGTTTTTGTTATTGAATCAGTTTTTTAGTAAAGCAAAGATCTGAGCGTTCACTCCAGGATTCACTGACATTGATAACTAACCCTTATGCAAAAGTGTGGCTTCAACAAATAGGTATTAGACTGATACTAAGGACGTTGCTTACGTCAGATCAGTGAAAACTGATGCAAATAAAAGTAAACAAGTTATCCGAATCAGCAGTTATAACGAACCCAAATACAGTTTTTGATTTTACTTGTTACTTATTATCAGAACATATAAATGGGGATACGAAAAAGTATGTTAGCACTCTAGTTGAGATACGGTGTAATAATCTAATAAGAATATCACTTAACCAACATACAAATAATCCAATTCCTAACCAACTTTGTAATACTACTTTACATATTGCTTTGATAGTGAACAACTAAGGTTGATATGAACCTTTATTGCTCTACTTTACAGTCCTTTCCAACAGTAAGCTCAGAGAACCGTTTAACTAGGATTTTAATCACCGATGACGCTCCAATCACCGTTACAATCAAACTATTGATTTCATTATTTATGGAAAACACTATTAAGTGATAAAAAATAGAATCTTTAAGGCAAAGTTAGTTCCACTGACGTTTCAGATTCACCTTGTAATGTGATAACAAAAATGGAACAAAGGAAGATAATATTTGTTCAAATGTTCTTCCCTATCCAGTGTCTTAAAATACGCTACACACTGATGATATGAACAGTAAGGAATTCGGATGATGAAATCGATAGAAATGATTGACAAAGTTCAATTAAATTATTTCACGTGAACAAAAGGACTAACTTGTGCTTGTTTTTCCTCTAGTTGTTTTTGCGCTAACTGTAATTGTTCTGTCAGAATGCTTAATCTTTCTTCTAACTGCGATTTAATCAATTTTGTTTCGTCCAATTCCTTGCCTACTTCATGTAGACGGGTTTGTATAGTTATATTTGATGTTTTGTAGGATTCCATCTGTGCTTCCAATTCTTGATACTGTAAGTGAAAAAAGCTATATGAATATCTGGATTAAATAAATAATGCAGCGTAATTGAGTGATGGTCATTATTTTTATCTCACATCCAGAGAACAAGAATAACTGGGATATCATTTTACTTGTTTGTTTTTGACAGTGAAGATATGTTGATTTAAGGGATTACGTATGAATCTATTATTATACATCGTATCCATCACCCAAGTGTATTTCTACCGTAGACTAGTCAGATTATAAATAATTCATCAGTAACCCCACTAAATTTAGTAATCAATAATATAAAGTTGGGGCAGTAGTGAACACCGAGTTTGCTCGACATGGTTAGTAGGCCATTCTGATAAATTGGAAAAAATAATGGGCAGATTGTAGAATTTTCTGTGGCTTCGTCCTTGAATTAAAACCCCAAATGTATTCCAATACTGTATGATGTCGTTTAGTTCAATTTCACGTCACTAAACATGATCCACATGATTTAGCCAGCACTTGGTACCGGCTGTGCATGACATTAGTTACACCCCAGATATAGATTAGTCTTAATATTAGTCGATGATAGACTTTATACAGAAGGAACCTAGGGGATATTTTATTAAATATATACACTTCGTAAATAAGTTTACTATCCATTATATGGAACTTCTAATTCTTAAAAATTTCCACTTCCAGAAACTGACGTTGAAATAAAAATAAAGTACATATCATGAATATTACTTGTCATGTATTAGAAGCAAAACTTAGTTGTGAACAGCGGATAGCAATGAGGTTTGATTTTAGTAGAAATATGGAGATTTTAGTCCTGTGATATAAAAACACTGATAAGAAGTCAGTTAGTTGAAAATGAAAGTTGAGAATGAATTTTTAACAGAAATAAGTTACTTTGTTACATTTCAAGATCTACTTAGGTCACATTTTAAGTATATCTAGAAGTAACTAACTGCGAAAATAAATGAGTAAAATAATTACTTATCTTACATTACTGATAGCTGTTTTACTGGCCATTTCTGCTGCAGTTTTATGTACATTTGTTTGCTCTAGTTCGAGCTTTAATTTTTGCAATGATTTCTCCAATTGTTCTTCGTTGTGAGATCGTTTAACAATTTCTTCTCTTGATTTTATCAACATTGTGCGACTAGATGATAATTCACTTTGTAATATTTCTAGAGATTTACGGCTGTGTATTACTTGTTCCTGTCGGTAGGAAACACTGAATTGGTTTACAAGTAAACAGAAACAATCTCATCGATGAATAGTATGAAGTTATGTACGTGCAATTGATAGGCATTTAGTAAAATTTGAGATTTTGCTTAGATAGTGAAAATAATCAAAGCTGACGTTTGGTTGAATATCTCACATCGAAACATCGTACTATACAGATGGATTTGTATAAAACAAGTATGAAATTCCACAGACACGTCTTTTACATATATCACAAATTATTGCGAACTGAATGAGTTTCTTAAGGATTGTATCAGAAGTTAGGCTTGAAAATAGAAAATGACTTAATTTGGTAGGAAAGAACTAATGATCATTTTTCGAGTAGTAACCTACTTTTGAACAAAATAACATGAGGACAGATACACTAAGGACTTACACGAATAACATAATAGTAATCATCATCACCATTATTAATAATAGTAAATCTTTATTTATGAACTTCATAAGTTCATTTATTTGAGTAGTATTAAATACTAGAACATATTTTGCAAATTAGTGGTTTTATACAACTCCACATATCTTTCACGTGTATGTGGAACGCCAGAAAAGCTTTTTGCTTGAATGTGCAAAATATTCCTATCTTATAAAAGCTAAAAAGTTTTATTTAAACTCCGGTCAGATTTCAGAATACTGTTAGACTCTTTCACATACCCTAGCGTTTAAAGAACGAATTGAAATAATGTAGGTTTTCAAGTGTTCGGTTAGCTTACTATGATCCCTAGTTGAATTTTTTCATCACCTTGAAAATGACAGCACTAGACTGCATAGTATATTCAATGGCCTTCATAGACCACAGTTCTAATTAATGATTTAAGAAGTTCGTGTTAGACGTTGGTGATTCGCTCGTGTGATTTCCCAAAGGTATTATCAAGTCGAACATACACGCTACTATAATAATTCTGTCTGTGACATCACGCCTAACCACAGATTTCAATTCCGTGAAAGGGTTAACAAAACATCAATAAAAAACTTAATTAAAGAAATCACCTTGGCTTGATTTAAATCCATTGACAAATTTTCAACTTCTCTTTGCTTCTGACTATCAATAATTTCTAATTGTTTTATTTTCTCTTCGAATGAATTTTGAATCATTTTCTGTTCTGATTTGAACAATCCAACTGAGTTGATTTGTGTTTCTAACTCCTGTAAAATAATAGTGATCAAGTTTGAAAAGCAGAAATGGTTGAAAATAGTTATTCTCATTTGACCGAAGTAAAAGGTTATTTTAAATAAACGAATTAACCGAAATCACTCACTAATACAAATGCTTATACTTTGTAATAAAGTGATTACTAATTTTGAGTATTTGTTTACCTTGCTAATTCACAAGATAAGAAAGAAAAACGTTGAGATGATGTAGAAGATTTGTAGCTCAGGTGGATGATTCTGGTGTTTTGTTCTCTGAGCTGGATGGTTTGGTCGTTGGAGGTCTATATTTTACACTTGCTGGTAGAACATGCTGGCGAAGACACTCATGGAGAAAATATAGTTGTTCTCGAGTGGAAGCCTGCCTTTTGGCGACCAAACCATCCATCTCAGAGAACAAAACTCCACTAAAAAGAAAAACGTTTTATCAAAATAAACTTTAAATTAACATACCCGATGACAAGATTCAAGTTCATGAGTAAGTGAGTGAATTTGTCTCTCTTTCTCTTCCAGAATATTTGTTTTAACCTGTAAATTATTTCTACATTGAATAACCTCGTCCTTTATGTCAGAAAATAGGTGTACGAAAAAAAGGGAATCAAATTCAATAGTACATTGAGAATTATGGTTTTCTAGATTCATTGTCTTAACGCATCTCAGGCATATAATGAATTTAATATTAAAATAACCACTTTACAATTAATAGAAACATCCATAGATTAAGGTAATCTATTTTAATTATTCAGAAAGTGGATTGTAAAATAATTCGACGAGGTAAGTAAGATAGTTATCGACAGTGATCAGTGGTGATCAGTGGTAATCACACCAGTTATTGGTAGTTTTAAATTGTATGTAAATGTACAATGAGTTGATTTTTTATTTCAGATAATGATTTATCATAAAAATAGTCATTTTTCAAGCGCTCTTTCTCAAACAGAAAATCGTTTTCAAAATGACCACATGTGTTATTATAAATAATCTCTAATTACGTCAATATAAACAATGTATAACTGACGCTTAAGCATTGGTTCATATCATAAGTTAGATAAAATTCAAATAATCGTCATAGGGTGTAACAAGCTAGTATATCCAATTAATCTGTCATGTAATGAAACCAGTTCTATAACAGGTGGCAAATTAAAAACATGCAAACCCCATTTCTTTACCAGTTTTATATTAATTAATTACAAATGATAATTCACAACCACTCATACTTGTTCTTGGCGGTATTAATTTAGGGCTCAATTACATGTAAATAGGTAATTTGCTATGTACGCCTTTCATACATTGTGTATTTCATTGTGCTCGTTTATTCACTTATCTAATAACTGCTTTAGACTATATAAAAATCAACTTAATAACTTATTCATTCGGTTATTTATCCATTTACTCATTAGATTACTCATCCACTCTTTCTCTTTGTTATTGGCTAAAGAGTTTGATTTTCCTACCTAAAAAGTAAATTAGTCCAATCAAATTCGTTTTTCATCTTCTGCGTTTATATACCTCAGAGAATTGTTGAAGTGACAGAAGTTAAGTCGACGGGCTGTATGAATTTAATAGGAATAATTGTGCAGATCTCCAACTCAGTAATTCGATCATAGATGACCTTAAAAAATAATACAGCTCACAAAGTATAATTTACGTCTGGAAACAATTTCCTGGTTATTTGTCAAATAAAATGACTCTTCTTAAATTATTCTCTGGACAGCCATCTATGTTATAGGACCCATATATTTATGTGCAGTCACGAAGAGCTCATTGGAAAAACATCTTTTTTCTCCTAACTTTTAAAAATGTCTACATCTTGGAACCAACTAAATTCTACTGAAAAAGATGTGATTTACAAAGTGCAGAAGATCAACTTTACGTAGGTAAAAATAACTAAACACATACCTTCAATTCATTAATTTTAGTTTGTAATCGACTAATTTCCTTCTTATACTCAGTGTTTTCATTATTCAGCTGATTTAATTCTTTTTTTATTTGGTTGATTTCTAATTGATGTGAATTGTATGCTGTTTGTTTTTCTTCTTGCAAAGAGCGAATTTCAGCTGCACTTGTTTGAGCATTTGACAGACTTTGCTTAGTCATTTCTTGAATCCCAGATTCCAACTGTGCATTCACCGATTTAAGACGAGCTAACTCTGCTTCCAGTTGCATTGATCGACCTATTTGTAAATCTAGCTTTTCACGTATATTTGAAGTTTCTTTCAGCATTTTCATTACCTATTTCACATAAAGGAGAATAAATATGATTTTAAAAAGAATCCAATTTACATCAAGACTAGAGTAGACTAAATTTTATGACCACTTTAAAAAAGCTTTGTCCTATTTTCACAAGCTAAGATTAACTGAAGTAAATTTATACCATGGAATTTGAAGGGAACATTACCTCATAACATTATCGTATGCGACGGATGGACAATACGTACACATCTATCTCACTGTTGAGTTTATTTATGTGAACCATCCTTTCCCTCTTGAGGACCGATCACCCAACTATGATAAACACTCAGTGTCGTTCTGGTTTATAAAACCGATGAAGCAGTTATTAGACTCTACATCTAAACTAAAATATCCTACACGAAAAGAAGGAGAAAACATCAACGACAGAAAGTTTTGCAAAACATTCATTCCTTCAGCCATTTTCTTACAGTCCACCTAATTACATTATACCTCACTATTCGTCGATGAGCTTCTTTAAATTATTCTCTTCTCAGTTCAATTGGAATGATGCGACATTTTCAACTATTTTTACCACTAAGTCTCCTTTTCTTTTCTCTTTAAATTACACTGTTCATACTTTACTAACAATATTAGTTAAGAAGGTTTGTACACTATGTAGATGGTACTGATTGCTGTCAGGTTGCTACAACAAGCATCTGATTAGATAAGTTTCACTTCCAATTTATATGCATTCATTCAGTCAGTTCTATCATGCCTCTATCCAGTTACTGTTCTTGTGGCATGTACCACATTTTACCTTGACAGACTCAACTATTCACTAGTGACTTATCGTCATATATTATGCAGTAGTGTATTGTTTTACAACTTAGCTAATAAATTGTGCATGTTACTCCTCGTGGAGGAGCATGGGCCGCCGACCGAGATTCTCCAACCAACTCTCTCCTGGGATCTCTCTTTCAGGTGTTTCCAATCAATATCCATTCTTTTGATGTCTGCCTCGATTCCCAATGCAATGTGTTCTTCGGTCTTCCTCTTTTCTGTTTCCCTTCAGGATTTCAAACTAGGGCTTGCCTTGTGACACAGTCTGATGACTTCCGCAATGCATTTCTTACCTACAGCGATCATTCTGAATTACCTCTTCACCTGGAAGTTAGGTCGTTCTCCACCATAGTAAATTTTTGCTGATGGTATCCGGTCAACGAACATTAAGTATCTTGCGCAGACAATAGTTTAAAAATACCTGTACCTCTCGATGATGGTTGTGCTAGTTCTACAAGTTTCAGCTCCGTATAGTATAACTGTGGTGACATTCGTATTGAAGATTGCGATTTTGATATTGGTTGACAATTGTTTCGAGTTCCATATGTTATTCAAGTGTAGGAATGCTGTCCTCGCTTTGAGAATTCTTGCATTTACATCTGCATCAGATCATCCTTGTACATCGATGATGCTGTCCAGTTACGTGAAGGTTTCCACCTCTTCCAGAGTTTCTCCATCACATGAGATTGTGTCGGTGTTCCTCGTGTTGTATTTGAGGATATCGGTTTTCCCCTTATGTGTGTGTGTGTGTTGAGGCCTACTGATACAAAGGTGCCCGCTACATTGGTTGTCTTGACCTGCATTCGTTGTTGTGTATGTGATAGAAGGGCCAGGTCATCTACAAAGTCCACATCGTCTAGTTACATCCAATCTGTCCATTGTATTCCGTGTTGCCCCTGAGAAGTAGAGGTCTTCAAAATGCAATCAATCACCAGAAGAAAGGGAATGGGTGGGAGGGAACAGCCTCGTCTGACATCGGTCTTCACTGGGAGTGCATCTGTCGGCCGTCCTTTATGCACGCGACTTTGCAGCGCAGTCCGTCGTATGAATTTCGGACGATGTCGGCAATGTTCACAGGTACACCATGGTTTCGAAGAAGGTTCCATATGGTCCTCCTATCCACACTGTCAAACTCCTTCTCATAGTCAAGGAAGCGGATGTGTGGTGAGTGATTATTTCCTTTCAATTGATTGTTAACAATGCTCCGTGTGTCGCGATTTGGTCTGTCCACGACCGATCCTTACGGAATCTGGCCTGTTGATCTTTCCGAATAGAACGTGGAGAACGTGTACGGCTACCTGTATGTCTGACTCCAATGCTTCATCTGGTATGTTATCTGGTTTTGATGCCTTCCCAGTCTTGATTTGTCTGATGGCCATTTTGATTTCTTCGATTGTGTGTGTGGGGTGACATCTGTGTGGAGGATTGTGTATGTTGCTTGGATGTGTGGAGGATTGAGTCAGTCTATTCTATTCAAGAGTTCTCGAAACTGGATCCTCTGAATTTTTCATTAAATCAAAGATGATTTACTTGATTGTCTATATTGTGGTCAGGTGATAGTTCTGGTTTGTGCATACATTTGTAAGGGAAATGATGCGCTTTATATCCATTTTATTGAAAGCGCACAGATTTACAAGTCTCTCGCTATTCTCGTCCCGTTTTCACAGTCCATGCCGCTCTATGATATCTTCATTCCCGGTATTGTCTATTCAAACTTTGGCTTTTAGATGTCCCAACAGGATGGTCATGTTCTTCGCTGAGTTCTTTTCTACAGTTGACTGCGACCTCCCATAAAACTGATCTTTATTGCCTTCATTGCTATCATTGTTTGACATAGAGCCCTGGATAATATTCATTGTAATCCCCTCCTTCTTTGTTTCGAAGATTGCTTTGATGATTCCTAATCCATAAGATTCTTATTCCACAAGTGAGCTTCATGTTTCTTTGGACAGCATCCTTACGTGTGAAAAGCACTTTTTTCTTCATGAACCGAGTACAACAGCACGTCTCCCAAAGCTAACATTTTTGGTCCATCTTGTGTCCAATAGGTTCCACTTATTCCTAACAGAGCCATGTTGTACCTCTCTATTTCCACCGCTATTCGAACAACTTTTTCGACCTTTCATATTGTTCAGATATTCCATGTTTTCATCGTGAGACGTCATAACTCTTCTAATTGAAGATCTTTAAACTCTCAGGGCAGATTTTAAATGGTTTAAGTGATTTTTTCTGGTGACCGTTTCTTAGCAAGGTTATTTTTAATGGGATGAGGTTGCTTACTTTATGCCCAACTCTCCTCATTTATCCGGGCGTCGGACCAACAGTAAATATAGAAGAGCTGAGGTGGGAGTTTGTTTTCCGACTGATGTACTTAAATCATTTCTTACAAGTCTTAAATTCTTAAATTCGATTAATTTACTTGACTATATATCTCAAACATATTTCTCAGGGGAACTTAGACTGTAGTGGACAAATATGCAAAATCTGATATACTACCTTGTCTAAGTAAGCTTTATTAAAGAAAACGTCTGACTAAAATAATTTCAATCAACAAATACTTTTGCTCAAATCCACACAACAAATATGGTGGTGGTTCTATATATTTTGTCTTTCCAATAGGTATGTTACATATATGAGCTTACTGCGCGGTACTAAAAACTCCATGTCAAGAAAAAATATCGCTCCAGTAGTTTCAAATTTCATAGTACTTCTTCAGTTATCATCGTTATTTTGAACTAATCTCTAAACTGACTGGTTTCCAAGTCATCAAACCCACTTATCCATATTAAATATTATTGAATGACATTGTTAATTTTACCAGGAAGATGCTACATCGTATTTAACCTAAAGTTATTCCAAACTACAATCATTCTTAAATGTAAAAATTAAGTACCTGTCTTTTCCGTTCTTCACTGATGTTTTCGATATTCTCACGTTCTGATTTCAATTTTGCCAATAATTCATCACGTTCCTTCACCTAAAGTTTTTTCAAATGAAAATTCGAAAATGTTGATGGCTTTATACTATTTTTTGGCAAGAATTGTTCAACTTAGGCAGGGATAATACTTAATTTTATGATAAACGCCTGTTTTAGAATCAAAATGAATATAATAATTCATAGTTATTATTCTTTTGACATCTGTACATAAAAAAAACGAACACAGTTGTTAAAGCAAGAAGTGGTTAGAATAATACAAATTTCTATTTCGACCAAATCTTATTCGTTTTAGACATCTACAAAATACAGTGGAAAAACGAAGTTTCACTAGGTAGTAAAGTGTTGACTTATCGAAATATTACCTAACCAAAAGCATGATGTACAAAAAGGGAAATAAAGACAGAAGTAGGAAAGAAAACTGTTGTGACATACTGTCTCCGAGATTTGATACTGAAACACAATCTTCTTATGCACGAGCCCAACCGGTTACTCAAGTTAAAAGACAGAGTGAAAAGGAAAGTTTATTGGCCAGGCCGATAATTTAGTCACCAATATCTTATCCTTTAGGAACGAAATCAACTTTCTGGCAAATCATGTACACTTATCGTTCGGTTGATTTTCGATTGCCCCAGTATTTCAGGAACAATGACAGAAATTAAGTAAATTGAAAAGCAAAAAATTAAATCTTAATAGTGTGCTTAAATAACAACCTAGAAATCAAAGGACGCTAAACGCCGTTATGTTACTGTTCTGAAGACGATTTACGTATCCTTTTACATGTAATTTATCTGTTAGAGTTACTGTATACTAATACTTTAGCTGTATGTAGATGAATTTATCTCTGAAACTTGTGGTCACCGATCTAACCCTGAACAGATATTTATGCTCCCTTATAAATAGCAGTACCTAAAGTAATAAAGCCATTTCGACTATTTTAGAGGCTTATCAGAAGTAACCCAGCTTTCTTTTCGTCAACGCGTCGTCCACACTTTCCGCTTGATCAACTATTCGGTATTGGTGTACCATGGGATTAAGCTAAAATGTGGTTCTGTTTTGGATCGTTTTGAATCCGTATAATATTAATGATCTCCGGACGTGGTCACCAGTACTCAAAGTCCGTTCCTCAATGTATTATAAAGATCGAAAGTATAGAAGCAAACACTTTGATCAAGGGACACAACAAAGTTATATAAGAAGTTCTGATAAGCAAATACAAGTACAGAAAGCAGCTAGCGTCCACTATATGCATTTCTAGATAAATTACACGGCAGTACTTTATTAGTTATAATAAAAGCTAGAGCTGCTGCAAATGCTTAAATCGTGAAAACATTAATATCACACTTTACATCTCGTAAATATAAAATTTTATTTTACTCCGTTCAATTTTTCTAACGTACAGATCTTAAACCGTTGTCAATCTGTGGGGAATGCTCCTATGGATTGGTCATTAACTTACACTGCTATTTTTGACCTATATCCAAGAGTGTTGTAAACATATATAAATGTAATAACTGTTTGTTTAGTCAAATTTTCTTTTGGTTTTTGCAACACATTCTTTGAGCAACGTCTGTTTTAGTACATTTTTTTGGCTCGGTGGTGATATAAAGATATGAATGCTAACGAAATGCATTTCCTTTCTACTTCGTATACATTCTGTCGAATCGCCACAATTATAAAACAGAGATATAATAAAATTAGAATACATATTGTATCATATATGTTTATATTGGATGGCAGATGTTAGGATGTGCAGAAAAATATACCAATAATTATCATGTTAAGTCTAATGGTGGCCTTGGACTTTAAATGTACACTCCCTATTGGTCGATAACTATTTCACTTGTTAAATATTGTACAAATGTTGTTTTCTATTTTATGGTACGATGTGGTTTGTTTGGTTGGTATATAAACAGAGTATGTCTGAAATATAATGATTCATATCTCAGAGGCTGTGACTTGTGTTCTGGACTCAACTGGCTGGGCTAGACAGCGAAGCAGGACCAGTCGGGACTCTGGGTCGTTCGTACGTGTTTTACGTGTCACGGTAATCGATCGATAATATACGCTTCACTCTAATCTGCAGTCAACCTGTTACAACAGCAGACATGCATCTAAAATATGCAGTGATTGTATAAAGTATTGAAGTGCGATAATACACTAATAAAGCAAGCCAATTTGCACAGGCAAATATTGTGTATGATAGAACAGATGGAAAAATTAGAATAATCTGTCTAATTAAAAGTTAGAATAAGTCCCTTAGGCGTGTAAAATTACACGATTTGCTACCCTGTTTTCGGATTAGGTAACGCTAAAGAGGGAAAATGTATTTATCTGTTGTGTTCCATGTATGCTCAAGATGTTTCACTGAGAGAAAAAATATCAGTCATAAGTGACGTCCGCATAAAGTAATTTCCAAAAAAACGCGACCTGCAAGTACCGAGTAGCTATCAGTTACTTCTTGACTTTAAATGAATGTTTAATTTAGGTAAGTTCGTTATATCAATAATCTTCATAAACCTTAATGCTGATGACGATATATTTTATCAGTTTTAGTTTAGCAACACCATACAAACTAATCTACAGCAGAAGTTCTTGATGACCGTCTGAATAGGAACTATAAGATGAGGAGATACGAAAACTAAAAAGTTGAACTTACCATCATTGTCAAGTTATTTGCATTATTCTCATACTTTTTGTGTAGATCATGACAGCGTTCTTCTAGTTCTTTAGTTTGGTTTTGAAATGAATCGCGCTAAATGAAAAAAATAGAAATTTCAACTGCTGACATTTATAGTTGGTTTATATATTGATGATTTTCGTGAGATTCAATGTATATTTAGTAACAATCCTCTTCTGTCGTCTTAATTTACCGATTCCGTCACAATGTTGAATGATCACCTAAGGTAAATACAGACTTATGCTCTTAAATCAATCACTGCTTGATGACCAGTGCTATACGAATTACTGAGTGCTTACTGTAAAGTAATTGATTTTACTTTGAATTATTTGTCATTAAAGTCGATAAGTTATCTTGATGTTTGACAGGGGTGCATAAACTGTTGATGGTTGCCAATACACTTAATGATGACATTCAGCAGGTTTGAAATCTGTCAAAATATTCAAACGGCTCAATCAAAAGTATTTGAAACTAAGTCTGAAACAAAGATGGTACATGATAGCTAAGGGGATAACGCGATAGCATTTGAAGCGAATAGCACTGGTTTCGAGTCCCAGAGTGAAAATTAACTCCAAGGTGCAGGCACACCCGACTGACGTGTCCCAAATGGGACGAAATACGCGCCCTAGATCCCACTGCTAACCACTATCCATCTTTGCTTATAGGCTTATAGTGTTGTTGCAAAATTATACTCAATGAAAAAGATGAAAATCAAATAAAGCAGACATTTATCGTCTTTGTTTGCTCTTATGATGAAATCCAAAATTCTTCTTGAAGCATGGACTTTCAAGATTGGTCATCTATTAATTCTTTGCTACTTTGTTTAGCATTTTTCACGATTATTTTCATCGATGATAAAAGTCAGTTCTAAGATGAGGAATTATGATCATTCACTCGATTTTCTATTTAAAAGACAAAATACATATGTCGGACAATTATATAAAGTTCTCTGGGATGTTATGCTTAATTATAAGTGATCTATTACCAAACATACAGATCTCATTAACATCAATTTCATGATCACCCTCAAGCTTCTCTACTGCCATGACGTATCATCATTTCATCACAAAATGGAAACAAAATGTTGGGTTGGTAAATTAGATCTAACTGTAAATAGAAAAATCAACTTTAAATCATTTACTGAATCCTGAATGCTCACCTGTGAAATTACTTCCTCATGTTTATTTTTCAATTTATTCACTTCCAAGCTTAATTTATGCAACAAATTTTCTCGTTCTCCAACCTGTGTAGAAAAGAAAATCAAGTCAACAGAAAAATTAGATAACTCATAAGATTTTTGATCTTTTTAATGAAGTTTGCCTACTATGGGTAAAGTTAGACGAAAAAAATGTTATTTCCAGAAGAATATCTATGTAGAAGTTATATAAAGCCTTTGCAAACATTTCTTGAGGTTTCCAATTTTGATAACAGTTCTTCATAAGTTCTGCTTCAACCAATTATGCTCAAGAAGTGATTCTTTGAGAAATCGATGCGTTTGTTTTCGTGTTCCTACTAATAGTAACAGCTACAAAGCTTTTAGATGACTGAGCCAAATCCCTCACAATTTTCTATTCTAGAGTTCCAGCTAAGGGTCAAATATTTGTTAAATCATTACACAAACTATTTTTATGGGGTTTTCAAAAGAGAATTTCTACTTTTTCTCATAAAGTGGGAAGATTAGTAATCGAAATCAGTCAGATGAGAATTATTTTAGCCCTTAAACGATAACTAATATCCCAGACAGCCTAATTGCCAAACGTGAGCCTACTACCTTCAGAACATTTGAAGTTAATATATCAGGTCCTTCTGTTTTCTCTCTCCTAGACTTAGCTTTGGTCTTGTCAACTCCCTTTATTGAGAGGCAGAGATCGATTTATCATTCATTTTTTCGGGATTGATGAGTAGCTGAATGATCGGTTGAAACCAGTGTTATCCATCATCCAACTTTTCCTTTTTCACTATCCATCATAGTTCACGGACATTAGGTAGCCTTTCTAACAGTCTACAGGGTTACCTTGACTTTGTTTCTTATCATGTTTGAATCTACCAAGGACTATTTTCCAGAAAACTATTACCTAATCAGAAACTTTTGATATCGTTACTACAATGGGTCACTTCAGAATTAGCATCACAAAGGTCATAGCTAGTTCTTCCCCAAATATATGCCTGATATTGTCATTTTCAAAATGAGCTCTTGGAGGTGTTACTGGTGTAATACTTGTATTAAGAAAAGTGAAGGCGAATAGTTGGATTATGGTTTAATCGGAGTCTGGATATGCTCTGGAGAGAGAGCGATAGTTTTCTGTTATTTTACCCTAGAGATTGGTAATACTGATAAAATTTGGCTGAATACAGTGTTGAGTGGATATCGGAGTTCTCCAGGTTAGACAATATCTCATTATATTTATGGTTGATGCTCAATAGGAATAAACGACTTTTGAAACAAAATTCAGTAGACGGTTACCATTATCTATTCGCCTGTCTGGGAAGCGGAAACACTCGTCCAAGTGTCCTTACAAGTGACTTGGCTTAATTACTTGGTAGACAAAACCACCTATGACTGATGAGTCGGGTCTCCTAAGATTTTCAAGTACTATAGAAGCTTCCCTTCAAAACTTTTCTCGGTATAGATCAGCGATTGAAATCTAAGACAAACAAATTAAATAGTATACTTCAATTTTACATCACTAATGGAATTTTCTAGGTTTCTTGTAGGATATTAAAACTCAGAAGACATTAGACAATGCTTTTTACTCATATGACTCCAAACAAGGCTTTCTTGATATTCTTTACATGACCATAAATATTTTTAAACCAACTTTACATCTCTCCGTCGTTCGTATGAACTTATTATGGCTATGACTGTTGACTAAAACTCACGTGATAAAACTACCAAACAGAATCCCGATTTACATAATTTGGTATCACCGGCTCGATCAATTGCACATCTAACCAACACTAGTAACCTTGGTTTAGCTGCTGAGTCCTTATTGGTCCAAGACTCTGTTTCTTCTCTCTTTACCCTATCTTTTTTTCCAGAAATCGGGAACCAGCCTCCACTATATTGAATATTCCTTCTAAAGGGCTCGGTTAATAAGGGTCCACATTATTAAGGACGTACATTATTAGGGGTGATCATCAGAAAGATGCATATTGAAAAAAGTGAGCGTTGAAAAGGGAATAAAATTTTTAATGATGTGAAATATCTTCGGTTTCCCCTATGTTGTAAAGACCTACCTAAAACGAACAATGTCGTGGACGGGTGGGATAGAATCTTTAGCCAACTTGTTGCTACCGCTCATCCAAATATATAGAAATTTATTAATGTTCTCAGAAAGAGAGTCTAAATGACTTGAAAATCGAATAGCTTGTTGCAAAAGTCCAGTAACAGCACTTAAAAAGAAAGTATGAGGAGGTGGCATTGTGTATCAAACTGGTCGTAGAAGATTACCAAAACGGATCAACACTAGACTGTCTACGGGAAAAGCATATTATTTGAATGTACACATTTGAACATATCAAAATACGTTACGAAAACCTTATAATGTACCTTTAACATCTACATTAAATTGGTGTTACCCTCTTTTGATGTATTATATTCGGTCAGTTAATATATTGCCCGGATTAATAATAAATATATTTTTTGTTATATCCCATTAAGTAGAAAAATTATATTTCTGACATTTCATGAAGTGGCCTACATTAAGTCACGAAACGTCAGACATACAATTTTTCTACTCACTGGGATATAACAAAAATATATTTATTATTAACACTCTACCCAGTGCTAAATTCATTTGAAATTACCGGGATTATTTTACTGTAGCAATAAATAGCCCTTTCAAGCTGAGGAGTTATCAATGTGTCAGGGAGTCGGGGTCTGGATTTTAAATGTCTTTGTGGCTTGCTTACGCTTAATACTCCTCTTAGTCTGTCAAAAGGTATGAAGTAGTACACATCCTCAGGGATAAAATTATATTGTGTAACGACTGAAAAGTGAAGGAAAGTAACAAGACAAAATCAAATGTATGAAAAATAATTATCCGCCTAGGGAGTATGAGAAAAATGAAAAATAAACTAGAAACATGAAGATGATAATAACGGACAACTAAAGCGTAAAAAACATTTAGATAAAGTATCAATAACCGACTGACTGTGTGGAAAACTAAGTTTTAGTGACGAAATGATAACATACTAACTAGACGCTTTTGCACATATAGCTTAGGTTTTAAATGGTGAATTGCTACCGCCTTTGCAGCGAAATCATCTATAAGATATTGTTGTGATGTAGCTGGATTTTTAATTTAAGTACACCGTTTAAATGTTTTTACCTGTCAAGCGTAAATCTGAGTATTGTTTTAATTGAAATAATGGATAATCTGAAATGTATACATGTTTAATAATACTATATTATTAATGACAATTGCATGTGTCCCACCCGTTCATCTAATGAACACTAAATAAAACCTAGTCATTTGACTGACAGAATAAAAGTCCACTCATTTTCTCTAGATATCACAAACGACAGCATTTTCGGGAATACATGTTATGGGAAATGCCGAGTTTGACTTTTTAATTAAAAAAGAAAGGAATGCTTTTAGCAATTAAAACTCATTTGAAATAAAATTCAACAAACATTCTTCAAGGATTTTCGAAACATCCCTCTAAATAGGTTATCCCCAAGCTATTTGAAATAGACATACGAGATAACGTGACTAGGGTAATAAGAATAACAATCTGTTACCGAATTCGAAGAATTACAGTATTTGTTGGAAGCAGACAAGTCATTAGACGTTTAGAAAACTACTTTTTGCTTGGTCATAGGGAAGAGGGACAGAGGGGGAACCGAACATATTTCTCATAGTCAAACATTTTATTCCCCTTTCAGCGCTCACCTTCCTTACCAATGTGGGACATTTTAACCGCGCCCTTTTCCACTTTCTATTTTGCTCGTGTAATCCCTATGTTGTATTTCAATTAGACGTAGTTTACATACAGATATGCCAGGCAACATTGCGCCATCAAATGAAAAGTAATAATTATACATGATCAAGCCCAAAAGCAGTTGTAATTAGTGGAAACCGTGAATAATAAACGGGGAATGTATTAGGAATAGTAAATAATACAACAGTATTTAGTGGGTTAATCGAAAGGTTATGGTAAAAGAAATATTTGCATAATAATCTTATTAATTGATAACTATACGACAAAATTATGGTTGTTACTAATTTTAAAAAAACGACTTTTAAAATATCCGTTCCGTTATAGCGGAACCCCAGTAGTCGTGTTAACAAAGTGACGTTTATGCAGTAAAAATGTACGGTAGTAACTGTAATTGCAAAGGAACTTGTATGCTCCCCAGTTGTTAGTGTTTATTGTGATTCAGAGTAGTATATATTTTTCAGTTATTAACAGAGAACTTCAAGCCGAGTGATAAAAAACCCTTTCGGAATACTCGCTCTTCAGATCTCTATCCTATATTCCAAAGATCTCCTGAAGTTAGATAAGGTAACTACTGTCCCAGTTTTTTACTTTCTCCCCTCAACTGCATTTTTTTCCATGCTACGGTCTCATCAATTTCTACTATCTTTTCACCATCCTCAAAGAACAACAGTACTAGTAGTAATCTCTCAGTGCAAACCTCTCGACAATATCCATACTACTGTATAGCATACGTTTCAATTAGTCAACACTACTACCATTGTGACTTGAGTGTCTATTATCTAATGGACATTAGTAACATTGTTTAAGGGTTAACTTAGGATGAACATAAATGTACCGCACCTAATAGATTTCTTACAATTAAATATAAATACCTCTAGATTGCCATCGCGTTCATACAAAGTAACGTAAGTACTTTAATTAAAAGAGATTGTCTTTTAGATAACACCACGCCTTTTAAATAACTTCAGATGTTTCCCTCTGTGAGATTATTTAGAATGTTATTGACAGGCACTATTCTGTTTTGATGTGTGACACATGACCTTGATCATTCTTATCCTTGTTCTGCTATTGAACTAAATATTATGTTTACACCAGCGAAGTCATGAGAAGTTGTGGTTAAGTATCCGGAAACAAAAGAACTCAGTCACCTCGATTCTCCAAATGGACTCTGGGTAGTCAAGCGAATCAACAAACATTAATCCTGTGTGGGGGTATCGAAGACACAGAATCTTGCATAATGAAGCGTGTGATGTTATTTGACGTACGTCCCACATATTGAAAGGCCCAATTTATAGTTTGAAGGCAGAAAGTAAAATTTCATGGGCATGAATCTCTAACATTGGGTGCGTATACTCAGTGAGAAAAGGGCGAGAATAGATATGTTGAGATCTTAAGTAAGAAATATATTAGGAAGTAAAGAATAAACCCAACTATGAAGATTATGAACTCAGGTTTTATCGGAGATTTATGGGTAGTAGTCATCTGTTGATTGTCTACACTGTGCATGTTTCCTCTTGAGTAGTATAAAAAGGAAACTGGATTAAGAGTAATTTTTTAACATGGGGATGTAACCACTGACACTAAGTGACGGGTTCTTGAAGCCATATATGAAAGGCATTTTTGATAGTAATATTGGGTGTATTGGCTTCTTGCTTACTAAACCTAACCACCTAGGCTGCAAAATTAGTGGGTCATTATAAGGTGTTCGATTTTTATAGCTGAACTTTTCTAATCCCTCCTTTCTCTGTAGGAAAGCAGCATTGCTCTTGGTGCTATTTATGTGGTTAGTTTTTTTCAGGTAAATGAAGTACCAATTCATAGTAATGATGCTAATTTCAGTCTGATTTTGCTAACAAGGTTAAAATATTTGTGTTTGAATCACTTTTCTAAAAATTAACATCATAAGTTAAGAAGACTTCAGGTAAAATACTTGACTGATAATCAGGCTTACTTCGCAGTTCGAGTAACTCATTGTCAAAAGTTTTAAATTTCCTTTAAGGAAAATTGTTTTAAATAAAAATCATGAGCATTAATTTCTAAATAGATGAACTCTAGAGATCATACTTTCGTTTAACAGATGATTTGGAATCTTATTCATCTATATATTTCAAAAGATTAGGTTCATCAACTGAATCGACATTTTTGCTAAGCTACTTATTATTTTAATAGTAATTTGATGTAATCCGAGATGAATTTATCTTTTTGATGATCTACTGGTAAAATAAGACGAAAAAATATTATCATCAAATAGACTTCGACTACGGAGCTCTATAAATCAGTTTCTTCATAAACAAATTAACATGGTAGGAAAATATTAAATGGAGCAACATAAAATAAATACAGATTTCACACCTGTTGGAACAAGTTTGTAACGCTTTCTTGTAATTGTCTCGTTGTATTGTAACTTTCTTCCAATAATTGTTCTTTAGTTTTCTCTCTCTCTTGACAGTATTGCAGTTGGTGTTTCATATCTAACAATTGATTCTGTAAATACCCAATATTCTCTTGACAAATGTGATGTTGTAATTCATGGGTGTTATGACAGAGCTAGACAAATTTACATATACATAATTATACATAAAGTTAAATCGAGAACTAAAACTGAACTGATAAAAAGAAAAAAAAGGCCAAGGGATACTTAAAATAAACGGAGATTTTAAAAAAGCAAAATTTGTTTGAAAACACTATTGAATTAAGCTCAGGATCAACAGTAATGCTCAAAAGAAACTATGTATTTCAAAGAAGTTTTAAGTAAATTATATCCCTATAGAATTAATATTGCATCATGTATATACGAGCTTGATATTTATTTTTTTACAACGAGTGAATACATCGTTAATTGTTTTTCTGTAAATGCTTCGGTTGTGCATTAGTCGAGATTTGTTGAGCATTATGATCTCTTTAGTTTACTCTAGTATAATTTTATGAGTCATGAATCATTATTATCATTAGCATCATGTAAAAGGATTGTAAATTTCAGCCTATAGTTTAGTTAATTAAAGAAGTAGAAGTGGAACTTCGTGATCAGGTCCTGTTTAGTCAAGGCTGGGAAAAGTATATACTCATCATACAGTTTATTATTGAGTTATAAGTCTTAATTATTTATCTAAGTAATCGTAGCAACAAACATATTTTCCCTTATCACTTATGGAAAACCACTGCTTGTGTGTGGATTTGCTTTAGTGAAACTCGCTGACCCCTTCTCAACCTTACTGTGTCGGTGAACGAAAAGTGAAACTACATTTCCGTCGCAAATATATGCGGTGGTAAATACACTTTCTTAAATATTAGACAGCCTTCAACCTGACATAGTAAGGGCTATTTACGTATCTTCTCAAATGCAGAATAAAGTATTTCTACAATAAAGAGAATGGTTCAATGTTATTTTTATTCATTATGAGGATTTTGGGGCAAGAACTTTCTTTGATTGTTTCGTTCAGTTTAACGTTTCTGATAAAAACGACTGATAAACTCCATATATCGTACGAATCAACATATTCTTTACACATGGTTGATTTGTCAAAGCAGAGGATCATGATCTAAACATTAAAGACTGCATAGAATCTATTAAAGACTACGAACAAGCACTAGCTAGTTGTAAGGAATCATTTTATCATTTAATGTTTCTCTCCCAGAAGTACATCTTTCTGTGTTACGCAATAACCATACTCGAATCATTTGTTCAACTGCTTTGTTTACTATCTAAATCCAAGTATTAACTAGAAGTGAGTGAATAAATAATATTTTTGGGTGATTATCAAATACAAATATATTATCTTCGACTACCTGTATCATCATGAATCGATGAAAACCAGTAAGTAAATAGTTGTTTTATCTTAGTTCATTATAAGCTACTCTAAACTTTTAATATTAGCTCAAAGTCACCTCTACGTATTGAAGTGTGTACGAAAGCAATCTACTAGTGAACAGAATTTTCAGTGTTTTATGGTAAAAGATTTTAACTATTCACTGATTCACATTGCTGTGGTGTGAAATGATTTAGCAATTTATTTTTAGAGGGTAAATTAAATTCACTGTGTAATCACAAGACTTAGTATGATAATTATCATATTTCACACAAAATCGTCACAGAATGAAATTCCTATCTTGTTGAAAACCTGTTTAATTAATATCTCACTTCTTAATCAAACAATTCCAAGTGCTTAACAGGGTTTCGAACTAATGTGCTATAAACCGAGATGAGTTTCAAACCAGCAACACTTTAGTCATTTATGAAACTAAATTTTAAAATGTGCCAGCTAAGTTAGTAGCAATAGTTTTATTCTCTACAACAAAGTGCATTTCATTTTTGGTATATAGGATGTGACATTTAAACAGAAACCCATGGTTACGTTTTATTCATAACCAGTCTTCAAACTACCACCGATTGGTTTGACATTGTTCTTCTCATACTCACCCCTTTTCTAAATGTTTCTTTTTGATGTAAAAATGAAAGTTGAATATTTTAACATGTAATAAACGATCATCCAATTTAGGACTAAAAGGTGAGAACCATTTACATTACCACAAACTTACTTCACATGAAGGGGGGGAATCATCTATTGTGCAGGTTTTTTGTTGTTGCTGTTGACGCCGTTCTTGTCGAATATGTTGAATTGCTACTGAGGAAATGTTTGGTGTTGGAGTTGGCGGTGAGCGATGTTCACAGTGAACAGATTCATGGAATCCTGGTGATATATTTGTATTGATTGGTCCAGGATGTTGTCCAGCACTACAACACTTGTAAAATTAATTGAGATAAACAGTATCGATAAATTTTATGCACAAACAATTTAATTTATTTCATGATTTTCGTACGTCAGCATGGAGCTTAAGAATTTTAATGTAATGAAAACTTTTTACACGTAAAGATATTAGTAAATTATTGTGGTTTATTTGAGGAAGATTGCATTTTTATGCTCATAAACCAACTCATATTTAATGAGGTAATGGAGCTGAATAATTAAGCAATACATATGTTTGGCACATCACTTTCCACAGACTATTATAATCGGTATATGAATCATTCGTTTGTGTTTCTTGATAGCTCACACTTTTACTTGTTAAGGTAAATTGTGAACGAGAAGCATATTGAGGTTAAACCTAAAAGGAATATCCTCTGATTACCAAACGTATTCAGGGTATTTTCAACGAACATTGAATAAAATTTCTCCCAAGTGTTTAAAACTACTTGCCTGTTTACTTATTCTGAAGGACTTTAAAATCCCTGATGTTTTAATTATTAATTACTTGTCTGAATTGTTTCCCGTCAATGCTCATTTTCTTGTATAATTACCACCTGATTTGAACACTCAGTTTACAAAAATGAGTTATTTAGAACCAGCCAAAAATTCCTTTTACCAAACAATCAGTAAATAACATTTTCTTTTTAAGTACTATGGTACTAACACTCAAGCAATAGACTACAGAATATGATTTGGACCTATTGTGGGAGATTCTTTTGTCATAGACTGACATCAGCTGGAGAATCATTGAAATTATGATACATTGAGCAGCTATTTCTTCCCAATGTACGCCGCTTTAGTTGTGCACATCTATAATTTTACACAGTATTGAACTCGATTCCACCAATTCTCATCATGAACAAGAAACAATTATACCGTTGATTCACAGTTCAACTGTCTATCCTTTCCAATCAGTCAATGGACTATATAGCTTGGCGATGCACTTTTAGCACAGAATCCATTGAACAGATTGCAACGAGTAATGATATCCTACACTTGTAACTTACAGAATAAGTAAATGTTTGAAAGAAAATTCAAACTTAATATTTGTAAAGCAGAAAGGAATACTGTTACAATTTATATACATATGTCATGTCAATATTTAGTTACTTTCGTTATAGGATTCTTCGAAGAAAAAAAAATCAAACTATTTTCGAAAAAAATTTGTGGGTTTTCTTTACTGATTTGCGACAGATTTATTCACAAGAAAACTGAATTTTAGACAAATGAGCTAATATAATCCATCATCTTTTATGAATGATGCGCAATCTAGGGGGAATGAATTTTCATCATAAACTTCTTTTTTTAATATTATACACCATTAAATGAAGAATTTTCAAGTACTTAAACTATCATTACTACGTTTATCAGTCGAAAATTTTATCACACAACCATGTTGTTTAATTATTAAGAATATTACAGTTTTAGTTCTGTACTATTGTGCATAAAGTTTCCATAAAGCAGTAATTTTTTCAGATTTCAGTCACCACGATATGTGTAACCTCACTGATTAAATAGTTTACATAAGAAAATTAGTACATTAACAATCGAATCAGTAGAATTAAAAGGGGTCAAAATGTTTGGAAATCTGACACTATAGCATACGCCTTGAATGATTTAACTGCTAAAACATATTACGAATAATTTCGCCGAAACACCATAACCTATTCTTCTTTACCCTATATCCTTTGATTCATTACTAGACGATTTCGTATTGCTAGTTAGATGTTCTACCTAGAAATAAGTTTCTAGAATCACATTAATTACTGTTTCAGTGATAAATGTTTGTATATCAGCCTGATTAACTTGAAGTCATTGATGAAAATTTTACTACCCACTTACTCAACAATTCAGTTAATTTGCAACTGAAGTGAAATTAGGAAAAATTAAAAAATTACAAAAATACTCCCCAGTTTATATACAAAAGCTGTTAGAAATAATTTCACTCTACCATTTCATTACTTCACTCAAAGTGACGACCACATTTATTCAATCATTACTTTGCATCCATACGTTACAACTGAGTATTGGACGCTGCGATTTGCTTTTTAAGAAAAAACATGGAGAAGTCAATCCAACATCAAAATGCAAATAATAAGTTCTCATTAAATGTTATTCTTTTCAGAAATATGAGTTCACCAAGCTCACTTAAAATAAATACTATTTGTTTTAAAAATTTGGTCGGAAAATCAAGTTTAGTTTATCCTGTATAAAACTATAGACTTGAAATAATTCAAACAGATCGATAAATCATATGATGCTTAGATAATTACTAAAACGCTTTATTACTTGTAATCTAATAAGGTCGTATGTCAAATCAATCATTCTTTGCAAATACGTTAAACACGTATCAAGAATGTTGTGAGCAATGGCCAATTTAGCTACCAAAATGAGTATGAGTGGTCTTCGAATTGGCGGACGTGTAGCTGCTCGTCATGTGGGTAAGAAAGCTGCTAAAGAGGTTGCAAAGGAAGCAGCAATACAAGCTGTTAAAAAAGGGAAAAAACAAGTCTCCAAAAAAGCAGTGAAGAGTGCCTCTAAACAAAGTGGAAGAGCTTTGAAAAAAACAGATAAGGAAGAAACAATATCGTCTTCGAAAGGTAGTGGTGAGAATTTGATACAAAAGAAACTAAAAATAACTGAGAGACAAAACAAATTTGAAAGCAGTCAACCTAGAACTGAAAATCGCGAGAACACTTCAATAAAATTATCTAAAGTAAAGCCGAAACAATTTAAGTGTGATGAAAATATTGAATCCCATTATTCTACAAGAAATAATACAACTAGTAAGGACCCATTATCTTTTGTTGCAAAGTCTAAGACGACAAAACCTAAACTCAAGATTCCCACTAATTCAGTATTAAGCGTTAGACCAGGTATACAAAATGAAAATACACAGATGCCTGCACCCATCACAAGACGTTCTGCCTCTCCAGAAAACCATTTCAAAGATCTTTCAACGACATCAGAAGATAGATTTTTAGAACGAAACCAGTTACAACCAAAATTAGACTTGGAAACACCATCATTACATATTCGAAAGGCGCCAAAAAGTTCCCTTGATTTCAGAACAGTTTCTTGTGATAGTGAAACTGAACAACCTATTCTGCCGTCAAGACAACCAGAGCTTATAAAGGTTATAGATAACAACTCTTTGGATCGACAGAATCTTAAACAGTATCTTCATCATGAATTGCTTAAAAGTGAAGCTCTCAAAGAAGTAGGAGATACTGAATTTAATTTAATGCTACTACGTTTGGCAAAATATTTGCTTATGGATGTGGGTGAAACGAACGATATTAAAAAAGATTGTAAAAAGAAAAATGAAACTTCTGAATGGCTGGAAGCTTTAAAAATCATTCTCGATTCAAATGCGCTTTGTAAAAACAGGAGAAGAAATGATAAGAAGAAGAAGAAGAAAAAGCAGGAATACGGTGATAATTTAAAATGTAACTGTTCAAGTTCTTCTACATTTCTTAAAGACCGTAATGAAGATGTTTTGAGTAATGAAGATTGTAGTAAGGCTGATGAGCCAGTAAAAGAAAATGAATATCATGAACTTGTGGATAAAATGAAAAAGTTCAAAAAATATGCTGCAGTTTCTCAAATAGACTCATCATCATCAACCTACGAGTCACAGACGTCGAGTTCAACTAATTTATCAGAGGGATGTAGGAACATTCATCGTTTAAGGCATATAATACGTCTTTTGAATAATTGTCCTCTATCATACTTTGAAGAAAAAGCCATTAAAAAAAGAGCTAGACACATGGATTATAGAAGAACAAAATTCTCAAAAAGACCATCAAAATTGAATCGTAGTGACAAAAATGCAGTCATTCAGAATCAACCAAACACTTTCCCTTTAACGACAAACTTGTGGTGTCTAACGACCCCAGCACCATATTACTTAGCTCAAATTCCATCTATATATGAAGAGCTAACAGTTATCTCAAACATGCTAATCGACCCAAATTATTCTTACTTTGATGAAATCTACTGGTGACAATTCCAAACATTGTTTTCTGTATATTTATTTCGTCTGTGTATGTCACAACATAGTATTAACCTTCATAATAAGTGATTAATTTCTCTACTTACTTTGGAGATTTTGTTATTTCTCAAGTGAATATGAGTTACTGTTTTGGTTTACCTTCATCACACTTATGTTTCAGCGTAAATAAAACACATTAAAAGTCTTAATCAGAAAATTGTGTTTATTCAGATCGCTTATAATCCCCATCAAGTAATTCATTAGATTTGTGTAAAATACTGATACATAATAGTCATGACTTAGCCTATTTGGAGGTTGGCGGATGTATTGATCAACCCTTGGAAAATATTCATAACTATCAACGCCTTATTGTAGAAAAACTTTTTGGCCTAAGTTTGGAAATCAATAGTTTTATTATCGAGAGGTAATTCATATACGTTTATCGGTGTTTCAAAATATGGGATTTTATTGGCCCAATAGATTGACTCCGAAGATTGGTGGTCCAGTTTTGGCAGTTGGATTGACTGAGTTATTATCTAGAGTCTGTGAACTGGATGTAAACTCATCTGACTGACATCGATCTCTGATCATCTCAGTTTATAAGAAAGGACAAGAGATAACTAATGTAGAATAAGTTTGACTAATTTAATGTATAAAACATTAGTTTAACATTTAACTAGGGGGCGTTCAATGTAAATTCGGAAAACCAGGTTGGTTTGAGACGTAGATGTGGGTTTGTGAGCCATATATTCTCCCTTATTCAGGTTCTGGCCACGCAGACATACCTACCGACTCGGCTGATTGAAATGGTCAAGATACGTAGTACGTATGTTAATCCACAGGCTACCTAGACAGGTGATGTCGTCTGATGTAGGAGTAGGCTGAAGGTCGGAGTTCGAGCAGTTATCGTAATCAATAGTTGGGACATTGAGTAATACGGCTCATAATCGATCATAGTTGTGAAGATGTTGTATGTTAGATTCTTTGTCCTAAAACCTTCTTATACTTTTTTTATACCTAATCGTTTCTACTTTTACCGACACGGCTACAACCTCTGTTACTTTTAGTTCAACATGATAATTTCATCATATTGTGCTAAATTGGTGTGGTGGCTTAGACAGATTTACATGTATCCCAAGTTCTACGTTAAAAGTGGTTGATTGACTGATTAATCTTCTACTTGAAAACCCATTTTCGATTTAGCGTACACAGATAACGTGGTATTATTTAGGGAAGAAATTGACAAAATCCATCTTGTTCCGAACGATTTGAATGATAGTTCATTTATAATGATCTTACTGTCGTAATGGGAGATGTAAATAATATTAAATATTCTTTAGTTCTGTTTAGGTGGTCTCCTCTCTCGATTTTTGAACACACGATGTGGAAATAAAGATGATAAATGAAGTGCCGATTTGTCAATGATTGACTGATTACTTTTATCTATCTTTACAACAACAGAGGTGAATTCTTAAAAAATGAATGTAATGTATTCCATTATGTTTTAATGCATTTGAAAAGAAAACCTATAACTTTAGTTTCGTAAATTTTGTTGTTCAAGGGAGTTTTAATCATAGTTTTTGAAAATGCATTTAGTATCGGACAGTATCTAACAATTGCATTGTTAAAAATAATTAACAATAGTGAACCGATAAACACAACAGAGTACCTTTGTGAAATCACGGTGTATTTATGTAATTGTTTAGTTGTATTGTGACCTGTCAAGAGTGTTATTCTGGTCACTGCTTTTTGTTATATAACAATTTAATCATAAAAATGATTGGATTACTAACGTAAATTGATATGAGACTCGTAATTACTACATATGTAATTATTATAGACTCCACACACTTAAAATAGCTAAATAAACTTAGAACTATCTAAGTAGACATGTCTAAGGAGTCTATTAAAAAAATCACTTAGCGTTTACTAAAATTCCATTCAGATTTGGCTGAAAAATTTTGGAAATATAGAAAGCTGAGGATAAAGATGTAAGTACACTTAAATCACATTGATCAAAATCTCAGTGATGGGAATGAAATTCCATCCTTTAGTCTAACACAACCTTAGTCAAAGGATTGGTCAGGATAACCAGACGTAAATTTGAACTGTTTTCATTTCTCTCCACTAGACATACGAGGCCAAAGTAAATTAACACGCTCAAGTCAGTCATTGTGTCAATTATCTGCAGTCATGAAACTTGACCTGGTGCTTCAGGACAAATACCAACTTTCCATATTCACTGGCGAAAAACATGCATATCACATCAGATTATATCTTGGAACATGATTGTAGTTCACAATAAATGACTTGTACTCATATTTAAAGGGAAATTCTTAACCTGAAACAATTATTTTGGGTTGCTAAATTGGTTTGTTTTTTATTTATTTGCTATTCTGATGCTTCTCACTATTTCTCTGAAGACTGTCAGACCAGGATTGCGGAAAAAGCATTAGAATTACTTTAATTCGGACGATCAAATTTTCATGATTATGAATGATATCTATGGTAATTTTTTTCTGAAAACCATATAAATCGTACAGATCACACAGTTCTACTTTACATATGGAAGCCAATAGCTAATATTAACCAGAACTGTCATTAATCTTTGAGATCATTGAGTAATAAAATGTTATAATTAGATATTTTCGCCAAATAACTTTTTAATTAAATTTTGTTTACTTCCTTCACTATTTTCTCAGGAAAATCTTATTTTCAGTAAACTTCATAACAGTATGGATGTACAACATTATGTTCATTCTGTCACTAAAGCACTCAATAATTTATCCATCGTTGAATGGTTCACGTTAAATGTGTCATAAACTTTTGACTGTTATCGAGCTATTTATTCATTACATCTGTGAATGAAGTCTCATTTACTTCAGACGTGTATAGCAATGACTCCTCTTCTTGCAGATACAGAAAAGTAGGTTAGGCTATTTAGCTACAATTCAATACGTGTTAAAGGACTGAAATAACTAACTTGATTTCGAGTTGCATTGGGAAAGCAAATTAAAAATTATTATTCTATTCTACTTATATAAGCTAAGGTTTATAATTTTAAGTGTTTGAAGAAAAATGAAATAATTTTCCGCTCACAACTTATTTATAGCGCAAGTTTCAATCAAGCGAAGACGAAAAGAAATTTCTTCGTTCGATTCGTTCTTCTTTATTCACCAAATGTTAAAATGGGAATTTTCACTTTTCTTGACAAATTCATATCAACTAATAAAGTTCTGTACTGTATATTGGATTTATGTGGATCATATAAGCTGAAAATCTCTAAGTTATCATTTAATTTGTGACAAAACTCTTCCGCTTACTAACCTAAGTTCCCATGAGCCGAGCTATGAGATTTATAATTACTAAGTATTCTACAAGCCTGCCACTTGAATAGAAAGTATTCATCCCAAATTTTTACAGAAGTCCAGTAAGTAATTCTACTCAAAATAATACTATTTGTCCGAATACATAATGAATAATATTTTGTTTCAGTGTTATTAGGACATATGTGACCAAAAGTTTATTTACAGCTAAATGAATTCAATGGAGAGGGCTATTCCGGTGAAGCGTAATTATCAAACAGGTCTCTTACATTATTCACTATCACTGTAAACTATCAAATATATACTTTACGATGATTTAACAGTTAAGTGTATAAAGTTTGTTAAAGTATATTTTTCAAACCATTAGTTTTAATGATGGAAACATCTAACGTGCACAAAATCTCCAGAAAAACTTTATTAATCAAAGGGCTTTGTTTGTATTTTAATCTAATGACTTACTTGATTCGGATTTCCTGCAGAAACTGATTCAGCTAGAGCTTCTTGTAGATGAATGGCTAAAAATGGTAGATGAGCTTTTAAATTATCTATTGGTATCGGTAAATTCCCAATTATCTGTCTGTGTTCTACTTTTGTGCGTCCTTCATCATAAGTTTTTTCAGAGCGTGCAGAAAACGGAGCTAGCTCCAGAAAAGGATCAATGAACGATTCATCTAAATCTAAAGTCCTCATTATTTCAACTGAGTGAGGTCTCTGTCCTGGCGAAAAATAGCTTTCATCTATGATGTCTGACTAAAATAAATGAAATGACTTTAAATTAGAGAAGTTAATTGTAAAATGTATGAAAAACTGTAATTTGGAAAGTAAAGTAAAATAATTCATCAAATTTCACATTGTAGCGTTGACGTTAAAATTGGATAGAATTGCTTACAACTATTTTAACGCTTCAACTCTTTGTTATACTTTTCAAAATGTAAATGAACGCATAGTCTTGAACATTATTATCAAACCAACTTTTAAAAGAAATATTAAGAATATAATCCAAAAGTAATCGTTAGAAAGAAATAAGTAAGCACTTGAGAACTGTAACACTCATTTGTTACCTAAGTCATGATGATCATTTGATAAGCAGGAATAACTTACTCATTATTGATGTCCCTTCAACTCAGTCCCTAATGCTGAATCCAAATGGCCGGATATATTTTCCAGGAAGGAAAGGTAATATGCTAGTCTAATCAGACAAAGGCCGAATGATAAATGAGAGAAGCTGACAGGCGTATGCTATTGGTCAGGATTTAACTTTCTGAGAAAACAATGTTGGTTAGAAAAATGTTTTTAAGATTCAAATGTCAAATTTCAGGATGAATTGATACAGCTAAATAAAATATTTGATAACAATCAGCACCTATAATTTTATTTTTAACTCAATAGATCATTGGATAGCTTCGTGGTGACTGAGATATTAATTGCTAGTTTTTAATCTTAAAGAGATACACCTACATCTGATTGACGAGTTGTAAATCGGATGATATTTGCATCTTCATTTCTTAGATTAACCACAGATAAATAACACAAATAAATCAGTGTGTAAATTAGAAATCTTACATGGATGTGTTACTGAAATAAGTTTAATTCTAATTGGCCTTCAGAAAAAAAATTTCTATTAAAGAATCTTCCTATCACACTATTTTTACATCCAGAGTATTACAAAAATAGTTAAATTTCAAAATTACTTTCATAAACTACTGCTGTGACGGTTTCGTGTATGATCAATCATAGAACGACTATACCACAATGAGTTTGAAAAGATTCATAATGGTAAAGAAATTTCACATTGTTTTACATTTTCCAAGTAGAAATATCTACTTTTTTAATCCTCTTAATACACTCTCGAACTTAACGTCAGTTATCGACGGTTGTACAATTAAAACTCATTGTTGATAAATTAGATAAATCAGCTAAATGCATCTTTAAGAAAATATTCAATAGATTTTTAACTGCAGTAAGACATTAGTTGACTTAAGAATATAATAGTTAATTGAATAAAATTTGAGGATTAACTTACGTTTTTTTCGTTTTTCCCTCTATACTGATCAGTCATGGTTATTCATCGAGTTAAAATATTTATTATTGTTTGGTTCTATTATATTCCTTTTAAAAATATTAAACACCTAGCTATACAATTTACTTATTCTCTTGCTAGAGAAAAAGCCAATTAATGTTTTTGATAATTATTTGTTTAAAGCAACGAATGGTAAACATAATAGAGTTGCTATGCCCGCATTTATCTCTACGATTATTCGAGTGGATCAACGTAAATGATGAACAAATTTAGTAGTATATAGAGACTTAATTATAAACTACAGTCTTTTAAACATCCAGTAAGAATTTCATATTAATAGACATTCACATTGTCCTGAAGAAGAAAATAATTTTAAAAGCCTATAAATTTGATAGTGGAGCTTTATTCGTGATTTATCGTCTTCCTCAATCTAATTAGGTTGATTAAGCAATGTACACTTGTCAGAGCATGAAATATAGTACTCGTAAATTGCTGGACGGTTGCTAATGTGATGTAGCCAGTTGGTCTACGTTAAACAGACATGAGAATATGAATACTAAAACTATCAGAAAACGTCTACAAGCTTATTATTAAGAATCGGAAACATTTATTCTCTTAATAAAGTAGAAATGTAAATGTTATTGATGTCGGTCAAATGCTTTAAAACGTGTTCAATGAAGATTTATCACTCATGTTTTGAAATAGGTTACAAGATTTCGCCTCAGAAATCATTTCATAACAGAACTATTATAACTGATTGTTGATCTGTTTTATTTAATGAAACGCAATTATGAAAGGTATAGATAACACAATTGTTATTCGTTACTAATTATGTAATTCATATGTTAATTAGCATATGACTAGTTTATATCAAGGCAACTCTAGTTAGATTAATTTGAAAAACGTGATGTTAATTGAAATATAAAATGCACTTTAGATACAAAGTTTTTAATTAATATGATTTATTAAAAAGTACATTTTATTTTTTAGTAAATGAAATAATTCCGGTTACATTGATTTCACAGTACATAATCACATGTTAAAACGGATCAGTTTTAAGATAAAATATACTTCAGATACAAAGTTATCCTCACTAATCTATTTAATTCTAAGTAAGTTGTACTATAATTATGCATTATAAACTTCATTAATAGTCCTGAAATTCTCCTGATCACTAATCTAAGCAATCACCTATAAGATTTCGTTGTGCCTCCTGTTTTTAGCAAGTCAACAGTTTATACTTGAAAACTAAATGAAATCTTAGAGCCAGCGAGAGATTCACCGTATCTCTGTCACTTACTATCATGTATGATTTCTATATTCAAGAAAATCATTGTTTCTTTTATTTTCTAACGAGTGGCTCCTTCATTTTGAAATTTTTACTGATCTAAGGGTAAGAGTCAATCAACCAATTCGAAAGCGTTCTTTGGATTAAGCGAAAGTGTCTTTTTATTCAGTAATCAGCTACATATTGGTGAAATAGTAGCTGATCACAAATAGCACCATATAATTGTATACTTAAATAATTTAGAAATATATTTTATTGTCTTCGTTACAGTCCTGTTACTCATCAATGAACTGGAATAAGGTTACATAATGTTTTTTCCTTATCACGGAACTCGAGTCAAAAACGGATGGATTTCTGAGTTGTTGGCGATCGATCAATTCAAGCTCGAACTCGGAACGCAAATATAACACGTCCAACCTCTTATACCCAACAATATACAGAAGAGAGCTTGTCTCGATCAACGTTAAAGCCTTGACACGATAGGCCAACTGGTTCAGCTTTGAGGCTAGAAATGCGCGAGTTCGAATTGAAACTGACGACCTTGGGCACAGAGACGAAAATTATTCTGTCCTCTGATTGGTTGACTAGCGAGAGAGGGAGGAGACGAGTCAGCTGGAACACTACTCGATTTATCCCTGATTTCGAGTAGTATAAAATGACACAAAAATTGGATGACTAACACGACCACAGACATTTAAAAAATAAAGTATGTCCAAACTAACCGTTAAAGTAGAAAAATGGAGTACAAAAGGTTACGCTTAAATTACAATAGCTTTGAATCAGAAACGGTATGGCCGTGAATCATACATCAAACGAAAGCTTATGGTTTATAAAATAACCTTGGGACAAATCTAAATGTTGCTATTTTATAGACTTTGGATTAAGTGAAATAATATCTCCAAAAATAGCTTCTGTTGTTCGTCATGACCTCTCTATTTCTCTATTCACATCTTCCTCGTTGAGAAAGAAAGTTATAACTGCCATTTGTAAGGGAAAGTGACTAGCGTTTTGATCCTTACAAAACTTGTCCAAACTGGCTGACTGGAATAAATACAAAAAGAACGATTAGTTGAAAATAATATTTACGATAACATCATTCATATCTCCCCCAGGAAACTTTGTATGTTTTCCTTTTCGGGTCAACCAGGAGAAAGTCTGGTCTTTTGCGTTTCCGTAATGATCTTCCCATGTGCTTCTGTTCTGGTTCTTCGTGCTTCTGGGTCGTTGGACTTCCCACATCGGAAATGCTTAGGAAACTTCTCCACATTGAGCCCAGTTTCTCAATTTCCTGTAAAGTGACAGGATATTCCAGTATACAGCTGTCATGACGTATCCATTTCTGACCTTCAGCTTTTACCACATACATTACCTTCCCTCGTCTCTCAAGTATTAGTTCACAGGTCCACTGAGGAGGTGAGTATCGGAAATCGCGGACGTATACTTCCCCGTTCTTTTGAAATATTCGACGTTTTAGTCTATAATGGAAATTGGATTGAGTCTCTATGTTTTGGTTTCTTCTTCCAACACCTTGTTACTTTGGTTTAACAGCATTGAGGACAGTTTTAATTTTCCTTCCAAACATGATTTCTGATAGAGACATTTGATTTGCTGTTGATGGATTTAGAGTTTTTCTGTCGACCAATAGAAGACCACCAAGAATTTCCTATATTTCCCCTCCCCATTCGCCTTCAGTAGTGCTCTTTTGAAAGTGTCCACAAACCTTTTGGCCTGAACATTCAATTGTGAAAGGTATGGAGTTGAACGGATCTATCTAACTCCAAACTTGCTACAAAACAGTGGGAAAACTGAGGAAGTAAACTGCGTGCCATTTCCCGATACGAAAACATCTGAGACTCCAGAACAGTAAAATTACACTGATTTTCGTCCAATTACTGGCTGACCTTGGTTCTTTACTTTTCACCCCGTAGCCCATTATTATAACTTGTGGGGTTGTGCCTTATTAATGTACCGTCAATTAGAGAACAGTGAATTATCGCCCGCACCAATGACGCGTAAAACAAGTACGAGTAGCTTAGAGTCTTTATCGGTCCTTCCTCCTGTCTATCCCTGCCTGTTAAGTCCAGAACACCAATCTCAGCCTCTGAGATAAGAATCATGTGTTTCAAACATACTGGGTTTATATACCAACCAAACAAACCACACCGTACCATAAAATAGGAAACAACATTTGTACAAGGTTTAGCTAAATGTGGCTGTGAATGTAAGAGACTGTAATTAATAGACAGGGCAGAACTCAAGAATGGTCAAAATAAAGCTTATAATAAGAGGAACATGAATACGTGTAGCTTAGCTACTTAACAATTATACAGTAAAAATATATTTATCCTATTGATCCATAAATAGTTCTCAAAAGGTATCATTCATTATTCTCATCGAAATATAACACAATTGTAGTAAATTCACGATAGTGATCTGAGAAGTGACATGGTTCATGAGAAAAATCTTGGGCCATTTTTAATAAGCGTCGATGCAAATGGAAAATCGGTACCTTGGAATAAGCCAGCAAAATCAATATGTAAGCGCTGCCAAGGTTCTTTTGGGGATGACCGAGAATGAAGTTTCTCTTTACATGGGCATTTAGGAACTGCAACATAATTTTTGCATGTACGCACTTAATCTTCGATGTGCTCGTCGATGTTAGGCCAACACACAAAACTCCAAGCAGTAGCCTTCGTTCTTCTAATGCATTTACAAGCTGTGTATAATTGTTATAAGACGACTGAGCGTAAGTTATTTGGAACTACCACATAATCGGCAAACATAATACAGTCATTAATAATGGTTAGTGATAATGCTGCTTTACTTCATGGGATGTTGCACGGCTGAGGGCCAACCAAGTCGGATAAACGAAGCTAGTTATTCTAAGATAGAGTCGCTACGAGTGTGATAAGCAACTCGAATAACTACCAAAGGAAGAATCTGAGTTGCATTTACTAAAATTCTGTTTACATCTTTTTCAACCAATATAGAAGCAATGACGGTATCTCCGTTTTCAAGTTCGTGATTACTCATTAAGCGCGATAGTGCATCAGCATGACCACAGTCACAGGTAGATTTATACTTGACAATGTAGTCATAAAGCAATAGCATTATAGTCCATCTTTAAAGGCGATTTGCAGTATAAACTAGAATACCTTTCACAAACCCAAAAATTGACAATAAGGGTTTATAATCAGTGAATAAGCTAAATTTCCCACCATGCAGTACTTTGTGAAAGATTTTAACTGCAAAAATTGATTAATAATTAAAATAACCCATAGTGTCATTGAATAAGGAAAAGGAGAAGGAGAAAAAGAGAAAGAGAAATGACATTATGGGTTATTTTAATTACCTGAAGAGCTGCAAGGATCCTGTGACAGTCAAGGAACTCAGTGGGTTTCTTAGTTATTCTGTCGAGCTTGCCATAGCGAATACCAGAATCAGTTTTCTGAGAAGCTGTATAGACAAACACGAATATCCGAGACCATTTTTCAAATCATTTCACCGTAACCATATTCATCCAAATCATCGCTCCTTGAAACATCTTACTCTCAATTATGTCGATGAAATTAAGTCGAGAATACCAGAATCGGAACGAAATATCTCATTACGTTCACACACATTATTTGATTTGTCAGAAGATCAACTTTTCAAATTCAAAGATTACATTGATATTGTTAGCAAAAATCGTACTGAAGATGTGATCTTGAAATTAATGAAAAGTTTAAAACAGACCGAGACGCAAGCTTCTTTTCCCGAATCTCCAGAGAAATACGTTTTCAATTACTCAAGTATAACATTATCGACTATTCAGCTACAAAGATTATCCCTTGGTCCTAAATTTTGTAGTACGTCTACTAACATTAATGAACACAACGCTAAAATCCAGTTTGAAAGCCTCATTCGACAAACAAATGACCTTATTCCAGTATCTAATAAAGATGTTGGGCATTTCAAAACAACTCTTGTGGATTGTTGTAATCAATATGTAAATAAAACACCTATAATTGGTCGATTACTCACAAACGAACATAAATCTCAATTATCTGATCTTCGGAGAAATCGGGACTTAGTGTTATGTTGCCCAGACAAGGACGCAGGAATTGTCCTTATTTATCGTCTTGACTATGCTACCAAAATATCTTCGATATTATCTGATACTGCCAAATTCTCTATTGAGATCGTTCAAAAAGACACAACTGAAAAACTGAACAGATGCTAGTTAAAACCTTAAGGAAAATGAAAGATGAGTCTATTATCAATTGTGACCTCTATGAACACCTCAAACCATCGGGTTCCGTTATACCAAGACTATATGGACTCCCAAAAGTTCGTAAGAATAATGCCCCACTACGTCCTATACTTGATATGAACAACTCTCCTTATCACTTGATCGCTAAATGGTTAGCTGTCATTTTACAACCTGTTAAAAATCATATCAGCAAATACAATTCTCTCGACTTCTTTGAATTTGTCGACTAAATTAGAAATATCAATGTAACCGGCAAGAAAATGTTCTCATTAGATGTCACTTCTCTTTTTACAAATGTTCCTCTCACAGAAACCATTTGTTTTTTATGTGACTATATTGAAAACAATAATCTTGATATGTGTATCCCAAAACATTACTTTAAAGAACTACTACTACTACGATGTACGCTCAACGTCCAATTTAGATTTAATGATGTTTTCTATAGATAAATAGATGGAGTTGCAATGGGCTCTCCATTGGGTCCTCTCTTGACTGATTGTTTCATGGCTAATCTAGAAAATTCGGTACTTCGACCAATAATTGAGAGATTTCATTTATATAAGAGATATATGGATGATACTTTCATTATTTGTGAAGAAGACATGGACGTCAATGAAATCTTGAATATTTTCAATAATTGTCACCCATCAATTCAATTTACCTTAGAAGCAGAGGCAAACCATGAATTTCATTTTCTTGATGTCCGTTTAAAAAGAATGCCTGACGGTTTTTTACAGAGATCTATATACAGAAAACCTACTTGGAATGGACAATATATGAACTTCCATAGTTGGGTTCCATTAAGTAAAAAAAGGAACTTAATTCACTCTTTATCCTCGAGGATCAAGCGAATCTGTTCCAATGACACAACAGATGGGGAACTATTTCATCTTCGATAGACCCTCATTAAAAATGGTTATCCACCGAGATTCGTTGATAGCAACTTGACATCCAGACTTCATGAAAAAGCATAGACAGTAGAGAAGAAAACTCTATTTATGAATATGGAATTTAAAGACACGGCTGCTGAAATCCTAAATAAACGGATCTCGAAATCATTGAATAAAACATTCTACGCAGCTAAGCTCCGAATCGTTTTCTTTAGCCCACCTACCACTCTGGGAGGTGTCAAGGACAAACTTCTGCTTTGGGCCACATCAATGTGCATACATAAATTTACTTGCCCATGTGGGGCAAGTTACATGGGCCTCACAAAGCGATCATTATCCAAACGCATCTCGGAACATTATCCGGCCTGGCTCTTAAAAGGGGAACGTAAAACAATCACTAGCGCGATACAGAAGCACTTAATTAACTGTGGACACACCGCTCCCAAGTATTCTTCTTTTAAAGTGATCTACAGAGTCAAAGGAATTGGATCTAAGGGGTTCGAATCAATATTCTATGCACTGCTGAGGCATTGGCAATCCACAAACTCAAGCCTGAAGTTTGAGTGCAGAAACGATTTGTCCAACCTCTCATCCTTCCTTGGCCCTAATTCCCTTAATGGGTATGTTTCTGTGTTCGTATCTTTTTTTTTGTTTTTCTGCACTTTTATTTAATCATTATCGATATTTTTAAATTACTATTTTGCATTTTAAACTCTAACCATTTATCATTATTACCTAATACAAGTTTTCTTGATTATCATTGAATTTATTATTATGACCATTGTTGTTTTTGGCTTTTCTTCATATCTGTCAATTCCACAAAATACTTTCCTCCGTTTAATTTGGTAAATGAGTCTGCGTGTACCTGAAGTGAATATGTATTATCCTCTAGATTATTATTCAGACCAGTGGAGAAATCAGCACATTTACAAACAGACATTTGTCTTTTTCACAGATACTATTGGATTAGCTCACAGTGAATAATTTACTGCTGACATCCAGTGCTTCCAGTCTGTCAAGTTCTTGGTCGACGACTGACAAAGCAATATAAGGCACTAGTCGTTTCCGACGGAAGACAGGCCTTAAATTTCGTCCAAATGAAAAAAAAAACATTTTAAACTAGTAGCAGTTTGTTTTGGAATACATCTGCATGCTTTGTCGCAGATAATTTACGTGGGATATCGTCGGCATTTGAGAGGAAACAAAGGATTTTTGCGTGGAAACGCCATCAGAATATAATGTATGAGATTCGGAAGTCTATGAGAACATATTAAATCGGAAGCATTTTATTCAAGATTATTATGAGAACATACCTTATTAAAATAAAGTATTCAGGGTATCAATCTTCTCGATCCAGTCTAAACCTAGTAATTCCAAACCATACCGGTTCGTAAGATAACAAACGCCATCAAATTTTGTTATTAAAAAAGCACCTGACACTTGAATTCTCCAGTTAATTCCGTTATATTTCTAAAAGCATTTCGCGCAATGTGTTTGTTTGGCTTAGTGCGTGTAAATCCTAGCTGACATCACATGTTTTTGAAAATTAATGTAATATCGCAAGCCGTATCTAACTGAAGACACGTAGGTTTTATATTCACTAATAAGTTTACATACTTCCGTTAATTTTGAAATCCAACTTAAAAGTCGCAAACGTGCCCTTGATTTGACTCTGTAAATGTCAATTTAAATTTACGCTACGCAGATAAAACTCAAGCATTTGAACTGATCTGCTGGAATTTTATTTATTTCAAATTATTCACATTCTCGAATCACTTCCCGCTTAAATGATCATTGGATGTTCTCCAAAAATTCTAGATGATATTTGAACTATATAATTAAAATGATAAATCTTGAGGATTTTGTGGTAGGATAAGTTTCACATATTTATTATATTCACGTGTTCCAAGTCCCCTCAGAAGTAAGCGGACTTTAGTTGCATCACCAAGGTTTAAGCATTCGATACGGAATATGACTTCAAAACGATTAAACGAGGAATCGAATGTGATACTAGATTCAGGATCATAGTTGAATTCAAAAATGGAATTCGTTATGGTTTGTCATGGCTTCTTTATTTCTCCCTCCATATCACCTTCCTTGGCCCTAACTCCCCTCCCCGATATGTTTTGATCATGTTTTATTTTAATTATTATTCTGCATTTTTAAAGGCGTAGTCAGTTATTATTATCCTTTAACAGTTTATCATGACTAATAATCAATTTTTGTTATGACCTTCACGTTTTACATTGTTCTTCATAATCATAGCCAAGTGGGCAATCATAACTCATATTTCTGGCCTGAAAATTGTTTTCATTTCCCCATTCTTTTCCAACTCCTTGATTATGACGCAATCTCCTTTTGATCTCTTTTTGATCACCTTATAATGCAATCTTTTTTTCAATCTTTCTATAGACTTATACGTTTATCAGACAACCACAAATACGAACATACAGCCTAAGTAAATGATTTCATTTCTTCGCTGAATTCTCTTCAGTGATACAATAGGTTACTTAATAAATCCAACTCATGAAAAATGGTCTGAATGAACTAACTATTTATGTACTGATATGGACTACATTCATTACTCTACTTGTTTTCTTGCAATATTGTTTTACCCTGTTTAACGGTGACTGCTTTTGTGGTACTTCACTAGATTGAATTATTTCATGTTAAAAATTCTCCTATAACAGTTCTTCTAGATACTGGCTGAACTATTATGTTTCAATGGAAAAAAAGCTTATTACTTTAAAGAATTTTTAATTTGGATTATGGGTTTTTATCCGTCTTCGTCAAATGAGTTAAGTGTATCTTAAAAAGCAAACTATAAAATATCTATAATTAATTGTGAGACAATTTACTCTGTGCTGTTCAGCTGTCTCTAATTGGTGTAAAAAAAAAACAAGTTTCTTTAGAATCTTTGTAACAATAATGATTCTAATTTAACAGTTGAATTCATAATAATCATTCTCATGTATTTAGATGAACAAACTAGTGATAATTCAGTCTGTTAAATTATTGAGCACCAACTTTCTGAAGTCACTGAAGGAAATAGTTTATTCAAAAGTCTGTAGTTCTAGTTAGACAGACATAAAAAATGTTGTCAGTCTGGATGTCAGAGGTTCTCAATACTACAAGTGAAGCTATAACTTTGTTGTTGGAGATATTCAAAATAAGTTGGACAAGAATACGAATTATAGAATAAACAAACTGTGGCTAGCAGTAGGATTCATGAAGTAACCTGTCTTATTTTGGACTGATCAGATGCATGTACCGTCATTTTAGAATTGATCTTTATGTGGTACCTTTTACTTTAAATGATCAAGATTCTATTCAAGTGACGAGTCTTAAACAGGAAGAAATGTGCGTTTTTGATTCTACTGCTGGCCATAATCCTTCTGTTCTATAAAACTTGTGACAAACTGGCTATAACGAGGTAATCCTCATTGAATGCACTTTCGCCAACTAAAACTGAACGAAAATCTATCAAAAATATCAACGACGGGGTAACTCAAACCCTCATAAATTAAAGGATCTGTTATGTTAAGCTTCTTTTTACCCAGTGATCAATCAGAAGACGAAGATAGAACACAGATCGACCCTTAGGAGTAACTCAAAACTCACATAATGATGTAATTGAAATGTCCGCACACACAGCAACGTGGTTTGAAAATTACAAAGTATACATCAATTATTCATCAGTGGTACAAGACCAGGGTAATAAAGGAATAATTAATTAATGGTAAATCTCGAATAATAAAAAATGACAAAGAAACATGAGTCAAGTGAAAACTTAAAAATAAGAAAATACAGTAATACAAAAGTCCAAACGTCTACTAATTATATAAGCAAACAGATAAAATCGATAATCCTTAATATGATTGTCTCACTATTCACCATGGTATATTTCTATAGATGATAGTTACGAAAAAAGGAATATTATTTTATGCTCAGGAAAACATTAACGTAAGATAACACAGGATACAGCTGCTTTGTGTCGAAGTCAGACATCGAAGTAACTGCAAACATGCTTTACCTTCTATTCAAAAAGATTTGGGAGGAGGAACAAGTGCCGATGGACTGGAAAGAAGGACACCTCATCAAAATTCCAAAGAAAGGAGATCTGAGCAAATGTGAAAACTACAGAGGCATTACACTACTGTCAATACCAGGGAAAGTCTTCAACAGAGTGTTGCTGAACCGGATGAAAGATGCAGTAGACGCCCAACTTCGAGATCAACAAGCTGGATTCCGTAAGGATCGATCGTGCACAGACCAAATTGCAACACTACAGATCATCGTCGAACAATCAGTTGAGTGGAACTTATCACTATACATCAACTTCATTGATTATGAAAAGGCATTTGACAGTGTAGATAGGAGGACATTATGGAAACTTCTTCGACACTATGGAGTTCCTGAGAAGATTGTCAATATTATCTGGAACTCATACGACGGACTACAGTGAAAAGTAGTGCATGGAGGACAGCTGCGTTCCAAGTAAGGACCGGAGTCAGACAAGGCTGTCTACTCTCTCCCTCCCTCTTTCTTCTGGTGGTCGACTGGATTATGAAGACCTCGACATCTGAGGGAAAACATGGCATACGACAGACAGCTCAGAACCAATTAGATGATTTGGACTTCGCAGATGACCAAGCCCTCCTTTCGTATACACACGAACAAATGCAGATAAAGACAGTCAGTGTAGCAGCAGTCTCTGCATCAGTAGACCTCAACATACACAAGGGGAAAACCAAGGTCCTTAAATACAACACGGAGAACAGCAATCCAATGACTTGATGGCGAAACTCTGGAAGATGTAGAATCCTTCAGATACCTGGGAAGCATCATCGATCAACAAGGAAGTTCAGATGCAGACGTAAAGGCAAGGATTGGCAAAGCAAGGGTCGCATCCCTTCAATTGAAGAACATATGGAACTCAAAACAACTTTCAACCAATATCAAAGTCAGAATCTTCAATACGAACTTCAAGACAGTTCTGGCTTTTCCAGAGTAACCAATTCAATTGCCATATGAATCCCTCAAGAGATTACTAGTTAGTCATGTGAAGTATACTAGCTCTGAATGCAGAAGAAGATCGAATTCCCATAAAATGACGTGACAAAATTAACAGAAAGCTAAAGAGTTTATATTTGAACTAGAGAAACAGACCGTGAAGTGCAATTTCGAAGACTAATCGAGAAATCAGCTTCGTGATCGGTTGATTGCCGGTATAAGCATTCCGAATTTAGAGAGGGAATGAATTCAGTAACCAAAATGTTCACTCCAAGAATAAAAATAGCATGTTTTGAATACTAGGCAGTGAATGTACTTGATTTTTAGTCAATGAAAATCTCTAATACTTTGCTTAGTCGTCGTGATGATAGTAGTTCCTATTCTCGTGGAAATATGAAAAGTGATCCAACAAAGAATTTCAGAGCAGTAAACAAAGGTGAGCATAAGTTCAGTAAATATATGTCCTGTGGGAAATTTCACTTTGCAGGTCGAGACAACCGATGTAGCAGAATCCTCTGCATCAGCAGGTTTCAACGTACACAAGGGAAGAAACAACAGTCCCAAATACAATACGGAGAACACCAACCCAATTACACTTGATGGAGAAACCCTGGAAGATGTGGAATCTTTCACGTACCTGGGAAGCATCATCGATGAAAAGGCGGACCGAATGAGGATGTAAAGGACTAGCAAAGTAACAACCACATTCCTACGGTTGAAGAACATATGAAACTCAAAACAACTGTTAACTGATATTAAAGTCAGAATCTTTAATACGTATATCAAGACAGTCCTACTGTATGGATTTGAAACGTGGAGAACTACAACCATCACCAAAAAGATACAGACATTTATAAACAATTGTCTACGCAAGATACTCAATGTCCGTTGGCCGGAAACCCTCAGCAACAACCTACTATGGGAAAAGACAAACCAGCTTCTAGTTGAGGAGGAAATCAGGAAAAGATTATGGAAATGGATAAAACATACATTACGCAAATCATCAGACTGCATCACGAGGCAAGCCCTAACATGGAGTCCTGAAGTGAAGGGGAAAAGATGAGGGCCAAAGAACATATTACGTCGGAAAATAGAAGCAGATATGAAAAGGATGAATAACAACTGGAAAGAGCTGGAAAGGATTGCCCAGGACGGGGTTGGATGGAGAGTGCTGGTGAGTGGCCTATGCTCCTTCACGAGGAGTAACAGGTGTAAGTAAGTAAGTAACATCAAGATAGCATAATATTAACATTAAGATCAAATTCCTGACGTTTGCTAAGTTCATTACATAATTAAATTTAGAGCAATTAGTCCCTTTCATAAATTCCAATAGTGTAATAAGAAGACGAAGATTATCAGAACTATGTGATAATATATTAGCGCAATACATTTCAAACAATATGATCACACATATACTTGTTAAAAACATTTATATCTGAAAATTAAAAGGTCAACTAGACAGGTTAAGAGTAAACCATAACAAAGGATAGGTTAAGTGTAAGGACAAATTGTTTTTGAACACATAAAGGGGGTTTCAATTTCCATATAGCCAAGGCTTCAATAAACCTTAGTATACGTCCTTGAAGGCTTTTGTATAACACTACAAATGCTGATTTGATATCAACCATATGACCCGTCTCAATCAAATGTTTCGCAATGGAGGATGATGTCTGTCTATCCTGTGATCTTATTCGACCATTGGAATTCATTTGTTTCTGCAACCATTTTTGTGCATATAAATGTTCTCAACAAGTATATGTGTGATCAGATTGTTCGAAATTTCTTGCGCTAATATATCACATAATCAAGTTTCGCAAAAAATAATAAATAAAACAAGAAAAAGTTTCAATAATGTTAATCAAAATTGTTTACTTTCAGTATCATATATTGAATTAAAACAGAGTGTAGAATCTTTCTTTTCATAAATTTGATAATAAGGTTAACAGTTACATCTGTTATTAACGTTTATACCAGAGTTACATTTTAAGAAGAGTTTAACTCATTTTTACAGGGATCAAAGATAATTGATTTTAGAAATTAAAACTAATTTTCAAGAACAACTGGTGAAGAGATTAAACAGTTTATTCGTCGTGTCAGTAAAGTCTAAGTTATTGACCTATCCTTCTTAGCTGTTCTATGGAACTTGTGTACATTCCTGTTCGTGTTGTACGTTAAGTAATTCTGCTTGATTGATCGATGTGAAAATTATGTTACTTTCCAAATTGTTAATGTTTACTATATGCAGCCCAACTTGTCATTATTGAAAAGACAAGGTCTATGTTTTACCAAAAGCCCAAAGAGCACGTAAGCGATTGTGTCACATCCCATTGTGTCCATCAATTTATATGCATGTGCGGAAACACGTACATAGAAAGGAGCAATTGTGATTTGCAATTAAGGGTGGATTAATACATACCAAAATGGCTGCAGAAACAAATGAATTCCAATGGTCAAATAAGATCACAGGATAGACAGACATCATCCTCCATTGCGAAACATTTGATTGAGACTACTCATAAAGTTGAAAGGTAGCCGTGGTTCCGGTTCATAGGAGCATAGTAAATACTTACTCCTGAGAACTATACTAGAACCAAATATCTGTCCAATAATAATTGATTTTCAACGATTATCTAGTTTGAGGCAGTCTTCGATGTAAAATATAGATGGAAAATGTTAAAAACAAGTAACTTAAAAAGTTTCTATTAAACTGACAGAGGAGGAATTTGTCCCATCATTCGTTAGAGTAGTATAACTTTTACTTTAAGCAAGCAGTAGTTTCCAAATACATTCGATGGTGTGTTAAATAATTCTTGTGCAGTTTCAATAATTCGTATATCTAATCCTTGACTGACTTCAATTAGACAATAATTAGAAACTAGGAAAAACTTGATAACTTTTCCATCCTTATATACAACTCCTCAGAAGTACACATATACGACCTTACCGAGAATAGAATACACAACCCTGAAGCCTCTCAGGGGGGGGCACCTGAAAGTTTGAGTTTTTCGGTTGCTAATATTAGGAACCAGTCTCTATTTGGCCGAACATTTGAATTGATATATCAGTCATTATCGTTTTTATGAATGTCGTTTAATTAGTGATTGATGAATAAATCAGTCTTCTCCTACAGTCCTGTTTTCTTCCTTGGGCCGATAGTTGCGTCACATTTTAATGAGTGGCAGATAGCAGTTATCAGTCAGTCATAGCAAACAAACGTACCAATAGCACTAACCATCACTTAACTCAAGTCACAACACTGACAAATTTGTCATATTTCCAAGCATTACATTAGGTTGTCATAGTAAGTTTCCATAAAATATGAATTGTCTGGGTCATGCTATGTACTTACAACACCAGCCATAAATGTCCAGACGAAGTATTATGAAGCAAACAAGAATGAAAAGGATAAGGGGTCAAGCGAAAAGGATATATTAAAGGTCAAACGACGAAAATCAATATAGGAAATATAGACTGGTGCTGAAGCTTCATTGTAAAGGGGAAGTTGATACAATAAGCTATTTATCATTGAAAAAAGAAGATGAATGCGTCAAACCAACTGTTTATAATCTCAAATATATATTCAAATAACGCTTCCTTTATTCAGGGAAAGTTTATGTTTCCTTAAGAAAACACTAATTTTATCTTTACCTTTTTTCCCATCAATGGGTGATTTAGTGAATCTCACACTTCGATTGTTTGAGAAATTTTAGTCATTTTGTGTAACAGACTGAAACATGCCTCGAATATTTATTGGATCATCATGAAGAGCTCTAATATATTCAGTCATATTTGATGAGTTTATGGACTTATTGGGACGGATACACTAATATTAGCAACAAATTCAATACGCACGATGAATTTAAGATATTTCTTTGATTCACTGTGCAAGTCACCTGCTTCGGTTTGGGCACTCGGGCAGTATCACAGCCCTCACACATATCGAATGAGATTTGTGTGGCACATATGTATTTGGTGCCTCTTTGTACCAATATTTGTGTTGAAATAAATAATAAATAAATAAATTTTAATAGGTCGCTTTATGAAACCGTAATACGTTATGCTTTAATTACTCATTAAATAAAATATAAGTTGACTGGGTTTATCACCGACGAAACACTTAGATCAATAATATTTACATACCTCGTGAGAACATTTACATTTCAAACTGTGAAATAAAATTAACAGCAATGAGAATAACCAGTTATTCTGACCCTTAAATGTATTGTGAAACAGCATCCAAAAAAGTAATGATATTAAGCGCAATTTAGGAAAAAATACTGTTAGACACTGTAGAAGTGAAAATATGCAATAATAAGTTTACTGTATAAATAGTTAATCGTATGTTTTAATCTGTCCACTTTCAATCTATTGACGACGAAGAATGTATGTTACCAAACTCAACGGAATACGAATAAAACCAGGGATAAGATAACCAAGTAAAGAACACTGAGTTTTCACAGCTAATTGTAATGAACGTAAATTAATTGGTTTTCTACCATCTATTTCTTTAATACTATATTCGTCAGCTATATCACAAGTTAGAATGACTTGACCATTTCTTGAAAGTAGCTTATCACGTTGTTCGTTTGCTATCGCAATAATTACTTTACCAGATAACTGAGGTGATTCCGCTGTCAGTGTTAGAAAAAGGGAGAAAAACAATATTTAATGGACGTTTGAAGAAAGATATAGAAATGAGAACGTAATCGAATAAGGTTTAATAATTGACAAGTTATTTCAACTATTATTCTATAAATTACGATTGTTGGAAATTCGAACAGTATATACGGCGTTTGTAATAATATATCTTTTGCAACAGACGATTTAACCCGTGAAGGTTCGTCGTTAAGTGGGAAAGATTTGGTATGACACCCAAGAGAAAGTAAAACTACATGTCATAGGGAAAGCCGTCTAAATATAAAAATTATTCTTGATCGGTGTGTTATTTGGAAAGAACTGAATATCCAATGAGTTTACTAGAAACGGAATATAAATAAGATTCACTGGTCACGGTTTCTCACTAGAACTCCGAGATTCCATGTATTCAATGGTGGTCTAATATTGATCAGTTCATAAACTCAATAATCTCCACAACCCTATACTAATAAATAAGATTATCGATTTCAATTCATATTTATAAACTGACAAGAAATTTTGTATGTAGGAAGAGGTAAAAGGAGGAAATACACCGATGCTTTTTCTAGGATTCTGATTAGCAGTTTGGCAACGGGTGAATTTTACGTAGTGTCGATCATGAAAAACACAGTATTACAGTATATAAACTCAGAGTCTCTGGCTCAGCCGAATCCATAACAATTGTACAATGATATCCCATAAAAATAGAATCATACGAGTTAATACAATGTAATCAATAGGGTTTAACGAATCGGGACATTTGTTAGTACACAACCGAGATTTTTCCAAATTATGTTTTGTCATGTGCAAATTAAGCGAAGCCTCATCTGTAGTTTGAAAACTACCACGAAAAATGTAAAAACGATCCATCATGTAAGTGCTTAAGCAAGACAAGTTCGTTTCCCGTAAAAGTTTGATTTTTTTTCGAAATGTTAGGTATACCAGGAAAACGGGTTCGATTGGTCACAACTTCGTACTCAAAGACGTTCTGGACATAATCTTCGACCTTAACATTTAGATATTTTTAATAATTTATTGTTCGAACTAAAGGTGCTCTTTGACACTAATATTTACAAAAGTTGCAATAATATGGATTCGAAAGATATAGTAGTTTAAATGAATGTATATACAGAATGGTTACAACCGGTACCACAAGATATTTCAAACAAATGCTGCCCAAATCAATGTACATGAATTAGTGCTCGAATCTGGGATTTATTAGTAGAAGATGGAGTGCTTTAACCACTAAACCACTGTCGAAGAGTACACAGAATCTGGTCAAGTGCGTTGGCCATTCCATAAAGCATTAGTCATACATGGACTTGAACAGAACTCCCAAAACTTTTTCAGTTTAGTGTTTCTTTCTATTTATAACATAGACATAGTGGTATGAGGAAGATGATTAAACATAATTCTGATAAGATTTTAATAAATCTTATCTGGTTTCCATGCCCTTGCATCCACAACCAAAACAGCGCTAGTGGACTAGATTATAAATTGTTTAGCTACTGCAGGATCGATAGGAACGTTACTAACAGATCTTTTTGACAACTGAGTAATTTGATTTCTAAATTTGATTACTGACCATTCTGAAATAACCTAATTACCGAGTTATACATTAATATCTAAATATTACCTTACATTATCAACAGTTTTAAGGTATAAACAGTGAGTTTGTAATGAGGTATGATACATCAAAGTTTTATTTTAGCTTAGGTAATGTAGATAAAAGAAAACGTCATGTGTTTGCAACCATTTCCATTTAATATTAAACGTGACCTGTTAGAATTCAAAGCTAGATCAAATGTAAAATTTTAAGATTAAACAGTCTTTCATAGCTAATGGATCAAACTGGATAAAATGTTGCAAATTACCGGTTTCTATTATGAGAAAGCAACAAGCAGTTTCTACAATCAGTATTAAACATCGTTAAATGACCAAAACGCTTATAATCACTGCAGTATTGAAAAGTAAGTCGTTTGAATGGTTTCCGAAAATTTGATCACTTCGAAAGTAGACGTCATCATCAACTGTTACCATTTGAAGTTGTTTGGAAATAACTTAATAACAGTCAACAATGAAAGAACTAAAATTTCTAAGAAAACGAGAAAGGTATAAATGAGTAGGCTTCTAGTTGCTGACAATCCATATGTCAAAACAAATCTCGATAAATCACAAACAGCAGCCAATATTATTGACAGTATCTGATAAGATCTAACACAGTTGCCTCCACAGATTCCAACTACATTATTTTCTACGCAAACACTCAATGAGTAGATATTCTTTATTCAGTGAGACGAATGGCTTTGTTACGGCATAAAAACACTGGATTTCATACATACCATTTAGTGGATTACCAGACCAGCCTATAATTAAGACCGAAACACTACATAATAGTTCAACACGTTAATTTAATTTACAAAACTACAGCTTTGAAAGATTGTAACATTGGTGATAAACTGCTCTGAAATTGTTAGTTACGCTGAAGAACAGTAAACAGACAAATCCATCATTGAATTAGTGTATACATACAGGAAATAAACAATTACAAGATTAATTAGTCTCCTATCAACATACCGGTATCATAATGAAAAGCTATCTTTTCGCCAAGTTTCAGGGTCCCATCAGTAGCTTCTGCAACTACAGTTTCCGTACGGACTGGACCTGGCCATAAACTGAAGATGCATATATTAGTATTAGTCCGCTTTAAATCGTAAGCCATGTCACACGTCATACGGTCCAATGCAGCTTTACCTATCATATTAAAAGTAAAATAAGAATATAATATAAACTCCCATTGACCATGAGATTAAGAGAATATATTTGAGCTCTTCTCCAAACAAGTAGAAAGGCTGTCTCAGATATGGTATGAAACATGGTGCTAATTATTTGGATAAGTGTCCAGTTACGTTTATCGTCTACCATTAATAAACTATGGTTTGGAATTACCATCAAATCGTACAGACCATTATTTATAGAGTTTTGATTTACAGTGTGACACATCTTTCTTCTTATGAATTATTTCTTAAGACCTATTTATATCCAGATTAAAACGAGAACTTCAATGATTTACCAAAACCAATATACTCAGTGCCTATTGATCATGCGGAAAACACTGCTTTATAAACCAGTCAGTAAACAACTTATTGGTGGCACTGAGAAAGAGGAAAACAGTGGTGAGTTTCGATTAACTTGTATAGTTACACTGATACTATTCTAGGCAAAATAATAAATTTTCTTATCGAAATAAATATTCTATTTATCTGGAGCATATTTGAAAAAACTTAGCATGGTGGTTAGATCACTAGCCTAATTTGCGAAGTTGTAACTGATGGCCTGGGTAATGTGAGTTTCATTCTCTTTTGTCAACTATTAAACATAGAGTTGGTTCCGAGCCACATTTTATTATAAATTGCTTGCTCGTATCTAAATGAATGTTTTATTCCTCAAATGAAATTTATCCGAAAATAGTCAGCATGTTAGTTGTAAGTTGAGTAATTTTCATTCATTACAATTATAAAAACGTGAATATAATTCAAATGTACAGGAAAACAAAATAAATCATTCACTTTTAGTTGCATAAATTTAGAAATTAAATTCGTGGAGAGGTCTTTTATCAAATAAATCATTTCCACATGTTGTTCTTAGTCATTAATGCACTGGTAATTAGAAGCATCTTTCAGCAGAGCAACGAATGAATCCCTTATTATTATTTATGAATAGATCAGACAGTTAATTGTTAAATAAATAAACCGAACAGAAACGAGAACTAGAAGTTCTGGATACAGTGTTTTTGGAGTATGAAGGGATAATTATTAAGCTGATGTTAGATCATATAAAATTACAACAAATGATAGCACTATTTTAGAATCAAATTACGTTTGAGCACAGTTTACAACGCCAAATACCATTTTCTATAAGGGAAATTAATTAGTGTGAACTATTGCTCGGCGAAGTACTAAATTCTTATATTAAAAGGATTCGATAGATTTTACTTGTGGTATCATTGAGAGTAATGAACACTAGGACACCTGTTCAGACAGTGGTATGAATTTTGGTTATCCCTCTACATGTGAGAATAAGGAAATACAATCCAAGATGAGCGTTCAGCGAAAGCCTATGTACTAGATACACCTTACAGGTCAATTAATCGAAGCCATTAGTTGTAAACCTAATTTTTAATATTCACTTTGTTACACATAAAAAAGTTTACAAACATTTCTAATTCCGATTGATTGTTAAATTGAAATTATTTAAAAACCGGGTAGATCGTTTGCCTTACCTGCTCCATAAATTGCATTGAAAAAGTAAATCCTTGCACCAATTGACGAAACATTTACTATTAGTCCCGGCCTGAGATGATCATCTTTAACACCATCCTTTTTCAACTTCTCTTGATAATTTATCATCAATTTTGTCGCAAAAACGGAGCAAATATAATTATTCCTTAAACCAACATTGTTTACTATATCCCACGCTTCACCTGGCGATTTACTCTCAATCTCGTAATAAGGCTTGTCTACATTGTTCAACAGAAAACCAACAGCACTGAAAGCATTATTGACTAGAATATCAAGACGTCCGTGTTGTTCACGTTCAATCCGATCAAATAATTTGGAGATTTGATCATCGTCTGTATGATCAACAGCCACTGGTATGCACTTCTACAAATACGTAAACGACCTGTATATTCAGTATGAAATTGAAATTTTCAGGCAATAGCAATACCTAGATTTAGATATACTTAAACCAAACATTTTTGATCACCTAACAGTTTAATTTAAAAGTTCATTGGCAAAAGTGATCAGACAATTGTGATGTCAACGTAATTATAATTCAATATTTAGGCAAAAAACGGTTGTATTAAACAGAAATGCTTAAATCACTATTACACTTGAATGGTTTTATTTGTAGGTGTCGTGATCTTGGAGACAGTGAGGATTTGATGTTTTAAAAAAACGCATATTTCGCTAGTTCAAACAGCAAAGGAAATAAAACAAATAATAATAATAGATTGTTATTGCTCAGTAATTTTTTATTGCAGGAAACAACTTCAGATAGTACCTATCTCACGATGAGCACCATCGTCCTCAACTTTCTAGATTTATACTTAGTGTTAGCCTTACTCTTCCAATATGTTCATATTTCATTCGCCACTAAATTTCACAGATGCTTTTGCTTTTAGGTTACGTATCAAACGTTTTTAAAAAGTACTTCATAAACAACATGCAAAAGTATTATATACGTAATCAAGTGAAAACACCAAATTACGTGTCCAAAAATTTCATTTAAATTGAGAACTTACGCCTCCACAATTAGAATTATTTATAGTTTCTGCTGTTTCCTCTAAAGAACCCTCAACATTTTTCCTATCAGATTTCAATGTACGTCCAGTAATGTATACAATGGCTCCTGCTTGACCCAACTCCACCGCGATACCTTTCCCAATGCCCCGCGTGGCTCCCGTTACTAAGCAAACACAACCATGAAGTTTTCCACTCATATTTGCACAAATTAATCACATAACTAAGGTATAAAAATATATAATAATATTCCTTTGTCAGTCGAAACTTGATTGGTTAGTTCGTATTGACCGGAATGATTGGTTGGTTGAATTTTATAACGTTTGATTGGAAACATAATGTGGTTTGCAGTTTAAAGTGAATAATTCCCCAAACCCGAATGGTTAAACTTGGTCAAATTTTCCAAACATTATCTTCTATCACCTGGTGCAAAAATCTTTCAGATGTTATAAAAACTTCAATAGCAGTTTCATTAACAATTTTATATTGTGCACATTAAACAACAATATTGTAATAGACCGATCACGATGATGAGATATATAATACTTGTGGGGTTTTTGAATTAAAGAACGATTCAGTAGACTGTTACCTGAAATAAATAAGTTAGAAATTAGGTAGAGTTGTCTGGAAGATACAACGAAATTAAATTAACAGGATTAAAGATTTTTATGATTATTTCATTATCTTCATGTAAAAATCCGATACAATAAGAACACAGATATTTTACGAGGGAATCTATATAAACTTTCCCCTACATTGAGTAACAGGTTGATTTATTGACGATTCTTTCATTTCAGTAGTGAATGCACATAACATGAATCTAGGAAACTAGACGATTTTTGATTTGAGGGATCACGTATTATACATCATATTACAGTTTTCCATAGACTTGATAAGTTGAAAACAGTGGAGTTTGATAATTAAGAATGATATGTAGAAAAAATTGTTTAACTAGTCAAACTTCCCTACACGTTTAAATTCACGATTAATGAAACTGGAAATGAAATTGCTGTTTGGGTATTTCGGAGTGGTTTCTGAGTGAGAATTCTGAATGAATGAAAATGGAATCGCCTAGTGAAGTATGGGATATAATATACAAATTTACAACTTATCACTGCTCCCCAGTCCTAAATCACTATCATGTACTTTTCTGAAAAATTAACATGTTAATTTTACAAGACTAGGGCGGTTTGTTGCTCTTAATGCAGATGGAATGCTATCGACCAAGTTGCAATGAGCTGTTTTGGGAAAGGTTTTATAATTTTTTCCTCACAGTCTGATATTCCTCAACATTGATCACAAAACTCTTCGAACTTTTTTTGAAGTCAATACCATTCCAGTAGCTGAATCGTCTGATGAGGCATTTATGACTAAATGTCAAAGTTTATTGAGTAAAAGCAATAAGTAGCTAATAGTTCTTCAGAAATACCAATTGTCGTTCTATCATTATCACCTGAACCAAAGCCTTTTTCGCCGTCACAATTTTATGCATATATAATAAAAATACAAAACCTCAAATAACAGTCAAATTGATTCACTGTAAGATGGGGGATATGAATGTTCTAACGGACTTTCTCCCGAAATGCATCACTGTCCAAAACAGCGAATTCAGCGGGCTTTATTATTCTATTCACCACGGATACAAATTGAGAGGTAAAATCCAATTTGTTAAACAATATTTTACGTGATACATAACGTAGTTGGAATAACACAAATGCTACTTTTCTTTAAATTTTCACTGATGAAATAAAAACGTACATATACAGAATCCAATCATAACGTTATTTCTGACTGGAATTTTTTTTACCGTGATCATTTTTAGTACGTGCATTTATTGGGAGTGAGGAAATAGTAATATGTAGTTGATCTCAGCATCCTATTGAAAACGTTAGTGAACGCGGTTCCACACCACGGACTGTTACGTAACTACTCAAAAGCAGAAAGCCCTCTTGAGGAGTCCCATACGAGGACCAGTGACTACTGATTACCAGTGGTTGTCTAGCTGAAGTCAATCCTTGGTGTAAAATTACACATCCAGCAATCCCCTATACTGACAATGCTACGATTGTTGAATAAATAAGTCCAAACCATAGGATGGAGACCTCCAAGAGATAATTTAGTCTCTCATCCATTAATTGGTGAGTTGTCCTTATCATATTGTTATAACACAAGGACTTTGAAACACACTTTCATTTTTAATAACTTATAATACCATGAAAAGATTGAAAATGAAACAGGTAAGATGATGTTACACAGGCGATTGAATGAAAGTTGGTTTAGCCAGTGTACCCTACTTCTCAATCCTCTTGCTAATTAAATTCATGGGTTTATCGAAGCAAGCGCTTATTTATGTGCCGTATATCAATATGCATCGGATTAGTATATATTAAACCTCGATAGCTAAGGAAACACAGCCGCTCTATCACAAGAAGGCAAGTGTTAGATTCATGACTAGGTTGGGTTTCTAATGGTAAGTGGATTGTTACTGTACTTTATATTATCTTTACTATAGTGTTTCACTAGCCTTAACTGAGGTCATCGTTGTTTCTATCTACGGTGGAAGACTTACCGATCAGCTCTTCAGTTAGCTTCTGTATTAAGATTAAATTACTCTCCATAACTATCTAACGCCACTGTGTTTCATATAACGTTTTCATTACGGGCGATGGTTTTTTATTCAAGAACTTCTAGGTAAATTTTGCTAAATTAGCTTCCGCTCTTCAGATGGCTTCGCATTTCGCCCGATAACTACCTTCGGTAGTATTATAATAATCATGAAGTTCCGTATAAGCCGGCAAAAGTCACCAAACCTTCGGAGTTATTACTTTTATAATAATGCAAAACAGCTTATTCGGGACCTTGTTATTTCAGCCTGCAGACTCAACCACCAAGTTGTCCTGATTTCATACCTGTGTCTTGACCGAATATTGCCAGCGGTTTTCATTGTCGAATGGTTACAGAGTAGTCAGCTCAAGTCGTCTACCATTATTTAATAGCCAACATTTTAGGGAACTTTTCCTTCGTTTCTGGTATTATTTATGAACTGAGTAATTTCCTACATTTCATTCAGCAGAAGTAACTAAACACTTCCCAATAACTGTCGTTTGATAAAAAGCGATCATTATACAAATTTTTGACATATTCTAGGATGATACTATTGTGTATGGTGATATTAAATTGGGTTCATCGACCTAGCCAGTTAATCAGTTACAATTTGTTGTGCTAGAAATAAAATGAATCCCATTATTTTTTCAGATCAGGAAATTTTTCCCATTTCTAAAGTACTCCATGGTTTTTTGACCTTTATTATGTGCGTTATCGCATCTTATTCACTTCCCACTTACGACCAATATCGAAATACAATATAGGCAAGTAATCATAAACAGCATTGTAAAATACTTAGTATCGCAAAATGCTGTTCAGTGTAAGATAAACTTCCTCAATTTACAGATTAACCTGAATTCTGAGTGAAGCCATTAGAAATGTTTGGGTAAAAGTTTATCAGTCTGATAAAAAATGAGTACTAGATTAACTATAGAGGATCAGATATAGTACTCGTAGCAGGTGACATTAATGCCCAATTAAGTAGCTTAAACAAAACAGAAAGACAGGTGGATATTTTAGTATTCTGGCTCAGCGAACAGATAATGGTGATCGTCTGCTGCAACTACGCTCAAACAATCGTTTATTTTTAGCAAGCACCAATTTTAAGCATACGGAGAGACATCGTCTAACATGGTGACTCCCTGCACCAAACCAACGATGGACTCAAATAGACCATATTGCCATCAGTCATCGTTGGGAAGGCTCGATAGAAGACTGTCGCTCGTTCTGGAATAGGAGTTTGGACCCCGACCATGCCCTAATACGAGCATGCATTTGCTTTCGCCCAATTGGACACATAAAAACAACAATAAGAAGACCCATTAGAGTTGAACTCAGTGACGATAAAGCCAAAAGCAGATTTCAGGAACAACTGAGGTCACACTTAGGCAGTTCTGAAAACGAGGCTGACCCAGATGTTGCTTGGAAAGCTATACAAACAGCTGTGGAAACAGCAGTGAGATCTACCAGTGATTTAAACCACAGGGTAACACAGAACCAATGGATTCCTTTCAAGGTCTATTGCACTGATGGATTCTCGTAAACTCATCCCATCGGGTTCTGAACACGATGAAGAGCGGAAACAAATCAGATATAGGTTAACCAAAATTCTAAGGAACGACTGTGAGCAGTGGTGGGCAACGAAAGCAAAAGAGATGGAAAAAGCAGCGGATGTAGGTAACACAAGACAGCCCTTCATACTAATAAAATAAACTGGAATTAAGAAATCAAATAATGGTGTGGTGAGACGCAGGATATTGGAGAATGATGGTAAATCAGTTGATGAGGTTGTGAATCTTCATCGACTAAGATGGTTGGGCCACGTGCTACGTATGCCTGAACACCGATTACCACGATGTGCAATGCTAACCGGTGTTGGAGATGGTTGGAAGAAAGCTAGGGACGGCCAAACCAAAACGTGGCATAAGTTCTTGAAGTCACTAACTTCTAGTCTGAGCCATGTTGGTAGATGCAGACAACTTGGTTGAGGTCCGCGCGACTATCGTAACCAATGGTTGGAGACTCTTGGTGACATGGCTCAGGATCGATCAGAATGGTGTAGGTGTATACACGCTTTGTCTTCTCTTAAACTGTGAGATTAGAATTGCTTTATATATTTCTTTCTACCAACTAATCTTTTGTTCCTGTACTGTCCCTATACACAATCTTTCTTTTGTATATTACTACCATTGAAGTGACTAGTTCTATGAATTCGGTGCTCATCATGTTGTACTAATGAGGTGTGTCGACTTGGACCTTTGCATGAAAGTGCCTGGCCCTACATTGTAGCTGACTGACTATCTATAGAGAATCAAATACAATAGTAGAGATAAGAAAAAACAACTTTAGGGAAATATTTATGATATAAAGCAGTTGGTGACAAGTCTTGGATTTGAAACCATATCACATTTCTCTCTAAGTGTTAATGTGTGTCTGTCACCCTGTTGAGTACGCGACTTTCGGGTTGTCAAAACTTCAACTTCAAAAAGCTGTCACTAAATCCAGAGGTTCATATTAACCACTTACAAATTAGATACTGGGTGATATGGCCAACAGAATATCAGTAACAATAAGAATGTAACTTTGTCACATGAAATCTTCGGATTGAGAAATTCATGTGCGACTTGTCTGACTAACGAACAGAATACGATTACCTCAGGTTACTGTCAAAGAGGTATTCATCAACGTAGTTGGTGAGTGAAAAACTCATGTAATTTTTCACAGAATCTGCTAACCGATAACTCAAATCAAAATGAGATCAGAAAAAAGCAGTTGGTTAGCATATTATGACCCCAAAGATCGTTAACCTGGTTCACGAACAACGTCGGGGACTGTGATTGGAATTTGGGAACATCAGTCAAATCAAGACTCAACATTCGGAACTGACTACCAATATTAAAGCATGAGTTCACAGTTAAAGAATTATGGTAGTGTTATATTAACGTCTGTACAGACGTTAAAAATACTCTAATATATTACATGTGAATTAAGTAAATAGTTATAACGATTCTGAAAACTGATTAAAGGAAGGTTCAGAACAGTTATTTCCACGGCATATTTAATTTTCCAATTCGATACAGTTGAATAACGACGTTAAATTTTTCCCTGTAGGATAAAAATAGGGAATCACATACTCTTTAGATCTGTGGTTAATATCTATGGATTTATTGACGTCAGCATTGGTCAGTCATTTGCAATGTAAAATTTCATACACACCTGTGTCGATAAGTTTCAATACCAACTTAGAACAGCGGGATAAAACCATTTCAAGACATATTCCTGAGTCGAAGCACTAGCGCCAGCCAAAAAAATCAATAAAATTCACACGATTCCATCGTAAATTACCAGCAATTATCACCCTAGAATGAAACCCTTCATCAGTATGCATCCATAACCCCGGATTCGGGAATTCAACCCAGAACCTTCGGTTCCGCGCGTGAATGTTTCACTTTTAGACCACTAAGCCTGGATCCAGAGGTGTTGATTTCTAACTTTAAGTAATATCGTGTACTGAGGTGTCCCATACCAGGACGAAACAGTCGTTCAGTGTTTCCAAGCTCTCAGTGGTGATCTAGATATGATCGGTTCGTGATTTAAACTGTGAAAATTCTACAATCCCTCTTATTAATAATAATCGTCCTGTTACTTAAAGCTTTACTGTTTTCCTATTTAAAAAAAAACACTTATTGTAAAATTCGTAAACAAACTAATCAGGAATAGTTCAGATAGTACCAGTATTACGAGTGAGAGAGATGACCTAGACAAATGTCAGTGGGTTCTTAATAAATAAAAACTTGTTTCAGATGAATGAAGGTACTTTATATTGTAAACCCAACAAAGTAATTATGTAAAAGACGTGAAATTATGACAAAAAATCATTATTTAGAAGAATCAGGTACAAAGTATCTTGAATAGTAACTTGTTCAAAAAAAGTACGTATCAATGAATGTTTCTTTATCAGACCACCTAAAATAAAGCCGGAAATCTGTATAAAAAACTTCTCATCTATATTTTAACATTATATAGAACAACCATTCTGGTATTCGAATAAAACTGGGTATAAACTTAGCAATATAGTAGCCTTTATATGAAAGAAGATATTTCAAAGACCTCACGTTTACGATTTCTCGACCACAATCTTCGTGTATACCGTATTCCTCAGCTAAATCACTAACAAGGAATATATTACCTGACCGAGAAAGTAGTTTCTTAGGTGATTCAGCAGCCATACCTACTACTACGCGACCAACTAACTCGGGAGATTGACCTGAAAAATAATTAAAGCCGGGAAGAAAATGCAGTTATGTAGATACCAGCTTCAAGGTTTGATATGATTATTCTTAACAAATTAAATGGTAATTACATTGAGATTTCAAAAATATGTCATATAAAACTATACTTTATCAGATGAGTCGAAAATATTTTATTCTAAAATGTGAAGACTTTATCAGGAGATAATGTGAACCAAAATGTCTATAAAGCATTAAACTTGTTAGTTCGAAGGTTCAAGAACCTATGTTATTTGTTCGATCAAGACTACTGTTGACTATGTCATTCCGTTAGGTGTACGTGTAATCGCAGTCAGCACTGGTGACCGAGTAACAAGAAGAAGCTGAATTCTATACAAACTCAAGTAGATGGCTGAAAGTTAATCGGGGATTGACTAACATTTTTTAACCATTAGTTTCTCCAATATCTCAGATAAGTACTGATGATGGAACTTGACAAACACAGAGTTGCAAAACCGTTTTCTGACCAAATACCTGTTAACATTTCAAGTCAAAGACAATGCTCTACAATGCTAGGCTAATTGAATGCATTTCAGTGGACTGTATGTGCAAAAATGTTGACATGATGTACAGGGAATGAGTAAAATCAGATTTTTTTAAAAAGTATATCAATTGGGAAGGCTTAAGTGGCAATGCACACCAACAGAATAGCACATGTACGTTAGTATTAGTCAGTTTCTTTATTCTATTTATTTATTTGAACACATAAATATTGGTACAAAGAGGCACTTAATACACATACGCCACACAAGTCACTTGATTTGTGTGTAAGCTAGGATACTGCCCGGGTGCCCAGACCGAAGCAGGTGGTTTTCTTAGAGGGGCCACACCCCGAGCCTTCGACCTAAAGGTCTGACCCACAAGGCAGTGGAGCAACGTCAGGAGATGCAGTTCCATGGTAGCCGGTGACCAACAAATTCATTTACACAGTAAGTAATAAAAAGACAACCGAGTTTCAAATGTTCATTGTCTATGTTAGCTTCTGTTCTGATCTGAATAAAGGTTGATTTACTAGAAATATCTAATATCAAAACAAAAAAACTATTACTTGATTAATAAATCTACAGAAAACACTTCAAACTTTTCAAAAATAGGCATATGGATTTAAGAACATTTGAACAGCTAAAACTACGTAGTCTGAGGCAAAACGAAATCAAAGATATACGTTATGCCAAACACTACGGTGGTGGTCAGGAAGTATTTACCGAATATAAAATTAAAGTCAAACCAATATTAAAATATAAATACACCAACGTACTGTTTTCTATATTCATTGTGAGAGAACCTTTAGAAGCAGCGTCAAGAATATGCTCTGTACGAACTAATCCAGGAGAAATTCCGACAATCGAAATGTTAATATTTTCCCTTCTTAATTCGAGCGCCATATCATGAGTTATGCGATCTAGTGCTGCTTTACCTGAAATTGTTTTGATAAAAACTCAAAGACTTTCAAGGGAAAATGTTGGACAAAAGTCAGTGGTAAAATATACAAACAGCCAAATTGTTTAACTACTTCGGCTAAGCAGAACTTTAAAGAACTATTCTGAGGGAATTTCATACCAACATGACTATTCTTAGTGATTTTAGATGAATTGCAGCTTATTAACGGTTCTATTGCGCTTCAATTATCTTTTTGTTCATAATCCAACTTTGAAGTTAATTTTTATATTACGCTTCTTTATATCGAAACCTATCAATTCCGCAGATTTGCTTTCTACGATGAATTTCGATTATTTATTATATATGGAAGTGTTCATAACATGTTTGAACAATAGTACTATTTACTTATTACAGTCACGTTTGACTAAACACAACGGAGATTTAATGCATCGTGTGATGCATATTTAGTCTATCAATCAGTCACAAGCACAGACTTGATCCAAGTCGTCATATCATTACAGTAAGGTGCGAAATTAATAAGATGAACAATAACGGAACTGAAATAATGTAGTATCAACGATAATAGGAAAAGCTAATGATGGTTTTTAATACAACTCAGTTTCCAACGCACATCAAAATCATATACATACAAAAAATTCTGTATGATTTGTGAATACAACATCCCAGAAACATTGTGACTGTTACAAACCTCATATATTATGAGGTTTGACGGTACAAGCCTGTTTTATAAACAGAAATAGATCAGTAAAGCGAAGATATTTATTTTCAATTAGTTCTTCATCATACCTGTATGCTAATATATATTTATAACATTAAAATAATACTATTCGGGTAGTAGTGTAACAATAATTATATAATTTCAGGGTGATTGTAATATAATACCAAATGATTGTGTAAGTGGAAGGAGGATTACAATTATTAAAGCAATTGTTTGTAAAAACTGAAAGAATTTAAATAGACAGTTGCTAGATCATATAATATTCCACAATGGAATTAACAACTTATTTCGACAAAGTCAACTTCATAGTGTTTGTGTAATAATCAAGAATATGCAAAAATAAAAAAGTGACATATCAGAAATTCGATTGAATAGTTTTCGAAAGAATGGAAGTTAATCGAAATTCAGCAAAAACTCATTCTTATATTGATGCCCAAGGTAGAAAGAACGATTGTACAAATTTAAGTCCGGCTTATGGACATGGAACTCCTCCTGGAACCCCTCTGGGGCTACTGCCGGTCCCAGGCAAGGATAAAAGAAGGGGTTGGGCATGGGGTTAACGACCCCATCCCGTAGAAAACTAACTCGCTAAAAAACGCTAACTAGAAAAAATTATTCAGACCATTTAAACTCTGCCCTGGGAGTCAGAAGGTCCTCATTTAGAAAAGTTATGAGGCCTCATGGTGAAAGCCGAGTTCCTTCGGAAGTCACGAGGTTGATGCCCCTTCTGCCGATCAGAGCAAAGCAGTAGGACCAGACAACACTCCAGCAGAGGCACTGCAAGCAGATGTAGCAGTAACTGCAAAGGTACTGAATGTTCTCTTCAGCAAAATTTGGGATGAAGAACAAGTACCAACAGACCGGAAAAAAGGACACCTGATCAAGATACCAAAGAAAGGCGATTTCAGCAAATTCGATAACTACAGGGGCATCACTCCTCTCTTTAACAGGGTATTGTTAAACAGAATGAAGGACCCCGTAGACGCCCAACTTCGAGACCAACAGGCTGGACTCCATAAGGATCGGTCGTGCACAGACCAAATCGCAACACTACGGATCATTGTGGAACAACCAACTGAATGGAATTCATCACTCTATATCTACTTCATTGACTATGAGAAAGCATTTGATAACATGGACAGGACAACACTATGGAAGCTTCCTCGACACTACGACGCGCCTGAGAAGATAGTCAATATCATACGTAATTCCTATGATGGATTAAACTGCAAAATCGTGCATGGAGGACAATTGACAAAGTCGTTCGAAGTAAAGACCGGTGTCAGGCAAGGTTGCTTACTCTCACCTTTCCTGTTTCTCCTGGTGATCGACTAGATCATGAAGATGTCAACATCTGAGGGGAAGCGTGGGATACAGTGAACAGCTAGGACGCAGCTGGATGACCTAGACTGTGCAAATGATCTGGCTTTTCCATCGCACATGCAACAACAAACGCAGGAGAAGACGACCAGTGTAGCAGCAGTAGGTCTCAACATAAACAAAAGGAAAACCACGATTCTTCGATGCAACACAGCATGCAACAATTAAATCACACTTGACGGAGATTTGGAAGATGTAAAAACATTTACATATCTGAGCAGCATCATTGAATAACACGGTCGATCTAACGCAGATATGAAGGCGCGGATCGGCAAAGCAAGAGCAGCATATTTATAATTGAACATCTGGAACTCAAAATAATTTTCAACCAACACCATGGTCAGAAATTTCAATACAAATGTCAACACAGTTCTACTGTATGGAGAACTACGGAAGCCACCATTCAGAAGACACAAGTATTTATTAACAGCTATCTGCGCAAAATACTTCGGATCCGTTGGCCAGACACTTTCAGCAACAACCTATTGTGGGAGAGAACAAACCAGATTCCAGCGGAGGAAGAAATCAGAAAGAAGTACTGGAATTGGGTAGGACACGTTGAGAAAAGCACCCAACTGCGTCATAAGGCAAGCCCTCACACGGAATCCCCAAGGCCAAAGGAAAAGAGGGAGACCAAAGAACACATTACGCCGAGAAATGGAGACAGATATGAGAAAAATGAACCGGACAGAACTAGAGAGGGAGGCCCAGGACGGGGTGGGTCGGAGAATGCTGGTCTATGCGGCCTATGCTCCATTGGGAGTAACAAGAGTAAGTAAAGTTATAAACATAAATTCCGATAGCTTCAGCAATATACAAAAGACGAACTTGTAAAGCATGATGTAAATTTGATGGAGTACAGTGGATAACTTTAAAAGCTTTATTCAAGTCAATTTGATGTCCTGTGTCCATTAAGTGACCACTAATAAAATTCTTAACCAGCCTTACTTCATCTCCGCTCAACCAAGACCGATATTGTTCTGCTATACGATGACGTACTTGGCGAATCGTACCCCTTTCAATAACAGAAAATCTCAAAAACTGGCAAAAACTGATGTGGCAGGTGTTATGACCCAGTGAAGATTAAGTTACAGGTGACTTCCGAGGACTGTTAATAGACTAAAATTCTATAAATATTTTTATTGTATAATTATCTAATAATTATCATGTTAAGTCTAATGGTGTCCTTGGACTTTAAATCGACATTTCCTATTGGCCAATATTTATTTCACTTGTCAAATATTGTACAAATGTTGTTTTCTATTTTATGGTACGATGTGGTTTGTTTGATTAGTATATAAACAGAGTATGTCTGAAATAAACGATTCGATTTGATTCATATTACAGAAGCTGGTATTGTGTTCTGGACTCAAGTGGAAGGGCTAAGAGGACATAGGACCAATTAGGACGTTAAACTGCTCATACCGGCTGAACGTCATTGGTTTGGCATAGTGCGAAATTGTATAAGTCGTATTCTGACTGGTCGATAAGTCGCGTGATAGAAAAGCCAGACATCAAGGTCATAACAGCAGGCAGGATTGATAAACGATTAGTAGGCTTCTTGGAACAGATTAAACAACATAAATATATATTTCGGAAAGTGTGTTTCAAATGTTGAGACCTACATGAACAATGACATCAAACAATACAGTATGCAAATATACATAAAAGTTGGCTTGCCACTTCGATTCGTTTTAGATATGAATAGTTTATCCTATCATACTACAGAAAAAAATTAATGTACGTTCTCAAAATGTTGCACATACAAACTGCCAGGAATAGTGCCAAGGACTCCTGGGAATTTATTAGTAACACCAAAATATTGTTAGTCAAAAACAACTTCATGATACCATTATATTTACTTTTTCATTCACTATTAAAAAATAAGATCAATGGTAACAACTATCACGAAGTTATGGTCCTTGGAGTTACAGTTCTTTAGTGATGCCACTGAGATGATAATAATAACAGATTAAAAAGGCATTTACTGAAGGAAAACTGAACAAGGTTTTTTACATTCTTGTGATAATGAGAACCACAAGTAAAGACAAACTGCCTGGTTTCGCCACTGTTAATTGAAGCGTGAACAGTATTTTCAATAGATATCGCCATTTTATTCTATCTGTGTGTGGGCTAGGATACTGCCCGAGTGCCCAGACCGAAGCAGGTGGTTTTCTTAGAGGGGCCACAACCCGAGCCTTTGACCTAAAGGTCTGACCCACAAGGCAGTGGAGCATCGCGAGATGCAGTTCCATGGTAGCCGGTGACCAACAATTGGTTCATACGCCATTTGTTCCCGCAGGATACTTGAGCCCATGTGAACTGTTGGTTTGGAATCAGGGTTTTCAAACTCCCCCAGGTGCACTCGCCGTGTCCATCGGCCCGGTTTAAGCGCTGGGCATTCGCTATTCGTCCTGTCAATTTCGTAAACAACACCTCAGCCACGAGAAGGCAGTGAGTAGGACTTCTTTGGTAGAGGCTGTATACGCGTGGTCGTGTGAGAGCATTCCGAGAGGGGAGCGGGCCCTCCTTAATCTCGGCCGTACCAGGGAATTTGGGGGCCACATCCATGTGTATCAAACGATCCGATTGCTCCCACGGAGCCAATTATATGATGTGTACTATTCAATCGACTCTCAGAGTTTAAGGAAAAGAAGTGCGCCTTTATTTTATCAATGAACATCGTTTTTAGATTTGTACAGCTGTGATAGGAAAGTTATTATTAAGGCTTATATATATATATATATGCATATATATATATATAATTTCATATGTTGGGTAGAAATATAGAGTACAATTATAATGATAAGAGCAGATAGGTGTCGAGTAACTTCCAAAGGAAATACAGTAACTTACCACTTCCATAAGACACGCTAAAAAGGTAGATTTTTCCACCGACAGAAGTGATATTTACGATTAAACCAGGTCGGGTTGAACTTGAATTTGTTTTTTTCTGGTATTCAATCATCATTCGAGTAGCCAAAACAGAACAAATATAGTGATTCTTTAAACCAGTATCATTAACAACATCCCAAGCTTCACCTGGAGATATGTCTGTAATTTCATAATACGGTTTCCCCATATTTTTCTGTAAAAATGTTACAGCACTATATGCATTGTTAACTACGATATCTAAGCGACCTTTTTGTTCACGATCAATCTGATGAAATAGATTTTCTATTTCATTTTCATTAGAATGATCAACCATAACAGGAATAGCTTTCTGAAAATAATAACGATTGTTTAACACCATTGAAAAAGAATATCTTGAAATGGTACTACTTCAACAACCACCCTAAGACATAAATGTGCAGTAGAGAAAAAATAATTTGCTTTACAACAAACACTTTACATTGTCATTGCAAAAAGATTAAAACAATAACTCATCTACCTAAACTAGATATTATCTTAATTTAAAGTTAATAGTTGTGCATGAGCAGGATTTGATTTTGATGGCTAACGAAAACTAATTCACACTATTTGGTTGCATTCCAGTATTAATAGGGGTAACTGGATTAACGACAAAGTCAGTTAGTCATAACCAATATAACATTTAGGACAAATAACCAACTGCTCAGGTTGTTACATCAGTCCAGCATAACGAGGTAAAACTAATGAGTATTAAGATAGTTGAGATATTACAATCAATAATAGTAGGACTAAAACTAAACAAAATGATTTGTAAAAGGATGAATTCGAGTAAAGGAAAGCGCAAAATAATTTCGAAAATTGAGATCTAAGAAAAAACGAGGAATGAACTTATCTCCATTACTGTGATTCTGAACAATATCATGCAGGTTATCCAACCGGTAATCACGATTATTACGCAGAACTTAACCCCGTAGTCCGCACAAATACGGCTTAGATCAACAGTAAATAACTTAATAGATCTATTTTACATTTTGGTTCGGCCACCTCTAGCTTTATTCCAATTCCAGCCAGCATTGAGTGTCGAGTTATAGCAACAACAAATGACGTCATAAGTTAAAAAAAATACATGCGATATGAAGACATGGATTTAAAGTATAAGCAACAAACAAGTGAGTCTATACATTTCATTTTCTACCTAGTAACAAAATTACTTAGGGTGATAATATGCTTTCTACAGCTGGTTTTGAGTCACGTTCTCTAACAAACAGAAACGTCTGATATTCAGACTTTTATAAGGTAACCCTGTTAAAAGCTTGACTTGTAACTAGAATCGTACCTGCATTACTCTACTAAGATGTGCAGACAGTGTCATCATTGTTCGCACGATTGATGCATTCCATAACCTAGGATACAAAATTCTATTTGCTAGATTAGCAACATTCGGAACAATCTAGAACTTCGGAGGTGAGGACATAGCATCTCGCAACGTGGGAAAATCAGTTCACAGACCGGAGAAAAACTCTGACTTTTCATGTGGATTTGGGTAGTATAGTTATCTCAAATGCTTAAAGTATGTCAACGTAGAACGCAAATCTCGAAAACCATATTTACAGCAATTAGTAAAGCAACTTTGTGCAGAAGACAATCGTATCGCTTTTGTGCAAAGAGAAAAACACAGGTAAAGAGTTAATAATACCTACACCACCAAAGTTATTGATGATATCTGACGTTTCCTGGAGACTACCGCCAATCCCGCCATTAAGCGGCACTGATGTTCGTCCAGTTAAATACACTGTGGCTCCAGACTTTCCTAATGATACTGCTATGCCTTTACCAATGCCACGAGTAGCTCCCGTAACAAGACATACACAACCAGTTAGATCTTTCATTCTTCAAATTATGCGTTCCTACAACAGAATAAGAAGTGTTCACTGTAAACACAACAAAAAATCAGTCGATAAATGTATACTTAGAGTAAACATTGGCATGTCACTTTCTAACTAAAATACAAATAATTCACGTCAACAATCATAATGATGCATGTTTTGATAGTATGAAAGCCAATTCGTTAACATGAAAGTCATGAAATTAAAACAAACCAAGGATTAGGGATAATTGTTAGGTCAAGAACAAAAGATCCCTGCTTTAGGGGGACCAGTGACACCAAAGATGATCAGCCTAACTTCCGCACACAACATTTGCAATACTGTAAATAATACCTCAAACTCTTTAAATTGTAAAAGAGATCAATTCAGCGAACAATTTGGGGTAAGCAAGACAAAAATTGATTTTTCTCATGCACAACTGAAGAACTCTCGTGTATTCTTTTTTTCACTGAAAACCCGATTTAAACTGAATTTTAAAACCCTACAAACGATTTGCACCTGATAAACTCATGAAGTACTGACGACTCCTAAAAAGATGCAAAGAAAGCAACCTGATTTCTACTCAAGTGTTACACTAGTTATTTCAGAAATTTTTAGTTGTCGTTTACAGCAGGCTTTTTAATTTAATAACACCTACGAAAATCGTATTATTTTACCGTACATAACAGTAAATCTGACGATTCGTTTCCCTGAAGAACTTCGGGAAGTTTCGGTGCCTACGGTCATGACGGATGTCGAGGTAACGCGTCAGAGTATGACAGAGGTTTGTGACGTCATTTCGCGTTTGTGAGGCTATTCTTTCACTGAATAGACCTCGGCGCTGGTAGTTCTCGTGATCTCCATAATCCGGTCGGCAGAAGCAGCCTGTTCGTTTACAGAGTTATTTCGAAATTAAAAGAACTCTGTAGACACGCCCACGTCAACGGTCTGTTGAACAATGACCACTCGCATTCGTAGCAACATTCCTGTTGCTGAACCGTGGTGTGGCTCTATGTCATGGAAGAGTTGATATCACCTTTGTCGGTCGGTCGGGTTTCCACGTTTAAACATACCCTTATTCAAAGTGTCAATACCTCACCGAACACCACTAGTAAAACCACAAGGCGTACAGAAACCGTTGAAATTGCGCGCTAGATGGCAAAAGATTCTTAATCTTACATAGTTGAACAGTCTGTTCCGCCATGATGAATACAAAGTAAGCTAGTAAACGAGAATGTAATCCGAAACTATAAAAGATGTATCACAGTTTCTAAAAAACAAAAAATAAAAGTAATGTTCTCGCTTAGGCGGTACATACACTAAATTTGGTTTCGCCTCAGCTTACTAGTCGGTTTTTTTTCAGCTTATCTCGTCCGTTTTTATCCATTTTTGCTCGTTTTAAGTGTGCTTTTTAGTGTTTATTTTAACGGTCTTAGGCTTTTGTTGGCATGTATAACACAACTTACGTCAATATAGTCATGAAAAATTCATGCAAACGACCTGGATGCCGTTTTGCTGTTACATCTGGCATGCAGTGCGACAACTGCAAAGGTTGGTTCCACGAAGCTTGCACAGATCTCTCAGCAACTGCTTACAACGGAGTCAGCGAGTCGGATGATAAGTGGGAATGTGTTGCGTGCAGCACGGATGCTGCAGTCTTGCTGAGTAACACCATTGTCCCATTGACAGGTCTGCGGAATAAGTTGTCAGCAAACTTAGAAAAAGACAGTCATAAAACGGGTAGACAAACAAGGACAAGCAACGAAAACAAGAAGAAGGATGTCGACAGGTCTACTATCGATGGAGCATGCATTAGCACTAATGATGACATGTTGAAACTCAGCACCATCATTACGTCGGCGGTAACAGACTTTCTCAGTAAACTCGGGTCTCCCGGCTCAGGATCCTTGAATGCACCAGTGTTTCCCGAAAACTCTGTAGGTGATTGGATCCACGTTGACAGAGCTAAAAAGAACCAGGCGTCACCGTCTAAGCTGTACGGAAATCAACTGATGATTTAGTTACACAGTCTACCCTCAAGAATGTCCGTCCGGTCATCAAAGCGCCTAGGATTCAGAAACGTGCCTCAACCTTTAAACAACAAGGTGCTGAACTTGAACGCACCGGGAAACCTGGGGAAACAATGGCGGTTCGTGATGACTCTCTCATAATCATGAACCTCAAAGGCAACCCTGACCTTCCTCTCAGTTTGCAGGACAAAAATGATAAGATGCTCCGGAGTGAATGAACAAGAAACCTGAACTTCCTAGAATAGAGCCTTTGACGGTCACACGGCTCACTCAGGGAAAGGAATCTAAGCATCAAAATCACTCGAGGCTACTTCGTGTAACACTTAAGAATGCAACCGACGTAGAGGATGTCCTGCTAGCTTGTCATTTACTGAGATCCGATGGGAACGTAAGAATACTGCCCGACATACCGTATTCTGAGCGCAATCTCATCCGGAACATCCCTAAAGAATCTCGCGAGACGTTATTCAGCGAAAGAAATATAACTGTGCAAGGTGTACCGGAAAACATGGACCCTAGTCAAACAAACTCTGATATTAGAGAATGGAAATTCATCAAACAGTCCTTGAGGCTCAAAAACATATTAACTCAACATATGACGAGGCTAGCCAAGACGGACGGTGATTCTAGACCCCTGCTAATGAGGATAACTTTCCCATCCTCCCATATGGTGGCTGCAACTCTGGAAGCATTTCGTGCCAACATACGTTGGTTGCCAACTGGAATCCACATGCACCCGGACAGGCCATACGAATACAGGACCAAGCATAAAGGCAAGCCGGAGTTGATCATTACACTTGTGGACTGTGTCGATGATTAAAAAAACGTGTAAAGCACAGGGCCTACCAACTCGACAAACCTCATGTAGGTAGGCTACCTGTCCATTCACGTAAGACTCATACAGACAAACAGGAAGAAGCTCACGCGTTTCAAATTGAAAGTATAAACTGCTTATACATCAACGTCGCAAGCTACGCGGACTCAGCAATGCTAATAAGGTTGATCTGATAGGAATATCTGAATCTTGGGTATCTTCTCAGTTCTAAGAACAGGAGCTAGCAATACCTAGGATGTCTTTGTTTCTCAACGACAGAAGGTGCAACAGGTTCACAACCTCCAGTTTAACAATCTTGAGGAATACATATGGTGCTCTGTAAGATTGTCTACTACTTCGAGGTGCTTAGTCGGAGTCATACGTAGGAAGCCCACTCCCGACATCGAGTATGACAGTCGTATGCTGGAAGGACAATCCCACTCTAAGCGTCTCGGTTTCACTCATATCCTGATTCTAGAGGACTTCAATCTCCCTAGAGTCAATTTCGCGGGACATACTTATATTGCAGGTGAAAACTCAACTGAAGCTCGGTTCTTCAACTTCATTGAGAATTTGGGAATATACGATAATGTGAAGTCGGCAACTCGTTGGAGAAACAGTCAGACACTGTCGCGCTTAGACTTTGTATGTACAAACGAAGAATTTCTGGTTGACAACCTCTCAATCCTGGCTCCCCTGGGGAAAAGCGATCACGCCGTTGTAGCTTTAGGTTTTATCAGCAAAACTCTGCTAAGACATCCCACCAACTACAAGCGCTGCAATTCCAAACGGTTGAATCTGTCAGATTTATAGGAATACCTACAACAGGTGGATTGGGATGTTCACCCTCAGTTCAATGGGGATACTCATTGGGACTTCTTACTGCATACGCCCATATGTGCTACAAAGCAATCAGTTCCTCAAACGGTCCCCAAAAGCTACAAGCAACCTAAACTCATCAAGAACCGCACAATTCGCCCACTAAGCCGCAAAAGGCACTGTTGGGCAGAATACAAACTAACTGACAACAATGGAGCGTACAGGCAATGCAAACATATAAGGAACATATGCATGAAGACTGTGAGGGAAGACAGGCTTTGGTACCAGACAAAGCTTGTGGATAAGTTTGTCTCTAATCCGTAAAGCTTATTCCGTTATGCAGCCACTCTTCGTCAAGCCAAAACTGGAGTTTCCCAACTGCTAGGTCCTAACGGCCCGACCAATAACGACGGCGACGCCGCTAACCCTTTGACTGAACAATACTCTCGGACATTTCAACTGACCCACATCAACTATACTGATGACAGCTTCATCTGCAACTCCAATGGACTTTCCGAAGTGAACCCGAGCGCTGACATGGTGTTCCGGAAACTGCAGCACTTAAGATAAGACACTTCTCCTGGCCCGGATATGGTCCACTCTGCTATACTGAAGAAAGAAAGCCTCGATCCTGGCAACGCCGCTTAGCGTAATGTTCTCACACTCGCTAAGTCGAGGAAAACTACCGGAAAAATGGAAGCTGGCTCACATCACATCAATTTTCAAAGGAGGTCGACGCAGCTAAACTTCAAGTTACCGACCGGTGGCTCTTCTCTCAGTACCTTCAAAAATCATAGAGCCCCTGATATGCGATGGTATAAATGACTATTTACTGTCCTTAAATTTATTCTCACCCCAACAGCATGGTTTCAGGAAGGGTTACTCTTGCATTACCAACCTGCTGACTGCGGTGCACAGATGGTCAAGCATCCTCGATAGCAAGGAGAAGGTTGATATCGTTTACCTTGATTTCTCAAAAGCCTTTGATAGGGTTAACCATATATGTCTTATCAATCAGCTCAAACGATTGGGTATCAGACCACCTCTAATCGATTGGCTTACTTCATACCTGAAAAATCGACATTTTAAGGTCAGGGTTAAGTTCACTTTATCTCAGGCTATGGAATGTCCTGGTAGGTCTCCCAGGGCTCAGTACTAGGACCTCTTCTCTTCTTGACTTACATAAATGATCTAACTCAACAGGTAACGTCAGACTTATTACGTTTTGCCGGTGATGTGAAACTTTGGAGAGAGATGCGCAATCAAGACAATATACAGGCACTTCAGGAAGATCTGACTCGACTTAAAATTGGGCAGACGACAACGGACTTACCTTTAACACTTCAAAGTGTAAAGTAGTCCATCTGCGACATGTCGCAGACTACAGTTATAACTTAGGTAACTCCTCTCTAGTAGTATCTCAAGTCGAAAACGATTTAGGTGTCTTGGTGCCCTACGATTTAAAGTCTTACGCTAACTGTAACAAAAATGCCTTACGAGCAAACCTTGCACTGATAACATTGAAGCGCATTTTTGGCCAGTTTGATGAAAGAAATTTCCATATAATCTTCAATAGTTTTATCCGTCCCCATTTAGAGTACGGAAACATAGTATTTCCTCCCTCACTCCAAAATGATAAGGACACTCTGGAGCGTATCCAACGGCGAGCCACGAAATCAGTTCGAGGACTCAAATTTAAACCTTATTAAGAACGCCTCGAATCACTTAACCTTTAGCCATTAGAGTATAGGCGTCTAAGAGGTGGTTTTCTAATGGATTACAGTATCCTTAACACTTCTGGACATCCTCTCAAACACCCACTTAAGCCTAGTTCCAACACTAACCTAAGAGGTAACACCCGAAAACTGGAGACACGACATAGAAGAACGGACTGTAGACACAACTTCTACTCCTTAAGAGTTGTCAAATACTGGAATGCGCTGCTGGCCGAGCTAGTCCAAGCGACTTCCCATGAGTCCTTTAAGAGACAACTTGATCTATTCTTAAGGACTAAGAATAGTATCACACTATGATTTACTAATTTCTTTTCCTCTTTCATTGTTAATATACCTAGGTTCCTGCCTGGAGGGTTTGGTGATCCCCTGCTACTAGACACGGAAGCCTGTTAAGCGAAAGCTTCTTCTATTCCGTCCACAACCATTTGTACCATTTGAATCTTCCAACAAGGAACAGACTCACAGTTTATTGTTCGGTGTACCAGATCACGGCGGTCTCACCATTAAAGATGGCACAGATATTCAGAGATTGGCGATGCCTCTACATATAACACCTTTATAATCGAAGTATGTCAACCCAGTAAAATTAGATGTGAGAAATGAAGTGGTTCTAAGATATATTTAGAACGATAGCGATATTTCTGGAAGTGTGTAGTGTAGGCTGTACCTTGTTAAACAATCGCCCTCGTAAAAGTTATTATATCGACCTCAACGTTGTTTGTAATGAGAAGGAAAAGAAAAGCAGATAGCTTAGATCACAAAGCGGAGAGGTAAATCAGTGAGTCAGCGAGTTGAGTGTATAGTATTAAGTGTATACATATATATTTCTGGACATGAATGAAGCATCGAATCAATTAAGCAGCTAATAGTGAAGCTAGCAGAATGAATTTATCCGTAGTCAGTAAGCAATGCTCAAGCATACATGTTCATACATTCGCAACAATAATACAGGTACAATGATATATATAAGTTGTTATTGTACGTATGACTCAATCCGTTAAATAAATTGACAAAATCACTTAACCAAATTAAATGTCAACAAACTCAATTGCATATAAGTTGCAAACAAAGATATATGAAAAAGGTGTTTGTGTTTGCACAAAGAATAATAAACTGAATAAGGTATTTACAAGTGTTTAAAGACATCGGCTTATACAAAATTAGAATGAACCTAGTGTGTGCTGTGTATTTGGTTCGTGTCCGTCTGCGTAGTTATATAAAATAATGGTAAGAAACAGAAGGAATATAGTATCGTTTTTTAAAAAAATATTAATATAAGTGTAAGGGTACATAAGATATGAGGACTTTAATGGCGTATAACATGAGCTTTATTATCTATATGTATAAAATGGAGGTGAAGAATTATAATTAATATTCAAAATAATAGAAAATTATCGATCAAACATTGTACAGACAAAGCTTTGAGGCCATCTTACTTTGCGGCCAGAACTTGTCTTTACCGGAGTCTCCTACTTTTATCATGTTAGAGTCAGTGATTCCTGAGACTCGTGATTTGATTCCCAAAGACCTTTTAAAATAACGCTGAATCAGTTTGAATCCTAGTCCGAAGAGCTCATAGATAACCTGAAGATGCCACAGGTATTCGAGAATGATAGGATGTGAAATTTGTTTCGGATTAAAATTCTACGCAGTCCAGTGCATGCAATCTACTGGTATTACTGCTACGATTACATTCTAAAGGACATACATTCCAACTACTTGACCTACTGAGGAACAAATACATTGTGCAAAGTCGTCTAAATAAAGGTATTGCAAACGTTGTCATGAATCAAAAGGATTATATTTCAAAATCATTCTTGTTTCAGTTTGATGCCAACATGTTTCTTAGATAAAATCTCAGAAAGATGTCACAGAACAAACTGGGCAGAAATTATTTGAAATACTTAAGAAGATGAATCAATCATTAGTGAAAACCTCTTGTAAAAAGTTAGGCCAGCTGGATCCATTGCTCCACGTTTATATGACCTCCCAACTACATAGGATATTCTTCTCTGCCGTGTATTTGACATGAATAACTTGCCATATTGTGGGATTACTAAATGGCTGGCTACAGATTCTACGGTCAGTCAAAAATCAACTCAGTAGATGCTTCAATACTGATTCAGTGTTCTGCGTCAACGTAATCAGATAAATGTTTCTATTAAATGTTACCTCTGCTTTCACAAATGTATCTCCCACAGAAGCATATTGCTTACTATGTTGTATCGAAGAAAATAAACTTGATCTCAATGTTTCATGCACTTTCTCGAACAATAACTTCTTCAACGTAATTTTGAACATCGAATTTAAATCATACGAGATTCATAAACTAACTGACGGTGTAGAGACAGAGTCACCACCCACCCCACATCTAGCCAACAATACCTAGATTATTAATTGATAGTTTCCATTTATGCAGAAGAGTCTCGTTATTTGGGACAAAAATACCAGTTTCAACGTCCTGAATAAGTTCAGTAGTTACCATCGATCAATTAAGTTCACAACAGAATCAGAGTTTGATTTGGAATCCCGCTCCCTAAGTATTTTGTTTAAGAGATCAAATGGTTTTCTACAAAGGCTGATATATAGAAAGCCAACCTGGAATATATGGTAGACGAGTTTCCAAAGTTGGGCGTCACTAAACCAAGCTAGAATCCTTACCCATTCTCTATGCACGAGGAGTAGATAAATCTGAACCGAGGATACGACCAGTGTCGAACTTGATATACTAAGGAAGGTACTGACCAACAATACGCATCCACCTAGATTCATTGATAGATTTCTGAAACCAGAATAACAATGTGAGTGTCTACATAACACCAAAGAAGACCCTACTTATGGACATTTAGTCTGAAGAATAAACCGTGGCAGAAATCCTCGAAATCACTTTCGAGATATCTGGGAAAACCACTCCATTCGGTTAGGCTTCATATCGTCTTTTCGAGTTGGCATTTGACTCGTAATTGTGTGAAAGACAAACTCCCGCGCCGGTCCAACTCAATGAGAATCTATCAGTTTACTTTCTGATGTGGAGTAGATTATACTGACCACATAACCCGACTCCTTTCGAAAGAGCACCTCAGAATACTACCCTGCCTGATCATTTAAAGGACTATAAAAATCAGTCAGAACCTCAATCCTGGAATATCTAGTTGATGCTAGTCATTCTGCCTTCAAAATAACTCATGGTCAGAAGGATCGGTTCAAAAGAATAAAAGTGTAAAACCCATGCATAGCAGTGACCGTAACCATTAACTAATCGAAGCCTGACCTTTGTGTGAAAAAGTATTCCGTTTGCCATCCGACCAGGGTTTCAATCTTACTTTATATCTTCCATAATCTATCGTTTGTCCTAGTCCTTAATAATTATTTTTCACAACTAGTAATCAACCATTATTACGGCTTCTAATTATTCTGTTCTTAAAACGTAACAATCGGATAATTTAATAGTTGATTTCATGAGTCAATCGAAGCTAGACCACAATGGAAAACTGTCACAACTTGTGGTTTGTACCCTTGGTTCTTTGTTTTTCACCTCGTCACCAATTGTCATAACGCTCGGTTTTACTTCGTCTAATTTTATAACGGTCGGGTTTCCAAGTATGGGACGTTAATTTACCATAAACGATTATCTACACTAGATTCCCTCCCAGTGTCTATTCTACAGGACGTCAACACAACTCAGATCGAGAACACGTGATTAGCCTAACCACAACGTAAAGTATTTCCACACCAAAAGCCTGACACAATTCAACAATAAGTGATTCAATAATAATAAGGATAGGGGGATGCATAATTCATCTGACACCTTTCAGACTACCTACATATCTGACTAAGCAGACAACCAATCAGTATCATTCTCGCCCACACATCAAAAACCTGGGAGCACTGGACGGCAGTTTCACCCCAGTGTGGGACCCCTCAGCAGTGCGCATCGTATAATCATCTTCACGTTATCACTTCTTATTAACCGTTGGATTATTATACAACTTCCATCCAATATCTGACTTTTGTAAACAGTTTATGACACACTGGCACCTCAATTGTTTGAAAATTATTCAATACCACTGTATTTTAATATAGACTACTATTGCTAGCGAATAAACTAACTACAGATACGACTATACGGCTCAAGTGGATGAAATCGTCGATAAGAACATTCTATTCACTGCATTGCCTTTATTCCCCTTCAATAGAGGAAGTTATGAGTTCTAAGTAGTTGGGATTAATGAGCATATCTGTTATAAGATTAGTGTGATGTTATTGACTCGTATAACCTGCGTTTTTTTTAATTCTCACTCGGAAATGAATGAAAAGCTACAACTCACACTCATATGTTTGAAATAACATTCATCGTTTTTCCAGTTTGTGCAGATGCTCCAAACATATAATTTCTACTAGTAGAACTCTGAATTTGCTAGCCAGCAGGACTGTTTTTGAAGTCAGTTTACCTAAGGACCACTTGGTATAATTCGATCTTGTTAGCATTAAACTAAATTGTATTAGTGCCCATCACGTATTTATCATGAGCCCACTTACGATTTTAACAGATAAGACAGGTTCATAGCAAGCCCAATGGTGACGAGGATGAAGTTCGGTTTTTAAAAAATGCCAGTCACAGTATTCTTTTCGTAATCTCTCGTAAGTTTGGTGGACCGAGTTTGTCCCAAATAGTGGACTGTTGCAGACCAAACTAATGTCATTTCAATAAAATGGCGGCGTGTAGAGGCAATCGATAAACAGTAGTAATCCACAAGAACCACAATAAAGCACATATAAATACTGTTCCTATCATACTTATATTAGTCTGCAACAAATAGACAACTGCCAAAGAAATAAAGGGTACATATACAACACAATGTATTTATTAGTTTCAAAGCTATTTCATCCTAAAGAAGGATGAAACATGAAAGCGCGAAGATAAAGATAGTACGCAGATTTATCATAGCTGATCATTAAGTAGTAGTGTTACACAGTAGAAAGATAAAGAAACGGGCAGAAAAACGAATACGTGAAATACAAGTGAAAGCAATGGGGTCATTGGGAATAAAAACAATCATACTTATAGTGATGAACTGTCGTGAGATTAGTTAAAAGCATGTATAAAAATAAACCTAAGAAACATAAAACGTCTATATAAGAATGAAAGTAATACAATGCAGAAAGAATGTGAGAAACATTAAATTAGATGAATAGAAATTACTAACATCCAAGAAAAAATGTTAAGAATGGGGTTTAGATAAAAAATAACGTTACATTTCCAAACGATATTTTTATGAGATCGCAACTGTAACATTTTCCGGAACCATGGCGTCCTAAAAAAGAAAAATTATGTTTTATAATCCAGTCGTATATATATACAAAAACTACAACTGACCGCAAAACGTATTAAGAATGTAAGCTTGAAACGAAAATGACAGTAAATCAAACGTTATCTGTTGTTTTTTGGGGGACCCGAGTAAGTCCATATTTTTGTCGTTAGTTTTACAGGACTTCATATATCGTAAAAACATTAATGTGGTCAAAAATCAAGGAATACGGTTTCTGGTCAGTTGGACAATTTAAGTAGGCAATCGTAAGCAGTGTATAATATTATACAAGTAAAACACTTAGTAAGAAAGAAATGCATTTATACCTGGAGATCTAAATCCGTTTCTATTAATCCATTAATTTGAAGCAGTTGATACTGAGGTTGAACTAACTGAGTCATATCCACACGCATACTTCCTAAAACATCCATCCAATTATATGATCCGAAAGAAAGATGAGATAAATCTATACTCGGACTAGATATAGAATAATCAGCTGCTTTGATAACTTGACGCATAGCTTCAGCCGATACATCAGGATCTAGAACAATGAGAGCTAACGGTTTGTCATCTTCATCAACCTAAAAAGAAGAACACTGAAGCGATCAATACTTAAAGGTTTACTGATCCCACCTCCCCCCCCAAAAAAAAAATAAAACGAAAAGAGGCGGAAATTAATATTTTAACAAAAATTAATTAGATAGATGAGATAACTTGTGGTCTGACTTAAAAATTTGATCATTTGGCTTATGGATGAAAACTCCCAGAATATTCTAATAACACCTCGTAAAAGTTTTTATTGGTGAAACATGGGGTTATCCATTTACGCACTAACTATTGTGAGAATTAAAAAAACTAGTTGGAAGAAGTAAAAGAAAATTTAAGGTCAGATACTTAAAATTTGAGAGTAAATTGCTTTTCGCCGATATTTTTATCGCAAAGAACGATTATATATATATATATATATATATATATATATATATATATATATATATATATATCAACGATGCTACATAAATCATTAAGCAAAGTTATAATCGCGTACAACATTAAAAAAAGATCCCATGAAACATTAAGAAATAAATACTTACTTCGACACCAATAACTATACGACTGTGACCTTCATGTTGTAATAGCATTGGGAGTGTGACAGACTTCGAGTAATAAAAAGTTACGAAAAAACGATATATTAAACATTAAAAATACTAACTAGATACTATTTAATCAAGAGTACATGCAGTTACACCAGGGATATACCTAAAAACCAACACCTTACTGTTTTGTTAATTACCTTAAGCTTGCCCAAGCCAAAATAAGCACAAGCTGGAAGCTAGATGCTTTAGCCGTGAAACCATCACTCTACGAATCAAGGTGACGAATGACAGATAAAGTTAGAGTAACTAAACAATGATGGGTTATGAAAACAAGAGCAGTAGGTACAAATGCGTCAATAAATAAGCATTATGGCCAAAAAAGTAAAGTTCCAACTGCTCTGTCACTTCATGCGTATTGATGCACTTTTCAGTTTCAAAAACTTAGGAGACACTATTGCAGAGCTTTGCTGAATACCGAGTGAACAATTATTACAACAGAACTCGAAATAGTTTCAAATATACAGCGCTTAGCAAATATGTATATCCATAGGTAAATAAGGAGTGCATACATAATTTACATTATGCATTTAAATATAACTGAAGTGAAAGCGGAGTGATGATATAATTTAATGGATTATTTTAAATATTAGGTTTTACCGGACGTTAAAAATTAATATTCTAGCATACTGATTCACATGAGCCAGATTCAGTCACGTATTGCAAATAGAATGAGTCAAGTTTAAACACAGGAAAAAGTTTACGAAACTGAAACATATTTCGATGAAATTTACAAAATAAACAGTAAAGCATTCAACAGAAATTCAAGGAGAAGAAATGAGTACAAACGTTTAAAAATCTTTTAACAACTATACGAAGAACTTAAAGAATACTACGAATAAGATCAATAAAAATAAACCGTAATACTTATGTTCTAATGCTTCGGAAACGTTAACCGGTATTCTGGAAAACGGTAGCAGGCAATTTACTCTAGTATCTTCCTCGAAAAAAGTCTAGATCTTAAATACATATATAAGCTCGTATCGAACAGTTGAATTTATGGTTCATTTGTTGTGAAGAGTACACCACGACAACGTTTTCACTAAATGGCTCAGTCGCAGCTGGAAGAACTTAATGCTCCTAGGTCGTTCACGTCAAACTTATCCAAAACTAGAACCGTTTAGAAGTCAAGTTCTCCAACTGTTGAGACAGTTTGTACGACTTATGGAGTTTCAGTGAGTAGTGGTTAGCAGCTTGATGAAGTTGTTAAGTGCTCGTTTCACAAACCGTACGCCGCAAGTAGGGTAACATATCCAGATCAAAGGTGGCCGTCCATAATAATAACAATAACAGTGTTTCAGAACTTATCAGACTGAGATTCGACGATTTTCCACAATAATTTTCTCCACTTTGTAACCATAATTAGAAAGAATGACTAATGCAGTGCTTGGTCAACTATGGTACAATTTACAGTATTTCATGTTTTTTTTTAAAATCTAAATCAAACATCTAAAATATTGCGGGATATATAACCGTTGTTACAGTAGTTCCGTGATATGGCTTTACTTAAGCCTGTTACCCTTCACAGAGGAGCATAGGCCGCCAACCATCACTATTCATCCAAACCTGTCCTGGGCAATCCTTTCCAGTTATTTCCAGTTGATATTCATCCTTTTCATATCTGCTTCCAATTCTTCGGTCTTCCTCTTCCCCATTTACCTTCAGGATTCCAAGTTAGCGCTTGCCTTGTGATGCAATTCGGCGATTTCTGAAATGTATGTCCTATCCACTCCCAACGTCTTTTACTGATTTCCTCTTCAGATGGAAGCTGATTTGTTCTCTCCCATAGAAGTATGTTGCTGATGGTGTCCGGCCAACGGACATTGGGTATCTTACGCAGACAATGGTTTAGAAATACTTGTACCATTTTGATGAGAGTTGTGGTAGTTCTCTAAGTTTCGGCTCCGTACAGTAGAGCTGTCTTAAAATCCGTATTGAAGATTCTAACTTTGATATTGGTTGACAGTTGTTTTAAGTTCCATATGTTATTCAAGTGTAGGAATGCTGTTCGTGCTTTGCGAATCCTTGCCTTTATATTTGCATCAGATCCTTCTTGTTCATCGATTATGCTGTCCAGCTACGTGAAGGTTTCCACTTCTTCCAGAGTTTCTCCATCAAGTGAAATTGATTCAGTATTTCGCGTGTTGTATTTAAGAATCTTGGTTTTTCCCTTGCGTGTGTTGAGGCCTACTGATAATGGTTGTCTTGACCTGCATGTATTGTTGTGTATAGGATAGAAGGGCTAGATCGTCTGCAAAGTCCACATCATCTAGTTGCATCCAAGCTGTTCGTTGTATTGTGTTTTCCTTCAGATGTCGAGGTCCTGATAATCAAGTCAGTCGGCCACCTGGAATGACTCTGTTAGTTGTCCTCCTTGCGTGACTTTGCAGTGTAGTCTGTCGTACAAATTCCGGATGATTTTGACGATCCACTCAGATACAACATAATGTCGAAGAATATTCCGTAAGGTTATCCTCTCCACACTGTCAAGTTCCTTCTCATAGTCAAGGAAGTTGATGTGTGGTGACGAGTTCTATTTAATCGATGGTTTAATGACGATCCGTAGTGTTGCGATTCGGTTTTGCACAACCAGTACTTAAGAAATCCGTCCTGTTGATTTCTAAGTTGCGCGTCTACTGAATCTGTCATCTGGTTCAGCAGCAGTCTGTTGGAAACCTTTCCTAGTACCCATAGTAGTATGATGTCTCTTTAGTTCTCACATTTTCACGGATCTTTCGTGATGAAGTATCCTTTTTTCCAGTCTGTCAGTGGCACTTGTTATTTCTCCCAAATCTAGCTGAATAGAACGTGGAGCATGTTTGCAGTTACTCATATGTCTGACTTCAGTGCTTCAGGTGGTAATCTGGTATACTAGTCCTGATCAAATTCTAATCAATCAAGCTGTTATGTGACTACTTGTATAAGTGACTAGAAAGTTATTTTTGATTTCAGACGGTTGTAATTATTTTGATAATGATGCAAAGCAATGGTTCCCCATGTTTTTATAAGATCTAAGTAACTGTTTAAAGGTTAATTTCAGAAAACATCGATGAAGGTACTATAGGAAGGATATCCTGGATCCGAATGAATCATAAAATCGACGAACGCTATCGGCTGACGATGATAAGTAGTATTTAAGCCACCAGAACAGCAACCAAGTGAGTAAATAAAAAGCAGACATCAACAAAGATATTTTTGTTGTTCATCCTAGTTTTTTAAACCTTTTAACCGAGCAACCCATAAATGAAGGCTATGGAAGATCTAATGTAAAACAGTTCTCCATATACTATACGAGGGATTGTCTTAAAATAATGAGATGAAACACAATGTGCTCACATATATTCTAGTTTTATCTGCTGATGTATTTTGAGCGATTACGTAAAAAAATTTCAACATGAGATAAAGACAATGTTTTGTAGGCAGATATTCAATTGCTAAAAGCTGAAAAGGAAAACTAAAACAAAATACAGGAAACGAAAGACCGATAGAGATACTTGAAGGTAAAATGCTACAGATAAGCAACAAACCAAAGTTACTTGATTCTTATTAAGAGGAATTTTCGTATCATAAAATCTTATAAAGATAAAGAAGATTTTCAGCTAATAACATCTAGTAATAAAGTGATCTTGCAGATAGTGCTACTACTTGACATAAGTTGGATGACGAAGTTACAACTATCTGCTGTTGTGTTTATCTTCAACCTTATTCTAAACGCTGAAGGACAATTTATTTTACTTTATTTTTGTTTAATCTTGGCTTTTACCCACACAATAACCCTCAACACAACTATTACTCAATCTTTGTGTCCATGATCTTTATAAATTTCGAAAAACATTAAAAAAAAATTTGAGATATTTTATGCTGTTCTAGCTGGTTAATTGTCTCAAAAATTTCAGTTGCTTAACACTTAGGGAGTTGTCAAGTAATTTCTGTTTGATTTATAATATCACTGAGTAAAGAGGAGCGAAGTATTTTCCATGATTGACAATTATAAATTAGTTTTTGAATTATTCTTAAAATTCTTTGATATGAAGAGAATCTACAAACAAAATTTAAAAGCATAACCTAAGAAATGATGATCCATGCAAAAATTTCAAATCAGTTTTCTATCGTTATTTTAGTACACGATGTACTTTATATTGTACACATAAAAAGAACTTTTGGAAATGAAAATTATACCTACGAATGAATAAAAATAAAAGTAAATTTTAGATATAGATTTACCTCATTCGATATTCCATGACTATTACCTGAGGTAATATAAGAGTAAATATGAGTTAAGAGGCTGTAATAGTAGAAAAAAGTGAAAACCAAAAGTGAGCCAGGTTGTGTTTTCGTACGGTGTCAATGTTTCATATTAACAGTGGAAACACTAACAGAATACAAGAGACAGTGATAAATACTGTAATATATTCAATGAAAAATATAATTTTCTTAAATGACTTAACAAAGTAAGAAGTTACCTACATCTGATGTACATCAATTCTGTAAAGACATTAAATTAAACTCCCGAAAATTACGTTTAAATATCATTTAACCAGACTTATGAATCAATATACGGACTTTGCGGTATACAATAGCAGTGGATAAATAAAGACAGCTAACTTTCCTTCCTCCTTCGACTTTTAATGATTCGTAATTAAATGTTAATTTCTCGTTTACATTAATTATATTCCAAAAACAACGACAGGAGTTGGTTCATATTGTTAAACCTTCAGAGAACCTAGACAGACAAGACCGAAAACTGCTTTTGTTTAAACCGATGACAACAATTAAAATAACCCATTGTGTAATTGAATAAAGATAAAGATAATTCAGTGGGGGAATTTTTTTCTTTTCGACGAAATAATTTACTTAAGCTATACATTCGTATTCATAGTTTTAATGGGAAATATGTCTATAGATTCGTCCAACTTCTCATCCTTCCTTGACCCTAATTCCCTTTAGTGGTATGTTTTGGCTTTTTTTTCATTGTTATTTGATTACTGCTGGTTTTTTAAATTATTGTTAACTGTAATCAGTTATTGATATCACCTTATAAAAGTTTTTTTGATTACTATCCAGTTTTCATTATTATGACCTTTATGTTTGTCGTTTTTCCTTCATATCTGTCAATTGGACAATTATCTGACCTGTAAATTATTTTCATCCTTATATCCCTTCCTTACCCCTTGATTATTGCGTAACCTGATTTGATAATAAGTCTCAAATCAATTTATGATGCAATCTTTTCTGTCCTTCGATGACAATAAATGAAATATGTAAAGCTTATAGTATGCATATTTCCACTTTTCATTATAGTTACAGAATATCAAAGATTTTACTTCCATAAATCCCCTATAGCTGTTATCACCGTCATTAAGTAGGTGAACAAAAATAATTTTATTGACTGCAATTAAACTTGAAGTATAATTACTTAATTACAATAATGACGTGGCATCACCAATCATGATTTCAAGAAAATGGAAGCCTTACTATGGGTGAGTTCCACCAGGGCCGGAAGGGGCACGACATTCTATGATTGACGAACGTATTCCTATCGATCCGAAAAGAGAAACCATATCAGTGGCACCTAGACATGCAGTACTGTCTACAATTCCAACGAGATTACGACTATCTGTAGAAATCATGTCATCAGAACCTGTAGGATTGACACCAGACGAAATTTTATTCGGATTGATCGTTGAAGATATCTGGGATGCACCAAGTGGATCAAAACCAAGTGACCAAGCAGACTCCAAAAGAGCTTGTAGTTTCCATATGGATGGCATTGCAGACACGGCTACAGAGTAGAAAATTAACAACATTACACTTTCGAGGCCCATAAAATGAGTAAAAGAAGGTATGGAACATTTTAGATACCGGTCAATAATAAAGTCCAAATTCATGGACTTAATTATCTTAGTGCTAATTTTTTTGTAAATGGAGCGAGATTAAAACCTATGACTTATTTGATGAGTTCAGAGTTGAAACAGCTAAGCTACAGGTCCCAATATACCTACAAGTAAATAGCGTCATCAGCTTTGTGAGAATATCAGATAGCAGTGGACGGATATTGAAGAACATACATACATTTGAAATACAGAGTCAAACACAAACAAACAACAAAACTCCTGGTAACTGGCATTATCATGGTGGTTCATACTGTCAGGTAATAAAAACTTGAAATCCAATATGTTAATACTTCAAAATAGGAATAATGATATTTCCTTAGTCCTATTTTTGTGCACTCGAACAGTTAACAAAACACTAATTCTTATCTTGTACATATATTCCAGTATGTTTAGTTGTTCATGCATGTTACAAAAGTATTTACTTCAAATTACCAAATTAATTTGCAATTATACAGTTAAAGTTATTTCACCGAATAGCTTTTCAGGGTTATTTTATAACCAAAGTAAGATAAGTTATATATATAACATGTGGTTCACATATTTTATAAAATTAATCCTAGCACAATATTTGTTTAATCGTTCTGTCAGAAATTTTCATTGGATATATATACTCACATCCAAAAAGACGTTTTCTAAACTCAGGAATCCGAAATAAAGATGAAAGTACACACTGAGCATTACGATAACAACAAGCAAAATTTTTTTCCCATGGTTCCGATGCGAAGTGATCACAATCAACACTGATTAAATTCCATCGGCTGTTAAGCCATCCACTATGAATTAATTGCTTTAATGCATGAATAATCCCTGAAAAATTGAAATACAAATACATTATTAATAATTTAATAGTTGAATTCATGAGATAATTGAGGCTAAACCACCATGTAAAACTTGAGAGTACATTATTAATAGCTAATTTATCCTCTCCTCTAATACAAGAATAAAATACATCATCAACGAGAACAAAAGTGAAGTGATGAAATCTGTACATTGGTAGGTAAAAACAAACTAATATAACCTATGAACATGAAAAAACGATAGAGGAATCGGAATCTAGATAAGAGACCTCATTAGAAGACCATAATCTAATTTTTGTAATAACCGGATCCTATCACGTTTTTAGGCCTTAACGTCAGATTATATATGGCTGAATTGACTCTATAGAACTACTTTTCGGCCATCACAACGGATAATGCAGTCGCAGATTCCGCCAAAATATATCCAGAATGATTTAATTAAGAAAATCGATATTTTCCAACTAGAACTGGATCTTTTGATGAAGACAGAGACTGTGGGGAATATTTACGACTTTATTGCACTCCACCGTCACCAATAAAAGCTTAAAACACAACATTCATGTTATAATTTACAGATATTCGTAAATATATAAACCTGTTTTTAGACTTCTCTCCAATGATACTAATAACTACTATTTTTACAGAACGAAAATCGTACTTTTTTAAACACAAATAGACGCATGTTATGTGAAGGAAAACGATAGCGTCATTAAAATATTGAGGAAGTCATACATTAAAACAAGGGTAATGTAAGTTAAAAGATACAGTTCTAGTAGGAACACAATATAATCTTTGTTCAGTTCAAATGTGTACTGTTCGTGAAAAAAAAACTAAGGATGGATCAATAATCCATTTGTTATGAGTCATATCAATAACGCCCCAAGCTACAGAGATGTACAGTCTTTACGACCTCATCTGAGAAGTAAATATGAAACAATAGATGATAACCAAAACATGAATAATATTTATTCTATAGCTTCATGCCGTGAACTGATTAGCTATCTGCTTTTTTGGTCGAGTTCTAGCAATGATGAACAGTGTGTAGCATAAAAATTACTAGGACGAGTTATCGACGCAAATGTTTCGAGACGGTAATACATTAAATCATGATCTGTAATATGCCAAATCACAAGCTGATGAACGCTAGGATTACTCACACGACGCTGCTACCGAATCCAACATTTCATGAACAATTATTATACAGTACCTTGAAGCACTTTAATTTAAGGATTACATTTCACTAGCATTGAGCAAACTTACCAAAAATATACATGTGATTAGCAGAGATGTAAGTCTAATACTTCAAAACTAAGTAAATATTCTAGTCAAACTTACCTACCTAATTTTTCATTACAATATAATTTTTTTGATGAGGATCATGGTAGATCAGTTCACATTCATAAATATAAAATAACACAGAGCTAAAAACACTTAAGAGGATTCAAAATAAAGATGAAAGTATACACTGGACGTTAAGACGAAAAACAGTAAAACTATTCTTCTGTGGTTTCCATGAAAAATGATCACAACCAACACTGATCCCACTTACTCACGAAGAAAAATGTCCTAAGGAGCTCAACAATTTCAAACACTGTAAGAGGAATAAAGTAAACCTCAGAATTTGATTGACTTGTCTCAGTCACTGATTGTGCCAGTCTATAAGAAAGGACAACAGTCCTCTTGTGACAATCACAGAGAAATCAGTTTGACTAATATAGTGTCTAAAATATTAGCTTCAATAATACTTCGACGCCTAACTAAAGCTCGCGAAGAGCAGACTAGAGAAAAACAGGCTGGTTTTCGACCTGGACGTGGTTGTATAGACCAGATATTCACACTACGTCAGGTTCTAGAACACAGACACACGTTCAGACGCCCCACAATCGTAGTATTTCTCGACCTTAAAGCAGCATTCGACTCTGTCGATCGTGGGGTTCTATGGCAGTGTTTGTCACCGAAAGGAGTACGAAAGAAGTACATTAACCTCGTAAAGGCTCTCTACTCGAACACAACTGGTTGAGTTTAACTTTGTCGTTGACGTGCTTTTAGAGATAACTCTCCTCATCTAAATTTCCAGGGGTCGAACTTCGACCGGGAGATTCACTTTTGACTTAGAATATGCCGATGACATAATTTTATTTGGTGAAGACGCTGACAAAATGCACAATCTTCTGACCACTCTAAGCAACAATGCAAGCATGTTCAGAATGCGATTCTCTCCCTCGAAATGCAAAATGTTGCTTCAGGATTGGGTTACATTGACACCCGAACTAGTGATAGGGAGTGAAGTAGTTGAGCATGTCGACCGCTTCACTTATCTTGGGAGTCTCATCATCTTTTGTAGTCTGGTGTGTGACGAAATCTCAGCAAGGATACAGAAGGCTCGACTACCTTTTGCCAACTTGCGTCATTTATGGCGTAGGCGAGATATCCGTCTATTAACCAAAGGACGAGTTTACTGCGCAGCAGTTCGTTCCGTCCTACTTTATGGCTATGAAACATGGCAGGTAAGAGTAGAGGATATTCGTAGGTTACTAGTATTCGATCACAGGTGTCTTCGAAGCATTGCTCGTATATCCTAGGACTACCGAGTAAGTAATGCATTTGTTAGGATACAGATACTAGGTAAGGATAGAAAATCAATCAGTGCAGTAATGAAGCTTCATCAGTTGAGATGTCTGGGACACATGTTATGTATGCCCAATCACCGACTGCCTCGGCGTGCGATGTTTTGTGGTGTAGAAGTGATATGATGGAAAGAAGTCAAAATTCGATTGATTTACTCATTATGAGTTTTGTTCAAGATTACTTCCGTTCTGATTCAATGTGATGATTACTCAGTGTAGTTTTCTTTTCTCGTATAATATTTTATTCTGTATAATATACGACATTCTTGTATTCCATTGACATGAACTATGCTCAGTCTGTGATTTGTTATAACTCTAAGTATTTTTTTCATGTATGTGATTTCATCCTAGTTATTAATCAAGCTGGGTATACAATCAATATATAAATGGGTGTATTTTCTACTAGAGTCGTCGTCGTCGTGTTTTGGGAGTTAATAAATCTTCACTTATACCAGTCTTTGTGTTCTTACTTTCGCGTCGTGGGAATTGCAGAGGTCCCTCGTTCCGAGTATAAGTGATAAGCGTTTCCGAGATAACAATCAGCGACGACCAGATACAAAAAGTAGCATTAAAAGAACCAAGACAATAAGCATTCAAACGACGAACTATAACAATTAGCGACGGGGTGAAAAAAAATCTGAACCTTCAATCTTCAAATTAACGAGTCAAGGTCAGCCTGTAATTGGAAAAAATTCAGTGTAATTATTTCGAGCAATCAGCACACAAAATTCTCGCCGGTGTCCTTCAACGACATTGATTGTTAATTAGTCATTTTCATTACCGTACTGATTCAGAAAATGGCTATCGCTTCCGATCAATTACAGTTGCTATTTGAGCGACAACAGCAGCGTTTCAAAAAGAGCCAGTTGAATGTTTTAGACAATTTACGCACACGGCTGCTAAATCATCCATGTTTTGGAGATGTGACAGAAGTTGATAAATTAATTTCTAATTTGCATACAGGGCTGGAAAATGACTGCAGAACGTATGAACGTGTAGATGAAACCCTCCGTGAATCCTTGAGAAGCGGTAATGTGAACGAATTAGTAGCAGTCATTCATGATGCGCCCAGTGATCCAGAAATGTCCATTTCAGAGACATGCCCTATCGTTGGTTCAAATCCCATTGTCCCCGAAACACCGTGTACAAACACTGGATTGTCCAGCTCACAGTAAGACGATGTCTTATGAAATGCTCATGAAATTATTGCAGTACCAGCCCACAAAGAAACAGAAAATGAATCAAGTATCATAATGAAGACAGTTGCATTAAATGGAGCTCACCATTCTACGACAAAAGTTTCTGATGAATATACTTATTGGGGTTCTCTAGTTATTTTACCAGATATGATTTATCCTAATGACTCACATGCTTTTGATCAAATTTCTTACAAAAATGAGGAAAATTTGTCGGATGCATTTGGTCGAGAGATAGCATTTAACTGTGCTCAGTATCTTATCACTTTCAGTGATCTTCTTGATAGTTTCAAAGGTTACTGGGAGTCCATTGATTGCGTCATCCAATACGCGATGAAATTCTTCCTCGGCTTTTATATTTGCTACAAGAGTCTCCTCTGGGTTTTCTGATTGGGAGCCTATTAATCTTGACAATGCGTCAGCTTGCCCGAAGGCGGTAGTAGACTGATACTTGGTCTTGAAGTCGTAACCCATAAATGTGGTTGCCCATCGAAGGAGTCGGTTAGCTGTATGAACAGGAATCCCTTTCTTTGACCCAAAAACTGCAAGTAGTGGCTTATGGTCTGTTATTAGGGTAAAATGTCGACCATATATCATCTTGTGGAACTTTTCCACTGCAAAGATAATTGATAGGGCTTCTTTCTCAATTTGACTATAGTTCCTTTCGGTCGTTGTCAAAGATCTGGCAGCGTGAGAGATAGCTTTTTCGGACCCATTAGGAAAAATGTGAGAGATTACTGCACCCACACCATAGTTAGAAGCATTTGAAGCAACGACTATCGGTAGCGAGGGATCATAATGTGTCAATAAGAGATTGGAAGTTAGAAGTTGCTTGATTTTCTCGAAAGCTGCTTGACAGTCCGCAGACTAATTCCATCTTGTAGTATTTTGTAATAGGTGGTTTAGTGGAGCACGTAGACAATTGAGATCGGGAAGGAAGGTACCATAATGGCTGACCAATCCCAAGAACGATCGTAGGGTAGTAATGTCCCTGGGTCTAGGCATTGTTCTCACACCTTCAATGTTCTCTGGATCTGGTCGTCTTCCGTCTTTATCTATTATGAACCCAAGATACCGTGCTTGATGCATATAGAAGTCACACTTTTCCGCTCGGAGGCGAAAACCATAATCGGCTACGCGTTCTAGTACCTGGTCCCATTTCTTCTGCAGGTCCATTTTGTCTGCTGCCCCTGGAATGCCTTGTAACATGGTATCCATAATTTGCTGGAAAATAAAGGGTGCTGTCTTCACCCAAAAAGGTAGTAGGTTATACCGGAACAGACCTTTGTGTGTGTTGATCGTCAGGAGATCTTCGCTTTCATCAGATACCGGGATTTGTAAATACGCGTCTGGTAAGTCCAATTTCGCAAAATATCTGCGACCGTTCAGCTTAGCGAAAAGATCTTCCGGTAAGAGTAACGGATACTGATGAGACTCTGGAGCTTCATTTAATCCCATCCCCGTCGCCACTGATAAGTCTTGCGAAATGAACGCTATTAGTTTCCTAAGCTATTCTGTAACCCCCAAGCTAGCGCCCTGAACACAAGAGAGAAGACGCAAAGTATACGAGAAAATAATTTACTCTAAGGTTCGTTTTTGTACAGAAAACACGGGTATTTATAGATGCTAACATTTGTTAAATCAACATCATATTTTAGCCAATCCGCTAAAAGACATATTATGCTACTGACCAGTAGTAGCACGCCACGCTGACATTCTAGAAAGCTCCATCATGCTCTGATTGGATAGGACTCTTCGGCTCCGTTGCAGTTCTCAGAAAGCCGACTCAACAAGAAGAAGGTTGGAAGAAAGCTAGGGGCGGCCAGACCAAAACATTGCACAAATCCATGTTGTCACTGACAAGTGAACTGAGCCATGTTGGTAGGTGTAGACTATCTGGTTGGGATCCGCGAGGTGATAGGAGCCGATGGTTAGAGACCTTGAATCACATGGCTCAAAATCGTTTGCAATAGTGCAGGTGCATCCACTCTTTGTGTTCTCCCAAATTCTAATTTTCCGAATTTGTCATGTCCCTTTTTTCTCTTTCCAAATTTATTTCACTGGATTATACTACTTGAATAACATCTTCAAACCCTAATCTTTCCGATTACTGCTTATACTCCTACCACCTCTACCACTACGGGATTTGAATCGACAACTGCATCTCTGTGCTAATGTGGTGTGGCAACTCGAACTGATGTACGTACGTACGAAGTTCTACGTTGTTACTGACTGACTCAGAATTTGATTAAGAATCTGATATCATGGAGTAAAAAATGTTAAGAAACTTAACATAAGCCAACGACAGCTTTAATAAACAATTTATAAATATAGTTAACAGCATCTAACCTTAAGTATTTTCTCGCATACCAAACTAAATTTTGAGTATTTTGGAATAGCCATATACGTGTCTACTCCGCAAAGAAATATGCCATTTGAAAGAAAAAAGAAGTGATTTTGTTTTAAAGTCTCCAGTGACAAACTTGCTTTAAAACAAAGTAGTAGATGACAAGTGAATAAACTTCTGAAACAGTCATTAATGCTGAGAAATAAATATATTAGTACAAGAGATCCAAAGAGACTCACCATCTGTACATGTTGCTGCTGAATCGATACCTTGACGAACTGAACGTCGAATTTCTTGAACACGTCGTTGATAATCCGTTAAAGTCAAATTATTTAGTTCGAAACTCCTTTCAATCCATCGAGTAGCAATGGACTGAGCAGAACAGCCAGAAAACCCAGATGTCAAACGCTAAAAAAGTATGATTTCGCTTTTTCAGAGCCATAATGAAATGTCTGACAGTACTGAGTAATAGTTAAGCTATTCGAAACAAATATGAGGCTTTATGAGTTAGCCTTAGTAATTTTTAAGAATACCCTCATAAGTTGTCATAAATCGAGCGATTTATGTGGCGTATATCTATTTGGTGCCTCCTTGTGTTTAAATAAATAAATAATATAACTGATATTGATGGTGATCGTGGTCATAAGATTTTAAGAGTAACTATTATAACAGAGTATGAAGGAGAATAGTAGTCTGAGAGATGAAGTGGATACACAGGGATAATAGGTTGATAACATGGAAAGAGTATTATTCAACGTAAGAGAATAACAAAAACATAAAAATGCTTCCATATGGGCAAATATGAATAAATATTTGCAGTAAAACACAAAATACTTATTTAGTACTGAAATTATGTGTAATCAGCACACGATCTTGATTAGTACTTATATCTACACATATTTAGGCTTCGATATCTTTTTTTAAACAAACCATTTGAAATCATAGAACAATGCATTCACTGAGGATTATTCACAATTAAAGCATTTTATAGTTAATGTGGACACCAGAAAGTGAACAATCACAAATACTAAAATGGTTACACAACATATCTAGTGGATGTTATCATTATCAGATAGAAAATCACTATGATTTACAAATTTGTAGTTGAATTTACAAAAGGATTAGGACTACATTCGAAGTTTGCTAAAATAAGTTAATGTTAAACTACTGAGTATAAATTAAGTTTAAGTATAACATAGATTTGCAAAAATACTAAATAGACATGGAGAAGTATATTGTACTATAAGTCTGACGTATTAGAAAAAATCCGTATATGGATTGAAGCTTTAATAAGTTTGAGTTAATCCCGAAGTGTGATGTAATTTTTGTTTGCTTAAAATCACAACGATCATTGTATGCATTTCGAGTATAAGACTAACAAAACGAAAGCAACTGTTGAGAAACAAAAACAAAATATGGATACTAAAAAGTTATAATCTTTTACAATACAAATTGATGACAAGTATCAGATAATAAAGACTAAGATTATAGTAGCTGAAAGTTAGCAGACAATAAATATGAATAGATACTTGAACTAAATAGGTATGGATCCATGCTATTAGTTTTTACACTATCAAACAGAGATAGAGTCACCATAATAATAGAGTTACACAGAAAATATGACAAATTGGGAAACGGAATATGAAAATCCCAATTTAGAATAAATGAAAGATATGAAACAATACCATGTTTAAAATTTACGAGCAAATGAAGTGTTCATATCCTTTTATCCAGTAACTAAATTTGAGCCACACAACTTAACCTTCAACCACAGATCATGGTTGTAGTAGGACTTACGCTTTAGAAAGTGAGAAACACAGTAACATTAAGATAAATCTATAAAATGATATGTGTCCTTCTATATGTTTTAATTTCTTGATCTGGAGTTACTTCCTTAGACAAGATATAAACTGAAGCACTAAAACACGAAGAAGAGCATGTATGCTCCAGAATATACATGTATATCTTGTAAAAGGTATCGCGTTCAGTGTCTATATGTTTCAAGCAAAACATTATGAATCCTCAGAAGGGTATAACTTAACAATAGTACGGTCATTTTAATCTACGAAATTTTGATTCTCTTCAATCGTACAGAATTCCGAAAACCTTGTTACAGGGATGGAAATAGTCAGTGCAGTGTTTTGAAGACGTTTTTTACTCTTTTGTGACTGACAAATACAAAAAGAAAGACATAAAGTAAATATATTGTGAATTACACTGCTTTTACTATGTTAAAATGTCAGTCGTGAATCACACCAGTTACAGTGCAATATTTAAAAGTTGAAGAATGGATATATCAATTCTTGAAAATACGATTATTCGACAGACTCTACTGAACTAAACAAGAAAATCGATAGATTTGAGACGGTGAAGTTTCCACTAAAGAGTATTGCTAAGATAGCGTTTCTAAACCACCTAGTGCCTGGTACGGCTGAAAGTGGGGAGAGTCAGCTCTCCCTCTCGAAATGCTCTCACATGGCCACGCGTATACAGCCACTGCCACGAGGGCCTTACTCATTACCTTCTCGCGAAGGGCGTTTTATTTACAAAATCGGCAAGGAAAACAAATGCACAGCGGTTTAACCGAGTCGATGGATATAGAGGATTCAACTAGGGGATTTGGTAAAGCCTGCTTCCAAACCAATGGTGCACATGGACTCCAGGATCCTCAGAAAACAAATGACGTACGAACCTAGTGTTGGTCACCGGCTACCATGGGACTGCATCTCCTGACGTTGCTCCACTGCCTTGTGGATCAGACCTTTAGGTCGAAGGCTCCGGTTTTGGCCCCCTAAGAAAACCACCTGCTTCCGTTTGGGCCTTCGGGCAGTATTCCAACCCACACACAAACCAAATGATAATTATTACTGAAACAATTACTCTTGTTTTAAATCTCCTTCAGCCAAATCATATTCATAGTCATTTGATAACACTCGTTTTTATTTCTTTTATACCACGTCACTTATCTACTTCCTTTTATCCTAATTTTGTGTATTCTTTCATTTTCAACTATACAGCAGCTCGCATACGGTAGAAACCCCGTCCTACCTAAACGATCTCACTCAGTGACTGGTTGAAAGTTGAATGCCACCACCGACTACGAATACTAAACTAGCCTTTTTGAAACCACGTTTACCATTTACACTCCCCTTCGTCAACGTTCGCATAATAATGTAAATAGGAAAACAGATACGGTTGTCTGTCTTTTGAAAGTCTCAACATCAATGTATGTCGCCTATTCGAGACCCGTATTCAAGACAGTATTGACGCACCACGAATTCTTTCTCCATCTGTCGCTTCAAAAAGCTTGTTTTACGTGCGTTTATCCGGGGATCCTGTGACATCTTCGTCTGGTTTTGCTGGCGTTGGCGTCACACTGAGCGTTAGAGCTGAGGCAGCACTAATCGATTGGATCCCCATTAACAGTCGGTTATGTGTTATTAGATTAGAAAGTTCCATCAAAGTGAGAAATCGGTGTGAAAAACAATGTCTTTTCGTCATCTCCGCCTATGCCCCGACAGATTGCAGCCCGGATGAGATCAAGGATGAGCTTTACGATCAGTTGACAGTTCTTCTTCAGAAAGTGCGTTTGACAGATATAGTAGTACTAGCCGGAAACTTGAATGCTCAAGTCGGGCACAGAAGAGCCGTTTAGGTGGCCAATGAGAAGTTGTTGATCTCAGGTCAGATAACGGTGACCGTATACTGCAACTGTGCGCAGAATATAACCTGTTTCTGGCTAGCACTAACAATCGGCACAGTCATACCCGATTTGTTTTCGTGACGTTAGTATGGCTGTAAAAGTTCAGATCTACTACGCGTTGGTGAGAAGAGTTTTGGTTTATGCTTGTGAAACCGGGCTTCTCCGAGTTGAAGATAGTAGATGACTCTGTGTTTTATTATCGTTGTCTTCGAAGGATTGCTGACATCCAGTGGCAACACCCTGTTAGTAATGCAGAGGTCCGGCATCGTCTGTTCTGGCACTATCGTGAAACATTGACTTCAGTGGCTTGAACATATCTTATGAATGTCATCTCAGAGAGTTCCACGTCGTGCACTAGTTGACGACGCTGGGACTGATTGGAAAAAAGTGGAAAGGTGGTCAGTCTACGACATGGTGTCGTAATATGAAAGGATACACAAGACTGGCTTATGTTGGTCTTTCGCGACTCCCTGGTTGGGGTCTTAGAGGTAATACAACACAGTGGTTAGAGACGTTATCACATATGGCTCAGAATGGAAGCCAGTGACGATCCTGCTGTAACTCTTTCACTTTCCTCATAAAAGTGAACGTAACATCTCTACCTGAAAGGGTTCTTTCTGGCTGTACTTTTCATAACCAGACTGTTTCTGCTACTATGATTATTATTTTACTGCCGTATACTGATTTATGTTTATTGTTCTTATTTTTTATTATACGCACTTTACATTCTCTATTTCTTCACAAACTCATTTTTATTGTGTGGCGCATATGTATTTGGTGCCCCCTTGTACCAATTTTTATGTGTTCAAGCAAATAGATGATAACAAACACTCTCTACAGATTGTCCTTCTAAGTAAGTCTCTGCTGCATAGAAAAGGAGACGAATTTTGGCCATCATTTGATCTTGATACAGTCAGGAGAGATTGTTAGTAGTTATTACCATAATGAAAAAATGACTAATAACTTATTACCCAATAACAAATTATTTTATGGCAAATGCGTAACACCGAATATTGGGGATAGTGACGAGACATATTACGTCACAAGCGAAGAATTTCACTTACGTCAGTTTTCTATTTTTATGATAATACTCAAAATAAAATACAAATAATCCAATCAGGAACAAATACTAAAGCATGAGTTATGCTTTTTCCCAATAACATTTAACCTAACCACATATGCTACAGGAAATGCGTTCACCGAACAGTTAAAGTACGTTCAAAGCCTCAGTATGATCACTTCTGCTGCACAATTGTATGCATATAATTTTTTGTACAGATGTAAAGTACCCGCAACACTTTTATTGATAACTCCAACGAATTATACATTGAATTCGCTAAATACGATTCCAAACACATTTGGAATAGAACCCTTAGAAAACAGAAGAGATGAACAATATTTTTGTTATCCTTCAGAGGAATAAGCGATTTGTGAGAAAACATTGAATAATTATTTTCTGTTAGAGTTTTAAAAAACTGAGGGTTATAACCACATGTAGCAAAGTTTAGCAAACAATTGACCTTGAGACTGAATAAAACGACTAACTACAGACACTAAATTATCCGACAGATAAAAATAATAAGATATATTTAATACATTCAGACGTCAATCTCTGAGGAATAAAGGGCAACGAATCTCTCAGGTTCCCAAAAAATCTGCCTAATCCAAACGAACTCCGACAGTACAATTTACTACCACATTCCTGAAAAGATTACATGATGGATAGCTAGTAGTCTTAAACAGAATCAAATTTAAGCACCACTTTGGTACCCACCTTTATATTTGATCGGATGAAATTAACTTTACGAAAACTGAGTACTCTCGGAACGAAATGACCAAACATTATGACCACATAGTGAAAATGGATAAGCTGTCGTGCTATCAAATTGAATTTTTGTAGTTAGAAAAATAAGTGTGCGAAGTAAATACCAGAGAATTCTGAATGTGTCTCCCATCGATAGCTAACCCATATGAACGAAGCTCATTATGTAACTTATATTCAATTAGGTCAATTGTCTAATTTATTTAAAATAATATGGAATTACAATACTATTAAGCAACTGACCCAAGTCCTCTACTAAGCAGATACTTATTTTCAGCAATACTCCCAGCCCATATAGTGCAATTACTGAGTACTATCAATTCTAAAATTCTATAATACACATGATCTAAGAATCCGACTGATAAATAAAAGATAATATTTATGGTCCTATATAGAAAGCTAAACACTATATACAAAGACAAGCATATATACACTGATGCACCTTCATTTAGCTACGAAAGGCTTTCAGGAAGATTTGCGGTACGTCAACGAGTGAATAAAAGTCGAGAGCTAAAAAAAGTCAGTCTGTGTCTCTAGTGAGATATGAGGAGACTTATATATTATATCCTTAGCAAAATCCCTGTTTCAACTACTTTAGGATAATGGGGTTTAGTTCTTGGAGCACAATAATTTAAACTAGATGACTACAGGTTGGAACCCTATGTAAGTTACTCCAATTCGCGTATTTCGGTAGCACCAACAGAATTCACGTGCTGTGGACGAGAAATGAGTACGCCATTTGAACTCAGTGAATTGCATCACTGAATTAATTGGTCTACTACACAGGAAGAGCTTACTGTCCCAAAAATGGGTCGAGCACGACGTCAATTAAATGAATAAAACATGGTTAATGGGGTTAAGCATGACTTCTTCCACAAATTAACTGGAGTAGTTCAAGATGAAGCATGAAGTTTCACAAGTGTGGGATGATAAATGTTGCAAAGACATTATTTGATATTGTATAAAAACTAACCACAAAATAATATCACTCTTCATTGGGAAGATGAGGCTTAAATCAGGTCTCTAAGAAACAGATGTTGAACTTAGAAATATTATTCGAGGTGTAATGCAACCACACGTTTCATTATCAGGTTGAAAGCTGTATCAATTAGACCGATAACTGAACCGCATTACAACCGGGACCCTTATGTATGGAGAAAGCTCTAAACGCATAAATTATTAACTAGGAATTATGTCCAGACAAATATTCACAGCTGTACTCTTACATATTTTTATGTATCTAATTAGAAGGTATGCCGTTTTAACGGAATAGTTCGTTGAAGCACCCAAATGAAAACAAAAGAAATAAAAAGACCTTCTAATAACACTGAATAATACTGTTAAGTTTAATAGACGTACGTATAGACAGGGTGTCTCATTCAGATGCATTGATCCATAATCAGCTTCCTGCGTTTCATCTCTTCGAGTAACTAAGGATAAAAATTAAGTGTTAGAACACTCAATAGACAAATTGAAGTGACGATCATACCAGCCCATGAGCTCATTTGATTTAAAATACGCTAAAATCTATCAGCTGACAGTTCTGATATTTGTAACTGGCTCTTCCAGTCCAACGTTTCAATTAGTATGTAACAGATAATCTGAACCTTGCATCATTGACCTCCATAACAGTTTATCCCAGATAGCTTAAATAATTGTAGACGAAACTCTGAAGTTTTTAGTTGATGACCATTCTTATCTAACATACAGTGTGCTGAATATCTTTGTGACAAGTTAGTAGTAATCAACTGTTTTCTTTGAATTCAGATTTTGGTGATAGGAGATGGTCCTAGAAATTTCAAAAACCTGAAACTTACTACTTACCAACCCCGATTCACTATTTCTAGTGAGTCTGGTAGTTATTTGTGTTCCCATGGCAAACATCATTCGACCAACCATCTCTACTTGCGAGATAGACGTAACCTTCATCGACTTATGAAGAGCTTCCCATAAAGTCCCTCAAATTGTAGTTGAAGAGAAAGAGAACAAGTAATACTGTGTTTGTGAGGATACGCGACTTTCCATTTTGTGTGAATAACCGTACCCACATCCTGACGTCACCAACCATTTTTGTGAAATAGACTATTCTACCAAATTCATTAGTTCTTTTTGCGCCACTCTCTGACATTTGGAAGACGCCGAACAATGACTTCAAGGTGAAAAAGATCTTTGTCGACCTCCAAGGAACAAGTAAATGCTTGTTAAGCAGGGCCGAATTCAAATACTCCTAATTATCACATTGGCCTCGCAATGGAGCCTGTGATGGAATTGCCGTATATACATTCAGATTTTGATGCTTTTGAGGATTATTTGAAAGGTTCAAAATCTGGGCTATGACCAGGGAAGATGATGAGGATAATAATATTGTGGCACATTGCTTCACATTCATCGGAAAAGAAGCATGAATCTTATTAAAAACTCTAGCATTATCAGAAAAGCACTTTTCGCTTCCTTATGAAACTCTGAAGGAATTACTGCTAGACTATGTTAAGCATACAAATATCGACTGCGGTAAAGAAGGAAGATTTCGTAAAATGGTTCATCAGGACATCAAAAATTCCACTACATTACTACGTTATCCCAATCCAGTGAGTACTCAATGTTATGCTGATAATTCATTGAGGATATGTAATACAGTTCACGAAGGTGAGACTGTAGTGGTAAATAAATCCCCAAAATAAATAGCCCTGTAAGTTTTCGACATTGGATGCTGACCAGATTAGTTTTAATGGACTCACATAGCTGAAGGCACTCGGTCATACATCCGTACCAGACCACGTGTGGGAACGCCGTGCTCAACTGCTACTGCAATCGCTAACCAGATTAGATCAGATAATTCCGATATACTGGCAATCGTCCAATACAACTTTTGATCTCCTCGATTCTGTCTTGATTTCTCTTGGTGGGTACGAGTTATATTAGGTGTTACTGGTAAAAGCGTTGTCAAACACTAAATACCTGTGCCATCTTCAAGATCAAGTTTGGTCAATGTTTATTCTGTGGCAAGCTTCATTCTCGTAATTCATGTGCATTTCGTAATGCTAAATGTTTTAAATGTGGTGAGATTGGACACATTCAGTCAGTTTGTCATACCAATGTTCATTTCGCTGCAACTGATGCTAAGATCTGTAATTCTGATCCTGGTAAATTGGGTCATTTACACTTATCCACGACTTCGAAAAGTGGTATAGAGTCACAGAGCAGACCACAGTTAAATGAAACTTTGAATCCTTGTGAGACAACAGTTTCTAACCAATCACCTTGCCACATTTCTCATGTTATTGTACCAGATATGGTTTTCCTTGATGATTCACATATTTCCGATGCAATTCCTTACAAATCTGAGGAAAATATGTTGGGTGAACCTAATCATGATCAAAAACCTAATGTAGTTTTGGTGGATGCTGATTTTTCTAATGATCCATCACGCTGCGATTACATTCCTAACAAATTCGAGGAAACTATTTCAGAAGAATCAAATCTTGATGTCATATCAAATATTATTTTCTTCATAATACATTTGTTTCTTCTGGGAAACTTGTTCAGTGCAAAGCACAAGCACTAAATGAGCTCGATTTTCGTTGCGTTTCGGATGATTTCATGTCAACTGCTGTTTATCCTTATCACGAAGTCACTCCTAATGTTTACTCTAACCAATGTGAGAAATATGTTTTAAATGTAGCCAAATCATTCATAACTTGTGGATATAAAGATCCAACATTATTTCGTGGGGGAGGATAGTCTAAAAGTCTGTGGTTCAAATCCTAGGTAGCAGTAGTTTCAGTATTCAACCGACATGGTGACTGTACACAATCACAGGAAGCAAGTGAGTCTGTTCCGATTTTGGTTGTTAATTCTAATACTAATGAGTGCATTCTAGACAATACAGAGTCTTTATCCAATACATTGTCGGACAGATACAGGATGAACTTAATAAGAAGACGTACAATCAATTACAGACACTTAAACTCCAATTTAAGCTGTGGTGGATGTAGTGTTTGAATGAACTAATGATTCCTTTGTACTTGTTGAATGCTTGATTTCGAATCCCAAATACAGTACAGTCGTTAGTGCTTATCTAGTACTTCTTGATCCGATTGCGTTATTTCTGAGATTCTTAGTTAAAACTATGTTTCAAATACTTCTGATCATCATAGATCTTCAAACCAGTACACAATCGAAAGTATTATCTGCTAAATATTTTATTGAACTTCAAAGGGTACGTAAAGCTCTCGGTAACTTTAGAACCAAACAGTCTCTGTTTTTTTACTCCAGTTATCGCCCCTAGAACCGTGTATTTTACAAAGTCAATTGGACTCTATATGGCATAAACAATCAGTTGGAAAATTGTGTGACCGTAAATTACTCATTGGACCATTGTTAGAGCTGGCCATGATAGTTGGAAGGGATTAAACAGGGTGAGCGGGCTCGGCAAAGTATCTTCACATCTTTGTTGGTTATAACTGTAGATATTATTTTTGTATACATGTATATATCATATTCTTACACTTTTTGTTGTTGTTATTATAACCAGTGTTACCTCCGGACACTCTAGGGGGAGCCATGTGGTGATAGACTTGACAAGCTTATTTTGTAAATAGTTTTTATTATTATTTGCATTTATTTTGTCAACCTTTCACTGTATGTATATTTATCATTAAACGACTGTACCTATTGTTTTACTCAATGACCTTGGACACACTTTTCCGTTGTGCAACCCTATAGCGTGACATATTGTTGCTTGCTAACAAATACATTGTTACACACATATCCCTCGTTCTGTTTTCGTTTGTGATTGAGCTAACTGGAACCTTAATCAAATACTACCTACATTTATAGACTAAGAGTGTGAATATACCATACCTTTCATTGGATTACACTACTGGAGAGTTCGTCAACCAGATTGGAATTACCAAGCATTTATAATTGTGGTTTCTTAGTATCAGTCCAAAGCAGAACACGCATCAATTTGGCGAACTTAAGTAAAGTTCCAACTTTCTATTGTATTTGTAATAATTAAGTTATATATTAACATTTCTAATGATCTTTATTAACGTTGTTGATACTTTTTGCGTTTATATATCGTCTGGTCCACCACACACCGTTTTCGACACGCTATACGTCAACTATTCTCACTATTCTATGGATAATTCACCAAGTAACCGTTGACTTCCTTATGATTTATATATGAGGCCAAGCGAGTGAAAAAGAATTTTATCAGTGTCAACCAATAATAATGGATTGCGACATCTCTAACGTTTAAAGAAGATTAATCAGAATACTCTCAGAGTAGTCAAGCTGTCAACTAATGAGCCGAACCAAAGTTTTCTTATTATTTAAGAGACCTAAACTGATCTGACCTCAGTACTTAGTGATAATTTTCCACCTGGAATGCCTTTCATAGTTTTTCCCAGAGAAGCACATTTTCGTGGAAACTGTCAGTTGATGAAACCCATTTAAAATCGAAAGCTTGAAAGACAGAACATGCAAATACTTGAAAGCGTCAGATGTATCAGAGGGCAACCATATAAACAAACTTTGAATATTGACTAAATAATAAAAAATTTTCACCTCGCTTCCAGGTCGCTTAAATAGAACTAGGGCTTTATTTGTTTTTATTTTTTATTTCAAATAACGTTCGAAAGGTGGCGCAAATATTTTCTGAGATGAGTACTCATTAACGTAAGTTTCGGATTAAATCACATATCCACGTGCTGGACGTTTGTTCCAAAGAGTCTCAAGTGCTGTTATGTTTTAGTTTCAATTCATGAACTTTGCTGAAAAAGTTTGGAAATGTATGTTTTCTTAACTAGTGATTCAAAAATTAGTTTCATATGTGAAGAAAACTAAATTAGTCAGTTGAGTCTTGAGGGTCGATAAACATGACGACGATGAATGGCACTATGTAAAAGTTTGTAAATAAATTTAGAGAAACTTTTCGAATGATAGTGATAGGAATTTTGGAAATAACGTAGATCCAATGGCCATGTCGACAGGTTTGAGGTCACTAGGTCACAACAATATTCTATTCAAAGTGATTTACACGAGAATAGCGAAGCATTTGTCATGGCAAGAGGCTTTGGTAAGGAGTTACTATACGTGAGTGTCGAACATATCGTCAAAATCAGAATGATTTACAACTGCCAATCCACCAGCATCTCTCCCAACTGACGCAGTTGAAAAATTCCGAGTGTCGTGTAGCACGTGAGTATTCTACCACAAATGTGTGACAAGATGAACCAACTCAGTTCACTGAAAGTAAAAATAATTACGGATATCTGTGGATAGAACTAGCGATATTTCATAAGTTTTATTGCTGTTCAGAATCGTAGGTAAATGTTCCGATTTTTCTGGGTTCTGGTGTCTGGTATTAACGTTATAAATATACCTGTATCCGGACAAAGACAGTTTTTAGGTTTAGGTACGTAATTAGTTAACAGTATTTGGTGTACATGTTTTTGTTTACGGTGTACGTATTAGTTCATTAACTGGATACATATCTTGCAGCTAAAATACTTTGATGAACTAAACTAAGCCACCTAAAAAGATTATAAATCTAATTCATGACCGATGTCAGGAAGCAGAAGCATGCTTGTATTTAAGTTTATACTGTTCAGTTAACAGCTACGAACTCGAGACTCAGACCCAGGACTGAACCTAAAAAGGAATATCAGAATATAGATTTTGATTTCAGTGGAGTTTGTTCTATGAGATGGATGGTTTGATTGTGGAGCTTTCATCGTTCCCCCGAACAACATCATCAGCGCAAAGCTTCAGGTAGACTCGGAAAATTTGAAATTCACGTCATGACTCACTGCTTGTTCTGTCAACCTCGATCGTGATTAGTTATTGGTAACCTCTAACATATTATCATCTGCCTTTTTATTTTGATTATATCTCCCTTTGTCCCGACCCTTAATACCTTATTTGTCCATAAGCTTGCTAATTGGTTGGTGAATTGGATCAATTTGATGTGTTTGTTGGTTGCTGATTGACCTGAACGCAAAGCCCATAAAAATTCTCTGGTGTTTTCAGCATTCCCTCTACCCGAAATTTCAATTTTTTTCAGTCGAATTTATGTTCACAGTTGTTCACATGGATTAATATAAACGAAGATGTTCCATGATGTTTGGCGTTTAAGTGATGTTTATGCAGACAAAGATGAAACGTTCGTTAAATTTAACAGCTCATCACCCTTGATGATAACATATTTGTCGTTCACATAACGAATACAAGTTTTCGTCTTGATCACCGGTAAGATAGTGAATTCCAGTCTCTGCATCACTGCTTCTGTAATAGGTCCTGCTATTAGTGATCCTGTTGAATTATGGTCTATTATGACATTAGTACTGCTCTAATAATATACCTAATCCTAAAATTGTAGATTTGACTAATCTATAAGATCTCACGTGGAAATCACATCGTCGTCTACACCAACTCAATGTATCGCAACAACTACCAACACCTGATGGAGAACAAGCTTGGGCTAGAGATAGAGCAATATATTTAATATGAATAAAAGATATAAGGTAACATTCAGCAGGGACCACGCCTGCATGGCCGAGCCATGCCATTCGATCATTTCCAATCCATTCAATTCCCTGTTCGCGCCTTCTCCATCGTTAGGTACTTCTCCGCGTGAAATATTGAATGTCTATGTTCCGAGTAATCTCGTATTTAGCTTTCAGGATTGTGTGGTTATGGTCCAATGCCACTACAATCCCATTGATGTTCCCCTCGTTTGTAAGTAGATTTTTGTTGAAGTGAGAATATGTTTTTAAGCATAAATTGATGCGTTTTAGTAAACTTTGCAGCTAAATGTACTTCGGGAGATCCACGTCATTGCTGATGAGCAGGGATAGGGCTTCTTTTTGGACGCTTGAATGGACTGTAGTAAATAAGGCTTACACATCAAAGGATGACATCAATTATTCGTTTTTGATCTGGATCTCCCTAATTTTATTCAACAATTTTGAAAGATATTTGATGGAGTGACTGAATGTGTCCAATATGTTCTTCAATATTATTATAATATAATATATTTCTGAAAGGGCAGGTACACGAAATTTTTACAGGCATGATCTACAAATCACAACATTTAGTAGTTCGCAGTATGCATGTTAAATAAATAAAATCTATAAAGGCTAATATCAGTTCATCAGTTCAGATATACTGAGTGGTCTTCAGAATATTCTCCAAAGTGGCATTGCGCCCACGTTACACACCAGATCCGATCTCTGCATTACTGTTTTAGGGTTTTGGTCGTGCTAAGTATTTATGCAATGCAACGTTTCAAGTTTATAGTTGTTATAAAGTCGACTTGTAGAGCGCTTGGTGTGGACAATGACTTTAGGAAAACGCGCACATCGAGTTTGTTCCAGATGTCAGAAGTTCCATAGCTGTGCCCTCAGAGCATTATATTGAGAAAAGAAGGGAAATCGAGGAGTGGCAAGGCACTTGGATGTGGACGATAAACAATACTTAACATTTTGTAGTGGAACAGACAGGTTTAACAAATGACCAGATTAAATTTATAGTAGCTCTTGTAGCTAAGTCCGCGTGGAGTCCCTCTGAGGCTACTGCCGGTCCCAAGCCCGGAAAAAGGAGGAGGGTTGGGCATGGGGTTAGCGTCCCCATCCCGTAGAAAACTAACTCGCTAAAAAAAGCTAACCAGAAAAATTATTCAAACCTTTTAAACTCTACCCTGGGATTCAGATGGTCTTCATTTAGAAGAATTATGACGCCTCATGATGAGAGCCGAATTCCTTCAGAAGTTACGAGGCCGATGCCCCTTCTTACAACCAGAGCGACCATTTATTTAGGTACATGGAATGTTTTTACAGTGTGGGACACCGGGAGAGCCTTCCAAATTGCTGCAGAAATGAGGAGTTACAACCTAGAGGTGCTTGGGATCAGTGAAACACATTGGACGCAAGTTGGACAACAACGACTAACTACAGGAGAGCTCCTGTTATACTCCGGCCATGAAGAAGAAAATGCACCACATACACAAGGAGTTGCATTGATGCTGTCCAAACAAGCGCAAAATGCACTTATAGGATGGGAATCTCATGGACCAAGGATCATCAAAGCCTCGTTTAAAACAGAGAAAGAGGGCATTTCAATGAACATCATCCAATGCTATGCGCCTACCAACGACTACAATGAAGACGCTAAAGATCAATTCTACAATAGGCTGCAGTCAATAGTCGAGAAGTGCCCAACAAAGGACCTGACTATTCTGATGGGAGATTTCAATGCCAAGGTTGGAGTGGACAACACTGGATATGAAGACATCATGGGACGACACGGACTGGGAGAAAGAAACAAAAATGGTGAGAGATTTGCAAACCTTTTGGCCTTCAATAAACTGGTCATAGGCGGCACCATATTCCCACATAAACGCATACACAAAACCACGTGTACTTCACCGGATCACACCACGCAAAGCCAAATCGACCATATTTGCATCAACAAAGCGTTCAGGAGGACTATAGAGGACGTGAGAACCAAGAGAGGAGCTGATATAACATCAGATCATCACTTGCTGGTCGCCAAGATGAAATTGAAACTCAAGAAGCACTGGACGATTGGGCGGACAATATCACAAAAGTTCAATACGGCCTTTCTTCAAAATACTAACAAACTCAACAAATTCAAGATAGTCCTCAGCAATAAGTTCCGGGCCTTTCATGATCTACTCAATGGAGAAGGAACTACTGTGGAGAGCAACTGGAAGGGGATCAAAGAGGCAATCACTTCAACATGTCATGAGGTCCTGGGTCACAAGAAGCATCATCACAAGGAATGGATCACTGTTGATACACTGGATGAGATTCAAGAAGGAACAAGAAGACAGCAGTCAATACCAGCCGAACAAGAGCAGAAAAAGCCAAGGCACAAGCTGAATACACAGAAGTAAACAAACAAGTGAAGAGGAGCATCAGAACCGACAAACGTAAATATGTGGAAGATTTAGCAACGGCGGCGGAAAAGGCTGCAAGAGAAGGAAACATGAAACAATTGTATGACACGACAAAGAAACTCTCTGGAAATTGCCGCAAACCAGAACGACCAGTGAAAAGCAAGAAAGGCGAGGTAATCACCAATATTGAAGAGCAACAAAACAGGTGGGTAGAACACTTCAAAGAACTCTTGAATCGACCAGCTCCACTGAACCCACCCAACATCGAAGCAGCACCCACGGACCTCCCAATTAATGTTGGCCCACCAACAATTGAAGAAATCAGCATGGCCATCAGACAAATCAAGAGTGGCAAAGCAGCAGGACCGGACAACATTCTAGCAGAGGCACTAAAAGCAGACATAGCGGCAACTGCAAGGATGCCTCACATTCTCTTCAATAAGATTTGGGGTGAGGAACAAGTACCAACAGACTGGAAAGAAGGACTTCTGATCAAAATACCGAAGAAAGGCGATCTCAACAAGTGTGATAAATACAGGGGCATCACTCCTCTCTCAATACCGAGAAAAGTCTTCAACAGGGTATTGTTGAACAGGATGAAGGACTGCGTAGACGCCCAACTTCGTGACCAACAGGCAGGATTCCGTAAGGATAGATCGTGTACAGACCAAATCACAACTCTACGGATCATTGTGGAACAATCAATTGAATGGAATTCATCACTCTACATCAACTTCATTTACTACGAAAAGGCATTTGATAGCGTGAACAGAACAACACTATGGAAACTTCTTCGACATTACGGCGCGCCTCAGAAGACAGTCAATATTATACGGAGTTCATATGATGGATTACACTGCAAAATCGTGCATGGAGGGCAGTTGACAAAGTCGTTCGAAGTGAAGACCGGTGTCAGGCAAGGTTGCTTACTCTCACCTTTCCTGTTTCTCCTGGTGATCGACTGGATCATGAAGACATTAACATCTGAAGGAAAACACGGGATACAGTGGACTTCTAGGATGCAGTTGGACGATCTAGACTTCGCAGACGATCTGGCACTTCTATCCCAAACGCAACAACAAATGCAGGAGAAAACGACCAGTGTAGCAGCAGCCTCAGCAGTAGTAGGTCCTAATATACACAAAGGGAAAAGAAAAGTTCTCTGATGCAACACAGCATGCACCAACCGAATCAAAATTGACGGAGAAGATTTGGAAGATGTAAAAACCTTTACGTATTTGGGCAGCATCATTGATGAACAGGGTGGATCTGATCCAGATGTGAAGGCGCGGATCGGCAAAGCAAGAGCAGCATATTTACAACTGAGGAACATCTGGAACTCAAAGCAACTGTCAACCAACACCAAGGTCAGGATTTTCAACACAAATGTCAAGACAGTTCTACTGTATGGGGCTGAAACCTGGAGAACTACAAAAGCCATCATCCAGAAAATACAGGTGTTTATTAACAATGGTCCACGCAAAATACTTCGGATCCATTGGCCGGACACTATTAGCAACAACGTACTGTGGGAGAGAACAAACCAGATCCCAGCGGAGGAAGAAATCAGGAAGAAGCGCTGGAAGTGGATAGGACACACATTGAGGAAAGCACCCAACTGCGTCACAAGACAAGCCCTCACATGGAATCCTCAATGCTAAACTAAGGAAAAGAGGAAGACCAAAGAACACATTACGCCGGGAAATGGAAATAGACATGGGAGAAGTGAACAAGAATTGGATAGAACTAGAAAAGAAGGCCCAGGACAGAGTGGGTTGGAGAATGCTGGTCGGCAGCCTATGCTCCGTTAGGAGTAACAGGCGAAAGTAAGTAAATAGAGCAAGACCAAACATTGATGCAGTAAGTAAGCTGTTGTAGCTAAAGTAAAATGTGATCGGAGGCTCCAGATGAGAGAATGCAGTAACAAAGTACAATGACTTGTAATATTTACCAAGGTGGAGTAAGTTCAAATGAAGGAAGAGATTTCTGTTGATAAACTATTTATTGGGGCTCCGAAGAATAACACAATTTTACGTAGTGGGATGTTTGCTTTGTGTAGTTCTGGCCAGGAAAACAAAGCTGCGCTATCAAATCTACGATAGAATTAGGCGGATGCCATCAGAGAACTCTGTTAAATTCATATTTTTGAACTCAGGAGTGATAACAAGGCAGACATTTAGCAGGCTAATAATCTCAAAGGGAATGGTACCTAGAATAACGGAATTCTGAAGCTCATGAGAAGTTACTGACCAGCAAGCATTGATGGTGAGGGCGATAACTTCAATCCGCCCGTGATTGTGGGGGCAGAACATTTTGTATGTATCAGGCTCTTTATGATTGAGAATAAGTCAATCAATCTGTGATATAGATTGTCTTCCTACGCTCACCACTCAGACTTACGTTTCCAATATTATGCTGGATTAGCTATTCTACTAAAGCAACCTATAACATGCTAACTCGGACTTTTACACTAGGATTGTGTGGCTGGCATCGGATAAACGAAAAAAAGGAAAAAAAAGTTAGACAACAAAAGATATAGTCATTAGTATTCTTAATACTTCACCCTCTATATACACACCCTTCTAATAAACCGCTTTCCTTGTACCAGCCTTGACTTCCTTTCATTCATGTGAACTTACTACAACTCGTTAAACGACACAACTCATTGTTCTTTATTACTACATTCTCTAATATGGAGCCTCTGACTTCATTTCACTCTAACAAGATATAATATGAATTTATTCTAATTTATTATACCTCTGTCCTTTCCACTACACAATGTTGTGCAACGTTTGGCGTTCATATCCAAGTGCCTTTCTGCCCTTCTGTCTCTCTTTTTTTTTCTTCAGAAATTTGCTCTGAGGGCACAGCTATGAAACTTCTGACGTCTGGAACAAACTTGACGTACGTGTCTCCTCAAGGTCATGGTTTACAGCAGGCGCCCTACGAGTATACTTTATAGCAACCATAAACTTAATAAGTTGTGAAGCATTTTGTGAACCAACAAGTGTTGTAATTTATAGATCATGCCTGTAAAAATGGTGTGTACCTGCGAATGCAGAAATATTATAATATATATATAACTGCAGAAATATCGAGATACTAAACTGAACAGCAAATTACGGAAACAAAAATCGTTACAAACCTTCAGTATTAGGGTCTTTGGAGATGTTAAAACAGGATGACTCCATGTGACACATATCAGCTTAATTTTGCGTTTTTTGAGTTTTCCATGATTTTCGTTTGGCCCAATGAATAAACAGGATATTTTGATTAAAAATGTTGAACGATTTCGAGTTCTATGACTGCACATGGGTAATATCCGTCTTTCGTTTTGCATGTGAAACAGATTTTCATAAATGTTGGCACGGCTTCCAACGAACACGACGGAGTTTCAATAGACCCTTGATGAGTTGAAGGGTTTTCGTCTAATTGGAACGTGGTGTAGCTTCCTAGAATATCAACGTGGCATTCTACAATAGCATAACTCACATCCTTGCGGATTGGCTGAATTGTAATGGTGTTGCAACAAACACTAGTGTCTATAAATACCTATGATTTTCTGTATATTTTGATTCTTACCCAGAAAACACTTCTCCAACTTTCTTCTGATTTTGCTACTGTGGCGTTCTATACTCTCTCGTGCCATAGTTGTATACCGTATTCTGCGTACTTAACTAGCTTAAAATTCCTCGTGAATTTATAATTTGTTAGTACATTTTGAAAGTGAACGCGCGTTCATAAGTTGAAGGTCATATTGAGCCCAAAGAAAGTCCAGGTTAATCATAATTGATCTCTGTGGGGCTAGTGAGGCATTTTTCGAGTGCTCTTTTACCAACAATTGAGGAAAATAGTTTAAAATGTCCAGGGTCTCAGTTTCGATTCCGTGACTATCCTATCCCTAAGGTTTTGTTATTTATGGTTTTTGTCGATAAGTCTCTTTGTTAAATATAAATGTATTGCTTGTGGTATATGCAGCTACGACCTATATTGGTCATCTACTGGACGACATTGAAACACTGGCCTTGACAACGTCCACCTGCTTACTAGTGTTAAAATTTGGCATGAGGAATTAGGATCTGGATTCACAATTGGACGTTAGAGATAGAAATTGGGACTAAGCCTTTTTGTCGAGACTATCAATTATGGACGAACCAACCAAACAAAGGATACCAGATCTTGGATTTTCGCGCGAAACCAATTCAACCATTTAGTCTAACAGCTTTTTGGAATTTTAGTTCGTGTTGCAAATCCTAGATCTAGTTTCTAACCCTCAACTGTGAATCACGATTCAAATTCTTCACGCTGCTTTATAACGACAATTTAGTTCTAGTTAGTAAGTGGACATTCTCAGCGTCACTCTAGCTTCGCTCAAATGTCGTCCAAAAATTTCAGTCTCACCGGCTTTTTGTTATCACACACTGACATCAGCTATGGTGTCGAAATGGTATTTAGCCTTATTGATGAATGAGTTCCACCCTAAAACTCGAGGATCTCTATCCTTTGTCTTATCTGTTCGTCCTTAATTTATAGTCTGTTTACGTATTGTACTCTGCATCCTACTTTAGTACACAGAGTACCTTCTGGCAAGATATGGACCTGTACAGTCTTTTATGGCCTGTCTCGACAATCATTATAGATATTTTATGTTGTGCTATTCATAAAAAATTATATCTTCAAAATATGGATGCACAGTTCCTTATCCACACTATCGTAAAATATGTACGTTGTCGCTGCACTAATCGAAGGGGTGAACAGTGAGCCTACTTTTATTTCAAATTATGTCTCCGTTTTACATACTCTTCTGTCGGCTTTTGGAATTATATCTACTCGTCAGAATACCGATAAGGAGTCTCGTTAGGTCATGTCATCGTGTGGATTGAAAGAAGTGTATGGACTTTACTATGGCAAAGTATATTTTACACCGTTGTTAAGTTGTGTAGTTTTGATTGCGCTCTCCCGCTTCATATTAAAAAGCACTTTCATATATAATATTAAAAAGTAAGTGTATCGTGGTTATTATCTTCACTTGATAAACATTATGATACAAAACAATCACAGGAGTAATTGTTACAGTTGGCCGGTAATATTCCTAAAAATTATCACCTCTGTTTTCCAATAAAGAATGCTTTTCCTTTGTTTTCAGTTTGGCTGGAAAGAGACCCGAGCCTGCAAAATTGGATTCTGAGGCATTTTTCGAGTGCTCTTTTACCAACAATTGAGGAAAATAGTTTAAAATGTTCAGGGTTACTTCTCACGGTGCGCACCTTCAGTATACAATTGTCCACGTATTCCGTAAATACAGCTTGTCTGTGGATGAGGTGTACACGAAATCGCTCTTAAACATGTTGAGCCAAAAAAGTTTGAAATTACCACCGTCTTCTGAAACACACATTCTGGAAAGCACAAATAACTTAACCGAAGGTCTACCAGATACTAAAGATTTTAGCGTACGTAAAATTCGTCAGTTTCCTAAGTGTAATCAGGAAAAACATTTTGAGAAACCATTATGTGAGTTAACGCTTCATTACACCAATTGTGATACTTTGAAGACTCCACTTCGAACGTCCAATAATTTGCTTCGTAAATTTCTAGAAACCCAGAAATCCATCCAATCTTTGCCGGGCAACAATAAATTGCCACAAAAACAGATAAAAGTCTACTTAAACCCTAACCAAACACCAAAAGAGAGCATAGATATATTATCCCAATGGTTTAAGGAGTTAGAGTTGGACGAACTGGTTCATGTGCCGCTATCTTCTGCCAATCTTGCCGCCTACATCCCAAGGTATATACATATATAAATAATACATATCTGTAGTTGTTTTACCCTGTCACAACTTGTGAAACTAGGTGTTAATTTATCCAAAGTTGAAGCTGTTCCAGGTGTTGCAAATATGTTGATGAAGCTTGATTTTCATAATGATATTGAACCTATACTATGGCGACTTTCAGACTTTGGATTCCAACCTAAACAAATCGCTCGGATTATTACGGCGTTCCCAAAATTACTTAAAGTACGACTTATTTTAAGTTCATACGTTTTAGCTACCACTGTGCGAAATCAGTGCACGATTAACTTATTTTACAGATCGGAAAGTTTCGTCTACAGATGTTGTAACAATGATATGTCGAGTTCCTAATATACTCGAAAAACCGCCCATCGAAATAGATAAAAATCTTGGTCAAATAAAGTCACTCATCCAGTTAGAAAGTAATTTAACTGCGTGTTATTTTCTCTAAATTGCTTTAGACTCAGAGATTGTTAAAGTAATCACGACGGAACCCAAAATCATTATACACCCATTACCAAAAATTAAGGTAAGTTTTAAACGTTAGTCTCCTCATGTATTGGAGAATGTTTTTAGCAACAGAGTTTGTTCTGAACCCTAATACCAACATAGGAATAAGGTTTTCTTTACAGTCTAGCAGTCGTTAAAGTTGTGTTAGATTCCTTTGAAAACGTTAATTTTGGGACATCTCACATTTGTAACTGACTGTACTATTTAAATAATAATTGAAGCCTTACTTCCAAATGCAAAATAAACATAGTGTTTGATATATCTAGTCATTTCTAAATTTAGAAAAAGTTTATGATGAATAAATTATTCATAAAATTAGGATTGTGTGGCACATAATCAAGTACAACTGCACCCAACCGACTTCAAGTTACGGTTGTTGTGTTAAGGCTGAAAAAGGCTAGTTGGATCGAATGTGCGGCCTGTTGGTTGAGACCTGAATACTTAAACGCTGGCAAGCCACACCGCTTGCAAGCTGAAAGTTTAAATAACCCTACAATAAATTAATTATAGTTGAACGGTATTTATCTTACGTGTTAATCAAAAACTTGCTGGCTCGACTTCCTCTAATCCTTTCAAGCCATTTAACCAATTGTTAGTTGCAATTTATGAAATTTTCAAATTTATTACTGAAAGCTATTTACTGTTTGTACACTACGTTGTTTACATTAGTCGTAAGCTTTATATTTAAAAATTACGTTTTCCATTATTCTTTTTCAGGATGTTTTTGTTGTACTGTCAAAAATGATGGGATTTTCACAGTCAGTTATACATGAATTAATTCTTACTAGCCCGAAGTTATTGATAACAGGTAATTTTTACCCACTTTTTACCACTTCATCCTTTAAGTCTCGGTTTGCTTTAATAAGTAGGTCAAAAATAATTATTGTGAACAGATGCTGACGATTTACATGTATTGAATAAAGGCTCAATTTGTTTCAAGTAAAAAATACATTTGCACTATCTTGGTTACAAATGCTTAATCATTTGTGTTTACCTCATTAAAATATTCCCATGGGACAAGCAATCAATCATAGATGGCCCAAGATATGCTACACCTCTCAACGTAGCGAAGCAAAAAGTTAATAAAAGCAAAAGAGGATGAAGAAAATTTTAGCCCCAATATAAACCTAAAAGCTCTAAACATAGTCCAAACGAAACAAATTAAACCGAAGGTTGAAACACACGAAATAACGCTAATCTGAAAATGTAGAAGATAATTAATGGTTGCAACGGTGCAAATTCGTTGAATTGTTAATCATGGTAATGAACTCGAGCCGTAGTTTATGATCATACATACAAGTCTATACATACGGAAACTGCTCAAACCAACAGTCCGTGGTTTCATGAACTGATGATATCATATCTTGTACTCCACGTCCGTAGTTTTTTCCAACCGACTCCCGTTCCAGCTAGTTATGTGTCAATTTGGGCGATAGTTAAGCATGAATAACACATCCCAACCACCTCAGTCGATTAAGGTCTTCGTCACCTTATCAATCAACTTCCCCTTTCTATCTCAGACCCTGCCCCTACCTTCAGAATCATTTCATTTGGTAGTTCCACCATATGAGAGCAACTACCCGATAACACCTAAAATCAAACACTGCAGCTTACATACGTTTTTTGATTTCATAGGTCTTATTTCATAGATGCATAGAGTGAATTAGTGGGAAATATACTCGCCCCTTGGTAGACGGATGGAAATCTTTCATGGGCCACAACTTTAGCCATTCCATAAAATCAAAGTACGTCGTATGTATTCGTGCGACCGTCTCATCAACCATAAAACCATTACAGCTGATGAAACAAGTGGTCTGAGGACTTGACTACAACATTTACATTCAGAGAGAACACGCATACAAAACATCCATTCTAGGGTGTCAACGTTACCATCTGTGTACTCTCGATAGATAGATTCCATGTTTGGAAGTCGATTCTGAATATCTAAGAATTAGAAATTTTTGCCTGTCAAAGAATGTATATAACAAAAGTAAACAAAAATAGAAAAGCTAATAAATCAGCTGAAGCAACCATTTAAAATGAAAGTTCATATTAAGTTTTGAGTCTACTAGAAGTGTTAAAATGAAGATCCTTATGTAGGTTAACCCATGCTATCAAGGAAGTGAAATTACTAAGGTTGTCGAGACATAAATTTTGAGCTATCACATTTTCTGTAGAGCTAAATTACCTAAATTTTGATTAATGCCATAAGTTAGTGAAAATCTAGAGCTACAAAGCGAGATTATTGTTTCGTTTAAATACTAAAGCTATGTTGGCGACATACATTTAGGATGTTAATTATAAGAGCTTTGAAATCGAACAGTTTCGACCAACAAAAGCGGACCATCCAAAAGACTATAGTCAATCTTTCCAGCAATTTTAAGTCTTTCATTCTAAAGAATTAGTATACATTTCGTTAGCAGGTGTTTATTGGGTGTCAAATCGCTCACCGATGTGATAACGCCAGATTAATATCGTCATCTTCAGGTCTGGGTGGTTTCTATTGATTAAAGTTGAAATTGCAATGAACATTTATAAGTGGAAATTAGCGGCGACGCGGTGACGCTTTGACAGGCAATACAAGCCAAGGTTAGGTTTACTTCCTTTACGCACTACATGCTGCTATGCATAAATAATGACAACTCGGACTAAAGTGAAGCATTTTATCAGCATTAGATAATATTAAAAACGGACTTTTCTTAATCATGGTTAATAAATATGCAATATTTTTTAACCGTCAATTTCACACAGAACGTCAACATCTGTCAGACAACTTCAAAATTATGCACTGGCATCTTAATCTTCCAGTTGATCTCATACAAATATGGCCAGAAGCTTTATCTGCTGCACCACATTTACTACATCAACGATGCACATTTCTCGTGCGTCGAAAGTTGTTTCAGCCAGATCCAACCAAGTGAGTTGAATATTTTGTAAGAATTGCATAAATCTTGAACTTTCTCATTAAAATTCAAAGTTTAGTTGCATAGGAATGCCAATTAATACAGCCGAAAGATATATTTCAAACCAATTTATTGAAGAGTAGTTTGATGTAGATGTCATGTACTTTCGAGGTATTGGAAAATCATTGCTATAGAAAGCTGAACATTCAATAATTGACGGTTTGAATCTGAAAAACCCAGTGAAGGACACCATTTACTCTTCCATCATCATAAATGAAGTCACTTGTGTGTTTATTAGAAAACGTGAACCAGTATTTGGATAAAAATCTCGAGCAACTAGTAGATCTCGTAATGAGACCTTTGCAGTATCACCTCTACCTTGCTAGGAATATTAACATAATTTAGAGAAGATTCAGCTATATTTTTGTTATGTAGACAAAAAAATTAGTCGTTGTGTAGAATTCCACTGCAATCTTAAATACACGTTTCACTTTTATAGCTGATTACGTTTTCGCTGCATCACAGTGTATAGTGTTCTATTTTCAATTTAGGTATTTTGTGGCTTCATGCTTAATGTTAGCTAAAATGACAGATCTGAAATCGAATATGTGGTGGTCCCACAGGAAATTACACATTTTTCAGTACTGAAAGATAACTGTTTTGCGTAGACTATTTATCTAGCTCAAAGTAGGATATAGATAGAATAATCGTTGTTATAACCTGTAATTCTCAATTAGTTGATATTTCTAAGAGGTGACTCAACAAGTCAGTTTATGTTGTCGTATAGGCTGCATGTATAGTTGCCTCAATACTTTTTGTAGTGAGACATCTTGTTTACAATTCCTTTCATAGAGCTTGGGAGCACAATTCGATTTGAATACAGAGATCTTTCGAGTATTTATAAGGTTTCTGTTTTTGTGGCAATGTTTATATGAACTTTTTAAACTAACTGTTCTAATCATGGATGCTTTCGAGCCCATAGAGAGAAACGGCTATCTAATTAGAAAAACTTTTAATAATCATGCAAGTAGCAAGAATAAAACATACCGCTTCAGTAGTTTCTTTTGTTATTTACGTTGTCCACTACTGTACTTGATTATTATTAGCGCTATTTGTTCACATGAAGATTTTTATTTTGCTTGGGTTGTTCACGTTATAGATTTTTTATGTTAGCTGATGTCAGATTGAATAAGTGAATTTACAGAAAAGCTTAGACGTCATATTAGTAACCACTATTCATTCCATAGGTTGCATAAATTTGGCCCATTACCCTTATAGTGCAGAATTTTGAATACAATTTGTCGCATGAATCCAATGAAGTATTATTATGCGAAAGTAATTAAATTGTTATTACTGTTTTGTAGACCCCTATATACACCTCTCAGTTCTATAGTTTTACAAGACGACGATGAGTTTTGTCAAAAATACGGATTTACCACAGAAGAGGATTATGACAATTTTCTGCGAACTCTGTGAAATCAGTTTTCGTTTTGTACATAAATGGAAGTGTAAATAATTATTGATATTAAATTTGCCTTTAGTCTTTATGACTTAGTGAACAATTATAGAATTCGTTGCTTCCAAGCACTGTTGACCTTAAACTGATAAAGCAATGCGTGCAAGTACAACTCATCTTCAACTAACGAAAGTTCATAAGAGCACTTTTATTAGGCTGTACAAATAAAATAGTGGTTCTGTTCTAATATGATACACTGCTCAGTGGATACAAACGCTCATAAGATACATTCGTTCGAAATACCGAGCTCAAGCCTTGATAACATTAGCATTTGCATTCTGGTAATTTCTCAGATTTTCAATACCATGTCTTGTATTATGTAACACTACACATCTATTTACTTTAGTTCAATATATAAAGAAGCATTGCAGATAGAATCTATATAATGGAGAAAGTCGGGCACGGAAATCGAAACATGAATATGAGGAAGATCAATAAACTGGTGTTCGATCCGTGGTGGGGTCGTGGGTACGTACTACTGAAGATTCCTGTTCTAGAACGAAAACGTTGTCCAGGTTTTTTTTCAATGATTGCCTAACTAAGATTAAGATGAGTCCATGATGTAAACTGATATGATAGGCGCTATCCGAAATCTGTTACTGATATACAAAATTCTACGCGCTAACCCCCCAATTGACCACTTGAGCAAGAAGACCTCATTTGGCTACCCTTGATTAGCTCACTATATCATAAACTATAAAAACCTGTTTATCCGATGTAATGGCGCTAAAGCACCCTTCATTATTTAGTTATCTTTCTTAACTTCACTAACACACTATTTAGGAGACTAGCAAGTTACTGTCACGTGACTCATTTTTAAAAGGCATGCTAACAATGAAATCCTGAGTGAAAACGACGTAATAAAAGTAAGTGTAGCCCATCTATTTATGTTGAACGTTTATCCAAAAAGGTGAGTTATAGTTTAATTATAAAGACTAATGCAAATCTCATTCACTGCAGTCCCTCAATCCTTCGTTATTAAGTCCTGATTAGTAGATACTTATAACGAAAAAAGCTCAAGTATGCATTGTTTTCGACTCTAATCTTATTCTGTATTATTCCTAATACATTCTAATACAGACGATGTAGCACCCCTTTTTAGTTACTATTCGTTTCGGTCTACCATTCTGATGAATACTTCGTGTCGTTACCGTAATTCCTTTAAAGAATTCCAACAATATTCATTTTGTTCGTTCAACAATGTTGTCTTAAACCCGTTCATTTGGCGTGCTTACACTACAATATAACATGTTAAGTATTGCTGAATAGTGAAGGTATACACAGAATATAAAAAGGAATCGTAAAGCCATAAGCTTAGAGTAATGGACCACTTCTGTATCTCATCAAGCCAGTAAAATGGAACAAATTAAACAAGTTTTGTTGTTTTCTAGTAACTTTCAGTATTTAATTGTACAGATAGTTTTATTTCAAGACATGATGAGCGATTTGACTGATAATAATTTATATGTTAAAAAATTTTATGATCACTAAAGGCTTACTTAGTACGAAATTTTTTTGTCATAATAAATGTTTACAGCTCATTGTGTATGGCGAATTTCTACTTTACCAACGCACAGTTTTCCATATTGGACGTTTAAATAACCATGGAACTTGCGGTGGTCTCATTTTTTGAGCTTGTTTATGACGTGGATGTGTTTTGCACTCAACATAAAGCCTGCCTTCACGTCGGTCAAAATAACAATCTGAGCATCTGCGAACTAAATGGTCGTGCATTTTATAGGATCGAGACTGAACATTAAAAAACCCCATCATATTTCTTGTTGCAACTGGAATAAAAACCCCATTGGATCTAAATAAATTACACATTCCATTAACGTTTCGTAGTGAGTTCATTTTGAGAACAAACCTAGGTAAACAAAATTAAAATAGACTTAAATTCAATTCTTATAAGTTGTATAAATAAACCAATGACTGTTGGCATGAAAGCTATCGTTTGTTGTTATTAGTTCGTTATGATAAACTGTGTGACGTATTTAGATTAAACCCACGTTTATAAAAGATTTTCCAATTAAACAAAGCACTGAGGAAAATTAGGATACTAATAATACAACAATATACGAACTCAATGCATAAAATTTTCTAACACCCTATATTCACCCAATAATGCTTCTCCAATTTTGCGATTAGTACAAAAACACTAACCTGTATAACTCCAAAATTAGGTATAACGTTAGTGTAGTATAGTACCTTAGTGAGATTTTTAAAAATATGATTTGCATATTGCTGACGATCAATAGTATCGTTAAAGTTAGTTCTTTGAAATGATAGGTGTTTGATTTTACTGTAAAAAGATGAGTAAGTTTAGTTTAATACACATTCACCCTCGAAATGCTATCGACCTTGATAATTGGCACTGAATCTTCGCTCAGCAATCTAAATAACTTCAACACTAACGTCTCCGACTAAATCACTCCCTGTCTCAAACCATATACAATAAACGTCTGGTTGAATAACCAAGAGAAGACAACCCACTTATTGTAAATGAATCTTTTGAACTTGTATTATTGGATGACACTTAGAAAGAAAGTTTTCGTTGAAATTGTTACTTAACTATTAGTTCGATGACACACGATTGCTTTTCGTAAAAAAAAATTTAGACTGAAAACATGTATCTGTTGGCACCTACTTTATTTTAACGCTGTGCTACTTGGGAGCCACCCTATACGTCTTGAGCATATAGACTAGTGCTGCTTTGCATTTCTAATGAAATTTATTATGATTATTTATGTACGTTAAAATTGGATAGCTTATTACTGAAACTGAATGTTTTAGATGCTGAGGATTTAGGTTGGTCAGCAGAACGTCGTAAATCCTAATCGCTTTTTTTCGTCGCAGAATATTGATTTTGACTAGATACTGCTACACTACCCATTATTGAATGGTGAAACCAGCTTCATAGGTTAAGCCATTTTGCCTCTCTACATCCTGCAATGTCAGAAAATAATTTCTGAAATTGCGAAACTTAAAGACAGTTTTTTAGATCCACATGCCAAAGCAATGACGAACGAAACATTAACATACTTGAATATCACTGGTAACATAAATTGTGAACAGCCTGTAATCTGCTGTAGGTTATTGATAAGTTCAGTGCTAACAATAAGCACAGAAAAAAACCCCAATAAATTTTAGAGGTGACCCTTGACGGTTAGAAGCTATAGTGAGTCCGAGTGCATTTTATGTTTACACTGAAAACTATACACAACACTAGGTGATACATATTTATGTGACAAAGGTAAATAAGTCAGCTTAGTAAAAATGTATTGTGAAATACTTCGGAGAGAAATACTGTCTTTCGCGTTTATCTGGACATATTGAGCTGTGTGCCACCAATTGCCTCAACGTTTTCCAAACAAAACATGCTTAAAAAAGCTAAGACTTGCGATCGATAAGCTTAAGGAATTTACTAGTACCTAAGATTACGAACACGTGAGACCACAATTTATGGAGGAACCAATCTATTTTGGCGCAAAGTTCACTCATCTACATGGTTAGATTTATTTATTTCAACACATAGATATTGGTACAAAGAGGCACCAAATACATATGCGCCACACAAATCTCATTCGATATGTGTGAGGGCTGTGATACTGTTCGGGTGCCCAAACCGAAGCAGGTGGTTTTCTTAGGGGGCCACTCTCCGAGCCTTCGACCTGAAGGTCTGGTCTACAAGGCAGTGGAGCATCGTAAGGAGATGCAGTCCCATGGAGCCGGTGACTAACAATTGGTTCATACACCAATTGTCCCCGCACGATACTGGAGCCCATGTGCACCATTGACTTGGAATCCGATTAAAGCGCCGGACAGTCGCTTTTTGTCCTCTCATTTTCGTAAACAACACCCCCGCCACGAGGAGGCAGTGAGTAGGACTTCCCTGGCAGTGGCTGTATACGTGTGGTCATGTGAGAGCATTTCGAGATGGAGAGCGGACTCTCCCCACTCTCGGCCGTACCAGGGCATTTGTGGGCACGAATTTTCGCATTATAGCTGATTTCAGTTTATGATGAAAACCTTAACTCTTGCACTCAATATTAACTTTTGAACTTAGTAAGTGCATTTTTCCAGAGTCATTTTACCTTCGCTGAAAGGTTGTCGATAAATTATAGTCTTAACGAACTAACATCTATCTATCGCATTTAGTTTCAATTTGAAAAGGACAGGAGACTAGGCAGCCTATGTTAGTCCTGACAATGGTGATCTTAGTTGATCTTTCTTTTGAAAGCCTTGACAGATGAAGCTTCAACTACGAGTTGAAGTAGCGAGTTCCATTTGTTAATGATTCGAAGGGAAAGTCAGTAGTCAGCTGACAAGTGATTTGTTATGGGCTAATGAACTTTTTCAGTGTCTTCGCAAATTCTCTGTTATGGAAAACAACAAGAATGGCCGGTAGAGTCACCTCTGGTTCTTCTATATGACAAGGGAAACAGATTTAGTTAAGCCAGTCCATCGTCACACGGGAGCTTTGCCATTCCAGGAATCAGCTTAGACGCGGTTCTTTGAAACTTTGGACAGCTTATTGTGTCTATTTGGGCATGACGACACCGTATCTGCTACCTTGACGCGGTGGTTGAGCTTGCCTATCGTGATGATTCAACCGAGTTATATTGGCTGTAACATATGTTCCTGTAGGTTCTACCATGCCAGGCAGGTCGGTTGGAGAACGGTAAGACTAAAATCAGCAACTCAAGGTCTGAGGGCGAAGTCGTACTGCTGACTGTAGAGGGGTGTGACAGCGATGTTCTAAACTTCATGTTGGAGCTTATAACGTCCGAACTCTGTGCCAAATAGGACAACAGGCTTCCTTAGCTAGGACTCTAGAATCTCGCGCCATCGATGTGTGCTGCGTCTCCAAAACGCGCATACAGGATCCGAGTAGCGTCACTCATTTCACATCACCATATCAAAATAAAGAACCAACTCGATCCCCACTTCGTGTATCTGGAAGCCCATATACTGCTTCTCGTGGCCTCGCCGGCATAGGTATAGCATTGAGTCCTAGGGCAGGACTAGCTCTCTCAGACTGGATCCCAGTAGACAGTCGTTTGTGCGCTGTTCGACTAAACGGAACAGTAAGGACCCGGAAGGATAGGGATACTCGTCGTTGCCCCTTCGTCGTCTCTGCCTACTCTCCCACTGACTGCAGCTCAAATGATGTAAAAGATGAGTTTCACAGAAAGCTTTCCGACCTCCGAAAAGCTAGGCGCTCGGATGTAGTAATAGTGGCTGGTGACTTTAATGCTCAAGTAAGTAAACTAAGCGAAAGGGAAAGACACCTGGGTGGATCTCATGGGGTCGCGGCTCAAAGAACAGATAATGGCGACCGTCTGTTGCAGCTATGCTCAGATAACCGCCTGTTCCTTGCAAATACTAACTTTAAGCATAAGTGAGTCATCTTTTAACATGGCGACCCCCTAATTCGTCCCAACGTTGGACCCAAATAGATCACATCGCTATCAGCCACCGATGGAGGGGCTCGATAGAAGACTGTCGCTCGTTCTGGAGCACATGCTTAGATTCGAATCATGCTCTAATGCGAGCGCGTATTTGTCTGCGTCTTACTGGACGTAGGAAAGACACTGCAAGGAAACCTCTTAGGGCCCTACTTAATGATAGTCAAGCTAAGAGTGTATTTCAGGAACAACTAGGAAAACAGTTAGGCAGCCATGTATGTGATGCCCACCCCGGGGCAGCATGGAATGATATCCGAAAAGCTATGGAAACAGCAGTGATATCTGCTAGTACGGTAACCTGTAAGGTTAGGGAGCAACACTGGATCTCAGCAGCATCTATCGCACTGATAGATGCCCAAAAACTCATTCCATCTGGCTGTGAACATAATGAAGAGCGGAGTCAGCTTAAGCGCAAGCTGACAAGAAGTCTACGCAATGGTCGTGAACAGTGGTGAGTAGCGAAAGCAAGAGAGATGGAAAAGGCAGCGGCAATAGGTAATAGCAGACAATTGTTCAGACTCGTTAAGGAAACCGGTATTAGGAACCTGACTTTTAGCGAAACAATCTCAGAGAAAGATGGACATATTATACATCCTGAATCCAGGAGATTGGATAGATGGGCAGAACACTTTAGGGATCAGTTCAACTGGCCTTCAGCCACATTTCGGTTTCCCACGATCTCCAGTCAACCTGAATGGCAAGTTAATGTAGGTCCTCCGACTCTTTACAAAGTTCAAAAACCGATAGGAAATCTGAAGCGCGGGAGAGCAGCAGGCCTTGACAGGTTTATGTCTGAGATTTTTAAGGATGGTGGTCCAGTATTAGCAATGAGATTAACCGAGGTCTTAGGTAGAATTTGGGAACTGGACGTAATCCCATCTGACTGGTCTCAATCACTGCTTGTGCCAGTCTATAAGAAAGGACAAAATTCCTCTCGTGAAATCAGTTTGACTAATATAATGTCTAAAATATTAGCTTCAATAATACTTCGACGCCTAACTAAAGCTCGCGAAGAGCAGACTAGAGAAAAACAGGCTGGTTTTCGACAGATATTCGTAAATATATAAACCTGTTTTTAGACTTCTCTCCAATGATATTAATAACTACTATTTTTACAGAACGAAAATCGTACTTTTTTAAACACAAATAGACGCATGTTATGTGAAGGAAAACGATAGCGTCATTAAAATATTGAGGAAGTCATACATTAAAACAAGGGTAATGTAAGTTAAAAGATACAGTTCTAGTAGGAACACAATATAATCTTTGTTCAGTTCAAATGTGTACTGTTCGTGAAAAAAAAACTAAGGATGGATCAATAATCCATTTGTTATGAGTCATATCAATAACGCCCCAAGCTACAGAGATGTACAGTCTTTACGACCTCATCTGAGAAGTAAATATGAAACAATAGATGATAACCAAAACATGAATAATATTTATTCTATAGCTTCATGCCGTGAACTGATTAGCTATCTGCTTTTTTGGTCGAGTTCTAGCAATGATGAACAGTGTGTAGCATAAAAATTACTAGGACGAGTTATCGACGCAAATGTTTCGAGACGGTAATACATTAAATCATGATCTGTAATATGCCAAATCACAAGCTGATGAACGCTAGGATTACTCACACGACGCTGCTACCGAATCCAACATTTCATGAACAATTATTATACAGTACCTTGAAGCACTTTAATTTAAGGATTACATTTCACTAGCATTGAGCAAACTTACCAAAAATATACATGTGATTAGCAGAGATGTAAGTCTAATACTTCAAAACTAAGTAAATATTCTAGTCAAACTTACCTACCTAATTTTTCATTACAATATAATTTTTTTGATGAGGATCATGGTAGATCAGTTCACATTCATAAATATAAAATAACACAGAGCTAAAAACACTTAAGAGGATTCAAAATAAAGATGAAAGTATACACTGGACGTTAAGACGAAAAACAGTAAAACTATTCTTCTGTGGTTTCCATGAAAAATGATCACAACCAACACTGATCCCACTTACTCACGAAGAAAATGTCCTAAGGAGCTCAACAATTTCAAACACTGTAAGAGGAATAAAGTAAACCTCAGAATTTGATTGACTTGTCTCAGTCACTGATTGTGCCAGTCTATAAGAAAGGACAACAGTCCTCTTGTGACAATCACAGAGAAATCAGTTTGACTAATATAGTGTCTAAAATATTAGCTTCAATAATACTTCGACGCCTAACTAAAGCTCGCGAAGAGCAGACTAGAGAAAATCAGGCTGGTTTTCGACCTGGACGTGGTTGTATAGACCAGATATTCACACTACGTCAGGTTCTAGAACACAGACACACGTTCAGACGCCCCACAATCGTAGTATTTCTCGACCTTAAAGCAGCATTCGACTCTGTCGATCGTGGGGTTCTATGGCAGTGTTTGTCACCGAAAGGAGTACGAAAGAAGTACATTAACCTCGTAAAGGCTCTCTACTCGAACACAACTGGTTGAGTTTAACTTTGTCGTTGACGTGCTTTTAGAGATAACTCTCCTCATCTAAATTTCCAGGGGTCGAACTTCGACCGGGAGATTCACTTTTGACTTAGAATATGCCGATGACATAATTTTATTTGGTGAAGACGCTGACAAAATGCACAATCTTCTGACCACTCTAAGCAACAATGCAAGCATGTTCAGAATGCGATTCTCTCCCTCGAAATGCAAAATGTTGCTTCAGGATTGGGTTACATTGACACCCGAACTAGTGATAGGGAGTGAAGTAGTTGAGCATGTCGACCGCTTCACTTATCTTGGGAGTCTCATCATCTTTTGTAGTCTGGTGTGTGACGAAATCTCAGCAAGGATACAGAAGGCTCGACTACCTTTTGCCAACTTGCGTCATTTATGGCGTAGGCGAGATATCCGTCTATTAACCAAAGGACGAGTTTACTGCGCAGCAGTTCGTTCCGTCCTACTTTATGGCTATGAAACATGGCAGGTAAGAGTAGAGGATATTCGTAGGTTACTAGTATTCGATCATAGGTGTCTTTGAAACATTGCTCGTATATCCTGGGACCATCGAGTAAGTAACTCCGCCTGTAGCTCTTATAGGGTTACTGCCGGTCCCAAGCCCGGGTAAAGGAGGAGGGTTGGGCATGGGGTTAGCGTCCCCATCCCGTAGAAAACTAACTCGCTAAAAAAACGCTTACCAGAAAAAATAATCCAAACCATTTTAACTCTGCCCTGGGAGTTAGAAGGTCTTCATTTAGAAGAATTATGACGCTTCATGGTGAAAGCCGAGTTCCTTCGGAAGCCACGAGGCCGATGCCCCTTCTAACAACCAGAGCAAAAAATTTTATAGGTACATGGAAAGTTCGAACAATGTGGGAAACCGGGAAGACCAGTCAAATAGCAATGGAAATGAGGAGATACAACTTAGCAGTACTGGGAATCAGCAAAACCCACTGGACCCAAACTGGACAGAAAAGGCTAGCTACGGGAGAGATGCTGCTATACTCCGGTCACGAAGAGGACAATGCTCCACACACTCAGGGAGTCGCTCTAATGCTGTCCAAAGTAGCACGAAATGCACTTGTAGGATGGGAATCTCACGGATCCAGAATCATCAAGGCATCATTCAAAACAAAGAAGGAGGGGATCACAATGAATATTATCCAATGCTATGCACCCACCAATGATAGCAACGACGACATTAAAGATCAGTTCTACGAGCGGCTGCAGTCAATCATTGAGAAATGCCCAAGAAAGGACCTCACCATTCTGATGGGAGATTTAAATGCCAAAGTCGGAATAGACAACACTGGATATGAAGATATTATGGGACGACATGGACTGGGAGGAAGAAACGAAAATGGAGAAAGATTTGCAAATCTATGTGCATTCAGCAAATTGGTCATAGGAGGCACAATATTTCCACGCAAGCGTATACACAATGCTACATGGATCTCACCGGACCACACTACAGAGAACCAAATAGATCATATTTGCATCAACAAAAAATTCCGAAGGACAATGGAAGATGTGAGAACCAGGAGAGGTGCTGACGTAGCTTCAGATCACCATCTAGTTGTAGCCAATTTAAAACTGAAGCTAAAAAAGAACTGGACAAGTGGACAAACAGCACTACAAAGGTTCAATACAGCCTTCCTTCGAGATACTGACAAACTCAATGAATTCAAGATAGCTCTCAACAACAGGTTTCAAGCCTTACAAGATCTACTGAAAGAAGAAGAAACTAGCATGGAGGACAACTGGAAAGGCATCAAGGAAGCATTAACTTCAACGTGTCAAGAGGTTCTGGGTCTAAAGAAATACCATCATAAGGAATGGATCTCTACAGAAACACTGGACAAGATCAAAGAAAGGAAGAACAAGAAGGCAGCAATTAACAACAGCCGAACACGAGCAGAGAAAGTCCAAGCACAAGCTGGATACATAGAAGCAAACAAACAAGTGAAGAGGAGCATTAGAGCCAACAAGAAGAAATACGTGGAAGAACTAGCAACGACGGCAGAAAAAGCTGCTAGAGAAGGAAATATGAAACAACTTTACGATACAACGAAGAAACTAGCAGGGAAATACAGTAAACCAGAGAGGCCAGTCAAAGACAAAGAAGGCAAGCCAATCACTGAAATTCAACAACAGCGTAACAGATGGGTAGAATACTTCGAGGAACTCCTGAATAGGCCGGCTCCAATGAATCCACCGAACATCGAAGCAGCACATACAGATCTTCCTATAGATGTCAACCCACCAACGAAGGAAGAAATTAGAATGGCCGTCAGACAAATCAAGAACGGGAAAGCAGCAGGACCCGACAACATACCAGCTGAAGCACTGAAATCAGATATCGAAGCAACCACAAGCATGCTTTACCTTCTATTCAAAAAGATTTGGGAGGAGGAACAAGTGCCGATGGACTGGAAAGAAGGACACCTCATCAAAATTCCAAAGAAAGGAGATCTGAGCAAATGTGAAAACTACAGAGGCATTACACTACTGTCAATACCAGGGAAAGTCTTCAACAGAGTGTTGCTGAACCGGATGAAAGATGCAGTAGACGCCCAACTTCGAGATCAACAAGCTGGATTCCGTAAGGATCGATCGTGCACAGACCAAATTGCAACACTACAGATCATCGTCGAACAATCAGTTGAGTGGAACTTATCACTATACATCAACTTCATTGATTATGAAAAGGCATTTGACAGTGTAGATAGGAGGACATTATGGAAACTTCTTCGACACTATGGAGTTCCTGAGAAGATTGTCAATATTATCTGGAACTCATACGACGGACTACAGTGAAAAGTAGTGCATGGAGGACAGCTGCGTTCCAAGTAAGGACCGGAGTCAAACAAGGCTGTTTACTCTCTCCCTTCCTCTTTCTTCTGGTGGTCGACTGGATTATGAAGACCTCGACATCTGAAGGAAAACACGGAATACAATGGACAACTCAGAATCAATTAGACGATTTGGACTTCGCAGATGACCTAGCCCTCCTATCACGTACACATGAACAGATGAAGATGAAGACAGGCAGTGTAGCAGCAGTCTCTGCATCAGTAGGCCTCAGTATACACAAAGGGAAAACCAAGGTCCTCAAATTCAAAGCGGAAAACAGCAATCCAATCACTCTTGATGGAGAAACTCTGGAAGATGTAGAGTCCTTCACATACCTAGGAAGCATCATCGATGAACAAGGAGGTTCAGATGCAGACGTAAAGGCGAGGATCGGCAAAGCAAGGGTCGCATTCCTACAATTGAAGAACATATAGAACTCAAAACAACTTTCAACCAATATCAAAGTGAGAATCTTCAATACGAACGTCAAGGCAGTTCTACTGTATGGAGCTGAAACTTGGAGAACTACAACAACCACAATCAAGAAAGTACAAGTATTTATAAATAGCTGTCTACGCAAGATACTCAACATCCATTGACCGGATACCATCAGCAATAGCCTTCTGTGGGAGAGAACAAACCAACTTCCAGCTGAAGAAGAAATTAGGAAAAGACGATGGAAATGGATAGGACATACATTACGCAAATCGTCAAACTGCATCACGAGGCAAGCCCTAACTTGGAATCCTGAAGGGAAGCGAAAAAGAGGAAGGCCAAAGAACACAATGAGTCGGATAATAGAAGCAGATATAAAAACGATGAATTACAACTGGACGAAGCTGGAAAGGATTGCCCAGGACAGGGTTGGATGGAGAATGCTGGTGAGCGGCCTATGCTCCTTCATGAGGAGTAACAGGCGTAAGTAAGTAATCGAGTAAGTAACGCAGTTGTTAGGAAACGGGTACTAGGTAAGGATGGTAAATCAATTGATGACGTAGTGAAACTTCATCAGTTGAGATGGCTGAGACACGTGTTACGTATGCGCAACCACCGGCTGCCTCGACGTGCGATGCTCGATGGTATAGGAGTAGGTTGGAAGAAAGCTAGAGGCGGCCAGACCAAAACATGGCACAAGTCCATGAAGTCACTGACAAGTAGACTGAGCCGTGTTGGTAGTTGTAGACTACCTGGTTGGGGACCGTGAGATGATAGCAACGGATGTTTAGAGACCCTGAATGACATGGCTCAAAATCGTTTGCAATAGTGCAGGTGCATCCACTCTTTGTGTTCTCCCAAATTCTAATTTTCTGAATTTGTCATGTCCCTTTTTTCTCTTTCCAAATTTAATTCACTGGATTATACGACTTGAATAACATCTTCAAACCCTAATCTTTCTGATTACTGCTTATACTCTTACCACCTCTACCACTAGGGGATTTGAATCGACAACTGCATCTCTGTGCTAATGTGGTGTGGCAACTCGAACTGATGTACGTACGTACGAAGTTCTACGTTGTTACTGACTGACTGATTTGGGCATGAGCTATGCATTTGTATGCAATAATTGAGTTTAGAACAGACGAATACTGTATACAAATTCAAAATTTTGGCATCGAAATGGCTGAATGCTCTACATATAGGCCGTAGGATTCCGAAACCTTGGGCGGCTGTTGCACGGCAGTGTGCAATGGTTTTTAAGTCATGGCTGACGATGACTCCTAGGTCACCATGTCTGGACAACAGGTAGCTTAGTATTATTCTCCTGATGTATATCTGTACTTCAGTGACCAATCTAGACCATAATGCACTTGAAAGTAGTTGAACGCCTCGACCGCCTCACATATCTTTGGAATCTCGTCAGTTCTAATGTCTGACGAAACCTCGGCGCGAATTTAGAAGGCTCGATTGGCTTTTGCCAACTTGCGTTGCTTGTGGCGTAGGCGAGATATCCGTCGTTAAACCAAAGAGTGAGTCTATTGCAAAGCACTTCACTCCGTCCTACTTTATGGATGTGAAACATGGCAATTAAAAATAGAGGATATTCGTAGGTTACTGGTATTCGATCACAAGTGTCTACGAAGCAGTGCTTGTATTTTGGAACCACTGAGTAGACAATCCTTGAGTTAGGAATAAAGTACTGGGCAATGATGACAAATCGACTGAGGTAGTTGGGACATGATCTACTCATACCCAACCACTTCGACGGGCGATGTCCCCTGGTATAGGAGTAGGCTAGAAGAAGCTAGATGCGGCCAAACCAAAGTATGGCATCAGTTCAGAAAGTCACTGGGAATTAGACTTAGCCATATTAATAGGTTTAGACCACCTGGTTGGGTTCTGCGTGATTATCGTAACCAATGATTAGAGATTTTGAATGACATGGCTCAGAACCGTTTGCAATGGAGCAGATGCATCCATTCTGTCTTTATCCAAACCCTTAGATTCTAAATTCTCCATAAATTTTGTTTTTAATTAGTTAATTTATATTTTTTCGAGTTGTATCTTTGATGCCTCATCTTTCCTATTACTACTGATACTGGTAATACCACTACTATTCTTGGATTTGCCCTCACAATTTCAGCTCCCTGTGCTATTGGGGTATGGCAAATTGAATCGATGTACATACGTCGTGACTGGAAGCATTTATCGGCAACTTTCAAGTTCTAGGCCATTCAGATAATTTCTGCAGGTCAATTTTAAGCTTTATACTATCACCTTCCTAATTTATCCCTCTTCATATCGTGACACTGTCAGCATATAATTAAACCGATGATAATAGGAGACTGAGGTCATTTACAAAACTGTACACTGAGGGGCTAAGCTAAGCATAGTTTTCCAGTCAGACGACTTGAAGTTCACCCGTACTTTTTGTTGACACCCAACTAGAAAATCCCTTATCCACATGAATAAGCTGCCTTCAATCCAGACATCACCTAACTTAAATAACACCCAACTGTGAGAAAATTTATCAAAAGCCTTACTGAAGTCAATGTAGGCTACATCTATAGGCAATTTTTGAACTTTAAGAGAGCACCAACTTTTTCCTGTCTCACAAATAAGTTTGTGAGAAACGAATAACCTGATCTAAATCCATGCTATTTTCCAGGAAGAACCCGGTTTTCGTCGGGATATTTGAACAACTTTCAAATAATCTCTTAAATTTTAACAACCACGCTGGTTCGGCTAACTGGCCGATGGTTCTCAGGTTTACGTATCGTACCTGTTCTTAAGACAGAACTTACTACAGCATTCTCCCAGTCTCTTAGTAATATTCTTTGGGTTACAGGTAGATTAAAACATATGTTTAAAGGATTTGCGGTAAAATTTGTTAGTTCCTTTAGGTTGCATTTCATTAGATTTCATGGATTTACCTATATCACGCTCATCCAGCAGACCAAAGATCAATGACCAGTGTCTAGAGTGTGTATAGAGTCAGTCAGTCAGCTTCAACGTCAGACCAGGCACATTTATGCATCGGTCCAAGTTGCCATACCTCATTAACACAACAAGATGGACACCGGATTCATAAAAGTAGTTAATTCAGAGGTGATAATATATAAAAGAAAGATTGCAATAAGGATATAATACAGGAAGAAAGAATTAGTTCGTAGAAAGAAAGATATGAAGCGATTTTAACCTCTTAGTTTAAGGGAAGACAGAGAGTGTATGCACCGACGACATTGTGATCGATTCTGAGCCCTGTCACCAAGAGTCTCCAACCATTGGTTATGATAGTCACGCGGACCCCAATCAAGTAGTCTGCATCTACCAACATGGCTCAGACTAGAAGTTAGTGACTTCAAGCACTGATGCCACGTCTCGGTTTGGCCGCCCCTACCTAACTTTCTTCCAACCATCTCCAATACCGGATAGAATTGGACGTCGTGGTAACTGGTGTTCGGGCATACGTAACACGTGGCCCAACCATCTCATTCGATGAAGATTCACAACCTCATCAACTGATTTATCATCATTCCCTAATAGTCTGCGTCTAACCGCACTATTACTTACTCGGTGATCTCAGCAGATACGAGCAATATCTCTGAGGCATCTGTGGTCAAATACTAGAAGCTTACGAGTATCTTATACTCTTAATGGCCAGGTTTCGCTGCCGTAAATTAAAACAGAACGGACTGCCGCGCAGTATACTCGTCCCTCAATTGATAGACGGATAACTCGCCTTCGCCATAGGTGACGTATGTTGGCAAAAGCCAAGCGAGCTTTTCGAATCCGTGCTGAGAGTTCGTCAGACACCAACCCATTAGGGCTGATCAGACTTCCGAAATAAGTGAAGTTGTCGACGCGTTCAACTACTTCACTCCCTATCCTTAGTTCAGGTGCTGACGCAGACCAGTCCTGAAGCAGCAGCTTGCATTTAGAGGGAGAGAAGCGCATTCCAAACATTCTGGCATTGTTGCTTAGTGCTACCAAAAGACTCTGCATTCTATCAGCGTCTTTAACAAACAGGACTATATCATCTACGTATTCTAAGTCGATAAGTGGACCTCCTGGAAGGAGATCAATACCCGAGAATTCAGTAGACGAGAATGTTATTTCCATCAATAAGTCTATGATGAAGTTAAACAAAAATGGGGAAAGTGGACAGCCTTGACGGACACCACTTGAGGTTGCAAAAGTAGATGACAGTTCGCCATAAGCTCTGACTCGACTAGTAGTGTTCGAGTAAAGAGCCTTCACAAGGTTTATGTACTTCTGAGGTACGCCTTTCAATGACAGCCACTGTCACAGAATCTCGCGGTCTACCGAGTCAAATGATGCCTTTAAGTCGAGAAAGACCACCATTGTCGGACGCCGATAAGTATGCCTATGTTCTAGAACCTGACGAATGGTGAATATGTGGTCGATGAAGCCACGACCAGGTCTGAAGCCAGCTTGATTCTCTCGTGTTTGCAGTTCACGAGTCTTAGTTAAGCGTCTGATAATTATCGAGGCTAGTATTTTGGATACTATATTAGTTAAACTAATCCCTCTACGGTTGTCACAGGATGACTTTAACCCTCTCTTATATATTGGGACAATCAGTGATTGTGACCAGTCAGATGGAATAACGTCTAACTCCCAGATCTTAGCTAAAATATTAGTCGACCTAATCGCTAAAAATGGACCACCATCCTTAAAGACCTCTGGAGCCAATCCATCTGGACCAGCTGCCCTTCCTCGTTTCAGATTAGCTATAGCCTTTTGAACTTCTGCTAGAGTTAAGGGACCTACTTCAATGTTCCATTCATACTGTCTGGGAATGGAGGGTAGTTGTAGAGTAGCTGAAGGTCAGCTGAACTGTTCTCTGAATATTTCTGCCCATCGTTCTAAACGTCTGGACTGAGAGCAGATGAGGGTGTCGTCTTTTTCCGAAATAGTCTGACTTACACTTGACTTATTCTAGTTTCTTTTATTAGTCTGTAGAGCTGTCTTGTGTTCCCTATAGCCGCCGCATTTTCCATCTCTTTTGCTTTCGTTGCCCACCACTGCTCACGGTCGTTCCTTAGACTTTTGCTTAACCTAGATCTGATTTGTTGTCGCTCTTTATCGTGTTCAGAGCCTGATGGGATGAGTTTACGAGAATCCATCAGTGCAATAGACCTTGAGGAAATCCATGGGTTCTTTGTAACCCTGTGGTTTAAATCACTGGTAGATGTCAATGCTGTTTTTATAGCTTTCCAAGCAACATCTGGGTCAGCCTCGTCTTCAGAACTACCTAATTGTGACCTCAGTTGCTCCTGGAACCTACTTTTGGTTTTCTCGCTACTCAATTCAGTTCTAATGGGTCTTTTTAGTGTGGCTTTTTTGCGTCCAGTGAGGCGCAAGCAGATGCGTGCCCGTATTATGGCATGGCCGGAGTCCAAGCAGGTACTCCAGAATGAACGACAATCTTCTACCGACCCTCTCCAACGATGACTGATGGCAATATGGTCTATTTGAGTCCATCGTTGGTTTGGTGTAGGGGGTCGCCATGCTAGACGATGTCTCTCCTTATGTTTAAAATTTGTGTTCCCTAAAAATAAACGACTGTCTGAGCACAGTTGCAGCAGACGATCACCATTATCTGTTCGTTGTGCCGGAATACTAAAATACCCACCTAAACGCCTTTCTGTTTGGTTTAAACTACCTATCTGGGCATTAAAGTCACCTGCTACGAGTGTTATGTCTGAACGTTTACCTTTCTGAAGAAGTTCAGAGAGCCTTCTGTAAATGTCATCCGAGCTGCAGTCAGTGGGAGCGTAGGCAGAAACGACAAAAAGGCAACGACGTGCGTCCCTATCCTTCCGAGTTCTTACGGAGCCGTTTAGCCGAACAGGACATAGGAGACTGTTAACGGGGATCCATTCTAACACCACTTGCTCTGCCGTCGTGCTCAGTGCCATGGCTACACCTGCCAGCTCACGAGAACTAGCCATCGGGTCGCCAGATAAACCGGGTGTATATTTCGTCGGTTCCCTGTGTTGGCGAGGTGAGATCAAGTGAATGACCACAATAGAATCCTGTATGCGTGTTTCGGAGACACAGCATACATCAATGGTACGAGATTCTAGGGTTCTAGCCAAGGAAGCCTGTTGATCGATTTGACATAGGGTGCGTACGTTGAAGGCTCCAATGTGTAGTTTGGAGCGAGGTTTCAGTAGGCCTGGGACAGTGTTTTGAGCACTAGAATCGTTGACTATGGTGACACTTGAGGACGAAGCCGAAAAAGGAAGTTTAGAGTTGAAAGTCGATGTAGGAGGAATAATAGGAAGTGAAGACGGAGGTTGATTAGGAATACAGTGGTCTTGAGTGCTGTTAGAAGTATGAGGGCAGTTATCCCTTCCCGGTTGCCCACATCGTGGAAGGGTTCTTCTGGAGGTACCAGAAAAGGAAATTGGATTAGAAGTGGTCTTAGTGACCTGGGAGCGTGACCGCAGTGCCCAAGGGACAACTGCTTGAGGTCGGTCACACACGACCCCTTTATGAATAATTTTTGTGTCAGCTCTGTACTTGTTGAGACCTTACCGCCGGAGACGGATATCCGTGGGATAAAGCGAGGTGTGCATTTTTAAGGTCGACGTTTTTAAACCTCACCCCTCCTTGTGGGAAGGCAGATCGTTGCTGTGCTCGTTGTCTGAAAGAAACACCTTACTGCTGTCGCACCTCTGTACAGTCAGCAGTACGACTTCGTCTTCGGACCTTGGGTTTGTTGCTTTTAGTCTTACCGCTCTTCAACCGACCTGTCTAACATGGTAGGACCTTGAGGAACAGTTGTTCCAGCCAGTATAGCTCGGTTGCTTCATCACGATAGGCAGGCCCGACCACCACGTCAAGGTAGCAACAATGGTCAGGGTGTGTATAGAGAGATATGTACGAACCGAACGGGAGGACATCTCTTCGGTATATGCATCGCCAAGGTTTTATTATTTATTTATTTATTTCAATACATAGATATTAGTACAGAGAGGCACCAAATAAATATGCGCCACACAAATCTCATTCGATATGTGTGAGGGATGTGATACTGCCCGGGTGTCAAGGTAATTTAGGAATACCTAAGATCTACCATAATCGTCCTATACTAATGATGTAGTACTGTCTCCCCATAATGCTGCCTCTTCCACTAGTCCTTTGGTTTATCTATGAATATAAGCTTTTCTTCACAAAATCTTCTAGACTTTCGGCGGATCGAGGAACAAGTATTTCGGCATTCCCGATATTGGGGTCTTGTCTCATCGGTACTCAGTAAGTTAAATCTCTCGCATTCTTTTTCCCTTACGGAGAAGGGTGTGAACCACCTTAATGAACAACAACAACATCTAATAGGTAGTTGAGCAAGATACAGATATTTGCGTAATAGATCTGAAGACCATTTAAATGGCTTCATGCTGCACCTTAAGTGGTTTCGTCGTCATTATCTGTCGGACCCTCACCACCCGAATGTGAAATTATCAGGCCTTCCCTACCACCACTACCAAACCTTGTTTTTTCACCTTATCTTTCTATATGGTCATAAAGCGGCAATTCTTTACGGACAATACTCATCTCTTTATTTCATGTCCACCATAGAGCACTAAGTCCCTTTCATTAGATTTAAATACCACTTTGCCTACATTTTTTCAAGCCCACTTGGCTACCTAGTCTATGAACATTTAGCAAGGTGACCCAAGAGATATATTGACGGAGTAGCTGGCTAAGTAGATCTTTTATTAACCTGAAGTCATTCTCATGTCCGAGCTTAACTAAAAACTTGGGACTCCTATCTAGAATATGTAAAAACCGTTACATCGAGACGAAACTGATAATTTGATTAGTGAAAAGAAGCAATATTTTTGTTTATGATGAGTTGGCCTACGTAGCATAAAAGCACGCTATAAAAGTGAGCACTCAGATATACTTCGCTTTTAGGGTAACCCATAAGCCTAATATATTCTCCCTAAGCACCATCAAAGAGGCTTTGTCTCTTGGAAAACGGTAACGAGGGAAAAAATTGCGTGTGCTCTTCAATTTGTTAGAGTGAACGCTGGACAATCTTCGAGTGAGTGATATCAGCACTTATTTTTTTTACACTCGAAAGCATCTTGGACATTAAATGAGCCGTTCAGTAGTTTCTGGGACTTTCAGTAAAAACATATTCTTACCTGTAAAGACAAAGGGACGAGCGTCCCGTTAGCTAATTACGAAGTAACGTTACAAACGTTTTTACCCGGGTTTTAAACAATATCCAATATCCTCGTGATAAGCCTGGAATTACCGGTAGATTTCTTTGAGCTAGCTTTTTATTATTCCAGTTCGATTTAGGGTCTTTTTCCAGTTTTCACGGGTAAGAAGAGGAGTTCGAATGACTTATACTTGTCTTTGAAATATAACTCAGCGTATGGTCTCCAATTGTTTATAAATCTAGAGAGAATAGAACAGATGACCTACAGTTCATAAGTCATTTACATGACATCAAAATGAAGACGGAAGGTTGTGCCTTGGTGAACTTCAGGTTTTACAGATTCCATCGTTGATACAGCTCAATTTATATTTACCCGTTGTCTCCAATTATTGAGAAAGTCAGAAGGGAGTTTTGTGGAGATTATAGTAATTTCAAGTGTTAAGATCATGAGCAAATTCAAACGAGCCAACTATGGAAACCCTGGAAACACTGGACAGCCGTTTCTTCTTATTCTGGGATTCCTCAACAGTGTGCATCCACAACCCCGCACCGCGGGATTTGAACTCAGTAAAGCGATAAATAAATCCCCAAAATAAATAGCCCTGTAAGTTTTCGACGTTGGATGCTGACCACATCAGTTTTAATGGACTCACCTAGCTGAAGGCTCTCGGTCATGCATCCGCACCAGATCACGAATGGGAACGCCGTGCTCAACATGTTCTGCAATGGCTAGCCAGATTAGATCAGACGATCCTCGACATATTGATAGCATATCAAGTATATCTTCGAACCTCCTCGCTTCTGTCTTTTGATTTTACTCGGTGGGTACGCTTCATATTAGAATGTGTTACTGGTTAAAGCTCACTTTGTGACACATCTACAGGTAGGGATCGCCCAATCGTGCCGAAACATTATCGACGCAACGTCTTCAATACATTGCACAAACTTTCTCATTCAGGTGTTCGTGCAACCGTCAAGCTTATAGCAGAACGGTTTTGCTGGCCTGGTATGAATAAAGACGTGAGAGAGTGGACATGCTCCTGTGTAAGCTGCCGAAAATCTAAGGTTATCAGACATAACAAATGTCCCTTAGGCTCAATTAAAACTCCCGATGCTCGTTTCGACCATGTTTATCAGTGGCCCGCACCTTCGTCGAACGATGGGTAGCAAACTTCGGCTGCCCTTCAACCATCACTGCAGACCGCGGCCGTCAGTTTGAATCTGAACTTTCCCGTTGTCTGACCACACTTTTAGGAACCACTCGCTTCCAAACGACTGCCTACCACCCACAGGTGAATGGGTTGGTAGAACATTTACACCGACAACTAAAAGCTTCGCTATCAGCTGCACACGTTTCACAGTAGACCGACACTCTTCCTTTCGTCTTACTAGGTATCCGCACTACAGTGAAGGCTGACATTGGATACACTGTGGCTCAAATCGTTTGTGGAACGACACTTCGACTTCCAGGAGTATTCGCGGATCCTTCATCCTTTTCAATGAATATGGACCTAACCTCCTACACCAACAGGCTTGAAAATGCAATGCGTTTAGTTAAACCTGTTTCCACAGGACCTCAATCAACTGAAGTTTTCGTTCTACCTGACTTACGATATAGTACACACGCCTTCGTACGTCGAGACTCGCATCGACGATCTTTCGAATCAGCATACGAAGGACCTTTCAAAGTTCTTCAACGCGAACCGAAGTACTATATAATCGATAAGAACGGAACCAACGATGGCATCAGCATCGATCGCCTCGAAGCAGCGTATTTAGAGGGAAACCCTATCTACGTCGATTTTCCTTCGGAACAATCGAACGACACGACTCCGACACTTATAATACCTCATCCAACAGCCAACACGCACGATGATGCTTCGACAGTATCCGGAAATAAACTTGAAACAACGCGTTCTGGAAGAAGAGTAAGATTTCCGGAACATTTAAACGACTATTGCACGTAAGACACCAGTATTTTGCTTCATCTCGATTTTCCATGTCACTATATATGATATAAAAAATCAATTTTCATATGCTTATATTTATATATATTTAGTACTTTGCTAATATGTGTATTAAAAATAAAAAAACAAAAAAAGATTTTGTAAAAATCGCATTTACACTATTTTCTTTTTTTCACCTAATTTGTGTCCTAAAGTGCGTATGAGTTTATTTCGACATGCACTTTCATATTCTTTTTTTCTTTTTCAGGACGACTGGAAAAGACGATAAAAAGATCGACGAGGTTTACGAGGAACCAAAAATTTTCATTGTACATTATTTTTTACTTTATTGTATTTCATGGTCCCTTATAGTAAGGAAAGACGACCAGATTCTGCTAAACCTAGCAAGTTATCAGGAGATTGTTTACCAACGACAAACTCATTGGGTTTAAAATTCTGGCTGGCCGCGTCTTAGGGTCACTACTACTCCACTGAGGAAGGAGTGATCTGTAGCGGTAAATAAATCCCCAAAATAAATAGCCCTGTAAGTTTTCGACGTTGGATGCTGACCACATCAGTTTTAATGGACTCACCTAGCTGAAGGCTCTCGGTCATGCATCCGCACCAGATCACGAATGGGAACGCCGTGCTCAACATGTTCTGCAATGGCTAGCCAGATTAGATCAGACGATCCTCGACATATTGATAGCATATCAAGTATATCTTCGAACCTCCTCGCTTCTGTCTTTTGATTTTACTCGGTGGGTACGCTTCATATTAGAATGTGTTACTGATTAAAACGTTGTGAAACTCCTAATACCTGTGGCATGTTCACCTGGACCTGCTGGTCTCACTATTGTGCACTTAAGTTATTGAGAAAATCAATTATCCAGTCAGTGGTTTTATAACTGATTCCAAAATTTTCCATTTTTATTCTAAGTCTCAGTTGATAGTTAATTGCGTCTTCTAATCTCTCGGCTGTTTGGACTGTCGCAATTACATACCAAACGGTATGGTCATAAATCCGACTATAGCATCCTCTAGAACTTTCACTATCATAGGATGAATATCGTCAGGACTTATCTGGTCTGAGATGTTCAAGTAGTCGTAAGACAGTTTCCTTCCAAATATCAACAAGATCCATCAACATGCCACCATTATCATAAATGGATACACACTAATGAGGATCCAGATACTGGAATTAAACAGCTGTCCAATGCTTCCAAGTCTTCAGTAGTGATCTAACATTTATCGATTCGTGATACTGATCATAATTAGTTGTCGATTTTTCACCATCGTTGTTATAAAACAGTCTACTAAAACATCCCGATAAAACTTCAGCTCTTACAACATCATTCATTGTCATAACAAACGGATTTTCTTGTATCAGAAGCGGTGAAACTTCATCACTTTTCCGAATTCGTTTATTTATGTGCCAGTAAAACCTCTTCACCTAAAAGTCTAGTCTTACTTATCAAAGCCTTTCAAGTTATCCCTAGTCGTACGACTAGTGGATCGATGCTTTTCAGTGTTTATAGAGTTAACACACTCCAATGGTCTTTCCTTTTTCCAAGAATTTCTGGGACCTCGTTATTTATCTATGCTGGGCATTTATTGGGTCTACGCGATACTAAGAATGGTATAAATGTAGGTGTAACTAAATTAAGTGTACATTTAAATATGGGTCATACTTCTGAAATGGTATTGGTTCTAACCACACAACCCTTAAAAATGAACATGAGACAACTGAAAATTCATATTCAACACTTAACACAGAGGTTAGTAATGGTGAACGCGGTAACAATAAATCAAAATGAAGTGACTCGGTCATTCAGGCGCGGTCACATGTCCTCCCGCTTATCGCATCAAACATACTACTCTCTTCCCAGATGAAATGCGTTCTCTGGAAGTGTTAGACGTCATTTTACCGATTTTAACTATAGAACGATTCAGTGTAGATAATATTATGACTTTCACGTAAAATCTTTTGGATTAGGTAATCACATAGTGGAATATCTACATTTTTGGGATTAGGTCTATTATTATGATAGTACTATGAAAGAAGTAGACCGTTATTCTATACTTCTACTGCTCATTTGGTTCTCGCAATACATTTCAGATCGGTTTTTATGTTTTGCTCTCCACACAGTTGTGGGGGGTTTAACGTGATTGCATGTTATATCACAAGCTCCAAACATGAATGGCAAAACAATGTTTCCTATTTGCTAACATTGAAAGAATATTTGGTAAACAATGTACTTGGTCACATGAATGTTTACTAAGTCTAACAAAGATGTTTGGTTTGAACCAAAACGTTTGGGTTCAAACATGTTGTAATGAAACATCCTCCATTGCTGTCGTCTGAATCCTACTATCGAAAAAGTTTTTAGGTTCTACGGTAGCCACCTCTGTCCAACTAACATTACAATCTTTTTATATCAGACATATTATTTTCACTCCATTGCTGTATGTGCTCTAAAACAAAGTCATCATTTCACCAGATTGGAATACATAGATGACACCAAGTACAAATGCACGACCTTCAAATGTGAGTTCATGATTAGCGACTTTACAAATTTCACAGGTGATTGTATTATTTGCTATGGATATAAGTACCCCAACACCTTTCCTGAATCTTTACCTATAGCTTTATACGTATTTGTATCCCGATAATTCTGGAGTGACGCTTAAGTCAGTTACTAGCCAATTTTCTGTCACAGCTACGTCGAGTGGCTTCCATTTGTCCACTAATACTCCAAGTTGATAGAAGTTATTTACTAGACTGCGAACATTTGTGTAAGACTTATTAAGAACACAACTTTTTCGTACAAGCTTTAATAGCATTTGCTTCCAAGACCTTAATGCTCAAAAACTCACGAATTGGAAATTTTCTTCATCATTTTGTCGACATGTTTATAGCTCAGCTAGTAAAGCTTTCATTTCCATTCAACTTTCTAGAATAATGTCAAGTCTCACTCAAAAGTCAAGGTCATATTGACTTGGAGTACTAGTTAACGAAATTCCTCGTTTTTTTCTAAATATAGGATTACTTCAAGCAGTCTGCACGGTAGAAATGCAACATTTCCTTTGGTCCTTCTACTTATTCTTATTAATAATTTGATCCGAACTCACGTAAAATCATCTGGCAAGATGCTATGAATAAATGCTCTGATCTTTTCATGCGCATATCTTATTTTCGGATCACAGTTGTTTGATCACAGCTAATTATTTTCTGTGATGTTTGATCAGATCAAGCTTTCCTCAGCAACATTAAGGTCAAGTATGGTCTCAATTTGGGACTTTGGAGGTGCATTCGGTGACTCGTAGTTCACCAAAGGCTTTGCAATCGAAATGACGTTGTTTATGGTTTCGACATTTGATGGGTATTAGTTTGGCTATTCGACAGAACTGATTCTAATAAGTTTGGTAGTCATTTAGGAGTTTGTGTATCTTGTAGTTCGAGTGTGTACGTTTGTCTTAGGTCAGTGTGGTACCTGATATTTAGCACCTATCACACAGCCATGGAGATGACTGCACCATCTAAATGTGAAAAATAAAGGGACAGTTCGTATTCTAGGATAAGACAGCGATTTCAAGTAATAAACATGTTAATTATTTGGTGATACTGAGTGTGGGAAGACTGAATTTTCACAATTGAAGAGGGAACGGAGGTGATAATAAGCGAAGCGGAAACAATTCAAAGAAATTAGCTAACTATAACAGTATATATAAATGGTTCAGCTAGTTCAAACCGAAGACGATAGTCCATGTGTGTGTACGAGCTTGCCAGGCCCCCTCCTCTAGCTATTCACTAAGTGTGTGCGATCACTTTGTGTGGATGTACATTTCATACGGAGGTGAGTCTTGACGAGAAAGAGCGGGAACAAACCTGAGTCCAATAGGCAATTTCTCGTGGGTTGCCTTGACTATTGTGGTGGCTCTTCAAAGCGTTCTATCCACCAATTTTATTGCTCTTCGTCTTCAGGGATTAGTTCCCTTCGTTCTTGACTGATAGCTCTGGTTTACCTACAAGCTTCGTTGTTGCATCATATCGTTGTCCAATATCTCTTATTTTTGCGGCCTTTCTGTTGTCATCGCAGTCTTCCTCATATTTTCGCTTATCAACTCTAATGCTTGTTCACTCCACCGTTTGCTTCTGTGTATCGCGTTTGTGTTGTTGTTAATTCCTTACTTCCTGTTCTTCCTTTCTCGAATGTTATCCAGGGTTTTAATAGAGATATACTCCTCATGCTGATGATCAGTGCGGCCCAGAACATATTGTCACGTTGAATTTAGTGCTTCTTTGATCCCTTTCCAATTATCCTCTACAGTAGTTTCTTCTTCCCCAGTAGATCTTGCAAGGCATGGAACCTGTTGTTGAATTCGTTGAGTTTATCAGTATGTCGAAGGAAGGCTGTATTGAACCATTGTAATGCCGTATCTCCAGTTGTCTACTGCCTCTTTAGCTTCAGTTTCATCTTGGCGGCGACGATCAGGTGGTGATCTGAAGCTGCTAACTGTAATGTGGTCCAGTGAAGCCCATGCTGCCTTATGTATACATGTGTATGGGGAAATAGTGCCACTTTTTTTAATCATGTTGTTATAGGATTGCGTATATTGCTTTGCCAATTGGTGCCTTCACACCTGCCACAGAACATCCTTGTATGCCAAGAATACTACCTAGGTACGTAGATGTTTCCACCTCTTCCAGAGATTCCCCATCAAGTGTGGCTTTGTTGGTGCTGGCCATATTGTAATTCAGGGTCCTGCTTCTACCCTCGTGTATCTTGAGGCCTAATGCTGCTCTACTGTCTGTCTCCACCTACCTGTGTTGCTGTATGCAGAATAGAAGAACTAGCTCATCTGTGAAATCCAAATCGTTCAGCTGCATCCAAGATGTCCACTGTATTCCGTGATTCCTCTGAAATGTGGAGATCTTAATAATTTAGCTAACCTCCTGCGCCTGTGAGCTGGCTTTTATACACAACTCTCCAATGTCCTCACAGGAAGTGTGTATGATGTGTTCCGTTCAGTTGACTGTTCAGCAACTACCCACAATGTCGTGGGAACATTCACCCAATCGGATGGCACGGTTCAGAGCCGCAGACTTGGTCATTTTGTATAATATGTATTTGATCACATTATGTATATTATATCTTTAGCCCAAATGTGTTCTTCAACAGCACTAGACGTTATGCTGCTGATTCTTACGATACGACGTGTTGGTGTAGATAGTGATGAGGCTTCCACGTAAGATCTCATGAATTACGTAGTCACATCATGATAAGTCAACAATTTTAGCATTAGGTCTATCATTATAGCAATACTAACAAAGAACTAGATCATAGATCTACATCGGTGGGCCTGACTAAACAAACGCAGACAGTTATTAATCTTCAGCTTCACTTTACGTTCATTGAACAATTTTTACTTATGTTAACCCACTATTCTATTAGCCTCCTGATTAATACTCATGTGTGTTATTTTATCGTAACATTGATTAGTATTCATAACTTACTAGCTTAATCGATGTTAATAATAACAGGCCATTTATATTAATTGTTAGCTACGATGGTTCATTAGCAAGCTGTAATAGAGTTTACATACTTCAGAGAAACAAACTTGTTAAAGCATCAAGCTCTAGCACACATGGCCTTTAAATGACATGAACAGTCACTGGCTAGCAACGTGGGTATCTGGACCTAACTCTTCATATCATTTCTTCACTTTACATTTCACTTTGTTTTAATCTGCGGACTATCCTGTAATATCTCTTCTTCCGATCGCTGTCTGCCTAATTTGAAAATTTTGAGTTGGACTGCCAAGCAATGAAGTCAGTATTCCAGAAACTTACGGTGAGTTTGAGCTATGAAGTTCCTGAAATCCTGATCACTTTAGATGGTTCATTCAGCAACAGCTACAAAATTATCTGAACCCATGGATTTGTACTAAATCAATCGAGTGACATAATCAGCAGCAACACTCACACCCTTTAAAAGGTTGGAATACTGCGTGTTCAATCTGGTTCCCTTAATGTTCATACTATTTTTCGCAATTGGTTTTCTTTTATATCCATCAAAGCTATCGAATATTCTTAATTTTGAAAATAATCCAGGTGAGTTCAACCATTTCGCTGAATGAGTTCGTGTTTTTGTACTTAACATGTATATATTTTCACTTAGACTAGTCCTATATATTTCATACGAACCACTCCCGAAACATTTTTGGTATAAGATATACTTAATGGCTTTATACTACAATATGCTATCGTGAAAGTTTGTTGTTTACAGATGATGCATATTATATTCGAAAATTATTCAACGTTTATTTATACTGACCCTTGTCACATATTTGTATATTTCACTAGGCTAACTACAGCAGCTTCTTATGAAAAGTCTATATTATAACTCGTCATATTCCTACTGTAGTTCCACAAGTCGTCTATAGTTTTAAAATTTCTTGGCCAAGTTTATTATTTTTAAATTATTATATTCCTCACCAACCAGCATGTTAAACTGGCATGTACATGCGTTGCATTATATTTATATGCCTTTGAAATTAAACAATCTGGCATTGGACCCTGACCACACGACTTAAGCCGAGCAAATAATTACTGAAAAGACTTATATTCAACAATTGACACGAAGAGAAAAATTACTATGGAGTACGCGAAAACATTAATTCGCTTCATCATATAGCACGGCTCAGCCTTGCAGGCGTGGTCACTCTTGTGTAACTTATCCTTGTTATTCATATTAAATATATTGTTCCTTCTCCTGCCTAAATGTTTTCTTTAGAAACGCCAATCATTTGGCTAGTTGTTACGATACAGTAAGTCAGTGTAGACAATGATGTGACTTCCACGTAAGGTCTTATAGATTAGGTAATCACACCATGAAACATGTACAATTTTAGGGTTAGATCTATTATTATAGCAGTACTAATAACGAACTAGACAATAATTCCACAGTATCATAGGTGACTCGTTGCACCTATTACGAGTACGGAATAGACTATTGATACATAAGGATGATTGTTTGCTCTGCTCCTCGTCGTCTCTTTTTCTTGCTCTCTTTTTCAGCCCCCTTAAGATATGCCGCCGAAAACAGATATAGAACAGGTGACAGTCCTGCACTATCATTAAGTTCTCAGATATTTCAGAGAGATATAAGATTGAGGTTGCTAGAGGCCCCCAACTTCACATACATCTATTCTCGACGTCGCAGCGCAACCTTTATAAAGCGCGCTAACTGTGACACTGACTAAAACCATGTACATTCACATCCTACAAAATATCAACCCAGCTGAGTAATTTACTGCGGTGAAAGTTGTATTTTTTGTAATAATTTGATCGTGCCTATAAACTGGCATACCTCATGTAACAGCCTGTTATTTGAGAACAAATTATTATTATATAAAAGGTAAGAAGTTAGTTTTGGGGACGAAACTAAGACTGTCTAGTCAGTTTATCAATAATTTTACTGAAAGTATATGTGTGAACTTGTCAGAAGTCGAATTCACCACCAAACTCGACCAAACATATGACCATCAGTTTGTGATAGTCGCCTTTCATGACCGAGTTCATAACCGCAAGTATAGAAAGTATTCACTGACCCGGAAAATTCGAACATGTGATTGAGAAGAAAAACGAAGATACTTAGAGTCTCAGAATCGATTAAGATTTCTAGTGACAGCGATATAATCGGAGTCTTACAGATTAACCATCTGGTTGGCTTAATGTAAGTATGCATGTTATAGTGAAGCTACATTTCCTGAAATAAACCTAAGGACTGAGTTGGCTTGCAGTTTACAAGAGTGAGAGTCCTATCAATCATGAGTAACGGTAATAATCAACCAATGTTAGGATATACTTCAAACATGCTCACTACGGACCAGTACGGTATATTGGTCAAGTGTGTGACCTATCACTCAAGAAGACAATAGGTGAAATGAGTGTGGGAGGCAGTGCTTTCCTTTACGAAACTCAAAACCGAACGATGTTCGCTGAGCGTGATTCATATGGACATGAGGAAGAAATAAGAGAATGTGTTGGTACGCCAAAGTGTCCCAACAAGCCACACTAGAAAGTATAGTGTTGGTCAGTGGTTGGCGGCCTAAGTTATGAACAGAGAAATGTCTTCTGCTCACACTAACAATAATCAGTTAGAAAAGCCATATGTGTGGTAGGTAATAGTTCTACGACGGACTGTTGTGTGCATAAAATAAGGTTTTACACCTGACACTAGTGGTAATTTTTCAAAATTTCGTATGAACAACTGACAATAGTTGGTTTACTGAAGTGTAGACGTGAGGGTCATGCCGTAACCCAAATGTTCGGATTATCCAGTGGATCAGTTATCAGTGTTCATGTATATAGATGGATAGTTAGGAATGACTGGGCATGCAAGCTAGTTGCAAGAATTAGGTAGAACAGACGTTAAAAATCAATCCACTAGAAACTCAGTATGCGAAATCAGTACACCTCATATGGTACCATTCAAGATGGTGTACTATATATTATCATCAGTTAATTGAGTGACTGTAGGTCGATAAAGTGAGTGCAAGCCGTGTGATTATCAAAGAGATCATATGTTAACCAATAAGGGTATAACTCCCAAACCACGTCTATTATAATGATATTAACTATTAGTCGGTGTTTGTATAAATACAATAATGATGCTTTCAGTTTGCTGGAGATTCCCCCGACTGTGTAACACTGATGATTTTCTGGGATAGCTGTCGTCGAACCTCTGTTATTATTATTATTATTCAAAAACATATTATGGGTACATAAGTGTTGTGAAGAAACCGATTCGGGTTTCTTCAGAAATGCAATAATACACAAGTTTCAGTAATAATGGCATATTTTCCGTATTTTAAAAAGCGAAAAAAGTGATGGTGATAATGATAACAAATCGGGTTCTGTGTAATTGATCTTTAATCAAACTTACATAGTTCCATAGCACTTATTAAAGAACACAGTGATAAGAAAAAATTCCTTTTTTAAACCGTCAGTGTAAGATGAAGATAAGTGTGGGAAAACAATACCGTTTGTAAAAATAGTTACCAGTCAGATTAGCTCGCAGCTTCATAGCTTAAACGAATCAAATTACGTGGTTGTCAAATCGTAATAAGGTTTTATGGCAATTTTGAAAAACTATTGTGAATAGCTGCTCATAATTTTGATTTAGGATCAGTGATGAAAAAATAAGTAATGATGTTTCATATGCCAAAGACTTTTGATGGTTCACACTACGTTCATGTTTATTGGTTCGGAAATGTCAAAAATTAAAAATAAGTTGATTGAATATCACCGATGAATTTAGGTAACCTGATTACATTAGGAACCATGTTGCGGAAAAATTCGTTAAATTAGTGCATAAACTTTTTAGGCATGTAAAAACAGCAGTAAGAACCACTCATAAGTGTTGAACTATTAATTGATCGAAAACGCTCCGTTTAAAGATCACATTTCATAGCAGTATGACATACAAAACCGTCAAATTTATCTTATAACAAAAACGAGTTTGTGAGTGGTTTTAACAATATATATGACTAGTCATGATGAGCATAAGATTATGCATGTTACGAAGTATTGTAATCACAATAGATCATTTAGTGGACCGGCGAAAATCACTCGGATTGTTTTCGGAATTCATCGTTACTGCGAGGATTGATTGTTCGGGTTTATAGTACGTGTTCACAATGTTTCTATCCAACTGTCTAACTATCTTCTATCAGCGGAAAAATGTAGAGAGAAGACTGGCTTCACAGATAAAGTCTGCTCACATCAGTCAACTACGTCGAAGATTACTCACTTTTTAGTGACTTGACCCTGCTGATATGTTTCCGATTTATACATACCGAAAGTAGAAGATCTGAAGAGGGGTTAGCATCGAATAACCCAAGGCTAATGTTGTTTTAGTAACGTATTTCAGAAAAAATCGAATCGGTGAAACGGCTAGAGGGAAAAAGCTTCATTTTTTGTTCTTATTATTTCATTAAGAACACAAAATTTAATGAACTGGAACTTTGGTGGATACGTGGTTACATTTTAGGTTTGAGGCAAAACTCTGAATATACCTGACTGAATAATCGGTCGTGCCGATCCAAAGTTTTTAGTAACTTATGCAAAGTTTTCGCTGTCACTTTGCGATCCTGTGATTTTTTTGCCAGGTAAGTGGTCGAAAAACACTTAAGATGATTTTTTTGCTAGATAAGCCGGTTTTAGCATATCACTACTTCTGAGCTGTTGCTTCCTAGCTTTTGTATCAGGAAATGTTTCGGTTTACTTGAAATAGCTTTGTATGGACATTCAAACGGAGGAATAAATGGTGCTATCGATTTGTCACACCTTATCCAGACGTGTATGTAGTTTCTTGGGTCCTTAAGTATGTATTTCGCTCGTGATTGTTCACGAATATTAATTGGTTTAAGCTTTAGCATTTAGTCTTGTAGTTGGTTCACGTAACTTTGTAAACTAAGCTCATCACCATCAGTACGATAGTTGATAAATTCACTTGATAGTCCTAGAATCATCATGAAGACTATTTCTGTTTCTGAACACTGAAAATCAGTTTTAAAATCTCTTTGTATCCTCAGCATAATTAATGACAAGAATTCTGTACACTGATTGCGGTTTGAGTGCGATATAAGGGCAACCTTTATTTCATAGTGAAAACGTTCTACTATCCCGTTAGCCCGAGGATTATATGCAGTGCAAACTATTCTGTTTGAGCCTGGAAATTTAGATAAGTTGATGAATCGCTAAGGTCTAAATTGGGCTTCCGTATCGGTCTTTATTGTAATAATAATATATTTCATAGTTCGCAGTATGCATGTTAAATAAATAAAATCTATAAAGGCTAATATCAGTTCATCAGTTCAGATATACTGAGTGGTCTTCAGAATATTCTCCAAAGTGGCATTGCGCCCACGTTACACACCAGATCCGATCTCTGCATTACTGTTTTAGGGTTTTGGTCGTGCTAAGTATTTATGCAATGCAACGTTTCAAGTTTATAGTTGTTATAAAGTCGACTTGTAGAGCGCTTGGTGTGGACAATGACTTTAGGAAAACGCGCACATCGAGTTTGTTCCAGATGTCAGAAGTTCCATAGCTGTGCCCTCAGAGCATTATATTGAGAAAAGAAGGGAAATCGAGGAGCGGCAAGGCACTTGGATATGGACGATAAACAATACTTAACATTTTGTAGTGAAACAGACAGGTTTAACAAATGACTAGATTAAATTCATAGTAGCTCTTGTAGCTGAAGTGAAATGTGATCAGAGGCTCCAGATGAGAGAATGCAGTAACAAAGTACAATGACTTGTGATATTTACCAAGGTGAAGGAATGGAAGTCAAATTTGGATGAAGAAAGGCTGTTTATTAGAACAGAAAGTGTATATAGAGAGTAAAGTGTTAAGAAAACTAATAACTATGTCTTTTATTGTCTGATTATTCTTCCAACCGAAGCCTGCCAAACAGTCTCAATGTAAAGATCCGAGCTAGCGTCTTATAAGTTGTCATAGTAGGATAGCTAATCCAGCATAAAATTGGAAACATGAGTCTAGATGATGAGTGTAGGAGAACAACCTCAATATCACAGATTGATTGACTTGTTCTCAAACATAAAGAGCCTGATACAAACAAAATGTTCTGTCCCACAAACATGGGTGGATTTAAGTCATCGCCCTCACCATCAATGCCTGCTGGTCATTAACTCCAACCTCCCTCCTTTTGTGATGTTAGGTTCATTTAAGCTTATTTTTTGGATATATATCATACCTCACACGATGCTCTGTGTTTCACATTCCGTTGGAAAACACTAAATCTATAAGTACCATTTTACAAGCTTGTCAGGCAGTTATAAATTATGGACTGTGTATAAGTCATCGATGCAATGATTTAATTGACAACGGTATAAAGTATAGGTTGCCAATCAGAGTATAGGCTTCAAGAAGGGTAAATTGTGGGATAGTTGTTTACCAAAATGGGTGGAGAAGTATAGAGATGTACGAGTTATAGATAAGGTGACAAGTGGTGAAATAATATTAATGGCAAGTCAACAGCTGATAAAGAGTCGGCAAGAAGGAACTCACATTAACCTGGTGATGTCGTTATTTTGTTCGATCCTAACTTGTTGATGAGTAACAGGTTCCATAGATGCGAGACCACTGGTAGTAGGCAGTCAATTGTACGGTTTTTACTTCTTAGGGTAGTAGTGAGTCACCTGTCTAATTCCAGTAAAAAATTAGGAAGGGATAGGTATCCATTTCAACTACAAAGTAGGAAAATGAGGCAATTTGGTCTATACATGTAAAGAGCCTATAATTTCTGTGTGAGACGCATATGTGTTCGTTTGTGCTAGATCTGTGCAAGTGGGGGCTTGATCAATAAGTCTTACAGACGTATGTAATTCATCTGCTATGCGCATTTCAGAGAGAAGACTGCTCCATATTATTACATACTTATTGAGGAAGAATAGGTGTGCCAAAATGGTCACCCACTTCCGCATGGAAATCTTGGCCATTAGTTCGCCTTTGATGTTCGTTACTGGTATGGCCATAGCAAACTTCATGAATTGATCTATACACGTAAACGGATAATTCAAAGAGCGGCAAAGAGCCCACTAAGCAGACATGAGCATGGGCAAATCGCGCAACTGACTGTGAGAAAACACCGATGAGTGGGTTTGTGTGACGGTTGACTTTTGGCAGTTGACATACCGAGCACTCTCTATTCCGTTTGCGTACATCCTTCTGTACATTTGGCCATATATATCCGGCATTGATTATCTTAGTCGAAGATTTTGCACCAGGTTGAGACAAAGAATGAACGTTATAATATATTAATCCTCCCATATGTTTAAGGACAAAAGGTTACAGCATTACTTTGGTCATGTCACAGTAAATCAGAATACCGTCAATAAGTGGTGGTAACTTAGGTTTGGGACTAGAATTGTTTGTTGTAAACAGGTTTCATAATTCTCGTTCCTCTTCCTTGTTGTCCCTTAACGTCTCGAAACTTTAGACTATTGTTTCACGTTCATTTATTGCCGAAATAATGCATTTGCCACCTGATTATCCTGACCTTCGATATGTCAGATATCACTTGTAAAATGTGTTATTGTCAATGTATCGGACCTTTAGAGGAGAATATTTATCGGTTCTAGCTCTTAATAATTGGTTAGCGGTCTTTAATCCGTACAAACTATGGATTCCCTGCCTTCTAACTCGTGTTGGAAAAGCCTAATAATTAGGTGGGTTTCAAGAAGCTCCTATCCAAAAGTAGAATTTCTAGTTTATCCTGGAGTAAGTCTTCCTGAGAAGAATGCAGCCGATCCCCAGTCGTTTTAACGAGTTGGTGAGGGATACCGCCTACTTCTTTGTACGAAGTATCCACCATCAAAGCGAGTGGAGAATGGGAATTCGGATGCGTCAACGTAGATACTTGAGGTAGTTAATCTTTTAGCTATTTAGTTACCTCAACAACCTCAGAAGTCCCCCTAAAGTCTTCTAGTTTTCTTTTAAGTGAATCTGTCAAAAACTGCATCAGTTGTGCACACTTGGGTATGGATCTTCGAGAAATGTTAATGAGTCCTAGAAAATCTCTATGTTGTGACAGAGAACTTGGTGTAGGATATTGTCTGATGGTGTCCGCCTCTTTTTTGATCGGTGTAATCCATTTTGAGTTTACTTCGTGTCCGAAAAATTATAGAGTTTGCGCAATGAAAACACACTTACTTTGATGTATTTTTATTCCATTTTCATTTGACCTTTTTAACACTTCTCTCAGATGCTATTCGAGTGATTTCCAAACTGACAAATGACAAATCGTTTATATACCCCTGTGAAACTGGTATGTCTCGAAGTAGGTTGTTTGAAAATCTTCAGAGTGTTTTTGTCTCATTCCTCAGGCCGAATGTCATGCGTGCAAACTCTAACGGTTCAAAAGGTGTAGTAATATGTCTTAAGTATACCTCCATCGTCTACTGATATGTTGTGATGTGCTCCTACCAAATCTTTTTTAGTGAATATGTTCGCATTCTGCAAGTAGTCTGCAAGATCTTGGATCTCAGGTATTAGGTACCGATCTGGCGGTTGAGGGATTTGTTATCTCCTCATGGTTTCCAATCACCCTCATTTTTCTTTGGGACCATATTTAAAGGGGTTGCTGGTCAAAATAATTCCAGTGGCCTGAATAATACGTTCGATAAAATTCGAGATGTAGCAATTCATAAATGACTGCCGAATCCATTAAAAATAACACATCGAATGTCTCGACTACTAACTTCAGACGCAAAAAAAGCCTAAAATCATACACGTCAAGAAGCACAAAGTGGGAGCATTTTGTTACATCAGATTACCATAAAGATTTTGGATGGGAAAACGAATATAGATATAAATATTTTGGTTTCTTTTGGTAAAAACAGCAATAGTGGGCATTGAAGATGGGTGACATGACAACCAACATATCACTTACAAAATCAAGGTTATCAGGATCTGTGATGTGTTGTGTTCAGACAAAGTTGAGTCACTTCAAACAATGCAAAGGAAGTGAGAGTAACAATCCTATCCGACACCCTACTTTCTTTAAAACGCCACACATTCAATATTGTGGTGATTATAATTTAGAAGCAAACGTATGTCGCACCTCAGGATTCGTATCCAATATAAGACCATCAATTCGATACAACGGTAAACTCGATGAGAAAGACAACCCAGCTTTCAGGTATTCACCTAATGATCGATATTATTGATTTCAACAGAAACATACTGAGCAGTAATTACCTTTCCACAAACCATAAAGATTTTTTGCCGTATTCCATGCCATCTGGGAAAGAAACTTTACCTTACCTTACAAATCAACTAGCAAACGAGACAAACGTATCAAAAGTCTTTTCGGTAAACGCATATGTTTCTATTTATAAGTGTACAGACAGGAAACTATTTTTTTGAACAGAAGTTTAAAGATATCTTTACTCCAATACTACCAAAGGGAAAACTTGTACTACCAACAAAAGCAGGTCCTTGTAACATCGAAGACGAAAACTTCCGTCATGTATGTCGTGAATTGACATAAATGATTTCAGGGCCTTAATACATATTCTATCACCGACGTAGTCCATTACAGTCGAATTAAACCAAGACCGTGTAAGTTAAATTCTGTATCTGTAATCCAACTTTCTCTGAACAGAAAGCTAAGTAAGCCCCTAAATTCATTAGGCGTCTAAATTGTACTTTGTATTCACGTCTACCGTTTGCATACATACCTTATACTTTTAATTGAAGAGGATATCAGAGAGCTATTTTTCTCATTTTCAGCCTCTTTCCATATTTTTTGTATTCTATTAAACAAATCAATCAAAAAACAAATTTTGCTTTTTTATAGAGCGGTTGTAGCAACTGATTACTTTTGGGAAGTCACAGAGTCCGTGGAGATATGATATGCCCGTGGCTTTAGGACTAACGTTCTGTGTTCTCTGAGTCCTTCTAGCCTAGTAGGGGTAAGAAGAAAATGAATGCTAGGTCCAAATCTATTCATTCATATCTTACATACCATGGTTAAATAGCCACGTTGTATAATTTCTCAGTTGCTGAGGACAAAAATAAATATGTCTTTTTATCATTATAGTCGTTGTTACCCATATTTGAGATATGGGTGGAATTATTTAGTAGTTTCGGTAAAAATTGAACAGATTGAAGCTTTTCGATGATTATTTCATATCAGTTACGATTAATTTTTCGCTTATGATGGCAGAAATCAATATTTACACTTTATTAGCTGTAGTCAAGTGATCTCTTCATTTGACCTAAGTTTGTTTGTCTCTCTTAAGTTTTTTTTTTTACATCGGCCTTAGACATATTTTAGTTATTCTAATTGTTCGTTTGGGCTTTCTTAAGTCAACTTTATTCTCCACTGATTAAAGTATACTTTAACTTTGTTTAGATGATATAACCTATTTTTAACAAATGCAACAGTGCAATTCTGAGTTGAATAAGATTCTAAAGTGAAAAAAATTAGAAACTCAGGATAACAATAGGTTTAATTTACAGAGGAAGCATATTTTTAATGATTTTCAGGCCTTGTATTATTCCTCTGATATACTTATAGGGTATCCTTTACAAGTCTATTGGTTCTTGTAAGAATGGGCTTTGGGTGGTGCTCTAAAATTTGAGGTTTTTGTCATTCGCATTTTTTAACAGTTAGCGCAACCTCTATACTAATCGATTATTAGCGCTTATTCCAGGTATTCCATTCAACGTCATAAGAAAGTTTAGGTTATGATGATTGTCCTCAGGAAACATTTTACCGCCATCACACTTCAAAACAGCCAATAATGAGATTTATCTATCTGATCCTACGTTTCTACTTTTAGTCATACTATTTTGGATCTATGTGTGCTTTCACATCACGACTTTCTGAATACAGTGGAGAAAATCATATCAATTACCTGTCAAAAATGCTGATTCACATTCTTCAACTTAAAGGCTTACATCATGCCTCCAGGTTTTTTTATGTTGATAATTGACCATGAAGTAAATTTAAACTGAAGTAATGTATCGCTTTCTACGTTTTTATCTGAACTACAATTTCTACTCTTTCTTGTTCATTTTTAATAATCCGCTGATTTTGTTGTTAGACGGATTTCACAATGTTTTGTGTAGCAAGTATATTTTTTGGCTCCATACTGTATCAGTGCTTTGTGCGCCAAACTTCAGAGACAAAACAGATAATCAGTACTTTTTGTTAATTATAATAAACCCAGTTGAACAGAGCAATAGCGGTTAAATTTTGACCAGACTGTTACTTTGGGTAAAAGAGTGTAGCCCAGTTACGGATTACTACAGTAGACTTGCTAGGATATTTTAAGTACCGGTTACGGCCAAAACACCTACAAGATAATGACAATAAAAGGCTAAAGTAATCGTTTTAAGTCCATGATCTTACAGTAACGCTGAAACTTTTAACTTGAGTTATTAAATACAAAATATGTCTGATAACAAGTCATTAACCATCAATGCGAGTAAAACTTAATAAAAGGCTAACAGTTTATCGCTCTTAAACTGGTTTCTTACCGCGATTATTTTGCAGCGTGGTATTTCTGAACGTGAACGAAAACTAATCAAGTACGATAAGATTATTTGACTTGTAGCCATGCATTAATGCAATTTCTCAACCATCAAAAATCAGAAATTTAAGTGTTGAAAGAACGATCGCTCTAATCAAACAAAATAATATCTGGAGAGTTAATTAGTTACAAAAGCTTTCAAACGAGAATTATAAAGGAGTGAATGCATTTACCATGCTCATACTGATCTTTTCACAGTCTTGTAAAACTACTTAAATCAACGTCTATAATATGTTAAACAATAGTGTTTAATCGCGGCAATGAAATTTATTAGAAAAATGCTTAAGAAATATTGTAGGCTATATTTTGTTTTTACGACTCATTTTAACCCTGTTATACAACAGACTGTTTAATTGGCGGAGAGCAATCTGTCTTGACGACGTTGTGTTCTCTAGATGTCGACTACCTTACAAAATAATACCTTTTTGAGTTGATGAGCCCACTGCAATAAGTTTTACTGATGTATTGAGTATATAAACGCCCGAGGTTTTAAAGTAAGCGAAACCAATTATTCAGTTTAGAAATCATAAATATATAATTTAGTCATTTTCTATGTTATCTTTCATTTAAATCTCATTGTGCTTACCATACACATGTGCTTGAATGCACTATGGACGTTAGAATTGCACTCCCAGATTATTCCACATTTATAGATATTTTCCATTCGTATTTTTACCAAATAAATTGTTAGTATTTCACACAAAACTTCAGGTTATTTGTTTGGCATATTATTTACCTTCATATAAGCAACTAGAAAATAATTAAATCTATCATAAACCTGAAGTAATCATCGAAATTCTTCTATGTTGATTCAAAATGAAAGTTCATTTTTTTATCGACAGGTTGATTTTTTTGTTGCAAATTTGTATTTATTGAACAATACTTGAAATTTGTTGCGAGAAATCAGAGATGACTAGTTATCTTAAAGTTATTCCGTCTGCTACAATCATGGACAGACGTCAAACTTCACTTTCATTTCTGACAGTGTCAGTCTTTTGTTTTTTAACGTTAGAACTTTAACCTTCCGTATATTTCAGATGATATGTTCAAAGTTACTGTCGGTCGTAAGGAAGAATCTGGATCTACTAGTAGTATAAGCAACTTTAATGCAATCAGCAACCGTTTCAGATACTCGTTTACAACTGTTCAACCAGGTCGGAAAACTGATAAATTAGCAGGCCAAACTGCTTATATGAGTGATTTTAGACCTTTTTGTTATAAAAATGGTTCTGAGCTTTTCTCAAATTGGGTAGGCAACTTATCGCACCAGGAGCCAACTGATTATGTTATTCAAAATAAAATTTGGCCTGAATACAAAAGTCATCATTCATATTATGTAAGCCATTGGTCTTTTAGAGGTAACTTTTGTTAAATAATAAACCGGATAATCAGTAAACTAAGACACGGATTGTTTTTAATCGTGTTAATGACTACGATAGGGAGACAAATAAAAACGTAGTATAAACCACAGAGGTGGTTCGAGAAAAATGATCAAAATCTACAATAAATCTGGAACAGAGAAATCAGCAATAGATGATCAACAATGAACAAAAAAGGACTATTAGACAAAGGAAACAAGTCCATTTTAACAATATCTTCGAATGGCTAACTGTCGTTAATCCTTAGTAACAGTACCAGTAGTTTTCAACCACTGATTTAAAAAGCCTCAAGTAATACGATCAAAACGCATTTATCTCTCTACACAAATTACACTGATGGCCATTTACTTTATGGTAACATATATCTACATTATTGTATGTTACATACTTTAAATTTATTCATATTATATGAGTTCACTACTGTCACATTTTCCTGCATATACAACGAACTATCTCGAAGTTTAAAGATTCTAAACGGTTACCAAATTTTAACTGAAAACCTCTTTACCTTTTTTAGTTTATTTTGTCTTTAGTATTCACTGACTAAAAAGGTTAGATATGGATAGATCGTAAAGATATTTTATGTTTAGCTTAAAAAATAGTATTCGAATTGAGGAAAATAAAATAAAACCGAATCGTTGGTATCAAATCGCTATGACAGTTTGGAAACCTTATTAGTAAGGGTGCAAAGTTTTCCATCTTTTATATCAAAGACTGCAATCTGTTGGTCTCTATTACCATATGTGAATTCTTGAAAGATTTTTCCAGCACTTCCTTTTCTATTTAAAATGTTGATATACTTAGATTCTAACTAGCAGTGTAATCCAGAAAGTTTGTTTTATCCTACTCAATATCGATCAGCTGAACGGACCTGGATTGCTGTACTGATATTCATATTGGAACTTGAGCCCAGTACCTATCACTTCAAGCGCTGAGTCACTCCATAGATCAACATCATTGTTAACCCCACATTGGTCTTGTAATTGAACGGTACTGGCTTTGATTCTCAGTGTAAACAACAGAATGGATAAAACTGTGTTCAGCTTAGTCATCCAATACGAAACTAATTGCACTACCTGGTTTCCACTGCCAACCACAATCCATTCAAACATGAAAGTCTGGAAAACTGTAGTTCTTTGTATTTCAAGAAAAAACTCATAAAACACTTCCTCTATCTCTTGTCAGGAGGCTTGAAAGCTTTTGCTGCAATTGATGCATTTAGAGTTGTAAGGATAATAATGTTTGTCAGCCAAGACATTCTTCATTTTATTATATTACTGTCAAACACTTGATTCTGGAGGCTACTTAAGACATGATGGTATAACAATAATAGATGCTGATAAGATCAATATTAAATAACCTAGTTATTCATTCTTTCGCCATTAAATTATTTAGATATTTAAGCACTCTGAGGATTTTCCAGAAGTATATTTGGAAAAGTTAAAGACGAATGATTCAGCCGAATATCAAAGTGCTACTCATAAATACAAAGAACCAAGGTAAAACATATTTATTGTTTTATTTATTATTCTTATTAATACATCTCAGTAAGCTAAAAACTACTGCTATTTGATAGCTCACCAGCTAGTTTGATGACAAACTGGGTTTGAAAAACTGTTGTTCTGGAAATTACGACCACCTGCGACTAGACTTAAAAGCATATTTAGAAATGATATCAAGAATGTTTTCATATCGTTATGCTAATTGTCCACTTTTTAAAACAAACTTATTAAACTTGGTAGCTGTCTAAAAAATCAGTAAATTATTTGACCATTCTTCTTTATTCATATATAAAGCGCCTAAGCAACCACTTTACAAGGCAGGTCCGTGAAATAGTAGTATACCTACTCTGCCCTTAGTTTAAAAATAACGAGTATTGATCTAGTCTCTAGCTATCAAATAATGTGCGTTTTAAAATCTTGCACATGAATCTGGGCTTTGCTATCATGTTGAGTTGGCATGGTAAGCCCCGATATCTTTGTAGATAACAGTTAAAGATACATTGTCCTTCGGATGTCCGCTAAAATAAGTCAACTAACTCAGAGCTGTTGTCTTTAAATCTAGTTTACAGTGATGCCTAATTTCTGAGATGTAACTCAGATCCCGCAATCACCATTATTGGGTTTAGCATTCTGTAAAGTTAAATGGAAATTTATTGTTTGGTCTTTTGATGTATGACGAAGAATTTTTTTGCAGTTGCACTGTTAACTAAGACATCGTTTTACCCAAGAAAAAGTTATAAATACATCGTTTCAGAGTGTTACTAGGCGGCATATTATCAGGTTAACATCCAGCGAGCAACATATTATAAGTTAATTAATTATTAACTATTTTGTTATCCATTATGACAACCTGAAAAAATTGTACCCTGTTTACGCAGAGAGCTAAATATGTTGATATTTTCTCTTGTTATTACTTTGACATTAATATAAATAAATACTGAACGGTGTAACATGTATGTGATTGTATCTGCCTGTCACTTGTTAATAACCAATCTCATGATATCTGGACATTGGTAACCACAAAGTTAAGATTATATGTCTTATTGTAAACCATTTCACGCTGTGTGAGCGACATGGTGGTGACCTTTTCTATTATAACGCTAAGTAAAGTAGATCCAAATATCTTCGAGATAGAAAAATTTTAATACACGTTATTGATGTAATTTACTGGTGCATGTTTACAGGTATGACGAATCGTCCCATGGGTTCCCAATGACTGTTCAAAACAATGTGTTAAAATATGTTCTGTATGATAATGAAAACTGAATACAATGTAGAAGAAAAAGGATTCCAAGTTTCGGATTTGTAGACAAACGGAATTTTCAGAAATAGATCTAGCTTACGCAATTATCACTTTTCATGACCAACTAAACTATTTTTCTGGTGATTTTGGTAATAGGAATGACCATAGTTTGGCTGTTTTTCATTCATAGGTACTTTGAAATTAATGAAGAAATTCCATCGCTTATAAGAACAAACCATATATTAGCACTGGTCTGTCACAATTTCCGAAAAATCAATGAAATCTCCTGGTGAATATTTACATTAAAAACAGTTTTTTTCACCTCACCAGATTAAATTGAAAGTAATCTACTGCAAAAAGTTGTAAACCTTTACCCATACACTTTCAGTTTATTATCTTGAAGAGAACAACAGCAAACATTTGAGGAGAACACGATGAACTAATTTTATTTTGCTAGGGTGTCGTTAGCTATTTACAAACTATAAAATACTTTAAAATCAAAATCGCCATATAATTAACTAAATTATACTGGAGAAATCAGTCAAAATTGAATAAGCATCGTTGTAGTGGAGTAAAGATTGCAATTAAGTTGACGAGTTTGGAAAATGTTGCAAGTCAATATACTGTCCAAATAAAGATCATAGAGTACCAAAACAGCTACTAACGTTCATAGAACTAAAAATTCACTTAATTGCGTATTGAAATAATCGAACCCAGGTTAATTGCAATATAGAATAACATGACTTGAGATGTCATTCATTAGTAACATTATGCATGTAAAAAACCCAAGAATAATGCTATCAAAAGTGTGAGAAAAGTTTACAACGTGATGTAATAAAATAATCATATTGTTGCCACGATAAAGAATGCTTCACGTCAGTTTTCTTTTGGACACATTTATCTGTTCTTAGGTGCTTGATGGCTATGACTTCAACAAATTTCAGAGCACTGTCTATTAATCAACTTGGAAGATTCAAATAGATCAACCTGTCGTCCTACGTCGAAGATTTATAATGAACCAAAACTACTGAAAGCCTTTAATAGGTTTGACCTCAAACTTTTAGGAATGCTTCCTTAAAATCGAGAGTATCCCTGTGGTATTTGCAGTCCTACTGGTTATGTTTAGAAACAAGAACCACTTCAATCCCCACAACGCAAAATAAAAAATAAAAAGAATGGAACAAGTATAGACTCATTAACTGGTCAAAAAACACTACCTTGTTTTTACTTTGAGGTATAACTGTCGATCTTTGGCTTCGTTAAAAAAACATGTTTTGTGCGAGACCATTAGGTTGGCTGCATGATACGTGTTTAATTAAGTAAATTAAGCCCAGAGTTTTAAGAAGTGTCATTAATACGGGATTTGGTTAACATCTAAAAATATCTCAGTTGCTTGCTAGCTTCGTACTAGTCAGTTGAATACATTTTGCAAAGAGTTCTTTAAATAAATTAAAAAGCTATTTACAACCATCAGCATCCAGATGTATTACTTCTTAGTTGTAACTTACGTCTTATTATACAGTTACATCTTATATCACTGATTTTCGTTGGGGTACGGGAATAACCATTCAAAAGTATTCTAATCAACCGCCCGATAGTAATCAGTCATATGTTCCTCAAGGTATATTGTCTAACCAAACTTTTCCTGTTGATGTTTGTAATGAGACAATCAAGCCATACAGTTGGTTTTGAGTTCTACACATAACAATGTAAGTAATGTATTTCGTATTAAATTCTGAACTAGTTTTCTATAATATGCATACATTATACTGTACAACCATTCGTCAAGCATTTTAATGACATCAGTCTTCATATTTGCTTATATCCAATAAATTGACAAACGCTCTATTGATTTTCGAATTAATAACGGCAGCAGAATGGATTGTGATTTTGTCCACCAAACTCTGAATGTATAATCTCTGCATATTTTGATTCAAGTGATATATATTCAGAAGAAGCTGATTACATTTTCAAATGTATTTTAATGTTCTAAGTCACTATAAAAAATTATCACATGCGTACTATGTAATTTTATAATGATTGTTTTAGTGAATTCAGGTATAATTCGTTTCTAAAAATTGCCTTTTAATGTACATAAGTGGGTTGGTCAAAGTCTTTTAAGACATGCTAAGTGACATGGGTCTGAATTGTATTTTTGCTGAAGGAGACAAGATATTCTGCTTATAACGGGTGAAATTCATTATAAAAGCTGAATATTGTTAGGAAACAGTATTTGAATAAATATGAATTAAAATGCTATGAAATTTCTGTTGATGGAAAGTGTTTTTCGTTTCCTCTATTCTACGTCATCATTTAGATTTACCTTCTCTCTTCTGTAAACTTATTTTCATGTGTAAGATTATGAAAAATATGTTGTTTTTTAAATATAATTTTAGTATAACAAAGGGCTCACAGAATGATTTACAAAATCAACCTAAATCATCAGCTGAACTGTTAGGTAGAGTGACCATCGGTCGATTAGAACCGAGTGGTTCCACCTTGAATATTTCTGGACATGTTCAAAGTCAAGATATGCCACTGAATCGTTTTATAACACACAACATGACTAGAGTAAGTGATTATTCGATTTGTGACAACTAACTTGTGGCATTTTGTCTTTAAACTCCCTGAGTAATATATATATAGGGTACATAATGTTTGGAAGTAGCGAGACATTTATATTAAAAGTTATCAGGCTGCTGAAATCCGAAATAAAATGGCCTCACTCTTCTACAATGGAACATGTTTTATGTCGTTATATAGATTAGTGTTCTCCAGCCAACCACTTTTTGTAACTTGAAGGTGTGAGTCTCGAAAACAATAGCTTCAAAGTACGTTAACTATTTCATATATTCTTGCGGAACCTATCTATGTTGATGGTTTGTATTCAAAATGCTTAGCTATTTAGTCATAGATTCATCAACAGATCAATCGTCGAATATTTTAACAACGTTGATCACTCGAATAAAACAGGCTATTCACCCAGACACACCTTCATGTCCCGAATTAACCAATACAGGATAGTGTTCCTTTATATTTTTTTACAGATGAAGAGTCTCAACGTATGTGTTGGGTCTTTATTCTTACCATTTGTCTTAGATTTAGCCGAACAAATCATTCCCTTTTTCATACTGTTAAATCCTCATTTCAGTACCGCAAAAAACAACCATACGCTGGACTCATTCTTAATAATTCTCATAAAACACTAAATCAATTAATTCACTAGTTCTTGATATCTAATAACAAATGTCTTCTATAGAGCGTGATCCTCTGTTTATCTCTCGAGGACTATCTAGTTAAAGTTATAACAACGAGTCGCACTAGTCAAGTTTAAGTTATGAATATCAAGGTCACAGGACACAAATAAAGAACATTCTGACTGTGGTCTGATCCCCTCTGATTTCAGTGATGATTTCTTAATAAATTATCTGCAGGCCACAACGTTTCATGAAATCTCTTCTACACTGCAACGAATGGTACAAAAGAATTGTACTGAGTTGATAAGTAGTCCATTCACCTAAATTCAGTCGAATTTTAGTATCTACATTGGAAATTTTTACAAAGGCCAGTTTGAGAGCTTCAAATAACGTGGTTTCTAACCTTCATCTATAACCATCAAGAACGATATTGAACCAGAGATAAAAATGTATTCAGACTACTGGAGAGTATAAGTGTCGCGCTGGTTGAGATATGATCACCATATGATTGTTTGCAACTCCTTTCCCAGTGGTGCATATGAACAATGTTCAAATAATTAGATTGCGCGTAAAAAACTAACTTCGAAGCTACAAAGCTTCAACAGCGAACATGATTTTGAGTCATGTGAGTGAACTCCTATTATTTAGTTATTTATTTATTTGTTTAAACGCATAAACATAAGTACAAAAAGGCACCAAATGGATATGCACCGCATAAATCATTCGATTTGTGTGAGGGCTAGGATACTGCGCGGTTGCCCAAACTGAAACGGGTTGAACTCCTATAACGAACATATTTCAATTTCAAAACAAAAGAACCACTAAATAACCCTGAAAAATCCTTTACCCCTACAAGAAAGATACATACATTTTAATGGTGTTTGTTCTCCAAAATACATTATTCTTTTTACACTTAATTTCTGATTGGCTGAAAAGGCAGAGAAGCTTAAGGTATTTTTAAGAATTCAAAGTTCCTTCTTACACTGTAATTTTATACACATCTGGCACATAAAATGCTCGATATTTTTCAAGAAAACCATCAAAAGAAGTATACATTCATTAGTTTGGTGAACAGACATGAAGTAGCTAGGTTATGTGTATGCCTATGCATATACTTGTCTATTCATATTAAAAAAAATCAAATAACAGATTTTTCACAATTCAGTTGCAATTTTTATACAGTATGTATATTTCAGTAATTTTTTTCCATTTAAATTTTGCAAGTTCTACTACCCACCACCTGGCCAAGGTGATGGAGACCGAGGACATATTCTCTTTAATACACAACCTCTCAAAGAAACAGCAACTTCAAGATCAGTTAGACTACATTATCTTGAACCACAAACTCCATCAACTGATAAATTGGGTACCGATGATCCCTACCAATCAAAGTAAGCCTTTTTAATTTTATTCAAAAAATTCCCTACAAAAATACTAAACTTCATGAATTACAATTGTAAAGATTATTCACTCGAAATAATCCAAACTGTTTTGTCACAAATCATACTTTCTAACATACTTTATATCTTCAAACGTTTACACAGCTAATTCTGATCCCTTCACTTAAAACCTTTTAAAAGTTTAGGAGTGAATTTTCTTAGCATCATATTCCTTATGTCACACGAGTAACACAAACCAGCTGAGTTATGGTTACAATAGTATAAATGAGAAATCATGTTCATTTGTTTATCTTATCACTATATAAAAACGATTGAACTATCAAGAACTTTACTCAAAAACCTGGAACTCATTTGACGATGTACAAATGTACGAAAAGACTACTGACCACATTTCTAAATATCTGTTTATTGGCAGGCATTAAGGTAATTAATATTCCGTTAAAGTTAAAGGTACAACCCAGACCAAGTGAGACGTGTTTAAAATATATTCAGTTTGACTAGATAAAGCTGCAGCTACTGCAGAAGCATGACTTCAATGACAGACGTGATTTCGAGGATCATATAAAAAATTGACACCTACCAGTTGAACAATAGAAATATTAGTTAGTAATTAGACTATTTTAGATAACGTTTGTTGGGAGACTGAGTCTTATAGACAGGGTTGATAAGTAAAGCTGAGGAATGTCGTCAGTTACTACTGAGGCTAAATTAGTCGTTACCAGGTAATTTAATCGACTGAGTTGGAGAACCAAACTTTTGACTAGGTTTCAACTTTGCTCCTTGTTTGGTTGTATGTGGACGTTAAGCATCTCATTTTTTATGTTAATGTTAATCTGTTCTACCACAACACCTTTTTTTGTTTCCAGAAGTATTTTGGCAAGAGATACACTTCTCAGACGGACGACGAAGAATATTATGTGAATTTCTATCTACCATTACTTTTTAGCCAAAAGAAATAAACTGGTTTACTGTTCTAAAACGTTTTCTGGTATATTTCTGTCACTGACGGTAAACAGGTAGTATACTAACAATTATTACCCTCGATTTTCAAAATGCCTTGTACTATAATAGTTTCTGAACGAAATGGAAACCGAAGGAGGTTTCTTCTGAATTTTTTAATTAAAATCAAGAAAGGAAAACACTAATATAACTCTATACATATTTGGAGTTCTATGTGTGACATGATTATAATTCTTATCATTTAACTAGTTCAGGACGTTTATGAAATCCTTTGCCGCAAGTGTGCCATGGATGTTATTTAAACCATTTTCCTTCCATTAAGAAAAAATGTAGTTCAGTGAGGAGGTAAATACATAAAAGTAGGATGATCACAACTGAACAGTAAATAACTAATGTTCCGGAAAGAATTACAGAAGGTGTCCCAATTTATATGCATGGTCAGGTTGATAAGTAAAAGAATATAAAGTATAAATGACAGGCATATAAGGGTAAATTGTTTGAAAGGACGTAGTTGATAAATTGTTTTGATAGGAGATTTATTACTGGTATTATAACAATGTAAAGCGGTAATTCGAAACCAATAATTTTCTCAGGAGAAAGATTGGGACGTCATGTTATATTTAAGAGTTATCTCAGTCTCGTTACAGGGTATTCATAGCTATCTACAACTGGTGAGAAGAAAAAGAAAACAAAGGGGAAGGAGAACGTTTGCTAAAACTATTGTGATAGGTTTATCACTATAAATTTTCTAGTTGGTTTTTTAATCTAATGATCTGAATAAATTTTATTTGAACTAGTCAACTTAGCCAGGGATGGCGTAGGGGTAAAATATCAACAAGGAAGAAAGCTCAATAAGTATACTCAGTAATGACAATGGTCAAAAGTTTACTGTTTCCATAATCTCACTAACGAAGTAAGATGTAGTCAGTGGTGTAAGCATTCTCAGGGCCATTTCAGTGAAGCGGTAATCATTGATATAGTGTGCAAACTAAGATTGTAATTTTTTCACGGATTGTTGGAAATTATTCCAGGGTCTCGAAATCTACTCGCAAAGTAATTCATACAGAGATTTAGAATGAAGCAATTTTACTTTTGATGGAAGTTACGAATGTTATAACTAGGTGATTCTTCATCATGGATCCCATCAGTGGATATGAAAGACGACATATTGAATATTTTGGAGAAAAATATTAGATTCAGTCTAAGTCGCTACTTCCATAAAGATTCAAGTCATAATTTAATGCATCCGGATATACATTTTAAGGTACAATCACTCCCGAAAATACGGAACGTAAGGCCCCGCTAGGCGGATAACATTTTGAGTTTATCTTCTATGCGAATACTACTGAGAATAAAGTACAGTATTCTAGAATTGATGGGACGTATACTTTGTAAAGTGTTATAGAAGTTGTATTATTTACAGCCCAGAAGTTGCCAAGACTTGGAGGTCTGCGTTAAGATTTTCTCTAAGAAGGGCGAACCGTGAGAATATCTGAGTCCCAAGTCTACCAATGAATGGAACCAAGATAGTACTTTACCGTCTTTGGCGAGGCTGAAATCTAGAAAAGGACTACCAAAACGAATCCACTCACATTTTGCAGTCCCAAGTTCTAAGTTCCACTTCCAGCACGATAAGGTAACCTTACTGATATACTTTGTATATGGCGAAGCTTGTGAAGAGGAAGTGAATCATCTATGCACAGGAGGGGTTTAATCTTCCTGAGGCATTCGGAGATATCATTTATATTAGCTATGAAGAATATATCAAAGACTACTTTGTATTACATTACTTGTGCCCGGAAGAGAATCCAATAACTTCACCTTATAATTTTTTTACATTATTCTAGAGACAAATGAAGTAGTATTAACTGTCCCATAGTTGTCCAAGTTGGTCTTACCTTCAGATTTGTAACGTTTTGTTATATTTGTGGTATTCCACCGGTTAGAATTGGCCCTTGTGTTCAAGACAGTGTAGAAAGTTTTAGGAGAAGTAATGGAATATCAAGTCCACCTGAATACTCAGTGACTAACTGAAACCTTGAGGAAGGTTGTAGCTTTACTAATGTTGAGATAAGTGACAGAAACAGATTCCATAAAGCTACTAGTCATGTCCGTAACCTTTGCTCCACCCTTTTACAGAAGTTCATAATTGTTCACAAAACACAAATGAAAAGGCTGGTTATGGTTATAGAATTACTGATAAATAGATCATTATAGAAGATTCAAGAGATATCTACATTTTTAGATGCACGAACGCGTTTGTTGAAAAGAGGAACTGAGTTTCGCACTTCTAAGCTATTGTCAAAGTACTAAGAAATCTTCATCACTTGGCTTGTAAACTATGAGCTTCTTTTTATTTGGATGAAATTTATAATTATTTGCACAACTGCTGGAAAATCATTCAACTTGATGTAACATTTCTGCAAGCGTTTAGTTTATTGCGATGCCTAACTTTTGTGGATAAATCATTTGACTTAATAGTTCTGTATGTTTTTACTAGTGCAATGGAATCCAGGCAAGAATTATTGATTAAGTAACATATGTCTAGTGCACCTTCTGGACTATTACTAGAGAAGAAGCTACTCTAATCTGAACACTTTAACAGGGTTTGCAGGAAGTCCCAGTTGTCACTTTTGTAATCCCAGTATTAACTGATTTTTTGTAAGAGAAGGCTTTTATTAGGGTTGATAATGATAATAATGGAATCGATGGCCGTTTTATGATCACTACGTTTAAATTCTGTGTTTACGTGTACGGATAGAGAAATAATATCTCCACAAAATCCAGGCTGAAGGTGTCCGAAGTATAAATGACGGTCTGGCTAACACGGCTCTGGATTTTAAGGTCGAAAATTTACTTAGAAGTGAATATGTATTGATAAGTAGTAATTATTCGTATTCCACACAGCTTCGTAATGATTCTAGGATCTCGTTATGTTATCAACCTACCTAGTGGTGTAATCAAAAACGTTTAAACACATCAAACTTTTAAGTCCGTATGATTTTGTATACTGATCTGCGGCAAACATATTCATATGTTACAATGTAATCATAGGTAATTATTTATTTTGACATAAATGTCACTGATCAAATATTTCATTCTAGAATCGTTAATTACGAAGACATTACAGAAAAGAGTTTGCACATTAATGGTTTAATTTACCTAAAGTATAACTCGTTTCCATAATCATTAAGCAATCATAATTGACTCACGAATATGAGGTAGCAGAATTCACAACTAAGTTTCAATATCTCATTATCGACTTCATCTCACCAACATATGTCTTTAAATTATATTGATTATGCTAATTATTATAGCTTTCGACATTAACTCTATGTTTGCTAATCGAATCTATACCTTGGTTACGCAGTTAAAACAACTATTTGTTTATGATAACTTATCACCAATAATAATATAGTACGAAAATGATCTTTTTAAGTTGATGTTGTGATCGTTAGTCTCATTTTTGGTGTATTTTCAATAGTTAAAAATCCAATGATATTATAATGCAGAATCAGTCATATATTTATCCAAACTCTGATGATCTTGTTGAATCTCTAATGACTTCTAAATGTTCCATCGCGAAATTGTCGAGAACTGCAATGATGCTGACTACCTCGACGAATGATATACTTTTTAATACAGTAATGAATTCGCACCTGAAAATGTACTTAATTGCCATGAATTCCACTTTAATATGCATCACATCTGTAGATAATCAATGAACTTATAGAAACCTGCACTAACAGTGTTTATTACTTTTGGATATTCTTCGGCGAAGTCTACGACCACTTCCACACCACATAATATGTTTCTGCGCTGAACCAAAATCCAAGTTGTTCTGGTTGCTCCAAAAAATATACAACAAGAAAAATGCACAAACTACTGTAAAGTCTTCATATATATCTTAAAGTTGATGTCATTACGACATTTTATGGTTTTTCCACAAGGCACACGAGTACTTTTTTCGGTTTAAATAGATATTCACCTGGTTAATCAATTCCAAACTAGGAAAGTTTATTGCAATTGCTTACCATAAGCTTGAACAAGATGCTGCGGACACCTTATTTTAAATTACGTGACCAAAATACACTAATTAATTGACCATTTCCTGAAAAACTAATGAATTTCAAGGGGAGTAAACAATTTAAAATAACATACTTTCAAAGTAATAGTGTACATTGATTTGATTTGTTGATTGTCCTTAAATAAAGAGATTTCAAAGCAATTCACTTTTCCCCAGTGTAAAATTGTCAAATATAAACAAATAAAACAAGTTTTGTAATCAACCTACGTTTTACTTACAACTAGTTTCAGCACAAGCTGCACGTAATGCTTACATAGTTCATGCACTTTCAAATTAGGTAACAGAAAGTGACCAATAGATGAATATTACTGTAATCAGTACATAATGAGTAAAAATTAACCTGGTATTTTAATAGTCCTATCTTGTATAATAATTTTCTTTTCACTGTTGTTAATTTAAAGACTATCGAGTTATTAATCCATTGGATATGTATTCAATAAACATGATTAAAAGACATGGTGGAATTACAAGATAAATATTTGACATTTAGTGATCTATGCAGTGTTGTGATTTACATAAATCTGTAATAAATGGGACATTCAAATTTTTGAATATTTTTGTTCTTAAAGTACTATATTTTTAATAAAATCAAGAACGAATGGTTTCACCTTACATTTCCAGATAATATGGATGAATAATCTTCACCATTGAATATAACAACACTGGCCAAAGGAGCCAATTTTATGCATAAGTATTGTTCTAATGAATAAAGCATGTTTACAAAACAATAAAATTCCTTTTTCCTTAAATAAATTGGTTCATAATGGGTAAATTGCTTCGATTAATTCTCTGACTGTTAACAGGAGTGAAAACAGTAAATATTTCTACTACTGTTGGGGAGGGGCAAGTTAAATTATTCAATGAAGAATTTTTGTCTATTTCCAAATTATTTAAAGGAAATATCTCCCATTACTGCATCCATGATTACAATATAAACAAATTATACTGTCAATTTCGTTTTCAAATATTTAATTGATCTTCCAGATGGTAAAAAGATCAAATTTCAATGAAACGTTTATCTTTTATTATTATATATATTCCTATAAGTAGACGTCAAATTGTTACTATGAGGTAGTATACATTATTTTTTGGCATATTGTATTATTCCAATATGTGACAATATAATTAATAATGTATATGCATTAAGTTATAACAATATAATACTCCTATAAAATCACAATTTATTCATATTGATTTCGCGCTTTTATTAAATATGTTTGACAATGTAATAAAACGCTTTATATAACTTTATACAAACTAAAGTTAATCAAAATAGGCTAAGTAATGTAATATGAGGTTGTATTATACGTTTAATAATTAATCTGTAAAGAAATGAATTGATGAGATACTATTAATTGTTTGACATATGCTGACTTAAAGTTTGGAATCTAATTAATGGTTATTATTAGTTAAATAAATTAAAATCAGAGTAAATAATGAGTAATTTTATTGTTGACAAATGATTAAGAATTAAGAGTTACGAATACTTATTTTGGGCGAAAGCTCCTCATATAACGTTATTACTTTTCAAGACGTCTTATTATAGGAATATATAACCGATAAGATAGCCCAATAACTATTATGGTCAATGCTGATAAGTTATGTTCTCGATGAGTCAAGGAAGTTTGACAATGAATTTGAGTACGCCTACATAAGAAGATTGAATATAACTGACTATTCAATAGAAAGTGTCTCAGATATGTACATAATTAAAAAGTGATGAACCGTTAGTCATATAACATGAAATTCCTTTCAACCGGAGGAGATCTCAATATTTCACAAGCACTCAAGTAAACAAAACAAAACTATACACTGTACCACAATTAAATTAAGAATAAATAATTGCTAATAAGCTTTTCGTATCTTAATGCTATATGATTATGCTGAACTCTCTTTGTTCTTTAAAATATTTGCAATTGATTGTTATCCATTGTCATTAAGTCTGTCTAATAAGATTTTATAGTGAAATATTTGATTTTCAAATGAATCTTAATTACTTGTTGAATTCAGTGTTATTTTATAAAATTTTGGTCTCACAAACTGACATTCAAAGTAAATTTTCATTATTTCATGACTTTTCTTTCAATGACTCATGAGATATTATCAGCTACTGAAGTTCTCTAAAGTATATTTTGCATATTAAACTAATTGATCCCTGTGAGCATAATCATTTTTTTATTTAGGTAAGTTGATACTCACTTTCATTGTCTCTTATAACAGATATTTTTCGTTTAATAAAATTTGGTTGTTTTTCTTTATAAAGGAATTTTCTCGGCATCCTCCTATTAATAATCATAGTTTCAGCTAACAAGATTCAAATAAAAAGGAACATATACTTAAAACATGCACCATTAAGAGAGACAACTGGAAATCAAATCATGATCAGTTTCTCAGGGTATTTGCACACCAAGGTATTAAATGAAAAGGCTCATACGCGACTATTAAAAGCTTTTATTCATTGTAATATTTGCGATTTTGTAATACTACACTACTAAAAAACTCCATGTCATGGAAGTGGGTTGTATCTCTTCGTATGGTTAGAAAATTAGATGAGAATACCTTAGTTATGCTAAAAGCATTGCTAATAATAAATTAGGAAACCTAAAACTCCATAAATGTGCAAAGTGAATGTATTTACTTAGTAATTAATTTGTAGAGATACTACTACTAAACTTAAAATAAACAAATGGGAATAGAGAGATATTAAAACTTTTCGGGAGTTGATGTTTAGGCTTATGAAGCGCAAGAAAAGTTTAGGTGAAATTTTTTGATAGATATTTGGCCAATACTACTATGGAAGAGTTGTATCATCTTCTAAGAAACCAGAACCAAAGAAATTCAATAAAAGATTAATATTATTGACGATACGTTCCGAAAATTAAAAAGTATAAATAAATGCTGCGTTTATTCCTTTTCAATAATTGTGTTTTTTTTTTAAAAAAAATATCTTAACAGAAAAGAAACTATGCATATACAGATCCAAATGTTACCCCTTTATGAATTTGTGTAAGATAATCAGAACAGAATAAATATTATGAAAGTCATTCATAAACAAGTGTTCAATCATTCAATTAGCTGGTTCATTAGGCTTATCTCAAACATAATTTTATCTACGTTATTTTGTTTTGTTGTACAAATATCTAAGACATTACCTATTCATATAGATTTTAAGATAATAAAAGTTAACATGAGAAAAACGAAATAAGTACTTCAAAGCTTTACTCACCCCGACATGATTAGTAGGGTGAGGTAAAATTCTTGTTTGTTTGTGCACTCATATACTTGCATGTATGCATTGGTGCATATTTATTTGTAAGCAACTTTATGATCTTCATAATTTACAAGATATAGTCCAATGGGAATGTTAATTTACAAACCAATAAATTATTAAATCATCAATTTACAGTTAGTTAATTAAAAGTCAGTATCTTTCTTATTGTCTTTTATAAATAAGAAAAAGTAGTATATTTCAATGAGAGAAAAAAATAGCTTAAGTCAAACAAAAATCATTTAACATGGTTTTAACAATTGCTTAATTAACCATTAAAGAGAATTCAAATGAAAATTAACATCTTGTGCTTGTATGCTTCTCTTTTGTGTTTTAGGGTGTTTTTAAGGGTAAAGCAAAATGAGTTTTCAAAAAGAGAAAAAAAATTTTTTCTCAGTAGAAAAACGAAATTATATTAGAGAATGGTCAAATGTGTTTAATCAAACTATCACAAAAGGAGGAATTTATTAACGAAGATTTACTAAACAATATGTTAAAGTAAATCAAGCAAACTTAATTAGAAGTGTAGAATAAAAAGAGAGAAAAAAATTCTTTCAAAATCTCTTCTGTTTAGTTTCAATCAGTTAAATATCAGTTATGAAGTAATAATTACCCAAATTCTGTTAACCTTATATTCATGTCTTTTTATTGCATCATTAAGTCTTCATATTCGATAATTAAGTTCAATGAAATGTTGAAATAAAACTTATTTAGGAACAAATCAAAACTTTCTACGGTTGTTTTTTGAAAAATGCTTAATTTGCAAATTATGAATTATATTGAAGTTGAAAGAATAAGCGAAAGTTAGTGGGGACCGTGCATTGATTATATTGATCATTAAAAAATACTGTCACTGGAAAATACTGATTTACTACTCGACAGTTGAAGTAATCCTAATTTAATCATAAGCTACATGCTATAAATCTCCCTTCATTTTTTATAAACCTAATAAAAGCGCTCATTAACCAATGTTAAATTATAGCAGTTTCCAAATAGATCATCTAATGAGTATCACTGTTATTGCCAAGTCTTAGCTGCCCACTTAAGAACGACAGTGTTAGGGTAAGTAAGTCCAGCTTCTCAGTCATACGGTAAAACACAAAAATGATAGGCGAACATTTTATGAGTTAGTAGCAAAAAGTTATAGAAGTATAGTTACATAATTATGAGGAAAATACTTAGTGAATAAAATGACTCTTTATATTCATATACCTGCAAATGTTTTTTCGAGTCAATTCAAAACTGCTCACAAGTTACTTTCTGACAATCATTTACAGATTATTTATTAGTGTTTATCGTTTTCGAATGGTTGCATTTTAATTGTCTCGATTATTTTTTCGTTTGAAAATCCCATTAGTACTGATAATATTTTTATTATGTTATTATGTTATGAGAGCAAATCACTGAATGCTAAGCGACTAATTTTACACTAAAATCTCAAATACTAATAATGTCTATCGTTCTAGAAATACAAAACTTCCATCAGACCAAGTGGTTGGACGTTGTGCGATAATTTATTTTGAGATTTTGTCGTTTAGGTTCAGTCACAAGAAACCATTTAAATAAAGTTTATTGTTATTATTGATTAGTACAACGTAAGTGTAACCACGATTATTCATTTATTTTATCAACTTAATATAAATGTTCATTAGTGAATAATTCATTGTTCCATTTGGTAAAATATCAAGTGTAACAGACCAAAAGAGTTATAACCCTGATTACACTCAAAAATGCGTTACAGTATAATCCAGATTATTCATTTAATAATGACTCCAATGTATCCAGTCCTGTGTTCTGATATGAAACGTTACGGTTTTCTTGTATTGAAGCATTTACCTCTTATTTATTAAGTGTCAAATGTTATCACTGGAGCTTGGGATTACTTGCTTTTGAATTTTCAGAAATGAACTGATTAGTCTCTATTTTAAATTCTTGCAAATATTTATTTTGTCTTTCAGTAAAACCACAACATAACTAATATAAAACAATTCATAGGATACACCACGAATTACCACTCACAAATATACTTCCTATAAGCAATAATATTTGTCACCTTTGCTAATTGAATTTACTTCCGTTTTTTTTGTATTAAAGCGAATAAATTGGTAATCTTTTTCGTAAACACCATGTTACGCTTCAGTTCACATCATTTAACTGAAGTGTAATCTTAATTCATCAAAGAAAGGTAAGAGTAATGAAGATTTAAGGAGTTTGAAGTTCTTACGATTGTTATGTTGTGTGTTTGTTTACAAGTGATAAAAGTAAAACTAATCGCTTATTTTTCTAATACATTTATTTCATCAACCCATTAAATTCTTGTTCTTAATGTCGTTAAATATATTTGAATTTCAGTCTTACACAATATAATACACGCAATCAAACTTGGACATATAATCCTATGAACTTGGTCAACATTACATACATTTATTCCCATAGACAAAGTAGTCCAATTCCCCAGTTTGTTACTGATAAAAATAAACTTTGAGAGGACAAACTTCAATAATTTAATTAAATTGTTAATAAGATAGAAGGAGAATTATTTTTCTTTACTTTTTATTCATCTACTTTAACTTTAAACTGTTTTTGATGTAAATTAATTGAATCAAATGAATTAAGGGGAGAAAAAGAGAGAACGGTCTAATGATGTTATGCAAACCATATTAACGGAATAATTTAATTTGGCAAGTACTATATACAACTTAGCATTTAAATATTTATCAGTAATTGTATTTTATGGTTTATTTCCTTGGATGAGGACGTTTACAAATGATACCAGAGATCATCCAAATCCGTACTAACTTGTTGGATCAATTTTTTTATATCGACCTTATCCCACCAGTGAGTTAACTATTGATCAGTCATGTACAAATATATTTCGAAGTTATATAAAGACTAGTTTTTTTGTTAATTTCAGTAATATCTTTGAGTATCCATCAGAAAGGATGACTGTGAAAGTAATTTCACTGAATTATAAAATAATCTCGATTAGATTATTGTTTCAGTTAAGCTGAATATTTTTGATAATGAGGTCGAATGGTATATGAACAGATCCTAGATTTACTTAGTAGTATGAGGATTATTCCTTTACGTTTTATTTTAGTTCTATTAAAAAACGATTTCCTGAGTATCACAAAGTAAACGAAGTATCTAGGGTCCTTTTTAATTATTGTGCATGTTGATATCAGAAAGAGTGATAAAGCTTTATTAAAAGCTGAAAATCATTTTCTTCACTTAGTAGTCATTCGCTATTTCTCTTAATGTTCATACTCTACATGTAAAATAACATTGTGAGACTTCTGATACTGTTAGTTTTCAAGTTTGTATGAAGTTTGTTTAAAGTGAATAGATCATTTAAATTAATCACATTGAACTTGACATTTAATAAACTATAAACAAGCAAATCATAGTTCTTGAAAGGAAGCTTAAATATTTGTAAAGATGTTTTGAGTTAACCATACTGTTCAGATAAAACAGATCATGTAGATACATACATCCATAAAGACTTCTTGGTATTAATAATTCCTCATTAATCAACTTCATTGAATCATAGTTCTTTGCTTGATCTATATTAAATAATTGGATCGTCTTTTCTTACTTTGACGCTGATAACAATTCAGTACAACAAACTAAGTTCAACTCTAGTCCGATGTCAATTTAGATATATCAAAGATTTTCATCATCACACAGGTAAGGGAAATCGAAATAAAAAAGACCTTGAGCGAAATGGCACTAAGCATAGGTGAATACAAAAAGAAAATGTAGAATAAATGTCATGCCCATTATTTAAAATAGAGTTACTACGAGACCTACAAAATATTCCATTTAAATTATTCAACCAGTGGATTCTAGTACTGTATGGACACTGAGAAGTAGCGTTTAGATAGCTAGAATCCACTGTTTTTATCTTCATATGATAATAACATGTCACGATCAGAGCACTCAAACTTTCTTTCACCATATTAACTCTACAGCTTTGATTGGATTTCTAAGTTGATCTTGATTAAGAATGATCTGCTTAAGTCCCAAAAGTATGTTGAATATACTAATGGTCGGAAAGTCTAGTCCTCCTTTCTGGATGTCCATTCAAAACAAGATGGAGTGGAAGTGCCATGGTAAGCAAGGACTTAGTTGATTGATTTCTTTTCTCAATCATTTATAACAGATAATCCCATTTTAAAGAGTAATCATATTATTTATATCTGTCATAGATGGTTAATTGTATGATATTGTATAACTACGATAATTCAGTAATTTATTATGCAACTGATGCTAAATACTACTTAGGTTTATACATATCAAATAAATTCTCATCTATTGTCTACATGTTTTTATTTGCGTCATCCAATTCACGGGTTCAAGTAGTTAAACATGTATTGAACAGTTAAGGCAGGAAGAATAACAATTTGTATAATTTTACCATCAGATTCAAGTACTAGTCACAGGTTACACAGAAATCCTAAAACGTAAGGATTATATCTCTGAGAAAAAAAATAAACCTTCAAATAATTGACGTAAGTCGTTATCATATAATTAAAATGATCCAGGATGTCTTAATAAAATACAAAAAAGAACTTAACTAGTTGAACTAATCATTTTAACAGGTAGCTATGTTTTAAACATTAACCAATCTATAAAAAGCACTCACAAATCAAACCAAGTTTATACATTTAGGACATGCTCTATCCAAAATCCAGTAGCGTTACCTGAGCCGATGCCTCGTAATGGTCATACGTAATGAATGATATTTTATTGTCTGAGTTTTGGACTTCTAATTAAATGAAATATCAGAAACTTAGGTTCATGAGGTTTAAAATAAATCAGAACACTAGATCAGATATTGATCTTAATATTTATAAGATAATATATTTTCGGTCTTTAATTCACCTTTTCATAAACAAAACACTAACTGATGGTATTTTACTTTATACACTTTCGAATCCAATTTATCTAAATTAGATGAATGAACTGAAAAGAAAACCTGTGCTGTAATAGAGATCTAGCTACACCACTTCAGATTATTGCTCTTATTTTTCAAAGTGAACTATTAATTAAAGCAGTATTACCAGAAATAAACGTACTTTGTAAGCAAATACCGATACCCTTTTTTAAATACTTAGTGACCATTGAAGGTGGTTAGAAAAAGCGTTGAATTTGAATATTTCCATGGTAAATACAGATTTTATTCATTATTAATCATATAAGCAATTTGATTCACTTAAGAAGGTTTTTTTGATTGGTAAAGGTATAGGAATGATAATGAGTGATACAAGGTTTACATAAATTAATAATACTTGGTTATTGTATACATAATGGGGACGGATGTCAAAGTGGCTCTGACTTTCCTAAAAGCGAAAAGGAATACCGGAACAACACTCCGCGTTTCATTTAGTGTATTTGATACATATAGAACTGTAGTATATCAGTGGTTTGATCTAAAATCAATCATTTTGAGTGCAACAAACAATTCTAATGAAGTTGTGTGTAAGAAGAACAACCACGTTCTCAAATGTATGACACTTTCATTTCATGTTTGGTTAGTGAAGAGCATAGTGAACTACAATCTCCTGTAATTGAGATCCCAGTAAATTCTCCATTATTATAAGTCATGGAATCTTTGACAATCCAAGCAATAAACAACGCTAACTAACATTATTCAAACTAAGAAATTTTACTTCTAAAGACGAAGATTGTAATAGGAATAATGTGCGGTTACTTGATTAAGAAATGAGGAACAATATTCGAAAATTAATCTTTATTGAATAATTTACGAATATTGTTTGTCACCTATTAATATTTACCAATCATTTGTTTTGCACTGACGGTCTTTATAAAAATGATGAACCAATAAAAACACTAAAAAGTATTTGTATTCAAATAATAAGGAGGAAAGATAAGGAATTTTTAATGAATATCTGTTTAACCAATAAGTGTTCATGACTTATTTCGGAGCATATAACTTATCAACCAATCATATTTCTCGAAATGAGAGTTGATCTCAAACACTGAGGCTAGCAAACCTAGAATAATTGCTTATAAATGCTCAACTTTGTTGTGATAAGACAGTTATTTATTATTACAGTAATGCAATCAAATAACTTGAATCAATCTTTATCATCCGATTATTATTCTGACTTCCCAAATGATAGTTTCAAACATATGTCAACAGTTTGTGCTCAAAATTCCTTTTTTGGAATTGCGTCCTTGCTAGGATTTAGTGAACGAAAGGATTTAAATGATACTGATTTGTCTAAAATATCCATCAGTTCCGACAATTTATGTAAGTAATATTTTTAACTGTTATTTTCAACAAGTATATTATTAATTTACATATATTGAATGTGAAATATTTCTTTAGCCCATATTAGCATTTGGTGTAGTTGAGACTTAAACATGCCGTTTATGTAAATCTAGTCTTGTTATAGAGCAGATGTTTCAGACACTGTACAAATTAACTAGGCAATAGCCGTTGATATTCTCCAACTAGTTTACAAATACCTGATAAGAAGATTTTCCACTAGTATATGACTATCTGATGAAGGGAACTTTATCGAAAATGCTGTGACAAACGAAAGTATATCAAAGGTTATGTATGAGTAACTTGGGTGGAGATTTTCATCTGGTTAGTGATTTCTATTTATAAAATGAATGATAACTGATAACGTTTCTAGGCCATTCGTTAAGTTTTGTGAAATCTAAATTTAAACACAATACTATTGCGTTAATTATTTCAGTAAGCTGTAGTTTTAAATCACACCAAACTTTGTTTTGTTACTCGATTTCCATTTATTCAACTTTAATTTTGTTAATTTAGTTCAAACGGGCACCTCTTTATTATGAGATATCATATTTTGAAAATCTCGGTCATCCACAATTGTTCATTGACTTATTATTATTCGGTTGTGACATCAGATCCATCCACATTATTTTGCCTGAATGGGGGTCTGACTTTTTATTGCTGAATACGTAACGTACCTTCTGGTAGTCCACTGTAACTGTCATGTGATAACTAAATTTTTCAATCTTTTTGAATGGATTTGCTTACACTGATTTCATAATAAGCACCTCGCTAAAGTATGGCCTTTATAGTGAAACTTCAAAGCTTTCGTTTTAATATTTTCAAACACGCCATACTCCCATAAACAGATTCCGATTTTCCCAAGTATCTGGTAATCAAAGATTTCATTAAAGAATCTGGAAAAGATCTTGTTAAATACCTAAAGGAAGCGAACCGTTCGGAATATTCATTTCAGTAAACACCGTATTAACTTTTATGATTTTAATCCTAAACTGTTTTTGCTGAAATAGTGATCTATCTCATAGGTTATGTTCTACCATTACGAGCAGGAAATTTCTCACAAATGAAACCTACTTTCTACCCATGAAACATTATTTCTGCTAAATGAATGACCCAAGTTTCACTGATGTTTTCATTTGACATTGTATTTCTGTAAGAAATATAAGATGGTGACTAGTTTAATGAAAAATTAATAAACTGTAGGTATTTGTTCATATTTTAAAGTAAGAAATACTACCTTTTTATCCCGGAAAACCATATGTCTTTTAATAAACCCTAGTTTTGAAATGAATAGTTTGTACTTTTACAACTCGTTAACTACTTACTGTATGTACATCGCAAAATTGCAACCTCAAAAGTTCAATCTTTTCCATGTTTGCGCACTGGAAGTAAACTAAAATTTTCTAATAGTTTATCTACTGACTTGAGTTTTTGAAAAATTTTCATACAAACAGGCTTCCATAAATTAAGTAGTATATTTCTAAAAATCGAAGGTTCTAATGTTCTGTTACTCAAACCAATTACTGTATTTATTACTGATAGTACTATCCATAATACTCTTAGTTATATAAAATAATCAAACATATATTTGATTAAGTTCATTTAACAATATTCTTGACCATAAATTTTCATTTATTTAAACTTGAGAGTGATCCGACCGTATGTGGTAGTTCCATGTTGTATGAGTACTTATTAAATCATTAAGTTACTAGAGTGAAAATAAAGTATGATTAGTATAATAATTTCATTCATTAACCACAACTGACTCTTTTAATACCATATCTAAAAATCTATCCTGAATGTTTAGGGCTACCAGAAAATCATGTGAGCATTAGACATACACACTGATAAGAATTATACTGATACGAAATAAGCTCTGATTTTTTTATAACACTGGAGACCGATATGACATAGATTTACTGTAATATGAACTACAAATGAAAAATTGCAATGATAGTGCATTGTCGATGATGCAATGTAGATATTAAAGTTGATTTAGCCAATAAGCATATTAATTAGCTATCTTTTGGCTGTTTATAGTAATACTTGCTTGAAGATATGTATTAACAAAACTTCGTAATCCCTGAAAATATCGACGTCAAGAAGCTCATCCTCTATCAACCAAGCTAGTTGAAAGATTATCGATTAAGGTCACAGAAAGTGCTATAAAGACAATAGTTCTTTGAAACTCAATCTCCAAAATTCTTTAAATATCATTTTTTTCAATCAAGTTTGTTGCGAACAATTTCCTCCATGATTTCGGAGTATTTCACTTGGAATGTGCACGCACTTTACCTTAGAACTTCATTAAAAATTAACCTGTTTGACAACTCTGTATTTCTTTGACATATCAACAATTTTTAAAAATATACAAGTTGTTTATTACAACAAATATTGTGAACAGTTCTAGTTAAATCCATTAAATACAAAAAACATTATGCTGAAATTTAAAAAAAGTGTATTTCGTTTGTGGAATCTTACAGTCAAAGATGAAACTTGTGTGATTTTGTCGGTAAGTTAGTATATCTAGATTATAGCTAGAATTAAAATGTAGGACATTTGTTTCGTCCTGGCCGGAACACGTCAACTGGGTGCTGATGAATTCAAGTGTTCATATTCACACAATGACTCAAACCCAATATCTTTCAGCTTAGGCGATAACGTTTTCTACTGGGCTACAGAGTTCAGATAACTAGTAACTTGTCCAACCATTATGGGATCATTTATTGGATAGATAAAGACATATAAATGAAGGAAACATTTATTCAAACGACGTTACTCACTAAGGCTATACAATCTTAAGGGTTATTTCCTTTCTATGTTTTAGATTCAGGTTACTGTCAATGAACCTGAAAAAGCCTTCTCTCGCAAGTTTTATTTTACATGATCTTAGCTCAGAGAGCTGAGAAGCAAAGTTTTATTTTACTGTATTTAATTTGTGGCCTCTGCAATTTTCCATTGTATTATAAACTACTGTATATTAAATAGCCATACTTACAGTTGCACAGAGTTAACAAATAACTACATCGAAGAGAATTTTTTATTGAGCTGTCTATATTATGTGTAGCGACACAATGAGCTTCTTTCTCTACTTGTTAGTGTTTGTATTTTCTTGTTTTTAATGATAAAATCGGATAAAGATTAGTCTTTGTTGGTATATGTGCACGCTTGGAAGATTCCCTTGTGATTACTTATGAATTTAATGAAGAACTCAGCTTCACAAACCTTTAAGCTAACATGACTTGACAAGTAAATAATCCACGGGCATTAGGAGAATTAACTGACTTTTTATGGTTGTTTATTTTTTATATAAGCAATCTTAAACTGATGGGTTAGGCCACAATTAAAGTGCTCAGTATGGGGTTGAATTTACCTAAGCTTACCAGAGAAAGTATCTCAGCCGTGCGTTCTCGAAACGCTTCCGAAATAACAAAAAAATACTACTCATGCCTTCAAATTAATAACCGTATACATTTTTAAGATATTTCATAATGACAAAGCAACATTTACCTTTTATATCACCATTCGATTGTACAAACAGCTGGCTATCATTACTGTGTGAAACGTCACTGAAATAAATAACTTAAAATGTAGTTTAGTGGAAACGTAACAGCACAGTAATTTATTCAATGAGAAACAGCTCAGCCATGGATCATTCATAATTGTGAGTTATTTCACTTGTATTTTATAATTCAATGTTATCATAGTTAGATATTTAATGACCTTGAGTTTATTTGCACTATCGTTTCCAGAAGAAAGTATGTGAAAAAACATAAGCCTATTTCACAGAATACTTCTAATTGTCTGTAATAAGTTTTGTGTTAGTGGTTTATCTCTTCACTTCCAAATATCGCTAAATGTAAAAAGAAGAAACACATCATAAGATGGGTAAAGTTTTAGGATTGTATTCCATTCATAACTCGACTCTTCAAATTATGATTTGTTTTCAGGAAATTTCAAGGCTCATATCTAACCACTAAATGATAAGTACGGTTCGATAATGCAATTTACATTTTACACTGAACAGTTTGAATGTCCGATCAAAGTCATAAGTTATGGTGACTTGTTAATTTACTTAACTTACAACAATCATGTCAGTCATTAAGTAACGTGAAGATAATTGGCGACGTCAAATATGAAATATATTCTTTGGAACTGTTTTCCATCTACTAGTAGTTCAAATGATAATCACACTTTTTCAGGAAGCTTATTTACTGATAGTGTCAAAATATCTCACCATATGGAATTTATTTGTTCATCACTATCTGTAGATAGTTTATACACTACTAGATTTATCAGAATGCATGTATTTGAACATGGTTATTCATCGCAATTGGGTTACAAGTTCATTTGGTTTAATAAACACCGTTTTGTTCATTTTATAAAGGTGTTTCTTCATCAGAAGATTCAAATATAGTGGATTATATCCAGTTAAATTCAACTTCCAACTGGTTTAATTCCCAAGTACAAAATAAATTTCCGAACCAGCCGATGTTTAGTGAAGACAACCACTTTCCCCTATGTCACTCGAATCCAGTAATTTCAGCAAATCAAGTTGATAACATCATGAATGAAAGTAGAAATCTTGAATCAAACAAAAAGGATGTTAAAATTAGATCGCTGAAATCGAAAATGGTGAAAAGAGTGTCATTGTCTAGTGAAGGTATTGAAATATCTACATCCAAAACAAACAACATTACTGCTAAACATAGAACTAAAGATTGCAATCACGTTGGTTATCATCATCATAACCAACATCACCACCTTCAGCAACAAAACTTACGTGATCGTAAACACAGGCGTAATCGAACTACATTTACAACTTTCCAACTACATGAATTAGAATGTGCTTTCGAACATAGTCACTATCCAGATGTATTGAATCGAGAAGAATTAGCTGCAAAAATTAGATTACCAGAAGTCCGCGTTCAGGTAATTTTAACTCATTATCATTGTTTGTTGAAATCCTATCACTCAATCCAAATCGACAGGTAAGCTTGAGGATGTATAAATAGTCAAGGTATATTAGGCGAATCTATGTATAAATATCGGATTTGAAATTATTTCTAAACAAGCAAATTATCAGTCATGTGAAATTTCACTGCTCTCTTATTTCTACCGATTTACCAGCCGACAAGTGACTTAAGAATAATTTAAGTGAACTCAAACTTCAATGTCCAGCTGTTTATACTCATTGATAATTGAGTTCAATTGGAAAAATTTATGAATATTCGTCAATATTAGAACGAACAGCTTAACAAAAATTGGGCGTTGAGTATAGATAAGTTGTTATGGTTCGTTATTGCTTGAATGCTATTACTGATGCGTCTTACTCGAACGGAACGAAGGATCAATGATTCAGCGACTCAATAGCTATTCTGGTTCGCTGTCCCCGGCTCTGCTAACCCGATCAAGAAGTCTGGGTAAGGTGTAGAAAGTGTATTCTACAGACAAACAGCAGATAACAAGTCAAGTCAAGCACACAATCAAGCATATTTATACAATTATTTACAATCGATATTGTCATAGAAAATTTTTAAACATTAATCAACGAGTTCATCAATTGACCTATTTGCGCATTTAATCGATAGTTCATTAATTGACCCCAATAAAAATATCTAACATTTAATCGATAAGATAAAATTTAAAAATATGAGTTTGGGGATCTATCGTCCCCAACACCCCTCCCCTTTTTAATAGCGGGCTTTCCTGGGGTTAACCTGCATCCTGACTGTTGCTCGCCGTTCTCGGATAGGCCACCGTCTGGGACGTGTTTCAGCTTGTTGTTGAGGTTTTTCTTGTGGTGGGGTTGCCGGTAAGTTAAATGTGTCTAGCAGGATGTCAAGAGGAATATTTGCTTCAGCTGATGGGCTGTCTGGGGCTAACCGTTTGCGTAACTGATTCCGATGGCGTTGCCACCTGTCACTGCCTACCTCAACTTCGTACATGACTCGGCCAACTCTTCTGACTACTCGCGCTTCTGTCCATGGACTATGGGTCGGTCTGTAATCACGGGAAAACACAGGACATCCCACTTCGTACGTGGATCGCTTTTCAAACTTTGTCCGTACTGGTGTCGGCGCATTATTTGGATGCATCAGGCTGTGGATCGTCTTCAGTCTTCTTCCCATTAGGGTCTCTGCTGGGGACATTCGCTCCGGCAACGTCTCATTTGGTGTTGTTCGATACACGTATAAGAAATTTTGCAACGCGTCTGCTGGCGCCCTCTCACCTTTTGTTTTAGTCAAGGCTCTTTTAAACGTATCCACAAACCTTTCTGCTTGCCCATTCGACTGCGGGTGGTATGGTGGCGAGCGTAAGTTTTTTATGGCTAGTCGTTGACAGAATGACTGGAATTGGCTTGAGGTGAACTGTGAACCGTTGTCAGATACAATGGCATCTGGTATACCATTTCGGGAGAAAATTTCTGTGAGGATCTGTATTGTTTTAGTTGTCGTTGGCGGTATGATAGGGTTGATTTCAGGCCATTTCGAAAGGGCGTCGACTACAACTAGATACATGGTTCCGTTAATCGGGCCTGCAAAGTCGACGTGTATTCTGGACCAAGGATGATCAGGTTGTGGCCATGAAACTGGTGGAACTTTGGCGTCCATTTTTGCCGCTTGCTGACACCGCATACATTTCCCAACCAATTCTGTTATATGTTGATCCATTGGCGGCCAATATGAATGACTCCTGGCTATGGATTTCATTCGTCTAATCCCCGGATGACCAAGGTGGAACTGTTTCAGCACTTTTGCACGAAGGGATTCTGGCACAACCACTCTATCTCCGAACATCAAGCAATCGTTTACAATGCATAGAGAATCCCGCCGCTGATACAGCTGTTTTATATCACCATCAAACTTCTTAGACGGCCAAACGTTGGTGACATAGCTCATAGTCCTGTTGATCATGGGATCGCTCTTAGAAGCATTTTGTATGTCCTTTGCAGATACCGGTAAAGTTCGTATTGCGGTCGTCAGATAACATTCGGCGTGGTCTTCCGCTAGCAGAGATGCGATTACCGTGTTTTCTTCAGCCGTCAACTGGTCACTAATGAGCCGTGATAAGGCATCCGCCTGACCGAATTGTTGAGTGCGTCGGTACTGGATCTCGAAATCATACCCCAAGAGTGCTAAAGCCCATCTCTGAAGACGATTTGCTGAATGAGCTGGAATGCCAGATTTCGACCCGAATATTACTAGTAAAGGCTTGTGATCTGTGAGAAGCGTGAATCTCCGACCGTACAGGAACTTGTGGAAACGGCGCACAGCAAACACAAGCGCAAGCGCTTCTTTTTCTATCTGGCTGTATTTTTTTTCTGCTGGGGTTAGTGTGCGGGCTGCATGCATAACGGCTTTTTCCGACGCATCCGGAAACTGATGGGAGATAACAGCGCCTAGGCCATACGCTGAAGCGTCTGTAGCTACGATGATCGGCATGGCTGGATCGTAGTGTGTCAACAGCAATTCCGAACTAATAATGGACTTCAGTTTACAAAAGGCAGTGCCACACTGTTTAGTCCAGTTCCAAGAGCTGTTCTTCTGCAGTAAGCTATTGAGTGGAGCGCGAATATCATGCATCGATGGAACGAACGCTGAGTAATAGCTGACAAGTCCCAGGAAGGAACGTAGTGCCGAGACTTTAGTGGGAGTGGGCATCAGTTTGATAGCTCGGATATTCTCAGGATCCGGCCTGCGGCCGTCGGCATCGAAAATGAACCCCAAGTATTTTACCGACTGCAAATAAAACTGGCATTTCTCTGGGCGCAACCGGAAACCGTTGTCACTGATGCGTTGCAGTACCAATGTCGTGCGTTCTCGTAGCTGTTCTAATGTTGTCGCTACAATTAAAATGTCGTCCAGATAAGCCGCGACTCCCGAGATACCTGATAGGATGATATCCATTAGTTGCTGGAAAATAGATGGTGCAGTTTTGACTCCGAAGGGTAGACGGTTATACTGGAACAAACCACGATGGGTATTGATAGTTAACAGCTCTCTTGATGCTTCATCTACTTCCACTTGCAACTAAGCATCAGCTAGATCCAGCTTAGCGAAAAACCTTCCCCCATTTAGCATGGTAAATAGGTCTGCGGGAACAGGCAGGGGATAGTGATGTTGTTCCAGAGCTGCATTGAGACCTGTTGAAAAGTCAGCACATATACGTATCATGCCGTTGGCTTTCTTAATAACCACGATAGGTGCTGCCCGTGCAGAGTAGGAAACGGGAGTAACAACTCCTTGTTGTTGAAGGCGGTTCAATTCTTCATCTATTGTTTGTAATGTTATAAGGGACAGGTCTCTTTGGGCGAAAAACAGGCTTAGCCCCAGTTTTCAATCGAAGTGTTGCTTTCATGACAGAGCAGCGACCCAATCCAGGTTGGAAAATAGTTGAAAACTGCGTTATTAGGGTCCTCGTATATAATTCGAAGTCATGTGGTTGTTGTCGCAGTTGGGGTTGTGATACCAGGTTGCATATGGTATTCAACGGGACATCAGCTAAATTTAAGTGATCAAAAAATCTAATCCGAGCAAATTTAGATCAGCTGGCGTTATGTAGCATACCCCAACAAATGCCAAATCACGGAAAGTAACTGTACATTCCATTTGTCCTAGCAGGTGAAGGTAATTACGACACGCAGTACGAGGCTTTTGCGTTGTATGCTGCAAGTTTGGGCTGCCCATTTTGATCCAAGTCTTACGAGAGAGGATAGTGACATCTGATGCTGTATCTATTTGCAATCTAGACGAATGCCCATTAATGTTAACAGTAATAAATTTTCTCTGACTTGGTGATGAGCTTTGACACGAAGATACTAAGCTCAATGAATTGGTGCGGGATCTAGGAAGGGTCTTTTTGGTATTTTTTGGATTGACTTGGAGTCTTCTTCCTCAGACAAAACCCATCCTTATGACCGATAACCTTACACTTCTTGCATCGATGTTGCTTAACTGGGCAGTTTCGAACGTAGTGCCATGCACCACATTGCCAGCAAGGAGCAGGAGGAGTTGCTTTAGTCTGTCGTCTCGAGCTGGAGTGAGATGGACTGGATTAAGCGGGGACGTGTTTGTTTTTGTGAGGTGTCTGTTGCACCGCTCGTACTTCAGATCGGCTAGACCCACCACTCTGGACCATAGAGGTGTCTCGTTGAAGAATAATGAGACGTTGATATTCATTAGCTATATCACTCAGGGTGAGTTTCGGCTCTTGATCCAAACGACTTAGTAGCCTTGTTCGTAAGTCACTGAACTTTTAGTGCTGTAGGCTGCAAATAAGGATCAGGGCTTTAAACTGATCTTCAGTCAAGGACTTTAACCGGAAGCGTTCGCATTCACGGTTGACGACGCCCACATGCGTAAGAAAATCATCATCTTCGTTCATAGTTAGCTTCAAGCAACGATAACGAGTATTAAACAGTGACGAGTTGTCGCCAAAATGTTGGCTTAATGTTTGAACTGTGTCTGCAAATGATCGGTCACGTGCGTTCAACGGCAGGATCAGATTGCAGTACTTGTCCAGCTCATTTGCACCCAGTTTACGAAGTAGCAACCGCACTTTCCAAGCATCATCTTGATTGGCGAAATCAAATTTAAATAGATCTTCATAACGCCTGAACCACATCTCAAAAGTATCATTAGCATCAGGATCGTAATGAAACTCAGCTATGCTATTTGCGATGCCATCTACCGATGGTGCCGTGGTTGAAATAGACGTGCTTGGCTGTAAAGGAGGTGTAACCTTGGTCTCCATCAACATTTGCATTAATTTCAGCTGCTGCTCAAGTAACAGTTCAAGTTTGGCAGGGTCTATAATTGAAAAACCATCGTCGCCAATTTGTTATGTTTCGTTATTGCTTGAATGCTATTACTGATGCGTCTTACTCGAACGGAACGAAGGATCAATGATTCAGCGACTCAATAGCTATTCTGGTTCGCTGTCCCCGGCTCTGCTAACCCGATCAAGAAGTCTGGGTAAGGTGTAGAAAGTGTATTCTACAGACAAACAGCAGATAACAAGTCAAGTCAAGCACACAATCAAGCATATTTATACAATTATTTACAATCGATATTGTCATAGAAAATTTTTAAACATTAATCAACGAGTTCATCAATTGACCTATTTGCGCATTTAATCGATAGTTCATTAATTGACCCCAATAAAAATATCTAACATTTAATCGATAAGATAAAATTTAAAAATATGAGTTTGGGGATCTATCGTCCCCAACATAAGTCATTATATATGAAAATTACACTTGAAATAATCTCGACCGCTGAGATTATTTCAAATGTAATTTTCATGTATAATGTTTTTACTCATGTCTTAGAAAGATACTTTCCATTTTGCAGTTTTGAATCACAAAAATTTCAACAATCCTTACAACATATCATATTTTTTATTTTGTTTAATATGTCGCTCAATTCCGTGGATTAGTTGGAGTTAGATATTGACGCCGTTCGTTGCCGGCTCAGTGGTTTAGAGATTAAGCATTCGCACGCGGGACTGGTAGGTCCTGGGTTCAAATCTCTCGAGGTGGGGTTGTGGATGCGCATTGCTGAGGAGTCCTATAATAGGACGAAATGGCCGTCCAGTGCTTCCAAGTTTTCCATGGTGGTCTAACTTCAAATGAATTATGATCCCAACTAATACGATTACTATAATATCCACAGAACCCCCTCCGATACTAATATTCATACTTAGTTATACTTCATTATTCTTCAGCCTTCATATTGGTTTTTATTTAGTAAGACTAAATTTAGTGTATTTATTATTTATTTCTTGAAGTATTTATTTTACCGATAAAGTGATATGAAATAGAATGAATTGGACTTGTAAGTAAATTAGGCTATTCACGTGGATGAATAAATATCATACTCATTTCAAACTGTCTCTGAAAGTAGTCTATTTTTGTTTACGTGATATAGCTCCCTGTAAAAAGGTGCCTACTAAATAGAATCGTCTAACTTTAAAATAACTAAATATACTGTTATTGGTTCCTAGGCATTTTATATTAAGTGCTACAGTATTAGTTAGAAAAGTCTTGGATATAGTTATTCTGTGTGATTCTTAACTGTCCCTAGATCTTATATGACTTAAGTGAACCTTGGATTCAGCAAAGCAACACTACATTAGAGTAATAGTCGAATTCTTGAAGATGTTTTGATGGCTTTGGTGATACTGTGAATTATATCTTATATATACTGTCTTCTGTAATCACTTGTCAATGATAAATTAATTTATATTAGTTTGCATTTACGTGATTCAGGTTTGGTTTCAAAATAGGCGGGCTAAATGGAGACGTCAAGAAAAACAAGAAGCTATCACTCATACGAAAAATCTTGAAGATGCCTTACCATATTTGAAAAAACAAAATAATGTGTCCGCTGGAATAGCCACAATTAATTCAGAAACACAGTTATCAAGCATATATGATAAAGAATATTCATCAAAAATTTCTAAACTTGAGTCCTTTTTTCGCGAAACCAATAGGTCACTGAACAACTTTCCATCTTGTGTATATGAAACACCGTTATCGAATTCTACTCAAACATATGATTTGATATCAAAGTTCATTGATCCATTACAATCCGTTCTTATTCCAAATGATCATAGAACGTCTTACGTCCTAAGTGAGGATCGCTGATGAAATGGACTGTGCAATTTCGAGTTTCTTGTCAAATAAGTCAAACAATTTTTTTGAGACTACTAAAAATTCCAATATTTTCTTATTAATTGTCTGATTTGAACTCGGAATTACTTTTATTTCTCAGTTTTCATTCAACAGTTTCTATCAACCATACTTAATATTTCTCGAAGGTATTCAGTACTCTTCATTCTATAGTAATTTTTAGCTCAATTTTCGGGAAGATTTATAACGTTAATTATCGGTTCAATTGATATAATTTCCAAACTAATCAGTCTAACGATTTGTAACTATCATTTTTAACTCTCAGTGTACGTCACTGAATGTACATTCTTGGTACTTTGACGTTTATCATAATGATGTATGAAAAGGAGGTCGTACTTTTACGTGTGAACGCTAGTATTTTCCCTGATAATTACTTTCCTTTTTTTCCTTCTGTTTTCTCTTCATTTATTGTTAATATGAGTCAACCAATAAAATAAAAGTAATTTTCAGAAGATTCTCCTAAATATATTTTGTAAATTTCTATTAAGAATTACTGACCAGTGGAGTTAGTCGATATAGGAGTGATGCAAGTACCCACACTTGATACTGAATGGTATCATGATATATCACAAGCTGCTTAGAGTTGAGTTGTATAGATTCTCACGGTTCAACGCAAAACTGAATCTTATAAAGATCGTCACAGATCGTCCCTGAGTTCGATCTGGTGCATAGTCTGGGCATGCACTACCAAGAATCCACGAATCAAGATCGATCGCTTCCCTACTGCTCACTGGCATACTATGGTGCCCTTTCGTCAACTAGCCTTCATAAAATCACGTAAATAAGTTATTGACTGGCAAGTTATAGTACGTAATACAATGAAATTCTGAATCTAATCTTTTCACCAAAGATCTCAATAAGTAAAAAATCTAAAGATTTATATGTACCTTTATTAAAGCCATTCACAACCTTTCTGTGCGAGATACGTTTTGGCAGAAAAGTTGAACGACAACCAAATATTGTAACGAAATATAACCGCCTACTAGGTAACATTGCAGTTGAAGAGCCTCACACTTGCTTGTAAATTCTGACTGAGTGTTAGTTGTGAGAATGCTTGAAAACGGATTACTGATAAGACTACTTTGAATAATCACACTGTTTTTAATAGAGGAGACCGAGAACATTAGTATGCTTGTAGACAGTAACAATTATTTTACTATATGCGATATGGTCTTAACTAGCAAAATGAAAATAATTTTTCCTAATAACATACCTCTTATGTTTCATAGATTTGATATCTTGCGGAGTTTGAAACTTTTTCGGGTGTGACAGTCGCTTCAGATTTTTATAAACAGTTGGACGATCAGTCTCAATAAAACTGAAAGTAGGTTCTTAGTGCTTGAGCATAGAAATATATATAGCTCTCGTCTATGCTAAATTGAATATTGTTTAAATCCTCTTTTAGATTTTTACTGAGAGAGGTGACTGATGTATTAATGAAAGATTTATTATCAATAAGCTTTAAAAAAAGCCGTTGACAATCAAGTTGATTTTTCTGAACTGTGAATCGAGAGTAAAAGTGATGATCACTAAATTCTGATCACAAAATAATTTTCGAGCAGGATACATAAAATAAACCAAAGAAACTAAAACGTGGTATTAAGTGGTTGATATCTAAAAGTTTACAACTCAATTAGAAAACCTTGAGAGTAATGATTACTTCAGTTACCCAGGGGCAAAGTTATGAGTGAGAAATTCCTTGATATTTACTGTCCAGTATATTGAAGGATAATATATGTTGGGAAATTTGAACCACTTGTTGAATTCTTTTAAGAGTGAGCTTATGCAAATAGTTGTACAGAGCTTGAATTATACATGGAATTAACAGAATTCTACATCAACCAAGCAGAATTACAGAGATGAAGGAGTTAAGAATGATACTTATATTCGGTACAATGTATTTAAAATCCCTTTTATTCTGATAACTTTATAGAAGGTTTTGCTATTTTTCCAACACCACCAACCACAAGAAGTATGAGGTAGAAATATTGTTTAATAAAAATTATTTGTGCTAAATAGTAAGTAAAATTAACTTCAGAATTAGGGCAATTGTTGGTCTAGTGGTAGAGAGATACATAAGGAATAAATTCCCTATTCCTAGACAACCTAGATTGTATTAGAAAAAAGCAAATTGTGAAGAAAATCACCAACCTTTTCTTAGCGTTTCAAGAATTTCACATTAATGAACAAACAAAAATAAGTATGATAAAAAATGGGAAGAGTGAAGTTTCTTGCTTAACTTCACTTGAAATAAAGTTATTTTTCTGGTTGGTTGTTTGTCTTTTTCAGCAGTAATCATCGGCTTAAAGAGTTACAGTTGCACGAGGATGAGGGGTACAGTTACTGTGTAAAATAAAAGGTCTATCAACTGATCTTTAGACCTATTAATACATTCAACTCAATGAATTTGGAAGTGTTAACTGTGTGTTGGTATAAATAAACAAAATGGGTTTATAAGCAAAGATGGATGATGGATAACAGTGGGATCTAGGACGCGCGTTTCGTCCTATTTGAGACTCGTCAGCTGGATGTACGTGTATCTCAGAGTTGATGTTTACTCAAAAATAGTAGCACATGAAATCTTGATAAAAATACTGTATTTTTGTGAATTATAACTGCTTGGTGGTTACTTCAATATTAGAGCGTGTTGAACAGATGAAATGAGAGATAAAACCAATTTGATGAAATTTTTATTAAAGTTTGAAATCATCTAACGCTGAACGATTTACAAGTCTCATGTGCTAAGAATTAAAAAGTAGTCAACTGAAACAAGACAAATATGAATAATATCAGAAGGGGTTTGTGGAGATTTTTAGAAATTTTCACAGATTGAAATTATGAGTCAGTTGAAGCTAGACCACCATTGAAAACATGGAAGCACTGGACGGTCGTTTCGCCCTAGTAAGACAAAAAAACTATCTCACCAGAAAAGGTCAAGTTCACAGTAGGCAGTAGTAACTGTTTCCAAAGAATGAAATGAACCAAAAATTTGCCATATTTGATATACTTCTTGACCACAAACCAAAGGTTGAGTCTTTTTATAAACTCCTAAAGTACATTACAGCCTAAATTTTCATCTAATAGTACATTATCAGACTGAGATATGATGCCAGGTATAACTTATATAATGTATTGGTTGTAATTAAACGACCATAAATCCATAGATCTGTTCAAAACAAAAGGTCCAGTAAGAATTCAACTGGCAATTTAATAATGAATGTAAATATCTGTTAACGTCCATGCTCCTGATACTACTAATAATCCTTACACTGTTGACTAATAAACACAGCACAAGCTAGAACTTTGAATACTATACCTCAAAAGACACTAGGGACATTTCGTGATTTTATTGTTAAAACTTACAACATTAAATCCAATATTCCTCTGTACGTTCCGAAATTATTAGATTTCAATTCTGTTATAAGGTAAATAGGAATTCCGCCGTTGATATGACATATACTTCTGATTATTCGATGGTGTAGTTGACAGACTTAAACTGATGACTCATGAGTTTTTAGCTAAAAATATCAGGATGTCGATTCTTAGTTTTAAAATTAAGGAGTATTCTAAGTAGAAACGTCTTTTTTTACTCATAAAGACTTACTTTTACTTACTTACTTACTTACGCCTGTTACTCCCAATGGAGCATAGGCCGCAGACCAGCATTCTCCAACCCACTCTGTCCTGGGCCTTCTTTTCAAATTCCATCCAATTCTTGATCATTTTTCTCATGTCTATTTGTAGTGGTAAATAAATCCCCAAAATAAATAGCTCTGTAAGTTTTCGACATTGGATGCTGGCCATATGTTTTAGTGGACTCATCTAGCTGAAGGCGCTCAGTCATGCATCCGCACCAGATCACGTGTGGTAACGCTGTGCTCAACATCTACCGCAATCGCTAGCCAGATTAGATCAGAGAATTCCGATATATTGGTAATCGCCAAATACACTCTTCCCATCTCCTCGACTCTGTCTTTTGATTTCTCTGGGTGGGAACGAAATATATTAGGTGTTACTGGTAAAAGCGTTGTCAAGCACTGAATACCTGTCACATCCTTCATTGGTGAGCCCGACGTGATCTGGTACACCTAATTGCAACTGTGAGTCTGTTCCTTTTTGCGATTTTTATATATTATTGCCTTAGTTTTTATTTTTTACACATTGTGATTTTTTTTCGTGTTTTTTCTTGGATATATATATATATTTTTTCCCCTCGTTCATTATCGTACTTCATATATCATCATGACCGAACAGACTGCTAAAGTATTTAAGATTAAGACCGTGTCCCCAACTTCGTTTCAACTGATGCCTTTCTGGCCCGACAACATCGAAGCCTGGTTTTGCTAAGCAGAAGCCGGCTTCTGCGAGCACGGCGTGATCGACACACGTGCACAATTCCTCGCAGTAGTCAAGGCAATACCGCGGGAATTCAACAGGTACGTAACACCTAGTATCATTACTAGTGATGTTTCCGATCCTTACGAAATCTTAAAACGCTCGATTCTTAAACGAGGAGACCTAACCGATCGGATGTGACAATGAGAGTTCGCTACCTCGTCGACACTGGCGCAGAAGTTAGCGTTCTCCCGGCGAATTCCAACGACCGACTTCACGAATCCACCCTAAACTTACAGGCGGCAAACGGAAAACCGATCGCTACGTATGGCAAAAGGTACGTCTACCTTAACGTGGGTTTACGCAAACCCATCCACTGGATCTTCGTTGTTGCTGATGTATGTATGCCAGTTATTGGTATGGACCTTCTACAACACCATAATCTGAACATCGATACGCGCAAATGGAGGCTAGTAGACGGAAACACTAATTTGTCCGTTTGCGTAACTTCTTTTACTGGTTGCAGATTATCTCCAGTCACAATTAAGCATATGATAGACCCACTTTATCAGCCACTTCTCGATAAGTATCCTGGGATACAACAAACTCAACCGAGATCACAGTGTGTAACCAGCAAAGTTACACATCACATCACGACTACAGGACCACCTGTATTCTCTAAAGCCTTTCGGTCTAAGGAACGCTGCTCAAACATTCCAAAGATTCATAGACGACGTTTTTCGAGGTCTCAACTTCGTACATGCGTATGTTGATGACTGCCTAATCGCAAGTCCGGACAGAGAATCACATCTCAAGCATCTGGATCTTGTTTTTGAACGATTACAAAAACATGGCATTACTGTAAATGTTCAGAAATGCTAAACCGGGACCGACTCGTTAGACTTCCTAGGACACACTATCGATGCTCAAGGCATTCGACCCCTTAGGACCAAAGTGGCGGCCATTCTGGATTACCCAGAACCGACCACCGTCAAGCAATTACGCACGTTTAACGGCCTGGTAAGTTTCTACGGACGCTTCATACCGACATGCGCATTACTTATGAAACCTCTTACGGACTAACTTCGTGGAAATGCGAAATCCATTAATTTGGACGACACCGCACGAAACGCATTCTCCACAGTTAAGGAACTCATCGCTAATGCAACAATGCTTGCACATCAGGACACCCGAGCACCCATTAGCATCGCAGTAGACGCATCCGACTCAGCAATCGGAGGAGTCTTACAACGATGGGTTAACAACTCCTGGCAGCCATTAGCACTTTTCTCTAGACGGTTGCTAGACACTGAATCGAGGTACAGCACACTCGGTAGGGAACTCCTAGCTATGTATTGTGCTGTACGGCATTTCCAACTCTATATCGAAGGTCGTGAATTCACTCTTTTCACTGACCATAAACCACTCACCTTCTCTCTAAGCTCTCCTTCAGACAAGTATTCTCCCCGTGAGTCGACAACTGGACTACATTTCGCAGTTTACTTCAGACATTCAACACATCTCTGGAGCAAACAATGTAGTTCCTGAGAATTCTATATTGTACCAAAATATAATATTGAATAAAGCCATTAATAATAATAAATATAATAATAAATTATCTCGCATAACTTCCTTGAACAGTTTCCAAGGAATCAACCTTCTGAAACTCGCCGAGCTTCAAAAAGAAGACACTGATCTTCAGCACGAGTTATCGTCTACAACCCTTAAACTACGCATCAAACAGATGGAAACAAGTAAGGAAACCTTACTTTGTAACACATCTACAGGTAGGGATCGCCCAATCGTGCCGAAACATTATCGACGCAATGTCTTCAATACATTGCACAAACTTTCTCATCCAGGCGTTCGTACAACCGTCAAGCTTATAGCAGAACGGTTTGGCTGGCATGAATAAAGACGTGAGGAGTGGGCACGCTCCCAAGTAAGCTGCCAAAAACCTAAGGTTATCAGACACAATAAATGTCCCTTAGGCTCATTTAAAACTCCCGATGCTCGTTTCGACCATGTTCATCTGGATTTGGTAGGACCTTTACCAGATTCAAATGGATACTCTTACCTCTTAACCTGCGTAGACCGTTTCATTCGGTGGCCAGAAGCAGTACCTATCAGGGACATCACTGCTGAAACTGGCCTGCGCCTTCGTCAAACGATGGGTAGCAAACTTCGGCTGCCCTTCAACCATCACTACAGACCGCGGACGTCAGTTCGAATCTGAACTTTTCCGTCGTCTGACCACACTTTTAGGAATCACTCGCTTCCGAACGTCTGCCTACCACCCACAAGCAAACGGGTTGGTAGAACGTTTTCATCGACAACTAAAAGCTTCACTGTAAGCCGCAAACGTCTCACAGTGGACCGACGCTCTTCCTTTCGTCTTACTAGGTATCCACAATGCAGTAAAAGCTGACATTGGATACACTGAGGCTCAACTGGTTTATGGAACGACACTTCGACTTCCAGGGGAATTCGCGGATCCCTCATCCTCTTCATTGAACATGGATCCAACCTCCTACACGAACAGGCTTACAAACGCATACGAAGGACCTTTCAAAGTTCTTCAACGCGAACCGAAGTACTATATAATCGATAAGAACGAAACCAACGATAGCATCAACATCGATCGACTCGAAGCAGCGTATTTAGAGGGAAATCCTGTCTACGTCGATTTTCCTTCGGAACAATCGAACGACACGACTCCGACACTTATAATACTTCATCCAACAGCCAACACGCACGATGATGCTTCGACAGTATCTGGAAATAAACTTAAAACAACGCGTTCATTTGGCCGTGAGGATTCCTTGTGAGGGCTTGTCTTGTGACGCAGTTGGGTGCTTTCCTCAGTGTGTCTTATCCACTACCAGCACTTCTTCCTGATTTCTTCCTCCACTGGAATCTGGTTTGTTCCATCCCACAGTAGGTTGTTGCTAATAGTGTCCGGTCAACGGATCTAAAGTATTTTGCGTAGACAACTGTTAACAAACACCTGTATCTTCTGGATGATGGCTTTCATAGTTCTCCAGGTTTCTGCCCCATACAGTAGAACTGTCTCGACATTTGTATTGAAAATCCTAACCTTGGTGTTGGTTGACAGTTGCTTTGAGTTCCAGATGTTCCTCAGTTGTAACTATGCTGCTCTTGCTTTGCCGATCCGCGCCTTCATAAAGACAGATGTCAATTAATTATATTCGTTGATACAGTTCGACTTTGTCTGGCTCTATTAAATTTCGCTTATTCGCCCTGCATAATTTCACTGGAGTAGGGAAACTTTGAATCGTTAGCAGCGCCGGAGCAAGTGTATGATTTAAGTACCTTGAATTTACTGAGTTTAATGTTATAGGCTTTTATCTGGGTAATTTATTGGTGACATTTTTGACGTAACTAGCTGCACAATATTTACAAGGAGTTAATTGTCAGTTGTTTTTCTTCCACATATAGTTGAACACTGTTGACTTCATCTTTTCATTCTGTCTCAATAATCTTATCAACCATGGAATAGTACTTTGAATTTCGGATCACTGCTAAACCAGCCCACCCGTTAAGTAGTAGCTTACAATAGTTTTGACGATTAGCGGTTGTATATTCTCATTTGGGCTTTGAAGTGAAAAATTAACCCATAAATCTTCAAGTGCAAAGTGTCATTACTTTAAGAGATATCGTTCTTCATGGTGTCAGAAAAAGAGTTCAGAAAGGGTTATGTGATTATTGAATAATTGGGTTAGTCTTATTTTAGTTTGGGGTATTGGATAAAAAGTTTTCTCTTTTACATTTGGCTGCACGCTGATGATATATATTTATCACGCGAACTATGAAAATTGATCTGACAGTAGTTGAAAAGCGTTAAAGATAAAAGGGTAGGCATACAATCGTTCAATGTACAAGAAATAGACGAATTCTACACTAGGTAGCAGTTCAAGTAAATGTTCACAGTTGAATCAAACTTCTACTGCTACGTCGATGGAAAATCCATACGAAATTTATAACATTGAGTTACTATAAAATCCATAAATAGTACAAATAATAGGAGACACATGATAACGTCTTGTGGCATATCGCGTTTTATGAACTCCCATTTGAATACCGCTCCATTTACACCAGCACTTTAACCTTCTCCCAAAAGTATTAGTTGGACGCATTTTCTAGTGCTCCCATTGTTTTAAAGTTCATAAACATATTCATAAACAGTAATCGAAACCCAAGCAACAGCATTGCTGATATCTGTGGGTATTTAATAATTGCATGATTACAGATTACATAGATCCACTGATTTCATAGCATTCTTTAAAGTTGTGACGAAATTTTCCGCTAAACAATTAGATTGAAGATGTTGTGGAGTCATAGATGGATGACGGCGTCCCATATAGTTAAAACAGCTGTTAAAACCTTTTTTGTGAAGTGGGTTCCATTATCAATTACCAGTACATCGGATATCCACGGACGACTTTCCTCCTAATTCCTCATTAGGTACACCTTCTTATAAGGCTATTCGTGATTACTCACATTTTATATTATATCTCGAGGTCAAAACGGAGTGGTTAGTTTATAACGTGACACTGCAGTATGGAAGAAAACTGTCTGAAACTGGTGTCTGTTGGTTCATCGTCACTCTCTGCCTGCCATCCTAGAATCATTTTTTAATGTTATTCATAAAAGTGAGGTGGGTTAACCTAGATGAAAGCAATGCTATTTTAACCAAACAGTACCTTATTTAAGATAGTAGTCCTGTTTACTTGTCTGTCCGTCTAATTATCCTTATTTTCCTATGTTTTTCACAATATTATTACCATAGTGTACAAATATTTGGGCTATTGAAATGAATAAATAAAAAATCTCACTGAAGTATCACAGTGGAGCATGGGATTATCTGTTCAGACAAACAAAGGCTCTCAACATTCAATATGAGATAATAGGGAATATAACGCTTATAAAAAATAAGGAAGTGAATGAATATTTGAACAATACTGTTTTGGCATATGCTTGGTTGTTTGGGGTCGACTCTTAACCAACCAACTCAAGCTGTTACATTAGCTTCCCCCTAGAATCGACTTCCATAGGAACGTCGGTTCGACTAACCGATCTTTCGAAAACACCTTAGTTCTATTTCTCATCCCAAGGGAAAATTATCAACTCGCTCACTATTTGACTTACAATCAGTGACGACTAACGCTGTCAACGATAGTCCATGGTTGTCTCCTCATTTACTAGCTTGTCATCTTATTTTGTGGCATGTGATCTCTTCTACAACTATCGCTGACGGTTTGCTGAGTGTTTTCAAGAGAAAGAGTGTGAGAATGTAGAATAAGAATATCTGAGGAAGTGCCGCGAGCGGGCTACCCAACACCATATTGGTGAGGTACGATTTTTCCATGCTCAGACCGGCTATCAGGTGTTTACTCACCTGCCTCTTGAGTCGCCCTCAAGTAAAAAGTAAAGAAGAATCTACTTCGAAGGTAATGGTGAAAACCAATCAAACCTGAAGAACTGCTCCACTGCCTGCATAAAATAATAAGATACAAAATGGAAATACATAAATATAATTGATAATTGTTCGGTTCCACGTAAGTGATTGGCCTCCAGAAAGGATTGGTATTCTGGAAGGAAATAGACATAGCGTAGCCATCTTGTGTACGAAAAGGTATGAAAACAAAGAAAGATACTTTTTTATAATGCATATATGTAAAAGTGTAAACTTGCTAGAAGTTTGACTCATTGTCAAACTCGATCAAATGTATGACCTTGGGCCTATGACGACCGCCTTTTATAACCAGGTACGTAACCAAGGGTGCATAATTGTACTCCACAAAACGGAAAAGAATATACGGCTAAGGAGGAAAAAAATTGTGTAGATTATGAGGATCAAGTACAGTTGTGTCAAATACTCTTTCCTGGCTTGATCTAAGTATGTTTGATATATTGAAGCAATATTTCGTCAATTCATCCAAGTAACGAATTTGTCTGCACCTTAGAAGTGTGTAAGTCCTATTACTTATTAGTATTATGAATGATCAGTCGGTAAAAGGAAAAACTGGAAGCACTGGACGGCCGTTTCGTCCTAGTGTGGGACTCCTCAGCAGTGCGCATCCACGATCCCGCACCCCGCGGGATTCGAACCCAGGACCTACTGGCTTCGCGCCTAGGCACTTAACCATTAGACCACTGAGCCGGCATCCAATGGTGTTAGTGTCTAACATCAACCAATCCACGAAATTGCGCGACCACCTTCCATTGTACTGAGGTAGATACCTGTCTCTACCCGACACGGATTAGCTCCACTGGTCACGACTTCTCACTAGAACTCCGAGAATTCCCTCACGAATCTAGTCACTAGTGAGCACATGTAATTATCAGTATGGGGGTTGTGGAGATTGTTAAGTTTTTGGTTGAGATCATGAATTAATTGACGTTAGACCACCGTTGGAAACCTGGAAGCACTGAACACCATTGGATGCCGGCTCAGTGGTCTAATGGTTAAGTGCTTAGGCGCGAAGCCAGTAGGTCCTGGGTTCGAATCCCGCGGGGTGTGGGAACGTGGATGCGCACTGCTGAGGAGTCCCACACTAGGACGAAACGGACTTCCAGTGCTTCCAGGTTTCCAACGGTGGTCTAACGTCAATTAATTCATGATCTCAACCAAAAACTTAACAATCTCCACAACCCCCATACTGATAAAAGGAAAAACTGCAGTGTGGTCTAATGGCTAGGCACACGGTCCAGCATTCAGGAGGGCAGAGTTTCGAGTGCGTGGGGCCCGCGTTTTTGTTCACCAAAACCCCCTTCAATACGATGTTTGTTGGCCATAAGTCGCTCAGATATGAAAGATAACAGGAGGACGGATTGATATGTCAAAGTGCCATATTGGAACAGTACAAGTTCTTTGTTTGTATTGATAATAATACTATAGAAAAAACGGCGAGACTAATTTAGCGACGAGTCAATCAGAAGCGTTTGAGCGATTTCAAGGTCACGGAGCCAAGTTCAACACGCGATGCTAACATACGGTCGGTTCACAGCGGATTTTAGAGAGGAGGTGATTAATGAGAGGTTAAAACAGATGGGACGGCGAAACTTTAATTTAGGGACGAGCCAATGAGAAGCGTTTGAGCAATTTCGATTATTAGCCAATCAGAAGACAGTATAAAGTAAAAATATATTACAAGAAAGTAATGAATTACAGTGGATATTCTTCTTGTACATGATTTAAAAACTTGTAGAGGTTTGGTAAAGGCTCAGAAGTTCTGAATTCATAGTGCATATTGTATAGAAACTCGTCCATAGGGTTAGGGTTAAGGGTTAGGTTAAGGTTAGGGTTTAGGGTTAAGGTTAGGGTTAGATTAGGGTTTAGGGTTAGGTTAAGGTTAGGGTTAAGATTAGGGTTAGGTTAGGGTTAAGGGTTAGGTTAAGGTTAGGGTTTAGAGTTAGGGTTAGATTAGGATTTAGGGTTAGATTAGGGTTTAGGGTTAAGGTGAGGTTAGGGTTAGGGTGCTAACATGCGATCGGTTTACACCGGATTTTAGAGAAGAGGTGTATTTTGTCAGGCTACAACCCCATTCTAACCATAACCCTAAACCCTAACCTCTAAAATCCGTTGTAAACTGGTCGCATGTTAGCACCCTAACCCAACCTTAACCCTAACTCCTAACTTTAACCCTAATCCTAGGCTACAACCCTAACCACTAAGCCTATGAACGAGTTTCTATACCATATGCATATTGAATTCAGAGCCTCTGAACATTTATCAAACCTTAACAAGTTTTTAAATCATGTAAAAGAAGAATATTCACTGTAATTCATTACTTATAATATATCCTCACTTTATGCTGTCTTCTGATTGGCTAATAATTGTCAAGGTCACTTAAGATTCGTTCAGAGGTCGTCGCTAAATTAGAGTCTCGACAAAAAAACTACAAGTTTGGTAGATTTCCATTTTGTTATAATTAAACCAACGAGAAAAAAAGTATATATATAAGCTATTGACATAACATGTCTTTTTTATAACGCTAGTGTTAAGTTCCAGGATTTTGTATGGACCACTAATAATAATTGGTTTAACGTTAACATAGCCACGATAGTCATATCGTCAGTTCAATGTTATGATTACTTAACAGTTCCTTTATAAGTTGTGTTAAAAATTAGGTATGTGGAATCAATGCGGCTAACATAGTAACCTTACAGTAACGCACTGTACTATATCTTCACGGTTATTGATTCTTAAATGTCAGAAATTTAAAAGAAAATTTGAATATTGCCAATAAAGATGGGTTATATGATCACACTGAAACGCATGCTGCAGGAAAACTGGTTAAGTCATTACGTAAGTTTCCTAAACATGAAAAAAAAAATGATGAGAACTTTAATAAGTACTTGACCATGGTTTAATCCAAAATGTTTTGTCTAGAAAACCACTTATTAATAGTAGTATTAAGCGTATCAGGCTACTAAACACATCTTCGACCGAAAACTTTCAGAATTAGTTCATATGGTATATATGTATAGCCAGTCTATGTGAAAAATGTATATAGATATATAAGAAGTACAGCCAACATAGTTAATTAACCAGAAAAAGAAATTATAAAACTCGCCTGGGTTGCTTTTTGAATTCGTTGTATTTGCCAGTGATAGTTGTATGAGTTTAATTAAAATCCGCAGCCATCGTTTCGGAATACCTAGCTTATGTGTCCAGTATTTAAAAAAAAATTTAACATAACACTTATATATCAAAGGCAAAAGGTCTGGGGAGTTGTAGGTGAGGCGGAATGAGGAAAAAATTATTTTTAAGTAGATGCAGGGTCTGATCAGCTACGTGGTCAGATTTTATCCTGCAGCCGAAACTGTCAACATCCTTGACTGACTAATTGGATGTGCCCAGCGAACAGTTTTAGTCATTTGTAAAGATTTATCATCTTTACGTTTCGATTGCGTGATGGATTTGTCAGTTAAACGATCTAACAACACATATGGTGGTTCATGATCTAGATAAGCCGGCTTTAGCCTATCAATACTTACTGTGTCGATGTTTCCAAGTTTTTCCATCACGAAATATTTAGATTTTCTTGAGACGACTTTGAAAGGACCTTCAAATGGAGGACTGAGTGGTGCTTTTATTTTGTCACATCTTATCCAGACGTGCGTGCAATTGCTTAGGTCTTTAGGTACATATACGGCGCGCGATTGTTCGCGAGTACTAATTGGCTTAAGTTTGGACATATGGTCCCGTAGTTGATCTACGTAATTTTCTAAATTATGTTTTTGACTGTTAGTATTAGGGTTAATAAATTCACCTGGTAGTCTCAGAGTTGTTCCGAAAACCAGTTCCGCAGCTGAACACTGTGCGTCAGTTTTGACAGATGTTCGTATTCCCAACATAACTAACGGTAGGAATTCTGTCCACTGATTGGGGTTTGAGTGAGATATAAGGGCTGTTTTTAGCTGACGGTGAAAACGTTCTACCATCCCATTAGCCTGAGGATGATATGCAGTGCAGCGTATCCTATTGGAGCCTAGAAGTTTAGCCAAGTTATTAAATAGTTCGGATTCGAATTGCGCTCCTCTATCCGTCGTTATTGTTATGGGTGTACCAAAAATGGTTACCCAGTTCTGCATGAAGACTTTGGCTACTGTTTCCGCTGTGATGTCCGCTATCGGGATGGCTATAGGGAATCTGGTAAATCGATCTATGCATGTAAAAAGATAATTAAAGCCGTTTGAACGTGGTAAAGGACCTACCAAGTCGATATGCACATGGGCAAAACGTGCATCTGGTTGCGAGAAAACACCTATGGGTGAATTTGTGTGACGATTAATCTTTGATTGTTGGCATGCTGAACACTCTCTAACCCATTTGTGTACATCCTTCTGTAAATTCGGCCATATATATCTGGCATTGATTAGTTTTGTTGAAGCTTTCGCGCCAGGATGAGACAAAGAATGAAAGTTATTATATATCAACTTTCGCATATTTTTGGGAACGTAAGGTCGCGGCATTGCCTTGGTCGTGTCACAATAAATTAGAATACCATCGATAGGTGATGGGAATTGTTTTAAATTAAGAAATGAATTGTTTGTTTTAAGTAGGTTTTGTAATTCTAGGTCCTGCTCTTGTTCGTGTCTTAACGTCTCGAAGTTTACTGTGGACTGCTGTAGCACGTTCATTTCTAGCCTAGATAAAGCATCTGCCGCCTGATTGTCCTGACCTTTGACATGTCGGATATCGCTTGTAAACTGTGATATATAGTCAAGGTGTCGGACTTCTCGAGGTGAGTATTTATCGGCTCTCGCTTTTAATGCATTCGTCAGTGGTTTGTGATCCGTAAAGACTATAAATTCCCTACCTTCTAACATGTGTCGGAAGTGTTTAATGGTCAGGTAGATTGCAAGAAGTTCTCGCCCGAAGGTAGAATACCTTGTTTCGGCTGGAGCGAGTCTTTTTGAGAAGAAAGCAATTGGTTTCCAGGCGTTTTTAACCAGTTGGTTAAGGGTACCGCCTACTGCTTTATCTGAAGCATCCACCATCAAAGCAAGTGGGGAAAGAGAATTCGGATATATCAACGTAGTTGCTTGAGCCAGTTTATCTTTAAGCTGTTTAATAGCTTCGACGGCGTCTGAAGACAGTTTGAATTCTTTTGGTTTTCCTTTAAGTGAATCTGTCAAAGGTTGCATTAATTGTGCACAACCTGGTATGAATCTGCGATAAAAGTTAATTAGGCCTAGAAAACTTCTCAGTTGTGTTAGAGAACTAGGTACGGGGTATTGTTTGATGGTATCCACTTCTTTTTTTATAGGTTTAATCCCTTCTGGGCTTATTGTGTGACCGAGAAATTCTAAAGCTTGAACACCGAAAACACACTTTGATGTATGTTTATTCCATGTTCATCCAGTCTTTTCAACACTGCTTGTACATGCTGTTCGTGTGATTGCAAATCGGGGCTGGCAATTAACAAGTCGTCTATATACCCTTGCGCAAATGGCATATCTCGAAGTAGGTTATCTATGAATCTTTGAAATGTCTGTACCGCATTTCTCAGGCCGAATGGCATGCGTACAAACTCGAATAAGCCAAAGGGTGTAGTAATAGCTGTCTTGTGAATATCTTCATCAGCCACCGGGATATTGTGATATGCCCTGACTAAGTCAATTTTAGTGAATATGTTCATACCCTGTAAACCGTTTGTGAAATCTTGGATATGAGGTATTGGGTACCTATCTGGTACGGTTTGACGGTTTAGGGCTCTGTAATCCCCGCACGGTCGCCAGTCACCTTCATTCTTCTTTGGGACCATATGCAAATGGGATGCCCATTGACTATCAGAGGGACGGATAATACCCAATTGTAGCATATAATCAAACTCGGCCCTAGCGATTTTGAGTTTATCTGGTGCTAGTCTCCTGGGTTTTGCAAACACCGGTGCACCTTCGGTTTTGATAGTGTGACTCACTTTTAGTTTGTCTTTAGAAGGCTGTTGGTTTGGTTTAGTTAAGTTTGGAAATTCCGCAAGTATATCTTGGAATTTCGCTGTTGTTACTGGAGGAGTTTGAATCAAGTTAAGAGAGCTGATGTGACTTTCTTTGCCTTTTGTGTAATACGAAGTTTCTTTTAGTGTTAATCGCCGTTTCTTGGTGTCAACTAGAAATTCGTATCTCTCTAGAAAGTCCATCCCCAGTATTGCCAGATCTAAGTCGGCTACCGTGAAAACCCAAGGGAATTGCCTCCTGAACCCCAAATCTAGGGTTAAAGTTTTCTGCCCAAATGTCGCGATTTTAGTTTTATTTGCAGCTTGAAGTGTAATTGATGATATTTCTCGACTAATCTCGGTTTTATTTCGAGGGATGATGCTAAGAGCAGCGCCAGTATCCACCAAGAAATTCAAGCCAGAGTTTCTGTCTCTAACATAAAACAAGCGACTGTTTAGGCGCCCCTCCTCAGTCGTCGCGACCTGGGGAGGGGTTACTCGTTTCCCGCTGTCTTAGAATTATGCTTAGGCCAGGCGCATGGTTGAATGCACTTGGTTGAGTTGACACCAAACTTCCAGTGGTACCAACAAAACTGCCCAGATTGTCTGGACATTTGTGACCTGTTTTGTGAGTTGGATCGTGGCCGTTGTGGTGACCTGCTCCTGTTTCTATGACCCATTTGCATTCTGGTGACAGCCTCAGTGAGACTCTTAACACTCGCAATGAGTCCTTCTATGACGGGGTCTTTTGCTGATTCTACTTTTTGTGTGTGATTTATTGTGCCTGATCCAGTTGGAGGACCTCTTTCCATTATTCTGTCGGCTATACGCGCTAAATGAGATAATGAGGTTTCAGGATCCTGTGCATCCAAACAGTGTTGGACGTAGCATGGGAGAGCTTGTATCCATCCTTGTTTTAGGACTGCTTCACCCACTGTGTTATCACCCACTAAGACTTGGAGGTGACGTAAAAACTGTGACGGCGACCGATCACCTAGTGTTTCACCTTGAAAAAGTCTTTGGATTCTTTTACTGTCTGATAATGATAAACGGTTGATTATCTCTCGTCTTAAGATGGTGTATGGTTGTGGTGATGGTGGATCTAAAACCAAGTCACGGACTTCTTTGGCGACTGAAGGAGGAAGGATAGAACACAAATCTCTATAGCGAATCCCTTCAGATTTGATATTGTGTCTCGTGAAATAATGCTCTAGTTGAGCAAACCACAACTCAGGATCACTACGATCAAATTCTGGAAGTCGGGATTTCGTAGTCATAACAGTGTCTATCTCCACTGGTGACAAATCCTCCAGATTATGGGTTTCTATTGAGTCTGACATGAGGTATGTGACAAATATAGCAATAAAGTTAGCACAAAAAGTGGTTACTATAACACGAATGACTTAAGATAATACGGAATAAACTAGTTATATACTCAAATTAGTTTACGGATAATCAGGTCTACTTTTACGATTAAGTAAAAAAAATGTTAATAACAGAAATCAGGTTAAATTTGTGTTCAAAAAGGGCTTGCCAGTTTCGTGCCTCAAGGTAACCCTCGTGCTATTGATAGAAGAAACCAGAGAAGTAGTGAATAGGTCTTTATTTCGATCTTTACTGGGCGGCCTGCTTGAATATCTGGGCTACCTGTTTCTGCCATCTGATTATTTCAACAAGTTATCTGTTTTCATTTGTTTTAATTTATAATTATGTCCATTAATCGCATAACCTATTCAGGCGCTTTTGTGAAAAGCCTACGACCTTTCGCTGCACAAGTTACGAAAAAGTACTATAAAAGGCATCGTGGTGGTTGGCAATATGCGTTAAAGAGAATGAACATTAATCGTATGTCAATTCCCGAGCTACTAAATTCTAACTGCCGATCACTAATCAACAAAGTGGACTATCTGCAATTCCTACTAGGTCAAAATACGTATCGTAATTGTGGTGTCATCACAATTCAAGAATCTTGGTTGAATGATTTACAGGATGACTGCCTTGTATCACTATGTGATTTTATAATTTATCGTCAGGATCGATCGAACAATAAAAAGAGGTGTGGTGGCGGTGTAGCTACGTTTGTAAACATAAACTGGTGTCGATCTTCGTTTGTGTGTTTTAAGTTTTCAAATGACTTTATCGACTGTCTAACTCTAAGATGTCGTCCAAAACATCTGAATAAATACAAATATGTTTATGTTACCAATATCTACGTTACTCCAGATTGCACATCATCTGCACTATCTGTTTTTGCTGATGAATTCACTGGGTTCGCTGTTACTGCCTTCAGTGATTCACTTTCAGTTGTATGTGGTGATCTCAATTCATGTGACTGTAGCTTCCTAACGTCACTAGGTCACCAAAATGTAGTAGATTTTCCTACCCGTCTGGATGCTCATCTAGACTCCGTCTTCATTAATGATGTGGGTATATATGCGACTCATAAACGTGCTCCATTTTCTAGCTCAGATCACTGTATAATTCGTGTTCTACCTACAGTATATGGAAAGCGTGGGAAGAGTACACTCTTACGTCAAACCAGGAAAGTCAAATATAGGAATTACTCAGAAGAAAATATCCGAAATCTGAAAAAAACATGTTTCATACGACTAACTGGGAATTATTTACAGATGACTCACTCGAAAACACTACTGATGTTATCACTTGTTGCCTTAAATTCTGTTTTGATATTTGTTGTCCCACTGAAACCATTTTTGTAAGTTTTGATCGACTTACATCTTCACAACTAAAACGACTACGAAGGATGAAAGAAAGCATGTACAAGGAGAAGAACTCTAATGAAGTTCGTAAACTAAATGGTCTGATAAACCTAGAGATTAGACGTCTCAACTGTATGTTTACTCAAAAGCTCTTATCTTGCAAAAACTCTCCAAGTATGTGGAAATTCTTTAAAGAACCTACAGGTGACAGAAAGTTTAGAAGCGATAACCAGCTGAATGTTTGTGACTTAAATAAGTCTTTGGTACGTCAGTCATCTGATGTGATGCTCCCTCTATCCACGGGTTTAAAAAATAGTTGTGTTCCTACTTTCACTGAGACTGATGTACGAGGATGTCTCCAGTCGCTTAATTCATCTCGATGTTTGGGACCTGATGGTATCCCAAACATCCTTTTTAAAAAATGTGCTGACGTTCTGTCATCCGTTCACAACTATATTTAACAGATCCTTCTCATCTAATCTCATGCCGAAAACGTGGAGAAAGATAAAGATAATTCCTGTACCCAACAAAGCATTTGGTGATAAGAATGTAAAATTTAGACCTATTGCAATAACCTCACCCTTCCTCAAAACCATGGGAAAATTATTTATACTTCTACTTCAGCCTGCGATAAAAGATCATACTGACCCATACCAGTTTGCATACAGGCGCAGAAGAAGCACTTTAGATGCTGTTGCAGTTCTGCATCACAACATAGTGTTCAACTTAGAAAAGGGTAAGAAGTATGTTCTATGTACTTTTCTGGACTATACTTCAGCTTTTGACTCTATACCAAGACAACGTTTAATTAACAAGTTAATCAGCATCAGCACTGACAGCTGGATAACCAACTGGCTATGTTCCTACCTCTCTGGAAGGGAACAGTACACTGTGTTTGGAGGAAAGAGTTCAGAGTCTCTGCTGTCTCATGAAGATGTACTACAAAGAGCTGTTCTTTCACCTCTTCTTTTCTCTTTTTTTCTTCATGATCTGTCATCTTCCACAGAAAACACTTTTGTGAAATATGCAAATGACCTCACTGTATGTATGCATATCTCTTCCTCTTTACATCCCATAGGAATCAATGAGTTTTTGTCTCGTATTGTTTGTTGGTCTGTTGGTAATGGTCTCATACTTAATCCGTCTAAATGTCAAGCTGTTAACTTTGGCATGAGACATAAACGGAATATAAACACTATTTTGAGATCCCATAGTGCTTGTACCATTGCAGACCCTTTGATAAACTCAGTGTCGAAGGTCAATTATCTTGGTGTCACCTTTTCCTCTGATCTCTCTTGGTCTTCCCACGTTTTATCGTTATCGAACAAGGTTTTCCGTCTGACCTACTACATAAAGAGATTGCATGCTCTTGGAATTACTCGTCATTTACTCCTACAATTTGTCAATTCTTGCATATTACCTAATATTCTTTACTGTTCTCCATTATTCTTTCCCGGGTATTTGAGAAAAGACATCACTGTATTGTGAAGAGTGCTGAAGGTAGTTAGCAAGGTGTGTGGTGAATCTTTCGAGGTCATAATTAATATGGTTGCGGATAGACATTTAAAATCACGCAAACTCCTTGCAGGTGACATTTTATCAGATACTAGCCATCCCCTTCACTTTTATCTTTCTCCTTGTATATCTTCTGGTAGAATGAGACGTAATTACATTAAAATCCATGCACGCAAGGAAAAGTATAAATGTTCTATAATACCTTACCTAGCAAATATTTCGTGCCTTAAGGTAACCCTCGTGCTATTGATAGAAGAAACCAGAGAAGTAGTGAATAGGTCTTTATTTCGATCTTAGCGCAGTCACAGTGGAGCGTGGGATTATCTGTTCAGACAAACAAAGGCTCTCAACATTCAATATAAGATAATAGGGAATATAACGCTTATACAAAACAAGGAAGTGAATGAATACTTGAACAATACTGTTTTGGCATATGCTTGGTTGTTTGGGGTCGACTCTTAACCAACCAACTCAAGCTGTTACATTAGCTTCCCCCTAGAATCGACTTCCGTAGGAACGTCGGTTCGATTAACCTATCTATCGAAAACACCTTAGTTCTATTTCTCATCCCAAGGGAAAATTATCAACTCGCTCACTATTTGACTTACAATCAGTAACGACTAACGCTGTCAACGATAGTCCATGGTTGTCTCCTCATTTACTAGCTTGTCATCTTATTTTGTGGCATGTGATCTCTTCTACAACTATCGCTGACGGTTTGCTGAGTGTTTTCAAGAGAAAGAGTGTGAGAATGTAGAATAAGAATATCTGAGGAAGTGCCGCGAGCAGGCTACCCAACACCATATTGGTGAGGTACGATTTTTCCATGCTCAGACCGGCTATCAGGTGTTTACTCACCTGCCTCTTGAGTCGCCCTCAAGTAAAAAGTAAAGAAGAATCTACTTCGAAGGTAATGGTGAAAACCAATCAAACCTGAAGAACTGCTCCACTGCCTGCATAAAATAATAAGATACAAAATGGAAATACATAAATATAATTGATAATTGTTCGGTTCCACGTAAGTGATTGGCCTCCAGAAAGGATTGGTATTCTGGAAGGAAATAGACATAGCGTAGCCATCTTGTGTACGAAAAGGTATGAAAACAAAGAAAGATACTTTTTTATAATGCATATATGTAAAAGTGTAAACTTGCTAGAAGTTTGACTCATTGTCAAACTCGATCAAATGTATGACCTTGGGCCTATGACGACCGCCTTTTATAACCAGGTACGTAACCAAGGGTGCATAATTGTACTCCACAAAACGGAAAGGAATATACGGTTAAGGAGGAAAAAAATTGTGTAGATTATGAGGATTAAGTACAGTTGTGCCAAATACTCTTTTCTGGTTTGATCTAGGTATTTATGATATATTGAAGCAATATTTCGTCAATTCATCCAAGTAACGAATTTGTCTGCACCTTAGAAGTGTGTAAGTCCTATTACTCATTAGTATTATATATGATTAATCGGCAAAAGGAAAGATTGCAGTCATTTCCCCGTGGTTTGATGTGGTCTAATGGCTGGGCACACGGTCTAGCATTCAGGAGGGCAGAGTTTCGAGTGCGTGTGGGGCTAGTGTTTTCGTTCACCAAAACCCCCTTCAATACGATTTTTGTTGGCCATATGTTGCTCAGATATGAGAGAAAGATAACAGGAGGACGGATTGATATGTCAAAGTTCCATATTGGAACAGTACAAGTTCTTTGTTTGTATTAATAATAATACTATAGAAAAAAACTACAAGTGTGGTAGATTTCCATTTTACGTTATAATTATGCCAACGAGGAAAAAAGGTATATATATAAGTTATTGACATAACATGTCTTTTTTATAACGCTAGTGTTAAGTTCCAGGATTTTGTATGGACCACTAATAATAATTGGTTTAACGTTAACATAGCCACGATAGTCATATCGTCAGTTCAATGTTATGATTACTTAACAGTTCCTTTATAAGTTGTGTTAAAAATTAGGTATGTGGAATCAATGCGGCTAACATAGTAACCTTACAGTAACGCACTGTACTATATCTTCACGGTTATTGATTCTTAAATGTCAGAAATTTAAAAGAAAATTTGAATATTGCCAATAAAGATGGGTTATATGATCACACTGAAACGCATGCTGCAGGAAAACTGGTTAAGTCATTACGTAAGTTTCCTAAACATGAAAAAAAAAATGATGAGAACTTTAATAAGTACTTGACCATGGTTTAATCCAAAATGTTTTGTCTAGAAAACCACTTATTAATAGTAGTATTAAGCGTATCAGGCTACTAAACACATCTTCGACCGAAAACTTTCAGAATTAGTTCATATGGTATATATGTATAGCCAGTCTATGTGAAAAATGTATATAGATATATAAGAAGTACAGCCAACATAGTTAATTAACCAGAAAAAGAAATTATAAAACTCGCCTGGGTTGCTTTTTGAATTCGTTGTATTTGCCAGTGATAGTTGTATGAGTTTAATTAAAATCCGCAGCCATCGTTTCGGAATACCTAGCTTATGTGTCCAGTATTTAAAAAAAAAATTTAACATAACACTTATATATCAAAGGCAAAAGGTCTGGGGAGTTGTAGGTGAGGCGGAATGAGGAAAAAATTATTTTTAAGTAGATGCAGGGTCTGATCAGCTACGTGGTCAGATTTTATCCTGCAGCCGAAACTGTCAACATCCTTGACTGACTAATTGGATGTGCCCAGCGAACAGTTTTAGTCATTTGTAAAGATTTATCATCTTTACGTTTCGATTGCGTGATGGATTTGTCAGTTAAACGATCTAACAACACATATGGTGGTTCATGATCTAGATAAGCCGGCTTTAGCCTATCAATACTTACTGTGTCGATGTTTCCAAGTTTTTCCATCACGAAATATTTAGATTTTCTTGAGACGACTTTGAAAGGACCTTCAAATGGAGGACTGAGTGGTGCTTTTATTTTGTCACATCTTATCCAGACGTGCGTGCAATTGCTTAGGTCTTTAGGTACATATACGGCGCGCGATTGTTCGCGAGTACTAATTGGCTTAAGTTTGGACATATGGTCCCGTAGTTGATCTACGTAATTTTCTAAATTATGTTTTTGACTGTTAGTATTAGGGTTAATAAATTCACCTGGTAGTCTCAGAGTTGTTCCGAAAACCAGTTCCGCAGCTGAACACTGTGCGTCAGTTTTGACAGATGTTCGTATTCCCAACATAACTAACGGTAGGAATTCTGTCCACTGATTGGGGTTTGAGTGAGATATAAGGGCTGTTTTTAGCTGACGGTGAAAACGTTCTACCATCCCATTAGCCTGAGGATGATATGCAGTGCAGCGTATCCTATTGGAGCCTAGAAGTTTAGCCAAGTTATTAAATAGTTCGGATTCGAATTGCGCTCCTCTATCCGTCGTTATTGTTATGGGTGTACCAAAAATGGTTACCCAGTTCTGCATGAAGACTTTGGCTACTGTTTCCGCTGTGATGTCCGCTATCGGGATGGCTATAGGGAATCTGGTAAATCGATCTATGCATGTAAAAAGATAATTAAAGCCGTTTGAACGTGGTAAAGGACCTACCAAGTCGATATGCACATGGGCAAAACGTGCATCTGGTTGCGAGAAAACACCTATGGGTGAATTTGTGTGACGATTAATCTTTGATTGTTGGCATGCTGAACACTCTCTAACCCATTTGTGTACATCCTTCTGTAAATTCGGCCATATATATCTGGCATTGATTAGTTTTGTTGAAGCTTTCGCGCCAGGATGAGACAAAGAATGAAAGTTATTATATATCAACTTTCGCATATTTTTGGGAACGTAAGGTCGCGGCATTGCCTTGGTCGTGTCACAATAAATTAGAATACCATCGATAGGTGATGGGAATTGTTTTAAATTAAGAAATGAATTGTTTGTTTTAAGTAGGTTTTGTAATTCTAGGTCCTGCTCTTGTTCGTGTCTTAACGTCTCGAAGTTTACTGTGGACTGCTGTAGCACGTTCATTTCTAGCCTAGATAAAGCATCTGCCGCCTGATTGTCCTGACCTTTGACATGTCGGATATCGCTTGTAAACTGTGATATATAGTCAAGGTGTCGGACTTCTCGAGGTGAGTATTTATCGGCTCTCGCTTTTAATGCATTCGTCAGTGGTTTGTGATCCGTAAAGACTATAAATTCCCTACCTTCTAACATGTGTCGGAAGTGTTTAATGGTCAGGTAGATTGCAAGAAGTTCTCGCCCGAAGGTAGAATACCTTGTTTCGGCTGGAGCGAGTCTTTTTGAGAAGAAAGCAATTGGTTTCCAGGCGTTTTTAACCAGTTGGTTAAGGGTACCGCCTACTGCTTTATCTGAAGCATCCACCATCAAAGCAAGTGGGGAAAGAGAATTCGGATATATCAACGTAGTTGCTTGAGCCAGTTTATCTTTAAGCTGTTTAATAGCTTCGACGGCGTCTGAAGACAGTTTGAATTCTTTTGGTTTTCCTTTAAGTGAATCTGTCAAAGGTTGCATTAATTGTGCACAACCTGGTATGAATCTGCGATAAAAGTTAATTAGGCCTAGAAAACTTCTCAGTTGTGTTAGAGAACTAGGTACGGGGTATTGTTTGATGGTATCCACTTCTTTTTTATAGGTTTAATCCCTTCTGGGCTTATTGTGTGACCGAGAAATTCTAAAGCTTGAACACCGAAAACACACTTTGATGTATGTTTATTCCATGTTCATCCAGTCTTTTCAACACTGCTTGTACATGCTGTTCGTGTGATTGCAAATCGGGGCTGGCAATTAACAAGTCGTCTATATACCCTTGCGCAAATGGCATATCTCGAAGTAGGTTATCTATGAATCTTTGAAATGTCTGTACCGCATTTCTCAGGCCGAATGGCATGCGTACAAACTCGAATAAGCCAAAGGGTGTAGTAATAGCTGTCTTGTGAATATCTTCATCAGCCACCGGGATATTGTGATATGCCCTGACTAAGTCAATTTTAGTGAATATGTTCATACCCTGTAAACCGTTTGTGAAATCTTGGATATGAGGTATTGGGTACCTATCTGGTACGGTTTGACGGTTTAGGGCTCTGTAATCCCCGCACGGTCGCCAGTCACCTTCATTCTTCTTTGGGACCATATGCAAATGGGATGCCCATTGACTATCAGAGGGACGGATAATACCCAATTGTAGCATATAATCAAACTCGGCCCTAGCGATTTTGAGTTTATCTGGTGCTAGTCTCCTGGGTTTTGCAAACACCGGTGCACCTTCGGTTTTGATAGTGTGACTCACTTTTAGTTTGTCTTTAGAAGGCTGTTGGTTTGGTTTAGTTAAGTTTGGAAATTCCGCAAGTATATCTTGGAATTTCGCTGTTGTTACTGGAGGAGTTTGAATCAAGTTAAGAGAGCTGATGTGACTTTCTTTGCCTTTTGTGTAATACGAAGTTTCTTTTAGTGTTAATCGCCGTTTCTTGGTGTCAACTAGAAATTCGTATCTCTCTAGAAAGTCCATCCCCAGTATTGCCAGATCTAAGTCGGCTACCGTGAAAACCCAAGGGAATTGCCTCCTGAACCCCAAATCTAGGGTTAAAGTTTTCTGCCCAAATGTCGCGATTTTAGTTTTATTTGCAGCTTGAAGTGTAATTGATGATATTTCTCGACTAATCTCGGTTTTATTTCGAGGGATGATGCTAAGAGCAGCGCCAGTATCCACCAAGAAATTCAAGCCAGAGTTTCTGTCTCTAACATAAAACAAGCGACTGTTTAGGCGCCCCTCCTCAGTCGTCGCGACCTGGGGAGGGGTTACTCGTTTCCCGCTGTCTTAGAATTATGCTTAGGCCAGGCGCATGGTTGAATGCACTTGGTTGAGTTGACACCAAACTTCCAGTGGTACCAACAAAACTGCCCAGATTGTCTGGACATTTGTGACCTGTTTTGTGAGTTGGATCGTGGCCGTTGTGGTGACCTGCTCCTGTTTCTATGACCCATTTGCATTCTGGTGACAGCCTCAGTGAGACTCTTAACACTCGCAATGAGTCCTTCTATGACGGGGTCTTTTGCTGATTCTACTTTTTGTGTGTGATTTATTGTGCCTGATCCAGTTGGAGGACCTCTTTCCATTATTCTGTCGGCTATACGCGCTAAATGAGATAATGAGGTTTCAGGATCCTGTGCATCCAAACAGTGTTGGACGTAGCATGGGAGAGCTTGTATCCATCCTTGTTTTAGGACTGCTTCACCCACTGTGTTATCACCCACTAAGACTTGGAGGTGACGTAAAAACTGTGACGGCGACCGATCACCTAGTGTTTCACCTTGAAAAAGTCTTTGGATTCTTTTACTGTCTGATAATGATAAACGGTTGATTATCTCTCGTCTTAAGATGGTGTATGGTTGTGGTGATGGTGGATCTAAAACCAAGTCACGGACTTCTTTGGCGACTGAAGGAGGAAGGATAGAACACAAATCTCTATAGCAAATCCCTTCAGATTTGATATTGTGTCTCGTGAAATAATGCTCTAGTTGAGCAAACCACAACTCAGGATCACTACGATCAAATTCTGGAAGTCGGGATTTCGTAGTCATAACAGTGTCTATCTCCACTGGTGACAAATCCTCCAGATTATGGGTTTCTATTGAGTCTGACATGAGGTATGTGACAAATATAGCAATAAAGTTAGCACAAAAAGTGGTTACTATAACACGAATGACTTAAGATAATACGGAATAAACTAGTTATATACTCAAATTAGTTTACGGATAATCAGGTCTACTTTTACGATTAAGTAAAAAAAATGTTAATAACAGAAATCAGGTTAAATTTGTGTTCAAAAAGGGCTTGCCAGTTTCGTGCCTCAAGGTAACCCTCGTGCTATTGATAGAAGAAACCAGAGAAGTAGTGAATAGGTCTTTATTTCGATCTTAGCGCAGTCACAGTGGAGCGTGTGATTATCTGTTCAGACAAACAAAGGCTCTCAACATTCAATATGAGATAATAGGGAATATAACGCTTATACAAAACAAGGAAGTGAATGAATACTTGAACAATACTGTTTCGGCATATGCTTGGTTGTTTGGGGTCGACTCTTAACCAACCAACCTAAGCTGTTACAAAGTCACGTTCAACGTTCTCTATCATATAAGGTGTTCAAACATTGGTACTGTGGTGGAGCGATTTACTTGAATGGAGTAATGGGGACAAAAATCAACGCACAATGTGGACTCATGAAAGGTTGAAATCACAGAACGACCTGAATGTACAAGAAATTCAATGATGAACAACAGAGCAATGGTGATAATTTAAATTTCAGATGTTCGAGACACTATAACTCGTTGTAACGGCGTATCAATGTTCCTAAAATAACCCTGCAAATTTTAGTGGACACTGTTTATTATTGGAGCAAATGCTTAATGAAGTTTTCGTGCCTTAACCAACCAACCTATGCTGTTACAAAGTCGTACAGTATTTGGTAGTTGACAGAATATTTCATCAGTTAATTGAAATTATACTGTTAGTCTGTAGTTCTAGCTTTCACGGTCACTTTCAAAGGTACGGGGACCCATTATAATCCGTGTTAAGTGTCTCGACCGAACTGATAACCCCAGGGACACTGTTCTTAACTCACGGTTTGAAAATTCCGCAAATGCGATAAAAATTATCTTGGCGGTCTTGTAGTTGTATTACAACGCAAATCAACGGACTTTGAGCGTTCTTTGAGCCTTAACGATTCAAGCTGGGTTATTTGGTCTACTACTCTATATATGTGTTGTTTATGGAATAAGGTATATTGCTGTGTATGGCTAATGGTCTCATATGAAACTGGAGGTATGCTATTGATATTGTGGATGGTTTGATATTACTTTGACAGGTTTTTCTAACTTCATACTCATAATTGGTTTACTGGTTAACCAATTTCATTTACACGGGTAGTTGCTTTTCGGTGGTCTCAAGAGCCATTGCCATTGGGACGTTCTAAGGCATATTGTCATTGCTAACATTGGTGAGTTTGACTGCTATGCAGGCAGAATAGTTCAACATCGGTCTGTCCACTCTGTGCACAATTGATCGACGTGATCAATGATAGAAATATTCACACAAGAAATACGAATAAAAAACTCCGAAATACTTGCATCCCATCAAGTACGCATTAATATGGAAAAGACTTATCTCTGAAATGCGCATAGCAGATGAATTACATACGTCTGTAAGACTTATTGATCAAGCCCCCACTTGCACAGATCTAGCACAAACGAACACATATGCGTCTCACACAGAAATTATAGGCTCTTTACATGTATAGACCAAATTGCCTCATTTTCCTACTTTGTAGTTGAAATAGATACCTATCCCTTCCTAATTTTTTACTGGAATTAGACAGGTGACTCACTGGACATATCGATACTCAGTCGCTAAGAGACGCTCACTACTACCCTAAGAAGTAAAAACCGTACAATTGACTGCCTACTACCAGTGGTCTCGCATCTATGGAACCTGTTACTCATCAACAAGTTAGGATCGAACAAAATAACGACATCACCAGGTTAATGTGAGTTCCTTCTTGCCGACTCTTTATCAGCTGTTGACTTGCCATTAATATTATTTCACCACTTGTCACCTTATCTATAACTCGTACATCTCTATACTTCTCCACCCATTTTGGTAAACAACTATCCCACAATTTACCCTTCTTGAAGCCTATACTCTGATTGGCAACCTATACTTTATACCGTTGTCAATTAAATCATTGCATCGATGACTTATACACAGTCCATAATTTATAACTGCCTGACAAGCTTGTAAAATGGTACTTATAGATTTAGTGTTTTCCAACGGAATGTGAAACACAGAGCATCGTGTGAGGTATGATATATATCCAAAAAATAAGCTTAAATGAACCTAACATCACAAAAGGAGGGAGGTTGGAGTTAATGACCAGCAGGCATTGATGGTGAGGGCGATGACTTAAATCCACCCATGTTTGTGGGACAGAACATTTTATTTGTATCAGGCTCTTTATGTTTGAGAACAAGTCAATCAATCTGTGATATTGAGGTTGTTCTCCTACACTCATCATCTAGACTCATGTTTCCAATTTTATGCTGGATTAGCTATCCTACTATGACAACTTATAAGACGCTAGCTCGGATCTTTACATTGAGACTGTTTGGCAGGCTTCGGTTGGAAAAATAATCAGACAATAAAAGACATAGTTATTAGTTTTCTTAACACTTTACTCTCTATATACACTTTCTGTTCTAATAAACAGCCTTTCTTCATCCAAATTTGACTTCCATTCCTTCACCTTGGTAAATATCACAAGTCATTGTACTTTGTTACTGCATTCTCTCATCTGGAGCCTCTGATCACATTTCACTTCAGCTACAAGAGCTACTATGAATTTAATCTAGTCATTTGTTAAACCTGTCTGTTTCACTACAAAATGTTAAGTATTGTTTATCGTCCATATCCAAGTGCCTTGCCGCTCCTCGATTTCCCTTCTTTTCTCAATATAATGCTCTGAGGGCACAGCTATGGAACTTCTGACATCTGGAACAAACTCGATGTGCGCGTTTTCCTAAAGTCATTGTCTACACCAAGCGCTCTACAAGTCGACTTTATAACAACTATAAACTTGAAACGTTGCATTGCATAAATACTTAGCACGACCAAAACCCTAAACCAGTAATGCAGAGATCGGATCTGGTGTGTAACGTGGGCGCAATGCCACTTTGGAGAATATTCTGAAGACCACTCAGTATATCTGAACTGATGAACTGATATTAGCCTTTATAGATTTTATTTATTTAACATGCATACTGTGAACCATTAAATGTTATAATTTATAAGTTATGCCTGTAAAAATGGCATATCTATATGTGTATATGAAACATCCGCCAGAGTGCTGGGTACTTGTGTGATTGTGCTGTTCAGATTGTAGTGTTATAGCCTAGATCTTGTCGAGCTCTTCTGGTAACGGGAACGAGCTGCACTATTCGGGTTATAAATTTTAAGTCAGGACAATCTACTGCAGGTGAACTGGGAAGTTCCCCTTCAACTTGACGTGTATGCTCATTGGGGTTCCTTACTGCGCACGATCTTATGTGCTACAAAGCAATCTGTTCCGCTAGCGGTCCCCCAAATCTACAAGCAATCTACAGTTATCATAAATCTCACTTTTCGCTCGTTAAGCTGCAAAAAGCATTGCTGGTTGGAATACAGACGAACTGATAACAACACCGTACACGGACAATTAAAAAACCTAAGGAATATATGCACGAAGGCAATAAGAAAAGAGACCTTAGTGCCACATAAAGCTTATTGATAAATTCGTACCAAATCCGAAAAGTATATTCCGTCATGCAGCCTCTCTTCGACAAGTTAAAGCCGGGGTTTCTCAACTTCTTGCCCTAATGGCTCGACCAAAAACGACAGTGACGCTGCTGACCTTTTGGCAGGACAGTACCCTCGGACAATTCTACCGACCAATACTCACTATGTTGATGGAAGCTTCACCTGAAACTCCACAGGATTTTCGGTAGTGAACCTGAGCGCTGACTTGATGTTCCTGGAACTGCAGCGCCTGAAAAAGACACCTCTCCTGGCCCGTATATTGACCATTCCGTTATGCTGAGGGAAGCAGCGTTCATTTCGGCAAAACCGCTTAGCGTGGTATTCGGTTGAACTTATCCGCAACGCAACCATGCAAACTTAATGTATCGCACAGGGTCATCTGTGCGTTCAAGCAACCACAGATTTTGTCTTTTCATAATGTATTTTTATTTAAATAACTAGATTATGTTGTTAATTTTTCTCCGTTTCTAATTTTTATGCGCCACTTCTGACTGCGTTACACTGTACCTTCACTCCACGCTGGGATTTTATCCCAAGTCGTAGCGAGTGTAATCACATAGTCGATTGTTTCCATATAGACCGTCGGTGCATAATGTTACTGAAGAAAGGTTTGTTGTACTGTAAACTATGTTTCTATGAACAACTGCCTGTTGTCTTCAGTCGGAAAGCAATATATACATTTTTTGTCTTCTGTTAGGTAAGTTCAACTGGCCTATATTTCGTGTTTTGGTTTTATCGGCTGAATTATGTCCATTTAACTACTTTGAGCAACATGTCTGTGCAAATGAAACAATAATTATGACACTTGCTTAGTTTAGTGTTCTTGGTTGTCGCATAATTCAATTTAGTTGAAAGAATTATGATATACTTAAATATAGTGCTTGAAGCCTGTAACGAAACAGATCGGTTTAGTAAGTAGAGTTGCCTGTTTCTAATGAGCATACCGATTCATATCAGTCTGATTAAAAATAGGAAAAAACGTGCCTTTGGTGATGTTGCTGTCATACATTATAAGATAGCGATAAGTATGTTTGTTGTTTAATTCTTGACTGTTCATGATCTGTCATTAAACAATTTCCCCAGAAATAACATCGGTAATAAGATAGCTAAGCGTCTGAGCTTTAAGTTGCCCACATAACAGCAGTATACGGTCTTAGAAGATGAGTGTTCTGTGTCTCAATTAAATGCAGCTGGCTGTGGACAAATGTTAAGAATCTTTTTGACAACTGGGACTTTTAGTTTATCAGACACTAACTCTGCTTGTATGTTTTCCTGTTAAACTAGACGCAGATGCATGGGAATACTCAAATGGGAGCAAAATAATAAAAGCATTGCAATACGGTACTAAGCCCATGTTATGCTTTGCACAAGTAATAGTAGCTGAACTTATCTAATATACATGAACTCAAGGTAAATCACAACTGCATAAATTCTTTGCTAAAAAACGTGTAATTTGGTTATTTATCTATTCCACATTTCTGACTAAATTCATCACTATTTTTTTCATTTAGAATGCAACAGGAGTGAGCCTTCACAGATCCTAAAAACTGTTTCGCCCTTGGAACTATGGCCCTATGGAACTGTTTACGGGAGACCCAACGAACAGCAGATTATAAAAAGGATTCTGGACGTCCATTTTAGTCTCACAACCACTTCCAGTATTTTTTGACTTCTTTTACTCTTTCGTTTGGAAAAAACAACAAAAACTGCAGCTTAACATTACCAATACAACTTTTAGAGGGAACTTGGTTTAAACCTTTGTTTGATATTCGACTCTTAATGAAAGTTCTTGAGTAAATCTTGGAATCTAATGCTACTTGGTTTTATCTACTTAATCGTTGCAAGAAACTTGTGATAAGCGAGCCTCTCAGCACCTAGTTCATGTGTTCAAATGATTGTGTACGGAATGGAAGGAGCTTTCGCTTAACAGGCTTCCGTGTCTAGTAGCAGGGGGTCACCAAAACCTCCAGGCAGTAACCTAGGTATGTTAACAATAAAAGAAATTGGTAAATCATAGTATGATACTATCCTTAAGCCATATGACAAGCAAGCAATGCCCCTACCCGCACTAATGGAACACTAGCAACTAAAATGCACCCCGTATGGTACCTCACACTGGTTTACGCACTCGCTTAGCTCTATGGTGAGAATATTAATACGGTCCTGCTAAAAATCCCATGAACCCCTACCTCCATCAAAACAAATAAGCCTGTATTTGCTGCATATAGCAATTTTATTTTTCAGAAGATATAACAGTTAGAATTGGAGTAAAATGGCAGTATACAACAGATGCATCTGGTACATGTCTTCGTCGATCAACTGAAATAGAGAATACGGATATTAGCTTAACAGGCTTATTTAGAAAGACTAGTGTCTAATTTGAGAGTTAAACTGGAACTACGAATGTTGTAGAAATAGAGTTCCTCGGGGCGTACGAAGCACTCAGACTGTAAGACAGTTGTCCAAAAATAATTCGAATATGAAGGTGAAAATTCGCAGGTACTTTTCATCGTAAGGGTGAACATATTAGGTACCGGTTGACGTCATACAGTAAAGAAAACAGGTTTGCCAGTGGTGAAATATGATCTTTAAAAAAGTGAGCTTAATAACAGCTAATTACCTTTTTACTCCCTGATCATGACCCTTCGGCTTCATTTTGTGGCCAAAACAGCAAACATACACTACACACTGGTAGCAGATTTCCGGCTTTTCAATGTTAAGCTTGCTTTAACGCACTGCGTAATGAGTACAACCCCTCTATTACTGCTATATGGCATATTTTTCATAACAAACCCTCTGAAATAGATTGGTAGCATCTGTGACTTCATCTATAGTTGTCGGAAGTCCGGGTCCTTTCGAAAACAATACTAATATCCTCTACTGCTTGTCACTCTGTATTAGTTTGACTCGTTAATGGGATAGTGTTGTCCACAATACTGAAGAAAAAAACGCAGGTTGTTTCCATTCATTTTGCCGATAACATCATAAAGGACAGTTAGGAACTGATGATGTCACAGGGTATTCAGTGTTTGACAACGCTTTTACCAGTAACACCTAATATATTTCGTTCCCACCCAGAGAAATCAAAAGACAGAGTCGAGGAGATGGGAAGAGTGTATTTGGCGATTACCAATATATCGGAATTCTCTGATCTAATCTGGCTAGCGATTGCGGTAGATGTTGAGCACAGCGTTACCACACGTGATCTGGTGCGGATGCATGACTGAGCGCCTTCAGCTAAATGAGTCCACTAAAACATATGGTCAGCATCCAATGTCGGAAACTTACAGAGCTATTTATTTTGGGGATTTATTTACCGGTACAGATCACTCCCCCCTAGTGGGTTAGTGATGACCCTAAGACGTGACCATCCTGAAGTTTAAACCCAGCGAGTTTGTCGTTGGTAAACACTCTTCTGATAGCTTGCTAGGATTAGCAGCGTCTGGTCGTCTTTCCTTACTATGTGGGACTGAGGTACAACATAGTAAAAAAAGAAAAAGTTACAACGAAAATTTCGACTCCTCGTAAACTGCATCGTTTTTTTCCAGCCGTCCTGGAAAAGAAAAAAGAAAGTGTAAGTGCATGTCGAAATACACTCGTATGTGCGTAAAAACACAATGTTGGCGAAGAAAATGGAAAAAAAACTCAAGCACACGTGATAGCGTTAAAAAAATAATTTTTTGTTTTTTGTTTTTTTTTGAATAAAAATATAAATATATAGGTATATTAAAATTGTTTTTTTTACTATTATATATCGTAAAAAGAAAAATCGAGATAATATGTAATATCGAGTAGTGCCTTACGTGCAGTAGTCGTTTAAATGTTCTGGAAATCTTACTCTTCTTCTAGAACGCGTCGCTTTAGGTTTATTTTCAGATACATTCGGAGTATCATTGCTAGTGTTGGCTGTCGGTCGAGGAATTATGAGTGTAGGAGTCGTGTTGTGCGATTGTACCGAAGGAAAAACGACGTGAATAGGATTTCCTTCTAAATACGCTGCTTTTAAGCGATCGATGCTGATGCTATCGTTTGTTCCGTTCTTATCGACTGTATAGTACTTAGATTCACGTTGAAGAATTTCGAAAGGTCCTTCGTATGCTGATTCGAATGGTCGTCGATGCGAATCTCGACGAACGAGAACGTGTGTACTATATCGTAAGTCAGATTGAACGAAAACATCAGTTGATTGAGGTCGAGTGGAAGCAGGTTTAACTGAACGCATTGCGTTTGTAAGCCTGTTCGTGTAGGAGGTTGGATCCATGTTCAATGAAGAGGATGAAGGATCCACGAATTCCCCTGGAAGTCGAAGTGTCGTTCCATAAACCAGTTGAGCCTCAGTGTATCCAATGTCAGCTTTTACTGCATTGTGGATACCTAGTAAGACGAAAGGAAGAGCGTCGGTCCACTGTGAGACGTTTGCGGCTTACAGTGAAGCTTTCAGTTGTCGATGAAAACGTTCTACCAACCCGTTTGCTTGTGGGTGGTAGGCAGACGTTCGGAAGCGAGTGATTCCTAAAAGTGTGGTCAGACGACGGAAAAGTTCAGATTCGAACTGACGTCCGCGGTCTGTAGTGATGGTTGAAGGGCAGCCGAAGTTTGCTACCCATCGTTTGACGAAGGCGCAGGCCAGTTTCAGCAGTGATGTCCCTGATAGGTACTGCTTCTGGCCACCGAATGAAACGGTCTACGCAGGTTAAGAGGTAAGAGTATCCATTTGAATCTGGTAAAGGTCCTACCAAATCCAGATGAACATGGTCGAAACGGGCATCGGGAGTTTTAAATGAGCCTAAGGGACATTTATTGTGTCTGATAACCTTAGGTTTTTGGCAGCTTACTTGGGAGCGTGCCCACTCCCTCACGTCTTTATTCATGCCAGCCAAACCGTTCTGCTATAAGCTTGACGGTTGTACGAACGCCTGGATGAGAAAGTTTGTGCAATGTATTGAAGACATTGCGTCGATAATGTTTCGGCACGATTGGGCGATCCCTACCTATAGATGTGTTACAAAGTAAGGTTTCCTTACTTGTTTCCATCTGTTTGATGCGTAGTTTAAGGGTTGTAGACGATAACTCGTGCTGAAGATCAGTGTCTTCTTTTTGAAGCTCGGCGAGTTTCAGAAGGTTGATTCCTTGGAAACTGTTCAAGGAAGTTATGCGAGATAATTTATTATTATATTTATTATTATTAATGGCTTTATTCAATATTATATTTTGGTACAATATAGAATTCTCAGGAACTACATTGTTTGCTCCAGAGATGTGTTGAATGTCTGAAGTAAACTGCGAAATGTAGTCCAGTTGTCGACTCACGGGGAGAATACTTGTCTGAAGGAGAGCTTAGAGAGAAGGTGAGTGGTTTATGGTCAGTGAAAAGAGTGAATTCACGACCTTCGATATAGAGTTGGAAATGCCGTACAGCACAATACATAGCTAGGAGTTCCCTACCGAGTGTGCTGTACCTCGATTCAGTGTCTAGCAACCGTCTAGAGAAAAGTGCTAATGGCTGCCAGGAGTTGTTAACCCATCGTTGTAAGACTCCTCCGATTGCTGAGTCGGATGCGTCTACTGCGATGCTAATGGGTGCTCGGGTGTCCTGATGTGCAAGCATTGTTGCATTAGCGATGAGTTCCTTAACTGTGGAGAATGCGTTTCGTGCGGTGTCGTCCAAATTAATGGATTTCGCATTTCCACGAAGTTAGTCCGTAAGAGGTTTCATAAGTAATGCGCATGTCGGTATGAAGCGTCTATAGAAACTTACCAGGCCGTTAAACGTGCGTAATTGCTTGACGTTGGTCGGTTCTGGGTAATCCAGAATGGCCGCCACTTTGGTCCTAAGGGGTCGAATGCCTTGAGCACCGATAGTGTGTCCTAGGAAGTCTAACGAGTCGGTCCCGGTTTAGCATTTCTGAACATTTACAGTAATGCCATGTTTTTGTAATCGTTCAAAAACAAGATCCAGATGCTTGAGATGTGATTCTCTGTCCGGACTTGCGATTAGACAGTCATCAACATACGCATGTACGAAGTTGAGACCTCGAAAAACGTCGTCTATGAATCTTTGGAATGTTTGAGCAGCGTTCCTTAGACCGAAAGGCTTTAGAGAATACAGGTGGTCCTGTAGTCGTGATGTGATGTGTAACTTTGCTGGTTACACACTGTGATCTCGGTTGAGTTTGTTGTATCCCAGGATACTTATCGAGAAGTGGCTGATAAAGTGGGTCTATCATATGCTTAATTGTGACTGGAGATAATCTGCAACCAGTAAAAGAAGTTACGCAAACGGATAAATTAGTGTTTCCGTCTACTAGCCTCCGTTTGCGCGTATCGATGTTCAGATTATGGTGTTGTAGAAGGTCCATACCAATGATTGGCATACATACATCAGCAACAACGAAGATCCAGTGGATGGGTTTGCGTAAACCCACGTTAAGGTAGACGTACCTTTTGCCATACGTAGCGATCGGTTTTCCGTTTGCCGCCTGTAAGTTTAGGGTGGATTCGTGAAGTCGGTCGTTGGAATTCGCCGGGAGAACGCTAACTTCTGCGCCAGTGTCGACGAGGTAGCGAACTCTCATTGTCACATCCGATCGGTTAGGTCTCCTCGTTTAAGAATCGAGCGTTTTAAGATTTCGTAAGGATCGGAAACATCACTAGTAATGATACTAGGTGTTACGTACCTGTTGAATTCCCGCGGTATTGCCTTGACTACTGCGAGGAATTGTGCACGTGTGTCGATCACGCCGTGCTCGCAGAAGCCGGCTTCTGCTTAGCAAAACCAGGCTTCGATGTTGTCGGGCCAGAAAGGCATCAGTTGAAACGAAGTTGGGGACACGGTCTTAATCTTAAATACTTTAGCAGTCTGTTCGGTCATGATGATATATGAAGTACGATAATGAACGAGGGGAAAAAAATATATATATATCCAAGAAAAAACACGAAAAAAAATCACAATGTGTAAAAAATAAAAACTAAGGCAATAATATATAAAAATCGCAAAAAGGAACAGACTCACAGTTGCAATTAGGTGTACCAGATCACGTCGGGCTCACCAATGAAGGATGTGACAGGTATTCAGTGCTTGACAACGCTTTTACCAGTAACACCTAATATATTTCGTTCCCACCCAGAGAAATCAAAAGACAGAGTCGAGGAGATGGGAAGAGTGTATTTGGCGATTACCAATATATCGGAATTCTCTGATCTAATCTGGCTAGCGATTGCGGTAGATGTTGAGCACAGCGTTACCACACGTGATCTGGTGCGGATGCATGACTGAGCGCCTTCAGCTAAATGAGTCCACTAAAACATATGGTCAGCATCCAATGTCGGAAACTTACAGAGCTATTTATTTTGGGGATTTATTTACCGCTACAACATACAAGAGGAATAGCACTGGCCCCAAAACTGTACCCTGGGGCACTCCACTAAGCACAGTTTCCCAGCTAGATAACATTGAGTTCACCCTAAAAATTTGTTGACGCCCAGCTAAGAAGTATTCTATCCACATCGATAAATTGCCTCCAAACCCGAAATTTCCTAACTTATATAACAGCCGGTTGTGCGGATCCTTGTCAAAAGCTTTACTGAAATCAAGGAAGGCGACGTCTATAGGTAGGTTTTGGTTCTTAAGGGCACACCAGCTTTCACGAGTAAATGATTTTAATTTTAGTTCTGTTTTGTGTTTAACTAAATTTTTTTATGGTGTAGATAATTGTGAACTTGAGACAGGTAGTTGCAATTTGGACACCGATGATTCCCTGAATAATGATGACTCTGTAGATAAATGCTGATTTCAGATAAGAGAAGAAAGCTAGAATGAGAATTTTGAACAATTGAGAGGATCTGACAATTACAATTACAATGAACTAAGAGCACATTATAGACACGTGGACAGACAAACAGTCTGTGTCAGTTGTGGTAATCGGACAATATAATTACTGTACAGTTAAATGTTTTGTGTTGTCTTTTAATCTGTCATAATTATCCAATACAGTTTTGTTGTGACTACTTGGAATTGGACTTCTTGATTGGGTGTTGTGGAAGTTCTAGACTATTTGAGATTGTTGGTAATTCGTTAGACCATTTCGAATCCACAGACAATCATGTTGGTAATGAAAGTGAATGAAAGCGAAATATTTATTGAATTCCAGTCGAAATAACTAAAGTTTGATGAATATTTATCCGTGTCACGTTCGAATTTGTTGCTTTAGCAGAGGGCATGAATTAGTTTTTATGTGGATGTGGGATTTCACCTGTTCTTACTTGACTGATTGACATCCAGTGTCGGATACTGGATCAACTGAGTACGCTAACCCCTACGTCTTTAAATAATCAAAGCTGAGACAAAGCTAAACTGTTGAATATAGCTCACCGATTCCTTAATCGTGTGTTGGATGAGTGTTTGGAGCATTTATTAAAATTATCTGGGAGAGAAAATGTGAGCTGATAACCTATCATGACATAGAATATACGCATGTTAAGAGCTAAAGCGTTTGACAAAAATCAGAGAAAATATGGGCAATAAATAAGGACAATATGATAATCAAAATCCGAATTCGACGGTACAGGGTTTCAAACGTGGTACAGATATGCGATTGATTTCTTTAGGCTCACTTCTTGTTGTTTCAGTAGGCTTCCAGGTATTTGGTTATGTCCGATAGGTGATAGTCTATCCAATCGACTTCACTAATTACAGTCAATTTGATAGATTTTTTGGATGTGTATATTTTATAATTCGACTGAATTTATCTGTCTCAGGTCAGTGGGTTTTCTGTACATCAGAAGCTTTAACACTAGCAATCAGGAAATTGGCTAATTGCTACATGAAAAATAATAAAGCGACAACACTGATGCTTAAATCACGCGGTTGCTTCAAAATATAGACAAATAAGTTAATCGATCGGCTATGAAGACAATGTGAGAAGATCGAATTTAACTCGGCATTCATGTGACGGGTGAATTTATCCGCAACGCAACCATGCAAACTTAATGTATCGCACAGGGTCATCTGTGCGTTCAAGCAACCACAGATTTTGTCTTTTCATAATGTATTTTTATTTAAATAACTAGATTATGTTGTTAATTTTTCTCCGTTTCTAATTTTTATGCGCCACTTCTGACTGCGTTACACTGTACCTTCACTCCACGCTGGGATTTTATCCCAAGTCGTAGCGAGTGTAATCACATAGTCGATTGTTTCCATATAGACCGTCGGTGCATAATGTTACTGAAGAAAGGTTTGTTGTACTGTAAACTATGTTTCTATGAACAACTGCCTGTTGTCTTCAGTCGGAAAGCAATATATACATTTTTTGTCTTCTGTTAGGTAAGTTCAACTGGCCTATATTTCGTGTTTTGGTTTTATCGGCTGAATTATGTCCATTTAACTACTTTGAGCAACATGTCTGTGCAAATGAAACAATAATTATGACACTTGCTTAGTTTAGTGTTCTTGGTTGTCGCATAATTCAATTTAGTTGAAAGAATTATGATATACTTAAATATAGTGCTTGAAGCCTGTAACGAAACAGATCGGTTTAGTAAGTAGAGTTGCCTGTTTCTAATGAGCATACCGATTCATATCAGTCTGATTAAAAATAGGAAAAAACGTGCCTTTGGTGATGTTGCTGTCATACATTATAAGATAGCGATAAGTATGTTTGTTGTTTAATTCTTGACTGTTCATGATCTGTCATTAAACAATTTCCCCAGAAATAACATCGGTAATAAGATAGCTAAGCGTCTGAGCTTTAAGTTGCCCACATAACAGCAGTATACGGTCTTAGAAGATGAGTGTTCTGTGTCTCAATTAAATGCAGCTGGCTGTGGACAAATGTTAAGAATCTTTTTGACAACTGGGACTTTTAGTTTATCAGACACTAACTCTGCTTGTATGTTTTCCTGTTAAACTAGACGCAGATGCATGGGAATACTCAAATGGGAGCAAAATAATAAAAGCATTGCAATACGGTACTAAGCCCATGTTATGCTTTGCACAAGTAATAGTAGCTGAACTTATCTAATATACATGAACTCAAGGTAAATCACAACTGCATAAATTCTTTGCTAAAAACGTGTAATTTGGTTATTTATCTATTCCACATTTCTGACTAAATTCATCACTATTTTTTCATTTAGAATGCAACAGGAGTGAGCCTTCACAGATCCTAAAAACTGTTTCGCCCTTGGAACTATGGCCCTATGGAACTGTTTACGGGAGACCCAACGAACAGCAGATTATAAAAAGGATTCTGGACGTCCATTTTAGTCTCACAACCACTTCCAGTATTTTTTGACTTCTTTTACTCTTTCGTTTGGAAAAAACAACAAAAACTGCAGCTTAACATTACCAATACAACTTTTAGAGGGGAACTTGGTTTAAACCTTTGTTTGATATTCGACTCTTAATGAAAGTTCTTGAGTAAATCTTGGAATCTAATGCTACTTGGTTTTATCTACTTAATCGTTGCAAGAAACTTGTGATAAGCGAGCCTCTCAGCACCTAGTTCATGTGTTCAAATGATTGTGTACGGAATGGAAGGAGCTTTCGCTTAACAGGCTTCCGTGTCTAGTAGCAGGGGTCACCAAAACCTCCAGGCAGTAACCTAGGTATGTTAACAATAAAAGAAATTGGTAAATCATAGTATGATACTATCCTTAAGCCATATGACAAGCAAGCAATGCCCCTACCCGCACTAATGGAACACTAGCAACTAAAATGCACCCCGTATGGTACCTCACACTGGTTTACGCACTCGCTTAGCTCTATGGTGAGAATATTAATACGGTCCTGCTAAAAATCCCATGAACCCCCTACCTCCATCAAAACAAATAAGCCTGTATTTGCTGCATATAGCAATTTTATTTTTCAGAAGATATAACAGTTAGAATTGGAGTAAAATGGCAGTATACAACAGATGCATCTGGTACATGTCTTCGTCGATCAACTGAAATAGAGAATACGGATATTAGCTTAACAGGCTTATTTAGAAAGACTAGTGTCTAATTTGAGAGTTAAACTGGAACTACGAATGTTGTAGAAATAGAGTTCCTCGGGGCGTACGAAGCACTCAGACTGTAAGACAGTTGTCCAAAAATAATTCGAATATGAAGGTGAAAATTCGCAGGTACTTTTCATCGTAAGGGTGAACATATTAGGTACCGGTTGACGTCATACAGTAAAGAAAACAGGTTTGCCAGTGGTGAAATATGATCTTTAAAAAAGTGAGCCTAATAACAGCTAATTACCTTTTTACTCCCTGATCATGACCCTTCGGCTTCATTTTGTGGCCAAAACAGCAAACATACACTACACACTGGTAGCAGATTTCCGGCTTTTCAATGTTAAGCTTGCTTTAACGCACTGCGTAATGAGTACAACCCCTCTATTACTGCTATATGGCATATTTTTCATAACAAACCCTCTGAAATAGATTGGTAGCATCTGTGACTTCATCTATAGTTGTCGGAAGTCCGGGTCCTTTCGAAAACAATACTAATATCCTCTACTGCTTGTCACTCTGTATAAGTTTGACTCGCTGGCGGGATAGCAATGTGCATAATACTGAAGAAAATTAAAAACCGGAGATTGTTTCCATTCATTTTGCCGATAACATCATAAAGGACAGTTAGGAACGAACATGCGGCAGTTAGTCACAGGCGGCAGCAACAATTATTTTAGCTAAAAAACGAACTTCGGCTTTGGATATCTAGAAAACAAGTCGATACGAAACGGATTACCATTTTAAAACATAAGACTAGCCAGCTTGGCTGAAGAAATACATTGACTTGAGTAGAAGCAGCAAAAACCCAAAACACAATGCTGATTCGAAGTAAGTTTCATATCAACATATAGAACAATGCACTAACTGCGGCATTTTAGCACACTGAAACATCAAATTACATAGCTACAAAAAAGAAATAGCTGAAAGAAGCACAGAACGAAGAAAGCCGACCTCCATTGCTTACGAACATGGCGGATATTATTCCCGATCGGTTGCTAAGCTGAAGGGCACATTTACGAAATTGAGTTGCGTTTAATTGCAGCCCATGTGACACTAGGCATACCACTGACGTTCCTCAAGCCTTCAAACTGGTAGCAGACAAAAAGATACTGCTTCTCTTCGCTTTGCTGAAGCAATCACAATAAAAATCTCAGACCAGAAACAAATGCTGTAATTCCGAACGGATGGATGCTTCAGTTTCACAGGATAATCTACAGCATGTAGACTGGGAGCTTCATCCTCAAGTTAGCGTGGTTGCTCATTGGGATATTTACTGTGAACGACTTTTTGTGCTACAGAGCATTCTGTTGCACCAAAAGCCCGAAAATATACACGCAACCTACGGTCATCAAGAATCACACCTTCTTCTTCGAAATGGTAATAACACCGCATACAGGCAATTTAATAAATGTAAGGGACATGTGCATAAAGGCAACAGAAGACAAGTTTCAGTACCAGATATAGCTTATCGAAAAATCAGTGACTGATGCGACAATTCGAGTGCCTAAATAACGCTGTTGCTTCGAAACATAAATTAATTAATTAATCGATCGGTTATGAAGACAGTGCGAGAAGATCGAATTGTAAGGTTAAGAGGAGAAACGTGGACGATAATAAGTGAATTGGGAAGTAGTTACTGACATTCAGTGATGATAAGAGTAGGTAAATTATGGGATGTGCACCATGCACAGCTGGACCAAACGGAAGATGACAAACCATGGTTGATCAGGTGTTTATCGAGTCTCCTTTCAGAGAAATTTACTAAGGGGACGGTGGTCTCCGACTGGAAGAGCATTCAAATTGAGGACAACTCTTGATCAGAAAAAGTGGGAGTGTATCTAATTTTTTCTCTTTTATATGCGACTATTTGGGGGTTAGCTTGAAGCGCGTAGTAGTTATTTTCTGGTGGAGTGGTTGTGTTGTGGTGAATCGACGTACTTATTATGTTATATGTCATATCATCTTTTGTTCTGTTGTAGATCAGTGAGAATAATTTCAAGTGTTGGAGTATGTCGTTATCGAAATTATGTTTCAGACTTATCGTCCACTTGGTTATCTATGTACTTAGTCTGGATGATTACTATCCCTTTTGTAGACGGTTGGTGCAACGACATTTTGGACTTCAAGGTGGGGTCATGTGTGCGTCTCAAAGTGTTAGGATCAAATATGAGGTGGTTGTGCCATGTTATCTACGTATGAAGTGGAGAGTTGCGTTTGATGTTGCTGCGTCGCCTATATAGTTTGAACTGTTGTCTAAGCTCTTCGTGGTTAAAAGTCCAAGGTCACTCCCCTGGGAGATAGTCTGCAGAAGATTACCATAGAGGGTGTGGGTGGTTTGTGTCGTATGAGACAGGACGTTTATGACATGACAGTTCGACCTGTTAAGTTCCAATCAAGTGGCTACAACCTATTCTTCTACTATTGTAAAGTACTTTTGTAGCTAAATTGAATCCTATTTACTTCTCATAGAGCTCCAGATCATTATGTTGTCTGCTAGTTTCAACCAAATGTTCATTGACACAAATCAAGAGCAAAATTTTGCTTTAGATTTTTTGTGAAACTCCTGGTCTTAGACATTCCAACTCCCATGCACTCTGTTTCACTTGGAACGAAAAATCCTGTTCCCTCGGTAGTTTCGGAACCAAGACAAAAATGGGTCTGTGAAACTCACCTTTGAAACATTTGTTATGAGAAGTATGTGCAGTAGTGTTCCGAAGGATTTTCAAAATCGAGGACTATTAGGTCAACTGGTATCCTGTAATTCCATCAGCTCTACCAGCTTTCCACTTCTGTGAGTATATAGGCGGCACAGGACCTTGCTTTTCCGAACCCGTGTTGAGCTTCATGAAGAAGTTTGTTTTACCCATGTATTGCCTAATTTGTATGTTGACCAGTCCTTCCATTACCTCCACTAGTATTGGCAGTAATGCGACCGGTCTGCGACAGACTAAATTCTTTCTATCCCTAGTCTGGTTCTGTCATCTCGGTTAATTCGGAAGTGTGTGGTGTTCCGGTTTTGGAGTAAATGCTATTGTATATCATCACTCAACTTCCTGTTTTGTGTACCCTTATCGTATCTGAAAGGTATCACGCCTCGCTAGCTCACGTCTTTATCTATGATGTCGGGCGAAAACCATGATTCCTTTAGGAATATAATCTTCATGTCCAAATAAACGCACATTTTTCTGTTTTCACCCGGTTTACTCATCAATCCTCTTGCATTGCTGTGGAGGCACATAGTGGTTTGTTTGATTCATTGGTGCGCCCTCACTGCAGCATCTGTCTCTTGGTTTTTAAGCAATTGTTATCTGTAATGTGTTGGCCAGTTCCATGTGAAGTGGTCGCTGTTAGTTTTTCGCCTGTATAGCATATCCTATTAGCGGGATTGCAGTCTCTGTATTCTAAGTAGCGAGGTATAACAAACGTGGCAGTCTGGACACACCAAATGTCGTATAGGGGTTCAAAGATCTATGCCATGTGATACCCAACGTCACTGTTGCACATTCTTTTCATAGGCTTCATCCTGACTGTCAATAATATTTTGGCATGGTTGGGAGACCACCAACGTGTTGATGGGTTGCACACTAAATTTTCCTTGCCAGTTTCCATCTACTTGATTCATGTTTTACGGGTTATCGAGGATCACTATCTTCTTATTGAAGCTGGGCGAATTTAGGACGGTCGATTCTTCGGAAACTACGAGGGAAATATATAAGACAAAGAGCTGCAACTACATTGTCTTCCCCTCAAGTGTGTTGTACATTTGAAGTAAATAGAGAGACGTAATCTGCCTGTCCAGACCTTAGAAGAGACTACGTGTTTGAGAACGTGCTTAGGGACATGGAGTAAAGTTCGTGATCAGTTCTCGGAGTAAATTCCCAGCCTCCAACAGAGCGTTGAACTTGCCATACAATACAATATACAGACGAAATCTGTACACCTACATCCAATGTCTTGCAACTTTATGGAGGAGAACCCCAAAAGTCGAAAATCGCTAGACACCCACTGTCGCAAGAATCTATTTTCCGAGTCGGATACATCTATGGTGATACTAATTGATGCTTTGATGTCCTGATGTAAGAGCATAAATGATTTTGTGAGAACCTCCTCAATCACAGAATAAGCTATTTCACTCTGTCCTCGAAATCGATTACTATTGTGTCTCCACGAAGTTGGTCTGTTAAGAGTCTCCTGAGAAACACACACATTGGTATTAACGGCTGGTAAAAGTTCCACAGACCGTTGGACATGTGCACTTGCTAGACTGTGGTTGGTTCTGGTAATCCAGAAAGGCCGCCTAATTGTTTTGCAGAGGGCGAATATCCTGAATGTTAACAGTGTCCCTGAGAAAGTTCAAGAAGTTGGTTCTGACCCGACATTTCCAGGTGTTTTTAGTAATGCAATGATTTTTGAGTCATTCGTAAAAAGGGTCCAGATGCTGGAGATGAGATTTCGCTGTCCGGACCTGGGATCAAGCAATCGTCAACATGATAAAAGATATAACTGGGAGAAGCAGCTTCAGTCTTGACATCACCGCTCAGCGTGTTCTCACATTTGCCAGGCAGATGCATGTTAACAGAAAATCAGAAACTGGCTCGCACTACAACAATTTTCAAAGGAGATCGACGCAGTTAACCTTTAAGCTACAGTCTGGTAGTACTTCTCTCAATACCCTCAGTAATTATGAGGTTCAAGATATACGATGGCCTACGTGACTGTTTACTATCCATAAACGTCTTTTCGCTCCAACAGCACGGCTTCAGAAAAGGTCACGATTGAATAATCCACGCACTGACCGCGGTGAACAGACGTACAACAATCCTTGATCCTAAGTGGAAAGTTGTCGTCATACACCTTGAATTCTTAGAAGCGCTTGATAGGGCTAATCGTATACGTCTTATCAATAAGCTCAAACAGTTAGTTACCAAATCATAATTAATTGGTCGGCTTAATTCATATCTAAATAATTGACGTTTGAAGTTCAGGGTTAGCTTCATTTTTTCTCAGGCTATAGAAAGTGCTGATGGGGTCTCCCAGAGTTCAGTGCTAGAACCTCTTCATTGAGCAATCTGTATGAACGATCTACCCCATCGAATATCGTCAGATTTACAACTTTTCGTTGGTGATGGGAAACTCAATAGAGACGTTTGCGATCAAGAGGGTAAACCAGCACTTCGAGAGAATCCGGTTCGACTTCAGTGGTGGGCAGACAACAAGGTCCTTCCCTTCAACAGTTCAAATGATAAATTAGTCCATCCGTGACATGTTGCAGACTGCCAATACAACCTAAGTAACTCCCTTCTAGAGGTATGCCAAGTTGAAAAAGATCCAGAAGAGTTGATACTTTACGACCTGATGTCTTGCTCTGAGAGGAAAATGCCTTCCAAGCAAACATTGCACTGGTAAAATTGAAATTCATTTATGGCCAGTTCAACGAAAGAACTTTCCACATAATCTTCAACGGTTTTACTTAACCCCAGTTGAAGTATGGAAACACAGAGTTTCCATCCTCACTCCAGAAGGAATAGGACACACTGCAACTTAATTGAACGCGAGCTAGGAAATCCGTTCAGGGACTCAGATTCAGGTTCTATGAAAAACGTGTAGTAAGCCAATTCAACTACTGTGTTATTTATCTGCTCACTGTAATTTAGACACCTAATCCACTATGTAAATTTCTGTGTGAGTATGATTGAGCACATGTCTGGACATCAATTTTCAATCTATTCTCCTATTGGTTGTAATACACAGACAATCACTAGCTTATCCCTACTTGATTAACACTCACACACACACACTCTTTTTTTTCACTGTGTGCTTGCTTCCTGTACGCTTGCGGACTTTACCAATCTCTAACGATTAACTATCTCTATAACTGGTGTTCAGGCTTTTGAATAATCTCAAGTAAATCTAGGATTCTACTAGGGATGTCGAAACAATTTTTGGCTCAAGCTGGTTAGATGTCGAAAAGTATACGTAGCACGGCGTTTTCATCACTGATCTGATGTGGATTTGTTACGGAGCGCTTTCAGTTAGAATGTGTTCAGTAAAACTAATGGAGTGAGCTTCGATGTAGGAGACTCATATGACCGTTTATTTTAGAAGTTCATTTAGCGTTACAGCATCATTTATGTAAACCGGCGTAATCCTCTCGAAAGAATCACGAGGAACGGTACAGAGTTGGTACAAAGCAAAACAAATGATTGGGTATATGGAAAAATCTTCACTGACTACGGTGAAGAAGGCAGTGTTTGCATTAATGACAGATGACACCAGTTCCAAATTTATCGACTGTCAGGTATCTTCCCTATAACTCTGAGTAGAACGATGAGTTACACTGATGATCAATCTCTAAAATAATTTACGGTTACTTATATTTTTTCCCACCCTGCTGTACCAAACTATCTGACTAAACTATTCAACCTATGGTTTTTAGAAAACGCTGCTCAGCAGCAACGAAGCCAAGGTTTTACTAAAAAAGAACTTTCAAGCATCAACAGACCACGTAAGTATACGAAAATCTTGGGACCACGCTAACCTACATGCATACAAGCGACCTTGAAATTTAGGTACAATGTACCTTTCGTTAATCCAACCTAAAAAGTTGTGGAAAAGAAAACGCGGTGAAGTTTGAAAGTGGTTTAGCTTCCTACCGTGCCCGCAATTTCTTTGTCCATTCTGATTAACACATCGTCTTGTACAACCTTTTGATTGTTAAAACTGTGAAGAACATTCCACTTAAACTTTTTACGGCGGAGACATGTCGCTGATACTTGTTAGTTTTAACTTCTTTCATCTTACGCACCTAGGAACTCCGGTTCAGGTCTGTCTACTCATGTTTTCTGTCGTGTGGAATTAGCACTTTGTTGTTAGTGCTTATGGTGTTTTTGCAACACATAGGCTTTTGTGCTCCTTGGTTTTGGATAACAGGTACTGTGATAATTCTGTGTACTAACATTATAGATACGTTTCTTAACCTTTTTGTCACATCGAAAGTCTTCTTGTTACTACTAAATATTATCGTTATTAGTTTGACAACGCTCATGTTTCGGGCTCGACTGTCAGGTAAAGTATGAAATTTCAATAATATTTCAGTGACGGACCGTGTTTTCCGTAATACGTATCAGATATGTGGGGCTTTCTTCATCTGGAGCGATTTTAAAATCCTTTTTTCTAGCATGATACTGGGTGCAATAAATAGTCTGGTAGTAGCCAAACTCCTAGCAACTGAGAAATACGGGTCATTTTTTGAATACAATCATTTGTAATGTCGTTCAACTAACATCATATCTTGTTTAGTCCTTCCGTGAACCAAAGAGCACTTACACTTACAGCTTGTGGAGCTTTTATGGGTCTACTGTTTTGTATTACAGTGCTCGTCATGAATAAACTGACGCTTAACTACTCATATCCAGTTGTAAGTTCTCACACAATACCTCACATTGTAGGGCAACATATTTGTGATAACAAAGGAGCATATGTTTACTCGTCTTCTCACAACCGTCGGAAGAGTATTATATTTCTTGCCACTCTATGCAGTATGCCCTAATCCATTTTGGCATCCCCAATGGTAATTTCAGTTACAAGAATAATTCACACTTAAGGCTCTCCTTTATTTGGCTTATTTTGGATATTCGGTTAATTATTTTGATTCTGATCACAACCTTTCACCTCCAGTTTTCGTGGAGTTGTGCGATTGATGTCCTGAAGTCGCAGTTTCAGAAAGTAATCCCTCTGATTCTTTTAACTTAACGAATATAGCCTATCGAAATCCCGTTATTCTCTGACCTTGACCCTTCCAATTCAGTCCAAGGAGTTCTAGGTGCTTGTGCTAATCCTTTAGGACAAGTAAGTTGGCATCTTGATGATCATCCTTTAGCATTTGGCTTTGGAAAGATTGGCTGATTTGGTGGCTACCAATCAAAATGTGAGGTCTTCCATATTTTCGCTCAGTCACTTGGGTACGTTTATTGTTAACTAAATTTGGTGTTCTGAAGTAGTGTTCTTTTGAAGTTGCTAGAGTTTTGACGAGTCATTAAGCACAACCACATAGCGTATGCTCATGGTTATATAAAAATGAACAAATTTTGCAAGGCTCAACTTAATTGGCCACAATTTACAGCATAACCTGGAATTAAGGAAAATTACCGCAATTGAAAAGATTTCGTGAGTATAAATAAATAGAATCAGAGCTTGTAACCTTCAAACCAATAACCAGAAAAGCCGGATATGGATGGCCAGACTGTGATAATATCGACTACATGTTTACTCTTCAGATACTATGGCATTTAGGAGAATCATACTGAAACTGTAGTCTCTGACGTGAAAAATTATTTGACCTGTCCTATGGCGAGGAAGAGTACCAAACAAAGATGCTTCATTCGTGAATGTTGTACATTCAATTACTTCCTAGATCGAATGTTATGATAAGATGCCGCTTTGTGTGCCGTGCTTCCTAGTTAGATATGTATCGAAATTTACCATAAACATGTCTTTAGACGTCGCACTTTTGACAATTAAACAATCCATATCCATACAGATTCTGTTAACCAAGGTGTACAATCGACAGTTCATTTTGTTGGTAGAAAAGTCCTATTCTCTATTTGTTTATTTATTTATTTGAACACATGAATATTGGTACAAGAGGGTACCAAATATATATGCGCCGCACAAAACAATGAGAATTTGAAGAGAGGGAAGGAAAAAAGGTAAGGAGCGTTAAAAAAGAACGATAACGAACAGATTAGTGTAAGGTAGTAGGGGAGACAGAAACGCACAATCAGAAGAGATCTTTCAGTTAAGGAAAAAGCAACCAATTTTTATGAAGAAAGTAAAAGAAGGTTACAGCAGGGTCACCACTGGCTTCTATTCTGAGCCATATGTGATAACGTCTCTACTCGAGAATGTTTAGATAGAGCCGAATTTCCACCATAGGCGAGCTGCTGTATGAGTCAAAAAATAAGGAGACAGTGAGAATAAAAGAGAGTGAATAAATGACGTAGTAAATAATAATAACAATAATAGTAATAATAATGTGAATCGTTTGATTGTTAATTGAAGCAAGAAAAGTATTTTCCGTAATTATCGACAGTTCATCATATTTGTGTGTGGGCTGTGATACTGCCCGGGTGCCCAAACCGAAGCAGGTAGTTTTCTTAGAGGGCCACAACCCGAGCCTTTGACCTAAAGGTCTAACCCACAAGGCAGTAGAGCATCGTGAGGAGATGCAGTCCCATGGTAGCCGGTGACCAAAAATTGGTTCATACGCCATTTGTTCCCTCAGGATACTGGAGCCCATGTGCACCATTGGTTTGTGATCCGGTTAAAGCGCCGGACATTCGCTTTTCGTCCTCATTTTCGTAAACAACACCCCCGCTATGAGAATGCAGTGAGTAGGACTTCCCTGGCAGAGGCTGTAGACGCGTGGCCGTGTGAGAGCATTTCGAGAGGGAGGGCTGGGCCACCCCACTCTCGGCCATACCAGGGCATTTGGGGGCTAAACATATGTATGAGACTCATTAAGTAGTCAGTGTACGGGGTTATTTTGTTTACAAATGTTTAAGATTCTGGAATTGATAGTTTTTCGACCGGAACGTATTCAGATGTAAGTATCTAAAGTTGTCTAATCTAGATTACATACTTGAGAGATGTGCTAATAACGAATGCTGTTTGGGTACTCTTCAACCCTTAAATGTCTATCAAAAGTTGATCATGCTGCACACTTTCCTGATCTATACCTAATACAATAGTTAAGAGTAGACAATATGACTAGTTCAGAATATGTTCAAAGGTTTGTTGGTGTTTTGACACCGACATATGAGCTAGGTCAACCAGTTGCAATCATTTGACGCCTATTGTTTTAATACAAAAAGTGTCAGTTCGAAAAAACAATTTTTGCGTACAATAACTTTATTTTTCTTTAAAAGGTGGTAGGCCTATATTATGGAGGCAAATAAGTAATTTATGTTTCCAGTTAATTGAGCAGTTTGTGTCAAGTGCTCATGAATCAAATACTCGTGGAACAAACCTGTTAAGTACACGTAAGTCAGATTGTTTGTAAACGTAGTTACTGTCATAAAAGTTTGATACTATTATACTTAGTCAGGTATCACTCAACGAGGTTCAAGTTTATAGAGCTCTGGAATATTTCACACCTTACTATGTAGTGCGTGCAAATACTCAAAATCTTCGTAATTCTTCATATCAGCTTATACCGATAACGTAATAGTTTAGCGTTAAAAATTTCAAAATAACTACCACTTTAGGATTCTACAGCATGGTAATATATATGCCCATTATCTAGTATTCAAATTCCTCCTTAAGATTTAAACCGGATACCGTTCTACAACCTCTACAAATTCCAGTATCAATCGGCTTTTCGGGACACAGTAAGCGTCAAATTTTCATCACATCCTCAGTTGCTCTTGTTATTGGAGTTTACAACAGTCGTAAATGAGTATCATTAATATCTGGTCTTATGGTTCCTACTTGGACTTTTTATGATCGATCGTCAACACATATATAGACTGAATATTTTACACTCAAGTTTGCGGCAGCTTTGATCCTATTCAACATTTCTTCTGAACTGTCAAGTCTACTTGATCCTTAAATAACACTAAAATAGATCTGGATGGTGGCGCAAAGTGAATTTTTATAAGCAACATGATCATCTGAGTGTGATGTGAATGTAGATCTGGGTTTCGTGCTATTTTGCACCCATCAACAAGGTGTACCTGTAATCTTGAGCGAACTGATGCTCCCTGGCGGATTCGCTTCCTTGTCATCCAGCTTCACAATTAGAGACGTTACCACAGCTATGCGGACCGCAACTGAAATCATGTAATGCTCAGATATATTTAAAAGTGACTGGTCGCTGGGTAGTGAACAATGTCATCTGTGTCAAGTCCTTCTTAGTACATATCAAAATCTATTTGTATGTGATAGGTGGTAAAACTCAATATTCGTATAAATAAAACCTCAACTCAGTAATCATGTGCAGCTCCAGTTAGTAGCTTCAGCTTCACATTTTTTAACCTTGTCAGTACTCCCTCTAAATATCCCAACAAATAACATCTACTTTATCAGTTTACTTTGGAGCAAGGAATACCTTGTTCAGTTAACATGAGTCAACCAAATAATGTCTTAGTAAGAAATCGATTCCTAAAAATCTACTATGAACGGCATTCGTACAGCATCTGGTCACTAAACCAATATAACGCAGATATGCATACATGATGTGCACCTAGTTGTCAGCAATTTTAAGTAATCTTGCTGTAAAATCTATCGGTTCGCCTCAATTATTTAGCTACCGGCTTTCGAAATCCCCTACACTTGTTTCATTCCATCAAAACTTTGCTGCGGTATATCTCATTCCTCAAAAATGGATAAGTATGACTAACATATGACTTAATGAATCAGCGTTTCAAAGTATATAGAGGAGATTTAGTCAATACTCTGGATTCGTATAGTGTTTCCGCATTAGCACTAAGCGTACGGTCAACCATCCGGTGTTCGTATGTATAGTTTTCAAAATATCCAGTTTATCAACATCGTTATATTACTATTTGATTACCCAAATCAATACAGGCAAAGCCAGTTGCTTAAGTGCGACTTCTATTAATAGTTTTATAGAGATTTTCAACTATCATTCTTAAATACAATCAGTCATCCCTATCACTTCCAGTAGCTTACGCCTTCTTAAACCTTGACTAAAGCTAAGGAACTTATTTTAAGTGGTTACAAATTTTATATCCTTGATGGATAGTTTAGCTAGACATCACTGCTGTCAAATGGTTTCATTTAAAACATTCCATTCATTTTCTAAAATGACTCCTTACTATCTCTTAATTTCCTCATCCACCCATGTTTATGTAGTTATGTATTGTACAGTGTCTCCACTATTAGTTCATTAGTTATTGTATACAAATCAACTGTATCCTCTTCCCTTAGATGTAATGTAAATCAGATGAAATGAACGACCTCGTATATGCGTATGGATATTTTCGTGCCATCAGTCAAATTAGTCTCCAAATGTAAAACTACCAATTTATAGCCATTTCGTTGCTTTGCAGACCCATCAGAGCTGATAATATTTCTAAGATTAATAACGTGTCAGTAGGTTCAACTGTCCCACTTAATCTAGAGATTCATACTGTTTATAAGACAATTGTATTCACGTCATTTAAAGGATATCTAAAAGACCCCTTATTAGTTAATCAAAAAAACTAGGATGACCTTTTCAGTGGAATGTAAAAGTATGTTCTGTGGCGAGAAATAATCCTAAAATTAACGTCCTAATTCCATAAACTAGTAAATGATGTATGCTTATTTTTGTTTCGAGTGGTATTTAGTCGTGCTTACTTTTTAATTATTCTGTAATTTTATTGTTTAACAGGACTCCCCCTGTTGACCAGCTATTCTATCCTTTGATCCTGTTCACTGGGACCACACTAACTCAAACAAATGATCTCGATTCGCATCACATAAGTTCGCCATTCTCACTGTCTGTCCAGGTCGAATATTTTCAGATACCAGACGAGTTGTATATAGTAACGCTACAGTCCCATTTACTTTTCTCATTTTTCGATAGGCATTTCTAGTGTATACTGAAACCATTTGTGCTTGTCAATTCTCATGATCCCACGTTTGTAACATCTATACGCCAATGCACCATAATTCAGATTTTTTCGCTTATTTTCAGCTCTTTGGCCCAAAAATATTGACTTTAAATATAGACAGTATCTACCCTCATCATTTGAATCAAATCTGCGTCAACGCAACAGCGTTAAAGTAAAACAATTGTCTGCTACTAATGGAAATGTGTCTGGTATGCAACCTTCCGGGTCCATAATTGCTCGAAATTTAATAAATGTTGGTCGCACTCTGCTTTCTAAGGTACGCTGGTAAAAAATAAACGACTAAAATTTTCATCTAACAAAAATATTGGATACACTGGATTTTGTTGACAATTAGACAAAACCAGACTTGTTCGGAAATAAGTGAAATATTTATGGAGATGGTTAACAATGATGTGCACTACAGCTGGTTAAATATGAAGTAAAATACTTGATTAGAGCAATGATCAGAACACAAGTTTAAAACTTTTTATTTCGTCAAATCTTAATTGTTGGTGCCGAAGTTCAGTATACGCGGCTGAAGTAACATCACACCGTTTTGTCTACGTATTAAATATATCAAGCGATTACAGCTATAGATCATTTGTAGTTTTAAAGGTCTTATATCTTTGTGGTCTCACATTTTCATAGTTCCTAGAGTATTCTGTAAGTCAGTATCAAGAAAGTTTATTTCTTCTCAGATTTCAACTGGTTTCATAGTCTTCTATGAATTTAGCTAGATCATGAGTAGTAATCGTAGGAAAGCCCAACCGATTACAAGACCTTTTCAGTTGGATGTAGTAGGAGTCCGCTGTAATCTAATAAAAAGTGTCTACTAGCTTGTTCATTTCATCGCGTCGCCTTATTTTACATATACGTATCCTATTGCTTTTTAACTAAGATCTATCTTATTTTTATTATTTCCAAGTTATACACACGATTGTCTAGAACACAACTGTTCAGTATTTTATCTCCGGAAATACCCTATGCTTCGACAGCACACCTTTTCTCAACTGCTACAGATATTGAACATGCAGACGACTTGGACATCGATAGACCGCTAGCACGAACAAGTGGTCAAGTTATTATCTGGGCAACAGAAATCTTAGCTTGTTTGACACTGGCCGCTTACAATGAAGACCAATTTGGATCGGTTCAACAGTCTCTTGGGCGGATCTTACTGCTTTTTGTGGATGGATTAGAGGTAACTTTGTGGCCTTTGATAATTCCAACTACTTCCTAAATTCAGTTGCATGAATCGAACCGATTGTCGCCTTCTTATAATAATTGATAAGAATGATCGTCAAAGTTCAGACGAACAGTTTGATCCAAATCGGATGCAAAGTGCTCATTGAAGACATGATGTAAAAATTATATTCAAAATCATCTCAGTAATTGAGATTAGAATAGCTCCAACTTTTTGCCCGGCAGACTAATTCAAGCATCACTAAAGAAATATTTCGACTTATTATCTCTCTGAATTTGCTCGAATCGGTTTGCTAGGAAGAACGTTAAAATTTAGAGCGCAGAAAAGAAACTTTGGTCCGACACCAAAAGTGATGGTTCCTTCCCCACCCCCTAACGGATGACTTTTGTTGATTATATACTTAGTAACTAGTTACCAAAATGTATATACATTTAATACTATAGGAATAACACCTATCTCACAGCTATTATCAAGGGAAAGCTTTTGTCATAAAAATCTCGTTAATCAGAAAATTGACGTTAATCTTATTACTAAGCAATCGTAATCCAGCTCAATACGTAATTACTGGTCTCTATACTGTTATGTGAATCAAATGTGTCATGTGATGGGAAATAATACTACCATGTTAACCAAAATGTGCTTTATGAAGAGTTCAAGCTGATGTCCTGTGAAACGGTACCCATGAGAATTAATTTTAGGTGTTTTAATACTTTCTCAAAACACTTACGTGGATGGCTTAAACACACTTGTTACTTGGTAATCATCTTAACCACTTCTTTATACTGCATTGTTCCGCTTTTTAAGGCAGTTGAAAAGCATTTGAGGTTCGTCGGTTTGCTCTCCACTCAGTACAAACAGTCAGTAAACTATCCAGTTCCTGACAGCTCATATACAAGTACAATGTTATCCGCTGGACATCTTCAAACTCCATTAAGAAGTTCGAAGCGACTTTCAGGCGATTCATTCCTTCCAAATGATTTATGTAAATTAACGTATTATCGTTTTGCATCCGATGCCAGTCTACCATGGCGTGTTTATGCAACGTTTTGTTGGGCTCTAACAAACTGTCTAAGTCAATATGATGGCTGTTTTGCGTAAGTTCCGCTACTTTATTATGAAATTGCTCCCTCCTCATGCATAAAAGTAAACAGACTATTTGCTGGTCGATTTATATAAAATAGCAAACTTATGCATTGCTAAACCTTACATTAATAAAGCGACCTGTTATTGAAATCGATAACTTCAAGTGGTGTTTGCCAGGGTTGCCCGACTTTCCATGTTTATTTGACTTTGTCATAGATATTCGTTAAGAGATAACGCTCATCGGTCCTCATCAGCACCTGAATCAGTGGTAGGGAGTGGAGTAGTCGAGTGTGTCGACTAATTCACTCACGAAGTCTCGGAAAATTAAGAAAGCCTGCTTGAATTTTGTCGAATCCCATCACTTGTGGCGTAGAGCAGATATCTATCTGCCAACCAAACGACGAGCTTACTGTACAACAATTCATTTCATTCTACTTCAAGGGTGTGAAAGACATTAAGAATAAAAGATAGTCGTAGGTTACTAGTATTCGATCATAGGTGTCTTCGAAGCATTGTTCATGTATCTTTGTATTACCGAGTAAGCAATGTTTGGGGTTAGGAGTCAAGTATCAGGTAAGGATGGCCAGTCGGCACTAGTCCATGAAGCCATCGAAGATTTGACTGAGTCATGATAACAAGTATGAACTACCAGGATGGTCTCCGTGTGCTTATCGCAACCGGTGATTATAGACTTCAAATGACATGTCTCAAAATCGTTTGTAATGCCGCAGGTCCATCCACTCTTTTTCTTACTACAACTTGTAAGCTGTATATATACAACGAGAAAACTATATTCCTGTCAGAATAATTAGTAAAATTGAATACTGTGCAACAACTGATTGTGATACATAGCTAAAGTTGCCAAAGTTAAAACAACCTCAGAGGTAAAACCAAGTTGATTTTGCAATTGGGTTGGAGTTCATGTTTCACGATCATAACTAGTACATTTTTTATTAATGATAAAGCTGGTTGTTACTACGTTGAAGAGAGCAAGGACAAACATTTAATCAGAATAACGCGAATTAAATCCTCGAAACTTAATCGTTGCTTTACTCAAGATAGTTAGGAGAACTACTTGTACGATTGGTACTATTTGTTACTTTTAGTTTAATTCAATTGTTATTAATGTCAATATCTACTGTTGTCTTTTAGAACCTTATCACTCGACAATAAATCGAAGGAAAGATTACAACTACTGAAATCATCTTGTTGTACAATGAAAGAAAACCTAAGTTAATATACATTTTCGTCATATTTTTATGATACAGATTTACATGCATTTACTATTAAACCTGCCAAAAGATGTTAAATAAAAGTATGTAGTACCGCAGAATCCTTTGAGTACTATATGAACAAAAAAAGTTTTACGGAGACACGTTACGGGATTTCAAATTGTTTTGGTGGCCTTTGTTTAGCGTTACCTTTAACCTTATCAGCAATCCACTTGATACTGCTGTTTATTCCCTCCCTATTAAAGTGTAAACATCAAAATATACAGCGTTAATATGTTAGAAGACGTCATACAACTAAATGGTCGATTGGTAAAAACTCGGTAGCAAGAAATGATTGCTTTTATTATTTTGGTCAACTAAGTGTAAATGTATCTTTCGACGACACACAGCAGGATCACGCTAATAGACTGGCGTTCATCAGTCTAGTTACTTTCTTTGGTTAGTTAAAGTAGCGCTTGATGTAGATATCCAGGAAGTTTCAAGCATGGAATACTGGAGTACTCTATTTTTCGTCATTTTCTCTTTAACCTCTTAGGTTGCTATATACTTTTCCTGGTTTCTAAGGCTAAAATTATTGGTCTCTAGAGCTCTATGTAATTACAAGGTCATTCACCGAATTTTCATCGATTCTTAAAAAAGAACATGGTCCCCACTAGTACTTTTTACGGGGTGTTACTGTATGCACTTCAAAATGTCGAGATAAATTCCATCGTCTCAGCATATTGTATTACCAAAAGTTGCTTATGATTATACTCACTGATGAGATTAAGGAGGATATGACCCTATGGTTTTTGGGCCAGGAAACCGTCAACTGTTCCTACTTAGAAATCGTAAAGAAAATTGGATATTATCAACGGCAATAAACCCCTTAAACACTACATTTCGAAACAACTAAGAAATAAAAACACAGGTGTTTACACTAAAAAACAATCTAATTCTGAGCGAAGTCATCTGTCTTCAACTTCCGTCCACACTTTCCTTAGCTAGGTAGTCTGAGTTTATCAGTACAACTTAGTTTAACAGTCAATAAGTTCATGAACAGACCCCATATCTTGGTTCAGTCTCTTCATTTATTCAACCAATTTCTACCCCAACTACCACTGTGCTTCGAGGTAAGCATACAAAGCAGATATCCGAGTCACTTCAGTTGATGAAGTCCTGCATTTTCATCAACCGGCTTTACTAACAAAAGGGCAAGTATACTTCTCATCTTTAATTAATTTCGGGGGGGGGGAGGTAAATGGTCACTGACTTTGAAAGCGATGCTTCTACATCCATCTAATTAGCAATTGGAGGTGAATAACGTATTTCGATACACTAATGAATATATTTCTTGTGATATCCTAATGAATAGGAAATTGTACTACTGACGTTTCGCAACTTAATGTTAGCCACTTTCCGAGTAAACGAAAAATTTCCACTATTAACTTCCAATCCAGTGCTCAATTTGCTAGAAACCATTAAGTCCAACCTTGGCATCGGTATTTCGATATGCCTTATCATCCTCATAATATATTCAACACTTGAAAGTTACTAGTAGTGTTATGGCAGAATCTTTGTCTCTGAAGTATATCTTTTCATGTTTGTTATTGAAACACTATATAAGTGTTGTGCGTTTTATCGAACAAAACAAATTTAAAGTTCTAATGCGCTCAAGACGTTTCCTCCTGACAGTGCACAACATACCCATATGTTATAAAACGTTAACCAACCTGAGAAATAACACTATAGGTTGACTGAAATGGTTATATCTAGAAATCGACATGTTACTGATTAATTTACCCGTTAAGTGCACTGACACCATGAAATGTGCATTGACGTTGCCCAACAAGACGTAGACTGTCGTAGAAAACTTTGTTTATTTCAGACAAATGGGATGCACTCTAAAAAATGTGAATTAGGCACAAGAACATAGTGTAGGTGCTTGTCAACTGAATTGTAGGTTCGTTTAGATACATTTGATACAATTCCGGACTTCATTGTTCCTATTTTCGGGTACAACTCCCTACGTCTTTAAGAACAAATATGCGGGTCGTAAAGTGGCAGGTTTAACTAAAATACAACGGTAGTCACCAAAATATTGTCAAGGAGTGGTAACACGTACAAGTGCGATTCGTCGAGGACTTCGACTACTCCACCATGACAGCTTCTCAGTACTCACTAACCATTGTGAGAACGATGAGACGTAAAATAGAGAGCTTTGAAGAAGACTACGAGATGATGACTTGTAAAAAAGCACAACGGAAATCCAGCTTACCGCTACATACTGGAGTTCATTAAACAACTGAAAAGTGACAGGAAGCCCTGACAAGAGCTTCAGCATCAGAAATGAGTTGGAGACTCCACTATGAAGCAGTCCTCAAACCAACGTTTCTGCAACCATTCATACGAGAGGTAGACACTTAAGGATTTGTCTACAGATACCTTGATGTTCGCACGTGATTCAGGAGCCATGGTGTTTACTTTGAAAGACTTCCTGACCATTCAAAATGTTACGACCCTTCATTAGTTTTCTAATATGTGAATTCGCCATTTAGAAATTCTTCACCTTTTAAGGAAACCTAAATTTATTCCGAATACTTAGTATATGACGATTTCCAAAACCGGTCATCTATCCATCTATTCTTGTATCAATGTAGGAGGAAATCTTTTGTATTTCCCTGTATTTATATTATATCTAAACGAACTGAACAAGAAAACGTCAAGGACAATTGGGTGGTCATCTATCGTTTTGTTAGTTTCTCCTCTTAATCTAGTGATAAGTAATGTCGTGAAGGGCTAATATACAATCGTCCCAGGCCCTCACCGCGTTATGCTTAAAATATCAACCACGTTATTGTCCTAAGCATCAGTCTTGTCGACATGATATTAGGGTAACTAAATAAGTATATTTATATTAAATTTTTTACGACAGGTTCTGTAATATCTAACAACTCCAACTATGGTGTATGGTGGAGAGATCCGTGCATGCATACATTGACACAGATGCGTTACAAAGGATCAGTTTTGTCAAAGTTGTGGAGGTACAAATCGGTACATGAGTTGAATCCGTCACAAAAGTCGAATAACATAGCTAACTTTCTTACCTGCATATCTTGCTTGTTAGCTAGAACCAGTAACGGCACACCTTCCAGTACAGGGTTTCTAATCATCTTATCTAACACTAATAATTACAAGAGGCACTTACCAAATGCATCTTTAGACTCATCAAAACGATCGCTATCTGCAGAATCAACGACATAAATAACACCATTTGATTCAGCATAGTACTAAATAAAACTGAGAAATGCATATTAAGCTAACCTTATCCCACAATGACTGAAGCTCTTCTTGACCGCCGAGATCCCAAAATTTAAGCCGGATCCCATCGACCTCAATGTATCCAACTTAAAATTATGGAAAGACGGGAAACTTACTATTTAGACCAACAGTAGTAGTGATTTTCTGAATTGGGATAGATTTATAATTTGGAACAAAATTTATTTTAGCTTGTTCTAAATAAGTCTAGACTTGTCAATCATATGTAACCGAAACTACTGTTTTTCCAGCGCCTTCCAAACCTAGTATGAGAACAGAAAACTCATCCCTTTGTGATATATATTGCCACAAACCCCGCAGTAATGTGTACATCACTGGTGTGAGACCCGAATGGTGGTTAGTGCCAATTAACTTCCCAGGTTGTTCTGAAAAGTGAGGGGGTTGGCAGTAACACTTCACCTTAATCATTTTTACAAAAGGGAACAAAAGGAGACCAACATAATATTTGTAGTGGTTAATATACAGGCTTTTTGTTTCATTGAATAACTCAGCATGTGAGGAATTCTCCATATATTGAAGGAACTTACTTACCCATATACTAAACCGTGAGTGTCCAACACTATGTACGACGTGAATAATCTTACTAGGTTGGTGGTAATATGACAGTTGGTTAATGGACATTTTTAGGAGATACGTATAGTTGAGAAGTGTGTAGTGATAGACGGAAATGCAACCTTAGTAACAAATAGTCAAATAAATATATAGTGACCACACGGTGGTTTTATATCAATTAAATTTTACAGACCAAATATTATCTTAACAGGAAAAACCAATTTTAAGAAGTAATGTGGTGCTTTGATACTGCTTCAACTGCAGTACACGGTGCGAAATGAGCAGTAAAAAACACAAACGCACATAACCGACAGTTCCCAGAAAAGTGTGTGAAAGGATACTTGGAAGATGAACCTACTAATGAATTAATTTACTCAACAGTAAATTACGTATTCATACATTTCGAAGCGCATCACAATTCTAAAACCCAGTGCAAATGATGATTCGGATGACCTGACTACAACTTTTTGTCAGTGCACATTGTAGTGATAAAAGGATTTGTATATCAATACACTGATCACACATAAGAGTATTAATACAATTATAATACGGCGGTATTTGTTTTTGCAACTCTATTAAACGCTTGGAATCCACATTGGGATAAATTCCTTCATGAGATGATGATAGTGCTTTAGCTTGACAAAAATTTAACTAGCAACAAACAATTAAACACCACCGACTGAACTAAAGAATAATTGTCCCTCAAAACTCGTACATCCTTACTACTACCCTGACTATATTTGTATCATATGCGTCACCGAATTCCAATGTTCAATGACCACACTACGTTCAAATGGTTCTGGACGAAACAGAAGAAGCTTTCGTTTAACGGGCTTCAGCACCAGGTAGCAGTGGATCACCGGTGCCTCCAGGTCGGAATATAGTTATATTTAACGATAAAATAGAAAAAAAGTAAATTATAGCGAGATGCTGTCCTTAGCCCTTAAGAATATGTCAAATTTCTTCTCAAAGGACTCCTAGGAAATCGCCTCGACTAGTTCATACTGCAGCGAATTCCAGCATTTGATAACTCTTGAGGAGTAGAGGTTATGTCTACAGTCCGTTCTGCTATGTTGTATCTCTAATTTCTGAATGTTACCCCTTAGGTTTGTATTGGGACTAAGCCTTAGTAGGTGTTTAAGGGGATGTCCAGAAGTGTTAAGGATACTATAAGCCATTAGAAGGTCACCTCTAAGACGCCTGTATTCGAATGAGTAAAAGTTCAGTAACTGAAAGAGTTCTTCATCAAACCTGAATTTGAGTCCCTGAACGGATTTCCTAGCTCGCGTTCAATTAAGTTGCAGTGTGTCCTATTCCTTCTGGAGTGAGGATGGAAACTCTGTGTTTCCATACTTCAACTGGGGTTAAGTAAAACCGTTGAAGATTATGTGGAAAGTTCTTTCGTTGAACTGGCCATAAATGAATTTCAATTTTACCAGTGCAATGTTTGCTTGGAAGGCATTTTCCTCTCAGAGCAAGACATCAGGTCGTAAAGTATCAACTCTTCTGGATCTTTTTCAACTTGGTATACCTCTAGAAGGGAGTTACTTAGGTTGTATTGGCAGTCTGCAACATGTCACGGATGGACTAATTTATCATTTGAACTGTTGAAGGGAAGGACCTTGTTGTCTGCCCACCACTGAAGTCGAATCGGATTCTTGTACAGTTAAATAATTCCAGAACAAATATGGATGCAGGATAATATGAATTCATCATATTTCATGGTTTCTCATCAGCTGCTTACAACCAGATTTATGTTAAATTTAACATTGGGTTAAGATATAGTGGGGAACAATTAACAACAAAACACAGTCTGAGTATTTATATCAACAGTCGTCAGACCCAAAACCCATGAAAAACGAAAAACAAAGTATTTTGAAATTGAAATATGTGGATAACACAAATCAGTATGTTACGACATCAGTCCCGCATTCTAAGCTGTTAAATAAAGGTCAATCGCAGGCATTGAGAAACTATTATGAAATACGAATCAATATCGGTATTTTTTATATACATATATGGGTTAAGGTGGAGTCATCCTAAACAGAGATGAGTGCATTGGTAAGGTGATGTCCTTAAACTGGAGCACTGGCTAACAAGGTGCTTTGAACCAGGCCGTAAAAACTGGCACCCTATAGTTTGAAGGACAGTTTTAAATTTGTACAAAAGCATGGCAGCCTTAGTGCTTCCGATAAATTCATGGTCTTGTTTGATGTCTCACCACTCTTCACAAGCATCCCTTCGGAAGAAACGGCAGATGTCATATATGAACATTACGAACGTCTGTCTTTACCAATCCACGTATTTCAACAGCTGCTGTTCCTGTGTACCAAAAACATACAATTTTAATTTAACAATAGGTTTTTCCACCGAATCTATGCAGTAATCATGGGTGACTGTTTGGGTCTAACTCTGGCCCATATATTTATGGGAAACCTGGATCAGAGGGAGCTCAAGCACGTAATTGTTGGGACTACACTCAACTGTAAATATATTGATGACACGTTTCTCGTCTGTCGCAATCCTAAGCACTCCATGAACATACACAATCTGCTTAACAAAACACACGAGGTTAAAGATTCTAACATGAAACACGAAGTATGAGGTATACTCCACTTCTAAGATTCCGGACTTGGACGAACATCAAACGTAACATTACAAAGACACATTCACAGCAGAATACATGGAATGGAGTTTATATCAATTACAACAGTTTCTGTCCAATGAGTTACAAAAGGGTATTATATTAACCCTTTTTAACCGCGTACGCGAAATTTGCTAAAAGGTATGCCTAGAAGATGAAATTGCTCTCACTACAAATTACCTACGCGAAAGTGTATATCCGAAGAAGTTTATCCAGAAATATGCCAAACCCGACCCTCGGGCTAAATACGATACAGTTGAAAAGAAAACCCACTTCTTACACTTGTGCTTTAAAGGAGATGAAGTCTGTGGGACAACAGATCACAGGAAACATTTCACATTGTAAGAGACTAATACGCCAGTAAAACTGACGACGCTATGGAGAACAATCAGCTGGCTCACAATTGACAGGTCATCTTTTCTCAGTAGCTCTGACTGCATCTACAAATCTTCATGTACGTGCCAAAGTACAAACATTGCAAAAACCGTGAAAAGATTATATGTTCACATTACAAGCATGTTCCGAAGAAATTAAGACTGCGAGCGACAAGGCCTCTCAACGACGCAATAGCTCGGCATTCATGTGACACTAGGCATACCACTGACGTTCCTCAAGCCTTCAAACTGGTAGCAGACAAAAAGATACTGCTTCTCTTCGCTTTGCTGAAGCAATCACAATAAAAATCTCAGACCAGAAACAAATGCTGTAATTCCGAACGGATGGATGCTTCAGTTTCACAGGATAATCTACAGCATGTAGACTGGGAGCTTCATCCTCAAGTTAGCGTGGTTGCTCATTGGGATATTTACTGTGAACGACTTTTTGTGCTACAGAGCATTCTGTTGCACCAAAAGCCCGAAAATATACACGCAACCTACGGTCATCAAGAATCACACCTTCTTCTTCGAAATGGTAATAACACCGCATACAGGCAATTTAATAAATGTAAGGGACATGTGCATAAAGGCAACAGAAGACAAGTTTCAGTACCAGATATAGCTTATCGAAAAATCAGTGACTGATGCGACAATTCGAGTGCCTAAATAACGCTGTTGCTTCGAAACATAAATTAATTAATTAATCGATCGGTTATGAAGACAGTGCGAGAAGATCGAATTGTAAGGTTAAGAGGAGAAACGTGGACGATAATAAGTGAATTGGGAAGTAGTTACTGACATTCAGTGATGATAAGAGTAGGTAAATTATGGGATGTGCACCATGCACAGCTGGACCAAACGGAAGATGACAAACCATGGTTGATCAGGTGTTTATCGAGTCTCCTTTCAGAGAAATTTACTAAGGGGACGGTGGTCTCCGACTGGAAGAGCATTCAAATTGAGGACAACTCTTGATCAGAAAAAGTGGGAGTGTATCTAATTTTTTCTCTTTTATATGCGACTATTTGGGGGTTAGCTTGAAGCGCGTAGTAGTTATTTTCTGGTGGAGTGGTTGTGTTGTGGTGAATCGACGTACTTATTATGTTATATGTCATATCATCTTTTGTTCTGTTGTAGATCAGTGAGAATAATTTCAAGTGTTGGAGTATGTCGTTATCGAAATTATGTTTCAGACTTATCGTCCACTTGGTTATCTATGTACTTAGTCTGGATGATTACTATCCCTTTTGTAGACGGTTGGTGCAACGACATTTTGGACTTCAAGGTGGGGTCATGTGTGCGTCTCAAAGTGTTAGGATCAAATATGAGGTGGTTGTGCCATGTTATCTACGTATGAAGTGGAGAGTTGCGTTTGATGTTGCTGCGTCGCCTATATAGTTTGAACTGTTGTCTAAGCTCTTCGTGGTTAAAAGTCCAAGGTCACTCCCCTGGGAGATAGTCTGCAGAAGATTACCATAGAGGGTGTGGGTGGTTTGTGTCGTATGAGACAGGACGTTTATGACATGACAGTTCGACCTGTTAAGTTCCAATCAAGTGGCTACAACCGCATTTAACATTTAACACTAAAAATATCATAGTCCGTATTGCTACACGTAACATAATTGATGAAATTAATGAAACTATTTACCAGCCTGGTCAATGAACTGACTCGTAATTATCATCGACCAGTGTTGTTTTCTCGTGCTCATGTTTATGTATAATAGATGATTTCAGTGTGTTTCTCTATCAGTTGCTCATTTAGTAAATATCATAGAACATTTTCAGTATAATGGAGGTTTGGGGATATAACCATTCATGCAGATCATCGGTGTATGCAGTCAAGCAAATCTCCTGAAAACTTAAAATATCGCTGTCGAATTTACCCAATCTAGAAGAGAGGTTCAATCCCAACATAGACATGAGTTGGGAGTTGTAGTCTCCTCGGTTATCACGTGTGCTGTTGCTGATAATCACATAAGCAGCACTCCCTGTTTATCACCTTGTAAAAATTGATATAGCCGAAAGCCTCGTACAACAACATATCACCTACATTTGTGGCACATAAGCTCAGTTGATTTCAACACCTCATAATCACTCAAATTCATACAAATCGATTTTTGTACAGTCTCAAACTTGATACTTGCAACTGACGTATATGTACCTTTAACCGACATGCATGAGTTTCAAATGTCGATATGTTGCACATTAGAACATTGAGTCTAGAGCATATCTCTTACGAATGCACTAATGTTCAACGAACTACCACCAGTTTTATGTCCGAAATTCACATAACTAACATTATTTTTACGTATAAAGTGTACGGTTGATAACAGTTCACACTAGTTGTATTACTAAATACAATAACAATGTCGATAATATCTCCCTGTATCTAAATAAACTGTATTAAACTTAGCAGAAAAACTGGAATATTAGTTAGAATTCTTCATTTTTGCGGTCATACCGTTGTTTCTTTAGCTAACCTGCTAATGGGAAAAATGAAGCTGAAAATCAACTCATATGGACAGCCTGCCAACATCAAAGTTAACTGATTTTCTAAATTAAAGCGAAGGTAATACCGCGATCAAAATTTATACAATGCTGACCTTTTTCTTTTTCTATGCACGAAATACCTATACCACCCTAAAGCTAAGCTATTAACCAGCGGTTACAGCTATTCATCTTATAATGACTTAGTAAAGTATTTATGTACAAAATCTTTCCTCATCACTGAAATCACACATTGTCTAACCCTTAAATAATATTCGCGTAGATTTCCATTTTGTGAGTGTTCAGGATTATTTCAAACATTTTGGAGTTATCACACGTACTTTCCGATCAGATGATGCCGCTTTCTTTTTGATTTTTGTTTCAATTTATTAACACCTGGAACATCCTCATTATTCTTTTGTGAATCCATGGCGCGCAACAATTCCAATCGACTTGTGATCGAAACAACGTAATGTTGATCCTGGTAGGAAAGCGATGTAATGTTGCTTATTCCCAACCACACGATCCTCAAAGCTGAACATATGATCACACTAAATATTCACATTCAACATGCAACACTTAGAGAGGATAAAAAATGATGAATGCAATAAGATTGATCGAAATATCATGGCGTAGCCTTGCAGATGTGATGATTCTGTGTAACTCACGCCTTTCCAAATAAAATACATTATTTTACCCCCAGCCAAATATATTCTTCAAAAGTACCAAATATCATATCGATGATTGTCATTGTAGGACGACTTAATATACACCGTGATGTGACATCCACGTAACGTGGTCACATAATAGCAAATCCATGATTTTAAGATCATGTCTATCATTATAATAACAAAGATAAATCTACTAATACCAACGTATGCCATAATTCTACAGACAGACGACCAGAAGAAGAAAAACAGTTGTGATATCAGCACATTTTGACATGACGATAGGTTATATTTTGCACACTCAGGAATATAGAGGAACAAAGTAACTCCCAGCCAATATCGTTGTGGTGAGCTTGTGTAGACCAATTGATTTCTCTGTGTTAGTTCATCTATGGCAATATTTGAGAACGAGTTCAGCGACATTAAAAAATGTTCGGTGGTCTATCGAAGGAACCTTTATTATAAATTTTTCCGTTTGAGACTGTTATTTATGAGCTACTTCATCCAACACCACATGATGAGAGCTTTCCATAAATTATAGTCGCCCAATCAATGTAAGATGTTCCTTTATATTCCTGAGTATGTAGAAGAAAACCACTCGTTCCGAGCTCCAAGAAGTGGTGATTTTGGAATGGAATCCTTTAACTTTGAACGATTAGTTAGCTCAACGTACTTTGTGATTTAAGGTGTTTTGTTTTAATTTATTCTCCTGCTAGGTCATAATTTAGGATTGCGCTTTCGCACGGTTTTAAATACCATGACCTTTAAGTACAATACATTTGTCCTGGAAAATGCAGTGTAAATTATGTGAGTTACTTTGTGTAGAAGTTATCTGGTTTTTATAAAAAGTTGTTGAAATTGCCAACACTTTCGAAATAACGAGACCTGACTGTTTATGGGAATAAGTGTTAGCATTCGGTGATGCACAGCCCTTGAGTTTACAGTCATATTTCCGATTATGAATAACTGTCTTTTTCCTGGAGTAACGGTCAACTGCATACATCATCGGGGAGAGGTGTTTCTTTGTCAGTTATTCTTAGATGCACTGTTGTATGATATCAATATTTCTTATAAGTAACCTACCGCACTCTAATTCATCTTATATAATATTTGTTTGTTTGTTGTTTCATGCATTCATCTATCTGGTTTAAATAGCTAGTTTGCATCAAAATCTTGTCATCTACCTGCTATATGCTATAGTCGTGCGATTTTTAGATTACAAATAACCAGTCCTTTGCATGGGGACATGATGGCCGCTGGTTCCAACAACCCCTCTACACCAAAGTAAGTGCACTTGCCTACATTCAAAGTCTACCAGCCCTCAAGTAACTGTTGGATTCACCAATAGTAATGCAATCGAGTGTCTAGATCCTTCGTTAGTTGTCACTAAAGATCTGAATCTGTACCTCCACATATAAACGCCATCATGAAGGGGCAATCGGCTTACTTCAGCTTTTTACAAATACGCTATACACCAAATATCCATACTTGCCATTTTTGTTAGTCAGTGTGAAATAGGAATATGTCATAAATCCTTTCCACATACTCTATACTTAGAGGAGTTTATGCCGAATCTTACTTGTAAGTTATCAGAGTTAACTTATTTCAACTAGAGCTGTAACAGGAAGAATTAAATCTATTCCCAAAAGTCTCCGTTTTGAGTGTTTAATGCGAAACCTTTGCGAATAAGGTTATTTTATACGTAACATTATCGAGATACAGGGCCCTGAAATGATGTGCAATATCTTTTAGCTCGAGTTAGTGAGATCCTGTTCAAACAACTGAACGATTGTGTTACTGTAAGGTGTCTGCATTTACTTCTATTCTTTCAGTTGAATTCTATTGGTAGTTGGTTGTTGGTGTATTTTTAAAAGATGAATGTTTCAGGATAAGAAAATATCTGGAAGCAGCTACAACTATGTTATCAAGTCATTTTGTCCTCCACACTCTGCTCACAGTATGGGTGAAGGAAATGAGGGAAAGAGTTGAAGATATAGGATAGTCTGAATTAAAATATTAATGAAAATGTAAATAATAAAATAAAAAGAGGAAAAGTGGCATTAGCGTACGGACGAGAAAACCTGTGGCGATAATATCATGTAGTCCTATTCACTTATTCGTTATTCCAGTTGAAGAAGTGTAGTCTATGTATATGCACGTAATTGTGTAGCTTTCTTGAAGCAATGCACCGAGAGTTATGTGATTACTTTAGCCGGGGAGCGTGGCGTTCCAAAGAGCACAGGTTTGAAATATGAAAACTCATGCCGTCAACTAGCTTGTTTATAACTTATTTAGTGTATGTTTCATCTTACATTTGTTCACATCTGATAGACTTCTGTTTATCTCGGTAAGATCCCTGCAGCTGACAATATGATTACCTTTGGGATATTTGGCATCCATGACAATACAGACGATTCATAGACAAAATTGTGAAAATGATATACCTATTCAACAAGCTCAGTATTCTTATCTCTCTCAGGTTTGAATTGGAAGTCTAATTAGCCGTGTGTGACAACCATCATGTGAAGAAGGTCAACAGATTGGATGATTGAACGTTGTTTTCATTTTGTAATTCACTGTACCCTCCAAATTAACGTGACTAGTCGAAACATCATGCTAAAATATATTCTGATATCAATTGATTGGCTTCTTCATGTGGTATACCTCCTCAGATCTTATGCGTAGCTTTGACTAAGTTCACTTAGGAGTTAGTTAGCTGTAATTTACCTATATTTAAAGACACGACTGTTTTATTGATGCCAAAAAATATTTACCACACGTATGAAATAATAATTTGTTAAGGAATAAATAAGAGAAGGGTAGTACAATCGATAAATAGGTGGAGAAGAATAATATATGGTAAGCAGTACACTTCAGCAATTAATAAGGCCAAGGAAAACTCACTTTAATACGAGCAAATTATTTCGACAAAAGCTACACCAGGATCCATATTGGCTTCTAGATTGAGTCACGCAACCATCCATGTAACAGATTTACCAAATACTTCGGTTGGTTTACTACAAAGTCGGCGTAAAAACAGCATCCTGGCATTATTGCAGGAGCATTTTGTGTTTCGTATGTGTGAAAAGCATATTATTCCCACGGACACTAATTATTAAATAAATGAGAAGGATTTCAATAACCTGGCTTTCATCATACAGTAAAGTAATATCATCCGCGTGCTTAAGATAAAAATGTCTCCATATAGGGATCTAAAAGTATCATTGAACTTTGGATTATGTGGTCTCTTAGGAGTTTTAAGAGTTGTTCGGGAATCAATTGTTTTTAAACAGGTTGCGCTGTAAAACGACAAGCGACTTGACTCACCATTTCCACACTGTATCATCGGTAACCAAAATCATTTATGGTTAAATTCTTTGATAATAACCCCGGACAAGTTATCTGAATCGCCTAAAATCAAAACACAACGAAAAAAGAATATTATTGAAGTTGATGATTTTCGGTACATTTTGAGCGTCTAATCCTATGTATTGTTTACAGACATTTTTCGCTTGAAATGTGACGGTAAAGCTTCCTAATTTAATTGAGAAATCACTCATTTCTGACGTTCTATGAATCAAGGTAATCCACAAAGTTCAATGTTAATTAGCAAAATGTTGAATACCTTTTTTGGATTCATAGTTTTAAGAGAAGCCAAATTATGGTTATACTAACTATAGTTAGAATAGTATACTTTTGGCTAATGCTTTTATTTAGTTAACAAGTGAAAATCGTTTAAGAACTGGGGGTAAAAAGTTGCATATATTTTCCCATATTTAACAAAACTTAGTGATATTGGAGAAATTAAACGTCTTATGTTTGCTCAAAACTCATTTTATTTTTCGATGAACACAATAACAAGGCCCTGGGCGTATTCATAATGTTGGCTGATAGGGTTCTGTCCACCGAAATTTTGTATGAGGACAATTTGCTCCCCTGATAAATAACATTTAAGGCATTCCTTTATATTTAACTATAACGATCAATGAGAGCTATTTCTACATACGAACTGCTTACTCAACAAAACTGATTTACCATAAATCATTTGCCATCAAACTTTGAGACATGCTTTACGTGTTTCAACGAGTGATACCATCCGATCGGTGAGACTCAAGTACGTAGACGTGAGTTCGAACCTGCAAGTCGACGGTTGAGAAATAATTCCATTGGACCACAACTCTTATCTAGGAGTAGTTGGGTCATTTTCAATGTGAATTTATTTTTCAAATGTTTATAGTATGGCTGTCGCTAATGAGGGTTTATATAGTTTGTCAAAATCCTTATGTTCTTACAGCGGTTGTAGTTTATTATGATTTTTCAACATCAATATCTGATGAAGTGCCTGGAAAATTAATGCAATTACAGATTACTTGGCCTCCAATTTATCACATTTTAAGCAACTAATAGTAAATGAATAACCTTCTTTCACACTTTCCTGTGTACACAGTAATGAGTCTTAACATAAGAATAAAATTGCAAACAATGCTTGTTTAAAGCTAAATATGTGAGAGTGATTTGAAAAATGCAATCTGACAACAGAATACTGTAGCTACAGTTCAACTGTATCGACGCTTTTCAATAAAGTTTGTCTACTGATATTTGATCACAGTCTGTAAACAGAACATATTCGTAGCTATGAATTCGCAACTCTTTGAGTGTGATACTTATGGAAGTTCGAAAATATATCGTAGTAAATTTTATGAACCACACTAAGATGCGTTTATGATTGGACATGTAGCTTAGCAACAATAGTAATATAATAATTGCCTTTTTAAATACTATATGTTTGGTAAAGTGTCTAATTCGCCATCGCGAGGAAGCTCTAAAGACTATAAGTGGTGGTTCAAACAAACTGTACACCGCCTCAGTCTTAATACTACACGTTTGTTGGGCCAAAGTTTGACTAATTGAGCGGTAATAGTCTGCAGAAAACTGCCGTTTTATTTATGCGATAAATTATGTCTTCTACTTTTCATCTTTTTGGGTTATTTTCAGTAAACGATCGCAAAGGAGTTCTAATTTAATTCAAATTGATTTTATTATGGCAATATTCTTAGATGATCTTTACTGAATTACTTCCTCCAATAGTGTTTCTTTTAAATCTATGATGGATTTTTACTAACCAAGCGTATTTTCACTGAGCCCTCATATATGTAGGAAATAAAAAATTCTATCCTATTTCAACAATCTTGTATTCCGTGATAAACTATTCTCAAATTTGTGGAGAGAGCAAATGATTAGTTATGAGTATATTGTTCCATAACTTCTTTAGATGCAATATCACGAAACCGTTATTTAAACTCTTATTACAATTTGTTATTGAATTTTAGGTGTTCAATCAGATTATCCTCATCACTACTACAAAGTACACAAACCAAACGTTTCAGAACCATATGTATCCCCACATGTAAACAGACAGTCAATCATAATTGATTCCAAGGTTGGTCTTTGTCCACAACATGGAATGTTAATAAATCAAATATGATTTTTTGAGCAATATTTTTTGTGTCTGGACATGATTGATGTCTGATGTGATCTCGCTGTAATTCATCAAGTATAGGTTTATTTGATTATCTTGAGTCACTCCGTCTGAGTGCTAGTGGCACTCATCACCTGCTTCGTTGGTCATATTATTGGTCACATTAGTGTTTAATGTTGTTGAGAAAAGCAACGGATCCTTCTATTGATTTTAAGAGGTAGTCAAATACCTTGCATTTCATTCGTAGGAGCAAAAGTAGTGTATCATTCATGTCTCCAAATGAACAAATTTAAAATGAATAGATTACACTCTGAGTTATAGGTCACTTACTGAAAGTCAGAAATCACTGCTGGTCTAGATATTTACTGGTCAAAACCAAACTATTAGTTGTCATTTTCTTTGTTTAAATAGACTTATGAACAGTTAACCTGTGATCAGTGCCGCAACATTGTTCAGTAGCCACCAGTGTGCTAAAGTTAAACTCTACCACAACATTGTTAGTTTCCTCACTTCAGTACTGTTATACAGTTGTAATTCAAATGTATTATGACAACCGGATTCACTCCATTATCATTCGAAATTGCAAGAAGTATCTGTAAGTCACAAGCAACAATATGTAGAAACTTATCTTCGTATTTTTTACAACGACAATTTTGATACTTTACTAAGGATAGCTTTGGAATAAGACAGAAATTTATGACTTTTTTAGTTCAAGAACTCCACGCTTACTTCAATCACAAGGTGGAATGTTGCAAGCGACATACTTCATATTTGTGGTTCACAAGATATTTACAGTTAATGGCGCAACCTTGGGTAGCACGGTTGAAAGTCAATAGTGGCCAACGAAATGTTATCACGGATTTAAAAATTTACTCAACCTTTGTTAGTCTGTGCCGTCAATGTTGTAATCATAATATCTGTCTACATATCGAAGAGCGAGTATAGTGTACAACAGCTCAATATGTTTTACTTCATATCAGTAGATTGTGACATTTGAGGCCTAAGTGTTCACTTGGAGTTTTGGGACTTAATCACAGCATTCTCTATGTATTGTGAATAATATCAATCATGGTTGAGGGTAGGGTGTTATATTGGAAAATTCTGTTGGTTAGTCAACCCTCAATAATCTAAGTTGTTAGAATTCATCTTAAGCATACCCGACCATCACCGACCCTGAATCACTTTTCTACCTGAGATAATAGTAGAATAGAAATAGGCAGGGTAAAAACGAGGATAACAATAATTCATAGAGTCATTTGCCATTGGATTAATAGGTGTTGAAAGGAACAAACTTTCTAGGTAATCACCGTGAGATAATCGTAGCCATTGATTAGGGACTCGACCATTGACATTATTGTATCTAATTTCTTCTGCTTGGTTTCTTTCTGTATCAATATGAAGAATGGAGACAGGGTCTTATAGATATCTTTTCCAAGTCCTGCGTTGTTTATGATTCCCTGCGTAATAACTGTTTAGGATTCAGTGCAGAATTTCTGCGAACTTCTGGACAGGTTCCTCTGGAAATTTATTTGGCAAATTTGAATTGGTGACGACGACATGGTAGTTACGGTTTTACACTGAGGAACAGTCTAATAATATAAATTTATTGGCAGACGGTTTTATGCATTTCCATTTCTTTCATTAAAAGTGGGATCTTTTTTGTTTTTTAAGAAACAATAGACATTCATAAATGGGATTATTCGTTTTGATACATAAATAGAAATATAAAAATTTAAACAATTGAACTAGCAATTTCCGGACAGATTATTTTCGTCAAACATTTGTTATGCTTATTAAAATGCGATAAAATATCATTTTCTAAGTATAGGGCTATGAAAATTATCTGTCCGTTAACTTGTTTTGTAGGGAGGTAGATTCATTCATTCAACACAATTTTTAAGCTAGTAGGATGGTATGAGTCCTATTCCAGTGATGGAGGGCAAACAAATAAAGTTCATATGCAAATTTTATTTGATTCATAGCTATACCATTGATATACTGGTTGGGCTTTCCTACTGTAACTAGCCTATCGAGCTGTATTGGTTGAAATACTTGTTATTCGACGTTTTAAAAGTTTTATTTTCACATCCTTCTTGTCTGAATCGTCTCATTATATCGTCTATAATTGCGATTCTGGGTTATATTGAATCAAATTTCCAATAGGATATAAGATATATTGAGTCTTCGAGTGTCCCTATTGGAAACTTTTAAGCCGAAACTCTCGGTTGATTGTAAATAAAGCTACCACTTTCGCTTTTACATGATCAATGCACATTGATGGTATAACTGCTTTTGATTTAATGAATCAAAAAATAAATGGTGGAAATTTCCTTACATCAAAAATAATTAATGAGTGTTCGATCTATTATTTTCTAGACAGGGGCTCGTAAATCCCCTTTCACAACTCGGCTTACTCTAAAGTTTTCTGACGTACGCACTATGAAGAATTTGTTTGAAAAAGGTTTGGAGACTTCACGTAAGTTTTTTTTATTGGAAACGAGGTTTATTAACAATCTACCAAAACCTCAATATTTTCAAAATATTTTGTTTGTTTTATATCCAATCAATATTTATGACCTCTTTTATTTTCTTCAGTTGTGTTATACGAAAACAAACTGTTCATAAACGTTTCCTGAACAGCTAAGTGAGAAGACTAGAAACGACTGAAAAGCTGTAATTGGGAAACAAAAACAAGTGTATACAAATCTGTGGTATACATATCTCCTAGACCTAGACAATAACATATAAGCTTAGACCTTGAAAATGTACATTATAGGCTCCACCCAATAGCATGCCTTATCTATCACCTAGCTTTTGGCATAAAGGTGGCATTTGAACACAGGCATGTGATTTGTGAGAATTCACCCAGTCTATCACTTTACCTTCCTGAAAAATAAGCCCCCCTTTTCGAATTCAGTTGCCTGAGTTGATGTGCACGTATGTCGAATTCCCATCTCACAAATGTATCTTTTCGCCATACTCCCAATCTAGAGTATGTGAAACATAGTCAAACAGATATTTTTCTGGTTTCAATAACAACTTCACATAATCTGCATTAGAAAACATTTTGTTACCCAAATATTTAGCCTAATAAATTAAATGTAGTATTTAACTGCTAGCAAGTAATTGGTAGAAGCAGTAGGCCCATTGTGAAAGCTTGCTATGATTTTTCAATTCGATAATTTTTCACTTGGAATGGGATACAAAATGATTTATCGGAAATGTAATATTGTTTCATATACCTTGATGCTGCTGGACACTTGTTGATCATTTTTGCTGAACAATGAATGAGGTTTCCCCTTGTGATATGTAGTTAGATTTCGTCGTCAATATCTTTTTTTATTTGCTGCGCTTAGCACTCCAGTTTTTATATACGTCTGATTTCATTCCTCCATTATTTTAAATAGGCTTTCAACCCTGTTTGGGACGACGTTCTAGTCCAAATGAAAAATATACTTGGTTAACGTATATAGAAGTAAGATATACTAACAAAGCTAATATTTTGTCGGCATAGGTAGATGACAAAATACAGGCATTTGGATCAGCTTTAGTGAAAGTTGCTTCTCATATTCCATGGAGTGATAATTGTGTTGGTATTTTTGGTCGGAATTCACCCGAGGCAAGTTGATATTTTTCACTTTTTACACTTACGTGTATATATGTCTACATAATTCAATGACGAGTATTTAAATAAGGTTTTGAAGTAGAGTGTTTGCTGGGTCTCCTATAGTAGATCAAACGCTTAATTTAACCACTGATATTTATAAATTGCGACATGGTGTGGCATATTTTCACACGCACCTGTTGAGTAACGGATTGATCGACACTGGTAACACACCACACATTTCAGAAAACTTTTAATAACTAATTCTCTATTCACAACATATCAAAGACATTCTCTTCATGGTTACATCTTAGGTAGGTACCTTGAAAGGTTTCATTACTCTTCTCAATTCACAAAGTAAATGGAAGTATTATGTTTGTTTTAATTTCATACAGACTTTTTATAGTATTTCGAGTTATATGTCTATGAGCAGTTGAAGTTATTATCTACAAATATGACCTTATTGGTAACACTGGATTCTAAGTAAGCCAATAGTTTAAAGACAATATTTTTCTAGTTATTTTAGTAATTCATATTAAGACAAATATAAATCTGTTATAACTATGAGCCTTTTCACAACGTGTTAATAGTAAATATTATATTTATTTCACCTGTTAAATTGTTTCAACTTCAGTCATTTATTCCGGCACCAATCATAAGTTTTTTGGAATGACTATTTATCAAAAACCTTCCAATAAAATATACTTTATTTAGTATTTAGTTTGAATTTTATTTTATTTTTACAGTGGTTTATTGCGCAGCACGCCTGTGCAGCTTATGGGTTCCCAATAGTTCCTATCTATGCAACTTTAGGTGATGAAGCCATGCAACATATCCTTAAGCTAAGTAAGACATCTGTCAGCTATTTTATATTACTTTTATTCTCTCTACTAATCGGATATACTAACATCCTTTTGGGAGTATCAAAAACTATTTCAAAATACGAAAATTATTATCGTTAATGAATTGTATTTAAAATATCACAATATCAAGAACACAATCCCATTATTTCATTCACCTACTTAATGTATACGCCTTTATGAAATTAAATATCTTTCTTTTTATTGAAATAGGGAATAAGTTTAGTATTCGCCTTAGTTCTTACATATCAAAAATATGTGAGTTGTAAACTTTTAGTTCGTATTTATACCGTTCCGAACTGTATAATTTGTATGTAAATAATACTTGTGAATTACATTAGTCAGTTGAATTCGACTACTAAACAAACGATTATGTCGACTATCAGACGGGGACCACTTGATCTACAACATGAAAATCGCGTTGGGAGTATTTTAGATTGACTTTCAGACAACTAGGTTTTTATTCATGAAGTGCATTGTTAACTTTTATTTATCAATTGAGCAACTTGGATAAGAGCCTCAGAAGTGATATTACGATTTTTGAAATCACGGATAATTATCCCTAATGTTCTCAATAAGCTGACTTTTAACTTTATTAATAAAACTTTTAGCATGAGATTTTTGATATTTGTGTTGTATACGTACGCAATTTTAAAATATATCCTTGTTATGTTGCTTCTCATTGTTAACCAAAGAGCACGTTGAAGATAATCGCGTTCATTCTTGGTAATCACTTTTAGACTTCGATGTGTCAACTTTCTGCAAAATTTCATTGACAAACTACGTTTTGGAATGTATTTTTTATAAATCAATGGAATAGAACGAGCTCTGAAAAATCCTTTTATTTCTTTGAGGCACACTAGCCTGCACATTTATCCTTAAGAAATTTACGAAGTTTGGATAAGAAACAAGAGACCTGTTAGTTGGAGTTTGCTAATGAGTTGAAATCAGATGCATTTGGTAAATTTCAAAAGCTATTTCAACTCAGCCGAGCCACTGGCAGCAAGGGATCTGATGTCAGTGAAATAATCTGTCAAATTGATGACACACCATTTAGTAGTCTCTAAAAGTGCTTCGAACACTGTATGGAGGACTCCGAAGGACAGTTAGTTTGTTGCTACAGAAGTGTCGGTCGAACTGTCCTGTGCTCCTGACCTAATGGCTGCTGGTCTTGGTGACATACTCTCATGTCTTTTTATGAATGTTAATGAATTTCTGGTCAGAGAACTGATTAAGTTGTTTTGAAGATTTCGAGGAATTGAGTGCTCCATCACCTTTGGATTAAGCGGTCGTCATATCTATTTTTTAAAAGGAGACCTAAGTATGTTATGCTACAAATATCAGCCGGTAACTCTACTTCAGACTGCTACCGATTTACCAGCTTCCCTCATACTCTGCAGATTGTGGTAAGCTCACGAAGGAATAAATTGCGAGGATCAAGCTAGTTTTCTTTGTGGCCGTAGACCCATTGACGTCTTCACTATCGAATAAGCGACGTCACATTTATTCCAGTTCAATTATCGTTACTTTTGATTTGTTTGACACGATTGTACTTTAAGACTTCAAGTACGATGTGAATGAGAAATTCATTTACACACTCAAGGCTATGTACGAGAACACTTCAGGCAGAGTGTGAACAATAACCATCTGTCTCCAGTTTTCCAGTACGATATTGGGTGGAATGGTTGCTCAATCTCAACATGGGGTGAAGTCTTACATTTCTCTTCTTAACTTGGGTCAGAAATCAATTGTTTCTAAGATTAATGTCATATCTCGGTTTTAGTACTATGAAGATATATTGAACGTACTTGTATCTCATTCTTTATTGCTTATCGGTATAAGATTTTAACTCAACGCATTTTTCAGTGTTGTTACTTGAAATAGAGATGTTTTTGTTGATTAAAATATTCCGTTACTAATAAATATTAATCTCAACATTCGTTTTTTACTCATTTTTCTTATAAAATTGATTACAGCTGAACTACGTGTTGTTGTGTGTGACTCGGGTGAAGAAATATGCCGTGTCTTAGAACAATCATTGTCCTTCATCAATTTAGTAATTGTAGTAAACGATGGTCCTAAAGTCGCAGAAGCCAAGGTTCGGTTTTCATCAAATGTGAAAATCTATTTATTTGATGAATTTTTAGTAAGTGTTTCTATGACTTTCTATCATATGAACATTTCATCACAGAAAAAACTTGACTTTATGCTATGAATTTCAATTGACCAATACCATGATATTTCGCATATATTTTGTGGAAAAAAACCAATAAAATTTCTGGAAAGCACTTGTTAGATTGAAATTTATCTCGATAAAACCTGTCGCTAATTTTTGCATAATTGTAAGTGCTCTTAGACTCCTTTATTTATTCCTTCCTAAAGATTGGCCCAAATAAGCTGATGAATGTAGGTTGTCGATTTAAATTGCTATTTGAATACAATTTTTCATAACTATATCTCCAATAAATATTGATACATTTATCATTATAACTCTAATCTTAAAGTTTGATTTGTCTGTAATGGTTACCCTCTAACATAATTTTCATTGATGAAAATTTATTCTCTAAATTCAATCTCCTTTTTGTGTTTATAACTACATTCATTTTAAATGAATGTGCTATTGAATTCTTCCGTTGGTTCTTGGTAACGTTTTTACTTTTTATTTATCCAGAGGGCAATGTTCTCTATGTCATGTTGTTTTATATTCTGTATTTTATCTTCAAGTTCAAATTGTAACTAGTATCTTTACCTGTTTTCTTCCGGAAAAACCCCCAGCTTTTTCGCTTGCCTGAAAACTGAAATACGACCCCAAAATTTGTCGAATACTCTGCTTTCCAAACTTCACCAAATTACTGAATACTATTTAAAATAGAATAAACATGTAATATATATTGCTTCTGTATTTATTTATATATATATATCACAATTTTGGTTTGTAAGCAGCTGACGAGAAACCTCGAAATAATATGAATTCATACTATTCTGCATCAATGTTTGTTCTTGCTCTATTTAAATTCATAAAGGGAACCAATTGCATGAAATTTATATACTTCATCGGGTTAGTGAACACACAAAAACATCAAGCGCATTAGAAACTCTTGGATTGAACGCTGACATCAACGAAACCTTACGGAGGATCACAAAACTATTTCACCCTTGTTCAAAACTTTTTCGACAGTGCACACTCACGTTCCCACGATAAGAATTTCATAGATTTTACTGTATATTTAGGCCATAAAGTTCAAATGCCATAGACATTCTCCATTTCAGTCATTTTAAGACATCTCGGCCATCATCTGATGCTACCATTAAGTTACTACGTTATTTCCGAAAGGAGTAAACTATTTATTCAATGATTTTTAAAGCCTTAGTGTTACTTAGTCACAGTTGATCTTCATAATTTATATGTAAACATGTTGTTTTAAGCCTGGTTATTAGTGTTCTTTGCTTTAAATAAAACATTTTTCCCGACAGTGTATTAAGAAGTTGCTTATTAAGACAGTTTAAAAAATATCTAATAACCAACATTCGACTTTGAACTTCTTCCTTATTGGCAGTATAAACTTGATGCTTATATGTAGTATCAGTTAAGTCAGCAAATACTTCAATTTGAATTGAGAACAGAAAATAGGATCATCTCATTTCTTGCAACAATTTATAAAGAAGCTATTGTAATAAATTTTTTATCTGACACATCTGCTTGATTTGGTTCATAAAACTTGATTATTCCAATTCTTGTTTATTTTGCATATCAGGAGTAATATAAATTTACTAAACGGAATAATAAAATTTTGATATTGGTTATGTTGGGAAAATAATAACACGTTTAGTTTACCAAATATTATTATTGAGGTCAAATTTAGTAGTGTTAAATGCTTATCGTCCGTCTATTAAGTTCAACAATATGACCACTACTCCAGATCTCTACGTTTCCAGCATTGATATTAATGCGCAAAAATGTTGTTAACATAACTACCTGTCCAAATCGTTGCATAACCTATTTTATTTAACACATAAGTGATACTCAATTTCTGAGAAAGGTAAGATAAGCATGATAATTTGCATTTGTTATACGACCTGTTTTTTCTTTATCTTTCAGGCTATTGGAATTAAATATCATATTCCAAAAACTGTAAGTTTCAGGTTTTCTCGGTTTTTCCTGAAACCCTGCATTTTGTGTATCATCATTATATGACAGTAAACTACTTAATTTTGAAGAATTTGAAGATTTAATAAAATCAAAATATCTTGTTGGGTGAGTAGAAGTTTGAGGTCTGTAAAGAGGTTCTTCTCGATTGTCGAAAATTCCCGGTTATGCTGCTTTTTCAATCTATGAAGAGTCGGATATGAGGACTTGCAATTTTACTTTGTCTACTACCTTCCTTTATTAGAGTTCAGTTAGGTTGTTCCTAAAACTACTTGTTGCATAAATCGAAATTAATGTTTTCTTTTGAATATGTCATTATACAGTCTTAAAACACCATCCACTTCATCAAATTACGAATCAATGGATAAAAGTCTTTTATAATTCAATAATAATTTAAGAAACATCGGAATTCATTTATTATGAATATACATTTTTTGATAATTCAAACGTGATTCCATCGGTATATGGCCACTGTATAGTCTTAAAAACAAATAACAAGAGTAGTGTTAACACAAAATGTATTAGCTAAAATGATGAAATATAAAAATGCTAAAATGGACTGTCTACATTTCTGAGACACATCAATTTAACCATCCAAAAACATTTAGCTCGAATGTGTCACTTTTGCAAATGATCAGCTATTAGTTAGAGTAACCTGAGTTACATTCACTTTTATAGATAATTAGTTGATAAATGACGTTAGAATACACCTTTAATCTTAATATGGTTTAAAACTATAAGGCGTTTGTCGCGTGCAATGTATTACAGCGTTTAATAATAGGCAAAAAGACAGTTAGTAAATGTTATTCTATATGATTGTTATATGTCAAGTGTAAATTAACTTCTTAATTTTTAACTTTGTTTAGGATCCTAAACCAGATGATTTATATATGATTTGCTTTACCAGTGGAAGCACAGGTAGTTTTATAATTACTTTCTCGTTTTATTTCATTTTGTTATGATTTATTAAGTTTCTTGTAGTTTTTATGGACAGACAATTTTCTGTTCATCTATGAAAATCGTTCTTGAAACAAAATACTGACTTCCATTCTTGTTTGCTCGAGATAATCGAAAATTATGTAGCCGTTTTGCAACGATCTAGTGATTGAATCGCTAGGATGGGTTGGAACTTTATTACTCCCGATAAACGGACCCTGATCAGTTAGCTTTTACCGAAAATAGGATGACTCTGGAGCTGTATGAAGTAATTTAGTTTCACAAACTATGTCGAATGTAAAGTTTGTGGTTAGTTAGTTCTTTTGGTTCTTGATGTCTGATAAATATCCCCTGATCTCTGATTTCTTATACATTATGTGTAGGTTTACCAAAAGGTGTGATGATCGAACAACAACAAATTGTCGATGCAGTCTTTGGAATCATTGAAAATACTGAAGAGAAGGTTAGTGAATTGATTGTACATTTTCGGTTATTCTATTACGTTATCGATTGTTTATTCTCAGAACAATTATTTACAGTGACTGACTTAAATCTTGGCAATCATGTCTAACCACATGACCTCATAACTCCTTTTTACTCACATCAATGTTAGGGATTATGACTGACTGATTTGTTGTTACAGCGTGAAATTCACTAGATTTAACCAGGCTCGTGTGCTTTTTGCCAATGAATAATCCGTTCTTCCACACTTATAATTTTTTGATAGTGGAACAAATACTATTGATTGTATGGGTTGTTTTATAGAGCAAAACTTTTAATTCAAGGCCTCTATGGATGAAAAAGGTATATTGTCGCGCCATACATACATATGTTTGCGGTATTCTGTTTTGTTATATGTATATTATATCTGCATTCATTCAAGATAATTTTTGCATTCCTTACGTGTAAAACATTTTTGGCACTGGGGTGAAGATTTAAGTTAAAAGAAAAAAGTCGCCGAATTGACATGAGTTATTTTTCGGTAACAACGTTTACTATTCAATCTAATTATTATTAGGGTTTCAGCTCAATCATCCTCGCAAATAACAGTCTATCTACTGGAGCCAATGTGAATTGTCTAAATGTGTATTAATTTTAGTGTAAGTCATTTGTCAGTTATAGATATATGTACTCAGACCAAATTTGTATGTGAAAAATAATGATTATTGATTGTCTTAATTGGGAAAGACGGATCAATGTTTGCCACATTCCGGAATTAACAGGATGTATATCGAATGCTTACTGTACAACTGGTTATGGGCAGTTAATCAGTCAGCTACAACTCAGGACCAGGAAAATATATGCATTGATCCAAGTTATCATATCTCATTAGCACAACAAGATGAACGCCAAATTCATAGAAGCAGTTATTTCAATGGTAGTAAAAAATTTCATGTAAGTATATGATACAAGGATAAAGAATTAGTTCGTAGAAAGAAAGGTGTAAAGTAATTATAATCTCACGGTTTAAGGGAAGACAAAGAGTGTATACACCTACTTCATTGTGATCGATTCTGAGCCATGTCATCCAGAGTCCCCACACTCGTTACGATAGTTGTGCGGCCCCCAACCAAGTAGTCTGTATCTACTAACATGGCTCAGACCAGAAGTTAGTTATAGTCAATAAGACGTGAGTAATCAGAATTTCAACCTCTTCATAACACCCCACTTGATAAGAAGAAAATGTCACCGTACTGTAATGAAAGATTTTAATAGTTGTCATGGTTTTACGTCGCTTTAAAAAAAAAATTAAAAATAGGCATATTATTATTCAGAATCGCGCTGTTTTCGTTTGAATTGTAGTGATGTTTTTTGTATGGAATTCACTGTATTTTCATTTACTTTCATTTTTGTTTCTTTAGTGCTGTAATAAATTATCAACGCATCTTTCATATTTGCCATTTGCTCATATCATGGAGCAAGTAAACTCCGTGAGTTTATCATAACTTGTATGTTCTTGAATGTGGATTACTTATGCTTGCAAAACAATGTTCATTATGAGTTTTATTGTATGCCTTATTTTTAATACACAAACCGATTTAAGTATCAAAAGTTGCTTAGATAATCAAGATAAATTCGCGACAGTTGCAGTGTAAAATGCGCCTATGTATCTATTTGAGTATTTGTATCGATCATTCCCCTTATTGTTTGCTTGATTAGGGTTGGTATCAAAACATCCTTCAGATTCAGATCGGGCTCAAAACCCGTCTTATTAAAATTCTATAACATCTTTATTTTCTTAAGCAAAGATTTTTACGTCCAGTTATATCTCTGTTTATAATTATAAGCAATATCGAGTACAGTATATAGTATTCATAGATCACTGCGTATTTACTCATGCCTATGATTTATCCAGTTTATACTTTCTTACTAGATTTAATTTTATTTCTTTTTCGAGTATGCTTTTCCCATATATATTTTTCGTTTCTGGCCTATACAAAATTTAAAGTGTTTCCGTGACTTCATGAACATTCGTTATTTTTTCTGAAGTATCAACGGTATTGAATAGAGAATTTATGATGGAAGGGAAGTGGTTAGTAGGACCTAAATTTTCATTCTTTGTTTCTGAAGTGGGGTATTGTGTGATCTCAGTGAATAGTACATGTGCTTCCGGATTGTTTTTGCAATTTAGGGTTACGTCCGTGCGAATCTAGTTTCCCGTAAACTCTTGCCATCTATTTACTTGTGTTTAGGCTTTTAAAAATTGGAGTATATTCAGGTAAAACTTTATTATATGATCTGTCTTGTTTCACAGTTAGGATAATGAGATTTTGGTATACTATACCGTAGTTACTTTTTCAGCTCACTCTCCTTAATGATAACAAATCTTATTATGATTACCAGCAGATTGGAGACGCAACTATCCATCCTATCGATTCAGCTCTACCATTCGATGAAAAATATACGAGACCTAACATATTGTGGTGTTCAGAATAATATTCATTATTTTTGTTTAGCTCGGATATGGTGTATTTGACCGATTTTCTAAATATTATGTTCTATTACTTATAAATGATTTTACCACATTCTTAAATTTTTTTCCAACGACTTAGCAAGTGGCGTAATTCTGTTCAAATTGTATTTTATAGTCTGCGGAAAGCAATACTATAACCTCGACTTTCCATGGCATTAAGTAGTTTTGACCTGGTCTTCCTTTGATAATTTTATTAAGAGCTCTATTGGTCTGAACATTTATTTTTCGTATTTGGGTACTCCATTGTTGCTGAACACTACTTTTGAGTAAAGACATGGTTTTCTCAAAAAGATCTTTGTTTCTAACCCCTGTTTTGCAACTGCTATAGCGAACTCAGAATGGGTATATTTTATTTCTCGTTCTTTTTAAGGTATTTTACTCTTGGAAGAGTAAATCTAATTTTGTCCCCCTTAGATTGGACCAGAGGCACGATAATTTGGTTAACTTCTTATTAAGTTGTCATCTCTAACATAAATTTTTAGTGGTTATCCAAAGATAGCGAAGAATTTCGTTTCTGAAGCACTTTATTACACTATTGTTCAAACCCACTTGCATAATCATCTATTTGACAAAATCATTACACAACTTACCTTTTTCTTCCTCAAATATTTGCTCTAAAATCTTGGCTAAACTCTGAAATAATACATTTTTTGCTATCAGCTAACGTTCTGATATAACCGTGAAACTTTGGTATTTTTGAGTCTAGTAGTAGACTTGAGCAATATTCACATGTACCTTTTTGATCCTAAACTGATCGTTCGTACTTGATATTATCATCCTGATTTTAATTCTTTGAAACGATATAGGCATTTATTAGGAATCCGAAATCACTGTTGTATAAAATTTCCATATACTTAGTAATATAGACCCCTAGAATTAATTTTGATATCACCGTATCCTTTATCTTGTATTAAGTTAAAGATACGTGATCTCACTAGACATTCCAATTTTTTTGCTTGCTTCAGTGTATTGCATTTCATCGTCATTGAGCAACGAGTTGTTATAAACATAAGACTATCACTTTCCACATCTACAAGTACAAACGTTGAGCTCGATTCATATTTTTACGTTTATAGGTGCAATCGTAATCTAATTAATACTAAGCAAAATCCGAAAAGGTCTCATAAGTGTTGTGTCGTTCCTTTAATAATACTGCCATGTTAACAAAAATACATTCTAAAAATTTAACTAAACGTAATTTTGAGTAGCACAAATCGCTCTTTGGTGTGCAATCGTTATGGTAAATATAAGAAATGTGAGCAACTTGAAAATTGGAGATGTAACATGCAGTTTAATGAAAGACTTAAAATCATAATAAACGCCACTGTCTTTAGAAATCACTATATTTAGCAATTTCTTTTCGGATAATTGCATAATTAAGCTTCCTATCCGATGGCTCTGATAAATATCATCATTCAAATACTGAACATCTTACTTTCAATATATATATATATATATATATATATATATATATATATATATATATATATATATATGCGAAACGATTCTTTAAAACTATGTTCATGTGACTTAATTCTTCAGGTTTATAACAACAAATAATCAACTATACAAGTTGATGAAAGCAGTTGGTAAGATCAATGAACAGAAACGACTAAACTCATTTGTTTAGAAAATCTGCGACTTCACATTGTATGAGCGTAATTAGCAGTCTGCTGTATTATATTGTTTTAAAAGGCTGACTGTCGATATACAAACAAGGATTGCTTTTCTTTGACTATCGGTTTCCAACCCTTTTTTAGTTAACATAGTTGAGTGTAGTTACTAATCACTACTTTTATATTCTCCACACTGGACGGATGAACGAAGAGAACATTAATGTAAATTTTCATTTTCACACGTGGAATCAGGAGAAATAGCGAAAATCAACAAATAGAAACAACATAACTGTCGTCATTAATTACAATAATGATGATAATCGGTAATAAAAAGAACAAAGCAAAATGGGGAGTACATAGCAAAAAATAATAAGTTATACACTGTGTATAATACGGAAAAGAATGCATTCACCCGCACGTACGTTCTTACACCAGTATCAATCGAAATTTTCAGGTACCTGTTTAATTTTTCTCGTGAATCTTAACTACATGGAGAGTAAATAAATAATATATTTGTAATATCCCAATGAGTAAGAAAGGCGATTTTCTGAGGTTTCGTGACTAATTGTAAGCCACTTCTTCAGAGAATAAACAACCAAATCAAAATTAATCCAAGTTAAATAGTACAAACGGAACAATGAGAATATTATTTATTTATAACAATCTACCTAATGCTCAATTTATTCGAGATAATCAAGTCAAACCTTGGTAATGATACTTACACGGACAGTAGTTTGTAAGACGGATTAGGTTGACAATCATTGTTTGCGATAATATAATGTAAGAAAATTTATGTATTTCGAAATTGGTATTCTCTACAAGTTGAAATCTGCTTGAGAAGCATTCAAAAGCTAATAATTCTCAGAAGTGCACACTTACGACCACGTATGAGTTAGAGCGTATGACCATCAATCAATAATTTTAAACCACAGAAAGAAAACCAAACGGTCCAAATTTAATATTTCTGTGAACTAATGTCACAGCTTGATATGTTTTATTTATGGATTTCAATTCTTCTGTAATAATAATCACTTATATTAGTGAGGAATATTCAATAACTCGTGCGATAGCGATCGGTTCGCCCAAATTTACATCCGTTTCTTAACTTATCATAAATCATCATTCTAACATCATTGATTCCGTGATTTCACTAAGTAAAATTACCATATAGAAGGTATAGTTGGTCCCATATGCCCAGTATTACATATGAACTTCAGAAATCTCTTCACAACTATGATATGGGTTAGACAGACGAGAAACCCAGAATTTATAGACACGGTTGGACATAAACTTTCAGATTCTAATAGAGTTAACCCTGCATAGGATTGCACTTGACTCCCCTTTTCCTGGTAGCAAACGTTTGACGTCAAGACTCGGGATTAAAACTTTTTGGATGAACAACTGCTTAAGTTTGGGCACCTCAAAGACATCAAAACCACGAAAACATGGATTAAAAAGAAAGATGTAAAACAAATCATATGCATATAATTATTGGTGATTTTGCTCCAAATACCTCTTTATTCCAAAGTAGCTTGTTTATCTATTGTTTCTGTTCAGTTTGTAATACTAATGCTGGATCCTGTGTCGAACAATTTACTAACAAAAATATATTGGAGATTACTCATGTAATCACATTCACAGAGTTGATATTAAGTTTAATTATGAATTGTACAATATTTGACATAATTGATCTTGTTGTAGTCACGTTTGTCTGAAAGTATAATTCATCTTTTATATGCTTAATTAATGTTTTATAGTCTGTTGTCATTCTCGAAGGAGCTAAAATTGGGTTCTTGACAAGTACTGTCGATGGACTACTTGCTGATTGTGAAAGTCTAAAGCCAACTGTATTAACTGCTGTTCCACGTGTTTTATCCCGTATTTATACCAAGTATTATGAAGCCATTGAAGGATCAGCTCTAAAAACTCGTTTGGTTAATCATGTAATAAAGCAAAAGCTTGGTGAACAAAAACGGTAAATACTCTCTTGTCATAAATTGTGCAGCGGTTAGAAAATTATTAGTTGATATTAGTTCATGTTGCATAGTCGATATTATTGTAATAGTGAAAAACGTTTTCTATGATGCAAACCCACGCCAAAAGTTAGTCGAATTCCAATATGGTCGACTTTCAGAGAATACAAGCCATATTAGCCGTCACTAACCTGAACCCAGGCATTGAGTCTAATGGCACATTTGATGTTAAACATGGGTATGACTTTGGACACTTCTGTTTCAAAACCTATGTAATGTACATATCAGTTGTTAGTAGATTTTTCACCGTATCACAAGCCAACTTTCTCATCATTATGTATTTACAAAAGCCTTCTAATCCTAAGGATTTTTGTATTTGGTGAAACATGATCTATCTGTTAATTGAAACAACAGTTTAAATATTCCTAACGCTTAATATATCCATATCTAATAACTGTATCCTAAAATTTATATCCTTACGTACTGAGATATTTTGAGTATGTATTTGCTTAAAAGTTCTTCGTTTACATCTTTGGTTTGTACTTTCAACAAGTATGACTTGAAGCCTTGTAGACGAATCTACAATCTTTTTTTATTCTTTTGAGTTTTTTTATCCTGGAGTTAGCACTAAGTAAATTCATGAGATGCTAGTGACATTTGGGAGTCATATGAAAAGTGGATAGTTATTGAATAGATTCAGGTTCAAAAGAAGCCATTCTATGTAAGACACATACTTGTATCGCATTCGGTACAAAATAATATTGTCCTCAACTTTAATATCACTGGTTCAACTGATTACTCATATTGAAGTTTATCGCCACTGGTGAATATCAGTTGTCTCAATTCTTGATTTAAATGATTTACGAATGAATACTTTCATTGTATCGTGCCAGTAATAGCAAACTTGTTCTATCAGTTTGATGAGTCAACTAGAAGCCTGTGTTCCACGGAATACTTTGTAGTCGGACTGTTAAATACAACTGATTTTCTCATCTACTAGTGATTTTTCATTTGTCTCCGTGGTCCAGTTTCGTATAAGAATTGTTAACTCAATATTAATAATATTCTTCCATTTCTCTAATTTTCTATAGCTTTTTAAAGTGCAGTAACTTGAACATATTGATTTCTACCTTGATTTTTCTATCTAATAATAGCACTTCAGTGTGGAATTATTTGTGTTGATTATTATCTTGGTGAATAAAAGTGAGATTAAAAGATTCAATTTCTTCTTCATTAGGGGGAAATTTAATCATCAAAGTATTTTGGACACGCTTTGCTTTAAAAAACTTCACCAATCTCTTGGTGGACGTATTTGTGGAATAATAACAGGCGGTGCTCCTTTGATGCCCGAAATTACACAGTTTATGCGTGCTGTATTTAATGGACTTGTAAGCCAAAAACTGTATATGTAAATTCGTTCAAACTAGTATTATTTTGGTATTTTTAAATATGAAACAATTAATGTATTCGGAGTCGTGACAGTCTCTGCAAGATATATGTTTTCAAAGCTGCACACGCACTGCAGTCGCAATAACTATTTTCGATGTTCTGCATAATTTGTAGATAATCATTTAATGTAGTCCTTATAAATAATTAACTTCTTAATAGTCAATTTATCTGTTTGATTAATGAATTGGATCCATTAGACTTCACTTAAATTATTAACATCATAAATGTATTCGATAAGCACTGGTTATTATTAGTAAACAATCCTTGCTTTTTAAAACTAGATATTTTATCGTTGTGCTTGTTATTCTATGAAATCGCATCAGATCAGTAAGGTTGTATGTTAAATAGTATTTTGGTTAGTGTACCACCTGGAGTCGGCAAGTAAAAGTTCTATTACAGGTTTCATTTTTGATAAACGAAAAAATTTCTTGAAAATGTCTGCAAAATGCTTACGAAATATGCGGTTTGCCACATAATATGCGAAGCTCAGTGTTGTCACAGTTCATAGGCATCAAGATTTAATCAAATATTAATAACAGATTTCCTGATAGATGATGAGCGTCAGGTGATAAAAATTCGACAATTATAAGTTCCAAAGTAAATTTCTAAGTGTAAACGTGTATTTCTTTATTACGTTCAGTTTTAAACCTTTCAACATTTTAGTACTTCAAGTTACTCTCATTATTTATCTCATTTTATCATTTTTTAATAGAAGTAGTAAAGTAGATTGATTCACATATTTGTAGTTATTAAGAGTTTATTTTAAAAAATATGGTAGCAAACTCATTATCAGTCCATTATTTAACTGATAGCATATTTGGACTTATCCAGTATGTTATAAGGAATATATCACGGATTTTTAGTAATTGTCGAAAAAATATTTAACGGTGACAGTGCATTCATTTTAGTAGGTTTAAATGGTATATGAAACCATATTTAAGGATCGTTGCATAAATAAAATTCACTAAATTTAACAAATATTAACCGAATTGTCATTTAGTATCTCATAGCGCATTTGACACGTTTTAATCTTTAATTCTTAGTCACTTTTAAACTGGTCTTAAAAATATTTAGGTTGTCGAAGGCTTTGGTTGCACAGAGACTATGGGAGTTGTAACCGTATCTTTAGTCGGAGAATTTCGTGTTGGTGCTTTGGGTGCCGTTGCTTATGGTGTAGAAGTTAAATTGGCCGACGTATTAGATTTAGGTCTTGTTGTCAAAAGAGATAATCGAGGAGAGGTGAGCTTTTGTGTCTGTTGATAACTTAATTTCCTTTGTGGTACATTTTTTAATAAAGTAAACTTTCATTAAAAATGTATCTTTATATAGTTTAGTCATTTTTTATGTGCTGAAGTTTTTCACGATTTTCCATGAAATCCAAAGAAGTGTTACAACTATTTTGAAAACTGACTAAGTGTTTCATCCAGTCTATGAACGGATAATTATATCCTCTATGTTGAGTGGTTCAATTATGAATTGTCGAAATGAGGTCATTATATGAAGTTTGAAAATTTATTGACACTCCAACCAACGTACGTACTGAGATTTATAAAATTTGTACGTTCATTCTGCTTTAATTTCGGAAAACAGCACCATGAATCTTCCTTTTAAGGCAGTAGGATAAAAATTCTTGGTTGAGTGTCTGTGGTTAACATTCATCCTACGTGATCTACAACTTTATTTTGTTAGAATATGGTTATTCTGGCATTTAAATACTACATCCGAATTAAACTATATTTGTAGAATGCAATGATATCTCCTTGATCAACATGTCATCTGTCTCTGTGTTTTGATTGTCTGTTAAAGTGTAACGTTTGTTGTTTTGTATGAGACTATTGTTGTCATTTTCAGTTTTCAGTTATCATTTTCATTTGTTCTTTCTTCCCTAACTTAAAAACATTTACTGATATTTAGTTGATAGGATTGAAATTAGTGTTCATATTGGAGCTTTGATTACAAATGTTACCAGTATGTTTTATATATAAACAAAATTTAGGTTTTTTTTTATAGATATGTGTGAAAGGTAAGCGTTGCACCAAAGGTTACTACAAAGATCCTCAAAGTACAGCGCTGCTAATTGACTCAGACGGTTGGTTACATACTGGAGATATAGGAGAATGGACCCCAGTAAGGATATCATTTTTTTCATTCTAGTAGTCATTTTAACTTCTGTATGACGTTTTTTCTTAGCAAATCTATGAAAATGATCACTTCATGTTATGATTTCTCTTATTGTGACCCAGCTACTCTTATTGCTTAGTAATCTTGGACACCAATTCACTTGACAATTCTCCGAATCAGAACTTGGTTGAACAGGAACGTAATTATATTCCAAATAAAAAGGTTGGATGGAAGTAAGAATCACAATCAGACAAAAGTTAGTATATTTGTAATTTTTGCGTAAGAAGATTATAATCTTCTGCAAGTATCCACTAGCGCTGATTGGTTAAAAATAACCTATCTATATATCGCTAACACTCCGACAAATCAGATTTAGTAAAAATTCAGATGTATTCATCTTCATTTCAATTTATTCACCACTACTGAACGTCTACATGTCATTAACATTTAATTGGACGGCCGATTCGTTATTCGACAACTAAAGCTGACAAATCGATTACCTTTTGTGTTTGATCCTCACAAATCGATTAAATCATTGAAAACTAATAAGACATAGGACAGCTAGTCCATTCTAATATTGAACTCCTTAGCAGTGCAAATCTGATGATCACGTGAGAAGTTTACTCTAGAAAGCTGGGTCATTAGGGAATCACCAAGCACTTAAACGACTGGATTACAGTTAAGTGGTTCAACACCATTATTCGTTGCTTTACGAAAAGTGTTAATTAGTTCACAATATGGTACTGTTTTTCTTGGAATCAATTGTTAATATGGTAATGCCAAAAATATCTAGCGACAAATATTTAAGTTTTTTAAAATTGTAGGCTAACAGAGTGTACTTTTGGAATGAATGAATATAATCTTATTAGATATCAGTTTGTTTAAGTAACAGTTATAAATAACAATATATATCTGGTTTGTCTCACGAAGTTGTGTTTATATGCACGAGGTTGTTTCGTGATGGTTACTGTGATGAATTACGTTTAGTAGTTGCTTATTCTAGAGCAGCCAGTTTTACAGTAAATGTAAAATTTATCTGAATGCAATCATCAATGAAGATTTTCTACATTTTACTACTTGTGAAAATGGTTTTAGTAGTACTTGGATGTTACGTGATTTTGGTGTACTATTGATCAAATTAATTTCCATTTCGAAACTAGCGAATTCGGTGAGACTATAATTTACGGACGAACCAATCAGACTTAAGATAAATGATCTTGAATTTTGGTTCGATATTCATTCACCCATTTGTCTAATTAGCGTTTTAGCATTATAGCTGATGTCAGTCAGTGATGAAAACCATAAATCTAATTCCTAACCCTAGCAGTCATTTGTAAATCATAGTCCTTATTCTTCATACTGCTTCATAATCTTCATTTAGCCCTTTTAAGTAGGTGGACATTCTTAAGGTCACTTTAGCTTCGCTCAAAGGTCGTCCATAAATTATAGTCTCACCGCGATTTCTTCTGACGGAGTGTTCTAGAATCAGTCAATACTCTCGGAAAATTTTATTATATCCATAATAAAATGTTTACTTGAGATCGAATAATAGTGGATAATAATGATATGATGAAATAGGAATAGAACTTTTACTGTAGAATCTGATTGAATGACATTTTATTGTTCACCATTACTTCCTAACTTATTACATTAAATCATTGTAATTCTACATAATTTTAGAGATACGAATCTCCTGAAAGTTGACAAACCGATATTTCACTGTTTTCGTTACTTATTTGGATATTAAATAAACCTGTAAATGGCCTGAAAATTAGTTGAAATATTTCCTCAAATTCCTCATCGTCCCAAAAGCTGATCTGTTTTCCTTAATAATTTTTATATTTGTTCTGACGTTATTATCTTACAATAAAGCAGTGGTAAAAATCTTAGGCAGGTTATTACAATGGTAGTGTTTATTACTTTGATCTCTTATAGTGAACTACACCTGGAGTCTCTGATTATTCATGTGATATACCAGTTAATAATGAAGTATAGTTAATTTTATGTCATAATGTACGTAACCTTATTTCTCATTTAAAGATTTTCATATCTTATGAATAAATAAAATCGTCTTACAACTTTCATTGTCAAAATTTTATAGTTAACTTTTTTACTATAAATCATTTCATTGGTTCATAAATGTTCTTCCATATGTTTAAAGTGTCGTCAAATGACAACTTAGACCACATAAATGCGTAGTTTGCTTCATGACACATTCGACCGTGGTCACTAACAGTTTTTGTAATCGTAATCAAAATATGTTGCTAATGATATTATGAATTTCATGTAATGTTTCATATTTTATCCACTCTAGGAAGGTTCATTGATGTTGGTTGATCGTGTTAAAAGTATTTTCAAGTTGGCTCAAGGTGAATATGTAGCACCAGAAAAACTGGAGGCACTTTATCAAAGTTGTGGTCTAATCAATCAAATTTTTATTGATGCCAATCCTAAATCCATTTATCCCGTAGCTATAATAGTTCCAAACTTCAACGAATTACGTGAATCACTTAGCAAAACAGATCATGAATTGGTTAATTTATCCGATCATGATTTATGTCAACATGAATCTGTCCATCGAAAATATCTAAATGTTTTGGATCAAATCGCCAATGAAAGATTTCTGAAAGGATTTGAAAAAGTAAGTTGTTTCTGTTAGATTATATAAAGTGTTATTCTGATCAGCATTAATAATAGTAGAATACGGGCCATTTCTCAAATCTGAAATTGAATACAGTAGAAAACGTTCGTTATCTTAGATCTAGCATCATTGTAATCAGTAAAACCAGATGAAATTTATGTGACATGAACGCGCGAACTTCTTAGATTTTTTTATTTTCCCATCAATTTTTGTATGTTAAAAGTGATGATAGAGTCGCTGTCAAGAAAAGTGTCAAAAATTACAGAATTTATTTAGTTTAACAAGAGCGCTAATATATGCCCTTAGAAAAAAAAGACGATGTTGAGGGCACATACATTTATTCATCTTTAGGCTAGAAATGGGCGAAAGACGGGACAGTTAAACAACTTATTTGAAAAGTCAATGAAGAAGCTAGTGAAAATCAACATTGCATTGCGTATAGTCTTTTGGTCTACGTCATAGTAGTTATAAAATACATCAGTCATTCAAACGAAACACATAGTAATTTATACCAATGGATAATAATTGAGCTGTTCAAGCAATTTAGTGTTGTTTAGTCGTCCCACTTTCCTTATCATGTTAGAATCTTAGTTACACATTAAAAACAATCAGATATATCTATTAGTTACATATATCTTTGGCCTTAAATTGAAGAGAGTGTTATACTAAATACATAATCATATTATAACTTTAGGTGATCATTGTTTTAACTTAGTTTATTACCAAATCTTTCAAGCCTATATTCATTTTGTGCCGAAAAAAAACATGATTTTAGTTGAAGAAGATCCATCTGACTGATGAAACTTTCACAATAGAAAATGGGTTGCTCACTCCAACATTCAAGATTTCCCGATATAGAGCCAGAAAGCTGTATTCTGAAATTATAAACAGATTATGTGACGAAGTTATGGCTACAGAAAATCATAAATAGGATGAGAATTAAAAGCTGTTATACTTGACACGAACGTTATTATATTCATCATATGTTTCTTGTACAATTTCATAACTTTTTTATATGTGATTATTTTCAGAATATCCAGTTATATCATTATTTTTTCTTGCATTCTGGTTTTTATGACGGTCTCTGTTCTGTTTGTTTATTTATTTCTGTTCGGTATTCACATAACTAATAATTCTAGACAATGGTGATGATGGCATAAACTGACATTAAATTTTCTGACTTCTGGAATTCTTTTGCTCAAATAATATTATTTCTCTGATTTTTTCGAAGTATTTTTATTTACTTTCTTTCTATTATAGACGTGTATGAAAGAAACGATTTTTCGTATTCCTTTTTATCTAATTTCATTATTTGCAAACATTTGTTGTCCAATGTTATCCCCCTCCTAAAGTTGTTGTTTATTATTTATATTTTATCTGAAGATATAATTGTAAGCTGAGAAAACTCGACATTTCTCAATTGTTTAAATTCCCCTTAGTTGAGTATCAACTTTGGAAACTCATATTGTCGTAAACGAAGACTCCTAGTCGGGAGGAACATCTTATTGTTTAATGCAAAATTACAGAGTTCTTTGATAGAATATGAAAATCATACATTAAATACTACATTTGCATATCTTTCTTCACTTGTCTCTTGCAAATTTCATCATTTCTATTGTTATTACGATTACTCTTTTTCATTGGTGTTTCTATTATCTTTTCTACCTTCTGCTGACAGGCATTCCACTTCTGATTGATGTTACATACTACTTATGTACATCGATAAGTAGCACACACCACTATACAAGTAGTAAGCATGAAGGGATTCTTTGGAAATTAGTCTGTAAGTCATATTCTTTATGGGTTGATCTCAGTTGGAATGCCATTGGAAGCCAGGGAGAACTGAATAGTTTCTCCTTTCTGTTTTGTGACTCCTCATCAGTGAACATCCATGACTCTCACTCTTCAGGATCTCCTGAGAAGTCTTAAGGTGCTCTCTTCGATCCTTGGTACAACTACCAACTGCTGAAGACGACAATACTAAGAGGGAATATCTATCCAGTTCTCACAAATGAGATCAACCCATAATGAACATCATGTGCAAAAATAATAAAAATGGACAAGCTTCTTTGATGAATTCATTCATTCTTTAAGTGATAAGTTTAGCTCTTTAATATCCTTTTTTCTTGTATCGCTTGTCAGTAAATTTCAAACTAGTGGTAATAGAAGAGTTCTCTGGAAATATCAGGATATGCAGTTTTGCGAAAGCAATTATCATCGCACTATCAGTACCTAAAAAGCCTTTTTGTTTAGAACACATAACTTATCTTAGCAGCATACACATTAACGATATCTAAATAGTAATGTCTATCAAACAGAAAGTGCTTAGCTAGCCTGAAGAATATGGCTAATTATCTGCGGTATCAAAAACAATGTAGCGAGTAATATGAGACTGAAATGCAAATGATCATTATGAATTATAAATGTATGAAATAAATAATAAAATACGAACTCGTTTCAGTCACTTTTGAACCATAATATTACGCATGCTTATTTCTGTTGATTCCAATTAGAAACTTAAAGACTCCAGCTCAGTTACTTTAGACTTTCCACATGATTTGAATTAGCAACCACAATTCTCCTGGATTGTTTACTTTTTATATTAACTTAGACAAACACTGAATTTTGTAGTTACTATTCTGTAAGCATCTCAGTTCCGGAAAGTTTCTTTAACACTTCTAGTCTATTCATCAAATTAAATCAAATACGAATTGACGATTCGAATTGATTTACATAAAAAAGTTGCAAACATCATCCTTTGTTCCTAATTTTTTTCAAAGGTGAGATAATTCTGTTTGTTTAGTTGCAATAATTAATGTTGATGACTTTTGTCAGACACATTTATATTTGGGGTTCATGTGGGGAATACATATTAAGTTCCCATTCAATTCTACTGACGGACCAGTTGATATATTCTGTTTAAATAAAGCCCAGTAAAAAACGTCATCTCCTGACATTTATTAATTTTAAATGTTGTGGTTGACTCCAAAACTTTGATTCATGACTTGTATAATGCAGTTATCTGATAAGATACTATTTCAAAAATGAATAGTATGTCTGTAGAACAAAATTATTATCAACTATATTCTTGCCACTACATTAAAAAAACAAACTAGAGTTGCCTTCAGTTTTAAACGGTATGCAAAACATTCTGCGATTAGTATCTGCATGATGAATTGAAAGCTCCAGTCCGATCACACAAATTAGATAAACTATCAACAACTTCACTAATTCATTTCATTTTCAGCGGTTCATTTCTAGGCAATAGGTTTAACTCTCATCTGATTTTGCAACTTTCATGCAAGGTAACACATTTGGTAATCAATGGTAGCTTATAATTACATTATGCAATATATATATTTTTAATAAAAATTTTCACTCAATCTTACATTTCTCATTTGATCGTCGTAAAATATTCCAAGCTTTCTGGATTTACATTTATGATCAAACAAGAGTGGATTTCGCTTGAATTTTCCAATTCATGCATACAGAATAAACACGAGTTTAAAGATATTTTTCACGGGTTCCTGAAATCTGTAATATTCGAAATTAGCTTAACAACATTATTAAGATATCATCTTTACACTAAAATCCATATTTGTATGAGAAACTCATTTTCATATTTATAAAGTTTACATGAAACAAATTAAATAGAATGCACTCTGACTATATATATATATATATATATATATATATATATATATATATATATATATATATATATATATATATGATCGGTAGTTTTTTGACCAGTTGTTTAACATTATCTAGATGTTTAATTATTTACTTTATATTAGTGTCGATTATGCTTTTTGTTAGGAAGCGAATCGGTATGGCTTTGGTGCATGTATAATGTGTAAATTTTCTCATATTTTCACATCAAATAATAGAAATAACGAATTTATTACAATATTATACATTTCCACCGCTCTGAGACTGTAAAATTAAGAATAATTAGCAATAGTAGTAGAAGGCGTAATAATATTGGAGTGAACAGAACACGTGTGGGGACAATCGAATGTGTTTGACACAAACAAGACTTATTAATAAAATCTAACAATCAAATGGTAAATAAGTAATTTGCAAAATGTCCATCAATTGTCTCATAATAACTCAGACTTCATTGTCATACAAATTGCATCTTGTTTCTATTCTTTACTGTTCGGTCCTCTTGTCTCTCTGCTACCAGACTTTCTGTTCACGACTAATATCATCTACTAATTATGTCAATATAAGAAGCGCAAACCACAATATTAGTTACAAACGAATCCTTGGCCACATTGACGTGCATAAAAAATTTAACTACGAAGTTAAAAATTATTTGTTAATGAAAAATCTTGATTATGCAATTACTTCAATAAAGTTATATTGACTTTTCTTCTCTCTTTTGCACACTGTTTAAATTGAAACAACTTTACGACTACTGATCTTCAAAATGAATATCAGGCTTCAAATCTAGTCAGTCTTAAAGTTTTAAAAACGATCATTTATATGGAATATAAATGGTCCAACACAACGCTAAAATCTCTGCTTTACTCAACTCTACCTATATCACTATTTAATTTTGATAAATACATTAAAATAAAGAATAGTTGATTGATTTATATGGTTAGGATTACTTATACGAGCTTTGATTTCTCTTTGTAGCTGTTCATAGCAAGTAATAAAGAAAAAACAAACATGATTACACTTTCTATCTGACAACAAGGTCGTTTAAATTTATCATATTCATTATTAAATACCATTCTACTTTTCACAATCACTGAAACACGAATCTGACTATTTGAATGTAATTACATCACTGTCTGATTTCCAGCATTTTATTCAGATCACATATAATTAGGTTGTTCAAACTGATCTATTTATGGATAAATTAATATTCGATTATAAGTTAATACAAATAATACATATATAAGTATTATTATTAAAATAAGTGATAAACTTTTTATTGGTTGAAAACGTACTATTTTGAAAGTTTCGCTTCATAAATTTTCATTGTATTATATGTAAAATCTTTTAAAGATAGATTTAACTAAACCCCACGACGTCATGTTAATCTAACTATTTACTTCCAAAAATAACATACCATATTATACTCTGAACTTATTGATAAAGATATAGATGCACTGATCAGCCACTTGTGAATATTTTACCATCCATATATTGACCGAAAAATATTTAAACCAAGTGTTGAGTTTAAACTTTGTATCTCTTCTTATTTGTACAACACAGCAAACTATTTAGCAATCTTGAGAATAGGAAGTTTGAGTGTGTTTTTTTAGACAAAATTGCGAGTAATAAGATAATAGTTTTTACTAGTAATTGTATCACTAATTCTGTTACAAAAATACACATAAGAAAACTTTAACAAAATGTTATTTATTCTACGATGTCGTGTAGTCATCACTGGTTACTATGACCAATGCAGGGGAACAAAGATAAATATCTATCAACTGATAAGTGTTGAAATAGTCTTCAGAAATTCATTTCAACAAACTTTTCGCTGTATTCCACGTGTACGTCAAGATGGTCAGAGAAAGTTGATGGTTATTACAGTGTAGTATTAATAAAGTTTAATAAGCTGTACAATATTTCGATCTGACCAAGTGAAATGTTAGGTGGAAAATCTGGACAGAACTCATTTCAAGTTAATTTCACCATATTTTTAACACTGTTTAGATTACTTAATCGACGTGTTTACGGTTATAGTATCAAACAAATATTTTTGTTAGATAGTATTTAGATTAGAGGATAATGTATTGATGAACGTTATAAATGCGATTACTTTTCTTAAAATTTATGCAAAAGAATCTTCAAATGAAAAAAAAATTATTGTCCATGACTAAACAGACAGTAAGATGATTAAATGAAAAGTAGGGAAACGTTTGTAGTTTTAACATGATGAATAACCTTCGAATCGTGACAAACATTTCGTTGCATATTAATAAAATGTCCAATATGAAATACATAAATGAGTAAACATAATCACTTCAATGTTTGTGCAGCTGTAGCTGATAGAATAGGATTTTTTCTAACAGTACATTTTCGTCTAGAATTAAATACGCTACCTAAATAGTCCTTTAATTAAACAGTATTTACATGAAAACACTAACACTTCAAAACGTACACATGAAAGAACTACAAATTATTCAGAAACTAGAAAAGTACATTTTGTGCGAAATAGTATGGTGATGAATAGAATTCTCAGTTCGTCTCAATACAAAAACTAAAAGTTGAGCCATTTTTTTCTATATTGTAAGTTACTGTTGGTATAATTGATCAACCTACGGAAGCTGACTAAGTCTCTATTAAATAACATAGTTTCGTTCTGTAAAATATGAAAGAATGATTGTTGTAAATTAGTTCTCTTTAGATATGTTGAACTACTCTTGTTAATTACTACTATCCCGTAAACTTCAACTAATTATCGGTCGATAAAGTCTAGACCATTTATTATACGTCTATATATCCACAAGTATTAGAAACCGGTTTAACCTAATGTTCAGTATTCAGTAGTAGTGATGTTTATTTGAAATTCATTTAAATCACACCAAGTAACATCAACCGGAAATTCATATAATATTACATATTCATATCAGTTTGCATGACATAATACTGTAAATAATCAACATTCGTGTTTTATAATATTAATGATATTAGTAGCAATAATAATATTAATGGTAATAATAATAATAGTACAACTAACATAAACTAGGCATCAACTGACTCGAAATGTGATGTATTTAATAATCCAGCTGATAAATATTCCAAGATTATTTAATTATATAAATTGTGTGTTACCAGACATGGTGTCATTTGGTATTTTGAAATTAAATTACCTAATATTAATACAATTTCTAACAATTATTCAGACGTCTGTATAAATAAGTACTGGCGGAATATTTTAAGAAAATTCTATTCATTTTTAATACATAAAGAATAGCTTATTAACATCTTTTTGACACTAAAAATTAATATCCAGGTGATTTTTTTTAAGAGAAAAAGAGTGGGAATTTTCATGTCACACATCAACAGTAATATTGACCGTCATTGTGATAAGCTAAAAAAAATATAAATTTCCCAGCGAAAGCAAGAATCAGTGAGCAAATATTGATTTCCTCGCTTGTTTTAGATATTTTAAAGCCCAAAAGTTAGTGATTGACCATGATATGGAATAGATACAAAATGTTGATTTATTCTTAATCACTTTATTTTACCTGGAACTAAGATACCTACAAATATATTTAAAAAAAACAATTATCCTGTTAAACAGTTTACTTCATTTTATGCCTGCGGAACATGTGTACTCAGAAATACAGTTATGAAAACACGACAGGTATTCAACTATAGGGACATCGAGCACTATAAACCACTCTTTCATTACGAGGCTCATTTTGGTATATCGTTATTCATAAACGTGGTTTTTGGTTTGGATTGTTATTTGGTCCCACTCAAATTTTTATGACGTATACAGCAATCTACAAAACAGATTACTTCATAGTATCAAAAATACTGTTGTTACGTACGAGTAAAGATATGATAAGCTAGTGTTTGCCCCTGACGAATAACGAAAATATACCTTCTTCTGAAAAGAATTAATAGTGATGGCTGAACTCCATCGCTTTTTCGTGCTACAGTTTTTTCATATCACTCCACTTAAGTATTCAAAACGTAAATTTCTCAGACGCGAAAAATTCCTTGACAATATATGTGGTTATCTAACGTTTTTCTAGTTCATGTAAATTTTTTATTTTTACTTCTGAAGTAATAAAAGGTCGAGTTTATTGTCACTTCTCAAAATAACAATATTCCTAATAACCTAGAGTGAAGGACTCAACGAATATCGGCATTTAAACAGTTTTATATTTAAAAATAGTCGACAGAGATCTCTGAATCTAGGATTTGCGCTACTTGACGTAATTTTTACCTAAGTAAATTGAATTATTTCAACTAACTTTCCAGTTGAATGAATAAGCGTCATTCATATGGCGTTCGTCTCAACGGTTCAGCGTATCAAAGTAAAATTTATCAAACTAGAACATCGTTGTGAGTGTTTCCAAAAATGTTTACAGAGAATCAAAGCCAAACCACAATATGTGCTGTGATTTTTTAGGAAATAGGTGACTAGAATTGATAGAACATTATCAGAACTGTGGCCTACCTAACAGTAGCTAGTGTCACTCAAAAACAAAAGACAGATGGTGACTCAGATCTGGGAGAGGAATTATTCATTAAAGCCTACAGGGTCGTTGTCACTATTCCATAAACAATGTCATGCCAATTTACAAAGGATAGATTACTTGACCCTTAGAAGTTTATATATGAAAAGTTTCCAAACAGTACAGATGTTGCTATCACCGAAATGTTAACAAGAAATCTTTCCCTTGGCTATTGTCCCATCATTTCTAACAAGCCGTTGTTTTGAAGTTATATGCGCATAAGACCAGAATATATGATTTTCGTTTATTGATACAATGGTTGATACAGAAAAAGGTACTAATTTCCTGTTTTTAATTATATATAGAATCTTATCACGACCCCTACCACAATTTAACGATAAGTTCAAGAAGAAATATGTTTGACTATGATTTTTACTTGACAGCTAACACTTCCATGGAAAATTGTTATAACCCACTTGAAATAGTTATTTTGTAATAATATGGGATAGTGTGGAGTATATACATAACGCTAATAAGCACAGCTATGAAATAATTATCCCTTAACCAACTGTTGTTCTCACCTTGTAGTACTGTGTGTAAACCAAGCTCCTAAACACGCTTCATGGTGTAAGTTCAATGTTTGTTGAAAACTGTAGTAATAACGTAGGAATGAACTTCTAAGGAACTTAATAGGTGGCATCCAAAAGGAATAAAACTGGGGAAGGACCATTTGTAATCCCTCTGAATTTCGGTACTCCACCT